>NC_045615.1:5000000-7500000 GCF_009829155.1 Mustela erminea | reverse complement strand
CATGTGCCAACTGTAGATGAGTCATAGTGACCATACTTTCATGAAATCTTATTTTGTTATACAATTTTAGCTTTATTTCTAGAATAGTAAAGACTTAATAGAAGACTGACAGCCTCTTTAGTATTTGTTCCCCCTTACAGCTTCAAAAAGCTATTGACAAAACCAAGCTACATAGGATGACCCTTTCTAGTTAGTCCACCTCCATCTTCACTATAGCAGCAACCTCCAATCAAAGCATAGCTGATGATTTCCTTTTTTTTTTTTTTTCACTCAGAAGCTTTCCCATCCTCCTCTCTGCCTATGAATCTATTATGATGGCTGACTCACCAGCTATAGCAAATTCTGACTTAGTGTTATTTGTTCTTATTCAGATAGTCTTGGTTTATCTCTAGTCTTTCCAGAGGCTCCACAAATACAAGTTTTGCCCTTTACACTGCGTCAGACTGCATTTTTCACTCAGGCATGCAACCCATGGAAGCCCCTTTACCTTGTTGCTCTTGGATTACTGAGTCCATACCAAACTGGTAAATCAGCTAGTTTAATGCTCTCCTGGCATTAAATTCCTCAGTTATTTATTTTCAGTTTGGTTTTTGGATTTTGTTACTATTTTCCATTTGTTGGGATAATTGGTACAAACAGGCCACTTATTTTCATCCTTTTTTGTTCTCTGGTGTGCTTCCATTTTGTATTTACTAGGTAAAAATGTTGCTGGTCGTGAGAATCAGAGTGCCTGGTAATACAGGTGCTATGCTTTCTACGTTAATTAAATCCTGCCAACTTTGGTCAACCTCATCCTCAGAGTAAATATGTCACACAGGTGATAATTATTCAAATAGCCCACATAGTTTCTCTATTTCCCAGACCTTAACCTCAGTCCTTGGGGTTTAAAAATAAATAAATAAATAAATTAATTAATTAATTAAAATAAAAATTCTTCCTATTCTGTAATACCACCCAGTAAACTTAATAAGGCATACTAGACAGAATAATGTCCCTTCCTCAAAAATGTTCATGCCCTAATCTCTATTGCCACTAGGTTAGATTATACAACAAAGGGTGATTAAGGTTTCAGTGACAATTAAGGTTGTGAATCAGCTGACCTTAAAATAGGAAGATTATTCTGAATTATCCAGGTGAGTCCCATATAGTCACAAGGATATTTACAAGTGGGAGAAGGAGACAGCAGAGATTCAAAGGGAGGTGTTACCGTAGAATAGTGCTCAGAGAGACATACTGTTGCTTGCTTTGAAGCTGAAGAAGAAGACCAATTGCTAAGAAATGAAAAATGTAAAGAGCAGATTCTCTACTAGGGTCTTTGAATGGAATGCCACCCTGCTGATTGCTTACTTCGATTTTAGCCCTGTGAGACCCCTACTGGACTTCCAACCTACATAAATGTAAGATATTTGTGTTGTTTTAAGTCACTGAGTTTGTTAGAGCAGCAATAGAAAACCAATACATAACGAGAGAGTTGTTTTACAAATGAAAACTATAAAATTCAATGCACACCAGATGGACTATCTTTTTTTTTTTTTAAGATTTTATTTAATTATTTGACAGATCACAACTAGGCAGAGCAGCAGGCAGAGGGAGAGGGAGAAGCAGGCTTTCTGCCGAGCAGGGAGCCCAATGTGGGGCTTGATCCCAGAACCCTGGGATCCTGACCCGAGTCGCAAGCAGTGGCTTAACTGCCTTAGCCACCCAGGTGTTCCGTGGTGCACTATCTTTTGAGCTTCCAGAGAATACCTCTCTTCATAATAAGGTTTAGTCTCTTTACATATATATTTCCCTTCTCCATTATATTGGTTATTTCTTTAAATAAAGGTTATAACACTGTATTAGAAGCTCTATGGATTAAAATTTTTTACTAACATAGGAAAAATTATCAGAGCAAAACCTATTAAAGCTGAGATAAATCCTACCAAATCTTTATCCAAATTTTCCCAATATATCTTAAGGCCAGAAGGAAAGGAAAACTTCAAGCTTATATTTGAAAGCCTTATATACAAAGGTTTTGTCATATCCTCTACTAGCCCTCATTAATATTTCATCCTTTCAGTATTAAAAAGAGTAGACAAAGGCATTGATTTGACCATGGCTCTGTGACCATCAACAAAATTGTTATGTCTTACTTCCCAGTAGTACCTATCAATAGGTTTTTCAGAAAGGACTATTGCCCTGAGACAAGGGAGGTAAGTCTTTGCAACTGAATCAAGGGTGAGACTATAGCAAGATTAATTTTCTGGAAACAACTCTGATCTGATGATATATAATCAGAGTTGTTCAGAAAATTAATCTGCTTATGTTGAAGGATGATTGAAATAAAGACAAGAAGTAAAAAAAAAAAAAAAAAGAAAAAAAGAAAAAAAAGGGAGGAGAGAGATTCTGAAGTTTGATTATGTAAAACCTTTGTTCAATTAAGAATAAATTACTCATTTTGGCATTAGAAGGCTTCTATACCATAACCCCAATTTGAACCTCATCTTTTTTTATTTTTTAGACATAGAGTAGTATATTTAGTTTTTAAGTTTAATTTTATTTTTTCAGTGTCCAAGGTTCATGTTTATGCACCATACCCAGTGTGACACTGTTACACGTAATATAGAGAACATGCTGTTTTCTAAATATTTAAAACTTTTATTGCCCATCTTGTATTGTAAAACTCCATTTCCCTATCTCCAACTTAAACTTTTTTGTGTTTTTTTGTTTCAAGTTTTTATTTAAATTCTAGTTAGTTAACAATATTCCTTTCAGGAGTAGAATTTAGTGATTCATCACTTTCATATAACACCTGTGCTCATCACAATAAGTACCCTCCTTAATACCCACACCCTCCCATCAACCGTGTTTACTCTCTATAGTTAAGAGTCTATTTTTATAGTTTTCCCTTCTCTTCCCCCCACCCCTGCTTAGTTTCTTAAATTCTATACATGAGTGAAGTCATGGTATTTGTCTTTCTCTGATTGAGTTATTTTGCTTGGCGTAATACATTCTAGTTCCATCAACATCACTGTTAATGGCAAGATTCCATTCTTCTTAATGGCCAAGTAATATTCCATTATAATGTGTGTGTGTGTGTGTGTGTGTGTGTGCCCGCGTGCGCACGTGCGTGCACACACACCATCTTTATCCTTCTTTATCAGTTGATCAGTCAATGGACATTTGGGCTTCTTCCATAATGTGTCTGTTATTGATAATGCTGCTATAAACATTAGAGTGCATGTGCTCTTTCAAATCAGTATTTTTATGTCCTTTGGGTATATACCTAGTATTAATTGTAGCCATTCTGCCAGGTGTGTAGTGGTATCTCATTGTGGTTTTTATCTGTATTTCCCTGATGATGGGTGATGTTAAGCGTCTTTTTGTGTGTCTATTGGCCATATGGATGTCTTTTTTGGAAACCGTCTATGTCTTCTGCCCATTTCTTAACTGAATTGTTTTTCGGGTGTTGAGTTTGGTAAGCTTTTTATAGATTTTTGGATACTAAACCTTTATCAGATGTCTTTTAGTTGCCTTTTAGTTTTCTAAAATATTTCCTTCACTGTGCAGAAGATTTTTATCTTCACAAAGTCCCAACAGTTCATTTTTGCTTTTGTTTCCCTTGCTTCTAGAGACCTGTCTAGTAAGAAGTTGCTATGGCCACCAAAAGGTTGTTGCCTGTGTTATCCTCTAAGATTTTGATGGTTTCCTGTCTCACATTTCAGTGTTTCATCAATTTTGAATTTATTTTTGTGTATGGTGTAAGAAAGTGGTCCGGTATCATTCTTCTGCATGTTCTGTCCAATTTTCCTAATGGCATTTGTTGAAGAGACTTTCATTTTTTCCATTGGATATTCTTCCTTGCTTTGTCAAAGATTATTTGCCCATATAGCTGTGGGTCCATTTCTGGGCTCTCTATTCTGTTCCATTGATTTGTGTGCCTGTTTTTGTACCAGGATCATACTGCCTTGATGACTACAACCTTGTAATATAGCTTGAGGTCTGGAATTGTGATAACTCCAGATTTGCTTTGCTTTTTCAATACTGTTTTGGCTATTCAGGGTCTTTTATAATTCCATACAAACTTTAGGATTATTTGTTCTAGCTCTGTGAAAAGTGATGATGGTATTTTGATAGGGATTGCATTAAATGTTTAGATTGTTTTGGGTAATGTAGAAATTTTAACAATATTTTTTCTCCCAGTCCATGAGCATGCAATATTTTTTCCTTGTGTCATCTTCAATTTCTTTCATCAGTGTTCTATACTTTTCAGATGCAGATCTTTTACCTTGTTGATTAGGTTGATTCCTAAGTATCTTATGGTTTTCAGTGCAATTGTAAATGGGAGAGATTCCTTTATTTCTCTTTCTGTTGATTCATTATTGCTGTGTAGAAATGCAACAGATTTCTGTACATTGATTTTTATATCCTGAGACTCTACTGAATTCCTGTATCAGTTCTAGCAAATTTTTTGGTGGAGTCTTTCAGGTTTTCTACATAGAATATCATGCCATCTGGGGATAAGGGAAGTTTGAATTTTTCTTGTCAATTTGGATGCCTTCAGAATCTTATTTAGAGATGGCACTTTGTTTAGTGATAGGGTCTTTACTGAGGTAACCAAATTAAAAGGATGTCATTAGGGTAGACCCTAACTCAATATGACTGTTGTTCTTAGAAGAGGAAATTTGGATACAGACACACAATGGAGAACATCATAGGAAGAAACAAAGGTAGTAGCCATTTGTTCCATCAACAGAGTCCTGGACAGACCCTTCTCTCAGTCATCGGAAGGAATTAGCCTGTTTAAAACATTGATCTCAGACTTCCAGCCTCCAGAACTGTGAGACAATGCCTTTCCATTGTTTAACCCACCCAGACTGTGGTACTTCATTTCACAGCCCTAATAAAATAGTACAGTGATACTAATGGATATTAGCTATTTGGAACTACCCATAACTACTTATGGTACAGACAGTTTATTTACATCTTAAATTTTGGTAAGCAAACTTTGAAAAGACCACTGAGATTATTTGGGATATGTACCACTTGTCAAAAATATAATTCTTGGAGGGGCACCTGGGTGGCTCAGTGGCTTAACGCTCTGCTTTTGGCTCAGGTCATGATCTCAGGGTCCTGGGATCGAGCCCTACATCGGGCTCTCTGCTCAGCGGGGAGCCTGTTTCTCTCGCTCTCTCTGCCTGCCTCTCTGCCTACTTCTGATCTCTCTCTGTCAAATAAATTTTAAAATATATATATAATTCTTGGAAAACTACTAAAGTGAGACATGGTTGGGAATCAAAGCCTCAAGAGTTCTGTGAATACTGTGTGTGTGTATGTGTGTGCGTGTGTGCACAGCTTTAGATAGATTATCTAGGTTCTACCCTTCAAAGAGTCTTAATGATTTTTTAAAATTGTGCATCAATTTTCAGATAGATTAAAGTATTTCCTTTTGTAAAACCCAACACCCATAAAGTCTCTAAAAAGCAGCTTGATATTGTATTTCCTAACTGGGGTATAACTTTTATGTCAAGTGACCAAAGCTTATATTTTATGGGAACCATTACAAATAAGTGAACACTGTAATGCATTTTTCCTTATTCAAATACCACATTGCCTTTACTATCCACAGTCTTGTGGAAAGGTCGAAAGAACCAATGACATCCTTAAAATTATCAAAACTTTCGTAAACATTTGAACTTCCTTGGCCAAAGTTACTTCAGCCCTTATGACTAGTTATGCCCTTATGACTAGTTATGCCCTTATGAATTAGTAACTAAAGACTACATATAAGGATTTTATCTTTAATATTAGATTCTGCCCTGCTACACATAGACATGGTAAAACATTGCAAGAGACTCATGCACTATACCCAGTTAAATTACCGAAAGTTTTTTTTTTTTTTTTTAAGATTTTATTTATTTATTTGACAGACAAAGATCACAAGTAGGCAGAGAGGCAGGCAGAGAGAGAGGAGGAAGCAGGCTTTCCACGGAGCAGAGAGCCCGATGCGGGGCTCAATCCCAGGACCCTGGGATCATGACCTGAGCTGAAGGCAGAGGCTTTAACCTACTGAGCCACACAGGCACCCCCAAATTGCTGAAAGTTTATGGCCATCCTCCCCACACATCATTCTAAACAAACCTTTCATGATATAAAACCAGGAAATCTCACCTCTTGGAAGAGAAATCAGATAAAAACTGCTCTTGAACATCTTGAAAGGGACCTTATCAGATGCTGTTAACAAATACAACAGGGAAACTCCAGGGAATCAATCTTTGGGTTCACATTTCACAACTGGAAAAGGAAATGAGAACTGCACACAACTGAAAGTCTATTCTAATATGGAGTTTCAAATGGAAGTTTCTCAAAGATTCTCTAGAAGCAGCTAATCTTCAGAAGTAGATAAACCTTTAGACGAAGCTTATAACCCTGTATAGTGGACAGATTCTACCCAGGACTAGACATCGAAACCACTGCTTAATTCCTTTTTTTTTTTTAAAGATTTTATTTATTTAGTTAACAGACAAGAGATCACAACTAGGCAGAGAGAGAGGAGGAAGAAGGCTCCCTGCTGAGCAGAGAGCCCCATACGGGGCTCGATCCCAGGACCCTAAGATCATGACCTGAGCTGAAGGCAGAGGCTTAACCCACTGAGCCACCCAGGTGCCCCATGAGTAATTACTTTTAAAAATATATCTGCTTATAACCATTTTTATTTTCTATAGACTACTGTTTGTTATCTACCTATAAAGGCTCTTTTCTTTTTTCTTCCTCTTTATTATAGCTGTTAGGTCAGAATATACTTATTCTAATGCCATTCTTAGACTACTTCGAACAGTAGTTTTTGCCCTCAAACTTACTGATACAGTATTGCTACCCCTGTTTGTTTGTTTATTTATTTGTTTATTATTTCCTTATTTATTTTGCTTTTATTTGAATGGAATTTTTCCCCCATTCCTTTATTTTCAATCTGTATCTGTCTTTAGGTCTGAAATGAGTCTTGCAAGCAACACAGAGATAGGTCTTGGTGTTTTGTTTTGTTTTGTTGTTTGTTTGCTTTTGTTTTCAGTTGTGCTAGTCTTTTGATTGGAGCATTCCGCCCATTTCCATTTAAAGTAATCATTGATAAATGTGTACTTTTAGCCATTTTGTTAATTATTTTCCTGGTTTTTGTTTATTCATTTTTCATTTGTTTTGCTTTGCAATTTTCTCTGTTTCTTTTGCTCTCTTCTTAAGGGCAGGTTTTAGTATTATGTTTAGATGACTTTCTCTTTATTTTTTGTTTATCTCATTGGTTTGTGTTTGTGGTTACTATGAGGTTCATATATAAGGTCCTCTGTGTATGGCAATCTATATTAAGTTGATGGTTACTTAAGTTCAGACACATTCTGCAAGTGCTAAATGTTTACTTCACCTCCATATTTTATATCTTTATTTTGTGTATTTCTTGAGTAAGTTTAGTAGATAAAATTGACTATACTACTCTTGTGGTTGAACATCCATACTGACTTTATTAATGAGTAATCCACTACCTGTACTATGTGTTTGTTTTTACCCATGAAATTTCTTTTCTGTTCATAATTTTCTTTTAAATACTGTCTTTTCTTTCCATTTAAAGAATTACCTTAAAAAAAAAAAAAAGAATTCTTCGGAACATTTCTTGCTAGTCTGTTTTGGAGTGATGAACTTCTTTAACTTTGCCTTGCTAGGTACTGTACTCTTGGTTGTAGGTCTTTCGTTCTTTCTTTTTTTTCTTCCATTCTTTTTTCTTGAATATATTGCACCACTTCGTTCTGTATCAGAAAGCTTCTGCTAAAAAGTTAGCTGATATCCTTCTGTTTTTTTGTGTGTGTGTGTATGTAACTGTTTGCTTTTCTCTTGCTGCTTTTAAGACTCTCTTTCTTTACTTATTGACATTTTAATTATTAATTTGTATTAAATAACTATCATATTAATATGTATTAAATATTGTGTTACCTTCCCTTGGATTCATCTTGTTTGGAGTTCTCTCTGCTTCTAGGACCTGGATTACTGTTTCTCCAGATTAGGGAATCTTCAGCTATTATTTCTTCAAATAGGTTTTCTGTTCCCTTGTCTCTCTCTTCTCTATCTGGGACCCCTCTAATGCGTATATTATTAGGCTTGATGATGTTAAAGAGGTTCCTTAACCTATCCTCATTTTTATAATATTCTTTTTGATGTTTGACTTGGTTGCTTTCCATTACTCTGTCCTCTAGATCACTGACCCGTTCTTCTGTTTTATTTAATCTATTGATTCCCTCTAGTGTGTGTGTGTGTGTGTGTTTTCAGTTATTGCATTATTAACTCTGACTAGTTCTTTTCTATATTTATTTTATCTCTTTGTCGAAGTTCCCACTGAGTTCATTCACTGTGCTTTCAAGTCTAGTGAGTATCTTTATGATCTTAACTTTGATAACTTTATCAAGCTTATTGTTTATCTCCATTTCATTTAATTCTTATTCTGTGGCTTTGCCTTGTTCTTTCATTTGGGGCATATTTCTCTGTCTTCTCATTTTGTCTAATTCTCTGTTTGTTCCCAATGCATTAGGTAAGTCAACTATATCTCCTCATCTTGAAAGTAGTGGCCTTGTATACAAAGAGTTCCATGCAGACCTGTAGTACAATCCCCCTTGGTCACTAGAACCAGCTGTTCCAGGAGTGTTCCTGTGCAGGCTGTGTGCCCCCTCCTGCTGTGATTGAGCTATCACTGGTGTGGGCACATTGGTGAAAGAACTTAGTGCTCAGCTCAATGACCTGCTTTGCAATGATCTGGTGTGCAGATCTTTCTCCCTGTGTTACCAATTGAGTTGCCCAGCTTCAGCTTCCTCAGGCTTGCTGGTAGTTGGGGCAAGCTCTCAGCCTGGGTTTCTGCACTTAGCCACTAGGCACACCAACAAGTAGTTTATTCTTCCTTTGTGGCCAGCTAAAAGGCTTGGCTATAGACCCCAATGGGCTTGGTGGTGGCCAAGCTAGTACTTGGCCTGTCTGACTTTACTTAGCCACTGGGATGGCTGTGAGTACACTGATGGGCAGAGCTTCCTTGCTCTGTAGTTTACTGAGAGGCTTAATATCCGTGAGAATTATGTGTTCACTGGTACGTGGAGTTAGCTTTTTCCCCTCTCCAGAGCAGGAGTCATTTTAGAGGGATATTGGTCCCAGCTGGGGCTGCCTACCAGGTGTGTGGTAGGATGGGAGCCACTCTTAAGATGTACTTGCTGAGGCAGGGAGATTGGCTGGTATAAATCCACAGAAAGGCACCAGGGTGGGGCATGTGGTGTTAGCCAGGAAGATGGAGAGTGTTAGTACTGGCTCACACAAACATCTAGCTATCTGGGCTGGGGGAGGGCAAGAAAAATGGTATCTACCAGGGAATGTTCTTGCAGGTCTCTACCCCTCTAGCACATGTTCCAAAATTAGTCAGTAAATCTTCATCTATACTCCATACACTTTTCAAACTATTCTTTCTGTGTGGTATCTCAGGCTGAGTTATTTGGCATGCCAACTTTTTAAGGTCAGGGACTCAGTTTCCTTTTCCCCTCCAGTTTTTCATGGTCAGGGTCCACTGGCTTTTAGAAAGGCCCAGGTTGGGCCCTGCTTGCTTTTAAAGCCAGATTTTATAGGAACTTATCATCCCAGTGTGATTCCCTGGGGCCAAGGGTGCCCAGTGTGGGGTTTGAAATTTGCTCTTCCCATCTGTGGTTAGTTATACCAAAGGTTTGGTCCCCGACTAGGTCTCTGCTCCTTCTACTCTTTTTGATGGGGTTTTCTCTCTACAACTAGCTATGGAAGATACGTTCTACCATTCTTCAGGTTATTTTCAGGGAACATTGCAATACATGTAGTAGTTGCTTTAGTGTGTCTGTGGGACAAGGTTAGCTCAGGATCCTCCTTCTCCACCATCTTCCTTCACTCCCTAGGTAATTCAACACCGTTATAGACCAGATATAGAACATAAAGAAGAAGAAGAATAGAAATTCAAATATGCAAACCTGCTAACATAAGATCTTGGTTCTGGCCTAGTGTCATGAAAAATTCATAAGCAATGCTTTCTAGATTTTCATGCATATCCCTACTTAATAATTCCATTGTTAGTAGGATATCTGGGCACTTTAGGAATAGTATTCTGAGACTTGTTTGTTCACAGACCTAATATTTCTTTAAATTAACAAGGTTGAGAATTTCAACTCAGATGTAAACTCAAACATCAGACCATGCTTGATTATTGAGGTATTCCCCCTGGGGGAATTACAGTCTCATTTTTACACATTCAGAACAATGTTCCCAGTTGTGGGATCATACAAATAGAAAAGATTGTAAGAAACTTATTAACTCCAGCAGAAGTTATTAATGATACAATCTTTCATCTGGATGAAATACAACTCAATCTCTGTTTGTTGGCATGAGCATTGATAGACAATTGCATTGCTCTAGAATTCTTGTTGTATAGTCTTGGTGGGGTTTTTGCCATTGCTAATGCTTATTGTACTTGGATCAAAGAAACAAGCAAGGCTGAGATGTCTAAACCTTGCCTTAAAGATGTACATGGCTTTGTAATGTTGGTCCTCACTGCTTGCGGGGTTTGCTCTTTTAGGCTTTGCTCTTTTAGGGTTGGGTAATTAGTGTTTCTGATTCAGAAACGTATTCCAGGGACTATTATTTGTTATTCTTGTCATAGTGGTCATGATCCTGGTCCACTGAAATCTATTTAGTCTCAAATGCTACTGCATGGCCACTGTCTCATTGATTATACAACAACTTAAAAGGTCAAGGTCTGGGAGACAAGTGACTATGGTTTAGACTTCACTGCACTGAGCAGTGAATATCTGGCTCTAGTTTGTTTGTTTGTTTGTTTGTTTTTTGAATTGGTAAACTTATTAAAAGCAACAGAATTACCAAAATGGAAACTGAGAGACTGAATATACAAGTGGATAAAAGCCAGGCTATATATAACCATAGAACTCTGACTCACAACTTCTCAATCAATCAATCCAGGAAGCCAAACCACATTTTTGGAATCAATTGTCCCAGAATAGTCAGAGTTTGGACAGCCAGATTCCTGGTTTGGGCCCTTACTTTCAACTCAGAAACAATGGAAAAAATCAAATATGCTATCCTGCTTCCAAGTCAGCCCATTTCCAGCTTCCCTATGTCAACAACCTCCAATCAGAGAGCATACCTGACTACCTCTCTTTCTCACTGTAAGCTTTTGCACTTTTCCATCTTTTCCCAGTACAAGTAATTGTGGCTGACTCCCTCTATAGCAAGCTCTGAATTTTTCTCATTTGTGTGGTCTTTTACTTTATTCCCTTCTAAAAATAAAGCCCCCAAACAGAGCTTTTTGTTTATTGGACTCCCCTTAATCAAGTTTTTACTATACTTTAACACATCCTTTAGTAATTTAAAGAAACCATTTAAGACAATTGATACACTAATTACCAGTCATTCTCATGTGTCCAATAAATCAGATTTCCTAAGGAGCTCTACTACATAAAAATAGACGTTTCTCTTTTGTATATTCTTAATACTGAACACACATGAATTATAATTAGATTTACACATGCCTAATTCCTATGACTTATGAACTTCATATATCTATTAAGAGCCAATTGCTTGTAATCTTTCCTTTTCAAACTAAACTGGGACTTCACCAGACCTAATTAACCTCGTTGATTTAACTTCCAATTATAAGATGAATAAGTTCTGGAGATCTACTTACTAAACAGCATGTAACTACAGATAACAATACTGTACTGAAAGTTGCTAAGATCTTAAATGTTCTCCCATTTAAAAAATGTAATTATATAAGGTGATGGAAGAGTTAACAAAGCTTATTATGGTAATCATTTCACAATAGGTGTTTATCAAATCATGTTGTACAATATAGAATTATACATTATATGTTAATTATATCTTAATGATGCTGGAAGAAAAAATGATGAATTTATTGTAGTATAGTCAAAACAGTCACTGGCTGCACATTTTTCTTCCTTTTATATAAGTACATTCTTCCTAGGATCTCTTTCTCCTTTTCAGCACTTGGGTAAAACCTCTTCTCTTGTCCTGTATCGTCTCGGTAAGCCTTGGTGTTATCTCCTAATACACAATCAAAGGCAGAATCCCTTCTTTTATCTGGCTTAATACAACCAGGGAACAGACCCATAATCAAAGCCTAACTAGGCAGTTATATTCTTCCAGGGCCTTGGATCATGAACAATCTAACATGAAGATAAAAGAAACAGTTGAGATCTCTTTATATTAGATGCAAGGCCCTGAATGGAATGTTTTAGTAAGACCTTACTGAGGTTCCTGTGTCCTAACTCCAAAGCTGTATTGTTACTACACATTTGTTTCTACAAATTCATGTTTCTAAACATTTCCATGTCTCATTCTCTAGCCATTATCTCTCTTCTGTGAGCTCTTGCTTATGCATCCATTCTTGCTTATGTGAACAAGAGTTTCTCTTGCTTGAGACCCCAAAATCTAAACTATACACTTAGGAAGTTCTTTTTTCTCATATAACATCAAATGTCTAACATGTACTCTTAATCTTAAAAATAAGAAAATAGAGTTGCCTGTGTGGTAAGTCAGTTAAGCATCTGCCTTTAGCTCAGGTCATGATCTTGGAGTCCTAGCCCAATGTCAGGTTCTTTGCTCAGAGGGAACCTGCTTCTCCCTTTCTCTCTGATCCTTCCTTATGCTCATTTTCTCATTCTGTTTCTCTCAAAATAATAAATAAAATACTTTTTAAAAAAAATTTTAAAAAGGAAATAAACAAGACAAGACAAAACAGATATGAACAAAAATCCTTGAAAAATACTCAGAAATTAGGCATAGAGTAAATTGAGCTAACATTTTACTTACAGTGAAATTTTGATGTTTAGAAAGATCATGAAAAATCCAAGTTTAGATTGCACATACAATTAGTCAGGATCATTTGTAAAAACTGATGTACTAGTAAATTTAAGAGAGGTTAGATGTATATAGCCCCCTGTGAATATAGATAAATAACAATTATAGATCAAAATTTTAAGTTGAGTTTCTGTTACAAATCAAACCTCTTTCCACAAATTTTAATGATACTGGCACATTTAAAAATCACTTGTAGGGATGTCTGGCAGGCTTAGTCAGCAGAGTGTGCAAATTCTTGTTTTCGGGGTATGAGTCTGAACCTCACATTAGCTGTAGAGATTACTGAAAAATAAAAATCTTTAAAAATTACTTGTAGGTGGATATTTTTTATTAAATTCATTATGATAACTGAAGTTTCAGTCACTCTAAGGAAAAAGACTTCATTGACTAGGAAGTTGTGATGATCTATATACTGAAATAATTGATTGCAAGTAGAACCTCAGAGCCAAAAATAAACACATGAATGTGAGTTCCTTAGAAATTTTTACATCTTGGGGTGTGAATTGGAATTTAAAAAAAAAAAAAGTAAGATATGAATATAAGACCTCCCTATATAAATTGGGAGGGCATAGTAAACAGCCATTACTTGGGTTACATTTTCTTGTTTTTAAATTAAATTACCAACATCCTAGACCAAGTTACCTTTGTTTCTTAACTAGACCACTAATTTAGCTTGATAAATATTCTCACATACTTCTCTCTTCCTCTAATCAAAGTTTGGCCAACTAAAGCCTGAAATCCTACCCACCTATTTTCACAAATAAAGTTTAACTGGAATATAGTTACCTGCATTCATTTAAAGATTTGCTATGGCTGTTTTCCCACTTCAATAACAGAGTTGAGTGCTTCTGACCCAGACCTTGTGCCACATAAGAGTCTAAAAGATTATCTTGCCCTTTGCAAAAAGAGGTTTGTAAATCTTTATGCTAATCCATTGGTTCTGTAATGAACATGATCTATTAAAATGGAAATTTGATATACTATTTACTTGTTCACAAGTTTTAGTAGCTTTCCATTGCTCTTTGAAGAAACAACATGTTCAGTATGGTTTACAAGGTTCTGCCTGATCTCCACTTTCTGGGCTTCTCCAGGGCCATCCTGCCTGAAATTCCGCTTGCTCAGATTGTACTCATTATGACCTTTTGTAAAGTCTTCATATGTGCCTGCTTATGACTAGTCATAAATTTTCTTTCCTTGTCCTTTCCTTGTCCTTCAGAGTTCAACCATAACTTCCTTTTCTTTAAGAAATCTTCCCTAGATTCACCAAATGGGGGCTGGTCTCTTGGGTACGGCATAGAACTTTGCACTTACATGTTATAGCATTTGTTGAAATCCTAAATATTTTGTTGTCTGTTGTATAACTCCTCCATAAGCAATGAAAGTTCTTTAGAGAAGAAAACAGGCAGGGATTTTTGTTTGTTTACTGTCTAGAATAGTACATGATAAATAATAGAATTTTAATATCTGTTATTAATCACATGATCAATTTTTGTATTGCTTACCACTCCTATCTCCACTATTGAGTGCAGTTGTTTGGACGTATGTATTTATGTGCTCAGGAGAAATTTACCAAAAAAAGTTTTTATGATAAACTTTTTATGAACTATGCAAATGGAAAAGTCTGCAAACAAGAACTGTGTAGCTTCATGAATTACGACAAAGTAATCATTGTGGTATCACCACACCCAGTTCAGAAAGTGAAATATCACCAGCACTCCAGATGCCTCCTTAATTTCTCTCCCAATCAGTAGTACCTCCCCCAAATAACCACTATCAGACTTTGTAACAACATGGGTCCATTTTCCCTGTCTTTAAACTTTGTGTAGATGCATCTGACATTTTACACTTAGTATTTGTGAGAGTTATCCATATTATAGCTATAGTAGTAGTTTGTTTATTTTAGTTGCTATATATTGTGGGATATAGCAACATTGATCTATTCTTTCAGCTATTGATAAAAACTTGTACAGTCCCAGTCTGTCATTCTCAAGAACTGCTAATAGCTACATTAAAAATAAAGTCTTAGTATGTATGTGTGTTTTAGGTGAGTATATTTTGAGCATTTTATGTTACCTGACAGATTCAAAATTGGTAGATATGTCTCTTTTCTAAACAAATGGTACAGTTTTTGTTCTTATAAACATTAGTTGAGAGTTCCAATTTTTCTGCATTTTTTGCAATGCTTGGAATTTTTGCTATTTAAATTTTTAACTATTCCTATGGGCTATAGTTGAATCACATGGATTTAATATGTATTTCCTGATGATTACTGAGTTTGAACACATTTTTATGATTGTAAGCAAGGAAGTACACAGTCAACCAAGTTCTATAGGCTCATTGAACAATCCTATAAGCAAAGACTTACCAATTTCCCAGAATTAAGAATTGCAATATTTTACTTTCTCTACAAAGCATCCTTTATTTTATAAGGATCTGCTTTTTATCCAAAAATGTTTTATTTTGAAGGATATCTTGCAAAATTACAAATTACTTACTTAACATATTTTCACAATTACTTTATTGTCTCTGCAAATGAAACTGATTATCAGTATTTTAAGTCTGTTGTGATTTAATGTAAATGACCATCATGCATTTACTTTATGAAGTAAAGAGTGACAGTTAAATGGACAAACGGCAGTTACAAAATATATAACCATTTTAAGAGTGGGGGGAAAAAGGCAGTTTATTATTTATATATTATACTAAACATTTAATGAAAATTATTTCAAGTACACTTACATTGTTAAGTGAAAGATCAAAATAATCCTTTGGAAAATGTATATACTGTTCTGAAATAATATCTAGAGACAAAACAATAACTGTCAACTTTTTCTTGCTCACCTGCCCTGAAAGAGCTCTGTAGATTTGCCCTTTATGTGTGATATATACCTTGTTGACTACTTTGCCTGATGAAATGGCCTTTCATAGTCTTAGAAATATGTCAGTATTGCTCATATTATTGAGCTTTATCCTATCATCCATAAAACAGAGGGTAAATGTGGTCTTTTATCTACTTTACCTTTAAAGAAACTTTTTCTTGAATTTCATTGACCTTTTGGAAGTTTATTGTCTGCTCATTACCTTTCCCAGAGTTTTCAAAGCCTCTAGGGAAATTTTAGATATGTAAGCTGGGTGTTTTTGCATGATATAATATTAAAAAATGTACGTCAAATGAATATTTTCCAGTATGAGGGACATATCTATATTATATATAGATAATAGATACAAGATTACCTATATCTAAATATAGGTACAAGATATATATATATATATATATATGTATATATATATACACACACACTATTTATACATATTAGAGTTAAGAAGTCTGAAAATTCATCTCTGAATCCTCATCAATTAAAGTAGGTTATTATCACACACTCAAAAAGTTATGTTTAAATGAAAAGAGTGAAAAAAATGAGCAAATGCCTTGTAATTTAATCACCAAAAGCCATAGAGAAGGCAGCTGTCATTACAATACCGTGGATCATTGTAGGAAAGCTGACTATTGCAGAAAAACTACAGGTCTTTATTTTATTCTTTATTCATTCAGTAATTTTCTATTTATATTAATTATAGAAGTGCAACGATGGGACTTTTAGTACTCTGCTTCACTTGCTTTTACCCTTCTTCTCAAATTAGCTATAATTGCAG
The DNA here is from genome assembly GCF_009829155.1 of Mustela erminea. Taxonomy (NCBI): domain Eukaryota; kingdom Metazoa; phylum Chordata; class Mammalia; order Carnivora; family Mustelidae; genus Mustela; species Mustela erminea. Next base: position 7,483,437 of record NC_045615.1, on the reverse strand, counting down.
TGGACACTTCTATATTAGCTCTGCTTTCTATGCCTCATCACAAACCTGCACAGCACATATTTCCACCTTCTGCTTCAGGAGCTTCTGTACACTACTAGAGTCCACATAGTGCTCATACAATGAAGATATCGACAACCTATAGGAAAACGATCCACTACGAGGAGACAAGAGTGGGTGGATATGTGCCTCAGTCTCCCATGTATCAGATGATCAAGTCATGGCAACATTCTTTATGCTCCTTAGCATATCTCCATATAATTACTTTTTTTGTTGTTGTTGCCCATTGCAGTCACTCAGTAGTACTCCCTTATGGTGACTTTTCCTTCTTTACTATTTCTTGTTCCCCAGTCTCTCACCTTCATTTCTTGAAAAATTCGATTCCATCCACACTTCTGTCTTCATCTCTGCTCTTTGGAGAATGTAATTTAAAATATTTGGTACTGGAAGTGGCCCTACAAAGAAAAACCTCAAGATGGTATTAAGGAAATGGATCACTCACCTGCCCAAAGGTAACAGAGATATTACTGTTGGTCCTTAGGACTGATAACCCCCAGAATGCTGTAGCATCTCACTAAATAAAATAATCATCTGAAGTGGTTTGAGATGAAATATAGGTTAAAATAAAAGAGTTGGCCTTTTCAGTAATTCTGGAAATTGAAGTATTTTTATAACTGGAAATTATAAAGATTATGAAGATAGCTGACTTTTGCTAAATGCCTCAGAAGCCTTAAAGCAAGGAAATTACAGACTCTGGTCACCCAACTCTTAAATTAGAGCATGCTGTGAAAGTCACAAAAGCTCCATGGAAGCACTAAGAAAATCACCATCTTCTGTATCTGTACAGACTGCAGAAAACTGGGCTCAGGATTTAACTATAAATGGGGTTAGATCAGCAAAGGTAATTAAATGTCTAGTTTTCTATGCTAAATTAAGGGTCCTAAAGGAAATATTTGGATAGATGTGCTTAACAACCTTGAACAGTCATTTTCCTTTGAATGCTTTGGGGGATAAGGCCCTTTTCTAGAGATCATTAGTGTCCCCCTGACTGTTAGCTCTCCCCAAAATCTGTCTTCCCCTTTTTGTTCCAGACCAATTGACATAGGCTTAGCCTAAGAAGGAAAATGTCCCTGACCCAAGGAGACAGTTTGCTCAGTGAAATGAAATAATTAAAGGACTTGCATAACAAATACTAACAGGAGTAGGCTAACACAGGTGAAAGTCTACCTCAAGAGTACTGGATGGAAGTGTGCAGTGTACTATGAGGATGCTTTATTAGCTTGGGTGCAATCTATCATCACTTAGGATTTAATATCCTGTTAAGTTACACGTACAGTCTGTCCTAATATACTGCTGTGATGGCTCCCTGAAGTTTTGAATCAATAATGCCTGTGTAAATGAAATGGGAACACTAGAGTTTATTTGGCAGAGTACTGAGGAAGAAATAAGAAGGCTAAGGATGGTTTGAATGTTAGAAATGATGTATTGTAAGAGACCAGAAAATCCATCACCTGATGTATTTTCTCAGGGACATGCTCATCTCAAGGCAGAGGTCAGAAAATTATGGACTTGGCCAAATCTGGAGGGTGGTCTGTTTTTGTAAGTCTATGAGCTAAGACTATGTAGGGTTTTTTTGTTTGTTTGTTTACATTTTTTGAAGAATCATTAAAAAAATTATCTGACTATATATAACCTATAAATTCTAAAATATTTACTATGTGGTTCTTTACAAAAAGTGTGCATTAAAACACTATAGTCTAAGTTCAGTGATTATTGTCTGTTGACTAGGATTTACATCAGATGATACTATCACCAAGAAACTGGGCTCCCTGGTGTCAATTGGACAGATACATTTCCAGAATAGACGAGACCATGTAGGAGTATTTAACTGTCAAAAACATAGTGGGTGTACTTCATTTAATGTACAGCAAGTTTGGAAACCAGGATAGGGTCATTTGACCAGGAGAGATCTGCAGAGTTAATAGTATTACTAGGTATGAGATAGAAGGGGCTTAGGACCTTGATTAGTGTGTGCAACCGAAAACTATTATGGCTAGGGGTACCTGGCTGGCTTAATCAGTAAAGCATGATCTTGGGGTAAAAAAATAATAATAACAAAATAAATAAAAATAAAATTAAAAACAAAATAAAAACAAAAAATATTAATGGCTCATGAGGATAAGGCTGATAAAATAGCATAAAAGAAAATTGCAATCTTTTACTCAGTTTCTAGAGTGGAATCAATTATCAATTGAGAACACAGGTTGGAAGGGATAGTAACTCTTTTGAGGAAATCCCCCTCCAATTGTTCCACAAGTAGGCAAAATAAAAATTACCTCCCAAATTTCCCAGGAGTGACTTCTAGGTATTTATCTAAGTACCTGCTTGCTGGACAAGAGAAATTGGACACCTTTCTAGGACTCTTAGGTTTGGGACCTGGACAGACTCTAACATGAGAAGACCTGAGATGGCATCAGACCTCAATTGGAGTAAGGCTTTTGTGAGGGAGTTGGTAAATATTGTGCTCCAAATCTATTTTACAGGAGGTCCAGTGTGTTTTCAGACCCAGTTTATGGTTATTTTCCTTGTTCCCATGTTTAGTCAGAGTAGATAAAAATATACAACCCAACAATAAATAATCAGGAAGTTTCTTTGAAAGTGACCCATGAATATGGCATGTCCATGAATTTATTTAGGTCTTTAAATTTTTTTAAAACAATATTAGTTCTTTTTAAATTTCTTTACATAATATTTTGTAGTTTTTAATCTATAGATTTAGTATTTCTTTTGTTAAATTTCTGCCTAAATATATTATGTTTAATGCTATTATACATGGAATTGTTTTCTTAATTTAATTTCTAGAATGTTCGTTGTCAGTATATAGAAATGCAATTGATACTTTATGTAGGTAGATCTTGTGTGATATTATTTAACTTAGTTCTAATAGCTCATATTGGCAAATTCCTTTGCTTTTCTTATATACAAAGTAATGTTATATAAAGTAGGGATATGGGGCACCCAGGTGGTGCAGTTGGTTAAGTGTTGAACTCTTGATTTCAGTTTAGGTCATGATCTCAGGGTTGTGAGGTCAAGCCCCACACTGGGCTCCATGCTGGACATGGAACTTGCTTAAGATTCTTTCCCTCTCCCTCTCCCCCCCCCCTAAAAATTAAGATAAAAAATAAATAAAAAATAAAGTAGGGACAGGTTTTCTTCTTCTTTTCCAATATAGATGACATTTATTACTTTTTCTTGCCTAATTTCCTGGTAGAACCTCTAGTACAATGCTAAGTAGAATTAGAAAGAATGGACATCTTTTTACTTTTCATGATTTTAGGAGGTAAAAACTCAATTTTTCACTATTAAGTGTGACATAAATATTCATTTTTAATTGATTTTTTTTAAAAGACATTATTTATTTTAGAGAGCATGTGTGTGAGTGGGAGGAGGGGCAGAAGAGGAAGGAGGGACAAGGAGACTGACATAGGGGTTAATCTTACAAACCTGAGATCATGACCTCAGCCAAAACCAAGAGCTAGACACTTAACTAACTGAGCCATGCAAGTGCCCTTACTGATTTTTTTTTTTAAGATTTTATTTATTTATCTGACAGACAGAGATCACAAGTAGGCAGTGAGGCAGGCAGAGAGAGAGGGGGAAGCAGGCTCCCCGATGAGCAGAAAGCCTGATGCAAGGCTCAGTCCCAGGACCCTGGGATCATGACCTGAGCTGAAGGCAGAGGCTTTAACCCACTGAGCCACCCAGGTGCCCCTGATTTTTTTTTTTTTTTAATAGATGCACTTAATCCTCAGGAAATTCTATTACTAGTTTATGTGTTTTTATCAGTAAAGTGCTTTGTATTTTCTCAAAAGCTTTTTCTACATTTTTTTGAAATGATCCTCTGTTCTCTCCCATTCTCTCCATATGGTGTATCATACTGTTTTTCAGTTGTGCAAACAATCTTGAATTCCTGGGATACATGCTGCTTGAAAATAGTATATAATCCTTCTGTAATGTCATAGATTTTATTTGCTAGTTTTTCATTGAGGGTTTTGGTATCTATACTCATAATATATATTGGCCTGTAGTTTTCTTTTATGGTATCTTTTTCTGGTTTTAGTATCAGATAGAATGTGTTGGAAAGTGTTTTCTCCTCCCCCTTCTTGAAAAAGACTATAAAATCAGTGTTGATTTTCTTTGACTGTTTAGTTGAACTCTCCATTTCCAACTGGATGATTTTTAAAGAACTGTCCTATGAAATCAGTTTCTCAGATGTTTAATGTATAGTTATTTAAACTATAACCTATAACAATCCATGTTGTCTGTTTGATCTTGAATGAATTTTAGTAGCTTTTATTTTCACTGAATTGTCCCATTTATATTTTTAGAAAAACTTGTAAGTGTAAAGCTGTACACAGTATTCCATTATTACCATTTTTTTTTAAGATTTTATTTATTTATTTGACAGAGAGAGATCACAGGTAGATAGAGAGGCTGGCAGAGAGAGAGAGAGAGAGGGAAGCAGGCTACCCGCCGAGCAGCCGAGCAGAGAGCCCAATGTGGGACTCGATCCCAGGACCCTGAGATCACGACCTGAGCCGAAGGCAGCAGCTTAACCCACTGAGCCACCCAGGCGCCCCCCATTATTACCATTTTGATGGCCTCAAATCTATAAGGGCAGCCCCTGTTACCTTCCTGATAATGACTAATGTATTTCTCTTCTAAGTTTGTAGGCAGTCGTGCTGGAGGTTTATTAATTTTTTATCCTTTCAAATAAAATTTTGATTTTTTCTGTATTCTATTTTCAACTCCATTGATCTCTACTTGTATATTTCATAATTTTTTTTTTGTCCTTCTACTTGCTTTTGTTTATCTTTTCTCTAGCTTCTCAGAATAGGAACTTCGATAATTGATTTGATATCTTTTGTCTTTTGGAATGTAAGTTCATGGTTCTATAAATTCCTCCCCTTATCACTTCTTCAGCTGCAATACACCTATTTTGGTATATTGTGTTTTAATTTTCATTCAGTATTATTTCTTTTCATTAACTTTCACACTTCCATTTTTTACCTTTTGCATTATCAAAAAATGTGTTAACTTCCAGTATTTAGAGATACTGTTTTCGTTCTGTTCTAAAATTCTCATTTGACTTCATTGTAGTCCCAAAACACACTATATGATTTCAATTATCTTAACTCTATTGAGGTTTGTTTTGTGGTGCAGGATAACCCTCTCTTGGTGAATGTTCCCTATGTACTTTAAAAAATGTGTATTCTGGGATGCCTGGGTGGCTCAGTTGGTTAAGCTGCTGCCTTGGTCTTGGGTCCTGATCCCAGGGTTCTGAGATCAAGTCCCATATTAGGCTCCTTGCTCAGCAGGGAGCCTGCTTCTCTCTCTGCCTCTGCCTGCCACTCTGCCTGCTTGTGTTCTCATTCTCTCTCTCTCTCTCTCTCTGGCAAATAAATAAATAAATAAAATCTTTAAAAAATGTGTATTCTGCCTTGGTTCAGTGAAGTGTTCTACATATGTTAATTAGGTGATCTTGATTGTTTTGCTATTAATATTTTCTATATTTTTGCTGATTTTCTCTGTGATAACTCTAAAAGTTGCAGAAAGGAGTCTACAGAAATCCCCAGTTAGAACTGCAGATTTATCCTTTTTTTTTTTCCAGCTATGTTAGCTCTGTTTCATGTATTTTGAAGTTCTGTCAATTGATATGTCTATATTTAGGAGGGTAGATGGTCTTCATGTATTAAAGTCTGCCTTCCAATATTAATATAATGACTGTTGTTTTTATGTAAGATATAATTAATAATGTATTAGTTTCAGGTATATAATAAAATAATTTGATATTTATATATATTGTAAAATGATCACCATTCTTATGATGAGAATTTACAAGGCCTTTCTTTTAGCAGACTTCAAATAAGCAATACAGTATTGTTGTCATTTTTTTTCAAGATTTTATTTATTTGACAGAGATCACAAGTATGCAGAGAGGCAGGCAGAGAGAGAGAAAGGAGGAAGCTGGCTCCCTGTGGAGCAGAGAGCCCAATGTGGGGCTTGATCACATGGCCCTGAGATCATGACCTGAGCCAAAGGCAGAGGCTTTAACCCACTGAGCCACCCAGGCACCCCTTGTTGTCAAGTTTTATATTACATTTCCAGGACTTAGTGATCATTACTCATTTTGCTGAACCCCTCTGTTGCCTCCGCAACCACCAATTTGATCTCTGCATCTAGGAGCTCATTTTTGGTGGGTGGCGGTGATGGTGGTTTTTCGATTCCACATACATGAGATCATATAGTATTTGTCTTGCTCTCTCTGACTTAGCATAATGCCATTGAGATCTATTCATATTCTTGAAAATGGTGATTTCTTTCTATCTGTGGATGAATAATATTTGTGTGTGTGTGTGTATGCATAATCAGTTTATAATCTCCATTCTTTTTTTTTTTAATTTTTTATTTCTTTTCAGCGTATCAGTACCCAGTTTTTTGCACCACACCCAGTGCTCCATGCAATCTGTGCCCTTTCTAATACCCACCACCTGGTTCCCCCAACCTCCCAACCCCCGCCCCTTCAAACCCCTCAGATTGTTCTTCAGAGTCCATAGTCTCTCATGGTTCACCTCCACTTCCAATTTCCCTCAACTCCCTTCTTCCCTTGTCCTCCATGCTATTTGTTATGCTCCACAGATAAGTGAAACCATATGATAATTGACTCTGCTTGACTTATTTCACTCAGCATAATCTCCATTCTTCTGACATCAACATTTAGGTTGTTTCACATCTTGGCTATTGGCAATATGCTGCAATAAACATGGGCATGCTAATATCTCTTTGTAACCCTGATTGCAATTCCTTTAAATAAATACCCACAAGTGAGTTTACTGGATCATATAGTGTTCTATTTTTAATTTTTTGAAGAATCTCCACAATGGCTGCATCAATTTATATTTGTACCAACAGTGCACAAGAGTCCCTTTTTCTCCATATCCTTACAAATACTTGTAATTTCTTATCTTTTTGGTCATAGGCATCTTAACATGTGTGAGGTGATATCTCGTGTGGTTTTGATTTACATTTCTCTGTTGGTTAGCGATGTTAACCACCTTTTCGTGTATTGTTGGTCATCTATATTCCTTCTTTAGAAAAATATCTTTTCAGATCCTCTGTCCATTTTTTAATTGGACTGTATGTTTTTTCACTATTGGTTTTTATGAGTTTTTTATATACTTTGGGTATTAGGCCTTAACAGATATATGGTAGACAAATATTTTCTTCCATTCCATAGGTCACTTGTTCATTTTGCTAAGATTTTCTTAGCTATGTAGAACCTCTTTAGTTTTATGTAGTCATAGTTGTTTACTTTTGCTTTTGTTGCCTTTGCATTTGGTATCAAATCTAAAAAATCACCAAGTCCAATGTCAAGGAATTTACTGCCTATATTTTCTTCTAGAAATTAATGGTTTCTGGTCTTAAGTTTAAGTTTTTAGTCCATTTTGAGTTAACTTTTGTGTATTATATAAGATAGTGTCCAATTTCATTATTTTGCATGTGACTATTCTGTTTTCCCTACACCATGTGTTGAAGAGACTGTTCTTTACTCACTGTATATTTCTAGCTTCTTTATCATAAGTTAATTGACCATATATGTGTGGGTTTAGTTATGGGCTATCTATTCTGATCCATTGATCTGTGTGTCTGTTTCTATGCTAATACCATACTCTTGATTAATATGGCTTTGTAATGTAGTTTGAAAAAGCTGAAGCATGATACCTTCAGCTTTGTTCTTCTTAAGATTATTTTGGCTATTCCTGGTCTTTTGTTATTCCATACAAATTTTAGGATTCTTTATCTTTGTGAAAATTACATTGGAATTTTGGTAGAAACTGCTTGAATTTGTAGGTTGTTTTGGGTAACATGGACATTTTAATAGTAATTTTTCCAATCTATAAGAATGGAATATCTTTCCACTTATTTGTGTTGTCTTCAATTTCTTTAATCAATTTCCTAGAGTTTTTTTACATACAGGTCTTTAACTTCATTAAATTTTTTCTAGGTATTTTATTATTGATGTGATTATACACTAGATTGTTAACTTCTTTTTCTGATATCTCATTATTAGTGTATAGAAATGCAATCAATTACTGCATGTTAAATTTGTATCCTGTGACTTAACTGAATTCACTTATCAGTTCTAACAGTTTTTGGTGGAGTCCGTAGGGTTTCTATATATGATAACATGTCATCTGCAAATACAACTAGTTTTACTTCTTTTCCAATTTAAATGCATTTTTCCTTGCCTAATCTAGCTAAGATATTCAATTCTATGTTGAATAAATATACTGAACATGGATTCACTTGTTCTATTCCTGATCTTAGAGGAAAATCTCTTCAACCTTTTCACCAATGCATATGATGTAAGCTGTGGGTTTTGTCATATATAGTCTATAGTATGTTGAGGTATGTTCCCTCTATACCCACTTTGTTAAGAATTTTATCATAAGTGAATCTTTAATTTTGTCAAATGTTTTTCCTGAATCTATTGAGGTCATATTATCATATGACTTTTCCTTTTTGTTAGTGTGATGTATCACATGGATTGATTTTGCAGATGTGGAATGATCCTTCCATCTCTGGAATAAATCCCACTTGATCTTGGTGAATAATTCTTTTAATGTATTGTCAAATTTGATTTCCTAATATTTTGTTGAGACTTTTTACATCTATGTTCATTAGTGATATTGGCCTGTAATTGTCTTGAAGTATCTTTGGTTTTGGTATCAAAGTAATGCTGACCCAATAAAATGAGTTTGTAAGTATTATCTACTTTTTAAAAAATGTTTTTGGATGAGTTTGTAAAGGATTGCTATTAACTCTTCTTTAAGTGTTTAGTATAATTCACCTGTGAAACCATCTGGTCCTGGGTTTTTCTATGCTGGGAGGTTTCTGATTACTGATTTAATTTTCCTACTAGTAACTGATCTGTTCAGGTGTTCTATTTCTTCATGATTCAGTCCTAGTAGGTTGTATGTTTCTAAAAATTCATCCATTTCCTCTAGGCTTCCCATTTTGTGGACATACAATTGTCCATAGCAGCCTCTATGACCCTTGGTACTTCTGTGGTATCTGATATAAACACAATGACTCTTCTTTTCTTTTTTTTTTTTAAATCAATGTTTGCATGGTCTATTTTTTGCATCTCTTTACTTTCAACTCCCCATTACTGTTCTTCTTTTAAAGAGTATATAGTTGGGCCATAAATTTTTTATCTACTGTAAATATTTGTCTTTTACTTAGTTTAACCCACTGAGCCACACAGGTGCCACATGTCTTTTACTTAGTTTAATTGAAATATTTACATTTAAGGAAATTATAGATATGTTCAGAGTTTAAGTTTGTTATTTATTTTGGTTGTTTCCTCTGTTTCTTGTTTATCTTTCTCTTTTCTTTAATAATGTACTAGGATTTAAATTGATAAATTACAGTGCTTTTGTGTGTTATATGTATATTTTAGTGAATACTTTGTGTGCTACAATATACATATGTGATTTGTCATAATATAATGGTATCAGCATTTTACCACTTTATTAAAATGTGGAAACTTTACTTCCATTTAGATTGTTGTATCTTCCACACTTTTAAATATCATTGTCTTCAGTATCAGGTTGTATTATAATTTTGTTTCAATTTCAAATGTTTTTTAAAATCATGAGTAAGAATAGTCTAAAATATTTAGGCATATTTCTTTTCTTTCTTCCATCATGATGTTCCAAGTCTCTTTGCTGTCCCTTTTCTGTTTGAAAAAAGTAATTTCTTTAGTGTGTGTGTGTTTTTTTTTTTTTTAAGGATAGATCTAATTATGACAAATTGTTCTAGCTTTGTCTTAATTTCTGAAGGCTATAGAATTTATGGTTGAGATTTCTTTTAGCACTTGATAAATGTGCCACTTCCTTTTGGCTTTAATGCTCTGATGGCAAATCCGATGCCATTCAGATTAGTGTTCACTTATAGGTAATGTGTCATCTCTTCTTGGCTGCTTTCAAGATTTTTCTGCCTTTAGTTTTTAGAAGTTCAACTGATGTGTTTTGACTTTTTTTTTTCTCTTTTGGTACATTTGGCACTTTCTCAGCTTATTGATTCTATAGATTTATGTCTTTTCATTTATTTCTTTAAAAAATGTGGGACATTTATTTAAAAAAAAATTAACCTCACATTCTTTCTCTTCTTTTGGGACTCTGGCAATACAAATGGTATAACTTTTGTTAATGCCCCACAGATCCCTGAGGCTTTGTTCATTTTATCTTTCAATCTATTTTCTATTCAGTTTGAATAATATATTCTCAAGTTTACATATTCAATTTTATGTCTTTTCTACTCTGCTATTGAATCCATCCAGCAATTTTTTAAAAAATTATATTGTATTTTTCAGCACTATCATTTCCATTTGCTCTTATGTTTTTGGCAAGATTTCTGTTTTTCATTTGTCTCAAGAAAATTTATAATAGCTTGTTAAAATACTTCAGCTATGACTATCTTATAATCCTTGCAGATAATTCTAGAATCTTATTTTGTTGTTGACATCAGTTGGTTTTCTTTTCTCACTCAAACTGATATTTTCCTGATTCTTGATATTACATGATTTTTTTATATAATCCTAGACATTTCATATTTAGTGATAAGAGACTCTAGATCCTATATAAATCTTTTATCTTGGACAATTGTCTGAGTTTAGCATGTAGGTTATAGTCTATTTTGTAGGTTGTGGCTCCATTGATAATTTAATTTTCAGAGCCTTTGCGATACCATTTTTGTCTGCTTGGTTTATCTGTACAGCTGAGGTTCCCTGTAGTTCTTGCTTTTGCTATCTGAGGGGGAAAAAAAATAATTTCCTCAAGGTTTGCATATGCCTTTAGGTAGGGGAAGGGAGTCTAATGCCATACTTAAAAAGAACATTATCTCTAATATGCCCTTATTGTGGTAAGATTCCTTCCCATTGCATGTGGGTGATGGAATACTTTTGGGGCCAGGTATTTGCTCCAGTTGGCTTTTTCTTGTCATTACATTTTATCTTTTTTTTTTAATTTTTTTTAAAGATTTTAGTTATTTGAGAAAGAGAGCATGAGCAGGGGGAGGGGAAGAGGGAGAAACAGACTTCCCAATGAGTGACTCTAGAATCATGACCTGAGCTGAAGGCAGACTCTTTTTTATTTATTTATTTTTTAATTGTGTTATGTTAGTTACTGTATAGTACATCATTAGTTTTTGATGCAGTGTTCCATGATTCATTGTTTGCATATAACACCCAGTGCTCCATGCAATCTGTGTTCTCCTTAATACCTATCAACAGGTGATAGGGATTACATTCTATCTGCCCAGTGCCCCTGGTTATGGAAAGGGAGTCTCAGACCCATGGGGACAAAGAAACTTCCTGGGCCATGTGCTCTTTGTGCTAGTATTCTATTTGTCAGTGACAAGTAGCCACACCTAGTATCTCTGTTTTGAGAGGGGTGTCACAGGTCTTTCAGGAAAGAAGAGCTCTTCATCTGGCCACTTACTGTCAGTGAGGCTCCATTAAAATTACCCCTGCAAGTGCTGCTGGATATGCCTGGTGTTGTCAGCAATAATCCTTTTCATTCAGGATGAATGAACATGCCTGGGTCCCCTTTTGATGCCAAATTGGTGGCTGGGAAATGCCAAGCCTAAATCACTTTCTTATCTTGGGTGAGGGAGTCATACACACCTACTGTGGTGTAGTTTCTCCAATGCCAGAGTCCTAAGCAGTTCACATTTCTCCTTCCATTTTTCTTATTTATTCTTTGTTTTCTCTTGTATGGCTTTCTCTTGTATTGGTTCCAGGGTTATAGTTATGCTTAGCAGGGAAAAGTAGGGATAAATTAGTCTTTGCCATCTAATCTGGAAGAGAAATCTCTTGTGGTTTTAAACTTCTTTTTTAAAAATATGTAGATTAATTGTTAGAGCTAAGTGATATATTTTAAGAGAAAATTATGAGAATTAATTAAATGCAATACACCAATTATTGGAGTCTGCAATGATGACAGTCAGACGGTGATAGAATTTTTTTGAAAAATGCCAGATAGTTAGAAACAATTTAAATATTTGATCACATTACTTACATAAAGACATTTGGACAATTTATGGTGACTCATACTTTTTTGTTTGATTAATGAACTTAACTAAACGATACTGATATTATAAAGAGTTTTGGAAAGGCTTCTCTAAGAGTTTCCTAAGTGATACTTTAGGTAGATGTTTCTACAAGGACTTACTTTAGTTGAGTGTATGTGTGTGTGTGTGTGTATGTGTGTACATTATATGAGTAAGCAATTTTGTTTAGATGGCCAAAGTTGAAAGAATATCGGGGAGACAAAGATTACACTGGGTTACAGATTATTAGAATGTTATTTACCTGGTGTACTTCCAATCATCAATGGATTAATCAATGTGAAATTTATTACATTAAATTAAAATTTCCAAAAATTAAAAAATATATATATTCAAAATTTCTCTATGTATTAAAGAATTATTTATAGTACTTTCTCAATTTAGCACTTACTTGTCAGGATCCTTTTAAAGATTTATGTGAGAGAGAAAGAGAGAGCAAGAGAACATGAGTGGGGAGGGGGAAGGGCAGAGAGAGGGGGAGAATCTCAAGCAGATTCCCTACAGAGCACAGAGCCTAACTCTGTGTTAGATCATCCCAGGACCCCAAGACCATGACCTGAGCTGAAATTAAGAGTCAGATGCTTAACTGACTGAGCCACCAAGATACCCCAATTTAGCACCTACTTTTCAGGTTTAAGGAACATTTATCCTATGGTATACAAGATCATTATCAAGTGAAGCAGAAAGAGTATGTTCTTTTAATGCTTGTCTTTGGATCTTATCCAATCTTGTGTATCTTGTCAATTTGCAAGATAGCTCTACCTGAGAGACTGTAATACTATAGTTTTTTGTTTTCTAAACACAACACTAATATTATATACATGTTATATAGCAAATATATGAAAGGTAAATAAATATACTTTATTTGCAAAGGGAAGCTATAAAATATAGTAAGATTAAAAAATGGTAGAGAAACACAAGAACACATGCATAGGAGTGAGAGGGCAGTTTGAAGACCTATAAATCTGAGCTGTCTTTAGTTAAGGTCCATGCCCTGTATGAGGATATACCCTAAATGAACATTTCACACAAATATCTATAAAATCAGGATCCTTTTTATTAATAAGTAAAATTCAGATACAGAAGAAGTTATTTGAATGAGGCTAGGTATTATCTTGGCTGCCTTTTTTCAAATAATGTGAAATTTATTTACTCCTTTATAACTTGCAACCATTTGCATCATAGATATTTTGATTTAGGAGATACAGCATGTTAGGAAACACTTACTCTGTTTTCCATCTGAACTATGATTTATTAATGTAAAGATAAATACTATATGGATGTAGGAGGAAATAATTTTTAAAAGTTTCACACTACACATCTTAATGCTGGAAACAAATGAAGGTGTGTTCTATGGTTACATGATGCATTTTCATGGATTGATTTATAACATGTTCTATCTATCATAATATATTTTACAAAATGATTCTAGAAGTCCAGTTTGTACATTGTTAGCATCCCTTACTCTGTATTTTTAAAGTTTTATTGAGCTATAATTTACTTGCAGTGAATTTTATTATAATTATACAACTCAGTGATTTTTAGTACATTGATAGAATTGTATAACCATCACAGCAGTCCAGTTTTCGAATATTCTTATCAACCTAAAAACTTCCCTTGGTCAGATGCCTGGTTGGTTCAGTCTGTTAAGTGTCTGCCTTCAGCTCAGATCATGACCCCAGGGTCCTGAGATGAGTCGCACATGGGGCTCCCTGCTTAGTGGGGAGACAGCTCCTCCCTCTGCCTGCTGCTCTCCCTGCTTGTGCACGTGCTTGCTTGTGCTCTCTCTCTGACAAATAAATAAATAAAATCTTATATTAAAAAAAAAAAAACTTCCATTGTTCTCATTTACAGTCAACCCCCATTCTTATCCTTAGTCCTAGGCAATCACTGGTCTGATTTCTGACTCATAATAGTGTCTTTTCTGATCATTTCATATAAATGAAATCATATAATATATTGCCTTTTGAGCCTTGCTGCTTTCAGTTAACATGATGCTTTTGGGGTTTATCAATGTTATAACATGTGTTCGTAGTTTGTTCTTTTCTATTATCAAAAAGTATTCCATTGTTTGGAGAATATATTTTTATTTGTGAGTTCACAAACTATGAACATTTTGATTGTTTCCAACTTTTAGTTACCGTGAATAATGTTACTTCTTGAACATTTGGCTACTGGTTTTTATGTAGGCATATTTCTGGGTCATTTGATAGATACCCTAGAATAGAATTCCTGGATTGTATAGTAAGTTTATTCTTAATTGATTCTCAAAGTTAACTGTATCATTTTACTTTCCCATCAGGAATATATATTGGTTTCAGTTTCTCTATGTTCTTATTTATCTTTTTATTATGATGATTATGATTATTATAATCATTCTTGTGGAGGTGTAATACATCTCCTTGTGCTTTTAATTTCTCTAATAAAGATGCTGAACATCTTATACATCAGCCATTTGTATCTTGCCCCACTCATTATATAATGTTTAGTTTGCTTTCAAATTTGTTTGAAATTTGCATTTTCAAATTTCAAATTGCGTATTCAAATGTTTTGTTTGTTTTTTAAAGGGCAAAATTCAAATGTACTTTTATTATGATTGGCTTGTAAAGTTCTTTATTATCAAATTGTTATTGACTTCCTATTACTGACTTGCAAGACTTCTTTATGTATTCTGGACCAAGATTTTTTTAAGACATATTTATATTTTGAGAGAAAGAGAGGACATGAGTGGAGGAAGGGGCAGAGGGAGGAGGAGAGAATCCACAAGCAGAATCCCTGCAAAGCCAGGAGCCTTTGGTGGGGCTCAATCCCAAGACCCCATGATTGTGACCTGAGGTGAAACCAAGAGCTCTGATGCTCAACCAACTGAAATACTCAGGTGCCCTGGACCTAGATTTATGCATACAAATTTAAAATAGAATCTTATTTATAGGAAAACAGTTAATTTGCATGAAAACTATATGAATGAAACATCCTATCCTAATTATTATTTGCTTTGAGTATTCATTATAAAACAATTAAATTATGGAAATAGTTATATACCTTAGAGGTTATCCAATCACAGCCAATCACCTAGTATGTCTTTTAAGAGTTATAAATAACATTGGGACACCTAGGTAGCTCAATCAATTAAGCATTTTCCTTTGGCTTAGGTCATGATCCCACCTGGGTTCCAGCCCTGCATCTGGCTCCCCACTCAGCAGGGGACCTGCTTCTCCCTCTCCTGCTGCTGCTCCCCCTGCTTGTGCTCTCTTATGCTCTCTGTCAAATAAAATCTTTATTTATTTATTTTTTAATTAAAAGAGTTATATGGGGAGCCTGGGTGACTCAGTTGTTAAGCATCTGCCTTAGGCTCAGGTCATGATCCCAGAGTCCTGGGATCAAGCTCCAGATGCGACTCCCTGCTCGGTGGGAAGCCTGCTTTTCCTTCTCCCACTCCCCCTGCTTGTATTCCCTCTCCCTGCTGTCTCTCTTTCTCTCTGTCAAATAAGTAAATAAAATCTTAAAGAAAAATTTTTAAAAAATTGTGAATAAAATTTTAAATGTATTTTGATTTAGTTATTATTTTTTACATTTTTACATTTTACATAATATTTTTTACATTATTGCTGATAATAATAAAGGATTCAGCCCTCAAAGTCCATCCATGTTGTCACAAATGACAGTATTTCATCCTTCTTATGGATAAGATTTCTTGGTGTATGTATACCACAAATTCTTTATCCATTCATCCATTGATGGGCACTTAGATTGTTTCCATTGTCTTGGCTATTATAATCAAATGCTATGATGAACAAAGTGATGCAGATATTTCTTCAGGACACTGATTCCATTACCTTTGGATAAATACTCAGAAGTGGAGTTGCTGGATCATATGGCAGATCTATTTTATTTCTTTGAGGAATGTTCATGCTGCTTTTCATAGTGGATGTTCCACTTTACATTCTTGCAAATGTGCATAACAACCATTCCCTTTTCTCCACATTTTCAGCATTTCTTATTTCTTGTCTTTTTGATGATAACCATGAATTTTAGTTACATTTCCTTAATAAGTCATGTTAAGCCATTTTCATGCACATTTACTGGCCATTTTTTTTTTTAAGATTTTATTTATTTATTTGACAGACAGAGATCACAATAGGCAGAGAGGCAGGCAGAGAGAAAGAGAGGTAGGGGGAAGCAGGCTCCCTGCTGAGCAGAGAGCCTGATGCGGGGCTCAATCCCAGGACCCTGAGACCATGACCTGAGCCAAAGGCAGAGGCTTTAACCCACTGAGCCACCCAGGCGCCCCTTACTGGCCATTTTTAATTAGATTTTTTTTATTATGTTATGTTAGTCTCCATACAATACAGCCTCAGTTCTTGATGTAGTGTTCCAAGATTCATTGTTTACATATAACACAGTGCTCCATGCAATACCTGCCCTCCTTAATACCCACCACCAGGCTCACCCATATCCCCTCCCCTCTTTCCTCTAAACCCTTCAGTTTGTTACTCAGAGACCACAGTCTCTCATGGTTCATTTCCTCCTCCGATTTCCCACCCTTCACTTTTCCTTTCCTTCTCCTAATGTCCTCCATGTTATTCCTGACTCTCCACATGTAAGTGAAACCAGATGATAATTGACTCTCTCTGCTTGATTTATTTCACTCAGCACAATCACCTTCAGTCCCATCCATGTTGAAGCAAAAGTTGGGTATTCATCCTTTCTGACGGCTAAGTAATATTCCATTGTATATATGGACTATATCTTGTTTATCCATTCATCTCTTGAAGGGCATGCCAGCTCTTTACACAGTTTGGTTATTGTGGACATTACTTCTATGAACATGGGGGTACATAATGGCCCTTCTTTCCACTACATCTGTATCATTGGAGTAAATACCCAGTAGTGCAATTGCTGGATTATAGGGTAGCTCTATTTTTACTTTATTGAAGAATCTCCACACTGTTTCTCAACTTGCATTCTCACCAACAGTATAAGAGATTTCCCCTTTCTCCACATTTCTCCAATATTTGTTGTGCAGAGCTTATTCCTTGTTTGATTTGATTTTTGTTGCTTGTGCTTTAAGTGTCCTATACAAGAAATTATTGCCAAGACACATGTCAAGAAGTTTTATCTCTGTTTTCTTTTAGGAGTTTTATGGTTTCAGAATTTACATGTAATTCAATTAATTTTTGTGAGTAGTGTTTAGTTTCATTCATTTGCATGTGAATATCCAATTTCCCAGCACAAATTATTGAAGATACTGTCTATCATCCATTCAGTATTCTTTATTCCTTTATCAAATATTATTTGACCATCCAGGCATTCATTTATTTCTAGATTTTCAATTCTGTTCCATTGATATGTGTCTGTTTTTATGGCAGCACCATACTATTTTGATCACTATAGCTTTTCAATATAGTTTGAAATCAAGAAACATTGTACCTCTAGTTTTACTCTTCTTTCTCAGAATTGCTTTGACTCTTTGAGATCTTTGCAGTTCCACATGAATTTTAGGATTCTTTTTTTATTTCTAAAAAAAGCCATTGGAATTTTCATAAACATTGCATTGAATTTATAGGTGGCTTTGGGTAGTGTGGATGTTTTAACAATATTGATTTTTTTTCAATTCATAATGCAAAATATTTTCCAGTGATTGGTGTCATCTTCAGCTTCTTTATCAATATCATTATTGTCAATGTACCAGTACTTCACTATCTTGGTTAAATTTATTCTAAATGTATCAGTGTTTTTGATGTTATTATAAATGGGATTATTTCCTTTTTAAAATAAATTATTAATGTATAGAAGTGCTAGTAATTATTGTATGCTGATTTTTGTATCCTGCAACTTTAATGAATTTTCGTATTTGATGAAATAGTTTTTGGTGGAATATTTAGAATTTTATCTATATAAAACATGTCATTTGCAAGTAGAGATGATTTTCTATATTCCCTTCTGATTTGGGGTTGTTTCATTTCTTGCCTGATTTCTGTGTCTGGGACTCCCAGCAGGAGTGTTAAGAGTGGACATGTTGTGTTATTCCTGGTCTTAGAGGAAAAGCCTTCAGCCTTTCACCATTGAGTATGATGTTAGCCTTGGGTTTACAATACATGACCTTTATTATGTGTAGGTGTTTTATCTATATTTAAGTTGTTGAGATTTTTAAATAATGATGGATGCTGAATTTTCTTAATTTCATTTTTCTTTATTGTATTTTCTGTATATGTTTTGATCATATGATTTTTATCTTCTGTTACTGTGATGTATTACATTATTGATTTGCATATGTAGAAACATCCTTACATTCCAGGGATGAATTCTACTCCATCATGGTGTATGATCCTAATGTGCTATTGTATTTGGTTTTCTAGAAAGTGTTGAGACTTTTTTGCATCTATTTTCTTTTTTTTTTTTAAAGATTTTATTTATTTGATAGAGAGAGAGATATCACAAGTAGGCAGAGGCAGGCAGAGAGAGGGGAAAGTAGGCTCCCCGCTGAGTGGAGAGCCTGATATGGGACTCCATCCCAGGACCCAGAGATCATGACCTGAGCTGAAGGCAGCTTTAACTTACCGAGCCACCAACGTGCCCCTGTATCTATTTTCATCAAGGATGTTGACTTTTAGTTTTCTTGTAGTATCATTGTCTGGTTTTGGTATCAGCTTAATGGGGAACTCATAAAACTAGATGTTTTCCCTTCTGTTTGATATTTTGAAAGAGTTTGAGAAGGACTGATGTTAATTAATCTTTAAATGTTTAGAATTCACCAATGAAGACCTCCGGTCCCAGGTATTTCTATGTTGGGAGGATTTAATTACCAATTCAATCCCTTACTAGTAATCTGTCTGTTCATATTTTCTATTTCTTCATGATTCTGTCCTGATAGGTTGTATGTTTCTAAGAATTTATCCATTACTTCCATGTTGTCCAGTTTGTTGGCTTATGTTGTTCACGGTAGTGTGTTATGATATTTTGGATTTCTGTGGTAACAGTTGTAATGTCTCCTCTTTTATAATTTTATTGATTTGGGTCTTTTGGTTTCTTGGTTAGTCTAGCTAAATGTCAAATTTATCTTTTCAAAGATAAATTTTGTACTGATTTATTTTGATTTCATGTTCTCTACCTCATTTATTTCTGCTCTAATCTTTATTCCTTTTTTTTTTTTTTTTTTTTTTGTGTTAACTGTCCTAGAAAGTGTTTCATGAGCACTTGAGAAGGTATATATTCTGCTGTTTGGAATGGAAAGTTCTGTTTGTATCTGTTACATCTGTTTAGTCCACAGTGTTGCTCAAACCTTGTTTCCTTATTGAATCTCTGTTTGGATCACCCATCTATTGTTGAGAGTCAGATATTAAATTCTCCAACTATTTATTATCATATTGCTCTTTATTACTCCTTTTACTTCTGTTAGCGTTTGCTGTATATAATTAGGTGCTCCAATGTTGGGTGCACAAATATTTACAATTGTTGCATATTCTTGATATATTGACTCCTTTATAATTACATAATAACCGTTTTTGTCCCTCTTGACCACTCTTAGCTTAACGTCTTCTGCTGTAAGTATAGCTACCCCTGCCTTTTTATGATTACCACTGTCTGAAATATCTTTTATGTTCTCTTCACTCTCAAGTCTATGTGTGTCTTTAAAGGTAAAGTGAGATTCTTGTAGGCAGCATATTGTGGGATCTTGTTTTTCTGTCCATTCAGCCATTCTCCTCTTTAGAGGAGTGTCTCCTCTTTAGAGAGTTTAATCCACTTATATTAGAGTAATTGTTAAGAACGTAACTGTTGCCATGTTGTTTTTTGTTTTGTAGATCCATTGTTCTTTTCATCTTGCTACCTTCCTTTTATGATTTGATTGTTTGGTCCTTCATCATAGTCTTTTGTGTAACTACAGGATTTTCCTTTGTAGTTACAATGATACTTGAAAATCTACTTCTGGATATATATATCTAAAGAGAATAAATTCAGTGTCCCAAATAGGTATCTGCCTCCCTTTGTTCATGGCAGCATTAATTGCCAATTAGAACTGGAAACAGTTTGTCCATCAATAGACACCATCTTGAAGACATCACTCTAGACTTAGATTTTCTATTGTAGTTCAATGTGAGCTTTTTTTGCACATCTCATATTAATTACCAATATTCTTTTACAAGTCCACTAATACTAGATTACTATTTGTGTTTATTTTAGAAGCATGGATTCTTTGCCATCTTCAGAGATTTCTAAAGGTCAAGGCAACATGATTTGTTCTCTGGCCTTGCTGCTTCTGAATTTTAAGTATTGTCTCCTGGCCTATACAATTTCAGATTACAAATACCTCAGATGTAACTAGGAATCCCAACCCATCAATCAACTACAATCATTCATCTCAGCCTTTTAAAGATTTTATTTATTTATTTGACAGACAGAGATCACAAGGCAGGCAGAGAGAGCGAGAGGAGGAAGCAGTCTCCCTCCAGAGCAGAGAGCCCAATGTGGAGCTCGATCCCAGGACCCTGGGATCATGACCTGAGCCGTAGGCAGAGGCTTTAACCCACCGAGCCACCAAGGCACCCCATCTCCGCCTTTTAAAAACAGTTGTCACTGATCTTCCATGAGAATCCCCTGTACTGTCATAGTGAAAAGAGCATCCTCTCTGCTCTCCATAAAAGACAGCCAGCTTAGTTTTAATAGTAAACCATGGCTGTTTTCTTACATTGTTTGCTTTGTTTTTGAAAAGTGTAAGTAAGCTCTGACATTGCATTTAATTCCCCAACACCGACCTTTAAGTTTTGGTATATTCCTAACAGGTTCTAGTGATAGGTCAATGGACTTTCCCATTTTTATTAATATGTGTCATTATCTTTCTAGTTCCTATTGGACTTTTATTGAGCAGTTGAGAATTGGAAACATCAGAACTCACTCAACTGTCAAAATTTCTTGAACCTAAGGTAATATTGATTAGTAAAATGTTGTGAGATTAAAGCATCATTTAAATAATTCATATTTTAATGTTTTAAAGCTTTACCACAAAATGAAAGATTCTTTCTAAAACATATTTTGTGTTATACTAACATTGTTTGAAATCTTTTAATAATTTCCTTTTGAAAAGTGTTCATAAAAAACCTTCATGAGAGCTACAAAATGTCTCATTACTCTAGTTATACAGTACTTTTAAAAGCCTAGTTATATCATGTTCTCTCTCCATCTTCTTATCTCTTCATTTCCCTTTTTTGTACCCTAACATAACTCATCATATTTATAGATGAGCTCTGAAATTATAAAGGATGAAAATTTTTGTTATAAAATGATTTTTTTTTTGTTAAGTGTAGGAGAATCACCTTGGAAATAGGGTGAATGTTTATCAGAGAGCAATATAATAGAAATGCAAGATTGTATGACTTCTTAGTTTAATTATTGATTATACATACATACTCTGGTGATAAGGTGCTCTGAGAATTAGCAATGTCCTAGGGAGGTCTCTGCTACCAAACCATTATAGATTTACAATAGAAAGATGTCTATGTCAAACAAGGTCAAAATTGTTCTATTCAGAGATGAAAACACTGTACTCCTAATTTGAATTTTATCTTTTCTTCAAGTTTAATGGAGAAAATAATTGGAAATAGTTCATAAAATAATGTAACAGTAGAAAACTTTTTGAGAATAATCACATGTAAATTAAGTGGTTTGAGATACATGATGACAGAAGCCATTTCAGTTCTGGCTCATATTAATAGTGTTGTGAAGGAATTTAACCTAACATTTATTCACACTAGGTTAGGTAGATGAAGGTCATGATAATATCCCTAATATATGCTTCTTTTGTTTCATGACTATGTATCAGGCACTGTGTTAGGCATTTTGAAGGATATAAAAGAACAACAGAAAGTCATGCCTAGGATTTTATTACTTCTTAAAGGAAGTAAGACATTCACATGACTAAATCCAATGTCTTCTATTAATTGCTATCTTCTTAATAAAAATTTTACAAATTTTTTCAAGATTTCCAGAATTGGGGTGCCTGGGTGGTTCAGTGGGTTAAAGCCTCTGCCTTCAGCTCAGATCATGATCTCAGGGTCCTGGGATCAAGCCCCACATCGGGCTCTCTGCTCCGCGGGGAGCCTGCTTCCTCCTCTTTCTCTGACTGTCTCTCTGCCAACTTGTGATCTCTGTATGTCAAATAAATAAATAAATATATTTAAAAAAAAAAAGATTGCCAGAAAGTTTAAAAATTAGAAGTTTTAGAAATGTTTGCTTACTTTTAAAATATTAATAACATTGTCATTTACCAAGAGTCACTGACATCCCATGAACTGTACATTGCACCCAATTTTACAAAGAGTATTGTTTCCCTCAATGGATGAGAATATGCTTTTTAGAAATGTTAAGTATGCATCCAAAAATGTAATAATCAGTTGTTGACTGAGATCTGTCAGACTTCTTACTAGGGACTGCTTTCTTAAGTTTCAGTGCTTTGATACAATGTAATTTTATTTCTCTTTCATGAAAGGGGCCCATATAGATACTCTGTTAGGGGGAAGTTTGTGATCCAGAAACCTGACTTTTTCCATTTGATTTCTCTTTCTGCCAACCCCGAGTGGGGCCTTAGAATTCTCTCTATTCAGTGGCAGAAGGAAAAAGACAAATGAACATGTGAAATCCACTTTTACAAGTTCTAACCAGAAAATGAGCCATGATACTTTAAATTGTATTCTACTAATGAGACTAACATAGCCAAACCCAGTACCATTGTGTGGAAGGACCTAGAGATGTACTTATTCCCAGAAGTAATCCCACATAGCAGAAGGCAGAGTACAAATTTTTTGGTAGAAAATCATCTCCAGGAGATTCTTAATGCCTTGTTAATTCTGCATTACTGTACTGTCTCTAATAGTGTGTAAATGCTACTTGATTTAACTTTTTGTTTAGATATTTTACTCAATCTGAAAATTTTACCCTATAGATATTTAATTGCAGTTCATTAATTGCATACCGTGATATGATAGTGAAAAGTCTCAGGAGCAATATTTTGATACAGTAAATCTATCTAACTTCATATATGCAATAATATTCCCATGAACATTTATAACTCCTCCCGTTAAGAAATTGTTTTTAATAGCCTTACAGAATCCTACCAATATTACCCTCCAGAATTAGAAATAAATAAATAAACCTTCTCAACCTCAGAAGGCATCCTAGTAGACAAAAAAGTTCACATTTCTGACCAAATATATCATTTTAATCTTTCTTAAATCAAAAATTCTACCATGCCTTACCAGTGATGTTAATGATTCAGAAGTTCTTGTTATTAAAAAAGCACAAGAAAAAAAAATAAGATAAATGAACTCAAACTTAATTTTTCTGGGTTTACAAAGTGTGAAATCTATAAATTACATATATATGACTAGATACTATTTTACTACTATATATGTGTATATATACATATACACACATATAAAGACTGGTTACTATTAATTGAATTGAAGGGTTTTCTGTCACATAACTATAGTTAGAGAAAATATTAAGAATCTACAACTAAAGAAATCGTACTTGAAAATCATGTTTGATAAAAATTGCCTTCATCACCTAATCACTTGGTATTTTTCCACATGCCCAATTAAAGGGATATTTTACCTTAATGTCTTTAGTGATATTATAGTGTGTGTGTGTGTGTGTGTGTGTGTGTGTGTGTGTGATGTATTAATAAATAATTATGGAACCCTCTTTTTAAGTAATCTCTATTGCCCAACATGGGGTTTGAACTTATAGCCCCAAGATCAAGAGCCACACATTCTACCAACTGCGCCAGCTAAGCAAATTAGGACACTCTTTTATTCACTAATTGGGCCAAAAAAATAGAACTTTATCAGACATCTCAGAAACATCTTCATGTGACCTATCCTAATTGTGCCCTCTTCTTATAGTAGTATTTATCATCCTGATTTTTAACTCTGTAGTATTCCTTTATGATTTTATCATACAAATGTGCATCTTAGACAATATCACTCAATCTTGCTCATTAAAGTCCTATCTGTAAGTCAATGTATATATTTCCTTGTAATTAATATATTGAAGAACTGAGGTTATCTGACCTACAGATTCTTGTGTGTGTGTACGTGTGTGTGTGTGTGTGTGCAGGTGCGTGTGCCTATTATCTAATAATCAGTTCAACATGACACTCTGCTCTCTGTATTTCCTACATTTGTTGCTGGGTGCACAAGATGAAATGACGTGGATTTTTGATGCCTTTGTTAAAAACATAGATGAAATTTAGTTCTATCAAGAGGCACCTGATAGCAACAGTCTGTTCAGAGCTTAGACGAATTCATGGGGTTAAAAAAAGTGATTTTCTAACATTTTTTTATTTTTTTTAATTTTTTTTAAAAATTTTTATTTATTTTTTAAATTTCTTTTCAGTGTACCAGAATTCATTGTTTATGCACCACAACCAGTTCTCAGTTCCCATGCGATATGTGCTCCATAATACCCACCACTAGGCTCACCCAACCTTCCCCCCTCTCCAAAAGCCTCACTTAGTTCCTCAGAGTCCACAGTCTCTCATAGTTCATCTCCCCCTCCAATTTCCCCCAAATCCCTTCTCTTCTCCATCTCCCCATGTTTTCTTTGTTATTCTTTATGCTCCACAAATAAGTGAAACCATATGATAATTGACTTCCTCTGCTTGATTTATTTCACTCAGCATAATCTCTTCCAGTCCCAAGCTGTATCCAAGCTGATACAAAAGTTGGGTATTTATCCTTTCAGATGGAGGCATAATACTCCATAGTATATATGGACCACATCTTCCTTATCCATTTGTTTGTTGAAGGGCATCTCGGCTCTTTCCACAGTTTGGTGTCTGTGGCCATTGCTGCTATGAACATTGGGGCATAGATGGCCCTTCATTTCACTACATCTGTGTCTTTTGGAATAAATACCCAGTAGTGCAATTGCAGGGTCACAGGGAAGCTCTATTTTTAATTTTTTGAGGATTCTCCACACACTGTTTTCCAAAGTGGCTGCCCCAACTTGCATCCCCACCAACAGTGTAAGAGGGTTTTCCTCTTTCTCCACATCCTCTCCAACACTTGTTGTTTCCTGTCTAGTTAATTTTGGCCATTCTAACTGGTGTAAGGTGGTATCTCAATGTGGTTTTGCTTTGAATCCCCCTGATGACTAATGATAACATTTTTTCATGTGTCTGTTAGAAATTTGTATGTCTTGCTTGTATAAGTGTCCGTTCATGTCTTCTGTCCATTTTTTGACATGATTATTTCATTTGTGTGTGTTGAGTTTTAGGAGTTCTTATTAGATCTTGGATATCAGCCCTTTGTGGTGTTATTTGCAAATGTCTTTTCCCATTTCATGGGTTGTTTCTTTGTTTTGTTGAATGTTTCCTTTGTTGTGCAGAAGCTTTTGATCTTGATGAAGTCCAAAAAGTTCATTTTAGCTTTGCCTTTGGGGACATATCTTGAAAGAAGTTGCTGTGGCCGATGTCGAAGAGGATATTGCCTATGTTCTCTTCTAGGAGAACATGGATTCCTGCCTCATGTTGATGTCTTTTATCCATTTTGAGTTTATTGTTGTGTATGGTGTAAGAGAATGGTTGAGTTTCATTCTTCTACACATAGCTGTCCAATTTTCCCAGAACCATTTATTGAAGAGACTGTCTTTTTACCACTGTATATTTTTTCCTGCTTTGTCAAAGATTACTTGACCATAAAGTTGAAATTCCATATCTGGGCTTTCTAGTCTGTTCCACTGGTCTATGTGTCTGTTTTTATGCCAGTACCATGCTGTCTTGGTGATCACAGCTTTGTAGTAAAGCTTGAAATCAGGCAACGTGATGTCCTCAGTTTTGTTTTTGTTTTTCAACATTTCCTTAGCGATTCGGGGTCTCTTCTGATTCCATACAAATTTTAGGATCGTTTGTTCCAATTCTTGGAAAAATGCCAGTGGAATTTTGATTGGGATGGCATTGGAAGTGTTGACTGCCCTAGGCAGTATAGACATTTTAACAATGTTTATTCTTCTGATCCATGAGCATGGAATTGTCTTCCATCTTTTTATATCTTCTTCAGTTTCTTTTGTGAGTGTTCTGTAGTTCCTTGAGTACAGATCCTTTACCTCTTTGGTTAGGTTTATTCCCAGGTATCTTATGGTTCTTGGTGCTATAGTAAATGGAATCAATTCTCTAATTTCCCTTTTTGTATTTTCATTGTTAGTGTGTAAGAAAGCAACTGATTTCTGTACATTGATTTTGTATCCTGTCACATTACTGAATTGCCGTATGAGTTCTAGTAGTTTGGAGGTAGAAAATTTGGGTTTTCCATTCCATATAAAGTATAATGTCATCTGTGAAGAGAGAGAGAGTTTGACTTCATTGCCAATTTGAATACCTTTTATTTCTTTCTGTTGTCTGATTGCTGGTGCTAGGACTTCTAACACTACATTGAACAAGAACAATGAGAGTGAGCATCCTTGCATTTTCCTTATCTCAAAGGGAAGGCTGTCAAGTTTTCCCATTGAGGATGATATTTGCTGCAGGTTTTTCGTAGATTTTATGAAGTTGAGGAATGTTCCCTCTATCCAAGTACTTTGAAGCATTTTAATCAGGAACGGATCTGCTTTTTCTGCATCAATTGAGAGGACCATGTGATTCTTCCCTCTTCCCTTATTGATTTATTCTATCACATTGATTGACTTGCAAATGTCGAACCATCCTTGAAACCCAGGGATAAATCCCACCTGGCCATGTGGATAAACTTTTTAATGTACTGTTGGATCCTATTAGCTAGGATCTTGTTGAGAATCTTGGCATCCTTATTCATTGGGGATGTTGGTCTGAAATTCTCCTTTTTGGTGGGGTCGTTGCCTGTTTGGGGGATCAGGGTAATGCTGGCTTCATAAAGAGTCTAGAAGTTTCCTTTTGCTTCACTTTTTTTTTTTAATTTTTTATTTTTTATAAACATGTATTTTTATCCCCAGGGG
Organism: Mustela erminea; assembly: GCF_009829155.1. Lineage (NCBI taxonomy): Eukaryota > Metazoa > Chordata > Mammalia > Carnivora > Mustelidae > Mustela > Mustela erminea. The sequence continues at coordinate 7,456,284 of NC_045615.1, read as the reverse complement.
TACAGGTCTGTGAATCAGCACTCACCAAAGCACATACCCTCCCCAATGTCCATAACCCCACCCCCCCTTCTCCCAACCCCCCTCCCCCCAGCAACCCTCAGTTTGTTTTGTAAGGTTAAGAGTCACTTATGGTTTGTCTCCCTCCCAATCCCATCTTGTTTCATTGATTCTTCTCCTACCCACTTAAGCATGGAGGTTCCTCAAAATGTTGAAAATAGAACTGCCCTATGACCCAGCAATTGCACTACTGGGTATTTACCCTAAAGATACAAACGTAGCGATCCAAAGGGGCATGTGCACCCGAATGTTTATAGCAGCAATGTCCACAATAGCCAAACTATGGAAAGAACCTAGATGTCCATCAACAGATGAATGGATAAAGAAGATGTGGTATATATACACAATGGAATACTGTGCAGCCATCAAAAGAAATGAAATCTTGCCATTTGCGACAACATGGATGGAACTAGAGCGTATCATGCTTAGCGAAATAAGTCAAGCAGAGAAAGACAACTATCATATGATCTCTTTTGCTTCACTTTTTTGAAACAGTTTCAGGAGAAGAGGTATTTCCTCTTTGAAAGTTTGGTAGAATTCCCCCAAGGAATTCATCAGGTTCTGGGTTCTTGTTTTTTGAGAGGTTTTTGATCACTGTTTCAATCTTGTTACTGGGTATTGGTCTATTCAGGTTGTCAATTTTTTCCTGATTCAGTTTTGGAATTTTTTAGGTTTCCAGGAATGCATCCATTTTGTCTATGTTGCTTAACTTATTGACATATAACTGTTGATAATAATTTCTGATGATTGTTTCTATTTCCTTTGTATTAGTCGTGATCTCTCCATTTTCATTCAGAATTTTATTAATTTGGTCCTTCTCCCTTTTCTTTTGGATTAGTTTGGCCAACAATTTATCGATCTTATTGATTCTTTCAAAAACCAGCTTCTAGTTTCGTTGATGCATTCTATTGTATCTCTAGTTTCTATCTCATTGATCTCTGCTCTGATCTTGATTATTTCCCTTCTTATTTGTGGGGTTGGCTTAATTTGTTTTTGATTCTCCAGTTCTTTAAGGTGTAAAGACAGCTGGGGTATTCTGGATTTTTTTTTTTTTTTTTTTTTTTTTTTTTTTAGGAAGCCTTGGTTGTCTATGTATTTCCCCCTTAGGACTGCCTTTGCTTGGTCTTTGATTTTGGACTGAAATGTCTTCATTATCATTGGTTTCCATGAATTGTTTAAGTTCTTCTTTGATTTTCTGATTGATTCAAGCATTCTTTTTTTTTAATAATTATGATTTAAATATTTATTTTTTAACTTTTTGTTTTATTATTATTTTTTTAATATAATTTTTTATTTTTTATAAACATATATTTTTATCCCCAGGGGTACAGGTCTGTGAATCACCAGGTTTACACACTTCACAGCACTCACCAAAGCACATACCCTCCCCAATGTCCATAATCCCACCCCCTTCTCCCAAACCCCCTCCCCCCAGCAACCCTCAGTTTGTTTTGTGAGATCAAGAGTCACTTATGGTTTTGTCTCCCTCCCAATCCCAATCCCATCTTGTTTCATTTAAACCCACTTAAGCCCCCATGTTGGTTTACACACTTCACAGCACTCACCAAAGCACATTCTTAAGCAAAGTGGTTTTTAGCTTCCAGGTGTTTGAATTCCTTCCAAACGTTTCCTTGTGGGGCGCCTGGGTGGCTCAGTGGGTTAAGCCACTGCCTTCAGCTCAGGTCATGATCTCAGGGTCCTGGGATCGAGTCCCGCATTAGGCTCTCTGCTCAGCAGGGAGACTGCTTCCTTCTCTCTCTCTGCCTGCCTCTCTGTCTACTTGTAATCTCTCTCTGTGAAATAAATAAATAAAATCTTAAAAAAAAAAAAAAGTCCAAACTTTTCCTTGTGGTTGAGCTCCAGTTTCAAAGCATTGTGATCTGAGAATATGCAGGAAATAATCTCAGTCTTTTGGTATCAGTTAAGGTCTTATTTGTGACCCAGTATGTGATCTATTCTGGAGAACGTTCCATGTGTACTCGAGAAGAATGGGTATTCTGTTGTTTTAGGGTGTAATGTTCTGTATACATCTGTGAGGTCCATCTGGTCCAATGTGTCATTCAATGCTCTTGTTTCTTTATTGATTTTCTGCTTGGATGATCTGTTACTGAGAGTGGCATGTTAAGATTCCCTATTAAAGTCTTCATAGCAATATGAATATCTTGATTAACAGTTGTCTTATGTAGTTGGCTGCTCCCATATTGGGGGAATAAATATTTACAATTGTTAGATTTTCTTGGTGGATAGACACTTTAAGAATGATGTAGTGTCCTTCTTTATCTCTGACTACAGTCTTTAGTTTAAAATCTAATTTATCTGGTATGAGAATCACTACCCCAGCCTTCTTTTGAGGCCCATTGGCATGCTTCTCCATCCCTTCACTTTCAATCTGGATTTATCCTTAGGTTCAAAATGGGTCTCTTGTAGACAACATATGGATGGATCCTGTCGTTTTATCTAATCTGCAACTCTGTGGCATTTTATGGGAGTGTTTAGGCCATTCACGTTTAGAGTGATTATAAAATGCATTTTTAAAGATAAGGTAGCTTGATACCTGTATTTGGTATTTAGTTATATGATATTAAATATTAGGCTTATCTCATTAAAAGTAAGTAATGAAGGAATTGCTATAAAAATCATGAGGTGACATGTAAATTCACACTGATTTTGCAAATTCAAAACACATAATTCCCAATATAACTGTATTCCTATATTGGGTCTCCATTCTTCCTTGAGAATGCTGATTCTCACTAATACAGAGAACAGAAAATTAAGTCTATCTCATAATCACTCACTTGCTTTAACCCATATAACACATACATCAGTTTCAGAATAAAATATTTCCAGTTTTATTGAAATACAAATGACATATGATATTGTATACATTTAAAGTATACAATAGAATAGTTTTTTAAATAACAATATTTATATTACCGTAACAAATCTTAGTTACTGAAAACAGGTAAATTTGTGTATATTCAATCTCCATTCTCACCTCATTCTTTAATGACAGTACTGTAGCTTCATTGTCAGAGCATGTAACCAACTCTATTACTCTCTCCTTTGTAACCTAGTAAGGGCTCTTTTTATCTTTTTCTAGTAATAACATATTTAATGTTCAGTCTCAGTGTTTCTGTTGATGTCATTCTCTTCTTTTGGTTGCATGAGGCTCAGTCTCTAGGAGATTAACAAATCTCCTAGATATTGTTTCCCTGAATTCTTATGTGTTGATAACAGCTTATATGTGCCCTTTCTACTTGAAGACAGTTTTTGCTAGATAGAAAACTCTTGGCTCACGTGGTATTTTCTTGCATACTCCAATTTCCCTGATATAAAGCAACACTGTCTAAAAGTCTCAGATTCTAACATATTTCTTTCTTCATGATGTGTCTCATTTGCCTACATGCATATATATATATATATATATATATATATATATATATATATATTTTTTTTTTTTTTTTTAAAGGCTTAGTAATGGTAGTTGAGAATGTTTTGACGCTCGTCATTCTGGCTTAATATTTTCAAGTACATGGGGTGCTCTTAGAGTACAGAGTTTTTTTTTTTTCCAGTCTTTTTAAATTTGTTATTGAATTATAGTTTACAGCTTATTCTTTTTCCTTTTATTTTTTTTTCCAAGACTCATATATATGGTGGCTCTTCTTTTCCGTCTTCATTATTAATCCCTTTCCTCAAAATTGTTTTATCAGTTTCTTTGCATTGTAAAATATTTTTGTTGCCTTCTCTTTTAAAGCATTAAGTATTGTGTGTGTTTACTTCATAACTTTTAATCGAACCTCAATTTTTAGTATTTTTCTCACATTGTCATCTGGTTCTGTCATCTTATATCTGAGTTTTTCAAAATATTCTGTCTTTAATATATTTTTCTACTTATTTTACTTTGTTTTGTAATAGTATTTAATAGTTTTGAACTATTCAAGTAAAACGCAGTGTTGAATGTTCTGAGAAGATAGGCAAGCTCCATATGGGATGAAAGAATGTGAACTGGGGCAGCATCTGATTATTAAGAAATACATGAATTTTTACTATTGTTTAGATATCATACTAAGTGCTTTTCAATTATCAAATCCTTTAATCTTTCTAGTTGTCCAGGAGAGTAGGTTCGAATATCTTCCCTGTTTGATGGATAGGAAAAGAGGTTGAGCAACTTGATGCAAATCAGATCTAGTAGAGACATCAAGATTTGCACATGTGTTGTATGCTTGCAAATAAAGACCAGTCTTTTATTCAGTGTGAGTATGTAAGGTCAAGAGTAGCAGAAAGCCTCCCTTTATACTGAGGGGAAAAAAAAAAAAGTGAATGCACATAAGTTCCTCTTATGTCAAGCTAGGATTCTTTCCATCAATCAGGGTGAACCCCCCAAAATCTGATCACTGTAATTTTAGGAAATAATACAGAATTTAAGAAATCAGGCAATGTCTGAAGTCAGAAAGTAGAAGTACATTTTCAACTGAGAAATACCAAATAGTTGTTTTTCTTTCTCTTCAGACAGTAAGATATTGAATTAATTTGCATGCAGTGCTCATTTACCTACCCTATAAGAGTTTTTGCAAAACCACCAGATTAACATTGAGCAATTAACAATATTCTCCAACTGCCTCAGTTAAAAAAAAAATAAGGATTTTGACAACTACCTTCTAAAACAGAATTTCCTTTAAATATCAAACACGATGCTAAATAAAATTTAAACAATATTTTAATATTTAAATTGATTCCCTGTTATGTCATATTTGCAGTTCTGAGATAACATGATCTCAAAAGGATCATAAATTAAGATTTGAGTAATTGATGCTTTTTGGGGTAAGCATAATTTTTTTACAAATGTAAAATTATATTCATTTCACACTGGATTTGAGACACTTGCTTTTTTTTTTAAGATTTTATTTATTTATTTGACAGAGATCACAAGTAGGCAGAGAGACAGGCAGAGAGAGAGAGAGAGGAGAAAGCAGGCTCCATGCTGAGCAGAGAGCCTGATACGGGACTTGATCCCAGGACCCTGGGATCATGACCCAAGCTGAAGGCAGAGGCTTTAACCCACTGAGCCACCCAGGCACCCCTGAGACACTTGTTTTTATGTAACATACGAATAGGTGAGATTTAAGATACTAGTTGACTACATGCCTTGTCAAAACAGGTGTGCAACTCTTCATTTGGTTTTAACAACTACATTTGCAAAATTGTTGACTGCAGCTATAGACTGAATTGTATCCCCCCAAATTCATATGTTCAAGTCCTAACCCCGATATAATGATATTTTTTTCAGATTTCTTTTTTTTTTGTTTTTTAAAATCCAAGTATAAATTAACATAGTGTTATTAGTTTCAGATGTACAATATGATTCAACAATTCTTTAGATTTCTCAGTGCTCATCAAGATAAATACATTCTTAATCTTTTTTTATCTATTTCACCTATCCTTCCACACCCATCATTCTTCTGGCAACCACCAGTTCTCTGTATTTGTGAGTATGGTTTTTGTTGTTGGTTTGGTTCTTTTTTCTTTGTTCATTTGTTTTATTTCTTGAATTCCACATAGGAGTAAAATCATATATTTCTCTTTCTCTGACTGACTTATTTCATTGAGCTTTATATCTCCTAGGTCCATTCATGTTGCAAAAGTCAAGGTTGCATCCTTTTTATTGGCTGAGTAATATTGCATTGTGTATATATATATATGTATATACCACATCTTCTTTATCCATTCATCTATCCATGGACAGTTGGGTTGCTTCCATATCTGGGCTATTTTAAGTAATTCTGCAATAAACATAGGGGTGCATATATCTTTTTAAATTTAAGTTTTTATTTTCTTTGGGTAAATACCCAGTAGTGGAATTGCTGGATCATATGGTAATTCTATTTTTAATTTTTTTAGGAACCCCCTACTGTATTCCACAGTGGCTGCACTAATTTGCATTCCTGCCAACAGTACAAGAGGTTCCTTTTTCTCCACATTCTGGCTAAACTTCTTATTTCTTGTGTTTTGATTTTAGGCTTTCTAACAGGGGTGAGGTGATATTTCATTGTGGCTTTGATTTGCATTTCCCCTGTGTTTACTGATGATCACTTTTTTTAAATGTGTCTGTTGGCCGTCTGTATGTTGTATTTGGAGAAATATCTGTTCAGGTCCTCTACCAATTTTTTAATTGCACTTTTTAATCTCAAGTTGTATAATTTTTTTTTTACGTATTTTGGATATTAACCCCTTACTCAGTATATGATTTGAAAACATCTTCTCCCATTCAGTAAGTTGCCTTTTTGTTTGCTGATGGTTTCCTTCAGTGTGCAAAAGCTTTTTATTTTGGTGTAGTCCCAATAGTTTAATTTTTTGCTTTTGTTTGCCTTGCCAAAACAGACATTTTTAGAAAAACTGTTTGTATGGCCCAAATCCAGGAAATTACTGCCTATGTTTTCTTTTTTTTTTTTTTATTACGTTCAGTTAGCCATCATTAGTTTTTGATGTCATGTTCAATGAATTATTAGTTGCATAGAACATCTAGTACTCATCACAAAACATGCCTATGTTTTTTTCTAGGAATTTTATGGTTTCAGATCTCACATTTAGGTCTGCAACTAGTTTTATTTTTGTATGCAATATAAGACATAGCAAGATCATAGCTGGAAGCCAATAGAGAGCTGTCACTAGAATCTGACTATGTTGGTACTCTGGTTTTGGACTTACAGCTTCAAAACCCTAAGAACATAAATATCCATTTGTTAACCCACCCAATGTATGGTTTTTGCTACAGAAGCCTAAGATATCTGCTTTCTAAGAATATGTCACTTGTAGTTTTGGTAAAAATTTCAATCTTTGTATTATAATTACAGTTTTTCTCTTTTTGCAGATTTTTTTGGGTAGACTCTGTTTTCCATTGTATCATGTTCTGTTTGTTATGAATGTATTTGTCATTATTATAATTATTTTGCATTGTTCTTTTACTAGAATTTCAACAATGTATTCTATCTTTACCTGTAAAATCATATCTCAATAACTTTTAAAAAATCACCTCATACTATAAAATTGTTTTTAAGAGAAATAGTCTCCTCTGATAATTTCTGAAATTCAGAAATAACTTCGCATTGATTACTTTGGGTTAAATTTCAGTATTTCATTCAACCAGAAGTCAAGTAGTTAAATTCATAAAAAAAAAAAGAAAGAAAGAAAGAAAAAGAAAAAAGAAAAAAAAGGTGTGGCAATGTATTTCATTAGTATATTTAAAAAGAAATTCACTGATGAAAAGAAAATCCAACTATTTCAAGATAATGGTAGAAGATATACAACTTTTAAAATGTTTTTCAAAATAAATTTTCATAATTACTTTAAAATACATATTTTTAGCACATTTCTACTGAATGGAAATTAAAATATGCTTAAAATGCTTATGTATGCAAATCAATGTTTTAGTGTTTCACAAATTTGAAAATATGTTTATGTAACAATAACAATATGCCAACTTCCGTTCATCTCTGTGCTATAAAAATGGCATTTTCTTCTGGACATATCAAATTAAAATGAAGTCTAACTCTGGAGTAACCCTACATAATTTAGTCCAGTAAAAAATGTATATTGGAAAACCATTGCCTTCTCTATCCCCCTCCTTTGGAAAAGCTCTGATTCTTTGATGGTAAATAGGAGTGAGGAGTTTACTAGTCTCAGAATGAAAACTTCTGGATATTGCTTAGTATATTTTTATTTATTTTATTTTATTAAGATTTTATTTAGTTACTGGGGAGAGAGAGAGACAGAGATAGTGAGAGAGGGCTGAAGCAGAAAGGAGTGGGAGAAACAGGCTACCAGCTGAGCAGGGAGCCTTATGAGGGACTCAATCCCAGAACCCAGGGATCATGCTGAACCAAGGCAGTTGCTTAATGAACTCAACCACCCAGATGCCATTGCTTAGTACATTTTTAACCATATGATAAAACATAGCTCTGTTTTACCCTTTTTTCTGTTAATGTTCTTTTCTTATTCCTAGTATTTGCTTACTTCTAATAAAATAGCACACTTTAGAAGTTCACTTGCTTCCCTCTCCTTTTGGAAACACTTAAGTAACAATTGTTTTTCAGTCATTTTAGTTTCCAGTCCACTGGGTCTCTTTGAATTGTGGGATTGATAGGTCTCAAAATTGGCTGCTTGCTAGTGTATTAGGAAACATCTCAATTATTGAGAAGGTATATATAATTCATTTACTCTTTAACATAAATAGATGTAAGTAATAGGAAATATGTGTTATAGCACTTACAATTTTTATAATTAAAAAGAAATATTGGGGTTCATGGGTGGCTCAGTTGTTAAGCGTTTGCCTTTGGCTCAGGTCATGGTCTCAGGGTACTGGGATGGAACCCCCCTATTGAGCTCCCTGCTCATCTGGGAAGCCTCCTTCTTCCTCTCCCACTCTGCCTGCTGGTGTTCCTTCTTTAGCTGTTTCTCTTTTGTCAAATAAATAAAATCTTTAAAATATACATAATATGTACAATGTATCATAGCACCTTATTTCAGAAAATATGATCTAAATGTATTTGATGAGATGCAGCTGACATTTTTTATTGTGGCAAGAACTTTTTTTTTAATATTTTATTTATTTATTTTACAGAGAGAAAGAGAGAGAGAGAGAGAGAGATCACAAGTAGGCAGAGAGGCAGGCAGAGAGAGAGGGGCGAAGCAGACTCCCTGCTGAGCAGAGAGCCCCATGCGGGGCTCAATCCCAGGACCCTGAGACCACGACCCGAGCCAAAGGCAGAGGCTTAACCCACTGAGCCACCCAGGTGCCCCTGTGGTAAGAACTTTTAAAATGAGATCTACTCGACAGATTTTTATACAATACAGTATTATTCACTATGAGCACAGAGTTGTACAGCAGATCTCTAGAACTTACTCATTTTGCATAATTGAAATGTTGTACTCTTTGAACAATAAATCTCCATTGCTCCTTCTCCCCAGTCACTGGCAACTTGCATTCCACTCTGTTTTTATGAATTTAACAAGTTTAAATACCTCATATAAGTGGAATCATATGTATTTGTCATTTAGCAGCTGCCTTATTCCACTTGCCATAATCTCTTCCAGGTTCATCCATGTTACTGTAAAATGCAAAATTTCATTTTTTAAGTCTAAATAATATTCCTCTGTGAGTATAAAATGCATTTTTTGTCCATTCAATCATCAGTGGACATTTATGTTGTTTCCATAGGTTGGCTATTGTGAATAATTCTAGAATAAAAATCGTAGTGCAGATATCTCTTCAAAATCTTGAATTCAGTTTTTTTAGGTGTATACCAGAAGTAGGATTACTGGATCATATGGCATTTCTGTTTTTAATTTATGGAAGAATCTTCATACTGTTTCCCATAAAAGTCAAACCATTTTCCATTCCTACCAACAGTTGATGGAATTTTGATATGGATTGCATTAAATGTGTAGATTGTTTTAGGTAGCATAGATATTTTCACAGTATTCTTCTGACCCATGAGCATGGAACATTTTTCCATTTCTTTGTGTCTTCCCCAATTTCTTTCATGAGTACTTTATAGTTTTCTGAGTACAGATTCTTTGCCTCTTTGGTTAGGATTATTCCTAGGTTTCTTGTGGTTTGGGGTGTAAATGTAAATGGGATAAACTCTTTAATTTATCTTTCTTCTGTTTTGCTGTTGGTGTATCGAAATGCAGCTGATTTCCATGAATTGATTTTATATCCGGACACTTGACTGAATTGCTGTATGAGTTCTAGTAGTTTTGGAGTGCAGTCTCTTGGGTTTTCCACATAAAGTATCATATCATCAGGAAAGAATAAGAGCTTGACTTCTTTGCCAATTTGGATGCCAGTTATTTTTTTTTTTTGTTATCTGATTGGTGAGGCTAGGACTTCTATACTACGCTGAATAGCAGTGGTGATAGTGGATATCCCTGCCATGTTCCTGACCCTAAGTGAAAGCTCTCAGTTTTCCCCCATTGAGAATGATATCTGCTGTGGGTTGTTCATAGATGGCTTTGATGATATATATTGAGGTATATATTCTCTATCCTTATACTGTGAAGAGTTTTGATCAAGAAAGGATGCTGTAACTTGTCAAATGCTTTTTCAGCATCTATTGACAGTATCGTATGGTTCTTGTTCTTTCTTATTAATGTACTATATCACATTGATTGGTTTGAGGATGTTGAACCAACCTTGCAGCCCAGGAATAAAGCCTACTTGGTCATGGAGAATAATCCTTTTAATGTACTGTTGGATCCTTTTGGCTAGTATTTTGGTGAGAATTTTTCCATCTGTGCTCATAAAGGATATTGCTCTATAATTCTCCTTTTTGACTGGGTCTTTGGTTTGGGGATCAAGGTAATGCCTTATAAAATGAGTTTGGAAGTTTCCCATCCATTTTTATTTTTGGGGGACAGTTTCAGGAGTATAAGTATCAATTTTTCTTTAAATGTTTGGTAGAATTCCCCTTGGAAGCTCTCTGGCCCTGGGCTCTTGTTTGTTGGGAGGTTTTTGATGACTGCTTCAGTCTCCTTATTGGTTACAGGTCTGTTCAGGTTTTCTGCCTCTTCCTGGTTCAGTTTCAGTAGTTTATATATCTCTAGGAATGCATCCATTTCTTCCAGATTTTAAAATTTGCTGGTGTATAGTTGCTCATAATATGTTCTTAAGATTGATTTTATTTCTTTGGCTTTGGTTCTGATACCTCCTCTTTCACTCATGATTCTATTAATTTGGGTCTTTTCTCTTTTCTTTTTGAAAAGTGTGGTCAGGGCTTTGTCAATCTTATTAATTCTCTCAAAGAACCAGCTTCTAGTTTCATTGATTTGTTCTACTGTTCTTTTGGTTTCTATTTCAATGATGTCTACTCTGATCTTTATTTCTCTCTTTTTTAAAAATTCTTCCTTAATTTCCTGGTCGACCCTTTCATTTGTTAGTAGGATGCTCTTTAGCCTCCACGGATTTGCATTCTTTCCAACTATCCTCTTATGATTGAGTTCTAGTTTCAAAGCATTCTGGTCTGGTCCAAAAATATGCAGGGAATGACTCCAATCTTTTTGATACCAGTTGAGATCTGATTTGTGACCCAGGATGTGATCTATTCTGGAGAATGTTCCATGTGCACTAGAGAAGAATGTGTATTCTGTTGCTTTGGGATAGAATGTTCTAAATATATCTCTGATGTCCATCTGGTCCAGTGTCATATAAAGCCTTTATTTCCTCGCTGATCTTTTGCTTAGATGATCTGTCTATTTCAATGAGGGGGTTGTTAACACAATAATAGTCCCCTACTATTATTGTATTATTGTTGATGTGTTTCTTTGATTTTGTTAATAATTGGTTTACATAATTGGCTGCTCCCATGTGAGGAGCATATATATTTAAAATTTTTAAGTCTTCTTGTTGGACAGACCCTTTAAGCATGATATAATGTCCTTCCTCATCCCCTATTATAGTCGTTGGCTTAGAATCTAATTTATCTGATATAAGGGTTGCCACACCAGCTTTCTTTTGATGTGCATTAGCATGGTAAATGTTTTCTATGCCCTCAATTTGAATCTGGAAGTGTCTTTGGGTCTAAAATAAGTTTCTTGAAGACAGCATATCAATGGGTCTTGTTTTTTTTTGTTGTTGTTGTTGTTGTTTGTTTTTTGTCTTGTTTTTTTTTTTGTTTGTTTGTTTGTTTTTTAAATCCATCCTGATACCCTGTGTCTTTTGATTGGGACATTTGACCCATTTACATTCAGAGTAACTATTGAAAGACATGAATTTAGTGCCATTGTATTGTCTGTAAGGTGACTGTTATTGTATATTGTCTTTGTTCCTTTCTGGTCTGTTATTTTTAGGCTCTCTCTTCACTTAGAGGACCTCTTTCAATATTTCCTGTATGGCTGGCTTGGTGTTTGCAAATTCTTTTAATTTTTGTTTGTCCTAGAAGGTTTGTCCTAGAAGGTTTTTACTTCTTCTTCTTCTTCTTCTTTTTTTTTTTTTCCAATGACAGCCTAGCTGGTTATAGTATATTTGGCTGCATGTTTTTCTCGTTTAGTGCTCTGAATATATCATGCCAGTCCTTTCTGGCCTGCCAGGTCTCTGTGGATAGGTCTGCTGCCAATCTAACATTTCTGCCTTTGCATATTATAGACCTCTTGTCCTGAGCTGCTTTCAGGATTTTCTCTTTGTCACTGAGACTTTTAGATAAATATATCACAGAAATATTTAGAACTAATATCTATTTTTATTGATTTTGAGGGGGATCTTGGTGACTCCTGGATTTTGATGCTTGTTCCCTTTGCCAAATTAGGGAAATTCTCTACTATAATATTTTTCCAATATACCTTCTGCCCCTCTCTCTCTTTCTTCTTCTTCTGGGATCCTAATTATTCTAGTATTGTTTCATCTTATGGTATCACTTATCTCTCAAATTCTCCCCTTGTGATCCAGTAGTTGTTCATCTCTCTTTTTCTCAGCTTCTTTATTCTCCATCATTTGATCTTCTATATCACTAATTCTTCTGCCTCATTTATCTTGCAGTAAGATCCTCCATTTTTTATTTTATCTCATTAATATCTTTTTTTAAATTGTTAGCTTGGTTAGATTTTAGTTCTTTTATTTCTCTAGAAAGGGATCTTTTTCTCCAGGAAGGGATTCTCTTTATTTTAAACCCAGCTAGCACCTTGATAATCATCATTCTGAACTCTAGATCTGACATCTTACTAATGTCTGTATTGATTAGGTCCTTAGCCATCAGTACTGCCTCTTGTTCTTTATTTTTTTTTTTTTTGAGTTTTTCTGCCTTGTCATTCTATTCAGATAAGAATAGATAAATGAGAGAACAAAATACTAAAAGGGTAGCAATGACCCCAGAAATATATACATTAACCAAGTCAGAAGGACCCAAAACTGGGGGGAGAAGAAAGGAGGACAAAAAAAACAAGATATATATATATATATATATTTGAGATTGGTGAACACTTGAGTTTGGGTGTATTTTGGTCTGTTAGAAGAAATTACCTCCCAAAATTTTAAAAGAAAAACTTATATATATACACAAAAATAAATGATGAATATGATGTTAAGGGATGAAGGGATGGGAATGTGATTGTAAAGATGAAAATTTAAAAAGTTCCTAAAAAGTGAATTGATAAGAAGTTGGTTGAAAAAAGAAAAAAAAAAAAAGAGGTTAAGAATGTGATCAGACTGGAGACTAGAACAAAGCCATGCACTAGATTTAGGGTATATTTTGATCTATTAGAAGAAACTGTATCCCAAAATTTTAAAGAAAGAAAAACCTATATGTACACAAAAAATAAGTTTAAATACAATGAAGGGATAAAATATGATTATAATCATATAATATATATATATAAGTTTTTCAAAAAATTGAAGCAGAAGGAAAACTTCCAGACTCTTTCTATGAAGCCAGCATTACCTTGATCCCCAAACCAGGCAAAGACCCTACCAAAAAGGAGAATTTCAGACGAATATCACTGATGAGTATGGATGCTAAGATTCTCAAGAAGATCCTAGCAAACAGGATCCAACAGCATATTAAAAAGATTATCCATCATGACCAGGTGGGATTCATTCCTGGGCTACAAGGATGGTTCAACATCCACAAATCAATCAATGTGATTGAACAAATTAATATGAGAAGAGAGAAGAACCACATGGTCCTCTCAATTGATGCAGAAAAAGCACTTGTCAAAATCCAGCATCGGTTCCTGATTAAAATGCTTCAAAGTATAGGGATAGAGGAAACATTCCTGAATTTCATCAAATCTATCTAAGAAAGACCCACAGAAAATATCATCCTCAATGGGAAAAAGCTTGCAGCATTCCCGTTCAGATCAGGAGCAAGACAAGGATGCCCACTTTCACCCCTCTTGTTCAACATAGTATTAGAAGTACTAGCAACAGGCATCAGACAACAAAGTGAAATAAAAGGTGCCCTCAGATTCTTTTTCAGAGTCCATAGTCTCTCATGGTTCCCCTCCCCTTCCAATTTCCCACCACTCCCTTCTCCTGTCCATCTCCCCTTGTTCTCCATGCTATTTGTTATACTCCACAGAGGAGTGAAACCATATGATAATTGCCACTCTCTGCTTGATTTATTTCACTCAGCAGAATCTCCTCCAGTCCTGTCCATGTTGCTACCGAAGTTGGGTATTCATCCTTTCTCAATGGAGGCATAATACTCCATAGTGTATATGGACCACATCTTCCTTATCCATTCGTCCGTTGAAGGGCATCTTGGTTCTTTCCACAGTTTGGCAACCATGGCCATTGCTGCTGTAAACATTGGGGTACAGATGGCCCTTCTTTTCACTACATCTGTATCTTTGGGGTAAATACCCAGTAGTTCAATTCTATGTTTAATTACTTGAGGAATCTCCACACTGTTCTCCAAAATAGCTGCACCAACTTGCATTCCCAACAACAGTGTAAGAGAGTTCCCCTTTCTACACATCCTCCCCAACACATGTTGTTTCCTGTCTTACTAAGTTTGGCCATTCTAACTGGTATAAGGTGGTATCTCAATGTGGTTTTATTTTTTTTTTTTAAGATTTTATTTATTTACAGAGAGAGAGAAATCACAAGTAGGCAGAAAAGCAAGCAGAGAAAGAGAGGGGAGGAAGCAGGCTCCCTGCAGAGCAGAGAGCCCGATGCAGGGCTCGATCCCAGGACCCTGGGATCATGACCTGAGCTGAAGGCAGAGGCTTTAACTCACTGAGCCACCAGGCGCCCCTCAATGTGGTTTTAATTTAAATCTCCCTGAAGGCTAGTGATGATGAGCATTTTTTCATGTGTCTGATAGCCATTTTTATGTCTTCATTGGAGAAGTGTCTGTTCATATCTTCTGTCCACTTTTTGATATGATTATCTGTTTTGTGTGTGTTGAGTTTGAGGAGTTCTTTATAGATCCTGGATATCAACCTTTTGTCTGTACTGTCATTTACAAATATCTTTTCCCATTCCGTGGGTTGCCTCTTTGCTTTGTTGACTGTTAGCTTTGCTGTGCAGAAGCTTTTGATTTTGATGAAGTCCCCAAAGTTCATTTTCGCTTTTGTTTCCTTTGCCTTTGGAGACCTATCTTGAAAGAAGTTGCTGTGGCTGATATCGAAGCGGTTACTGCCTATGTTCTTCTCTAGGATTCTGATGGATTCCTGTCTCACATTGAGGTCTTTTATCCATTTCGAGTTTATCTTTGTGTATGGTGTAAGAGAATGGTTGAGTTTCATTCCTCTGCATATAGTTGTCCAGTTTTCCCAGCACCAATTATTGAAGAGACTTTCATTTTTCTACTCTATATTTTTTCCTGTTTTGTCGAAGATTTTTTGACCATAGAGTTGAGGGTCCATATCTGGGCTCTCTACTCTGTTCCACTGGTATATATGTCTGTTTTTATGCCAGTACCATACTGTCTTGGTGATCACAGCTTTGTAGTAAAGCTTGAAATCAGGTAATGTGATGCCGCCAGTTTTGTTTTTGTTTTTCAACATTTCCTTAGGAATTCAGGGTCTCTTATGATTCCATACAAATTTTAGGATTCATTGCTCCAGCTCTTTGAAAAATTCTACTGGAATTATGATCGGAGTGGCATTAAAAGTATAGATTGCTCTAGGCCGTATAGACATTTTAACAATGTTTATTCTTCTGATCCAAGAGCATGGATTGGTCTTCCATCTTTTTCTGTCTTCTTCAATTTCTTTAATGAGTGTTCTGTAGCTCCTTGAGTACAGATCCTTTACCTCTTTTGTTAGGTTTATTCCCAGGTATCTTATAGTTCTTGGTGCTATAGTAAATGGAATTGATTCTCTAATTTCCCTTTTTGTATTTTCATTGTTAGTGTATAAGAAAACCACTGATTTCTGTACATTGACTTTGTATCCTGCCACATCACTGAATTGCTGTATGAGTTCTAGTAGTTTGGGGGTAGAGTCTTTTGGGTTTTCCATATAAAGAATCATGTCATCTGCAAAGAGAGGGAGTTTGACTTCTTCATTACCAATTTGGATACCTTTTATTTCTCTTTGTTGTCTGATTGCTGGTGCTAGGAATTCTAATACTATGTTGAATAAGAGTGGTGAGAGTGGGCATTCTTGTGTTCCTGATTTCAATGTGAAGGCTGCCAGCTTTTTCCCATTGAGGATGATATTTGCTATGGGTCTTTCATAGATAGATTTGATGAAGTTCAGGAATGTTCCCTCTATCCCTATATTTTGAAGCGTTTTAAGCAGGAATGGATGCTGGATTTTGTCAAATGCTTTTTCTGCATTAATTGAGAGGACCATGTGGTTCTTCTCTCTTCTCTTATTGATTTGTTGTATCACATTGATTGATGTGTGAATGTTGAACCATCCTTGTAGCCCAGGGAGGAATCCCACCTGGTCATGGTGGATAATCTTTTTAATGTGCTGTTGGATCGTGTTGGATAGGATCTTGTTGAGAATCTTTGCATCCATATTCATCAGTGGTATTGGTCTGAATTTCTCCTTTTTGATAGGGTCTGTGCCTGGTTTGGGGATCAGGGTAATGCTGGCTTCATAAAAAGAGTCTGGAAGTTTTCCTTCTGCTTTAATTTTTTGAAACAGTTCCAGGAGAATAGGTATTATTTCTTCTTTGAAAGTTTGGTAGAATTCCCCAGGGAATCCATCAGGTCCTGGGCTCTTGTTTTTTGGGAAATTTTTGATCACTGCTTCAATGTCGTTACTAGATATCAGTCTATTCAGGTTGTCAGTTCTTCCTGGTTCAATTTTGGGAATTTATAGTTTTCCAGCAATGCATCCATTTCATCTAGGTTGCTTAGCTTATTGGCATATAACTGTTGGTAATAATTTCTGATGATTGTTTCTACTTCCTTGGTGTTAGTTGTGATCTCTCCCTTTTCATTCATAATTTCATTAATTTGAGCTTTCTCTGTTTTGTTTTGGATTAGTGTGGCCAATGGTTTATCGATCTTATTGATTCTTTCAAAAAACCAGCTTCTAGTTTCATTGATACGTTCTACTGTATCTCTGGTTTCTACCTCATTGATCTCTGCTCTAATCTTGATTATTTCCCTTCTTATGTGTGGAGTGGGTTTGTTTTGTTGTTGATTCTCCAGTTCTTTAAGGTGTATAGACAGCTGGTATAGTCTGGATTTTTCAATTTTTTTGAAGGAGACTTGGATGGCTATATATTTCCCCCTTAGAACTGTCTTTGCTGTATCCCATAGGTTTTGGACTGAAGTGTCTTCATTGTCATTGGTTTCCATGAATTGTTTCAGTTCTTCTTTGATCTCCTGGTTGATCCAAACATTCTTAAGCAAGGTGGTCTTTAGCTTCCAGGTGTTTGAGGTCATTCCGAACTTTTCCTTGTGATTGAGCGCCAATTTCAAAGCACTGTGATCTGAGAATATGCAGGGAACAATGTCAGTCTTTTGGTATCGGTTAAGTCCTCATTTGTGATCCAGTATGTGGTCTATTCTGAAGAAGGTTCCATGTGCGAGAATGAGTATTGAGAAGAATGAGAAGAATGAGTATTCTCTTGTTTTAGGGTGGAAAGTCCTGTATATATCTATGACGTCCATCTGGTCCGATGTGTCATTCAATGCTCTTGTTTCTTTATTGATTTTCTGCTTCGATGATCTGTCTATTACTGAGAGAGGTGTGTTAAGATCTCCTACTGTTAATGTATTCATATCAATATGACTCTTTATCTTTATTAATAGTTTCCTTATGAAATTGGCTGTTCCCATATTGGGGGTGTAGATAATTATAATTGTTAGATCATTTTGGTGGATAGTCCCTTTAAGAATTATGTAGTATTTTTCTGTACTCTGACTATAGTCTTTAGTTTAAAATCTAATTTATCTGATAGGAGAATTGCTACCCCATTTTTTTGAGGCACATTAGCATGAAAGATGCTTCTCCATCCTTTTACTTTCAGTCTGGGTGTATCTTTAGGTTCCAAATGGGTCTCTTGTAGACAACATATGGATGGGTCCTGTCATTTTATCCAATCTGCAACCCTGTGTCGTTTTATGGCTTCATTTGGGCATTCACATTGAGAGTGATTATTGATAGATATGTTTTTATTGACATCGTGTTACCTTTGAAGTCTTTCTTTCTGTAGATTGTCTCTATATTTCTGTTCAATGCTGTTCTTGGGCTTTTTCCTCTTTATAGAACCCCCCTTAATATTTCTTGCAGTATCGGCTTGGTGGTTGCATAGTCTTTTAAGCCTTGCCAGTCTTGGAAACTCTTTATCTCTCCATCCATTTTGAATGTCAGTCTTGCTGGATAAAGTATTCTTGGCTGCATGTTCTTCTCATTTAGTGCCCTGAATATATCTTGCCAGCCCTTTCTGGCTTGCCAAGCCTCTGTGGACAGGTCTGACTTTATTCTGATGGGCTTTCCTCTGTATGTAAGGATCTTCTTTGTTTTAGCTGCTTTCAAGAGTGTCTGCCTACAATTATAATTCTTCATTCTTACTCTTAGGTGTCTTGAGGACTTTCGAGAATCTATAATCTTGGGGGGAAACCGTTCTTCCTCTAGTACATGAATGCTGGTTCCATTCATGAGATTTGGAAAATTTTCATGGACAACTTGTTCCACAATATCTTCTAGACTCCTTTATTTCTCCTCCCCTTCAGGGATTCCAATAATTCTGACATTGGAACATTTCATGGCATCATTTATTTCCCTGATTCTGTTTTCGTGGCTTCTAAGCAGTTTGTTCCAGGCTTCCTTCTGATCCTTTCTTTCTGTTTGTCCTCCAGATCACTAATTTTATCTTCTGTCTCAGTTACCGTAGCTTTTAGAGAATTTAGATTATATTGGAACTCATTGAGAGCATTTTGTACCTCATCCCTGGTGGCTTTCAGTTCTGCCCTAATCATTGTGGTTTTGATTTGTATTTCCCTGATGCCGAGTGATATGGAGCACTTTTTCATGTGTCTGTTGGCCATCTGGATGTCTTCTTTGCAGAAATGTCTGTTCATGTCCTCTGCCCATTTCTTGATTGGATTATTTGTTCTTTGGGTGTTGAGTTTGCTAAGTTCTTTATAGATTCTGGACACTAGTCCTTTATCTGATATGTCGTTTGCAAATATCTTCTCCCATTCTGTCAGTTGTCTTTTGATTTTGTTAACTGTTTCCTTTGCTGTGCAAAAGCTTTTGATCTTGATGAAATCCCAATAGTTCATTTTTGCCCTTGCTTCCCTTGCCTTTTGCGTTGTTCCTAGGAAGATGTTGCTGCGGTTGAGGTCAAAGAGGTTGCTGCCCGTGTTCTCCTCAAGGATTTTGATGGATTCCTTTCGCACATTGAGGTCCTTCATCCATTTTGAGTCTATTTTTGTGTGTGGTGTAAGGAAATGGTCCAATTTCATTTTTCTGCATGTGGCTGTCCAATTTTCCCAGCACCATTTATTGAAGAGGCTGTCTTTTTTCCATTGGACATTCTTTCCTGCTTTGTCGAAGATTAGTTGACCATAGTGTTGAGGGTCTATTTCTGGGCTCTCTATTCTGTTCCATTGATCTATGTGTCTGTTTTTGTGCCAGTACCATGCTGTCTTGATGACGACAGCTTTGTAATAGAGCTTGAAGTCCGGAATTGTGATGCCACCAACGTTGGCTTTCTTTTTTAATATCCCTTTGGCTATTCGAGGTCTTTTCTGGTTCCATATAAATTTTAGCATTATTTGTTCCATTTCTTTGAAAAAGATGGATGGTACTTTGATAGGAATTGCATTAAATGTGTAGATTGCTTTAGGTAGCATAGACATTTTCACAATATTTATTCTTCCAATCCAGGAGCATGGAACATTTTTCCATTTCTTTGTGTCTTCCTCAATTTCTTTCATGAGTACTTTATAGTTTTCTGAGTATAGATTCTGTGCCTCTTTGGTTAGGTTTATTCCTAGGTATCTTATGGTTTTGGGTGCAATTGTAAATGGGATTGACTCCTTAATTTCTCTTTCTTCTGTCTTGCTGTTGGTGTAGAGAAATGCAACTGATTTCTGTGCATTGATTTTATATCCTGACACTTTACTGAATTCCTGTATAAGTTCTAGCAGTTTTGGAGTGGAGTCTTTTGGGTTTTCCACATATAGTATCATATCATCTGCGAAGAGTGATAATTTGACTTCTTCTTTGCCGATTTGGATGCCTTTAATTTCCTTTTGTTGTCTGATTGCTGAGGCTAGGACCTCTAGTACTATGTTGAATAGCAGTGGTGATAATGGACATCCCTGCCGTGTTCCTGACCTTAGCGGAAAAGCTTTCAGGTTTTCTCCATTGAGAATGATATTTGCGGTGGGTTTTTCATAGATGGCTTTGATGATATTGAGGTATGTGCCCTCTATCCCTACACTTTGAAGAGTTTTGATCAGGAAGGGATGCTGTACTTTATCAAATGCTTTTTCAGCATCTATTGAGAGTATCATATGGTTCTTGTTCTTTCTTTTATTGATGTGTTGTATCACATTGACTGATTTGCGGATGTTGAACCAAACTTGCAGCCCTGGAATAAATCCCACTTGGTCGTGGTGAATAATCTTTTTAATGTACTGTTGAATCCTATTGGCTAGTATTTTGTTGAGTATTTTCGCATCTGTGTTCATCAAGGATATCAGTCTATAGCTCTCTTTTTTGGTGGGATCCTTGTCTGGTTTTAGGATCAAGGTGATGCTGGCCTCATAAAATGAGTTTGGAAGTTTTCCTTCCATTTCTATTTTTTGGAACAGTTTCAGGAGAATAGGAATTAGTTCTTCTTTAAATGTTTGGTACAATTCCCCCGGGAAGCCGTCTGGCCCTGGGCTTTTGTTTGTTTGGAGATTTTTAATGACTGTTTCAATCTCCTTACTGGTTATGGGTCTGTTCAGGCTTTCTATTTCTTCCTGGTTCAGTTGTGGTAGTTTATATGTTTCTAGGAATGCATCCATTTCTTCCAGATTGTCAAATTTATTGGCATAGAGTTGCTCATAGTATGTTCTTATAATAGTTTGTATTTCTTTGGTGTTAGTTGTGATCTCTCCTCTTTCATTCATGATTTTATTTATTTGGGTCCTTTCTCTTTTCTTTTTGATGAGTCGGGCCAGGGGTTTATCAATTTTATTAATTCTTTCAAAGAACCAGCTCCTAGTTTCGTTGATTTGTTCTATTGTTTTTTTGGTTTCTATTTCATTGATTTCTGCTCTGATCTTTATGATTTCTCTTCTCCTGCTGGGCTTAGGGTTTCTTTCTTGTTCTTTCTCCAGCTCCTTTAAGTGTAGGGTTAGGTTGTGTACCTGAGACCTTTCTTGTTTCTTGAGAAAGGCTTGTACCGCTATATATTTTCCTCTCAGGACTGCCTTTGTTGTGTCCCACAGATTTTGAACCGTTGTATTTTCATTATCATTTGTTTCCATGATTTTTTTCAATTCTTCTTTAATTTCCCGGTTGACCCATTCATTCTTTAGAAGGATGCTGTTTAGTCTCCATGTATTTGGGTTCTTTCCAAACTTCCTTTTGTGGTTGAGTTCTAGCTTTAGAGCATTGTGGTCTGAAAATATGCAGGGAATGATCCCAATCTTTTGATACCGGTTGAGTCCTGATTTAGGACCGAGGATGTGATCTATTCTGGAGAATGTTCCATGTGCACTAGAGAAGAATGTGTATTCTGTTGCTTTGGGATGAAATATTCTGAATATATCTGTGATGTCCATCTGGTCCAGTGTGTCGTTTAAGGCCTTTATTTCCTTGCTGATCTTTTGCTTGGATGATCTGTCCATTTCAGTGAGGGGAGTGTTAAAGTCCCCTACTATTATTGTATTATTGTTGATGTGTTTCTTTGATTTTGTTATTAATTGGTTTATATAGTTGGCTGCTCCCACGTTGGGGGCATAGATATTTAAAATTGTTAAATCTTCTTGTTGGACAGACCCTTTGAGTATGATATAGTGTCCTTCCTCATCTCTTATTATAGTCTTTGGCTTAAAATCTAATTGATCTGATATAAGGATTGCCACTCCTGCTTTCTTCTGATGTCCATTAGCATGGTAAATTCTTTTCCACCCCCTCACTTTAAATCTGGAGGTGTCTTCGGGCTTAAAATGAGTTTCTTGGAGGCAACATATAGATGGGTTTTCTTTTTTTATCCATTCTGATACCCTGTGTCTTTTGACAGGGGCATTTAGCCCATTAACATTCAGGGTAACTATTGAGAGATATGAATTTAGTGCCATTGTATTGCCTGTAAGTTGACTGTTACTGTATATGGTCTCTGTTACTTTCTGATCTACCACTTGTAGGCTCTCTCTTTGCTTAGAGGACCCCTTTCAATATTTCCTGTAGAGCTGGTTTGGTATTTACAAATTCTTTCAGTTTTTGTTTGTCCTGGAAGCTTTTAATCTCTCCTTCTATTTTCAATGATAGCCTAGCTGGATATAGTATTCTTGGCTGCATGTTTTTCTCGTTTAGTGCTCTGAAAATATCATGCCAGCTCTTTCTGGCCTGCCAGGTCTCTGTGGATAAGTCAGCTGCCAATCTAATATTTTTACCATTGTATGTTACAGACTTCTTTTCCCGGGCTGCTTTCAGGATTTTCTCTTTGTCACTGAGACTTGTAAATTTTACTATTAGGTGACGGGGTGTGGGCCTATTCCTATTGATTTTGAGGGGCGTTCTCTGAACCTCCTGAATTTTGATGCTCGTTCCCTTTGCCATATTGGGGAAATTCTCCCCAATAATTCTCTCCAGTATACCTTCTGCTCCCCTCTCTCTTTCTTCTTCTTCTGGAATCCCAATTATTCTAATATTGTTTCGTCTTATGGTGTCACTTATCTCTCGAATTCTCCCCTCGTGGTCCAGTAGCTGTTTGTCCCTCTTTTGCTCAGCTTCTTTATTCTCTGTCATTTGGTCTTCTATATCACTAATTCTTTCTTCTGCCTCATTTATCCTAGCAGTGAGAGCCTCCATTTTTGATTGCACTTCATTAATAGCTTTTTTTATTTCAACTTGGTTAGATTTTAGTTCTTTTATTTCTCCAGAAAGGGCTTTTATATCTCTCGAGAGGGTTTCTCTAATATCTTCCATGCCTTTTTCGAGCCTGGCTAGAACCTTGAGAATTGTCATTCTGAACTCTAGATCTGACATATTACCAATGTCTGTATTGATTAGGTCCCTAGCCTTTGGTACTGCCTCTTGTTCTTTTTTTGTGTTGAATTTTTCCGTCTTGTCATTTTGTCCAGATAAGAGTATATGAAGTGGCAAGTAAAATACTAAAAGGGTGGCAACAACCCCAGGAAAAAATGCTTTAACCAAATTAGAAGAGATCCAAAATCGTGAGGGGGGAGAAAGGGGATAAAAAGAGGTTCAAAAAGGAAGAAAGAAAAAAAAAGAAAAAAGAAAGAAAAAAAAATGAAAAAAGAAAAGAAAAGAATTTTAAAAAAAAGGAAAACACCTGAGAAAAATGTAAAAATGAAAAAATATATATATTAGATAAACTAGTAAAAAATCGTTAAAAAAGAAAAAGGTAACAGTTAAAAAAAAAAAAAATTTACCCGAAGGCGAGAAAAGAAAAAAACAAAAAAATGAAAAAGAAAAAAATTGAATTAACTGCAAGACTAAAAAAAAAATCACAGGGAAAAAGCCATGAGTTCCGTGCTTGGCTTTCTCCTCCTCTGGAATTCTGCTGCTCTCCTTGGTATTGAAACCGCACTCCTTGGTAGGTGAACTTGGTCTTGGCTGGATTTCTTGTTGATCTTCTGGGGGAGGGGCCTGGTGTAGTGATTCTCAAGTGTCTTTGCCCCAGGCGGAATTATACCGCCCTTACCCGGGGCAGGGTTGAGTAATCCGCTCGGGTTTGCTTTCAGGAGCTTTTGTTCCCTGAGCGCTTTCCGTAGAGTTCCGGAGGATTGGAATACAAATGGCGGCCTCCTGGTCTCCGGCCCGGAGGAGCCGAGAGCCCAGGGCCGCACTCCTCAGTGCGCCCTCAGAGAACAGCGCCCAGTTACTCCCGTCTGCCTGACCTCTGGCCGCGCTCCGAGCTCTCCGAGCCTGCGACCAGTTCAAGGTAACATCGAGCTGTGAGCTTACTGTCGGCTCTGTCTCTGTAGCCGGCTTTCCCGTTCCAATACCCGCAAGGTCTGCGACACTCAGACACCCCTGATCCTTCTGTGACCCTGCGGGACCTGAGGCCACGCTGAACCCGCGTGGGCTTCGCCCCGGTTTAGCCTCTGGAGCGATGTCCCTCAGCGGAACAGACTTTTAAAAGTCCTGATTTTGTGCGCCGTTGCTCCGCCGCTTGCCGGGAGCCGGCCCCTCCCCCCGGGGTCTATCTTCCCGTCGCTTTGGATTCACTTCTCCGCCAGTCCTACCTTTCAGAAAGTGGTTGTTTTTCTGTTTCCAGAATTGCTGTTCTTCTTCTCTTCGATCTGCCGATGGATTTTCAGGTGTTTGCAATCTTTAGATAAGCTATCTAGCTGATCTCCGGCTAGCTGAAGCAGTCTCAGCCTGCTACTTCTCCGCCATCTTGACTCCTCCTCCAAAAACCCAGTTCTGCCCTAATCAATTCTGTTTAGTCATCCATGGCTTTCTCCAACCTTGCTATTGCCTGGATAATTGTTAGCGTGAATTCCCTTTTTGACATATTGTCTATGTCAATAGTCATTAGCTCTGTTGTAGAAAGCCCATTCTCTGTATTTTTCTTCTTTTGGGCATGCCTCCTCCTAGTCATTTTGGTGAGAGATGACTGAATGGATGTAGCTGGATGTATCGACCTTGGTGCAGTCAAGGTGCACCCTGGAACGCTTCTGAGCAATCAGGATTCCCCACCCAAATGAGAGAAAAAAGAAAAGAAAAAGAAAAAAGAGAGAGAGAGCGGAAAAAAAGGGAAGGTAAAAGAGAAGGCTCAGCCCAAATGGGCCCCAAGGTAAGATTTATGAAGTATACAAACAAAAACAGACAAAAAGACTGATAAAAGTATATGACAAGAGGGGAAAAAATATATATATATATATATATATATATGCAAAAAAAGGAAGAATCTCGTCAAAAAGAACCCCAAGTATAAAATTTATATACTATCAGGACAAACACAAATACACAGAAACACTGGTGGAAGAAAAAGATGGGAGAATGCTTATAAATTCTCAGAGTGGGCAAGGAAGGTTGTTTTGATTCTTCCTGGATGTATCTTGATATCTTTGTTAAAGGACTCATCTTTCCTAAGATAAAGGGGGATTAAGAATTGGTTTACCTATAGCAGTAGCATTGATTGGGGAAAGGGGATTACCTTGAAGCTTAACTCTATATGAATATTAGAAAATAAAATTGAAAAAAGAATAAACTAGACTAAACTAAACTAAAATTAAAAAAAAAATTAAAAAAACAGAAAAGCAAAAGAAAAACACAGGTGTATGTATCAAAAAGTTCAGATTAGAAGATTATTATGGAATTTGATATACTGGACATCTCAGTGTGATGGTAAATAGGTTAAAAAATTCTCTATATTTAAAAAAAATGAACCAGAATCGTGGTAACAAGTTAAAAATAAAAGCTGTATCTATGAAGTAGTGGTGGTTGTTCTCTTGTTTTTTTTGTTTTTTTTTTTTTTTATTTCCTGGTTGGTTTTCTGGGGGAGGGGCCTGCCACGTGTGTTTTCAGTCAATGATGTTCCCTGAGTTAAGTCCTCCCGTCCCCCTCAACAGGGTGGGCTCTGTGGAGACCGGTTTTTTCAGGCTGTTGTTCTCTGGAGGTTTTTATGTTTGTTCATCTGTTTTCTCTTGCCTTGACAGCTTTTGATGGTTTTTGTAGGTTTAGAGGAAAGCAAACTGCACCCTGACCTCCCTCTCAGAGAGAAGCCTCAGTCTGCTCTCCTGTGGGTGCTGGAGAGCACATAAATTTCCCCTTGGCTTCTGGCTGAGCAGGTTCCAAGTCACAGTCCCTGGGGATGCAGGATCTCCTGCTTGTATCCAAAACCACAACAGCAGCGGTTGTCTGGGCAGGTCCAGATTGCCAGCCCGGAGGTTCCAAGCAGGGATCGCACACTGAGATTTTCCCGCTGGCCTGGGCTGGGAGTGCCTGGTCTTTCTGGGTCCAAGAGCTCCTGGCTGGCGCCTGCGCACACCTCTCTCAGGGGAGGGTGTAGGGCGCACGCATCTCAGGCTCTGATAGCACGGCCTGGCATTCTGCTGTCTGGAGAGGCTCCCAGCCACTCACGGAGCTGGACACCACACCTTCTCCAGCACGTTGGTGGCTCAGGGACCAAGCCTGGTTTCTCCGCTGCACTCTCCCTGGCTCAGTGCCAGGGGAGGCTGTCCTGGGTCTGGGACCTATGCTTCTGTCCCTAACTGCCCCGATTCCCACAATTTCCCCCCTGCAATCCTTTGCCCTTTTTGAGTGCTTTCAACCAGACTCCAAGTTAATGCTGGTCCCCAGATGCAGGGTTCTCTAGTATTGGGGTATTACTTTCCAATCAGTCACCTCTGGTGGCTCCCTCCCCCTTTTGTTTATCTTCTGATATCAGTCCGACATTCCCACTCCACTTTACCTGCCCACTGGCATCTTCTGCCCCTGTAGAGATCCAGATGTGTATAATTCTGATCTCAGGCTGATTTCATGGGTGATCAGAGTTCTGTGGTAGGTAATCAGCTCACTTTAGGGTACAGGTGCCTACTTTAAGGTAATGGCGCCTTCTCCTACTTCCCTGCCATCTTGTCTCTCCCCCAAACCTGTTGTTCTTGCCTAACCTTGAACCCCCCTCTCTTTCTAATCTCACCTATTTAAATAAATAGTTTAACCACTTACCCTGGCAAAAATCTATTTATCCATAAATTCTTTTTTTTTTTTTGCAGTCTATATCCAATACATTAACAAGGCTCATTGTCTCCATTAACATATATCCCATATGAGACATCTTCATTGCTGCCACTGCAGCCCAGACCACCAACATCTTAACCAAAATATGACAAAGTTTCCTAAAAGAGGTAACTGCTTCCAGTTGTCCTCTCCTATATATAGTATACTACATTGTAGGCACTTGAGTGACTTTTTAAAATGCTAACAAGATTACATCCTCTTTCTGGCTCTCTGCTCAGCAGAGCCTGCTTCCTCCTCTCTCTCTGCCTGCCTCTCTACCTACTTGTGATCTTTGTCTGTCAAATACATAAATAAAATCTTTAAAAATTAAAAAAAAAGATTACGTCCTCTTTCCTGCTCAAAACCATCTAAAATATCCCCAGAAAAGAAACCAAACACTTCCACAATTCAAGTGTCCAGACATTATTTGATACCCTTACCTATATCTCTTACCTTGTCTATAGTACTCTGCCTTTTTCACTCTGATTACCACACTGGCAACTAAATAGACCTCTTACTGTTTCATGGCTTTAGAACATTCTCCCAATGACTAACTACACCTCTTAAATTCATTTAGATCTCTGCTCATATATAGCCACTTGTATTGACCTGTTCTATTTAAATAATCTTTCCCTTGCCTCCTCACCCCGATTTTAGCACCTTTCTCTATTTGTTTTTGTACATTACTACCTACCATTATACTTATTTGTCTGTTTGTTTGCTTGTTAGCTGACTCTCAACTGGTGTGTGCTTTTTGATGACAGGAAATTTTCCTACTATGTTCACAGTGATACTGCCAGCTTCAAGCAATCTTTGTGCTATAGAAGGTACTTGATAAATTTATATTAAATTAATGAATACATGCAAGCATCATGTACAGGAGAGTCACCAGGTATTGTTTTATAAATAACATAGTTTTAGAAAGCCATATGACCATAAACAATGAATCTTGGAAGACTTCAAATCTAATGATGTGTTCTATGGTGACTAACAACACAATTTTTAAAAAAGCCACATGGCATATTTAAAAAAACCTTTGGTTAAGGAAAAAGTTAAAGTTACATATGAAAAATAGAATAATTTAGTGGCATTTGTGATTTCAATGTGACAGAATGAGCATTATTGCACTTAGGCTTTTGTACCTCTGAAAATGCACCATATTAAGCAAAATAGTCCCAGTTTATTTTCACCAGGGAAAAGAAACATGAAATAATTCTCACCAAAACAACAGGATAGCAAAAATTTCCATAAATTCTCCCCTGCAACCAGATTCCTACAAAGTCTGTTTAAGTGATATTGATGCCAAAAGACATTTCAGAAGGAGTTATGACTACCTGAAGCAAATACCTGCTGATTAATCACAGTAGCTTTCATCATACATAATATTTTATTTTCTTAAATCAACAACAAAAATATTTTGCATACAGCTTAACTATTTTAGTCCATGTTCAAGATAAAAGTATATATGGCTTATAACTTTGTTTGCTGTGTATATTGGTGATTTCTTTCATAACACATACTTAGAATCCTTGTCAGCTCTTGAAAAGCAGAAAAACAGGAAGGGAAGTCTGTGTAAAGGGAAAATTTGAAGACAAATTTTTTCTCCTAATTTTTCTTTTTATTAGCCCATCTTTTTCTATACTTAGAGTTATTTCCATGGAATATATATTTACTCAATATTGCTGCCATTTTTATAGAACAAAGAATTGGATTTTTAAAAATGTGAATTATTATGATATCCCAGAGGATGTAGAACCTATTGCTATCAGTTCAGAATCAGAAATAACAACAATAAATGGACAAAATTAAGCCTTAAATAAACAGAACATAGAAGCACATTATATCTTAGTATGTTACATTAAAGCAAAGAGATAAGCAAAGCATTAAGTGATTAAATATTAAAACTGAATAGTGATAGACAATACATAGTACATGTCCAAAAATCTAAACTGGTTAGAAAGACTTCCATTTAGAGTGTTTAAATTGCTTTGCTTCCAACTTTAATTTTTTTTTTTCTTGCAGGCAATAAGATCAGGTAGAAACAGGAAAAGAGGCAGATCATAAAGGAAATTTTTTTTTAATTTTTTATTTTTTATAAACATATATTTTTATCCCCAGGGGTACAGGTCTGTGAATCACCAGGTTTACACACTTCACAGCACTCACCAAAGCACATACCCTCCCCAATGTCCATAATCCCACCCCCTTCTCCCAAACCCCCTCCCCCCAGCAACCCTCAGTTTGTTTTGTGAGATTAAGAGTCACTTATGGTTTGTCTCCCTCCCAATCCCATCTTGTTTCATTGATTCTTCTCCTACCCACTTAAGCCCCCATGTTGCATCACCACTTCCTCATATCAGGGAGATCATATGATAGTTGTCTTTCACTGCTTGACTTATCTCGCTAAGCATGATACGCTCTAGTTCCATCCATGTTGTCGCAAATGGCAAGATTTCATTTCTTTTGATGGCTGCATAGTATTCCATTGTGTATATATACCACATCTTCTTGATCCATTCATCTGTTGATAGACATCTAGGTTCTTTCCATAGTTTGGCTATTGTGGACATTGCTGCTATAAACATTCGGGTGCACGTGCCCCTTTGGATCACTACGTTTGTATCTTTAGGGTAAATACCCAGTAGTGCAATTGCTGGGTCATAGGGCAGTTCTATTTTCAACATTTTGAGGAACCTCCATGCTGTTTTCCAGAGTGGCTGCACCAGCTTGCATTCCCACCAACAGTGTAGGAGGGTTCCCCTTTCTCTGCATCCTCTCCAGCATCTGTCATTTCCTGACTTGTTGATTTTAGCCATTCAGACTGGTGTGAGGTGATATCTCATTGTGGTTTTGATTTGTAATTCCCTGATGCCAAGTGATATGGAGCACTTTTTCATGTGTCTGTTGGCCATCTGGATGTCTTCTTTGCAGAAATGTCTGTTCATGTCCTCTGCCCATTTCTTGATTGAATTATTTGTTCTTTGGGTGTTGAGTTTGCTAAGTTCTTTATAGATTCTGGACACTAGTCCTTTATCTGATATGTCGTTTGCAAATATCTTCTCCCATTCTGTCAGTTGTCTTTTGATTTTGTTAACTGTTTTCTTTGCTGTGCAAAAGCTTTTGATCTTGATGAAATCCCAATAGTTCATTTTTGCCCTTGCTTCCCTTGCCTTTTGCGTTGTTCCTAGGAAGATGTTGCTGCGGCTGAGGTAGAAGAGGTTGTTGTCTGTGTTCTCCTCAAGGATTATGATGGATTCCTTTCGCACATTGAGGTCCTTCA
Organism: Mustela erminea; assembly: GCF_009829155.1. NCBI lineage: Eukaryota > Metazoa > Chordata > Mammalia > Carnivora > Mustelidae > Mustela > Mustela erminea. Next base: position 7,426,130 of record NC_045615.1, on the reverse strand, counting down.
TCCATTTTGAGTTTATTTTGGTGTGTGGTGTAAGGAAATGGTCCAATTTCATTTTTCTGCATGTGGCTGTCCAATTTTCCCAGCACCATTTATTGAAGAGGCTGTCTTTTTTCCATTGGACATTCTTTCCTGCTTTGTCGAAGATTAGTTGACTGTAGAGTTGAGGGTCTATTTCTGGGCTCTCTATTCTGTTCCATTGATCTATGTGTCTGTTTTTGTGCCAGTACCATGCTGTCTTGATTATGACAGCTTTGTAATAGAGCTTGAAGTCCGGAATTGTGATGCCACCAACGTTGGCTTTCTTTTTTAATATCCCTTTGGCTATTCGAGGTCTTTTCTGGTTCCATATAAATTTTAGAATTATTTGTTCCATTTCTTTGAAAAAGATGGATGGTACTTTGATAGGAATTGCATTAAATGTGTAGATTGCTTTAGGTAGCATAGACATTTTCACAATATTTATTCTTCCAATCCAGGAGCATGGAACATTTTTCCATTTCTTTGTGTCTTCCTCAATTTCTTTCATGAGTACTTTATAGTTTTCTGAGTATAGATTCTGTGCCTCTTTGGTTAGGTTTATTCCTAGGTATCTTATGGTTTTGGGTGCAATTGTAAATGGGATGGACTCCTTAATTTCTCTTTCTTCTATCTTGCTGTTGGTGTAGAGAAATGCAACTGATTTCTGTGCATTGATTTTATATCCTGACACTTTACTGAATTCCTGTATAAGTTCTAGCAGTTTTGGAGTGGAGTCTTTTGGGTTTTCCACATATAGTATCATATCATCTGCGAAGAGTGATAATTTGACTTCTTCTTTGCCAATTTGGATGCCTTTAATTTCCTCTTGTTGTCTGATTGCTGAGGCTAGGACCTCTAGTACTATGTTGAATAGCAGTGGTGATAATGGACATCCCTGCCGTGTTCCTGACCTTAGCGGAAAAGCTTTCAGTTTTTCTCCATTGAGAATGATATTTGCGTTGGGTTTTTCATAGATGGCTTTGATGATATTGAGGTATGTGCCCTCTATCCCTACACTTTGAAGAGTTTTGATCAGGAAGGGATGCTGTACTTTGTCAAATGCTTTTTCAGCGTCTATGGAGAGTATCATATGGTTCTTGTTCTTTCTTTTATTGATGTGTTGTATCACATTGACTGATTTGAGGATGTTGAACCAACCTTGCAGCCCTGGAATAAATCCCACTTGGTCGTGGTGAATAATCCTTTTAATGTACTGTTGAATCCTATTGGCTAGTATTTTGTTGAGTATGTTCACATCTGTGTTCATCAAGGATATTGGTCTATAGCTCTCTTTTTTGATGGGATCCTTGTCTGGTTTTAGGATCAAGGTGATGCTGGCCTCATAAAATGAGTTTGGAAGTTTTCCTTCCATTTCTATTTTTTGGAACAGTTTCAGGAGAATAGGAATTAGTTCTTCTTTAAATGTTTGGTAGAATTCCCCCGGGAAGCCATCTGGCCCTGGGCTTTTGTTTGTTTGGAGATTTTTAATGACTGTTTCAATCTCCTTACTGGTTATGGGTCTGTTCAGGCTTTCTATTTCTTCCTGGTTCAGTTGTGGTAGTTTATATGTTTCTAGGAATGCATCCATTTCTTCCAGATTGTCAAATTTATTGGCGTAGAGTTGCTCATAGTATGTTCCTATAATAGTTTGTATCTTTGGTGTTAGTTGTGATCTCTCCTCTTTCATTCATGATTTTATTTATTTGGGTCCTTTCTCTTTTCTTTTTGATGAGTCTGGCCAGGGGTTTATCAATTTTATTAATTCTTTCAAAGAACCAGCTCCTAGTTTCGTTGATTTGTTCTATTGTTTTTTTTGGTTTCTATTTCATTGATTTCTGCTCTGATCTTTATGATTTCTCTTCTCCTGCTGGGCTTAGGGTTTCTTTCTTGTTCTTTCTCCAGCTCCTTTAGGTGTAGGGTTAGGTTGTGTACCTGAGACCTTTCTTGTTTCTTGAGAAAGGCTTGAACCGCTATATATTTTCCTCTCAGGACTGCCTTTGTTGTGTCCCACATATTTTGAACAGTTGTATTTTCGTTATCATTTGTTTCCATGATTTTTTTCAATTCTTCTTTAATTTCCCAGTTGACCCATTCATTCTTTAGAAGGATGCTGTTTAGTCTCCATGTATTTGGGTTCTTTTCAAACTTCCTTTTGTGGTTGAGTTCTAGCTTTAGAGCATTGTGATCTGAAAATATGCAGGGAATGATCCCAATCTTTTGATACCGGTTGAGTCCTGATTTAGGACCGAGGATGTGATCTATTCTGGAGAATGTTCCATGTGCACTAGAGAAGAATTTGTATTCTGTTGCTTTGGGATGAAATGTTCTGAATATATCTGTGATGTCCATCTGGTCCAGTGTCCAGTCGTTTGAGGCCTTTATTTCCTTGCTGATCTTTTGCTTGGATGATCTGTCCATTTCAGTGAGGGGAGTGTTAAAGTCCCCTACTATTATTGTATTATTGTTGATGTGCTTCTTTGATTTTGTTATTAATTGCTTTATATAGTTGGCTGCTCCCATGTTGGGAGCATAGATATTTAAAACTGTTAGATCTTCTTGTTGGACAGACCCTTTGAGTATGATACAGTGTCCTTCCTCATCTCTTATTATAGTCTTTGGCTTAAAATCTAATTGATCTGATATAAGGATTGCCACTCCTGCTTTCTTCTGATGTCCATTAGCATGGTAAATTCTTTTCCACCCCCTCACTTTAAATCTGGAGGTGTCTTCGGGCTTAAAATGAGTTTCTTGGAGGCAACATATAGATGGGTTTTGTTTTTTTTATCCATTCTGATACCCTGTGTCTTTTGACAGGGGCATTTAGCCCATTAACATTCAGGGTAACTATTGAGAGATATGAATTTAGTGCCATTGTGTTGCCTGTAAGTTGACTGTTACTGTATATGGTCTCTGTTCCTTTCTGATCTACCACTTGTAGGCTCTCTCTTTGCTTAGAGGACCCCTTTCAATATTTCCTGTAGAGCTGGTTTGGTGTTTGCAAATTCTTTCAGTTTTTGTTTGTCCTGGAAGCTTTTAATCTCTCCTTCTATTTTCAATGATAGCCTAGCTGGATATAGTATTCTTGGCTGCATGTTTTTCTCGTTTAGTGCTCTGAAAATATCATGCCAGCTCTTTCTGGCCTGCCAGGTCTCTGTGGATAAGTCAGCTGCCAATCTAATATTTTTACCATTGTATGTTACAGACTTCTTTTCCCGGGCTGCTTTCAGTATTTTCTCTTTGTCACTGAGACTTGTAAATTTTACTATTAGGTGGCGGGGTGTGGGCCTATTCTTATTGATTTTAAGGGGCGTTCTCTGAACCTCCTGAATTTTGATGCTTGTTCCCTTTGCCATATTGGGGAAATTCTCCCTAAGAATTCTCTCCCGTATACCTTCTGCTGCCCTCTCTCTTTCTTCTTCTTCTGGAATCCCAATTATTCTAACGTTGTTTCGTCTTATGGTGTCACTTATCTCTCGAATTCTCCCCTCATGGTCCAGTAGCTGTTTGTCCCTCTTTTGCTCAGCTTCTTTATTCTCTGTCATTTGGTCTTCTATATCACTAATTCTTTCTTCTGCCTCATTTATCCTAGCAGTGAGAGCCTCCATTTTTGATTGCACCTCATTAATAGCTTTTTTGATTTCAACTTGGTTAGATTTTAGTTCTTTTATTTCTCCAGAAAGGGCTTTTATATCTCTCGAGAGGGTTTCTCTAATATCTTCCATGCCTTTTTTGAGCCCGGCTAGAACCTTGAGAATTGTCATTCTGAACTCTAGATCTGACATATTACCAATGTCTGTATTGATTAGGTCCCTAGCCTTTGGTACTGCCTCTTGTTATTTTTTTTGTGTTGAATTTTTCCTTCTTGTCATTTTGTCCAGATAAGAGTATATAAAGGAGCAAGTAAAATACTAAAAGGGTGGCAACAACCCCAGGAAAATATGCTTTAACCAAATTAGAAGAGATCCCAAATCGTGAGGGGGGATAAAGGGGATAAAAAGAGGTTCAAAAAGGAAAAAAGAAAAAAAAAAGAAAAAAGAAAAAAAAAATAAAAGAATTAAAAAAAAAGAAAACAAATAAGAAAAATATAAAAAAGAAAAAAAATATATATTAGATACACTGGTTAAAAATCGTTAAAAAAGAAAAAGGTAAAAGTTAAAAAATTTTACCAGAAGGTGAGAAAAAAACAAAAAATGAAAAAGAAAAAAATTAAATTAACTGCAAGACTAAAAAACATCACAGGGAAAAAGCCATGAGTTTGGTGCTTTGTTTTATCCTCCTCTGGAATTCTGCTGCTCTCCTTGGTATTGAAACCGCACTCCTTGGTAGGTGAACTTGGTCTGGGCTGGATTTCTTGTTGATCTTCTGGGGGAGGGGCCTGTTGTAGTGATTCTCAAGTGTCTTTGCCCCAGGCGGAATTGTACCGCCCTTAGCAGGGGCCGGATTGAGTAATCCGCTAGGGTTTGCTTTCAGGAGCTTTTGTTCCATGAGAGCTTTCCGTAGAGTTCCGGAGGACGGGAATACAAATGGCGGCCTCCTGGTCTCCGGCCCGGAGGAGCCGAGAGCCCAGGGCCCCACTCCTCAGTGCGCCCTCAGAGAACAGCGCCAGTTACTCCACGCTCCGAGCTCACCGAACCTGCGACTGGTTCAAGGTAACACCGAGCCGCGAGCTTACTGTCGGCTCTGTCTCTGTAGCCGGCTTTCCCATTCCAATACCTGCAAGCTCTGCGACACTCAGACACCCCCGATCCTTCTGTGATTCTGCGGGACCTGAGGCCACGCTGACCCCGCGTGGGCTTCGCTCCGGTTTAGCCTCTGGAGCGATGTCCCTCAGTGGAACAGACTTTTAAAAGTCCTGATTTTGTGTGCCGTTGCTCCGCCGCTTGCCGGGAGCCGGCCCCTCCCCCCAGGGTATATCTTCCCGTCGCTTTGGATTCACTTCGCCTCTGGTCCTACCTTTCAGAAAGTGGTTGTTTTTCTGTTTCCAGAATTGCTGTTCTTCTTCTCTTCGATCTGCCGATGGATTTTCAGGTGTTTGGAATCTTTAGATAAGCTATCTAGCTGATCTCCGGCTAGCTGAAGTAGTCTCAGCCTGCTACTTCTCCGCCATCTTGACTCCTCCATAAAGGAAAATTTAAGTGGAAGCCAGAATTGAGAACCCTCAGGGTGCCCAAAGCTGAGTGCCACATTAGGGCAAAGAGCGATGATTTTAAGGACAGGTGCTTATGCATCCTAAATTTTAAGGAACATTTTGGTATACCATAAAATCGTCAAAAACTTCAAATCCTTTTTGTTATCATCTGATAAAATTATAACACCAATGTTCATTGAGTTAGACTACTTTTAATATTTATTTAAAACTAAAAATGAGATATTGGGCTCTATATGTCATACCTTTTTCATAAATCTCTAGGTGGAATACTAATTGAAGAATCAAAGAGATACACTAAGATTTTTTTTATGTTCTTTAGCTTTAATTCAAATAAAATATAGAAATGATCACTCAGATAAAAATTAGATTGCTATTTGAAGCAAGAGACAGACTCAATGGTGTAGAGTCTATAAATCATGTAGGTCAGTTAATTTCACATCCTATTTCTCTGTCTTATTCTGATAAGTAGTGGGTTGCTGTGTAGGTATAGTTTTGTTTTGATTTCAGTACCATTCAAAAAATATACTTGATTACCTATAGTCTTTGAAGTTATTTTACTGCATGGATGATTTTTTTGATAGTAAAATTGATTTATGGAATATATTTACAAATATCCTTAAAATATTGTATTGTATATTATCTTGGCTATTATAGAACTTGACTCTTTATTATTTTTTTAAAGATTTTATTTATTTATTTGACAGAGAGAGGGAGAGATCACAAGTAGGCAGAGCAGCAGGCAGAGAGAGAGGGGAAGCAGGCTCCCTGCAGAGCAGAGAGCCTGATGTGGGGCTCGATTTCAGGACCCTGAGATCATGACCTGAGCCAAAGGCAGAGGCTTTAACCCACTGAGCCACCCAGGTACTCCGAGCTTGACTCTTTAAATAAAATTATCAACTCAGGTTTTACCATATGCATTTGGCACTTCCCACACTGTTTTCTATCTTGATTAATAAAATTATAATTATCATGTTGATATTGAAGCCATTAAAATAAAACCATATTTATTAGTTTTCTAATACTGTGTAACAGAATACCACAAAATCCACCTTAAAACATTCTCATACTCATAGCGGCACTATTCACAATAGCCAAGAGGTAGAAGCAGTTTGTGTTCATAAAGGATAAATGGATAAACAAAATGTGGTATATACACACCATGGAATACATTCAGCCTTAAAAAGAAAAATTAAGTCACATGCTATAGCATGGATGAATCTTGAGAAAATTATGCTAAGTGAAATAAGTCACAAAAAGACAAATACTGCATGATTCCACTTATATGAGGTATCTAGAGTAGTCAATTCATAGAAATAGAAAGCAGAATGTTTGTGGCCAAGGGCTGAGGGGTGGGAAGAAAGTGGGGAGCTATTATTTCATGGGAATATAGTTTTAGTTTTAAAAGGTAAAACAAATTCTGGATATCAGTTGCACAATTTAACATTGTTGAATTTAACATGTGTATTTAATACTATTGAAGCATACAGTTAAAAGTAGTTAAGATAGTAAATTTTGTACTACCATATCAAAAAATAATTTGGGGAAAAAAATCCACATTTTTCCCTTTTGGAAAGCCACTGGCTTTCAATAAGGGTGGAGCAATTGATTCTGCTTAATGATCTTTCACTTTGGGGCACTTGGGTGGCTCAGTCAGTTAAGCAGCTGCCTTCTGCTCTGGTCATGACCCCAGGAATTCTGGGATAGAGCCCCACATCAGGCTCTCTGCTCAGTGGGGTGTCTGCTTCTCCCTCTCCCTGTACCCCTTCCCTTGCTTGTGTGTGCACACTCTCTCTCTATCTCATAAATAGTCTTTAAAAAAATAATAATCTTTTACTTTATCCTCTTATTGCTTACATAGTGACACTTAAGAACAGGAGAAACAAAAATTGGAAGCCATATATAAAGAGTAATGGATTTGATCTCATGAAACTTGCACACTAGCTTATGTCATATAACATGAAAAGCTAGAAATCTAAAAAATCTAAAAAGAAATCTAAAAAACAACATTTCAAAAAAATATTCAACCTTCACACTAAGAGAAATTCAAAGTGAAATGAAGTATCAGATTTCACTCATATTAGCAAAAATTACAAGATTGCTAACTTCAAATATTGGTGAGGAGAGACCACAGGCTACTGCTGGAAATGTGAGCAAGTGAATTACTTTGTAAGGCAATTTAGCAGTTATCTATTATAATTTTAAATATACTTTGATCCAGCAATTTCAATTCAATTCTATCCAAAAGAAATATTGTTATGTATGCCCTAAATCTATTTAATGGTATTAATTGCCAAAATGTTTAGAATAAGAAAAATCTATATAAAGTAGAAGTCCATCAGCTGGGGGTAGGGTGGGGAGTAGAGAGGAGGTGCAGTTAAATAAACTATAGAATATTCTCTTTCTGTGAAATACTATGCTACCATTAAAATAAATGAGGTAGATCTTCATATACAGATATGGAGAGATTTATCTCTGTGGCACTTTGGTGAAAAGTGAAATAACTTTTAATTTGATCCATTTGTTTTTTTAATATATATATGATTACATAGATGTGTATATAAGTTGTTAGAACAGATGGACTTCGGTCTGCTTTACTTTTCATGGAGTTAAGTAGGTGTTAAGGTTTTGATAAAGGAAGACTTTCAAACTTCCATTCATAAACTTTTCTATTGTTCAACAGGACATTAATTTTCTATTGTTTTACCTATTATTTCCATGCAAAAAGTAAATCATAATAATTACATTTAGGAGTCATTATTATCTCAGTTCTTTTCTTAGAGATATTATTTATTAGAGAGAGTGAACAGGAGGGAGAGGGAGATAGAATCTGAAGCAGACTCCATGCTAAGCTCAGAGCTATTAAACAAGAAATTTAATTTGATTACTTTTATAAAGGATAAAGACAAGCAGAATATTCTGTTAAAACTACACAGAAAATATAGGCAATGTCTTAATTCCAGGTTGTTTTCATATACAAGATGCTCATACAAAAGCACAAGTATCGATAATATTTGAAATATGATTCTCATAGGAGAAATAATAGTTTTCAATGGATAGTTAGAGATATTTAGGATATTTTGTCAACTTTCCTTGTTGAGTTTAGCTAAATCACTTTCTAGATATATGATCTCTTTCCTTCTTCAGGGTTCTTTTAAGAGTCATTGACTTGGAAGTATAGCACATAATCTGATGAGTACTGGGTGTTATATTCAACTGATAAATTAATTATTGAACACTAATCTGAAACTAATGATGCACTATATGTTGGCTAATTGAATTTAAATTTAAAAAAAAGAATCATTGACTTGGAAAATGACCTCTTTATTATTTTTTAATTTAATTTAATTCAACTTTATTTTTTTCAGTGTTTTAAGATTCATTGTTTACGCACCACACCTAGTGCTCCATGTAATACATGCCCTCCTTAATACCCACCACCAGGCGCACCCATCACCCTACCCCAATCTCTTCCAAAACCATCAGTTTGTTTCTCAGAGTCCACAGTCTCTCATGCTTCATCTCCCACTCTTATTTACCCCAATTCACTTTTCCTTTCCTTCTCCTAATGTCCTCCGTGTTATTCTTTATGCTCCACAAGTAAGTGAAACCATATGATAATTGAGTTTCTCTGCTTGACTTATTTCACTCAGTGTAATCTCCTCCAGTCCCGTCCATGTTGATACAAAAGTTGGGTCATGATCCTTTCTGATGAAGGTGCAACATTCCATTGCATATATGTACTATATCTTCTTTATCCATTCATCTATTGAAGGCATCTTGGCCCTTTCCAAAATGACCTCTTTAAAATGTTATTCTTGGGCGTCATAACTTACATGAAATGTCATTATTGCATTCAAACATTATAAGATTTTATCTGAATAAATTATGTTAATGTTTTAACAGATACTAATGTTAAAATTATATGAAGCAAAATCTTAAATATTTGACAATTGTAATTAAAAATAATAAAGCAGTACACATTTTACATTTTCATATGGAACTTTTCACCATACATAAAATCCAGAACATAGGATGACAAACCTCAATGCACTATCACCTGCTTCAACAAGTATCAACTTATGACCAGTACTATCCCTTGATTATTATGAATATGAAGTAAATTCTAAGTATCTATATCATTTAATTGGCAGAAATTTAAAAGATAATAATAACAAAAATGTGCTAAAAATCCAGGACATTTTTTAATGATGTTTTCTACATGCAAAGAGTATAATAAAGAAGTACAAAAATATTCAGGAAAAATAACTCACTCAATCACTGTTAAGATACCTTGTATATCTTTAGGTAAATTTTCTTTGCAAAAAAACTCATTATTATATACTTCTACCTACAGCTATCTCTCTATCTTCAGTATTTACACAGTAGAAATATGTGGGACCCTCTATTATCATTTTTTTCCATTAAACATTTCAGTTATCTACTATTGTATAACAATCCACTCCAACAATCAGTGTCTTAAAAATATTGTTATTTATTATCTCTCATTTTGTAAGTTGGCCGCACAGTTCTGTTGGTTTTTCCTGAGGCATTTCATGCATCTGTATCCAGTGGCCCAGATACATCTGGGGTCATCCAACTTTGTCAGTAAAATGCCACAGAGTTTCTATCCTAACTACCCAATTCTGTTGTGTTAGCATAAAAACACACATAGTAAATACACAAATTAACTTTTTGAGTTCCAATAATTTATTATTATTATTTTTTACATTTATTTATAAACACAGGTGGTAGACCATATTTTGTCCAATTGTTGTATTTTGCATGACCTAATAGAACTGTGAAGATATTGGAAACTTTTAAGATTAATATACAATAATGGGGTGCCTGGCTGGCTCAGTTGGCTAAGCATCTACCTTTAGCTCAGGCCGTGATCCCGAGGTCTGATACGGAGACCCACTTGGATCCCTGCTAACTGGGAGGTCTGCTTCTCCCTCTCCCTCCAATCTACCCCTTGCTCATGATCTCATGCATAAATTAAAAAAAATTAATAATTACTATGAAGATGGGAGGAATTCATCAAACTTTCTATGAATGAAATATATGAAGTGTTCCAGGGTATTAAAGACAGAAGTTGGAAACTGATTCAGCATATTTCATAAATTCAAAATGGCATATTTTTCACATTTTAATATCTATTAAGAAAAATTACTTCAATTGGTATTTATTTGCTTACTTGCTTTAAAGAGTTCTGATTGTCAGACAAAAATAATAGCATAGCTATTACTCAGTTATGTACAAATTTGGTCATAGTTGTCTGCATTATTGTAACTTAGTAAGTTATGATCATAGCATATAAAAAGTCTGATTTTCAGGAGAAGAAACTTCACTAGTGTAAGAGACTTCTCAAACATGAAAGGGGAAATATTTCCTTTTTATATATAGACAGCAAAATTTTCTCCATACCTCCAGGAATATGAAAGAGAAATACAGTTGGTTAAAATTAATTTTAACTAGACATCCTAAAGACCTGTTTAACCCAGAAAATATTTTAGTTCTTGATGTAGCACAAGAACATGTATCTGAACAACTAAAAGAATAATCTTACCAAAAATAGAATGACTTCTCATTCAATTTAAAATTGGTGAGCAACCACCAACATAAAATAATATGTTTGATATAAAATTAACAATATCTCTAAGTCAAAAAGTTATTCAGAAGAATCTGACTTTGAAATTGAATGTATTTTAGAAATAACTTAACCATATTATTTTGTATGCATTTAACACTTTATGTCTTCTAGTGTTCATAATCAGGTAAAGCATTTTAGAATTCAAAAACGTTTTAAGTGACATTTAAGTCTTCTTTATGGTTTGTTTTGGTTTGAGCTCTATCTCTATAATATTTTGGTTTGATATCTCTATCTCTATCATAATATATTGCTTTATTGTACCAATTTAATAAGCTCTTAGGTACCTCTCCTTTTTTCCTTTGAAAAAATTGTCTGTTTTATATATCCAAGGAGATATATGTACTTTTTGTATGTGTATCTCCCTAGTATATAAAAATTCGTACATATTTGTATGTATATCTTTCTAGTATATATATCTCCCTAGTATCCCTAGTATATATAGTATATATGATCATAGTATATATATATATATATATATATCCCTAGTGTTTATATATATATGTATATATACTAGTATATATAGTGTTTATAATCATACCTATGAAGAGTAGCTTACCTTGTACACAGGAAACATTAGATACTTTTTCATTGTTTTCTTAAATTTTTTATTTTTTAATCAAAATATAGTTGACATGCAATGTTAGTTTCATGTTTGCAACACAGTGAGTCAACATTTATATACATTATAAAATCACCATGTGCATAACTGTTACCATCTGTAATTGCATAAAGTTATTACAATAATTGAGTCTCTTTTCAGTGCATACTTTATATCCTGTGACTTACTTCTTTTACAAGTGGAAGTTGGCACTGCTTAATCCTCTTTATTGATTTTGATTTTGCCCATGTTCCCAACCCTTTGCTCCTCTGGTAACCCCCAGCATGTTCTCTGTCTTTAGGAGTCTGTTTCTGTTTTGCTTTGTTGGTTCATTTGTTTTGGTTTTTTAAACTTCACATATAAGTGAAATAATATGATACTTGTCTTTATCTGACTTCTTTCACTTAGCATAACACTCTCTAGTTCCATCCATGTTGCAAGTGGTTAAGATCTCATTCTTTACATGGCTGAGAACTATCCCATTAAATATATACATATCACTTTTATCCATTCCTCTATCAATGGACATTTATGTTGCTTCCATATCTTGGCTATTGTAAATAATGCTGCATTAAACATAGAAATGCATATTTTTTAATTGTTTTCATTTTCTTTGGATAGGTATCCAGAAGTGAAACTGCTGAATGATATAGTATTTCTACTTTTAATTTTTTGAGTAACCTCCAGACTGTTTTTCATAGTCACTACACTAATTTACAATCCCACCAGCAATACATTAGGATTCCTCTTTCACCACAACTTTGCCAATACTTGTTGTGTTTGATAGTAGCCATTTTGACAGGTGTGAGGTGATATCTCATTGTAGTCTTGATTTGTATTTCCCTGATGATGAATGATGAGCTTTTCATGTGTCAGCTATCTGTATGTTGTCTTAGAAAAAGATATGTCCATTTTAGGTTGGATTATTTGTTTTTTTCTTCCTCCTGTAGGAGTTTTTAAAATATTATTTTGGATATAAATTCTTTACCAGATATGTCCTTTGCAAATGTCTTCTCCCATTCAGAATTTATTTTTGTGTATGGTGTAAAAAAGTGATCCATTTTTTTTTAAAGATTTTATTTATTTGAGAGAGGGTGGGAGAGTGAGAGAGCACAAGCAGGGGGAGCAGTAGAGGGAGAGGGAGAAGCAGACTTCACACTGAGCAGGGAGACCAGGGTAGGATTATGACCTGACCTGAGGGCAGAAGATGCTCAACTGACTGAGCCACCCAGGTGCCCCCAAAGTGACCCAGTTTCATTCTTCTTCAAGTAGATATCCAGGATCCCCAGCACTATTTATTGAAGAGATTGTCTTCTCCCCATTGTTTATTTTAACTTCTTTGTCATAGATTAATTGACCATATAATCATGGATTTATTTTTGGGGCTCACTATTCTGTTCCATTGGTCTGAGTTTATTTTGTTAATCAGCACCATATTATTTTGAATACTGCAGCTTTGTAGGATAGTTTGAGTTTTGGGAATGTGCTTTCAGCTTTGTTCCTTCTCAAGATTTCTTTGGCTTTCTGGGTCTTTTGTGGTTCCATCTATCAGGGTCCTCATTTGTATTTGATTTCAGAATTTGAGTCTTTAACTATTATAGATTTATTTTACTTTTTAAATACATATAACTTTAATATGCTTCAACTCTCAATATAAATAATATAAAAAGAAATGCTTAGGAAAGTCCTATTCTCAGTCTTCTCCTTGTGCTTCTCATGATATATTCTCAGAATAACTACATAACAGTTTTAAGAAATCTTATCCTTTTTTCTTAATGAACATATACTATTCTACTGTAAGGATGTCTCCTGTGAATGGGAGTTTGGATTGTTTATATCATTTTGCTATTATATATAATGACCCAATGAATAACTGTGCCCATTCTGGGTTTTATATTTATTTAGCAATACACATCTACAGATAAAAATGTATTTATGATACATTCTTCAAAGGAGATTGTTGGACCAAAGGGTACATAAATATGTACTATTTTTTAATGTATTGCTACATGCCATCCAGCAGTTTATAAGTGCCTTTTTCCCATAGATTCCTCAATAGTCTGTGGTCAAACTTTTGAAATTTTTGCCTTTGTGATGCAAGAAAAATAGTATCTTATTAAAACCTTAATTTTTCACTTTTCCTTTTTTTTTTTAAAGAGGAATTAATTACATTTCCAAAGATAAGGGAAAATGCTATGTTTTGTAGAGCCACAAGAAAAGTATGAAGTTTTGGTCAGGAGGCAAAAGCAAGAATATGGGGAAAGCCTGAGACCTTTAATGGGGCTTCCAAAGGCAAGGCAAATCAGACAAGAGCAAACATAATAGGGTTGGTTAGTAAGAATAGTTCTGGCAGGCTTTGGGCTATAAAATTGGTCTCTAGTTGTCTGGTACCTGGTTCTGGGATGATTTGGGCCATAGGAAATATGGATTGGGTGTGTGAGAGTTAGATAAAGGGAAAGGTTTGGGGTATAGACTCAAAGTAGTTAGTTTGCTTATGAAAGTCATGTTTCCCTAGTGAGTTCTTTGCTATCTCCAGGAATTGCTTCCCTCTGGGAGGGTCAGTATCCTCTTGGCCAGCAAGATTTTTAAATATCATAAACACACACACACACACATATATACATATTAACATATATAAATATATAATATATATAATGTGATTAATATATTCTGTCTAGCTGTATATGCATATATATAAGTATACATACATATATATGTATACATATATACAATATAAATATAAAATATATATACATATGTATATATGAATATAAATATATATTAATACATTCTGTCTAGCTGTGAATGAATGGACTAGGTGATTCAAAATTTCTTACTGCCTTAGAGTATGATGAAATCATCCATTGTCACATATAGAACAAAACACAGTCCTTCCCATCATTTAATTGGGGTTTCAAGGAAACTCTAGATGCTATGTTAATTAACTCTGAAGTATTATTTCAGAGTAGTGCTTGGAGTAGTGCTTGGAGTCTGATCTAATTGAAAACCCTGGCTCTTTATAGGGGTCGATAACTGAGATTTAACTTATAATTCCAGTCACTTTTTATAGTTCTCTGACCAAAATATATCTCTTCAGGATAGTAGTTTAAATACTAGATAGTTCTATACTTATAGAACAATAATAAATGTAGTAAGATTGAAAGAAATATACATATGTACAATTCAATTGCGTACCTCTATTTTCTCTCCAATTATTATCAAGTATAATTTAATCTGATTAACTTCTTTCCCTTCTGAGTTTTTTTGTGTTTTGTTGGTGGTGGTGATGGTGGCTCTTTGTTTTGTTTTTAGATTTTATTTATTTAAGAGAGAGAAAGCACATACGCACAAGCAGGCAGAGGGAGAAACAGACTCTCCTCTGAGTAGGAAGCCTGCTGGCACGCCTTGATCCCACCACCTTGGATCATGACCTAGCAGAAAGCAGAGGCTTAACCTAATGTGTTACCCAGATGCCCTACCTTCTGTGTTTAAATAGCTGAATCAAAAATACAGTAGTGCTGTGCTTTGGAATAGCTTGGCATAAAGAATCTTTTAAGGTAGCATCTACTCAGGCTTTAATGTGTTTCTAGTATAATAATTCTTGGTGTTACCACTTCTCAGGAAAAATGTCCTGTTTATAATTCCTTGTTGGGTGTGTGTGTGTATGTGTGTGTGTGTGTGTGTGTCTGTGTGTGTATCTTCTTTTCCACACAAATAATGAGAGAGAAGAACATAGTGGGGTAGAAACCACCTGTCTGTAAAAATTCTATGATGTTGTTTTCCTATTCTGCACATAGCTTTTAAATTACATCAGTAGTGCACGTAGCCAGTTGCAGACTTTAGGTGTTTACTTTTTTAAAAAAAAATTAAGATATAATTGACATATAACATTATATCACCTAAACTGGTGTACAGCATGATGATTCAATATTTGTGTATATCATAAAATAATCACCATAATTCTAGTTAACATCCACTACCACACATAGTTACCAGTTATTTGTCTTATGATGAGAAATTTAAGATCTACTGTCTTGGTAACATTCAAATATACAATACAGTATTAGTAACTATATCCACTATGACTTATTTATTTTATAACTGGATGGTTGTATCATTCAACCATCTTCATCCCTTTTATCTACTCCATACCCCAACTCTGGCAACCATCAGTTAATTCTCTGAAACTATGAGCTGAGTGTTTTTTTTGTATGTTGTTGTTTTGGTTTTTAGTTTTTTGTTTTTTTGTTTTTTTTTTAAGATCCACATATAAGCAAGGTCATACAGTATCTGTCTTTCTCTATCTGACTCCTTTCATTTAGTGTAATGCCTTCACAGTCCATCTCTGTTGTTGCAAATAACAAAATTTTCTTCTTTTTTACAGACCTTTGAGTGTGTGTGTGTGTATCATATTTTTGTTATCCATTTGTCTATCAGTGGACACTTAGGTTGATTCCATGACTTGGCTATTGTGAATAATGCTGCAGTGAACATGTTAGTGTTTTCATTTTCTTTGGGTAAATACATAGAAATAAAATTGCAGAATCATATGGTAGTTCTATTTTTACTTTAGTGAAGAAATCTGTATTGATTTTAATAGTGTACAACCTCACCAACAGTGCACAAGTTTTCACTTTCTCCACATCCTCATCAACACTTGCTATTTCAACTCCTTTTGATAATAGACATTCTGAAAAGTGTAAGGGGATACCTCACTGTGGTTTTGATGTACACTTCCCTGGTGATTAGCAGTGTTGGTCACATCTTCAAGTAACACTTGGTCATCTGTATGTTTTCACTGGGAAAAAGTCTCTTCAGACCCTTTGCCCAGTTTTTAGTAAAATGGTGATGATGATTAATGCTATTAAGTTGTGTGAATTCTTTGTGTATTTTGAATATTAACCCCTTATCGAATATACAGTTTGCAAATATTTTCTCCTATTTCATAGGTTGTCTTTTCATCTTGTTGTTTTCCTCTGTTGTGTGAAGCTTTTTAGTTTGATGTAGTCCCACTGGTTTATTTTTGCTCTTGTTGCCTTTGATTTTGATGTAAATCTTAAAAATCATCACCAAGACCATTGTTAAGGAGCTGAGTTTTCTGCAAGTTTTATGGCTTTAGGCCATAGGTTCAACTTAATCCATTTTGAGTTCATTTTTTATGTATCATGTGAGATAGGGATTCAGTTTCATTCTTTTGCATACAGCTTTCCAGTTTTCCCTGTACCATTTATCAAAGACACTGTCTTTTCTGCCAGTGAAGATTGTTGGCTCTTATAAATTAATTCACCATATATACATGTGTATATTCTAGCCCATTGATTTTTTGGGTCTGCATTTTTACACCAATACCATGCTGTTTTGATTACACTAGCTTTGTATTATAGTTTGAAATCAGGAAGCATGATTCCTCTAGCTTTGTTCTTTCAAGGTTGCTTTGACTTTTGGCATCTTTTGTGCTTCTGTGCAAATATTAGGATTGTTGTATTTCTGTGAAAAATGTCTTTGGAATTTCTACTGGGATTGCACTGAAACTGTAGATTGCTTCGGTAGAATGGATATTTTAACAATATTCTTTTAATCCATGAGCACAGATATCTTTCCATTTATTTGTGTTTTAATTGCTTTCATCAGTAGTTTTTATTACACAGCTCTTTCACCTCCTTTAAGTTTATTCCTAAGTATTTTATTGTTTTTGATACAATTGTAAATGGGACTGTTTTCTTAATGTCTCTTTTATTGATTTTTGTACCCTAAAACTTTTCTGAATTTGCTTATTCATTCTAACAGATTTATGGTGGAATCTTTAGAGTTTTCTGTGTATACTATCATGTTATCTACAAATAATGACAATTTTATTTTTTAATATTTTGTATGGAATTTGTTTCCTTATCTCAGTAAGAATTCTTTGTGATACCTTAATTATTATATTTTCCTTTATTATTTATATGTCTTTATACTTCAATTACAGTGTTTTCTTGATATCATAGGGGAAAGATCTTTTCTTTCATTTCCCTTCTCTTGCTTCCCCAGCTGCAATAAAATAGAAAACCGAGGTCTCCGAAAAAGAAAAACAGAATTACTGAAATTAATAGGTCACCATATCCTGTCCATTGCTGGAGGAGAGGGAAATAAGTATTAAATATGACTAAATGACGTAAGATAGGACAGAAAAAGATTTTATCTGAAAATCACTAAAAGATCATGGATTCAATTCATTGTTATTTTGGTCAGTGAAAAGGAAGACAACAGAGCATTGATAGGAACAGAGAAAAACAAATGAACAACAACAAGTGAAAAACAGTCAATAAAGTCTCTACTAATTTCAGACCATTCATGAACTGCATTATGTATTAATATGTAGAAGTATCTCAATGAAGTAACACAAAATATTTATAACTTTCCCTGAATAATCAGAATGCAGGTAACATTTTAGTTACTTTGTCAAATTTTTCATTAAGTGGATTTCAATGGACTTGCATCAATTAATGGTCATAAAAATAAGCACCAAAGTCATAGTCAAACATAAAACTATAATTCAAAGGGCCCATATGAAATATTAAGGTGCTAATAATTATGTAATTTGTACTAGGCATTTATTTCCATGTGTTTAATAAGAATGTTTTTGAAACTTTAGAATATCGAATTGACACATATGATTAAAAATATCTTGATTCTTATTTTCACATACTGAAATATAAAATGAACACCACATAGGTATTAAAATTCATTTGCTAAATTGTTAAATACATTTCAAGAAGAAAATGTTTCCTTTCTATATCCAGAATGTACATTATAAAATAACTTACTAATGAAACTTAAACTTATATAATCATATTATTTTTAATACACAGTATAAAGCATGCATATTCATATATATGTTATGTAAATTTGGTGAATGTGGAAGATGTGAATCAGTTACCACTGCTGCTAGTTAGAGGTATACTAAATAATATTTATATCTGAAATTATAAAGCCTACATAATATCAAGTGAGATTAGAAGGATCTGATTACTTAGTATATTAAAAATTCAGAAGGAAGTCCATAAATTATTAAATATAATTGTAAAAATTATTTAAAATCTATATTAACATAAATAATCCCACCAAAAAGTGATGGCTTGAATACATTCTTTTTGATAAAGAAGAATTTATAAATTACTTGGTAATATGACTTTGGTACTAATTCTCATCTGAATCTCATAGTTGTCTTAAATGCTGATTAAATTAGCTTATTTTTTTAATAAAGACCAAAGATAGGTAACAGTTATAGAAGCAGACAGTAAATGGCATGCCAAAGGGGTGCTTAAATTACTACCAGAAGTAACTACCAAACAAATCATGTTCAAAGAATTATCTAATAATATAGCATAGTAGGTGGTAAATGAGCTAATAAAGTAAGTAATATAATTCTGTGTTGGAGTTCAAACACAAGTGTTAAAATATCATTTAACATTAAGATTGCAGTAATTTATATAAGATGCTTGGCAGAAGGAGAATGTGTTGTGTTATAACAGAAATTATAGCAGGAATAATCTCATTTGTGTTATTCAGATAACCTAAACTTCTAGATACGATTTTTGGAAAATGGTAAATTTATATCCGGGAAAATGTTATTATAAAGAAGGATGAGAAAGGTAAAGTGTACAGGAGCTAGTTCATCTGTTATCTCAACGCATAGCAGGGTGCCACATCTAATGAAAATAATTAAAGTCCAAATTTAACATTTTTATTTAAGTATAATTTTTATTTGGCCAGTAAGTGGTTTTACAGAATCTTTCTTCCTACTTCTAAGTCTTAAAAGAGCTCTACCAGGACCTTTTTATTGAAGTACTTTATCACTCTGTTCTACTGAGGACATTCCTCAAAGTTTGGTCACAGGCTTCTACTTTTTCCTACTGTAATTCTATCCCAAATAAACTCAGTAGTCGTATCATCAGAATATCATTTCCACTCTTCCTGACAAGACCAAATCTCTCCTATCATGAGCTTCCTAACATCATGGACCTCTTCTTTGTAAGCTTAATTGTGGCTGTAATTTCACATCTCTGTGTGGGTTATTTAATGAATACTCATTTCACACAACAATTTTAAATTCCACTAAGGCAGCAACTCTGTTCTTCATATTTCCACCAACAAAAAGCATAATTCCCTATGTGTAGTAGAAAATAAAAAATACCTGTTTAAAAAAATACCCATTAAATAAATGAATAAATATATGAATTAATCTTTTTTTTCTTAAGCCCTTCTCTTAGTGATACCTCAATTTTTTGTTCTCCATTTTTATTTATTTAATTATTTTTAAAAAGATTTTATTTATTTATTTGACAGACAGAGATCACAAGTAGGCAGAGAGGCAGGCAGAGAGAGAGAGGGAAGGAGGCTCCCTGCTGAGCAGAGAGCGCAATGCAGGGCTCGACCCCAGGACCCCAGGATCATGACCTGAGACAAAGGCAGAGGCTTTAACCCACTGAGCCACCCAGGTACCCCTGTTCTCCATTTTTAGAGAAGTTATGTTTATTTTCTCTATTTTAATTACCATTTGAAATTGTTTCTCAATATTTTTGTTTTTCAAAGAAGCCTACATATAATAATCATGTACTAACTTTTTGCATGCACATAATTTTTATTATTATTATCATTATTATTCAAAACACTCAAGCAGACTTCCCACTGAGAGCAGAGCTCAACTTGGGTCTCCATCTCTAAGACTCTGAGATCAGGACCTGAGCCAAAACCAAGAGTCTATCGCTTAACAGACTGTACCACCCAGGCACCCCCCTATATGTTATAATCATAAATATTTTAATTATCATGAAACATAAGAGAGAAAATATATATGTGTGTGTATATAACACACACACACACACACACATATGAATGTATTTACTATTCACTCAAATAGTTTATAACTAGAAATATAGTATGAGTAAATTTTATTGTATGGTGGATATTTGGAACATGTTGCTGATATTAGTATTTCTAATTCAATCATGAGATGTCTGTTAATCATATAAATTCTGGGTTTAAAGATTAAGAAGAATGATTAAGAAGAGTACTCTTTTGGAAGTGAACAGTATTTCCTAAAGTAAGAAAGAAATCCCTTCCTTACAGCTCACATACTTCTTTGGCTTTTATTTATTTTTTTTTAAGATTTTTTATTTATTTACTTGACAGACAGAGATCACAAGTAGGCAGAGAGAGAGAAAGGGAAGCAGGCTCCCTGCTGAGCAGAGAGCCAGATGTGGGACTTGATCCCAGGACACTGGGATCATGACCTGAGCTAAAGGCAGAGGCTTTAACCACTGAGCTACCCAGGCGCCCCCTCCTTTGCCTTTTAAAACATAAATGGCTTGTGAGAAAACTTTAAAAGAAGGCTTTTAGAAAATCTAATTACACTTAGATTTAAAATGCATAAATATTATATAATGTAAGCCAATGAGTTAAATTTATATATTTGCTTATAATGTTAATGTGAATTATGTAAATCATTTATTAAAAGTGTACTTTTTAAAAAAAGATTTTATTTATTTATTTGATAGAGGCACAAGTAGGCAGAGAGGCAGGCAGGGAGAGAGGAGGAAGCAGGTTCCCTGCTGAGCAGAGATCCTGATGCAGGGCTGGATCCCAGGACCCCGAGACCATGACCTGAGACGAAGGCAGAGGCTTTAACCAACTGAGCCACCCAGGCGCCCCTAAAAGAGGGGCACCTGGGTGGCTCAGTTGGTTAAAGCCTCTGCCGTCAGCTCAGGTCATGGTCTTGGGGTCCTGGGATCCAGCCCTGCATCAGGATCTCTGCTCAGCAGGGAGCCTGCTTCCTCCTCTCTTCTGCCTGCCTCTCTGACTACTTGTGATCTGTCAAATAAATAAATAAAAATCTTAAAAAAAAAAAAAAGTGTACTCTGATTGAGCTCTTTAGTGAACTTCATTAAGTACTCCAGTTTACTAGAATGGCAAAGAAAAATCTGTAGTTATGTGTTTTGATGACTTTACCTTGTTCATTTACATCTTTGATGCACATCAGTATCAAACTAATCTGAAGCTATAAAAAATGACAGTAACACTTTAGCACTTACTCATTAAATTTGAGGACTGCACTCAATTAATTCTTCTTAATGGAGAAAATAATCTCTATACTCAAAGAGCACCTGGGTGGTACAGTCAGTTAAGTGTCCAACTCTTGGTTTTGGCTCAGGTCCTGACTATCGGGCCCTGATTTCAGGGTTGTGAGATTGAGCCCTGCATCGGGCTCCACAATGAGCATGGAGTCTGCTTAAGACTCTCTCCTTCTCTTTCTGCTCCTCCCCCCTAAAATAAAGAAATCTTTAAAAGATAATAATAATCTCTAAATTCTATCGGTTTCATAATTTATATTTTATTATACAAGTTTTACATGTTCATCAAATAAAAGAGGAAAAAAAGACAACTTCTGAGGAGTATGTTTCCACCACCACATAAATTAAAATCATTAGCTATAATTTCACTTGCTCTCATTTTCTCATTTCTTTAGAAAGAGAAAGAATGAGTACAGGTTTTCACGAATCCCTATCACTATTTTACGCAGATTTTTTTTTTTTTCCTGTTTAGTTTAGTTTTGCTGTTTCAGGTTTTTGTTCTTCATTGCTCTAGTCACACATACCCTCTACTGGAATCATTTCCTGTTATGTGAAATACACCCTCTAAAATTTCCTTTGCTCTGGGTCTCCTGGTAGTGAACTCTCAGTTTTTATTTATCTTAATGCTATTTTATCTCCAAACATGACAGATAGTGTCACTGGTTTTAGAACTAGCCATATTTTTCCCCAGCAGATTGAAAATACTTTACTCTCTTCAGGCTGTCCTATGTCAGTAATCTAAAGGTAATTGTTTTGGTCCACTTTATATTCTTCTCTTTGATTTTTTTATGATTTCAATCAGATGTGTCTAGGGATATTAATAAAAACCTTGTTGTCTCTTTGACATATTGGTTTTATGTTTTATTCATTCTTGTTGGTGTGTTTATATTTAAATTTACAGTTAATTAATTGATTCTAATTACTTGGTTGCCTCTACTAGAAAAAAAAAAAGTCCCATATATCTTTTGTTAACATTTTTTGTGATTTTTAAGTTCTGCTTAGTTTCTTAGGAGATTTTAAATTCAGTCAGTTACATCTTTTAATATAAAAATTACAATTAGCCTTGTTTGCTTGCTTCCAAACGAATTGAGATTCCAAAGACTCCTGAAAAATTGGTTATCCTTAAATTTTAATACGAAATGTGAGGGAAGAAAGTTAATTTATAATTCAAAATAGAAAAGTATTTCCATAAGATTTAATGAGTTAACTATATTTCATCAGAATTATTTCTGTACTTGTTTTCTTGTACTTCAGAACTTAATGTTAAAATATTTTATTTGATTAGTTTGCCTGATGTCTTGAATATCTTCTCTGACATTGCCAACATTTCTGTATGGTTTAATAGATAATCAACATGTAGAACATTTATATCCCTTTCTGAATCAAAGAAAGACAGCTAGAGAGATAGCATCCTCAGAAGGAAAGGGAAGAACTGTCCAGAGTATAAAAATCATTAATTTCAGTAAAGATTTCACCCTCCGGGCACCTGGGTGGCTCAATGGGTTAAAGTCTCTGCCTTCAGCTCAGATCATGATCCCAGGGTCCTGGGATCAAGGCCCGCTTCCGGCTCTCTGCTCAGCGGGGAGCCTGCTTCTTCCTCTCTTTCTGCCTGCCTCTCTGCCTACTTGTGATCTCTGTCTGTCAAATAAATAAATAAATAAATAAATCTTTAAATTAAAATAAAAAAAAAGATTTTACTTTCCATTTTAATTTTCAGCTCCTCTATTTTAAAGTTGTGAATATATAATAATTAACAGAAAATAATTAACATTTTACTGTGATCTAACAAAATTACATTTTAAGTTGCATTTGCAATACATGCAGGACATATCTTATGTATAAATTAGCCATACAATTTTTAAAATTATCTTTATGCCTATTGGTATATAGAATGTAGGTTATTTTTGAAAATCATTGTATATCCTAAATTAAATATGTCCCCTGTCATCATTACAATCACTGAGGCATTTATACAAGGAATTCAAAACACACTGACCAGTAATCATTCATTTGCCTCCTAGAAGAAGTACTATTTAGTGCCTATTGACGAATAAAGAGACCTTTACCTATATCATCTATAAATCTTACATAAACCTAAAATATTGTTAGGTTTACATCTGACAAAGCAATAAAGATAATTATTTTGTATAATATATAACAAAATAAAGACCGAGTCGTAATTTCTTACCACTTTTATATCCCTCTATGACATTTCTTAAAACCTTTTAGAGGATCAAGAATACTTTATTTATAAGAAAAACTGAATATCCCAGTCTCATTGCTAATGAGTCCAAAGTTTCCACCCAAGGGGCCTTTCTTTTATTTAAGTTGTTTACTTGTCTTTTTTTAACTTGCCTTTATCCGTCCATATTTTCTTTTAGTTTTAGCTATCTGACATACAAGTAAATAAGTATGTTTTTTTGTATGTGAGTTTTATGAAATGAACTGTGTTTTAAAATTTCTAAATGAAATTAAATCTCACGTGAATACCCTACCTACTCATCATAGATACTGAAGTATCTGGTTTGGGTAATCTTGGGGCACTTTGCCCTTTTCTATTGCATAGGACGGAACTCAAAAGGATTTATGTTGTTACTAGAAATGGGAAGAGGCCTTAGTACATGGTGATAACCATTGCTTGTCTTTGATGCTTCTGCTACAAAAACAAAACAAAACACACACAAAAAAACTATGAGTCTTGCCCTCTGTTCTCCACCAGTCCTTGACATCTTTTAAAAGTGAGATTTGCCCTTCACAGCAGCTTTTTTCTTTCTTTTTTTAATAACAGGATAATCAGAAATTTTTGTGCTGCTTTTAATGATGCTGATCTACTCATCATCTGGCTGAAGATCTTCTTTAAATAGGCTTTGGAAATTCAAAGACAGTTCTGGAAATAATAAATGCCTGTACTTTAGAACACCTAGCCTTGATTAGAATGGTTTCAATGGATGAGAGATGGGGAAAGGAGTATTAGATTTTTTATTTCATTTTTCCCTTGTATATATGTGAGGAGATAAAAATTAACTTAATATACTACCCTGCCACATGTTCAAATCATGTTTCAAGGGCCAAGGAGCACAAGTCAATGTTTTACTTTCTTCACCATGAGCAGCTTTCTTCAATATTGGTCCAAAGAACATAGGTGGTTCTGTATAGTCTACTGACTAGTAAATTCTAAGAAAAAAAAATCAATCAAATATAATTTTGTTTACCTATATTTCACACATTTTACATGTAAGATGAAGTTGTATTTTTTGTTGTTAACTGTTGTTGCATTGCACAGCCAATTTATAAAAATAAATCAATAGTAACTTAACTATTAGTATGGCATACACTATAACTATAACTAAGAAGGACTTTCCAAATTAAAAGAAAAAAAGACACCAATGAGAATGCACAGTGGGAATCAGTACATGCTAGGATAACTTAAAGTGAGAGAGTTTTTTTTTTTTCTTTTTTAAGAAGCAGAGGAAAAAGATATGTGTATATGTGATAAATTTTATTGGACTGGCAGTCTCTAGTGTATTGACTAATAAGCTTTATCCAATAGTGAAATTAAAAAAAATACTTTGTACAATTTTTTAACAAAACACAGTGAACTTTCTGGTAAACCATTTGATTTTTTTTCCCCCTGAGGAAGTGTAAAATGGTGCCTTCTGGGATAATTTTTTAAAAATTTATAAGAGTAGACTCCAAAACTACACTGACATCATTCAGAATCACACTTATACAGCAAAAATAGATAAAATAACACTATGCTAACACTTGCAGAAGAAAGCACCAGTCTACACTTGTTCAGAAAGCTAATTTCCAAATCCATTTTTCAAAAGATCTTATTGGGAAAAAAAATTTTATTTGATGAGAAAGTACACATTTCATGCATTGGTTTTAACACAGATAACCTCCTGCCAACCCAAGGTTTTTACAATTCTCTAACTACCTCCCCTAGGAATTAGATTAAGAATAGATAGATATGTAATATATGTATATCTATCTATTCTTAATCTGATAAATATATATCTAAATATATATATTTTTTATTACATAAGCTATAAAATGTATATATATATATTGCAGAAAAAATTAAGAATTAACTGGATTTATGTTCCTGACACCCAAAGGAATAAGAAGTCATAAAAGAAATTGAAGTCAGACATGGAAAAATAAAAGAATAATGATTTTCAAATATAGTATAATATAAATGAATATATGTTTAATTTTCAAAACTACTGTGAAGTAAATGCTATTATTATCTCCACATTACTTTTGAAGAAACTGAGAGCAAAGATCATATTAGTTTCCTACTTATGCGTAACAAATTATCACAATTTTAGTGATTTAAAAACACATTTATTACCTCACAGTCTCTGAGGGTCAGAAGTTCCGGCATACTCTCTAGCTGATCCCTGGTTTATGGTCTCAGTGGGCTGTGAGCCAGGCAGGGCGGCAGTCACATTGGAGGCTCAAATGGGAAAGATCTGCTTATGAGGTCCTTACGGAGAGGAGAGTTCATTTCCTTGTGGTTGTGAATTGGAAGTTTCAGGTACTAAATAGAGACCGCTTTCAGACCTTAGAGGCCACGTGCAGCTCCTTGCCATGTGACCAATAAATAAATTGTGGTTCTAACATGTCTAACGTAAAGCATCTATTCAAATGATTATTGGCCTTTCAAGTGTCCTCCTCTTCAAAATGTGTATTTTTGTTCACTTTTTTTTCAGTTTTATTGGGGAACAATTGACATATGCCACTGTTTAACTTTAAAGCATATACCATAATGCTTTATGGTTTCATTTATATATATATATATATTTGGTTTCATTTATATATATATTTATATATATATATATAATATTTATTATATATATATTTCACAATATATATATATTGTGAAAGAATTACCACAATAGCTTCAGCTAACATCTATCACCTCATATAGATACAATAAAAAGAAAAAAACATTTTTTTCCCCTTGTGAGGAGAACTCTTAGGATTTAATCTTAACTTCCTATATCTCCAACAGCAGTGTTAACTATAGTTATGATGTTTTACATTATATCCCTCATATTTATTTATCTTATAACTGGACATTTGTACCTTTACACCATCTTCTTCAATTTACCCTTCCCCCACCCTCCACCTCTGGTAACCACAAATTTGATCTCTCTGTAAGTTAATAGGGTTTTAAGCTTCCTTATGTTATTCTCACATAAGTGAGAGTACACAGTATGTGTCTTTCTTTAACTTATATCTCTTAGCATAATGACTTATATGCTGAATCATATAGTAGTCTTTATTTTTTTAATTTTTTTTGAGGTTCCTCCATATTGCTTTCCATGGTGACTGTACCACTTTACAACCCCACCATCAATGCACATCATCTTTTGCCTTTTGATGATGGCTGTTCTAATAGGCATGAGGTAATCTCATTGAGGTTTTAATTTGCATTTCCCTAATTTTTAGTGATATTGGGCATCTTTTCATGTACCTATTGGCCTTTCATATATCTTTGCTTCTTTTGCATCTAGATGTCCAGTTTTCCTAGCACCATTTATTGAAAAGACTGCCTTTTCCCCATTGTATATTCTTGCTTACTTTGTCATAAATTGACCCTATAAGTTTGGGCTCATTTCTGAGGTCTCTATCCTGTTCCATTGATTTATGTCTCTATTTTTTGTGCCAGTACCATACTGTCGACTACTACAGTTTTGTAATTCATCTTAATATCTGGGTTATGATACCTTCAGCTTTCTTCATTCTCAGTATTGCTTTTGCTCTTCAGGGTCTTCTGTGGTTTCATACAAAATTTAGTACTATTTGTTCAATTTTTACAAAACATGCTGTTGGTATTTTGATAGGCATTGTATATTTCTAAAAATTATCCATTTATTCGAGGTCATCTGATTTGTTACAGTATAGTCTTCATAGTTTTCTCCTACAAGCCTTTGTATTTCTGTGGTATCAGTTGTTTCTTCTCTTTCATTTTTGATTTCCTTTTTAGGGTTCCCTTTTTTTTCCTTTATGAGTCTGGGTAAAGGTGTATCAATTTTGTTTTATCATTTTAAGAGAAACAGCTCTTGGTTTAATTGATATTTTCTGCTTTTTTTGGTCACTTTTTATTTCACTTATTTCTTCTCTGTTCTTTATTGTTTCCTTTCTTCCAACTTTAGGCATTGTTTGTCCTTTTTTTTTTT
This sequence comes from Mustela erminea, assembly GCF_009829155.1. Taxonomy (NCBI): domain Eukaryota; kingdom Metazoa; phylum Chordata; class Mammalia; order Carnivora; family Mustelidae; genus Mustela; species Mustela erminea. The sequence continues at coordinate 7,398,412 of NC_045615.1, read as the reverse complement.
TAATTTCCTTTAAGTGTAGGGTTAGATTTTTTATTTGAGAGTCTATTTTTTATTTTGAGGGAGGCCTGTATTACTATAAATTTCCCTCTCACAGCTGCTGTTGCCTTATCCCAAAGACTTTGAACCATTTTTTTTGCCCTTTCATTTATACCCATCTATTTTTTTTTTTTAATTTTGCACTTTTTTCTTATAAATGATTTCAGGTTTCATACCATTGTGCTCAGAAAAGTGTTTGGTATGATTTCAGCCTTCTTAAATTTATTGAGACTTGTTTTGTTGCCTTTTGTGGCCACATGTCCCATGTGCTCTTGAAAAGAACGTGTGTTCTGATGTTTTTGGATGGAATGTTTGTATATAAGTCCTTCTGGTCTAATGGTTCATTCAAAACAACTGATTACTTATTGATTTTTCTGTAGATGACCTATCCATTGATGTAAGTAGGGTGCTATTCCCTATTATTACTGTATTACTGCCAATTTTTCTCTTTATATATTTTAATATTTTATTATATTAATATTTTATTATATATTAGGTATTCTTATTTTGAGTTTATAAATATTTATAGTTCTATTGGATAGATCTCTCTATCATTATTTAATTCCCTCCCTTTTTTCTTGTTATAGACTGTTTTATTCTCTTTTGGCTGATATAAACATTGCTACTTCAGCTTTTTTTTTTTTTTCACTTTCATTTGCAAGGAATAATTTTTCCATAGCTTCACTTTCAGTGTGTCTTTAAGTCTGAAGCAAGTCTCTTGCACATAGTATGTGGACGAGTCTGTTTTGTTTTGTTTTGTTTTGTTTTAAATCCATTCAGTTATCCTGGTTTTTATTAGAAAATGTAGACCACTGTACATTTTTTTCCCCTTGTGAGGAGAACTCTTAGGATTTAATCTTAACTTCCTATATCTCCAACAGCAGTGTTAACTATAGTTATGATGTTTTACATTATATCCCTCGTATTTATTTATCTTATAACTGGACATTTGTACCTTTACACCATCTTCTTCAATTTACTGTTAGGTGCGTGTCTGTAATTACTGTTAGGTGCGTGTCTGTTTCCCTTTTGTTAATTGTTTTCTGGCTGTTTTTGTAGTTCGTTTTCTGTTGTTTCCTTCTTCCCTAATGATTGATGTTGTTTTTAGTATTATACTTGAATTATTTTCTCTTCATTTTTTGTGTATCTATTAAAGGATTTGGGGATGTAGTTAACATGAGATTCATATCTAACATCCAAAGTATATTGCAGTATGTATTAAGTTGAGGGGTGCTTAAGTTCAAACACATTCTACACATACTACATTCTTATTCTTCCTTCTCCATTTTGTGTAATATTACATATTTTATATCTTCTTTATTTTGTAAATCTCTTAATATTTTAGATACAATTGATTTTACTTGTTTTGTCTTGTAACCTTTATATGAGCTTTATAAGTGATTGATCTACTATATTTACTTATGTTGCTTTTACCTATGAAAATTTTTCTTTCCCTAATTTTCTTCTACTTATGGTCTTGTCCAAACAAAGAAATTGTTTTAACATTTCTTGTAAGGCAGGTTTAGTGGTGATGAGCTCCTTTAACTTTTGTTTATCTGGGAAACTTTATCTCTTTTTCGATTCTATATGGTACTCTTGCCAGGTAAAGAATTCTTGGTTGTTCTTTGTTTGTTTGTTTGTTTGTTTGTTTGTTTTCCCCTTTCCTTACTTTCAAAATATGGTGCCACATCCTTCTGGCCTGCCAAGATTCTAATGAAAAATCTGCTTATAGCTTTGTGGGTTTCCCTCTTATATAACTAGTCACTTTTGCTGCTTCTAAGATTCTCTTTTTATCCTTAATCTTTGACATTTTAATTATGTGTCTTGATGTGGACTTCATCTTGTTTGGGCTCACAGTGCTTCCTGGACCTGGATGTCTGTTTCTTTCCTCTAATTAGGATAGTTTTGAGCTTCTGTTCTTCAAAACACTTTTTTTGCCCTTTTCTTTCCTTCTCCTTCTTCTGGGACCCCATATTATCAATGTTATCATGCTCAATGTTATTCCAGCAATCATTTAACCTATCCTCATTTTTTAAAATTTCTTTTTTACTGTTCAGCTTGGGCATTTTCCGTAATTCTGTCCTTCAGATCACTGATCTTTTCTGTATTTTCTAATCTGCTGTTGATTCTCACTACCATATTTTTCATTTTAGTTATTGTATTGTAAAACTCTCAATATTTTGTATATATTCTATTTCCATGTAGAAGTTCTGAGTTCATCCACTCTTCTTTCAGGTCCAATGAGCATCATTTGGACCATTACTTTGAACTCTTTGTCAAGTAGATTACTTACCTCTCTTTAGTTCTTATTTCCTAAAGTTTTGTCTTTTCCTTCCATTTGGAGCATATTCTTCTGTCTTTTCATTTTGCTTGACTTTCTATGTTTGTTTCTATGAGCTGGGTGAAACAGTTACTTCTCTCAGTCTGAAGGAGTAACTTTATGTAGAAAGGTCCACTATGTAGACCGCATGTCCTGGTGGCTTTGGTGGCTGCCTTGAACTCTATTGAGCATGGTTTGGACATCTCCAGGGACTCATCACCAGGGCTTTGTGATGAGTACTTTGCGATTTGTACCACCAATCACTTTGGTGGTACAACTAAAGCTGAACCAAGATGGGATGGGGTGGTCCCAGGGCATCCTCACCAGGGCCAACCTAGTGGGATACCTGGAGCTGAATCTAGCACAGGCCAGGGATTCCCAGGATACTCTGCATTGTAGGCACCCTAGGGGAAGAGCTGGTGCCAAAGTGGGTGTGGCCTGGGGATCCTGGGGAACTCCATGCAAGGGGGACCATGGTAGGATGGCTGGAGCTCAGGCAGGTGCAGGTGTGGAGCTGCTTTGGGGAAATGGCTAGACCTGATGTGGGCCAGGGGTTTACTGAGGCAATAGGCTATCTAGAGCACCTGGACCCTGCTCCCATCCACACTGTATAGGTTGAGGGTGGAATATAAACAGTGGTACTCAATAGTACCTCTGCTCCCATAGAGAGTACTAGCAGTTTGGCAGATGTTCAAGAGCTACTGAATGGCTTTCCTTCACTTTAAGTCTGTTTCTACCTTTAAAACAAATATATATATATATATATATATATATATATATATATATATATATATATATATATATATATATATATATATATAATTTTTTTTTTTTTTTTGCCTGTGCCCCAGGGCAGGTGAAATTGCTTATATGCACCTCAGTACTCTCCTTCCTTATTGCAGTTCACATTGTGAAATATGGTGGGGTTTTTTTGTTGTTGTTATTTATTTGACAGAGATCACAAGTAGGTGGAGAGGGAGGCAGAGAGAGAGAGGGAAGCAGGCTCCCCACTGAGCAGAGAACCTGATGTGGGACTCGATCCCAGAATCCTGAGATCATGACCTGAGCCGAGGGCAGAGGCTTTAACCCACTGAGCCACCCAGGCGCCTGCAGTGTTCTTGTTATTACCGTGTCTTCATCTCTTCTGATGTTTTCTGTGCTGTGTCTCTATCCACTGTTAGGCAGAAGGTGTTCAATCTGCCCTCAATTCTTCTTCAGGAAGAATTGCTTTTATGTAGGTACAGATTCAGTGTGTCTGTGGTAGTGGGTGAGTTTAGGGCCTTCCTATGCTGCCATATTGTTCCTGGGCTCTGCTTCTCCTCCTAATGCAGGCCTTTATTGCTATTAACTGTCCTCTTAAAATTTTGTTTTGTTGCATGCCATAATTGCTGGTATGCATGTTTCCATTTTTGTTCATGTCAGGAAACTTTTATTTCGCCTTTAATTTCTTATTTCATAAGTGTTGTTGAATTGCCATGTGTTTGTGAATTTTCCTCTTTTCTTCTTACTGATTTTTGCTTTCGTGCCATTGTGGTCAGAGAAGATACTTGGAATGATTTCAGTCCTCGTGACATTGCATATATTTGTTTTGTGGCCTAATATGTGATATATTCTAGCAAATGTTCTATGTGCACTTGAGAAGAATGAGTTTTGCTTTTGTTGGATGAAATGTTCTGTACATGTCTGTTAGGTCTATCAGTACTATAGTGTTTTTCAAATTCACTGTTTCGTTATTGATTTCCTGTCTGGATGATCTATCCATATTGTAAGTGGGATATTAAAGACCCCAACTATTATTGTATTATTTATTTTGTCCTTGTAGCTCTGTTTTTGATTTAAATATTTAGGTGCTGTGATGTTGAGTACATAAATATTCAGTTCTATCTTCCTAATGTATTGATCTCTTTTTTTTTTCTAATTTAGTTTTTTAATTATTTATTTATTTTAACTTATTTTTTATTTATTTTCAGCATAACAGTATTCATTATTTTTTCACCACACCCAGTGCTCCATGCAATCTGTGCCCTCTATAATTCCCATCACCTGGTACCCCGACCTCCCACACCCTACCCCTTCAAAACCCTCAGATTGTTTTTCAGAGTCTATAGTCTCTCATGGTTCACCTCCCCTTCCAATTTCCCCAACTCCCTTCTCCTCTCTAACTCCCCATGTCCTCCATGCTAATTGTTATGCTCCACAAATAAGTGAAACCATATTTGACTCTCTCTGCTTGACTTATTTCACTGAGCAGAAACTCTTCCAGTCCCGTCCATGTTGCTACAAAAGTTGGGTATTCGTCCTTTTGGATGGAGGCATAATACTCCATAGTGTATATGGACCACATCTTCCTTATACATTTGTCCGTTGAAGGGCATCTTGGTTCTTTCCACAGTTTGGTGACTGTGGCCATTGCTGCTATAAACATTGGGGTACAGATGGCCCTTTTTTTCACTACATCTGTATCTTTGGGGTAAATACCCAGGAGTGTAATGGCAGGGTCCTAGGGAAGTTCTATTTTTAATTTCTTGAGGAATCTCCACAAACTGTTCTCCAAAGAGGCTGCACAAACTTGCATTCCCACCAACAGTGGAAGAGGGTTCCCCTTTCTCCACATCCCCTCCAACACATGTTGTTTCCTGTCTTGCTAATTTTGGCCATTCTAACTGGTGTTAAGGTGATATCCAATGTAGTTTTAATTTGAATCTCCCTGACGGCTAGTGATGATGAACATTTTTTCATGTGTCTGATAGCCATTTATATGTCTTTATTGGAGAAGTGTCTGTCCATATCTTCTGCCGATTTTTTGATATGATTGTCTGTTTTGTGTGTGTTGAGTTTGAGGAGTTCAGTATAGATCCTGGATATCAACCTTTTGTCTATACTGTCATTTGCAAATATCTTCTCCCATTCCGTGGGTTGCCTCTTTGTTTTCTTGACTGTTTCCTTTGCTGTGCAGAAGCTTTTGATTTTGATGAAGTCCCAAAAGTTCATCTTTGCTGTTGTTTCCTTTGCCTTTGGAGACATATCTTGAAAGTGACATATCTTGCTGTGGCTGATATCGAAGAGATTACTGCCTATGTTCTCCTCTAGGATTCTGATGGATTCCTGTCTCACATTGAGGTCTTTTATCCATTTTGAGTTTATCTTTGTGTATGGTGTAAGAGAATGGTCGAGTTTCATTCTTCTACATATATCTGCCCAGTTTTCCCAGCACCATTTATTGAAGAGACTGACTTTTTTCCACTATATATTATTTCCTGTTTTGTCAAAGATTATTTGACCATAGAGTTGAGGGTCCATATCTGGGCTCTCTACTCTATTCCACTGGTCTATGTGTCTGTTTTTATGCCAGTACCATGCTGTCTTGGTGATCAAAGCTTTGTAGTAAAGCTTGAAATCAGGTAACGTGATGCCCCCCATTTTATTTTTGTTTTTCAACATTTCCTTAGCAACTCGGTGTCTCTTCTTATTCCATACAAATTTTAGGATTATTTGCTCGAGCTCTTTGAAGAATACCGGTGGAATTTTGATTGGAATGGCATTAAAAGTATATATTGCTCTAGGCAGTATAGACATTTTAACAATGTTTATTCTTCCGATCCAAGAGCATGGAATGGTCTTCCATCTTTTTGTGTCTTCTTCAATTTCTTTCATGAGTGTTCTGTAGTTCCTCGAGTACAGATCCTTTACCTCTTTGGTTAGGTTTATTCCCAAGTGTCTTATGGTTCTTGGTGCTATAGTAAATGGAATCAATTCTCTAATTTCCCTTTCTGTATTTTCATTATTAGTGTATAAGAAAGCCACTGATTTCTGTACATTGACTTTGTATCCTGCCACGTTGCTGAATTGCTGTATGAGTTCTAGTAGTTTGGGGGTGGAGTCTTTTGGGTTTTCCATATAAAGAATCATGTCATCTGCAAAGAGAGAGAGTTTGACTTCTTCATAACCAATTTGGATACCTTTTATTTCTCTTTGTTGTCTGATTGCTGTTGCTAGGACTTCTAATACTATGTTGAACAAGAGTGGTGAAAGTGGGCATCCTTGTCATGTTCCTGATCTCAACAGGAAGGATGTCAGCTTTTTCCCATTAAGGATGATATTTGCTGTGGGTCTTTCATAGATAGATTTGATGAAGTTCAGGAATGTTCCCTCTATCCCTATACTTTGAAGCCTTTTAATCAGGAATGGATGCTGGATTTTGTCAAATGCTTTTTCTGCATCAATTGAGAGGACCATTCTTCTCTCTTCTCTTATGAATTTGTTCTATCACATTGATTGATTTGTGAATGTTGAACCATCCTTGTAGCCCAGGGTTGAATCCCACCTGGTCATGGTGGATAATCTTTTTAATGTGCTGTTGGATTCTGTTTGTTAGGATCTTGTTGAGAATCTTAGCATCCATATTCATCAGTGATATTGGTCTGAAATTCTCCTTTCTGGTAGGGTCTTTGCCTGGTCTGGGGATCAGAGTAATGCTGGCTTCATAGAAAGAGTCTGGAAGTTTTCCTTCTGCTTCAATTTTTTGAAACAGCTTCAGGAGAATAGGTGTTATTTCTTCTTTGAAAGTTTGGTAGAATTCCCCAGGGAATCCATCAGGTCCTGGGCTCTTGTTTTTTGGGAGGTTTTTGATCACTGCTTCAATCTCGTTACTAGATATTGGTCTATTCAGGTTGTCAATTTCTTACTGATTCAATTTTGGGAGTTTATAGTTTTCCAGCAATGCATCCATTTCATCTAGGTTGCTTAGCTTATTGGCATATAACTGTTGATAATGACTTCTGATGATTGTTTCTACTTCCTTGGTGCTTGTTGTGATCTCTCCCTTTTCATTCATAATTTTATGTATTTGAGCTTTCTCTCTTTTATTTTGGATTAGTGTGGCCAATGGCTTATCGATCTTACTGATTCTTTCAAAAAACCAGCTTCTAGTTTCATTGATATGTTCTACTGTATCTCTGGTTTCTACCTCATTGATCTCAGCTCTAATCTTGATTATTTCCCTTCTTATGTCTGGAGTTGGTTTGATTTGTTGTTGATTCTCCAGTTCTTTAAAGTGTAGAGACAGCTTCTGTGTTCTGGATTTTTCAATTTTTTTGAGGGATGCTTGGATGGCTATGTATTTCCCCCTTAGAACTGTCTTTGCTGTATCTCATAGGTTTCGGATCGAAGTGTCTTCATTGTCTTTGGTTTCCATGAATTGTTTCAGTTCTTCCTTGATCTCCTGGTTGATCCAAGCATTCTTAAGCAAGGTGGTCTTTAGCTTCCAGGTGTTTGAGTTCCTTCAGAACTTTTCCTTGTGATTGAGCTCCAGTTTCAAAGCATTGTGATCTGAGAATGTGCAGAGAATAATCTCAGTCTTTTGATATTGGTTGAGTCCTAATTTGTGACCCAGTATGTGGTCTATTCTGGAGAAGGTTCCATGTGCACTTGAGAAGAATGAGTATTCTGTTGTTTTAGGGTGGAATGTTGTGTATATATCTATGAGGTCCATCTGGTCCAATGTGTCATTCAATGCTCTTGTTTCTTTATTGATTTTGTGCTTCGATGATCTGTCTATTTCTGAGAGAGACATGTTAAGATCTCCAACGATTAGTGTATTCATATCAATATGACTCTTTATCTTGATTAACAGTTTTCTTATGTAATTGTCTGCTCCCATATTGGGGACATAAATATTTACAATTGTTAGATCATCTTGGTGGATAGTCCCTTTAAGAATGATGTAATGTCCTTCTGTAACTCTGACTACAGTCTTTAGTTTAAAATCTAATTTGTCTGATATGAGAATCGCTACCCCAGCCTTTTTTTGAGGCCCATTGGCATGAAAGATGCTTCTCCATCCCTTCACTTTCAGTCTGGGTGTATCTTTAGGTTCAAAATGGGTCTCTTGTAGACAACATATGAATGGGTCCTGTCGTTTTATCCAGTCTACAACCCTGTGCTGTTTTATGGGCACATTTAGGCCATTCACATTCAGGGTGATTTTTGATAGATACGTTTTTATTGACATCGTGTTACCTTTGAAGTCTTTCTTTCTGTAGATTGTCTCTATATTTCTGTTCAATGCTATTCTTGGGCTTTTTCCTCCTTTAAAGAAGCCCCCTTAATATTTCTTGCAGTATCAGCTTGGTGGTTGCATAGTCTTTTAAGTCTTGCCAGTCTTGGAAACTCTTTATCTCTCCATCCATTTTGAATGTCAGTCTTGCTGGATAAAGTATTCTTGGCTGCATGTTCTTCTCATTTAGTGCTCTGAATATATCTTGCCAGCCCTTTCTGGCTTGCCAGGTCTCTGTGGACAGGTCTGACGTTATTCTGATGTGCTTTCCTCTGTATGTAGCTTTGTCCTAGCTGCTTAGGTAATGTATTATTGAACATTTTTTGTTTGTTTGTTTGTTTTTAAATCCATTTAGCCATTCTATGTATTTCATTGGATAATTTAATCTGTTTACATTTAAAGTAAGTGATTGATAAGTAAGAACTTACCATTGCCATTATGTTAATTTTTCTATTTGTTTTATAAGTTTGCTTTTCTTGTTTCTTATCCTGCTTCTTTTTCATGTTTTGCTGTCTTTTGGTACCAATATTCTTTGACTTCTTTATCATGTTCTTTTGTTTAACAGTTACAGATTTTTTCCCTTGTGCTTATACTATGAAGCTTACATAAAATATCTTAAAATTATAATTCCCTATTTTTAGCTGATAACTAACTTTTATAGAATTGCTAAATTTTATACTTCTCCCTCATATTTTAGATTATTGCTTTGACAAGTTATATATTTTTATATTGTGTAACTAATAACAGATTATTATAATTATGGTTATTTTTAGAATATTCATCATTTTTTAAGGTACAGTTGTCAATGAATTATGTACCACCATTATCAAATTACATAATCTTGTACTATATGTATTTACCATTACTAGTGAGTTTTATGCTACCTTTTTTATGTTTTTAGTTAGCTAATTAGCATTCTTTTACTTCAACTCAAAGAACTTTTTTTAGCTTATTTTGTAAGTTAGGTCTAGTGGTAATGAACTCCTTCAGATTTTTTTTTATTTGCAGAAGTCTTTATTTCTCCTTCACTTCTAAAGAACAGCTTCTCTGGATATAGTATTCTTGGTTGGAGATATTTTTTTCCAATATTTTTAATATTTTTAATCATCCCATTCTTTTCTGCCCCGAGGTGTTTCTGTTAAGAAGTCTGCCAATAATTTATGGGGGGTTCTCACATATGTAACTTTTTAAAATTTTCTCCTGCTGTTTTTAAATTTGTTTGATTTTTGACAATGTAATAACACTATATCTTAGTGTAGCCCAATTTAGGTTCAACCTGTTTGGGGACTTTGGGTCTTAATGATCTGTATATCCATTTCCCTACCCAGGTTTAAGAAGTTTTTAATCATTAATGGCTTAAATATAATTTTGCAATGTCCCTTTCATCTTCTCTTCTCCTTCTGAAATTCCTATAATGTGAATAATTTTTCTTTGCTTTGTGTCCTGTAATTCTCATAGGCTTTCTTTACTCTTTCTTTATGCCTTTATTCTCTAATTTTTTTTTTTCTTTTTGCTCCTTGGAGTAGGTATTTTTTTAATTTTCTATCCTTCAGGTCACTGACCTTTTTTTTTTTTGTTTTTATTTTTATTTGTTTTTTCCTGCCTGGTCAAGTCTGCTTTTGAAACTCTATTGAATTATTTAGCTTAATTATTATATTTTTCAACTTTAGGATTTCTGTGTGTGTGTGTGTGTGTGTTTATAGCTTCTACTGCTTTGTTGAACTTCTCATATCAATTACGTAGTATTCTAATTTCATTTAGTTGTCTGTGTTTCCTTGTAGTTCATAAAGCTTCTTCAAGATGATTATTCTGCATTCAAAGAGTTGATCTTCATTTCTTTTAGATCAATTTTAGAATTTTATTAGTTTCATTTGGTGATTTTTGTTTTATACTTTACATTTGTGTCTGCTCATTTGAGTCATCAAGTTTCTCCTCCACATATTTTAGGTCTGCTGAAAAGATAGAGACAGATCTTTCCCAGCTAGCTCATGTTTATGTAATATCTGTGGATAGGTGGGGACTATTATTACTCTCTATTTTGGGAGGAGGCAACTGTTTAAGATTCAGGAGGATGGGGGCGCCTGGGTGGCTCAGTGGGTTGAGCCGCTGCCTTTGGCTCGGGTCACGATCTCAGGGTCCTGGGATCAAGTCCCATATCGGGCTCTCTGCTCAGCGGGGAGCCTGCTTCCCTCTCTCTCTCTCTCTGCCTGTCTCTCTCTCCATCTACTTGTGATCTCTCTCTGTCAAATAAATAAATAAAATCTTTAAAAAAAAAAAAAAGATTCAGGAGGATGGATGGGTATGCCACTGGCTGAAAACAGTTAGATGTGTTGGTTTCCTACTCAAGTGAGGCTATAGCATGGTCTATAAAGTTGTGTGGATTTTCTGGTCAGGCTTAGTAGGTAGTTGGCACTAGGTATTATATTCTGTAGTGAATGGAGATATGAATTAGCTTTCCTACCCTGTTAGTGACTCAGGGTCTAAATGCATTATTTGGAGACACATATCACATAAGAATGTACACTGAATTTGCTGGTTAGTTGAGTCCACTAGTTTTGTTCTATAGATAAGGACAACCATGAACTGTGCATTCTGTTCACGTGTCAATGTAGGTAGAGCTGTTGGATTGGCTACACAGCATCCCTTTTGCTCCAGTTAGTTTCCCTGGTCTGGCAGGCTAGAGGCTATATTCAGCAATGAGTAGGGCTCCGAATTAGTTTCCCTGCCCAGACAGTGACAGCAGCAGTTATAAAGCCATTAACGTTCTTTGTTTGTTACCTTAACTCAAGCTGACACATGCCATAAATTTTCTGACCCGTTTAGGTTCACTGCTTTGCTCTGCAAACTACTGGCTTACCTGCCCTTCTCTTGGTACAAGTGTCACTAACCAACACAGTTTCCAGGTGTCCCCACCACCCTTCTGGTCAGATTGGACTGGGAACCATAGCACCTTGGGCTGTGTCTTAGCATTTCTCCCACTCCCCTAAAGAAGGCAATGAACAATTTTTTCATTCCTATGTCTGGTGATTTTAGATTCCACATATAAGTGAGATCATCCATTATTTGTCTTTTGTGGCCAGTCTTACTTACTTAGTATACTGCCATCAAGATTCATCTATCTTGTTGCAAATAGAAAATTTCCTTTTTTTTATGTTAGAATAATATTCCTGTGTGTGTGTGTGTGTGTGTGTGTGTATAAAATACCGATCAGCAGGCATAAAATGTTTGGTTATGGCATTTTGGTTACACAAGTGGAATCAAGAGCAGCAGGTACAATAGTATTACAAAGTAAAGGGTTTATTAATGCCCTTATAACTGAGTTATGGGCCAATCTGGAATGTGGAAGAGGTGACGTTAGAATAACCCATCCCACATCTACTCCAGGACATCCTATTGACTGAAACCCTCAAAAGTCTTTCCTAGGATTGGTGAACAACCATACCTCTTCAGTCAGTGTCCCAGTCATCTTCTACATGCTGCCAAATAATTTACCATGTTTACAACATCAGTATTAAGACAATGACCAAACCACTTTCTGAGTAAAAGTTTGTATTTTATTTTTTATGCTTTTTAACAAGTTTTTCATGGACAATAATTTATTTCATTGTAAAAAAAAAATACACATTTCTTTTATCCATTCATCCATCAATACACACTTAGGTTGTCTCCATGTCTTGGCTATTTTAAATAATGCTGTAATGAACATGAAGATGTGGATATCTTTTCTAGATAGTTTTCATTTCCTTCAGGCATATAACCTAAATTGACATTGTTACATCATATGGAGTTCTAATTTTTTGAAGAAACTCTATATGGTTTTCCATAGTGGCTACAGTAATTTACATTTCCACCAACAGTGAATAAGAATTCCCTTTTCTGCATCCTCCCCAGTATTTTCCTCTTATCTTTTTGATGACAGCCATTTCCCAGATATAAGGTAACATTGCATACTTTGATTTGCTCATCCTGGATGATTAGTAATGTTGAACATCTTTTCATGTACCAGTGGCCAATTGCGTGACTTCTTTGAAAAATGTCTATTCAGTGTCTCTGCCCATTTTTAAATCAGGTTGCTTTCTTCCTTCCTCCACCTCCTCCCCACCCCTTTCCTTCCTTCTCCTGAGTTATATGAGTTACTTATATTTTGAATACAAATCCCTTATCAGATATATAATTTGCAGATATTTTCTCCCATTCTAAGTTGCCTTATCATTTTGTTGGTTTCTTTTGCTATGCAGATTTTTTTTTTTTAAGTTTAAGGTAGTCTCACTTGTTTATTTTTGCTTTTAGTGTCAAATCTTAAAAAATCATTACCAAGGCTGATGTCAAAGACCTTATTCCTCTTTGACTTGATTTTTGTATATGGTATAAAATAGAGACCATGTTTCATTCTTTTGTATGTGGTTGTCCAGTTTTCCCAACACCATTTATTGAGGAGACTGTTCTTTACTCATGGCATCTTCTTGGGTATTATGTCATAAATTAACTGACCACATATGTGAGTTTGTTTTATTCTTATCCATTGATGTATATGTCTGTTTTTGTGCCTGCACCATACTATTTTGATTATGATGGCTTTGTAAGATAGTTTGAACTCAGAAAGCCTGATGCCTCTACCTGATTTCTTTTACTTGCCTAATTACTCTGGCTAGGACTTCCAGTACCATGTTGACAAGAAGTGGTGGGAGTGGACACCCTGGTCTTGTTCCTAGTCTTAGAGGAAAAGCTTTTAGATTTTTACTCTTAACAATGTTTACTGGGGGCTTCTCATATATGGCTTTTATTATGTTGAGGTATGTTCCTTCTATATTTAATTTGTTGGGAATTTTGATCTCTGAATTTGGTTTGCTAATGTTTTGTTGAGGATTTTTAGATCTATGATCATCAAGAATTTTGGCCTACAATTTTCTTTTTCATGGTGGTGTCGTGTGGTTTAGGTATCAGGGTAATACTGGCTTCAAAAAGCATTTCCTTTTCTGTTTTTTGCTTTTTTTTTGTTTGCATGGTCTGCACATTTTAATTACTTTATTTTTTTTTGTTAAAGATTTTATTTATTTATTTGACAGATAGAGATCACAAATAGGCAGAGAGAGAGGAGGAAGAAGGCTCCCTGCCGAGCAGAAATCTGATGCAGGGCTCAATCCCACAACCCTGGGATCATGACCTGAGCTGAAGGTAGAGGCTTTAACCCACTGAGACACCCAGGTGCTCCACATTTTAATCACTTTAAAACCACTAATGTTATCTCATGCTTATTAAATAAAACAAAAAATGCTGTGCTTGTCTAAATTACTAAAAAAAAAGAAGAAGAAGAAGAAGAAGAAGAAGAAGAAGAAGAAGAAGAAGAAGAAGAAGAAGAAGAAGGAGAAGAAAGAAAAGAAAAAAAGAAAAACTTACTGGGCACCAACCCAATCTTATAAAATCAGCCAGGCTCATCCCAAGGGTGGGGTGGGGGAATGAGAGAGGTGGCTGGGTGCCAAAAAGGACTGTGGGAGATAAAGAAAAGGGGGCTCCCAGATGGAAGGGAAGGGTACTGATTGTGTTAATGGGAGGGATGCAAAAGGCACCTCAGAAGAGGGGGATTTAAGGGGCAAAAAAGGTCAATGCTTTCTCTATCCAGGCACAGTGCTGGAGGGGACTCACTGCTACTAGCTGCTCACCCATGGCACTTGGAGAACAGGGCCCTATGAGCCAGATGAGCCCATCTGAAAAACGAATGATAGACTGTCCCTTCCCACTGTGATCCCCTATTCAAGGGTGCACCTGGCTTGCCTGCCTGACACTTCAGGACTTGGGACTCAGCTACTCCTCACTACTCAGCAACATGCTGTACACACACATACCTCAGGGCTGGGGTACTGGGGGAAACAACAAATTAGACAGTGGATGTGGGAAGGTCGGTGGCCTATCTCCTACCCCCATTAAAATACAAAAGAAAAGGGGCACCTGGGTGGTTCAGTCTGTTAGGTATCTGACTCTTGATTTCCACTCAGGTCATGATCTCAGGGTCCTAGGATTAAGCCCTGCATCAGGCTCTGTGCTCAGTGGGATGTGTTCTTGAGATTCCTTCTTCCTCTGCTTCTCCCCTTGCTTGCTCTTTCTCTATCTCTCTCTAAAATAAATCTTTTAAAAATATTTTTAAAATAAGCCTCAAAAATGAAATAATCACAAAGTGGAATTACATCCTCAAACAACTCCTGTGATTCTCACACTGTCCCTCCTTGCTACCCACCCAGGGGCTCTGGGACTGTGAATGCCACCCAGGCAGTCCTGGGCTCAGAAAACAGGGACTTGGGCCATAGCAGGAGGGAAAAGGGCCCAAGAAAGAAGGCTGGTCAGGACACCAGCATGGGGCTTGGTTGGGCCAGCCAAGTTCAGCAGGCAGGAAGGTAGACAAAGGGCCAAATGCTCACATGCACACACATGTGTACCCTGGAAGCACCTGCTTTGCCTTGCCCTTCTTTTCATCACTGCTTCCTCCTGAGGCTCACCAGACATGTGGTGCAGGACTGGGGATACTAAAGACCTTGGAGAGGTAGCCCTTCTCCTTCAAACTCCTCCTAGGCTAGCCTCTGCTGCCTGGATGGGGCCATTACTGCTTTAGAGAGAGAGAAGGGGTAAGAGCCTATAGTCCAATTCAGGAATCCTGAAAGACAAGTCCTGACCCTTTTCACTCCTCAGGGAAATCCTGCAGTGCCTGGACCTTGGAAAGCTGCCTTAAATGTTCCACTTCTTTCTCTACATGGAGGGGGTCCTGGAAGATGGGGTGAGGCCCTCCTCTTTCCCCCAGATGCTCCTGGGGCCTCTTCTCAGGCAGTCAGGCAGTCCCAAGTGTAGGATGGGAAGCAGTCTGTGCCCATTTTCTTCCCAGCTGGGGTCCAAACCCATTCCTAAGATAAAATTTTATATATATATATATATATATATATATATATATGAATTTAAAAATGCTCAAAGGAGGGGGATAGGTAGGCAGCAGGTGCTCATGGTCTATGAGAAAAGTGGTTCTCTCACCTTGGCCCTCATCCTCTTCTGAGTCAGATGCACACTTTTCCTGCCACACTTCAGATGAGGGAAACCCCTTGTAGGATATGAGGCTACAGTCCAGTGTATACCTTCACCCTCCAGAAGCTGAAGCTCAAGTGCATCTGTAGGACTAGGAATACAGTGATGAAAACCAGCATGATGAAGGCACAGTTGAGGACAGCCATCACCTCAGGCTATTTCCCTTTAGCTGGGACTCCACCTGCACCTCTGGGGGCAGCTGCTGCTAGGGGATTCAAGGCTGCTCTGGTTCTGCTTGGACCACATCTGCTCCATGGGGTTTAAGGAGGCGTGTCAGGGGTAATTGGGGCAGTCTGTTGGGGCCATCCCTGGGATGTGGCACACAAAGTGTGGCAGGGGGCATAGAAAATGCTGCCCCAAATGATCTCCACATCATTCTCAGTGCTATAGTGTGTAGAAGTCTGATGGTCAATGCTGGACACAGCTCTTCAGGTGCACACCACATTGGCCTGGCTGGAAGTGAGGGTCTTGTCATTGCTGTTCTCAAGAGGTATGTGCAGGCCCTCAGAGCTGTGATACACAGCACAAGGGTGAACTTAGTGTCCCAAAGTTGTCTTTGCTGGTATTTTCAGTCTCCAGGACCCACTGCCCCGAGCGGTCCTCATTCCAGGAATGGTTTTGAAGGCCCAGTTATTAAGCCCATCTGTAGAAGAATTGTCTGACCTGGCAGCCAGAAAGGTGAAGCAGGTGCTTATGGGGCTGACCAGGTGGATGGCCAGGTTGCTATGACGATTTTAAGACAGGGTAAGGCAGGACTGTGCACGCTCCAGTTGTGTGATATGACTGAGCTCCTCCAGGCAGGCAGTCACAGTATTTTGTACTTCTTGCTGCTTCCTGATGTCCTTGATGTAGATATCCCTGATGCAGTTCTAGGCCAGGGCCACCATAGCACCTGTGTCCAACAGCCTATAGCCCTATGAATAGCTCACTTTTTGTCCAAACCATTGGTGAACTGTCATTAACAATGAGGTAGGCTAGCTTTGAGGTCTCACCAGGCAGCATTCTTTTTGTCTTCAAGGCAAGAGTGATGGTGCCAGATGCCAATGGGGCAGAGGCCTAGGTGACCATGTGAGACTCTGTGCACTTAACTTCTACTGCAAGTCCCTAGTCACTATCTACTTCTTGCTCTGTTTGCCACTGCTATAATCTGTGGCTGGTGTGGATAACAGGCCTTGATGCACCAGAACACATTGCTAAGCTTTGTCATGCTGCTGATGGACAGCATGTAGATGCTGTTGATATAGCGGTCACAGTTAAAGCTGTCATGCACCTAGCCCCCATTTCCTGAGGCCCAAAGATGGAGCCCATCATCTGTGGCCCTTTCTCCCTACTAGGAGAAAGGCCTCCTAACAAGGTACATAGACCTATCCATGGTCTTGCTGTCATCCCCGGGACCCCAGCTAGCACTGTAGATGTGGATGTGTTTGGGGCTCAGGCCTAGGGAACATGCCTCTACTACATCTGTCACCTCACTGTCTGACCACACCTATGCCACAGACACCATCGTGAGTCACCTCAGCCTCCTGGCCTACACACCTTGTGCCATGCCAGTTATCATTCTTCTGTGTGTACTGAGACAGGGGTTCGGGGTCCTGGTCATTGACATTGAAGGTGGCCCCAGGATCATAATGCCTTGCAAATTTGGGTGATTCTTCTCAATGCCATCATCCAGAATTGAGGCCACAATGTCATACTCCTATAGCTGTGAGCCCAGGCCTCCTTCATGTTGAGGTCCCACTGGTGATGGCAGAGAGCTATCACTGCTGGAGAAATGGTATCCCTGGGTTCCTGGTACACATCCCTTTGGTCTAATGCTTTGCCACCTGCTGCTCTATCCACTGTACTTGAGGCTCCCTCTAGAGGCCACTGTGTTGCTGGTTGGTGAGGCAAGAGGGACTGCATTGTCACCTCTCCCTGCCAGAAGTGGTAATACTTGCTGAGATCTGGTCCAGGATGAAGAAGTCATGCTTGTTTGCCAGGCTGTCAGCTACAGCTGGGCCTCCTGGAATGCTCACCCAGGAGCTGGTGTAGATCTTTGTGCCAAGGGCATGGCCGCCAGCAGGACCGAGGCACCTGCTGCTACCACCCATAGCAAACAGGGCCTCAGCATTATGGTCCTCCCTCACGGAGAGCAGTGTCACCACTGGTAGGCTGGGCAAGTGGTTTCTACCCAGCCAGCTACCAGTGCAGTTTGGTCTGGCCTGGGACTCCAGCTCCATAGCACGCTCCTCTTCAATTTTTTAAAGAGTTTTAAAAGAATTGGTAATTCTTTAATAAATGTATGATAAAATTTCCCAGAGAGGCCTCTGGACCTGGAGTTGTCTTTGTTGAGAGTTTTTTGATTACAGATTCAATTTCCTTTCTAGTAATCCATCTGTTCAGATTTTCTATTTCTCAGGATTTAGTCTGTGAAGGTTTCATGTTTCTAGGAATTTGTCCATTTCTTGTAGGTTGTACAATTTGTTGGCATGTAAGTGTGCATAACAGTCTCATATGATAATTTGATTATTTTGTATATCAAAGGATATACAGTAATGTCTCCTTCATTTCTAATTTTATGTATTTTGATATTCTCTCTTTCCTCTTAGTAAATCTAGCTAATGGTTTGCCTGTTTTGTTTGAATAAGCTCTTAGATTCATTAATCTTTTCCATTGTTTTTTGGTCTCTATTTCATTTATTTTAACTCTGGCCTTTGTTTCCTTCTTTGTACTAAGATTTACTTTTTTTTTCATTTTTTTCCTATTCTAAGAGGTATAAAGTCAGATTCTTTATTTGAACTTTTCCTTTTCTTTTTAAGTGTAGCTGTTTATCACTATGAACTTGCTGTAGAACTGCTTTTGCTGGATCCCATTAGTTTTGGAATATTGTATCTCTCTGTTTGTTTTATTCCTCTTTTTATTTCTTCTTTGACTCGTTGGTTGTTCAGTAACATGTTTTGTTTACACATATGTTAATGCCCAATTTTCTTTTTGTAACTGGCTTCTAATTTCATACCATTGTGGTTGGAAATGATGCTTGACATGATCTCTATCTTTTTAAATTTATTAAGACTTGTTTTGTGACCCAACATATAATCTCCCAGAAAATATTGTGTTAGCTTGATAAAAATGTGTGTTCTGCTGATTCTGGATAGAATGTTTTATAAATATCTGTCATGTCCATCTAATCTAATTTGTCATTTAAACCCATTGTTTCCTTAGTGATTTTCTGTCCATTGTTGAAAGTGGGGCATTCTTCGATTACTGTATTGTTGTCTATTTATCCCCTCAGGTCTGTTAATATTTGCATTATATATTTATGTTCTCCTATGTTTTCTGCATCTCATGTTGATTTTTCTATTTGGTTTTTAAATATTCTCTTGTATAAAATCTTTTACTTACAAAGTACTAATATTTTCACAGATTTTGTTTTAAATATATTATCTCAATTTAGAGTCAATAATATTTGCATTTTTATGGCAGCCATTGAATATCTTGAAATGTAGTAATACAGGGGTGCCTGGGTAGCTCAGTCAGATCACCATCTAACTCTTGATTTTGTGTCAGGCCATAATCTCAGGGTTGTGAGATTGAGCCCCACATCAGGCTTTGTGCTGGGCATGAAAACTGCTTTGTAAGATTTCCTTCCTCCCTCTCCTTCTGCCCTGACTCAGCCACTCACCGTCTCTCTTTTCTCTCTCTCTCAAATAAATAAATAAATAAATAAATTTAGTAGTATGAAATTTGATAGTCTTCTACTTTATGTTTTTTCCTTTCTTCTTATTTATTCTATTCTTATTTAAGAAATAGTTGCCTAATAGAAGTAATATATTTTCTAAAACTACATTTTTCAGTATTGCTTTTTACCTTTTGTTTAATCAGGTTTATTAAGGTCTAATTTAAACTGTACTCTGTTCCCTGAATTTGGCAGTTATTGTCAAGTAATGCCATCATAATGAAAATGTTGAAAACTTGAATTCCCCCCAAAGTTTATTAGTATCACTTTGCAATCAGGGTTTAACCCCAACTCTCAGCCCCTTGTAACCAGTGATGTTTTCAGTTTTTATAATTTTGCCTTTGGCAGAATGGCATATAAATGCAGTAAAGCGATGTGGGTTTGGGGTCTGGCTTCTTTTATTTAACAAAATACATTTGAAGTATACATATGTAGTTACTTCTTCAATAGTTTTTCTTCCCTTTTATTTGTAAGTATTATAATCATACAAATATTCCACATTGTTTACATATCACCAGTTGAAGAATGTAAGGGTTGCTTTTTTTCGAGGAAATAAAGCTGCCATAAACTGTCAGATGAGTTTTTGCATGAACATGTTTTCATTTCTTCTGAAGAAATACCCAAGAATGGGATAGCTGTTATATGATACATGTATATTTAACTTTATAAAACATTGCCAGACTGCCTTCCAAAGTGGCCCTGCTATTTTAGTTTTCCACCAACAAGGTATTAGGATTCCAGTTGATTCACATCCTTTGCCCTTTTTGAAGAAATCAGTTGATTACATTTACACGGGTCCATTTCTGCATTTTGTGTCCTATTTCATTGATCTGTTCACCAATACTATTGTTTCCATTACTGTACCTTCAAATTGTCATGACATTGTGAGTCCCTTAACTTGTTCTTTTTATACTTATTTTGACTATTTCTGTTTATCTGCATTTTAATATAAATTTAGTATTAACTTGTTGATATTTACCCCCCAAAAAAATTTCTGGGATTTTTGTTAGAATTGTGTAGAAATGGTAGATAATATTAGGGAAAATTCATATCTTAACAATCTTGTGTCTTCAGATACATGAACATTATATATTTCTTTTTTCCTTAGTTATGTTGTTTTATTTTACTCATTTTTTTCTTTTTTCTCTTTTTAGTTTCCAGTATACAGAATATATATAGACATCTCTATATATCGATCCATTGCTAGAATTGTACCCAAATATTTTTCTTTGTGTGTATTACTTTTAAATGATTTTTTCTTTTCATTTTGAATTGTTGTGTTCATTGCTATTTCATGGGAATGCAATTTACTTCTGTAGTTTAACCTTTTATTTTGGCCCTTGCTGAACCCACTAGTTCCAGGTACATTTTGTGTACTCTTTAGAATTGAGTAATCTATGAATAGAGGTAATTTTACTTACTCTTTTTCATTTTGTGTGTACTTTTTCAATCTATGTACTAAATCTGGTTTGTTAAAATTCTGTTGAGGTTGGTCATGAATATTCTCATGAAAACTATTTAATATACTTTACTTATAATGTCAATATGTAGTCTTAGTGTTTGGTAGTCATGGCCTCATATATGACTTTGGAGGTATTTCCTCTCCTCTATTTTCCAAACAAGACTGGAGAATTAGTGTATTTCTTTTTTAAATATTTGGTAGATTTTAGCAAAGAAAACATCAGCACTTAATTTTTAAAAATTGTTTTGAATCACAGAATTAAATTTTGACAGAAAATTTTGAACCACAAATTAATTTTTTTAGTAGACATATCGCTATTCAGGGTACCTATTTCTTCCTGAGTGAGTATTATAGTTTGTGTCTTTCAGAGAATTTCTTCATCTAATGTTCCAAATCTATGGGTACAGAGTTTTTGGTATTGATTTTTGTCTGTTAAACATTTGTAGGGTCAGTCATGATGTTCCCTAATTCATTTCTGATACTATTAATTTGTATCTTCTCTCATTTTTTTTATTGTAGTTGACACACAATGTTACATTAGTCTCGGGTGTAACAAGATAGTGATTCAAAAAATCTATCCATTATGCTATCCTCACCACAAGTGTAGCTATTATCTGTCCCAATATGAGACTATTAAAATATCAATGACTTTATTTCCTTATTGTACCTTTTACCCCTAACTTATTCATGCCATAACTGGAACTGTTACATCCCACTCTCTTTTACACGTTTTTTCCATCCTCTCACTGCCCTCCTTCCACCCCTACAGCAACCATCTGTTTGTTCTCTGTACTTATGGATCTTTTTCTGCTTTTTGTTTATTTATTTATTTTTAGAATCTACATATAAGTGAAATCATACAGTTTTTGTCTTTTTCTGTCTTATTTCACTTATTTCACAGTAACCTTTAGGTTCATCCATATTGGTGCAAATGGCAAGATCTCTTTTTATGGCTGAGTAATATCCCATACACACCACTTTTTTATCCATTCATCTATTGATGGACACTTGGGCTGCTTCCACATCTTATATTTTGTAAATAATCCTGCAGTATACATAGAAATGCATACATCTTTTTGAATTAATGTTTTTGGGCTTTGGGAGAGGGGAGGAATAAATAGCTAGTAATATATTATTGGATCACATGGTATTTCTATTTTTAATTTTTTAAGGAACCTCCAAACTGTTTTCTTCAGTAGTTGTACCTATTACATTGCTACCAACAGTGCATCAAAGTTCTTTTTTCTCCACATCCTTGTCAATACTTGTTTCTTTTCTTTTCCTTCTGACAGGTGTAAGGGGATATCTCATTGTGGTTTTGATTTTCATTTCCCCAATGACTAGTAATGTTGATCATCTTTTCATGTGCCTGTTGGCCATCATGTCATCTTTGGAAAAATATCTATTCAGGTTCTCTGCCCAGATTTTAATTGGATTTTTCTGCATTGAGTTGTATAAGTTCTTTATACACTTTGAATATTATCCCCTTATTGGATACATCATTAGTAAATGTCTTCTCCCATTTACTAGGCTGCTTTTTTTAAATCTCAGTTTCTTTTGCTGTGTAAAAGCTTTTTATCTGGGTATAGTCTTAATAGTTTATTTTTGCTTTTATTTTTCTTGCCTAAGTAGACCTATCTATAAAAATGTTGCTATGACTGATAACAAAGAAATTGCTGCCCATGTTTTATTCTGGGAATTTTATGGTTTTATGTCTCACATTTAGGTCTTTTGTCCCTTTCGAGTTTATTTCTTTGTATGGTATAAGGACGTGGTCCTGTTTCATTATTATGTATGTAGCTATCCAATTTCCCCAGTATCATTTATTAAAGAGACTGTCTTCTCCATATTATATATTCTTTTCTCCTTTGAAATATATTGATTGATCTCTTTTCTTTTCCATTGACCTGTGGGTCTATCTTTGTTTTGATTACTAAAGCTAAGTACTATATTTTGAAATCTGGGATTGTAATACCTTCAGCTTTTTTCTTTTTCCTCAAGATTGCTTTGGCTTGGCCCCTGATGAACTTCTGTGGTTCCATACAAACTTTAGTAATATTTGTTCTGTGAAAAATTCTACTGGTATTTTGTTAGGGATTGAATATATAGGTTGCTTTGCATAGGACAGAGACTTTAACAATATTAATTTTTCCAACCCATAAGCATGGAATATTTTTCCATTTGTTTGTATTGTCTTCAGTTTCTTTTACCAATATTTTATAGTTCCAGAGTACAAGTCTTTCACTTATTTGGTTAAGTTTATTCCTATGGGTTATTTTTGTTGTTGCTGTTGTTTTGATTTTTTTTGTTTGTTTTTTTGTTGTTGTTTTTTGCTTTTGCTTTTTCTGGGGAGAGAGGAGTAGTACAATTGTAAAGGGAATTTTTTTTTCTTAATTTCTCTTTCTGCTACATCATTATTCATAGAAATGCAATTGATTTCAGTGTACTAATTTTGTATCCTGCAAATCCTACAACTTTACTGAATCCCATTTATTAGGCTTTTTTTTTTTTTTAATTTTCAAGCATCATTAACGTGTAATGGTCAGTTTTAGATATATTATGTGAAAGTATGAGAATTATGTGAAGAATTACCATTTTTTATTGTGTTATGTTAGTCACCATACAGGAAATCATTAGATTTTGATGTAGTGTTCCATGATTCATTGTTGACATATTATACCCAGTGTTCCATGCAATCTGTGCCCTCCTTAATACTCATAACCAGGATCACCCACCCTTTACCCTTCACCCCCTTGATTCTAAAACTCTCCATTTGTTTCCCAGAGGCCATGGTCTCTCATGGTTCATCTCCCATTTTGATTTCTCCTCCTTCATTTTTCTCTTCTCCTCATGTCCTCCGTGCTATTCCTTACGTTCCACAAATAAGTGAAACTATATGATAATTGACTTTCTCTGTTTGACTTATTTCACTTGGCATAATCTCCACCAGTCCCATCCAAGTTGATGCAAAAATTGGGTATTCATCCTTTCTGATGGCTGAGTAATATTTCATTGTATATTTGGACCACATCTTTTTTTTTTTTTTAAGATTTTTATTTATTTATTTGACAGAGAGAGAGATCACAAGTAGGCAGAGAGAGAAAGGGGGAAGCAGACTCCCTGCTGAGCAGAGAGCCCAATATGGGGCTCAGTCCCAGGATACTGAGATACCTGGATACCCTGAGATCCCAGGATACCTGAGCCAAAGGCAGAAGCTCAACCCACTGAGCCACCCAGGCACCCCTAGACCACATCTTCTTTATTCATTCATCTGTTGAAGGGCATCTTGGTTCTTTCCACAGTTTAGCTATTGTGGACACTGCTGCTAAGAACATTGAGGTGCATTTGGTGTGCATTGGGGTGCACCCATCTTTTCACAACATCTGTTTCTTTGGGTAAATACCCAGTAATGCAATTGCTGAGTCATATCATAGCTCTATCTTTAATTTCTTGAGGAACCTCCACATTGTTTTCCAAAGTGGTTGCACCAATTTGCATTCCTCCCAATAGTATAAGAGGGTTTCCCTTTCTCCCCAACTTCTCCAACATTTGTTATTTCTCACCTTGTCAATTTTTGGCATTCTAACTGGTGTAAGGTCATATCTCAATGTGGTTTTGATTTGAATTTCCCTGATGGCTAATGGTGATGAACACTTTTTCACATGTCTGTTAGCCATTTGTATGTCTTCTTTGGAGAAGTGTCTGCTCATGACTTCTGCCCATTTTTTGACTTGATTATCTGTTTTCTGGAGTGTTGAGTTTGAAAAGTTCTTTATAGATTCTGGGTATCAGTCCTTTGTCTATAGTTTCATTTAAAAATATCTTCCCCCACTCTGTGGGTTGCCTTTTTGTTTTGTTGACTGTTTATTTTGCTGTTCAGAAGCTTTTTATCTAGATGAATGAAGTCCCAGAAGTTTATTTTTACTTTTGTTTCCCTTGTCTTTGGAGACATGTCTTGAAAGAAGTTGCTGTGGCCAATTTTGAAGAAGTTTCTATGTTCTCCTCAAGGATATTGATGGATTCCTATCTTAAGTTGAGGTCTTTTATCCATTTTGAGTTTGTGTGTGGTATAAGAGAATGGGCCATTTCATTTTTTTTCTGTATATAGCTGTCCAGTTTTCCCAGCACCTTTTATTGAAGAGAGTGTCTTTATTGGATATTTTCTCCTGCTTTGTCAAAGATTAGTTGACCACAGAGATTAGAGTTCATATCTGGGCTCTGTCTTCTGTTCTATCGGTCTATGTGTCTGTTTTTGTGCAAGTACCATGCTGTGTTAGTGTGTTAGTGATCACAGCTTTGTAATACAGCTTGAAATCAGGCAACAGGATACCCCCAGCTTTGTTTTTCTTTTTTCAACATTTCCTTGGTGATTCGGGGTCTTTAGGATTGTTTGTTCCAGCATTTTGAGAAATGCTGTTGGTATTTTGATTGAGATGGCATTGAAATTATAGATCGCCTGCGCATCATAATCATTTTAATGATGTTTATTCTTCTGACCCATGAGTATGGCACATTTTCCCATCATTTTGTGTCACCTTCAATTTCTTTCATGATCATTCTGTAGTTCTTCAAGTATAGACCTTTTACCTCTTTGGATAGGTTTATTTCAAGGTCTCTGATGGTTTTTGGTGCTATTATAAGTGTAATTGATTCTCTAATTTCCCTTTCTATAGTTTCATTGTTAGTGTATAAGAAAGCAACTTATTTCTGTGCATTGATTTTGTATCCTGGCACATTACTGAATTGTTGTATAATTTGGGAGTGGAGACTTTTGGGTTTTCCAAATTGAATATCATGTCATCTACAAGGAGAGAGATTTTGACTTCTTCTTTGCCATTTCAAAGATGTTTTATTTCTTTTTGTTGTCTGATTACTGTTGCTAGGAATTCTAGGACTGTGTTGAACAGTAGTGGCAAGAGTGGACATCCTTGTCATGTTCCTGATCTTAAGGGGTAGTCTTTCAGCCTTTCCCTTTGAGAATGGGGTTTTCATAGATAGATTTTATAAAATTGAGGGATATTCCCTCTATCATTAAACTCTGGAGAGTTTTAATCAGGAAAGGATGCTGTACTTTGTCAAATGCTTTTTCTGCATCAGTTGAGAGGACCATGTGGTTCTTCTCTCTCCTCTTATGTGTCCTATCACATTGGTTGATTTGTGAATGTTGAGCCACCCTTGCATCCCAGGGATAAATCCCAGCTGGTCGTGGTGGATAATCTTTTAATGTACTGTTGGATCCTTTTAGCTAGGATCTTTTTGAGAATCTTGGCATCCATTTTTGCCAGGGATATTGGTCTGAAATTATTTTTAATGGTGTCTTTGCCTGGTTTGGGAATCTGGGTAATGATGGCCCATAGAAAGAGTTTGTAAGTTTTCCTTCTATTTTTTGAAACAGCATCAGGAGAATAGGTATTATTTCTTCTTTGAATATTTGGTAGAATCCCCCAGGGAATCCAACAGGTCCTGAACTCTTGTTTTGGGGGAGGTTTTTGATCACTGCTTCAATCTTGTTATTAGGGATTGATCTATTCAGGTTGTCAGTTTCTTCCTGAGTAAGTCTTGGGAGTTTATAGTTTCTGGGAATGCATCCGTTTCTTCTGGGTTGCTTAACTTATTGGCATATAGCTGTTGATAATGATTTCTGATGATTGTTTCTATTTCCTTGGTGTTAGTCATGATCTTTCCCCTTTCATTCATAATTTTATTAATTGGGATCCTCTTTATTTTATTTTGGATTAGTTTGGCCAGTGGTTTATCAATCTTATTAATTCTTTCAAAGAACCAGCTTCTACTTTCATTGATCTGTTCTTTAGCTAAAAATCTAATTTGTCTGATATGAAAATTGCTACCCCAGCTTCCTTTTGAGGCCCGTTGTCATGAAAGGTATCTCTTCATCCCTTCACTTTCAGTCTGGATTTATATTTTAGGTTTGAAATGTGTCTCTTGTAGACAGCATATAGGTGGGTCCTCTCATTTTATCCAGTCTACAACCCTGTGCTGTTTTATTGGAGCATTTGGGCCATTCATTTGGAGAGTGATTATTGACAGATAAGATTTTATTGTTGTCATGTTGCCTGTGAAGTCCTTGTCTCTACAGATTAGTGGTCACATATTCTTTCAGTGGCTTCTGGTCCTGGAAGCTTCTTATCACTCCATCTCTTCTGAATGACAGCCTTGCCAGGTAGAGGTCTTGGTTGCACATTCTTCTCATTTAGTACTCTGAATATGTCTTGGCAGCCCTCTGGATTGCCAGGTCTCTGTGGTCAGGTCTGATGTTATTCTGATGTTCTTCCCTCTGTACACAAGTAATCTCTTCCCCCTAACTGCCCTAAAAATGGTTTCCATGGTTCTAAGATTTGTGAGTTTTACTACTACATGCCTGGGGGTTGATCTTCCCTCATTGATCTTGGGGGGTATCCTCTCTGCCTCTAGAACATGATTACTTATTTCATTCTGCAGATTAGGGAAATTGTCAGCTACAGTTTGGTCAGATATATCTTCTAGTCCTCTGTTTCTCTTTCTCTCTCCACCCCCTCAGGGATTCCAGTAATTCTGACTTTGGAACATTTCACAGCATCATTTATTTCTCTAATTCTGTTTTCATGTATTTTAAGCTATTTGTTCAAGGCCTCCTCTTCTCCTTTTTTTTCTATCAGTTTGTCTTCAAGATCACTCATTTGTTCTTCTGCCTCATCTACCCTAAATCTTGGACTATTTAGATTATATTGGCTCTCATTGATAACATTTTTAAGTTCTGCCATATCTGCTCTCCCTTCTGTCCTTAACAGATCTATGTTGCAATTAATAGTTTTCTCCAGTCTAACTATTGTCTTCATAACTGATACCCTGAAGTCTATTTCTGATACCTTGCTTAGGTCCATATCCATTAGATCTGCTGGAGAGGCCATTATCTGTGGGTCTTTTCTTTGCTGAGAATTCCTCCTCCTTATCATTTAGTTGAGTTGTGGTTGAGGGGATGTATACTTGAAAATATCAACCACTAACCAGACAAGGTGCACCCTGGGAAGATATGGAGTAATCAGAAGTCACTGCTAAAAAGAAAGAAAGAAAAAAAAAAGCCAAAATGAACCCCAAGAGTAAGATTTATAAAGCACAAAACCAAAAAGAAACATACCAACAAAAGAAAGTGAAAAAAATAAAAAGTGTGTGGGAGGTGATGGGAAGATGGTTATAATCCTTTGATGTGGGCGAGAAAGTATATTTCAGTTCTTCCTGGTTGTGTCTTGTTATCTTGTTAGAGAACTCAACTTTCTGGAGATACAAGGAAATTAAGACTGATGTATATATATAAAGGTAGTATTGATGGGGAAAAGGATGATATTGTCACTTTATATCTATCTATCTATCTATCTATCTATCTGTATATTGATATATACAATATATGTGTTATATATAAAGAAAAAAAATATATGTATGAAAAGTTCAAGATAAAAAGTTACTATGGAGTATGTTGTATTAAACACCTAGTTGAAATGGTAAGTAGGTTAAGAAGAAATAAAAAGAACAAAGAACTAGAATCTTATATGAGAATCACTATTCCAGCTTTCTTTTGAGCACTATTGGCATGAAAGATGCTTCTCCATCCCTTCACTTTCAGTCTGGATGTATCTTAAGGTTTCAGATGTGTCTCTTGTAAACAGCATATGTTGTTTTATCCAGTAGGCTACTCTGTGCTGTTTTATGGGAGCATTTAGGCTATTCACATTGAGAGTGATTATTGAAAGATAAGTTTTATTGACATCATGTTGCCTGAGAAGTCCTGGTTTCTGTAAATTGTCTCTGTAAATTTGTGTTCTATGTCACTGTTGGTTGGATTCATTCTTCTTTTATGGAACCCTCCTTAGTATTTCTTGTAATGCCAGCCTGGTGGTCACATACCCTTTTAAACCTTGCCAGTTTTGGAAGCTCTTTATGTCTCCATCCATTCTGAATGTCAGCCTTGCTGGATAAGGTATTCCTGGCTGCATGTTCTTCTCATTTAGTGCTGTGAATATGTCTTGTCAGCCATTTCTAGCTTGCCAGGTTTCTATGGACAGGTCTGATGTTATTCTGATGGTCCTTCCTCTGTATGTAAGGAATCTCTTCACCCTATCTGCCCTTAAGACCTACTGTCTGAAATTATGATTTGTGAATTTCACAATTAAGTGTCTGGATGTCTTTTTAGACTTGTTGATCTTGGGAGGTTTCTTTTCAGCCTCTAGGGCACGAGGTGGGTATTAAGGATGGCATATATTATATGGAGCACTGTATGTGGTGCATAAACAATGAATCTTGGAACAATGATAAAACAAAATTAAATTAAAAAAAGAATCATGAGAAAGAATTTAAAAGAGAGAGAGAGAAGTTAGATCCAAGAAGCATACATGCTGTGAAGCAATACCAGGAGTGTAATATAGTGTTTTACCCTGGTGTTGGGGTTTTACAGTTTTATGGGGACCCTGTGGTTGTTGTCCTCTTGTTCTTTTAGCTTGTCTTCTGGAGGCGGGGCCTGCTGTGTTGTTTTTCAATCAATCCTGCTTAGGTGGAGTTGCCCTGCCCCCTCTCAAGGGGTTGGGCTCCATGGAAGCTGGGTTTTGTTCTCTGGAGTCTTTTGTTCTCTGGTGGCATTTTGTGCTTTTCAGAGGGTCAGAGCAAAGTAAACTTCCTGCACTCTGACCTCTGCCTTGGAGACAATCCACAGTCTGCTTTTATCTCAATGGTCTGGAAAACACAGACCTCCCCCCCACCACACACAAGTTCCATTGAATACCACAGCTTCCTATGAGTAGTGCATGCTCACCAGAGACTGTCTCAGTGGTCAGTGGAGGTCCACACTTACCCCCATGCCACAAAAACCACCAGTGATATTAGTCTGAGTGAGCCTGGTACTGGTGGCTGCCATTCCTGGCAATGCTGACTTGAATCTTTCCTGAGTCCTCTCAGCTACAGATGAGTAGTGGCTACAGGCAGTCTGTGGACCATGGATTTAGGTCCAAGCTTATGGCTGCCGGGTCCCAGCAATCATCTCTTAAGTCCTTTTGGTCTGTTTGAGTGCTGTTATCAGTCCTTTCCCTCTAGAAGCCACCAGTCCCCAAGCTATCACTTGGTTACCAAGCACAGGGCACTTTCTCTTTGGGGTATTACTTTCCAATGGTTAGCTTTTGGTGGCTCCCTCCCCCTTCTGTTTATCCTCCATTATCTGTCTGTGCAATCCCAACTCCATCCTTTGTACCTCTCTACTGATGATCCTTTGCCCCTGTAGAAATCCAGAAGTGTATAATCTTACATCTTAGGCTGATTTCCTCCATTTACTAGTTTCATAGTTTTTTGTTTGTTGTTTCTGTTGGCATCTTTAGGTTCTTCCATGTAGAATAGTATATCATTTGCAAATAGTGATAAATTAACTTCTTCTTTACCAAACTGGATTTTTTTTTTTTATTTCTTGTTATTGTCTGATTCCTGGGCCAGGAACTTCCATACGTTGAATAACAGTGGTGAGAACATTGGCTTTTTCCTGATCCTAGAGGAATAACACTGTTTTTCACAATTGAATGTTATTTTAGCTATTGGTTTTCATACATGGCCTTTATTATATTGAGGTATGTTCCCTCTAAATCCACTTTGTAGAGAGTTTTTATCTTGAATAGATGTTGAATTTTGTCAAATACTTTTTTTGTATTGAGGTGATCATATGATTGTTACTTTTTTTTTTTTTTTAAGATTTTACTTATTTATTTGACAGGCAGAGAGGCAGTCAGAGAGAGAGGAGAAAGCAGGCTCCCCATAGAGCAGAGAGCCCAAAGCAGGGCTTGATCCCAGGACCCTGGTATCATGACCTGAGCCGAAGGCAGGCTTTAACCCACTGAGCCACCCAGGCACCCTACTCTTTATTTTTTAATGTGTGTTATGTTGATTGATTTGCAAATATTCAGGCATCCTAGCATCCCCAGAACAAATTCCACTTGGTTGTGGTGAATGATCCTTTTAATGTTTCTTGCATGCAGTTTTCTAATATTTTGTTGAGGATTTTTGCATCTATATTCATCAGGGATATTGGCCTATACTGCTTTTGTTTGTTTTTGTAGTGTCTCTGTCTGATTTTGTTAAGAGGGTACTGTTAGTCTCATAGAATATATTTGGAAGCTTTCCTTACTCTTCTATTTTTTGGAACAGTTTGAGAAGGATAAATATTAACTCTAGGATAAATATTAACTCTTTATGTCTTTGGTAAATTTCAACTGTGGGTACAAGCCAGGGGTTTCCAAGGGAGCTCTACACAGAAGGCACCCTGGTAGAGTGGCTGGAATGAAATCAGGTGAGAGCCAGGAGGACACAGAGAATTTATTCTGAGGGTGCTCTAGCAACCCACCTGAAGCTGCAGTTTTATGGACCTGGAGTGTTTTGGGGGTGTTTTGCACCTGTATCACCTTTGCATGATGGCTAGGACTGTAGTGAACTCTGACCAGGGGTGTCCCAGTGTGCACTGCACAGCAGGCAGTCTTGGTGGGATGGCTGACGCTGGTATGCAAAAGCATTTGGCTGGCTAGGACACCAGGACTCTGCTCCCATCTACACTATCAAGGTGAAGAGGGAATGTAAGCCATACCATTCACCAGTCCCTCTGACACAGAATTCTAACAGTTCTCTTGTTGCTGTTCGACAGGATCCTATGGTTCATTCTTTTGTATTTGAGTTTGTGTTTTAAATAGCAGGTTTTTTTTTTCTTTTTTTCTATGCCCAAAGACATTCAGTATAATCCCTCTCTCCACTGCATTAGTAGCATTGGGGGTGGGCATTCCCTTTATTGTCATGTTTCCAGATCTCTTGCCATTCTCTATGTGATTTCTCTATCTTTTCTTATTAGAAGCTTTCAGTTAGCCATCAGTTCCTTTTCAGGAGGAATTACTCTAGAAATAGACAAAGATTTGGTGTGTTAGTGGAAGAAGTGATTTCAAGATCTTCCTATATCCCCATCTTGGGCCCTTTCCCTGTCATTAAAAAAGAAAAAAAAATCTGGGTGGTGCCTGGTTGGCTCAGTGGGTTAAGCCTCTGCCTTCAGCTCAGGTCATAATCTCAGGGTCCTGAAATTGAGCCCCACATCGGGTTCTCTGCTCAGCAGGGAGCCTGCTTCCCCCTCTCTCTCTGCCTACCTCTCTGTCGACTTGTGATCTCTGTCAAATAAATAAATTTTAAAAAGTCTTTTAAAAAAATCTGGTTGGAGATTTATCATTTTATCAATCTCAAAAAACAGGCTTTGCTTTCATTAAGTATTCCTCATTATGTTTGGTTTTTAAAGTCATCGATTTCTTCTTTTATCTAAATTATTTTTCATTTTGCATTTTTAGGGCTTAATTCATTCTTCTGTCTATAGTTTTTTTTTTTTTTTAAATAGAGGCTTAGAGTACTGACTTAAGACTTCTTTTTAAGTGTAAGCATTCAAAGCTATACATTTCTCTCCTAACACTACTTTAGCTGTATCTCCAAAATTTTTATTATTATATCTTCATTCTTTGGTGTTCAATTAGCCAACATATAGTACATCATTAGTTTTTGATGTAGTGTTGAATGATTCATTAGTTGTATATAACACCCAGTGCTCATCACATCACATACCTTCCTTACCTGGTTGCACTATCCCCTCAATCCCCTCCCTTCAGTAATCCTCAGTTTGTTTCCCAGAGTTCAGAGTCTCTCATGGTTTGTCTCCTCTGATTTCTTCCCAGTTTTTCCTCCCTTCCCCTGTGGTCCTCTATGCTATTCCTTATGGTCCATATATGAGTGAAACTATATGATAATTGTCTTTCTCTGCTTTACTTATTTCATTCAGCATAATCCCCTCTAGTTCCATCCATGTCAGTGTAAATGGTGGTTACTCATCCTTTCTGATGGCTGAGTAATAGTCCATTATATATATGAACCACATCTTTTTTGTTGTTGTTGTTCTATTTAAAATAATTAAAAAAATTTTTTTGGGGGGGGCTTCCACTTTGATCTCAAACTTTTGCATTAAGGTTTCCTTTTTCTAGAATGCTATTCCTCCAAATATCCTTTTATTTTTCTTTTTCATGTTTTTAAGTTATTATTCAAGTGGTCTTCCCAGTGATGATGGCCATCTTATTTAAAATTATAACCCTCCAGGTGTTATTTATTTATTTTAGAGAGAAAGAGTCAGAGACAGAGGTAGAGGCATGGGGGAAGGGGCAGAGAGAAACCCAAGCAGACTTAGTGCTGAGCATGGAAACTGGCACTCTGACAATCCTGAGATGCTGACCTAAGCAGAAACCAAGAGTCCAGTGCTCAACTGACTGGACCACCCAGGTGCTCCTAGTTTTATTCCCTTTCAAAAAATGTTTTCTTCACATAATTTATCATCTTCCATTGTATTGTGTATTGCTCATGTCAGTAGAATATAAATTTCAGAATATCACATTTTTTCACTGAATCCTCAATATCTAATACAGTGCTTAACACATAGTAAATGATCAATATTCGATAGTTATTGATAATTTTGTCTTGGACCTATTCAGAAATTATTATATTCTAGAACTTTATTCTAATTTGATATATATTAATATACTTTAGTAAATACTAATTATGAATCTCAATAGTGTCTCAAATATCAAATTTTATCTTTATAATAGCTGTTCTGAATATGCAAAAGTACTTTTAATTGTACTTTATAGATAAGAAAATGTAATCTCCAAGAATAAAGCAGTTTATATAATTCATAAACTTAAGAGTGAGACAGAAAGTGAGACTTTAAGAGTTTTTATTTACAAACCTAGACCTTTATAGCATACACATGTATCCAGGCAACAGCACACATGAGAATTGCAAATAGAGACCTCAACAAACTTACATATTCATATATACATATTCATTATATGCATGCATAACATAATTAGTTTATGAAGTGATCTATGAAAATGTCTAACCATAAATAATATCAAAATTAAATTTGTTAATAGAAAAACTAGAACTCTCTAAATTTGTTTATAAATCATTGGAATCTATAGTTAGAGGAACATGCTGATACTTCATTTTCAAATAAAATTTGAACAAAAATTTAAATATAGTTCACATTTCTTTAAGAAGAAGTATTTTAGAATGAGTATATTATCATTTCAGTAGCCAGGCAACATTATGGCCTTGACATATTCTAACTCTCAAAACATAGCCAAAGGCTTCTTAATTCCCCTAAGACATTATTATTTCTAATAACCAGATTTCCAGAGTTACATTACCATTACAGAGCTTCATTAATATGTGGGATGTATTTAACTCTCAGATAGCAAGATTTTACTAAAGTTTGTCAGATGTTCCCTTGTGTGTTTGGAAGAATAATGAGAAAATCAGAATATTTTTCCAAAATTAGCTTCAATCTGTGCTAAATTAGCCCCAAGAAAACAACAACAGCAACAAAAAGTCATAGATAAAAATGTGAAATTATAGGAATGGGTTTCTCTACTATTTTAAATACAGTGTTTCCCAACTTAATGGAGCTTTGGAAATTTTTAACAGCAGTTCAAAATTATGTGATCAAATCTTTTATATTTTTGGTGATTTTTTTTCTGCTAAAATACTCAGAACAATTCTTCTTCATAAATGGCAACTATAATCCCTTTCAATCATTTTCAAAAGTATGCCATAGTACCATCTTAAATTTATCCTTCTAAGGATTGTTTTCTAATTCCAAGTTTCTGCCACATGCAAAATTAATCATATTTATCACAACTCAAATAACTACCTTGACAACCATGCCAAAATCTGGATAAATAATTGAAAAGGCTTCTTTTTTTTTAATCTTTATTAACACATACCAGAGAAATGTTTAAAGAGATATTTTAAAAAGCAGCCATATTAAATGAGACAGTGATTACTAGAATCTCAGTCACTCCTCATAGTGTTACTTTAAAATCAAGTGAGATAAAAATAAGGAAAATGAAATTAATGAAATGTATGATAAAAGAAGGGAAGGAAGAACCAACTTTTTTTTTTTTTTTTTTTTGCCACCACTTAGTTCTCCTCTTTCACCTTAAGTTAGTCCTTGTCAACCACTTTGCTGGTTTCTCCTCATTTCCTCATCTCTAAATTATAGTGTCTCCCTAAATCCTTCTATTTAACTATATAAACTCTCTACATGATCTCTACCAGAGATATAAATGGATATAAATACCACTACATGCTGTTTACTTTCAGATAATATCTCAAGTATATACTTACCTACTTAGCCTACTGGACAGTTGCACTAGGATAGCCAAAACCAAACTCCTATTCCCAACCTAAACACTTGTTCTTCATCTTTGCATATCAGTACAGAATGATTCCATTTATCTGTTTAATAGGAAAAACATACTCACATACATTCAGCTGTTTCCCTGATTATTTTTTTCTCTCCTGCCTTACAGTACAGCACTATATTTTGCAGATAGAATCAACATCAAGGAACCAATCTTTTCTATCTATTCCCTGCATCCTCAACTTGTATATGGATTAATCCAATAATCTTTAAATTGATCTTCCTGATTTTGCTCTTAACCATTTATAGTTAATTCTCAATGAAACAGCCAGAATATCACTTATAAAATTCCTTTCTGATCAAATTCCCCTTTGGCTTAAAATACTGCAGTTGTTTTCTACTCATTCAAAGTAAAAATCAGAAACTATACAGAAGCTCCTAACTTCTCCATATTCTGGCTCCCAACTACTTTCCACATTATCTCCTATCACAGACCTGACACAACTGTACTCTGTTCAAATATCACTTTAACTGGAGAGTTCTCCCTAAATACTAAATGTAAAATAATACTTCATCACCACTCCATATCCCTAATCTTGCTATATTTGTGTTCAAGGAAACTACTATCTCATAGTCTATAAAATTATTTATATTTTGCTGTTCCCCACTAGAAAGAGCAAGGACTACTCTGTTTTATTCACTGTATTTTGAGAATTGACCACCAAATTTACCATATTTACTGCATTAATAAGTATTAGTAATGATTACTTGTTTTTCACAATTCCACCAGGAGTCTAGGTTTCTTAGATGTTATACATTATTTTCTATACCTCATTCTAAATATCTTATCATTTCATTACCACCATTTTCCTCCTCTTACCTAAATCATACCACTGTGCCACAGGGAATTTGCCTTTGATCACATCATTCAACTATATCCTCATGATCTTCCAGAATATTTGCACTAATTTAATTGAAAAGAGAGTAATCTTCTCTTAAATAGAACCTGTTTGTTTTGCCCCATGACATACACCTCAGATTCATAAGGTGGGGTTAGTTTCTCACAATCCAATGCTGTCTCCAAACCACTTATCTCCTTCTATTTATAAAATCTTTGCATCATTCAGTTAAGTTTATAATGTTGTTTTTCCATGTACTGTACTTGCTTCTCTCCCTCTCTCTCTCTCTCTCTCTCTCTCTCTCTCTCTCTCTTTTGGTCTTCTTCCACAAACTACCTGCTCTCTTCCAGTAT
Organism: Mustela erminea; assembly: GCF_009829155.1. Lineage (NCBI taxonomy): Eukaryota > Metazoa > Chordata > Mammalia > Carnivora > Mustelidae > Mustela > Mustela erminea. The sequence goes on along the minus strand of NC_045615.1, from coordinate 7,362,268 downwards.
TATATTAGAAAGATTTAGCACCTTGCTCATAACTAACCCTTCTGTTCTTGGGGACTTTATGTAATTAGACCATTGGACCATTTACCTCTAAGATTCTTAACCTCAAGGTCTCAATGACTTTTTGTTCCATTCCATCCAATTACCAAATCCCATATTATAACATGGGATCTTAACTGCAGAAATTGCAAAACCTTCAAATATAAACTATATTTTACCAATGTCAGCATTAGCTTTATTAATCATTTAGCATCATTAGAGGCCCAATTCCTTTCAAAAATTTACAAATTGCAAGCTCTCTCTTGTACAATAATGTGATATCTGGAGGAACTTAAGAAATTTCTCCATGCAAAAATTTCTGTACATTGATTTTTGTATTCTGCTACTCTCCTAAATTCGTGTATCAGTTGTAGCAGTTTTTTGGTGGAGTCTTTTGGGTTTTTTCTATGAAGTAATCTGCAAATAGTGAAAGTTTTACTTCTTCTTTACTGATTTGGATGCCTTTTATTTCTTTTTGTTGCATGATTGCTGTGGCTAGGACTTCCAGCACTGTGTTGAATAAAAGTGGTTGAGAGTGGACATCTTGGTCTTGTTTCTGACCATAAAGGAAAAGCTCTCAGGTTTTCCTCCTTTAGGATGGTGTTGGGGTGCTGTGGGGTTTTCATAGATGGCCTTTATTATGTTGAGTTATATTCTCTCTAAACCTGTTTTGCTGAGGGTTTTTATCACAAATGGATGTTGAACTTTGTCAAATGCTTTACCTGCATCTATTGAAATGATCATATGCATCTTATCCTTTCTCTTATTAATGTAATGTATCAGGTTGATTGGTTTGGGAATATTGCATCACCCTTGCAATTTAGGAATAAATCCCACTTGGTCATGGTCAATGAAGTTCTTTGTTGACCATTTTTGCATCTATGATCATCAGAGATATTGGACTGTAAGTCCTTTTTGTGGTGTCTTTATCTGGTTTTGGTATCAGGCAATGTAGACTTCATAGAATGAATATAGAAGTTTTTCTTCCTTTTCTAGTAAGAATGAGTATTAACTCATTAAATATTTGTTAGAACTTGCTTGTGAATCCAATTGGTCCTGGACTTTTGCTTGTTGGGAGTTTTTGACTACTGATTCAATTCCTTAAAAAAAAAAAAAAAAAGGTTTTTTGTTTTTGTTTTTGTTTTTGAAATAAGGAAATAGAGAGAGAATGTGTGTATGATGATCGAGGGCAGGGGCAGAAGGGTGGGAGAGGAACAAGCAGATTTCATGCTGAGCAGCAGAGCCCAGTAAGGGGCTCTGTCTTACAACCTTGAGATCATGACCGAAGCCAAAACCAAGAGTGGGATGCTTAACCGATTGAGTCACCCGACACCCCTACTGATTCAGTTTCTTTGCTATTAATTGTTCTGTTCAAATTTTCTATTTCTTTCTATTTTAGTGTTAGTATGTTATAGGTTTCTAGGAATTTATTTCTTACAGGTTGTCCAATTTGTTGGCATATGGTTTTTTCAAAAATTTTCTTAAAATTGCTTGTATTGCTGTTGTGTCATTATTTCTTCTCTTTCATTTGCAATTTTATTGATTTACATCTTTTCTCTTTTTTTCCTGATAAGTCTGGCTAGAGGTTTATCAATTTTATTAATTTTTTCAAAGAACAAGCTCCTAGTTTTATTGATCTGTTCTATTTTATTATTATTATTACTATTTGGATTCTATACCACTTATTTCTGCTCTAATCCTTATTATTTCTTTCCTTCTGCTAGTTTTAGGCTTTCTTTGTTTCGCTTTTTCTAGCTTCTTTATGTGTAAGGTTGGTTTGCTTGAGATTTTTCTTGCTTCTTGAATTAGGCCTATATTGCTATAAAACTTCCCCCTTAGAACCAATTTTCCTATGTCCCAAAATTTTTGGACTGTTGCATTTTCATTTTTATATATTTCCATGTACTTTATGTTTTCTTTGATTTCTTGGTTGGCCCATTCACTGTTTAGTAGCATATTATTTAACCTCCATGTATTTGTAGTCGTTCCAGAGCCTTTCTTGCAGTTGATTTCTAGTTTCCTGGCGTTGTGGTTAGAAAAGATGTGTGGTATAACTTTGATCTTTCTGAATTTCTTGAGACTTGTTTTGTAGCCTAGTATGTGACCTATACGGAGAATGTTTCATATGCACTTGAAAAGAATGTGTATTTAGCATGGAATCTTCTGAATATATTTATTAAATCCATCTGGTCCAATGTGTCATTCAAAGCCATTATTTCCTTTTTTATTTTCTGCTTAGATAACCTGTCCATTGATGTCAGTGGGGTGTTAAATCCCCCTACTCTTATTGTATTATTATTGCTTTAGTTCCTTTATGTTTGTTATCAAATGTTTTATATATTTTAGTGGTCCTGTGTTAGGGGCATATTTAGTGCTCCTGTGTTGGGGGCATTGTTATTGATGGATTGATGGATTGTCCCCTTTAATGTTACTTAATGTCCTTGGTCTCTTGTTATAGTCTTTGTTTTAAAGTCTGTTTTGTCCAATGTAAGTATTACTATTCTGGCTTTCTTTTGACATCCATTAGCATACCTGTTTTTCCATTCCCTCACTTTGAATATGCAGGTGTTTTTAGGTCTAAAATAAGTCTCTCGTAGGTAACATACAGATGGGTCTTGTGTTTTTTTGTTTTTGTTTTTGCTTTTGTTTTAATCCAATCAGTCACCCTATGGCCTTTGATTGAATGTAAATGGACTAAATGCTCCAAAGTAATTATTGATAGATACGCATTTATTGCCATTTTAGTATTTGTTTTGTGGTTGTTCCTGAAGATTTTCTCTGATTATTTCTTGCCTTTCTCTCTCTCATGTTTTCCTGGTTTTCTTCAGTGATATATTTGGATGTACTCCTCTTTATTCTTGACATATTTATTAATGGTTTTTAATTTGTGGCTACCATTTGGTTTCATATAGCATCTTCTGCATCTATTAGTCTATTTGAGGTTTATTGTTGTTTGAATTTGAACCTGTTCTTTACTCCTTTCTTCCCATGTTTTAGGTATATTATGTCTTATTTCTCATCCTTTTATTTTGTAAGTTCTTTGACAGGTTTTTTACAGGAATACTCATTTTTACAGGTTTTATGTTTCCTACCTTCATACTGTCAGTTTTTTGTTATCCCTTTCCACTCAGAGTCAGAGTCCACTTCATTATTTATTGCAGTGGTCATGATCTTAAGTGGTCCTGAACTCCTTTAGTTTTTGTTTGTCGGGAAAACTCTCTCTCATTCTATTCTGAATGATAGCCTTGTTGGACAGGGTATTCTTGGTTACAGGTTTTTCCCATTCAGGACATTGAATATATCATGACCAAACTCCAATTCCTGGCACAAAAACAACTTTATTTTACATACTCCTTTGTTCTTCAAAGGTATATTCTCCCTTGTTCTTGAAATACTTTGTATTCTTAGTCCCTGTGACTTCGTACTTTGCTACTAGTTGAAGTTGGAATTATTTTTCTATTCCTGATCACTGAATTCTAGACTGTTTAGTCTACTGAGTCTTCACTTCTTTCTATATAACTGTCCTGGATGTACTCAACTGATTCAGTTATTTGACACACTAATCCTATACATATGATTCTATTTCTTAAGGAAAGGATATCCACTTGAATTTACAGATGCATACCCAAAATGATAGTTTTATACCACACACAGAAAACTAGCATATCCAAAATGTATTCACTCTTTTCCACCTTACTATCTCCCATGTGTGTTTTCCTATCCCAGTTTTCTTTAGTGTAGTAAATGGTACCATTCACCTAGTTGGCCAAATTAAAAAAAAAAAAATACTGTAATCTTGACCTTTTCTCTTTTGTTCTTCCCCATATCCAGTCCATCATGAAGTCCTGGATATTGCTATCTCATCTCAAAGCTGTCCATTTTAAACACTGAAAGAACAGAACAGCTATAATTTGGATTTATCTAATTAAAAGGTATGTTATAGAGAAGAAAGAGATTTTCATTGCACTTAGATTGCTGTAAAAAAAAAAGCTGGCAAAAATTTAAAAATCTCTGCCACATATACCTATATTCTTGTTTTTCTTTCAAGTTTTCTTCAACATCCTCCCATTTTTTTCTTATCCAAAATTGTTTATTTATGTATTAATGTATTAATTATGTATTACTATAATTTTACACATAGTTATCATTTAAAAATTTAATTTTCCATTCTTTCTGACTTAATAATATTAGCACCAATCCAAGCCTTTGTATTTAGGACTTGTCATTATTTTTTTTTTTTCTAACTGAATGTTACTCACACCTTGGCACATTATAATTATTGAGCATTTTAAAAAATAGCATCAAAAGGAAATATTACCTTTAAAAGATTTCTCGGTAATTATCAAGCTAACCATAATAGGATACCAGAATGACATATTTAAATTGCTAAAAGAAAATAAGTCTCAACCTAGACTTTTATACCCTGTGAAAAATCTTTCAAGCATGAACACAAAAGAAAACATAAATATAAGAAAAACAGAAAATGAAACCATTAATCTCCCCAAATTTTGAAACTTAAGGATAATATATAAAACGTTATTCTTCAGGATAAATTACAATGATTTCAAAATACAAAATTTAAGAAAGGATAAAGTTAAAATGCTAATGCATATGTAAATATAAATTGTATTAAATACACACTCATTCAATAAAACAGTAGCAGTAATGTCTTAAGAATTTTCACCTTCCTGAGGGGCATTACAACAATAATGCAAAGAGCACAAGAAGATTGTTCATTTTAAGTGCTCAAACATGCTTTCATAATTGGACAGGAGGTGAAAATTTTTTTGAGATGTCTCAAGGAACTGTCATCTCTATAGTAACAAATAAAGAATAAACCATTAACAAGTTAATAGAGGGAAATGAAATAAAAGAAATATCAGTCAAAAATGCCCTGGGGAAATAAAAATTGGGGCACAAAGAAACATAATAAGAGCAAAACAGTCAAATTTTCAGAAAGGTATCACAACCCTAGTTTTGTACTTATCTAATACCATACCTTTAAAATATCCACATTCACAAAAGAAGCCTTTAACTGGTCTCATTCAATAGCTGATAAAACACGTGGACTAAAACATCAATAAGACCATGCATTAAATAAGATCTAAAATGTGCAAATTGATTTGTCCTAGTTGATTCTCTATTCTATCTGTCTACATAGGTATGTATGTACATACACATATGTGTGTATATATATACACACACATATACACTTCTACAAATATATAAAGAGCAGACATCTTTGTTAGTTGCACTGGTATATCTTACTTAAGCTTTCTCTCTCTCTCACAAAACCATCTTAAGACCAATTCTACCTAGGAATATCTTCGCAATTAGTATGCATCACTACTATAGCTACTATGCTTGATGAATCAATGTTAAATTTCAAAAAATAATTTGTTTTTTTTTTCTTTTTGACAGCTGTGTATGTGTGTGTGCACAATTTCATTAATTAGGTTATTTTTAAAAATGACCTTTTTATGGGGCATCTGGGTGGCTCAGGGGGTTAAAGCCTCTGCCTTTGGCTCAGGTCATGATCCAGGGTCCTGGGATCCAGTCCCGCATCAGGCTTTCTGCTCAGCAGGGAGCCTGTTTCCCCACCCCACCCCCCGCCTGCTTGTGATCTCTGTCAAATAAATGAACAAAATCTTCTAAAAAAATGACCTTTTTATGGTTTTATCAAAAATAACACTTTTTTAAATTTAGTTTTTGGCTGTTACACTAATTTTCAAATTGTATGGGATCAAATAAATTATTTGATATATCAGTTTTTAAGGCTATCATGACAAATTACCACAAACAGCATCTTGAGAAAATAGAAATGTATTATCCCACAGTTCTGGAGTCCAGAAGCCTGAAATCAAGTTATCAGCATGCTCCATCTGAAAGCACTATGACAGACATATCTAGGCATACCTTGCCTTATGGAACCATAATTGTACTCTCAGCCTCTGTCTTCATGTGGCCTTAACCCTGTGTCTGTGTGAAGTCTTCCTCTCTTTTCTCATATAAATAAATCCAGTCCTTGGATTTAGGGTCCATGATGTTTCATTCAGAAATCCTTAACTAGTCAAATCTGCAAAGACCATATTTCCAAATAAGGTCACTATCTGAGATTCTGGATAGGGATTTGAGGGGAGGATCTATTTAACCCCATGTATGTTATATTTACTATCATCTCACTGTCTTTTGTGAAATTTCTCAAAGTTATGGTAAGAGATTATTTCTAATTAGTCAAAGGAATTGCTTTTCCCATACCACAAAGAAATCAAATGGTAGTTTCTAATTAGAGTGCTTTTGGTTTACTCAGTCCACCTTCTGGTATGTTTTTTTCTTGGAAAAACAAAAATCATTACTACTGACAAATGGTACGATACAAGAATTGTGTAGGATATTAGCATTAAGTAATTCTATGTTCAAATCCAGGTTCTGTTAAGAGCAGGGTACTATAAACTTCCACAAGTATTTGTTTAAAAAACAAGCTTCACATGGAAGCCTATACTACTGAGTTGTGTGACAAATAAGATGATGGCAATAAATGTTAACACAATAAAAGCAACAGAGTGGGCAATGCCTAAAGTATAGTCTATGGACACATAACTTACTTATGAATATAATTGTTAGTGACACTTTACAAATTGTCAATAGGATGGTTTGCTTTGTGAGCTCAGATAAGCAAAACAAACCTAAAGATGAAACTATATGTATTTTACAGTCATACATGGATTTCAAGCCTTAGTAATACACTTTGATTAGGGAGAAATAACCTGGATAAGTTGTTGATTACTGCCAAGAGAATACCGAGGCTAGATCATTGACTCCCCCCACCATTCTGTACTTATTTATTTGTGTTGTTATTTACCAAAGCATATACTATTGAAGTTTTATAGGATACCTATGGGTTTCAAAGTATACTGCGAAGGCACTATGTAGTACTCCACAAAATTCACAAACTGAACCCTGCCTTAAATATCTAAGTTTCTGTTGCTTACTTGATCTTTTTTTTTTTTAATAAACCCCCCAATTTAATCAGGAAAAATGATATTTCTCTTTTATAATTAAGACTTATAAAACTTAGCCTGGGCAATATTTTTAAAATTTATAATATTGAAAATGAGCCTGTCTCTTAACTATAGAAAGATGTCTCCACAATTGTAAAACACAGTCAACAGTCTAGGTGCATCAGTAAATATTAGAAGCTTTGGACATTGAAACCAGTTTGATGCCAGTGAAATGCTTTAAACCACACACTGCAAAATGAATATACCTCCTGCATCTAAATCAATAATATCACTTTAAAACATGCTTCTAGTTTTCCTAATAAGACATACAGTGAAGAAGTCTGCTCAGATTTCTCACTCTGGGAATGTCATTTTCTAGCACATTATTCTGCCCTTTTCATTCTGTGACAGGTGTTGTGCTTTTATTCACTTCTAAGAAATTTCTTTAAAAATGTGTTCCATAGCAAAAATAGGATTTTTAAAAATTCTCCCTAACATTAAGAGTAAAATAAATCTTGTTTTAAGAAAAATATAAACTATCTTTATTCCTTCAAATAATGCCTTTTTGCTCATACTTGTGGTAGTTGTTGAAAAATGTATTTGACACATTAATATCTATATTTTTATAACAAAATACTTTGTATTTTGTATTGTGTCTGACTTATCACCTCTTTCAAGTTGTAAACATCTTAGAGTGCTATGTGATAAACTATAAACATCTTAAGGAGTGTGTGTGTGTGTAGCCTTTTTTTTAATGCCCATATTATATACACACACACATAAATAAATCCTAAAATTAGTCATAAACACTTTAATATGTTTATAATTTACAACATATATATAGTTCACAATGTATATATACTCTGGATTCCCCCACATAATATCTATGTCAAATATATTCAACAATGTTTTTTAAATGTTTCATTTTTTTTTTTCTAAAACTAGTGAAAATACTTCATAGTATTCTCAAAAGGGTCAATAATTCTTAATATTGCAGCAAGGCTTTTCATACAGGTGATCAATGAAAGCATAACCAGTTCATGTATCTTTTTATTGATATTTAGTGGTTATAATGCAAAATAATTGCTTGATAATGCTAAGGAAACTAGTAGAAGAAAACTAATTTAAAAGGGTTTATATTTTAAAGACTGATTCTCTAGCTTCTAGAGGTGATACCTTTGTTATAATTAGTTGATTAAAAGATTTTGCTTTTTAGGGAGAGAGATAGAGAATGCACAGGTGATGGGGAGAGGCGAAGGGAGAAGGGGAAGCAGGCTCCCTGCTAAGAAGGGAGCGTAACGTGGGACTCTATTCCAGCACCCTGGGATCATGACCTGAGCCGAAGGCAGATGCTTAACCAACTGAATAACCCAGGCATCCCAGTTGATTGTTTTTTAAATATACTTAAGATAAATGCAAGTATATCTTCAGAAAGAACTAGATTACATCTTGAGTATTTAACTAGGAAAATTGATAGTCTTTTGACATGAGGTTTCAGAAATTGCACATAAAGACAATTTATTTTTGTCTTGTTTAAACATTTTCAAAAGAAATGTAAGAGGTTAGAAATTCATTCTACGGGTCAGATTGCCTGTTTGTGAAATTTGGTTATGCCATTTTCTATGTGTGGCCTTGAGCAAATGACTTAATATCTCTATACATCAGCTTTAAAACCAATATTAGTATCTTGCATACAGAGTTGGATTATTAAATGAGTTAAACCACATAAAAAATAGGAAACATGGCTTTTATAAGTTTGTCACTGATAAACATGTCCTTCCAAATGGATATTTTCTAAATTTAGGCACAGAACGTTACTAGCAGTTCTAAACTAAATTTATGTCAGAAGTTAAAACCTGCTTTAGAACTTTAGGTAAATATTGGTAATTAAAAAAAAAAAAAAAAAAAAAAGCCAGAACTCAAGTTCCTGTAGAAGATTCAAAATAGTGCAAATACTTTACTACTTTTCTAATTAAGAAATAATGTTCTCTCTCCTTAAGCCTACGCTGAATTCATGACTTGTTTAAATTTGCTAAAAGGTTTCTATAAACGAATGTAAGTGAAGTGATTCTCTTAGACTTCTGAAACCAGGCAAAAGATTGGCAGCTTCTTGGAAGTCCCATAGTAAGAGGTAGAAAGGGGAAGAGGTCCACATGAAAAGAGACCAAAAGCCTTGACTGACAATCTCAGCTGAGAGCCCTGGCTAAGTTAGCAAAGAGTTAGCATCAGTTTGAGTCATCTTGAAAATTAATCCTCCAGGCTTCTTAGCTGTGATGATTCTCAGTGTCATGGAGAACAAAAGTGAGCCACCCAGCTGAGCTCTTCCTGCATTCCTGACTCACAAGGTTATGAGCAATTAAAATTATTTTAATCCACAACTTCAGAGTAATTTTTTACATAACATACCTGAATAAAATATCTCCCAGTTTACTTTTTGGGTTATTGAATAATTTTCTTCTATCGCTGCAAAATAATAATGAGCTTAATAATGGAAAAAACTGGGGCACCTGGGTGGCTCAGTGGGTTAAAGCCTCTGCCTTTGGCTCAGGTCATGATCCCAGGGTCCTGGGATCGAGCCCCGCATTGGGCTCTCTGCTCTCTGCTCTCTGCAGGGAACCTGCTTCCTCCTCTCTCTATGCCTGCCTCTGTGACTACTTATGATCTCTGTCAAATAAATAAATAAAATCTTAAAAAACAAAGAATGCAAAAACTCCTTCTCTCATTGCTCCTACAGTTGCAGTCTGTGAGCTCTTTAAAGTGTGCAATTTCAAGACAGCCCAGGAGAATATTAGATTTCAATTTATAAAATTACTAGATACATACTTGGAAACCTCAGTCTTTTAATAAAAAGTTTTACTATTCTAACTTCCTGTACATCTTCTCACAGTAATTCTTCCTTCGTAAGACTTTCACTCTCTCAGGCTCCTGCCTTTCCTGTTTGCTTGGTCCAAATATTCAAGTCTGGTTAAAATTATGTGTCCCACAATTATACAAACTATGGTTTGATAATTTAGTTGGAATATAAAATCACATAATTATACAAATCTTAAATTCAGTTTTCCTTATGCCAGTTGTTTTATATTCAATTTTACAAAATAAAAACCTCATTTTAAAATATTCATTGTAGGGGCGCCTGGGTGGCTCAGTGGGTTAAGCCGCTCCCTTCGGCTCGGGTCATGATCTCAGGGTCCTGGGATCGAGTCCCACATTGGGCTCTCTGCTCAGCAGGGAGCCTGCTTCTCTCTCTCTCTCTGCCTGCCTCTCTGTCTACTTGTGATCTCTCTCTGTCAAATAAATAAATAAAATCTTTAAAAAAAAATATTCATTGTAGAAAGTGTGACAAAGCAAAAATAAGTTAGTTTTCTGTTTTTGTTTTTTTAGAGAGAGAGAGAATCTTAAACAGACTCCATGCCCAGCATAGAACCCCATGCTGGGCTCCATCTCACAACCCTGAGATCATGACCTGAGCTAAAGTCAAGAGCCAGATGCTTAACTAACTGAGCCACCCAGATATCCCTAGATCATCTATAATCAATGTTATTACATTTTTTATGCCATTGAATGAGTACTGAAGTCACTTTTTCAAATCTGAATACCTCTAAGTCTATTCTGTTATATATAAGTAAGAGTGTATTTTCCTAAATATATGCCTATTTAATAAATGAAAAGAAGTTCCAACTTTTTCTTATTGTTATTACTTTATAAGTGTTCTGTTTCTATAATTTATTCCTGTGTCACTTGTTGCTAATATTTACACCTCTGTGGTCAATAAAACTGGCTTATATGGAGCAAAATGGCAGAGGAGTATGAGTTCTAAATTTCATCTGGTTCCAGGAATTCAGCTAGATAGTTATAAAACCATTCTGAACCCCTACAAACTCAACAGGAGATCAAAGTAAAGAATAGCAGCAGTTCTATGAACAGAAAAGTGACTGCTTTTTGGAAGGTAGGATGTGCAGAGTAGTGAATCCAAGGCAATATACAGGAAGATAGACTGGAGGGAGAGGGAGCCACCATCACTTGCTCCAAGAAAATTCTCATTTGTGCAGCAGAGCACAAAATTAGAACTTTTAGAAGTCTGCTCCACTGAGGGACATTGCCCCATTGGCTAAGCAGGGGTGGAACACTTGCTGAGACTGTGTGGTTTAAGAGCCCTCAAGGTCACAGAAAGACCAGGGGTGCCTGAGTGTGGCAGAATGCCCAGGTATCAGAGCAAGGAAGCTGGCTGCAGAGACTGAGCTGATGAGTGGGCTCTCAGCTCAGGGTTGCCATAAACCATGATTTGCAGCACAGTTGGGCCACTAGTCTTTGAGCAAGGGCCCAAACAAGCAGCAGATCCAGGGAGACTCCCCTCCCTCCCCCCCAGGAAAAGCGGGTGCAGTAGTGCACCGCAGGAGTCTAATGGGTTTGGAGACTCCAAATAGGGCCATGTGCTAGAGATAGAAATCCTTGGTCACAGGCTAGGTGAGTTCGGAGGATGGCCAGAAACCAGGGAGACAGGACTGTCTGACTGCTTTTTTCTGAGGACTCACTAAAGAGGGGGAGTCCTGAGCTTCTGGCTCCCCTACAGCCAGAGATGGGGAAGCTGACATTTTCATTTTTGTCTTCCTGACCTGTATGAAAAGCTTTCAGGGAACAAAAGCTACCAAGAGCAAACCTGAGCAGGTAACTTAGCCTGACCCATGGCAAGGTCAGTGCAATTCCACTTCAGGCGAAGACATTTGAGAATCACTGTAATAGGCCCCTCCCACAGAGAATCAGCAAGAACATCCAGCCAAGACCAAGTTTACTGATCAATGAGAACTGCAAAACTCCAGTGCTAGGGGAATACAGCACATAGAATTCATATTTTTTTCCATGATTCTTTAGATTTCAAAGTTAAAATTTTTTAAAATTTTCATCTTTTTCTGTCTTTTTAAATTTTTCCTCTTTCCCATTTTAACCAACATCAATACTTTTTTTTTTAAGATTTTATTTATTCATTTGACAGAGATCACAAGTAAGCAGAGAGGCAGGCAGAGAGAGAGGAAGGTGCTGAGCAGAGAGCCTGATGCGGGGCTCAATCCCAGGATCCTGAGATCATGACCTGAGCTGAAGGCAGAAGCTTTAACCCACTGAGCCACCCAGGTGTCCCAACATCAATACTTTTTAAAAATCTTTTTTAATGTTCATTTTTATAGTCATATAATATCCATATATAGATATAGATATAGATTAGATATAGATATATTTAAAATTTAAGAATAGTTTGTTCTAACAGACCAAAATATGCTCTAAGTCTAGTGTATGACTTTGTTCTAATCTCCTGCCTGATCATATTCTCTCCTTTTTTTAAATTTTTTTTCTTTCTGTTTTCAACCAACTTTATCAATTCCTTTTTTAAAATCCTTTTTTAACTTTCATTTTTATAGTCATATTTCATCCCTTCATCAAATTTACCTTTATTTTTGTTTTTAGATGTTTTCCTTTCTTTAAAACTTTGGGACACAATTTCTTCAAACAGACCAAAATACACACAAAATCAAGTGGGTGGCTCTGTTCTATTTACCAGCCTGATCATATATATTTTTTTTTCTTTCTTTTCCCCCTGGTTTCAGTTCTCTTCTGAGTTGTTTAGTGTTTATTTTTCTTGGGTCATTCTTACTCTTATAACATTTTGTTCTCTCATTCATCTGTTCTTCTCTGGACAAAATTACAAGGTGGTAAAACCTAAAAAGTCAAAACCAACCAACCAAACAAACAAACAAACAAAAAACTAGAGCTAGTAATGATGGATAGGGACATAATAAATACAGACATTAGTAAGATGTAAGAGCTAGAATTCAGAATGACAATTATAAAGATACTAGCTGGTTTTGAAGAAAAGCATGGAAGATACTAGAGAATCCCATTCTGGAGAAATAAAAGAACTAAAATCTAACCAAGCTGAATCAGAAAAGCCATTAATGAGGTGCAATAAAAAATGGAAGCTCTTACTGCTAGGATAAATGAGGCAGAAGAGAGAATTAGTGATGTAGAAGACTAAATGATGCAGAATAAAGAAGTGGAGAAAAAGATAAACCACTACTGGATCATGAGGGGAGAATTTGAGAGATAAGTGATACCATAAGATGAAATAATATTAGAAAATTGGGATCCCAGAAGAAGAAGAAAGAGAGAGAGGGGCAGAAGGTATATTTGAAAAAATTATAGCAGAGACTTTCCCTAATTTGAGGAAAGAAAAAGGCATCAAAGTCCAGGAGTCACAGAGATCCCCCTCAAAATCAATAAAAATAGGTCAATACTCCATCATCTAATAGTGAAACTTACAAGTCCCAGAGACAAAGAGAAAATCCTGAAAGCAGCTCAGGACAAGAGAATTGTAATATGCAAAGGTAGAAATATTAGATTGGCAGCAGACCTATCCACAGAGACCTGGCAGGCCAGAAAAGACTGGCATGATATATTCAGAATACTAAATGAGAATAATATGCAGCCAAGAATACTATATCTTGTAGGCTATCATTGAAAATAGAAGGAGAGATAAAAAGCTTCCAGGACAAAGAAAAATTAAAAGAATTTGCAAACACCAAACTGACCCTACAGGAAATATTGAAAGGGGTCCTCTAAGCAAAGAGCCTAAAAGTAGTAGACCAGAAAGAAACAGAGACAATATACAGTAACGATCACTATAGAGGCAATACGATGGCACTAAATTCATATCTCTCAATAGTTGCCCTGAATGTAAATGTGCTCAAAGCCCCAATCAAAAGACACAGGGTATCAGAATGGATAAACAAGCAAAGAAAAACAAACATCAATATGCTGTCTACAAGCAACTCATTTTAGACCCAAAGACACTTCCAGATTCTAAGTTGTGGGGGAGGGCAATTTATCATGCTAATGGACATCAAAAGAAAGCTGCGGTGGCAATCCTTATACCAGATAAATTATATTTTAAGCCAAAGACTACAATAAGAGATTGGGAAGGAAGCTATATAATACTTAGAGGGTCTGTCCTACAAGAAGATCTATCAATTTTGAATATCTATGCTCTTAACATGGGAGCAACTGATTATATAGACCAATTAATAACAAAATCAAATACATATTGACAATAACACAATAATAGTAGGGGACTTTAACGCCCCCTCACTGAAATGGACAGATCCTCAGAGCAAAAGATCAACAAGGAAATAAGGCTTTAAATGACACACAGACCAGATGGACATCACAGATATATTCAGAAAATTCCATCCCAAAGCAACAGAATACACATTCTTCTCTAGTGCACATGGAACATTCTCCAGAATAGATCACATCCTGGGTCATAAATTAGGTCTCAAATGGTATCAAAATATTGGGATCATTCCCTGCATATTTTCAAACCACAATGGTTTTTGTTTTGTTCTGTTTTGTTTTTAAGATTTTATTTATTTATTTGACAGACAAAGATCACAAGTAGGCAGAGAGGCAGGCAGAGAGAGTGGAGGAAGCAGGCTCCCTGCCAAGCAGAGAACCCGATGCAGGGCTTGATCCCAGGACCCTAAGATCATGACTTGAGTCAAAGGCAGAGGCTTTAACCCACTGAGCCATCCAGGCATCCCCCAAACTACAGTGTTTTGAAACCAGAATTCAACCACAAGAGGAAAGTTGGAAAGAACTCAAATACATGAACACTAAAGAGGATTCTACTAAAGAATGAATGGGCTGACCAGGAAATTAAAGAAGAATTTTTTTTTTTTAAATCATGGAAACAAATGAAAACGAAAACACAACTGTTCAAAGTCTTTGGGGGCACAGCAAAGGTAGTCCTGAAAGGAAAGTATATAGTGATACAGCCCTTCTTAAGAAACAAGAAAGGTCTCAAGTACACAGCCTAAACCTACAACTAAAGGAGCTGGAAAAAGAGCAGCAAAGTAAGCCTAAACCCAGAAGGAGAAGATAAATAATAAAGATCAGAGAAGAAATCAATGAAATAGAAACCAAATTAACAGTAGAACAAATCAATGAAACTAGGAGCTTGTTCTTTAAAAGAATTAATAAGATTGATAAACTCCTGGCCAGACTTATCAAAAAGATAACAGAAAGGATCAATTAATAAAATCATGAATGAAAGGAAAGAGATCACAACCGACACCAAAAAAATACAAACAGTTATAAGAACATATTATAAACAACCATACACCAGCAAATTTGACAATCTGGAAGAAATGGATGCATTCCTAGAGACATATAAACTACCAAAACTGAGCCAGGAAGAAATAGAAAAACCTGAACAGACCAATAACCAGGAAGGAGATTGAAGCAGTCATAAAAAATCTCCCAACAAGGGCCAAATGTCTTCCTAGGAGAATTCTACCAAATATTTAAAGAATAATTAATACTTATTCTCCCAAAACTGTTCCAGAAAAATAGAAATGTAAGGAAAACTTTCAAACTGAGGCCAGAATTACCTTGATCCCAAAGCCAAAGACCCCATCACAAAAGAGAATTATAGACCAATATCCCTCATGAACATGGATGCAAAAATTCTCAGCAAAATACTAACCAATAGGATCCAACAGTACATTAAAAGGATTATTTACCATGACCAAGTGGGATTTATTCCTGGGCTTCAAGTTCAAAATCTACAAATCAATTAATGTGATACAGTCTATTGATAAAAGAACAAGAACCATATGATTCTATCAATATATGCAGAAAAATATTTGGTATCCTTTCTTGATCAAAACTTCACAGTGTAGGGATAGACAGTACATATCACAATATCATAAATGCCATCTATGAAAAACCCACAGGGAATGTCATTCTCAATGGGGAAAAGATGAGACATTTAGCCCTAAGGTCAGGAACATGACGAGGCTGTCCACATCACCACTGTTATTCAACATAGTACTAGAAGTCCTAGCCTCAGCAATCAGACAAGAAGGAAACAAAAGGCATATGAACTGGCAGAGATGAAGTCAAACTGCCACTCTTTGCAGATGATATGATACCTTATGTGGAAAACCCAAAAGACTCCACTCCAAAACTGCTAGAAATCATTCAGGATTTCAGAAAATTGTCAGGATGTAAAATCAAGGCACAGAAATCGGTTACATTCTTACACTAACAGCAAGATAGAAGAAAAAGAAATTAAGGAACCAATCCCATTTACAATTGCACTCAAAACCATAAGATACCTAAGAATAAATCTAAACAAAGAGGCAACGAATCTGTATTCAGAAAACTATAAAATACTAATGAAAGAAATTGAGGAAGACACAAAGAAATGGAAAAACATTCCATTCTCATGGATTGGAAGAACGAATATTGTGAAAATGTCTATGCTACCTAGAGCAATCTACATATTTAAAGCAACCCCTATCAAAATACCATCAACTTTTTTCAAAGAAATGGAACAAATAATCCTAAAATTTATATGAAACCAGAAAAGACCCCCAATAGCCCGAGGAATGAAGAAAAGAAAACCAAAGTTGGTGGCATCACAATTCCAGACTTCAAGCTCTATTACCAAGCTGTCATCATCAAGACGGTATGGTACTGGCACCAACACAGCCACGTAGATCAATGGAACAAAACAAAGAGCCCAGAAATGAACCCTGAACTCTATGGCTAACTAATCTTTGACAAAGCAGGAAAGAATGTCCATTGAAAAAGTGATAGTCTCTTCAACAAATGGTGTTGGGAAAATTGGACAGCCACATGCAGAAGAATGAAACTGGACCATTTCCTTACACTGCACACAAAAACAGACTCAACACGTATGAATGACCTCAGTGTGAGAGAGGAATCCAACAAAATCCTTGAAAACACAGGCAGTGACCTCTTTGACGTCAGCTGCAGCAACTTCTTCCTAGAAATATCACCAAAAGCAAGGGAAGCAAGGGCAAAAAGAAACTATTTGGACCATTTCCTTACACTACACACAAAAACGGACTCAACATGGATGAATGACCTCAGTGTGAGGTCTTGATCTTCATCAAGATCAAAGCTTTTGCACTTCTTTTGCTAGGAAACAGTCAACAAAACCAAAAGACAACTGACAGAATGGGAGAAGATATTCAGAAATGAGAGATCAGATCCAGAATCTATAAAGAACTTATCAAACTCAACACCCAAACAACAAATAACCCAATTAAGAAATTGGCAGAAGACATGAACATACATTTGTGCAAAGAAGACATCCAAATGCCCAACAGATATATGAAAAAGTGCTCCACATCTCTCAGCATCAGGGAAATACAAATCAAAACCACAGTGAGGTACCACCTCACACCGGTCATAATGGCTAAAATTAACAAGTCAGGAGACAACAGTTATTGGTGAGGATGTGAAGAAAGGGGAACCTTTCTGCACTGTTGGTGGGAATGAAAGCTGGTATTGCCACTCTGGAAAACAGTATAGAGGTTCCTCAAAAAGTTTAAAATAGAGCTACCATATAACCCAGCAACTGCACTACTGGGTATTTACGCCAAAGATGCAAATGTAGTGATCTGAGAGGGCATGTGCACCTGAATGTTTATCCAGCAATGCCCACAATAACGGAACTATGGAAGGAGTCTAGATGCCCATCAACAGATGAATGGATAATGAAGATGTGGTGTATGTATATATATACATACATACACAATGGAATACTATGCAGCCATAGAAGAAATGATATCTTTGCCATTTACAATGACATAGATGGAACTAGAGGGTATTATGCTAAGCAAAATAAGTCAGTCAGAGGAAAACAATTATCATATTATCTCACTGATATGACCAATGTGAGAAATAAGACAGTGGATTATAGGGGGAAGAAGGGAAAAATGAAGCAAGAAGAAACCAGAGAAGGAGATAAACCATAAGAGACTCTTAATCTCAGGAAACAAACTGAGGGTTGCTGAAGGGAAGGGAGAGAAGGATGGGGTGGCTGGGTGATAGACACTGGGGAGGGTATGTGCTATAGTGAGTGGTGTAAATTATATAAGACTGATGAATCACAGACCTGTACCCCTCAAACAAATAATACATTATATGTTAATTTAAAAGAAATTGGCTTATATAAGTTCTATTTTGTGTATTATACTTTAGGGTATCCAGCATAATACACCACAAGTATGAATTATGTTTAGCAAATAAGTATAAGCATTTTGTCTGTTACTTTGATATTTTAATAATATAAATTTACTTTCAAATTATCAAAAATTAATGTAGAAATATACAGGAAAGCTCAAAAGTACTTGAAATTCCAAATCATCTTAATGAATTAACCATCATTTCCATTTTGGTGACTCTCATATAAATATTCATAAATGTTCATATAGAGATACACATATATTAATAATTTAAATTCATTATAAAACATTTTTTCTAATTTTACATCAGTTAAATTTTCTCATACATGTTGGTTTTATTATTGACATATTTTCATGGATTCTTCTTCGTATGAAAAGTAAGTTGTTACCCCAGTCAGAGAAAATGCAGAGTGAGGAGAAAGACTGTTGATACAAGAATGTGGAAAGCTTTAAGCCTAAGTATTCACCTCAATTTATTTGAAATATCTCAAGAGTCAGAGAGATGCTAATGTGAAAAAGTTTTCAATTAGAAAGACATCTTGTGTATCAGAGAACTCACCAAATTAAGTACATCTATATAACTATAAAGTATGACCCAAATTTGCCTTCATAATACCTCCCTACCAAAAAAGATGGACCTGAGCAGTTTTCTTGGCTGGGAGCAGTGAAACTGGTTCTGATAAAAAGTCAGTAAATGGGCCAGTTGTTTTGAGAAATAACCTATAGAGAACACTATTCTAAAGAGATTGAGTAAAAGGGTACAGTTGTAGAAATGTTACTGCCATGAGGGTTTGAGAATGGCTATAAGAATCAGAGATGGAAGGTAACATATCATTACATCAAGGTGCTACCATTTTCTGTTGAATACTATACACCATCCTCTATTCTATATCCATATCTTGCTCTGTTTTTCTCCAGAGTACCTATCACCATCTAACTGAAGCCATGAAGGCAGAGACAGTTTTTCTTTATCTCGGAAGCTACAATAGTATTTGTCACAGAACTTCTTCAGACATATTTTAATTGAATAAAAAATGACTATACAAACATACATATGTACAAAAACCTGTTATAAGTATAAAGTTATGAGAGCTAGAGACTGGTATCAATATTGACTGAACTGAGTCAGATTATAATCTCATCATTGTGAGCATCTTCCTTCCATTTCTCACAAATAATGGAAATTTTTCTGAGTCACCTAATTTATGTCTGTCTTTGTTTATTATTGTTTAATGCTTTGGCTTCAAGACATCCATGGCATGGGAATGACACAATATTCTAAAAAAAAAAAAAAAAAAAACAAAAAAAAAACAACTTATTGGGAGTCACACCTTTTACAGCTATTTTCTACCATGCTATAAACAACCAGGTATATATAATGTTACTTACTGGAGCTCTTATCTTTATGGAATAGATTTAGAATATTTGGATTTCTTTTTAAATGATTGATTTTAATTTTAATTAATAAAGAGCAAATTGATTATGTTAGAAGTTATAACAAATCATAATAGAATAAACTTTCCTCACATTCTCATAAGGACTGGGTGTTAGAAATAAGAAAACGAAAGCTGATTACTATTTACTTGGTAGTTTCTTGACTAAAAGTGAGATTAAGTACTTTTCAAGTTACTTTAGGAATTATCTGTTTATAATTGTGTTTATTTTTCTTTAGGTACTTTTGTCTTAGTAATTAAAAACTAATTTTCATTTTTTAAAGGGTTCTTTATATTACATGTAGACAAGTAGGTTTAATATGTAAAGTAGGATCTCAAATTTACTATTTTAGTTTCAAACAGACAACTAGTTGCAACATTGCATGACAAACTGAATAAAAGTATATTCTGAATTGAAATACAACTTTTTAATAAATTCTCATTAAACTGGAATATATATGGCCCATAAATGAAATTTCACTAACCTAACTGATTTACTCCATTATAATACTTTATTATAATACATTGATCATATAACCTCATTCTTTGTAATCAACTCTTTTTTCCATTCTTTCTTTTTATAGTATAATTAGTTATGCTCAGAGATTCCATCTGTAGCTTTATAAGATTTTTATCCAATCCTCCTTTTTCTCCCAGCCCCCCCAAATTACTACTGGATTACAGGTGGAATCATATTCTAACTTATAGGTTGTATTTGTGAGATTTAACAGAAAATTAGGTCATTTACATCTTAGTCTTAATTTTCATTAAAATAGCATGTACAGGTAAATAAAAATATAGTTACAACTTCCAATATTTGCTGCTAGATTTTTCACTTAAACCATTTCCTTCTATTATTGAGAATTTTTTTCCATAATATTTAGTTAGGTTTCTTTGCTGTTTTTCTAAATTTCATCAAATATCATTTATTTTAATTTATATGAGAGAGGGAGAGTACAGGAGAGGCAGAGGGAGAAGGATAAGCAGAGTCCCTGCTGAGTAGGGACTCTTCCCTCCCCAACACGGGTATCCTTCTTTGGTATCCTTAGATCTAGGAAGAATGTCTTAGTACTCAGTAAATATTAATAAAGGAATTATTCCTTTATATTATAAAGTACTATATCATAAGTACTTTATCTCATTTATTATTTATAATAATTCTCTAAGATTAAGTATTATTTCAGATGAGGAAAATTTAAAGAGGTTAAGAAAGTCACTCTTTATCCAGAAAGTCTCAAAATGTCAGAGCTGTAATTTCAATTCAAGTGTCCAACTATAAGGCCCATAATTTTAAAGTCTGGTTTTTTTTAAACCTTTTGTCATGTGTATTTGTATTAATTGCATTTATTCATCAATATCTATTTGCTTTCTGAAGGTAAAATTTCTTTGACATTCTACATTTGTTCACAATGATTTCCCCTAAAGCAATCCACTAAGTAGAACTTAGCACATGCCATTATATTAATGTATTCTTGACTTTAAAAAGGCAATAAAAATAAATGAGTAAGCATAAGGACTTCTACAACCCAGCTACGCTTTTATAATTTTGAACTAACGAGGGATCCATCCACAAACGGCTTTAGGGGAAAGTAGGTTTGTAACACTTAGGATCATATTTCATACTCATTCAATAAATCTTTGAAAAAGTTCAAGTAGATTAAGGAATACAAAAACAAACAAACAAAACCCTAAAGATAATTAGATGAGATTGAACTAGGGGACTTATAAATTGAATACAGAGAAAAGTTTTCTATCCATTCTATTGTTCTGAGGGAAGATTTTCAAAATTGGATTCATAAAGAATACCGGTAAAAGCCAAAATGCAAGGGATAACAACAACAGCAAAAATAGATATATGGTATGTATCTTGGCTTTCTTTCTTAGATGATACATTATATTTAACCAGCTATTCTTTTCACTAACAGTGAACTGAAAGTGAGGAACAGAAAATTCCTGAATTCATTGGCTATCCAAAAAAGAACTCTTTAAGGGTTTAGAAATTTTCTTTGAAAATAATGTCTATTTTCTAAAAAAAAAAAGTCAAGAAGCCTTATTTTGAAGACTTTAAGGTAAGTCAAACAACTTTTGTTTGAAAAGTTATAATCTATTTTGCAGCAAATTATTATAAACTAATTTCTATATAAATAAGGGTCTCCAGGTATATAATTCCTGAAGTGCTGAGATGAAAATATGTTACAACATTTCTTCAGTTGGAAAGAAATTATTATAACCTTTAAAAAATTACAATAAATTACAACTATATTAAAAATACCACAGGAAAGAAATTTAACCCTGTAACTGAATACTTTAAAATAAAAGCAAAAATATCTACAAAGAAAATATTTATATTTACAATAGTTTAGCTCCCCACATGTTACAAGTCATTTAAGGCATTAAATTGGAATGAAAGTTTATATGTTATTGAAGTATAATCCAACAAATACGTAGCTGAGCAACTTACTCAATTTTTGACATAAGAGAAAAAACTTTTTAATATTTGCTATTATAGAAGTAATTACAGCAAAGTGTTTTTTTTTATAATTTTCTATGCCTTATTGAAAAATAAAAATGGAACTTAGAATTTGTTAATTTATTTATTTATTTTTATTTCCAGCATAACAGTATTCATTATTTTTGCACCACACCCCGTGCTCCATGCAATCCGTGCCCTCTATAATACCCACCACCTGGTACCCCAACCTCCCACCCCCCGTCCCTTCAAAACCCTCAGATTGTTTTTCAGAGTCCATAGTCTCTCATGGTTCACCTCCCCTTCCAATTTCCCCAAACTCCCTTCTCCACTCTAAGTCCCCATGTCCTCAATGCTATTTGTTATGCTCCACAAATAAGTGAAACCATATGATAATTGACTCTCTCTGCTTGACTTATTTCACTCAGCATAATCTCTTCCAGTCCAGTCCATGTTGCTACAAAAGTTGGGTATTCATCCTTTCTGATGGAGGCATAATACTCTATCCCCAGGGGTACAGGTCTGTGAATCACCAGGTTTACACACTTCACAGCACTCACCAAAGCACATACCCTCCCCAATGTCCATAATCCCACCCCCTTCTCCCAAACCCCCTCCCCCCAGCAACCCTCAGTTTGTTCTGTGAGATTAAGAGTCACTTATGGTTTGTCTCCCTCCCAATCCCATCTTGTTTCATTTATTCTTCTCCTACCCACTTAAGCCCCCATGTTGCATCACCACTTCCTCATATCAGGGAGATCATATGATAGTTGTCTTTCTCTGCTTGACTTATTTCGCTAAGCATGATATGCTCTAGTTCCATCCATGTTGTCGCAAATGGCAAGATTTCATTTCTTTTGATGGCTGCGTACTATTCCATTGTGTATATATACCACATCTTCTTGATCCATTCATCTGTTGATGGACATCTAGGTTCTTTCCATAGTTTGGCTATTGTGGACATTGCTGCTATAAACATTCGGGTGCATGTGCCCCTTTGGATCACTACGTTTGTATCCTTAGGGTAAATACCCAATAGTGCAATTGCTGGGTCATAGGGCAGTTCTATTTTCAACATTTTGAGGAACCTCCATGCTGTTTTCCAGAGTGGCTGCACCAGCTTGCATTCCCACCAACAGTGTAGGAGGGTTCCCCTTTCTCCGCATCCTCGCCAGCATCTGTCATTTCCTGACTTGTTGATTTTAGCCATTCTGACTGGTGTGAGGTGATATCTCATTGTGGTTTTGATTTGTATTTCCCTGACGCCGAGTGATATGGAGCACTTTTTCATGTGTTTGTTGGCCATCTGGATGTCTTCTTTGCAGAAATGTCTGTTCATGTCCTCTGCCCATTACTGAATTCCTGTATAAGTTCTAGCAGTTTTGGAGTGGAGTCTTTTGGGTTTTCCACATATAGTATCATATCATCTGCGAAGAGTGATAATTTGACTTCTTCTTTGCCGATTTGGATGCCTTTAATTTCCTTTTGTTGTCTGATTGCTGAGGCTAGGACCTCTAGTACTATGTTGAATAGCAGTGGTGATAATGGACATCCCTGCCATGTTCCTGACCTTAGCGGAAAAGCTTTCAGTTTTTCTCCATTGAGAATGATATTTGCGGTGGGTTTTTCATAGATGGCTTTGATGATATTGAGGTATGTGCCCTCTATCCCTACACTTTGAAGAGTTTTGATCAGGAAGGGATGCTGTACTTTGTCAAATGCTTTTTCAGCGTCTATTGAGAGTATCATATGGTTCTTGTTCTTTCTTTTATTGATGTGTTGTATCACATTGACTGATTTGCGGATGTTGAACCAACCTTGCAGCCCTGGAATAAATCCCACTTGGTCGTGGTGAATAATCTTTTTAATGTACTGTTGAATCCTATTGGCTAGTATTTTGTTGAGTATTTTCGCATCTGTGTTCATCAAGGATATCGGTCTATAGCTCTCTTTTTTGGTGGGATCCTTGTCTGGTTTTGGGATCAAGGTGATGCTGGCCTCATAAAATGAGTTTGGAAGTTTTCCTTCCATTTCTATTTTTTGGAACAGTTTCAGGAGAATAGGAATTAGTTCTTCTTTAAATGTTTGGTAGAATTCCCCCGGGAAGCCGTCTGGCCCTGGGCTTTTGTTTGTTTGGAGATTTTTAATGACTGTTTCAATCTCCTTACTGGTTATGGGTCTGTTCAGGCTTTCTATTTCTTCCTGGTTTAGTTGTGGTAGTTTATATGTTTCTAGGAATGCATCCATTTCTTCTAGATTGTCAAATTTATTGGCGTAGAGTTGCTCATAGTATGTTCTTATAATAGTTTGTATTTCTTTGGTGTTAGTTGTGATCTCTCCTCTTTCATTCATGATTTTATTTATTTGGGTCCTTTCTCTTTTCTTTTTGATAAGTCGGGCCAGGGGTTTATCAATTTTATTAATTCTTTCGAAGAACCAGCTCCTAGTTTCGTTGATTTGTTCTATTGTTTTTTTGGTTTCTATTTCATTGATTTCTACTCTGATCTTTATGATTTCTCTCCTCCTGCTGGGCTTAGGGTTTCTTTCTTGTTCTTTCTCCAGCTCCTTTAGGTGTAGGGTTAGGTTGTGTACCTGAGACCTTTCTTGTTTCTTGAGAAAGGCTTGTACCACTATATATTTTCCTCTCAGGACTGCCTTTGTTGTGTCCCACAGATTTTGAACCGTTGTATTTTCATTATCATTTGTTTCCATGATTCTTTTCAATTCTTCTTTAATTTCCTGGTTGACCCATTCATTCTTTAGAAGGATGCTGTTTAGTCTCCATGTATTTGGGTTCTTTCCAAACTTCCTTTTGTGGTTGAGTTCTAGCTTTAGAGCATTGTGGTCTGAAAATATGCAGGGAATGATCCCAATCTTTTGATACCGGTTGAGTCCTGATTTAGGACCGAGGATGTGATCTATTCTGGAGAATATTCCATGTGCACTAGAGAAGAATGTGTATTCTGTTGCTTTGGGATGAAATATTCTGAATATATCTGTGATGTCCATCTGGTCCAGTGTGTCGTTTAAGGCCTTTATTTCCTTGCTGATCTTTTTCTTGGATGATCTGTCCATTTCAGTGAGGGGAGTGTTAAAGTCCCCTACTATTATTGTATTATTGTTGATGTGTTTCTTTGATTTTGTTATTAATTGGTTTATATAGTTGGCTGCTCCCACGTTGGGGGCATAGATATTTAAAATTGTTAAATCTTCTTGTTGGACAGACCCTTTGAGTATGATATAGTGTCCTTCCTCATCTCTTATTATAGTCTTTGGCTTAAAATCTAATTGATCTGATATAAGGATTGCCACTCCTGCTTTCTTCTGATGTCCATTAGCATGGTAAATTCTTTTCCACCCCCTCACTTTAAATCTGGAGGTGTCTTCGGGCTTAAAATGAGTTTCTTGGAGGCAACATATAGATGGGTTTTGTTTTTTTATCCATTCTGATACCCTGTGTCTTTTGACAGGGGCATTTAGCCCATTAACATTCAGGGTAACTATTGAGAGATATGAATTTAGTGCCATTGTATTGCCTGTAAGGTGACTGTTACTGTATATGGTCTCTGTTCCTTTCTGAACTACCACTTGTAGGCTCTCTCTTTGCTTAGAGGACCCCTTTCAATATTTCCTGTAGAGCTGGTTTGGTATTTGCAAATTCTTTCAGTTTTTGTTTGTCCTGGAAGCTTTTAATCTCTCCTTCTATTTTCAATGATAGCCTAGCTGGATATAGTATTCTTGGCTGCATGTTTTTCTCGTTTAGTGCTCTGAAAATATCATGCCAGCTCTTTCTGGCCTGCCAGGTCTCTGTGGATAAGTCAGCTGCCAATCTAATATTTTTACCATTGTATGTTACAGACTTCTTTTCCCGGGCTGCTTTCAGGATTTTCTCTTTGTCACTGAGACTTGTAAATTTTACTATTAGGTGACGGGGTGTGGGCCTATTCTTATTGATTTTGAGGGGCGTTCTCTGAACCTCCTGAATTTTGATGCTCGTTCCCTTTGCCATATTGGGGAAATTCTCCCCAATAATTCTCTCCAGTATACCTTCTGCTCCCCTCTCTCTTTCTTCTTCTTCTGGAATCCCAATTATTCTAATGTTGTTTCGTCTTATGGTGTCACTTATCTCTCGAATTCTCCCCTCATGGTCCAGTAGCTGTTTGCCCCTCTTTTGCTCAGCTTCTTTATTCTCTGTCATTTGGTCTTCTATATCACTAATTCTTTCTTCTGCCTCATTTATCCTAGCAGTGAGAGCCTCCATTTTTGATTGCACCTCATTAATAGCTTTTTTGATTTCAACTTGGTTAGATTTTAGTTCTTTTATTTCTCCAGAAAGGGCTTTTATATCTCTCGAGAGGGTTTCTCTAATATCTTCCATGCCTTTTTCGAGCCCGGCTAGAACCTTGAGAATTGTCATTCTGAACTCTAGATCTGACATATTACCAATGTCTGTATTGATTAGGTCCCTAGCCTTCGGTACTGCCTCTTGTTCTTTTTTTTGTGTTGAATTTTTCCGTCTTGTCATTTTGTCCAGATAAGAGTATATGAAGCGGCAAGTAAAATACTAAAAGGGTGGCAACAACCCCAGGAAAAAATGCTTTAACCAAATTAGAAGAGATCCAAAATCGTGAGGGGGGAGAAAGGGGATAAAAAGAGGTTCAAAAAGGAAGAAAGAAAAAAAAAGAAAAAAGAAAAAGAAAAAAAAAAGAAAATAAAAGAAAAGAAAAGAATTTAAAAAAAAAAAAAAAGGAAAACACCTTTCAGAAAGTGGTTGTTTTTCTGTTTCCAGAATTGCTGTTCTTCTTCTCTTCGATCTGCCGATGGATTTTCAGGTGTTTGCAATCTTTAGATAAGCTATCTAGCTGATCTCCGGCTAGCTGAAACAGTCTCAACCTGCTACTCCTCCGCCATCTTGACTCCTCCGGAACTTAGAATTTGTGCTATTACTAGTTGTTTAATGGTTTTATGAATGTTGGCAAATTTTTATAAATTATTGGTTACAAAGAATGGTCAAAGATGGATTGAGTGATACAGTTTGAAAACAATTTCAAATTTGGGTCTTTAGGGTTTTTTATAGTTTTGTTCCTATTTTCTTACATGCACATAATATATAATAAGAAAATGGAAATTTTACACTTCATCTTAGCCAAAAGGCCGAGAAGCAATGAGAAAATGGAAATTTTAAAAATGGAAATTATGAGTTGTCATTTCACAAAATAATGACAGGCTATATAGTGCTTAGAAAAAAACTCATCATCTTTCGTTAGTCACAGAAGTGACATTCAATATTTTATACCTAATTTTCTAATACTTTGTTTTTTTTTTAAGTACATGCCAATTATTTATATATTTATTTTATTCTATAAGTCAAATTCCATTAAAATTATAATTTATATCACAGTGGACTTAGGAAGTACTGTATTCAAATTATTATATTCTATTTCTATGACTATTTTCCCATATTTGGCCAAAAGTACCCTGTCAGGCTGGCTCCTTAATACTTTTGTTATATAACAATTAATCTCTGAGCAATCCCTTAGTTTTTTGGCCAAAAATATGTTACAGGTTTTCCTCTACAATGTTTACCCCAGTCTTGAAATCAAACAATCCTCCAAGAAGTAAATACTAATAAAGGAAGCATTCCTTTATATGCTAAGTAATTTATCTTTCATTGAAGAAGAGCATGCAGATAAAAAGATCAGAGTGGTAGGTGTCCTTATTGATAATCATAAGTTACTCTTCTGTCAGTGGATATAGTTAATAAATATTTATATGTATCTTCACATATATTTTTATTTCTGCATCTATTATCTGTCTAAAAATTATGAAAGTGTATTGATACTTCTGATTTCAACCAGAATCACAAGAATTCTTTGTCTTCTCCCTACTTATAACTCTTTTCTTTAATGATGAGAACCCATTTTTATTATCCACAAGATATTTACTAATTTGTTCAGACCTGGAATGCACATGCTTTTGAAAATCGACTCAACTTAATTAGATCAGATTATAGAGAAATTTATGCCACCCATTATGAAAAATAATGTAGCAATGACCTAGTAATTATGAAAACATAATTGAGGACTAACAGCTGAGTGTGATACCAGCCAAATCATGAAGAGCTTAAAGAGATCAGGAAAAGAGACAAAGAGCATACTGCTCAAATTACTGTCATCTAAGACTGTACTATCCAAGGCAACACTCCATGAAGAACATGGAGTTCTTCAACAATTACTCACTATCAGAGAAATACACTTTTCTCAACTAGTCCAGCAAATTAAATAAGCAACAATAATCTCCTCTGGCAAGGGGAAATCAGTATCCAGAGATAGTAAAATATATTATTTAAAATATCACTTTTCAACCAAAAAATTCATGACATGAAACAGGAATATGTGGCTGTTACACAGTCACTTCTATTCAATATCTAATGTTGATTATGCCAGGGCAATTAGGCAAGAAAAAAAAATAAGGATACCCAAACTGGAAAGAAGTAAAACAATCTCTATTTGCATAAACATGACCTTAAAATATAGACTAGGTTAAGGAATCAGATTTAAAAAAATATTACTAGAACTGATGAATGAGTTCAACATGGTGTGAGTATAAGGTCAATAAACCAGAAATGAAATATCTAAAAATAAGGTAAAAAACTTTATTTGCATCAAAAATAAAACACTTAATAAAATTAACTAAAAAATGTGAAACTTGTATTTTGAAAGCTAAAACATTGTTGTAAGTAATTAAAAACAGTATAAGTAACTGGAAAACATCCATGCTTATAGAAGACAACATTGTTAAGATAGCAACACTCTTTAAATTGCAGATTCTTTTAAAAAATTTTTCAGGGATTGAAAAGCTTGATCCTAAAAATTATACGAAACTGAAGGGACCCACAATATGCAAAATGATATTGAAAAAGAACAAAACTGAAGGAAATATACTTCCAAATTTCAAAACAGATTATAAAGTTAAAGGATTCAAGACAGTGTGACACTTGCATAAAAATATAGAGATCAATGAAATAGAATGGAAAGTTGAGAAATAAATCTATATATGTGTGTAGTCAATTGATTTCAGTCAAGGTGTCAAAGCAATTCAATATGTAAAGAACAGTTGTTGTTTGTTTGTTTTTGTTTTCAAGAAATGGTACTGAAACAATTGAGTACAACATGAAAAACCACAAAATTGGACCCCTTCCCTTAAAAATTAATTTCAAATGGATTAAAGACCTCAATGCAAAATGTAAAATTATATATAAACTCTTAGGAAAAAAAAATAGGTGTAAATCATGACTTTGATATAAGCAATGGTTACTTTGAACTCCACCAAAATTCAAAATTTCTATGTTCTACAGGACACCATCAAGAAAATAAAAAGGGAGAAGTGGCACTTGGACATGGCAGACTGAGTTTCTACCTGCAGTGCCAAAGCAGTAGTCCCAACCAAGCTCTGCTTTATGTAGAACCAGGTCATGGTAGTGTCTGACCAGTGAACCTGATGGATTGCAGGTCCTTCTGCTTGGGGTCCTAAAGCAAAGATCTTTTCTGAATCTGAAGAATGGTCCAGGAAGCTATGCTCCTATTCAATAGCCCCACCTACAGTGGCATTTGAATAGAAAACACATTCTGTGGCTTTCTCCATCTGCAGAATAAAACCAGTGGCACCATCTGGCCAAGGAACTGAGTTCACAGTCTTGCCTGATTTGGGTCCCCAGTGAACTGTGCAGATCCTGAGCCCTCTCTTGCTGCACTGCTAACTGATGTATAGGTTTAACTTCATTTGAGAGTTGTGCCCAATCCTGACTATCTATCTAATAAGCCTGATCAGAGAATCCAGGCAACTATGAACTGCGTCCTCCAGTCTTGTTTAAGCAGGAAACCAAAGCCAATAGTCCCATGCAATTGTTCTCATTCAGCATTAACTCCCTCCCCTGCAACTGACTGAAGGGCCTGGGCAATGGACTCACCCAAATATAGACACTGATAGCAAGCCTCACCTGCCCAAAGACATTACCAGCAGACAAATCTAGAAACCCAAACTGAGCAGATTCCAAACTCAAATGTGTAGATGCCAATGTGAGGAATGAAGAATTATAAAAAAACAAATAAACATGACACCAGCAAAGAAAACTAACACAGCTTTGTTGACTGACCATAAAAAAAAGGGAGATTTGTGAACTACAAAATAATTCAGAAGAATCCCCTTAAAGAGGTTTAGTGAACTACAAGAACACACGGATAAGACAAAATTAGAAAAACAATGCATGAACAATATAAGAAGTTCATTAAAAAATGAACAAACAAACAAACAAACTGGAAGTCCTAGAGCTGCAAAATAAAGTAAGTAAACTCAAGAATGCAATAGTTTCAAAAGGAGACTCAATCATGCAGAAGAATCATTGACCTAGAAGATAGGCATATAAATTAGAGAAACAAACAAACAAAACAGAAACAAATAACAAAAGCCATTAGGACTAATAAGACACAATCAAAAGAAATAATATCCACACTATAGGAATTCCAGAAAGAAAAAGAAAAAAGAACAATGTATATTTAAAGCAATAATGGCTGAAAACTTCCCACAAACTTGGGAGAAAAAAATGAACATCCACCTCAATGAAGTCCAAATGTTCCCCATATTAATTGAACCCAAATAAGGATTCACTGAAACACATTGTACCTGAAGTCAAGTTCATAAGGGAACCCCCATAGGACCTTTTCTCAACAAAAAATTTTTAAGCCAGAAGAGAACAGGATGACATACTCAAAATATTGAAATTTTAAAAATGTCAACCAATAATTACATATCTAGCAAAGCTGTCTTTCAGAAATGAAGGAGAGATAAAGACTTTCCCAAGCAAACAAAAGCTAAGAGAAAATATCACTACTAGACCTGCCTTACCAAAAAAAAAAAAAAAAAAAAAAAAAAAAAAAAAAAAAAAAAAAGCTAAAGGAAGCCTTTCAAGTAGAACTAGGAAAAAAAAATGCAAAAAAAAAATAATATGAGAAGATAACAAAACTCATTGGTTATGATAAATATATACACGAATCTAGATGTTGTAATATGGTAGTGGTGGTACCTAATCCACTTACAACTCTAGTTTAAAAGCTAAAGTATTAAAAATAAACAGAACTTCAGTACTGTGTTACTAATTACCCAATCATTATAAAAAAGAACAAGTCCAGCAAATTGATACCAAAAGACATCAAAAGTAAAAATAAGCAGAGTAAAAAGCAACAGATCTACAAAGCACCAAGAAGACAATTAAAAGGACAATGGTACCACCTTACCTATCAATAGTTTCTTTAAATGTACACAGATTAAATTATCTAATGAAAAGACATAGAATGGCTGTATTTAAAAAACTAGACCCAATGATATGCTGCCTATAAGAGACTCACTTTAGACTTAAAGGCACACATGCTGACAGTAAGGTATGGAAAGAAATATTTCAAGCATAAAGCAACAACAACAAATGGCAGGAGTAGCTATACTTATATAAGACAAAATAGACTTTAAACTGAAAATGGTAAAAAGAGACAAAGAAGCTCACTGTGTAATGATATAGGGATTAGTCCATCAAGAAGACATAACAATTATAAATAATCATGTGCCCACCATTGCAAACCTAAATGTATACAACAAAACCTAACATAGCAAAAAGGAGAAATAAACAACCATGCAATAATCATTGGGTATCTTATATCCCATAAAATCAATAAGAAAACAGTAGATTTAAACACCATAGACCAAATGAAATTTCCAGACATGTGCAGAACATTTTATCTGAAAACAGCAGAATACACATTCTTCTCAAGGACACATTTTCTAAAATAGACCTCATGTTAGGCCACAAAAAAAGCCAGCAAATTGAAGAAGATTGAAATCATACCAAGTATTTTCTTTAACCACAATAGTATGAAACTAATAAATAATAACAGGAGGAAACTGAAACATTCACAAGTACATAGATGATTAAACATCTTCTCCCCAAAGGCCAGTGAATCAAAAAAGAAATTAATGGGAAAATTTAAAAAAGTATCTTGAAACAAGAGAAAATGGAAACAAAACATACCAAAACTTAGGATATGCAGC
This sequence comes from Mustela erminea, assembly GCF_009829155.1. NCBI lineage: Eukaryota > Metazoa > Chordata > Mammalia > Carnivora > Mustelidae > Mustela > Mustela erminea. The sequence continues at coordinate 7,330,185 of NC_045615.1, read as the reverse complement.
AAAAACGGTTCCAAAATGGAACTGTTTTAATACCAATACACATCTATGTTAAAAAACTAGAATAATTGCAAGTAATGGTTTATACTTTAAGGAAGTAGAAAAAGAATAAAATGAGCCCAAAGTTAGCATAAGAGAGGAAATAGAGTAAATGAAATGAAGAGGGGAAAAAAGTATAAAAGATGGAAAAAACTGAGAGTTGTTTCTTTGAAAAGAAAACCAAAATTGAAAAAAAAAAACAAAAAACTTTTAGCTAGACCAATCAAGGGGGAAAAACAAAATTATGAATGCAAAAGGAGACATTACCACAGATACTACAGAAATACAAAGGATCACAAGATACTACAATGGACAATTAAATGCCAACAAAATGATCAACCCAATGAAATAGAAAAACTCTTACAAACATACAACTTACAAAGATTGAATTAGGAAGAAATAAAAATCTGAATAGACCAATCACTAGTGAGGAGAGTCAAAGTCAAAATTCTCTGAATGAAACAAAACAAAACAAAACAAAACAAACAAACAAAAATCAAAAACAAAAACAAAACCACCAGGAACAGATTACTTTAGAGGTGAATTTTAGCAAACATTTAAAGTCTCAAGCTGCCAAAAAATAGAAGAGAACACTCTCAAATTCATTTTATGAGGCAAACATTACCTTGATACCAAAACCACACTACTAGAAAATAATAGGACAAGATCTCTGATGAACACACATACAAAAATTCTCAATAAACTACTAGAAAAATATATTTAGCAGTACATTAAAAAAGATCATTTACCATGATCAAGTGGGATTTATACTGGAAAGGCAAAGATGTTTCAACATATGAAAATCAATGTGATGAGTCACATTAATAGAATGGAAATAAAATATAATCATCTCAATAGATGAAGAAAAATCATTAAAAAAAAAAAAAACACCTCAACATTCATGCAAGATAAAAAGCCTTAAATTAGGTATGGAAGGAATATTCCTCAACTTAAGAAAGACCATATATGACAAGACCACAGCTATCAACGGTGATGAAATTTTAAAAACTTTTCCTATCAGATTAGGAATAAGACAAGGGTGTCCACTCTCACCACTACTGTTCAGCATAATACTGGAAGTCCTGGCCAAAACAATCAGGCAAGAAAAACAAATAAAAACCATCAGAATTGGAAAGGAAGAAATAAAATTTTCTGTTTACAGATGACATTATTATATATATAGAAAATCTTAAAAACACCAAAAATCTCTTAAATCTTATCAATAAATTCAGTAAAGTTGTATATAAAAATTAGCATTCACAAAACAGTAGCATTTCTATACACCTATAGGAAATTATAAAAATAAACAATCCCATTTACAATAGCATCAAAAATAATAAAATATAGGGGCACCTTGGTGGCTCAGTCATTAAGTATTTGCCTTCAGCTCAGGTCATGATCTCATAGTCCTGGGATTGAGCCCCACATTAGGCTCCCTGTTCAGTGGGTTGCCTGCTTCTCTCTCCTGCTTGTGTTCCCCTCTCTCACTGTGTCTCTTTCTGTCAAATAAATAAATTATTTAAAAAATAATAATAGTAGGGGTGTCTGGGTGGTTTAGTGTTAAAATCTCTGCCTTCGGCTCAGGTCATGATCTCAGGGTCCTGGGATCGAGCTCTGCATCAGGCTGTCTGTTCAGCAGCAGGGAGCCTGCTTCCCCCCCCCTCTCTGACTACTTGTGATCTCTGCCTGCCAAATAAATAAATAAAATATTTAAATAAATAAAATATTTTAATAATAATAATAATAATAAAATATATAGGAGTAAGTTTAACCAAGGAGGTGAAAGATCACTACACTGAAAACTACAGAATATTGATGAAAGAAATAATCAAATAAGTGGAAAAGTATTCTGTGTTCATAGATTAGAAGTATTAATATTGTTAAAATATTCCTACTACCCAAAACTATAGATTCAGTGAAATCCCTATCAAGATTTTAAAGACTTTTTTTTTTTTTAACAGAAGTAAAAAGAAAAAAATCCTAAAATTGGGATAGAACCAATATCCCAAATAGCCAAAGCAATCTTGAGAAAAAAAGAACAAAGTAATGTTACATGGAGTAATCAAACATCCTGGTCTTAAACTATGTTACAAAGATACAGTAATCAAAACAGTATGGTATTGACATAAAAATTAACATATCAATGGGACAGAATAAAGAGCCCAGAATGAGGAAATTGGATGAAGGTGTGCAAAAGGTACAAACTTCCAGTTATCAAGATACATAAGTAAAAGATAGATAACCTGATAAAATGATAACTATAGCTAACACTGCTGTGTGGTACTTATGAAAGTTAAGAGAGTAAATCCTGGGCTACCTGGATGGCTCAGTCAGTTAAACAGCTGCCTTCCACTCAGCTCATGATCCCAGGGTCCTGAGATCTAGCCCTGAGTTTGGCTCCCTGCTCAGCAGAGAGCCTGTTTCTCCCTCTTCCTCTGCCTACTTGCTGTCTCTCATTCTGTCAAATAAATAAATACAAGCTTTAAAAAATTTAAAAAAAAAGTAAATCCTAATTTAATTACAAAATAAATATTATATATATATAGATATGTGATAGATGTTAACTAAACTTATTGTAGTAATTATTTCACAATATATGGAATTCAAAACTTTATTCATGTACCTCCTTAAACTTATACAGTGCTTTATGTCAATTACATCTCAATAAAACTAGAAAGAAAACATGGGAAAAAATAAAATAAAAATCCACTAATGTGATATTTATAAATCATATACATATTTCTGAAAAAGCATTTATATACAGGATATATAAAGAATATAAGCAGTTCAATAATAAAAAAATAATAACTAAAAATGGACAAAGAAACTTAGGAGATATTTTTCAAAAGAGAGATACATATGGTAAAGCCCATTAAAAATGCTCCACATTATTATTTATCATAGAAATGCAAATTGAAACCAAAATAAAATACCACTTCTTATCTACCTAGAATGACTATAGAAAGACAATTGCAGGTATGGGCAAGTACATGGAGAAATAAGAACCCTCATACACTATTGGTGGAAATGTAAAATGGTGCAACCATTTGGGAAATCACTTTTATAGAAATCACTATCAATGAACTGGATGTAACTGAATTTTTGCATTATTCCAACAACAGAAAAATACATATCTTTTTCAGGTTCACATGGAGCAATCACTAAGACCACATTCTGGGCATTAAAACATACCTCAACTAATTTAAAATAATATAAATCTGACAAAGAATGCTTTCAGACCACCATGGAATTAACTAAAAATAAATTACACAAAGACAGCTAAAATCCCACAAATATTTGGAAATTAAGTAACATACTGCTAAGTAACAAATGAGACAAGAAATCTGAAAATATATTTAAAAACTATTTTGACCTAAATAAAACTAAAACCACAATTTACCATATCTTTGGGATAAAGTGAAAGTAGTGATTGGAGGGAAACTTATAGCACTGAATGTATATATTAGAAAAAAACAAAGTTTGGAAATTAACAACATAAGCATCAACCTTAGGACATTAGAGAAATAAAGCAAATTAAATCTAAAGTAAAGAAAAAAAGATACAATATAAGATTAGAACAGATATAAATAAAATTGAAAAGCAAATCAATCAAAAATCAAAAAAATCAAGAGGTGGAAGAAGGGGTTTAAAAGTAAATATGTACATATAAAAAACTTGTTTAGATAAGTTCACACCAATAAATTACTTAATTTATTTATATAAATGCACACACCATTTATTTAGCAATTTAATCAAATTAGTCAAACACTGTGGCTTGCATAATCACAAGATGTTTTCAATTGTTAATCAGACAATACTGTCTTGAAAACCAAAATTATTTTTTTAATTGAATTATGGTTAACTCTTATAATCTCAGATTTTATTGAAGAATACTATGATAACTGAATCCTGATAGAATATTTGTTATAGGATTATTTAGAACACATTGACTATTGAATCATTCAAATGTCCTCTGTCTTAATAAAAAGACAGAATTTTCTGTAATTAAGTGCAACAAGCATTTTACTTCTTCTATGGTGGAAAATATACATGTATTTTTTCAATGGTCCAATTTTACTTTATTTATTTATTTATTTTTTGCCTTAATTCCAGGGAGCTTACAAGTAATATTTGTTTCAGTGTTTGTAAAGTGTAAGACAAGACCACTGACCTATATATCTCATTAAAAATTTTCCAGACTTTTATTTCAATTTTGTCCTACTGATTGTATTTAATGCTAATGTATTAAATATGTATGCAATATTGTATATAATACTCAAGTATTAAATGTATGTGCATGTATTAAATATGTGCTATATATTGAATATTAATCTATGGCTTGTTTATAAGGATGAAGAAGAGTTTAATAAATTATATTGGTATCTGATAGACATTTAAATATAGACTTTTTTTTTAGATGGTTAAGTTAATAAGAATAATTTTCTTCTTCTTGTGTGATTGTGTCCAAATCACAGCACCAATACCACTTATAACAGTTTAACAATATAAATTTCTTAACTCCATAATTTTTTATGATGTAAATTAAACTTTAAATTTCTAGCAAGTTACAGTTGTCCCAAAATCAATATTGAAGATTAATAAGCCATTAAATGTTTAACACTTTATTAGATAATAACTACTATTTTGAATAGTTCAAGGATTATTGTTTCAATAAGTAATGTTTCAGATAAGAGAATAATTGTTTACAGGAAATCACAACTTATTGTGATGTTTTTCCATGCTGGTATAAATATAGAACACTAGATTATATGAAAGTATTTATATAAATAATTTTCTATTGATCTATAGAATATGCTTAAGCCATTGATTTATAAAGTTCTTAATTTATTATTTAGGTCATATTTTATATGATAATATCATCAACATTTGATCTGACCTGGAAAATAGTCTCTATTCCTCCTAATGGTTTATACAGTAAGTGATTTAATGTCCTATACATTTTTCCATTATCAATAAATTAAAATATGTAATTTTATATGATTATTGAGCACACATCTTACAGAGTAACATTCTCAGACCTCCAAGGCCCAGGCATTAAAGAGCTTATAGCATTGGCTAGCTCTTTTGGGCACTAATTCTTGGGATGCCACTTCTCAAAACACAGGCCACCAATGAGAAGTGCAGGCTGCAAGGAGAGGTTGTGTGTGAACATTCTGGTCAGCAGCTCTGGCTGAATTCCCAGTTTATAGGCAGCATCAACAGCCACCATATGACTGAGCCATCCTGGATGTTCAGTCTAGGTGAGGTTTCAAATGCCTCCAGCATCCCCAACTGACTTACCACATGAGAGACCTCAAGCCAGAACTGATCAGCTGGGCCTCATCAACAACACAAATGTAAGAAATAGATTTTCTTTCTTTCTTTCTTTCTTTTTTTTTTTTTTAAGATTTTATCTATTCATTCAACAGACAGAGATCACAAGTAGACAGAGAGGCAGGCAGAGAGAGAGAGAGGAGGAAGCAGGCTCCCTGCCAAGCAGAGAGCCCGACGCGGGGCTCGATCCCAGGACCCTGGGATCACGACCTGAGCCGAAGGCAGAGGTGTCAACCCACTGAGCCACCCAGGTGCCCCCTTTTTTTTTTTAATTTAGGCTACTAATTTTGGGGTATGTCTTTATACAGCTAAGAATGAGTGATTATATTCACATATTATTGTAAAATTCCATATGAAATCCATTTAAGTATTAATTAGGATGTTATTTTTGAAAGTAGGGAGGCAGGTTACCTGTGTGGCTCAGTGGGTTAAGACCCTGCCTTCAGCTCAGGTCATGATCTCAGGGTCCTGGAATAGAGACCCACATTGGGCTCTCTGCTCAGCAGAGAGCCTGCTTCCCCAGCCCTGCTCCCTGCCTGACTCTCTGCCTTGTGATTTCTGTCAAAAAAGAAAAGAAAAGAAAAGTGGGGTGACTTTGTTTTGATCTAGTTTAAAAGAAAAAAGAGTAAGAATTAGAAAGTGAAACTAAAAGGAAGAGAATTTGGTGACTATGACTTATTAAGGACAGACTGGTTTTGGAGTTAGGCAGACCTGATTTAACAGAAATCCTGTTCTGGTTCCTCCTGATTGTTAAGTCCCTTGAACTTCAGTTTTCCCACCCGTAAGTGAGGAAAATACTACCATTTGTGGTGTAACTCAATAGCAAAGTCAGGGCAATTTATTGTTGAAATCTCCTCAAAATTTCTCTAATTCCTCTACAACATCATAATCACACAGGAGATACAGAATATTGAAACTGAGACAGATATATTAGGTGTAATATGCATTACCATCATGTCAGGGAAATTCTTAGCAAGTCTATTTGGGTGTTTCGAGGCCAACCCCACACTACCTTGATTATAGTAGGTGATAGCAGGGATTTCGGTGTGTGTGTGTGTTTTGCTTCAGTATGGCAAAATAAACCTTACTAATGTTTCCTTTAAAAATTAGTTATAATATTCACATATTTATTCATCTATTATATACTACTATGTTCCACCCACCCTGGCAGAATAAAGATATAACAAAACAAAAATAGATTTCATTTGCATTGGATTACATTTTGAGATAATTTTGTAAAAAATTAACATTTTTATATAAAAACAGGTCAACAAAGAAAGGTTAATCCTAATGAGAGATAGTAGGATTAAATTATGTAAGTAGCAAATGACCATAAATCTCAAATAGATGAGTATATTTCTATTAGGAAGGGCATTCTAGCGGGGAAAAAAAAGCAAAGCAAGTTGTGAGGACATTTTAAGTCTTGCATATATGGACATTTTAAAATTTGGCCAAAGAGCTACATAATAATTTAGAAGTGAATGAGAGTAGACACTCCTTTTCCAAAACAAACACACACTATCTTTCTCTATAGATTAATAACAGATTGTTTTCATTTTGGGGAAAATTTGAGGATTAAAAAAAATGTAGTACATTGTTATCTGAAGTCATCTTAGTATCATGTTAATAGGTTAACATCACAAATATTGCCATTTTTTGTTTTGCTTCATTTTGTTTCTTTCCCATCCAAAGAAACATTTAATGACTTGTTCAAGTCATTGTTCAACATCAACTTGTTATTTTATGGAAGAATTATTTTCTTAAAATATTTATATAATCAAGTGTACTAAGATAATTTGTATAGAAGACAGCATAAAACAACTGCTGTTACTAATTTCAAGTTAGTACTGCACATAAAAAGGTTAGGAGTTGTAGCTGTGCTTTTTTATATCTTAAGAGTATTGAGAAGTTCCAAAGTCTGATTTTAAGAAAAAATTAATTTTATAAAATGCAAATAAACATATTCTTGATTTTCAAATCCATTTATTAGCAAAAATTTTCATGTTTTTCAGTGTCTCATTTAAATGTTTTTTAATTGGAGCATCTTCTGGAGCCTGGCAAACACTTATTTTCACCTACTGTCTTTTTATATCAGTACTATGAAACACTGATATGATTAAAATGAAACTGTGTATGTTAAGGTATGATACAAGGAGAAGGGAGCATTGTCAACAAGCAGTGATCTCAGGGGAGCCTGGGTGGCTCAGCTGATTTAGCCTCTGCTTTTGCACACTCTTTCTCTGTCAAATAATATATAAAATCTTTTAAAAAATTACATTAAAAAATTCAATGATCTTGCCGATTTTTTTAAAGGTCTTAATTACATATTTGACAGAGAGAGAGAGAGAGAGGGACCAAGATAGATGGAACATAAGCATGGGGAGTGGGAGAGGGAGAAGCAGGCTTCCCACTAAGCAGAGAGCCTAATGCAGGGCTCGATCCCAGGACCTTGGGATCATGACTTGAGCTGAAGACAGATGCTTAACAACTGAGCCATTCAGGTGCCCCTCACTGATTTTAATAAAGGGATAACTTCTGCTAATTTAGTGAAGTGTTCTTACTTTGGCCATTTTTCTGTTTCCACTGTAATAAATCTCGAATTCTCAGAAACACCAAAACATAACAGATTAACAAGAGTAAAAGCTTTTCATAAAGTTATCTTAGTAGCTTAGAGGCCACGTGGAATCAATGAGAAAAATTAATTCTAACTCAATTTTAAAAACAAGGAAAATATTTCCATTAAGACAACTGTGTTTATATGTGTAGTCATTACCACCTTTATTTCTTTTTAACTTTTTAAAGTGGATTTGAATATGAACTGGAGGGGAAACTTTGGGGTGAGGACAGAATTTAGAAATTTGATCTCACCCACCTGCTAAATACAGTATTTTCTTTGCCAGCCTATTTCCTGGGCATTTGTTAGACAAATAAGAAGTCAAGAGAAACAAATGGAAAATAACCCAGATTTCTTCCAGAAGATTCAAAAGAGAACAGAAACAATAGAAAGGGAAGAGGAAGAAATCACAGAGGCCAAATGGATGGGATTTTAGACAGCAATGAGGGAGATGGAACAGGTTTGAGGAAACATCTGCCATTCACATGAAGGTTCCTGGAAATGACTGAGACAGAGAAAATACTCTCTTAAAAAATGCTTCAATATACATCAAGAATGTGTAGTCTGATCTTTGAAAATACATCAGGACATTGGTAACCTTTTGAATATCAGTTATCATAGTTTGTTGGACTCTATTGTATTGAATGTGCCTTTTTACACTTGGATCACGTGGGCCCCAATTGTGTTAACCTTTCTTCCGTGTGTGAGTGCATGTGTTTAGCTGACAATTGTAAATCAGCAATAACAGCATTTGTAGTTATTATAAAAGGTGAAAGAAGGAAAAAAAGCAAAAGAGAAGTAGAACTACCTTGGGATAGGAAAGAAAAAGATATCAAACATAAAACACTTCCAAATGTGAAATGCATTTACATGTCAAATTCAGGAAGGTGTTTAGAGCTTTTATAATCTATGGGCATGTAATGTCTTGAACTCCACCACTAACTCTGCTGGCTTTCTTGACTTTGTTCAAAGACCAAGATCTGTGCCACTTTAATCCAAAGAAAACACTGAAATAAAAACAATACTTATAATACCATAGATATTAGACTGATGAAAGGACCCCTATGTCATCTTTGGATATTAGAATAAATGTTAATGGAAACAATATTGAGATGAAAGGACACATAACCTGTAAACTTTTTTTTTTTTTCATTTTTGTCTAGGAGTTGCAAGAATAATTGTTTTACAGATTATAGTAATTACCCCCCCACACACTTTTTTTGTTCTAACTACAGTTTCCAGGGAAGGGAAAACTATGCATAACTGATGTTTCTTTTCAGTGAAGTTTTAAAATACCAAAGTCTAGCTGTCCTTTTTTTAAGATGTATTTTTTTTAAGATTTTATTTATTTATTTGACAGACAGAGATCACATGTAGGCAGAGATGCAGGCAGAGAGAGAGAGGAGGAAGCAGGCTCCCCGCTGAGCAGAGAGACTGATGCAGGGCTCGACCCTGGGACCCTGGGATCATGACCTGAGCCAAAGGCAGAGGCTTTAACCCACTGAGCCACCCAGGTGCCCCTAAGATGTATTTATTTATTTGGGGTAGTGGGTAACAGAGGGAGAGGGAGAATCTCAAGCAGACTTCCCAGTCAGCACAGAACCCTACTTGGGATTCACATGATCTCAAGGTTTCACAACCTTGAGATCATGACCTGAGGTGAAACCAAGGGTCAAATGCTCAACTGACTGAGTGATGCCAGCACCCCTCAAGGTGTTCTTTAGTACTAGAAAAAGAGCTCCCAGAGGTGTATGGGCTTTACATTTAGTATGACCTGTTTTTTTTTTTTTTTTTTCCTCTTAAAGAAGGGCTAGGTGTGCAATCACTCTGTTAAGGTGGACATTGGCTCAAATTCCAGCACTACTCTGTATTAGCATGATATCAGGTAGTTGTTTAATCTCTTTGAGCCTGTACTGTGGGAAAAAATCAAGCTTGGGTGGCAAAATGTGTTGTCTAAGAGGATAGAGCTGATATGGAGTCCCAGATGAATGAACTCTGAAATAAGGAAGACCTGGGTTTGAATCCTGACTCCAGTGCTAACAGTAATGTGATCTTGTGCTTTTAAAGCCTCACTTTCATACCTGTAAAATATTGAATAAAATGTACATCTTAAGGATTGCTTTAAATATTCAAAGAATACATATATTTTCTGTATAATTAAGAATCACTCTGGTCTTTATCTCCAGTTCCTGGGAGATGAAATCTATATCCTTGGAATTTTTCCAAGGGACAGTAATGCCTTTGTTACTCATGGTGGGCCCCTCAACACAAATGAATGTATGCTAATGAGGCAACTCAGGACAGTAGCTTGTCTCCCCAGAAAGACCAACAATGTGATTATAGGGTTGGGGCTTTGAGCAGGTGATATCAGGCTCACCAAAACTAGGGAGGTGAGGAAACCTGGAAATTTGGTTCAATCATATGGCCAATGGTGTACTCTCTCCCTGCCTACATAATAAAATCCCAATAAAAACTCTGGATGCTGCTGGCCGTGGCACTTCCTGATGTGCCAGCAGGATGCTGGTAGGCAGCACATCCTGATTCCACAGAGAGAGGACAGAGAAGCTCTGCATTTGGGATCCTCCTATACCTTTCTTTGTGTTTCTTCATTTGATTTGTCCCAGTGTATATCTTTTTTAAAAAGATTTTATTTATTTATTTGACACAGAGAGAGAGTACAAGAAGGGGAAGCAGCAGGGAGAGGGAGAAGAAGGCTCCCTGCTGAGCAGGGAGCCTCATGTGGGGCTCAATACCAAGACCCTGGAATCATGACCTGAGCCAAAGGCAGACACTTAGCCAACTGAGCCACCCAGGCACCCTGCAATTTGTATCTTTTGTAATAAAAGTGTAATTGTGGGCACCTGGGTGGCTCCAATGATTAGGTGTCTGCCTTCATCTCAAGTCATGATCCCAAGGTCTTGGGATCAAGCTCCATGTCAGGATCCCTGCTCAGCAGGAAGCCTGCTTCTCCCTCTTTGACTCCCCCTGCTTGTGTTCCCTCTCTTGCTGTGTCCCTCTCTGTCATGTAAATCAATAAAATCATTTTTTAAAAAGTGTAATTGCAAGTATAGTGCTTTCCCGAGTTGAGTCAGTTTAATGAATTATTAAACCTGATAGGGTTATAGAAACTTGCTGAATTTGCACAGTTGGTCACAAGAGCACATACCCATGGACCCATGGCTGCATCTGAATTTGCAACAGTCCTGTTAAATCTGTGGAGTCTGGGATAATTCTGAGTTGGTAGATTCAGAGTCAGTTTTACAGTATTTAACATTCCAAATGCTCTAACTCATAGATAATTATTGATTGTAACTATTAATATTAGTGTTCTTAGGAACAGAACAAAGAGAATCAAATACAAAAGTTGGTAACTTCTAGGAGAGTTCTGTAATACTAATACTATATATAGTCTATATATAGTCTATATATATAGTCTAATACTAATACATATATCATATAAATATAATATATGATATATTATATATATCATATATAATATATATAATATAATATATATAGTCTATATAATATAATATATATATAGTCTATATATAGTATAGTATAGTCTATATATATATATACTATATATACATATTAGACCATATATAGCAGCTAAGGGGTTCCAGCACACAACAGAAAGCAACTCTGCCGCTTCTTCTAAAGAAATGTATGGACATTGGGGAGGGTATGTGCTTTGGTGAGTGCTGTGAAGTGTGTAAACCTGGTGATTCACAGACCTGTACCCCTGGGGATAAAAATATATGTTTATAAAAAATAAAAAATTAATTTAAAAAAAAAAAAAAGAGAATGTCCCAGAGCAAAATTAAAATCTCCCTTTCTTCATAAATTCCTTCTTCCATCACACATGGAAGATGAGATTTCTTTAAAAATTGCCACTTTCTGTGCTCAGTAAAAAAATAAATAAATAAAAGCTCCTATGCTTCCAGGACACACTGTTTTATTCTGAAAAGATCAACAGTCTAAAAAAATATTAATTAAGCAACAGTGTGATTCCACCTCAGACCACTTCTCTCGAATAAATAATCTTTAAGAGTGAAAATGTTGAGGGCCATTAACCCACTCTTTCATTAATATCAGGAAATAACTCGAAGCTCAGCCATTATAGATATCCCATATCGATTTTCAAGAGTCATTTAGATTAAGAAGTGACATGGCATTGACATAATTCTAAGCATACACATGTGTCAGAAACTCAGTATCAAAATACTTATTTTCTGGAATCAGAATTTTTATGCAATTTTGATGAATTCAAAATCATAGATATTTTTTCACTCTTGTTCTATATATGGAAAGATTTTTAAAAGATGTCTGGGTTTACTAGTTTATATAAAAATGTTTTACCTAATAGAAAACTTTTTTCTTAATTAGGTATTTCTTAGTCTACTTTACCTGAGAATGAGAGGCCAAAACTAAAAGAGACTTGGTAATAGAGAATATTAGCTAGAACAAGAACAACCGTATGATCTTCAACAACTTGATGAGTCACTCTCTATTTTTTGCTGTTAGAGTGAGGTCAGTCATGATTGTCTTTCACAATACATGAAGATTGTGACTATGCTTGAATACTGTGTAAGACATTAACAGAAATTTGGAAATATTTAGAGTACTTGACAAATAAGAAAATGAATCTGAAGGATTATAAAATATCTACATAATCTGGAACACTGGGGTGGTTCAAGTCAGTTAGGTGTCTGCCTTCAGCTGGGATCATGATCCCAGGGTCCTGGGATCCGGTCCTGTATGAGGCTCCTGGGATAAAGTCCCTTGTCATGCTAGGTGGGGAAACTGCTTCTCCCTCTTCACCTCCCCTTGCTCATGCTCTCTCTTTCTCACTCTTACTCTGTCTCTCAAATAAATAAAATATTTTTAAAAAATCATTTAAAATATCTACACAAACTGACAGATACACTTAATATTGCAAAAGGGTAACTTAAATGTAGCAAGGAATTACCCATTTGTATTAGGTAAACTGAGAATAAGAAAAATAATTTACATATTATATTTCCTATTTATCATTTCAGTAATTTGACTTAAAAAACTTAGTTTCTACCCTTCATCACCATATATCTTCAAATCTAAATGATCTTTCTGAATATGTCACCAGCAGAATTACCAAGATGACAAACTGTTTTATTATCTCTCTAGTTCTAGGATAATATTGCACAAAATACCACTCAGTAATTCATGTATAAAACCAGCTTTCAAGGGACACCTGGATGGATCAGTTGGCTAAGCATCCAATTCTTGATCTTAGCTCAGCTCTTGACCTCAGAGTCATAAACTCAAGCCCCAAGTTAACCAAAAAGAAACTTAAAAATTATTCTGTAAACTTTCAGAATGGCTACTTTGGAGGCTCTCAAGAAAAATTCTCCGTTTTCAGATATCTCACAAGGTTTGGGATAGTGGCTACTCTAGCTGTCATGGTCCCCCAGACTGAATTGCACCTGAGCTGTTCTGAGCAATTTTTAACCTGTCACTTCCTCCTGCTCTTTCACATTACTTATTGTTCTTGTTGATGTTGCTCTACTGCCTGAGGGAGCACCCTTCTCTTCCTCCAGTGGTGGGTCATCTACCTGCAAATATATGACCTACTTCTTCCAGGAAGCCTGACTTGAACACAGGCGTTCAGTGAAGGGCTTCCCTGTGCACTCACATCACATGCTCTGTCACCAGATTTTATATATGGTACATCATTATTCAGTCACCTGAATGAGCTCTGAGTTTAGCAAGGTCAAATACTACTTTCCTCATCTCTCTATTCTTACCACAGAGTCTGTCAGTAGGGCTCAAAAATAGTTGTTGACAGCTTTTGGCTTTAAGGCACAGTACACCAAAATAAAGTCCATTCTTAACCTCAAGACACTTAGTGGATTTATAAAATATAAGGACTCAGAAACTAAATTTCTGAGGGAAAAGAAATTAAACATGGACTTTGTCCTTATGTCCTATAGTTTAAGTAGCTTGTGTTCTTTTTCAGGATACGAATATGTCCCAGACAGAACTTTCTTATTTCAAAATAGTAAAGAGATCCTATACATGAATAGCACAGTTTAATAGTGAATGTTTCTAAAAGAATATGCAATACTAATAACATTAGATTAATAGTATTCTGTTTATTTAACATGAGACAAAATTGAACCGTTGAAAAATTTTAAAATATTTAAAAAGTGTTTATTCATTTTTATTTTTTCATACTTATAATTCATCATCTTTATTTGTCATGATTTTCTTTTTTAAACTTTTTAAAGTTTTTAAAAAATTATTTTTCAGTATTCCAAGATTCATTGTTTATGCACCATACCCAGTGCTCCATGCAATATGTTCCCTCCTTAATACCCACCACCAGGCTCACCCAACCCTCTAGCCCCCTCCCCTCCAAAACCCTCAGTTTATGCATTTTTAGATAGCAATTCATAATATTCCAAAAAGTCTGTCAAATTCTTCTTACCAACAAAGTCACCTAATTTCACCTCAGAAAGTATCTAGCAAGTAAACTCAGAAATAAATAATGAAAATAGTACAAAACATAAATAACAACAAAAATTGTTAATTTTTAATGGTTTATTCACATCTACCCTACATCTACATTATGATGTATATTACTAATATCAGTGAAGCTAGGTAATGTTACATAATTTGCTCACGATCATAAAATTCTTAAACATGAGAATATAATCATGGTTTCTGGTTCAAACTATGCTCTCTGGCTTCACCTTTGTGCACCCAGGCTCTGGTCAGTCTACTAATAACTGGGTTATATTGAATACACCTTTTAACTTTCATGGTCCTCAATTTCGTAATGAGTAAAATTTTACTTATTTCCCTCTAAGGTATCTTCCATCTCAAATAGTCAAAGATATTATCATTTTAGAAGATGGTCTTTAAACAAAAAAAATTATGTACTTGAGATTGAGAGAGAAAGAGAACACAATTAAGAGGAACAGGAGAGGGAGGGAGAATCCCAGGCAGATGCCCTGATGAGCCCGGAGCTCAAGGCAGGCTCAATCTTGCAACTGAAGGTCATGACCTGAGCAGAAACCAAGAGCTGGTACTTAACTGACTGCACCACCCAGGTGCCCTGAAGTGGCCTCTTTCTAATGCTACATTTTTTTCACAGAGCCTTTACATTTTATTATTTTCCAAATTATTTTGATGTTAACGTTTTAATCATGTAATTAATGACCTTCAAAATGACTTGGGAAATATAAAAAGTAAAAGATATACAAAGAATCTACCATTGTGAAGAGGCCTCCTTCTTAAAATATAGTTATCTGTTGCCCATGTTAAAATGAGCAAAATGAGTATCTCATAGAATTGAATTCTAATACTATTTCTTTAAAAAATGACTTTTCGGGGTTGCCTTCAAGGCTCAGTGGGTTAAGCGACTGCCTTCCGCTCAGGTCATGATCCTTGGGTCCTAGGATCGAACCCCACATCAGGCTCCCTGCTCAGTGGAGAGCCTGCTTTTCCCTCTCCCTCTGCTATTCTGCTTGCTTGTGCTCTCTCACTCTGTAAAATAAATAAAATTTTTTTTTAATTTTTTAAAAAATAAAAATGACTTTTCAATTAGTAAGTATCTTCACCAATCTCTGCAATTAATCCATTCATTCATTTAAGTATTTCTTTGTTTAGAAAATACCAGATACTATTCTAGGTGGTGGTAATACAACAGTGAATAAAGTAGAAGAAAAACACACACAAACAAATAAACCTTGGTACCTCCATGGAATTTATAATCTAGTGGGAGGAGTAGGAAATTTTAAAAAAATAGGAATACACAAAACACACACCATGTTAGATCATGGTAAGTGCATAAGAATAAAGTAGAGAAGACCACAGAAAGCATTAGGGGGAATTAAATATCCTGTATCCCTATTCTTCATGTATCAGTTAATGCCACAAAGGAAAAAGTGAGTGTTGATAAAACAAAATGACTGAAGAAGTAGAAATATGCAAATGTATATGGGGGGAAGGGGAGATAAATATATTTACATATATATTATACACATCTATATATACGCTTGCCATTTTAAGCATCTGTATATATGTATATACACATACATACATATCATATAAATAAATACAAAAGCAGCATACATGACATAAACAATTATAGATAAGTAAGACAACCTCAATGTGTGCACATACTTACACTTGAATAAGTGCAGAATGAATAGTTAATGATAGAAATCTAAAATACAATTTTATTTTGTGACTCAGAATTTATCTCAAGTGAGAAAGAATACCATGATTTCATACATATATCTAACTAAGAACAAAACTAGTATCTAAACACTGCACATTCAGTTGTAGCTTCTTAAATGACCTTGGAAAAGTTATTCAAGTTTTTGATTTTACAATAAATATTGTTTTAAAAATTTTAAAAATATGGTTTTAAAAATCTAGTTTGATAACTTGCTATTGTGCTCTATAGACTAAGAATAGCTTTTCTCTCTCTCCCACCCACAGTATGTATACGCATGCACACACACAATCACACACACACATATGTGCACATACACAGTTAGCCTAGATCAAAAATGTCTAGGCCGTCAGGCAAACTTGTATAGGAATACCTTTTTTTAAAAATCATCACTTGAGAAAACTATGAAACGAAGGCTATGTGAATTATTTTCTAATGCTAAAAATAGTGTGCCATGTAAATATGCCATATAAATGTCATATTTCTGTCTCTGATCAAGTTTTCCCTGCATTTATCATTAAATCTTTATCTTTATCTATATACTTGAACATATATAATTTAGGGTTAGATTTGGCTGCTGAAAAGAGGAAACCAACAACAACAACAACAACAAAAATCAGGGGCTTGTTTATTCCCTCAGATAAAACAAAAAACAGACACTGACTGACAGGCCTGAGCAAGAGCAGTAGCTACAAACTCACACTCATTAGGTATCTTCTTCATTCTCTTAGCCCATGACTGCCATTCTTACTCTGAAACACATTTTTACAATGCCTCCTGGAGCTCCAGAAATCATATCCACACTTCATGCAATAAGAAAGGGGAGGGAAGGGGATCATAAAGGATGCATAACCTGAATAAATCATCTCACTTTGAAGAGTATACCTAGAATTCTGATGCAACATCTCAGATTGATTAAATCTGCTTAGCTTTTATCAACAGTCACAGGCCCATACCAAGGTGCAAGGATGGTTGAGATGGGAATATTGCCATTGTGAATAAAACTGGGATTCTTTGATGAAGAAGCAGAGAGTAGTAACCATCTGTTACCCTTGAAGTTAACTTTTAAAATGTTGTGGCCTTAAAACATTAAAGAAAATAGCCCATTTTAAAACTACGGGAAAACTATGGAATTGGTCATTTTAGCGGCTCAGTCTCCTTTCGTATACATGAAAGACTGAGCATAGACTTAAAGCCCACTGAGTTACCACAATTATTGCTGGGCAGACACACACAAAAACACACATGCACAAACAGAATCACCATTATGCAAAACTTGCAAAAACTAGCATAAAGGAGGTGTGAAGGCAGATAAGATCTTAGGTTTTAACCTGCTTACCTTTATTCAAGTTTTGGTCACCCTTTATAGATTGTATGACATTTTCTTTTCTGTCCTTGGACCATTTATCACTTTATTCTCACGAAGTAAACTGTCTTTTCACCAGTATTTCTTGGGCTGACAAGTTGATCAAAGGCTGCCTTCCTATGCTTTAGCTGCATCAATCAATAATCCCCTTGACCTTCCTATCATGGATGCTGGATCATCTTTCTGTTAAGTCAAATTTGAGCTGATAACATTAGTTGTATGTGATATAGGCAATGGAAACATACTACATCTCTCAAGTATTTTTGGCTATCCAATTATGGCAAAGTACACTCTAATACTAATTAATAGTGCTGGTCCATAATATTCTCCAAGTGGTACTGAATGCTTTATTGAAGTGTTCCACATGATACTGTAATGCATTTTATCCAACACGAGTGTAACCATCCCAGGTCCTTTTCTGTATCCCAGTAATATGAAGTCACTCACTATCTTTTCACACCTACAAGAGTTCTCAGCCTTTGAAAACATATTCATGTTAATCAAGGAGATCAGAGGAAAAGAAAAATGCCAGGTTTTTTTTTTTAATTTGACATATTCTCGTGAGTACATAATTGTATGTGGCAAAACTGCCTTAAGTAGGAAAAGGTTCTTCTCAACTCACCTAACAAAATGAAGAATCTTACACAGTTATCAGATAATTGATATACTCAATGTACTTTTTAAAAGAGAAAATTTATCTAGGTAATTCAAGGGGGAAATGGTGGTTTTACCCAATTTTTAGAAGTAAGAGTAGCTGCAAGACTTAAAATGTAGTTCTTCATGTAAGTGGTAATTCTGGGCACCAATCCCAAGCCTAATATAAAACTATCTGACTTTATGGTCTCTTCACTCACTTGCCACCAGTAAGTAAATTGGCTCTTAGGTTTGGCTATAATAGAGAATGTCATAGAGATCCCAGAATGGTGGCAATTTCCAGACTAATAACTAAAATGAGAATAAGAACAGGACCCTTTTGGATAATTCAAAAAATATGCTTTAGCATATAAGAAAAGACTTCAAAGATAGTCTAACATCTGAGGAAATTAAAGAAGTACATCTTTCCTAGCAATAAAAGGAAGAATTTTATTTCCATTTAATGCCTTTCCCAGATGATCAGTTTTCTACTACAATGAAAGATATAAGTTCCAGAATTGTGAACAAGTTTAAAAATACCCTCATTCTTGAATTTTCTCATCCTTTTGTGCCTAAACTGAAATTTTCCTGAGCCAAGGACCAGAGATTGCCTTTCTGATTAACTTTTGTAAAGAAGAGACAAGTTCTTCTCACATCTGTTTCTTCCTGGAATCATCTTAAAGACGATAATTAAATCTTTATGCCATTTTTTGATATGGCTATTCAGTATTAAGTTCAGTGATAAGGCTATTCAGAATTACATAGAGAATTCTGGCATGTCTCAGAATACCTATAGTAGATACATACACTACCCTTATATGTATTCACATACATGCCACAGTCTCCACAAAATTTAGTGATCTGCACACATATCCTCTTTGTTGCTGTGGGTTTTGTGCCTAAGGACCTGTCTATGAGCTGAATGAATAAGCTGGAGGTGAAGGGAAGGAGCAGGAGGGAGGAAGTTTAGAAAGTCTAGTGCTTTAAACTGAGAAGAGGAATGGTCTAACCTTGGTGAAGGTCATAAGCAATCTTGACAAGAAGAGGTTAGGTGAAATGGTATGGAAAGAGACTGATTGGAGGGATTTAAAGAAAGAAATGGACCAACATGAATAAATTATATTTGCATCCAGTGACATGAAAAAATATCGTTAAACATAATGTTAAGGAAAAAAAGTAGCCATAAAAGCACATTTATTATATGTATTATTGCATTTATATAATTTACAATCCAGCCAAACTAAATCTTAGTTTTCAGTAATGTTCACTGGAGCAGCAAAAATATAAGGAAAATAAAAGGAGTGATTACCATACCATTAGAATAGTGATTATGTTTAGGAAAGAGGAATGGGGTTTAGTTTATGAATGACTATATTAGAGACATATTTCCACAGTTGTGAAAATGTTCTACTTCTTGACCTAAGTAGAAACTTTATGTTTTCTTTTTTGTTAAATAGAAAGTTGTACACTATATCTTATGTTTATTTCTGTATGTGTGTTATTTGCAAAATAAAACATTTTGAAAAGTAAGGTAAGATGGGACAGAATTCTACTTTTATCCATGATAAAGTTACTGAGACTGGACTCAACCCACTGCTCTAAACAATTACAACACTGGAAAAAATATGAGACAACTACACAAATGAATATCATTCACTGGATAGAGAGTTGCAAAGTACTGTAATCCTTAAGAGAAGGAAACATATGAGGTGAGTTCTACATTGTCCCAATTTCCTTTATTGAGGATGGAGTCTCAAAAAAGTGTGGCAATCTTGCTGAACTTGAGAAGGCAAAAGGAGATAAAGACCATGGAGTATGGAACCAACAACAAAATCAAGTCTGGCAGATTCAAAAAACTCTACAAGTAATTCAACCATCATCAAGAACAAAAATCAACAACCTATAAATAGAGGGAAGATAATCCAGATTCCTTACAACATATCATTCACAGTATCTAACACAGAGTTACAACTACTTGGCATACCCCCCCCCCACCAAAAAATCCAAAAAATTCAACACATACTCAAAGAAAAAAAAAACATACAATTAGAACAGATTCTGAGGTGTCTCACATGTTGAAATTAGTAGTCAAGGACTATAATAGAACTAGTATAAATAAATCCAAATATCAGAGAAAATATGGACATAAAGAATAACTAGATGAGGAATCTCCACAGAGCAAAAGAAAACCTACATAAGAACCAAATGAAAATTTAAGACCAGAAAAGTGAAATTTTATTAAATGAGCTTAATGATACTTTGAAGACTGAAGGGTATATGTGAACTAGCCCTATCAATAGGAATGACCCAATCTCAAAAACAGTTCTATTTATCTCTTGAAATTAAGGGTTGGGGTGCATAATTTGGCTGGGAAGCATTATGGAATATTCTTTAACCCCTTACAGCCTCTTTGGTACAAACAATTATGAAGGTAGTTTGATTGCATCATTTGTATTTTAACCAGGAGAATATAAAGAAATGAGGGAGGTATGAAGGAGTTAAGAAGAGAAGCAGATAAGGATTATAAATTTGATTCAATAAGAAATTAAATTTCAGGCTAATTAAATAGTAAGAACATGAAAGAGATCAAGGAGTATAAAAAATTTGCTAGGATTGATGGACCATATGTCCAGGAGGTATCAAAGATTGAATTAGGTAACTAGAGGCAGTAAACTGGAAAGACAGAAAATAAAGGTCAGAAAGTGGGAGGTATAAAACTTAGATTATGGGGGATTTGACTTATAGATAATGAAGGAGTCTAGGAGACAGCACTGTCCAGTAGAACTTTCTGTAATAATGGAAATGTTCTGAGCTATAAAGTAGGGTAGCCAACTAGCCACACATAACTATTAGGCCCTTAAAATGCAGAGTATAATTAGGAACTAAGGGCCATATGTACCCCAATGTTCATAGAAGCAATATCCACAATAACCAAATTGTGGAAAGAGCCAAGATGCCCTTCAACAGATGAATGGATGAAGAAGATGTGGTCCACATATACAATGGAATATCAAAAAGGATTAATACCCATCTTTTGCATCAACATGGATGGGACTGGAGGAGATTATGCCCAGTGAAACAAACAGAGAAAGTCAACTATCATATGGGTTCACTTACTTATGGAACATAAGGAGTAACATGGAGGACCTTAGGAGAAAGAAAGGAAAAGTGAATTGAAGGAAATCAGAGGGGGAGATGAGCCATGAGAAACCTTGGACTCTGAGGAACAAACTAAGGGTTTTGGAGGTGAAGGGGGTGGAGAGATGAATGAACCAGATGGTGGGTATTAAGGAGGGCATGTATTGCATGGAGCACTAGGTGTTATACGTAAATAGTGAATCTTGGAAGACTACATCAAAAACTAATAATGTACTATATGGTGACAAACAGAACACAATACAATAAATAATCAATTCCAAATTTATAAACTTTATTATTCACATGTGATTAATGACTATTAGGCAGTGCAGTCTAGGGGTAGGACTACAGAAGTGAGCAGAAGAAGTCAGGTAGGAAACAAGATATTTCAGGAGAATAAACATTACATTGGAAGGATCATCTACGCAGTTACTGAAATCACCAATTTTAATATGTGCAGTGAAAGGAGAAAGAGGGATAATGAGCCAGGCAGGAGTATCAGTGTCAAGGAATGAAGAAAAGTTATCTGGACAGCTGCAATAAGCAAAGTAATGGTTACTCTAGTCTTTTGACATGAAATTCAAACCTGGAGAGTTGCAGGGAGAAAGATGGATGAATGATCTCAAAGTGGTAGTGAGGGGTGTGGAGGACACCTTCCTGATCACAGGTATTGTGCTCAAGCAAAGAGAGTGCTTGAGGGGGTCCCAGGAACCAGAAGAATATTCAAGGGAAAGTAAGTTTCCAGATTGAATAAGAGACTAAAGAAGAAAATGTTCAAACAGAGACATTATCTTCACTTTCTAGGTGAGCCTCAGGGAGGTGAAGCAAATTGTTCAAGACCACAGAGCTTAAAAAATTGTCAGAGAAGTTGGAGCTTGATATTTTTATTTTAGTGCCCATGCTCCCAACAATTATACCGTACTGTATATCTTGCACCCCCTGCAGTGCCTAGAATATCCGGAGCACCTGGTCCTATTAAATATTTCTTAATTAGCATCCATTGATATAGCACTGAAGAGTGGCCATAACTATGGCCTACACTCAATTCCACTGGCCACATATAACTGCACATAAATGGTGCTTATTTCATGGCAGAACACAGATGACTCGGGGTTCAGAAGTTTGTCTCTTTATATGTGTTTGTTTTATGTTTCTATCTACAAAAGTCCAATGGACATCATTTTAATCTTTCCCAAGTTACTCTCATATGCCAAAATGCTAAAGTATAGTGTTACTATATTTTGTCATTGTGGATTAAATGTTCTTTCCTTTCCTAAATTTCACTTCCTCTAGTTTACCTTCCAGTTTCCCTGAATTACTTTTTTAGAGACACTATGACACAGACAGCAATAACTTTTGACAATTTTAAAGTCATATAATTTATCCTGAGGTTTCATGGATTGTTATCATGCTAAGACTACATTTTAATCACATTGAAAATTTAAAAGTTAGCCATAGGAATGCTAATTCACTTTTTTCCTAGAAATGAAAAACAGAATGTGAAACTATGAATCTTTCTTTTCAAAAGTTACTGAAGCTTGATTACTTCTAGAATTTTTACACCTTGCTCAATTGACTTGTTCTATTTGCTAACTTCTTTGAACTTAGGTTTAAAAATGTACTTGTTACACATTTTTCTAAAATAAAAAAAAGAAACAAATCACATATCTTTTATTATTCCCATTTTTTTCCAGAAGCCTATGTGTATTAGTCATAAGTAGGGCTACATGCTAATGAAGAGATGTGGAGTGGAGGTACGGCTAAGAGAAAGGAGAGGTCAGGGAAGAATACAATATGAAAGAAAACATGACAACAAGGGGACTTGATAAGACACATTTCAGAAGACAAGAAAAAGAATCTGAGAGCGACCAGCCTTACAAGGGATTTGTACATTGACAGGACATAATCAAGAAACATAGCAAATGGTAGCTTTGAGTATGTTGGGTAGTTTGGAATGTTACCGAGGTAGTGGAGAGTAAAAATGGTGGCAGCAAATGGGGAGAGAGCCTTCTGACCATGCTAGAAACAAATAAACCCTAATCAACAACAAAAAAAACATTAATGATATCCAAGGAATTGCTGGTATCAGCATCAGGTCCAGCAGCTTGCTCTCTAATAGCAGATCTGACAGTGAGTATAAGAGCATAAACGAGAGACAAGTGGCCCAGTGCTGATAGGTAAGAAACATACCAGGAAATGAAGTACAAGGCAGAATTACCTGAAATGTGTCTACAAACCAGAGATGTGGAAAAGCAGGGGTGTCGGGAGGTTGTATTTATTATGTGTTCAGCACCTGGAGCTAAACAAGACTGTTCCTCTAAAGATATAGGATATAGTTACCAAGACATCAGCAAATACATATTTATGAGCTACAAGGTGTTCACAGACCTGGGCTATATGCTAGAAGGGAGTAGAGTAAATATGAGACTTGGCCCCTTTCCTAAAAGTGACTGTTAAATCGAAAAGACTGAAAGAAAGGAAAACAAAAGGAGTATATGCTTACTACCAAATGCCTGTAGTTTATGTGCAGAATAATACCTCTCTGGGTGGAAAACTTTTGTTTCTACTTAAGTAATTTAACAAATACCTGTAATTTAACATATATACAAATATTTTAACAAATATTAATATATGTAAAATAGACACCAGCTTTTATGTACATACCATGTGCCTATAGGTCACTGTGTAGATAGAGATATACAAGTTCTTGGTCTATGAGAGATCAGAGGGTGGAGAATTTAAGAATATAGACTTTTGAGGGGCGCCTGGGTGGCTCCATGGGTTAAGCCTCTGCCTTCAGCTCAGGTCATGATCTCAGGGTTCTGGGATTGAGTCCTGCATCTGGCTCTCTGCTCAGCAGGGAACCTGCTTCCCCCCTCACTCTGTGCCTGTCTCTTTGCCTACTTGTGATCTGTCAAATAAATAAATAAAATCTTTAAAAAAAATAGAATATAGACTTTTGGGGCACCTGGGTGGCTCAATCAGTTAAACATCTGATTCTTGATTATGGCTCAAGTCATGATCTCATGAGTTAAGAGATTGAGCCCTGCACCAGGCTCTGTAGTCAGTGGGAAGACTGCTTGAGATTCTCTCTGCCTCTTCCTTTGCTCCTCCACACTCTCTCTCTTAAAAAAATAAATATTTAAATTATATATATATATATATATCATATTATATGTAATGCATATGTGTGTGTGTGTGCATGTGTGTGTGTGTATAGAAATTTAAATATTAAAGAAAAAAGAATATAGACTTTGGAGCCACACTACTCTGGTGCAAAGCCAGGCTTTATACCTTAACTAGCCATGTGATGTTGCATAATTCCTTTGTCCCCAGGGTTTCTTGAGGAGTAACTGCCAGGTCTCCATCACATAGGCCAGGCATTTGGGAAGTGCTCAATAAGTCCCAGCTCTTATGGAGATATATATATATATATATATATATATATATATATATAGAGAGAGAGAGAGAGAGAGAGAGAGAGATATCTTATATATATATATCCTATATGTGTGTGTGTGTGTATATATATATCCTATATATATATCCTATATCCTATCCCTAATATATCATATATATATATATCTATATATATAATACATCCTATATATGGATATATATATATATCCATATATATATCCTAGAGACCAGAAAAGCTATATCTTTACTTATTTATTTTAGAGGGAAAGTACAAGCATGAGCAGGGAAAGAGCAGAGGGGGATGGAGAGGGAATGGAAGGAATCTCAAGCAGACTTTGCATTGAACACAAAGCCCAACACAGGGCTCAATCTTAAGATCATAACCTGTAGGAAACCAAGGGTTGGAAGCTTAACCAACTGAGCCACCCAAGTACTCCCAGAAAAGCCATGTCTTTAATAAAGGAGTTACAATCCTTTACTTGGGTTCCATGACAATAACAAAAGTAAATGATTTATTAGTGCTATCGGACTTTTTTGCACAGGAGGTAAAATACAAGAGAATTAAAACAAATATCTGTATTCAAAGTGTAATGCAAATGACAGAAAGGTAGTCAGTTTGAATCATCAGATGTCATTACTTGGATATACCATGCTCACTGAAGTTGCTAAGTCAGGAGTATTTCCAATTGCATATCTACCATGGGCCAAATTTGAGGATGACACTGAAACTCTTCTCTAGGAGTAATTGACATCTGGGTAAACCAATGGCCCATTGTTCACTGAATTGAGCCGCAATGTACTGTGTTCTTCCATGACTCAATGTTTAAAGCTGGGTGATAATGAAATCCCTAGAGAAATCTCAGATTTCCATGTAATTTGCTCACCTAAAGATATTATCACATTTATTAATTATACAAACATCTTTAATGCCTCTTATTGCTAAGATCTGTTTTACAGGTAGAAGTTTTAATGTACCCAAAATGTTATCATCTATATGATTTTAGTTTCCTGCCTAATCAAAAGGGAACATTTTTCCTTTGGCATTTTAAAAAAATTATGTTTTTCAAAAAGCATATTATTCATTTATTCATTATTGAAGTATAGTTGACACAAAGGCTCCATGAGTTTTAACCTACAACATAGTGTTTCTATAACTCTATACTTTATGCTAAGCTCAGCACAAGTAATGCTACCATCTGTCACTATACACCCCCACTGTATTACCCATGACATTCTCTATGCTTATCCTTCATCTCCATGATTTATTCATTCCATAACCAAAGGCCTGTATCTCCCACTCCCCTTTCATTCCTTTTTGCCCATCCCCTCAACCTCCTCCCATGTGGCAATCATCAGTTTGTTCTTTGTATTTATGCATCTGTTTCTGCTTGTTTTGTTCTTGCTCACTGAATCCTGCCTGAAACATTTTTCAGTACCTATTTGGCACAATCTTATCAAATCCCTATAGATAAGGCAATCATGCTTACTGAAGTTGCTCTTTTCATTTTCGTTGAATGCAGTCTCTTCTATTCTTAATGTTTATTATCCACTGGATACTTTTCAGTAAATTTCAGAAAAAAATTAATTCTAATGACAACAAAAATATTATATATATGTGTATACATATGTATGTGTAGTGAGAATTAAAAATGATTAAATGATTAAATTTTGTTATATAAAATGATAAAATAGAACTCTGAAACTATTTTATCATTGTAATTTCTCATTTTAAAGTAAAAGAAACACATGTCTAGCTCTGTTCCTGTTAACACATAATTTGACATTAATTAACAAAGAAGTTTTGGAATAATTTAGGAGGGTTAGGAAAGCAGTGTGGTATTCAGAATCAAGACTGGAAAACTGTTGAACATAAGTAAGTCAACAAGTAACTTTCACAATTGAAATTATCTTAAGCCTCTGGTTTGTATATCAGCAAGTTTTGCAGACTTTCCTTAAGCCATTTAAATAGACTGCCACAACCCTTTCCCATCTTTCATATTATGGCTATCATAAGCTTTCTTACTAAATTTTAAAGATTAAACAATTCCACAGATGGATCAGTTTTGAAAAGATGTCGCTTTATCTTTATGAACACTATTTGTTCCGAATTATCTAAGGTTAAGAAGCTGAATTCATCAGTCTTGAGCTTTTAGGTTTGCTACCAAACAAAACTATACTAATTCCCTAGTATTTAGGTGTGAAATTAGATTGCCACAAACAAAATATCTGAACTATGAGCTTTGTGTTTCTATTTGCTCAAGCAGGATACAAAGTTTCCAAATAATCTTGGTGATTTCAGAAGGTGATTCACCTGCCCCCACCCCCCACGACACTACTGTGTCGTCTTTGTTCTAGTGTCCATTCAGACCACTGAGCTGATTTTGATTCAGACCAGCTGACGCCTGATTTTGACAACTGCCCAACCACCGAGGCTTGCAAAATACAGAGTGACATGAACAGCTCACTCATGTGAGGAGCAAATTCTCTGTTTTGCTAAATGAAGGGGAGATGCCACAGTAGTGTAGCTTGAGCCCTAAAATGTAACAGAGATTGTTTGTATCTTGAAATTATTCCAAATTTTCTTGCACTACACATTGACACTATCCCTTCCTCAATCCAATCCGTATTTCCTAATGTAGTACATTGAATGGGTTAAGTGGCAGCCACTCTTTCAAACCCAGAAACACCATTGTTCTAAAACGATTACATCTTATTGCTAAACCCTGCTTATTGCATGGAACCCCTTCTTCTCTTTGCTGCAGACAGCCCCTGTACACTGGGTCTTCTTGTTTCCTTGACCACTATGAACCCCTCCCTCTACTGCAAACTTCTTATATCTAACCTACACTGTGGATAAAACACATGATTTTCTTGAAGAAGCTTGTGGCCAACAGTAAAAATCAGCACATGCAAATAGATACGATAACATAGATGAATAGAAATCTCAGCACTTACACAGCAGGAAACCCTGTTTCAACTATGTGAACAATTTTATTATAAAAGACTTACTCGTGGAGCATAAGGAATAACATGGAGGACATTAAGAGAAGGAAAGGAGAAGTGAATTGGGGAAAATCAGAGGGGTAGATGAACCATGGGAGACTGTGGGCTCTGAGAAACAAATTGAGGGTTTTGGAGCGGAGGGGTGGGGGGTTAGGTGAGCCTCGTGGTAGGTGAAGGAGGGCACGTATGGCATGGAGCACTGGGTGTGATGCACAAACAATGAATTTTGGAACACTGGAAAAAGAAAAAAAAAAAAAAAAAGATTGTGCCCTGTACCATCCAGCCTTCTAAAATTCTCTTCACAAGCTAATAAATAAATACACTCAGAGTAATTTGAAAATTAATGCTAAACTGGAATCTTTGCTGCATTTTGAAAATTTCATTACAGGTCATATAAGTAATTGATCAAAAGTTTCTAAACTGCTACAAAAATACAGAAAACTAAGGCTCATGTAGCAGGTGATCATATGAATTTATTAGAGTTGATTTGGTGGAGTTTTTCCAACTCTCATAATAATCTATCTCTGCAAAACAGACCAATTACGTACTATTCATGCTCTAGCAAGTGAACTGTAAAATTAACAATCCAATCACCTGTATAGACAGGCTCTAAAATTTACTGCATTTTTATGTGGCATTCTATTTAGTTAATGGAAGTCCTGACTTTTCTGACACAACTCTACCTAATTATCAGATGTTACTGGTGGGATTATCGATAATAAAATGTTAATCGCATTTTGCTAGTATCAAAATTTAAAACCAAAAAATCACCAAAGTAAGAAAAGATAGAAATATTAATCTGTATAATAACTGACAAAATTTTATGTCCATTAGTGGCTTGATGAATAACAGAGTAATGCTGACACTTTTGAGAAGGATGATAATAATAATGATGAACCACACATTACATGTAAATGAGAACAAAATCTCCCTACACTTTATATTGTTGAGATTTGAAGGTACTTCCTTTGTATTTTACAGCTTATAACCACTGGTGTGCATTTATGCATTTAATTTTGTCCAATCTCATATAATACTTCCAAAGTAAAAGTAGACTCCAAAGGTTTGGTGATGCATATTTGTGTTTTTCTTCTCTGACTGTATATCATCAAATATTCAAAGGGCAAATAGCATATTACATCCTTCAAAAAAATCTTCCATGATTAAATAGTAGGAAGCAGGTTCAATAGCATAAAACTCACAGAAATTGTTATTTTTTCAAGTTAAAAATAACTTATGAAATGGAAGATTTTACCTGTCACAAAGCAAGCCCTGACTCATTTTTATGAAGACTGGATCTCACACACTTAGAGGGCTTTATAGGAGTCTTGCCACTGTCAGAGCAGCTCAGCAGGTATTAACTTCCTGCTGGGGATTTGATCATTTCTCCTCCCATATGGCTCTTTTTATAGAAAGGGGAAAAAAGCTCCACTAGATATAAAAGGTTTTAAAGAAAGTGTTTCTTCACATACTGAATATATTTTAAAGTTTTTCATGTGCATATATATAAAAAGCAACCCAGTATATGTAAAACTAGTGAATACCTAAAAATAATATGATACAAATTCAGAGGAAATTAGACTTTGCAGAATGTACCTGTGTCCTTGAATACTAACATTCCCACAGGTACACATACTATTTGAGCTCCACAGTCAGAAAATAAAGATTATTTTTCAGTCTTCCAAATTATCAAGCTTATTTTAGTTTGGGCAATGAAAGTATTTTTTTTTTTTTAATGCCAATACTACTGCACTGGTTTCTAAAAGAAAATGGGTTTAATTTCTTCATTCTAAGTAGGAGTTAGAAGGAGATGAATGTATAATTCAATAAAAATAAAGTATTACATTTCTCCTTTGTGCTTAGCAGGTCCCAAAATGGTAGAAAAGCCTTCTTATAATCTACTTCTGATGACCTGTAATCTCCGAAGAGTTCCCATCTCACAAAGAAGAAAAACCTAAGTCCACACTTTGGCCTACAGAGAACTTTCAGTCCTTATCCCTCCGCTGACTCATTGGCCTCCACTTACACCATTTCCCCTCTGCTCCAGCCAAACTAACCATCCTATTGCTTCTGGAATATTCAATATTTCAAGCACACTCTGGCCTCGAGGTGTGTACACTTACTATTCCCTCCGTACAGTTACTGTACATTTACCTTCCCTCTTAGAGCTGTTTTGCTCACTCCCTCACCACTAAAAAGGTTTCCCTGTTAACTAGTATAAATTAACACCTCCCACTATCACTTTTTATATCATCACACTTTACTTTTTTTCGTGGCCCTTAATACCTGAAGACTTATGACATAATTATTTCTTTATTCCCTTATATTTTCTGTCTTTTCCTCTGGAATATAAATTCCACAAAGACAGTGATTTGTTTCCCCCCTGGACTACTGTATCCCATACTAATAGCACATAAGTTGAAAAAATTTAAAAAAAATGAATAAAGAATGAAATTACATCACAGTGGTCAAAAGAGGCAGGAGGAAATGGAGGTGCTCACTACTTTGACACCTTATTTTGAGCTAGCCTCTTTCTTCTTTCATCATGAAAACAAATAGAGGCAGTGTTGCATAACAGTTAAAAGCATTGGTTTTGCATTAAGTCACACTTCTGTTCAAATCTCCACTTCCTTTCTAGCTACCAAAATATTACTGGGAGGTACTTAGGAACTTTGAGTCTGAATGGCAGCATCTACAAAATGGGGCTGGTATTCTGAGAATTGTGCATTTTATATAAATTTCTAAATATAATGCCTAGCAATTTGATTAATATTTCTTCCAGAACTCTTAATGTTATAGAAAGTTCACCTATATTCATCAATATTACCTTTAATGAAGTATAGAAAAACATACATAATGAAAACAGAGACAACTCCAAAGTTTAAAAAGGGGTTCTATTAGATTCATATAAGAAATTGGGAAATCACAGGTATAATTAATAGAATTGCATAACTCAGCTCATTGGTATTAATATGAATTACTATTTCATTATAGAGATACTAATTTTATTTTTACTTTATTATATTATGCTTTTTATATTATATATTATATATGTTATATATATTATATATGTTATATCTATATTGTATATAATATAATATATTATGCTTTTTATTGTATTATGCTATTTATTTTCAAATTCTCATTTAAATTCTACTTAGTTAACATATAGTAGAATTCTGGTTTTAGGAGTAGAATTTAGTGATTCATCACTTACATATAGTATCCAGTGTTCAACCCAAGTGCCTTCTTTAATACCATCACCCATCTAGCCCATCCCCCACCCACCTCCCCTCCATCAACCCTGTTTATTCTCTATAGGTAAGAGTCTCTAATGGTTTGCTTCCCTCTCTTTTTTGCTCCCTTCCTCTGTGTTCATATGTTTTATTTCTTAAAGTGCACATGTGAGGGGACTGACTTATTTCACTTAGCATAATATATTTTAGTTCTATCCACATCATTGCAAATGGCAAGATTTCATTCTTTTTGATGGATGAGCAAGATGTTTATTTTAAAAATGTTCACAGAATGCCAATATTCCAGATACACTCTAAGCACTGTGTCTTTCCATTTTGCTGATGGGAATACAAAAACAAGACTCTTTATGATTGGAAAGATCATTTAGATTTCTCAAAGATAGAAAAAGACACTCTTTATATTCTTTACATTTTTAACATACATTTGCCCAAACCAAAACTTAAAATGAAAAGTGAATCCATTTACCCCCACTTACAAAGCTTATCCTTTTGATTTAAAAGGAAAGCAAATTGATCTGACATGGCTTTTTTTTCCCAGAGCTGTTAAAATTGACTTCTGAGTTGTGTCTAAATTGATAGTTTCCAAGCTTTACTGTACATTAGTATCACAGTAGGGGATAGTCGTATGGATCTTATAAAAAATGGAGATACCTGGACTCCCTCTGACCTCTCAGTTTTTGGTTCAGAATTTTGAACCCAAGAATGGGCATTTTTAACATCAGTTCAAGTGATTCTAATGTCTTATTACCCACTCTGAGAGGTACTCATCTAATAAATGTAAGTATGTTTAAAGAAAGTAACACAAATTTCAATATTATTTCTAAACTAAAACTTTTAAAGACATGAAAATTTTAACATTTTAATTACATGATTAAAATCTCTGACTAATGTAACTATGTGTCTTTGTCATGATTAGGTTATAATATAAGGAAATTAAGGCTACATTATAGCACTAACATGATACTCTTTACAATCTGTAGAATTTCTCTCCAACAATTATTCAGTGAAACAAATTATATAGATTTGGGTTTTGTTTTTGTTTTTGTGTTTAAGATATTACTGAGAACAAAACATATCACAATTAAGTTAAAGGGGCCTGGAAAACTATAAATTTTGTTTTAATTTTTGCTTGCTTTTAAGTCTAGTTTTAAGAGTATAGTGTGATAGAAAAAAAAAATAGTGCATAAGGAAATCCTCACTCTTGTCTACTATAGCTTTCTATTCTCTTTGGATGGTCCATAAAAAGTAGAGGAAGAGGGAGAAACCTAGAAGTTTTAAAGAGCTTGGAAAAGCCCACTGATATGAAATGACTGTCACACTTCACTTTCACTACTTGAGAAATAATTATTTCCAATTATAGTTAACAGGCTGGAATCAAATTTTAAACTCTAGATGTCTGGGTGCAAGCGGCAGGCAATGGCAACTAAGAATGCCTGTCAGCAAAGGTTCACTGAAATCTTGAGGGGAGTGGCATCTATTTGACATAATAAAAACATACAAGACCACACAAATTGGATGTCTTGAAAACACTTTTCTTGATCTGAGAACATTTGGAGGGCTTATATATATTTTTTTTAATATTTAATTTATTTTTTATTTTTTTTTTGGAGGGCTTATATTTACTCTAAAATTAGTTTTTGTTTTTAGAATTCACTTTCTTCAATATTTCTAATTAAAAAAAAAAAGAATGTAGAAAAGGGCTGCATGTCATCAAGTTTTCTTTGTTAGGAATTTTCCCAATTCTTCTCATGAAGTCAGTATAATTAAACAATATGTACTACAGAAACTTATTGTCCATTTTTTAATTAATAAAAGATAAAATATTTTTCCAGAGGGGGATTTAAAGGATTTTCTTAGTGAAATAAGACAATTTTAAATTTAAAAAAAAGTTAATATTTGTGAGTAAGATAGGACAGGTTTCTTTGACTGTGTTCTTTTTTAATCATGGTATTTTCTTTTTTTTTTTTTAATTTTTATTTTTTATAAACATATATTTTTATCCCCAGGGGTACAGGTCTGTGAATCACCAGGTTTACACGCTTCACAGCACTCACCAAAGCACATACCCTCCCCAATGTCCATAATCCCACCCCCTTTTCCCAAACCCCCTCCCCCCAGCAACCCTCAGTTTGTTTTGTGAGATTAAGAGTCACTTATGGTTTGGCTCCCTCCCAATCCCATCTTGTTTCATTGATTCTTCTCCTACCCACTTAAGCCCCCATGTTGCATCACCACTTCCTCATATCAAGGAGATCATATGATAGTTGTCTTTCTCTGCTTGACTTATTTCACTAAGCATGATACGCTCTAGTTCCATCCATGTTGCCGCAAATGGCAAGATTTCATTTCTTTTGATGGCTGCATAGTATTCCATTGAGTATATATACCACATCTTCTTGATCCATTCATCTGTTGATAGACATCTAGGTTCTTTCCATAGTTTGGCTATTGTGGACATTGCTGCTATAAACATTCGGGTGCACGTGCCCCTTTGGATCACTACGTTTGTACCTTTAGGGTAAATACCCAATAGTGCAATTGATGGGTTATAGGGCAGTTCTATTTTCAACATTTTGAGGAACCTCCATGCTGTTTTCCAGAGTGGCTGCACCAGCTTGCATTCCCACCAACAGTGTAGGAGGGTTCCCCTTTCTCCGCATCCTCGCCAGCATCTGTCATTACCTGACTTGTTTATTTTAGCCTTTCTGACTGGTGTGAGGTGATATCTCATTGTGGTTTTGATTTGTATTTCCCTGATGCCGAGTGATATGGAGCACTTTTTCATGTGTCTGTTGGCCATCTGAATGTCTTCTTTGCAGAAATGTCTGTTCATGTCTTCTGCCCATTTCTTGATTGGATTATTTGTTCTTTGGGTGTTGAGTTTGCTAAGTTCTTTATAGATTCTGGACACTAGTCCTTTATCTGATATGTCATTTGCAAATATCTTCTACCATTCTGTCAGTTGTCTTTTGATTTTGTTAACTGTTTCCTTTGCTGTGCAAAAGCTTTTGATCTTGATGAAATCCCAATAGTTCATTTTTGCCCTTGCTTCCCTTGCCTTTGGTGTTGTTCCTAGGAAGATATTGCTGCAGCTGAGGTCGAAGAGGTTGCTGCCTGTGTTCTCCTCAAGGATTTTGATGGATTCCTTTCGCATATTGAGGTCCTTCATCCATTTTGAGTCTATTTTTGTGTGTGGTGTAAGGAAATGGTCCAGTTTCATTTTTCTGCATGTGGCTGTCCAATTTTCCCAGCACCATTTATTGAAGAGGCTGTCTTTTTGCCATTGGACATTCTTTCCTGCTTTGTCGAAGATTAGTTGACTGTAGAGTTGAGGGTCTATTTCTGGGCTCTCTATTCTGTTCCATTGATCTATGTGTCTGTTTTTGTGCCAGTACCATGCTGTCTTGATGATGACAGATTTGTAATAGAGCTTGAAGTCCGGAATCGTGATGCCACCAACGTTGGCTTTCTTTTTCAATATCCCTTTGGCTATTCGAGGTCTTTTCTGGTTCCATATAAATTTTAGAATTATTTGTTCCATTTCTTTGTAAAAGATGGATGGTACTTTGATAGGAATTGCATTAAATGTGTAGATTGCTTTAGGTAGCATAGACATTTTCACAATATTTATTCTTCCAATCCAGGAGCATGGAACGTTTTTCCATTTCTTCGTGTCTTCCTCAATTTCTTTCATGAGTACTTATAGTTTTCTGAGTATAGATTCTGTGCCTCTTTGGTTAGGTTTATTCCTAGGTATCTTATGGTTTTGGGTGCAATTGTAAATGGGATTGACTCCTTAATTTCTCTTTCTTCTGTCTTGCTGTTGGTGTAGAGAAATGCAACTGATTTCTGTGCATTGATTTTATATCCTGACACTTTACTGAATTCCTGTATAAGTTCTAGCAGTTTTGGAGTGGAGTCTTTAGGGTTTTCCACATATAGTATCATATCATCTGCAAAGAGTGATAATTTGACTTCTTCTTTGCCGATTTGGATGCCTTTAATTTCCTTTTGTTGTCTGATTGCTGAGGCTAGGACCTCTAGTACTATGTTGAATAGCAGTGGTGATAATGGACATCCCTGCCATGTTCCTGACCTTAGTGGAAAAGCTTTCAGTTTTCCTCCATTGAGAATGATATTTGCGGTGGGTTTTTCATAGATGGCTTTGATGCTATTGAGGTATGTGCCCTCTATCCCTACACTTTGAAGAGTTTTGATCAGGAAGGGATGCTGTACTTTGTCAAATGCTTTTTCAGCATCTATTGAGAGTATCATATGGTTCTTGTTCTTTCTTTTATTGATGTGTTGTATCACGTTGACTGATTTGCGGATGTTGAACCAACCTTGCAGCCCTGGAATAAATCCCACTTGGTCGTGGTGAATAATCCTTTTAATGTACTGTTGAATCCTATTGGCTAGTATTTTGTTGAGTATTTTCGCATCTGTGTTCATCAAGGATATTGGTCTATAGCTCTCTTTTTTGATGGGATCCTTGTCTGGTTTTGGGATCAAGGTGATGCTGGCCTCATAAAATGAGTTTGGAAGTTTTCCTTCCATTTCTATTTTTTGGAACAGTTTCAGGAGAATAGGAATTAGGTCTTTAAATGTTTGGTAGAATTCCCCCGGGAAGCCGTCTGGCCCTGGGCTTTTGTTTGTTTGGAGATTTTTAATGACTGTTTCAATCACCTTACTGGTTATGGGTCTGTTCAGGCTTTCTACTCCTTCCTGGTTCAGTTGTGGTAGTTTATATGTTTCTAGGAATGCATCCATTTCTTCCAGATTGTCAAATTTGTTGGCGTAGAGTTGCTCATAGTATGTTCCTGGAATAGTTTGTACTTCTTTGGTGTTAGTTGAGATCTCTCCTCTTTCAATCATGATTTTATTTATTTGGGTCCTTTCTCTTTACTTTTTGATAAGTCTGGCCAGGGGTTTATCAATTTTATTAATTCTTTCAAAGAACCAACTCCTAGTTTCGTTGATTTACTCTATTGTCTTTTTGGTTTCTATTTCATTGATTTCTGCTCTGATCTTTATGATTTCTCTTCTCCTGCTTGGCTTAGGGTTTCTTTCTTGTTCTTTCTCCAGCTCCTTTAGGTGTAGGGTTAGGTTGTGTACCAGAGACCTTTCTTGTTTCTTGAGAAAGGCTTGTACCGCTATATATTTTCCTCTCAGGACTGCCTTTGTTGTGTCCCACAGATTTTGAACCGTTGTATTTTCATTATCATTTGTTTCCATGATTTTTTTAAATTCTCCTTTAATTTCCCGGTTGACCCATTCATTCTTTAGAAGGATGCTGTTTAGTCTCCATGTATTTGGGTTCTTTTCAAACTTCCTTTTGTGGTTGAGTTCTAGCTTTAGAGCATTGTGGTCTGAAAATATGCAGGGAATGATCCCAATCTTTTGATACCGGTTGAGTCCTGATTTAGGACCAAGGATGTGATCTATTCTGGAGAATGTTCCATGTGCAGTAGAGAAGAATGTGTATTCTGTTGCTTTGGGATGAAATGTTCTGAATATATCTGTGATGTCCATCTGGTCCAGTGTGTCATTTAAGGCCTTTATTTCCTTGCTGATCTTTTGCTTGGATGATCTGTCCATTTCAGTGAGGGGAGTGTTAAAGTCCCCTACTATTATTGTATTATTGTTGATGTGTTTCTTTGATTTTGTTATTAATTGGTTTATATAGTTGGCTGCTCCCATGTTGGGGGCATAGATATTTAAAATTGTTAGATCTTCTTGTTGGACAGACCCTTTGAGTATGATATAGTGTCCTTCCTCATCTCTTATTGTAGTCTTTCGCTTAAAATCTAATTGATCTGATATAAGGATTGCCACTCCTGCTTTCTTCTGATGTCCATTAGCATGGTAAATTCTTTTCCACCCCCTCACTTTAAATCTGGAGGTGTCTTCGGGCTTAAAATGAGTTTCTTGGAGGCAACATATAGATGGGTTTTGTTTTTTTATCCATTCTGATACCCTGTGTCTTTTGACAGGGGCATTTAGCCCATTAACATTCAGGGTAACTATTGAGAGATATGAATTTAGTGCCATTGCGGAAGCGTGCTGGGCCCATGAATTTAGTGCCATTGTATTGCCTGTAAGTTGACTGTTACTGTATATGGTCTCTGTTCCTTTCTGATCTACCACTTGTAGGCTCTCTCTTTGCTTAGAGGACCCCTTTCAATATTTCCTGTAGAGCTGGTTTGGTATTTGCAAATTCTTTCAGTTTTTGTTTGTCCTGGAAGCTTTTAATCTATCCTTCTATTTTCAATGATAGCCTAGCTGGATATAGTATTCTTGGCTGCATGTTTTTCTCGTTTAGTGCTCTGAAAATATCATGCCAGCTCTTTCTGGCCTGCCAGGTCTCTGTGGATAAGTCAGCTGCCAATCTAATATTTTTACCATTGTATGTTACAGACTTCTTTTCCCGGGCTGCTTTCAGGATTTTCTCTTTGTCACTGAGACTTGTAAATTTTACTATTAGGTGACAGGGTGTGGGCCTATTCTTATTGATTTTGAGGGGCGTTCTCTGAACCTCCTGAATTTTGATGCTTGTTCCCTTTGCCATATTGGGGAAATTCTCCCCAATAATTCTCTCCAGTATACCTTCTGCTCCCCTCTCTCTTTCTTCTTCTTCTGGAATCCCAATTATTCTAATGTTGTTTCGTCTTATGGTGTCACTTATCTCTCGAATTCTCCCCTCATGGTCCAGTAGCTGTTTGTCCCTCTTTTGCTCAGCTTCTTTATTCTCTGTCATTTGGTCTTCTATATCACTAATTCTTTCTTCTGTCTCAATTATCCTAGCAGTGAGAGCCTCCATTTTTGATTGCACCTCATTAATAGCTTTTTTGATTTCAACTTGGTTAGATTTTAGTTCTTTTATTTCTCCAGAAAGGGCTTTTATATCTCTCGAGAGGTTTTCTCTAATATCTTCCATGCCTTTTTCGAGCCCGGCTAGAACCTTGAGAACTGTCATTCTGAACTCTAGATCTGACATATTACCAATGTCTGTATTGGTTAGGTCCCTAGCCTTCGGTACTGCCTCTTGTTCTTTTTTTTGTGTTGAATTTTTACGTCTTGTCATTTTGTCCAGATAAGAGTATATGAAGGAGCAAGTAAAATACTAAAAGGGTGGCAACAACCCCAGGAAAATATGCTTTAACCAAATTAGAAGAGATCCCAAATAGTGAGGGGGGAGAAAGGGGATAAAAAGAGGTTCAAAAAGGAAGAACGAAAAAAAAAAAAAAGAAGAAAGGAAAAGAAAAGAATTAAAAAAAAGAAAACAAATGAAGAAAAATATAAAAGAGAAAAAATATGCATATTAGATAAACTAGTTAAAAAACGTTAAAAAAGAAAAAGGTAAAAGTTAAAATTTTTCCAGAAGGCGAGAAAAAAAACAAAAAATGAAAAAGAAAAAAATTAAATGAACTGCAAGACTAAAAAAATCACAGGGAAAAAGCCATGAGTTCCGTGCTTTGCTTTCTCCTCCTCTGGAATTCTGCTGCTCTCCTTGGTATTGAAACCGCACTCCTTGGTAGGTAAACTTGGTCTCTGCTGGATTTCTTGTTGATCTTCTGGGGGAGGGGCCTGTTGTAGTGATTCTCAAGTGTCTTTGCCCCAGGCGGAATTGCACTGCCCTTAGCAGGCGCGGGGGTTAGTAATCCACTTGGGTTTGCTTTCAGGAGCTTTTGTTCCCTGAGCGCTTTCCGTAGAGTTCCGGAGGACGGGGAATATAAATGGCGGCCTCCTTGTCTCCGGCCCAGAGGAGCGGAGAGCCCAGGGCCCCACTCCTCAGTGCGCCCTCAGAGAACAGCGCCCAGTTACTCCCGTCTGCCTGAACTCCGGCCGCGCTCCGAGCTCACCGAGCCTGCGACCGGTTCAAGGTAACACCGAGCTGTGTGCTTACTCTCGGCTCTGTCTCTGTAGCCGGCTTTCCCGTTCCAATACCCGCAAGCTCTGCGACACTCAGACACCCCCGATCCTTCTGTGACCCTGCGGGACCTGAGGCCACGCTGACCCCGCGTGGGCTTCGCCCCGGTTTAGCCTCTGGAGCGATGTCCCTCAGCGGAACAGACTTTTAAAAGTCCTGATTTTGTGCGCCGTTGCTCTGCCGCTTGCCGGGAGCCGGCCCCTCCCCCCAGGGTCTATCTTCCCGTCGCTTTGGATTGACTTCTCCGCGGGTCCTACCTTTCAGAAAGTGGTTGTTTTTCTGTTTCCAGAATTGCTGTTCTTCTTCTCTTCGATCTGCCGATGGATTTTCAGGTGTTTGCAATCTATAGATAAGCTATCTAGCTGATCTCTGGCTAGCTGAAGTAGTTTCAGCCTGCTACTTCTCCGCCATCTTGACTCCTCCCCTTTAATCATGGTATTTTCTACAGAACACTGTGATTACTTGACAGACAATTGAAACTGATGGTCCTCAGTGTATGTAATATTGTTAGGGTATGTAATAGTGTATGTAATATATTCTTCTGCATTCAATTTAGGCTTACACATAAATACATAATTTTTATTTTTTAAAATTTTTTATTTAAAAATTTTCCAATACTTATTTTCCAGGAAAAAAATTAAATAGAAAAATGAATCTTTAGACCATAATTTGGTTTCCTCATCACTGGCAGTACATGGATCACTACATTCCCTATATGAAGTCTTTGGTAATCATTTATTGATGTATAGTAACTAATGTAAAAATTTACATGTGTTTTATTAAGAACACTGTCAGCCAGAAGAATAATCTGATACTATCACAAGATCACTGTAATTTATAACAAATTTTAAGAAACTAAATTTTGTTTTGGTGATCTAGGTATAATCAGAATGTTTTTATTTTTTATTTTTTAAATATTATTTACTTATTTATTTGAAAGAGATCACAAGTAGGCAGAGAGGCAGGCAGAGAGAGAGGAGGAAGCAGATTCCCCGCTGAGCAGAGAGCCCGATGCAGGGCTCGATCCCAGGACCCTGAGATCATGACCTGAGCCAAAGGCAGAGACTTAACCCACTGACCCACCCAGGCACTCCAATCAGAATGTTTTTAAATATTATTTTGTATATATTTAGAGAATCACAGAACCAAGTATAATTTCTTTCAGAATAAAAATTACTATGCAAGATCATGTTAATAAGATCATATTGAATGACTACTGGAATGTTCATTCTAGTTATGACTGAGAATAAAATAGCCAAACAAGAACTTTTTTCTTTTTCATTCTAATCATTGTTTGGTAAAGAATGTGGAGTTTGGATTCAAAGTCACACTTCTGCTGTATAAAACAGTGCTTGCTATATATTATGAACTTATTATTTTCTCCTTCTTTTCCTAAACAGATTTTTAACATAAAATCTCCTGAATAAGTTAACATATTACAATATTTTTATTATCCTACTCATATTAGTAGCATAAATGCTATTGATACTAAGTATATATTATATTCATATTGTAATATATGTATAGTGTGTATATATACATATCAGACATAATACATACATACAATAATACACAATATAATGTAGTGTATAAAACCTGGGATTAAATATCATGACTGTGTTGCAAACTTACAATTTAAAAAGCCCAAGCATGTATCTTAATATACTCTGTAATTATCTTCAGGTAATGAGACATACTATTTATTTTAATTATACCTAATAGTAGTATATAATATTGTATCTGCAGACACCGATTATTAGGAAACAATGAACAGCGGCAATTTTTTTTTTTTTACAAATTAAATATAGTAAGTTTAGATAACATTGCTATTACTATTCTGTTTTTCTTAAAAATTAACAAAACCACAAAATTCTAAAAAAACTTTTATGATGTGTTTTCATCATGATAAATTTGAAAAGTGAAGAAATTGAATAATTTCTGTAGAATATTTTAAGGTAGAATAAGGTAAAAGTAGTAATTGTTCCCTACAAAATGAGATAAACACAAATATCTGAAAGAGTGCTGCTTATTCTTCCTTCTCTAAAATTGCTGGGGCTGTCTCATATTTAATTTTAAAATTAGAATCAAAAATACTATATTAAAACAAAATAGCTGCCTTAGAGGGCAAGATGGTAGAGGAACAAGGGACCCTATTTTAACTGGTTCCCTGAACTGAGCTGGATATCTACCAAACTACTCTAAACACCAATGAAATTAGCCTGAGATGTAAGATTATACACATCTGGATCTCTATGGGGGCAGAGGATCATCAGTTGAGAGGTACAAAAGGTGGAGTTGGAATTGCACAGACTGATATTGGAAGATAAACAGAAGGGAGAGGGAGCCACTAGAAGCTAACCACTGGAAAGAATACCCCAATGCAAAAGTACACTGTGCTTGGGGACCAGCAATAGTTTGGAGACTGGAGGCCATGAGATAAGAAGGGACAGATATCAGCACTCAAACAGAACAAAGGGACATAAGGGACAATTGCTGTGATGGGCAGCCGTAAGATCATACCTAAGTCTATGGTCTCTAGACCAGCTGTAGCCACCACCACCCCATGCCTGAGAGGGCCTGGTATGGACTGGAGTCAGTGGTCCCAGGAATGGTAGCCTCTGGGACCAAGCTCACCTGAACGAATATCCCTTACGGTTTTGGTGGCACAGGGATACAGAGACAAGTGGGTGCCTCAGTTGATCACAGAGATGGTGTCTGGGGTGCACACTGCCTGTGGGAGGCTGCAGTATTCACAGGGTTTGGGAGGTGGGGGTTTCTGTGTGTTCTGGACAATTGAGAGAGGAGCAGACCATAACTTCTCTCTCAGGTGGAAGTCTGGGTGTCGATAGTTTACTTTGCTCTGACCATCGAAAAAGGTGCAAAAAGCTGCTGGAAAACAAAAGCCTCCAGAGAATAAAAGCCAAAAAAAAACTGGTTTCCACAGAGCCCAGGCCCTTGATAGGGGGCAGGGCAACTCTGCCCAAGCAGGACTGATTGAAAAACAACACAGCAGTCCCCTCCCCTAGAAGACAAACTGAAAGAACAAGAGGACAACAACCATAGGGTCCTTCATAAAACCCCATACCAGGAGAAAACAGTATATTGAGTATATTAAGCTCCTGGTATTTCCTCACAGTCTGTATATTTCTTAGATACAACTTTTCTCTCTTTCTAATTATCATGATCCTTATTCTTTTTTTTTTTTTTACATACTTACTATTTCAACTAGATATTTAATACAACATGTTCAATAGTAACTTTTTAACTTGGAACTTTTTCATACATATGCATTTTTTCTTTTTCTTTTTATATGTATATATAGATATAAGCTTCAATGTAATCCTTTTCTTCCTATTCAATATGACCTTTGTATATATACCAGTTCTAATTTCCCTGTATCTCTGGAAAGTAAAGTTCTCTAACAAAGATAACAAGATGCACCCAGGAAGAACAGAAATATACTTCCTCACCTATATTGAGGGATTATAACTACTTTCCCATCACCCTCCCCTTTTTGCATTTGTTTTGTTTTGTTTTTTTGTTTTTCTATTCTTGGTCTTGTTGTTTGTTCATTTGTTTTGTTTTGTACTTTATAAATCTTATTCTTGGGGCTCATTTTGGCTGAGGTTTTTTCTTTGTTGGTTTTGTTTTTATACTTTATAAATCTTACTCTTGGGCTCATTTTGGCTAGGTTTTTTTTCTTTTCTTTCTTTTTAGCAGTGGCTTCTGATTGCTCCAGAACTTCCCAGGGTGCATTCGATAGTGGTTGATATTTCAGCTATAAATCCTCTCAAACACAACTCAACAGAATGACAAGGAGGAGGAATTCTCAGCAAAGAAAAGGCCCAGAGACAATGGCCTTTCCAGCAAATCAGCAAATCTAATGGCTGCAAAGGCTGGCTTAGTGGTCACATATTCTTTCAGTCTCTGCTGGTCCTGGAAGCTTCTTATCTCTCCATCTCTTCTGAATGACAGCCTTACTGGCTAAAGAATTACTGGTTGCATATTCTCATTTAATACTCTCTTTAATACTCTTTTAATATGTCTTGGCAGCCCTTTCTGGCTTGCCAGGTCTCTGTGGACACGTCTGACATTATTCTGATGTTCCTTCCTCTTGTTCTTAAATGATGATCAAAACCTCCCAAAAAACAAGAGTCCGGGATCTGATGGATTCCCTGGGGAAATTCTACCAAATATTCAAAGAAAAAATAATACCTATTCTTCTGAAGTTTCAAAAAATAGAAAGAGAAGGAAAACTTCCAGACTCTTTCTATGAGGTCAGCATTACCTTGATCCCCAAACCAGGCAGAGACCCCATCAAAAGGGAGAATTTTGGACCAATATCCCTGATGCATACAGTTGCCAAAATTATAAACAAGATCCTAGCTAATAAGATCCAACAGTACATTAAAAGGATTATCCATCATGACCAGATAGGATTTATCCCTGGGATTCAAGGGTGGTTCAACATTCACAAATCAATCAATGTGATAGGACACATAAATAAGAAAAGAGACAAGAACCACATGATCCTCTCAACTGAGGCAGAAAAGGCATTTGACAAAATACAGCCTCTTTTCCTCATTAAAACTCTTCAGAGTATAGGGATAGAGGGAACATTCCTTAACTTCATAAAATCCATTTATGAAAAACCTACAGTGAATATCATTCTCAATGGGGGAAAAGTTGAGAGCCTTCCCATTGATATCAGGAACACGACAAGGATGCCCACTCTTGCCACTATTGTTCAACATAGTACTAGAAGTCCTGGAAACAACAATCAGACAACAAAAAGAAAGAAAATGTATTCAAACTGGCAAAGAAGAAATCAAACTCTTGCTCTTTGCAGATGACATGATTCTCTATGTGGAAAACTCAAAAGTTCCTACCCCCAAATTACTATAACTCATACAGCAATTCAGTAATGTTGTCAGGATAAAAAATCAATGCACAGAAATCAGTTGCTTTCTTATACACTAACAGTGAAATGGTAGAAAGAGAAATTACAGAATCTGTTCCATTTACAATAGCACCAAGAACCATAAGATAACTTGGAATAAACCTAACCAAAGAGATGAAGGATCTATACTTTAGGAACTACAAAACACTCATGGAAAGAAATTGAAGAAGACACAAATTGATGATAAAACATTCCGTGACCATGGATCAGAAGAATAAACATCACTAAAATGACTATGCTGCCCAGAGTAATCTATACTTTGAATGCCATCCTGATCAAAATACTAATAGCATTTTTCAAAGTTCTGGTACAAACAATCCTAAAATTTGCATGGAACCAAAAAAGACTCTGAATTGCCAAGGAAATGATAAAAAAAGAAAAACAAAGCTGAGGCATCATGTTGCCTGATTTCAAGCTATATTACAAAACTGTGATCACCAAGACAGCATAGTACTGGCACAAAAACAGACATACAGACCAATGGAACAGAATAGAGATCCCAGATATGGACCTTCAACTCTGTGGTCAACTAATCTTTGACAAAGCAGGAAAAAATATCCAGTGGAAGAAAGAAAGTCTCTTTAATAAATGGTGATGGGAATACTGGACAGTTAAATACAGAAGAGTGAAATTGGACCATTCCCTACACCATACACAAAGATAAGCTCTAAATGGATGAAAGACC
This sequence comes from Mustela erminea, assembly GCF_009829155.1. Taxonomy (NCBI): domain Eukaryota; kingdom Metazoa; phylum Chordata; class Mammalia; order Carnivora; family Mustelidae; genus Mustela; species Mustela erminea. The sequence goes on along the minus strand of NC_045615.1, from coordinate 7,285,585 downwards.
TCAATGTGAGGCAGGAATCCATCAAAATCCTAGAAGAAAACATTTTTGTTTTCAAAACAATATGCATATTGCTCCTTTGACATCAGCCACAATATGCATATTGCTCCTTTCAAGACACGTCTCCTAAGGCAAGGGAAACAAAAGTAAAAATGAACATTTGGGACTTCTTCAAGATAAAAATAACTTCTGTACAGCAAAAGAAACAGTCAACAAAACAAAAGAGGCAACGCACAGAATGAGAGAATATATTTGCAAATGACACTACAAAGGCCTGATATCCAAGATATATAAAGAACTTCTCAAACTCATATCTAAAAAACAGATAATCAAGTCATAAAATGGGCAGAAGGCATGAGCAGACATTCTCCAAAAAAGACATACAAATGGCTAACAGAAACATGAAAAAGTGTTTGTCATCATTAGCCATCAGGGAAATTCAATCAAAACTGCATTGAGAGATGACTTTATATCAGTTAGAATGGCGAACATTAACAAGGCAAGAAACAACAAGTATTAGTGAAGTTGTGGAGAGAGGGGAACCCTTTTACACTGTTGATAGGAATGCAAAATGCAAAAAAGTGTGGAGGTTCCTCAAAAGATTAGAAATAGAACTACCCTATGACCCAGCAATTGTATTACTGGGTATTTATCCCAAAGATACAGATGTAGTGAAATAAGGGCCATATACACCCCAATGTTCATAGAAGCAATGTGTACAATGGCCAAAATGTGGAAAGAACCAAGATGCCCTTCAACAGATGAGTGGATAATGAAGATATAGTCCACGTACTCAATGGAATATTACTCAGCCATTAGAAAGGATGAATAACCAACTTTCCATCATGAGACTGGAGATTATGTTGAGTGAAATAAGTCAAGCAGAGAAAGTCAGTTATCAAATGGTTTCACCTATCTGTGGAACATAAGGAATACCATGGAGAAGGAAGGGAGAAATGAAAGGTGGGGAGGAAACTGGAGTGGGAGATGAACCAGGAGAGACTATGGACTCTGGGAAACAAATGGAGACTTTTAGAAGGGAGGAGAGTGGGAGGATATGTGAACCCAGTGATGGGTATTAAGAAGGGCACATGTTGCATAAAGCACTGGGTGTTATATGCAAACAAAGAATTATGGAACACTACATCCAAAAGTAAAGATGTACTGTATGGTGACTAACATAACACGATGAAAAAAAATAAAGTTAAGGTTTAAAAAAATAAAAGTAAAACAAAACAAACTTGCTAAACATTAAAGAACAGTCCATTTTCACCTCATTTGTGAAGGTCTATACTCTTTAGATAAAAACTTTTTTTATTGATACTTTATACAGTAAAGATGAGGAGAGCATAAAATTGAAATTTAGTTAGCATTTTGTCCACAGAAAAGGAAACTGATCAATAAGGGTCCCACTGTGGTTTCACAAGGAAATAATACTATTAGATTAATGATATCTCACAAATTAGCTTGAGAAATTAAAGGCAACTACAAGTAAATTATCACAAGCCTCCCTTATTCACACATCACTGATCACAGTGACAGTTTATATCAGATATTGAAAAGAACAGAAACTACTAGTTATATATAGCATTGAAAAGGGAGATAGTAGCACCAACCATTAATCCCCTGTCTCAAGGCTCTGTCCACAAGTGGATATAGCTGGTGAATGAAATAACATTAGTGACTCTTGTTGGACCACAACCTGACAATTATGGAATCCATTCAACAGTCACTTCTTCATGTGTATACCCTATGATGAACCTTGTCTAAAAACCCTGTACAATCCATGAGGCACCTGGGTGGCTTAGTGGGTTAAAACCTCTGCCTTCTGCTCAAGTCATGATCTGAGAGTCCTGGGATCGAGTCCCACGTCGGGCTCTCTGCTCAGTGGGGAACCTTCTTCCTTTCTTCTCTCTCTGCCTGCCTCTCTGCCTATTTGTGATCTCTGTATGTCAAATAAATAAATAAAATATTTTTTAAAAAAATTATACAATCCTACAGCACATGATGTCACAGCATTCAATTCTTACATTTCTTGATATCAAAAGCAAGGCTCCTTTCTCTTTAGTTCACCTGTCTTCATTTTGGTTTCAGAGCTAGCTTTTTCTTCTCATTGACACCTTTATTCTTAAGACCAATCATTAGAAATTTAACCTAATTTCTATTTGTTCAACTACCTGATCTTTTTCAGTAAGAAAAACCATAGTAACAGTTATTATATGGTTGTTACTTTCTTTCTTATTTTACCTTAAGGAAATAGCAATCTAGATAATCTCTAGAAAGTGATAAATCTTGCAAAAGAAAAAATGTATTAGGCCTGGAAATGAAAAGGAGGGGAAGTTCATGAGCTTTTGAAAATTCAAATGTTAAGGGGCTGGCTCTAATAAATGTATGCACTGATAACAAATTTCTCTGTGGTCCACTTTTATTGTCATTGACTAGGTACCATGGGTAAATGGTTAGATGTGTATGAATAGAAAGAGTTGGCCACTTGACTTACAATACCATAGACTGAAAAAAAAAATGGAGAAAAACTATTTTTTCCCTTTCTATTAAACATTTCAGCCTTGGTGTGGGGGACTGGGGTTCTCTGGTACTTATGATATGCCTTATCTTACCCACCCCACCATAGCCCTTGGTTGCAAGGTGGAAATGTTATTCAACCCCCTGAATAGTTACACATGCAGGGTGATAGCACAATTAGGCAGATATGGCAATGAACAGTTTTGGGAAATACACACACACACACACACACACACACACACACGAGCAACAGAAAAGCTCACAGAGGTTCACCATTTGGGGTACAGGCTTTCAGGGTTACAGTGGATTATAAGGCCTTCCAATAGGTGATGGAAGTGACAGACATTAAGTAGGAATGATTCATGAACATCTAGGTATTCTTTGTGTTTCCACATATATTACCAGAGTGAGAAAATCTAGGGAAAGGACAGATTTCTGGTTCTAAGAATAACCTATTCTCTTAGTCACTTAATTTAATATTTTAAAATATGTTATCTTCCTTAGTCCTACAAAAGTGTAGTGGGAAACATTGCTTGCTTTATCAAATGGTTGTGATTTATAAATATTATCTGGCATATGTCTTGCCACTCTCTTCTCTCTAGTCAAGACAATCATAAAAACTTGAAGAATACAGGGCGCCTGGGTGGGTCAGTGGGTTAAAGCCTCTACCTTCAGCTCAGGATCCCAGGATCCTGGGATCAAGCCCAGCATCTGGCTCTCTGCTCAGCAGGGAGCCTACTTCCTTCTCTCTCTCTCTCTCTCTCTCTCTCTCTCTGCCTGCCTCTCTGCCCGCTTGTGATCTCTGTCAAATAAATAAATAAAATCCTAAAAAAAAAAAGCTTGACGAATACAATAATAACAATGTGTTTAAGTCATGTTTCATTTTTAGTAGAATTGGTTGACAAATATACATGTAGATTGTGCAAAATTGCATATATTTATATACACATACATACATATATGGGGAGCGTGAAAAGAGAAAAAAGATTCATAATATATCCATAGCAGAATAATATTTTGATAGATTAGTCAAAGTATTATTTTGTCTTGTTTTTCACTTGGGCAGGCTGTAGGACATTCTCTGATTTGTTCACTCATAAAAATGTTGAAACATCAGAAAGAAGATAAAACAAAAGTATCACATTCTGACTACTGAAATTCAAAAACTTAGATCTCCAGAGAATTGGAATAGCTTAGAGTATGAGTGACAGATTTACATTATGACAAGGAACACAACTTTCTGCTCAAAACCCCCAATATCCAGATATAAGAAAATTTCCTTGGACTAGAAGGACAAAGAAAAGAAGAGCTTTGGGAAAGAAAAAAAAAAGGGGGGGGGGAATGAGTGCATGGTGTGGGTCCTTGAGTCAGGAGAGTCCTGTTTCTACAGGAACACAGAGAAAAAGAAGCAGAAAGAAACCCTGGATATGTCCCAGAAAGCATGAGAAAGGGTGCAGAGAATTCAAGTACAGAGGAAAACTATGTCTTCTTTCCAGGTAAAGCCCAGGAAGGCAAAAAGACACAGAGAAGAATATTTCTCTTACTCTTACTATTTGTAGAAAAGTAGTGAATGATTAGAAACAAGTTCATGGAGTTTCTCACAGCCACATTATTTCACATAAAAGGAGGTAGGACCCATGTATTCACAAGAAGCAATGGAATTAACAGAAAGACAGCAGAGCTAAAAGAGGTCCCAGTCCTAACGCATGCAAGGAATTGAATTTTGCCAGCAACCACATAAGCTTAGAAGCACATCCTTCCCTGGTTGAGCCTCAAATGAGACTGTAGTCTTAAAACAAGGGACCACATAGAAGTGGTCTTCATGGACAAAACACCAGAGAGGAAAAAAGATATCTTAGTTTATTCTAGAGTCGCTTGATGGTTATCTAGACAATATGCCACCTTCCTATGAATGTGGTAGAATTTAGGCACCAGAATTTAGGCGCAACTCCAGGGGAAATTGGGTAGTACTCCAAATTGATGAAAATAGTTTTAACTATACTGTGAACTAAAGTCATAATAGTAATTTATTTTTAATTATAAGAAAATATTATATTTCCTACAAACTTGATTTTTATTTTGTATTAAATGTCAAGCCTCCCACAGATGGAGATCTGCCCAGAATAAAAATAAAAACTTAGTGCATCCCATTATCTGCATCATAGAGTAATTAATAGAGCTCAGTTTTCTTGAGAACAATTTATGATCTCATGTAATATATGATGTGCTTAAATAGGATTAACTTTCATTTATAAATTCTTATTTCAAGTATAATTCCAGTGAATTGTGAGAAGACTTACTTTAATATTAGAATGTCTTAAACATCTTAAAAAATAATGAATGCAACCTTTTAGTGTTTGTTAACAAGAATACTTAGAATGAAGCATGGAACAAAATGGCCAAAGGCCTTATACTGGATGCCAAATTTCTAAGAACACAACCATATTTTAAATAAAAAAGTGATTTTAGAGATATCAGGATCAGAAAGATAACATTTACCATCCCAGCCTGTTCATCCCTCATTCTGTCCAAAAGTGGAGACCTGGGACACTAGCAAAAGTGTAAGAAATGGAGCCAACTGGCTCTGATTCAAAATCAATGAGGTCACTGCCCATTCCTTCTAAGACAGCTACCAAGAGAAGCACCAACATCTCCCTTTTTATTTGCATTTATATAAAAAAAATAGACATGTCCTTAGAGTTTCAGCCCATTTAGAAAACCTACAGTGAAGAATGTAAAAGCTAAGGTGAGCTTGAGGGCTGTCCTCCAAACCAGGGAGAGACTGAGGAGTGGAGTTAAGCTGCTCAGAGAAGCTAATTTCTCCAGGCTTTTCCTCTTCTTCTGGCCAGAAAAAGTTCTTAGGAGCAAGAGAAAAAAAGCTATAGTTTCAATGAGAGAATCAATCTCCATCATCTGCTATCTCAGCTAAGTTTGCGTACCACACCATTCCCCTCACCAAGTTGTACATTTAATTAATCAACAAAACAAATTATGAATTAAAACAACTCTGGAGAAGTGAAAGGATGAACTTAAGTAACAAAAGAAAAACAACAGCTTGAGAGAAATATACCTTAATGGTAGAACATATCAAAAAATACATATTTTGTTCAAGACCAATAAGTCAAATGTGTCATGCAGGTCCCATAAAAACTAATGTTATTTTTTTTAAATGTAATTCCAGTATGGTTAATATAGAGTATTTTATATTAGTTTCAGGCTAATATGATTTTGAATGCAGGGACATAAATGCAATATCCAATAGTGACAACAAAGAGCAGATGATTGGTCCTTTGACTTTTTGGTAGAATATTATGTTTTGGACACAGGGAAAATTTTAAGAAAAACTCCTGACAGAATGTAATGCATATATAAGAGAGGAGAACAGAGCCTAAAGAAGTGAGATAACTTTCTGAATACTTATGGTTGAATTGCAATCTGTAAATAAACATCCGAGCATCAGAACTGAGTGTATAAAACACAATATTGGTTTTTGAATACCTGTCATAAAAAATACATGAAATATGTTTTACTGAAGGCAGGGATTATACAGGAAAAGTTAGGCCATGTTTTTGTGGAATCCTAAGTAGTACATAACATATTTGAAAACAAAATGTGTAGTGTTGGATGTGCTGCTGCATGTATCCATAATAATCAGTGTCAATAAGAATAAGTGGGTAGGTAATATAGTCAAATGCAGAAAACTTCCTGTTCTGATTATGCTGAGAAGGTTATGAAGGCTACCGATTGAAGATAAAAAATACCTCATCAGTACTGACTACCTTAACTTTTTTAGATATTATATTATATCCACATACTTCATGACCTTGTTCTAATCCCACAACTGGCATAAAATCCACTTCTTAAAATAGTGCTGTAAGCTATACCAATGTGCATGTTGGAAATTATACCTTCTGGTATACAGACAAATTTCAGGACTAGTAATGCAATAGAAAGTTAATAAAATTGTATTCATAGTACTTATCACTATCACCTAGTACTATGTCACCATAACTTATCTAATAAACACAGTGACATCAGTCACTGATGTAACCTTACTCCTGAAACTGCAATTACGCCTATGTTCATCCAATGTGAACGGCAGGTAACCAATAAGACACTGAAGTATAAGTGAATACTTATGATTGTTATATCCAGTGTTACTTGATTAATGATATTGTCTTACCACTGACATGTATTGTTTCAAATGATGTAAAGTTAGGCCCCACTGAATGGTATGGAGTTGAAATAGCCAAGCACTGAAGCCATTTACTATAAGGTAGGCTTTAGAATTATGTTAGGAGAACTCAGGAGGTGGTTGCCAGCATAGGGAACAGACAGCAAGGTACTAGAATAGAAGACACATTTCCCTTTACATAGGAAATTCATATTTTTAAGGAAATATACACATAAATATTTTAAAACATCCCTTGCTATATGAAATAGTAGAAGTATGTGTAAACTAGAAAGATAGCAAAAAAGAGGTGAATAATTCTATCTTGGTAGGGTCAACTGAACTTGTTCAGTCAGAAAGAAAGTACCGTAGAAGAGACAACTCTTACTGCCACCTTATTTTAGCTTATTTATATTGTTCAAATTGGATTTTAAATAGTTTAAATTAATTCAATAGCAAATTAAGAAGGTAGTATTCCAAAAAGAAGAAAGTGTATGTTATTGGTGTAAAGAAGGAGAAATTAGCATCATGCAATGTTGCCAGGATGCAGAGAATACAGGAGAGAGTAAAGAAAGAATAAAGCAGAGAAGCATGAAGCAGAGAGCAACTAGAGGCAAAAGCAGGGGTCATGGCATTAGGGGACTTGAACTCCACTAAGGGGCTTGATTTGATCCTAGGGACATGAAGAGGTCACTGAGAAGCTAAAAGCAAAATTCTAAATGGTCAAAGTTCCATTTTAAAAAGTGAAATGTCATAATGATAGTTGAAGAAAGAAGAAATCAAAAACAAGAGAAAAATCTCAGATTACTGAGATTATCTGACCAAAAGATGAGGGTGGGGTATGGGAGGGGAAGACAGTAGTACTAAAAGAAAAGGATAAATTTAAAAGCTGTTTGGAAGGTAAATTCTGTGTTATTTGATGATTTATTAAATGTATGTAAAAGGGAAAATGGGGTAATTAAAGATGACACATTGTTATCCAGAAAGATAGATACTGTACCACTAATTAAGTTGGAGAAGCCAATATAATTAGAGGTTTTAGGGGGAGAGATAATTATATTGGCTTGGAACAGGGTTTCAAGGATCTAGATATCTAGTGAAAGTATCTACTAAGAATACACACTGTCATCTAAAATGGATAGAGAGCTTTCCCTTCAGTAATACATGTCCCAATTTATTTTTAGTACAGGTATATTTGAATTTGGGGGAGATATTTCTACATTCCTTTCTCCAAAAAACCCAATTTCAATACATATTAAGCTAGTTTTTCTTAAAAACACTTTAAACAATGTCCATAACCCCACCCCCCCTTCTCCCAACATTGGGGAGGGTATGTGCTTTGGTGAGTGCTGTGAAGTGTGTAAACCTGGCGATTCACAGAACTGTAACCCTGGGGATAAAAATACATGTTTATAAAAAAATAAAAAATTAAAAAAAAAAAACACTTTAAACATTAGTCATATCAATTGTTATCTGGTTAGTCTTGAAATCAAAATGCATATATTTGAATTATAAAGGTTCAGTTGAATATGCAGTACCTTCTGTCTGCCAAATAGCTTTAATGTGAAGCATAAAAAAATTAAGAAAGATCATTAAATATATGAATGATTATTCTATGTTTTATAGAATATTTTCCAGTTTATATGCTCATGAAACAGTGCTAGATAAAGTTCATTTATGATGACTAACCAAGAAACCCTTCTTGTAAACTCAAAATTGGGTACCAAAGCTTTAGCTTTTTATTCTTTATATGTGTTTATTATATTTACTTATAATCACAGTTTTTTAAATTTTTATTTTTTAAGATTTCATTTATTTATTTATATGAGAGAGAGAGAGAAAGCGAGGAAGAGTATGAGGGGTGGAGGGGTGTGGGGAGAGGAGGAAGGAGAGGGAGAAGCAGACTCTCTGCTAGCAGGACCCCCCCACCCCACAAAAAGTGTCAATGCACTTCAGGCTCCATTCCAGGACCTGGGATCATGACCTGAGCTGGAAGCAGATACTTAACTGACTGAGCCACCCAGGTGCCCCTGTAATCACAGTTTTATCCAATGTTTTATATGACATAGTAGAAGGCCAGTGTTAATAACTCTAGGTTGATTATTAACACATTTTTAGATTCCCTTTAAGGGAAAAGATTCTAGTTGCCCATCTTTACTCTAGGAGCATGTCTTGAAAGATAATCCTTTAAGAGATTTTTTTGCAAGTATTGAATCAGTAAATCATATACCTGAAACCAAAATTACACTGTATGTTAACTACAAGAAAAAAAAAAAGAGAGAGAGAGAGAGAATTACAGTGTCAAAGATAATACTCATACAGGGCCTTATATGATCCCTACTTTTGCTGACAATGCATAGCTAATATTACATGATTTCCTACCACCACAATCTTATATGTATATATGAGTGGTTGGTGGTAAATACATTAATTGGATATGCTTTTAAATTTGTGTGTTTTTTTTCATTTTAGCAATATAGTTTTAATCACAATATATGGAGACTCTTCACACTCTTGCCACACTGATTAGTTCCCTATGCTATTGTCTACCTCCCCATACTCACCAAGCATAGCCCAAATTGTGTGGCGTTTTCCCTAAAAGAGCTCTTCTTCATTTCAGACATAAATGATTACTTTTATACACTGATGGTTCCCAAGACAGTATTGGGAATTTTGATCCAACTTATAAACTCTAGGATGATATTATTAAGTAGTGTTTCTTTCTCTGCTTTAACTTTAGGTTCTCTGAAAGTCAGCTTGATTTTGGTCCTTCTGCAGCTACTCAGAGAGGTGCAAACTTATTACTGCCCATGGGATAACTCCTAATACTTCAGGTCTTCCTATGTGCTTGCTACAGAAGCCTCTTATGCAGGATGTTGGAGGACAGTGTTTGGGAATTGCTAAAACACTATGCATTTTTTTTGGCCTCATAGAATGAATTTGGAAGTCTTTCTTCGATTTCTATTCTTTGGAAAAGTTTGAGAAGAATAGGTATTAACTGTTCTTTAAATGCCTGGTAGAATTCCCCTAGGAATCCATCTTGGCCCTGGACTTTTGTTTCTTGGGAGATTTTTTTTTTTTTTAATTACTGGTTAAGTTTTCTATGCTTGATATGGGTCTGTCCAAATGTTCTATTTCTTACTGTTTCGGTTTTAGTAGTTTGTATGTTTCTAGGAATTCATTAATTTCTTCCAGATTTCTACGTTTGATGGAATGTAATTTTTTATAATATTCTTTCATAATTGTGTGTATTTCTCTGGTGTTGATTATGAGTGCTCCTCTTTCATTTGTGATTTTGTTTATTTATTTTAAATATTTATTTATTTATTTCTTTACTTGACAGAGATCACAAGTAGGCAGGGAGGCAGGGAGAGAGAGAGGAAGAAGCAGGCTCCCTGCTGAGCAGAGAGCCTGATGTGGCCTCAATCTCAGGACCCTGAGATCACTACCTGAGTCACTTATGGTCTGTCTCCCTCCCAATCCCATCTAGTTTCATTTAATCTTCTTCTACCCCCTTAAGCCCCCATGTTGCATCACCACTGGTTGATAAAAGAAGAGGGGGATGACCACTGCAAATACTAATAAGCAGTGGAACACAAAGTCTGAAGTTTAAGAGGTCTTTGCCATCACCAGAGTCATGCATGGCTGGCTTATAGGTGCTCCAGTGGGGAAGGAGGCTGGACAGGCAGTGTGGAGCCTGTCCTGGAGCAGGCAGTGTGGTTTGAGGATCACTTGGGTAGCATGGGGAGAAACTCTTCCCCTGCTTGGGTGCATATGGGAGTGGCAGCATGGCCAATCCAGGGATGAAAGAACTGGTGGTGCCAATGTGCTATCCTATACACTAGTATAGGAACAAAGACACCAGCTGTGGGCAGCGAGCCTTGGTGCTGGGTTTTTGCTGTGCTTTACCATAAACACGAAACTATTGGATGTTTGCAAGACCACTTTCTGGGATGAACTGGCACCAGCCACAGCACAGTGAGACTCTCCCTAAAACTCTAAAACCCCAATATCAGGGGAAAACAAGATATTAAGCTCTCAGTATTGCCCTAAAACCTGTATATTTCACAGATACAACATTTATTTTTAATTCATTCTTACTATTCTCATTCTTTTTGATTTTTTAACCTATTTACCATTACAACAAGAGGTTCAATACAACAAATTCCATAATAACCTTTTAACTTGAACATTTTTCATTCATATACCTGTGTTTTTATTTTGTTCTTTTTTAAATATACATATTGTTATAAGCTTCAAGTAATTCTCTTTCCCTAATCAATACTACCCCTATATATAAACCAGTTTTAATCTCCCTTTATCTCTGAAAAGTTGAGTTCTTTAACAAAGATATCAAGGTACACCCAGGAAGAATCAAATTAATTTTCCTCCCCCACACTGAGGATTTATAACCACCCTCCCATCTTTTTCTTTTGTCAGTGTTTTTGTGTATTTGTTTTTGTTCTGGTATTATATAAATCATATACTTGGGGTTCATTTTGGCTGGGTTCTTTTTTTTCTTGTCATTTACATTTGTTTATCTTTTTGTTTGTCCATTTCTATTTGTATACCTTATAAATCTCACTTTTAGGGCCCATTCTGGCTGGGTCTTCTCTTTTTTTTCTGTCTCTCTCTTTCTCTCTTTCTTTTTTTTTCTTTCTTTTCAGTGGTGACTTCCAATTGCTCAGAAGCATTTCAGGGTGCACCTTGCCTGGATCATGGTTGATATATTCAGCTACACATCCCCTCAACCATCTCTCACCAAAATGACTAGGAGGAAGAATGCCCCAAAGAGGAAAAATTCAGAGACTGTGCCCTCTCCATCAGAGCTATTGGATATGGACATAAACAGTATGTCAGAAAGGGAATTCAGGGTAACAATTATCCAGGCAATGGCTAGGTTGGAGAAAACCATTAATGACAACATGGAATCAATTGGGCAGAAGTGAAAGCCACCTGGGAAGAAGTTAAAAATGCTATCAATGAGATCCAATCTAATCTAAATTCCCTAACAGCTAGGATAATGAAAGCAGAAGATAGAATTAGTGATCTAGAGGACAAACTGATAGAGAAAAAGGATCAGGAGGAGGCCTGGAGCAAACAGCTTAGAATCCATAAAAACAGAAGTAGAAAAATAAATTATGCCATGAAATGTTCCAATGTCAGAATTATTGGGATCCCGGCGGGAGGAGAAAGAAAGAAGACTAGAAGATATAGTTGAACAAATTCTCTATGAAAATTTTCCCAGTCTGGGGAATGGAACCAGCGTTCATGTCCTAGAGGCAGAAAGGTCTACTCCCAAGATCACAGAAAGACCTTGAGACACCTCGTTGTGAAACTAAAGAATCATAATTTTAGACAGGAGCTCTTGAGATTAGCTAGGGGGAAGAGATTCCTTACATGCAGAGGAAGGTCCATCAGAATGTCAGACAATCACAGAAACCTGGCAAGCCAGAAAGGGCTGGCAAGACATAATCAGTGCACTAAATGAGAAGAACATGCAACCAAGAATACTTTATCCAGCAAGGCTAACATTCAAAATCAATGGAGAGATAAAGAGCTTTCAAGACTGGCAAGGTATAGAAGAGTATGTGACCACCAAGCCAGCCCAAAAATAAATATTAAGGGGGGTCCTATTAGAGAAGAAAGAACCCAAGAGTGTCATAGAACGGATATTTACAGAGACAATATATAGAAACAAGGACTTCACAGCCAACATGATGTCAACAAAAACATATCTTTCAATAATCCCTCTCAACTTAAAATGGCAGAGGATTGCAGATTGAATAAAATGACAGGATCCATCCATATGTTGTCTACAAGAGACCATTTTGAACCTAAGTCTACATCTGGACAGAAAGTGAAGGGATGGAGAGCATCTTTCATGCCAATGGGCCTCAAGAGAAAGCTGGGATAGCAATTCTCATATAAGATAAATTAGATTTTAAACTAAAGACTGTAGTCAGAAATAAAGAAGGACACTAACCATTCATAAAGTGTCTATCCACCAAGAAGATCTAACAAATGTAAATATTTGTGCCCCCAATAAAGGAACAGCCAACTACATAAGACAACTGTTAGTCAAGATAAAGAGTCATATTGATATGAATACATTAATAGTAGGGGATCTTAACACACCACTCTCAGGAATATACAGATAATCCAAGCAGAAAATCAATAAAGAAACAAGAGCATTGAATGATACATTGGACCAGATGGACCTCATAGATGTATACAGAACATTCCACCCTAAAACAACAGAATACCCATTCTTCTCCAGTACACATGGAACTTTCTCCAGAATAGACCATATACTGGGTCACAAATCAGAGCTCAACTGATACCAAAAGACTGAGATTATCCCCTACATATTCTCAGACCACAATCTTTGAAACTGGAGCTCAATCACAAGGAAAAGTCCAGAAGGAACTCAAACACCTGGAAGCTAAAGACCCCCTTGCTTAAGAATGCTTGGATCAACCAGGAAATCAAAGAAGAACTTAAACAATTCATGGAAACCAATAAGAATGAAGACACTTCAGTCCAAAATCTATGGGATACAGCAAAGGCGGTCCTAAGGGGGAAATATATAGCCATCCAAGCCTCCCTCAAAAAAACCTGACAAATCAGAATACATCATCTCCCTTTACACTTTAAAGAAGTGGAGAATCAACAACAAATTAAACCAACTCCATACACAAGAAGGGAAATAATCAAAATTAGAGCAGAGTTCAATGAAATAGAAACTAGAGATATAGTAGAACACATTAATAAAACTAGAAACTGGTTTTTTGAAAGAATCAATAAGTTTGATAAACCATTGGGCAAACTAATCCAAAAGAAAAGAGAGAAAACCCCAATTAATAAAATTATTAATGAAAAGAGAGAGATCATGACTAAAACCAAGGAAATGGAAACAATCATCAGAAATTACTATCAACAGTTATATGCCAATAGGTTAACCAACCTAGATGACATGGATGCATTCCTGGAAACCTATAAACTTCCAAAACTTAATCAGGATGAAGTTTCAGGATGAACCTGAATAGACCAGTATCTAGTAACAAGATTGAAGAAATGATCAAAAACCTCCCTAAAAACAAGAGCCCAGAACCTGATGGATTCCCTGGAGATTTCAACCAAACATTGAAAGAAGAAATAATACCTATTCTCCTGAAGCCATTTCAAAAAATAGAAACAGAGGGAAAGTTCCAAACTCTTTTTATGAAGCCAGTATTACCCTGATCCTCAAAGCAGGCAAAGACCCCCTCAAAAATGAGAATTTCAGACCAATATCCCTGATGAATATGGATACCAAGATTTTCAATAAGATCCTAGGTAACAGGATCCAACAGTACATTAAAAAAATTATCTACCATGACCAGGTGGGATTTATCCATAGGATGCAAGGGTGGTTCAACATTCCCAAATCAATCAATATGACAGAACAAATCAATAAGAGACGAGGAAGGACCACATGGTCCTCTTAATTGATACAGAAAAAGCATTTGGCAAGATACAGCATCTGTTCCTAATTAAAACCCCTCAGAGTATAGGGATAGAGGGAACATTCCTCAACTTCATATAATCTATCTATGAAAAGCCCACAGAGAACATCATTCTCAATGTGTAAAAGTGGACAGCCTTCCCTTTGAGATCAGGGACACAACAAGGATTCCCACTCTCACCACTGTTATTCAACACAGTACTAGAAGTCCTAGCCACATCAATCAGAGAACAAAAAGAAATAAAAGGTATTCAAACTGGCAAAGAAGAAGTCAAACTCTCTCTCTTTGCAGATGACATGATACTTTATATGGAAAATCCAAAAGACTCCCCACCCAAACTACTAGAAGTGATACAGCAATTCACTAATATGGCAGGATACAAAATCAATGTACAGCAATCAGTTGCTTCCTTATACACTAACAATGAAAATATAAAAAGGGAAATTAGAGAATCGATTCCATTTACTATAGCACCAAGAACAATAAGATACTTGGGAATAAACCTAACCAAAGAGGTAAAGGATCTATACTCAAGGAACTATAGAACACTTATGAAAGAAATTTAAGAAGACACAAAAAGATGGAAAAGCATTCCATGCTCATGGGTCAGAATAATAAACACTGTCAAAATGTGTATACTGCCTAGAGCAATCTATACTTTCTTAAATTAAAAAAATAATAATAATTTTTTTATTCCCAATCAAAATTTCACTGGCATTTTTCAAAGAGCTGGAACAAATAATCTTAAAATCTTTATGGAACCAGAAGAGACCCTACATCGCTAAGGAAATGTTGAAAAAGAAAACCAAAACTGGGGGCATAATGTTGCCTGATTTCAAGCTTTACTACAAAGCTGTGATCACCAAGATAGCATGGTACTGGCACAAAAGCAGGCACATAGACCAGTCAAACAGAGTAGAGAGCCCAGATATGAACCTGCAACTCTATGGTCAACTAATCTTTGACAACACAGGAAAAAATATCCAGTGGAAAAAAAACCAGTCTCCTCAATAAATGTTGATGGAAAAATTGGACAGCTACGTGCAGAAGAATGAAACTCAACCATTCTCTTACACCATATACAAAGATAAACTTGAAATGGATAAAAGACCTCAATGTGAGGCAGGAGTCTATCAAAATCCTAGAGGAGAATATAGGCAGTAACCTCTTCAACATCGGCCCCAGCAACTTCTTTCAAGATAGGTCTCCAAAGGCAAAGGAAATAAAAGCTAAAATGAACTTTTGGGAGTTTATCAAGATCAACAGCTTCTACACAGCAAAAGAAACAGTCAACAAAACAAAGAGGCAGGGCGCCTGGGTAGCTTAGTGGGTTAAAGCCTCTGCCTTCAGTTCAGGTCATGGGCCCAGGGTCCTGGGATCGAGCCCCGCATTGGGCTCTCTGCTCAGTGGGGAACCTGCTTCCTCCTCTCTCTCTCTCTGCCTGCCTCTCTGACTAATCTGTCAAATTCAAAACAAAAACAAAAACAAAAAACAAAAAACAAAGAGGCAACCCATGGAATGGGAGAAAATGGGAGAACATACTCACAAGTGAAGCCACAGAAAAAGGGCTGATATCCAAGATCCATAAAGAACTCCTCAAACTCAACACACAAAACAGATAGTCCCATCAAACAATGGGCAGAAATGAACAGACACTTCTCCAAAGAAGAATACAAATGGCTAAAAGACACATGAAAAAATGTTCATCATCACTATCTGTTAGAGAGATTCAAATCAAAACCACATTGATATCCCCTTACACCAGTTAGAATGGCCAAAATCAACAAGACAGTAAACAAGTGTTGGAGAGGATGTGGAGAAAGGGGCACCCTCTTACACTGTTGGTGGGAATACAAGTTGATGCAGTCACTTTGGAGAACAGTGTGGAGATTCCTTAAGAAATTAAAAATAGAGCTTTTCTATGACCCTGCAATTGCACTACTGGTTATTTACCCCAAAGATACTGATGTAGTGAAAAGAAGGGCCATCTGTACCCCAGTGTTCATAGCAGCAATGGCTACAGTCGACAAACTGTGGAAAGAATCAAGATGCCCTTCAATGCACAAATGGATAAAGAAGATATGGTCCATATATACAATGGAATATTACTCAGCCATCAGGAAGGATGAATACCCAACTTTTGTATCAACATGGATGGAACTGGAAGAGATTATGCTAAGTGAAATAAGTCAGGCAGAGAGAGTCAATTATCATATGGTTTCACTTACTTGTGGAGCATAAAGAATAACACGGAGAATATTGGGAGATGGAGAAGAGAAGAGAATTGGGGGAAATTGGAGGCGGAGACAAACTATGAGAGACTGTGGACTCCAAGAAACAAACTGAGGGTTTTGAAGGGGAGAAGGGTGGGGGATTTGGGTGAGCCTGGTGGTAGGTATTATGGAGGGTATGTATTGCATGAAGCACTGGGTGTGGTGCATAAGCAAAGAATTCTGGAACACTGAAAAGAAATAAAATAAAATGAAAAAAAAAAAAAAAAAAAAAAGAAAAGAAGGACAGTGAGTTCCACCCTGTGGTGAGTATATACAGTTAGGTAGGACTATATTGTGTCCTGTTCCAACTCAGTCTTCTCTGAGCTCTTTCAGTAGCTTAGATCATAACACACTTTCATTAAAATGAACTTGCAACCACAGTGTCAAAATACACCAAATTTAGTTTGTTAATAGGCTAAAAACACTTAACAATTTCAACATATTTTAAGATAATATGTAATAAAAATGAACTTCCAATTTCTCCACTTCAACATTAAATAATTTGGAAAAAAAAAAAAGCAGAGAAAATTTCAAAGAAGACCAAGGCCAAAGAGTGAAGTAGGAAAAAAAAAAAAACAAAAAAAAAAAAAAACAAAAAAAAAAAAACAGTGAATACATTGTTTTAAAGAAGATAGTACTAAAAGAAAAGAATAAAAATATATAAAGAGGAGGGTACAATCAGTGAGGTCCAATGTCACTGACAGGTCAGCATAGAAGAGGACTGAGGACCAAGCACTGAATTTGACAGTGTAAATCACTGCTTGCCTTAACAATATGAACTTGTTTGGAGTGGTCTAAAGAGAAAATGGAAGATAGAAAATAATTTGTAACATCATGAATACTTTTTTTAATGGAAGAAATAAGAGCTTGTTCAACTGATTCAGTAGAAAAATTTGATGCATCAGGAGAGGAATATTCCTGAGGCATAGCCTTCAGTAGGCTAGAGGATAGGGTCTAGTATTTAAGAAATGTGGGGGAGGAGAGCTTAGATGATATCACACACAGTTCATCTCTACTAAAACAAGGGAGCCAGAGTATATGAGAACAGATGAGGTTACATCTGTAAATATGATAGCAACAGCTTGTGGAAATGCTCTACTGATTGCTTCTATTTTCTTAGTGAAATAAGATGCAAGATCATCAGCTGAAACTGGGGATGTAGCAGAAAAGTTAGAAGTTGGAGGACAAGTCAAATATGAAATAGTTCTTTATTTGTTGACACTGAATAGGTAATCAGAGCAATCCATGTAGAGTTTTAAAGGCCACAACAAGGCATTTGCATTTTACTTAAGTGTAATAAGAAACTATGTTTATAATCAACCTTTCCTTAAAATTATCTTATAGTGTTCTATTCATTCCTAAAAGACAACTTTTTATCTATGCCATATTTTTTTTTATTTCACCTCTTTTATTTTTTTTTATTTTTTATTTTTTTCTTAAATGTGGCTCCATGTGAAGTTCTTTTTTTTTTTTTTTATTTCCAGCATAACAGTATTCATTATTTTTGCACCACACCCCATGCTCCATGCAATCCGTGCCCTCTATAATACCCACCACCTGGTACCCCAACCTCCCACCCCCCGTCCCTTCAAAACCCTCAGGGGGAAATTGGAAGGGGAGGTGAACCATGAGAGACTATGGACTCTGAAAAACAATCTGAGGATTATCTATGCCATATTATTTTTATTTTATTTTAGATAAGAAGATAGACAGACAGATGGAAAGGGACAAAGATAGAGACATCTATATGGCATATATGTGTTTGTGAAATCCTTTAGAATTTTTTAAAAATTTTATCTTATTAATAAGGCAAAAAACTGTTCAAAAGATATCATGCTTTCATTTTTTTTAACTTAATAAATCTGCTATATAAGAAAATTGTTTGATTTAATGGAGAATCTATAAAATCTGTGTTCATAAAAATGCATCCCATTAAAAGCACCTGTAGGTATGGCTTGCTCCGCTAGCTGGTATATACTCTGAAAACTTTATGATTGCTAAACTGTCTTTTGAATGTTAATTATGCTACCAGTGTTTGAAAGATAGTTTCTCTTAGAATAGGATGTTATGAATCTAGCTCACCTATCTAATCAAATTTCCCAGGCTCTACCTAGAGAATTCTGTTAAAAAACAAAGACAACATTAGCTGCCATCTATTTGCTTCATAAAAATATTATATGAACTAATGAGATAATTCTTGTAAGTCACATTAGTTCCTCAGAGATAAGTGCTCAATAAAGACAAAATGATATTATTATTATCCAGAGAACACCAGATCTTTGTCTTTACAATCCTGGTTAGGGGGATATCAGTTACATACAGGCATCTGCTGCTGTGAATTGGAATGCATTTCAGATTTAGATGCATACTTTCACAAATGCAGTCTTTCATAGGTAGAACAAGTTGCCTCTCATTTAGATTATGTGTATCAGCATTCAACAAAGGAGTTCTAAGTCCAAGGAGACTTCGTCTAATGATTAAATACAATAAAATTTAATTAAAATTTTCATCTACATGAATTTTAAATTAAGATTAAGTCTTCAGATAGATATTTAAGTCTGTGAAGATATCTATTTTTAATTCTATTGGCCCAGATTTAATGACACCTTTTCACTGTCAAGCTCTAAAAATTATCCTCATCCTATGATTGGGTTCTACTAGTTCTAAAATCTTTTTTCAATAAGAGGAACAACATGTAAGTCCCAAAGTTATGAAAACTACATCATGTCTGTGTCCTGTCCTATAGTAAGTGCCAAGAAAATGACAATTTTATCTAAATCATAAGTTATTCCTTGACTACAGTAATATTCCATAAAATAATGTCCATATACTTTTCTATATTTATAACATAGTTTTATAATTTGAAAATATGTCTATCAGGTGAAAAAATGTGAAATTCATGATAATTATTATGCCATTTATTTTTGTATTTATAACACATTATATACTGATAGACCATATCCTGAGCCATAAAATAAATCTCAATAAAATTAGAATGATTCAAATCATACAATATATGTTCTCTTATCACAAAAAAATAAATTAGAAATAACATAAACCTATCTAGAAAATATCCAAGCATCTGAAAACTGAATAACACATTTCTAAACAATTTATGATCAAAGAAAAAAAATCAAAGGAGAATTAGAAAGCATTTTGAACTGAAAGAAAAGGACAAAACATATCAGGATTTGGCATCTAACCACTTGGGTTCAAATGAGCAAATTGAATAGATAAATCATGTAGCTATTTACTTAATTTATATAAATAAAATGATATAAAACTAAGAGACTTTGGGATCGTAAACATTCCAGTAATCATTCCTAGAGTCCTGCCTAGCAGAGCTGGGTTCCCACAACAAGCCATATACCATGGAGGTATGTATATTTGGAACTCCACTCAGTAAACATCTACATAACTAGAATTATTTCACTATCCTATTCCTTATTCCTGTGATGGTATAAAGTTCTTTAGAATATAGGTCATCTTTATATACTTAAAAAAAATCCCTATTTGCAGGCTAGAGACATTTGAAGATGAAGAGTTTTTATATTACTGTATATCCGGGATGAATAGCTTACATTCATTCAGTGTAACCACAAGACTCTAGGTGAAAAACCTCTGACCCCTTTTATTCTGTCCAAATTCAAAGCAACACTATTGACTGTAGGATTTATCTTAGAGACATAAGTGTTTCATCTGAAAAAGTTTACAACAGGGGCTATAAGGTGAGCAAGAGCAATGATGTCAATCTTAAAAAGATTTTTAAAAAAATAAATAAATAAAAGAACTTTGATAGGACACAAGTTACCAAATTTTTTGTGTGTTTAGTTAAGAGTATTTATTGATGACCTGCTTTTTGATAAAAATAGTGCTACCCTTTAGTAGTTAAAATCTGGTGAAATGAATATATTCAGGACTGTGTATGTGTGCATGTGTTCATGCTATTTCAGCACTTTAGGTAGATGCCCTTATAGTCTTAGACATGAGTGCTTACCACAAAAGCACATAAAAAAGTAACTGAACCACACTTGTGTTTGTGTGTATAGGAGAAGAGATAGGTAAGACTAGAAAAACTCTAATTTGATGAAAAAGAGTGTTCCAGGCAAAGGAACAAAAACTAGAAACTAATGCTAGTGAAATTTAATATTCTAACTGATAGTGGGGACAATTATGGAAATAAAGTAAGTAGAAAACTGTTCATGGAAGGTCTTTTCTCCTGTAGTAAGCTAAACTCTATTCTCTCAGTAGTATTTGTCTTGGGAAGGGATCAATGAGTGAGGGCAGTAAGGAAACAGGAGGCAGCACATAAGGATTGATGAATTATAATCAAGTAGGTAAGTAAAGTGAAATATTTTTGTTTTAATTATTTGAGAAAAACCTGAAGGCAGAAAAAAAAATAAAAGCTCAAGTAAGAAGTCTAGGTAAGAGAAGACAATTAGGGTGGAATTAAGATTATGACAGCAGGGATAAGGAAAGGGTGATAAAATACGAATACTATTAAGAGGTAAAATCAATTGTGATTGATAACTGATCAGCTAAGGCTAAGGTGAAAGATGCCAAATCATAAATAAATTTAAGATCTGGGGATTGATAAAATATGTGATGGTACACCCAATCCAAACACAGAATGAGCCTCTTCCACTACATCTAAACGAGCACTGTGTATAGGTTTCCCATTATTTTGTCCTGTATCAAAGTACCTGGCTCAAAAATCAGTTCTCAATAAAATGTGCTGAATGCACACAGATGAGAGCTCACCCACCCACTATGTCACAGCTACAGCCCCACTATAACAGGTTAGTGTATACAGTTCACACAGGGTTTTTTTTTTTTTTTTTTTTTTTCCAGGATCTGGTGGTGGGGGAATAGCACTCCAAACACCATAGGATGTCTTCTATAGAAGACCATTCTTTCAAGATTGGGAAAGATAGCTGATTTGGCTAATACATAGAAACAAATGCAGAGAAACAAACAAAAGGAAAAAACAAAGGAATATATTCCAATGAAAGAATAAGATAAAACCTCAGAAAAAAACCTTACTAAAACAGAAATAAGCAATATACCTGATATATTTTTTTTATTTTATTTATTTACTTGACACAGAGAGAGAGATAGAAGGCACAAGCAGAGGAAGCAGCAGCAGGAGAGGGGGAAGGAGGCTCCCCACAAAACAGGGAGCCCTCATGGGGCTTGATCCCAGGACCTTGAGATCATGACCTGAGCCGAAGGCAGACACTTAACTGACTGAGCCACCCAGGCACCCTGAAAAGTTTCAAAGTAATGATCATAGAGATCCTCACCAAACGTGGGAGAACAATGGATGAACACAGTGAGAACTTCAACAAAGAGATGTAAAATGTTCTAAACTATCACACAGAAGTTACAGAGCTGAAGAATATAATTGAACTGAAAAATACACAAGAGTGGTTCAACAGCAGACTGGTTAAAGCAGAAGAACAGATCAATGAGTTGTAAAACAAAACACCCAGATAGAGTAGCCAAAAAGGAAAAGGGAACATTAAAAAATGAAAATACATTAAGGGATATTTGGGACAATATCAAGAACAACATGCACATTTCTGGAGTCCCAAAAGAAGAAAAGAGAGAAAGGACCAGAAAACTTATTTGAAGAAATAATAGCTGAATACTTCCTTAACTTGAGGGATGCGGATTCAAGAAGTCAAGAAAGTTCCAAATGCCATGCCAGACCACATAATTAAAGTGGTAAAAGTTAAATAATAAAGAGTTTTAAAGGCAATGAAAAAACAACTTGTTATGTAAAAGGGAAACCCCATAAGTCTATCACCAGATTTTTCAGCAGAAACATTACACGCCAGAATAGAGTGACAGGACATATCCAAGGTACTCAAAGGAAAAAACTTTCAATAAAAAATTCTCTAACCTCCAAGTTTATCATTCAGAATTGAAAGGGACACAGAATCCCAGATAAGGAAAAACTGAAGGAATTCATCACCACTAAATGAATTATAGAATAAAGGATAAAGGGACTTTTTAAGCTGAAAACAAATGTTAATAATAAAAAATAAATAAAAACCTCACTGTAATAGGTAAAAGAAGCAAAGAAAGCATATCAATCACTTATAAGCAAATAGGAAGGTTAGAAGACAGAAGTAGCAGAATTAACTAAAACTAAAATAATTAGTCAAGGGATACAAAAAATGAAAAGATGCAAAATGTCACATCACAAATATAAAACATTGAGGAGGGATAAACATGTAAAGTTTTAGAGTGTGTTCAAATTTAAGTTTCTATCAACTTAAAACCAACCATTATATACCTAGGATGTCATATGCAAAACTCATAGTAACCACAAAGCATAAAATTATAGTAAATACACAAAATGAAAAAGTAATCCAAACATAACACTAAAGAAAGCAATCAAAAAGGGAAGAGAAAGAAAAGAAGACACACACAAAAAGGAGTAACAAAAACAACCAGAAAACAATTTACTAAAAGCAATCAGTATACACCCATCAATAATCACTTTAAGTGGAAATGGACTACATTAATCAAAAGATATATAGAGGCTAAATGGATAAAGAAACAAGATCCATCTATCTGCTGCCTATCAGAGACTCACGCTTCAGAAGTAAGGACACACAGTCTGAGAGTAAAGGGATGGAAAAGATATTCTATATTCTGTGCTAATGGAAATAAAAAGAGCTGGTATAGTTATATTAAACAAAATGGACTTTAAAACAAATATAATAATAAAAGACAGAAGGCATCATATCATATTAAAGGGTCAATGTAGCAAGAAGATATATTAATATATATAAAACCCAGTAGGAGATCCAATGTATATAAGGCAAATATTAATGGACCTAAAAGGAGAAATTGACAGCAATAAAATAATGCTAGGGGACTTTAACTCTACTTACATCATTGGATAGATCATTTAGACAGAAAATCAACAAGGAAGCATTGGCTTTAAATGGCATATTATACCGGATGGACTTAATAGATATATAGAGAACATTACTTTCAAAAGCAACAGAAGACACATTCTGTTCAAGTGCACATGAAATAGTTTCTCAGATGGATTACATGTTAGGCCACAAAACAAGTATCAGTAAATTTAAAAATTCAGCATCTTTTCTGATCACAATAGCATGAAATTAGAACTCAATTACGATAAGAATACTGGAAAAACCACAAATATGTAGAGATTAAACAACAGGCTACTGAACAACTAATGAGTTACTGAAGAAAATCAAAGGAGAAATAATAAAAACAAACCAAAATAAAAACCTAGAAATAAATAAAAACAGAAACAGGACACACTAAAATCTATGGATGCAGCAAAAGGGGTTTGAAACAGAAAGTTCGCAACACAGGCCTACCTCAAGAAACAAGTAAAATCTCAAATAAGCCATCTAACTTCATACCTAAAATAGCTAGAAAAAGAACAAATGAAACCAGTGTTAGAAAAAAAGGAAAAAAATAAGAAAGATCAGAGCAGAAATAAATGAAATAAGGATTGAGAACAGAAAAAGATTAATGAAGCCAGAAGATGGTCATTTGGAAAAATAAAAAATTGACAAAAGCTAAACAAGAAAAAAAGAAAGAAGACTCAAAAATAGAAAGAAAGAAAGAAAGAAAGAAAGAAAGATCACAGAAATACAAGGATCAGAAAAAATTACCATGAATAATTATACTCCAACATTTGGATAAGCTAGAAGAAATGGATAAATTTCAAGAAACATACAATCTTCCAAGACTGAATCATGAAGAAGTAGAAAATCTGAATAGACTAATTTCTAGCAAGGAGATTAATCATTAATCAAAATCTTCCCAACAAACAAAAGTCCATGATCGGACAGTTTAACTCTACCATTTAAAGAAAATTTAATACCTTTCCTTTCCAAACTTTTCCAAAAAATTGAAGAGTAAGGAATGATAATAAACTCATTTTATGAAGCCAGCATTACCCTGATACCAAAACCAGACAAAGACACTGGAAAAAATTAAATTACCAGCAAGATCCCTGATGAACAGAAATATAAGAATCTTCAATAAAATCTTAGCAAACTAAAGTCATCAATAATCATATACCATGATCAAGTGGAATTAATTACACTAGTATGGCTTGACACCCGCAAATCAGTATGATATGCCACATAAGCAAAATGAAGGATAAAAATCATATGATCATCTCAACAGATGTAGAAAAAGCATTTGACAAAATTCAACACAATTTAAGATAAGAAGGGTCAGCAAAGTGGGTAGAGTGGAAACATACCTCAATATAACAAAGGTCATATAAAACAAAACTACAACTAATACTATATTCAATGGTAAAACACTGAGAGCTTTTCCTCTAAGATCAAAAATAAGACAAGCCCACTCTTGCCACTTTCACTCAAAATAGTATTGGAAGTCCTAGTTATTGCAATAACTCAAGAAAAAGATATCCAAATTGGTAAGGGAGAGCCAAAACTGTCACTATTTGCAGATGACATAATACTGTGTATAGAAAACCCTAAAGTCTCCAGCAAAAAAACTTTAAAATGAATAAATAAAGCCAGTAAATTTTCAAGACACAAGGTCAATACACAAAAATCTGTGGCATCTCTATACATTAACAATAAACTATCAGAAAGACAAATTAAGAAAATAATCTCATTCACAACTGCATCAAAAATAATAAAATACTTGGGAATAAATTTAACCAAATAGGCAGAAGACCTGTACACTATAAACTATAAGACACTAATGAAAGAAACTAAAGACACAAAAAATGAAATGATATTCTGTGCTCATGTATTGGAAAAAATATTGTTAAAATGTCTACACTATCCAAAGCAATCTGCAGGTTCAATGCAATCCCTATCAAAACTTTAATTGTAAAAACAACAAAAAAAATTCTAATAGCAGGGGCACCTGGGTGGTTCAGTGGGTTAAATATCTGCCTTAGGCTCATGTCATGATCCCAGGGTCCTGGGACTGAGCCCTGCATCCCCCTCCGTGTTCCGTGGGGAGCCTGCTGCTTCTTCTCCCCCTGCCTGATCTCTCTTTAATAAACAAAATCTTTTTAAAAAATCTAATGGCATTTTTCACAAAACTAGAACAAATAATCCTAAAATTGGTATGGAACCACAAAAGATCTCAAATAGCTATTATTTAAGCAAAGGTGAAGTATCATGCTCTCTGGTTTCAAACTATACTACAAAGATATAGTAATCAAAAAAGTTTGGTATTGGCATAACAACAGACACTCAGATCAATGGAACCTGATAGCCAAGAATAAACTTAGGCATATTTGGACAACTAAATTATGACAAAGGAGCCAAGAACATACCTGGGGAAAAATAGTTTCTTCAATAAATGGTACTGAGATAACCGGACAGCCAAATGCAAAAGAATGAAATGAGATCAGTATTTTTACACCATATGCAGAAAGTTATTCAAAATGCATTAAAGATTTAAATCAGAGACCTGAAACCATAAAATTTCTAGAAGAAAGCAAAGACAATAACTGCCTTGACAGCAGTCTCAGTGACATGCTTGTGGCTCTGATTCCAAAGGTCAGGAAAACAAAAGCAAACATTAATAAATGGGACTACATTAATTTAAAAAGTTTCTACACAGCAAAGGAAACCATTATCAAAAGTAACCTACCAAATGAAAAAGATATTTGTAAATCCTATATCTATTAAATTGTTAATATACAAAAATAAAAAGAACTTTTACAACTGAACAATAAAAAAGCAACACAATAAAAAAAATGGGCAAAGGACACGAAGAGACATTATTCTCAAGAAGACATAAAAATAGCCAACAGGCACATCAAAAGATGTTCAACATCACTAGTCATTAAGGAAATGCAAACCAAAACAATGAAATATCACCTCATACCTGTTAGAATGGCTATTACTAAAAAAAAAAAAAAAAAAAAAAAGACAATAAATAACAAATATTGGTGAGGATATGAAGAAAAGGGAAACTACGTACAATGTTGGTGGGAGTATAAATTGGTGCAGCAAATGGAAAATAGTGTGGAATTTCTTTAAAAATTACAAATAGATCTACCATATGATCCCGTTATTCTACATCTAGATATTGATCTGAAGAAAACACAAAGAATAATTTGAAAAAGATATATGCACCTCTTTGTTCATTATAGCATTATTTACAATAACCAATACATGGAAGTACCTAAATATCTGTCAGTAGATGAAAGAATAAAGATGTGGTATAGTACACACACACACACACACACACACACAGTGAAATACTATTAAGCCATAAATAAAAATGGAATCTTGCCATTTGTGACAACATGGATGGACTTTGTGGATATTATGTTACATGAAATAAGCCACAAGGACAAATACAAATACTACATGATGTTATTAGGAGTTAGATGGACACGTAGGTAGTCAGACCTGGGGTCCCCAACAAGAAAACAGGGAGTTGGGACAACTAAGACAAAACTGCACTACCATCCTGTTTTACAGCTCAGGCAAGACCACAGTAACATCCTACCCAGAAAACTCTACAGAAGTGACTTTTGCAAAACATCCTGAAAAAAACAATTAACCATAAAACATTGGTCACTATCATAATTTGAGGCAGGTAGTCCCCAGGTGTTAGCCCAAAAGACCAACAACACGTGCACATTAAGCCAACAGTAGATGGGTGGGATGCTCAAGACAGTTCTGCAAAAGAACTTATAAAAATCCCTAGATTCAAAAACAGAACATTTGGGCCCCTCCCTCTCTGGGAGCTTTATGCTTTATACTCCCTCTCTGGGAGTTTATTGCTTTAAATAAGCAATAAATGGTTAAAAAAATTGGTTAAAAGGGTCAGTTGCATTGTGATACATGATAACTAAAGTTTTGGTGGTGAACACTTTGTAGTATATACAGATATTGAACTATAATGTTGTTCCCCAGAAACATATAATGTTATATGCAAATTTACTTCAATAGAAAATATACACTAGGGACGCCTGGGTGGCTCAGTTGGTTGGACGACTGCCTTCGGCTCAGGTCATGATCCTGGAGTCCCGGGATCGAGTCCCGCATTGGACTCCCAGCTCCATGGGGAGTCTGCTTCTCTCTCTGACCTTCTCCTCGTTCATGCTCTCTCTCACTGTCTCTCTCTCAAGTAAATAAATAAAATCTTTAAAAAAAAAAGAAAATATACACTAAATGAATAAAATATAAAAGTAACATGTGGAGTGGAAAGTCATGGATTTAATTTTAAACAACATGAATTGGACATTCCTAGGTAACATTCAAGCATAACACCTCACTCAAGAAATTAATTTCTATCCCAGAGAATTTGGAATGTGACTGAAAGACTAAGTCCGTTAGTTATTGGGAGATATTTTGCATATATTCACATTAACATTTGTGAAATATAGGGCAAAAATACAAATAGAACTTTGTATACTATGAATACAAACATGTAAAAGTCATAAAGTCAAACTAACACATTATTTAAAAGAATATGTGCTAACAAAAAAGAGTATGTGCTAGCCTCTTATGTTGACAAATATATCATTACAAAAACAATTTTGAATAAAGGATTTTTTAGAGCTTTGAAAATTTCTTGCAAGAATGTAGAGATACAAGGAGAACTGTGCAGTGGCCCTGGATCATGACCATGCCCCTTTTCTTTCTAGAGTGAGACTTACTGATGAAGGGAGGGTATCTCACTCCCTGAAAACCTCTGTCCCATAGCTAACACTAGGGCCCACAGAGACACACACCCACTGCATCCTCAGGAGGATGTGCCTGAGGAGGACGATTCTAGAAGTGCTGTAGGATACTGGAGACTAGTCTTTCAGAGAATTCTAGACCCCAGGTATCCATAGCCTGGTCTAGCAGGGGGATAAAAATTGAGCAGAACCTAGAAAGAATTTCCTCCTGCCCTTGTCTGAAGGCAACACTGCATATTGAAGTAGTCCTGATAGGCTATAGACAAACAGCTGCAAAATTTAGACTGCAGAAGCAGAGGGAAATGAAGGAGACAGAAGCAAAACAAAGAGCTCTTGAAAGACACAGAATTGCAGCTTAGTGACATTGCAGTTCTTTCCAAGTCCAGTTAACCTTCTTGCTGCTGATTTCCATGAGCTGCTTCTTTGGGTTTGTAATTTTTCTTTCTAGATCATTTGAGTGGGCTTTTGTTCCTTGTTATATTATTCATGACTAAGAGAATATAATCATTAAAGCTATGAGAATGCCCAGGGACAAAATACAGAATGAAAAATGGCCTGGGGCACCTGGGTGGCTCAGTGGGTTTAGCCGCTGCCTTTGGCTCAGGTCATGCTCTCAGGGTCCTGGGATCAAGTCCCGCATCGGGCTCTCTGCTCAGCAGGGAGCCTGCTTCCCTCTCTTTCTCTCTGCCTGCCTCTCCGTCTACTTGTGATTTCTCTCTGTCAAATAAATTTTAAAAAAAAATTAAAAAAAATAAAAGAAAAATGGCCTAAGAATATTACCTATCATTCCACGGATTTGACTAAACTGTTCTGTTTTACATCAGATGTATAGACATGGTCCAGAAGAAGGGATCAAAGGCCCAGAACAAATTCTTACTAACTTTATAAGCCTCCTTTAAATTGTTTCCATTCTCCGTTCTGTTCTTTCTAGAGATTGTAATAGAACCTATATAAATCAAAAAGCCCTTCTTTCATGTAGGGCTTCTTCAGGTTACAGTGAAAGGTGATACAAGCTGGTGACTACACAACTATTGTCTAGTTTCTCAGCTCCAGCATTTTAAAACAGTCTATTTCTAGGTAGTCTCGGAGAATATATGTGACTCTTAAAGAACATTCTCAGAACAGACTTGCATATAAAATCTTTCAAACAAGGATCTGTGCTAATGAAAGCAAAAAAATAAAAAAAATAAAAAGAATAAAAAGAAAAAGTGTGGGGTGGGGGAATGGCAAGAAACAAACAAATAAAGCATTGTCTCTCAATTCTACCAAGATTTTTTTCTTGAGAATTCAGCAGACAATAAACAAAAAGAGAGAAACAGAATTACTATGGCAAAGACAAGTTGTTTTGTGTGTTGGGAGGAAAGCAAGCAAAAACACAAAGAAAAGGATCACATCATTTGGGATCACATCACTTGGGTAAGTAAGTTTTCACATTTCCAAGAAAGAGACACAAGTAATTCCACAGGACTCAGTGAGTGATTTTAGAAGTCCACCAGGCATAATGGACCAAACCTCCATGAAAATCAACAGAAAATGCAAAGAGTATCATTTTAGTCTTTGTAGTAAGGGAGTAAATTGTACAAATGGAACGGAGGAAAAAAAGTAAATTGTAAAAATGGACCATCTGTCCTGAGACCTAAATAAGCCACTGACAGATGAAGAAATTCACTTCAACCTAATCATTAGGGACCTAAGTGCTAAATAGAAAAGAAGGAAAGAAGAGGATAACCACTCTGGAATTAGTGCATCAGAGAACAAAAGAAAATATTGTTGTAGTAACATGCACATGGCACAGAATCTTCAAGCTTATAAATATCTAATGTATAGGGACAAAGAATATATAAATATAAAATGATTCCATTCTGAGAGGGGAGAATATTTATGCAATGAAGGAATTATGTATGCATTAGGAGTAGCATGAACTTAATGCACATAAAATGGAAAATAGTTTAGAAAATGTCTTAGCTATCATGTCATCAAATGTTCTCATTTTACACCTGAGGAAACTAAGAAACAAAGAGGGTAAATGGTATTTTAGAAAATGAATTACTCACTCCCAGTCAAGGCAATATAAAACAATGGGGCAATGTCCATAATTAGCCTGAGGCTGATTTTAATTGTTCAATGGAAACCGACATAAACAATAAAACATAAAAATGAAATGTATAGATATTTTCTCATTAAAATTAGCTCATTAAAATGTTTATCCTCACAAGAAAATAATAAAGTCTTTATTTAATAAGAACTAGTATTTATTAAGCATGTATTTTATATAGCACAGGAAAAATATAAGATTTTAAAGACAGATATGTATTTTTTTAAATGCTTATTGTTTATTTTGGCTCATAATAACATTAAACTCAAGATTGACATTGAGTACATCACAAACAAAAATTCATTCTATTTTTATGATTTACTTTTATGACTCCTGCTCTATCCATCTAGATAAAAATAAGAGGGCAACAACCCAAATTATGTCAGATATACCAGGGGCTATCATTACTCCCAAGTAAACACAAGGTTTTCCTTCTATTATGTATTTTTTTTTAAATTTTATTTATTTGACAGAGAGAGAGAGAGAGAGAGAGAACAAGCATAAGCAGGCAGAATAGCAGGTAAGGGAGAAGCAGGCTCCCTGCTGAGCAAGGAGACCGATGTGGGGCTCGATCCCAGGACTCTGTGACCGGGACCTGAACCAAAGGCAGTCACTTAACCAACTGAGCCACCCAGGTGCCCCTCCTTCTATTATCTTTTAACCAGAAGACAAAATTGTAGAGGTCTTTGAAAATGCTCATTGACTTAAGAGGAATTTCTCTTTGGGTACAGTGAGGCTAAGTGTGTGACTCTAGGATGCCGAGGTGAGGATCCCTCTGTTTTATTGAGGCCATTCCTTATCTCACTTCATCTCTACTTACTCAGCTTCTCAAAGCAGGCACCAGTTTGTCGTGGAAGCTCCCCCCACCCACCTGGTATCTGATCATTTCACAAAAACTTCCCTATTTGATTCGCCATATCTCATCTCCAGTGAGAAGATTGTTTTCTTCCATGATTCCTGGGGCCCTGCGTACCTACCTTCTCAATGTTCCTGGTTCATTGTTGACTTTGTTCCATTCCGATCTTATGTGCCTTATTCTCTCCGTAACAACCACTTTGGTAAAGAATGCATCCTAGTTGCATCATCACTTATTCATCACTTGTTTACTCACTTCTCAATATCAGGTATTCTGGAATATTTTGCCAGCCCACAACTTGTTCTCCCCATAGGTCCTGAGGCAGCTACTGGCAGTTGGATATATAAAGTCTTTCCCTTACTGAAATCTAGTTCCATTTCAACTAGGCCATCAGGAACACAGACTGATTGCATGGTAGGATTCAGGTAAAATTAGGGTACTCTCACTAATAATCAAGCAGCCGAACACCTCCACTCTCGAAAACATTATTTTTTTTCGCCAACAGTAACTCCTTGATGTCATTTTGCAATTCTTCTTTTGAACACTATGTTGAAAATACTGTATTCACCAATGATTCCACTCTTTCCTTCACTGAAAATACATATTTTTTCAGTACCACGGAGGAAATATTCTTTCAGGATGGAATGGTTTATTTATATTGGTAGAAACCGTACAGTTTGCTAGATGGAATTATGTATGGGATAATTTAGGGGCTATAGACCCTGGAAAGTCTGTTTCTAAAATACGCAAGGAAGCCACCCCTACAATCTATTTAGCAGCAACTTTGGAGCCATATTGCTAATTGTCCATAATTCTTACTGCCATATTGTTGTAAGGTAGGACTGAATGTAACTTACAAGAATACCTGTGGACTTTATTTCTAAGGGAGATAATCCCTCCTTCTAAAGGAAGTGTATCATATGCTGAAGTTATACGTTTCCTTTCACCAACCACCATTGCTCAGTGGTCCCTTCAATGACTGTTCACACTGCTACCTTGTTAACAAGGGCTCTTCCCTTGGAACTGCTTATATTCATTTCCCTTAACCCCTAGAGGCTTGGAGGTAGCAAGGTGTGAAGGGATTAAGAAGCAATGAGATAGTAGAAGAATAATACAAAACCAAGAATGACTATCACAGAGGTAGTAGCTACACACACCAAATAAATAAATAAAATTTAAAAACCCGAGAAGGCTAAAGTTCATATTGTATGGAAATATGAATAGGAAACTTCAATTTAGTTGCTAACAATGACTAACTAAAAGAAAGTACAGATTCAATGAACGACATATGGGAGGTGATTCTCTGCCAAGATGATAATGCAACTTGGGAATAATGCCACCTTATAGTAGTTACGAAGCAAAAAATCTTTTTAAATCAAAAGACAATCTCAGAACAAAGCATATAGGGGGTCTCTGAGTGCAGAGCATGTAAAAGAGGGCCAGAACTGTAGAGTTAAAAGAATACAGGATTCAGTTCACAGGATGTCAACTCTACACTTTGGTCTGCTGCTTAAATAGCCGAAGTACACTTGGCAATTCACTCAACAGTTACTTTATCTGTTCCATATGAATAAAATCATCTGTTAACAGTTCTTGAACCTACAGTAACAATAAAATTAGCAGCTGATGGGATAATATTGTGAGACATGTAAAGTACCCTATAAAGTAATATTTTAATTATTACTTGAGCAAATTAGTAACAAATTTTATTCATACCAGAATTAAATAATAATAATAATGCAGGGTCATTGTGATATGCTTTTGTCAACAACCCAATAGAAATTCGGGTTTTTTTTTTAATTTATTTATTTGACAGACAGAAATCACAATTAGGCAGAGAGGCAGGCAGAGAGAGAGGGGGAGGCAGGCTCCCTGCTGAGCAGAGAGCCCGATGCGGGGCTCGATCCCAGGACCCTGAGATCATGACCTGAGCTGAAGGCAGAGGCTTTAACCCACTGAGCCACCCAGGCACCCCAGGAATTCGGTTTTTAAAGTCCAATCAAGATTTCTCTGAAGGGAAAGTGTGCTTCCTCATAAAAATGGAATTTCCTTGGCTGAGTTATTCTCGAGGGAGGCAGCTTTTCTTTTTGTTTGGGCATATTTTACATTGAGGTTGTACTCCAGAAAATTTTATTCTGGGAACAAAAGACTAAAATCTTACTTATACATGGACTAAAGAAAGAAGTGCAGGCTCTATTTGCATATTACAGACTCTTATATGCTAAGAATTTGAGACTCCAAAGTGTCATCTCAGATGCCCATAAAGAATGTTAGTTCCGAGACACAATATTAACAGAATTTCATACAGGATCAGTGTGCATTCTGTGTACAGACACAAATTATCTAAAACTGCAGATTATAGCTATTTCCCCATAAATTCAAATATTTATTCATGTTCATTCTCTTTGCTAAAGAAAGATATGTTATCATATGATAACATTTGTCTTATGATTTCTGTCAACATAGGTAAAATCAAGCACATTAAAAATTTATTTTATTACAACTATATTTTGGTTTAACATGGTAATTGAATTTATGAGTTTATCTCCTAAAGTCAGCCATAATGAGAGTAATAGGGTGGAATAAACCCCAAAAGACAAAGAAAATTGGGGAAAAGAGTGGTAACTGATAAGATGTCAAGGGAATTTTATAGCTGGAAAGCAGAACATTATGACTTACTAAGTAGACCAGAAAGAGTGAAACATATATTAAGCCCACAATCAGGAAGAAGAGGGGAAGAAAGCAAAACATTCTGCGTCACAGAATCTTGGACTGGTTTAGGTACAGGGGAAACCAGTTATCCTGTAAGGTAGAGCTATAGGTGAGGGACTAAAACCAGAAACATTTATTGAAAGCCTATTTAAGAACAGTTCAGCTCCCAGAATTTCTACTCCTTTATAGTCCTTTGCGTTCCTGACAGGACTGGGGGTAAGATTACACACATTGTTGCAGAAGAGTTGAACATAAAACATACATGAAAGCCTATGTGCTACAAAATATGATGAAGCAGACCATTCCCCTTTTTGGTTCCAAGGATGCTGAAAATAAATCAGACATGCATGCCTCAGGCAAGAGACTAGTTTTCTTTCTAGAGAACCAGGCCATTTCAAGAGAAAAACTGGTATATTCATATATATGGGTACCCAGGAAAAATGTCCCCAAGACACAGAGAGAGAGACGGACAGAGAGACGGAGAGAGAGAAAAGAACAAAGGAACAAAAAACTGAGATTACTTCTATTTGATCTGTTGTACTCTTCCCTAATACCCCTTTATTGGGACAGAATACACTCATTATCCAGCTGATGGATGCTAAGTACACCCACCTATCCCATCCTCTGGGGAACTGTCCTTGGCAGAAAGGAAACCACCATGCTCTGGAGGTTATACACTCCATGCTTCTCAGTGCCAGAAACTGCTCAAAGGTAACACTGCTTTAGCTTTCCCCTTGGAATCATATGAAAACTAGACTCCAACAGAAAGACTATCGCCCTTGTTTATTAACTGTCCCAGACTAATACTTCTTCTCTTACTTTTTCTTCTCCTAGTGTGCTTGTTTAATAAATTAAATGCATCCAAATCCCTTTCTCAAGCTTTATTTCTAGGGGACTCGAACTGAGGCCTTGGTTGATCTATTGAAACATATTGAGAGGAGCTTTACACCTCTGACAGTTTTATTCTTAGGAAAACAACAAAAAGATTCTTATGAAAACAACAAAAAGAAGCAATTATTAAACCACAAAGAAAACAACTTACACATGGAAGAAAATAAAAGTCATGACACTATATGTCTTCACTATGGATCAATACAAAATATTTATTTAACCTATATATATGACATAAATGTACTAGGAAGATAAAGGGAGAAGATATTTATATGGATGTTGGGGACAGGGGCATGAGAAAAGCAAATCAGTTTTCCACATGAATAAATCAATAAAGAAGCCCTTCAAAATAAATGGCAGTTATTTAGAAATACGGAGGTAAATATTAGAAGGAAAAGTTAAGAATTTTCAAATGGCTGCCGTAGGAAAACAAAAAAAGGTAGAGGAAAGGGATGCTGTTTTTAATTATAAATTTTACAGAGCTAGTTGATTTTTAAAACTTTGTATGTGCACTTATTTATGAAAGCAGATTTATAATTAACATCTACCTGTATATAAAAGTATGTAATAATTTCAAAATTCAGAAGAGTGAAAAGAATATAAAAATAATCCATAGCCTCAATATCCAGAGATAATTACTTTTCACATTTTGCTATGGATCTTCTCAGTCTTTGTTTTGTCTTCCCCAATCTTCACTCTATATATTTAATTTCCTTGTACTTATTATATCACATGCACTATTAATGACTTTTATAAGTGTTTATGTGTTGGCAAAATACTTCATTATTGGAATTTTATAATGCATTTAACCATTCTACTACTCTTGTTTTACAAAACTGTATATCTCTCTATCAGCATGTGATGCAAATCTATGTGCATAATGCATTATTTTCTGTAGTTTTTAACGTGCAGATATCTGTTATTATTCTAAATCTATCAATTTGTAAGGGATTTCACACCTGAAATAATTTCAATAAAATTTTGCCCCAATACAAAAGTACTATAGGTTTTATTATGAAACATTACATATGCAAATGATTCACCAGTTCTTTGGTTTTAGAACTTTGCCACCTCCCTATGGGAAACTTCACTTTCTACTACAACCTCAAGCTCTTCCCAATTATTGGTTTGCAATATCCTTGGGAACTTCCCAAGTAAAATCTAATTAAAAAAACCCTGCACATGGATGGCAGGGAGAGACCAACGGAAGAAGCAGACCACTCCAGATTGGTAGGTGAGAGGTTTAATAAGCAAAGGAACTTATACATAAGGGTTGTTTGCAAGACTGCAAAACAAAAGATCTGGACAACGCTCACCAAATATTTAAGGTTTATATAAAGGCTTTTATAGGGTTTAGTCACTTAAAACATGCAGATGGTCTCAAAACCACATCACAATCTCTAGACTCTGTTGTTGGGTCAGTTTCTGGGAGCACGGAAGCACATTGCAGAATACACACTCTAAGGACAGAGGAGCAAGGGAAAGAGCCTCCCATGACCCAGGTCCAGCTCATGGGTCAACTGTTGGTCACATTCTCTCAATGAATCCCTACAACACCCATGAGTAGTTATACAGATAAGTCAATCATTTTCCTTGCTGCATTTGCCTCTTTTGTCATTGAATTTATTTCAGTCTCTCTCAAGTTTATAATCTTCTTTTCTTGGGGGTGCCTGCATGGCTCATTTGGTTAAGTGTCTGCCTTTGGCTCAGGTCATGATCCTGGAGTCCTGGATCAGACCCAACATCATGTTCTCTGCTCAGTGAGGAGTCTACTTCTTCCTCTCCTTCTGCTCCTGCCCCCACTCATGCTCTCTCTAGCTTACTCACTCTCTCTCTCAAATAAATAAGTAAAATCTTAAAAAAAAAAAGAAACCCTTTCCTGTCTTTTCACATATATTTATGAAACTGCATTTTTTATTCACATTCATTCTTCTCAAAGGTCTTCTTTTGACTTGATTATATACTCCTTTCTCCTACTTTTGTAATACTGGTTTAGATTTCCTATCTTCTATGCCTTTTCATTGTTTACAACCTTTTTGCCTTTCCCTAGGTTATCAACCATCTTCACTTTCTTCTTCAAATAATGTTTATTAATGTTGCCCAGTTGTGAACTCCCAATGTGTTAATAGTGACTAAGTTGAGAACCCAAGATGCTGGGCATCTATTAGGTGTGTTGAATATGATGGCTTTTTTCTTCTCTACAACCTTGTAAACTAGGAATTAGTAGTATTTTATTTTTAAACTAAAGGAAACAAACACCAATTGTAATGTGAGACAATGGGACCCACTTGTTATTTGAAATAAAGAGAAAGCTTCTTATTCTAATCCTTGGAAAGTGGAGATGGGAGAGTTGGCTATTGGTTTTTATTTGTTGATTGGTTTTGAATAACTAAATTGAGTCAAACCAATTAAAATCATGCTGAAGTTTTTCTTTCTAGTCTATGCTTATGCAACTACTTTTTCCTCTGATTTTCCCATTGCCTGAGCTAAATCTTTGTGGAGGTCAATTAGCACTTGGAAAAATCAAACACTGACCACTTGACTCTGATTCTGGCATTTGAATAGGGCTCCTGGTAGAAAAGTATACCTTGGGAAAATTTGTTAATAAATTGTATAAATCCATCTTTATCACTGGAGAAAAACATTTAAAAAGCAAGGTCTAGTTAAAAATCATTACTTTTGTACAAGGCAATCCATTTATTCTTAAAAATGTGATTGCTATTTCTAAGGGTGTGCACTTACTTTATTTTTTACATTGTTTGACATCAGCAAATATTTAAAGATTTGAATGATTACTCTCCGTGACGCATCAATCTAACGTAAGGTCTCTAATACCAGTGGTAATCCCTTAACACTTTTTTTTTTTTCCCCCACTGATAGGAAGAAACATAGTTCAGACAAAGATGGATTAGGAATCACATGTGATAACAATATTTCATTTTTTCTATTCTCTTCATATCAGATTCAATCCTAGCTTTGTCGTGTTTGAGGCAGGATTTCTAAGGTAATTCAAGGATGTAGGTCAAATGAACTACAATTGAATCTTTCAGTTTCATTGCCAATATTCATAAATGAACAAGCTGAAGATAGCTTTTAGGCTTATACTATATACACCCTAACAACAGTTTTTACTTTGTTCCTATATTTTTTTTGGAATCTGTATTTTTATATCTATATACCCCCGATTTTTTTTCTTTTCATTTTATTGCTGTGCTGAACCACATCTTGAAGCTATTTTTCCATACCTCTTTATTCTCATACTCTGTATCTAACACCTCTCTTATGCCAATCCTTATTCCCAGGTTTTGACATCTATATATTTATTTTTCTCCCCATCCCACTCCTTGTTTTTATCTCACCCTGCTTGTTCTACCAACACTTATGAATTCATTAACAAGCAATAATTCTGATTCCAATTCCAGTGTGTGGCTTTTGTTTTGTTTTGTTTTTCCCATATCATCATCTGGGTGTCCTACAATGTGACTCCATTCTGACATTAACTACCTAAAGATAGCTTCAGACACCATAAAAAATCTCAGTCCTCACACCACTCAAATTCAGATGACAATTGCAAATCCAAGTTGTTACCTGTACTTCTGACCAACAAAGACAGAGGTCCCAATGATCCTCTTCTTGGGTTTGATTGATTTACCAAATTGGCTCACATCATTCAGGAAAACATTTTACTTACTAGATTGCCAGTTTATTATAAAACAATGTAATGTAGGGTTAGCCAGATGGAAGAGATGCATGGAGCAAGATATGGGGAAACAGCATGGAGCTTCCATGCTTTCCACATGGCTTTCCCTCATTCTCCATGTATTCACCAATCCAGAAGCTCAATGAACCCAATCCTTTTGGGTTTTATAGGGGTTTCATTACATAGGCATAATTGGTTAAATCATTGGCCTCTGGACATTGATTCAAACTGTAACCACTCTCCCCACCCAGGAGGTGGGGAAGTGGTGCCTGAAATTGTCAACACTTTAATCTCCTGGTTGGTTCTCCAGGTAACCAACCCCAACCCTTAGATGCCTTCCAAAGTCACCTTTTAACAAAAGGCACCTTTATGGTTCCTATCTCTTAAGAAATTCCAAAGGTTTTGAGAGCTCTTTGCCAGAAATGGGAATGAAGACCAAATATTTACCTTCCTATAAGTTGTAATATCAAAAGTTTTGGAGGGGAGGTGGGGTTTGGGTCAGCCTGGTGGTGGGTATTAAGGAGGGCACATATTTCATGGAGCACTGGGTGTGATACATAAACAATGAATTTTGGAACACTGAAAAAAACAAAAATTAAATTAAAAACAATTTCTTCTAGCTTGAAGTAGCACAAATTATCTTTTAGGTGACTTTTCAATTTGATATGCTTAACACGCACTTGCATATATAACTAAAATGCCCACGTCTAATTACGTCACATTCATATGAACACCAAAATTACAATTGGTCTCAGTTTTACCTGTCATTGATGCTAAATCTCACAGTGCCTGTGCGAGTTTTGGTCCTCTGAGAAGACCTTAGCAAGGAATTTGAACTTATGAAGGTGGAAGGGAAGGGGGAAGTATATAGGTAAAGCTCTCAGACTATGATACTATTTGACCTCTGTATAAAAAGAGGGGGGAAGGAAGGATGAGATGAGAAGAGTCACAGGCAGCTATTTCATTTTAGAAAACTTTTGACCAGACCAATGAGGAATCCTGAAGTTAAGTAATCTATTACATGAACTATGCATCACAGAAATACTCTGGCACTAGTCTGCCTACCGTGCTAAGACACAGTAGCTGACATCTTGGGAGAATCAGAGCTTTGGCATAAACTCAATGGTGGACCTCTAGGGGAACAGCTGGGCTGCCAGCCAACTATACACTGCAGCAGACTATCTGTGGGATACTCTCAGGGCAGCATTGCCATGGCCTCCACAACCCCCTAGTATTTCCTAATGAGTCATCAAACTAGGTAGCAATAAATATATATATATATATATATATATTTTTTTTTTTTTTGCATTAGTCTATGTCTTGATTCTGACATTTTTTGGATCCTTACTGCTATTCTCTGTGCTTTTACCTCTCAGAATAATTTCTGGCAGTTCTTAAAGCACCCACCATCCTAGGACAATCTATTACTGGCACACTATCCTAGGATGAAGGAGCCAAGTCTTATAAGGGAGAGTTGTTATTGCCTACATTTCATCATTACTTCAATACATGGCTCTGACCCTTCACTTAGTTTTCCTAACACAGAAGAGTTTATAGTTATTGATGAGATGTTTTCTAAGCTTGAATTAGTTTACATGATAGAATTACAGCACAGTAACTTACAACTTATAGTATACATGGCTATTCTCAGAGCTCAAAGTCTCTAGCCACTCCCCCTTGAAAAGGTGTCTTCATACTTGGATATTCAGAACACTTTCTTCTCTTTCAGTATCAATCCTGCCTCTTTGTGAAAGAGACTAGCTTAACCCAACCAACGAGAGTGCCTATGAAGAAAAGCTAATGTTCAGAATCAGGTCTCAATAACTGAACCAAAGAGTGGTCCCAGTCTTAGGCTCTAAATGTCACTAACTGTGATCATAGACAGTGAGAATACAGAGTCCACACAAGGAAATTAGGTTGCATACTATACATACATATACTCTTATTCAGTGACTCCAAAATCACTGTCATATAAGAACACAATATTTCAACATTGGTACATCGCACAACATCTTGGCTATTGACCCATGTAGAATAAAATGTTCAGGTCATTCCTGGCACAGCACAGGTTGGGCTTTAACTCCCTTGGTCTAGTACAATTTCTTCCTGCAGTCATCTAGAATACCACTTCATATCTTTTGCCAGTGAATCTTCAAAAAAGAACAAAGAGTACAATCTAACTCCACATGGAGAAAGGAAACATTTTTCTCCCTCATAAGCAGAAAAGCCTGTGAAGACAGAATTCTGCCTCAACAATACACAACTATGTGCAGTCCTAAATGTAACACGTCCCTTCTCAGTCCAAAACCTCTTATTAAAGTTAATAGTTATTCTGAAATACCCGCCCAAAACATAGGAGGCATATTTTGCATTAATAAAAGGTTGTTTTAGATAGTTACTATAAAATAGTGAAACAGAATGGCCAATTACACATATTTAATTCTTTACCTCAGATATAAAAAAGTTTTATAGATTTAAAATGTCATCTTTTTTCAGCTACCAATAGTTCTGTAGAAATTTATAAAAATGTCTGAAGTTTCAGCCAAGGAACTTTTTACATACAAAATCTTTAAATCTAACATCTTTAAAATACCACACATCCAGTTTTTATCTGTAATCTATAGTGTAATCTGTTCACGGAAGCTACCTAGTGAATCTCATCTCTATTGTCTCTTAAATCTTCAAGGAATTAGAAAAGTACAATTTGTAGAAGAGTCTTGAATCAATTCTATTCCAATTCAATTATCCCAATTCTGAATAAATTATTTACACCTAAACTTTAGGCAATTCCCACTCTTATCTAGCCATTTGTATTTCCCGTTTGTCTTAAATCTGCCCCCGAGAAACACACAGAAATTCTGGTCCTCAGGGTGCTTGGGTGGCTCGGTCTGTTAAGCACTGGACTCTTGATTTTGGCTCAGGTCATGGTCTCAGGAAATCATGCCCCCGGTGGGACTCACATTCTGTGGGGAGTCTGCCTGAGATTCTTTCCCTTTTCTCCCTCTCTCTTCCCCTCTTTCAGCTCCTTCTCTCTCTCCAAATAAATAAATTTTTAAAAAGAGAGCAAAAAGTCTGATCTTCCAAATATCTGACAATATTTATTTTTTTTATTCTCCTCGTGGCCAATAACCCCTTTTCCTTTGACTATTTTTCAAATCATACATGATCTGTAAAACAGCATTGGCTTGTTTAGCAAGACAACTTGGACATTTTCTACAATTTACCACATACAGGATCTTGGGCACATCCCTAAGCCTAATTTTCACATTTTTAAGATGCAGAAATGCAGGGACAAGTGCTTACTTCATAAGGCAATTATGAATTTTTTATTAACAAGTAAATTTTGTACAATATTATATTACTTTTGGACATACACATAATATAGTGATTAAAAAATGTATTATATACATTATACAATGTTCACCACAGTAAGTGTAGTTACCATGTCACCAAACAATGTTATTGCAATATAACTGACTATGCACCTGCTGTACTTTTGTCACTGTGACTTATTTTATAAATGCAACTTTGTACCTCCTAATTCCCTTCACTATTTTGTCCATCCTCCCACTTGCTTTCTCCTCTGGCAACCAACGGTTTGTTCTCTGTATTTATTAGTCTATTTGTTTTGTTAGATTCCACATATAAATGAAATCATATGATATTTGACTGTTTCTGTCTGACTTACTTCACTTAGT
This sequence comes from Mustela erminea, assembly GCF_009829155.1. Lineage (NCBI taxonomy): Eukaryota > Metazoa > Chordata > Mammalia > Carnivora > Mustelidae > Mustela > Mustela erminea. Next base: position 7,243,469 of record NC_045615.1, on the reverse strand, counting down.
ATAATACCTGCTAGGTACATCCATGTTGTCAGAATGACAAGATTTCATTCTTTTTCAGCGTATGGTGGTTAGGGCCATTAAATCCAGGATGTTAGGAGGAATACATGATTTTTTTCTAACAGAAAGTTTAGTTATAATCTGAGTAGAATTATTAGATTTGGCAAATAAAAATACAGGATTCCCATTTAAATTAAAATTTTAAATAAATAACAAGTATTTTGTAGTACAGGTATATCCTGTGTAATATTTAGGACATACCTCTACAACAAATTATTTGCTATTTTGATTAAATTCAAAATTGAATTGCTGTCCTGTATTTTATCTGACAACATTAAATCTGAAGGATGAATTGAATAATTTTTTTCCATACCAAGGATATATGAGTTAAACCGGGAGACAGTCTGAAAAAGAGAAAACAACATCTAAAAAAGCTGGAGTGATTCTACACACTGTGAAGCAGGCTAAACAAAAATAAGTCCAGAAAGATGAAGAACACATGATAACACTATGTTAAGGAGATTGAATTCTATTCCTTAGAGCAATAACAGATATTTAAGGGATTTAAACAGGGGACTGACATCAATTTGCATTTTCCAAAGATCAATTCGGTTAGTGTAATGAATATATTCAAGGGAACAAGTCTATAGGCAGAGAGGAGGAGTTAATCTAGAAGTGAAAGAAGATAGAGTAGGGGCATTCTTGTCAGAGGGAACAGTTTGAACAAAGCCATAAAGACAAAGATGAGAAAATTATGTGTATCCAGAGAATAGTGAACAGATTGGATTGCAAGGGAACATTAGGAGGAAATTAAAACTAGAAAGTAAGGTTGAGGTCAACATTTTTTTTAGGAAGTTTATATGGGAAAGCCTCAGACCTAATCCCTAGAAAGTTACTGAATGGTGGTAAAGGGATTATTTTATTATTCTATTTCTCACTTGGAGTAAACGGATGGTTTAGACTGACTTTTCAAAAATGCCATAAGCAATAAAATCAGTGATGAGTCTGGTGAAGTTGGAAATAAGATCGAGTTAGGGAAGAAATAATTAAAGTACTTCCATTCTAATCAAATTATTTAAAAATATTCACATGAGTTAAAGCTGACCCCACAAATTATTCTGTAGAAACTGAGATCTTAAAGCACCAAATTAGTATTGAGTGCATAAAAACCTGGGCATAGGATCCTAAGGAAAAAGTTATGCTAAGACTTGTGAAGTTTCTTCTCCTACCTCACCTTCCCAGATTCATCTTAGTCATCATGATTATTACAAATATCATCATGAGGTAAGTGTTATTTTTATCCCAATTTTACCCATAAGCAATCAGAGGTACAGAGGAGTCTGTGAGATATCCAAGGACACAAAGTTAGTAAGAGGCAATGTGACTCCAAGGATAGGAGATACACTGCCACAATTAAATACTCAAAATATGTAAGAATGTCATCATAAATTAACTTCAGTAATAAACAGATCTTCTCCCCCCCCAAGAAAAAATGGTGACAAGAAATATAAATGACCACTGGAGAAGAGAGAAGAACAAATGTCCTCAAGGCTTATTAATATCATTAATTTGGATTGGTTTTCAAAAACAAAATTTTAGATCCTCCGTAGCTAGGGGACAATTCAACCAACATGTTGATAAAAGCAATATGTTTCATCTATCATATATTTCATCTATTATATATAGATCTTATCAACATTTCAAAAGAAAGAAACAAGCACATCTAGTTCTTTGAATTTATCCATCCCCCAAGAACAGATCTGTATTCAAGAAGCAAATCTGCAACAAACTTTACAGAAGTGATACTACAGAATTCCAGCCCACAGAGAATGACTACTACTACTTTTCTCATCATTATGACCAGTTAAGTTTGCCGATTAAATCTGCAGATGAAATGCAAATGCATCTTTATAAAGGTATCCAGGAGTTGTTATGAAAAAAATACTCTGGTTAAGATTTAAGCTAAGGTAGGGATGCAGGTAGTTTAAAAAACATGTTAAAAGTTGACTGAATTTAAACTTTCAGGGTGTTGTGGAAATAGAAAAGAATGCTCAACAGCCTCTGAAAATGGAGAATCTAATGGTTTGGTTTTCAATATAAAGCAAGTATAAAAATAAAAGTGTTATGCATTTAGTACTCTTAATAAATAAGCAACCAACCAAGCAAACAAACAAAATCTCTCTCATATCTTTATAATGAATGGAGGGAGGAGGAGTGTCTGAGGAATAGTTCCTGAAAATTAATAAAAGAAGAACTCATGTGAGTCTGTGCCCTAATTCACAGTGCTTGGTTAACAAGAAAACTAACAGTTTTGCCTTTAAGCCAAGAAGTTAGCTTAAAATTTAAAGTGTTAATATTCACAGGTATTTAACCCAAAACAAATCTTCTCTGGTAGAACCTACCTTAGACGAAGACCCCCCCAAATTTGCAAAGGTCTAAGGAAAATAAAAGCAAGTAACAGATAAAAATCATAAAACACAGGAGGAAAAATCATTTATAAGCAAGAGTAAGCAGAAAACAAAAACAAAACAAAACAGAAAGGACCCACAGGGTCTTCAGATATTGAATTTGTAGTCAAGGATTATATTTCTATAAGTATGTTTGATAGCATTCAAGAAATACAAGGGGCTTAAAACAAAGAATTTTGCAAAAAGAACAAACTGCCTTCTAGAAATGAAATTTAGGAATAGAAATTAAAAGCTCAGGGGGTAGATTAAAGAATAAATTCATGAGTGAAGGGGATTAAGAGTACATTTATCTGATGAGCACTGAGTAATATGTGAACCTACTGAATCACTATATTGTATATCTGCAGTTACTATAACACTGTATGTAAACCACGCTGGAATTAAATTATAAATAAAAAATAAATTTAAAAAACTTAAATTAAAAAATTTAAAAAGACTGTAAGTTTATAAATTAGTTCTCCTCCCGGTCTCCTCCTTACCATCACATCAGTGAGGCTCCAGTGTTAGAACAGTGACTTACAGCTGAAAGAGCTGCAGAACACAGACTGAATTTAGGGATACAAAAATGGGAACACTAGATGAATTTGAAGTGTCGGGCATTTATAGAAACAATAAACATTAGACACATATGAATTCACGGTCAGATAACACAAACATCCACTAAAGGCCTTTTCCTCAATTCCTACTACCTAGTACATGATGTCAAGCTTTCTATAAAAAATTAGAAGACCAGAAGAGACAAAGCTAGCATCAGAATCAGATTCAGCTGTAACACAGATGTTAGCATATTGGGATAGGAGGTTTAAATAACTATAATTAATATATTAAGTGTTTTTTTTTAAAGATTTTATTTATTTATTTGACAGACAGAGATCACAAGTAGGCAGAGAGGCAGGCAGAGAGAGAGGAGGAAGCAGGCTTCCCGCGGAGCAGAGAGCCCCATGCGGGACTGGATCCCAGGACCCTGGGATCATGACCTGAGCTGAAGGCAGAGGCTTTAACCCACTGAGCTGCCCAGGCGCCCCTATATTAAGTGTTCTAATAGAAAAAGAAATCACATCAAAATATATGGATAATGTAAGCATCAATATGCAAATTCTAAGAAAAAATGTAAAAAGAATCTAGAAGTCAACAATACTTTAATAGAAATGAAGAATGAAATGCTTTTGTTAGGCTCATTGGTAGACTGGACAAAGAAAAGATGATTTTGATGATACGTCAGTACAAATTCTCAAACTGAAATGGAAAGAGAAAAGGGAAAGAGAGAAGGGAAAAGAGAATAGCCAAGAATTGAGGGACAATTTCAAAAATTTATCAAAAGCCTGATTGGAATACTAAAAAGAGAAAAAAAGAGAATGGAGCAGAAAGGATATTTGAAAGAATAACAACTCACAATTTTATAAAATTAATGACAAATATCAAACTACCAATCCAAGAAGCTAAGAAAACTCCAAGCAGAATAAATTCCAAAAAAACTACACCTAAGCATTTCACATTTAAATTGCAGAAAACTGAAGATAAAGACAAGATTTTGGAAGATGCCAAATGAAAAGAAAAACAGCTCACCTCTAGAGGAACACCAATAGAGAAGCAATAAATAGAACTTCTCATCAAAAACCATGCAAGGAGGAGAGAATGGAGTGATTTACCTAAAATATTAGGGAAAAGAAGACACTAACCTAGAATTCTATAGCCAATGAAATTGCCCTACAAAATGACGAAAAAATAAAGATTTCCACAGAAAAAACAAAAACTTCAGAAATTAATTACCAACCAAACTGTCTTGCAAGATACATTAAAAAGAAAATCTTTAGGAAGAAGAAAAATGACATAGATCAGAAATCAGAATCTACACAAAGGAAAAGTATTAGAAGAATAAACAAAGGTAAATTAAAATCTTTTATTTTGGGGGTACCTGGGTGACTCAGCCATTAAGCGTCTGCCTTTGGTCGGCATGATCATGATCCCAGGGTCCTGGGATTAAGTCCTGCACTGGGGGGTCCCTGCTCAGCGGGAGGCCTGCTTTTCCCTCTCCCACTCCCCCTGCTTGTGATCCCTCTCTCACTGTCTCTGTCAAATAATAAATAAAATATATTTTTTTAAAAATATCTTTTATTTTTTTCTTATTCTTAATTGATCTGACAGTTTTTTGTTTGAAGTAATAAAGCTAACATTTGTAATTATAGCATAGAGATAAATGAAATTAGTAACAGTAATGTCATAAGAGATAGGAGAGAAGAATTGCAAAACCTCTGTCATAAGGTAACTGCACTCCCCATGAAGCAGTAATGTTTATTTGACAATGAATTTTAAATTGTCATAATTATATATTGCAAAATTCAAGGCAATCAGCAAAAAAAGCTAAAGAGATAACAATCGATATGCTAACAGAGAAGGTAAGATGGAATCATATACAATGCTCAGTTAAAACAGAAGAAAGAGAGAAAAGTGGTAGAAAAAAAAGTGCAAGTCCAACAAATAAAACAATTACAAACACGGGAAATATTAATCCAATGGTATCAATAATCAGCTTAAATATAAATGGTATAAATGTTGTAAAAGGCAAATTATAATAGTTGATAAAAAAAATAAGAATAAACTATAAGTTGTCTACAAAAAACCCATTCTAAATATAAAGACTCAGGTTAAAAGTAAAGGAAAGGTAAAAGGGCCAGCTGGTGACTCATTCAGTTAAGCTTCTGACTCTTGATTGCCCCTCAGGTCAAGATCTCCGAATCCTAAGAACAAGCCTCACACTGGGCTCTATGCTCTGCAGAGAGCCTGCTGGAGATTCTATCTCTCCCTTTGCCCACCCACCCCCAACTTGCATGTGCTTTCTCTCTCTAAATAAACAAATCTTAAAAAAAAAAAAAAAGAAAAAAAGAAAAGAAAAGAAAAGAAAAAGGTATTCAATGCTAACAATAATCAGAATAAAGTGTGTGTGGCTACTTGATTTCAGGCAAAGCCAGCCACAGAACAAGAAAATTATCAGGGATAAAGAAGGGTATAGCATAATAATAACTGGGTCAATTTTCCAGGAAATCATAACAACTTAACATGTAAACACCTAACAGAGCATCAATATAGAGGATGTTAAAATCATTCTCATGTGGTGGGAACCAGTTTACTAAAAGTGCAGCACACTCAAGTACAGGGATAAAGCAACTTTGTTTTTCCCGTTGCTCCTACAAACCTGCCCTGTGGAGCTTGATCTCCTTCTGCTACCCTCTGTCACTTTAGATAGCCCTGAAGAGTAAATAATATGCCCACCCCAAGGAAATAATAAAAGCTCCAACAGACAGATGTGTCTTCTCTTCCAGCCCTGACTTTCTGCATGTGAGAAGCCTGCAGTATGAAGAGAACTCCCTTTTGTGGTTTCTGACATCTCCATGGATGGAGTAGATGAAAGAACAGAAAGTAAGGGGGCAGGTAAACTTTTCACTATCACTGAATGTACATTAGCTTTTACATGTACATTAACAACTGATTGTGATATGATGGTTAATGTTTAGGTGTCAAATTGGCTAGGTCACTGTTCAAGATATTTGGTCAAACACTAGGCTGCACATTGCTGGGGAAGGTATTTTTAAGATAACATTTAAGTTTGTAGACTTTGCATAGATTACCCTCCACAACATGGGTGGCCTCATCCAATTAATTGAAGACTATAAAAGGGGGGGGTACCTAACACCCCCGAGGAAAAGAGAATTATTCTTCTGTATTGGGACTCAACCTGCAAAATCAACTATTCCTTGCGTCTCCAGTCTGTCAACTTACCCTGAAGATTCTGGACTTGCCAGTTTTCCACAGTCACATAAACCAATTCCTTAAAATACATCCATACATACTTTCAAATATAAACACACATGCACACACCCAATATTGGTTCTGTTTCCCCAGAAACCCCTGCCTAATATAGTGTTGTTTGCTTGAGATGGGGAATTCTCCTGGAGGGCATAGGTCTATGGGTGATAGGTATTTATGGCATTGGTGATATACTCTCTGCAAGGCCACTTAGATCTGCCCCCTCAGTCCCTGCTTCTCAGTGGTCACTGTCTGGGCATTCTGGACAAATTTATTTTAAGAAAAGTAACTACAAGTTTCCTTCATTGTTTGATCTCCAGCTCACGCTTCACACCCCCAACCCACACAAAACACATCAGATTAATGGTATACATACATATAAGCTTGTTACTACCCAAACCACATCACAACTCGTATTTTGCTGCTGCTGCTGCTGCTACTGCATACAGGATTTTATCCTTTAGCTTTCTCAGGCCTGTGTTTCTCAAGCTGTGGGGGACAAATATTAAATTACCTAAAATATCCCCCTTGGAACCCCACCTCTCTCTCAAAGAAGAGGGGAAACATCTCAAAACAATCTGGTTCTTTGCACATAAATCATCTATCTGTCTAATCTCTCACTTCTATATTTCAGGGTCTCAACCCACTTTTATAGTCTGGAGGTTGATGACCACAAAATCTCTCATCTGAGGCCCCCCCCCTTTGCAAATCCTCCTCAGGTGGTCTACCCCCTCACAGTGTTTTCACTTATTGTCCCAAGCCTTCTGCAAAAACACAAATGGCAAATTTTTATTTTAATAACTCAATTTACAAGATGCAATCATCATCACTTTAGTAACCTGCTTTGAATCTTTTAATGGATTCCTTTTGGCATTAGCATGAAGTCTCATTTCTCAGAATGACATACCACACTCTCTATCACCTACTTCTCAGTCTAATTTGTCCTCACACCAGGGCTCTAGAGATTGGTTTTCTTTCACTTCTCAGATTAGTCTTGACTGTTTTCTCTTGCAAATCTCAGTCATGCTGTTGCCTCTGTCCTGTGGTCTCTTCCACTGCATTGAAGGGCTCCTACTTATCCTTTATGTCTCAGTGTATAGATTACTTACACCAGAAAGCTATCTCTGAACCTTCTCCTGGCCTCCACATGAATACTAACATAGATGTCCTTGCTAAGTACCAATAAACACCCTTCCCTGATGATAGCTTGTTATTTATGTTTGTTATCTCAACTAATATATATATACAGTGTAAGGATAAGCATCATACATATTTAGCTCAAGATTGTACACTCAGAACCTAGTACAATGACTAACAGTGCATAGGCATCCAACAAATATGTATTAAATTAATAAGTTAAACATTTGGCTTGTGCTTGGCACTCATTATTGTGGAAAATTAAAGTATGTGAAATTTGGTCATATGAAAAAGGCAATAAACAGGATTTTGCTTGTTATCCAATTTGATATTTTTAATGTACAGTTACAAAAGTTGAGAGATCCAATGTGGTATTTTTTTTTTTTTTTAATATTTAATTTATTTTTTATTTTTTTTTTATTTCCAGCATAACAGTATTCATTATTTTTGCACCACACCCCGTGCTCCATGCAATCCGTGCCCTCTATAATACCCACCACCTGGTACCCCAACCTCCCACCCCCCGTCCCTTCAAAACCCTCAGATTGTTTTTCAGAGTCCATAGTCTCTCATGGTTCACCTCCCCTTCCAATTTCCCCCAACTCCCTTCTCCACTCTAAGTCCCCATGTCCTCCATGCTATTTGTTATGCTCCACAAATAAGTGAAACCATATGATAATTGACTCTCTCTGCTTGACAATGTGGTATTTTTAAGGTACAGTTACAAGAGTTGAGAGATCCCTGGCAGTTCTGTTACAGATATAGTAGCCACATTTAAAATAATTGGGGACCTCAAAGACTATTTCAAACATCTTTTAGGTTTCTAAGAACTAAAAGGAAACTTTCTTTGGGGGAACACAGATACAACTCTTGTTACACTGTGAAGCTAGAATATTGAAAGTTTTTATAAGATCTTGAACCAAGTAGGTCAAAATCTAATTATTTCTTTACTTAACATTTTCTGTCCTTTAAGGCTCTTAAAATTTTAATTATTGTTAGAAATTACTCTTTGCATCCCCTGCTAATGTGAACTGAGAATTAAGGAAGGGTGCCTATTTCTAGCCTAGTTAAAGATGATAGAAGATGTATGTCAATTCCTAGGATTTTGACATTTAAATAGTAACTGAGTTGATATATCACTGTAGCATATTGGCTTCAAGAAAATCAAATTGTTTCTCCTCTAAGAGTAAAATTCTTATTAAGTCAAAATATTTTAAGCTATTTTTCATTTATTTTGATCCATCATTCTATCACAAAATCCAATTAAATTAGATAGACTTTACTATTCTTCACATAACCATGTTGGTCATTACATTGGCTATTTGTGAGTACTTAATATATTCATGAAAGACTTGTTTCAATCTCTCTCAAAGCAAAGAAGTTAAGTGGTCACTACTGTGGTTTCCAGGCTAGTAGTATTTAAAAATAGCCTTTTAAATACTGGGTTACTACTGTGACCCAGTTTGAACATATCAATTGTCACAAGTCACTGGTATCTACAGACCTCAGGATAATTTATGCCTTTTTTTCTTTGTGGTTATCTTAGGTTCTTAATCATGCAGCTTACTTCATAACTTCCACTGATTTTCAAAAATAAACGATTTGCTTCCATAAACTGAAGTTAAAGAAAAAGGAAATCATTAACTTTGTGTAACTTTAGTACCATTAATTTTACTTCAGTAGTTTCAGCTTTCTATTCCTAAATAATGAATGGATAAATTTTGTCATAATAGTGCTTTATTCATAATACATTTAAATATATACATTTTAATTGCATGGTATTGCTTTTTCCAGATATATGATTCCGGAAAGAGTCAAAGTAAGCTTATTCCTAAAACAAAGAGAAATTTTAACTATATTTTATTTTATTTTTTTAAAGATTTTATTTTTTTATTTGACAGAGAGAGAGATCACAAGTAGGCAGAGAGGAAGGCGGGTCTGCTGAGCAGAGAGCCTGATGCGAGGCTCCATCCCAGGATCCTGAGATCATGACCTGAGCCGAAGGCAGAGGCTTAACCCACTGAGCTACCCAGGTGCCCCTTAACTATATTTTAAATAAAGGAGAATTTCAACTTACAAAAAAAAAAAAAGGCAAAATTGGAAAAAAAAAAATCTAATAATGATGACTAATTCCTAAGCCATCTTTCATTGACAAATATTGCATTTAATCATCTAAAACTTAGAATGACTGCATAATTATATTTTTTGTCTTTGTAATTAAGAATAAACACAAAAATTGTATTGAAAATAAATGACAATTATGGAGATATTTTTATCCTGTAACTTGTGATAGGATAGGGCCACGGACCAAAAAAGATAGAACCTAAGTGATTTGTTTCCTTTAGTGACTCAGATAATTGGTCAAATGCATTGCCTTTGGAAGTGTCTAAACTGTGTCTTTCCTTGCTCTTTACCTATTAATCTTTAAACCCATAGGCATGTCAGGGTAAACCTCATCAGTGTGCTTCTGATTTCCTGTCACTTAAGTCACTGAAAAGTTGTTTCTAAAAAGTTAGTTCATGACAAATGGGCTTCTTGAACCATTTTAAAATACTTTCAAGACCTTGTCTTTAGAGACTAGAGATGTTGTGTTTCGCTAGATGTCACTGGACTGAAATCCCAGTAAGGAGAGGTCTAACTTTAGAATATTAAAAGTCAGAATAGATTTTCAACTTGAAAAAGCACATATTCTTCTGTTCTTCTTGCTGTTGTATAACCTTCTTCCCTTTTTCATGGATTTGATATTTAAGAAATTCAACTTTGACTTCAATTTAAAGGCTTTCCTAGTACATATCTTTGATTATTTGATTTTTCCACTATTTATGTGTTAAAATGACAGCTACTGAGAATAATTCTTTTTAATTCTTTGATTAATCTATTTTATACTTGTGCACTTCACTAATATTTGCAATTGTGCTGATATTAACAGTAATGAAAGAATGTTAAATCCTGGAAATTAAATATTTTCCACTGTTTTTATATCAGAATAAAATTATGGTAAAAACAAAGAATAATCATTTAGCCAGTTCTTATAGTATGTGTTTGGGACATTATATACATTATGTAATTTAACATTCTCCACAGTCCTTTTGAATTTGATATTATCAGTAGCATTTTAAAGATAGATAAACTAAAGTTCTTGTAATTTAAGATATTTGATCAATTTTTCACAACTAGGAAATTTCAGAAATCAGATTGTAAACTTAGGTCTATCTGAACCCAAAGTGTATCTCTTACACACACACACACATACATCAACTGTAGTTTAAAAATGCCTTTGGTGTTTAGACTCCTGAGTGGCTCCATCAGTTAAATGTCTGCCTTCAGCTCAGGTCATGATCCCAGGGTCAGGAGACCAAGTCCCATATTGGGCTCCTTGCGAAGCAGGGAGCCTGCTTCCCCCTCTGTCTTCTACTCTCCCTGCTTATGTGCTCTCTTTGACAAAAAAATAAATAAAATCTTAAAACAAAAAACCTTAGATGCAAATATACCTGTGTTTAAGAAAACTCAATGAAAACTGATTTTCAGTTCTATGGCAGGGGCACTTTCACTTTCGTTTCTTTTAATCTTTAGGAAGAGGAGCTCAGGAATGGGGATATGTTAAGAATTAAGTGTTAAAGCTAAGAGTGTGCAATGAGAACAAAGGATGACAGGGACATTGAGGAAAATGCATAATAAAGACAAGATGCCATGTCAGGATCTTACTCTCACTCTCAGATCTCCTGCTTTCATTCTCTCTCAAACACACACACACACACACGCACGCACGCACGCACACACATACATGCTGACACGCACGTGCACTGACACCCACACATATTTAACCTTTGTGCTTTTACCTTTGTTCCTTTTGTTTCTTTCTCATAAATTTAAATTTTCTTGTTCTTAAGAGATGAAATCAGGAAGCAAGATGGCAGAGGAGTAGCAGACTGAAATGACATCAGGTCCCAGGAGTTCAGCTAGATAGTTATCAAACCATTCTGAACTTTTACAAACTCAACAGGAGATAGAAGAAAAGAAGAGCAGCAATTCTAGGAACAGAAAATCGAACACTTTCTGGAAGGTAGGATGTGTGGAGAAGTGAAGCCAAAATGATGGAAATATAGACCACAGGGGTAAGGGCTGGCTCCCAGCAAGCAGTGAAGCAGCAGAGCACAAAATCAGAACTTTTAGAAACCTACTCCACTGAGGAACATTGCTCCAGAGGCTAAGCAGGGGTAGAGCACTTGTGGGGACAATGTGGTGTCAGGACCCATGAGATCACAGAAAGACTGGGGGTTCTGAGTGAGGCAGAGCTCCCAAATATCTGACTGGGGAAGCTGGCTACAGAGACAGAGCCGAGGAGTGAGCTCTCAGATCAGGTTACCTTAAACCATGATCTAAGGCACAACTGGACCACTGTGCTTGGAGCAGGGATACCACAAATGGCAGACCCAGAGATACCCCCCTCCTACTTCCTCCAGGAGGAGCAGTGCAAGAGTGCACAACAGGATTCTGCTGAGTTGGGAGACTCCAAACAGGGCTGTGCACCAGATATAGAAATGCTCAGTCACAGGCCATGTAAGCTCAGAGTGTGGCCCAAGACTAGGGAGACAGGAGGGATTGACTACTTTTCTCTGAAGGTGAACCTAGGAGTGAGGCTCCAAGCTCTTGGCTCCTTCAGGCCAGAGATTGGGAGGCTGTCATTTTCATTCCTGTCCTACAAATCTGTACAGAAAGTGTTCAGGGAACAAATGCTACCAAGAGCTAACAGAGCAGTTTACTTAGCTTGGGCCCTGGCAAGGGTGGTGCAATTCCACCTCAAGCAAAGATATTTGAGACTCACTGCAACAGACCCCTCCTCCAGAAGATCAGCAAAAACATCCAGCTATGACCAAGTTTAACAATCAATGAGAACAGTGGAACTCCAGAGCTAGAGGAAAGCAACACATAGAATTCATGACTTTTTCCCCAAGATCATTTAGTCTTGCAAAGTTAAATTTAATTTTTTTCTTATTCTATTTTTTAAATTTTCCTCTTTCCTCTTTTAATGTTTTTTAACTACTTTATCTTAACAATACCTTTTTAAAAATCTTTTAAAATCTTTTGTTATAGTCATATTTTATCCCTTCATTGTATTTAACCTAATTTTTTGTGTATATGTAGGTTTCTTCTCTTTATAATTTTGGGATACAATTTCTTCTAATAGATCAAAATATACCTTAAATCTAGCACATGGCTTTGTTCTAGTCTCCAGCTTGATCTCATTCCTTTTTTTTTCTCTTTTTCCAACCAACTTATCTTATCAATTCCTTAGAAAATTTTTTTTTAATTTTCATCTTTGCAATAATTTTCCATCCCTTCCTTGTGTTTACCCTTATTTTTGTGTGTGTATGTGTGTGTGTGTGTGTGTGTGTGTGTATATATATATATATATATATATATATACATAGATACATATATATATATATATATTAAAAATTGGGAGGTAATTTCTTCTAAGACACCAGAATACACCCAAAATCAAGTGGGTGGCTCTGTTCTATTCACCAGTCATATATATATATATATATATATATATATACACACACACACACACACACACACACACACACACATTTTTTCCCCTTCTTCTCCCAGTTTTGGGTCTCTTCTGATTTGGTTAGCGTACAATTTCTGGGATCTTTGCCACCCTTATAATATTCTATTCTCTCATTCATAAATTCTTATCAGGATAAAATGGCAAGGCAGAAAAACTCACCACAAAAAAAAAAATAGAACAAGAGGCAGTACCAATGGCTAAGGACCTAATCAATATGGACATTGGTAATATGTCAGAACTAGAGTTCAGAATGATGATTACCAAGGTGCTATCTAGGCTTGAAAAAGGCATGGAAGATATTAGAGTAACCATTTCTGGATAAATAAAAGAACTACTATCTAAACAAGTTGAAATTTAAAAAAAAAAAAAAACTATTAATGAGGTGCAATAAAAAATGGAGGTTCTTACTGCTAGAATAAATAAACTAGAAGAGAGAATTATTGATGCAGAAAACCAAGTTATGGAGAATAAAGAAACTGAGCAAAAGAGAGATAAATAACTACTGGACCATGAGGGGAGAATTTGAGAGCTAAGTGATACCTTAAGACTAAACAATATTAGAAAAATTGGTATCCCAGAAGAAGAAGAAAGAGAGAGAGGGGAAGAAGGTATATTGGAGCATATTATAGTAGAGAATTTCCCTAATATCCAAAGGGAACAAGCATGAAAAACCAAAAGGCACAGAGAGAACTCCTCAAAATAAAAAATAGGTCCAAATCCCATCCTCTAATAGTAAAACTTACAAGTCTTAGTGACAAGGAGAAAATCCTGAAAGCAGCTTGGGACAAGGGGTCTATAACATACAATGGTAGAAATATTAGTTTGGCAGCAGACTTATCCACAGAGAACTGGCAGGCCAGAAAGAAATGGCATGATATATATTCGGAATATTAAGTGAGAAAAATATGCAGCCAAGAAAAATATATCCAGGTAGGCTATCATTGAAAATAGAAGAAGGAGAGATAAAAAGCTTCCAGGACAAACAAAAACAATGGCAATAAATTTGTATCTTTCAACAGTTACCCTGATTTTAAATGGGGTAAATGCCCCAATCAAAAGACACAGAGTATCAGAATGGGGGGGGGGGGAGTTATGCTGTCTACAAAAAACTCATTTTTTTTAAAGATTTTCTTTATTTATTTGACATAAATAACAAGTAGGCAGAGAGGCCAGCAAAGAGACAGAAGGGGAAGCAGACTCCCACTAAGCAGACTGCCTGATGCAGAGCTCATTCCCAGGACCCTAAGATCATGACCTGAGCCAAAGGCAGAGGCTTAACCCCTGAGGCACCCAGGCTCCCCCAAGAAACTCATTTTAGACCCAAAGACACCTCCAGATTTAAAGTGAAGGGATGAAAAACAATTTGCCATACTACTGGACATCAAAAAAAGCTGGGGTGCAATCCTTATATCAGATCAATTAGATTTTAAGCCAAAGACTATAATAAGAGATGAGGAGGGCCACTATATCATACTATATCATGCTCAGAAATCAGTTGCATTTCTATACACCAGCAGCACGACAGAAGAAAGAGAAATTAAGGAGTCTATCTCATTTGCAATTGCACCCAAAACTATAAGATACCTAGGAATAAACCTAACCAAAGAGGCAAAGAATCTGTACTCAGAAAACTATAAAGTACTCATGAAAGAAATGGAGGAAGACATAAAGAAATGGAAAAAAGTTCCATGCTCATGCATCAGAAGAAAAAATATTGTGAAAATGTCTATGCTATCTAAAGCAATCTACACATTTAATGCAATCCCTATCAAAACACCATCCATTTTTTCAAAGAAATGGAACAAGTAATCTTAAAATTTATATGGAACCAGAAAAGAGCCCAAATAGCCAGAGGAATGTTGAAAAAAAAAAAAAGCCAAAATTGGCGGCATCACAAGTCCAGACTTCAAGCTCCATTACAAAGGTGTAATCATCAAGACAGTATCATACTAGCACAAAAACAGACACATAGATCAATGGAACAGAATAGAAAGCCCAGAAATAGACCCTCAACTCTATGGTCAACTAATCTTTGACAAAGCAGGAAAGAATGTCCAGAGGAATAAAGACAGTCTCTTCAACAAATGGTGTTGGGAAAATTGAACATCCATATGCAGAAGAATGAAACTGGACAATTCCCTTATATCACACACAAAAATAGACTTATATATATAATGGATGAAATACCTCAATGTAAGACAGGAATCCATCAAAATCCTTGAGAGAACACAGGGAGCAAACTCTTTAACCTCAGCTGCAGCAACTTCTTCCTAGGAACATCGCCAAAGACAAGGGAAGCAAGGGCAAAAATGAACTACTGGGACTTCATCAAGATCAAAAGCTTTTGCACAGCAAAGGAAACAGTCAACAAACCAAAAGACAACTGACAGAATGGGAGAAGCTATTTGCAAATGACATATCAGATAAAGGGCTAGTATCCAAAATCTATAAAGAACTTATAAAAAAAAAAAAAAAGAACTTAGCAAACTCAACACCCAAAGAACAAAGAATCCAATCAAGAAATGGGCAGAGGACATGAACAGACATTTCTGCAAAGAAGACACCCAGAGGGCCAACAGACACATGAAAAAGTGCTCCACAGCACTCGGCATCAGGGAGACACAAATCGAAACCACAATGAGATACCACCTCACACCAGTCAGAATGGCTAAAATTAACAAGTCAAGAAATGACAGATGTTGGTGAGGATGCGGAGAAAGGGGAACCCTCCTCCACTGTTGGTGGGAATGCAAGCTGGTGCAGCCACTCTGGAAAACAGCATGGAGGTTCCTGAAAAAGTTGAAAATAGACGGGGTGCCTGGGTGGCTCAGTGGGTTTAAAGCCTCTGCCTTCGGCTCAGGTCATGATCCCAGAGTCCTGGAATTGAGCCCCGCATTAGACTCTCTGCTCCGCGGGCAGCCTGCTTCCTCCCGTCTCTCTCTCTCTGCCTGCCTTTCTGCCTAACTGTGATCTCTGTCTGTTGAATAACTTTTAAAAATCTTTAAAAAAAGAAAAAAGAAAATAGAGCTACCCTATGAACCAGCAATTGCACTGCTGGGTATTTACCCTAAAGGTACAAATGTAATGATCTGAAGGGGCATGTGTACCTGAATGTGTATATCAGTGATGTCCACAATAGCCAAACTATGGAAAGAACCTAGATGTCCATCAACAGATGAATTGAGAAAGAAGATGTGGTATGTATGTGTGTGTGTGTGTGTGTGTGTGTATATATATATATATAATGGAATACTATGCAGCCAACAAAAGAAATGAAGTCTCGCCATTTGCAATGACATGGATGGAACTAGAGAGTATAATGCTAAGTGAAATAAGTCAGAGAGACAATTATCATATGATCTCTCTTATATGAGAAATTTAAGAGGCAGGGCATGGGGTGGAGAGGGTAGGAAAAGAAAAAATGAAACAAGATGGGGTCTGGAGGGAGACAAATCATAAGAGACTCTTAATCTCACAAAACAAACTGAGGGTTGCTTGGGGGAGAGGGAGTAGGGAGAAGGTGGTTGGGTTATGGACATTGGGGAGGGTATGTGCTATGGTGAGTGCTGTGAAATGTGTAGGACTTATGTTCACAGACCTGTACCCCTGGGGCAAATAATACATTTCACGTTAATAAAAATAATTAAAAAAAATAAAAATAAGATAAAAGGGATAACAGTACAGTAGGATGCCATGAAGAGGACAGAGAATTGTTTTCTTGAATGTACTCAGAATGAGTCCTGGCCTTACCATGATTCTTGCAACAACCACAATATAGATTTCTTCTTAAGTAAAAACAAACAAAACAAACAAAATACTTGGAGTTGCCTATTTCTTTACTATGTCTCTTTATTGGTGTTTTCTATAGTGCAATGGGATGTCATATTGATACTCTAGTGGATCTTACATGGAAGTACACTTATAAAGAGCAAAAAACTGGAATAGAGTTAGAAGAGCCCCATAATGCCTCTGGGTTCTCAAGTTTTCTAGCAAAGGTGGCCATACCTCCAAATATCCCCACAACTAGATTTCCCCACTTTGGCTAAGCTACTATTTCCAGAGGCTTCTGTTTAAAGATACACCATGTTTAGGATTTCATCACTTCATTATTATTGTTATTGTTATTACCATTACTTTTATTAACCTGATTACTTAACTATAATCTGGAAATCAGGTCCATGTGATAACATGATGACAAAACTGACACTTAAGTTTTGATGTGGAGCTGGAGAAAATATTATATTAATAACAATAATACTAATAATGCCTTAGGTGAAGAATTCTGGGAGGCTGACCTGAGTGGAGCCCTTCTGAGAATCTTTAGCAATGAGAAAGTAGAGAATCACTAAAGGCAACAAAAAGATAAGACAAAAGAACACTAAAACAAATTTTAACAGTTTACACTTTTATCAAGGTATACAAACAAGATCTGAATACAGCATCAGTCTATCCAAGCACAGAAACTATTTAGCATGTAAGTGATGGAGTTTGTTCTATGATTAATTATTCTTCCAGAACTCAAATGTCATAGATGGAATATTCTGTTATAAATTTCACTGAGTTTAAAACATGTCAAAGAGAATAAGCTCAATTATTCATGAAACCTTTTGATTAACAAGTGAAATATTGCTTGTAGTAGTCCCATGTACTAAAGCAATATTGGTACACCACAATGTGTAAGATCATCATTTGTTCACTTAACAAATATTCTCTGATCACCTCTTACGTGCTAGGTGCCAAGAAAATAAGACAGAGAAGCAGTCAATGCTGTGCTAGAGCCAATCCTCAGCAGCTACAAGAACCAACTGTTATAGTTTCATGAATTTTTGAGAGTTGATTGTTAGTCATTATTAAAAATTAATTTATATAAACATGATGCATTTTATTTTTTAAAAATATTCAAAGATTATAATTTCCTAATCATTTTACTATTATTTATGCTCTTTGACATATTTAGACTATTGTAACTATAGAATGGAAATACAATAGAACTATGTGATGTTCTCTATCTCTCCCAACTCTGCTCTCAGTGATGACATATTGGTAACCTGGAATAGGTCAGGGTGGAAATATTTACACCAAGAAACCAGCAAATCAGATTTTGGGTTTTTGTTGTTGCTCTATTAATGGTCGACATACAAAAATGATGGAGAACCTGTTAATATTAGGTTTAATTTAAAAAACATTTTTATGCTGTAAATACACAAAATTTGGAAGAAATATACTCTCAGTATTCACAATTATGGAATTCAGCAAGTCACTCACACAAGTGACTACCAAGTTACAGCATATGTCTTTGTTGTTTTACTTCCACCTTAGTTCTTAACAGAAATGAAAATATCAACCAACATTTATCTCAGAACTATGACAACTCATCCATCACAGCAATAGGTTGACCATGGATTAAAAAGTTCAGCATAAATCAACCACAGTATTTTTAAAGAATCAACTGACTACGTGTATTATTAATAAAAAGCATTGTACATTTAGTTATTACTTACGTATTGCATGCTACACAATCTTTATGTACATAAAAGTTGTAAAAATATTATGTACATATATATGCATACTCCTCTTTTTGGAGAACTGGTTGTTAAACATTTATGAACACACCTGGAGTTGCTATAATGGTGCACTTGTTTTCAAGACACTCAAATCTAGTGTAAGGGATATGGACACTGTGTGATAGAAATATGCAAAAAGTATTCAGAATACAAAGGAGGAAACCTAACCTACCCTATGCCCAAAGAGGACACAGGACAGCTGTATTTGAACTAAGTAGGAATTGGTGTGTGTGTGTTAAGACATTAGAATTCTTTATTGTAATGACTGATGAAACAATAAATTAAAGATTATTTTATATGTAACAAATGAATAAAGAACTTTGGCAAGCAGAACTAGGATGATTTTGCATATGCATACAAAGGGTATTAATTTAAAAAGTTAACAATATATTGCAGTTTAAAGAATAATTTTAATGGAAATATTTTTCTGAGGATATTCCTGCACAGAAAACGATGTACAAAATTTTAGTGAAACTAGATGCCACTAGGAAGAGAAGATATTCATTCATAAGAGGTACCTTTTAGCCACAAAATATTAACTGATATCAAGTGATATTCCTCCTACCAGATATACAGAGATTGTAGAACATTAATGTGGACAGCAAGTGTTCAAAACTGCAAAACAGAGAAAATATTGAGACAACACAGAGACACTTTCAGACATGCTCCTTGATAGTAACCTTGTAAGGAGAAATTCTGTGGAGCATTTCAAGGGAACTACAGAGAAAGCTGCCTTCTTTTCCCTACAGGCTTTCAGGAAGAGAGATTCTAAATAAGTGTTTAAACCTATGAAATGATCAAATATGCACATGTAGACATATACACAGGCTTGGGTATGCATTTGGGTGCACATGTTAGTATGTGTGAGGTATAAAGATGAAACAAAGAAAAAGGAAACAGATGATGTCAGACAAAAATTAGAATCTATGCCCTTCTAGTAATTGTCCTTATCATTTGTCTTTATATTCTAACATTACCAAAGAGAGCAGGTATTATACTTGATTCAAGGTCTAAATGCTATTATTTTAGATGTGAATGCTCTCACATTCAGCTTTGGGTTTGAGTTAAGGAGAAATTATTGAGTCTCAGAAAATGATACTTTCCTTTTTGTTTTCCTTTTCATATTTCTAGCTACTGCGTTAGCTTAGTCACTTCTGGATTCCACAGAGAACCTCACATAAGAAGAAACACATTCTGAAAATAGTTCTTCATCTTCATCTCTTCACGATAGCTCAGTTTCTATTCCCTTTTCATGTGTGACACTTTATAGCTGAGTTCTTTAGTGAAATTTCACTTTGATTCCAACATTACAATTTCCTTGACAGTTTACCACTTTTATCTTTTTGAAGAAAGAATATACTGCCACCAAATAAACTTGTTAGTAAAGTCACTGTGTTAGTTTATCTCCTGCATAGCCATCTATGGGTTATATCTTTTCATCTTATCCAGAGTCATGAAAGTTTATTCTACATTTTATAAACAAATAAAAAGTGAGAACAAAACTGAAATTTCAAAATAACAACACCTGACAATTTTAAAGTTGGGAACTCTATTGCATTTCCAAGCGAAGTCCCATACATTATAGAAAATATATAGCCCATAATAACATTTAAATTTTTATCTATACTCTGATTCACCCCTTCCAAAAAGAGAGAGAGAGAGCGAGAACTAAAGATTATAAAGACGGCTCCAGTGAAAAATCACCATTTGACATTTTAAGATTTTCTTAATGCCAGTGTTGACCATTTAAAAAGAATGAAAATTATATCAGTCAAGCTAGACTGGGTTTGATGATATAATTAACAACCTCAAATTTCAAATGGCTTATAATAGTATATTAGTTTCCTATTGCTCCTTTAACAATTACTACACACTTAGTGGCTTAAAACAATACAAACTTACTATCTTAGGGTCTGAGGTCAGAAGTCTATAATGAGTTTCACTGAGCTCAAATTCTATTGGAAGCTCTAGGAAAAATTCCATTTCCCTGTTTATTCAACATTTAGAGGCTACATGAATTCCTTAACTCCTTCCTATATCTTCAAACCCAGCAATCACATCACTACAACCTCTTCTTGCATAGACATATTAAGGACACTTGTCATTATAATAGACCCATCCAGATAATCCAAGATAGTATTTCCATGCTGAGCTCTTTAACTTAATCATATTTGTATAACATGTTTGGCCATATAAGGTAACATATTCACAGGTTGCAGCTTAGAACATGGGCATCATTGGGAAGACATTATCACAAGTAGCTAAAACTTGTTTCTTGCTCCATGTATGTGCTCACTGACAATCTGCAGGGCTCACTATAGTCAGTCAGATAACCTAATATTAGAATAGCTCCTATCTTGAGCAATGCTGCCACAATAACCCACGGGAGAGAACACTCAGAAGCAATTAAAGAGACACAATGATATGGCCTTGAAGAGATACAAGTCACTCTCATTTATAATCTACTGGTCAGAACCAAACCTATGGTCTAACCCAGTGTCCTATTGTTATCCCACCATGTGAAAAGATGCCAGAACATGAAATATTTCATGAATTCTATTCCTATTATAGCCCTTGTGCTGTTCCCCAGTACTCGGATTACTCTCATTTCCCCATGCAAATTATTTTTTTTTCCCTCACAAGACTATCTGTGCTTGTTGTCAGTGCTCTTTACCACATATTATCAATTCTTCACCATCCACACACCAATTAAGTGCCTCTCAAGATTGAACTAAGTCAGAACTACATAGAAAAAGGAATTTTAGAAAATGTACTCTTAGGCTTAGCTTATGCAATAAAGAGGACAGCTTAGAAGAAGTGGGTAGTGGTGGTGAAGTAACAAAAAAGACTTAGGTGTTCCAATAAAATGCTCTTATCACATGTTTACTATAAACTGCCATCTCTTTCAATTACTACATTTACTCTCAAAACAGTTTTGTAATATTTTGATACTATTTTTCTGACATAAAGTTGAGTAGTCTGCCTAAGTAATCAGTAATTGTTGGCATCAGAAGTCAAGACTTCTTTTATTGTAAAGTCCATAGACATTTACTACTTTTGTTCCACTGTATTTATAAGTTAGTAAGAGATTCTATCACTGATACCAGTTGCAGAGTCAGAATTCATGATGAGGAGATGGTATCAAGGTGATAATCCTATGAGGGATGACCATCACTGCCCACTGGCAAAACACACTGTATGGTAGCAAAACTCTAAACGTGGAGGCATAAAACTTGGATTGTATTCCCAGCTTTGCCAATACATCATTTTTAAGTAAAACACTTTATGTCTCTACATTTTTTCTTCTTATATAAAAAAGTGAGTAATATCATTGTCTGCCTATGTTGCAATAACCTAAAGGAAACCATAAATCGGTTCATTTAGGCATAAACATTGATTCATATAGTCATTTAACAAGTAACTATTGTCTATTATCTAATGAACATTCAAAATTATGTTCACAAATCCTTTTTAAATAGGAAAATAAATTATTTCATTGATTGATTCCTCATATAAAATTTTATTAAGAATGTACTCCCTGTTAAAGTTATGTTAGATTCTCTCAATATTAGAAGCAGCAAATGTATAACTCCTACCCCCAGAAAAGTTTTAGGTCCATTTCATACATGAGGAAAGTGATGACTTGTACAAAGATATACTTTTAGTACAGCTCAAAAGCAAATGTTCACTTCTCCAGTTTTATTTATCTTTATTAATTATAGTAGCATTTTGCCTTATTTTCATAGAATTATATTAATTTATGTACATTAAATTGTTTCTAAATATAAATATATAAACTAAACTGAATAATGCATTCATAGCAATCTCTGTAGTCCCAAATTCTATGTCGATATTTAACATTGATTTAGACAATATATTTCAAAAAAATTCATTAACTCATGTAGCAATATAAATTTCCATCAAGAAAATTAATTCAATAATGGATTTAATGACAATTCTGCTTCTACTGTGTTAACTTTTGAAATATAAACATGTATTTTGTTCATTATATTTTTCCCTTACCCTCATTCCAAGCAGACTGTCAGACCCACTATTTTCTTACCTTGTGCCTTTTTGCACATGGAAAACTAAAGCTGATTCTACCTTTTTAAAATCCTAAAATCACTGACAGCATAATGGTAAGCATCCTAGAGCAGTCAAGGATAGATAAAAGAGATATTCCATCATACAGAAAAGAGGCATGAGGTTTGGGACTCTAAGTACTGTCTCAAGTGTATTAACTCAAAGCATGACCAGAACTCAGAGGAGATAACTGCTTGGTGCCATTAGGGTGAGATGGAGCCAATTCACAACATAGCCAGATAGTGATTAGAATATCAGGCATTATGTACTGAAATTTTAATACCTTTGATGCAATGTCATTATTTCTTTGTTTGAAAGAAATTAATACAAAATTGCTTGTAACTTGATAATGAAATCAATAATGTATTTAGTCAGTTTGTGCAGAAAAGACAAAATAAAGCCCAGGAGAATTTACACCTACACACATTACAATAAGGAAGGAATTATTTTCTATTAAAAAAAAAAAAAAAAAAACAGCGGGACGCCTGGGTGGCTCAGTGGGTTAAGCCGCTGCCTTCGGCTCAGGTCATGATCCCAGCATCCTGGGATCGAGTCCCACATCGGGCTCCTTGCTTGGCGGGGAGCCTGCTTCTCCCTCTGCCTCTGTCTGCCATTCTGTCCGCCTGTGCTCGCTCTCTCTCCCTCTCTCTCTGACAAATAAATAAATAAAATATTTAAAAAAAAAAAAAACAGGAAGAGGAGTAAAGATGGAGGAGAAGTAGCAGGCTGAGACTACTTCAAGTAGCAGGAGATCAGCTAGATAGCTTATCTAAAGATTGCAAACACCTACAAATCCAATGGGAGATCGAAGAGAAGAAGAACAGCAATTCTAGAAACAGAAAATCAACAACTTTCTGAAAGGAAGGACTGGCAGAGAAGTGAATCCAAAGCCACGGGAAGATAGACCGCGGGGGGAGGAGCCGGCTCCCAGCAAGCAGCGGCACAACGGAGCACAAAATCAGGACTTTTAGAAGTCTGTTCCACTGAGGGACATCACTCCAGAGGCGAAACTGGGGTGAGGCCCATGCGGGGGCAGCATGGCCTCAGGTCCCACAGGGTCACAGAAGGATCAGGGTTGTCTGAGTGTAGCAGAGCTTACAGGTATTAGAACAGGGAAGCCGGCTACAAAGACAGAGCTGAGGAGTGAGCTCACAGCTCAGGATTACCTTGAACCGTTCACAGGCTGGGTGAGCTCGGAGCGCGGCCAGAGGCCAGGGAGACGGGAGTAATTGGGCGCTATTCTCTGAGGGCGCACTGAGGAGTGGGGCCCCAAGCTCTCGGCTCCGCCAGGCCAGAGATTGGGAGGCCACCATTTTCATTCCCGTCCTCTGGAATTCTACAGACAGTGCTCAGGGAACAAAAGCTCTCCAAACCAAACCCAAGCAGATTACTCAGCCCAGCCCCTGGGTAAGGGCGGTGCAATTCCGCCTGGGGCAAAGACACTTGAGAATCACTACAACAGGCCCCTCCCCAAGAAGATCAACAAGAAATCCAGCCAGGACCAAGTTCACCTACCAAGAAGTGCAGTTACAATACCAAGGAGAGCAACGGAGTTCCAAAGAAGGAAAAAGCAAAGCATGGAACTCATGGCTTTCTCCCCATGATTCTTTAGTCTTGCAGTTAATTTTTTTTCTTTTTCAATTTTTTTTTCTCTTCTTCTGCTAATTATCTTGAACCTCTTTTTATCCCCTTTCTCCCACCTCATGATTTGGGATCTCTTCTGATTTGGTTAAAGCATATTTTCCTGGGGTTGTTGTCACCCTTTTAGTATTTTACTTGCTCCTTCATATACTCTTATCTGGACAAAATGACAAGGCGGAAAAATTCACCACAAAAAAAAAAAAAAAAAAAAAAAAGAACAAGAGACAGTACCGAAAGCTAGGGACCTAATCAATACAGACATTGGTAATATGTCAGATCTAGAGTTCAGAATGACGATACTCAAGGTTCTAGCCAGGCTCGAAAAAGGCATGAAAGATATTAGAGAAACCCTCTCTGGAGATATAAAAGCCCTTTCTGGAGAAATAAAAGAAGTAAAATCTAACCAAGTTCAAATTTTAAAAAAAGCTATGAATGAGGTGCATTAAAAAATGGAGGCTCTCACTGCTAGGATAAATGAGGCAGAAGAAAGAATTAGCGATATAGAAGACCAAATGACAGAGAATAAAGAAGCTGAGCAAAAGAGGGACAAACAGCTACTGGACCACAAGGGGAGAATTCGAGAGATAAGTGACACCATAAGGCGAAACAACATTAGAATAATTGGGATTCCAGAAGAAGAAGAAAGAGAGAGGGGAGCAGAAGGTATACTGGAGAGAATTATTGGGGAGAATTTCCCCAATATGTCAAAGGGAGGAGAATGCACCTCAGGAGGTTCAGAGAATGCACCCCAAAATCAATAAGAATAGGCCCACACCCCGTCACCTAATAGTAAAATTTACAAGCCTTAGTGACAAAGAAAAAATCCTGAAAGCAGCCTGGGAAAAGAAGTCTGTAACATACAATGGTAAAAGTATTAGATTGGCAGCAGACTCATCCACAGAGACCTGGCAGGCCAGAAAGAGCTGGCATGATATTTTCAGAGCACTAAACGAGAAAAACATGCAGCCAAGAAAATTATATCCAGCTAGGCTATCCTTGAAAATAGAAGAAGAGATTAAAAGCTTCCAGGACAAACAAAAACTGAAAGAATTTGCAAACACCAAACCAGCTCTATAGGAATTATTGAAAGGGGTCCTCTAAGTAAAGAGAGACCCAAAAAGCAGTAGATCAGAAAGGAACAGAGACAATATACAGTAACAGTCAGCTTACAGGCAATACAATGGCACTAAATACATATCTCTCAATAGTTACCCTGAATGTTAATGGGCTAAATGCCCCAATCAAAAGACACAGGGTATCAGAATGGATAAAAAAAAAAAAACCCATCTATATGTTTCCTACAAGAAACTCATTTTAAACCCAAAGACACCTCCATATTTAATATGAGGGGGTGGAAAACAATTTACCATGCTAATGGACATCAGAAGAAAGCAGGAGTGGCAATCCTTATATCAGATCAATTAGATTTTAAGCCAAAGACTATAAGAAGACATGAGGAAGGATACTATATCATACTCAAAGGATCTGTCTAACAAGAAGATCTAACAATTTTAAATATCTATGCCCCTAATGTGGGAGCAGCCAACTATATAAACCAATTAATAAGAAACCAAAGAAACACATCGACAATAATACAATAATAGTAGGGGACTTTAACACTCTCCTCACTGAAATGGACAGATCATCCAAGCAAAAGATCAACCAGGAAATAAAGGTCTTAAATGACACACTGGACCAGATGGACATCACAGATATATTCAGAACATTTCATCCCAAAGCAAGAGAATACACATTCTTCTCTGGTGCACATGGAACATTCTCCAGAATAGATCACATCCTCGGTCCTAAATCAGGACTCAACCGGTATCAAAAGATTGGGATCATTCCCTGCATGTTTTCAGACCACAATGCTCTGAAGCTAGAACTCAATCACAAGAGGAAATTTGGAAAGAACCCAAATACATGGAGACTAAACTGCATCCTTCTAAAGAAAAAATGGGTCAACCAGGAAATTAAAGAAGAATTGAAAAAATTAATGGAAACAAATGATAATGAAAACACAATGGTTCAAAATCTGTGGGACACTACAAAGGCAGTCCTGAGAGGAAAATATATAGCGGTACAAGCCTTTCTAAAGAAATAAGAAAGGTCTTAGGTACACAACCTAACCCTACACCTAAAGGAGCTGGAGAAAGAATAAGAAAGAAACCCTAAACCCAACAGGAGAAGAGAGATCATAAAGATCAGAGCAGAAATCAATGAAATAGAAACCAAAAAAACAGGAGAACAAATCAACAAAACTGGGAGCTGGTTCTTTGAAAGAATTAATAAAATGATAAACCCCTGGCCAGACTTATCAAAAAGAAAAAAGAAAGGACCTAAATAGATAAAATCATGAATGAAAGAGGAGAGATCACAACTAACACCAAAGAAATACAGACAATTATAAGAACATACTATGAGCAACTCTATGGCAACAAATTTGACAATCTAGAAGAATGGATGCATTCCTAGAGACATATAAACTACCACAACTGAACCAGGAAGAAATAGGAAACCTGAATACACCCATAGCCAGTAAAAAGATTGAAACAGTCATCAAAAATCTCCAAACAAACAAAAGCCTGGCCAGACAGCTTCCCGGGGGATTTCTACCAAACATTTAAAGAACTAATTCCTATTCTCCTGACTGTTCCAAAAACTAGAAATGGAAGGAAAACTTCCAAACTCATTTTATGAGGCCAGCATCACCTTGATCCCAAAACCAGACAAGGATCCCATCAAAAAAGAGAACTACAGACCAATATCCTTGATGAACATAGATGCAAAAATTCTCACCAAAATACTAGTCAATAGGATTCAACAGTACAGGAAAAGGATTATTCACCACGACCAAGTGGGATTTATTCCAGGGCTGCAAGGTTGGTTCAACATCCGCAAATTAATCTATGTGATACAACACATCAATAAAAGAAAGAACAAGAACCATATGATACTCTCAATAGATGCTGAAAAAGCATTTGACAAAGTACAGCATCCCTTCCTGATCAAAACTCTTCAAAGTGTAGGGATAGAGGGCACATACCTCAATATCATCAAAGCCATCTATGAAAAACCCACCACAAATATCATTCTCAATGGAGAAAAACTGAAAGCTTTTCTGCTAAGGTTAGGAAAACGGCAGGGATGTCCATTATCACCACTGCTATTCAACATAGTACTAGAAGTCCTAGTCTCAGCAATCAGACAACAAAAAGAAATTAAAGCCACCCACAACGGCAAAGAAGAAGTCAAACTCTCACTCTTTGCAGATGATAGGATACTATATGTGGAAAACCCAAAAGGCTCCACTCCACTCCACAGGAATTCAGTAAAGTGTCAGGATATAAAATCAATGCACAGAAATCAGTTGCATTTCTCTATACCAACAACAAGACAGAAGAAAGAGAAATTAAGGAGTCAATCCCATTTACAATTGCACCCAAAACCATAAGATACCTAGGAATAAACCTAACCAAAGAGACACAGAATCTATACTCAGAAAACTATAAAGTACTCATGAAAGAAGTTGAGGAAGACACAAAAAAAAGGAAAAATGTTACATGCTCCTGGATTGGAAGAACAAATATTGTGAAAATGTCTATGCTACCTAAAGCAATCTACACATTTAATGCAATTCCTATCAAAATACCACCCATTTTCTTCAAAGAAATGGAACAAATATTCCTAAAACTTATATGGAAACAGAAAAGACCTCGAATATTGAAAAGGAATATTGAAAAAGAAAGCCAAAGTAAGTGGCATCACAATTCCGGACTTCAAGCTCTATTACAAAGCTGTCATCATCAAGACAACATGGTACTGGCACAAAAACAGACACCTAGTTCAATGGAACAGAATAGAGAGCCCAGAAATAGACCCTCAACTCTATGGTCAACTAATCTTTAACAAAGCAGGAAAGAATGTCCAATGGAAAAAAGACAGCCTCTTCAATAAATGGTGCTGGGAAAATTGGACAGCCACATGCAGAAAAATGAAATTGGACCATTTCCTTACACCACACACGAAAATAGACTCAAAATGGATGAAGGACCTCAATGTGCGAAATGAATCCATCAAAATCCTTGAGAACACAGGCAGCAACCTCTTTGACCTCAGCCACAGCAACATCTTCCTAGGAATATCTCCAAAGGCAAGGGAAGCAAGGGTAAAAATGAACTATTGGGATTTTATCAAGATCAAAAGCTTTTGCACAGCAAAGGAAACAGTTAACAAAATCAAAAGACAACTGACAGAATGGGAGAAGATATTTGCAAATGACATAGCAGATAAAGGGCTAGTGTCCAAAATCTATAAAGAACTTAGCAAACTCAACACCCAAAGAACAAATAATCCAATCAAGAAATGGGCAGAAGACATGAACAGACATTTCTGCAAAGAAGACATCCAGATGGCCAACAGACACATGAAAAAGTGCTCCATATCACTCGGCATCAGGGAAATACAAATCAAAACCACAATGAGATATCACCTCAGACCAGTCAGAATAGCTAAAATTAACAAGTCAGTAAATGGCAGATGCTGGCAAGGATGCTGAGAAAGGGGAATGCAAGCTGGTGAACCACTCTGGAAAACAGCATGGAGGTTCCTCAAAATGTTGAAAATAGAACTACCATGACTCAGCAGTTGCACTACTGGGTATTTACCCTAAAGATACAAATGTAGGGGGGGAGGAGTCAAGATGGCGGAGAAGTAGCAGGCTGAGACTGCTTCAGCTAGCCGGAGATCAGCTAGATAGCTTATCTAAAGATTGCAAACACCTGAAAATCCATCGGCAGATCGAAGAGAAGAACAACAGCAATTCTGGAAACAGAAAAACAACCACTTTCTGAAAGGTAGGACCGGCGGAGAAGTGAATCCAAAGCGACGGGAAGATAGACCCCGGGGGGAGGGGCCGGCTCCCGGCAAGCGGCAGAGCAACGGTGCACAAAATCAGGACTTTTAAAAGTCTGTTCCGCTGAGGGACATCGCTCCAGAGGCTAAACCGGGGCGAAGCCCACGCGGGTTCAGCGTGGCCTCAGGTCCCGCAGGGTCACAGAAGGATCAGGGGTGTCTGAGTGTCGCAGACCTTGCGGGTATTGGAACGGGAAAGCCGGCTACAGAGACAGAGCCGACAGTAAGCTCACAGCTCGGTGTTACCTTGAACTGGTCGCAGGCTCGGAGAGCTCGGAGCACGGCCGGAGGTCAGGCAGACGGGAGTAACTGGGCGCTGTTCTCTGAGGGCGCACTGAGGAGTGCGGCCCTGGGCTCTCGGCTCCTCCGGGCCGGAGACCAGGAGGCCGCCATTTGTATTCCCGTCCTCCAGAACTCTACGGAAAGCGCTCAGGTAACAAAAGCTCCTGAAAGCAAACCCGAGCGGATTACTCACCCCGGCCCCGGGTAAGGGCGGTGTAATTCCGCCTGGGGCAAAGACACTTGAGAATCACTACAACAGGCCCCTCCCCCAGAAGATCAACAAGAAATCCAGCCGAGACCAAGTTCACCTACCAAGGAGTGCGGTTTCAATACCAAGGAGAGCAGCAGAATTCCAGAGGAGGAGAAAGCCAAGCACGGAACTCATGGCTTTTTCCCTGTGATTTTTTTTTAGTCTTGCAGTTAATTTAATTTTTTTCTTTTTCATTTTTTTTTTTTTTTCTCGCCTTCGGGTAAAATTTTTTTTTTTTTAAACAGTTACCTTTCTCTTTTTTAACGATTTTTTACTAGTTTATCTAATATATATATTTTTTCTTTTTTACATTTTTCTTAGGTGTTTTCCTTTTTTTTTTTTTTAATTCTTTTCTTTTCTTATTTCTTTTTTTTTTTTTTTCTTTTTTCTTTTTTTTTTTCTTTCTTCCTTTTTGAACCTCTTTTTATCCCCGTTCTCCCCCCTCACGATTTTGGATCCCTTCTAATTTGGTTAAAGCATTTTTTCCTGGGGTTGTTGCCACCCTTTTAGTATTTTACTTGCCCCTTCATATACTCTTATCTGGACAAAATGACAAGACGGAAAAATTCAACACAAAAAAAAGAACAAGAGGCAGTACCGAAGGCTAGGGACCTAATCAATACAGACATTGGTAATATGTCAGATCTAGAGTTCAGAATGACAATTCTCAAGGTTCTAGCCGGGCTCGAAAAAGGCATGGAAGATATTAGAGAAACCCTCTCGAGAGATATAAAAGCCCTTTCTGGAGAAATAAAAGAACTAAAATCTAACCAAGTTGAAATAAAAAAAGCTATTAATGAAGTGCAATCAAAAATGGAGGCTCTCACTGCTAGGATAAATGAGGCAGAAGAAAGAATTAGTGATATAGAAGACCAAATGACAGAGAATAAAGAAGCTGAGCAAAAGAGGGATAAACAACTACTGGACCACGAGGGGAGAATTCGAGAGATAAGTGACACCATAAGACGAAACAACATTAGAATAATTGGGATTCCAGAAGAAGAAGAAAGAGAGAGGGGAGCAGAAGGTATACTGGAGAGAATTATTGGGGAGAATTTCCCCAATATGGCAAAGGGAACGAGCATCAAAATTCAGGAGGTTCAGAGAACGCCCCTCAAAATCAATAGGAATAGGCCCACACCCCGTCACCTAATAGTAAAATTTACAAGTCTCAGTGACAAAGAGAAAATCCTGAAAGCAGCCCGGGAAAAGAAGTCTGTAACATACAATGGTAAAAATATTAGATTGGCAGCTGACTTATCCACAGAGACCTGGCAGGCCAGAAAGAGCTGGCATGATATTTTCAGAGCACTAAACGAGAAAAACATGCAGCCAAGAATACTATATCCAGCTAGGCTATCATTGAAAATAGAAGGAGAGATTAAAAGCTTCCAGGACAAACAAAAACTGAAAGAATTTGCAAATACCAAACCAGCTCTACAGGAAATATTGAAAGGGGTCCTCTAAGCAAAGAGAGAGCCTACAAGTGGTAGATCAGAAAGGAACAGAGACCATATACAGTAACAGTCAACTTACAGGCAATACAATGGCACTAAATTCATATCTCTCAATAGTTACCCTGAATGTTAATGGGCTAAATGCCCCTGTCAAAAGACACAGGCTATCAGAATGGATAAAAAAACAAAACCCATCTATATGTTGCCTCCAAGAAACTCATTTTAAGCCCGAAGACACCTCCAGATTTAAAGTGAGGGGGTGGAAAAGAATTTACCATGCTAATGGACATCAGAAGAAAGCAGGAGTGGCAATCCTTATATCAGATCAATTAGATTTTAAGCCAAAGACTATAATAAGAGATGAGGAAGGACACTATATCATACTCAAAGGGTCTGTCCAACAAGAAGATTTAACAATTTTAAATATCTATGCCCCCAACATGGGAGCAGCCAACTATATAAACCAATTAATAACAAAATCAAAGAAACACATC
Organism: Mustela erminea; assembly: GCF_009829155.1. Classification (NCBI taxonomy): domain Eukaryota; kingdom Metazoa; phylum Chordata; class Mammalia; order Carnivora; family Mustelidae; genus Mustela; species Mustela erminea. The sequence goes on along the minus strand of NC_045615.1, from coordinate 7,211,797 downwards.
AACAATAATACAATAATAGTAGGAGACTTTAATACTCCCCTCACTGAAATGGACAGATCATCCAAGCAAAAGATCAGCAAGGAAATAAAGGCCTTAAACGACACACTGGACCAGATGGACATCACAGATATATTCAAAACATTTCATCCCAAAGCAACAGAATACACATTCTTCTCTAGTGCACATGGAACATTCTCCAGAATAGATCACATCCTCGGTCCTAAATCAGGACTCAACCGGTATCAAAAGATTGGGATCATTCCCTGCATATTTTCAGACCACAATGCTCTAAAGCTAGAACTCAACGACAAAAGGAAGTTTGGAAAGAACCCAAATACATGGAGACTAAACAGCATCCTTCTAAAGAATGAATGGGTCAACCGGGAAATTAAAGAAGAATTGAAAAAAATCATGGAAACAAATGATAATGAAAATACAACGGTTCAAAATCTGTGGGACACAACAAAGGCAGTCCTGAGAGGAAAATATATAGCGGTACAAGCCTTTCTCAAGAAACAAGAAAGGTCTCAGTTACACAACCTAACCCTACACCTAAAGGAGCTGGAGAAAGAACAAGAAAGAAACCCTAAGCCAGCAGGAGAAGAGAAATCATAAAGATCAGAGCAGAAATCAATGAAATAGAAACCAAAAAAACAATAGAACAAATCAACGAAACTAGGAGCTGGTTCTTTGAAAGAATTAATAAAATTGATAAACCCCTGGCCCGACTTATCAAAAAGAAAAGAGAAAGGACCCAAATAAATAAAATCATGAATGAAAGAGGAGAGATCACAACTAACACCAAAGAAATACAAACTATTATAAGAACATACTATGAGCAACTCTACGCCAATAAATTTGACAATCTGGAAGAAATGGATGCATTCCTAGAAACATATAAACTACCACAACTGAACCAGGAAGAAATAGAAAGCCTGAACAGACCCATAACCAGTAAGGAGATTGAAACAGTCATTAAAAATCTCCAAACAAACAAAAGCCCAGGGCCAGACGGCTTCCCGGGGGAATTCTACCAAACATTTAAAGAAGAACTAATTCCTATTCTCCTGAAACTGTTCCAAAAAATAGAAATGGAAGGAAAACTTCCAAACTCATTTTATGAGGCCAACATCACCTTGATCCTAAAACCAGACAAGGATCCAACCAGAAAAGAGAGCTATAGACCGATATCCTTGATGAACACAGATGCGAAAATACTCAACAAAATACTAGCCAATAGGATTCAACAGTACATTAAAAAGATTATTCACCACGACCAAGTGGGATTTATTCCAGGGCTGCAAGGTTGGTTCAACATCCGCAAATCAGTCAATGTGATACAACACATCAATAAAAGAAAGAACAAGAACCATATGATACTCTCAATAGATGCTGAAAAAGCATTTGACAAAGTACAGCATCCCTTCCTGATCAAAACTCTTCAAAGTGTAGGGATAGAGGGCACATACCTCAATATCATCAAAGCCATCTATGAAAAACCCACCGCAAATATCATTCTCAATGGAGAAAAACTGAAAGCTTTTCCGCTAAGGTCAGGAACACGGCAGGGATGTCCATTATCACCACTGCTATTCAACATAGTACTAGAGGTCCTAGCCTCAGTAATCAGACAACAAAAGGAAATTAAAGGCATCCAAATCGGCAAAGAAGAAGTCAAATTATCACTCTTCGCAGATGATATGATACTCTATGTGGAAAACCCAAAAGACTCCACTCCAAAACTGCTAGAACTTATACAGGAATTCAGTAAAGTGTCAGGATATAAAATCAATGCACAGAAATCAGTTGCATTTCTCTACACCACCAGCAAGACAGAAGACAGAGAAATTAAGGAGTCAATCCCATTTACAATTGCACCCAAAACCATAAGATACCTAGGAATAAACCTAACCAAAGAGACACAGAATCTATACTCAGAAAACTATAAAGTACTCATGAAAGAAATTGAGGAAGACACAAAGAAATGGAAAAATGTTCCATGCTCCTGGATTGGAAGAATAAATATTGTGAAAATGTCTATGCTACCTAAAGCAATCTACACATTTAATGCAATTCCTATCAAAGTACCATCCATCTTTTTCAAAGAAATGGAACAAATAATGCTAAAATTTATATGGAACCAGAAAAGACCTCGAATAGCCAAAGGGATATTGAAAAAGAAAGCCAACGTTGGTGGCATCACAATTCCGGACTTCAAGCTCTATTACAAAGCTGTCGTCATCAAGACAGCATGGTACTGGCACAAAAACAGACACATAGATCAATGGAACAGAATAGAGAGCCCAGAAATAGACCCTCAACTCTATGGTCAACTAATCTTCGACAAAGCAGGAAAGAATGTCCAATGGCAAAAAGACAGCCTCTTCAATAAATGGTGCTGGGAAAATTGGACAGCCACATGCAGAAAAATGGAATTGGACCATTTCCTTACACCACACACAAAAATAGACTCAAAATGGATGAAGGACCTCAATGTGCGAAAGGAATCCATCAAAATCCTTGAGGAGAACACAGGCAGCAACCTCTTTGACCTCAACCGCAGCAACATCTTCCTAGGAACAACGCAAAAGGCAAGGGAAGCAAGGGCAAAAATGAACTATTGGGATTTCATCAAGATCAAAAGCTTTTGCACAGCAAAGGAAACAGTTAACAAAATCAAAAGACAACTGACAGAATGGGAGAAGATATTTGCAAATGACATATCAGATAAAGGACTAGTGTCCAGAATCTATAAAGAACTTAGCAAACTCAACACCCAAAGAACAAATAAACCAATCAAGAAATGGGCAGAGGACATGAACAGACATTTCTGCAAAGAAGACATGCAGATGGCCAACAGACACATGAAAATGTGCTCCATATCACTCGGCATCAGGGAAATACAAATCAAAACCACAATGAGATATCACCTCACACCAGTCAGAATGGCTAAAATAAACAAGTCAGGAAATGACAGATGCTGGCGAGGATGCGGAGAAAGGGGAACCCTCCTACACTGTTGGTGGGAATGCAAGCTGGTGCAGCCACTCTGGAAAACAGCATGGAGGTTCCTCAAAATGTTGAAAATAGAACTGCCCTATGACCCAGCAATTGCACTATTGGGTATTTACCCTAAGGATACAAATGTAGTGATCCAAAGGGGCACATGCACCCGAATGTTTATAGCAGCAATGTCCACAATAGCCAAACTATGGAAAGAACCTAGATGTCCATCAACAGATGAATGGATCAAGAAGATGTGGTATATATACACAATGGAATACTATGCAGCCATCAAAAGAAATGAAATCTTGCCATTTGCGACAACATGGATGGAACTAGAGCATATCATGCTTAGCGAAATAAGTCAAGCAGAGAAAGACAACTATCATATGATCTCCCTGATATGAGGAAGTGGTGATGCAACATGGAGGCTTAAGTGGGTAGGAGAAGAATAAATGAAACAGGATGGGATTGGGAGGGAGACAAACCATAAGTGACTTTTAATCTCACAAAACAAACTGAGGGTTGCTGGGGGGAGGGGGTTTGGGAGAAGGGGATGGGATTATGGACATTGGGGAGGGTATGTGCTTTGGTGAGTGCTGTGAAGTGTGTAAACCTGGTGATTCACAGACCTGTACCCCTGGGGTAGAGTATTATGCCTCCATCAGAAAGGATGAATACCCAACTTTTGTAGCAACATGGACGGGACTGGAAGAGATTATGCTGAGTGAAATAAGTCAAGCAGAGAGAGTCAATTATCATATGGTTTCACTTATTTGTGGAGCATAACAAATAGCATGGAGGACATGGGGACTTAGAGTGGAGAAGGGAGTTGGGGGAAATTGGAAGGGGAGGTGAACTATGAGAGACTATGGACTCTGAAAAACAATCTGAGGGTTTTGAAGGGACGGGGGGTGGGAGGTTGGGGTACCAGGTGGTGGGTATTATAGAGGGCACGGATTGCATGGAGCACGGGGTGTGGTGCAAAAATAATGAATACTGTTATGCTGGAAATAAAAAAAAAAATTAAAAAAAAAATAGCTTAAAAAAAAAAAAAAAAAAGATACAAATGTAGTGATCCAAAGGGGCATGTGCACCTGAATGTTTATAGCAGCAATGTCTACAATAGCCAAACTATGGAAAGAACCTACATGTCCATCAACAGATGAATGGATCAAGAAGATGTGGTATATATACACAATGGAATACTATGCAGCCATCAAAAGAAATGAAATCTTGCCATTTGCGACAACATGGATGGAACTAGAGCGTATCATGCTTAGGGAAATAAGTCTAGCAGAGAAAGACAACTATCGTATGATCTCCCTGACATGAGGAAGTGGTGATGCAACATGGGGGCTTAAGGGGGTAGGAGAAGAATAAATGAAACTAGATGGGATTGGGAGGGAGACAAACCATAAGTGACTCAATCTCACAAAACAAACTGAGGGTTTCTGGGGGGTGGGGGGTTCGGAGTAGGGGGGTGGGATTATGGACATTGGGGAGGGTATGTGCTATGGTGAGTTCTGTGAAGTGTGTAAACCTGGCGATTCACAGACCTGTACCCCTGGGGATGAAAATATATGTTTATAAAAAATTAAAAAATAAAAATAAAATTAAAAAAAAAACTTTTGTTTCAAAGCATAATTACTGACATATTTCAAAGATCTTTTGATCAACATATTAGCACTGTGGTATTAAATTGTTACTTTGTGTTGAAAAAATATCTTTAGTGTTATCAATAGATCTTGTAACCATTTGAAGTTAAGGGACTCTAGGGAAAATATTTGGTTAGTTTATAAAGGTTACTAAAAATTCTTCTGCAGGGAGGACTTATGTACTTTTCCAACAGAAGGAAATATTTTCATAAAAATAGTCTTGGCTCAATACTAATTACATTAATGCAATTTTTAAAGGATCTGAATTTTACAAAGGAATTCAAATGCATTATATCATTTTAATGAGTTATAGTAACTAAATGTTGTCCACTTTCATGTTACACTGATATTTTGGATAGTGTATTAATTTTATCAGCTTGTGATAATATATACTTTATATTATATTATATATATTAATTTATATATATTTATATTATTTTTCTAATTTGCTAAAGTTAATGAATTATATAAATCATTTTATTGATTTTTTATTTTATGTATTCCTAAATAATATTAATTATTGCACTGTTAACAAGCAATATATATAACAGTATTACTATTTTGTTTTCTTATTGCATCACTTCTTTCAGCCTTGCCAAACTCCTCTGTGCCCCCAAAATAGCAGAACATCAATAGGACCAACTATAGAATCTGAAAGACTAATAACTATTAAGACAGCGGTGTCTCAGAAGCAGTGACCCCAGGAGTTCTTCAAGTTTTAATGGGAAGACACAAGCAAGTAAAAGGAAAAAGTCCACTAAGATTGAGATTAAATTCTCTGTCAGCCCAAGAGATAAAATGAGATTACAGTAGGTTTTTAAAATATTACAGTTCTTTTACACCAGCAATTGAAATTGCAAATTCATATCTTTTACACCTTGATATTTCTCTTGTCCATATTTAAGCTTGTGTTATCTCTTCACTGCCCTCTAGTGTACACTACTTAAAGTTTGAGTCCATAAAAAACGTTTTTCCATTGTGTCTACCTCAGTGAACAAAATAATACCCTCCAGATTTCTTATAAGTTTGTCTGACAGTCTCCTAAGATGTAGCAATTTTTTTTTTGTTGTTGTTGTTAAATATTTATTTATTTGAGAGAGAGAACATGAGAGGGGAGAAGTTCAGAGGGAGAAGCAGACTCCTCACGGAGCTGGGAGCCCAATGTGGGATTTGATACTGGGACTCCAGGATCATGACTTGAGCAGAAGGCAGTCACTTAACCAACTGAACCACCCAGGCACCCAAGATATAGCAATTCTTATACTGTATTTAAATTGTGTGTATTTCCATTTTACCTCTTAACAGATTTCCATGCTCTTAAACAAAGAGGATTTCTTTATCTTAATATTCTTATTAGTGCCTACCATGAGTTTTGTGCTTAGCATTTTCCATTGTAAATATTTCAAACTTTTGTTATAACTCTTAAGTTTATAATCTTACCTCAAACATCATTCAACACTGTTCCTTGATTTGTTCAACTCATAAACCTCCCCCACCGATGAATCCTGGCAACATGTGATTAGGTTCTCCTTATACCTTTTTCAATCCTCATTTTCTGCTCCTTTCAACAGTTATTACTTCCAATCTATAAATGCTTTCTTATAATTGTAAAATTGGTCCATTTATCTTCTTGTACCATAAGCTTTATATGAACCATAGCATAGATTCCCACAATCTCATTTACCATGGGCAATTTCAAATACTGTTGAGTTCACATCTTGAATTTAACCTTTGAGTTTTTCTTTCCACTTCCTTAGTATGCACTTCCCTTTCTACTTCCTTAGTGTGTTCTCTGGTTTATTAAAGCCACTCTCCATCTGGTCTCCCTGTTTCCTCTCTTCTTCCTTCTCTCTGAGGAAGTGGAGTGGTGGGTGGGGGAGGTTAATGTAAATATTAAATGGGAAGTAATAATGAAGCACATGTAAGTAATAAAATTTCATATATTTTTTGAAAGCAGACCTATAGGATATATTTTGCGGTGTATGAAAATAAATAACAACAACAAAAACAAAAAGTCTGTAATCTATGAATAATGGGGACTTTCACTAAGAGGGAAATGCAAGAGAAGGAGCAGGCTTATGTTGAGTATATAGTTCATTTATGACATAAAAAGACAACCTTATTATAAAGGTTCATTTCATGGACAGCATATACAACTGGAACTATCAAATAAAAGGTTTATACTTTTATATAGTGTGTGTGTGTGTGTGTGTGCGTGCATGTGTGTAAGGAGAGAGAGACTGGTCAGATCTGAAAATGTAATATATTCATATGTAATAACATTTAAAGCCAATGAACTAAAGAAGATTATTTAATAAGTGAGTAAAGATGGAAAAAGGAAGAAAATGAAGAAAGAAGCATTGAGTATCCCAACATTTGTTGTCAGGAAATAAAGTATGGAGTGTTTAGGGAAATATAATTAAATATCCTGCCACCCAGAAAACTTCTCCACAAAGGTAGAAGACAGAGAAAACAGTTTTATTATTAAATAAGCATTAAACTAGAATGTGATGTAACCATAGGCAATCCACTAAAGGATCATAAAGACAGAAAGAAATCTCACTCTATTTTATAGCCAAGTAGATACAGTTCATTATATACATGTAAGATAAATAATAGCTAGCCCTCAATTAAGAGTATTTGATAGTACCATCTGTTGTACATAGTTCCTTCTAGATTTACTTGATAACTGAGGTGACTGTTACCTAATTGGCTTTATCCAAAGGAAAAAGAAACTTCTCAAATCTTTACTTTAGGAAGTAGGTTTTCAACTTGGAGCAAAATACCCACTGAAGTTAGGCTCTTCCCCTCCCACAGGAACTGGCAGATATTCAATATTCAGTATTTCAAAGAGATTGTTCTTTGCTCATTGAATAAGATATTCCTGATTCTTAAAACTGTCAAGATCCACTAAAAAGAGTTACATGCATTTCAAAGAAACAGAAAGAGCTTACAAGTACGTTTGTTTTTTGATAAATAATGTCTTTAGAAAAGCATGAAGAAGACTCTTTCCTTTCTTCAAAGAAAATTATCTTTTTTTAATATTTTTTGTATATTTTTATACATTTTTTATCTTTTTATATACCTAGTTGTATTTATCCCTACATGAGAAAGGAGAAATATTAGAAGCACATTGTGCCTTACGAGAGCAGGAGAAAAAGCAAAACAAGAAAACTTTCAAAAAGGACGGTGTAAGATATGTAAAATTTTGCTTAGAGGTTGATCAAGGAGAATGGAAGACTGATTACCAAATCTGGTGACAGAGTAGACATGTGACCTTAATATTAAAAGAAAGTGTCAATTGGGATGGTAGGAGTAAAAGCCTTGACAAGAGTATATTCAGGAAAGCAGGAGAGAAGGGAAAGGAAAATGTAAATTAGGCTTCTCTCTTAAGAATTTGCTATAAATGGAAGAATTAATTATTACAGGGTATGGTCACTATATTTGTTGATTATTGGAATAATCTAATAGAATGTGAAATATTGATATTTCATGACACAGCAAAAGTAATTACAGTAAAAGGACTCGAGTAAGTGAAAATATAGAGTAGATGTTGATTTTCAACCTTTAGTGGAAGGAATGACAGACTTTGTGGCAGATAAAGTTTTCTTCTGATTATTTTTTTTGTGAAATAAAAAGCAGGGCCACTAAAGATTGAGAAGGAAAGCATGTTAGACATTTGCAGACAAAGAGATGTGAAATAAGTTAACTCTGAGTATGGGAGAGGAACAGAAAACAGACTAAAGCACTAAGGACATCAGCAGAGATCCTGTTTAGAGATGGGCTATGGTCAAAAATTTAGAGTGACTGGGGTCAGCATGGATATATGTTTTTCTACTTACATTAATGTGCTATGGCACTAGTATAGAATCTTTGGCATGTTCTGTTTAACTGGGTTTGGGTAAGGCAAGTACAACTAAAGAGAAAGGATATGGGAGCTGGGGTGTCTGCTTAATAACAACTATATTTATTATGGACATTCAGTTTTAAGAGTTTTAATTCCACATGAATGGGAAACAAGACCGTTAATGGAGAGTGAGTATGAAGATAAAATAAGGGTAAGGTTTTTCAGATTAAAAAAGCCCATTTGAGCTTAATGATTATGGATTTAAATGGAGACCGGTCACCACAGTTATATTATTTTTCTCCAGCTATAACTAGGTGAGCACATTCAGGCATGGAGTAGAAAGAGACTTGTATTTAGCTTATATTTAGCCAAGCAATTAAGATGAAGGAAGAAGACAAGAGAATGTGGCACAAATAGCAGGTAGTGATTAGAATGATTTAACATGAATACAATTTATGAAAGAAGAGGAATCAAGGCCTAAGGAGTTTGAGGAAAAGTGAAATTGGGATGGGAGGAGGAGGCAAGAGATTATTGGATTAGGGATACTCGAAGAAGTAACCTAGAAAGATGGCAGGGGAAGGTCCAAGAAAAAAAAAAAAAAAAGGAGTTCTTGCTTTTGATATTGTGGAGTATTTATTCCTAGTGATTAAGACAAATGAGTTCCCTTAGGAAAGGTAGAAGATAAGACCACTCGTACAGGGTGCTGAGAATGGTGAAGATAAGAAGGATGATCTACATGGGTACTGAGATCACTGACAAATATAAAAGTAGTATTAAAAGTGGCAATGGAGGAACACTGGCTCTGCATTCAGTGTTAGAGCTTGCCATCATCAGGGCAGCCAACTGGGAAGGAAAGTTGGATGGAAGCTGGAAAAGAGCGAAAACCAGCTGCAACTCACAAGCCTAGGAGACCATGAAACCCCTATCAGCTCTTGCTATGTCTGGTCATGGTTGCATGGGTGGCCTTGTAGAAACCAGGGCTCTCAGGAGCCTAAGAAGATCAAGGAATAACCAGGAAGTTTCAGGCCCAGCCATTGCCCCACATCGGAGAACTGAGTCAGCAGCTCAGTGGTCAAAACATGAAAGGCAGCATTCTCAGCCTCACTACTGCCCACCAAATATTTGTTGTTGTTGCTTTTGTTCTGTTTAGTTTTGAAGATTTTTCCAATATTATTGAGATAGAATTGACATATAACTTTGTACTAGTTTAAGATGTACAACATAATGGTATGTATATTTTGCTAAACATTTACCACAGTAAACTTAGTTGACCTCAGTTATCACATATAGTTACATCTTTCTTCTTGTGGTAAGAACTTTGAGGATCGGCTCTGTTAGAAACTTTGAAATATACAATACAGTATTGATAACTATCATCATCATGCTGTACATTACTTCTCCAGCATTTACCTTATAACCAGAAGTACCTTTTGACCACCTTCACCCCCTACAAACCTCTGACAACTACCAATCAGAAACTCTGTTTCTCTACGTTTTTAATTCCACATATAAATGAGATTGCCCTCTGAATCTTGTACAAGAATCTTTTGTGGTCCAGGCTAACTGAACATATGCAGGGAAATGCCAGGCAGTGTTATTTAGTTTAGCCAATTTGGAACATTATAAACCAGCACATGGGACACTTGGGTGGCTCAGTCAGTTGGGCAGCTCACTCTTAAGTTCAGCTAGGGTCATGATCTCAGAGTCCTGGGTTTCGCCCTGCATCAGGCTCAGTAGGCAACAGGCAGTCTGCTTGAGGTTCTCTTCCTCTCCCTCACCCCTCCTCCCACTTGCATGCTGTTTCACTTTCTCTCTAATAAATACATAAATCCTAAAAAAAAAAAAAGGCCAACACAGCTTCAAATGCATATATTAATGACAAATAAATATAATTAATACACTAAACATCTATGTCATTACAAAGAAAAGCCATAGCACCGAAAGAAGTTGAAAGAAGAATTATAAGAAAAAATGATGAAATAGAAAAATATAAATTTAAAAGGAACAACAAAGGAAGGAGATTATCTTTCTTTGGAGACATTTTTAAAAATTGACAAAGCACTGGAAAGATGCATCGAAAGATGGAAAACAAACAAAAGAGAAGACTCAAAAATGAGTGTCATAAATGAAAAAGAGGATTGTTTCTTAAGATGCATATAAAGGGGTGCCTGGCTGGCTCAGTGGACTGAGCCTCTGCCTTCAACTCAGGTCATGATCTCAGGGTCCTGGGATTGAGCCCTGCATCGAGTTCTCTACTCAGCAGGGAGCTTGCTTCCCACCACCCCCGTCTGCCTCTCTGCCTACTTGTGATCTCTGTCTGTCAAATAAATAAATAAAATCTTTTTTAAAAGAAAGATGCATATACATATGTATATGTGACTTAAAGACGATGTAGAAGAGCAAATTTAAAATTTAAATCATAGGACAAATTCTGAGGAAGAATTTAATTCTCTACACATATACAAAAAGAACTAGAAAAGCAGAATAGTCCTTTAATCATTAAAGTAAATGAGTTAGTCATCAAAAATCCTCACAAAAAGAAAATTCTTGTCTCCAATGCCTTCAGTGACTGGGTCTCCCAAGATCTGTCTGCAATTCTTTTTGCAGCAATTGCATTCCTAAGATTCTTATGCAGATAACTATAAGGACACATGTACAAACTCTATAATGTGCAACATGGACAACAACGTTTATAGCAGCAGTATTTATATTGGCCCAAACCTGGAACAACATATATGTTCATCTATAATAAATAGAATGCATTAAAACTACTCCAACTGAGTATTGCTTACCAAAAATGAACCAATAAAAAATAAATCATAGCATCATGTAAAACTTGAATGAAACACATTAAATAATGTTGAGGAAAATAAGCAGAAAATAAAGACTACAATATTTTATTAGTTGGTCACTTTATAGAGTTTATTTTAGGAATGCAAACCTGGAAGGACAATATTAAGAAAAATAAAAGTGTCTTTATCACAACAGGATTAACAGTGAGAAGTAGGGTTGTAGTTAGGGAGGGGCACATCAGAAGAGGGTTTCTGGGATGCTGGCAAAGTCTTATTTCTGGTTCTAAATGTTTGTTTCTTGGGTTTTCTCTGTATAGTTTTAATATGGAATATATTTTATTCATTGGTCTGAATGTGATAAATTAAAATAAAAGAAGAAAAATTATTAAGCTCAAAGAAAGTCTACTCTATGAATAATAAAATATTTCAATTTGGAAGAATCAAATTACAGTCTTAAGGTCAAGCCATCGTTTAGAAAAGGCATCTTCTACACAGCCAATTGAAAAGAGAAGTTAGTATTATTCTGATGAATTTATACTGTTGACAACCAAGTCAGATGAGAAATCATTGATTTCATTTATTTTCAGGAGATCTAGTCAAAGTATTGGGTGGTGTGCTCTACAGAAGCAATGACAAATCATCTAGCAGTAGTTATTACTGATCCTACTCACTCTTGAGTTCTTTTCATGACAAGAGGTTTATCATCATTATTCTTTCTAAATTGGGTGATTACCTCTAAAAGAAGGTAAATTTATGGAGCTTTCCTGTGCTGTTTAGCAAGTCTGATGAGTAAAGGTGCAGATGGGAATTCCAAACTTAATCCACATGGGTACTGTGACTCCGCTGAACAAATAACAAAAATATTTGATACATAATCCCTCAGGATGCAAGAGCAAATTGTATAGGAGAGTGAACTGATTTTTGACCTGATAAGTTCAGTCTAGTAGTACTAGTAGTCTAGTAGTACTAGACTTCAAGTGTTGTAAACGGAGATTCAAAAAGGTTTGCGAGGCCTCTATTATTGCAAACCCAGTGAACAGAAAAGATGAGTCTGGATTTTAGTTGCCTGATACCCCAACTAGCATTTTTCCTTTCATACTGCCTATACTCCCTGGGCCAAAATTTAGAGACTCTGATGGGTCACAAATATTTGTATTTCTTTTCTTTCTACTGTTAAATTATATGCTTTAGATTTAACCCCTTACATCTCTATGTTAATTACTTACCCAGACTTTTGTTCTTCCAAGGGTCAGATTCCTGAATGGAGGTGAAGACATTTCATATCCATTTCCTTCTGAAAATACTAAATGTTACTGCAAACTACTAGCTAAGAAAATCCAGCTTAATTGCTTAGCATTGGATTATCACTTTCTAAATGTCCCTGGCAATTAAATGTCCTGATTAAAAACAACCAGACTTATTACAACTTCAAATTAGCAGCTAATTTGAGAAAATTATAAAAATGTGATGGAACCCTTTAAATGACATTTGTGTTATGTACGCAAGCAAGCGCATTGTCATTTCTGTATTTGGCTGCCGATTTTATAGAAAAATAATAATTTTAGTGATTGTCATATTTCAAAACAGCAGCCATACAGCCGACATCTTATTTCTCTACCAAGCAGCAGAGTACACATTATGCACAGTTGGACAAACCACCTAGGTCCCCAAAAGTAGAGAACAATGTTCTTATCTCCCTGTGAATCATGCATTGAGAATGAGAACAGCAACTATTCACAGTATGTCTTTAGAAATTATGTCTGGGTATAATCAGTTAAATATTGAGTAGAAATGTGAATACAGGAAATGGAAATGTGAGATGCATTTGAATGGACTCTAAAAACTCATACCAAAGATTGTTTCCAGGAGTCACCCCATTCTTGGAATGTGGGCCTCATGAATAAAACTAAAGTTTATTTTTTACTACATTTCTTTCTATTGTCACTCCTTTCCCTATTCCATAAATTATTTATAAAACCTTATATTAATTATCTGCAAAGACCTTACTGATGCTTTGGTTTAGGTTCCCTTGTGGTGAACTGAGAAATCATCTGTGATTCTCTTTGTAGAGAATTTTAGAATATATCTTGTACTCATCTGATTCAACAAGAGTCAGCACACCTGCACAAGACAATGAGAGAATGGAAATCTACATTGCGTGTTAAAATGAAATGGTTTTTGATTGAAGCATGCTTTAAACATACTTTTTATTATTATAAACTACTGTAATTTACAATTTACTGTTCAATTCACAAAATTTATAAAAATGGAAAAGTATTTTTTTATGTCCTAATTTCATTCTCTAAAAGGAACAACTTTTAGTATTTAGACAAATTTAATCTCAGTCTTATAAGAGTAAAAAAAAAATCAACAGTGAAATTGCCCTGGCACGTGAATTCCTACTTCATTTCAGACCCAGTGTATCCATTTCAGTTAGGAGGGTGGAGGGAAGAAGGAGGAAGGTAGAGGAGGAGAAAAGAGAAGAAAACAGGTCAAGTTCCTGCTTGTATCGGGTTTACAGGAAGGATGAAAAAATCTGAAAAGGTTAATATAGAATATTATGTCAGGTAGTAATAAGTACATAAAAAATTAAGCAAGAGTTTAGAAAGTATAAAGTAAGGCACTGGAAAGAGATCAGAAATGCTACTGCTTAAAAAAAAAAAATTAAAATTCTACGGCTATTCTAGGTCGAGGTAAACCTCTCCTGAAAAGTAGACATTAGAGGAGAGTACTGAATTCTTGAATGATCTGTGGGATGAACTCCTGTTTCTTGTTGGCATATGCAAATTCCTGGGATCTTTCTCCAGGGACGATGATTCAGAAGTATTTATGTGAGTTCCAGTAATCTACATTTTAAAAATGCTTCACTTGACTTCAAGTTATTACTGTTTACTGGACAGTGCTAGTCTAGTGGGATCAGTTCCCATTTTTTTACATTTATTAGCCAGTTGAATGGGCTGGAGACAACAGTGCCAAGTAAAAGAAACCAGATATTCCAAATTCAGAAGTTTTCTTTAATACTGCCAGTAGATAAAGTCATCCTAAAAAGTCTCCTTGAAACATTTCCAGAAATTTCAAACATAACATATAATTGACATTGACCTGGTCAAGTCAAAATAGTTTTTCTAATCAGTCTGTTTAAAACTTACTTCTTATCAATTTTTAACATCCAACAATAAAAAAGGAAATAAATAATAGAGATGGTTCATTTTTCTTTCAATCCTTTCAGTGCTGCCTAAAAGTACTATATATAAAAATCTATCCCAGTAAACATTTTCAAACTCAGGGTGCTCAAGTCCCAACATTCCTCTAACTAAGTCATTTTTTCATATCTGAAGCCAATTATATTGCGCCAAATGAAATCACTGGTGAATTAGAACTTTGACAGTCAAAATAAATTATAAAAACCTTAAATTAAATTTAGGGTCAGCATGAGCTGGATTAACTATGCAGTTCATCTCTACCAGATTGTAGGTATGTACATTCTTAGCATGATCCAAAAAGGGGGCTTAAAAGCTATGGAGGTAAGGGGTTTCAATGATAAGAATAACTTACTTATTTCTAGCTTCAACAATGCTGCTATGTAGTGAAGCAAATAACCATCCATGAATTTACCACTTTCTCAAAGCATAAAATCAGAACAAAGGGAAAACGAAAGGGAAAGTTGCCCAGTTTAGGTCATGGTAAGGGGTGTTCTTCATTTTTTTATTGATTCTTTAACTCTTCATAGTTCTAGAAGAACTCACAACCAATAATGATAAGTATATTTAATAACATATGGGTTGGGGGAGAATCAACTATGACTTGTTTCTTTCTTCCAAAAAAATAAAAAATTTTTAAAAATCAATTTAAAAATCAATTCACCTTTAAAATCTCCCTTGCAGTAATGCAGACTTGACTTCTACTCAACTCCCTAACTTATAATGCAGTTAATTTGCTATAGTGACATAATTTTACAAATGGATACATATTCAAACATCTATGTCATTTATTTGTAAATACTAGTTTAAAGGATAAGACAATACACAGAAATCTGTTGCATTTCTATATACTAAAAATGAAATATCTGAAAAAGAAATAGAGAATTATACCATTCACAATAGCCCCCAAAACAATAAAATACCTATGTAAAAATTTAACCATGTGAGAGATCTATACAAAGAAAAATGACTTTACTGAAAGAATTTGAAGACAGAAAAGGAAAGACACCTGATGAATTAGAAGAGTTAATATTGTTAAAATATGTTACCTGAAGCTACTCAAGAATTTACCATAATTCCTGTTAAAAGCCCAGTGGCATTTTTCATAGAAATAGGAAAAAAAAATCCTAAAATCTGTATGGAATCAAAAAGATCCCAAGCAGAAAAGACAATCATAAAGAAAGAGAGAAAGGGGGAGGGGGGGATACCCACTAGAGACATCACCCTTCCTGATTTCAAAATATATTACAAAGCTATGGTGATTAAAACAGAATGGAAATGACATTAAAAAGAGACACAGACCAATGGAACAGAATAGAGAACTCAGAATTAAACCTCCTATTATAATCAACTAATATTTGATAAGGGAGCCAAGTAGGTACAATGGAGAAAGTCTCCTCAACAAATAGTGCTGAGAAAACTGGATAATCACATGCAGAACAACGAAACTGAGTCCCTTCCTTACACCACTCAAAAAAATTAACTCGAAATAGAGCATAAACATCATAAACATAAGACTGAAACTATAAACTGCTGGGAAAAAACATAGGGGAAGATGCTTCTCAACACTGTTCTTGGCAATGATTTTTTTAATTAAAATACTAAAAGCACAAGCAAAAAAGGAAAAAAAAATCAACAAGTGAAATTACATCAAACTGAAAGGCACTGGCAAGGCAAAAGAAACAAACAAACAAAAAATGAAAAGGCGACCTATGGAATGAGAGAAAATATTGACAAAACATACACCAGATAAAGGCTTAATACTCAAAATATACAAAGAATTTATATAACTTAATAACGAACAATCCTATTTTAAAAAAAAAAGGCAGGGAAATTAAACATATGTTACCAAAGAAGGTATCCAAATGACAAACAAATACAAGAAAAGGTTGCTCCATATCACTAATCATCAGGGAAATGTAAATCAAAACTCGACCATACTACCTCATACCTTTTAGAATGGCTATCACCAAAAAGACAAGATAACAAGTATTGTTAGGGATGTGGGGGAAAAGGGAATTTTTATATACTCAGTGGAGTTACAAACTGGTTCTTCCACTCTGGAAAGCAATATGGAGATCCCTCAAAAAAAATTTTTTTTTAATTTTTAAATTTTAAAATTTAAATTTTAAAAATAAAATAAAATAAGATTTTATAAAATAAATAAATAAAATAGATAAAATAAAATTTTAAAATTTAAAAAATTTTTTTTAAAACTACCATACAATTCAGTAATCCCACTTCTCAGATTGTATCCAGAGGAAATGAAAACAGCTTGTCAAAGAGATGTGTATGCACTCAAATGTTTATTGTGGCATTATTCACAATAGCCAAAACAAGAAAACAACTTAAGTGTCCATCAATGAATGAGTGAATAAAAAAGATAGCATGCACACACACACACACACAAATATATGTGTGTACTTATGTATGCCATATTGTCTTCATTCATAAATATATACACACATGCTTGCACACACGTGTACACAAAATGGACTACTACTTAGCCATGAGAAAAAAGTATACCCTGGTATTTGCAACAACACAGATGGAACTTGAAAACATTATGCTAAGTGAGAAAAGTCAGACAAAGAAAAACAAATATTGTATGATATTTGTAATATAAAAAGAAAGAAACTCAAAAAAGAATGGAATGGTGGTTTCCAGGGGCTAGGGATTGGGGGTATAGGAGATGATTTTAAGTGCATATTATCACAACTAAGTAGATAAATAAGTCTTGGATATCTGATACACAGTACAGTGACTGCAGAGATAAAACTCTTATAAACATTAAATTTGCTTAGAGAATAGATCTTAATCATTCCCACCACTAGAAGAAATAATAATTGTATGACATGACAGATGGGTTAGTTAACATGACAGTGGTAATCATACTTCGATATAAATACATCAAATCAATCCATAGTACCCCTTAAACTTCTGTAATGTTACATGCCAAACCTAAATAAGTAAACACTCTCCATTTTGTAGCAGAGTAATCATAAATATTATTATATTTATAATCACTTTTCTAAATATATTACAGAAGTGTTACCTAAATAAAACAATAATAAAATAAAGAGTAAATAAGAATAAGCAATCCATTAGTTCATTTCTGGAATAATAATTGGAAAAAGTTTTTCATAGGCAGACCTATTTAGAGACAACTGTGCTTCAGTATAAAATAACTATTGCATTAATACTTTTAAATGCCAATAGAAGCTATCCTGAAAGAAAGGCTACCTGCTGGTAAAGCTTTATTGTTTGGAATAAATTTCTGTTTTAGTTGGAAGAGTAGTGAGGTTTTTTTAGATGAATTATGGTTTAGTTGATTGCTCTGTGGCAAATACGGATTTAAACAAATTTTAGAAATAAATTTTCGTATGAACTGAACTGCTTTTAATGCCAACTTTCATCTTCATACAAATTAACATCACAGGATATAAATCCACAGGAAAAAATGATTTATAATGAAAAATGCGATAGCACTGTCACTCTGGCAAAAGTGACAAAATTTTATTATAATTGAGGTCACAGTGCTTTGTTAATGCAAATTTTAAGGTAGCTGATGAGCAGGCAACATGATCTAAACTATATATAACTAAAGCCATCACTGAATCTGTTTCATCAACTTGCCACAATGATAATAATTTAACCATAATTTATCTCTCCTTGATCTCTCATATAATCCAAACACATATGATTTTGTATATTTTGTCTCAAGTTTCCCTTTAATGGTACATATGTTAAAGTTACACCTTCCTAATGAAACTCCATCTTCCTTAGGGGCAGGATTGGGAGGTAACTCTTGAGGATAAAACAGAGGTGAAAGGTCAGCATTGCAAAACGAAATATTCAGTGGAGGTGAGAACAGCAGCAACAGCCCAGTCCCAACTGTGTGTAGGGGGTAAATATGACAAGGGTCCTGGAAATTTTCTGTTTCTCTCCAGGCTTCCTACTGATCTGGAGCTATTCACAACCTTTACACAATTGCATTTCCTGCTTAGTTGGTAAGAGTTTCTGTTATTAGCAGCAAAGAGCTCTGCTAAAGTAGACATGGTAAAAGAACAAAAGTGCAGGCTTTCCAAATAGCCATTTAATGGTCTCATTTAGGATAAACTCAGAGTGGTTCTTCCTAAGGTTTGGGCCATGAAAAGCCGGGATTATTATAGTTTTATTCTATTCATGGTATTTTTTTTTTAAAGATTTTATTTATTTATTTGACAGACAGAGATCACAAGTAGGCATAGAGGCAGGCAGAGAGGAAAGAAGCAGGCTCCCCACTGAGCAGAGAGCCCAACTTGGAGCTGGATCCCAGGGTCCTGGGATCATGACCTGAGCTGAAGGCAGAGGTTTTAACCAACTGAGCCACCCAGGTGCCCCATTCATAGTATTCTTGAATCCAAACACCCATCAAACATTCTCAGTAGACCAGAAAAAAAAATCATGTTTTCACATCATATGCCACTAGTTTTTAGGTGAAGATACTGCATTACTTAATACTAATTTATTCAAAGAGTTACTGAATATACTCATCATCAGGGAAATGCAAACCAAAAATACAATGAGAGATCACCTCATACCTGTCAGAATGGCAGAAAACAAAAATAAAAACTTCAAGAAACAAGCATTTTAAGGATGTGGAGAAAAAGAAACTTGTACACTATTGGTGGGAATGCAAACTGGTATACCTAGTCTGGAAAAGAGTATAAAGATTCCTCAAAAAATTAAAAATAGAACTATCCTATGATCCAATAATTGCACTACTGGGTATTTACCAAAGAATATAGAAAACACTCATTTAAAGGCATACATGCACCCTTGTGTTTATTGCAGCATTATTTACAATAGCCAAATTATGGAAGCAACTCAAATGTCCATTGATAGATGAATTGATAAAGAAGATGTGGTACATAGATACAACAAAATATTATTCAGACATAAAGAATGAAATCTTACCATTTGCAATGACATGGATGGAAGTAGAATATGATGCTAAGCAAAATAAGTCAGTGAAAGACAAATACCATGATTTCACTTATATGTGGAATTTAAGAAACTAATAAGTGAAGAAAGGAAAAAAAAAAAAAGAGAGAAACTAAAAACTGGACTCTTAACTATAGAGAACAAACTGAAGTTTACCAGTGGGGAAGTGGGATGAAACAGGAGATGGGGATTAAGAGTAGACCTACATTGATGAGCACTGAGGTAATATACGAACTAGTCAATCCCTCCCTGTATTGTAAACCTGAAACTAATACAACACTGTATGTTAATTACACTAGAATTAAAATTAAATTAAAAGAAAAAGAGTCACTGAATAGAACATTTCAGTTTTTCTGTATTTCTCAGGCAAGACATAGAAGAATGACTCTCACTTGGAAATCTAATAAACAAATTTAACTTTTCAAAGAATGGCATACTCAAAAAAGGAATAAAACACGATCAAAGCTCCCCCCACATATGGAAATATTCTAATAAGGTTATTTTCAACTTAAAAGTTCTGGAAGTGCAAGAAACCAATTAAAGGCTTCTGAATCAGCACTGGAAAATGCATTCCTCAAAATTAGCATGCAATTACAGAAGGCTCAGTGAGAAAAACGAAAGTGAATAGTGTGAGATTTTGACATAGGGATCTGTGGATAAGTGATCAGAAGAGATAAATTTATAAAAATCAGTTCACCATCATGGTATTTCAAAGCTCCAACTTGAAGCAACTGCAGACAGTCACCCAGATTCTTCTTAAATATATGCAGTCTTAATGAAAACAAAACAACAAAACAAAACACACAGACTGAAATAGGGGCCATGTCAGCCATCATTAAAGTAAATAGAAAATGGCACAGAATTGGCTTGGAAAGGAAGACAAATCAGGGTAACAGGATTTACCTGATTAAAATGCTTATTTAGGTTTTGGACACTACACTTTTTAAAAGTTCTAGAATTAAAGACTTTAGGCACATTGTAGCCATACACATACATTATTTATATCCGCTGTGTTGTATCTGTATACATTATTTAACAGATCAGTATCTATTAACTTTTCATCTATACGTGGTTTCAAAGTCCAAATAATAGCTTCTAACTAAGAAAATCCCTTTGGATATTGATAAAGAGAAGTCTCAAAAACAGAACAAGTGAACTGTTGTGAGTTGACGAATTTGATAAACATTTCCCTAGAGCTTTGAATGAGGCCTTTCCTAAATGGGCATGCCACTGTTACATTTTAAAAATTCATTCTGATTTCCTTTAAAAATTTCGCTTATATGTACTACACATCTCATGGCTCTCTTCTTTACTTACCCATGATCTGAAACTAATCACTTCTTTTTTGCTTATTGGGAAAAAAAAAAAAAAAAATCACAGAACCTTCAAAGGGAGGTACAAATTTTCTGATTCATGAACTTATTTTCTTTTCCTTTTCCTTCACTTTTAATGTGAATATCACTAAAGGATGAATTCAGAACTTCAAACTCTAAATTTGGGTTTGTAAGGTAAACTCTTAAAATATATTGGCTAAGATAGGATATCCTAAGTAATGGATGTAAAGGTAAACAGAATTTTTTTTTTTTTTTAGATTTTATTTATTTATTTGACAGACAGAGATCACAAGTAGGGGGAGAGGCAGGCAGAGAGAGAGGAAGGTAAGCAGGCTCCCCGCCGAGCAGAGAGCCCGATGTGGGGCTCAATTCCAGGACCCTGGGTTCATGACCTGAGCCAAAAGCAGAGGCTTTAACCCACTGAGCCACCCAGGCTCCCCGGTAAACAGAATATTTAAAATTAGTTATAAACAGTTTCTTTTCTAGCAGTATAAGATTTTTTTTACATTTTTATTAAGTTCAATGGACATACAATATTATATTAGCTTCAGTTGTACAACAGTGATTTGACAATTCTTCACTTTATACAGTAAGTACAGTTACCATCTGTCACCATATAGTGTTATTATAATATTATTGACTGTAGTCCCCATGCTGTATTTTTCACCTACATGACTTATTTACTTTATAACTGGAAGTTTTATACTTTTTTTTTTTTTTTAAGATTTTATTTATTTGACAGGCAGAGATCACAAGTAGGCAGAGAGGCAGACTGAAAGAGAGAGAGGAAGAAGCAGGCTCCCTGCCGAGCAGAGAGCCCGATGTGGGGCTCGATCCCAGGACCCTGAGATCATGACCCAAGCCGAAGGCAGAGGCTTTAGCCCTCTGAGCCACCCAGGCGCCCCTATCCTTCTTGATGCTCTTACCTCTAGCAATGTAAGCTGTAATGTGCCTGTGAAATAACAAAAAAGCATGGTATCAAATTATTAAAACAAAAACAAAAACAAACAGTTACATGAAATGGCAGATCAGTGAAAAAGTCAAGACAGGAAATAAGTACAGAGAGACACCCAGAGAGAGAAGGAGAATACCTGATTGCTCTTGCACTTCTGGGCATTTTCCAAATCCCTGGGAATTTTACCACGAAAGGACAGAAAAATAAACACAGCCACCACCCTCCTCCGCAAGAAAGTCTCTAAGGAAGTATGAGACTTGATCTAGTGGTGACATATTATTAAATATCTACTCCCCAAAGCACCCACAGGTAAATGGTCTGTCTTGGAGCTTCATGCTCAACAGAAGGAAGACATTCCTCAAGAATTTGAAACCACAGCCATCCAACATGTGGGTTTTTAAACTAATTCATATTGTCTGAGTTGCCTAAAAATGCTTAAGGATGATGCACCAACTATTTCTGAATTGGTAATGTAAATATTTTCTAGATAATCCATCTTCATTCCAGATTTCAAAGAATTTTTACAGGTCAAGTTCCAAGGAAGCTCTATACCTTATCACCAAAAATAATTAGATACAGGGGTGTGATAGTGTATTTTATGTTAATGCGACTGACCCACACCGTGCCCTGCCTGGGTATTTGATCAAACATTATTGGGAGAATGTCTGTGAGGTGAGGGCTTTTGGGGATGAGATTAACATTTGAATTGATAGACTGAATAAAATAGACTGCCCTTTCTAATGTGGGTGGCATTCATCCAATTGGTTGAATGCCTGAACAAACAAACAAAAAATGCCTGACCCTTCCACCACTGTGAGGCATTGCTTCTGCCAGTCTGTTTGATCTAGGACACTGGTCTCTCCTGCTTCTGAACTCAAACTGAAACAGGAGTCTCCTTGGGGTCTCAAGTTTGTGAGTTTTAAACCTTGAACTTACACCAACGGCTTTCCTGGTTCTGTTCTTTAGACTCAGCTTAGAACTATACCTTCAGCTTTCCCATGCCCCAGGTCACCAACTGAAGATTGTTAAGATCAAACACAAATGGACACCGGACCTGAAATTGCCTGAGCAGAGAAACCAGTTTCTAGTCATAAAAGCAAAACTTAATTTAGCTTATTTTACAAAACAGGTGAAACAACTTCAGCCACTTCTTGTTAATGCCTCTAAAAATCATGAAAAAAAAAACGTTAACTGGCCTCCAAAATTGATATAAGTAACCACCTTTAACCAATTCCCTGTCACAGGAGAACTCCAATGGTATAGGCAATCACTGTGAAGAAAAACAGCCACTGCCTCCTCAGTGTATAAACGGTTGCTTCAGTTATAACACGTCTCTGCCTCATTCAACATTCATTTTGAGTCCTACCAGTTCACAAGCTGGTGTGTGTGTGTGTGTGTGTGTGTGTGTGTGTGTGTGTACAATAAACTTATTATTTCAGTGATCCAGCACTTGTATATCTACTATTCCTGAAGTTTGGGTAAGATCTTGGGATTTCCCAGCCTCCATAATCACATGAGCCAATTCTTTAAAATCTCTCTTTGTACACACACACACACACACACACACAAACACACATCCTTTTGGTTCTGTGGCTAATACCAAAGGAAAATACCACAATATCAGTGAAAGCCACCTAAAATCAGAAAGAGCAAATTCAGACCCATAACAACTTCATATTTCAAGACCAACAGATACATAATAATTTTATTATATTTTAAAATGTAAAAAAGCTTTCAGCAATGAATAGCAAGCAAATTAAAAAAAAATAAGGAAACCATACTTCTGGAATGAAAATGTATAATTGAAATACTGATTGGAATGTATAATTAGAATACTGATATATGCTTTAGAGAGCAGACTAGAAATGAAAACATTATTAAAATATAAAACTGCAGAAATTATGAGTACAGATGGAAAGCAAAGAAGTAACAATGTGAAATGAATTTAAGGGTCAGGAAAATTAGAATGAAAATGTTTAACGCATATCCATTTAAAATCTCAGAATGTGAGGACAGAGAAAATATGCTGAGGCAACATTTTAAAAAGGAACAGCTGAGAATAGTTTAGAATAGGGGAAGGACTCCAGTAAGCATCTTCAGTGAGCCCAAGAGATCTGAAACCAGAGTAAATAAACTCTTCATGTAGACATACCATCATGAAATCATAAAACAGCTAAGATCATCAAAAGATGCAATAAGTAGCTAAGGAGAAAACATTGCTTTCAAAAGACTGACAATGAACTGACAACGGACTTCTCTAAAATATTGACAATTGATTTCTCCTGGCCATGCTAAGGGAAAGAAACCCAAAGCTATTAATCAAGAATTCAATATCCAGCAGAAATATGTTTACAAAATGCAAAATATGTAGACAAAGTAAAAAAAAAAAAAAATTCAAGGTAGAATGAGAAAAAATCTGCTAATTCCAAACAATGAAGGAAATGAACAAAAACAATGATGGTGAAGATAGGATAAAAATAAAGTATAAACTACATAAATAGGAAGGCATTAAAATGTTAGTAATTAAAGTAAAAATAAATGGGATGCCTTCCAAATTTCAGTTCCACACAAAATGAGCTTACAAGTCACTACACTGTTCTAGCAACATGTAAAAAAAAAAGCCAGAAAGACTGAAAAAACTAACTCCTCTTGAATCTGTGAGAAATGCTGGACACGGGAAAACACGGCCCCCAGAACTATAAAGACACACAGGTAAATAAGTGGAATCATGGCTTACCTGAGCAGAGACTCACAAGCAGAAACTGCTGCAGGAACTGGTGCCAGGGTAGAACACCCTGAACTGTAATTAATAAATTGCTGGAGACCCCTTGTGAACAAACTCTGAGAGAGAAAAACTTCAGGGAGTCCCAGTCACAATATCGTGAAATTTACTTCCAGGAACCTGACCAAGTTTTCACAATAAATATTAGAGTAAAATCCCCTCTTGCTTCTGACAGGGAAAAGAGAGAAGAACCATTTGGAAAAACAACATAGTGCTCTTCTTAAAAAGGCCAGCCCTCAGGTGAAACTATTAACTGGAGACTAACCTATCAGGGGTCTTATCAGAGCCTGACTGACTTGAGGGAAGAGAAATACCCAACTCCAATTGGATCTAGATTTTTCCACATGAGAAAAGGGAAATACCCAACTCCAGCCCACTCTACCCATTCTATTCCCATTAAGAGGGAAGTTAAAAACTGAGAAACACTTCTGAAGCTACAGTTCAGAGGCATAGGTTCACTGAAAGACTGAGACCAGTTCCTAGGACTACAGAATGTTTCCCCTCCCCCCACATCTCACTACTACAATACTAAGGACCTATTTTCACTTTCCTTGTACTCAGTACATCATGTCTGGCTATCAGGAAAAAATTACAAGACATACCAAAAGGCAAAAAACACAGTCTGAAGAGAAAGAACAATGATCAGAACCAGACATGGCAGTGAAATTAGAATTATCAGACTGGGAATATAAAATAACTATGACTAATATGCTAAGGGCTCTGATGGATAAAGTAAACAGCATGCAGGAACAGATGGGCAGTGCATGGAGAAAAATGGAAAGTCTAAGAAAGAACCAAAAAGATATGCTGGACTAGACTAAGCTGAAGAAAAAATCTGAGCTTGAGGATATAGAAATAGAAACTCTAAGAAACAAAAAGCAAACAAAACAAAGACTGAAAAAAAATTGAAGAGAATATCCAAGAACTGTTATACAAAATGTGTAATGTATGTATAATAGGAACATCAAAAAAAAAAAAAAAAACAAGAGAGAAAGGAACAGAAGAAATATATGAAACAATAATTGAGAACTTTCCCAATTATTGTCAGATGCCAAACTATAGTTCAGGAAGTTCAGAGAACACCATACAGGATAAATCGCCCCTAAATAACTATATATAGCTAGGCATATCATTTTCAAATTATAGGAAATCAACAGTAAAGAAAAAAATTTTAAAATAAGCTAAAGGAACACAAACACCTTACCTGTAAAGGAACAAAGATAGGAATAATTCTCAGAAATCATGCAAGTGAGAAGAGCGGAGTGAAATACTTAAAGTGTTGGGGGGGAGAAAAGCACAACCAATAAGAATATTGTATCCTACAAAATAATTCTTCAAAAATGAAGGAGAAAGAAAATGTCTTTCAGACAAACAAAAATTGAGGGAATTTCTGCCAATAGATTTGCCTTGCAAGAAATGTTAAGAGACGTTTTTTAGAGAGAAGGGAAAAAAACTCATAAGGTTAACCAACCCTTGAACAATGTGGCGGTTGGAGCACCAACCCCCTCATAGCTGAAAATTCATGTATAATTTTTACCCCCAAGAAACTTAACTACTAACTTCCTACTGTTGACTAGAAGCCTTACTAATAACATAAACAAGTAAGTTAATTCTTATTTTGTATGCTTTATATATTATATACTATATTCTTATAATAAAGTAAGCTAGAGCAAAGAAGATGTTATTAAGGAAATCATAAGGAATGTCAAGATTTGATTCCTTTTTTATGGATGAGTAATATTCCATTGCATGGGTAGACCTAGAAGGTATAATGTTAAATGAAATAAGTCAAAGAAAGACAAATACCAGATAACTCATGTGGAATTTAATAGATAAAACAAATGAACAAAAAGAAAAGGCAATAAACAAAAAACAGACTCTTAAATATAGAAAACAAACTGATGGTTGCCAGAGAGGTGGTTGGGAGATGAGTGAAATAGGAGAAGAGGATTAAGAGTACACTTATCCTGATGAGCACTGAGTAATGTATGAAATTGTTAAATCACTATATTGTACACCTGAAAGTAGTATAACACTGTATGTTAATGATACTGGAATTGAAAGAATATTAAATAATTTTTTAAGAAAGATAATTACAAGGAAAAGAAAATACATTTACAGTATTGTACTTTATTTATCAAAAAAAATCTCTATATAAGTGGACCAACATAGTTCAAACCTGTGTTGCTCAAGGGTTAACTATATATAAGGTCAGTATAACAGAGGTCAGAAACTCAGATTTACTTATAAGAAAAAAAGCAAACTGAAGAAAGAATAAATGAAAGTAAAATAAAAACTTTTATTTTTCCTATTCTTAATTGATCTAACAGATAACAATTTGTTCAAAATAATAGTAACAACAATGTATTTGCATGTGGAGCAACAGGAACTCACATTCTTTGTTGGTAGGAATGCAAAATAGTGGCCATCCTGAAAGACAGTTTGGTGGTTTCTTACAAAATTAAACATAGCCTTATCCTATGATACAGCAGTCAACTCTTTAGTATTTACCCAAAGGAGCTGAAAACATACGTCAACAAAAAAGCCTGCACACTGGGGCACCTGGGTGGCTCAGTGGGTTAAAAGCCTCTGCTTTCGGCTCCGGTCATGATCCCGGGGTCCTGGGATCGAGCCCCACATTCGGCTCTCTGCTCAGCAGGAAGCCTGCTTCCTCATCTCTCTCTCTGCCTACCTCTCTGCCTACTTGTGATCTCTGTCTGTCAAATAAATAAATAAAATCTTTAAAAAAAAAAAAAAAGCCTGCACACTAATGTTTATAGCAGCTTCATTCACAATTGCCAAAACTTGGAAGCAATTAAGACTTTCTTAAATAGGTAAATGGATAAACAAACTGTGGCACATTCAAACAATAGAATATTATTCAGAGCTAAAAAGAAATGAGCTATCAATGAGCTACCAATGAAAAGCATGGAGGAAACTTAAATGCATATTAGTAAATGAAAAAGTCAATCCCAAAAGGCTACATACTATACAATTCCAACTATATTACATTCTAGAAAAAGCAAAACTATGGAGATAGTAAAGGGATCAGTGGTTGCCAGAGACTGCAGGGAGAGAGAGAGAGGAATAGGCAGAGGATAGAGGATTTGGGGAGCAGTGAAAATACTCTGATGTCATAATCATGAAAACATGCCCTTATACATCTGTCCAAACCCACAGAACATATAATACCAAGAATGAACTGAAGTATAAACTATGGACTTTGGGTGATAGTGAAGTGTCAGTACAGGTCCATCAATTGTAACAAATGTACCACTCTGGTAGGAATGCCGATAATGGGGCAGGCTATGCATTTGTGGGAGCAGGGTATATTAATGGGAAATAGCTTTTGTCTTCCCCTCAAACTTTTTCCTAATACAAAACTGTTAAAAATTAAAAAAAAAAATTTAAACAGTTTTTTAAAAAGTTAAATGTCCTGAAAGTGAGAGGAAAAAAAAAATTAGGTAATATTTAAAAACATAAATCCAGCTATAGTTTTAGGAACACATAAAATTATACATAGATAAAGGTTAAAAGTAGAGTATACAAACATGTATATAGACATACTCATATTTTACATATAGATAGATAGGTAGATACATTATAATGTCTATTTCTTCACCTAGGTCGTGAGTATGTGGGTGTTCATTACTTTTCTTTAACTAAAATATATATTTTCATATACTCCTGTGAACATATACTATATTATTTCACATATTGGAAAAAAAAATAAGCAACTGAAGTAATTGCAATTGAAGATATTTCACAGACCAGACACTGAAGATCTGTTCTGCTCTTTAGAGAAAATATCAAAATATATTTAATAACCTTTACCAGAAATTTATGAAGCACAAGAAAGCATGGAATTACAGAAAAAATAATTATTCCCTCTTCACAGCTAATAAATCTAAACTAGAATATTCAACTATGAGTCAGCTGAACAGACAACTAGCTGGGGAAAAAAGAATATTTTCACCCTCAGCAAGGATTCCTCACTGTTGGTTAAATGTTAACGTTTTCCCCTGCAGGGTATAAGAAAAGAGGTCAAACACTTTAGGAATAAACGAATAGTTTAACCTGTGCTAAAGGGGCTTGTTAAACAGAATTGTCTGTGGTGACAATGTGATAGATTTTCTGGGACTGTTCCAAAGCTGTCAATTTATCAACCATCATTGGCCATATAATGAACTTCTTACTTTCATCAAATGCTTGAGCAAAAGAATTTTTCTTGTCTCCTAAAAAGCAAATAAAATTGTGGCAAGATAAGTAAATAAAGTTATAATAATTAAGTTACAAATAGAATGCTCTTTTTAAATTAATATTTAAATTCATCTTTCTCATCACCAATGGAGATGAGGATTTGGAAGATTAGCTTATTTTACAGAGTAAACTATCATTAGAGAATAAGTCAATTATAAGTTGAAAGTAAGAAACATTTTCCTGAGAGGATGAAATCTGTTAACATATTGAGCTACTCAGATCCTTTGGGAAGGTAACAGTGCAGTCATTTAATAAATGCTGTGAGGCAATAGTCTGTTCCTTAGCTTGTATATATCCAAAGCCACTTGTAAAGAGAGTCACAGAATTAAAAACAATAATGTTAATGCTTAATTCAGATGTTTATTTTCAAAATAATCTAACTTTAATTGGTACAAAATTTAGTTATTCTTAATTTTATAACTAAGGAATAGTTTATTTCACATTAATATTAGTATGGTTATATGTTTCCAGTTAATACATTGAGTTTAGAACTCTACTACAGTATTTGTGGTCAAATCTTGGCTTCAGACTTTCAATTACTACAATTATCATTTTTTGAACCTTTGCAAGATAACCTTATGTTTTAAGATCAATAAAAGCTACGGTTTCTTCTATGTACATAGGGAACTGAAGAGTAAGTGGATCTAAACTATGCAAGACTCATTTTGCATTTTATTATTTACAACCTCAAATGTGTTGTTCTCTCTTTTTTTTTTTTTTTTTTTTTTTTTGACAGAGAGAGAGAGAGAGAGAGTGAGAGAGAGAACACAAGCAGGAGGAGTGGGGAAAGGAAGAAGCAAGCTCCCCACGAAGCAGGGAACCTGATGTGGGGCTCAATTCCAGGACTCTGGGATCATGTCCAGGCCAAAGGCAGATGTCCAAAAACTGAGCTACCCAGGCACCCCCAAATGTATGATTCTTGACTTGCAATCATACCACCATAGGGAAAAAGATCTGAGATACATCAGAAGTCTTAATTCAGAGAGAAAAGTAATGAAATTCCTCCTATCAAAGCTAAATTGGTTATACTGTAAGATTTCTAATCATTTATTTTTTTACCATCTTTACTCACCAATAATTATTTTCTATTACTTCACTAAATTAAAAACAGATGCATTGGTTTATTCAACAAACACTCATAGTATTCCTACCATGTACCACGCATTCTCCTAGGTACTAGGATGTCATTGTAAAACAAAACTCCCAGGCTTTATAGAACTTCTATTTTAGACAGTGAAGATTGACTTAGTGGAGGAAAGACAATATTCTCAACAAATGCAAAAGGTAAAGAAGGTAAAATAAGTGAAATATATTTTTTAAAATATGTTATTTATTTATTTGACAGAGATCACAAGTAGGCAGAGAGGCAGGAAGAGGAGGAGGAAGCAGGCTCCCTACTCAACAGGGAGTCCCATGTGGGACTAGATCCCGGGCCCCTGGGACCATGACCTGAGCCAAAGGCCAAGGCTTTAACCCACTGAGCCACCTAGGCGCCCCAGTGAAATGATTTTAAATGGTAGGGACAAATATAAAACAAGGTGTATATGGGCTGATGAAGTTAAGGTGGCATGATCTTTTACATATGGTGTTCAGGGAATGCTTCAGTCATTGACAATATTTAGGCAGAGGCCTGAAGGATAGGAGACAGAGAGCCTCATGGATATAGCAGAAGAGTTGTCTAGGCAAAGATAAAAGCAAGAGCAATTAATGGTGTTTATGGAGGAAAGTGTGTCCATGTTTTAAAGAACTGTGAAGAGGCCAGAGCAGAAAGGAGTAAGTGGGGCCTAGATGGAAGAAAATGGAAGAATATGGTTAGCATAGTACTGAAAGTCCTTAGAAGGCTATTCCTTAGAAGGAATTTGTGCCCTGTATAAGATGGGAAATCGTCTGAGGCAGAGAAGTGATGTGATTATAATATTAAAGAGATAACACTAGCTATTCTGTTCAGAAGAGCCAGGGTTCACTGATGGATTGTGTAAGGGTGAGGAAAAAAAGGCATCAAGGATGATCCAAGATGAATTTATGGAGCTAGCCTTGGGACATACTCTTTTGAAATATATTTTAGACTTCAAAGTGGTAATGTTGAGTCAGGAATTGCATTATATGAGCATGAAGTTTTGAAGAGGGATCTGGTCTAGAGATATAAAT
This sequence comes from Mustela erminea, assembly GCF_009829155.1. NCBI lineage: Eukaryota > Metazoa > Chordata > Mammalia > Carnivora > Mustelidae > Mustela > Mustela erminea. The sequence continues at coordinate 7,180,832 of NC_045615.1, read as the reverse complement.
CTATCAGTTCAGAAATAAAACTCAGTCTTGAAACTATGAATACTGACTGGAAAGAGTGGCGTGGAGAAAACAAGAGATCTAGGTGCTGAAAACTTCAAATTTTTAAATTTCAGAATTTAGAGGTCAAGGTGATCAGTAAGAACAAGGAAAGAGACTCACAAAAGCTTTCTGGAAGAAGACAGAGAGTGTGGGTCCAGAAGCCATGTTTTAAAACTGTCTTGAAGAAACACTATTTGAATATATACAAATTTAGTATATATTCTCATATACATATTCATATAGTGTTTCTTCAATAGACATATATACACATATACACATACCCACACAGAGAGACTGTATGAGAATATATACTAAAAATTTCTATATATAAAAATATATACTGAAAATTTTCCTGGGGCACCTGGGTGGCTCAGTTGGTTAAGCAACTGCCTTCGACTCAGGTCATGATCCCAGGGTCCTGGAATGGAGTCCCATGATGGGCTCCTTACTCAGCAGGGAGCCTGCTTCTCCCTCTCCCTCTGTCTGCCACTCTGCCAGCTTGTGCTCTCTCTCTCCCTCTATCTCTGTCAAGTAATAAAATAAAATAAAATAAAGTAAAATAAAATAAAATAAAAAGATTCCTGTTGGAAACATTAGCAAATTGATGTCCAGTTGTATTTTCAAAAATTATTTTCATAGATATGTGTGAAAGCCTCTTTTGATTATATCTGAGATTTAATTTATAGAGGTGACTGAGCAATGGCACAGAGAAGGTCAGTGCTATTGAAAGAAGTTTTGTAAGTCCTAGTTTTTGGACACCTAGGTGGCTCAGTAAGTTAAGCATCCACCTTCAGCTCAAGTCATGATCCCAGGGTCCTCGGATCATGATCAAGTCTCTTATCAGGCTCCTTTTTCAGTGGGGAGCCTGCTTCTCCCTGTAGTTGTACACTTGATCTCTCTACCTCTCTCTCTCTCTCTGATGCATAAGTAAATAAAATCTTAAAAAAATATATATGTTATAGTCTCTAAGAGAGAGGTGGCACACCACATCATGCAGGGGTACCTGGGGAGCTCCAGAGTCCACCAGGAAGCAGAAGAAGTGAGGGGAAAGCATAAGCCAGAGCTTTTGTTGAGGTTTTCACAAGAAAGAATGAATAAGACAGGGTAGATACATTGAGCCAGCTTAGGGTTGAATATTGTGGTGAGCTCTGGGCTATAGGAATGGTCTCTAGTTTTCCAGTACTTGACCCTGCAGTGATTTAGGGCAAAAGAAATACTGACTTCAGGTGTGAGTTTGATTTAAAGATAACTAACTAACTAATTAACTAACTAAATAAATAAATAAAGGTTGTTGGTAATACTGTTTTGGGACTGCTTGGCTTATATATGAAAGGTGTGTTGACAGACAAGTAGGTTTTTGTCTCTAGGACCTAGCTAACATTGAAAAAGTCAGTTCCTCCTGGGTCTGTGAAGGCCCCCAAATGTCAAAGAATCATAAAACACTAAAAATTTTAAATTTACACTTAAATTTAAATTTATGAAAATTAATACAAGACCTCAAGGGAGTGAGATTCCTGTGAGCAATCATAAGAGGAGGAGAACTGATATCAAAGTGCAGAAACACTTTCAGTAATAATTTTTGTAAAGGAGAGAGAGAAATGGGGCAATAGTATAAGGAAGAAGGAAAGTTAAGCACGTGTTTTCTTACTATGAGAGAATTTATCTTCTATTTCTATGCTGATGGTAATGATCAAGTATAACAGAAAAAAACCTGATAATGAACTAGATCCCAGCCATGGAACTACTGATTTTGAATCATGGATAACTTACTTATGATTACAGGAAAGGAAGCAGGAAATATAGGCACCGGTGCAGATAGGTGGTAAGTGTAAGGTGAGTAAGTATAGGATGTAAAGAAAGTTCTATTCTGATTGATTCTATGTTCTTAGTAAGATTGGAGGTAATATCATAAGCTGATAATATAACTTACAGAAGAAACATTAGAGGTTTGAGAAGACAAAGGTAAGAAATAACTGTCTAACAGAGTGATTTAGCAATTAAATTTGGGAAATGTACTAAATTTGCCAGAATATACTATGAAATTGCTTAATATTAGTATTTACAAGATTAAGGTAGAAAATGCATGTATTTTTCTTTAGCTACATTCAACCTCATAGTCCAGGTACAAAGTGTGTGAATTAGTTGGATTTAACCAGTTTGAGGGGTTTCCAGATAAATAGAAATAAAGAAGAGCATTATTAAGAATGTATGCAAGGAAAAAAAATATATGCTAATGTGCCATAAAATCTATCTGTGTAAAGAGAACAGTAAAAACACAAGTAACAAGAGGAACAATGACAAATTGGAGCCCGGATAGTCATGTTCTCATGAGCTTAAAGAGTGAATATCTAGGAAATACTTACCTAGTATTTGTAACACATTGCTGGTCCTTTGAAGGATTAAGTAATCAAAGAAAATGTTTCTATAATTTTAGGGTCTTACAATTTAGTAGGGAAAAGCAATATCATGATATTTCATTCATGATAAATTCACTGAATTTCTTTTCTACCCCATGGTTCTAATAATAACTAACTATGGAGTACAGGAAAACATTCAAGTTTATTCATGTAAAAATAGTGAAACATAAAGCAACTTCAAAAAAAAAAAAGACAGTAAAATAGCTTACCTGATTTAAATATGTAAATTCATTGGACCTCTTTAGATAGCAATTGCCTTTCACAGATGGAGTTTTTTATGCTCTTCCTCAGAGTATAGCCATGAGTTGGATATACATCTTCAGAATCTTGGTTTAATGCCTTATTTTATCCTGAAATCTCTCATACAGCCACATTCATGAGGAGCAAATGAGAGTTTAGACTGTGTCTTAATCTAGTTTGAAAGTCCAGCACTTAGAATAGTGCCAAGTAAATAACAGACGATGTAAGTGTAACATTGAGCAAAGAAAGAGAGATTTAAATCAATCAACATAACAACATCAATTTGGGAGGAATGGGTTAACAGCAGTTTTGCAGCCCATTTTCTCCCTTTACTAGAACACACCCCTGAAGAAACAAAGAAGGAGGTTACCCAGAAAATCTTATAAACATGTTTGTCACAACACTGCTGACAAATACATTAATTTGCTACTAAGAGAGTACCTCTTTATGAAATGTTTGATCAGGATATATCTGTTCCATCTAGAACTCTTAAGGCAAACAAAACCATAATGTATGAATTTATGGGGAATGGCTTTCTAGAAAATATTTTTTAATTTATATAAACATCTACATATAAAATGAAGTTGGTTCATAACCAAAATATCTTCTTTTTGTACACATAATATATGTACATATACCACTTAAATATCTTGTGTATTAAATCTGAGCCAAAGCATTCACTGCTGCTGCTCTGGAAAGAGAGCTGTGTTGTCAGTCCCAGACCTCTTTCTGCTTTTCCTGTGCCTCACAAATATATGTACTCTTGAAATTATGACTAAATGTTGATGGAAAGGTATTTTATTTTTTTAAACCTGATTTTGTAATCTGATACTTTGTGTTATCTTAATTATTCTTAAAGGTATGAAACTGGATGAAATAAAATTAACTAGATCATGTATAGGATACAAAACCGTGAGGTTGGCCAAGCTGTAGAAAATAGGAATAGAAGGAAAATAACGCTGAAAGTAAATAATGAGATGGGAAGAAAACTGAAATTTAAGATATATTAAAAAAAAAAGAAAGAAAAAAATAAGTGTTTCAAGAAGAAGTGAGTATTCATTTGTATGCAATGCTACTAACAGTTCACATAAGAAAATGCATAAGATGTTCTTGGGTTTGGAAACACAGAAGTTATTGACGAGTTTCAATGAAGTGGTAGAGATGGTGGCCAAAGAGAAATTATCTGAAGAATGAATTATCTTTGGTGACTTGAGAAATGTAGTTGTGAAAGCAAGTAAGAAAAACATGTTATTTAAGAAAAAAAATTCATGGAGATTTTAGGTCCTTTACAATATTTAATAAGAGTGAATATTTAAATGCTGTGGTCAGCATTGTCTGAATAATTTCTTGCTAGTAAGTGTATGAAGCAAGCATGTCTATCACCAACATTTGATTCCAGAAATAAATAGATAAAAGAGGGTGTTGAAGTACCTTACCTTACCTTCCCCCCAATTTCTGTTGTCTTCAAGTCCCAGAAACACAGGGAGCCACTTGATTTCTTCAAGGATCGGGATCTGTACTCATTACTAGACCAGAGAATATAAAATGAGACCTTAATGGCCCCTTAACTTTCTCACCAGAGCAATTCTGAAGCAGTAATCTCTGCACAGTTTTTGCACTGGTGACCAAGTTGTCTCTTAAACAAAGCTACTCCATACCCAACCTCAAAGTCAAGGGAGACCCCAAACATCTAAAACCCAAAAGAAAATCTTTTCCCAAAGCTAAGATCATAGTTCTTATAGTGTTCTTAGCTTTAGACATCAGATGTTCCTGTTCTGAATCATTCCCTCCTCCAAATTTTGAAATTCTCTTTTGCTTTAGGAGCAAGGAAGAATGTACCACTCTCTCCAAATTTTTCCTGGAGAATAATGGATTTACCTCTTTCCCCATTGATCAGCTTGTTTCCCTTTCTCACGTCAGTACCATAACTCCCTTAATAATATGTCTCTGATGATTACAAGCAGCTTCCCAGAGGAGATTGGAATATCAGAAATATACATAGGCAATCAAGGTCTTGGCAAGGAGACCAGGAATAGCAGCACCCCAGAGAATGCTCTCTCCTAGATGAGTTAGTTAACAAAATGCTGTTGGAACACTGCAACGTCTAACACCTCCAACTTTAGAGCTGCAAACAGAGAATGTAAAGTGGGAGAGTAGGTTATAAAGGCTTCTCCCCATGCTCTATTTATTCTTGGATGAAAAATTAAAAATCAGGATCAGAAACTAAAGGTTATTTGTGGCTATTTCAAATTTATAACATTTTTTTACAAGAAAAGATATAATTCTTTTGTAATAGCAGGTTAATCACAGAAATTAGAGAAAGAAAAAACCAAAAGCCGTCTAATTTCAGCTGCTCATCCCAATTACTCTTCAAACTGTATTATTAGTAGGGTTTGATCCATTTCATTTTAAATTATTCTAGAACCTCACCTCATCACTTGTTTTTGAAAAGTATTTCTCATTTTAATATCCTTACCTTGCAGCAAAATTTCTAATACTCTTCATTATACCTCATCTTTTTTCACACTAGGAAAATACAAATGTAAAGAGAACTTTGAAAGAAAACAGCAGGTCACCACAGGGGGACAGGAGACAGGGGACAGAGTTATGAGCCTCCTCCATGCTATTTTCTTTCACAAAGTAAATGATACTTAAAACACTGCATTTATCTCACTCCATATTTCAAGTCAAAATTTCTAATGGTTGTCCATTGTCTCTAGGATAAAGTTCAATTTGCTCTGCTTGGGATTCAAGGCATATTGCAAACTTGTTCCTAGCTAATATTTCTATCTTTCATTTCCATTCTTTATTTATAAAGAAAATTTCCGCAAATAACCATCCAATCTCTTGACTTTTCTTCAAGTAATTTTTGTGGCATTCTTTTTTTTCAAAAATGTACTTTTTCTGATTATAAAATTTTCTCAGTGTAAAAGTTGCTTTAAACATATACAGTTAATAGTAAAACCAGAAAAAAGAAGGAAGGGAGGAAGGAAGGAAGGAGAGAGGGAGGAGGAAAGAAGGAAATGTTACACAGACACAGTTAAATCAGAGAAGTACACACTGATGATTAATATTGCAGAGAAATGCTTAATATGGCTATTAATGAAAGAAATGGAAATTAAAACTCTAATAACAATCTACTTTTTAACATATCACATCAGTTAAAAATTTTTAAAGAATTTTATTTTACAAATGTGTATAATCTCTTGACCAATACTTTATTGATAAATAATTTGTTTATTTAAAAGTTTTCCCTATTGCACTTTTCCTATCATCTCCCTGGGATACAGGGACACAGTTCTTAGTTTTAGACATCAGATGTTCCTGTTCTGAATCATTCCCTCCTCCAAATTTTGAAATTCTCTTTTGCTTTAGGAGTAAGGAAGAATGTACCACTCTCTCCAAATTTTTCCTGGAGAATAATGGATTTACCATTATTACCATGTATCCCTGGGTTACAGGGATACATACATGCAACATGTCAGGTTGCTCTCCAGAATGTCTGTGTGACTATGACGCTGCTCTCAGGACTTGCATGCCCAGTATGTACCCTGCATTACACAAGGTTTCCTGGCCTAAAGTCCTGGGGGATAGGAGAGTAAGGAGGCTAAAATTTGGCCCATGTTTGCTTGCCAACCCCCATGCCCTGTTAGAAGTCTAGGTCTTTTTTCATCTTTTTTATTTTTGTTAATAACAACACACTGAGAAGATCCTTCTTCTACAGGTTCACTACATCAGAAATGGCTAGCAGCACTGCACCATCAAAGATGGAAACTTCATTTTCGTTGACACAACTTTCTTTATTCTCTTAATACAGTGATGCATGTCTCTCTCAGAAACTAGTATGAAGCTATTTTTGCATTCCAATTCTATTTTATATTTTTCTTATATACAACCAGTAGAAACAACACCATGCATACATTGAATAGTTTATTGGAAAACTGCCTTCTACTATACTGAATTTTACCTATGTATGGTTGTATTGAATATCATCATAACATTTTATGATTAATGTAATCCCCACATCATTTTTCTTCTTTTAAAAAATGTCTTAACCATTTTTACACTTATTTTTACCAATACGTTTTAGAGCAGGTCAGTTGCAATTTTTATTCCAATTGTATTGTATTTATGTCTGTAATTTCCAAGAAACAAAGTCTTTATTATATTGTTTGCCTTCTAGGAAAAAAGATTTTCACTCATTAAATTCTTTGTTTATGGCTTCCAGTGATATAGTTTTCTTCCTATAAGTCCTGCACATTTCTTGTTAAGTTTATTTATAGATATTTTAAAATATTTTCTCTGTTTATTACTATAATCTGTTTTTTATTACATTTTCTAAGAGGTTATTGCTGGCATATAGAAAAATTATTGATTTTTAAATAATTTTCAATGGGGTTACTCACATATTTTTTGAATATGTTAATTCATCAGGTACTCGCCTTTAATTTTCCAAACATACAATTGTATGCACTACATGTACGGTCCATAGAGTGTAAGTGCCTAAAAGCATTGAGTTAAGCACAACCATAATACATCCAGAGATTCAAGCATTCATCTTTGCTTACATGCATTTCAGTTTCAACTTTTCTTTCCAAAGGTTAAATAATAGAGCAGTTTTACTGCAACAACAAAATGAAATTCATGTTATGATTGTGCTCCTATAATTTCATAGTAAGAACAGGTCTGGTGTAATGTAACTGCTGATAAAAGTCATTGACAAATAACTCGAGTATACACAGGGTATTATTTTTCAGTCTGCTCAGAGCCACTTTCACTTTTCTCAGCTCCGTGTAAACAAAAGAGCAAGCTTAAGAATTGTGGGTCAAAGAGGTTCGCACATATTTAGCAATCATATTATGAAAGCACTTTCCAACATTCAACCATTTGAAATACCTGTGTAAAACATACAGTTATGACAATGTTATCACAGTTCTGTTAATAATATCATTCATGGGGCGCCTGGGTGGCTCAGTCATTAGGCGTCTGTCTTTGGCTCAAGTCATGATCTCAGGGTCTGGGATCAAGCCCCACATCTGGCTCCCTGCTCAGCAGAGAGTCTGCTTCTCCCTCTCCCACTCCCCCTGCTTCTGTTCTCTCTCTTGCTGTCTCTCTCTCTCTCTCTGTCAAATAAATAAATAAAATCTTTAAAACAGTAAAATAAAATAAAATCACTTCATACGCACCAAACATTCCTTCTGAGGTGTCCATATTGGGAAGAGGATATGAGTAGATTACCACAACATGACAAGTGGGCGGATGAGGCTTGCTCAGTGAGCTACTTAGCTATACTCTTCAACACACCAAGAGCTTCAGAGCTCATGGGAGAATATATGGTCCAGTTAACTGGAAGGTATGCCTAGGGATTGTGGATTATATTAATGATTCCTCTCTATTTATTTTTCAAATAAAAATGTGTCCCTTGGGGATGCCTGGGGGGCTCAGTTGGTTAAGCATTTACCTTTGGCTCATGTCATGACCTCAGGGTGCTAGGATGGAGCCCTACATTGGGCTCCCTGCTCAGCCAGGAGTCTGCTTCTCCTTCTCTCTTTACCTCTCCCCACTGTTCATGCTCACTCTCTCTTTATCTCTTTCTCTAAAACAAATAAAATCTTACAAAAAAAATTATGTATCTTGGCATGGTAGAGATTCTCGTCATGTACATTGCCATAAATCATTGTCCATACCTCTATTTTAATACTAGGACCTATACTCATTTGTCTTCTAAGTAGCCATTATATTGAGCTTTGTATAATATTGGACGCATAATAGATGCCTCATCTATGATTTTTGAAGGGAATGGTGAGGCAAGACAAGTCAAGGCAGAAGAAGATAAGGGAGTAATTGTCTAAAAACAGGCCAGGTATACAGATTCAATAGCGGAAGAAAAGGATTTTAGGTAAAAAAAAAAAAAAAAAAAAAAAAAAAAAAAAAAAAAAAAATTCTATCTAATCCATATTTACTTTGAGATGTAAGAAATGAAAGGAAAGCATAGTTTCATGTGGTGGCATTAAGCAGAAAATGTGACTAAAACCTTTGGACAATTTCTTCTGCAGATCAGCTTGTGTATTTTAGTGAGCAGTATAAAACAGCCCATAAAGGTTTGAGAGAGGCCACAGACAGGTTGAGGTCCAGAAAATGTGATCTAACAAAGAATTATTCAGTGATTCTGGAAGTGAGCATACTTGTTTTTGAGCTTTTGAAAAAGGCTATTTTTTTTTCTTTCTCTTCTTTTTTTTTTTTTTTTTGTCAGATAAATTACTCATTAAAGCAGTAGAAACTTCTGGGAATTTTAGGCTCTTGATCTGCCTTACAATAATTCATATCACAGACATCCAAATTTTAAACATAGAGCTAAGAAAGAAACTGAAGAAACAAATATGATAGATCTGGAAATCATATCACTTGAGCTAATAAACAACCTCACTCACAGATTCATTTTATAGAATTCACCACAAGCGTGTTACCTACAAAACCCACCTTTTTCACCATGCTTCCTTTCCCTGCTGTAACTAACAGACAATATCTAAAGATGGAGATTGTAATTTAGGTTTTAAAAAAACCACATAGATGGGTCACCTGGGTGGCTCAATAGTTCAGCATCTGCCTTTGGCTCGAGTCATGATCCCAGGGTTCTGGGATCGAGCCCCGCATTGGGCTCCATGATCAGTGGGGAGCCTGCTTCTCCCTCCCTCTCTCTGCTGCTCCCCCTGCTTCTGAGCTCTCTATCTCTGTCAAATAAATAAATAAAATCTTTTTTAAAAAGTTTTAAAAAGCCATTTGAATTTGATTACTAATCACAACAGTTTAGGAAATTTTCTGAGAGGATATTTTAAGTCCTCCCTTCTTGTAGTATAATCTCTATATCTTATTGCTATTGTGACTGCTCCGAGTTTTGTAGGCTCTTCTAGCATTTGTCTTTGTTGTCTGAACACAGTATGCTCGAAGGACAGAACAGTCATTTAAAAACACACAGAGAGATTTAACTTAATCCAGATTTCTGCAGAGAATTACATTTGGTCTCCTTTCACTTGAATCTCTGTGCCCTTGTCTAGAATTCATCAGCAAGTTTAAATGTTGTCATGTCTCTCACAGACCGCTGGGGCTTTATGAAATTTCAATATCTGTCAATAGAAAGTCCGTACTTTCACATTATCTGTAAAAAGGGCCTGATAAAGAGATTTGGGATCTTAAATTAACTTCACTTACTTTCTCTCTACACTCTTGTGTGACTATGTTCCTTACAGCAAGAAAGCAGATGTTGCTTTACAGAAATATTTTGCATAAATACATTATTTTCACTGAACAGTCAATAATTCACTTCTTCATAGCAACATTCTACCTCTGAATGATAGAACCCATCAACTTTCTGCCAATATGAATATTTTTCACAATAGGTACATGAATAGAAACTGTCAAAGATTAAATTTAAGTCTCAGGCGATTGCCACATCACTCTCAAAGCTTGTGATGTATGAATAAAGCAAAAGAACTTCCAGCATCCAAAGAGAGCAGTTTTTAACAAGGTCAACATGCTTTCCTGAAGAGTAAGTCTGTATATATTTGAGGAATAAATCTCAAAACACAAGGTAAGAATCTTAAGAACACTTCATATCAATGTCATAGTCCCACTAAGGTAAACTGTCTTTACATTTTTTTTTAAATTTTCTCTTCTGTTTGTTTAAATAAAAACAAACTAATCCTAGAAATACCTGCATGAGGTCATTTTCTATAATGCTGGGCTAGGAAACTGGGATTAACTCAGGCTAGAAAGAAACTGAAATTTTTGGATAAAATATGAAAACATCTTCTTAAAAGCATCAATGAGTTAACAAGATGGAAAGGATTACTAGCCAGATCTGAGAGGCAAGTTTGAATCCAGAGAAAGGCAACAATGATGGTCCTTTTATCTGAAGGCTTTTCCATCTGAGAACTTTGAACTTTGGTTGGAAGAGGCATATAGAAAGGGAAAAAAATAAAAATTCACGGCCTGCTCCAGGTGGAAGTGTTAATACGATACTCTCCCTACATGAGGCTCAGGCTACAATGGATATACCTTCAAGGTAAATTTGCTATGCAATCAGTGAGATTAGCTATTCAAATTGACATTGTTTAAGAGGCCCAAAACACTTAAGACATGAAATTAACTAGATTTCAGATAGAACAGATGCTGAACATAGACACTGAAAATCTTCCTTAAAGGAGGGGTTCTCAAGCATGAACAGGCAATAAAATCATACAAGGACTGTTAAAACAGATTGCTGGGCCTCAACTCCAGACTTTTTGATTCAACAAATCTGAGATGAGGACCCAACATTTACATTTCTAACAAATTCTTAGGTGATGCTGATGTTGCTGGTCCAGGGACCATACTTTGAGATGAATATACCTTTGTCCTAGGCCTCAAATGATTATTTACACATACACACACACACACATGCATGGATATTGAGGAGCATATGATAAAAGAAAAACAAACACTCAAGGAAACAGATATGATGAGTGAAAATCAAAAGCAGAGCTACAACACTTTAAATACTGTAATTATCATTCAGATCATGAAGTGACTATGTTTAATTTAACATTTATGGTTTAAAAAAATAAAAGCCAATCTTAAAATAACCTTAGGAAGTTGTAAGTGATATCACAGACATCACAAAGAAATCCAAGTAGATAGTCTGTAAATGAAAAAGAAACTAAACAAATGGGATTAGTAAGAAATCAGATGAAACTGAAGGGAGAATTAGCAAGCTGGTATTTAAGTCAGAAGGACAAATTTACATTACAAGTGAGGAAATGAAAGTTCATCGGCAAATCCTGGCCCACTACTTGTTTTTGTAAATAAAGTTGTATTGGAACACAGCCATGGTCATTTATTTGTGTATCGTCTATGGCTGTCAGGGCCTGAACTGGATTAAAGGGATCAAGAAATCAAGGAGACGAATTTAAGAAGGCATCCACTCTGAGGTTCATGCAAGTGCCAATTCTACATTTGCCCAACCCTGAGAGTACGTGCCATCTTAAATTTAATCACACTCCTGCTCCACACTCATCTTGACCAGAGAGCCATCTGAATGGTAGCTATGCAGAGTTGTTTGTTTTTTCTATAACACCTGTAATTTGTACAATTTTCTGTATTTCAATTTCAAAATATTTTTAATGAATACCCTTCTAGCCATGCCTTGGTGGCTCAATCAGTTAAGTATCTGCCTTTGGCTTGGCTCATGAGCCCGGGGTCCTGATATTGAGTCCTAGGTCAGGCTCCTTGCCTAGCAGGGATTGTGCTTCTCCTCTGGCTGCTGTTACCCCTCCTTTTGCTCTCTCTCTCTGACAAATAAAAAAATAAAATATTTTAAAAAAAGAAAAAGAAAAGAAATGCCCTTCTAAATCAGGTCAAAGAGAAATAATAAAAATTAGAAACATTTTAAACACCAATAATGAAAATACTACATATCAAAACAAGTGGGGTGAAGTTAAGACAATATCTTAATGCAGATATTAGAAAAGTAGAAAACACAAATATAAGTGATCTGAGCATCTATGTTATGGGATGGCACATCTGATGATGTAGCCCTTTTACTCTTGGGGTTATAGTCTTCAGGAAACTGTGCCCATGTGTCCAAAGATACATGTATAAGAATGCAATATGGCAGCATTATTATACTATATGGCTTTAAAAAAGATTAGACTATACCAACAAGCAGAAACACAAGAAAATCTCACAAACATAATGTTGTACAAAAGAGGTAAAGGGAAAATAATATATACCATATCACTTAATTCATTTAAAATTCAAAAACAGGCAAAACTAAGGTAGAATTAAGAACTGCCTCAAGGTAAGGGGCAAGGGCTATGATCAAGAAGGTACATGAAGTAAATTTCTGTGGTTCTTATAATAGTTTATTTCTTAATATGGGTGAAGATCACAAAATATTTACTTCTTAATTATTCATTAAACCATGCATTTATGTTTACATACTTTTCTGGATATATTTCACATTCTTTAAAAAATGTTTAAAAAAAGAAAAAGGAAAAATCATTTATGGGAATTGACTGAATAAAAGAGGATTAAGATAATAATTTTTCCATTTAACTACAAACTTTCATATATTTCTGAATTTTCATGCTATTAGGGAATCAAATTGTCTAATAATATGTTGTTTACTAAGGTTCTTGAGACACCTGCTTCTGTGAACCAAAAGAATGTCTATGGTAGTCAGCGGAATAGGTCATTTTAATAAATGTGGGAAAAAAACACCTATTATTATGGAAAATACAAAATGTACACAAAAGTAGAGAAAATAGCATAATGAAAACATATGTATCACTCACTCAGCTTCAGCATCTATCAATATTTTACACATCCAGTTTTACTCACTTTCTTCTAGTTCTTTTTCTGAAGATTTTTAAAGGAAAACCCAGATATCATGTCATTTCTTCTGTAAATACATCAATATTCCATTATGCCAAATAAAAACATTATTAACATCACTGCCATTATCATACCAAAAGTTCTAATAATCCTTTAATATCATCAGCACCTGTCCAATTGTCCTAGATTATTTCACCAATAATATTTTAGGTTTTTTATTTATTTGAGAGAGAGAGTGTGTGAGCATGCTGGGGGTGGAGAAGCAGAGGGAGAGAGAGAAGCAGGCTCCGCACTGAGCAGGGAGCCCCATATGGGGCTTGGTCCAGGGACTCCAGGGTCATGACCTAAGCTGAAGGCAGATGCTTAACTCACTGAGTCACTCAGGAACCTCATCTCACCAATAATTTTTATGGTTGTTTTCTTTGAATCAGGATCTAAATAAGGTCTACATGTTGCATTTCACCATTAGGTCCTGAAAGCTTCTCTGGAGCAGAGAACTACCCCCTTTTTTTTTTTTTTTAATGTCATTGATCTATTATGGAAACCTGACCATTTACACCATAGAATATCTCATGTTCTTGTTTTGGCTGTTTTCTTGTAGTGCTGATAGTGTTTTTCTTTAGCTGGCTGTATTTTTTTTTTTTTTAAGAAGTACACAAACTTTCCTTTCAATCTTCATAGTGTTCATGTGCAGACAGCTTTTCTGTGGCAGTATCATCTTGCTAGAGTATACATAAAAACTCAGCTCACACCTTAAAAGAAATTAAAGATCACTTTCAAAAACATTCATTTAGTTGACAATGGTAAAGTCTAAACCATCTATTTGATGCAATAATAATTGCATTACTATATATCTAAATCTAATTACAGAAAAGACTTAAAAATTAATGGACTTTTGAATTCATTATTTTTAAGATAATGAACTCTTTTCCAATTAACTATCATTCCTAAACCCTAAATCAATCTTCTCTGTGCACTCAGGAAAGTCTCATTTGCAGCACAAATCCCTTATTTTATAGAATTTCTCATTTGTAGACCACTTAATGTGTTTTCATTGCATTCATAGGATACCAGTTCTGAATAAATTGAGAAACAAGATTGTCACAAGCTCTTAAATAATAAAATTAATGACCAGATTTTAATTTAACAATATTTAGAATATTTTATATCAGTGAGATGGATGATATTATTTGAAAATTTTCACAAACATTTTTATATTAAGCCTAATATGAACAGCATGAGTTATGGATCAGGTCTTGTCCAGTTTGTTATTCATTTATTCTTCATTTCTACCAAATCAGAAGTTCTTGAGTTTTGTGTCCCTGTCTTACAGTTCCAGCTATTTGTGTCAAACTACAATATCATATTCAAGTTTTGGGGAGACTTAACATTGAATATCATGTCCTATGTGCTAAAGGATGCTAAATTGATTGCTATAAAACATTTGAAAGATTTTGAACTATTGGGAAAGGACATAGTGGTAAATATAATATATGCCTCTTGCTGTATTTATTTTTAGAAACTATTTCTTCATGTTCTGTGGCAACATTTAAATCTCCTTAAAAATATATCAGTGTGTCATTCATTTTTTTTTATCTGACAAGTGAAGAATTCAAGAGCTGAAAGGAATCATATTCTTGGCAATTGAGCTATATGTACCAATTTAGACTTCTTAAGAAATCTTGTTGTCTTATCATCATTATTAACATCATGTTGTCACTAAAGAAATAGATTCAGACTACTCAAGTTATTAAACACATTTTTGAAAGATGTCACAAAGCAAAAGTGCCTGGGATCAGAGAAACAGACCTTAATCTTTTATTGGTGCTGTGAATCTTTAAAGAAATCCTATCCCTCATTTGAAAGACTCCCAGGAGCAACTTTCACCTCAACAACTAACATATTTCAGAGGGAAAAATTGTGTCCCATTTTCACA
Organism: Mustela erminea; assembly: GCF_009829155.1. Taxonomy (NCBI): domain Eukaryota; kingdom Metazoa; phylum Chordata; class Mammalia; order Carnivora; family Mustelidae; genus Mustela; species Mustela erminea. Next base: position 7,165,829 of record NC_045615.1, on the reverse strand, counting down.
TCTAGCCTATATCTTTGAATAGCAACCTCAAAAGTCAGACATTCAATGGTCATGATTACCCACATAGAGAATGTTTTCTAAACATGTTAAATCCAGATTGGGCATATTGTGATTATTGGCTGAATAAAAACAATATTTGACATTTAAATGCATACTTTTTATTTGCATATCAAAAACATACTTGTGAAAAATATAGTGATTCCACTTGTTTTTGAGACCAAAAACCTTTATCCACTGAGGGAGGAGCTAGCTTAAGGAGGGAAGGAACAATCCAAAATGCTAAGTTCCATTTCAAAGGAATACCTTTAGTCATTAAATTCATTTGTAAAAAATTATTTGGGAACTCAGTCTATGTTAGGTTATAAACATTAAGAATAGAAGCAGTTAAAAACATTTAGAAACTCAGAGTTTGGCAGCTTACATTCTAATAGAGTATATACATTAGCAAATATGTGTAATGAAATATTTAAGATGCTTGATCAAATTTCCATAAGGTACAAAAAGTGCACTGATGCAAGCAAAACCAGTCCTACCTGGGGAAGGCAGTGGGGAAAGGAAAGGATTCACACAGAAGGTGACATAAATAAAAGTATCAATTGGATTTGGCATCAAGGAAGTCAATTATCTGCAGAAGAGGAATATTTTTATTTTAAGTAAGGGAAAATTTCAAATTGTAGTTAGTGAGGAATAAATACAAATAATTAAGAAATGTGAATTATTCTTTCAATAAATTTGGTTCAGAACAAAGAGGAAAAAAAAAAAACTTTATCCAGTAACAGTAAAAGATTGTTGTGTATTTCCCCATCCACTAACTGGGAATGGATTTACATTGGGACTTTACTCATTAGACAATGACCAAAGCACAGATAATTGTTCGTCCATAATGTATACCATTCATACCTATCTGATTTTATCTCCTACTGTCTCCTTTATGCATAAGGAACATAAGTTCCAGTCACACAGATCTTCTCTCTTGCATAGGAAGGCCCAACTTTTCTTGCCACAGTTTCTTTGCATGAGCTCGTCCTTCTATCCCCACATGGAGACTGGCTGCTAACTATTTCACATGGCTGCTGCCTTCTTCTTGTCACCTAGATCTCAGTTAAAAACGGCTCCTCAGGAAAAACCTAACCAAACATCTCATGTATGTCACCACACTTCCAATCATTCACCATCACATCCAGCAGGGATTATCAAACATTATTTAGGGGAACCTGGGTGCTTCAATCAGTTAAGCATTGCCTTTGGCTCAGATCATGATCTCAGGGTCCTAGGACTGAGACCACATCAGGCTCTCTGCTCAGCAGGGTATCTGCTTCCCCCTCTCACTTTCCCTCTGTTCTCTCTCTCTCTCAATAAAATCTTAAAAAAATTATTTAATGATCTGCAAGCATGGGCATCAATCAGAGGGGACATAAGCTGTAGACAACAACGATAGATGTATTGGTACATAATTCCTGGACACATAATGTGACAACATTAAGTTCTCTATTCTCTGCAGAGCATTTGTCACTATCTGAAATTAATCTTGACTTGGCTGTTATTTGTCTCCTCCTGAAAGGATCTAATCTCTATGAGAGCAAAGTTTACTTCACCACTAATAAATAAAGTTTGGTGCATAATCAGTATTAAATATGGACTGCATTGTGTGCTTGGTTTTGCTCTGGAAAGTACTACTTTGAATGATATCTCTACAGTTTCAGTTTATGTGCTGTTAGCAACAATGTTAGATTAGCACATGCAGGATTTTGTTATTTGGTTACCATTTCAGGGAAAACTCACTAAATTAGCCAGACAGATTACTAAATTTTGCTTAAAAGATGGACAGTACAAGAGCATCAATGTCTCTCTGCCCTTGTTGACAGCATCTGACAGACTCAGTAAGTTCTGACCAGTCCATAGACACTGTCCACTCCCAACAAAGAACACCAGTGGGCATAGACCACATGTTGATAAACACTTTTGTAGAGCAAAGTTTGACTTCAGGTCAATAAATGTCCAAATTTCCACTAGCGTCAAATTAAAGATTTTTAGACTAAGTTTTATATTTTTCTTATATGAAAGATAAAACCTTAGAAAATAGTAAGATTAAGTTCTTTAAAATGATATGGAAAAAATAATAAATATAGTCAGAAGTCTCAGCAAACTTTCTAGAAATTTTAATAATGATTATGAAAATTTAGTTTCAACCTACAGATGAGGACAGTGGTCACCAATTTTGTTAAATGCTTATAAAGTACAAAACACTCTCCTGAATTTTTTTCATGTGTGAAATAAGAATAAACCTACCTACTCCATGGTTTGCTGTGAGGAATAATAAAATGAAAGTGAAGAGTTTAGCACAATGCCTGGCAATTCACTAGTTGCTCAATACATTTTGTTATCAATAACTTTCAGAAATAAATAAATAAATAAATGTGTGTGTGTGTGTGTGTGTGTGTGTGTGTGTGTGTATACATGTATATGTATATATACATGGAGTACAGCTCTAACAGCTCTAGGAGCTTGTGATCTTATTATCCCAGGAATGTCCTAGAAATCTTCCCATCTTCCGACTACAAAACTGGGTAAGAGATGAGAATCTATTCTGCATAATAAAGCAGCATCCCTCTTCAGCTTTCAGTCTCCCTTAAAGTAATAACTTTAGGAGAAGTCAGTTAAAAAAAGCTTGTAGTGACTGTGAAATCTCTTCTTTCAAACTCACATGCCAAACTTCAAAAATATTATGTATCTAATTATGAATATATATGCTATGATTTTTAAATACAATTATAGAATTATGAAGCTAGGTAGGGATTCATAGTATAATCATCTAGTTTTGCCGATGAGCAAAGTGCATCTCAGACCTTAAGCCATTGGCCAACATTCCCCTACCTACTTTCATTCAATCCTACTTTCATTCACTCCAGTATCTATTGAGTATTTACTATGCCCAAGTTAATCTGCCTGCTATTACAAGAAATAAAACATAAATAAGGCATAACTTGTGCTTCCAAGTAGTTCACAGTAATGAGAGAGGAGAAAATATAAGTATGAAAAACGTTAATAGAATACGTAATACGGGCTGTCATAAAGAAAGAAGCAAAGAGGGCACCTGGGTGGTTCAGTTGTTACGCATCTGCCTTCCTGCCTTCCTTTCAGGTCCTGATCCCAGAGTTCTGGGATCAAGCCTGATCCTGCTCAGCGGGAAGTATGCTCCTCCCTCTCCCACTCCCCCTGTTCATGTTCCCTCTCTCACTGTCTCTCTCTCTGTGTCAAATAAATAAATAAATAAATAAATTCTTTAAGACAAAAAAAAAAAAAAGAAAGAAAGGAGCAAAGAAAGTGCTCTAGCAGATCAAAAAAGAGATTGTTTCTGCTTGGATGCAAGACAGGAATAGTTTGTTTTTTGTTTTTTGTTTTTAATGAACTTGCGATGATCCTGGAAATCTATCTTAGCTTTCACCATGTGTGAATGAAAGCCATGAGGATTCTTCTAGTTAGAAAACAATACAAGCAAAAGTAGCAGGAGAAAATTAAGGACAAACTCAGAGGCCATAGGGCTTCCAGCATGATATGTGCATTGGATGTAGGAATAAAAAAAATCGTATAGAAGTCAGTAAATAAAGGTTTGGACTGCACTGTTGCTGACCTTGAGCACCAACTAAGGGAGTTTCAACTCAATTCAGAAAGCTGAGGAGACACTGCAGGCTCTTTATAAGAAGAATGGCTTTTTATAAACTGTGGTTTAGGGAGATAGATCTGTGAATGCTATGAGGGATGGTTTCCATCAGGGAGAAACTAGACCTGGGCAGATGAGTTTATTTCACTGTAATATAGGTCAGAAATACATGCTTGATCTAGCATATTGACAGAGGCCATGGAAAGAAGAAGAAAGAAACAAGAAATACAGTAGCGGTAGAGCTGATTTTGTCTGGCAACATATTGAATTTAGGTTTAAGAGAATAGGGAGTGTCAAAGATAAAAGAAAAAGAGAGATCCTTGAACAGAAGTAGATAAAACCAACAACAGAAGGTCCATCTGAAGAGAAAAGATGAATGGTTAGGTTTTTTACCTTAAGACTGATATATTGATGATGCATTCCACTCAGGTGAGTGAAGATAAATTTATCCAGTGAAGGGGGCAACAGCAGATCAAGAAGTTGTGAAAGAGACTTAAATTAGAAAGCCGGTTTGGGAGTCCCTGCTTGGAGGTGATAACGTTTCAGGAATAGGTTTAACATCAAGAGAGACAACTAGAGGGAGAAGTAATGGAAGACAGTGCTGGGGGTTATTTTCTTCAGTGACTTTTTACAGTAGATAGAAGAACCGTCAGAGAAGCACATAAACAATGTGTTTGGAGGAGCAGAAAGGGAGAATAGCCAGACCATGGGAGAAGAAGCCTTTCAGGGCAAGTGGGGACCTTTGCTTCCCCTCCCCTCTGCCTGCAAGCATCCCTCTTTCCCCAAAAGGGCGTCTACCCACCTGGGATTCACACCTCTTTTGAGGCAGCATTAGAAGATCAGAGAGCAAGAGAATGAGGAGAGAAAAAAATCAGTGAGATACTACACAACTGGGGTTAAGAGGAGTTCTCAGATTTGAGAAGTTAAATCTCTGGAGTAGTGGAGGTGAGGCATCTGGAGAGAGGAAACTGCACCCAGTTAAGAATTAGGTAGGGCTATAAAGGAGTCACCTCTCATGTTCTTTGAGAAACATAATTAGAGATCAAAATTTCTTTTTTTAAGATTTTATTTTTAAGTAATCTCTGCACCCAACATGGGGCTCTGACTCACAACCTGGAAATAAGAGTCACCTGCTCCACCTGCTGAGCCAGCCAGGTGCCTCCAGAAATTCTTTTTTTTTTTTTTTTTTTTTTTAAGATTTTATTTATTTATTTGACAGACAGAGATCACGAGTAGGCAGAGAGGCAGGCAGAGAGAGAGAGGAGGAAGCAGGCTCCCCGCTGAGCAGAGAACCCGATGCGGGGCTCGATCCCAGGACCCCGAGATCATGACCTGAGCCGAAGGCAGCAGCTTAATCCACTGAGCCACCCAGGCGCCCCCAGAAATTCTTTTTTAATTATTATGTTGCTGATATGCACTTATTCTATGCAGCTTTGTGACTAGGATTGCTTTAGTCTTCCATGAAAATAAGTCTGAGCACCATGCATGGTTAGGTACTTTGCACATGTATCTTATCTAATTCTGAAAACCATCCTGTAACATAAGCCTTATTATACCCACCTCACACATAAGCAGATTTCAACAAGATCCGAGATGAGGACGGAGGAAAGCCGATTGAATTTGCCAAAGAGACGGTCCTTGTCCACTTTTGCTGAAGGAGTTTCAAAACAATCACTAAAGTCAGACTAAGCTGTCTGAGGGTGGCAAGCAAAGGAGGCAATAAAAGGAGGCCACTGTCTACACCACTTGATAGGCAAAGCAGGGGGGCATATAATGCATTAAAGATGACCAGCTTGGAGATGAACAGATGTGATCAAATCAAGACACTGTTACTTCCTACTTATTGTCTCTAATTCAAACATCCTTAGCATCCATGCTCAAATCAGAGTAAATGAGAGCACCTATCCTACTGGATGGTTTAGATGAGTTAATGTATGTAGAAATCTCTGAGTTTGGCACAAAAGTAGCTCAAAAAATTTTACCTATTACTAATAATATAAGTGTCACCACAGAATTGGGTAAGTACTCAACATTGCTGAAGTTTTAATAATGCTACATACTATATACACCAGTCTCACAGCATCATTGTGAGTTAATATTGAACACGAAAAGCACTTTGAACAGTATACGTGCTTCTTCACATATGCTTACTAAATGTTAAATTAAAAATTTTCAAATGATCTTAAGTGACAAGCATGGTCAAAAATTTTTTATAGAATTACATAAATTTGAAAATGTAAAGGAAGAAAATATTTCTTAAAATTCTGCTGTTGAGATCTAGGCTTTTGAAGATAAAGAAAAGAAGCAGCATTTTGAGTATTAGAGATAATTCTTTGTGGAATAATTCTATATTATTAGGTAAATTAGTAATAAATAATATATAATACTAATAATATAGATTGGAATAATCGTTATTCCAACCAGCTCCTGTACTCTGCCTTGACCAGGAAAGACCACAAGCCTTTTATAATATTTATACAATAAATATATCTGGAATACACCTACTAAATCAAAGATAATTAGATTTTTGCCAGAACAAAGAAACTAGAAAATATTCTGATTTCTGTTATTGCCAAATCTTGACCACAGTTAATATAAAGACGCTGAATAACTGAGTTACAATAAGTCAGTCAACACCAATTTCTAGTCCCTACTTCTCCCCAGCAGAAAAGTATCAGTGAAAATCTAGCCTTGCTCTAATATGCAGTAGTTTCTGGGGTAGAGAGAGAGTGAAGCAAATATATTGCATATATTATATATATGCATATATATATATATGCATATATGTGTATATATAATAAATATCCCATACACAAGTCAGAAGAATAAAAGAAGAATGTACCTATCCATCTATTTATAAATCCAAAGGTAGAATTTGTGCACACCTATGCTATTTTTGTTTCTCCCCCTTTTTTACATATTCACTAAAAGCATCTACTTCCTGAAGAAAATAAAAGCCAGTAGAGACGAAGAAAATGCAAACATAATAAAGGATGATCTATGGATACAACATGTGTTAAAATACAGAAAGAGAGTCAAGAATAAAAGTAGTGAATTTGGGGGGAGACAAGATAGTGGAGAAGTAGGAGGAGGCGCCCTTTCAACCTGTACCCTAAATTGAGCTGATTAACTTCCAAAGAACTCCTATAACCCACAAAATCAGCCTGAGATCAGAATTATACACATCTGGATCTCTACCGGAGCAGAAGACGCCAGTGGGCAGTGTTTCTGTGTTTTTGTGTTTGTTCTGATAGTATATAAATCTTACACTTGGGGTTCTTTTTGACGAGGTTCCTCCTTTATTTGCATATATATTTTTTTTTTCTTGCCATATACTTTTATCAGTCTTTTTGTTTGTCTGTTTTTGTTTGTATACTTCATAAATCTTACCTTGGGGCCCATTTGGGCTGAACCTTCTCTTTTATCTCACCTTTCGTTCCTGTCTCTCTCTCTTTTTTTCTTTTCCTTTTCTTTTTTCTCTCATTTGGGTGGGGAACCCTGATTGCTCAGAAGCATTCCAGGATGCACCTTGACTGCACCACGGTCGATACATCCAGCTACATGCGTTCAGCCATCTCTCACCAAAATGACTAGGAGGAGGAATGCCCAATAGAAGAAAAATACAGAGGATGGGCCTTCTGCAACAGAGCTAACAGCTATCAACATAGACAATTTGTCGGAAAGAGATTCAGGCTAACAATTATCCAAGCAATAGCTAGATTGGAGAAAGCCATGGGTGACCAAACAGAATTGTTTAGGGCTGAACTGAAAACAACCAGAGATCATGTTTTCAATATTAGGGAAGAGCTGAAAACTACCAGGGATGAACTTCACAATGCTCTCAATGAGTTTCAATCTAATCTAAATTCTCTCAAAGCTAGAGTAACTGAGACAGAAGATATAATTAGTTATCTGGAGGACAAACAGATGGAGAGAAAGGATCAGGAGGAAGCCTGGGACAAACAGCTTAGAAGCCATGAAAACAGAATCAGGGAAATAAATGATGCCATGAAACATTCCAATGTCAGAATTATTGGAATCCCTGAAGGGGAGGAGAAAGAAAGAAGTCTAGTGATATAGTGGAACAAGTTCTTCATGAAAATATACCGAATCTTGTGAATGGAACCAGCATTCATGGACTAGAGGCCGAACGGTTTCCCCCCAAGATTACAGATTCTCAAAAGTCCTTGAGACACCTAATAATAAGAATGAGGAATTATAATTGTAGGCAGAACCTCTTGAAAGCAGCTAGGACAAAGAAGATCCTTACGTACAGAGGAAAGCCCATCAGAATAACGTCAGACCTGTCCACAGAGACCTGGCAAGCCAGAAAGGGCTGGCAAGATATATTCAGGGCACTGAATGAGAAGAACATGCAGCCAAGAATACTTTATCCAGCAAGACTGACATTCAAAATGGATGGAGAGATAAAGAGTTTCCAAGATCGGCAAGGCTTAAAAGACTATGCAACCACCAAGCCGATACTGCAGGAAATATTAAGGGGGTTTTATAAAAGAGGAAAAGTCTAAGAATAGTATTGAACAGAAATATAGAGACAATCTACAGAAAGAAAGACTTCAAAGGTAATATGATGTCAATAAAAACGTATCTATCAATAATCACTCTCAATGTGAATGGTCTAAATGCGCCCATAAAATGGCACAGGGTTGCAGATTGGATAAAAAGACAGGACCCATCCATATGTTGTCTACAAGAGACTCATTTTGAAGTTAAAGATACACCCAGACTGAAAGTGAAGGGATGGAGAAGCATCTTTCATGCCAATGGGCCTCAAAAGAAGGCCGGGGTAGTGATTCTCACATCAGACAAATTAGATTTTAAACTAAAGACTGTAGTCAGAGATCCAGAAGGACATTACATCATTCTTAAAGGGACTATCCACCAAAATGATCTAACAATTGTAAATATCTATGCCCCCAATATGGGAGCAGCCAATTACATAAGAAAACTGTTAATCAAGATAAAGAGTCATATTGATATGAATACACTAATCGTAGGAGATCTTAACATGCTTCTCTCAGAAATAGATCATCAAAACAGAAAATCAATAAAGAAACAAGAGCATTGAATGACACATTGGACCAGATGGACCTCATAGATATATACAGAACATTCCACCCTAAAACAGCAGAAGACTTATTCTTCTCAAGTGCACATGGAACCTTCTCCAGAATAGACCACATACTGGGTCACAAATCAGGACTCAACCAATAACAAAAGACTGAGATTATTCCCTGCACATTCTCAGATCACAATGCTTTGAAACTGGAGCTCAATCACAAGGAGAAGTTCTGAAGGAACTCAAACACCTGGAAGCTAAAGACCACCTTGCTTAAGAATACTTGGATCAACCAGGAGATCAAAGAAGAACTGAAACAATTCATGGAAAAGAGAATGAAGACACTTCGGTCCAAAACCTATGGGATACAGCAAAGGTGGTCCTAAGGGGGAAATACATAGCCATCCAAGCCTCCCTCAAAAAAATTGAAAAATCCAGAACACAGCAGCTGTCTCTACACCTTAAAGAACTAGAGAATCAACAATAAATCAAACCAACTCCACACATAAAAAGGGAAATCATCAAGATTAGAGCTGAGATCAATGAGGTAGAAACCAGAGATAAAGTAGAACGTATCAATGAAACTAGAAGCTGGTTTTTTGAAAGAATCAATAAGACCGATAAACCATTGGCCACACTAATCCAAAAGAAAAGAGGGAAAGCTCAAATTCATAAAATTATGAATGAAAAGGGAGAGATCACAACTAACACCAAGGAAGTAGAAACAATCATCAGAAGTTATTATCAACAGTTATATGCCAATAAGCTAAGCAACCTAGATGAAATGGATGCATTCCTCAAAACTATAAACTCCCAAAATTGAACCAGGAAGAAATTGACAACCTGAATAGACCAATATCTAGTAAAGAGATTGCAGCGGTGATCAAAAACCTCCCAAAAAACAAGAGCCCATGACCTGACAGATTCCCTGGGGAATTGTACCAAACTTTCAAAGAAGAAATAACACCTATTCTCCTGAAGCTGTTTCAAAAAATTGAAGCAGACTATTTCTATGAAGCCAGCATTACCTTGATCCCCAAACCAGGCAAAGACCCTACCAAAAAGGAGAATTTCAGACCAATATCACTGATGAGTATGGATGCTAAGATTCTCAAGAAGATCCTAGCAAACAGGATCCAACAGCATATTAAAAAGATTATCCATCATGACCAGGTGGGATTCATTCCTGGGCTACAAGGATGGTTCAACATCCACAAATCAATCAATGTGATAGAACAAATTAATATGAGAAGAGAGAGGAACCACATGGTCCTCTCAATTGATGCAGAAAAAGCATTTGACAAAATTCAGCATACATTCCTGATTAAAATGCTTCAAAGTATAGGGATAGAGGGAACATTCCTGAACTTCATCAAATCTATCTATGAAAGACCCACAGCAAATATCATCCTCAATGGGAAAAAGCTGGCAGCCTTCCCGTTGAGATCAGGAACATGACAAGGATGCCCACTCTCACCATTCTTGTTCAACATAGTATTAGAAGTCCTAGCAACAGCAATCAGACAACAAAGAGAAATAAAAGGTATCCAAATTGGTAATGAAGAAGTCAAACTCTCTCTATTCGCAGATGACATGATTCTTTATATGGAAAACCCAAAAGACTCTACCTCCAAACTACTAGAACTCATACAACAATTCAGCAATGTGGCAGTATACAAAGTCAATGTACAGAAATCAGTGGCTTTCTTATACAATAATAATGAAAATACAGAAAGGAAAATTAGAGAATTGATTCCATTTACTATAGCACCAAGAACCATAAGATACCTGGGAATAAACCTAACCAAAGAGGTAAAGGATCTGTATTCGAGGAACTATAGGACACTCATGAAAGTAATTGAAGAAGACACAAAAAGATGGAAGACCATTCCATGCTCTTGGATTGGAAGAATAAACATTGTTAAAATGTCTATACTGCCTAGAGCAATCTATACTTTTAATGCCATTTCGATCAAAATTCCACCAGTATTCTTCAAAGAGCTGGAGCAAATAATCCAAAAATTTGTATGGAATCAGAAGAGACCCTGAATCGCTAAGGAAATGTTGAAAAACAAACAATAAAATGGGTGGGCATCACGTTACCTGATTTCAAGCTTTACTACAAAGCTGTGATCACCAAGACAGCATGGTACTGGCATAAAAACAGACACATATACCAGTGGAACAGAGTAGAGAGCCCAGATATGGACCCTCAACTCTATGGTCAATTAATCTTCGACAAAACAGGAAAAAATATACAGTGGAAAAAAGACAGTCTCTTCAATAAATGGTGCTCGGAAAACTGGGCAGCTATATGTAGAAGAATGAAACTGAACCATTCTCTTACACCGTACACAAAGATAAACTCAAAATGCATAAAAGACCTCAATGTGAGACAGGAATCCATCAGAATCCTAGAGGAGAACATAGGCAGTAATCTCTTCAATATCAGCCACAGCAACTTCTTTCAAGATATGTCTCCAAAGGCAAAGGAAACAAAAGCGAAAATAAACTTTGGGGACTTCATCAAAATCAAAAGCTTCTGCACAGCCAAGGAAACAGTCAAGAAAACAAAGAGGCAACCCACGGAATGGGAGAAGATATTTGCAAATGACAATACAGACAAAATGTTGATATCCAGGATCTATAAAGAACTCCTGAAACTCAACACACACAAAACAGATAACCATGTCAAAAAATGGGCAGAAGATATGAACAGACACTTCTCCAATGAAGACATACAAATGGTTATCAGACACATGAAAAAATGTTCATCATCACTAGCCATCAGGGAGATTCAAATTAAAACCACATTGAGATATTACCTTACACCAGTTTGGATGGCCAAAATTAGCAAGACAGGAAACAACATGTGTTGGAGGGGATGTGGAGAAAGAGGAACCCTTTTGCACTGTTGGTGGGAATGCAAGTTGTTGCAGCCTCTTTGGAGAACAGTGTGGAGATTCCTCAAGAAATTAAAAATAGAACTTCCCTATGACCCTGCAATTGCACTACTGGGTATTTACCCCAAAGATACAGATGTAGTGAAAAGAAGGGCCATCTGTACCCCAATGTTTATAGCAGCAATGGCCATGGTCGCCAAACTGTGGAAAGAACCAAGATGCCCTTCAACAGACGAATGGATAAGGAAGATGTGGTGCATATACACTATGGAGTCTTATGCCTCCATCAGAAAGGATGAATACCCAACTTTTGTAGCAACATGGACGGGACTGGAAGAGATCATGCTGAGTGAAATAAGTCAAGCAGAGAGGGTCAATTATCATATGGTTTCACTTATTTGTGGAGCATAGCAAATAGCATGGAGGACAAGGGGAGTTAGAGAGGAGAAGGGAGTTGGGGGAAATTGGAAGGGGAGGTGAACCATGAGAGACTATGGACTCTGAAAAACAATCTGAGGGTTTTGAAGGGGCTGGGGGTAGGAGGTTGGGGTACCAGGTGGTGGGTATTATAAAGGGCACGGATTGCATGGAGCACTGGGTGTGGTGCAAAAATAATGAATACTGTTATGCTGAAAAGAAATAAAAAATAATTTTAAAAATTGAAAAAAAAGTAGTGAATTTTTCTTAGAAAAGGAAATACCATGCTTTCATTTTTTCTTCAGCCACAGAGAGAAATATTTCAATTCTAGCTTAAGATTTATTAAGTTCCCATTACCATATTCTATGCTCTGCACCCTGGAATCAGAGTTACAAATGAGAAAAGATGTACTCCCCACAAGGAACTCATACTTGAGTGGGAGGATAAGCCCATTAAATTAAACAAAGGAAAATAATCACTTTGTGAAATTCCACCATGAGCCAAGTGTCCCAGGAAGGAAGATGACATTGATTTTACCTCTGCAGGAACAGGGGGAGAAGTTGTGAAACAACTGACATTGCCTTGTGACTAGAGGAAAACTAGGATTTTACCAGGTTAGGTAAATTGTGGAAGGAAAACAGGGAAAAAAGACTGTGATCAAAGTCATAGATAAGTAACAAAAATCAGAGGAAAAGGATATGGAGATACTGATAAATACAGAGGAAGATAATTGAAACAATGTGTGTTCTAGGATCTTAGGTTCTCAGTGATGAGGGAAGTCAATATTGAAGAGTGTCCAGGTGAACCAAGTGCAGAGCGTGAGACCACTGGGAAATGGCAGAGGTTTAATATGAAATAAACAAGGGGCGTGACCTGTGGTTATGAGTTTAGGCCTCATGAATTTCAAGTGAGCTAGAAAGCACAGTTATGTGAATTTCTCTTAGTGAGAATGGCTGGTGAAGAATTAAAATTTGCCTCTCCTGACTCCTGGTGAACATTTTCTCCACTAAAATGCAACATTGTCTAGTGGAACTATTCTGCAAGAGAAGCCAGACTCTTGTTTTGCTCTGGTGGTTGATACAGCACAAAGAGAAAGTATTAATAGGCACATGACTTGTAAATGTCCAGAAATATTGTTCTGCAAAAAGCCACCCTCTTCAGACCCTTATTGGAATGGAATAACCACGTATAGAATACAAATATTGAAACCAGGGGACTTTGAGCAATATGTCCTGCCTGAGTAAATTTAGTTACTTTAATAAAACAAAATTACTTTTACTGACATCACCCAGAATTACCGAAGTACAGAGGTATAGTTGCTTAAAGAATAGTCACTTACCCTGAATCTAAAAATTGAAGAGTCAGTCAGGGTTTACACACACACACACACACACACACACACACACACTATGCTTTGGCCCTTAGCTAACCAACTCTTGATATATTTTTAAAATTTTTACCATAAAAATTTTTAAGCATATACTAAAGTAAAAATTAGCATCCTTGTACCCATTATCCAGCTTTGATCATTGTAACCTCATGGCTAGTCTAGGCTGATGAACTTTTAACTTCTTTTGTATTTTAAGAGGGCTCTATAGAAACTTAAATGGTTGTAAGTTGATAAAGTAATTCAAGAGAATGGAAGCTATTTCATGCCTACAAATAGGACACATTGGCTTATATAGAGTGTAAAATATAACACTAAAGGTTGCAAAAGCCTCCTTCAAATACACATGGAATTCATCATAAAGAGAGCACAAAATGATTGTATTCCATCCTCACAAAAGACCAATAAAAGTGTAGAGCTTAAAATGCCCTCCAGAGAGAGTTTAAATAAGCCCCAAATAATTTTTGACTACAGTATAATTTAACACTAAGATGGGATTCTGTGGGAAGTTATTAATTACCATCTGTGAAGGTCATTAAAAATATCATCGACATCCAATTTATCTTTGGGGTGTGGAACTATCACTTAAAGACCTTTCTATCTTATTCATTTATTGGTGTATTAAGCCAAATTACACTACATGGACTTTAGGTAGTTATATGGAACTCTAACTTATTTAATCAATTTTCAAATGCAAAAGTTATATTTCTAATTTGGTATAAGTGCAGTTAATTTGTTATGGATTTACACGCAATGTGGTGTTAATGTTTTTACAGAAAAAAGCAGCAATCAATAATTTTGTCAACTTCATTAATTCAATCAACTTATTAATGTCTATAGCTTCTATCTCATTATCAAAATAACTTTTGACCCTCATTGATTTCCCTTAGTTCTGTACAAGCAAAGGACAGATTACCCACTGCTTGCCATCTAGTTTTCCAGCAGGGTTTTTCAAGCTCAGGGAGAACGGAGCTGTTATTTGTTAACTGACTCAGAGACTCATCTGACCCCGCTTCAAGCAACTATCTTTGATCTTCAACCATTCTCAGATCACTACTTTACACAAATTCCCCTGATATACAAATGCACATCTTGCTAAATCAGCTCTTACCACTTCCAATTATTATCCAACTACTTGAAAATGTTTTCTTTCTCTCTTCTTCAGACATTTTGTGGATTAACAAAAATTTCCTCCATTTAGCACATGAATGTTAGTTAGTGAGGTGCTAGATATCTACCTGCATCAAGAAAAGGGGAAGTCATGAGTTTTGAAGTCACATATAATGTAAGAATACAGTAAGGAAAATATAATATCAGCCTCTAAAACCTTAAAACTCCCTTTTCAAGTTATTTTCACCTTTCTTACCATCCTCTAATAATAACATGCTTTTCTTCAAATGTCAGCATGTAAGACAAAATAGTGTTTATCCACATCTGGTATTTACTGACAACGAGGCCCTGTGCTAGCTTATAAGTATGCAGCGGTGAGCAAAACCAGATGTGGCACCCGATTTAATGGAACCTGGGGACTAGTGTAGAAAAGAGACGCTAATCAAAGATTTTAATTTTTGTCCCAAGTTTTAAAGCATTGAGCATTGAATCAAGAGTTTTAATTGTGAATCCATGAGTGTGTGTATGTGTGTGTGTGTGTGTGTGTGTGTGTGGTGTGTGTATGTAGAGAAGTGACATATTCAAATTTGCATTGCCAAAAGATTATACTGGTTGAGAGGTAGAGAAATCTTAAAAATATTTTTTATTAATTTGTTCTTTTTGCCTTATCACTAGCATTATAAAATATGTTCTTTTTATTGTGAATATAAAGATTTTGTCTATATATGTACAGAATTTGTTTTTATTCAAACTAGCCAGGAAATCTGACCAAAGCTTTTAGCATTGTTTGCAATACACAGTGCCATCCAAGTACCAAATAGCTTATAAAAAGACTAGGAAAATAACCCATCATGTAACTGCACCTGCTCTTACTTTAGGCTATCTTTAGATATTTGTATATTCCTCATATTATATTATTTTTCTTCAATAATGTGGTGGTCCTGACTCAGGCATACAAAAATACAAGTATTTGTTACTTTTTTGAAAATTGGTAGTGAATTAATCCAGATAATGTTGCTTCCAAAATAAGCTTATTTTAAAATAAAGAAGGTCAGAATTTAGCCTACATTTGTGCATTATACTTATGACAAAATAAATCACTACATCAACCTTTGGTAATTATAACTGGTTATGAACATTACAAACACATGATTCTCTACTATTAAAATGGCAAAGCGGTTTCCATAGAAACTTGGAAACTTGGAGCTGTTAGCTTCTAGAGAAAATGGATTACATTTTATTTATCTTATTGTTTTAGGGCCCAGCAAAGGGTTTAGAACAAGTGTTGTAAGTAATGTTTGTTATTTTATTATATAAATCATCTTTCAAAAGCCTATTTTAGTTAAAACTTCAGATTTAGTCATATTATGCCCGAAATAAAATTTTTATTGAAAAACTACTGCTAAAAATAGATAATTCAAAGTAAATTTGATGACTCCTTAGTCAATTATGTTTAAAATAAATAATGCATTTAATTTTCTTAAAACATAATTAAGTTATTCAAATGCACTGAAATGAAAATAAATGAATAGTTTTAATTAAATCTAATGACCTTATTATAGTGATACCAATGAACATCCCAGTTTGCCTAGAATGGAGAGTTTCCAGGGACATGAGACTCCCAGGGTTAAAACTGAGGAAGGCCAGGCAAACTAGGATGTTGGTCACATTGCCCTACATAACAAATAAATGGCACTTGCCCTTCATGTACAAGTGAGACTCTGTGACTGTGTTTTGACTGTCTGTTATTTAACTGTGAACTTTCTGAATGAAAATTGAACACTAAAATCATGGCCTGTTGGATCCCAATACTCATTCTTTGAGACTAGAATTCGCCCAAGCTTCCACTTAATACCAAATGTTGGCCTGATGACATGAATTACTTTTTTTTTTTTTTTCTGTTTAAAATAGTCACTAAAGCAATTGGAGTATTTGAAAAATCTGTGTGTTTATTGCCATCCAACAGGTTTTAACAATGCAGGTGACACATCTACCTCTTAATTCACCAAACTTTCAGTTTGCTCTGAATTGGTGGATAATTAGCGGTTGGCATGAAAATATCTTAGCATGGAATAAGCTAAAAAGACAAAATTTTCATATGTGTCATACCACTTGGAATCATCAATTAAATGGAAAGAGTTACTGATACACATGGCTCTTAGGATCTACACTGGTAGCTGAAATGAAGAGAGAAGTAATAAGAGGAAATTACTGAAACATGATAGGAGAAAAACATAATAAACGCATGTTCTAATCAGTAGAGTAAAAAAGAGAAACAAAATTTCCAGCTTGATTTAACATAAGATTTGAGCTATATGTAGGCAGCAGGAAACATGTAATTAAGGGGAGAGAGAGAAAAAATGGTTATATTTGGTGTATTTAACATAGTTTTTTAAGTTTATGGCTTTATAATGAAATGGGGAGTCACACTACACTGAAACAGCATCCAATAAAGACTACTTAGATGTGAGCCATTGAATTTTTTTTCTTTTTTTTTTTTTTCTAAGCTGCATTTGGGGTAAACTCCAGTCTTACATAGACTTACTGATTATAACAAAACAAAAAATAAATTATCTACAGTATTTTCTAGGAACAACACACATTTAAAATGGGATTGTTCAGTTTTTCCTTTCTTTCTTTCTTTTTTTTTTTTTTTTTAATATGGAAATTAACCAGAACCAAGCAGGCATTCTCAGTGTAAGAGACTGCATGCTCAGCCTTGGAACCTCTAGTCTATGAGAGCCATAGAAAGAGACGACAAGGGACATGGCATAGACAGTCCCTTGGAATGTCACTTTGTATATCTTATTTAAAGAGTGTGGTCTCCATTTGTTGCATTTAAGTGCCAGATTGGTGTTGTCAAATGTGACTGAACTTTTCAAAGAGGCAAAAGGATACTGAGGGATTTGGAAAGCTGTAAATATACAACCAAGGAACTTAATTATAAATAATACAATCTGTGTATGCAAATACCAAGGAAACTTCTGTTAAATTAAATCACTGGCAACTTTAAAAGTTTATTTGTGTTTCTTCAACATTCTGTCCCACTGGTGTTCTTCACAGGAATATATTAAGTAAATTAAATGAGGAAATAGACCGTGTTTTTCATAGTGCCCCTTCAGAGTCTTTAAACTGTAAAAATTCCTTATGTCACTCTAAATGGGGTCTTGTCAATATGTAAAAAGTTACATCTTTCCACAGTTTAAATTTTGAAGCTCATCTTCCACATATCAAAAACAATACAATCAACTCAATTTAAAATGTATTTAAGTTCTTTGAAACACATGCTCCAGAATGGGCACAATTTCTTCAACACTTAGGAAGCTAAAAGTCAAAGAAAATTTTAAAGTATTTTTGAGAATCAAAAATTCAATACAAAAACCATATATGCAAAAATCAAACACAACTAATGAAGGTTATTCTACTCAATTATAAAACTGAAATTCTAGTTATTCAAATAAGAAGTACGGATGTCATAGCAAGAAAAAAAAATGTGGTATTTAAAGTGTCAGTAGGGATGCCTGGGTGACTGTTGTTTGAGCATCTGACTCTTAAATTTGGATCAGGTCAATAGCTCAAGTTCATGGTGAGTCTTCACACTCACCATGGAGTCTGCTTGAGATTTTCTCTCTCCCTCTCCTTCTCCTCTGCCCCTTCCCCAGCCCCGCATGCTCTCTCACTAAAATAGATAAATAAATAAATAAAAAATAAATAAATAAATAAATAAATAAATAAAATCTTTAAAATGTCAACAACTTAAAGTTTTGGAATAAATAAAAATTCTCTTTAAAATATTTACTTTTGATTATATAAACAAAATAATGTAAGTGACTAACTACTAGTGTGTGAAAACACAAGGAAACCCTCACCTAACAAATCTTGTATATGCCCTCTGAAAAATCCCAGGTTGGAATCACCTAACCCTCAAAAAAGATGAGAATGTGGAGGGTACTAAGTCAAGAAGAAATAGAACTTAAAACCTTGGGTCATGTTCACTTATAATGTGTTAAATGGTATCTTTAATTTTAGTAGAGAATGACATGTATGGCAAGTGTAGTTAATATAGAGGTTATTTTAATATAACTTTGTAATTTGTGAGAAAGTGAAACAACATTGATTGACATGAGAATGTCTGTGCCCCTCAGCTATTCCACTCTGTGGAAAAATCCAACATCTTGGCCAGAGTTCCATAATTGCCACCATCTTCTCAGATATTTATTTAGAAATATATTTAACATGAGTTTTCGATAGGTTTTACTCTCTTCAAGATAGTCTTCAGGAAGAATCCTTAGGCAACATCTAGTGACCACCTTTTTAAGATGAGACAGACATTCACAAACACTTAACCCAAGACACATTGTGTAGGGACTTAGTGATTCTTTAAATATTTTGGATTATTATTCAATGACTCTATCTGGCCTTGCATATTTCCTTTTTGGGAGTTTTTAAATAAAAAATTCTACTTCAGCTATGGTGCTAGGCAAATTATCAATTTATATGTTGGTTGTGGTAGTATGGTTTTGTGAGGTAATGTGTTGTATTATCAAAGTTGTCAAATTTCTGTGTGTAGAACAGTTTTGTATATTCCCTGATTATCCTACTAATGTCTGCAGGGTCTCTAGCAATATCCCATTTCATTCCTGATAGTGATAATTTGTGTTTTATCTTTTCCTTTGTCAGGCTTTCTAGAAGTCCATCATCTAAAAGTGATCTCCAAGAACAAGTTCTTTGTTTTATCTACTTTCCCTATTTTTTATTATTTCATTGGTTTCCAGTATTTATTAATTTTCTTCCTTTAACTTGGTTTATTTTGCTCTTTGTTTTCTACTTTCTCGAGGTGGGAACTTGAATTATTGATTGAAAACTTCCTTTATTTTCTAATGCATGCACTTAATTCTATAGGTTTCCTTCTCAGCACTATTTTAACTATGTTCCACAAAGTTTGATCTATTATATTTTTATTTTCATTAACTTTGTAATTCTTCCTTTACTCATGGATCATTTAGAAGTTGTTTAGTTTCCAAGTATTTGGAGATTTTCTTGTTACTGACTTATAGTTTGACTTAATTTTGGTTGGAGAACATGATCTGTATCTTTTTTTTTAATTTTTTTTAATTTTATAAGCTTTGTTTTATGTCCCAGGATATGGTATATCTTAGTAGAGACATTCTCTAGGACTTGAAAATCATGTATTTTGCTGCTGTTGGTTGGAGTATTCTATAAATGTCTATTAGATTATGTTGCTTGATGTTGCGTTCTTCAAAATCCTTGCTGTTTTTCTGCTTAGTTGTTCTACCAGATGTTGAGAGTAGAGTATTAAAGTCTCCAATTATAAATGTGGATTTGTCTATTTCTTCTTTCAGTTTTATTATTATTTTCTCTTCATATATTTTCCAGCTCTGTTATTTGATACATACATGCTAATAATTGCTATGTTTTCTTGACAGAGTGACTCTTTTATCATTATCATTATATAATGTCACTCTTGATTTTCCTTGCTCTGAAGTCTACTTTATTTAATATTAATATCACTCCTGCTTTTTTATTATAATTGAAGTCTATAGCATTATAATTGAGATCAGTTTCTTACAAACTGCATATAGTTGAGTCATATTTTTTCATCCATTCTGCAAAAATCTGTCTTCAGTTGGTGCATTTAGATCATTTACTTTTAATATAATAATTGATATTTTAAGGCTTAAGTCTGCTATTTTTGTTTTTGTTTAATGTTCATTCTCTGTTTTTCACTTCATTTTCTTTTTTTTTTTTTTTTCCTTCCTGTGGGTTACCTGAATATTTTTTTAATATTTCATTTTCATTTATATACTGTAATTTTGATGTCACCTCTGTTTAGCTTTTTTGGCAATTGCTCCAGGTATTGCATTAAGTATGCATAACCTATCACAGTCTACTGGTAAAGCAATTTTGCCAGTCTAAGAATAGAAAGTTTCTCTTTTTGTCCAAACCTTCTCTTTATGTTCTTCTATACTCCTCAATCATAAAATCATTGTATTAAGTAATTTTATAATACAAATTTAGAATCATATCAGACTGTGCTTTAATTTTTACTTAACTGTCCAAACATAAGTTAGAAAACTTAAGAGGAGAATGAGTGTCATTTTATTTTGCTTACTGTGTTCTTTCTTTCTCCTTAATATTCCAAGGTTCCTTCTTTTATCGTTTTCTTTCAGTTTAGAGGACTCTCTTAGTCACTATTTTAAGGGTAGTTCCACTAACAAAATTCATTTTTCTTCACCCAAGAATGTCTTGATTTCCCCACTCACCCTAGAAAGATGTATTTTTCGGATATAGATTTTGTCATTAGTTCTTCTCTTTCAGCACATGAAAAATGTTGTGCCCTTTTCTTCTGTTCCTTATGGTTTCTAATGAGAAATCGTTAGTCATTCAAAGTGCTGTTCCCCTCTATGTAAGGTGCCATTTCTCTCACTACTTTCAAGATTTTTTCGCTCTCTAGTTTTAGAAGTTCATTATGATGTGTCTTGATTTTTTGGGCTTAAGATATTTGGAGTTTACTCAGATTCTCAAAGTTGATTTATATATTTTGCCAAATTTGGAGGGGATTTTTTTTGGGGGGTTGTTTGTTTTTAACCATTACTTATTCAAATGTTTGTTTAGTCCTGTCCTTTTTTGTTTCTCCCTATAGAACTTGATTAGCACAAATGTTAGATGTTTTGTTATTATCCCAAAGACACCTAAAACTAAAAACAACTTTTTTTTCAGGTTTTCTTTTTTTTTTTTTTTTAAAGATTTTATTTATTTATTTGACAGAGAGAGATCACAAGTAGGCAGAGAGGCAGGCAGAGAGAGAGAGAGGAGGAAGCAGGCTCCCTGCTGAGCAGAGAGCCCGATGCGGGACTCGATCCCAGGACTCTGAGATCATGACCTGAGCCGAAGGCAGCGGTTTAACCCACTGAGCCACCCAGGCGCCCTTTTTTCAGGTTTTCTATTGCTGAGACTAGGTGATGTCTACCATTCAATCGTCCAGTTCTAGGATTCTTTCATTTGGCTGGTCCATTCTACTATACAGTCTATCTACTAAGTTTTGTTTTGTTTTTTTTTTTAAAGTTCCATCAATGTATATTTTATAGTTTTAAAATGTCCATTTGTTAATGTCTTCTATTCCTTTGCTGAGACTTTCCATTTCTTTGCTACAAATTTCCATTTATTTCAAATGTGTTCATAATTGCTCCCTGAAACATTTAACTGATTTAAAATCTCAGTCAAACAACTCTAAGATACCTATCTTCTCAGTGTATGCATCATTGGTTGTCTTTTTTCCACTCAGTTCCAGATCTTCCTAGTCTTTGTAATGAGGAGTAACTTTTTTATTAAAACCTGGGCACTTTGGATACTATGTTATGAGACCTTGGGTCTTATTTAAACCTTCTATTTCAGCTGACTTTCTCTGATATCATCCTGGAAGATGAAAAGGAGGATGCTGACATATTACCACCAGATATGGGTAGAAGTATAGATCTCCAACTGACAACCAAATTAGGTAGCTCCTCTTTACTTATTAGATGGGGTGGGAATTTCAATTACCTGATAGGAGTCCATGGATAATTCAATGGGACAAAGTGCCTCATCACCTCCCCACATAGCCTCCACTGATACTGTGAAGAGGGGAGAAAGGTGCCTATTTAGCACTGGGCAGTGCTGAAAGTCCTGACAGACTTTCCACCATATTTCTTATAAAGGTACCCCAGAGGTGTGTGGGAAAGACTTCATTACCACCTGGTGGGGATGCTTTAAGTGGTCACTATTAATGAATGCTTTCTGGGGGAAAAAATTCCCTTTTCCTTACTCAGCCTTCTTTGACACCTCTCTAGCTGGTGGTTGGGGCATATCATTAGAGCCTGGGAAGGATGGCAATCTGGACTACCTCACTGATTTTTTTTTAATTTAATTTCTTTTCAGTGTTCTAGAATTCATTGTTTATGCACCACACCCAGTGCTCTATGCAATACGTGCCCTCCATAATACCCACCACAATGCCCATCGATTTTTATTGTCACAAGTGGGAGTGGGTCCACAGTTTTTTATGGTAAGATTTGTCTGGAGTGCAGTGGTTGTTGTCTAAACTTGTCTTGCAAGGTTGGCCCCCACCCGGTCCTTTGGTTAGAGGGAACAAGCTTTTGTTGGGGCTTTTTCTGGATTGCCAGCTCCAAGTCTAGGATATTTGAGACAAAAAAACAAGCAAACAAACAAAAAACCCAAAAAACAAGAACAAACAAACAAACAAAACACCCAGGGACCTAACTGCTATATAATTTTGTAGGTCCCAAGGCTCCTAGTTGTTTAGTTTGTTTGTGTGTGTGTGTGTGTGTGTGTGTGTGTGTGTGTGTTTTCCTCTTCACCTTTCAGTTGTCTTATGTTATCTTTATATATACATTTTCCAGAATATTTAGTTGGATTTAACAGGAAGAAAAGGGAAAAGTATGTGTCTACTCCAATCCTTCCAGAAGAGCAGGTCTTCTCTTCACCATCTTTTAATGTATTAATTTCAATATTTTCCTATGTCTAGACAAGGATAATATTTTCTTATAAGAATAGAAAATAATCACATAGTATTCTGACATTTTAAAAATCAAATCCTTATCACCATCTCATTCAATTAACAAAGTAAGAACTTAAGTATGGTATGTTATATATTAGTTTCATGACATGTTCTATGGGTTAGTAGTCAACAGTTTTATGAAGTGAGTTCTGTATTCAGTTATTCTTCCTGCATATTTTCTTATGCTGAGGGCTTTTGCAAAACCGTTACATGAATTTTTCTATATTTTCCATGAGCTTTGAGTGGTTATGAAATTGTACTATATGTTATATGTCAGCTTGCTTTTCAGAAAATGGGATACCCTTTTTGCCCTCTTTCTTGTAGAGGAGGAAAGACTGACAAATTCAAAACTGAAGTCATACATGATATGAAAATCCATCTCAAAAAATTTATTCAGAGGTCACAAACCTCTTGTGGCAAAAACGGCAATATAAAGAGTGCAATTTAACAGATCTGAGAAATAGAGAAATCCTTCTTCAAAGGGAGCTCAAAAATATTATAGGAAATAGCCCAGATTTAATTGGCAAGTGCTTAAGGGCTCCTCTTTGAGATACTCTTTCCTTCAGATCTGATAAGAAGTGGAAGCATTTGTAAGAAACCCCTTTGAAATATAAGGTGTTAAGATTAGGCAGCAAAACTATTAAGTGGCTTCCCTTTGTCATGCCCTGCTAGTTTATAAAGGGTTGAAAGAGTGAATTTCGAAAGCAGGTGACCTGACAGAATATCCCTAAGAGTAGGATCAGGACACAGCAAGAGTATACCAAAAAAAAAAAAAAAAAAAAAAAGGAAAAGGAAAAAAGCAGTAATTGAAGAGAACAAGAGCTTCATAGAGTTGACTTGCGTGGAAATGGTTCTTAGAGTGAGTTTGTGCTGACAGAAAGAGAGGCATTTTAAGGTGGCTTTTTGGTTTATCTTTACTTTTAAAAATGAAAGAGTGTCATGTATAATAGTCAGTGAAAGGGTTCCTAAACAGAGGAGGAGTTCTTAGTTTGAAAACATGGTTGGTCCCTTTTAAACAGAATTGGAGAGATATATGAAAATGAATTAGGGCCAGGAAGCAACAAAACCTGGCCAATAAGCTGCTTAAATAGCTGTCCTGGAAGCTAGCCAAAACCAGATCAGATCAACTTGCAAAAGGGAGTCCCATAACAAATGCAAGATTATTTCAAGGCAGAGTTCAAATCTAGTCCATTGGATACGAAAACTGAATAATAGAAGAGCCAATATGCAAAGACATGAAAACTATTTGAAGATGTTAAATTCATCTGACAAAACAGGAAAAAAAAAGTAGCAGTAATTTCTCCTCAGTGAAAAAATGCATGCTCCATTAACAAAAAGAAACAAGAAATGGATCAATTGTTCCAAATCTAATTGATTGGAAATTTTAATAGAAACAGAGAAAAGATTCACAGATCTTGAAACAATATTTAGTCTCATAAGTGTTCTATACACCATAATCATAAGTTGGAAGAAAGGTGAACTTGATTAACTAGTTTTCATAAAAAGTTTTCATAAAAAGACTCTACCGCAATTGTTCACATGAAGCAGTGTAATTATTTAAGAATTTGAGTACTATAGATTCAATGAGAATTAAATGGAATTGTTTAGGAATAATAAATAGTATCAATTCTTATCTATTTCTGGAATGGAAATAAACTGCATGAATAAAATGCAATAAATGATAAATTGATTTTGTTCTTTCAGCCTTGAGCTGGAATATACTTATAGAGCTTGTAGGCAGCATGAATTAAGGAGGGAAGTAGAATAGTGCAGTGTGAGTAGAGGAGATATTTGACTTCTCAAAAGCAATCAGTCTTCTGTAAGGAAGTATTTTCTTTTTCTTTTTTTTTTCTCATTTATTTTAATTTTTTTAATTTATTTTTTAGTTTCAGCATAACAGTATTCATTATTTTTGCACCACACCCAGTGCTCCATGCAAGCCGTGCCCTCTATAATGACCACCTGGTTCCCCGACCTCCCACCCCTAGCCCCTTCAAACCCCTCAGATTGTTTTTCAGAGTCCATAGTCTCTCATGGTTCACCTCCCCTTCCAATTTCCCCCAGCTCCCTTCTCCTGTCCAACTCCCCTTGTCCTCCATGCTCTTTGTTATGCTCCACAAATAAGTGAAACCATATGATAATTGTATATTCTGAGCTAATATGCCTTGAAGTGAATTCAGTACTTCATGCATGTTTTTCTCCTCCCAGGTGAGTGGCAAGTATGCAGTCACAATATGACACACCTTAAGCTTTGAAATTATGTAGGCCTAGGTTGAAATTCTAGATCCACCACCGATTTGTTGTGTTAATTTAGGATTACATCTACTCTGAATGATCTTCATATTTCTAATCTGCAAGATAGAGATTAGAATATCAAATTTGTAAAAATATTATATTACTATATTAGGGTTCTCTCGAGAAACAAAAAGTCAGTAGGATACATACATATAAATATATAGGCATATATATATGTGTATATTTGCATATATGTATGTATATACACAGACACAGATTTATATATAATTTGTCATCAGGAATTGTCTCACACAATATAGAGCTTGAAAAGTCCCAAGATCTGCAGCTGGTCAGCTGAAGATCCAAGAAAACCATTGCTGTAGTTTCAGGTGGAGTCCAAAAACCTGAAAACCAAGAGTACCAAAGGTATTAATTCCAGTCCACTTTCAAGGACAGAAAACCAGTGTCCCAGCTCAGCAGTCAGACAGGCAAAGTTCCCTCTTACTCAGCCTTTTTGTTCTAGTCCTGTGTGTTTAATTGATCGAGTAACACCCATCCACATTAATGAGAGCAGTCCGTTTTATTCAGTCTACCAATTTAAATAATTTCATCCAAAAATACCGTCACAGATACAAACCCAGAATAATGTTTGACCAGTTATCTGGGCATCCCATGGCTCAGTCAAGTGGACACATAAAATTAATCATCACGATTACCGTGAAGAAGATAAAGAGACTAACAATGTGCTAAAATATGGTATGTGCTCAATAGATAATTAAGCACAGTGTATGTTTCCGAGAACTAAAGTACAAGCTCTCTAATCTTATCTAACATGGATTCTGGATAGTAAAGATCTCAAGAAGTTTGATTATGTGAGACACATTAATCAGAAATAGATACAATGAAGGGAAAAGTAGGTTTTGCAAACTCAAAAAGTGAGCGCGATGTGAGACTGAACATTGGGTATTAATGATATCTGAGTCAGGAACAGTAACAGTCATCTATTAAAACAATACAAACAAAAGAACATGTTTATTATATCTGGGAGTATAATTCCACAGAATAGACACATGATCTCAAGGGGAGGATTTTCTTCCTAGGAATTATACTTTTTCCAAAATCACCCTCATTACAGAGAACAGTGAAATACAAAATTAATCAGAAAAATTTTATTTGAGGAAGACTACCTGAGTTCCAGAAAATCATGGAAAATTTAACAGTGTCACATAACTTACAAATAATAATGTAAATATCCAGAATCAATATTTTTTATCTATATACTTAATGAAATTATAAATCTTTTAGTTTATTTTTTTGCCTATCATATTGAAAATAAATTACCTGGGGAAAGATGGTCTTTGCCCACTGGCCCACATTACCTGCACACTCTATATATAATAGCTATTACCTAATTTACATATAGATATAATAAAAAGGAAATGAAGGGTTGAAGACAGGTAACTTCATGAAATCACATTAGCAAACATTTACTCAAATCTTACTGTATACTGGGGCGCCTGGGTGGCTCAGTGGGTTAAATCTTACTGTATACTAACCACAGTTCCAAGTGACTAAAATATTTTAACTATATTTTAGTCTTTACAATACCACTATGAGGTAGACACTGCCATTATCCATTAAAGGTGAAAAAACTGAGGCACTGAAGAAAATAACTTGTCCATGTTTATAGTGCTAGTAACAACCAGAGCTATAATTTGAACTCACGCAGGCTGGCTCTTAAACACTATGACAGTCTGTGCTTCTCAGTCCTACTAGAACTCAAATAACAAGTTTGAATAGTAGAATAGGAAATATTTTCTCATTTTTATGAGAATAGAAAGGAAATATTTTCTCATTTTTATTAATGAATATATATATACTTTTCATTTTCATTTATATTGGCTGTATATATAATTATATATAATTATATAGATATTGCACACATAGTCTATATGTATAATCAGTCTGAGACTTTGTCATGAAATAATGAACCATGTGCTATATAGAGTATATTAGTGTCCTAGGGATGCTGCAACAAAATGCCAAAAACTTGGTAGCTGCAAATAACAAAAATGTCTTCTCAGTTTGGAGGCGGAAAGTCGAAAATCAAAGTGTCAGCAGGGTCACACCCCTCTGAAGGCACAAGGAAGATCCTTTCCCTATCTCCTTCAGCTTCCAGATGCACCAAGTGCCTCCTGGCTTGTGGCAGCAGAGTTCTAATCTTTGCCTCTATCTTCACATGACCTTCTTATCTGTGTGGATCCTTTTCTGTCTTTGTAAGGACTCTCATTGGATTTAGGAACCTCCCTAATCCAATATTATCTCATTTTGATTCTTATCTTAATTATATCTGCGAAGACCCTATTTCCAAATAGGATCACATTCTGAGGTTTTGGGTAGACATGGTTCTTGAAGAGACACTATTCAACCCCCTACACTGAGTTAAACAAATCCTGCCAAAACATTAAATTTGCATCAGTATTTTAGAGAGATTGACCAATCCTACTAAAAATCATTTATGTATTTGTTGTCCTTCATCACTGACGAGTTCAAAATTAGGAACCATTGCTGGAATCCAGCCCATGTTGTAAGAGAGAATTCCGGGAAGATCCTGGAAAGAGGTGAATTATGATTCCGAGGCACTGACTGGGGAGGTGGACCAGCAGGAATCAGAATTTAGGTGAGGTAAGAAGAGGCTGAGCTAAAAATAAATGTTAGGCTTAAATTTATACATGTTGTATGTCAATAACATATCAATTAAGTTGGGGGAAAGAATAAAGGTAGGACTGGAGGAACATAGGGTGGAGAAGAAGAAAAATGGTAATATGTCATGGGGCATAAGCAGGGCAGGAAATTGTGGGCTGGCCTTGGGTCAAGCTCTTCTGTGCCCAAAATATGGCTTTGAGACATCACAACCTTAAAAAGGGATTAAAGGAAGCATGGAGTACTTCTCAGGGCAATCTACTCTCAAGACTCCAAAATACCACTGCAAAGGCAGATGCAATGTCTTGTCTGGCCTCAAGGTCCCTTTCTTTGACCTTGAGAATAGAGGATAAATTTTCTGGATAGGAAACTCAAATGCTCCTTTTCCTCCGTCAAAAGGGCATATGTTAGATAAGTATCAGGCCCAAAGCAGGGCACTAACATAGGAGGAATACAGAAAACCCAAAGAATTTCTGGATGTTGGGTGTATACTAATTTAAAAAAGCAAATGAATTTTTTAGCTGAATTAGCATGAAAGAAAATTTAGTGTCCTTACAAAAAGAAGTGGCTGAGCAGAAAAGCTGGCTGGTTAGTGGGATAGTTTTATTTTTAGATCTCAGAGAGACTGGGAAAACTGCCTAAAATCAATCTTATTTGTTTATCTGTACATTATTTTTTCCCTATTATTCCCATTCTCCATATGCATCCCTTTCCTTCTCTTTTGGTTATTATTTTAAAGTGCCTGATAGATATCATTCTGTTTTTGTGTGTTTCTATAAAATGTATCTTTTTACTTTGTAAGACTATAGATTCAACTTACTTAAATGGTGTTCTCTATTTCACTTTTACTTTTTCATTCAACATTTTGTTTTTGGGATCCATTCATGTTGCCATGGATTTATCTAGTTGGGTGCTTCTAACTGCTCCAGAGTACTTCACGGTGGGAATCCACCACATTTAACCCAGCCAACTCACCAACAAATTTACTGTGATGAAGATCATCTTGCAAGTTCTTTGATGGATCTGTAAAATAATTGTTTGGAATATATGTCCAGAAGATGATTCTGTGTTTTGGAGGGCATAGACAATTAATTAAAATTGCCCCAGGTTGCTCTTTGGAGCTTTCTCCATTCCCATGAGTAGCAGATGAGAAACCTATATTAACACATCCCTTCTATCTCTTTAAATCATCTAAGTTGTCTAATAAGATGATACTTGATATCTCATAGTCATTTTAATCTGCATTTCTCTGATTACTAATGAATTGTTAAGATTTCTCTTATGAAAATTGCCAGTTCATAACATCTGCCCAGTTTTCCACTGAGATTCTTATTTGCTATTTGGTGAAGTTTGGAAGCAAGAAAAAGTGACTGGAGAAAATGAAAAAAGGGACAGAATAAACTCAAAGTATTCCCAAAGAACAGCAGGATTATAGGGCATACAAATCTTCAGGGTAAGAGTACTTCATATAGTAGTATATTTACTCTCTCCATAGAGAGAATGACCTTAAATATCTTAAGATCAAATCTTCTATAGAGTTACATAGAGATTCTAGAGAGATTTATTATGGGAAATAAAGAAGTAAATAAAGACAAAGTAATTGTCTTCCTAAGAACAATTACGATGAAATGAAGTTGAGAAAAAAACTGTATGGTATAGTAGCCTAGAACTGACTCTCAATAGAGTTCCAGAAGTCTCTATCACTTACAACAGTTAAAAGTGACAGCTTCTGTTGGAAGAAAACACTGAGAAATAAAGTGTAACTGATGGTTCTTCATTACTACAGGAATGGATTAAATGTTTCAGATGAAACTTTCTGCTTTTGGCCTGATTTAATGTGGCATGCATGATCACAAAATAAAGCTCTTCTCATTTGTCTACTGTCATCTTTTTAATACTTATGGATAGAGGTTAGTTTGGTTGCCCTAACCAATTATTTTAAAAACTCCTTTACATAGCTGCCAATTACATGAGTAACTAAGAGAAGTTAGTCAAACTAGTGACTATACAGTGTTCACTAACTCAAAGCAGGAAAGATGAAAGAAAACTATCAGGGAAGTGCAGCTCTCATCACCATATCCACTGCAATGAAAACTGGGATATCTGGGACCCAAGGGCTTTGAACCCCAACTCAAAAGATTCATTCTCCAATAATGGCTGCTTCTCCACAAGGTGCTGAGCCATTTTACTTCAGTTGAAGAGACAGATTACAAACGATATTTAGAAAGATGTCCAAGATTGTGACAGCTCTTTATCAGTTTATAATTGAACTTCATGAAACCACTGGATGAGTTTTAATTTCTTCCTTTTAAAGTCTTTTATTTACTTATTTATTTATTTTGACAGCAAGAACAGGAGCACTCATCCACTCATGCACGTGGGGGAATGGGGGACAGAAGGAGGAAGGAAATCTTAGAAAGACTTCACTCCCAGCACGGAGCCCAACTTGGAGCTTGATCTCACAACTCTGAGATCTTGACCTGAGCCAAACTCAAGGGTTGGACGGTAAGCAGCACAGCCACCCAAGCATCCCTTTCCTTTCAGAGTCTTATCTAAATAAACTACTTAATTCACATTGGTCTTTGATAATTGTACTAGGTTTTTGGTACTTACTGACAAATATATGTTATGCCATTTTATATTTATATAGAAAATACATCCTGCTTTCTTACTTTTGAAATTAGACATAAATTGGGGCGCCTGGGTTGCTCAGTGGGTTAAAGCCTCTGCCTTCGGCTCAAGTCATGATCCCAGGGTTCTGGGATCGAGCCCCGCATTGGGCTCTCTGCTCCGCATTGGGCTCTCTGCTCCGCAGGGAGCCTGCTTCCTCCTCTCTCTCTGCTTGCCTCTCTGCCTACTTTCTCTCTGTCAAATAAATAAAATTTAAAAAAAAATTATGAAATTAGACATAAATACAGAGAAATCATAGTTAAAATTGGTTTGTGTTTTAAGCCCATAAATATCAAGAACTATTACCTTTTAAAAAAATCAACAAGCTCCTAGAAGTTAAACTTCCTATCTTAATAGCTTAATTTTCCTTGTATGCATATCCAGTATGCATATCCAGTGCTTCCTTTGATAGGTATGAATATCAGATTTTTTTTGAATATCAAATTATTGTGCTTGGAAATAACACATCCCTAAACCCATAGGATATTTTTAGATTTATATTTGAGGATACTGAAGATTTGTCATCATTGCTATATCTGTAATAGCGACTTAGAGGTTTCAAAATAATGATACGTTATCTTAATGTGAGTGATCCAGAGAATTGGAAATGGACATCTCCAAATTAACTTCACTTTCAATGTCCTCATCTGCAAAATGAGATTGATTATAGTATAGTTATTTACCAATTTTCCAATAATCCCTTGACTGTGCAATGATATACAATTAATTATTTCTCCCACCTTCTATTGTTTCTCCCACCTTCTAATTGTCTTCATCTCCACAATAAGTCTTCTTTCCTTTGTACCCAGTATAAATTTTATGGACCATCAGTAGAGTCACATTCTCAAATTTTTGGACCCTCTCTGGCTTCATTGTACCCACATCTCTTGTTAGATCCAACTTTCTGACTACTGCATACATTCTGCGCCTGTGTAACGGAAAGTGGATGAAAATACACACACACTCAAGCATTCTGATCTGTCTAATTTAAAACTTTCATTACCAAATCTTTTAGCATGTCTCCAAAATCCATTTTTTTTGTGATTTTTTTTTTATTTCCAGCATAACAGTATTCATTATTTTTGCACCACACCCCGTGCTCCATGCAATCCGTGCCCTCTATAATACCCACCACCTGGTACCCCAACCTCCCACCCCCCGTCCCTTCAAAACCCTCAGATTGTTTTTCAGAGTCCATAGTCTCTCATGGTTCACCTCCCCTTCCAATTTCCCCCAACTCCCTTCTCCACTCTAAGTCCCCATGTCCTCCATGCTATTTGTTATGCTCCACAAATAAGTGAAACCATACGATAATTGACTCTCTCTGCTTGACTTATTTCACTCAGCATAATCTCTTCCAGTCCCATCCATGTTGCTACAAAAGTTGGGTATTCATCCTTTCTGATGGAGGCATAATACTCTATAGCGTATATGGACCACATCTTCCTTATCCATTTGTCCGTTGAAGGGCATCTTGGGTCTTTCCACAGTTTGGCGACCGTGGCCATTGCTGCTATAAACATTGGGGTACAGATGGCCCTTCTTTTTTTTTTTTAATTAATTTTTTTATTTTTTATAATATCCATTTTTGTATATGGATGTATCACAGAGCCTAGAACATTGCCAGGCTCATAATAGGCACCTTTAGTACACACTTTTTGAATGAATGAATCACTATATGTTTTTAAAGTGGACAAGGAACTGGAAATAAAGCAGAAAGTCCTCATTTCTTTACTAATCAGGAGAGGCAAGACTGAGGTTAGCAATGGGTAGAACGGGTGATGATCTATTTTTCCCACCCAGGAGAAGAACTTTGGGTCATAATGACCCAACAGAGACAGACCAAGCGCTGAGGGGTTTTGAAATTAATCAGTGGCTTAGATGGATATATCTTGGAAATACCCTGTAACTTAATTAGGGAAATTATTATTGTTGTCTTCCTTCTGATAGTGAAACCTAGAGAAAGAAAGGGAAATGAAGTAATCCAAGAGGCTGAATTCTCAACAGTAGTGATTGAGGCAGTGAAAACTATGCAGGAAAACTGAACCTGGAGTTTCCCAAATTTGACCTCAGAGGATGCATCAGAAGCAATGAAGGGAAGACTTGAGTATCCTTGTGATGACTGAATCATGTAAAATAGAGCACTGGAACATAAGCAAGCACCAGAAAGCCTTGGATTTAACTGTGACAATATTTAATTGTGTCACAAGCATTAATTACTTTGCATTTAAGGGTTTGGTTTGGGTTTGGGATGTTTTTGTGTTTTTCTTATAAAAGGTTTTATATGAACTTAGGAACATCTGTTCTCAATTTCTTTCAACAATTCCTACATTCCTATTTTTGAGATGGAGTTTTAAATCTCAGACCTCTGTTTTTTGTTGCAAAGACTCCTATCAAATGACAAATTACAGGACCAACAAAGAAACTAAAACTGCTTTGGATTCTATGATTTTCTATAAAACCTGAATTATGTCTATTTTACAAAAGTTAGCACTTATTTTACCAGTGTTCTGTGGGATATTTAAGCTCTCATTTATGAGTTAATTTTTAATATATACTTCTACAGAAAAGATGAGATGGGGGAAAAGAACTGTAATAGCTTCTCCCAAGGAGAAGAGTATCACACAGGTGGCTAAGCTAGAAACAAATATGTTAACTGTATCATCCAGGGTTTTTAATAAAAGAACTAAAAGACAAAAGATAGTCTGTATAGCTGATACAGAAGAGAAATTTACCAAATTAAATGACTAGCTCTTAGCACAATTAAACAAGCAATAATTTCTAATAATGACAATCTTATACCAAGAAACTCTTGAAAAAGAGAGAGATTTTCTAGAAACAGTTATTGGCTAATGAGAATTACATTTAATAAATTATGAGAGTTTAAAAAAGCACGATATCCCCAAATTTCATTTTGGCAAAAGAAAAAACTTAACAGTCTTCTGAAACTCAAGGGTACCATTCTATTTGTAAAATGCTTTAATTTACCATTGTGTTTAATATCAAATCTATATTTTCAGGTATTCATTTATATAATTAAATTTTCAGATAGTAAATATTGATACCATAACACAGCGCCTATTTAACATACTTACAGACTATTTTAAAGGCACTTGTATAAGGTGATCTTCAGTAAATCATGTTTACAGAAAGCACTATCTCCATTACAGAACATTAGTAGGAAAACCAAATTTTACTATTATTGTGTCATACTCCATAGGTCACTACTCTCACCATAGATAATAGGAATTGCAAATGATTAATTGTAGTCCTAAATATAAATCATTTAGTAATGGATAACCATGTGTATTCTGTATAACTAATAAAATGTGGTAGATCTGAGTCAAACTGCTGGCCTGAGACCCTAACTTCACCACATAATAGCTATACAATCTCTGGAAAATTGTTTACTCTCTGTTTCAGTTCCCTCACTGTTAATGTTTATTTTTTTCCTCATTGTTGATATTTAAATGGTCATGAGAGTAAAGGAACCTAAGCCATAGGATTGTTGTGAAATTAAATGAACCAATCACATAAAGTGCCCACGCAGTCTTTGGTATATACTATCGGCTCAGTAAATATCATTTATTACTGTTGTTGTTGTTGTTTTAAAGATTTTATTTGAGAGAGAGCGAGAGAGCACGTGGGGGGTGGTGGCAGGAGATGCAGAGGCATATTCCCCGCTAATAGGGAGTCCAACAAATCTGGATCCCAGGGTCCTGAGATGGGGTCTTCAGCTGAAGGCAGATGCTTAACTGACTAAGCCACCCAGGTGCCTCTATTGTTGCTGTTTTTATTATTACCTCATTATTATTATTGTTATTGTAAGTAGGTTTCTATGAATGAAAAGATCGCTTCACAAACTCACACATGTAATGAGTGAAACTTTTTGATTTGAATACCTATAATTAGGTACAGTATTCTAGTGTCCAAAGGCTTACATATAACTACTTAAAACTTTCATGGAGCACTGGGTGTTATATGCAAACAAATGAATCATGGAACACTACATCAAAAACTAATGATATACTGTATGGTGACTAACATAACATAATAAAAAAAATCATAAAAAAAAACTTTGGGGGCTCCTGGATGGCTCAGTGGGTTAAGTCTCTGCCTTCGGCTCAGGTCATGATCCCAGGGTCCTGGGATTGAGCCCCACATCAGGCTCTCTGTTCAGCAGGGAGCCTGCTTCCCCCAGCCTGCCTCTCTGCCTACTTGTGCTCTCTGTCAAATAAGTAAATAAAATCTTTTTAAAAAAATTTTCTGTTATGTTCTTGTGACTTTTAACCCAAAAATAGCTGCAATCTAAACAACCCATGTCATTTTCTAAGAATCGTAGTACATTCCTCTGGACTTAAGCTCCTATCCAAAACTCTAGGGTAGGAGGAACTGTCATTCCTTTAAGCATGATGAGGATCATTTTTTTAAAATTAGTGTATTAAGAGAAATTCAATGACATGTGTTTTGTAGTTGGTATGGTATAATAAAATATTTATAACTTTTCAGTCCCTCAAAATTTCTCAAAGACTATTCTAGAATGTTAGCACTAGCCCAATAAGATGGGTCTTTTCTTGTAAAAAAACTGACTGGTCCCATGGGACAGGACTGATCTCTTTCTTATGTACCACATTATTCCCAGTATTTGATTCAGTTTCTTCAAATTATATGGGTGAAATATCATTTTTTAATAAATAAATGATTTCTCACTGTTGTTCATGCTCATTGCTTTTTTCATGTAGGCTGGTCATTTGTCTTTTAATCAGGGTTTGCTGACTGCTGTATCCGAAAAAGACAGGCCCAGCATCCAACTATACTTCCAACTTTGTAATTATTGACTGTAATCAGAAAGGAAACTGACCCCAGGACAGTTAGTGTGAGCTGATTCTTTGTCTTAATCAGATTTTCTATCTTAAGAAATTTAATTAGGAAAACCAGAGACTATAAGCAGTGAGTGAAGAGCCCTACACTTAAAACATTAGGATGCCCAAAGAGGGGCCAGAGAGAGCCATCCCTACCAGCTATGGGAAGAAGGAACCTGGAAAGCTTGTAAGAGTGAAAGAGAATGAAGCAAATAAACAAGAGAGAATCCAAGAGGCATCAAAAAAGGGAGAGACAGTGTCTTCTGAGGGACATAGATAGGAGTCTTGATTATTGACTTTTCCAGTTCAGTTCCTGGAAACATGGATTAACTTCATTATCTGTCCTGGAGTAGACTTGTACTTAGATCAAGAATCAAGAGTACCAAGTTGAAATACACTTCACACTGTAAAGTTTTGATAAGCCACTGGGTGTCATTCTGGCTGTAAATCCAAACAGAATTCCACAGCCATTTCTGCTACTTTTTAAACCACATTGACGTATCCTTACAGGAGACTGGGAAGAGCTGCTAAGTATGCTAGTGTCATCTCACTTTATATACTCATTTGGTTCTATTTAGTCCCACTTCATATTTTGTTCCAAGTGAAATTCCTTTTACTTACTGATCCATTTATTATTTCTTATTATTTCTTTTTCTGAGTCCCTTCCTAGTTTCCCAGAGACCCAGTAAATCCTCAAGCTGAAACTGAATGCCTAGTAAAATGAACACATTCTGCCTCTTGCAAAATGCCTTCCATTTATTTTCCTTTTTCTTTCCCCCCAATTAGATGTATTCTTATCAAAAGGATTGTTAGTGGGGGAAGAGGTGGGGTGATCCATGCTGAGCAGAAGGGGTCCTACTTTCTAGACTGCTATTTATAATTTTCAGTATCTTGCTTATCCATATTTGACATTTGATCATTTGCTGCATCACTTCTGGAAAGCTACTTTATACTGACTTAATACTTGCTCAAATTATTTTTTCTTCTATTTTTTTTCAAGTAGAATCTCTTGGTTACAACACAATTCATTATATTTGTAACTCTCCATTTCAACAAATTAGTCACCAACTTGGCAGTATTATTATATTGAATGGACATAATATATACACTCTCATCTAAGCCTTGATTTAATACAACATATAAGACAATACAACCACCGATCCTGCTTACTGCACTTTTGTTACACCCTTATATTTAAATTGTTTAGAACACTCTTTTTCATTTTGTTTTCCTGTCACTCACTTCTGCTTTCACCTCAGAGCTCTTTGATCTAAGCCATCTTTCTGCAATGTTTTGATCAACATTCTGTGATATGAAACCTTTAGCCTCACTAAGATGAAATCATAGTACTTTTTGCTCCTTGTCCCTTATTATCCAGGGCAATCACTTTCATAGGAAAAAAAAAGTCCAGTTGAAGTTGGCAAAACTTGTCAGTTGGATGAATTATTGCAATAATATGTCCCATATTGCCAAGGTTAAAAAGCTGCTTTTACCCTGTTCAGTTTCCTTCTTCCCCAGGAAGTGCTACATTTGCCCTTTTTCAGTCTTTAGGAATGACCCTCCTTATTAGTAAATTCTCAGAAGTAATGGATATCGTTCTTCATGGCCTACAACGAATTTCTTAAGAGCGCCAAGACAGCAACACGCATGTGTTGGGATACATTTCACTTGCTCAAGAAACCTCCACACAGTCACACCTATTTCTCAATGGCCGTGGATGTCAGGGATCAACTATATCATCTGGCAGACTGTAGGTGACCTTCCAAGAGTTTTAAAAGTGATTTTTTAAAAAGTCTTTTGCAAGTTATCTGGCGAGAACTTCCTTTTTTCACAGTTCTTAGTTCTTTTTAAACATCTCACTAGCTTATCTCTGTGATTAAAGACTTTTATATATTCCTTTATTCCTTATGTAAACCGCATCCCACTTTTTGTACCTATGCAGCTGTTCAGAGATTGCATTAAACCTCCGAGAGCAGAAGATGTCAAGTTTCTCTCATAAATAATGTTGAATAAGAAATCAAGTTATTTAAATGGTATACACCACCCGCTTTTCCAGATGTTACCTTTTCTTACCTCCAATAAATCTCTGTTTACCATGGGCAAATATTACATGCTACCAATTACATTCTCTCACCTTGACAGTCGGGAAAAGATCATAGAACTAGAAATTTCTCAATTATCCTAGTTAGTTGATGTCTCTGCCCCCAAATTATCATGGATTTAATTATTGCACATATGAAAGAGGTTTGCCTCTTAAAAAGAGATTTAAAAGGAGGAGTAAACCCAATCATCTCTCCTGTCAAAGGAACCTACTGAACCATTATTTGTGAGTTTATGAAGTTCTTCCCAACAGACAACCAAATGCTATGGAAGCCCATTTTACATGTATCAAAAATGGATCCTCCAAAAACTGTGTGCTTTTTAAAGAAAATACAATGCACAGAATATTGACAAAACGGAATATATTGTTGACGAATGCTATCAAAGATGGCTCTTTTAATTTCAGTATGTTATAGTGACAAATGGCCTGCAACAAAGCAAAGACATACAATTTGTCTTGTAACTATTCCCTTGCCCATTTGCTTGACTAAACTTAGGATGGGTCAGGAATAAAATGTACACTTTGATTTATTTTATTTCTTTACATATTTCAGATGAAGTCTAGTGAAAAGTGTAGACTACTGACAGTATTTTTAACGGCAGACAATTTCTACTTAACATATATTTTTCTCTTTAAAATTTAGGTATAAATTTCTATAACCTTGCTCCTAATACTTGGATTAGAAATATTGATAACATGCTATTTACATGGGCACTGCATTATTCATTAAAAGCATATATATAGGGGGAAAAAACCACACAGATAGGAAATCTCTGTTTTAGTACTACAAAAACTTGGGTATAAAGTGTCTATAAGTAGACATTTTCAAAGGACTTAAACTAATCTTCATATTTTATTATGGAAGTCCTACACATTTATGAGTGAAATATTTCAAAATTCAGAACAAACTTAACCCACTGAGCCACCCAGGCGCCCAACATGGGGGCTTAAGTGGGTAGAAGAAGAATCAATGAAACAAGATGGAATTGGGAGGGAGACAAACCATAAGTGACTCTTAATCTCACAAAACAAACTGAGGGTTGCTGGGGGGAGGAGGGTTGGGAGAAGGGGGTGGGATTATGGACATTGGGGAGGGTATGTGCTTTGGTGAGTGCTGTGAAGTGTGTAAACCTGGCGATTCACAGACCTGTACCCCTGGGGATAAAATATGTTTATAAAAAAATAAAAAATTTAAAAAAACATTCAGAACAAACTTAAGGATATGTATTAAGTGTACCTTAAGTATATGTGAGAATGATTCTTGGTAGGGGTTTTGTATTTGTTTTTTCTCTGTAGTCTCAATCTTTAAGTGGGTTGTTCTAAAGTCTGGACTGACAGGGAGATACAAGGAAACATAATTGTAGTCTTCAACCTATCTGAGTTATTATTCAATCTAGCTTGAATGTTAGTAAAGTTGCTATTTTGATCATTAGCCTTTGATCCTTATATCCAAGTCCCAAATGCCTTTAAAAAACAAGAAAGGAACAAGACATAAGATTATCACTCTAACCCATCCCCCATTCATGTGAGTTACAACATTTAAGATATCACAACCAGAAGAACTGAAATCAGAAATGACTGAAAAAGACTAACTCTAAGAAGTATATGGTAGCAATGGGGTGTGGGGTGCCGAGACACGTTTTATTTTGTGCCATTCTGTTCTTCTGTTCAATTGTTTTATCACACGCACCTCTTGTTTTAATGCAAATAATGTCAAGAAAGTGACAATACCCTGAAGGCACATGTCCAACAATATGAAAATACAAATCAAAAAGTTATCTCTGAACACATTGTTTATAGTTCACGATATTAGAAACTATCTGCCTAATCGAAAAGGAAAGTGGTTAAACTATGATACCTCTACACAATGGCACACCAAGTGCTGATACAAAAGAATCAAGATCTCTGTGACTTCATGTGGAGTAGTTTACAGGATAAATGATGCAGTGAGAAAAGCTATGTGCAAAATTCTATTGTATGCCATTTTTTGTGTAAGAAGAAAGGAAATATCAGAAAATATTTGTATCTGCTCACTTGGGTACAAAACAAAGAGAGCTCAAACCAGAAACTATGGATACTGGTTACCTTCTAGGATAGGTAGAATAGGGTGGAAAGAATGGAAGGAATTGGGAGAGAATAACACATTTCTGACAACAGCTTCTTATACAGTTCTAACATTCAGATTCTAAAAAGAAAAAGAAAATTTAAAGGAGGAATTTGGAAATAAGAAATAAAAACAAAAAAAACTGAATCCATGTTTTAAATTAATATTATAATCTTACTAAGGGAATAGTAGGGAAAGGGAGTATCCCAGGAACTTTCTAACATAGTATTTAGACAATGTATCTGCAGGATAAAGTAAAAAAATATATAACTCTAACCAAATGGTTAACTCTAGTTAGGAGGCTAATTTTTCACAGACATATGAGCCAGCAGTGCAAAAGTTATTGTGCATTCTAGTGGCAAAAAATTGGGTAATTATACTTTGGATAACTGGAGGCACATTTCTCAGTCTTGGGGAGGTAAATTGCAAATATGGATATAGGGAACGACAAAATAAGCACTCTGGTGTTGAACTGGAATAGAAAATATGCACATGAGCCTTTGATCGTTGAGATGGATGAATAGATATAGAAATGGGTATGGATGTCTGTGGATGCATTTGCTCTGTTGGCTACAAAAGTGTTGGGAAAAGTTACTGAGAAGACGTGCCCCGTTGACCCCTGAGCTATACCCAGATGATCAGAGATTCATCACCTCCTCCCTCATCCTTGGAATGTAGTTTCTACTTGCCTTTCTTGCTTCCAGAGGCTGCTCCAAGGACACGACCTCGAGATAGTGATGGGGTGTTGAGAACACCTACACAGTATACGTTACTGAATCCAGTTAAGGCCTCTTGCCTCTTGAAAATCTTTTAAGATTTGGCAGATAGATGTAGTGACCTACTCATCTTGCTGCCACCTAAGACAAGCCCCATATGTAATATCCCTTTACTTATTAAAACTGCCACTGCCTAACTGGGAGTGGCCTGTCTTTTTCTTTGGTCTCTCCCTGTCCTCTGAGTACAGGGGCGAGTTTCAGAGTACACCCAGGAAGCTCTGAGAACGTTGTGAACCAACATAAGGTCTAGGAGTGATGGCACTTTAGTAGTATATCTTGATTTCTAAATATAATCCTCCAGTAAATATCCTTAGAGAAATGCCCAATTCTAGAGGTGGAGTAAGGAAAGCATGAGATAAATCTGGAACATATTATTGTGCCACAAAGTGAGGAGGCGTTAAAAGAATACAGGAGTCTCAGGACTTGAGGCTCCTAATAGCCAAATATGGATTATAATTCTGTGAATAAAATAAGAATCTTTGAATCCAAATATATTAAAGGAGAAATGGGGGGGAGGCACCTGGGTGACTCAGTTAAGTGTCTGACTCATGATTTTGGCTCAAGTTATAATCTCAGGGTCACGGGATCGATGTTTTGGGCTCTATGCTGGTGGGCTCTGTTTTGGGCTCTGCTCAAGAGTCTCTCTTTCTCCCCCTGACTCTCTCCCTGCTTGCATTCTCTCTCTAAAATGAATAAAAAAAAACTTTAAAAAAATAAATGAAGCTGGATTGAGAGTGTGATTCTGTAAGTGCAGAGCCAGCTAATAAACATGCAAAGAATGATAAAATAAGAAAATCACTATTTGTCAACTATTACAACAAAAGTTGATTCTGAAAAGAATCCTTGAAGACCTTAAAACTAAACATATGCTAAAAACCTACACAAAAGTTCAAGGAGTAGCAGAATATTTTCATAGTTTCAAAGTTTCTGTCCAGACATATTATTTACAAAGGAAAAAAAAAAACTAAAATTATAATGGAAACTGACAAATACCACCTCAACCATGTGACAGTGTTTATAGCACCAAAAATGGGGAAAAAAATACATCATGTTTTACTAGTGTTATGCACTGAGAAGAACACATTACTTCTGCAGTATTTTGCTCAAAACCTGTAGCCTGCATTTAATAATGGGGTAACATAAAAGGATCTAAAATTAATGAATTCTATTAAAAAAACTGGCATGATTTCTTCAAAAATATGAACATTGTTAAGCCCAAAAAAATCAAATAAACTTTTCCATATTAAAACAAATTAAAAAGATGAGATCACTCAAATAACACATGGTCTAGGATTACTGCTATAACAGGCAGTATTAAGACAATTGAAAAAATCTAAAATAAGATCTATAGATTAGATAATAATAGAGTATCAATGTTAATTTCCTGATTTGGGAAGTATACTGAGATTATAATAAGAGAATGACCTTATTTTACTCATTTACAGAAGAATAAATGAATATGCTTTCTGCAACCTACTCTCAAATATACAGGAAAAATGTGTGCATGTGTATATGGGGAATCTCAATAAAGAGAATTCTATTTTCTATTCTTTCAACTCTCTAAAAATTAGATCCAAATAAAAACTTTAGAGAAAAAATGGCTAACATACTTTATGGAATATAACAGAAAACAACTTAATTTTTCTCCTGGGTTTACATTAAATTTACTCATCAGATCTAGTGCTTCCCTTGTCACTAGATGGAAATGTGGACAGTTCCAACATCTTCTGTATACCTCTTATTCCTGTATTCTTTTCAAATAGCAAAACACAGACTCATTTCAAAAATTAGCCTGTAATCCCAAAGAAGGCCCCAGGGAGTACTGGAGCCTCTTGGAGCTTTGAGTCAAAACTTCTAACCTAAATCAGATAGAGCTTCCTCTCCTACAGAGGTGTGTTTTACCATGCTCACCATGGTGAAAGCAGACATAGCTGGCTCTCTCTTTCTCACTCACTATTCCCAATACTCTCTATCTGTGTTGACCTCCTCGGGGATGAAAGAGAGGAAGAAGAAGGCGAGCCAGAAAGCTTTAACTGGACTTGAGTTTTCTAAGGTGTGCTTTGGGCTGGCAGGCTCTCCTAAATATTTTCTTGAGTTCTTTGAGACTG
Organism: Mustela erminea; assembly: GCF_009829155.1. Taxonomy (NCBI): domain Eukaryota; kingdom Metazoa; phylum Chordata; class Mammalia; order Carnivora; family Mustelidae; genus Mustela; species Mustela erminea. Next base: position 7,123,133 of record NC_045615.1, on the reverse strand, counting down.
CACCCCACTCCTGGGAGTTTCTCACAATAGAACAAGCACATTGGTAGGCTTGCCTAAGTCATCACCAGCCTTGTGAGATTGAACTGTACACTCCCATTTTTCAGCAGCTATGGCTTCATGGGCCACCTCACTGGCTCTATAGAAGAGGACTTACTGTAACCCATATCCACATCGAATGTGTAACCCATATCTTATGCACAAGACGCACTACTGCGTCCTCTGTTTTGACCAGTTTGGGGATGACAGGATTACTGCAAAGCAACACCTCCATTTTGTTCTCAAGGCATGGGAAAGCTAATCAGCTTTTTCCTTACTCGCCATACTTGTCCAACTGCAGTCAAACATGAGTTTAGTGTATCCTCTCAGCTTCCAGTCGCACACATCAGTGTTTACAAGTGATCATTGAGGCTCCTTTCCATTAGGTTGAAACAAAGGTAGATACCACCGTTTTTCCCCCTGGCAGCAGAGGGAGACACAGAGCAGTCCTTAAAGAATCCCTTCTGGAACTGCTTTATAAAGTCCACTCTCCGCCATGATAAAATGCCCCCTTTATGACACTGAAGCACACATAAATATATATGTGTGTGTGTATGTGTGTGTGTATACACATACACACACATATATACATATACATATATACATACATATACACACACCCACATATATATTTACATGTAAAATATTTGAAGTTTTAGAATCCTGAGACTTGCTTATGTGTTAGTGAAATAAAAATGTGAGGCCCAACACACAATGTTTAAGACATTTGCATGGTCGTAGCACCTTTACAAGTTAACATTTCTTCTCTTTCTGAGAAATTTCATCCTGTCCAAAAAGACCAAATTTTTAAGCCATTGTTACTCTCCCCATCTTAATATGCCTACACAACATGTCAGGCTGATTTCTTCTACAGAGCTCGATACCATAGCCAAAGTCATGAAATTATTTCAGTACAGAATCACTTTGACATCAGGCTTTCTGGGTGACTCAGCAAAATGCTGTGGGATCTTTTAATTATAGGAAATCTCTTGGACAAACTAATTGCACTTTTAAATTTAACCCCAAAGCGAGTTGACTCTAGCACAAGGGGAGAAGTGGTGCTTAAAGCTGACAATATGAGACCTAAAAATAGTGAGATAGGACTCATAATATCATCTGTGAAGACTAGCATCTCAGTGAAATAGCCTATCTGTACATTGTATTAGTGATCCTAGGTGAATAAAATGTTGCAGTGATAAAGTATACATTTTCTATTGTGTTAGGGAACTCTATCAGTGCATAAAAATCCAGGTAGATAATCCAGGCTGCAGTCACATGCATAATAATATGGAAGACATCATTTATACATTCAAATAAATGATCTCTTCCTAACTCACTCTCATTCCTTTTCTTATTCTCAAAGTTAGAGGCCAAGAGAAAGGTAAGAAGGATAAAAAAAAAAAATCATGCTCTTCTGCATATCTAAGGAACACTATCTGAATTTATGGATATGAAATTACTGCCATTGGTTTTTCAAAAAGAAACAAAGCAAAAGAGATAAATAATGGAATAATGAATTTTACAATACCCATTGTTCTTCAGTGGACCATTTCTATCATTTTGCCCTAAAGGCAAAGCTTTCTCTCCATATTTCCAGTCCTCTCTCCTTTTCTGTGACTATTTTCACTTTAACTTTGAGTTAATAAATAGAACAATCATTTACAGCACATGAGTTAAAGAGTTCTGGAAACATTCAGGAACCTCTTGAAAAAGTTGTACTGATAATTAAACAAAATGGAAATAAAACTCAAGCATGGTAAACAACAGTTCCTGTTAGAACAAAGACTATTCCACTTAATACAACATAATGTTTAAAAGAGCTAAGTAATACTATCATTTAATTTGAAGTATTTAAAGTACTGACAATAGTTTGCATCTTATACTTATCAGAAGGAATTTTTATTTTCTTGCTCCCTCTCTGCTGCTCCTACATGAATTTCTTTGCAAAACTGTTGCAGTTCCAATACCCAAAAGATACATTTCTATTGAGGGAAAAAAAACCACCCCTGTAGAGTTCCTATCCATTAAGGATTTGACTGTTAAGTACTTGCCTGGAGAAAACTCTTCATGAAAGAATTCACAGTTTAAAAGTCTCTAGAATATTTCTTTGAGATCATTCAAAACTGACAAAGGGATTCAAAGTCTTCCAGATTTAATAAATGAAAAAGACAAAAAGTCTGTTACTTTGATATGCTATTTCTGTGATTAAGAGCTCTAATAAATATGTAATATTAAATAATTAATAGAACACATTCTGTAATAAATATCCAAAGCCAAATACTCACTGTAGAAGTATAAAATGCTTGTTTTGGGGGCGCCTGGGTGGCTCAGTAGGTTAAGCCGCTGCCTTCGGCTCAGGTCATGATCTCAGGGTCCTGGGATCGAGTCCCGCATCGGGCTCTCTGCTCAGCAGGGAGCCTGCTTCCTCCTCTCTCTCTCTGCCTGCCTCTCTGCCTACTTGTAATCTCTCTCTGTCAAATAAATAAATAAAATCTTAAAAAAAAATGCTTGTTTTGAAAGAAATAGCAATGGTAATTGGCAAAGGCAACTTGTGGTCATAGAATTGTTTTAATCATAAAAAATTATCATTTTTAATATTCTGAAATATGATTAGAAAGAGTTGATTATTGGCATTTTTATTCAATAGAAGCTATAGAGATAGGTTACATTTTTTTTTTAAGATTTTTATTTATTTGACAGAGAGAGAGATCACAAGTAGGTATTGAGGCAGGCAGAGAGAGAGGGAAAAGCAGGCTCAGTGCTGAGCAGAGAGCCCAATGTGGGCCTCAACCCCAGAACCCTGAGATCATGACCTGAGCTGAAGGCAGAGGCTTAACCCACTGAGCCACCCAGGTGCCCCAAGTTCATAGTATTTAAACAGTCTTCTCAGGTAGTCTATTTTAATTTCATGACTTTGTCATAGGAATTATAGAAGAATTCAGGATTTTATTCTAACTGGTCACAGGATGCTTTTGATTTCATCTTCCCAAAGCAAAATAGCTACATGTACAGAATTTTGGAAATAAGTTGTGGATTGTGATAATTCTACCAATGCCACTTCACATTCAGGAAAGCATTTTGGAAGCAAAGGAGGTATTTCAGAAATCTGCCATTAATATTTTCAGTTTAAAAATACTTCAACCTTGTACTTGAAAAGTAGAAAGTAGTACCATATTTCATAAGACAACTTCTCTAAGGTATTGTTCTAAACTGTAAACCTATGTACAATATTCTTTTTTTCTACAAAGATCTTTAGAAACTATTCTAGCATTATATTTCCATGTAATGGCTAACAACCTTTCTAAATTGAGGTCTAAGTTCCTTAAATGTGATATCAAAAACATTCTGGTCATATCTCCCTATCAATTTAACATGTTGTATACATATTTTACATGTCTTTTGGCTGAATTAAACTTCAGTTTTTAATGAACTTTTTAATCCTGGTCTCTATAATTGGTTGTACCAAATATTTGACATCAAGGCTCAAATTCATCTTTTTTTTTTTACGTTTTTATTTATTTATTTGACAGGGAGACGGAGTTCACAAGTAGGCAGAGAGGCAGGCAGAGAGAGGGAGAAGCAGGCTCCCTGCTGAGCAGAGAGCCCGAGGTCAGGTTCGATCCCAGGACCCTGAGATCATGACCTGAGCTGAGCTGAAGGCAGAGGCTTAAGCCACTGAGCCACCCAGGCGCCCCTCAAATTCGCTTTTTAAAAAAAGGAAGAAAATGCATGATTCACTTTCTTTACATTTGTCGGTATTTTTTCTAGAAAGCAAGGCAAGCACTTGTCTGTTTCAGAGTCGTATGCATGTAGCTCTGTAGACTTCCCAGTCCTTTCCTTCTACAGACACCCACTGTGGACTCTGTGCTAGAAAATTAACACCACTCTGTGGGAACCATGCAAGGGTTCAAAAGCTACAGTTCCTGTCACTATATACTTATGATGAACAACATTGTCTTGCAAATTTTTAGGATTTTTTAGTGATCATAATCCTTCTAAATTAATCTGGTAACAAAAACTAACAGTTGCTCCCCAGGTATGAAGAAACGTCCAGAGCCATCAGCCAACGTTCCAAAATCTCCATGTATATTTCTTCTACATTTCTTCCTTTCCCCTCCTTGCTAGCATTTTGCTCAAAGGCTATTTTACATTTTCATTTTAAATTAAATTCTACAGAAAAGGATATACCATCTATGTTTTAATTAGTTTCCTTTCCCTTTCATCTTTTTTTTTTAATACTAAGAATGATTCAAGTTAATGATGTGACAGGCAGTTTGAGAACTTAACAGTGGCATGGCTCCTGCAGGCTGGCAAATGAGTGGTACTCACGTGAGATGCTTTCATTAGGCAAGAAGGCTTAAAATTCACTTAAAAACATAAGTAGTGATTTCCACAAGCTGAAAATGTATTTCCCCAGGTTCAAAGCTAAGTTTATTTCACATTCTAAGTTAAAGAAATGGATTCCCATCCCCCTGATGCCAAGTTTCAAGAGGATTTAGGGAAAAGATTAAAGTCAGCCCTTATGCCCCTGTTCCCTGCTACTTGCGTTCCTCTTTGGGACATTAATTCCTCATTAGCCACTATGTTACAAGGTAGGAGAGGAGGCATGGAGCAGCACGCAGAGCTATTCTGGGAAAATCTGCAAATGCAAAGGGGGAGAATGAAATATGGTCATACTATACGAGGTGAGTTAAATCATGGCTCTTTAAAAGACATGTTCACATCCGAGCCCAGGAACCTATGAGTAAGAATTTATTTGGAAAGATGATTTTTGCAGATATATAAGTGAAGAATGAGATCATTCTGGATTGTCTGAATGGTCCCTAAATCCAAAGACAGGTGTTTTTTTGTTGTTGTTGTTTTTTTAAAGATTTTATTTATTTATTTGACAGAGAGAAATCACAAGTAGATGGAGAGGCAGGTAGAGAGAGAGAGGGAAGCAGGCTCCCTGCTGAGCAGAGAGCCCGATGCGGGACTCGATTCCAGGACCCTGAGATCATGACCTGAGCCGAAGGCAGCGGCTTAACCCACTGAGCCACCCAGGTGCCCTAAAGACAGGTGTCTTTAGAAGAAACATGAAAAGACCCAGGCAAAAGGAAAAAGGTAGAGGAAGACAAAATTTGAAGTTGGAGCTATGTATACACAAGCCAAAGGCTGCCTGGTGCCACCAGAAGCTAGAAGAAGCAAACTAGAGAAGGAAGAGAGAGTATGGCCCTGCCAACACCTTGATTTGGACTTCTGCTTTTCTGAGCTCTGAGAGAGTATATTTCTGTGTTTTAAGTCTCCAACATTGTGGTGCATGTCACTTCCCAGTAATGAAGGCATGAAATTAAATCACAAAACAAAGATTTAGATCCTCAAACTATTTTTCTTCTGGATAGGAAGTAGAAGAGTGTTTTAGGATATATATGTATATGTGTGTCTGTCCATGATAAGCACAGATAATCAATAATTTTTTCAAAATACGACTCAAAGGTATCATGTAGTTTCTATCAGAAACCAGAATTTCATCTCTTTAAACGTAACAGGAGTGACAGAAGTCTAGTGGATTTTCCAATTAAATTCCATTTCCATCGCTATTACAGTTATTTTTAGAAATATATGTGAGGTAAATAAAAGTGTTAAGGCTTCTTAATCAGATGAGGGTATATTAAGTACTTTCTCTTAAAAAAGAAATCTTCAATTAGCCATGTTCCTGTTTGAACTGTTTGAACTATTCTTGCAAGTTAAATTGTCCAGCCTCATCTAAATCCTACATCAGTGTTTCTCAGAATTGATTAATCTAAGAATCCCTGGGGGACAGGAGGGTTCATATGAAGATGCCTAGGTCCAGTACCAGATCCAATAAATGTGCCTGCATCTTCATTTTCAACAATTGTCCCAGATGATTTTATTGATGGTAATCATTGGACAAGAGTGGAAAAAAAAATCTCCCAAAGATGTAACATAATGGCAAACACTCATTGCCTTATATTATACTTTGCTGACAAAAGCAGAATTCAGACTTACACAGACATGTGCAGATCAGAAGGCCTGTGTGCTGTGAAATACAGAAAAAAAATGGAGTTTTTGTTCAAAATGAAATCAAAATAATTACAGTGAGATGAGATTCCTGTATTTTTTTAGTCCCTGTGATTCTCCTACATGTGAGTGCCATTTATGAACTTGACCTTGCCCCAAAAGGGAACAGATATTCTGTAGCATGAAAACAAAGGCATCAGATTCTGAGTTTTTTTAAGTTTAGAAATGGATAAAACAGTACTTTTCTTCCCTCCACCAACTGCCAACTGTGCCTTAGACTAGATGAAAATCCTCCAAAAGCACCATATATCCTGCCCTCCACTGCCCAATATTCATAGTTGGGTTGGAGGTTAAAAAAAAAAAAAAAAAGTCCTCAGTTAATGTGAGAAGTTAAAAAGTAGAATATAGTTTTTCCCAGCTTCACTGAAACATTGGAAAGTTCCCACACCATCAGAGTGTGAAGAGAACAATAAGAAATAGATTGTCATTGATCAAAGCGAGAACTTCTCATTGACCCACCCAGGTGTTGTAGCAGCCCAGAGAGGTGTGAGAGGGCAGCCAAACCTCTCCTGTGCCTCAAGAGAGATGAGGAAATTAGAAGAGAGAAGGGAGAGAGGAAGAGAGAGAAAGAATCTGTGGGACATGTCTAATGGCCCTGCCACAGTGTAAGTAGCATGAGATGTACAACCAAAGGACCACGGGACAGGCAGAAGACTCGACTGACACCAATGGCAGGATGGCTACATCAAAGGGCCAGGTGGGACAAAATACTTACTGGAGAAGGACAGAAGACAGATGGGGACCCTCTTAACATAGTTTTTCTAAGATTTCTGGCAGCAGACTATGTGGGAGTTTGTGATAAAAATCTACAGCTAGGGGCCAGGCACAGCCTACTCTGTTTACCTGCAAGACTATGGTCGATGTAGGACTCCCATTCCTTCTGGTTGACCTACAAGACCCAAGACTAATGCATAACCTCCTCGTTCGTTGGTTGTGATCTTGTATCTAATCCATATGGGACTGAGGAGTTTTGGGGGGGGACAGTCCTTTCAGCATCGTCCTTGCTCCCCCCCTCTCCCAGGTGACTTGTTTCTTCCTCATTCTGCTCCTGAGTGCCATCAGGAAGGGGCCCCCAAATGCCTGGCAGAGGGAAGCGATGCACGGAGGGAGGCCTGGTGCTTGTATGAAGTGGGATGTCACTCAGTGCTCAGGGAGCTGTCATACCCTCAAGGCAAAGCTGTCCTCCTTTTCCCTGAGCCACAATCTTGGATGCCAGACCCATACTCTAGGCCAGGAGTGTCTTTACATCACCCTAGGGCTGTGAAGCAAGAAGATTCCGTGGGGTCCCCAGTGGGAGAGGAGCAGCGCTTCCAATAGGCAAGGGTGAGTCTCCCCAGTTTGCCCTCCCCAGGCCAGTGTTCTCCCAGGCCCATCCCCGAAACGGAAAACCTACTCTCTTCAAGGGTCTGTCCTTCCAGCCCTACCTGCTCCGCTGGGCCACGAGAACCTGGAAACGGTGGCGTCTGGCTTCCCATGCCAGCATCCATTCGGCCCCCAACTTTTGCCCACATGACCCACAGAAGAGACTCAGGAGAGCTATGCGGAGAAACTAGAACAGGCTTTAATTAATGAAATGAACACTACCTAAAGGTTCTGAGAGGAACGTGGGGAGAGGGGGAGGGGAAATCTGTGGGCAGCGGCAGGAGTCCCAGGAGCTGTGGGACTGGAGGCCAAAGGGACACGATCTCCATGTACTGTCCCAAGGCCCATGGCCCCTGGGATCACAGACGAGGCCTCAGGCCCCCACCTTCCTTAAAAATGGTAGGTCAGGGATTGGGAAGTTTTCCCAATGTTGGATGGCAGGCTGGGAGTCCGGTCTTGCTCCAGTACCAGGCTTGATTTGTGTCTCCCGTTCCACACTAGTCTTGCACCGGTGTCACATGGAAGGACACCACTAGATAATTCTCCAGGTAGTTATTGGCTCAGCGGAGCCTCTGCCTCTTGGGCCCTTAGGAAGTGGGCTGTGATGGGGGAGAAGATGGTTTCTTGCACGGTGCAGCTCTTTTACGTCCTCTTAGGTGCTGGGAACGGGATGACGGGTTCCTGGTGGCAAGGCTGGTGTGGGCCGTGCTGACCACAAAGCTGGTGGTGCTAGGAGGAGAGGCCAGGACGCCCCCGTCACCGCGGGAAGCCTTGCTGGAAGTGCCGCCGTCCGATCTGGACCTCTCCTTGGTCTGGTGCCTGGGGATGTGACGCGAGGGAGGAGCACTCGGGGCTCCCGACACAGGCTGGTTCGTTGTGCTGGCTCCTGTGGTCCCCGACAGGGTGCTCTGGCGTGGGCGGCCCCCTGTGTTCAGGCCCAGGCTTGCCCTGGAGCCCTGCGGGCCACTTGGGGCCCTGCTCGTTGCTGCTGAGATGCAGAGTGCCGCAAATCTGGAGCACAGATCGGCAACATCATCTCCTCTCCCCAAAACTGGGGATGCTGCCGAAAGCCCCATGCTGATGGGGGCCGGCATTGTGGTGCCAGTTGGGGGACCGGGGTGCTGGCTGTTGGGCCCAGCATGGGACACAGCGCCGGACAGTTGGGGGGCCGCTGTCAAGGCAGGGGCAGCGGTAGTGGGCTGGGATGTGCAGGAAGATGGCTTATTGCCCGGTGAAGCTCTTTTGCACCTAATCAGTCTCTGGGCAGGGGATGAGGGGGTCTTGGTGGCAAGGCTGGTGTGGGCCGTGCTGACCACAAAGGCGGTGGTGCTAGGAGGAGAGGCCAGGATGCCCCCGTCCCCGCGGGCAGCCTTGCTGGAAGTGCCGCCGTAAGATCTGGACCTCTCCTTGGTCTGGTGCCTGGGGATGTGACTAGCGGGAGGAGCACTCGGGGCTCCCGACACAGGCTGGTTCGTTGTGCTGGCTCCCGTGGTCCCCGAAAGGGTGCTCTGGCGTGGGCGGCCCCCTGTGTTCAGGCCCAGGCTTGCCCTGGAGCCCTGCGGGCCACTTGGGGCCCTGCTCGTTGCTGCTGAGATGCAGAGTGCCGCAAATCTGGAGCACAGATCGGCAACATCATCTCCTCTCCCCAAAACTGGGGATGCTGCCGAAAGCCCCATGCTGATGGGGGCCGGCATTGTGGTGCCAGTTGGGGGACCGGGGTGCTGGCTGTTGGGCCCAGCATGGGACACAGCGCCGGACAGTTGGGGGGCCGCTGTCAAGGCAGGGGCAGCGGTAGTGGGCTGGGATGTGCAGGAAGATGGCTTATTGCCCGGTGAAGCTCTTTTGCACCTAATCAGTCTCTGGGCAGGGGATGAGGGGGTCTTGGTGGCAAGGCTGGTGTGGGCCGTGCTGACCACAAAGGCGGTGGTGCTAGGAGGAGAGGCCAGGATGCCCCCGTCCCCGCGGGCAGCCTTGCTGGAAGTGCCGCCGTACGATCTGGACCTCTCCTTGGTCTGGTGCCTGGGGATGTGACTAGCGGGAGGAGCACTCGGGGCTCCCGACACAGGCTGGTTCGTTGTGCTGGCTCCCGTGGTCCCCGACAGGGTGCTCTGGCGTGGGCGGCCCCCTGTGTTCAGGCCCAGGCTTGCCCTGGAGCCCTGCGGGCCACTTGGGGCCCTGCTCGTTGCTGCTGAGATGCAGAGTGCCGCAAATCTGGAGCACAGATCGGCAACATCATCTCCTCTCCCCAAAACTGGGGATGCTGCCGAAAGCCCCATGCTGATGGGGGCCGGCATTGTGGTGCCAGTTGGGGGACCGGGGTGCTGGCTGTTGGGCCCAGCATGGGACACAGCGCCGGACAGTTGGGGGGCCGCTGTCAAGGCAGGGGCAGCGGTAGTGGGCTGGGATGTGCAGGAAGATGGCTTATTGCCCGGTGAAGCTCTTTTGCACCTAATCAGTCTCTGGGCAGGGGATGAGGGGGTCTTGGTGGCAAGGCTGGTGTGGGCCGTGCTGACCACAAAGGCGGTGGTGCTAGGAGGAGAGGCCAGGATGCCCCCGTCCCCGCGGGCAGCCTTGCTGGAAGTGCCGCCGTACGATCTGGACCTCTCCTTGGTCTGGTGCCTGGGGATGTGACTAGCGGGAGGAGCACTCGGGGCTCCCGACACAGGCTGGTTCGTTGTGCTGGCTCCCGTGGTCCCCGACAGGGTGCTCTGGCGTGGGCGGCCCCCTGTGTTCAGGCCCAGGCTTGCCCTGGAGCCCTGCGGGCCACTTGGGGCCCTGCTCGTTGCTGCTGAGATGCAGAGTGCCGCAAATCTGGAGCACAGATCGGCAACATCATCTCCTCTCCCCAAAACTGGAGGTGCTGCCGAAAGCCCCATGCTGATGGGGGCCGGCATTGTGGTGTCAGTTGGCTGGCTATTGAGCCCAGCATGGGACACAGCGCCGGGCATTTGGGGGGCCATTGTCAAGGCAGGGGCAGCGGCAGCGGGCTGGGATGTGCAGGAAGATGGCTTGTTGCCCGGTGAAGCTCTTTTGCACCTAATCAATCTCTGGGCAGGGGATGAGGGGGTCTTGGTGGCAAGGCTGGTGTGGGCCGTGCTGACCACAAAGGCGGTGGTGCTAGGAGGAGAGGCCAGGACGCCCCCGTCCCCGCGGGCAGCCTTGGTGGAAGTGCCGCCGTCCGATCTCGACCTCTCCTTGGTCTGGTGCCAGGGGATGTGACTAGCGGGAGGAGCACTCGGGGCTCCCGACACAGGCTGGTTCGTTGTGCTGGCTCCCGTGGTCCCCGACAGGGTGCTCTGGCGTGGGCGGCCCCCTGTGTTCAGGCCCAGGCTTGCCCTGGAGCCCTGCGGGCCACTTGGGGCCCTGCTCGTTGCTGCTGAGATGCAGAGTGCCGCAAATCTGGAGCACAGATCGGCAACATCATCTCCTCTCCCCAAAACTGGGGATGCTGCCGAAAGCCCCATGCTGATGGGGGCCGGCATTGTGGTGCCAGTTGGGGGACCGGGGTGCTGGCTGTTGGGCCCAGCATGGGACACAGCGCCAGGCATTTGGCGGGCCGCTGTCAAGGCAGGGGCAGCGGTAGTGGGCTGGGATGTGCAGGAAGATGGCTTGTTGCCCGGTGAAGCTCTTTTGCACCTAATCAATCTCTGGGCAGGGGATGAGGGGGTCTTGGTGGCAAGGCTGGTGTGGGCCGTGTTGACCACAAAGGCGGTGGTGCTAGGAGGAGAGGCCAGGACGCCCCCGTCCCCGCGGGCAGCCTTGGTGGAAGTGCCGCCGTCCGATCTGGACTTCTGCTTGGTCTGGTGCCAGGGGATGTGACTAGCGGGAGGAGCACTCGGGGCTCCCGACACAGGCTGGTTTGTTGTGCTGGCTCCCGTGGTCCCCGACAGGGTGCTCTGGCGTGGGCGGCCCCCTGTGTTCAGGCCCAGGCTTGCCCTGGAGCCCTGCGGGCCACTTGGGGCCCTGCTCGTTGCTGCTGCGATGCAGAGTGCCCCAAATCTGGAGCACAGATCGGCAACATCATCTCCTCTCCCCAAAACTGTGGGTGCTGCCGAAAGCCCCATGCTGATGGGGGCCGGCATTGTGGTGCCAATTGGGGGGCCGGGGTGCTGGCTGTTGGGCCCAGCATGGGACACCGTGCCAAGTACCTGGGCGGCAACTGCCAAGCCAGGGGCAGCTGCAGTGGGCTGTGATGTGGCGGAAGATGCCTTATTACACGTTGCAGCTCTTTTGCACTTAATCATACGCAGGGCAGGGGATGAGGGGGTCTTGGTGGCAAGGCTGCTCTGGGCCTTGCTGACCAGGGACGTGGGGCCACTAGGAGGAAAGGCCAGGATGCTCCCGTCCCTGCAGGCAGCCTTGCTGGAAGTGCTGTAGCCGTCTGATCTGGACCTCTTCCGGCTCAGTTTCCTGGGGATGTGACTGAAGGGAGGGAAACTCGGGGCTCCCGACACAGGCTGGTTCGTCGTGCTGGCTCCAGCGGTCCCCGACAAGGTGCTCTGGCGTGGGCGGCCCCCTGTGTTCAGGCCCAGGCTTGCCCTGGAGCCCTGCGGGCCATTTGGGGCCCTGCTCGTTGCTGCTGAGATGCAGAGTGCCCCTAATCTGGAGCACAGACCTGCAACATTATCTCCTCTCCCCAAAACTGTGGGTGCTGCCGAAAGCCCCATGCTGATGGGGGCCGGCATTGTGGTGCCAGTTGGGGGGCCGGGGTGCTGGCTGTTGGGCCCAGCATGGGACACAGCGCTGGGCAAGTGGTGGGCCGCTGTCAAGCCAGGGGCAGCAGCTGCGCCAGGGGCGAGGACAGCAGAGGAGGTAACCGAGGCTGGCTGGGCACTGGGACGGGTCCCCCGGGAGGCAGATGCAGGTAAGGGAACCACATAACCTACCTGGGTGCCACTGCCCAAGGACAGCTGGACTATTGCCGTGCTCAGGGCCTGGAGTGGGTCTGGAGCCTGAGCTGCCGGCTGTCCATGCGCGGGAGAGATTTGAAGGGTGCTCGCTCCGGGCCACTGCCCACCAACAGCCCCGAGTGGGGCCTGGGCAGTGGATCCCGGGTTGCCCCTACCTCCAGGCAGTGCAGGCAGCCCTGGGGGGACTGTGACTGAGGCTGTGATGTCCCCGGACGGCATCGAGAGTGCCTGGGTAGATGCAACGTTGCTCCCACTGCAGCCAGGGTGAAACCCCAAGGGGAGAGGCTGGGAAGAACTGGAGCAGTCCCTGGAGGTGACCTGGGAGTCAGAGGCTGGCAGGGGAGCAGCCACTGCAGCAGGCAGGGCCAAGGCACTGGATGGGCTAGCTGGGCCACAGCTGCAGGTGGCCTCTGTGTCCCCTCGAAGAGCATCTTGGATGCGCTGGAGAGCAGCTTTTTTTTCCCGGTCCAGGTCCTCAACAGTCACTCGAAACCCCGGCTCAGGGGGTGATGGCAGCCTCAGAGGCTCCCCTCGCCTGTGTGGCAGCAGAGGAAACTTGCGTTTTCGGGGCCTGGAACAGTCAGCTGGGGATGAGCAGTTCCTCTGCGCTGCCTTCTGCCCCGTGGTGGTATCGGCAGCCTTTTCCGGCTGGTTCTTTTGGCAAAGTGCAGGCACTCCGGCAGGACACAAGGGGCTCTCTTGGCTGACTTTTTTGGGGGACCTCGGGGGCTGCGAGGCCTGACTTGTGGCCAGACGCCTCTTCTTCTGGACCGGGTGGCAGCCCCTGGTGGAACTGTAAGAACTGGTGATGGCATTTCGAGTGGGGCAGGAGCTCCTGTGGGAGCTGGGGGACTTCTTATTGTATGGGTCTTCTGAGCTCTCTTTCCGGGGGACGGCTCTCAGCAGAGGCCCAGGCCTGGGCACAAAGGAAGAGAGGCCTCCGTGGACCCCCAGGCGCCTAAATGCCCCCTGTGGGGCTTCAGTGCCTTTAGGGTCCTTTCTGTGAGTCTCTATCTGGGCTGTCCCTTTGCCGCTCTGTCTGGGATTTCTGCACACCTGCTCCGCTGTGGAGTCACCATGGTCATTTCTGGGTGTTGAGGGCCGCAGCCCAGTGATGACCCGCTTCTGCAGCAGACAGGGGGTGACCGTGTCCACGATGGACTCGGAGCGGCAGCGGCAGGACATCTGTGATCTGGCATCTGACAGCACTGATTTCAGCCGGCAGCCCCACCTACAGGAGGAGGTAAGAAGCCCCAGAAGAAAGCGCGGGGTCGCCAGGGTCCCGGAGTACCTTCTCCAAGCTGCTAGGACTGAGCGCGGATGCCAACTTGCGGGGTACTTGGAGGACCGCCTGTGAGTGGACCCCGGGGCCTGGACCGCCGGGCGAGCCCTGGCCTCCAAGAGTTGTCTGCGGCCACAGTGAGCCCGGTGGGGGCGGACCAGCCCTCCTGGCAGGTGCGGACCCCGCAGAGCCCGGGGATGGGGGGAGGGGCATGGCCTGCTCAAGGAGGTGCCCATAGAGCAGTCCGGTAAGGTCAGACGCTGAGGATAGCGAACTAGGCTCGCAGCGCTCTCCTTCAGCTGCCAAGTCACGGCTGAAGGCCTAGAGCACAATGCAGGGCCTGTTGCCAGGACACAGCTTTAGAACCTGGAACCTGAGGAGTGAGCGCGCGTGCAGGAACCCCTGTGCACGCGCACAGCTTCTGTTGGGTCACCGCCCAGTGCAAGAATCAGGCCTGCAGAGGCGCCATGGGGGGGTCAACTCCCTTGTTCCCAACCCTTGGGGGATTCACAGATCTCTTGGGCTTGAAGGCTGAACTGAGGAAGGGGAATGGGAGTGCAGTGGGTGCCAGCCATCTCCCCTGGCTGGGCCTGAAGCACTAAGGGACAAGAGTTGGTCCCATAGCCGCGCCCCTGCAGACCCATCAGCCGGGCATGGCAGGGCTACATGCATTTTCTCTTCCCTGGGCAAGTGCCTGCATTGCCTCCTTCTCTGGGTGTCAGGCCCTTTGGTTCTGGGTGACATCTTGGACGGTGGGCTCACATGTTGTGCGACTCTGGCCTCTAGGAGACGCTCTGAAGACCTTTAGGGTTCTTTACCCATTTTGATTAATCCAGCAACAGGGTGAAGGTCCAAGTGGGCATTCCTGGTGCTCTCTGGGCTTTTCTCTCTCGCTGCTGCTGCCACTCGGAACCGAATTCTCACCACTGACTGCGGCAACTGCCATGCCAAGTTCTTCCTGTCTGTCCATCCCTATCCAGTCCTCAGAGGCACTTTAAGAAGGAGGGAGTCTTCTCCCCCCTGTTCCGTAGTTGGGGACGCTGAGACACGCAGATGATTCACCGCCTGTCCCAGGTCATCCAGCTGGCAGGCTGATGCCACCCTGAGTCCATGCTGAGAGCTGGGTCCTAGAGGCTTGCAGGCCTGGCTAGAGCTCAGGCCCTGACCTTCCCTCATCCGTATAGGTCTTAGAGCTTGTTGGACACAGGTGGGAAGGGGGAGAAGGTGCTGAGCAGCCCCCACACTGGGACTGGGGCTTGAGTGGGGCCTGTTCCCTGTAGCCTGGCCCTGACCCCGACAGCTACATTTGCAGTGTGGGGTGGACCCCTGTCCCCCACGGGGCCCTTTGCCACTCTCCCAGGAAGTACAGCTTGGGCTTTAAGGGTGCTGGCCTGAGCATGCAAAAAAGGTGGCCTGGGGGCTGAGAGATGACGCTGACTGCCGTGGACACGGTGGCAGGTAGTTGGGAAAGATGGGGCAGCAAGCAGACAGAGAAGCAGAGAAGGGACAGCACTGCAGAAGGAGGTGGTAGGGGAGAGGAACAGAGGGGACTGACAACACACACACACACACACACACACACACAAGCACATGCACACGCACACACAGAGAAACAGGGCAGATAGGAAAGAGGGGAGGAGCAGCGACCCAGGGATACAGTGAGGCCATCTAGATCCTGCTCTTCCTCCTGGCTGCTCGTCAGGTCCCCAGTGGGCAGGTCACCCCCACTGTGTCCTAGTCAGTCTCTTCCTCATCTGCATAGCAGTTTGGTGGGACCCTGTATCTGCTTGCACAAGTGGGTGGAATCTACCATTCCCTGTGTCCAGGGCTGGCCTAGTACCAGAGCTTTCATCTGCTCATGGCCCAACCCACACCAGGGGCACACAGAGACTTCAAGCAATGAGAGCTCCTGAGGCCACAGACATGCTTCCGGGGGCTCAGGAGGCTGAAAACTTGGCCTGGGAAGAGACTTTCTTTCCCTGGCGGTTAGCAGCTGAAAACGGTTCCCCCCAGGCCAGGAGCCAGCTGTGTTCTTGGATAGTCTGTGACCATGGAGTTGAACATGCTTTCCAATTGTTCAGTAACGGGAGTCCCAACATAACCTGGCTCACATATTTTTATATGTGGATATAGATTTTTATCTATCCGTAGAAAAAATGACAAAATTCTTTGTTTTTAGAGGTTATTTCTCATACCTGAATTCATCTCTACACCATGGGGGGGTCGGTGGGCAGACTCAAACTCACAACCCTGAGACCAAGCATCACACACTCTACCGAATGAGCCACCCGGGCAGCTCGTCTTTTTAGAGGTTATTTCTAAAATTCTGCCTTAAAATTTTTTAAAGATTTTATTTACATATTTGTCAGAGAGAGATGGAGAGCACAGGGGGAGGGGTTGTAGCAGAGGGGGAAGCAGACTCCCCTTTGAGCAGGGAAACCAATGCGGGCCTCCATTCCAGGACCCCAGCATCATGACCTGAGGAAAGGCAGATGCTTAACACACATAGACAGTCAGGGGTCCCAAAAATTCTGCCTCGAATTATCAATTTATTTATTTCTTATTAATTGCATTAATTATTAATTATTAATTTTTATTTTATTATTTTTCCTTTATTTTATTTTAAAATTAATTTATTTTATTATTTTATTTATTATTATCATCATTATTATTTAGCATTTATTTTATTTTATTCTTTATTTATTATTTAAGGACAAGCTTAGGGAGTCTGTGACACTCACCCAGGCTCCCTGTGAGCCTGCTGTCTGGGACTATAAATAGGAACATTTGCTGATAGAACTGTAGGCCAAGGCAAAAATGGCCCTCTGGACATGTATCTGGGGACCTAAAGAATCAGAAATAAAGATTGGTCACTGACTAACTAAACCTACATTCCCAGAGCTAAAAGCAGATCCCTCTGAAAATAGAGAATTGCAACAATAAAGTGAAAACGAACAGCAAGAAAGTCAAATGACTCAAACATCGATATCAAAAAGCAAAGGCATGTCATGACTGAAACAAAGCAGAAGGCCCTTGAAAGTAGTCACTCTAAGATGGAAAAACTGATGTGACCAAAATAATTCAGAGAGGAAATAGGGTTTAAATACCGAATAAAAATAGGTCTCAATGATTCTAAAGACCCACGTCCATTTTAAAAACTGCAGGGCCCCCCTTTCCAGCTGTCCAACCAGAACCTGGAAAGCACACACAGGTGCTGCAGTGATGGGGGAGGCACAGAGACAGATGGAGGAGGCCCCCTCGCTTGGATGTCTGGGACCCAGGAAGCCCCATAGATTCTAGAAGGGGACCTTGGCCCTGACATCCCCAGGGCACAGAGCCACAGGGCACCAGGGCCCTTGCTGGTCTGAGCTCACTGTGTTTTCTGTAGCTGAGAGTGTCTACAAATGTCCCCCAGGAGAGACTTCACCTAGGCATTTGGTAGGGCAGACTTCAAGGGACTGGTCCCCTGGGCAGTGATGTGATGTGCAGGAAAGTGGGAGACTCTAGGCTTCGGGATGAACAGGCTCAGTCCCACCCCTGAGCCCCGCGAGCAGCAGTGGCCCTGATGACACAGGGTGGAAACGGTCACCCTTTCCCTGCCTCCCTCCCCCGCCACACATGAAAACTCATCATGAGACCAACACAGCCAAAATGCACAGTTCATGGAGCTCCCCCTTCCTTATGGGAATCCTTTCCTTTCTTAAACCTGAGCCAAACCTGAAGGTGCTTAAAATAAAAGGGAGTATGCTATGGTAAAAAAAAAAAAAAAAAAAAAAAAAAAACCTACAGCTAGAAAATTAGGGTTTTTTTTTTTTTTTGCATATTGGAGATTTATGATGAGAAATTTAAACCTACTACAAAATAGAAATGTTTATATTATTACAATCCATTTACATGGTTACCATAGACACATTTCTATACATAGTAACTCTACTGAGTGGGATTTTTCTATTCTATATTTCTATTTCATTCATCAAGGAAGATATCACCCTACTGTCACTAGCATAAACAACAGAAATGTTACCTGATGGATAGGTGTCAACATAATGTGTCTAAATGCATTTTATTACATTGTTTGCAAAGTTTCTTTGTCACTAGGGTAAAGGAATGGGGAGCCCTAAAATGCAGAATTCAACTCTAGTCTCATGAAGTTCTCATGTGTTTTGGGGAAGAAATACAAATTATCTGAGTGTCAACTTTTTCATCTTTAAGAGTTAAATGGGGCGCCTGAATGGTTCAATCAGTTAAGTGTCCAACTCTTGGTTTTGGTTTAGGTCATAATCTCATGGGTTGTGAAATCCATGCTCAGTGGAGAGTCTCCTTGAAGATTCTCTTCCTCTGCCCCTCCCCCCACTTGTGCGCACACACTCTTTCTCCCTCTCAAATAAATAAATCTTTAATAAATAAATAAAAGAGAAGAGCTAATTATATCTACCTCGGGGGTTTTATTGTTGATATTGTTGCTGTTTTGAAGATAAGAAGTCAAGAGTTTCCTTTGACTTTATATTCTTAGTCAAAAATCCAGCCAAAAATATGATGTTATTAGAGTGTAAAGAATGGTAAGTAATGAAATACAAAATTATTAACCTTGTCCACATTTGCAACTAATTAATTGCCTACATTTGTGTAGTTTCTTCTCTTCCATTCATAACTCTTTTCATAATCCTTCTTCTATCCTTAGAGACCATTCTCATGCTTTGGCTTAGTTTCAAAGCAATCAAAGCCCTGTTTCTAGATCATAACTATGCATGTGCCATTAATAACCTGGGATCAGATGAATTTTCTCCTTTATTGCACCTCTTTTCAGGATCTTTCTTAAACTCATCGTATTCCAGCACATGCAACTTCTTTATTCTCCTTGGGATAATAAAGGCAGAGAGTATGTATCATGATTTTTCACTTGTTTTTTCTAAAACTTGATTTTCCATCTTTTTTAATCCCTTCCTGTTTTTCTGGCAAATTCTCAGCAACAGCTTCCTACTAACACACTCTAATTTCCAATTTCTCATGCATATTCTATACCCTCAGTCAAATCCTATTGCTTTCTAAATATTTAACTTTTATTTCTGTATTGGGCCTCCTCTCATTTAGTCCTTATATTTAGATCTTCAGATTGTTTATCAATAAATCTTAACATACAAAAATCAATGTTTCCAGACTTCAATTTTTCATACTTGTGTCCAGACCTTTGGTCTGGAATGTAGAGACTTGGAATAATATTTACAACATATGGGAAAAAGTGATTAACTCTTCACACTAATTAATATGAAATTTAAGTATCTCAAATCCATGTTTTGATTTAGTCAGCAAAGGAAAAAACAGAAAAAATATGCATTTCCCCCCTTTTCTAACTTTACCATGGGGATTAGGATATTTGGCATCTATATTTCAAATCTTAAGCCAGTCCTAGTTATGTCATTGAAAATTCATCAATTCATAACCCAGTGGTAGCAGATACCATCAACATAAGTGAAGCAAGATGAAAGAGTATCCACTTTGTTCACATAGAATTCAAGACAGAACCAGGACAAATAAAAGAAATTAAATTATTTTTTTCTTAGAGGCACAAAGTACATAAAGTCTGATCAACAATGTCTGTTCTCCCTTATATGTGGCCCCTTTTATGCTGATATAAATGTACTAATACCCCTACCTCAGGACAGGAAACTGATACACAGTGCAGTTACACAAAATTGCCAAACATCATCATAGATGGCTAAACAAATTTGGGACCACTATGGACTGAGTGGTATACTCCCAAAATCTGTACATTGAAGCTTTGACTGAATATATCTGTATTTGAAGATAGGGCCTAAAGGACATAATTAAGTTTAAATAAGATAAAAATGTGGGACTGTGATCCAGTAGAATGAATGTTCTTATAAGAAAAGGTACCCAATAGCTCATGCTATGTCCCCTCACACATGCACAAAGGAAAGAACACATGAGGACACAGTGACAAGGCAGGTGTCTGTAGGCTAGGAAGAGGGTCTTCACCAGAAATCACCCCACTTGCATCTTTATCTTGGACTTCTGGCTTCTAGAACTATAAAAATACATTTATGTTGGTTAAGAACCCCAGTCTATGGTTTTTTGTTATGGTAGTCCAAACAGATTAATACGCAAACATTTTAATTCCTTTTTCAATCCCCTCTACCTTTGCAATAATTATTCCTTGTGCACTTTTATATCAATTTACTGTCAGGCAAATATGGGGGTATTTTTCTCTCCCTTACATACACAGGATCTTAGAAAATAGAGAGTAACTTTATAACTTATATAGCACAAACTGCCCACCTAATCCTTGCAAACAAAGGGACCTTCTCTCGAGGTCATCTACACTCAAGAAAAATGTGGGAAATGTGATAGATTTCTGTCTTCAAGTAAACTCTTAATGATTTAATCTAATCCTGGGCATCCCATTTCCCTTGCTAGTAAATGCTTTAGAGGTGGGCATGGGCTTCATTCCAGATTTAAGCAGATAAACATAAACACTGCAAATATTTGAGCCAAAGAAAATTCAGTGTTGTAGATTTTCCACACAAGTGATAAAAGAGTTGAGAAACCACACAGGGGGAAGGGAAGGCAACCAGCTCTCAAACACCTCTAAATTAGAAAAATTAAGAGAATGTGAAGCCTAACCAGAGCCCAACAGTATGAATTTTCTAGATTGTCTGCAGAAGCTAGACCCACTGCCAGCCAGTCTCACAGGTATTGGAGCAATAAAGGACAAAAGCAGTTTCTGGAGATGTAGCTTGAGGGAGAAGAGAAGGAAGAGAAATAAACACTCTTTCCTCTGCTTTCCATCCTCCAACCTCTCACCAATGCCTTCCCTTTGGTCACACCTAGCCAGGAGTCTAAGAAACAGCCCAGAAAGGCCAAGCCATCCCATGACAGAGAGCAAAGAGACCAGAACTAGCAACATGTGCGTCCCACTCCTGACAAATGTTAAGAAAGTCTACCAGGCAGCTTCTACCAAGTATTTCCTTTTTCATAAAAGCAGTCAAACAAGAAGAAATAACCTCTTCTTCTGTTGAGCATAGTTAGTCTGTATACAGTGCTAGGAGCTGCTACAGCCAGCTGGTCACCGGGAGGGGAGCTAGTGAAGACAAGGGGGATGGCAGGGAAGAGTCAGCATCCTTAATATTGTTATTTAGTCAAGGAATTAATAACTCCTTAAGCTACTCTACTTTAAAACTTTGTTTAGTGGATTATGTTCTTTCTTTTTTTTTTAATTAATTTTTTATTTTTTATAAACATATATTTTTATCCCCAGGGGTACAGGTCTGTGAATCACCAGGTTTACACACTTCACAGCACTCACCAAAGCACATACCCTCCCCAATGTCCATAATCCCACCCCCTTCTCCCAAACCCCCTCCCCCCAGCAACCCTCAGTTTGTTTTGTGAGATTAAGAGTCACTTATGGTTTGTCTCCCTCCCAATCCCATCTTGTTTCATTGATTCTTCTCCTACCCACTTAAGCCCCCATGTTGCATCACCACTTCCTCATATCAGGGAGATCATATGATAGTTGTCTTTCTCTGCTTGACTTATTTCGCTAAGCATGATACGCTCTAGTTCCATCCATGTTGTCGCAAATGGCAATATTTCATTTCTTTTGATGGCTGCATAGTATTCCATTGTGTATATATACCACATCTTCTTGATCCATTCATCTGTTGATGGACATCTAGGTTCTTTCCATAGTTTGGCTATTGTGGACATTGCTGCTATAAACATTCGGGTGCATGTGCCCCTTTGGATCACTACGTTTGTATCTTTAGGGTAAATACCCAATAGTGCAATTGCTGGGTCATAGGGCAGTTCTATTTTCAACATTTTGAGGAACCTCCATGCTGTTTTCCAGAGTGGCTGCACCAGCTTACATTCCCACCAACAGTGTAGGAGGGTTCCCCTTTCTCCGCATCCTCGCCAGCATCTGTCATTTCCTGACTTGTTGATTTTAGCCTTTCTTATTCGGAGTTGTTCTTTTAGGTTTCTTAAAGCCAAAAGCATCCTTAAATGATATAGTCTGTTTTCCAGTTATTCCCTATAGAAATTCTTGCCAAAGTTCTCATGAAGAATTTTCACAGCATACTAATAACTAAAACAATAAAAAAGAGTGAAACCTGAAATAAGATATCAGCATCAAAGTAAATAAATCATACAGGTCTGAATACATAGTCCAGTGCAATGGGATAATGTGTTAAATCTGCAAAAGGTATACAATGGCAGACTGACAAAATCAAAGAGACTAATTTAAATGGGAGCTGCTGAGTCAATAGACTGGTTCTGTGTATATGACTATGAACAAATAGATTGCCTTTTCCTATCACATTAATCTTTAGTGTTATTGTTGACTGAAGCATCAGAGGCTTTGGCAGTGGGTGGACATCACTGCAAGCAGTGACTGGGACAATCACTATATCCCCATTGCCCATGTAAAGAAAGGTATGCGTTATGATAAGAATACCAGAACTTGAATTTTTAAGTTAATCTATTTCATTTACCCCATGTTAACACATGTTCTGAGAAAGATTGCCTTAGTTATTTATTCTACTCTACCAAAGATTACATTTTGCCTTTCTAAAATATTATATTTTAGAATATTTTACATTATAAACATGTTCACATTATAAACATGTTCACATTATAAACATGAGCCTTATAATTTTATATATGAGAATATCTATATTATTGACATAACTACCACAATTGTTGTGAAGGAAAATATAATCAACCACATTTCTCATGAGTTATTACACATAATGCCTTTGATATGTGAGAAGATAAAATAGTTAGTGGTGCTAATGTGAGAGTAACATGAATTTCAAACCTGAATTTGTCCCAAATGGGCTCTGTGATCTTGGATAAGTCACTTAATTTCTATGAGGTTTTTTTTTAAAGGATAATTTCTGGCTTCCCAAATCTAGAGGATCTTTGAGAGAATTAAATTCTACAGTATATATATTTAGCACAATGCTGGGCATTTATTAGAGCCCCCAAAACAATATTCTTAGCTTTATCTCTAGATCATCTCCACCTAAATTTAGAGAACTACCCTGACCCACCTCCCTCCTCAAGCTGGAACTCACTGTTACACAACCATAGATACCTATTATAACACAAAAATTAATTTATTTTTTCCTCCATGCAACTAAAACTGAGTGAGTCTAAGGAATGTAGCTCAGTATTTTATCTCCAGAACTTAGTATAGTGCTTTGTTGTCACACAGTAGGCATATAATAGAATATCTGCTAAATGAATGAGTATAATTACTCTTACCTTCTGGGTTGTTGTTTGATTGCTTGTTTTTCTGCATTTCCCCCTCTCAATCAACTTTACACATGAAGACTGCAGGCTGCTTGTTACTAAGTCAGAATGAGGCCATTTGGTTTGAGAAGTTACAGAATTAGAGGAAATTTATTTTTCAACAACTTAATATGAAGCACAGTTAAAATCTTCCCTGTTGGAACACAGGCAATGTCACTCTCTTTAAGACTTTCACACCGACATCACTTTTATTGGAAATAGTTTGCATTCCCTTCTGCAATATTTTCTGCCTGGAGGAAAGGCATTTGGGAACTTTAATCTTAAAATACCAACACTGCTTAAGAAGAACCCTACAGAAGAGTAGAAAGTGAAGGACTGCAAAGGAGAGAAAGATGAAAGGAAGGGTGCTAGAGGCCTGGCAGGTGTTAGTTCTCAAGTTAGTGCACAACTGCCTGAATTTTAATAGCCAAGGTCAAAAACTCAAAAAAGCATTTTAAATGTTTATTTCACTCTAGAATCCATTTTTTTTCCTGATTGATTTTTGTGATCAATTCTAAGTAAGGTCACCAAGTAACTCTGACTGTAATTACCCTGTGTAGAAAAACTAGTTAAAACACACACACACACACACACACACACAGTAGCAAAAACTTGGGGCATACATATATTGGGAAATAAATATTCAAAGAAGTACTAAAAGTTTTGTCTTGTCTTCCTCATTTGTTCATCATGTATCTAATGAAGTGAATACCTGAGGCTTGTATAAATTGCCTTTATTATGCATTGAGACTGCAAGTGTTTAATTCTGTTAAGAATTCCCCTTGTTTATTTTCACTGATACCTGAAAACATGAGCCTCAAGATCAGCTTTATCATGCGTGGAACATAAGCAGCTGATGTCCACCCCTCAAAGGACTGCAGGTTCTTCTACGGTCTTGCCTGGAAATCAGCCCCATGTATTCCCCAAGTGGATGGTAGCCATCAGAGAGGACTGAGGAGACCCACTGAGGCATTGACATGCTACCCCAAGATAAACTTGCTTCATAGCAGGACTGAAGTTGTCTCCTAGTTCTGACTGGTGGGTTTCTAGTAACAAATTCACTGCCTTATTCATCTATCCCATTCCCAAATATACTCCTTTGAGGTCTAGGGTTGCATAACTTTCCCTGTAGATATTAAAAAATCTACCAACTAATCGGCAACCTCCCCACCCAAAAGAATTAACATCAAGTTCCCCAGATTTGCTTCTGAGACAGACTTCATTTTTCCTTTTCTCTGAAAATCCAGGCATTACCCTATATCCACACTTTGACCCATTCTACATTCTTTAGTGCTTCTAAAAATAAATAAATAAAATAAAATTCACTCTAGATGTCCTAGAAGCACATATTCTTAAACATTCCCTGGAGAATTACAATACTCATTACAAAACCTCTTGAAATTATCCATCATTTTTTTTTCCAGGCTTTTAGTAATATGTTTATGTAAATATTTACAAGAGAATTAAAATGATTGCTGTTCTTCCATTTATGTCCCAGAAAAGAATATGGTTTTTGTTAAGTATTCAGGTTTGATACAACTAAAAGTTGTTAATATAAGGGGCACCTGGGTGGCTCAGTAGGTTAAGCCTCTACCTTCGGCTCAGATCACGATCCCAGAGTCCTGGGATCTAGCCCGGCATCAGGTTCTCTGCTCAGAGGGGAGCCTGCTTCCCTTCCTCTCTCTCTGCCTGCCTCTGTCTACTTGGGTCAAATAAATAAATAAAATCTTTAAAAAAAAAATTTAAAAAATAGTTGTTAATATAAAACAGCCTAAGAAAAAAACTACAAAGAACACATAATGGTTGAACCAATTTAGGTCTGTTGTGTATCAACTTGCTGCAGCAAGAGAGGGTATGCAAAGGCATTAGGGGATGTCTCAGAAAGAAAGAAGTGGGCCCTTTAAAGGAGGGCCCCCTTAGAGGGAATGGGCAATGCTGAATGATTTAAGAAGGTCTAGGGGAATAGGGGGCAAGATCATGATTAGACAATAGCTTAGAATTTGGCTTCTATGTCATCTCTGTTCAAGAGACAGAAGGAACAAAGTGGGGCAAAGGAAGTTATAGATAAGAAAGCACTAATCACCCAAAAGAAGAGAAATGGCAGTCATTATTCAGCCAAAGTGTGACCTGTGGAAAGCATTGTTTATATAACTATGACCTTATCATGTTAGGATTTGTTAAGAATAGGGACAGCATAATCTGAGCAGGGCTGCAAAAATATTCAGGGTCGTATTTCCTTAGAAAATACAAAGTGAAGATATATGTAGAACATTGTGCTCAAAAAACCCTCATAGAAGCTCTGTATCTATTCTGAAAATAGAAGTTGCTTTTCTGTGTCATTGTGACCCATGTGGGCTCATATCCTGCAGACAAGAATGACATGTTCCATTCTTCCAAATGTGATTTCACATAGCAAGGTTTGAAATATGTGCAATTTTAGAGACAAGTTTTCTTAGCACTCTGCATTTCCCTGATGCTAATAAAAGCATAAGTTTCTTTATTTCAGATTTATTTTTCTAAAGAAATTATTTGTGTTTTTAATCATAATTGTTAGGAAGGAGTTAGTTGAGTAAAAATGATCTCACTCTTAAAATGGTAGGCTTTGCTTCATTAAATATTATAATCTTACCATACAAATAGGATTCCACTTTCTTCTCTCAGAACTTCACCATTTAGTCAACTATTTTAGAACTTATTTTTAAAATACTTTTGTGCAAATTTTTTGTCTCTGTGCAAAAGTTTTATCTCTAAGCATTATCTTTCTTAATGCTTAATAATGTGATTATAATTATTGTTCCAGTTTCATTCATTTTATAAAATATCTGTCTTCATGGTTAAAATGGAAAGGATCAGGAGTTTTCTTCTAATGTGGTCTTATTTCTAACCTCATATTTCATAATTTTCTCTAAAAAGAGGCAGGGAAAAGAAAAATTTTCCTGCATTTTGTTAAGGTGGTAAGCACTCATATCTTGAATTCCATAAAGATATATGAAGTGTCAACTATAGTCCTGTCATTGTGCAAAGTGTCTTGGATACCAAAATAAACAAGTTCCAGTGGCCTGCCTCTCATTCACAGTGCTTATCCTAAAACAAAATTTTATTCCTAAATTTAGCAAAAATTAGTATTTTTATAATTGAGCAATGTATAAAGCCAATTATGTAGGTAACCTGAGAGTATACATCTATTATTTAAAGGCAAACCCCCAGATCTTACCTTTTGCAGAAGAATGTCCTACAATAGTTAATTATATAATTCAACAAGATGCTGACAACAATTCAATCAATAAGGCTTTAAAACACTCTTTTCTTGGAAATCACAGGACCACTAATCTTTGTGATGTCATTGATTTGCCCCTCCTGGGTTAACTAATTGATGCTCGTAACAACAGGGCACTCATTGTTACAAGAAAAAATAAGTATGGATTATTGTTTTCTAAAAAATAAAATGTCTTTTATGGATTTTAGAAGGAATTCTCTTCTGTTACAAATACACCAAGAGACTTCTGGAGCATGGCAAAGTCTGAAAATCCCAAGATCACCTAGTTCTCCAGATCCAACTAGATAACACCTACATCAGTGTAGTTAACCCAGAAAACAACCCAAACCTGGAAGAATAGACTTTTCACAGCTAAGTGAAGAGAATAAGATGCATCAAAGAAGGTAGGAAGGCCAGCGACACGGTCTGAGCTAAATGGACATGCAAGACTGTCCTCAGGAGAGAGGAATGCTAGGCATGGAAAAGAGAGAGAAGCAGATTTGTACATCAAGAACCCCAGGTTGAGTAATATTCCATTGTGTATATATAACACATCTTCTTTACCCATTCATCTATCAATGGACACTGAGATTGCTTTCATATTTCAACTAGTGTGAAAATTGATCCAATAGACATAGGGGTTCATGTAGTCTTTTGAATTAATGTTTTGTATTCTTTGGGTTAATACACAGTAATGGAATTACTAGATCACATAATAATTTTGTTTTTAATTTTTTGAGGAACCTCCATACTTTCTTCCACAGTGGCTGCACCAGTTTGCATTCCCACCAACAATTCAAGAGTTCATTTTTCTCCAAATCCTTGCCAACACCTGTTGTTTCCTATGTTTTTTTATTCTAGCCATTCTGATAGGTGTGAGGTGATAGCTCATGATAGTTTAATTTGTATTTCTCCGATCATGAGTGATATCGAGAATCTTTTCATGTGTCTGTTTGCCATGTCTTCTGTTCCATTTTTAATGGGATTATTTGGTTTTTGGTGACTGAGTTATATAAGTTCCTTACATATTTTGGATACTAATGCCTTATTGGATAAGTCATTTGCAAATATCTTCTCCCATCCAGTAGGTTGTCTTTTAGTTTTGTTTCCCCTGTTGAAGCTTTTAATTTTGCTGTGATCTCAGTATTTATTTTTGTTTTTGTTTCCCTTGCCTCATGAGAAATATCTACAAAAATGTTGCTATGGTCAATGTCAGAGAAGCTACTGCCCATGCTCTCTTCTCGAATTTTTAAGGTTTTTATCTCCCACAATCAGGTCTATAATCTGGTTTGAGTATAAGAAAGTAGTCTAGTTTCATTCTTTTGCATGGAGCTGTCCATTTCTCCCAACACCATTCATTAAGGAGACTGCCTTTCTCCCATTGTACATTCTTATCTCCTTTATTGAGGATTATTAGACCATATTTTTGAAAAAGTAAATTTCACTGTGGGTCCAGAGTTCACAGTTGGTAACTCCATGCTTTTCAGCAATTTAAAGACATCATTCCATTATCATTTGCTTTTTATCCTTTTTATTGAAAATTCCACTGTCAGGCTTCCTTACTGTTGATGCTCTTAAAATAATGTGTCTACCCATCTCCCAATCTTAGTCCTGGCTGTGTTTAAGTTTTTTCTTTGTCTCTGTTTTCCAGGAGTCTTATTATGATGTATCTTGGTGTGATTCAGCTTATCTTGATTGGGGTTCACATGGCTTCTTTAATCTGTATGTTGTTGTCTTTCACTGGTTTTGGAAGACTCTCAGACATTATCCTTTCAATGTATTTCCTCTTTCACATCCTGTCCCCTTTCGAACACCTATTACACACCTTGAACATTTGATTACATCCCACACATCTCTTTTGTGTTTTCTCATCTTACTTTTCTCTGAAATTCAGTTTACATTTTTTTCTATTCAACCTCTCTTCCAATTTTCTAATTTTCTCATCTTCTGCATGTAAAATGATGTCAAGTAATCACTTATTTCAGTTATTGTATTTTTTGTCTTTAAAACTTCTACATAATATTTTTCAGATTCCAATTTTCTGGTGAAATTATCCATCTTCTCATCTATTTTCTATGTTTTCTCTATTTTTGGAATACATTTACCAAATTTGCTTCAAAGTATTTTTCTGTTCATTTCTATATCTGGTTCACCTGTAGGATACTTCTGCTGTTTGCTCTTAGTTTTAGATTTTTGTCAGACGATTCATTCTTTTGACCCACCTAAAATATCTTTATCAAATATCAGACATTGCATATAAAAATATAGAAGCTCCTGATGGTACTACACTGGTGTCACTATTAAAGTTCTCTTAAAGCCAAAAAATATTTTTTCTTCCCTTTAATATCATTTTCTCATGATTTATTACAAAGTTTGATGGTACAAATTTTTGCATTATTTTGCAACTATTACTAAACATTGAGACAACTCAAGCCAAACTCATTATTGTTGAGACAAGAAGAAAACACAGATATGAGGCTGGAAAAGAAATCTGTCTCAATTTTCAAACAACTTAAAAACATATACTGAAGATGATATGATAGTAAATCTTCCAACATGATAAACAGCTGCTTTTATTCCAATATTATTCAGTGGCCATATGGACAGTGTCAGTGATGAGACAGAGAAATCTAAGGTACTTTCTTCTCCTTTATGCTGAGAGGGAATTTTGTGAGAGGTGGTGAAAAGTGATAGAAAAAGAACATACTCAAGAATTAGATCTAACTGTGCCTGCTCTGAAATACATCTCAGAATATTTGAGTTTCTTATTTTTATCCACAAAATTGAGATAATGTCTTTCCCACCATATTATTATGAGGATCAAATATTATTATTGCGCCTGACACAGAGTGGAAGATAAATTCATGATTGTGATTAGGAGCCTTGTTTTTTGTTTGTTTGTTTGTTTGTTTGTTTGTTTTGACTAGCTGGTTTGCACAGAGAATCCTAAAAATGGGCTATTCTATAGCTCCAGAGACTCAGAAAACTTCCATATATAGTACTGAATCCCTATAAAATCACTAGTTCTATTTGCACCATTGTTATGGAAGAAAAAGTGAAAGATCAAAAGAGGAAGCTCCAGAGCAAAATATTATTATTTGAGAATTGCTGAAGGTCTATTACAGATGTACATATCTTGCAATCAATTCTAGAACATAGAACAGCTTCTTAACTCTCTCTTTAGTCTTTTTTTCAAGGACTTCATGAATTGACATTTCTATTCCCCTTCTTTGCTTCCAGAACTTCCTTGAATTCAAGACTCTCAATCCAGTCTTAACCACAGAATAATTTAAATCCTTACCTAATAACATTTTCCTTAAGCATTTCACATGGTCTATTATTTCCTACGCATTTTTATTATTAGTAACTCTACTGTGATATAATAGTATAAAAAATATTAGAATCTTGAAGGATACTTAAAAGTCACTAGGAATAGATATATATTCCTGATCTTTCTTGAAATATAAAGTTAAGCCTGATTATACATAACTCCCTTCACCAACAGGGAGACCATCTTGATAAATTCATAAACCTGATGGGCTGTGGGGTAAAACAGCTCAAAGAGCATCTAGTTATATCAGAAAAAAATCTTGTTTTAACACAGGAAAATCAAATCACACCATTTCTTCTCAATAACAACCTAGGTAATTTGACATATTTTATCTTAATTCTCTGCCATTATTGTCATGTTCTAAGAAGAAGCCCCATCATGGTGAAGATAAAAATTCATCTTGGACCCTGAAGGCCAATCATACACACACACACACACACACACACACACACAGACTCACACAAGAAGTGGGACTGTTATTAGTCTCTCTGATAATTATAATCAAGACCATAAAAATTTTGAGTTAAAGAAGTCCTTTTCAACAAGATGGAGATTATTTGATTTGTATGCTTGACAAATAGAGAAAATTAATTAGGCCCTAATTGACCTGTCTTCTTCGTGATTTGTTGTAGAACAGAAACAACAATTTATTCAGTAATGACCCAAGTACTTGCACTACTGCTGCTGTTACAGGTCAGTCACACGTCTGCAGCTTGCTGCTCTAACTACTCTCAAACATTAATGAATAGACAAATAGAATCATTGAATTGCATTCAGTAAGTACCCTTTTGGCCCAGAATTTGCAACACTGATAAGTTAATATACAAGTGTGATGAGGTACCAATTTTATATGATAGAAGCAAAGACAAATTAAAGCAGACTTCCTGCTGTTCAGGCATTTTCCAGAATTATTTATAAAGAAGTAAATGACTATCAATTCTCTTGTATCATGTTTCCTTGTTAATAGAATGATTCAACTGTTAGTACCAGACATATTCTGAGGGGCCAATGCTTCATTAGAATAAAATTTAGCAGCAGTGTCATTTCATGTACATTCTAGAAATTAAGATGCCCTCCCCAATTTCATTTCATTAGCATCCACATCATCACTAAATTATACCATCATGCATGTTTTCTGATATGCTTATCCACAATATATTTTTTTAGAAGACAGTAGTGATTCTGCCTTTAAAAAGAATTTCTAGCGGGGCACCTGCATGGCTCAGTGGGTTAAGCCTCTGCCTGTAGCTCAGGTCATGATCTCAGGGTCCTGGGATCCAGCCCCACATTGGGCTTTCTGCTCAGCAGGGAGCCTGCTTCTCTCCCTCCCTCTGCCGCTCCCCCTGCTTCTTCTATTTCTCTCTCTCTCTCTCAATCTCTCTGTGCCAAATGAATAAATAAAATCTTTTAAAAAAAAGAATTTCTAGCAAATCTTAACATATAGTTTCTTGGGCAGCTATATCATATTTGCATCTCATCACTTCATGAAGTAATATTTGATGTTAAAACACCCAGACAATTCACCAAGAAGACAAAGGAAGCTATTTGGTATAGTATAGATAAGAAGACTTTTAAAAATTCTGCGCCAGGGGGCTCAGTGGGTTAAAGCCTCTGCCTTCAGCTCAGGTCATGATCTCAGAGTCCTGGGATCGAGCCCCAAATCAGGCTCTCTGCTCAACAGGGTACCTGCTTCCTCCTGTCTCTCTCTGCCTGTTTCTCTGCCTGCTTATGATCTCTGTCTGTCGAATAAATAAATAAAATCTTTTAAAGAAAAATCTGCACTTTTAAAATATTCATATTGGTGGCATAAAATGTTATAGAAAATATTATAGTCTGTCGCTCTCGACCCGCAAGAACGACCCGTAGGCGAGGTGAGTGGCAAACTTCTTTATTCACAATCTTCAGCCGGGGACCCCCCCCAGTCTAAGACCCCCAAGTATATCTCCACCAAGTGCGAACTATATCCAATCAGAGTATACCACGACTAACAAAACTACCAATCAGATGTGCACGCATCGTGCTCGTGAGCACGTATGTGACTCCATAGGTTTTCTTTGTTCTACAGATCATGCGCCTTTCCCTTGACTCCTGGTATCTATCAAACGTCACCCGCGAATGCACTCACAGTCCTTGGGTTAATCTCTCACTCCTCCCACTCTTCAGGCCTCGCTTAGTACGTGACTCCCTGCATCTGCTCGCATTCCTTAGGCAAACTATCTACAGCCTTGGCCTCTCATGCCTTGCTTAGTACGTGACTCCTTGCTCCTGCTGCATGGCTCTCCACAATAGTCTACGGCCATACCACCCTGAACGCGCCCGATCTCGTCTGATCTCGGAAGCTAAGCAGGGTCGGGCCTGGTTAGTACTTGGATGGGAGAAAATATTATATATGCTGATTGGCCTCAAAGATTATACAAATATCCCCAAATACAAAAGTTCAGCACCCAAACTTATTTCCCTAGAATGATTATCATACTCAGAAGTGGCCAAAAAATACTTTTGAGATGATTAACCAGATATTGAGTTAAAAAATATGTTTACCATATAAATTAATGAATATCTAACAGGTAATTTCATTAAATTTTAGTACATTAAAATAACTCATAAATTTGCAAGTATGCTTGGCAAGTATTCTTGGCAAGTTTGTGGAAACTTATTAAAATAGTCACAAAATTCTCTCCAGACCTATTAAATAAGCTTTACATAGGAGTCAGTCTCATTTTCTTGCTCAAGTACTCAGACCTGATTCAACCTACAAAATAAGTAGTTTTGAGACTAAAAATAAAGTAAACAAAGAAAGCTCAGGACAATTAGGGACTGTGAGGTAGCTGGGTGCTTGTACCCTCTTAAGTATATTGTCCCCCTCCTCACTATTTGGAAGCAGTGTCACAACCAGAAGTAGTGGTAGAAGGGGGGGAAATAGCCAGAGATAGTACCAATAAGTAAGAGACCCATCTTCATGCTTAAAGATTGTCCTCTGAGGAACTTTGGCATTGTGGCTCGCATACAGAATTGCCCAGAAATAAGGAGGCCAGAGATTTACTAAGTTTTTTTGAGGAAATTATATGATCAAAACAATCCTAAACATATATTTTAAAAACCTGTACCTATTCAAACTTCAAAACAATCTTTTGAACCATAAACATTCTCAGAGAGAAGATGAACTGAAAAAGCCTACCATTGTTCATTCCACCTGTTTCCATGAAGAGTAAGTCACAAGGAAGAGCCTTCCAGAAGGCCATGGAAGGAAACGGAGTTTTTCCTCAGAAAACAGAACCCAAGTCAGTTGAGCTAATTCAAGAACTGAGACCCTGCCTTCCAAGGCAACCTGAGGACTTCTCAAAGAAATTAGAGATAAATATGGACTTCATAGACCTGGAAAGTTATATAGAAGAGAATGGGGTACAGAAGGATGCATCTTTAGGAGGACAAGCATAACAAGGAAGAGGAGTTTAACTTTCTTCCTTCGCTTTGAATGTCCCATTTCCTATCAGTTATTACCAAAGACAAATGTTGGAACAAAGCTGATGGTAGGAACCAGATATTACTCATAGGTAGCAGCTAAACAACAGGGAAGGAAAACATTGCTGAATGATCTTGGCTGGAAAAACTCTTACTAAACAGCTGTTTATATGAAATGTTTTATATATAAACCAGTGACTGTGTTTAAAACTTTAAAAATACTAATCCATATATGAAATATTGCATTGGAAACACTTGATGCAATCTATGTACAAGTAAAGATAAGTTTAAAAAACTTTTAAGATTCAAATAAAATTCAAATAGTGGAGGATTATAATCTTAGTTAAAAATGATTACCTGTAACCTGTAGATAAGTACATTGTAAATTAATCACAGAAACATTATACTTGCTATTTATATAAATTAGTAGCAAAAAAATGCTTTCCTT
Organism: Mustela erminea; assembly: GCF_009829155.1. Lineage (NCBI taxonomy): Eukaryota > Metazoa > Chordata > Mammalia > Carnivora > Mustelidae > Mustela > Mustela erminea. The sequence goes on along the minus strand of NC_045615.1, from coordinate 7,089,650 downwards.
ACTATTTATGAAAGACTTTGTAAACCCAAATCAAAGACTTAGTTATCACAGAGCAAACTGAAAAGTAAAAATTTTAATTAAATCAGAAAGATATTTATGGTTAAATTATGTTCCTAGAACACCAAGACTTAGTCCACCTACCAAGTATTTTCTATTACAACCCCAAAGCCATGAAATTTGAAGCTTTAGTTCCAGAGAATATCCATTAAAATTTCAATCCGTCATGTTTTCATTTTACTGTAAAAATCAGGTGTCTTAGAATGTCTGTTCTTTTGACCTGCATTTCATTACACCAATGCAATTTTGAACTAATTAAATTTCACTTTCAAAGTTCTTAATTTTTTAAATTGGAAAAAGTGTTTGAGCCATAGGAATACTTCTCACTCTTTTGGAAGGGATATTGATACAATGTATTACTTCTAGGTTATTTCTAACTACTTCTCTCCTGCCATTGGTTGCAAGTAGGACAACTTCACCTGTTCTGATTTAATGACACTCAGGAATATGTCATGGGCCCCTTAATTTATTCCTGATTCATTTTATTTATTTCATCCAATATTTGTAACATCATCTATAGCTTCTGTTTTTAATTAGAGACATCTAATGATTAACACTGGCCATTTGCATTCAATTAAAGCTAATGAAAAAATACAGGTGGATAAAAGGCTGAATAGAATTATTCACTAAGCAATGGGTACTTAACATAACTATGAGGATGAACCACTGCTTATTTGTAATTCTAATCAATAAAAATACTTCTGGGTGGGCTTTAAGCAAAAACATGATGTTAAGAAAGATTTCAAGTAAAAATAATTAAATTTTAAAACACGTGTGATATTTTTATGAGAACAAATACATCATCTCATATTTCTTATATTTATTCATTCTTTCACTGTATTTTCCTTTTTTCAAGAGCTTCACTAAGCTTAACTGACACATGGTACACAGAATATATTAAAAGTGTACAACTTGATAAATTTTGACATATGTACATATCCATAGACTATCAACACAATCAAGATAATGAACATCGCCCCCTGTAAAGTTCCTCTTGCTTGGTAATTCCTCCTCCCTCTTCCTCCACCCCTGTATCCAGGCAACCATTGACATATTTTCTATCACTTTAGAATATTCATATTGTTTATAGTCTTATATAGATGGAATCATAAATATGTTTTCCTGTTACGTGTCCATTTACTCATCGAATTATTTTGATACTCATCCATGACATAGTATGTATCAGTGATTCACTATTTTTTATTGCTAAGTAGTAGTATTAAACAAATATACCAGAGTTTATCCATTCACCTGTTAATGAATATTTAGGTTGTTATCAGTTTTTACCACAGTTGTTATCACAATTAACAACTGTGATGAACAATTAATAACTGATGAACATTCCTGTGTAGAGCTTTAAATAGTATATAGTCATTTCCACATATTCCTGGATTTGGTTTGCTAATAGTTTGTTGAGGATATCTATGTCTCTAATCACAAATGCTATAAGTCTGTAGTGCCTATGTCATGATTTTGGGAGCTCTTTTGTTAGGTGCATACATCTTTATTATTTTTATATCTTCGTGATGGGGTGATTCTTTAACATCATCAAATTTCCTTTATTTATCAATTATCAAATTATCAGCAGTCCCAACTTTTACGTTAGTCTTTTTTCTATGATAACAGTATAACTACTTCAGTTCATTTCTTGTTGTTCGCATCCTAAACCTTTTAACCATTTTTCTTTCAACCTTTTTGTGTGTTTGAATCTAAAGCATGTATATGAGTTTCCTAGGGTTGCCATAAAAATTACCATAAACTTCTTGGCTTAAAACAATTGAAATTTACTCTTTTACAATTCTGGGCACTATAAGCTCAAAAATCAAGATTTTGGTGTGATGATCCTCTCAGTATTTTGGGGGAAACCTTTCCTTGCCTCTTCTTAGGTTCTAACATTTCTTACCTATCTGTGCCATTCCTTGGTTTGTAGATGCATCATTCCAATCTCTGCCTCTGAATTAACATAACATTTTCTGCCTGCATATCTTCACATTGTCTTACCTCTGTGCATGTCTATATCCACATGTCCCTCTTCTCATAAGGACACCAGTTATACTATACTAAGAATGTACCCTACTGCAGTATGATCTCATTTTAACTTATTAATCTGCAATGAACCTATTTCCAGATGAGGTCACCTTCTGTGGTACTATAGGCTAGAACTTCAACATGTTTTTTAGTAGGACACAATCCAGAATAACAGCCTGCCTCAGCACCCCCTCAAAATTCATGACCTTCACACAAACAAAATACATTCACACATTCCAACATCCCTAAAACCTTAACCCATTTCAGAATCAATTCTAAATCCCAAACATCATCTAAACATGATTAACTCAGAAAGCCTTAAACCTCACTTTCTAAATCATCTTAAACAGGTACAGGTGAGACTCTGGGTATGATCCATCCTGGGGCAAAATTCCTCTCCACCTGTGGGCTTGTATAACCGGGAAAACAAATTATCTACTTCCAAAATACAATAGTAAGACAAGCATACATAGATCTTCTTATTCCAAAAAGGGAAAATTGAAAGGAAAAAAAAAGAGTCATGGGTCTTGACAAGTCAAAACCCAGAGGGGCCTATTCCATTAGATTTCAAGGCCTAACAATAATCCCGTATTGTTGGATACTCTCTTCTCCCCAACAGTAGTCCTGCACTTTAGGACTAGGGGACAGCAGTTCCACTGCTTCAGTCCCCTGGGCAGCATCTCCAATATTTATGTCCAAGGAGTTCCTGTTAGCCCAGGCCTCTGTATCCCATGTCTCTGTCCTCAGAGTCTCTGTCCCTTGAAATTCCAGCTAACAGTTTTTCTTTTGGTATAAAATTCTCCAAATTCTTTCAGTCTTCCATTGATGTCAAAGGATCCACACCATTAGAAACAAATGTTTCCCACAGATTCTTTCTGGGAGGCAGCATCCTTGAGAAGCAGTATTCTTGAACACACCTCTCCCAGAATAGGGGAGCTTGTCAGTGATATCTCCTTTCCCCACCTCCTCAGCATAAACACAGAGCCACCTGTGAGAGGAAGTTGAGTCCTACACTAGCTAACTAACTTGCTTACAAGCCCCACTTACCTGTGCCCAGGTGGGACTGTCCTTCTCAGTCAAGCTTCCCTCAGTCCTAGCTATGAGAGGTCCCTCCCCCAGAAGACCAACACAAGCCTGTGTGCATACCACATTTCCCAACCAGAAAGTTCTGCAGGGCCTCAGTTTTCATGGAACTGGCATCAGGTCTCATTTCATAAGAAGACCAGAGCACACCTAGTTAAAATGTGTTACATTCAGGCCAGGGACCAAAACCTGTCTACAGCAGGCAAGGAGAACCTCTGCATACAACTAGCCTGAAGATTAGAGCAGTCAAAACACAGTAGCACAGGGCACACAGCACACACTGGAGTTACTTCCAGAAGTGCCAGACCCTGGGCACCATGTGACCTCTTCTTCATAAGGCCGTTATTTTCAGGAGCAGGAGACACAACCAGCTTTTCTAACACATAGAGGGAGGCAGAGATTTAGACAAAATGCCAAGATGGAGGAAGTTATCCCAAATGAAAGAACAAAATAAGGTCATGGTCAGAGATCTAAGTGAAACAGATATAAGTAACGTGCTTGATGGAGAATTAAAAGCATCGTAACAATATTCACTGGACTTGAGAAATGAACAGAAGACATCAGTGAGACCCTTACCACAGAGATAAAAGAGTTAAAAAAACACAATCAGGATAAATAATACAATAAACAAGATTGAAATAGGCCTGATGTGATGAACAGCAGGATGGAAGAGGTAGAGAAAACAATTAGTGACCTAGAAGAAAAAATAATGTAAAATAATGAAGCTGAATAAGAGAAAGAATTATAGAGAATGAGAATAGACTTGAGACTCGGTGACTTCATCATATGTAATAATGTTCATATTAGAGGAGGCCCAGAAGAGAGAGAAAGGAGTAGAACATTTACTTCAGGGAGGGGACAAGAAGGCAGAGGAGTAGGAGACCCTATTTCAACCAATCCCCAGAATTGAGCTAGATATCTACCAGAGCACTCTGAACACTCATGAAATCAGCCTGAGATGTAAGCTGATACACTTCTGGATCACTACAGGGGCAGAGGATCATCAGTGGAGGGTTACAGAGGAACTGGGATTGTTCAGACAGATATCAGAGGATAAACAGAAGTGAGAGGGAGCCACCAGAAGTGAGCCACTGGAAAGTAATGCCCCAATGCAGAAGTGCCCTGTGCTTGGGGACCAGCATTAGTTCGGAAACTGGTGGCTGCAAGATGAGAAGGGATTAATAACAGGATTCAAACAGACCAAAGGGACTTAAAGGACAATTGCTGGGACCGGGTGGCTGCAGTCGAAAACTTAAGCCCAGGGTCCCAGGACGGCTACAGCCAGTACCCATCCACACCTGAGAGAGCCTGGCATAGGCTAGAATTCATGGTTCCTGGGGCTGGTGGCATCTGCTGCCATTACCACAGCTGCCTCCACTGCCTCCACTGCCACCAGGGCTGGGCACACCTGGTGTGGGCCTGGGCTTCAGTCAGCAGTTCAGGGAACAGTAGCCACTGGGACCAGGCTCACCCGGACCAGTACCACTCGCAGTTTTGGTGGTATGGGGATATAAGACCCCTGGACCATTCAGAGAGGAGCAGATTGTGGCTTCGCTCTGAGGCGGAGGTCTCAGACAGTTTACTATGCTCTAACTCTCCAAAAAGTCATGAAAAGCCACCAGAGAACAAAAACTTCAGGAGAACAAAAGCCTAAAAAACCAGTTTCCGTGGAGCCCAGCCCCTTAGTCAGAGCAGGGAAATTCCACCCAAGCAGGACTGACTGAAAAACAATGCAGCAGGCCCCTCTCCTAGAAGATAAGCCAAAGAACAGGAAGACACAACCACAGTGTGCCCTTAAAACTGCAAAACTCCAACATCAGAAGGAAACAATGTATTAAGCTCTGTGTATTGCCTCACAGCCTGCATATTTCTTAGATACAGCTTTTCTCTCTTTTTTAAAATTTTTTAAAATTTTAATTTAATTTTAATTTTTTTAATTCGCTCTCATGATTCTTATTTTTTTTACCTACTTCGATTTCAACTAGATGTTGAAACTAGATAGTAATTTTTTAACTTAAACTTTTTTCATACATATATTTTTGTTTCTTTTTTTAAATATACAGATATAGAGAGAGATAGCTGTATAGATAGATAGATAGATATGTAGATATAAGCTTCAAGCTAGTCCTTTTTCCCTATTCAATACTACCTCTCTGTATATATATGCCAGTTTTAATTTCTCTGTATCTCTGAAAAGTCAAGTCCTCTAACAAAGATAACAAGATACAACCAGGAAGAACTGAAATACCGTTCCTCACACACATCTAGGGATTACAACCACCTTCCCATTACCTCCCCCCTTTTAATTTTGTGTTTTCATTTTTTCTCTTATTCTTTTGTCAGTTTTTCTGTTGTGGTTTTTGTTTTGTTTTGTTTTTGCACTTTATAAATCTTATTCTTGGCATTCCTTTTAGTGGGTTTTTCCTTTTTTTTTCTTTTTCTTAATCTTTACATTTGTTTATTTTTGTTTTTGTACTTTATAAATCTTAATCTTAGGGTTCATTTGGGATGCTTTTCTCTCTCTCTCTCTCTCTCTCTCTCTCTCTTTCTCTTTTTTTCCCCTTTCTTTTTGGTAGTGACTTCCAATTGCTCTGAAACTTTCCTGAGTGCAACTTGTCTGGATCATGGTTGATATTTTCAGCTATACATCTCCTCAACTACCTCTCACCAGAATGACTAGGAGGAGGAACCTCCAACAGAGGAAAAATTTAGAGACTGTGACCTCTATCACAAAACTATTGGATATGGGCATAAGCAAGAAATAGAATTCAAGGTAACAGTTATCCAGACAATGGGTAGGTTGGAGAAAACCATTAGTAGCAACATAGAATCTCTAAGGGCAAAAGTGAGAACTGATCTGGCAGATCTTAAAAGTGCTATCAATGAGAGCCAATCTAATCTAAATACTCTAACAGCTAGGGTAAAAGAGGCAGAAGATTGAATTAATTATTTAGAAGATGAACCGATAGAAAAGAAGGATAAAGGCCTGGAACAAACAACATAGAAGCCATGAAAACAGAGTTAGAGAAATAAATGATGCCATGAAACATTCCGATGTCAGAATTATTGGGATCCCTGAGGGGATAGACAGAGGGAGAGAGGACTAGAAGATGTAATTCAGCAAATTCTAGCTGAGAATTTCCCTAATCTGGTGAATAGAACAAGTGTTCATGTCCTAGAGAGAGAGGACAGCCTCCTCCAAGATCAACAAGGATAGGAAGACCTCCAGGCATGTGATTGTGAAATTCACAAATCATAAATTCAGACAAATATCTTAAGGGCAGCTAAGGGGAAAAGATTACTTACTTACAGAGGGAGGAACATGAGAATAACATCAGACCTGTCCACAGAAACCCGGCAAGCCCAAAAGGGCTGACAAAACATATTCAGAGCACTAAATGAAAAGAACATGCAGCCAAGAATTCTTTATCTGGCAAGTCTGTCATTCAGAAGAGATGGAGAGACAAGAAACTGCCAGTATTGACAGTGACTGAAAGAATATGTGACCTCTAGCCAGCCTTGAAAGAAATATTAAGGGGTCCCTATAAAAGGAGAAAGATGCCAAGAGTGATACAGAACAGAGATATGCAGAGACAATCCATAGAAACAAGGACCTCACAGGCAACATGATGACAATAAAATCTTACCTGTCAATAATCACTTTCAGTGTGAATGGCCTAAGTGTTCCCATACCATGGCATAGGGTTACAGATTGGATAAAATGACATGACACATTCATATGCTGTCTACAAGAGACACATTGTGGACCTAAAGATGCAACCACACCAAAATTCAAAGGATGGAGAACCATCTTTCGTGCCAATGGGCCTCAAAAGAAAGCTGGGGTAGGATTCTCATATCAGACAAATTAGATTTTAAGCTGAAGATTGTAGTCAAAGATACAGAAAGACACTACATCATTCTTAAAGGGTATATACAAAAAGAATATCTAATAATTGGAAATATTTACACCCCCAACGTGGGAGCTGGCAACTACATAAGCCAATTGTTAATCAAAATAAAGAGACATATTGAAGAATATGTTAATTTTTGTAGGGAATCTTAACCCACCACTCTCAGCAATAGACAGGTCATCTAAGCAGAAAATCAACAAAGAAACAAGAGCTTTCCATGACACACTTGACAAGATGGACCTCATAGATATATACAGAACATTCCCCCCTAAAACAAAAGAATAATCATTCTTCTCAGGCGCACATGGAACTTTCTCCAGACCAGACCACATACTAGGTCACAAATCAGATCTAAACCAGTACCAAAAGACTGAGATTATTCCCTGCATATTCTTATACCACAATGATTTGAAAGTGGAACGCAAAAACAAGAAAAAGTTTGGAAGAAATTCAAACACTTGGAAGCTAAAGACCATCCTTCTCAAGAATGTTTTGATCAACAAGGAAATCAAAGAAGAAATTAAACAATTCATGGAAAACAATGAGAATGAAGACACATCAGTCCAAAACTATGGGATATGGCAAAGGCGGTCCTAAGCAGGAAATACATAGCCATCAAAACCTCCCTCAAAAAAAAACTGAAAAATCCTGAATGCACCAACTCTCTTTATACCTAACCTGGAAAATCAACAAAAAATTAAGCCAACCCCACACATACAAAGGGAAATAATTAAGATTAGAGCAGAGATCAATGAGTTGGAAACCAGAGAGAGATGCTTTAGAACACATCAACAAAACTAGAAGCTGGTTCTTGGAAAAAATTAATAAGATTGATAAACCACCTGCCAAACTACTCCAAAAGAAAAGAGGAAGGACCCAAATTAATAAACTTGTGAATGAATGGGAGAGATCATGCCTAAAACCAAGGAAATAGAAAGCTCAGACATTATTGTCAAGAGCTTTGTGCCAGTAAGTTAAGCAACCTAGACAAAATGGATGCATTTCTGGAAACCTATAAACTTCCAAGACTGAAACAGGAAGAAATTGACAACATGAATAGATCAATCACTAGTAACAAGATTGAAGCAGTGATCAAAAACCTCCCAAAAAAGGCACCTGGGTGGTTCAGTGGGTTAAGCCTCTGCCTTCAGCTCAGGTCATGATCTCAGGATCCTGGGATTGAGCCCCACATCAGGCTCTCTGCTCAGTGGGGAGCCTGCTTCCCTCTCTTTCTGCCTGCCTCTCTGCCTACCTGTGATCTCTCTCTCTCTCAATCTGTGTTTCAAATAAATAAATAATTTTTCTTTAAAGAAAATTCCCAAAAACCAAGAGTCCAGTAAATGACAGATTCCCTGGGGAATTCCACCAAATATTCAAAGAAGAAATAATACCTATTCTCCTGAAGCTGCTTCAAAAAATAGAAACAGAATAGACTCTTTCTATGAAGCCAGCATTACCTTGATCCCCAACCTAGGCAAAGGCCCTATCAAAAAGAAGAATTTCAGACCAATATCCCTGATGAATATAGATACCAAGATTCTCAACAAGATCCTAGCTAACAGGATCCAACAGTACATTAAAAAGATCATCTACCATGACCAGGTGGGATTTATCCATGTGATGCAAGGGTGGTTCAACAAATAAACCAATGTGATTGAACAAATTAGTAAGAGAAGAGAGAAGAACCACATGGTCCTCTCAATTGATACAGAAAAAGCATTTGACAAGATACAGCATCCGTTCCTGATTAAAACTCTTCAAAATACAGGGATAGAGGGAACATTCCTCAACTTCATAAAATCTATCTATGAAAAATCTGCAGCGAATATCATTCTCAATGGGGAAAAACTGACAGCCTTCCCACTGAGATCAGGAATATGATGAGGATACCCACTTCTGCCACTATTGTTCAACATAGTACTAGAAGTCCCAGCAACAGCAATCAGACAACAAAAGAAATAAAATGTATTCAAATTGGCAAAGAGGAAATTAAACTCTCTCTTCACAGATGACATGATACTTTATGGAAAACCCTAAAGACTCCACCCCCAAACTACTAGAACTCAGACAGCAATTCAGTAACGTGGCAGGATACAAAATGAATGCACAGAAATCAGTTGCTTTCTTATACACGAACAATTAAACTATGGAAAGGGAAATTAGAGAATCAATTCCATTTACTATAGTACCAAGAACCATAAGATACCTTGGAATAAACCTAACCGAAGAGGTAAAGGATCTGTACTTGAGGAACTATAGAACACTCATGAAAGAAATTGAAGAAGACACAAAAAGATGGAAGACCATTCCATACTCATGGATCAGAAGAATAATCATTGTTAAAATGTCTATACTGGCTAGAGCAATCTGTGCTTTCAATGTCATATCAATTGAAATTCCACCAGCATTTTTCAAGGTGCTGGAAAAAATAATCCTAAAATTTGTATGGAACCAGAAAAGATCCTGAATCAATAAGGAAATGTTAAAAAGAAAAACGAAGCTGGGGGCATCACATTACCTGATTTCAAGTTTTACTACAAAGTTCTAATCACTAAGACAGCCCAGTACAGACATAAAAACAGACACATAGATCAATGTAATGAAGAGAGAGTCCATATATAAGCCCTCAACTCTATGGCCAAATAATCTTCGACAAAACAGGAAAAACTATAGAGTGGAAAAAAGACAGTTTCTTCAATAAAATGGTGCTGGGAAAATTGGACAGCTATGTACAGAAGAATGAAACTTAACCATTCTTACACCATACACAAAGATAAACTCGAAATGGATGAAAGACCTCAACTTGAGACAGGAATCCATCAAAATCCGAGAGGAGAACATAGGCAGTAACCTCTTCAAAATCAGCCACAGCAACTTCTTTCAAGACACATCTCCAAAGACAAAGGAAATAAAAGCAAAAGTGAACTTTTGGGGCTTCATCAAGATTAAAATCTTCTACACAGCAAAGGAAACAGTCAATAAAACAAAGAGGCAACCCAAAGAATGGGAGAAGATATTTACAAATGACATTACAGACAAAGGGCTAATACACAAGATCTATAAAGAATTCCTCAATCTCAACACTCAAAAGACAGATAATCATGTCAAAAAATGGGCAGAAGACATGAACAGACACTTCTCTAAAGAAGACATACAAATGATTATCAAACACATGAAAAAAGTGTTCAACATCATTAGCCATCAGGGAGGTTCAAATCAAAACCACATTGAGATACCACCTTATATCACTTAGAATGGCCAAAATTAACAAGACAGGAAACAAATTTTGTAGAGGATGTGGAGAAGGGGAACCCTCTTACACTGCTGTTGGGAATGCAAGTTGGTGCAGCCACTTTGGAAAACAGTGTGGAGATTCCCTAAGAAATTAAAAATAGAGCTAGCCTATGACCCTGCAATTCCACTACTGGGTATTTACTCCAAAGATACTGATGTAGTGAAAAGAAGGGTCATATGTACCCCAATGTTCATAATAGCAATATCCACAATCACCAAACTATGGAAAGAACCGAGAGCCCTTCAACATACAAATGGATAAAGATGTGGTCCATATATACAATGGAATATTACTCAGGATGGGTATTCAGGATGAATACCCAACTTTTGTATCAACATGGATGGAACTGGAGGAGATTATGCTGAGTGAAATAAGTCAAGCAGAGAAAGTTAACTATTATATGGTTTTATTTACTTGTGGAACATAAGGAATAGTATGGAGGACATTAAAAGGAAAGGAAAAGTGAATTGGGGGAAATCGGAGGGGGAGATGAATCATAAGAGACTATGGACTCTGAAAAACAAACTGAGGGTTTTAGAGGGGAGGGGGAATTCAGGAATGGGAGCCTGGTTGTGGGTATTAAGGAGGGCACATATTGCATGGAGCACAGGGTGTGGTACATAAACAATGAATCTTGGAACACTGAAAAAATTAAATTAAATTAAAAAAAAAAGATTAAAAAGCTTCAGCACAGCAAAGGAAACAGTCAACAAAACAAAGAGGCAACCCACAGAATGGGAGAAGATATTTGCAAATGACACTACAGATAAAGGGCTGATATCCAATATCTAGAAAGAACTTCTCAAACTCAACACCCAATGAACAGATAAGTCAAAAAATGGGCAGAAGAAATGAGCAGACATGTGTCCAAAGAAGACATACAAATGGCTAACAGGCAGTGAGTTCTGAAGTGACTCTAACTCTAACTTGGCTCCAAGGATGCTGGTAAGAAACTTATTTTCAGTGTTTGGTTCCAAATATAAATTAAGTATCTTTTAACTCTTTTATAGCACTATTGTAAAGTTTTCTTCAAATTACATCAGATGGAACCAATATGTTTATGACTAGTTTATAAAACCAGATTAAATTATTTGTGTGAAGATCTTAAAAAAAAAAAATCTGTTTGAAAAACGGGTCCTACCAAGATGATCAACTCCAAATCATCTGGTGAAATAGTTATTTTTAAATATTTATTATTCTAAGTCTTCTGAATGGAAGTCTGAAAAATAGGAAAGGTGAGAAAGCTGCAGATAAGTAAAACATGCTGATTTTTTGCCAAGAACCAAATGTAAAAGAGTTAGTAACAGTATATTTACTTGTCTCCCTGTACCAGATTAACTAACAGCAATACTGGGTTCAAGCTGTTTACTTAGAAGATGATTAAGTTTTACTGTGATCAGTAAGTCATTTCTTTTGTCATATTTATTGTATAAGCAAATTAGTATAGCTTAAAAATATCCCTTTATGAAACTCCATAGAATAAGAACAAAATGAAAAAATATAGTGACTTAGTATACCAATAAAATTTTAATACCAACATAAAAATTATACTTAGGAATGTAATATAAATCTTTAAGCAGGATATAATTACACAGATTAGGGAAATACTGGAATATTATTTAAATGAATGGTCAAAAGGAAACTTTAATATCAGCTGTACAAAATTAAAATGAAGTAAAAAAGTTTAAAATTATCTTTAAAAGACCTTCAGTAACCTGGAAAATATAGACCAAAAACACTTCTCCTATCTCATCTAGCTAAATAAATCAAGAAAATGAAAGTATTATGAGCTGAAGTATCCTAAACATGATAATGTTGAATTTTTCCTTCATTCATTAATGAAAAGAAAAAATTTGCCTTCTCATTTCCATCTGCAATACATGTAAAATTGAATATAGCAGGCAAGAGAACCTCAAGACAGCCTCAACACAGAGACCTAAAATCCCTAATTTAGTAGAAGTGGTTGCTTAACTCTGAAATTTACTAAATTTATGTAATGATGACCAAGACAGGGGCACCTGGGTGACACAGTCAGTTATGCCTCTGACTCTTGGTTCTTGCTCAGGCTGTGATCTCTGTCAGGGTCATGAGATTGAGCCCCACATTGGGCTCCATGTTCAACATGGAGTCTTCTTGGGATTCTCTCTCTCTCTCTCTCTGTCTCTCCCATTCATGCTGTCTCTCAAAAACAGATAAACAAACAAACAAACAAAAGGTGGTCAAGACATTATTTAACCTGACCTTCATAATTATCTTTGTAGGTAGGACTATCATGCTCTTACGTAACCTATATTTTTATTTGTGGAGACATTATAGAGATGTGGAAACATGTCAAGAAGAACCAAACTAGATTCAACTGGTTAATGGAAAAGCTGGAATCTGAAGTGATGAAACACAACCCCAAAATCTTGGCACACAACCACTACACAGCACTGTGGATGAGCAGGAAAACTAAGCAACAATCTTTGACTTGATGACTTCAAAGTTTACAGATCAGTTTCTGCATATTGAATGTTGCCTTGAAAGTAGAATAGGTAGCGGGAAACTAATTAGGAGATACCCGGTGCCACAGAGACATTTTAGCAAAGAGCTGAGGAAGCACTTTGGTACCAGCATGTTCACCCAAACCCACAAATTAACATTGTTTCGGGGCACCTGGGTTCAGTAGGTTGGGCCTCTAACTTCAGCTGAGGTCATGATCCCAGGGTTCTGGGATCAAGCCCTACATAAACTTTGTGCTCAGTAAGGAATCTGCTTGTCTCTGTGCCCCTCCCACTCTGGCTCATGCTCTTTCTCTCTCAAATAAATAAAATCTCAAAAAGAGAGAGAGAGAAGGAGAGATTGTTTCTTGAGATCCCTTGAACATTCCTGTTCAAAACCTGCAGATCACAAGAGTTTTAAAAATAAACTTTTTTTAGATTTTATTCTTAAACTATTTTATTGTAAGAAAAAAACCCTAAGTGAATTAATTTCAGTGGGTTATGTGACTTTCAGCATATGTCCAATATCAGCTGGGCTTTCAGTAACAGTATTTTCACCTTTGAGCCTAACTCTCTTGTTTCATTCACGCTAATGCTAGTCCCATGTTAATGTTGATACTGTTTATATCAGCACTGTGTTAACATTAATGCTATTTAACATGATTTATATTGCAGTGAAGTTTGAATAGAATTTTCTTAAGTAAACAGCCTTCAGATAGAAAAAAAATCAAATTGTATTAGCAATGAAATGCCATATGCAAATTTTATTTTTCCTCTGCTGGATTTTTTAAGGCGATTCCATTCTACTGAGGACTTAAGTGGGATAGAAAAAACTCATGAGAAATAGCAAGAATAGATAGTAAGTAAACTGGCAGCTTATGAAATAGAAGTGAAGCTCATAGACTATGTCAAGAGAATGAGCAAACAAATGGCTGGTGAGCCGCAGGCAGAATTTATCAGACATGTTAAGTACAGGTAAGTTAGTGACTTATAAAACATGTTAAAGGTAGATTACAAATAGAACATATAATGGAACAAATAAAAGTATCACATATAAATAGCAAGGGATGGAAAGACCAATTATGATCAGGCTACTTCTAGTCTGACAGATGTTACCTCTAAAAAACAGGCACATATTGTTCATTCCTAGGAGAGCCCCATTCTAGTCCCATGTATGCTCTTCACTGGACCCATAAATAAAACCCATGGCTATTCAATAGTCTAAGCTGTGCCCAGCACTGAGGTCTCTTCTTTTTCCTGATAAACAGGTACATAGGTCACTCGTCCAGGACACCTTCCATTCATGAGCCTCCTTGCTCAAACTTCCACTCTGGTTTCTGTTACCACACCGTCAGCAAGGAAGACTCATGGGGCAGAGAGAGAGAGAAGACTGAACACTGCACGCTCCAAGAGCCAGCCTTCTACTGGCTTATAGCCTATTAGTGTGTTAACCTACCCAATTTCTTTGTCCTTGCTCTTATTTTTTTTCTAATTTTTATTTTCAACTGTCTATATAATTTTCATCCATTTTTTTCATGCTACAAAGTACTAAAGTAGGGAAGAAGTTGAAGAAGTTTTAAGATTTAATGAACTATGCCATTTAAGCAATTTTTCTATTGTCTATATAATTTCAGTTCTGTGATCTCAAAAAACCTGCTGAATAGTGTACTCTGAGGCTAATGATTCATCAAGGAAACATTCTATATGATCTAAATTTTATCCTTTTTGTTTTTTAAAGATTTTATTTATTTATTTGAGAAAGAGAGTGAAAGAGAACATGAGCCAGGGGGAGAGGGAGAAGCAGACACACTGCTGAGCAGGGAACCCAACATGTTGGTTGAGTTTTTTTGAGGGGTGTTTTTTTGTTTTTGTTTTTGTTTTAGATTTTATTCTTAATAACCCAAAGAGAGAGAAAGAGAGGGAGCGCATGAGAGTAGGGGAGGGTCAGAGGGAGAGGCAGACTCCCTACTAGGCAGAAAGCTCGATGAGGGACTCCATCCTGGGACTCCAGGATCATGACCTAAGCCAAAGGCAGATGCTTAACCAACTGAGCCACCTAGGTGCCCCCCCAAAATTTTCTTTAATAAGATCATAAATGGCTTGCTGCTTATCATATCAATAAAATTGACATTTCTACAAAGATAAAAACTCCTAAAATAATTGTCCAAATATATTAATAGCTTGATGCTATTTCAACAAGTTGAAGAAATAAAACAGTACCAATATCACAAACTCTCAAATGTGTACGTTTTAGGAGGGGGAAATGTAGGGGGAAAGAGAAGACACTAAGATACTATGAAGAAAGATAGTATTATAGGTCAAAAATATCATTATATTTTAGAGTTATCTTTCTTCCTTGCAAGTTTCAAAACTCCCTAACCTGTGTTTTTTTGTTGTTATTGTTATTTGTTTTTTGTTTTTCCCACCAAGATACTAATGGCTGATCTTTAAGTGTTTTAATAGAAGTTTGAAAAATGCTCCCAAAAATGGCAATAAAAACTTGTCTAAATGTTTAATAAGTGAGCAGTCATTTAGAAAAACATTCCATTGAACTGGTGCTGCTCTCAATACTTGGTCCCAAGAATCAGGCTGAAAAAGAGTTTATCCATGTGATATCACCCAACCAAAATGTCTGTCAGCTGGTATCAATATAAATTCTAGGGGGAAATCTCATTCTGTCTCACATCTGACCCTTTTTCACTATCTCTCATATTTAATCACCAGCTGTACTAACAATAGTTGACTTTGGGTTATTAAGAAATTAGCTCATTTAGAATGTTAACTTTCTTGGCAATTTGCTTTTTTTTTAATATTTTATTTATTTATTTGGCAGACAGAGATCACAACTAGACAGAGAGAGAGGAGGAAGCAGGCTCCCCACTGAGCAGAGAGCCCAATGTGGGATTTGATCCCAGGACCCTGAGATCATGACCTGAGCCAAAGGCAGAGGCTTTAAACCCACTGAGCCACCCAGGCACCCAGAAATTTGCTTTTGCTACCAATATTTTGTTGTGAACTTCACTTCTTATTATGAAGTTTATACAAAGTTGAGAATTTTATCACATACTTTCTCACCTTGACATTAAGTTGGACAACACCCATATAAGGAGACAAATTATAAGGGCTGAAAAAAGCAAAAGTAGAAGGATACATTATAGAAACACTTTAATACATGTGCTGAGCATAGGAAAGTCAGACCACAAACAAGATAGCTATCTAAGCATAACCTGGTCTGTAACACTGTTGAGCAGATGTCTGGTCCCTGTCAACAGGCAGTTTCTTCTCCCTGGCAACAAGACATTTATTAATGCAGTCAAAATCCCTCCTGCTTTGTTCCTGTGTTTCACTACCCACTCCACCTGCCATTTCTGTTCCACACATATCAAACTATATTGTAGCTTCAAAGTTTTAATGCAAGTAGTGAGGCAACTTCAGAGAAACAGAAAATGCAAAATATTTTACAAATTTAGAAAACAAAGCTAAATTGTGGTTTTAGGTTAACAGAAGCAAGTCATTTCCACGTAAAAGATCTCTGCCAATGAATAGCAAACAGGTAAACACCTTACAGAACTACCTCAAATCAATAAGGAGTTACTAATCAAGAAGCAAGAACAAATGCAGCCTGTTAATAAGCATAAGTGAGGAAGCCAGGGAAATATGATGGATTTACAGAAGACTCCCAACCACCCAGTAAGCAAGTTTAAGACAACTAACAAAACTACTTCATCATGAAAACCAATATATGAAAGGCTATTACTTAAAAAAAAAAAAAAAAAAGTTTGCACAATACTTCGAAGAAAAGCACTGTAACAGGCTAATGGACTTTCTTCATTCGTTCATTAAAATGCATTCATTAATTTATTAAACTTATAATTTATTTATTAAATGTTTACTAAACTCCAATTATATTTCAGGTTTACTGCTAGGCCCTGGAGATTCAGTGGAAACAAAGTCCCCGTCCTTAGAAATCTATGCACCTTAAATCTGTACTTCACCTGTCCACAGATCTTCCCTTCATGTTTTTGCTTTTTGTTTTCAGTGCCCAATAGGCATTTTGCTCTATGCTATAGCACATACTGTATAATCAAATCTTAGGGAACAGTAACAAAAGTACTATAAGAAATATGAAATGTCTTGAGTGATGGATCCCTTTACATTGTTGACCAAAGAAGAAAATTGTTTATTCAGTTTAGAGTGATACTTCTCAAACCTGAATGTGCTTCCCAATCCCCTGGAGACCTCACTGAAATTCTCATTCTTACTCACTAGGACCTGAATGCGCCCAAGGTTGCATTTCTAACAAGTCCCACAGTGCTACTGAGGCTGCTAGCCCATGGACCACATCTACAGCTTTTTGTATCTTTAGCTAAACTGCCAGTTGATGTCAAACATGCCCATATTTTCAACCTTGTACTGTTGCATGCTAACATCTTCTCCAATTATATTTGTTTAACAAACTCTTACAATCACTTTCTATGACCTGTGTACTCGTCACTCTGCTGGACTGTGGAGGATGTAGAAATAAGCTTTGTGTTGAGAGCCCAGTAAGAGGACTTGAAGTATAAACAAAAAAACTATATTGAAGTGTCATTATAACAGTGTCTAAAAATATTATTTTACTATTCACATCCTGGATCCTTCTCATCCCTTTTTAAGGGAATTTCTGAATTTCCAAAGTTTTCATACTTAGGAGCTAGACTTTGTTAACCCTGATCAAAACAAAAGGCATAGGAAAAGCTCAGGAGAAGCTAGATTTATATAGATCATAATGAATTAATCTGGAGTAAACAATCAAAAGAAGATAAGTGTTTTAACATGCACAGACGATTAGAAATTTTTAACAAGGGGGGCAGTCCATGAAAAGGGATTCTAGTGGAGCAGTTACCTTTATGAGAAAAATCCCAGAAAAGAAATAGATGGGTTAAAAATAAATGTAGATAGATCGAGTGAACTTGAGACAATTTTAAATATTCAATAATATAATTCCCACATTCATATCGCTTTTAAAGAATCTGAGGACTTAGATTACTTCTTAAGAGTTTTATAGTTTATGGATTTACATTTTGGAGCTAGACACCATCATCTACCCCAATCACACAATTAAACAATCAAAACTGGTACTGTCCTTCAGTTCAGGTTTTTGGGATGGTTATTCCTTTCTCTTTTTATGCAGTCATCTCTTTACTAGCCATCTAAAATTGTTAGATGCAATTAGATCTCCTCAGCCTGTTTTAAAATGTATTTTCCAGACATAAATTTATTCATTTTGAATCTTGCCTCACAAAATATAGTTATTCTGATTTTTGAATAAATTTTACAGTCATTTTCAGTATCATTCACCAATTTGAAACTCCTTAATTACACTCAATATTTAGAACCAAATATAGCATTGCTTGTGAGGATTTGTAAAACAGATGCATGATTTTCCTTGATTTAGAACAAAGTTCACTACAAAACAACCTGATTTTTAAATGAGGTTTTACCCTTCCAAATCTTTAAGCTGTGGTCCTGAAGACACAATGAAATGAGAAGAAATAGGACAATCTTGTTCTGCCGCTACCTGCTCAAGCATGGCAGAGATGGGCTTGGGCAGAAGAGAGGGATGGGGAGACATGGATTCTTTACACTCACATGGACTGCTAACTTCATGTTCTTTGCTCATATGGAAGACCATACAACCTTAGTCAGGGTCCTCCTGTACCATAGCAATTGTGCAAAAACATTTCACAGTGTTGTCCCGTTTCTAGCAGTTTCTCCTTCACTCCCAGGCTGCATAACCACATCCTTCTACTCTTAGATATACCAGGAGTAGAGAGCATTTTTAATCCCCAGAAACCAGAGAATATAGTCACCTGAAGCATCTTATTTTTTCCTTTTATATAAATCTTTGCAGTATGGTAGAGAGGAAAAATATATATAATCGAAGTTTAAAGTGTGCTGTCAATTTTGAACCATGTGACCAAAGTCACCTAAAACAACTGTAGACCAGTGCTTCTCAAACTTTAATGTGCATAGATATCACCTAAAAATCATTCTGAATGTATATTCTATTTCAATGGCGAGGGACCAAGATTCTGCATTTCTAACAAGATTCCTGATGATGCCAGTGCTCCTGGTCTGAAGAACACCCTCTTGGGGACAAGGTGCTAAAGACTCCTGCACCACTGTAGTTCTTTCTGAAAGCTATGAAATTTCTCATGAAATGTAATGTAGAGGGTAAATTTCAGATGTTACTGTCAGTTACCTTTAGAGAGGAGTTGAGAGGAAGTCTGATATTGAGCATTTCAACAGCCAAAGAAAGGATCTAGGACTATAACATGTAGCGATCAACCCTTGTAGATCTGCTGGAGTCACCAGAGATCATGGTGGTGAGATACTGAAAGAATGAGCTGGGTTTTTGTCACAGAAAAGCCGACACAGAGAACTAATTCTGGGCATCACTCCCAATAGAGAAGCTGCTACTACTGCCAGAAGCAGCCCTATTAAGGGAAGTTTCTGAGAGCCATATATCAGAAACCACCAAAGAGATCAACCCATAGGAAAAGCTATTAGAGTATTATTTGGGGAGTCCTGATATTTTCAGAATGACTGGGTTCATTGTATCACATGGTACCACTGAGAATAAAGAGCTCTCCAAGCATCTCAAAGCAGAATAAGAAGTGCTGGATTTTCATGAGAGGGCTAAGTGAGAGGATACCAGAGCTTTCTTCTGGCAAACACTTGATGGAATTAGAAGCTCAGAAATCTTACACAACAATGGGACCTCAGTGGCTCAGTCTGTTAAGCATCTGCCCTAGGCTCAAGTCATGATCTCAGGGTCCTGGGATAGAGCCCAGGTCCAAGGGTCCCCACTCTTGAGCACACTTGCTGTCTTGCTCTCAAATAAAAAAATAAAATCTTAGAAGAAGAAGGAGAAGGAGGAGGAGGAGGAGGAGGAGGAGGAGGAGGAGGAGGAGGAGGAGGAGAAGAAGAAGAAGAAGAAGGAGAAGGAGAAGGAGAAGGAGAAGGAGAAGGAGAAGAAGAAGAAGAAGAAGAAGAAGGAGAAGGAGAAGACAGTCCATTACACAATGGGGACATCTAACATATAGTACCTGTATCCAAATAGCCACCTGACTCTACCTCAGGTGTATCACTGTTCAGTTATTGAGCTCTTCCTTTAGCTGTAATTCAATATTCAGATTCTGATCTTGTTTGGGGGACCTACTTGTTTTCCCATCCCTGTTACCCATCTTCCTCTGAATCTCAGACTACTATCTATGAGTCATTAGCAGATTGCATTGCTGGCACACTATGAGTCTATTGCTAAATTAGCAATATAAATCTTATTTAAAGTATTCCCGAACTCTGAGCCCATGGGAAACCTGCTTGTCAACTCTGCCCTAAAGAATTATTGTCTATGTATTATTACCTTCTCTAGTTTGCCAGTTAGTCATCTATTTTAGCAATCCTATGCTAATGCCAGTATGTTGGGACTTATTCACAAGCTTTTTGAGAGATGCTTTATCAAAAGCATCACTAAAATCAAGATAAATTATGCCTTTTCATAAATTAACTTAGTTACTTCATCAAAAAATTCAGATTAGCCTGACATGATTTATTTTTAGAGAATCCAGGCTAACACCTGCTCAACAACCCAGATAACTGATTTCATTATTTTAGAAGAGATTTAACAGAGTAGCTCAGTTCTGAAGAAAAGCTCAAATAATTGACCAATCACCTTCTCTACTGAGTCCAGAAAAAACACAGAAAATACTAGTTATTAACTATATGCAAGAATAGTTTTGAACTATTTTCTAATCCCCATCTTTAGTAAACTTCAGATGATAGTACACATCTTAATTACTTTTCTTAGTCTGTCCCTAAAAACATATAACTTAAAAGTTTTTTATTGTCCTATTAAAAGATAAGTGCATCTAAGAAAAGAATCACCATTTCTATATGTCCATGTGTCACTCATAGTATTAGAACCACTTGGTTATTTTATGAAATATTTTCTACACCGGGGTCTTGAGGGAGTAAATATAGAGGGCAGAGTTGGAATTACTGATGAATAAATTATTTATGAGTCAATCTGCATATGTTTCTGAGAGGGTGAAATGAGGGCTGCACTGTGAAATAAAATCAGAACCTTTAGTTGCACGTAACA
The DNA here is from genome assembly GCF_009829155.1 of Mustela erminea. NCBI lineage: Eukaryota > Metazoa > Chordata > Mammalia > Carnivora > Mustelidae > Mustela > Mustela erminea. The sequence goes on along the minus strand of NC_045615.1, from coordinate 7,068,647 downwards.
GAAATGCAGGCTTCTTCGGTGAGAAGATGTTCTTGGCCCAGATGCTGAAGTGTAAGAAGAACCTGCATTGATTCAGCCTCACAGACAAAACTGCCAGAAAGAGAAATACAAACACTACGAGGACTTTCTCTTATCTGATAGTTCATTTTCCTTTCTCCCTAAAAACTGCACTCTTTTAGGCTGACTTCATCCACACACATACAGGCATGGTCCTTTGCCCCTCTCAGACTCACATGAGCAGCTGCACAGCAACTAAAACAGCAATTTGCTATTGTTTCTAGCTTTTACAAAAATGGATTTCGTGGGACGCCTGGGTGGCTCAGTTGGTTAAGCAGCTGCCTTCGACTCAGGTCATGATCCCAGCGTCCTGGGATCAAGTCCCACATCGGGCTCCTTGCTCAGCGGGAGCCTGCTTCTCCGTCTGCCTCTGCCTGCCACTCTGTCTGCCTGTGCTCACTCTGACAAATAAATAAATAAAATCTTTCAAAAAAAAAAAATGGATTTCGTTACTGGGCCTAGTTTGAATCAGGATTCAATGAAGTCTAGTTTGAATTATCTCTGAGCCAGTAAGTGGTAGTCAGAGGGAAGGGTTGCTAGAAAACTTGGTAAACAGGAGGTTTCAGCAAGATCTCCCCATATTAGAAGCTTCACCATAGAGTTACTTTCAGTTAGACTTTTCACCTGCCTCCCACCTTCTACAGGCACGTGCGTGCACAAACACACACACACACACACACACACATACACACACGTCGTCAGTAAAATAAGCTACAATGATTTCCATGGTCCATGTGAAGAATAAACATGTTTCAACTTATTCATCATGAAATGGAGGTTTAAAAACACACTTTCAAAATGGTTTCATTTTCAAGGTTGGTAAGATTTAGAACAAATTAGAAAATTAACTCTCAGTTCAAGATGGCAGAAAGAACACAAATCTCATTGAAATGAGAGAAGAAAAATAAATTTGAAATAACAATAAAAGGGCAAAGAAAGCTAAAGTCAGCATCATCAGGATTAAGGCCATTTCACAAATTTCAAAGAGCTGGAAAGTTGGTGGGACAGTTTTGTCAGATGGAAACATCCCCGACGAAGTAAGCAACAGAAAAGCACATACCTTGCAAGGGTTGCAGGCAAGAGGAGAGGTCCATCTAGTGTAGAGACAGAGAAGCTCCAGGCTAGGACTCACAAATAGGAATGAGGCTGGGAGTTAAAGTAAATCCTGAAACAAGATTTAATTGAAGATCTGTAATCTGAACACCTGATTCCTCTTTCTTACCCCTAATGCAGAGTGCAAGCAACAGGGTTTAACTACAAACACAATATCAGAGAGCTCATCCCTAATAAACTGAACACATAAACTGGGAAGACTGACAATTTTTTTTTAAAGATTTTATTTGTTTATTTGACAGAGATCACAGGTAGGCAGAGAGGCAGGCAGAGAGAGAGAGGAGGAAGCAGGTTCCCTGCTGAGCAGAGCGCCCAATGCGGGACTCGATCCCAGGACCCCAAGATCAAGACCTGAGCCAAAGACAGAGGCTTAACCCACTGAGCCACCCAGGCACCCCAAAACTGACTTCTTGTAAGGAGGATGGTAGAGTAGGATGAAATCTTTCTGATGCTTGCATTTGAAAAACCAGTAGCTTGACAATCCTAACAACCCTCGTGACCTAGCTAATTAAGAATAGCACTCAGAGGGGCACCTGGGTGGCTCAGTTGGTTAAGCAACTGCCTTTGGCTCAGGTCATGATCCTGGAGTCCCAGGATGGAGTCCCACATTGGGCTCCCTGCTCAGCGGGGAGTCTGCTTCTCCCTCTGACCTCTTCCCTCTCATGGTCTCTCTCTCCCTCAAAAGTAAATAAATAATATATTTTTTAAAAAAAAGAATAACACTCAGAGAGAGACTCTAAGAGGCTTTAGAAAAAATGTATGTGGTTTACTCAAGTACATATAGGTGTGTGAATTATCTAGTTTGGCCAGACATAGGAGGAAAGCCATAATAAAGAAATAACAAGGTAAAAAATATGTTTTTAAAAAATTTCTGGGAAAAAGAACCCTGAAGTAGAGGTAATTCAAGAAAAGGACATGGTGGGGGGTTATGTGCTATGATGAGTGCTGTGAATTGTGTAAGATTGATGATTCACAGACCTGTATCCTTGAAGCAAATAATACATTATATGTTAATAAAATAAATAAATAAATAAAATCTATAAAAAGAGAAAAAAGAGAACTCTTTAAATAAAATTCTACTTCATGTATTCAACAGATATAGGAATATATTTAATTCATAAAATAAATATCAAATGTATTCAGAAGAAATGGGCAGTGAACAGGTAATAAACGCTATAAGGTTAAAAATATGCTTAAGAAATTAAATGTTCAATAAACTTTACCATAAATAGTCAATAAACTTTTTGAAATCTTCTGGAAAATAGAAAACAAAAGCTAAATAATGAAAACTATAAACTACATCATTTTGCTTAGAAAATTCATATGATCTATTTATTAATTTTGAACATTCATAGCCAATCCATAAATGCATCTTGTAAGACTTAACTTACAGGTTTGCACAATGTAGATGCCGACAACTGTGACAATCCAAAAAGGAAAAGTAAGTAGCCAAAAAAAGTAAGCTGCCAAAAAAGCAGGTAGGAAATATGGAGAGAAGAATGATGCTAAAATTATCTTATGTAAAATGATTATCATTTATCAATTAAAATGATAGGAGCAAGAAATACAGCTTTATGTTTACAGTTACAAAACTAAACCAGAAAAGAATTAAAGTAAGAAATGTAAGGATTAAGAATATAGAGAAAAAAGATATGGAGCCACGAAGATATGAACTGTATTTCCCTCTTTCAAAATAGGAAACCATTAGGTAGTGTTTAAAGTGATTAAGTTCAGAAATGTTGGCATAAATGTATTATCTAGAGTTATGAAGATGGCCACCAAAAGTTGAAAACATAAGTGGTAGAAAAGGTTTGCCTCTGGGGAGTGGGAATGAGATTAGGAAGCATACGGCAGGAGACTTGTCCTTTCTTATCAAAAACCACTCATGCAACACTAATGGGTATTTTCCCATGTGCCCATATTATTTTGATTTAAAATAATTACAGGTAAATATTGTCCATACAGATTATAGATAAAGTCAATTAACTTTATGGAAATCCAGCCTTAAATGCATTCAAGTGTCCACCTCCATATCAAATTCATTTAGGGTACGGAGTCAAAAAGTGATAATTTAAGCGATCTTTAAGAAAACAACATTAAAAACTAGATAAATATCAAAACTTTTGGAGACGGGGAACATATCATAATTTTCAAAAACAGAGTAATAAGATTTGTGAATTCTGGATCCCTAGAAACACTCAGGAATACAATTATTATATATAATCCTAGGGGGTTTCAAAGGGAATAGGTCTGTCACTCAGTATCAGATAACTACAGGGCAGATAAGACTTGAGAAAACAAGGCCCACAGAAAGACACAACTGGGCAGATTTGAGACCTAAACATGAGCTACAGCAAGCAGAATAGTATTATGGAGATATGCATGTGAGTCAGGCAATGCTAAACATAGGCCCTCTTATATCAGTTAGTGCATTACCTCTTCTCCCATTTTACTGGTAACAAATGCTTCTTTTTGGCCAACCCTACTTCCAATTCCATCTCCAGTCACATGTTTAAGAACTGATTAGGGATCAGCCTGCAAGGGGGAAACTTCCTTTATCACGGCTTTGGTCTCCCTGTGAGAATTACATAATGTAATTAGAGTTAAATTCCAGGCTCTCCTTGCCCCCTAATTCACTCCTCCTGACTGGAAAGAAGATTGCACTTATCTGACTGGTCAAATTCAGAATGTGTAGCCCTGACCCTTCCTACCAAAATGTCCATTGGGATTTGCGTGATTACAGAGAACATGTATACAGCTTTGCTCTCTTCAGTGAGGTGACATTAGTTCCCCCCCCACCCCCCCAACAAGAAATCCCCATGGTTTTCCACACTGCCTGACTAGAAGAAAAGTGCTGCCTAATTCTGGAGGAAACTATTGGAAGAGCCATTGTTGTGACATACTCAAGCCACATCATCCAGCTGTGTTGGTAATAAATCTTCCATTTAAGGAAAGGAAGGATCACCCTTTCAGTTATGCAACTACCAAATGGAGAAAACTGACTTGGCAGCAGGCAAAAGGCTTTGGGATTTTAGTTGACTAAATATAAGCTAGCAGCTACAGATAAAATAACATTAATATGGATCACAACCCCTCTTCTAGGAATCTGACCCACAAAAATGGTGATAGAAACATGTTGATAAAGTTGGGGTACAATACTGCATAGAAAAAAAGTGTTTCCCTGATCTTAAAGGAAAACAATAGTGATCTAAAATTATCTGAAAAAGAAAACTTTCACTGATTCAGTGGTTTTTAACTGAATCTCATAGAACCCTGGAGTTCCTCGGTGCTGCCTCAAGATGCACACAGACAGCCAGGAGGGAGACTTTAAGAGGCCATGATCCTCAGACCTCCACATAGCCTCTCAGTCCTCCACCAGTGAGCCCTGCTTTGGACTGTTTACTACCAGACTGCATTTGATAAAGGCTTATCTTGCCTTTTTTATTAATGTTTGCGGGACCTGCCTGAATTCACTTTCTGTTTTGTTTTGCCCACTAATTTTACCCTTTGAAATTGAATTTCTTTCCTCGTTCTCTCCTTCCTTCCTCTCTCTCAACAAGTGTTAAAACACTTATCCTTGATAAAATCAATTATAAAAAGGATTATTAAATGCACATTAGAATAGCTAAGTTGAATAATTGCCCAATGGACATATAAAGTTAGTATTTGCTTCCTCTGTAACTCATTTTGAGCATTCTCTTCTCAAAATCATTCAAGGCCACCATCTTGCTTCCTTGTTACCAGGCTTCCTTTTCTCCAGCATCCCTATAGGACTCATATTCTGATTCCACTCTTAGCCTAATGACGGAAAATTAGTAGTAGTCTGTCTTATACCCTCAGGGTTAGTTATTCTCATTAACACACTTAAGCTAAATTATTGATGATTTTTAAATGCATCTCAATAATATCACCATATTAAAAGCTAACTTCACTATCTTGATCACACAAATCAAGAATTTTAAGGAGCCCTTGGGAAGGAGAGATTTATAGACAAAGAAGTTTGGATACCTTTCGCAAATTATATCAATATGGCCAGTTGCCTAGTATTTTAATGCATCTCCCTATCTACCCAGAAATAAAAACACCGAAAAGCAATATGACACTGAGCTAGCTTCTGAAAAGCACCATAATATGCTTATTTCACAAATTTTATATCCCATTTTTACTAAGTAGGAAGCTTTTTGTTAATGGAATATGTAATAACTTCCAGCATCTAATTGGGTCTAGCTTAATCCTTTTTCATACCCCATAGAGTGGGAAAGAGTAAGGTAAATAGCAAGCTTTGCTTGATAAAACTGCTTTCGGAGACAAAGGAACATAAAGTTTCCAAGCAATAAAGCCTTCCAATTGATACTTATTCTACTGCAGACACCTCAAGAACTTTTGAATTGAAGTCCTTTAGGAAAAAAATTCAGAACTCTGACCTCGTGAATATACTACTTGCCTTTGATAAAGAAAGAAAAGAATATTTTATTACTATGCTCTCATCTTTCACTTATGTTCTTTCTGGTGAGGAGGTGAGCAGGGAGGAAACAGAAGCGACAGAGTGAAAAAGCCATCCACGGAACAAAGTGAAAATGCAGCTTTAGATCAGTTCACAGACATGGAGGAAGCTGTCGGTTGACGGTTTCTGGCACCCTGTGACCAGAAGGAGAGAGGAAAGAGCACTGAGCGGATGCGGGGAGGGGGAAGGTTGAAGCAGAGCACATACAGCTTTGGTCCCTTCTCCTGGTGCTTTTGCCATGACCTTGCGAGTGCTGGAGAATCCTCTATATGCAGGCTGCCTGCAAATGTGAGTAAGCTGGAGTGGCACTTGTACTCTTCATACACACTTCAGGCTGAAGAGAAAAAAAAGGAACTACTTCAACTGTGATGAATGCGTGTCTGAATTTAGCTTGCCTTACACACAAATCAATTAAGGCAGGTTTAGCGACTCCAGGGACATTTCAGATTTCTGCTGCATAATCAGAAAATATTAATAGCATTTTGAAAAAAAAGTTATGGAATAAATGTACTCATGGGGGGGTTGTATTTTGAATTGATGTGAGTTAATGAAATGATAGACTTAAGGGGATATTTTTAAAAGAGATGATAATCTTGAATTACAATGAAGTTTTGATTTCTTAGGTAATAACACTGTAAAGACTCTCTTTTTAAGATGGTTTGCAAAATGTGTTCTATACCTGTGAATGAAGAAAGAGTAAAAGTAGTGACATGTATATATAGTACCATAGCGGTATAAGGTAACTTTTCTAAATACATGGTTAAATTAAAATGTGTACGTAAATCTAATTTTAATGTCTAAAATTGGATCATATCAACAATTTCCCATTTTAAAAATGAAAACACCAGGAGCCAGGGTGGCTCAATGGGTTAAGCCTCCGTCTTCAGTTCAGATCATGATCTCAGGGTCCTGCGATCAAGCTGTGCATTGGGCGCTCTGCTCAGCAGGGAGCCTGATTCCCCCTCTCTCTCTGCCTGCCTCTCTGCCTGCTTATGATCTCTCTCTCTCTCTGTGTCAAATAAATATATAAAATTTTTAAAAAATGAAATTATAATGAAATAAAAATACAAATGAAAACATAATAAATGAAAATGTACTTTTAAAAAAATTAATCTAGAAGGGACACCTGGGTAGCTCAGTTGGTTGGGCATGTAACTCTTGGTTTTGGTTGGAGTCATGACTTCAGGTAGTGAAATCAAGCCCCACATTGGGCTTCCACTCAGTAGAAGCTACTCAGGATTGTCTCTCCCTCTCTCTCTGTTCCTCTTGCCTGCTCTCTCTCTCTCTCACTCTAAAAATAAATAAATAAAATTTTAAGAAGTATATAACCTAGAAGGCATTGCTCATTCAAAGAAATCTGGTTATCACAATGCATTTTTTATCTATAAGAAAATACATGTGCCCTTCAAGGTCAACTCTTCTTTCCTAAAAGAAAGTACAGAGGGAGTGAGGGTACAAGAGAAAAGGATATAAGTGCTTTCAAGTAGGGGTGGCTTCTGAGAATTCTTTAAACCTCTCATAGCAGAGATACTCAGCCCAAATAATTTTTATAAGTATAAATTCTGTTTTTAATTATAATAAATAAATATGAAATCTAATATTTACCAACTTCCAAACTAGGTGAAGAAATTGCAAGATATGAAGGATTTCTTTTAAGAAATTGGCAAAGTGCCACACATGTTTCAGTCCTGTAACAATTCCCACCTTGAATTGCTTACATTCTTTTGAACAATAATTTATGGATTCGATGGAAAATTGTTAGCGCCTACAATACCCAGGCACAGTCCATACAGTTAAGATACAACAATGACTGAAACATAAACATCTCTGCCCTCACAGAAGGATACTTTCCAGCACAGGAACAGCCCCCCCCTCCAAAAAAAATCACAATAAATGAGTGCATTACATGGCATGTAGAAAGTGATAGGTACCATTGAAATATATAGGAGCAAGAAAGATCAGATATCAGAACAGGAAGTTATTTTTCAATTTTAAAGAGCACTGTCACTGATGTATCATTCAAAGGTAATAGTTGAGCAACAACAGGAAGTGAGTGAAAAGGGGGGGAGAAAAAGCCACAACTGGAAAAGTTGGTCTTAGATGGGAATAAAAAATCCTTCACTGTAATCACAGGTGTGGAGGGAGAGTGCAGGGTTGCAGATGTCATTAGGTAACATGTGATGGAGGCAATCCATGGAATGTCTTCTAATGTCTTGTTGCTCTAATCTCAGTGAAACAGGGACTGAAGTAATTAGCTGAAAGAAAATATGGGGAAGGAAAGTCAAGAGTTTGAGGAGTAAGGTGAAATGGTATAATATCTGTCTCAGAGAGGGGATAAATGCATGGCTTAGGGAGATGGATTATGATTGTCAGTTAGCATAAGGGTCCCCTGGGTGTCATCACAGCATACGCAACATGGCTGTGTGGTTTTCATCAGCCACCATCTGCAACATGAGGGCTAGTACAAAGTAGGTAGGGCTATGACTTTGCCAATGGAATATGAGGAAATGATGGATTTATGGGTGAATGCAAAAAAGTAATTAAGCTAGATTACCATGGAATTTATGTCCACTGAGAAGAAAGAATATGAAAGGGTTAAAGAATAACAGAAAGCTGTAGAATCAATGGATTGGGGTCTTGGTGGAGTCAAATGATTACGTGCACCAGAATAATTCTGGGAGTTACTTTGAAACTTTGGAAGTGGAGGTGTGGGTGGGCTGGATAAAATTTAGACAGCAGAGGAATTGTAGTCATGGATAACAAGGTCCATGATACATGACCATAGGAGTACCTGACTTCAGAATAAAAGACAAGAACAAAAATAATTGAAAAGGCATTGACATAACTGAGAGGCCAGATTTTTGCAAGAATCATCCACGTGTATTTCAAAGTCACCCAGCATTAACGCAGAAACTGGAAAGGACAGTGACCCAAGAATTAAAAAGTGTAAGGAAATGTGGGACCAGCCAATGACAGCCGTTGTTAAGAATGGTGGATGATACATTTTGTTGACAAGAAACCCAGTGTAAGAAGTTTTGGGGAAGAGGGAGAGAGTGAGAATGGAAAACAATAAAGCACCTCTCCTGCCTTTAGAACCAGGCTAGAAGGAGGGAGGCTGGAGTGGAAAAACAGTTACTCCTTGAGAAGGCTGCAAGGGAAGGACTCACAAAAAGATCGCTAGATGGCAGACGGTGTCTGATTTGCAGTTAAAATATATACATTTCATACTACAAGTTTTATCCTGACTAAGGGGCCAAATATGGTAAATATGAGTTGAGATCCCAGGAAAGAAGCTTCAATTCAGCAACCTTTTCCTCTTACTCTCCATGTGCCATAGTGTCAGAAATTCTTCCCTAGGGGACTTAAACCACCTGGCGTTAAAGGCTGATGGCCAGAGAAATTGCGGTCATTAGGGAGATACACAGCCTTACAACCTAAAAGAGCACTCTCTCCTGTTTAATACAAAACTTATCACACTGTGCTGCATGTGTGTGTAGAGATAAAATTCTCAGAGAATACCAACCCTATACATCATCACTAAAAAAGTCAGTCACCAAATTTCAAAAGTGTCTTAGTAAGCATATCAGAAATGAGCAAAAATAAAGTTCCTCAGCACTTGTATGGGCCTTGCACAAGATAAATCATCTTTTCATGAGCAGAGCTTTTAGTTTTATTTTTTCATACAGCAGAGAACAATAAGGACCTTTCTGCTTTTTATTTTTTTTTTTAGCATTGGAACGTATTTATTGCAAATTACGTGATCTTTTAAAAAATTTTATTTCTTTTCAGTGTTCCAGAATTTATTGTTTATGCACCACACCCAGTGCCCCAGGCAATATGTGCCCTCCTTAATACCCACCACCAGGATCTTGGGTAATATTCATGCTATTTTCAACTATCTTTACATATGAAGAAAGGTTTAAATATCTCTCTTTAATTTCACCTCATTGTTCAATTAGTTAAATGAATAAAAAATATGTGACAGTTAAAACACAAATACAATATTCATGATGGAGACGGCTGAATAAAATATTGATAGTTTCTTTAAAAACTTACTTTATTTTTCATAGCTCCTTTTTTGCGCATACAAGTTTATTGCTATAATGAAGAAAAAAATATATTTGTAACACCTCATAGTAAAATAAGAAATTGCTGAGTATTTTCATAGTCTTAAAAGATTATCTTCCAGCTCTATGGTAAATAATCCAATTCAACTTTCCTTTTAATGTCCCTACCACTTGCTCAATAATCAATAAGGTAACTAATTTATACAGTAACTAGACAGGTCTTTTATATTTCTAAAATGCTGAGCAACTTTCTTTAATCAAGTTACTATTATACATGAAATGATATGCAGATGATAGTAAGCATTTGTTTTAGAAATTCAACAGAGGGGGAGCCTTAATGGCTCAGACAGTTAAATGGCTGCCTTCAGCTCGGGTCATGATCCCAGGGTACTAGAATCACGCCCCACATCTGGGCTCCCTGCTCAGCAGAGAGCCTGCTTTTCCCTTTCCCTCTGCCTGGTGCTCTGCCTACTTGTGTTCTCTTTCCAGCTCTCTGTCAAATAAATAAAAAATCTTAAAAAAAGAAATTCAACAGAGGATCTCCCTTGTTAACATTTAATTTTTAAAAATTCTTCCTGTATAGCCTCCTTTTGCCATAATTTCAAGCAGCTTTATTATAAGCATAAATATAAATAAATAAATAAATAGATAACTCTTGAACTTGCAGTTCCTTATTCAAGGTGATCACAATTATTTTATCTTGCTATAATTGAGTGGATCTCAAAATTTTTACTATATCACTTTAAATAGTTCCACTTCTCTAATCTTAAACCCTGTACTTCTATTTTGCAGAGAAAACGTCATATGCATTTGATTCTTAATACTAGTTTCTGTCAAATTTTTAAAAATACACCAATTTTAACAGTGAGTCAGTATGATCAAATGAATAATAAAGTCCCACTGACAAACAATGAGTAAGATATTTCCCATATATTATTCTCCTTCAAATCATGACTTATCCTTAGCATTAAATATGTAGAAATAGAAAGAACCTCTTGATAGAAAGTTAATGTGAAGAATTGTGTAATTGCTATTGAGCCAACCTAACTGAATGTGAGTTTAAAATCTGTAAAATTCTTGTGCCCTGATCATTAAAGCATTAATCATTTAAGCAGTTATTTTTGACAAAAGATATATTTATGTGATCATGAAACTGTATCAACCTATTTGAAACTGTATCAACCTATTTGAAACATACAAGATATTTGTTCCACTACACCAGTAGAAAAAGCAATATGTTTAAGATCTTTCCAGATGAAAACTGCTTATAATAAATAAGTTGAGCCCCAGTTTGCATATCTGTGAGCAAAATAAGAAGTATTAGTTTCTCAAAGAATGATCATGATGATCAAAAGAAATAGTGCTCCTAAAATGCTCAGCAAATCGTGAAGTACATATATTAATAAACTTAAACATTAGTTACATTAACTACAATTAAATGGTAGGTATTATTGCTGTCTGTATTATTACTAATGTGTCTTTCAGGTCCTAAATTGCAAGCCTGTTACAATTTATATCTGTGTTTGGCTTCCTCAGTATTCCCTGGTATACCTTCTCTTCTTTAGCACAATGATAATTCCCTCTTCCTTGTCTTTGTTCATGGTGGTTATTGATCCAAAGTGTTCTTCCTCAACCTGCTCATTCCTGATATGCCCGTTCTTGGGATCCCAACTCTTTCTACTTCTATTAGTTATCTATTGTTGTATAAGGAACTACTACCCCCAAATCTGGAGGCTTGAAATAGCATTTATTCTTATACTTTCTGAAGTGTCACAATTCAGACATGGCTTATCTGGGCTCCTTGCTTAGACTATCTCACAGGCTGCAATTAAGGGCTCCTGGAGCTACATGTAATCTCTTCTAGAGGCTCAAATGGAGAAGCTTGCACTGCCAGGATTTTTTTGCATTTCTTTGCAGGATCCAGCTCCTTATAGGCTGTTGATTTGAAAGCCTAAGCTCTTCAGTGTTTGCTGATCAGATGTCACTCTCTGTTCTTTGACACTACGAGCATCTCCAACATGGAAGGTGTTGTTTTTGTTCGTTTGTTTGTTAATCAAAGTGTACACGTTGAGAAAAAATAGAGAACACAAACAAGATCAAAGTTACAGTCTTTTATAATCTAATTATACCGGTAAAATTTTATCACTTAGCCTTATGCTCTTTGCAAGTCACTAATGCTAGCTCACAGTCAGGATAAGAGTGTAAATACCAAGAGGTGGGGATTATGGAGGACCATCTGTGAAAGCTGTCTATTATATCATCTCAACTTCAAACACCTGCAACTACACGGCTACTGTAAAACTTTATGAAAATAATTAGGGAATTAAAGGTTAATTTCCCATTTCCAAATTCTAATTTTAGCTAGTCTTTTCCCCTTAGAATTCTGAAAGCACTAATAGCTAGATCATAGCTTTTAATTTTTCATAAAAATTGTATGTTTTTAAGAGTCTCATGCTCTACCAGCTGAGCTGAGCACTGCATATTAGGTTTTTTTGGTTGTTTGTTGTTGTTGTTTTTCATCAGTATAATACCTTGTCATGTGCATTTATATCTCTGGGAGAGTTTAGGACAAATGGTACATTAAATAAACATTAATTGAAAGAACAAATATGATTGCTCATTCATAAACAATCTGGATGATGGAACTCTAACATATTTTTTATGAGAGATACTTATACCTCTGTAAAAAGAAAAACATATTTCTTTTTCATATAAAAATGCTACATTAAACTTATTATTGCAAAAACAGGCTGACCTATATCCCTGTCTTTGCAACACAATATGTTTTCTATAAAAACAAAATTATGTGACTTCAGCTATAAGTTACTATACTGTAATTGCTTGAAAAAAAAACACACAGGGGAACAAGGAAGATAAATCAGTTTTAAAGATTTTAGAATTATTTTGTGATAATGAGGATTTAGGTTCTTCTACAATTTTCCTTCTATATTTACAGAAAAAAAAATTTAAATAAATTACCTTTTAATAGCATAAAAACCATGTATAATATATGTCACCTATAAGGATTATTCCTTCCAGATGATAAAAAGGATTAATATGAATTACCACAGAGACTTGCCCTCTAAAACATTAATCTCCTGTAAAAATTATTTTAAATACACTTATAAATTAAAATAAATTAGTCTTAAATTAAGGCCAAAATTTTTTTTATTTTAAATAGTCTAATGACCTACTTTTCTTCTAATAAGCAGATCTGGCAAATAATACAGAAATCAGAGGGATTGTTTCATATTAATCTAGGCTGGACCGTGTAATTGGAATTTGACTGATTAGAGAGGTAAAATCAATAAAATCCTTTGAGCCATTTATATGGACATATTAAGTTTTCAAAACTTTATCCTATTCATTTCTGACATTTATACTGGGATTAAGTAATCCACTTTAAATTCCTTTTATGTTGCTAAAAATTGGAATAGTGCTGTCAAACTCTTAATTAGTTCAGATGAATTCATGTAATTCCAAGAATGTTAGAGAGTTATTATAATCTAAAAATATTTAGCAATAAAAGAGACTCTCATTAAAAGGAACAAACTAAAAGCATTATTATTGGTCCTTTTTCTCAAACCCAATGAAAGTAAGAAAAGAAAAACACATATAAGGGGTGAGGGCCACCCTCAATGAAACAGAAAATACACATCTCTCATGCAGATTTATTTGTCCTCAAACCTCAAGTGGAATTAAGATTTCATTAAAGTAATTGTCAAGAAGCAATACAACCCTTAGAAGAAAAGTGGGGTGAATAACTTTGTGTCCTTGGAATGGACAAAGATTTCTCAACTGTAACATAAAAACTATAATAATAACTTAATTATAAAGAAAAAAATGATAAATGAACCATTGTAAAATCAAATTGCTCTTTTCATCAAAAATTACATTGTGCCTTCTACTTATATTTACAATAAAGAAAATAAGAAGAGAAAATTGTCACTACTCAAACAAGAACAGCTGAGTAACTACAAAATCATATTTTAAACTCATTAGAGAGCTGAGAATGCAAAGAAATATGCACTTACTAAACTTAAATTTTCTATAGGCTGAGAACAGGGAAAATATGAGAGAAAATCTTCAAGCAATGTCACTAAATACTAGGGAGAGGAAACACATAGAAGGGAGAGAGGCAAGAGAGCTGACAGATACACCATCTATAGCACAGACATTGTGTTTGTAGAAGTCTGAGGGTAAAGTGGTGGGCAATAAAACATTCAGGCACTCTAGTCCCAAACTGAAGAGAAACTCCTCATCCTAGCTTCATATTATTTGAATCCAATGGTGAACAATCTATCAAAAGTGGCCAGAAAATCCAGTCCCATCTTAACTACAAATTTGAGTCATTCCCACACACTAACACTCTGACAAAAGGGGTATGCACACTTCTGAGCATAAATATTATTTATTTCAGTCTCCACTGGTCTTTCAGATACAATGCATGGTAGAGAATTAAAATTTATGAGCCATACAAAGAAGCAAGAAAATATGACCAATCAACAAGAGAAAAAATCTGTCACATTATGAGAATTAAAAAGCCAAGTAATCAAACTGCTGACCTCCAAAGAGAAAGAGCAAATCCAAGATCAATCAGAAAACAAAATATATGTTCCATTGTTATCATGACACAGATATAAAAATGACAGGCGACTTCCCAACAGAAACAATACAGGCCAGAAGAAAATGACACAATTTCTTTCCAGCACTGAAAGAAAATATTGTCAACCTAGATTCTGTAATTAGTAAGAATGTCCTTTCAAAAGAGAAAAAAGATGAAAAAAAAAATTCTGATTAATCTTAATCTCACAAAACAAACTGAGGGTTGCTGGGGGGAGGGGGTTTGGGAGAAGGGGGTGGGATTATGGACATTGGGGAGGGTATGTGCTTTGGTGAGTGCTGTGAAATGTGTAAACCTGGTGATTCACAGACCTGTACCCCTGGGGATAAAAACATATGTTTATAAAAAAAAAAATTCTGATTAATAATTTTAAATAATTTTTGTCACTTAAATAATAATGAAGAATGTGTGTACTAATGTCCATGAAGGAGTTACTTTGTAATGACCTCACCTATCAGGAAAATCTTGTCACTGTTATACAAACCTAAATTCTTCAGCACTTTCCACTGATGAGATAAGATTCTAAAGAATGGATAACTTTTTTCAATGTTCCAAAGAAAGTTTGCACTGAAGAAAAATAGGGAATTATAAAGAATGAGGGCATTTATGACTTTTTTTCCCTTTGATCTTATAATAACTATGTTATCACTGTTTGTTTTGACTCTACTGTTTAAATTCAAAAATATGAGAGTGAATTAAAAAATAAAAGTTGTATCTATGAAATATACAGGCACTGGGGCAATACCAAAACTTTAATATCTTGTTTTCCCCTGATATTGGCATTTTACAGTTTTGTGGGGGACCTGTGGTCGTTGTCCTCTCGTTTTTTTGGCTGGCTTTCTGGGGGAAGGGTCTGCTGCATTATTTTTCAACTCTATGGTCAAATAATCTTGGACAAAGCAGGAGAAAATATAGAGTGGAAAAAGACAGCTTCTTCAATAAATGCTGCCAGGAAAATTGGAAAGCAATGTGTAGAAGAATGAAATTCGACTATCCTCTTACACCATACACAAATATAAACTTGAAATGGATAAAAGACCTCAATGTAAGGCAAGAATCTATCAAAATCCTAGAGGAAAACATAGGCAGTAACCTCTTCAACATCAGCCACAGCAACTTTTTTCAAGATGTTTCCAAAGGCAAAGGAAACAAAAGTGAAAATGAACTTTTGAGACTTTATCAAGATCAAAATCTTCTGCACATCAAAGAAAACAGTCAACAAAACAAAGAGGCAACCCACGGAATGGGAAAAGATATTCGCAAATGACACTACAGACAAAGGGTTGATATCCAAGATCAATAAAGAACTCCTCAAACTCAACACATACAAAACAGATAATCACATCAAAAAATGGGAAGAAGAAATGAACAGACACTTCTCCAAAGAAGACATACAAATGGCTAACAGACACATGAAAAAAAAGATGATAATCATTAGCCATCAGGGAGATTCAAATCAAAAACCACATTGAGATACCACCTTATATAAATTAAAATGATCAAAATTAATAAGAAAATAAACATGAGTTGGAGAGGATGTGGAGAAAGGGGAACCCTCTTACTCTGTTGGTGGGAATGCGAGTTGGCACAGCCATTTTGGAAAACAGTGTGGAGAGTCCTTAAGAAATTAGAAATAGAGCTTCCCTATAACCATGCAACTGCACTACTGCGTATTTACCCCAAAGATACTGATGTAGTGAAAAGAAGGGCCATCTGTACCCCAATGCCCATAGCAGCAATGGCCACAGTTGCCAAACTGTGGAAAGAACCAAGATGCCCTGTCGCAGCAGGCGTGATAAATCGACCAGGAACATGAGGGTAAGAGGATGAAGAAAAGAACTTGAGAAGCAGAGAGATGGGGACAGGAGGAGCCCTGAGGAGGATGTCCAATAGTGCTAAGTTTATTCAAAGCATTAAGGCCATATACATAGTGATATTACAATAGGACAAGCAATACATCTATGTCTAGTTAAATAACCATGAGTTCCCATATTAAGTTTCACAATTGACTATAAGCAGACCTTGTGACGCCAAATGGCTAATGCCAGTACAATTGTTCTGTATTGATACAGCAAACCTGAAAGTAATTTATGGGCTGTAATAGGGCAGCAAGTACCAGAAACGAACTTTTGACCCCAACCGAATTGTTCTCATTTGCTTAGCAAGCATGTGGGAAGTCACGTAGGCAAGCGCACAACACATAACACATACCCTTTCTCAGTGCTACTCAACTTTTCCCGTCCTAAACCTTTTGTTAGGTTATTCAGACTTTAAAGGACGCACAAGTCAGGGCCTGGTTTGGTCCTCGTCTCAAGCCTTATTGCAGCCTCCCACAATGCCCTTTAATGGATGAATGGATAAAGAAGATATTGTTCATATATGCAATGGAGTAATATGCTTCCATCAGAAAGGATGAATACCCAACTTTTGTATCAACATGAACAGGATTGGGAGAGATTATGCTGAGTGAAATACATCAAGCAGAGAGAGTCAATTATCATATGGTTTCACTTATTTGTTGAGCATAAGGAATAACATATAGGACACTGGAGAGGAGAAGTGAGATGGGGGATATTGGAGGGAGAGACAAACCATGAAAGACTGTGGACTCTGAGAAACAAACTGAGGGTTTTGGAGGGGAGGGAGGAGGGGGGTTGGGTGAGCCTGGTGGTGGGTATTATGGGGGGCATGTATTGCATGGAGCACTGAATGTGGTGCAAAAACAATTAATTCTGGAACACTAAAAAGAAATTTTAAAAATTCAAAAATATGTAATTCCATAGGATGTAGAAATAGGAACTACATCTGAAGTGAGTTCAAACAATCACAAACTGTTAAAACATTATTAAAGTGAATGTATATAGCTGATTCCAGTTTTAGGGGCCTAATCTATAACTAGGGATTTTCTAAATTTAACCTATGTAGAATACAATGTTAATTAAGGGATTGGTGATAAAAATGTAACCATTTGACTGTTTACCCACAGACCCACAGAAATTCTTTAGAAATTAGGCCAGCTTTTTTTTTTTTTTTTGGAGAGAGTATTAATTTCTTTTTTTTTTTTTTTAAGGCATTTTTTTTTTTAATTTCAGCCAAGGAATGATGCATGCTACAGATTAATCTTTACTTTTGCCCACTTGGTTTTTCAAGAGTATTAATTTCTAACTGTATTAATTTGCTGGAGCTGCCATCATAAAATGCCATTGACAAGATTATTTAAACAATAGATACTGATTTTATCACAGTTCTGGAGTCTAGAAGTTCAAGATCAAGGCTTCAGGAGTTTTGATTTCTTTTGAAGAAATCAAGCCTGTTCTTGACTTGTAGATGACTGCCATCCCACTTTGTCATCACATTGTGCTTCCTTTGTACACTAACACCCCTGGAATTTCTGTGTCTAAATCCCCTCTTCTCTTAAGGACATCAGTGTGATTGGATTATGAACCACTTTGTGTGTGTGTGTGTGTGTGTGTGTGTGTGTGTTAACATTTTTATTATTTTTTTAATTTTTTATAAACATATAATGTATTTTTATCCCCAGGGGTACATGTCTGTGAATCACCAGGTTTACACATTTCACAGCACTCACCATAGTGTATACCCTCCCCAATGTCCATAACCCCACCCACCTCTCCCAAGCCCCCTCTCGCCAGCAACCCTCAGTTTGTTTTGTGAGATTAAGAGTCTCTTATGTTTTGTCTCCCTCCTGATCCCATCTTGTTTCATTGATTCTTTTCCTACCCCCCAAACCCCCCACATTGCATCTCCACTTTCTCATATTAGGGAGATCATATGATAGTTGTCTTTCTCTGATTGACTTATTTCAGTAAGCATAATACCCTCTGGTTCCATCCACGTCATTGCAAAAGGCAAGATTTCATTTCTTTTGAAGGCTGCATAGTATTCCATTGTGAATATATATACCACTTCTTCTTGATCCATTCATCTGTTGATGGACATCTAGGTTCTTTCCATAGTTTGGCTATTGTGGACATTGCTGCTATAAACATTCGGGTGCACGTGCCCCTTCGGATCACTATGCTTGTACCTTTAGGGTAAATACCCAGTAGTGCAATTGCTGGGTTATAGGGTAGCTCTATTCTCAGTTTTTTGAGGAACCTCCATGCTGTTTTCCAGAGTGGTTGCACCAGCTTACATTCCCACCAACAATGTAGAAGGGTTCCCCTTTCTCCACATCCTCGTCAGCATCTGTCATTTCCTGACTTGTTGATTTTAGCCATTCTGACTGGTGTGAGGTGATATCTCATTGTGGTGTTGATTTGTATTTCCCTGATGCCGAGTGATATGGAGCACTTTTTCATGTGTCTGTTGGCCATCTGGATGTCTTCTTTGCAGAAATGTCTGTTCATGTCCTCTGCCATTTCTTGATTGGATTATTTGTTCTTTGGGTTTTGAGTTTGCTAAGCTCTTTATAGATTTTGGAAACTAGCCCTTTATCTGATATGTCATTTGCAAATATCTTCTCCCATTCTGTCAGTTGTCTTTGGTTTTGTTAACTGTTTCCTTTGCTGGTCAAAAGCTTTTGATCTTGATGAAATCTCAATATTTCATTTTTGCCCTTGTTTCCCTTGCCTTTGGTGATGTTTCTGGGAAGAAGTTGCTGTGACTGAGGTTGAAGAGGTTGCTGCCTGTGTTCTTCTCAAGGATTTTGATGGATTTCTTTCTCACATTCAGGTCCTTCATCCATTTGGAGTCTATTTTCATGTGTGGTGTAAGGAAATGAATGGTCCAATTTCATTTTTCTTGCCATTTTTCTGTATGTCCAATTTTCCCAACACCATTTGTTGAAGAGGCTGTCTTTTTTCCATTGGACATTCTTTCTTGCTTTGTTGAAGATTAGTTGACCACAGAGTTGAGGGTCTATTTCTGGGCTCTCTATTCTGTTCCATTGATCTATGTGTCTGTTTTTGTGCCAGTACCACACTGTCTTGATGACGACAGCTTTGTAATAGAGCTTGAAGTCCGGAATTGTGATGCCACCAACTTTGGCTCTCTTTTTCAATATTCCTTTGGCTATTTGAGGTCTTTTCTGGTTCCATATAAAATTTAGGAATACTTGTTCCATTTCTTTGAAAAAAATGGATGGTGTTTTGATAGGGATTGCATTAAATGTGTAGATTGCTTTAGGTAGCATAGACATTTTCACAATGTTTGTTCTTCTAATCCAGAAACATGGAACATTTTTCCATTTCTTTGTGTCTTCCTCAATTTCTTTCATGAGTACTTTATAGTTTTCTGAGTATAGATTCTTTGCCTCTTTGGTTAGGTTTATTCCTAGGTATCTTATGGTTTTGGATCCAATTGTAAATGGGATTGACTCTTTAATTTCTCTTTCTTCTGTCTTGTTGTTGGTGTAAAGAAATGCAACTGATTTCTGTGCACTGATTTTATATCCTGACACTTTACTGAATTCCTGTATAAGTTCTAGCAGTTTTGGAGTGGAGACTTTTGGGTTTTCCACATATAGTAATCTATCATCTGCAAAGAGTGAGAGTTTGACTTCTTTCCCGATGTGGATGGCTTTAATTTCTTTTTGTTGTCTGATTGCTGAGGCTAGGACTTCTAGTACTATGTTGAATAGCAGTGGTGATAATGGACATCCCTGCCATGTTCCTGACCTTAGCGGAAAAGCATTCAGTTTTTCTCCATTGAAAATGATATTTGTGGTGGGTTTTTCATAGATGGTTTTGATAATATTGAGTTATGTGCCCTCTATCCCTACACTTTGAAGAGTTTTGATCAGGAAGGGATGCTTTCAATGCTTTTTCAGCAGCTATTAAGAGTATCATATGATGAACCACTTTTAATAACCTCTTTTTAACTTAATTTTCCACTGTAAATCCTGTCTCCAAATATAGTCACATTTCGAGGCACTAGAGGTGAGGATTTCAAAACATGAATTTGGAGGGAAATACAATTCAGCATATAATCCTGACATTTAGAATCTGTCACATTATGAGAATTAAAGAGGCAAGTAAATTTAATTCAGTATTTTTATTAGTTTTAAATTTTCTGCAGAGAATTTACCCATATATCCTACAGCTAGGATGAACTATTTCCATTGTCCCATAGTGTCTAACAACATACTTAATGATAAAATAGTGAACACTTTCCTTCTGCAATCATGAGCAAGTCAAGGGTTATAGTCATCACCATTTATATTCATTAGTATATAGAGAATCTAGCCCATGTGACAAGGCAAGAAAAAGAAATATAATACATACATATTGGAAAGAGATAAGTAAACCTGTATTTATCTGCAGATGACAAGATTGTGTATGTAAAAATTCCAAGGAACCTACCAAAGCCAAAACAAAAACAAAAACAAAAACCTAGAAATAATAAATCAATTATCAATATTGTAGGTTACAAAGTTAATAAATAAAAATAAATTATATTACTATATACTAGCAATGCACAATTGTATAGAAGCATTAAAATTTGCAGCTGAACACAGAAATATGAAATACTTTGAAATACATGTAATAAAATATGTGTATGATCTTGTTACAGAAAATTGCAAAATATTGTTGAGATTAAAGCAAATGACACCTGGGACACCTGGATGGCTCAGTCAGAAGAGCATGAGATTCTTTACCTCAGGGTCATGAGTTCAAGCCCCACATTGGGTATAGAGATTATTAAAAAAATAAATACGTAAAAACTTTTTAAAAATTATTTTAAAAAAGGGAAAAAAGGAAATGAGACCTTAAAAATGGAAATAATAAGGACATAGATTAAAAGTCAATAATATTAAAATATTATTTTAAATAAATAATAATTTCTTTAAAAATACTGATTTATTTTACATAAATAAAAATCTGATCCAAATTTGTGATTGAATTAAGTCCCAAAAAAATCTGAACAATGTTTTTGAGGAAATTAGCAAGCTAATTTTTAAAAATTAAATATGAATATCAAAGCACCTAGGATAGACAAAACAATTTTGAAAAGTAAAAATCTAAAAGATTTATATTATCTTATTTACAGACTGATGAAAAATAATCAGGACAATTAATTATTGATGAAAGACTGAATAGATCAATGGAATAGAACAGCAAATGTGTCACAAATATGAAGTCAAATAATGTTGACAGACACCAAAGCAAATGAGGAAAGGAGAATCTTTTCAATAAATGGTACCAGAGCAATTGAATATCCATAAAGAGTGAAATGGACCTCAAAATTATCAATTAAAAAAATTTGGATTATAGATCAAAACATAAAACCAAACTATAATAGCTTAGACAGAAATATAGGAGAAAAATTTTATAAACTTCAGGTGGTAGATTTTCTTTGAGAAGACACAGAAACACTATTACTAAAAGGAAAAACTATTGATATTTGAACTACATGAATATTTAAAAAATATCAATCATAAAACCATTAAGAGAAACTATAAACTGGGGAAATATATTTGTAGCAGGTATTTCTGGTGTTTGTAGGAACTCTGACAACTACAGTGAAAAGACAGCTTAATTTTTAGAAATGGTAAAGATGCAAGAGGCACCTCAAAAAGTAAGATACAAGAATATCCAGTACAATCCTGAAAAAAGTTTAACATTTTTAACCATCAGATATGTGAAAATTGGGGTGCCTGGGTGGTTCAGTGGGTTAAAGCCTCTGCCTTTGGCTCAGGTCATGATCTCAGGGTCCTAGGACAGAGCTCCTCATCAGGCTTTCTGCTCAACAGGGAGCTGCTTCCCACCCCCCCCTCTCTCTGTCTGCCTTTCTGCCTACTTGTGATCTCTCTCTCTCTCTGTCAATTAAATAACTTTAAAAAAAGAAAAAAGAAATGTGCAAATTAAAACCACAGTGAAATAGCACTACACATACACATGCACTAATACATAAACCCCTACACATACTCTAGAATGACTAAAATTTTTCTAAACAACTTGTGCAAATGTTGATAAAATGCTCATCCATCACTTGATAGTACCTGAAGAATTTGAATCAATCAACATAATTCATCATTATTAATAGAGTAAAGGGAAAATCAATATTATTATTTCAATAGATATTGAAAAAGAAACACTTAACAAAATTCAAAACCCAGTTATAAAAATTCTTTCAGAAAACTGGGAAATAAAGAAACTTCCTCACCCTGAAAATAGGTATCTACCAAAACCTATCAATAACAGCAAATGTTAATGATTAAAGACATGATTTTTTTTACCCCTAGAATTACAAATGAGAAAGACTAGTTCTTCCCCCTTCAATTCAACTTACTGGAGATTCTAGATAGTGAAATAAGGTAAGAAAAAGAACTATAAGTTACAGAGAATGTAAAGGAGGAGATAAAACTACATTAATTACAAATGACATGATCACCTTTACAGAAATCCTAAAAATCTACCAAAAAAAAAGGTTGATATAAGTAATAATAAGATTTAGCAAGTTAATAAAAACTAAAAACTCTAAAATAACAAACATGGCTGATTCAGAGTTTATAATAAGGTTATGATAATGAATACCAATGTGGGATGGGTATAGAGACACAGAGATCAGTAAAACACTACATAGGAATCAGCAAACCATGGCCTATGGGCTGAATCTGGTATGCTGCTGCTTTTGTAAATGTAGTTTTATTGGAACAAACCAAAGTCCATTTATTTATATATATAAATAGTAGACATAGATTTAAATAAATATCTATTTACTGTGGCAAAGTTAAGCGGTTGTAACAGAAACTGAATGGCCTGAAAAGTCTGAAATTTTTACTGTCTGTCCCTTCACAGAGTAAGTTTGCCAGTGGCTGCAATAAAGTGTCCATAAACAATCACACATATATAGTCTATTGATTTTTGACAAAGATATTGAGGAAATTCAGAGGGGAAGTTATAATATTTAAACAAATGGTCTTGGAATTTTTGAATATCTATATGGATAAAAAAATAAATCTTGATACCTAATTAATCATATTATAAAAATTACATAAACATTGATGATAGATCTAAATGAAAAAACTAAAGATATAAATTTCTAAGAGAAAGCAGGAGACATTTGTGACTCTGGGTTATTTCTTCTTATAAAAGACACACACAAAAATGAAATAAGTAATTGATAAATCGGACTTGGTCAAAAATAGAGATTTTGCCTCTGAAATATACTCATGAGAAATTAAAAAGGGAAGCCAAAGACTGGGAAAAATATTTGAAAAATACATATCTAATAAATGACTTGTATTCAGAGGACATAAATAATTCTTACAACTCGATAATAAAAAGAGAAATAATTCAATTTTAAAAAGACAAAAATATTTTAGGGTGCTTCACCAAACATTTAATTAAATGTCAAACACATAAAAGGATGATCAGTATCAATAGATATCAGAGAAATTAAAAGCAAAACTATAATGAAATTCTATGATATATCTACCAATCCAACAAAATGTCCAAAATTAAAAAGACACTGTACTGTGTTGACAAGAATGTGGGACATCTTGAACTCTCAAACAAAATGGCAGCCACTTTGGAAAAGAGTTTAGCAATTTCTAAAAATATTAAACACATATTTACTTTATTACCCAGCAATCCTATTTCTAGGTATTTCCTCAAGACAAATGAAAATATTCCTGTACAAAATCTTCTATGTAAGTGTTCCTAGCAGCTTTCTCCTCAATAACATCCTCAATGTCCACTAACAGGTAAGTATATAAGCAACAGTATCAATGCCGTACCATGTGATACTGTTCAGGAATAACAAAATAATAAGCTACTAACACATGACAACATGGATAGATCTCAAAAACATTGCACTAAGTAGAAGACCCAGACATAAAGGAATACATATTATATGTTTTCATTTATATAAATTTTTAGAAAAGATTAATCAAATATACAATACAGAAAATATATCAGAGGTTCCCTGGCTCTTAAAACTGGGTTGATGGGGGAAAGATTGCATGGGATGGAATACAAGGGTACTTTTTAAGTTGCAGATATGAGCTGTATTTTGATTACAGGACTAGGCTACATGGAAGCATGTGAATTTGTAAAAAAACACATCAAAATGTATGCTCAAAATGGGTACATTTTATTGTATGTAACTATATCTCAATAAAGATGACTTTTAAAAAACTCTTGAAAAGTAATAAAATAAATGATACCTCTCTTAATGAAAACCAGTTGCACTTTTATTTCATTTTTATTTTTGAAAACAGGGAAACATGAAGACTAGCTAATTAGAAGGGAACTCTAATATCTTTTTAGTTTCTTTTAGAATACTTGGCATATTACTATGGTGATGATACTAGCTATCTTTATTGAGAGTGTACTCATTACCAGGCACTCACCATATCCTATCCTGGGAAAAGCAATTACACACACAAACACACATTATCCTCCTGTTTTACATACAAGAAAACTAAGGTTTACAAAAGCATATATTTTTGAATAGCATATAATGTATTATTTGTTTCAGGGGTGGAGGTCTGTGATTCATCAGTCTTACACAATTCACAGTGCTCACCATAACACATACCCTCCCCAATCAAAAAGCATATTTTACTAGCCAAATGGGATCCTGATATTAAATGCCAGAGAAAGGATTTGATCATTTGATAGCAGGTCTGCCTAACTCCAAATGATATTCTTTATTTGTTAAGATTTTATTTATTTATGTATTTATTTAAGAGAGAGAAAATGAGCAAGAAGAGAAACAGAGGAAGAGGGACAAGCAGACTCCCTGCTAAGCATGGAACCCAACATGGGGCTGGATCCCAGGACCCCAAGATCATTACCTGAGCCGAAGTCAGATGTTTAACTGACTGAGCCACCCAGGTGCTTTCCAAATCATATTTTTTATACCATATCAGCTCAGGGTGCCAACAGAGGTCATGAGTTAGTGCCCTGACAATTATAGTTTTGGTTTGTTTCTTTAAACATTGCACAACTTATCAATAATTTTTATTTTACCATTCCCCATAGAATTTCAAAATTAATCTACTCATAATCATTGTACCACATCTATAAATGTAGGAGATATGTCTAGGTGTGCTCTAAGCAGGCCCTCAATTGTGAGGCTGAATGATTTTTTTTAAATACCATTATCAACCTATTAGGGAATAACATCAGAATGTTTTAACACATGTGAGGTTACATGTGTTCCCTATATAATGAAATTGTCTAGGCTGATGAACCCTTCCAACATCACTTTAAAATAAGGAGAAATCGTTTTTAGCCAACTTTCCTTTGAAGCCTGTTATAGATTTTATAATCACTGCTAATTATTTTACACAAAAATAGAGGGGAAATTATTGCCATTGATTCAAGCAGTTAACTGGGCTTTTAATGGGATGTCATTTTGCATAACTCAATTATAGTTTGTTGACATTAGCAAATAATTGAACCTTTTGTAGTCAGCTTTTAATGGTCAGTTCCAGATCTTCATTTCTAACATAGTACTCTGGGTACAATTTGACTTCTTCTCTCAACACACTTTTTGTGCACTATTCATTTCCAATTAGTTCTTAATTGGGCAGTACTCTTCAGCTGCTTTTTATTCTTTTCTTCTTTGTCCTTAACTGAGATAACTTACCTTCTTGGGCTTGAGTATTCTCACTTGCCACATGCTTCTGCACTTACATCAATTTATATTTTAATTAGTATTTGAGAGTTTTTTTTTTCTTTTGACCTAAATTTACAGGAAAATTTGACAACAAGATGATGAAGAACATTTTATATGAGAACAAAGTAGAATAAGTTACCAGAAATTATACCAAAACAAAGCAGAACCTGTTAACAATGAGACAGAGAATTATACATATCTGAGACTGCTATTAAATCACTATCCCAGATAAGACATTGTTGCAGCATAAAATAGAGACATATATCTTAGTCTTTCTGTCTCTCTTTTGAGAAACTCTAAGTTCCTAGTGATTAATAGTGAGGAAGGATAACCAGGTGATATATCTCAATAATTACTTAATTCAATATTTAACATATTTCTACTAAAATGCAGACACTGTTTCAAGTGCTGGGGACACAGTATTAAATAAAATAGAAAAAGTCCTTGCTGTTAGGGATTTATGTTTTAGTAGAGAAGTCAGTAATAAACAAACACATATACAAATACACGTCAGCTGTGGTAAGTGTTCTGAGGAAAAGCATAACACGGAAAATGCAAGGGAGCGTTGTTATTATACATGAGATGGTTCAGGAAGGCATTTTGAGGAGAGATATGGCCAAAACACAATACGCACGGGAAGGGTAGAGGAAGGTGAAGCTGGATCCTTAACAAGGGGTCACATCATGTGACCCGACAATTATAGTCAAAAGTCATGGGAGGAAAAAAAAAAAAAAAAGACATGGGAAGAATTTTGGATTTTGTCCTAACTCAGATGGAAAATCAGTGAGAACGAGTAGATTTCTTCTTCACTCCATTTTACTTCAGCTATAAGTCTGTTTACACTAAGGCCAAGTCTAAAAGAAATGAATTTATTGGCCTAAACTAATCATGCTTATATTTTGGTTCTAAAACTAAGCAAATGGTATCTTTTGCATCTCAAGTACCTATCTGGCTGATTTATTATATGTGTTGTCATATTAGATTATAATTAGATTGGCATGTCTTTCTGCTAGATTGTGAGCATAAAGACTTTAATAGTATATTCCAGAACTAGTAAAGGGCTTGTACATATTTTTGATACTGATCTGAAGCTAGTAAATAGCCTTTATCAAGATCCTTTGTCCTTCCTCAGTCAGAGAAACAGGCAGGGCTCTTCTTTCACAGTCCCTAGAGAAGGCAGCACTGGCTCTCAAATGGAATTCATCTGGTCTTTTGCATATTCCCCACTAAAACTGAACCAAGAAACTCAAAATGAAAGTGAGACACAACAGGCTCATGGATATTATCCACTCATTTTGTCAATTCAAAGGGAAGTAAGAGAACCATACAACTTTCTATGATGGTGATGTTTTCTAAAATAGGTTTCGCATTTACCACTCAAAAAATGAGCCAATTTCAAAGACCTATTGTTGAAAATCCAAGATGTCATTTATAGATATCAAATTAGATTAATTGACCTTTTCTAAAATACTAAAAGGCTGTTGTTTTTCTCACACTCAAATTTCCTAAATGTCAGACAAAAGTAAATGCCAAATGTGAAAAATTAAAAATAGTAGGAAAACATATGCTATTTATAATTTTTAAGGAACAAGCGCTATCTTTTCTGAATTTGTTGCATTTAAAATCTCAGAAAATCATTTGTCATGGCTTTAAACACACAACACTATTTTATTTTTTAAATCATTATTAAAATCACTTATTTTATATTCTAGATGTGCATATATCTACATTACCTTATTTCATGCTTAATTATTGCATTTTCATTTACTCCAATGAGATACAAGTGTCTGTAATAAACACTTTTAAAAATGTGTGGAAGCAGACTCATCCCCACAGCCTCCAAAAAAGGAGTACAAGCCTGCTGAATCCTTGATTTTATTTCTGAAAAATTTTAAGCAGAGGATTCAGTTGAGCCATGTTTTAGCCAGACCTTCTAACTTTCAGAAGTATAAGATAATAAAGTTATTTTTGTTAAAATAAATTTTAATGTGATACACACACACACACACACACACACACACACACACATGGATACATATGTGTTTACTATGAGGAGGCAAAGGAGAACATGCAGCTTTTATAAGTAATAAAAAAGATGGGGTTCCTGGGTGGTTGTCATTAAGCATCTTTCTTCAGTTCAGGTCATGATCCTGGGCTCCTAGGATTGAGCACCACATTGGGCTCCCTGCTCAGCGGGAAGCCTGCTTCTCCCTCTCCCACTCTTCTTCTCTCACTGCGTCTTTCTCTGTCAAACAAATAAAATCTTTCAAAATATGTACATATATTTTCTTACATCTAACTATAAACATATACTGAAAAATGAACTCTTGCACATTATGTAGTTAAATACCATACATTCAATTATATTTCCTTGATTAATTATCTCAAGAAGTTCTCCTAAGTTTTTAAGTATTAATTCAATCATGAAAAAACTAGTTGAGACTATCTACTGTGCCTTCTGTCACATGCTGGGGAAAATAAACTTGAAGAGGTGAGTGGCATCTTGTATTCCAGACTTCCAAGTTATGCAGAAAACATATTTAAAAAACATTGCTATTTTTCTCAAAAGCAGTAAGGCTCATGACATAATTTGCAACTCAGAATTTTCACCCCACTATAAGTAATAATTTAGCAATTAAATACTGAATAATAGAAAATTTACAGGATTGATTCACTTCCTGGAATTAGGTAGCAAGAAATTCATAAAGCAATCTTTAACTTTTCAGGGACAAGAATTAATGCTTTATAGAAATATCCTTCTTCTTTTGAAATGAATGCATCATTTTTAAAGTAAGTCATGCTTTTTTATGACCTCCTTAGAAGTTTTTATCTACTGCAAGTTCACTGAGATTGTCTCCTATGTTTTCTTTTAAAAATTTTACAGTTTTGTTGTTTACATTTAGGTCTTTCATCCATTTTGAGTTTATATGTGAAGAAAAAGTAAGAATGCAGAGTAGTGAAGAAAAAGTAAGAAGAAAATGTAGAGTAGTGAAGAAAAAGTAAGAGTTATATTGTTGCATATAGATGTTCATTTTTTCAGCACCTCTGTGAAGAAAAAAACAAAAAACAAAAAAACGACAAAGAAACCAACCTCTCCTTTTCTCACTGACATGCGAACACCTTTGGTAGAAAGCAACTGGCCATATATTTGGCCTATTTTTAGAATTTTTATTCTGTTCCATTGATCTTTATGTACCAATCCTATCTTGATTCATGTAGCTTAAAAAAAAAAAAAAGTCTTGAAATCTGGCAATTGAACTCTATTTTCTTTATCAAAACTACTTTGATTGTTCCATGCCCTTTTTAGTTATGTATAATCTTTAAAAGAGCTTGTCAATTTCTAGAGAAAAAAAGACTGATGGGATTTTTATTTGGGTTACATTTATCTATAGATTAACTTTGCGATAGTTAACATATTAACACTGTTGAGTTTCCCAATCTATTAGTATGGTATATAACTCTGTATTTAGGTCTTAATATACCTCAGCATTGATTTATAGCTGTCACTATATAAGTCTTCTGCATATTTTGTTCAATTTACCCCAAGAATATCTCACTTTAATATAAGTACAAATGGTATTATTGTTATTTAACACGTTTTAAAAATTTTAGAACTAAGAAGAAAAATTTACCCACATAATTCTCATTCTGCTGAGCAAGGGCAACCCCAGATCCACTACCAGAACTGGTCTGTTTATCCACAGAGGCAATAAAGCAAATAGACACAACAGGATCCTATAGAACTCTCCCAAATTCCTCCCTCAGGCTCATACCTTGGAAACTGAAAATTCTTGATGTCTTGAATTTCCTTGCAAGGTCCTACAACTTGCCACCTGCATCTTTGTTCCAGGAAGACTGATTAGTGGCTCTTTATCTGATCTTCTGACACTCTTTCTTGTTAAATTCATTACTCATTATACTTTCTGTGAAAGCCCTTATAAATTTTATTTTCTTTTTTAAAAGATTTATTTATTTATTTGAAAGAGAGAGTACAAGCGTGGGTGGGGGAGCAGAGGAAGAAGGACAAGCAGACTCCATGTTACGCATAGAGCCCAACTCAGGGCTTGATCCCATGACCCTGAGATCATAATCTGAGCCAAAACCAAAATTAGTATCATCATAAATGGGACAAATGACATCATATGGATTTTGATATGGCACACTGAGGCAGAAAGAAGAGCATTTCTAAAGTATTCTTACCAAAAATTCATTATCTGAATCTAATCATGAGGAAAAATTCAACAAGCATGAATTGAGGGATATTTTACAAATAACTGACCTCTGATATTAAAACTACATCATCAGAGAGGTGGCTCAGCTCTTTAGGTGACCAAGTTGGTTACAGCCCAGATCATGATCACAGGATCGTGAGATCAATCCCCACAAAGGACTTAGCACTCATCATGGAATCTGCTTGAGATTCTCTCCCTCTCCTTCTAACCCTTCCTCTGCTTCCCCCTTTCTCTCTGTCTCAAATAAATAATCTTTAAAAATAAATAAATAAATAAATGATAAATAAATAAATACATAATAAAAAGAAAAACATCACAGTTATGAAAGATAATGAAAATCTAATGATGTATTCTGAAGTAAACAAGAGACATGATAATTACATGCAATGTGTGGTTATGAATTAAACCTTGAATAAGGAAAAAAGTTTCTTTCTGTAATAAAGAGCCTTAACTGAACACTTGATAAGTTTTATTTACCTATGAATTTAAATACTTTTCCAAGGCTAATTTCCTCATTTTGATCATTCTAAAGTCCTAATGTAGGAGAATGTTTCTAAAAATGCACATTGAATTCTTCAGAGAAAAAAAGGATGTCCTGTCTGAAAGTTTCTTTCAAATATTTTAAAAGAAAAAGTAGTGGAAATGTGGTAAAATATGAACATTTAGGGAATCTTAGGGCATTTGAGAACACTTTGTGCTAATTTTATGACTTTCCTGTGAATCTGAATTTTTTCAAAAAAAAAAAAATTAGAAACTTCCGGACCAGGATTGAAATGAACATATGCTTTATACTCCTCTTCCTGAGCTATCTTTAAAATGTAGGGAAAAAAAGAAAAGAAGGACAAGAAGGAGGGAAAGAAGGAAGATAGAAAGGAGGGGGGGGGAGGGAAGGGAGGGAGGAGGGAAAGAAGGAAAGAGGAAAAGATGAATCCATAACAAGTTACGGCAGCCCTTTGCTTAGGAAGCTTTTTGAGGATCTAGAAGAAGTAAACTATGAAAGAGGAAACAGTAACAGTGTACCCAGCTCAGAAGGGCAGTCACAGAGAATGTCCGGTCCAGCTTGAAAGAAGGAGAATGAAGAGTTTGAAAGTAAGGTATTCGTAGGATACGAATAATACCAAATAACTGACAAGTTGAATAAGAATGGCCATTTGACCAAGACTAAGAATACTTTTTTTAATGTAAGTAAACTAGAAGTTTCATTAGAAACAAAAATTTACACGAAAAATAATTGTCATTGAGATAAATGGTCCAAATAAGAAGACAAAGTCAATGGGATTTAAGTAACAAACTACAGCAAAAGATAGACTAAAGCTGAAGGATATTAAAGTAGGGCAAGAAGGCATATGTTTTCTTTATCTACCAAAAATTTAGGGGCGCCTGCGTGGCTCAGTGGGTTAAGCCGTTGCCTTCAGCTCAGGCCGTGATCTCAGGGTCCTGCTGAGCCTGCTTCCCTTTCTTTCTCTCTCTGCCTGCCTCTCCGTCTTCTTGTGATCGCTCTCTGTCAAATAAATAAATAAAATCTTAAAAAAAAATTTTAAATAAAAATTGTGACACAACACTAGCAAAAATAATAAGCAGACCAACATACAAGAAATATATGCAACAAAGAAAATGTCTTCAAATATAAAGTTTTAATTGGAGCTATTCATAGAAACACCAATGAAAATGATAAAATTATAGTCATAAGAATTATGACTATAAATTGTAGTCACCTCTGTGGAAGAGAAAATAGATGGGATTGAGGGGGTTACAAAAGTGTCTATTTTTTTTGGTAATATTTAGATCTTTGGCTGGTATATGGGAATTCTTTCTTCTGTTTTGCTGTTCCAAATTTTTATTATGTCTACTATTTCATAATATTATTTAAAGAGTAAAATTAGTCAAAATATAAAAGTAGACATTTGTGTGTGTTGGTTTCCATTTTTCCAACAAAGATAAAAGCCAAAGAAAGAGTCTCCCTGGATTGAAAGATACTTGACCTGTGCAGATTATATGTTGGAAAGACTTGCTTTCCTTGATAATGACATTGACACTAAAGAAAAATTTTATTTGCTGATTTATCAAGTTAAAGCAAGGTGCTAATAAGACTAAGTTTAACCATACTGTGCTCTATAGTTCATGAAACAGACTTTTATCATTTGTGATATCTTTCCAAGGATGTTTGGATCAAATTTTATTATGACAGCTATATCTTTGATGTAACCTCAACCTCCACTATTAAGAGAATTTCTTAGGTGTGAGCACAATCCTTTTTTAGGAAATAGCATTAGTTAATAAAATACGTAGAGAAATTTACACCATAAGTAGGAAAAACATTACATATCTCTTTTCCTCTTTACAATTTTTGTTCCCCAAAATGTCAGAAAAAGGCACAAGAGCTTTTTCTGTGTTGACTATTTTCCTTTATCAGTCTCACTTTTGCAAAAGACTAAGCAAATTATAAAGGAGAACTTCTAACAATTGTAAAAATGGACATAGTGCAGAAATTTATTTATGCTCCCAGTGAAGTTTTGATATCTAAACAGCAGACTTGCAGGACAGCAACCATTGCCAAATCCTCTGACCATGTGTAAAGTTCCAAATCTTTAATGGGAATTTTAAGAATAGAGTATTCCTGTCAACTCACAACTGAGCACTGTAGTGCTGAGCACTTCCTTTTTGTAACTGAACCTGTAAAAATCATCTCTAAATAAAGGAAAAATCTTAAAATATACTAAAAATTATTGGAAAGAAAATGTAACACATTTCTGTATGGTCAGATCAACATAGCCAGGAAAAGTTGTCTCCTTCAAGCGTGGAAGTTTGTTTTGTTTTGTTTTGTTTTTTCCTTTCTCTTATATGAATCAACTTATGAACTGAAGTTTAGTTGAAATTGAGTTTATTGCTATTTGGCAAAAGCCTTGACTGTCTCAGAGTGAACGTATTTTCAAGAGGGAAGATATCCTGTTTTTTATTCCATTTGTAGTAATGTACAAGAAAAGCCTTGCCTTGAATTTTTGCATATTTAAGTGCCAAGAAACAAGAATTACATTATTGGGGGGGGAATAGCTTAGTATAATTTGGTATAAGCGAACTTGTCTTATACAAGTTGTAGATCTCTTAATTTTCTGTGAACATAAGTATAATTTATAATTCTTGGGAAATGAAATTTAACAGTTAAGGAAACTCAGCAAAACAATACAAAAACTAAGTATTAATCTAAATTTTCTAGATTATGCAAAGTTTACTTTGAAAGCCATAAAGAATGGCCCCTGGCTGGCTCAGTAGGTTGAGCTTCCAACTCTTGGTTTTGGCTCTAGTGGTGATCTCAGGGTCCTGAGACCTAGTCACAAGTTGGGCTCTGAGGGGAGTGTGGAGCCTGCTTGGGATTCTCTCTCTCCTTATCCCTCTGCTCATCTTGAGTCTGCCTGAGATTTTTTTTTCCCCTTTTTCCGTCTTCCCTCCTTGCTCCCTCCCGCTCTGTTCCCTCCTCCTCTGCTCCATTCCCCACTTGAGCTGTCTTTTTCTCTAAAATAAATAAATAAATAGCATATTTTAAAATCATAATAAATAAATAAATAAAAGCCATAAAGAAAGTATATCCATATCCAGTTGACTAAAAAATAGGAGTCTGAGCAGATATCATCAGAAAATTTTAATGTGGGGAGAAAAGCTTAATGAATTTCATTATTTTTAACCATTTTTATTTCTCTTCCTTCTATAGAAAACTTCTGGTCCAACTGGATAATCTGTAGTGATAAAAAAGTCAATGCTTCGGGGCACCTGGGTGGTTCTGTCAATTAAACATCGAACTCTTGATTTTGGCTCAGTTCATGATCTCAGGGTCATAAGATTGAGCCCCATGTTGAGGTCTGTGAGAACATGGAGTCTGCTTGGGATTATCTCTCTCCCGATCCCTCTGCCCCTACCCCACCACGACCAGAACTCCCCATGTGTACATGAATGTGTGCCCTCTCTCTCTCTAAAAAAAAAAAAAAAAAGCCAAAGCTTCGTCCATGGACAAAAAGCCAGCCAATTAAGTCAGTTAACTCCTTGCTTTCCTTCCACTCAGCCATAGAAACTATAATTATGTAAGCAAGTAATTTTAAATGTTTCCTTTCTTTTTTTCCTAGTTTGGACTAAGCTTAAATCAGTCTCTCCTTTAAATAATTTTGAATTTCAAATCTAATTTTGGTTTAAATTGAGTTCTACTTTAAATAATTGAATTTGAGTTTACAATTAATCTTGGCTTAAATACATTTAAGTATTCCTTCTGAGTTATAAATTTAGCAAGTGAAAAGGAACTCGGATTTTCAAGTGGGCATGACAGTAATCAATTAGTAGTCATTAAAAACCAGAATGTGCAGGGGCACCTAAGTAGCTCATTCAGTTAAGTGCGAGACTCTTGACTTAGTTCATGATCTCAGGGTGTGAGACCAGACCCCACATTGATCTCCATGCTCAGTGAGGAGTCTGCTTGAGACTATTGTCTTCTCCCCCTCTCTGCTCCTCTCCCACTCATTCTCTCTCTCTCTGATAAACAAATAATGTTCTTTCTTTTTTTAAAAAAGATTTCATTTGTTTATTTGACACAAAAAGAGAGATCACAAATAGGCAGAGAGGCAGGCTGAAGAAGAACACTCCCTGCTGAGCAAAGAGTAAAATGAGGGGCTCGATGCCAGGACCCTGAGATCATGATCTGAGCTGAAGGCAGAGGGTTAACCCACTGAGCCACACAGACGCCCCAACTTTTTTTTTTAAGGCCAGATGTGCAAAGAGTGTGGCATCTTGGTTTGAAGGCTGCTCAGACAGAAAAGTCCTTTCCAACACACTTCTTTTATTAAAGGGTAATTTTTTCAAAACTTATTCTTATAAATTAGAAATAATTTCCAGGGAAGAAATCTTTAACTTTAATTTTAAATTTAAAGTAGGTTAAATTCTGTTAAAATAAAATCAAGAGAGTTTATTTTAATTTAAAATTTACAAAAATAAGTTTACATAATTCTCATAATTAAAATAAATTCAGTTAAGAATAGTAGTTACTAGGGGCACCTGGGTGGCTCAGTGGGTTAAAGCCTCTGCCTTTGGCTCAGGTCAGGATCTCAGGGTCCTGGGATTGAGCCCCACATCTGGCTCTCTGCTCAGCGGGGAGCCTGCATCCCCCTCCCGCTCTCTGGCTGCCTCTCTGTCTACCTGTGACCTCTATCTGTCAAATAAATAAATAAAATCTTAAAAAAATAGTAGTTACTATAGATTACAAAAAAGATTACAGTAAAAGCATTATATTTTAATTTTTCTAAGAATTTGGATATTTGTATGAAAGATTTAAAGAAAATTTTCTGAATTTCTTGTATTTGTTTTGATGTCAAAGTAGTTATTATTATTAACATGATCCTTAAAGGTTTGTAATATAATCTAAACATGTGTCTGCAACTAAATTAAGTAGTAATCTAAATAATTACTGGTTCAAATTAATTTCTTTAAAAGCCAGATGATATTTGTGGCATTTTATTAACTATTGAGTATGTACACTAAAAATTTTTTTTGTATATTTCTAGGAGTTTAAATAATTTTAAGATTTTATTTATTTATTTATTTATTTGTCAGAGAGAGAGAGAGCGTGCACAAGAAGACAGAGGCAGAGAGAGAAGCAGACTCTCTGCCAAGCAAGGAGCCCAATGTGGGACTTGATCCCAGGACTCTGGGATTACTATTTGAGCTGAAGGCCGTGGTTTAACTGATGGAGCCACCCAGGCATCCCTAGAAGTTTAAATATTTAAAAGTTTAGAGACTCCTAGGTGGCTCAAACAGTAAGCATCTGCCTTTGGCTCAGGTCATGATCCTGGGATCCTGGGATGGAGACCTGTATCGGGCTCTCAGCTGAGCAGGAAGCTTGCTTCTCCCTCCCCACTCCCTTGCTGTGTTCTCTCTCTGGCTGTCTTTCTTTCTGTCAAATAAATAAATAAATAATCTTGAAAAATAAAATAAAATAAATATTTAAAAGTTTAAAAACAGACATTAGTATGTATGTATATGAAAGATATACCTATATTTCTAATAATATATAAAGAGTTTTAAAAATATACACAACTCTCAAAACTTGTTTATATCTGTTATTTTATTAATTAGCCATCATGTGTGCTATCTAAACATAATATATCTTTCCTAATGAAGGTCTCAGGAAATTTAAGGATTTCCACTGGACTCATAATAACCAGGATATTTATCTAAATTTACATACCATGAAATTTAAGTCCTTAGATCCAAATAAAAATAAATATCCGTATGTAGTTCCACATACACAATTCACATTTGTGTTCTATTTATATGTATTACCTGACTATAAAGCAATTTTTTAAGGTCTCTTAATAAAAATAATAAATGGTAAAATAATTTGAGTGTATAATATACACACATTTTAATATGTTTAAAATTTAGGATATTTTTAAAATTATAAATTAAACATTTAACTTATCATATATTTAAATGGAAATAAGAATTCATCATATACAAAAAAAAGGAGCCAAAGCCAATATATAACTTAAAATGGAATATTGAAATATATTCAAATGTTCCAAAAGACAGAAAGAGGGGCAAATAAATAAGTGAACAGACAGAAAAACAGAAAATAAATAATAATATAGGTTAAATTATAGATCTAAATCCAACCATATCAATAATTATATCAAAAAGCAGAGACTGACAGAATGGATAAAAAACAAGACCCTACTACATGCTACTGATGAGAAATGCAATTAAAAATATAAAGACACAAAAAGGCTGAACAAAAATAGCAAAATTATACAATGGAAACAGTAAGCATAAGAAGATTGGGGTGACAAATTAAGCTTCATGAAACTAAAGAATGTAATTAAGCATTTGATTTGGCATGAAATATGTACATATGTAACTTGACATATAAAGTTAGCAAGAAATCATTTGTCATATGATATAATGTGATACTGATATGATACAATCATATATGACAGAGAGGAAAAAAGTGACTGGAAAGGAAAGACTATTTTAAAGGTTTCTAATGTAGAAAATATCAGAAAGAATAAAAAATTTAATCAGATTTATCCAAAATTTATTTTAGCAACATATGAACAGCTATATTTTGTTGAAACAGCTATATTTTTATTTAAAATTGGCTATGGCAATCCTAATTTATGATTAAACATCTAAATGGTAAGTTTAATGTATCAAATATGACATTTGCAAATATCTTCTCCTATTCTACAGGTTACCTTTTAGTTCTGTTGATTGTTTGCTTCGTTGTGCCGAAGGTTTTTTTTTTTTTTTAATTTTGATGAAATCACAATAGTTCATTTTTGTTTTTGTTTCCCTTGCCTCAGCAGCCCAAATGTCCACTGACTGATGAATGAATAAAGAAACTGTAGTACAAATAGAGAGTGGAATATTACTCAGCCATAAACAAGAAGGAAATCTTGCAATTTGTGATGCCATGAATGGACCTAGAGGGTAATATGTTAAGCAAAAGAAGTCAGTCAGAGAAAGACAAATACCACATGATTTCACATGGTAACAAAACAACCCTGGGAAGGAAGGGAGAGACAAGCCAAGAAACAAACCAATATCTAGTAATGAGATTGAAGCAGTGATCAAAACCTCCCAAAAAACAAGAGCCCAGGACCTGACAGATTCTCTGGAGAATTCTACCAAACATTCAAAAATGAAATAATACATATTCTCCTGAAGCTGTTTCAAAAATTAGAAACAGAAAGAATACTTCCAGACTCTCTTTATGAAGCCAGCATTACCCTGACACACAAGCCAGGCAAAGACCCCACCAAAAAGAAGAATTTCAGACCAATATTCCTGATGAATATGGTGCCAAAATTCTCAAAAAGATCCTAGCTAACAGGTTCCAACAGTACATTAAAAGATTATCCACCTGTTGATGGACATCTAGGTTCTTTCCATAGTTTGGCTATTGTGGAGGAGCATAACAAATAGCATGGAGGACATGGGGACTTAGAGTGGAGAAGGGAGTTGGGGGAAATTGGAAGGGGAGGTGAACCATGAGAGACTATGGACTCTGAAAAACAATCTGAGGGTTTTGAAGGGACGGGGGGTGGGAGGTTGGGGTACCAGGTGGTGGGTATTATAGAGGGCACGGATTGCATGGAGCACGGGGTGTGGTGCAAAAATAATGAATACTGTTATGCTGGAAATAAAAATAAATATAAAAAAAAAAAAAGATTATCCACCATGACCAGGTGAGATTTATCCCTGGGATGAAAGGGTGGTTCAGCATTCACAAATCAATAAATGTGATAGAACAAATTAATAAGAGAGAAGAGAAGAACCACATGGTCCTCTCAATTGATGTAGAAAAAGCATTTGACAAAATCCAGCATCCATTCCTGATTAAAATCCTTCAAAGTATAGGGATAGAGGGAACATTCCTCAGCTTCATAAAATCTATCTATGAAAAAACTACAGCAAATATGATCATCAATGGAGAAAACTGACAGACTTCCCTTTGAGATCAGGAACACAATAAGGATGCCTACTATCTCCACTGTTATTCAACACAGTACTAGAGGTCCCAACAACAGCAATCAGACAACAAAAAGCAATAAAACATATTCAAATTGACAAAGAAGAAGTCAAACTCTCTCTCTTCACAAATGACATGATACTCCATATGGAAAACCCAAAAGACTCCACCCCCAAACTACTAGAACTCATACAGCAATTCAGGAATGTGGCAGGATACAAAATCAATGTACAGAAATCAGTTGTTTTCTTATACACTAACAATGAAACTATAGAAAGGGAAATTAGAGAATCAATTCAATTTACTATAGCACCAAGAACCATAAGATACCTGGGAATAAACCTAATCAAAGAGGTAAACTATCTGTACTCGAGGAACTACAGAACACTTACAAAAGAAATTGAAAGTGGGGGGAGTCAAAATGGCGGAGAAGTAGCAGGCTGAGACGACATTAGGTAGCAGGAGATTAGCTAGATAGCTTATCAAACCATTGCAAACACCTACAAATACAGCAGGAGATTGAAGAGAAGAAGAGCAACAATTCTAGAAACAGAAAATTGACCACTTTCTGAAAGGTAGGACTGGCGGAGAAGTGAATCCAAAGTGATGGGAAGATAGACTTCAGGGGGAGAGGCCGGCTCCTGGCAAGTGGCGGAAAAACAGAGCACAAAATCAGGACTTTTAAAAGTCTGCTCCACTGAAGGACACTGAGGGCTAAACTGGGGTGAAGCCCATGCAGGGTCAGCATGGCCCCAGGTCCTGCAGGGTCACAGGAGGATCGGGGCTATCGGAGTGTTGCAGAGGTCGCAGGTATTAGAGCGGGTAAGCCAGCTACAGAGACAGAGCCGAGGAGTGAGTTCTCAACTCAGGGTTACCTTGAACTGTAATCTGGAACAGGCCACTGATCTGTGAATGGGGTCCCCACGAAATCCAGGGAGACACCCCCTGGAAAAGCTCAGGGATCTGCAGGGTTTGGAGACTCCAGGTGGAGCTGTGTGCCAGAGACAGAGAGGGTTGATCACAGACTGGGTGAGCTTTGAGCATGACTGGAGGCCAGGGAGATGGGAGTGACTGAGCGCTTTTCTCTGAGGGTGCACTGAGGAGTGGGGGCCCCGAGCTTTCAGCTCCTCTGGAGCCAGAGATTGGGAGCCTGCCATTTTCATTCCCATCCTCTGGAACTCTACGGAAAGCGTTTAGGGAACAAAAGTTCCTGAAAGCGAACCAGAGCAGATTACTTAGCCTGGCCCCTGGTAAGGATGCTGCAATTCTGCCTCAGGCAAAGACACTTGGGAATCACTACAACAGGCCCCTCCCCCAGAAGATCAATAAGAAATCCAGCCAAGACCAAATTCACTTACCAAGGAGAACAGCGGAATTCCAGAGGAGGAGAAAGCAAAGCATGATATTCATGGCTTTCCCCCCATGATTCTTTAGTCTTACAGTTAATTAATTTTTTTCTGCTACATTTTTTTAACTTTTACCCTTTCCTCTTTTAATGTTTTTTAACTAGTTTATCTTAATAATACCTTTCATTAAAAAAAATAATATTTTTTGAACATTATTATAATCATTTTTTATCCTCCATTGTATCTAACTTTATTTTTTGTATACACATAGGGTTTTTTCTTCTGAAAAATTTGAGGTACAACTTCTTCTAATAGATCAAAATATATCCTAAATCTAGCTCTGGGCTTGTTCTAGTCTCCAGGCCAAGCAAATTCTCTCCACTTTCTTTTTCTTTATTCTCCCAACCAACTTAATTTATCAATTCCTTTTTTAGAAATTAAAAAAAATTTTTTTTCATCTTTACAGGCATATTCCATCCCTTCATTGTGTTTACCCTTATATGTTTTTCATTCTTTAAAATTTTGGGAGGTAGTTTCTTCTAAGAGACCAAAATACTCCCAAAATTAAGTGGGTGACCCTGTTCTAGTCACCAGTCTAATATAAATATAAATACACACACACACACACACACACACACACACACACACATAGATTCTTTTTTATATTTTTTTCTTTATTTGCTTTCTTTTTTTAATTTTTTTTTTCTAAACTCCTTTTTATCCCCATTCTCCCCCTCATGATGTGGGGTC
The DNA here is from genome assembly GCF_009829155.1 of Mustela erminea. NCBI lineage: Eukaryota > Metazoa > Chordata > Mammalia > Carnivora > Mustelidae > Mustela > Mustela erminea. The sequence goes on along the minus strand of NC_045615.1, from coordinate 7,027,856 downwards.
TCTTCTGATTTGGTTAAAGCACATTTTCCTGGGGTCTTTGCCACCCCTTTAGCATTTTATTTGCTCCTTCATATATTCTTATCTGGACAAAATGACAAGGCAGAAAAACTCACCACAAAAAAAAAAAAAAAAAAAAGCAAGAGGCAGTACCGAAGGCTAGGGACCTAATCAATAGGGACATTGGTAGTATGTCAGATCTAGAGTTCAGAATGACAATTCTCAAGGTTCTAGCTGGGCTCGAAAAAGGCATGGAAGATATTAGAGAAACCCTCTCGGGAGATATAAAAGCCTTTTCTGGAGAAATAAAAGAACTAAAATCTAACCAAGTTGAAATAAAAAAAAGCTATTAATGAGTGCAATAAAAAATGGAGGCTCTTACTGCTAATAAATGAGGCAGAAGAAAGAATTAGTGATATAGAATACCAAATGACAGAGAATAAAGAAGCTGAGCAAAAGAGAGACAAACAAATACTGGACCATGAGGGGAGAATTCTAGAGATAAGTGGCACCATAAGATGAAACAACATTAGAATAATTGGGATTCCAGAAGAAAAAGAAAGAGAGAGGGGAGCAGAAGGTATACTGGAGAGAATCACTGTAGAGAATTTCCCTATATGGCAAAGGGAACAAACATTAAAATCCAGGAGGTGCAGAGAACCCCCCCCAAAATCAATAAGAACAGGTTCACACCCCGTCACCTAATAATAAGTTTTACAAGTCATAGTGACAAAGAGAAAATCCTGAAAGCAGCCTGGGAAAAGAAGTCTGTAACATACAATGGCAAAAATATTAGAATGACAGCAGACTTATCCACAGAGACCTGGAAGGCCAGAAAGAACTGACATGATATATTCAGAGTACTAAACGAGAAAAACATGCAGCCAAGAATACTATATCCAGCTAGGCTATCCTTGAAAATAGAAGGAGAGATAAAAAGCATCCAGGACAAACAAAAACTGAAAGAATTTGCAAACACCAAACCAGCTCTACAGCAAATATTGAAAGGGGTCCTCTAAGCAAAGAGAGACCCTGAAAGTAGTAGATCAGAAAGATCAGAGACAATGTACAGTAACATTCACCTTATAGGCAATACAGTGGCACTAAATCCATCTCTCTCAGTAGTTACCCTGAATGTAAATGGGCTAAATACCCCAATTGAAAGACACAGGGTATCAGAATGGACAAAAAACCAAAATCCATCAATATGCTGCCTACAAGAAATTCATCTTAGACCTGAAGACACCTCCAGATTTAAAGTGGGGGGGGGGAACAATTTACCATGCTAATGGACATCAGAAGAAAGCTGGGGTGACAATCCTTATATCAGATTAATTAGAATTTAAGACAAAGACTATAATAAGAGATGAGGAAGGACATTATATCATACTCAAAGGGTCTGTCAAACAAGAAAACCTAACAATTTAAAATATCTATACCCCTAACATGGGAGCAGCCAACTATATAAAGCAATTAATAACAAAATTAAAGAAACACACGAAAATAGACTCCAAATGGATGAAGGACCTCAATGTGAGAAAGGAATCCATCAAAATCCTTGAGGAGAACACAGGCAGCAACCTCTTTGACCTCAGCCACAGCAACTTCTTCCTAGGAACATAGCTAAAGGCAAGGGAATCAAGGGCAAAAATGAACTATTGGGATTTCATCAAGATCAAAAGCTTTTGCCCAGCAAAGGAAACAGTGAACAAAACCAAAAGGCAACTGACAGAATGGGAGAAGATATTTGCAAACGATATATCAGATAAAGGGCTAGTACCCAAAATCTATAAAGAGCTTAGCAAACTCAACACCCAAAGAACAAATAATCCAATCAAGAAATGGGCAGAGAAACAATCTGAGGGGTTTGAATTGACAGGTGGGTGGGAGGTTGGGGTACCAGGTGGTGGGTATTATAGAGGGCATGGATTGCATGGAGCACTGGGTGTGGTGAAAAAATAATGAATACTGTTATGCCAAAAATAAATAAAAAAATTTTTTTAAAAAGGCAAATAAATAAGTAAATAAATATTCTGTATCAAAAAATTTTTAAAACGTGTTAATTTAAAAAAATAAAATAATAACTATAGATATAAAAAAAAAGAAATGGGCAGAGGACATGGACAGAGGACAGACATTTCTGCAAAGAAGACATCCAGATGACCAACAGACACATGAAAAAATGCTGCACATCACTCGGCATCAGGGAAATACAAATCAAAACCACAATGAGATACCACCTCACACCAGTCAGAATGGCTAAAATTAACAAGTCAGAAAATGACAGATGTTGGCAAGGATGTGGAGAAAGGGAAACCCTCCTACACTGTTGGTAGGAATGCAAGCTGGCGAACCACTCTGGAAAACACCATGGAGGTTCCTGAAAAAGTTGAAAATAGAGCTACCCTATGACCCAGGAATTGCACTACTGGGTATTTAACCTAAAGGTACAAACGTAGTGATCCAAAGGGGAACGTGCACCCGAATGTTTATAGCAGCAATGTCCACAATAGCCAAACTATGGAAAGAACCTAGAGGTCCATCAACAGATGAATGGATAAAGAAGAAGTGGTAGATATATACCATGGAATACTATGCAGCCGTCAAAAGAAATGAAATCTTGTCATTTGCGATGACGCGGATGGAACCAGGGGGTATTATGCTTACTGAAATAAGTCACTCAGAGAAAGACAACTATCATACAATCTCCCTGATATGAGAAAGTAGAGATGCAATGTGGGGAGTTTGGGGGGTAGGAAAATAATAAATGAAACAAGATGGGATCAGGAGGGAGACAAACCATAAGAGACTCTTAATGTCACAAAACAAACTGAGGGTGACCCAGGGAAGTGGGGTCAGGAGAGAGTGGTGGAGTTATGGACATTGGGGAAGGTATATGCTATGGCGAGTGCTATGAAGTGTGTAAACCTCGCGATTCACAGACCTGTACCCCTGGGGCTAATAATACATTTTATGTTTATAAAAAAATTTAAAAATTAAAAAAAAAAGAAAAACTAAAATTAAACAAATTTAAATTAATTTAACAAATTTAAATTTAATTTAATTTAATTTTAATTTTAATTAAACAAAGAATCCTGTTAACATAAGTAATCAAATTAAATGGAAACCCCAGCAAAGCAAAATTTAAATATGCTCTATTGTCACACATGGCAAAACTTATTAATTCTTTCTATTCCTCGGGAGGAAGTAATTGACCTTTTTTGTTTAAATTCATTAAGACAATTATATATGTAAGATAGCCTTTAATTTGTAAGTTTGAAATAGTTTCAAAAAGGTATGAAACAATATTTTTGTAAGAAATATTATATTATTATAATATAATTTATATTATTAAATAATATATTATTGGGTTAGTTCATGGAATATGTGCTTTTGAATAAATAACATCCTTGATTTCTTTCTTTTTTTTTCTTTTCTTTGTTCTTCAAAATGCTTCCGGAAACCAGAATAATTTTTGGAGGTATAAAATAATTTTATGATTATTATTTCCTTTCTTCACAAAGTTAATGAAGCAATTTGTGGAGAAATTATAAAATGTACTAATTGCTTCCAATAATTTTCAAACCAAATTTTTTTTTTTTATGTTACCACATAGCTACATTTAAAGTTATGAGATTAGAAGACATCATCCAGGCAACCTGCTTAAAGCCATCCAGTGTGAGGTAGAGGAGGGGACAGAAAAATAAGACACATAAAAAGCATACAGAAGAGGGAAAAAAACAGGAAAGTGTGCCATTACAGAAGTCCAGATAAATAAAATATTTACAAAGGAGAGAAGAGACAAATGGATTTGAGACATTGACAAATGCTTTTGAGGATCTAAGTTAATAACTAAGATATGCCAGGATGTTGTTTGTTGGTAGCCTTGACAAAGAGGAATCTAAATGAAGTAATGAAGACTGAATCTTAGTTGGACATTGTTTTAAAAAGAGAAGGGAGAGTGAGAAGATAATTTGGGTAGAGAAAATTAATGACTAGCTTTGCTAAGAAAAGCATTGAAATGGGTTAAAAGTAGAAGGATATGGGGTTGGGGATTATTTTTTAAGTTATGTGGTATTAGAGTGTATGTTTATATACCAAGAAAATTGATCCAGTAGAGAGTAGACAGAAGTTCAGATAGTTCACTAGATGAAGGGGATATGAGCACATATGAAGAAGTCAGCCTTTTACAGAAGAAAAATGGAGAATATGAGTGCACATACAGGTATACCAGGATATGTAACAGTAGGAACATTGGGAAGAGTCTACAAAATTGGTTCTATTTTCTCAGAAAAGCATGAGGAAAAGATTATCAACTGATTTTAAAGAGGTGGGTTAGAAACTTGAGAAGAAAGATGTGAAATGGTCACCTTTGAAGAGTGAGAAAACAAATTTATTAAGGAGATACAGTAAGGTTGCCAGACAGTGTTTGTCTATTTGAAGATTGAGGTCATTTAAGTTGAAACAAGTCAGGCTTGGTTATTCAATTTTCTCTGGCAATGCTCAATGGCTTGGGTATGGAGCATTGTTGTTAGTAATTAAGATGATCCAGAGTTTTGGTTTTGAGAAAAATTTTGACAGAAATAAAGAAAAGCAAGTTTGAAAGTAGCATTTAAGGGTAGAAACACATGGTGGACATGGTATCTAAGCTGAAAAAAAGGAAATGAATATAATCGAAGCATCAGAGAAGAAAGAAGTGGAAGCAGCAATCAACTGAGAATTAGTCAAACAACTATGGAAGTGAGAGCACTGAAAAACATTAGTCAGAAGTGTAAGATATGAGAGAATTGGATGCTCAAATTTGGGGATTTGAAATGTGATATGATTCACAGAATATATCTAAGATTCAGTTGTTGTGGAAGAAGAAAGATTATTATGGATAAAGGGGTCAAGAATATGAGAGGTCAAAGTAAGCCTGCTTCTCCCTCTCCCTTTGCCTGCTACTCCCCTTGCTCGTGCTCCCTCTCTGTCAAATAAATAAATAAAATCTTTTTAAAAAACAATAAAGTTATCATTGTGTGCAAGTGGAAGAGGGGAATACTAACAAGTTGGATCGGATGATGTGATCTAACAGCATAAGCTTCAAAAATAGCTGTGATGTTAGAGAAGGAAAAGGGGAAAATGGTTTGGAAACAACATTTAAGGGCTGAAAAGATATTGACCTCAACATTAGGTCATGTAGCACATGAAATACTGGATAAAAATCAACTTTCAAAAAAAAAAAATCATCTTTCACTTGGGATGGCTATTGGAGAAGTCATGTCCTTAAAAGGAACAGTCAAATTTCAGCTAGATGAAAAAAAAAAAATGAGAAATTAAGGTTATAGGTTATATAGTTTATTCATGTTATAAAACTTTAAATCCAGAGAGCATAATGGAGGACAGTGGAGAGTTGGACATTAGAAACACATTGTCAGTCTAAGTATCTGAGTTATAATGGAAGAAGTGGAAGGTGAAAACCTCTGGTAGTGATTGAGGTTAAACAGTATTTTTGGGAGGGCTGACCAAATAATTCAAGATGGCCTCCAGAACTACACTGCCCAGTTTGGTAGTCACTAACTGCATGTGGTTAAGTTAAACTCGATTAAAATTGAGGCACTTGCAGGGCTCATCTGGTTAAGCATCTGACTCTTGATTTGGGCTCAGATCAGGATCTCAGGGGCTTAAAATCAAGCCCCACCTTTGGCTCTGTAGTCAAGCTGTGTGGTCTGCATGGAGTCTGCTGGAGAGTCTCTCTCCTTCTGCCCTTCCCCTTCTTGTGAGCGTGCTCTCTCTCTCTCTCTCTCAAATAAATAAATAAATAAATAAAATCTTTAAACTCAATTAAAATGAAATAAAATTGAAAGTTCAGTTTCTCAGTCCAACTAGCCACAATTCAAATACTAGTTATCATAGTGCACATTGGACAGATATAGAACATTTTTATCATAGCAGAAAGTCCTACTGGACAGTGTTCTTCAGAGTATTTAGTTGGAAACAATAAAATATCGGGATACTTCTACAACTTTAGGTGGAACGGCCAGCTAGGGAAAGGCTGTATTACAGGAACTATCACAGTATATGTCTTGATGTAGCTAATGCAAAAGGAACCTTTAGTGGGTTAGGAGACACTGCTTATTATATTTCTTCCTAACCCAAAGTGACTCAATAAGAGAACAATAGAAGCAAACTTATAAGACTTTAGTACCTAGTACAATATGAGGATATAGTAATTGAAAGCAAGATCATAATCTTAATTTATATAACGGGACACCTATAAATATTTTCCCAAAAAGTGTCATTCAGACATATTCAAATCAATAATCCTATATGTATGGTCCTGTTTCCTCCATTTATCATCATATTTAATTTACTCATCGTGAACTGGCATATAAAACACATCTCGTTCTTCTCCACAAAAAAATATTCTCAAAAAGTTCTATTTTCCATGTGGAAGAAAAATGTTAGCACAATTCTCTCATGAATTTATATATTTAACAATTAAGAGGAGAGATAAATCATTATCATATTCCAGAAAGTAATTTAATATAAAATGAGAATAGAACAAATGTTAGCACAGTTGCACAAGCTAGCATTGGATTGTATAATAGGTTCAGATTTCCTAATGAGTAAATTGAATCTTATGGCCTCAAATCATTCAAACTCCATGTGAGGCAAAATAATATATGCAAAAAATACAATGGCTCATACATGAAAATTACTAACCTTACATTTTTGAGTTTATTTATGTTGACAACATAAAGGAGTGGAGGATAAAAGGAAGAAAGTACTAAAGGCGAAAGTGAAGGAATTGAAACATGATGCAGTGAGACTCAAATGTACACTGAGACAATAAAGATCTAAGCTTTGAATATTTGATAGAGAACTTTACATTTTATATTTTACTGAGCATGCAGATTAACTCTCTGTATATTTTTATGACAGTTATTTCAAAGTTAATGAATATTCTTGCAATGCAGTAGACCCATATTCTTCAGAGTCGCAGTGTTTCCCCAGATGCAAATTAGTAAGGATTACTGATTATAACTATAATTCCCTTCAGTGAAAAATCTTCTTAGTAATAGTCCTAGAAAAATCCTTTTCAGCAGATTTTAATTCAAAACCCTGATTTCTCAACTGCAGCCCTGCCAATGCTAATTGAGAGAAAGAAAACAAAGACAGAGAAATACTACACAGCTAAATAATTCATCGTTAAACTATAAGATTCATCCCCAAACTGATATATGGTCCCAGTACACTCACCTTCAGTCTTCTTGCCTAGGACCAGCCAGATTTAAGAGGCTTTTATCAGCATTAACTATGGGGCCTCCCTCCCTCTTTCTGGGCTTATTAACTCCCAAATTTATTTTTCTGACAGCTAAATGAGATGAACCTATGGAAAACTACCAGGAAGAAGAGACTTGGCAACCTGGATGCAATGTTTGAGGCTTCCAGATAGAGCAACAGGCCATTTAGGATGAACTCAACCTTGTTCAGTTAATCCAAGCCTATTCCTAGAAACAAGCCCTCAGCAGCTTTTTTTTTTTTTCTTTTCTCCAAGACTGGTAAAACTATAGGTAAAGATGTCAGTATCAGATAGGAATTTCAAATGCCAATCAAACCCTAAGAGAATTTCTTTTTTTTAAAGATTTTATTTATTTATTCATGAGAGACAGAGAGAGACAGGCAGAGGGAGAAGCAGACTCCTTGCTGAGCAGGGAGCCTAACACAGGGCTCATTCCCAGGACCCTGGAATCATGACCTAAGCCGAAGGCAGGCATTTAACAACTAAGCGAACCAGGCAACCCTCTAAGAGAATTTCTTCATTTAGAACCAGTTACGTCTTTTTTTTTTCCCCATCCATTGAATAATATCATAGATAATGTACTATGCAATGAACCTGCTCTACTGGGACGTTAACCAAGGGACAATGGAAGGAAGGGTAGCAGTGCAGTAGGAATAATCATATAATAATATTTGGTCATCCTAGATTCCTGGAGGAGAATAGACTGGGTAAGGACCAGATTTGAATCACAAAGATCTGTTAAGAGGTTATTTTATAGTCTTATTAAGACAAATGATAATTTCAATTAGGATAGAGATAAAGATTGAGAAAAGTAGTTAGATTGAGAGATATTTAGTAGCTAAAAGTGATAGCACATGATGAAGATTTAGAAACAGAGATCATAGTAAATAACAGCATTGTGTCCTAGTTTTTCATATAACAATTTTTTTTTAATATTACTACATGCTGGACATGATTCTGGTGTTGGGGATACAACACTAAACACAAAAAGACAAAAAACTACCTTGCCATCCTGAAGCTCACAACACCATGCTTTTCTGAACAGGGCAGTACTTAAAACAATTATTTGGGAAAATGTTTGGTGACATTACCCCAATTTCAGGATGTCTACATGGTGAGTGACAAAATTAGATGCTATAAATTGCCAACTCAGATGAATTGATGTAAAGAATTAATTTTTATCTCAACTGCATTATGAGGTCAACAGCACTAGCACAAAGATAAATGGCAGTTACAGCCACAATGCCAGGGACCAATGGGGAAGGAGAGGAACCATTGAAAATTACTCATATTCAGCCAATTAATCCATGTGGGCAAGCAAGTCAGTGTTAAAAACAAACAAACAAACAAACAAAGAATCCAAAATCCATATATTTATTTATAATCTCCTAATTTAATAGTTTGATGCTGGCAATCAATTAATTAATAGTAAAAATTTTCAAAACCAGGTATGGTCCAACGCTGTACAAGCCAAATGAATATCTGCTACCCAACATTAGGGCCATGGGCCTCTCAGCTTCCAAAGTCTACCTAGACATCCTGGAAGGGAATCAGCTTTATTCAGGGCTACATGAGTAGGATTCACCTTATAAAAATGATGAAAAATTAGCATGTTTGTATCTAGCAGTATATTTCTATGCTGAGAGAATATTTAAAAATATCACCAAATCTCAGCCTCCATTCCCCGACTGATGAACCAAATGTTTGGAGATATGACGAGATGCTAATTAATGTAAATATCATAACTATATGTAGAAAACTTTTTAACATGTTTTCCTGTCTTTGAAGTATATACATGTCTTTGTATATTCTGGTAGTGTCTTTTCTTTACCCTTCAATATGTTTTTCTTTGTGATTGTAAGCACTTCAAAGAGAGACTAGAAGTTATACCCAGTTTTCCTAGTCAAACACCAGTTTAAAAATAAGCAAAGAGGGGAGGAGTCAAGATGGCGGAGAAGTAGCAGGCTGTGACTACTTCAGCTAGCAGGAGATCAGCTAGATAGCTTACCTAAAGATTGCAAACACCTGCAAACCCATTGGCACATTGAAGAGAAGAAGAACAGCAATTCTAGAAACAGAAAAACAACCACTTTCTGAAAGGTTGGACTGGCAGAGAAGTGAATCCAAAGCGATGGGAAGATAGACCCTGGGGGGGAGGGGCCGGCTCCCGGCAAGCAGCAGAGCAACGAAGCACAAAATCAGGACTTTTAAAAGTCTGTTCTGCTGAGGGACATCTCTCCAGAGGCTAAACCGGGGGAAGCCCATGCGGAGTCAGCATGGCCTCAGGTCCTGCAGGGTCACAGAAGTATCGGGGGTGTCTGAGTGTCGCAGAAACAGGGAACAGGGAAGCCGGCTACAGAGACAGCGCCTACAGTAAGCTCACAGCTCAGGGTTACCTTGAACCTGTCACAGGCCCAGTGAGCTCGGAGTGCGGTCGGAGATCAGGCAGATGGGAGTTACTGGACGCTCTTCTCTGAGGGCGCACTGAGGAGTGGGGCCCCGGGCTCTTGGCTCCTCCGGGCCGGAGACCAGGAGGCCACCATTTGTATTCCCGTCCTCTGGAACTCTACGGAAAGTGCTCAGGGAACAAAAACTCCTGAAAGCAAACCCGAGCGGATTACTCAGCCCTGCCCCTGGTAAGTGTGGTGCAATTCCGCCTGAGGCAAAGACACTGGAGAATCACTACAACAGGCCCCTCCCCCAGAAGATCAACAAGAAATCCAGCCAAGACCAAGATCACCTACCAAGGAGTGCAGTTTCAATACCAAGGAGAGCAGCACAATTGAAGAGGAGGAGAAAGCAAAGCACGGAACTCATGGCTTTCTCCCTGTAATTTTTTAGTCTTGTAGTTAATTTAATTTTTTTTTCTTTTTCATTTTTTTCTCTTTTTCTGCTAAATTTTTTTTAACTTTTACCTTTTTCCTTTTTGACGTTTTTTAAATAGTTTATCTAATATATATTTTTTCTTTTTTATACTTTTCTTTATTCATTTTCTTTTTTTAATTCTTCTTTTTCTTTTCTTTTCTTTTTTTTCTTTTTCTTTCTTTCTTTATGAACCTCTTTTTATCCCCTTTCTCCCCCCTCATGATCTGGGATCTCATCTGATTTGGTTAAAGCATATTTTCCTGGGGTTGTTGCCACCCATTTAGTATTTTACTTGCTCCTTCATATACTCTTATCTGGACAAAATGACAAGGCGGAAAAATTCACCACAAAAAAAAAAAGAACAAGAGGCAGTACCAAAGGCTAGGGACCTAATCAATACAGACATTGGTAATATGTCAGATTGAGCGTTCAAAATGAAAATTCTCAAGGTTCTAGCCGGGCTCGAAAAAGGCATGGAAGATATTAGAGAAACCCTCTTGGGAGATATAAAAGCCCTTTCTGGAGAAATAAAAGAACTAAAATCTAACCAAGTTGAAACCAAAAAAGCTATTAATGAGGTGCAATCAAAAATGGAGGCTCTCACTGCTAGGATATATGAGGCAGAAGAAAGAATTAGCGATATAGAAGACCAAATGACAGAGAATAAAGAAGCTAAGCAAAAGAGGGACAAACAGCTACTGGACCACGAGGGGAGAATTTGAGAGATAAGTGACACCATAAGACGAAACAACATTAGAATAATTGGGATTCCAGAAGAAGAAGAAAGAGAGAGGGGAGCAGAAGGTATACTGGAGAGAATTATTGGAGAGAATTTCCTCAATATGGCAAAGGGAACAAGCATCAAAATTCAGGAGGTTCAGAGAACACCGCTCAAAATCAATAAGAATAGGTCCACACACCGTCACCTAATAGTAAAATATACAAGTCTTAGTGACAAAGAGAAAATCCTGAAAGCAGCCTGGGAAAAGAAGTCTGTAACATACAATGGTAAAAATAAAGACTGGCAGCAGACTTATCCACAGAGACCTGGCAGGCCAGAAAGAGCTGGCATGATATATTCAGAGCACTAAACGAGAAAAACATGCAGCCAAGAATACTATATCCAGCTAGGCTATCATTGAAAATAGAAGGAGAGATTAAAAGCTTCCAAGACAAACAAAAACTGAAAGAATTTTCAAACACCAAACCAGCTCTACAGGAAATATTGAAAAGGGTCCTCTAAGCAAAGAGAGAGCCTACAAGTGGTAGATCAGAAAGGAACAGAGACAATATACAGTAACAGTCATCTTACAGGCAATACAATGGCACTAAATTCATATCTCTCAATAGTTACCCTGAATGTGAATGGGCTAAATACCCCAATCAAAAGACACAGGGTATCAGAATGGATAAAAAAACAAAACCCATCTATATGTTGCCTCCAAGAAACTCATTTTAAGCCTGAAGACACCTCCAGATTTAAAGTGTGGGGGTGGAAAAGAATTTACCATGCTAATGGAATCAGAAGAAAGCAGGAATGGCAATCCTTATATCAGATCAATTAGATTTTAAGCCAAAGACTATAATAAGAGATGAGTAAGGACACTATAACATACTCAAAGGGTCTGTCCAACAAGAAGATCTAACAATTTTCAATATCTATGCCCCCAACGTGGAGGCAGCCAACTATATAAACCAATTAATAACAAAATCAAAGAAACACATCAACAATAATGCAATAATAGTAGGGGACTTTAACACTCCCCTCACTGAAATGGACAGATCATCCAAGCAAAAGATCAACAAAGAAATAAAGGCTTTAAACGACACACTGGACCAGAGACATCCCAGATATATTCAGAACATTTCATCCCAAAGCAACAGAATACACATTCTTCTCTAGTGCACATGGAACATTCTCCAGAATAGATCACATCCTCGATCCTAAATCAGGACTCAACCGGTATCAAAAGATTGGGATCATTCCCTGCATATTTTCAGACCACAATGCTCTGATACTAGAACTCAACCACAAGAGGAAGTTTGGAAAGAACCCAAATACATGGAGACTAAACAGCATTCTTCTAAAGAATGAATGGGTCAACCGGGAAATTAAAGACGAATTGAAAAAAATCATGGAAACAAATGATAATGAAAATACAACAGTTCAAAATCTGTGGGACACAACAAAGGCAGTCCTGAGAGGAAAATATATAGCGGTACAAGCCTTTCTGAAGAAACAAGAAAGGTCTCAGGTACACAACCTAACCCTACACCTAAAGGAGCTGGAGAAAGAACAAGAAAGAAACCCTAAGCCCAGCAGGAGAAGAGAAATCATAAAGATCAGAGCAGAAATCAATGAAATAGAAACCAAAAAAACAATAGAACAAATCAACGAAACTAGGAGCTGGTTCTTTGAAAGAATTAATAAAACTGATAAACCCCTAGCCAGACTTATCAAGAAGAAAAGAGAAAGGACCCAAATAAATAAAATCATGAAGGAAAGAGGAGAGATCACAACTAACACCAAAGAAATACAGACTATTATAAGAACATACTATGAGCAACTCTACGCCAGCAAATTTGACAATCTGGAAGAAATGGATGCATTCCTAGAGACATATAAACTACCACAACTGAACCAGGAAGAAATAGAAAGCCTGAACAGACCCATAACCAGTAAGGAGATTGAAACAGTCATTAAAAATCTCCAAGCAAACAAAAGCCCAGGGCCAGACAGCTTCCCGGGGGAATTCTACCAAACATTTAAAGAAGAACTAATCCTATTCTCCTGAAATTGTTCCAAAAATAGAAATGGAAGGAAAACTTCCAAATTCATTTTATGAGGCCAGCATCACATTGATCCCAAAACCAGACAAGGATCCCATCAAAAAAGAGAGCTATAGACCAATATCCTTGATGAATGCAGATGCGAAAATTCTCACCAAAATACTACCAATAGGATTCAACAGTACATTAAAAGGATTATTCACCACGACCAAGTGGGATTTATTCCAGGGCTGCAAGGTTGGTTCAACATCCACAAATCAATCAATGTGATACAACACATCAATAAAAGAAAGAACAAGAACCATATGATACTCTCCATAGATGCTGAAAAAGCATTTGACAAAGTACAGCATCCCTTCCTGATCAAAACTCTTCAAAGTATAGGGATAGAGGGCACATATCTCAATATCATCAAAACCATCTATGAAAAACCCACCGCAAATATCATTCTCAATGGAGAAAAACTGAAAGCTTTTCCGCTAAGGTTAGGAACACGGCAGGGATGTCCATTATCACCACTGCTATTCAACATAGTACTAGAAGTCCTAGCCTCAGCAATCAGACAACAAAAGGAAATTAAAGGCATCCAAATCGGCAAAGAAGAAGTCAAACTATCACTCTTCGCAGATGATATGATACTATATGTGGAAAACCCAAAAGACTCCACTCCAAAACTGCTAGAACTTGTACAGGAATTCAGTGAAGTGTCAGGATATAAAATCAATGCACAGAAATCAGTTGCATTTCTCTACACCAACAACAAGACAGAAGAAAGAGAAATTAAGGAGTCAATCCCATTACAATTGCACCCAAAACCATAAGATACCTAGGAATAAACCTAACCAAAGAGGCAAAGAATCTATACTCAGAAAACTATAAAGTACTCATGAAAGAAATTGATGAAGACACAAAGAAATGGGAAAATATTCCATGCTCCTGGATTAGAAGAATAAATATTGTGAAAATGTCTATGCTACCTAAAACAATCTACAAATTAAATGGAATCCCTATCAAAGTACCATCCATCTTTTTCAAAGAAATGGAACAAATAGTTCTAAAATTTATATGGAACCAGAAAAGACCTCGAATAGCCAAAGGGATATTGAAAAAGAAAGCCAACATTGGTGGGATCACAACTCTGGACTTCAAGCTCTATTACAAAGCTGTCATCATCAAGACAGCATGGTACTGGCACAAAAACAGACACATAGATCAATGGAACAGAATAGAGAGCCCAGAAATAGACCCTCAACTAATCTTCGACAAAGCAGGAAAGAATGTCCAATGGAAAAAAGACAGCCTCTTCAATAAATGGTGCTGAGAAAATTGGACAGCCACATGCAGAAAAATGAAATTAGACCATTTCCTTACACCTCACTTGAAAATAGACTCAAAATGCATGAGGACCCCAATGTGAGAAAGGAATCCATCAAAATCCTTGAGGAGAACACAGGCAGCAACCTCTTCGACCTCAGCCGCAGCAACATCTTCCTAGGAACATCGCCAAAGGCAAGGGAAGCAAGGGCAAAAATGAACTATTGGGATTTTATCAAGATCAAAAGGGAACAGTCAACAAAACCAAAAGACAACTGACAGAATGGGAGAAGATATTTGCAAACTACATATCAGATAAAGGACTAGTGTCCAAAATCTTTAAAGAACTTAGCAAACTCAACACCCAAAGAACAAATAATCCAATCAAGAAATGGGCAGAGGACATGAACAGACATTTCTGCAAAGAAGACATCCAGATGGCCAACAGACACATGAAAAAGTGCTCCATATCACTCGGCATCAGGGAAATACAAATCAAAACCACAATGAGATATCACCTCACACCAGTCAGAATGGCGAAAATCAGCAAGTCAGGAAATGACAGATGCTGGCGAGGATGCGGAGAAAGGGGAACCCTCCTACACTGTTGGTGGGAATGCAAGCTGGTGCAACCACTCTGGAAAACAGCATGGAGGTTCCTCAAAATGTTGAAAATAGAACTACCCTATGACCCAGCAATTGCACTACTGGGTATTTATCCTAAAGATACAAACGTGGTGATCCAAAGGGGCATGTGCACCTGAATGTTTATAGCACCAATGTCCACAATAGCCAAATTATGGAAAGAACCTAGATGTCCATCAACAGATGAATGCATCAAGAAGATGTGGTATATATACACAATGGAATACTATGCAGTCATCAAAAGAAATGAAATCTTGCCATTTGCGACAACATGGATGGAACTAGAGCGTATCATGCTTAGCAAAATAAGTCAGGCGGAGAAAGACAACTATCATATGATCTCCCTGATATGAGGAAGTGGTAATGCAACATGGGGGCTTAAGTGGGTAAAAGAAGAATCAATGAAACAAGATGGGATTGGGAGGGAGACAAACCATAAGTGACTCTTAATCTCACAAAACAAACTGAAGGTTGCTGGGGGGAGGGGGGTTGGATGAAGGGGGTGGGGTAATGGACATTGGGGAGGGTATGTGCTTTGGTGAGTGCTGTGAAGTGTGTAAACCTGGCGATTCACAGACCTGTACCCCTGGGGATAAAAATATATTATATGTTTATAAAAAATTAAAAATTAAAAAAAAATAAGCAAAGAATTTGAATTACACATTTCGCCAAGGAAGGTATAGTAATGAATAATAGGCATACAAAAAGATGCTCAACATTATTAGTTATTAGAAAAATACAACTTAATAATCACAAAATAGACTATCACATCCACTAGAATGGCCATAATTTAAAAACAAAAAATACAGACAAGAATAAATATTCCCAAGAATGTGGAGAAATTGAAACTCTCCAATATTTCTAGTAGAAACATAGAATGGTGGAGCTATTCTTAGGATAGTATTGTGTCCCCTTAAAATTCTTATGTTGAAGTCCTAAACCCCAGGATCTCAGAATGAGATTACATTTAGAAGTAGAGACTTTAAAACAAAGAGTGAGTTAAAATGAGACTGTTAGGGTTGACCCTAATCCAGACTCATGTCACTGTAAGAACAAGAAATTCAGATACACAGAGAAATACCAGAAGCATGCTCACACACAGAAAAGTCCAGATGAGGATATAGCAAGAAGACATTGTCTGCAAGCCAAGGAGGGAGGTCCTAAAGGAAACCAACCCTACCAGCACCTTGACCTTGGACTTGCATCCTCTGCAATTGAAAGAAAACAAAATTCTGTTCTCTAAGCTACCTCGCCTGTATCATTCTGTTATGGCACCCTAGCAAACTAGTGCAGCAACTTTGGAAAACATTTTGAAAGTTACTCAGAATGATAATGTAAGTTTACCATGTCACAGAAATTCTCTTCCTAATGTATTTACTCAAGAGAAGAAAACATATATCCACAAAAGGACTTGTAGACATTTCTTAGCAGCATAATTCATAACAGCCAAAAATTGGAAATGTCTACCAGTTGATGAATGGATGGACAGAAATGGTATATCCATACAATGGAATGTTATTTGTCAATAGAAAGGAATGAAGGACTGATACAAGCTAAAGATATTGTTGAAACTCAAAAAAGCATTATACTCAGTACAAGAAGCCAGACACAGAGACCATATACTGTAGGGCTCTACTGATATAAAATGTCCAGAAAAGGCCAATCTGGATAGAAAGAAAGTAGATCAGTAGTTGCCCAGAGTAAAGGAGAAAGGAAAATACAAGTTAACAGTAAAGAGCATGATATCTTTTTAGAATGATGGAAATATTTGGAAAACTGATTTATGCTGATGGTCAAACAACTTGATCACTTAACTAAAGATATATTGAATTCTAGGGATGCCTGGGTGGCTCAACTGGTTAAGCCTCTAATTTCAGCTCAAGTCATGATCCCGGAGTCATAAGGTCAAGTCTCACACTGGGCTCCTTACTCAGTGGGAGCCTGCTTCTCCCTCTTGCCTGCAGCTCCCCCTATTTGTGTGTGTACTCTCTCTTTCCCTCTATCTCTGATAAATAAATAAATCTTTAAAAAAATACATTGAGGAGTGCCTGGGTGGCTCACTGGGTTAAAGCCTCTGCTTTGGGCTCAGGTCATGATCCCAGGGTCCTGGGATCAAGCCCCACATCAGGTTCTCTGCTCAGCAGGGAGCCTGCCTCCCCCCTCTCTCTCTGCCTGCCTCTCTGCCTGCTTGTCATCTCTGTCAAATAAATAAATAAATAAATATATTTTTAAAAATACATTGAATTCTATACTTGTATTGTGGTTTTTTTTGTTTTAAGATTTTATTTATTTATTTGACAGAGAAAGAGATCACAAGTAGGCAGGGAGGCAGGCAGAGAGAGAAGGGGAAGCAAGCTCCTGGCTGAGCAGAGAGCCCGATGGAGGGCTCGATCCCACGACCCTGAGATCATGACTTAAGCCAAAAGCAGAGGCTCAACCCACTGAGCTACCCAGGCACCCTTATTGTGTCTTTTACTGTAGTAAAACTATAAAACATTATAATTCAAGTTATTTTAAAACTATGAAGTTATGCATCAATAAAATCCTTTTTTTAAAGTGTCTTAATAAAGTTATTTTTTAATAGTGTTTCCAGAATCAAAAGAGAGGCAGACAGTTGTCAGGGAACAAAAATAAAGATCACTCTTATAAGGATTTCAAATGATAAGAAAAATTAGTCAGTAGCTTAGTGAGGAATGAATTGAGGAAAAATGATGTCTGATTGCTTTAAGGCTAAAGAGTAACATTAAAAATAAGTCCCCAAATAAGTGAAAGTTGTGATTTGTAACATCAAGTTTCTTTCCTCTGTGTAAATTCTAAAGAATCAAAAATGAAATTCAGAAAGATAGATTTTAAGTGCTATTTGACCAGCAGAACTGAATATATCTCATTTAATATCTCTCTGAAATACCTATAATGACAAAGAAAAACATAAAGATCACCACATTAGAAGCTAGCAGTTGCTATCCAGCTTCTACGAAATGTGGGAGAAATTTTGAAAAACTAATAAATTATCACGTGGCCTGTATATATATTACCAGCTCCAGTACCCTATGGTAGAGCTCTTAATTTTCTCCAAATATCTCTTTATTCTGAAATAGAATTTTCAGCTAGCCATAAACAAAGTCCACATTTCCCAATATCCTTTGCAGCCAGATGTGGCCATTAGGCTAATTTCTGGCTAGTGAAACATTAGTGGGTGTACTCTACACAGCTTCTAAGAGCCTCCCTTAAAAGAAGCCTGGTACATATCCTCTCCTTTCTTCTTCCCTTTCTCCATTCTTCATGAAATGCAAATGCTACCATCTTGGACTATTAGAAAATTTGTGACATCATAGAAATGGGAGGATAGGAAGCTAGGAAGACCATGGCATTATGAAGCAACCTTTGTTTATGCCTCTGAACTTTTACATGAGAGAAAGAATGTTCATTCTTGGTTAAATTAAAACAAAACGAACAAACAAAATGCTTTATGTTCTATAACTGAGCCCATTCTGATGTAGCCTAGGTTCTAGTAGTGTGACCCAGAGAGTACACTGGGTTTTGCCATTTAAAAATAAGTCTTAGTCTTCTTAGGAGAAACTTGGCCTCTTTAAGGGGAGGTGCTCAATCTTTCATGGCTCCTTCCTCACTCTGCTTTCCTTTTCCCAAAATGGCATCGTCTGCATAAGCAAGTAATTTTCTTCATAGTCGTGATAAAAGAGGGCTCTGTTCTGTGTGCTTCCTTCTGGGTCTTGGCTACCCTGTCCTTTGCGCTGTTTCCACACTCAGGATCTCCTCTAATCTTGAGGTGTCCATCTAGCACTCTTACTTGTTGAGTGCAGATCCTGTCATTGCACCTCTGTGTTCTCTTTGTCCTAACCCCAGGCCTCTGCCAGTCCACTAACTCTGACCACTTCTGTCTCTTATGAGGCTCCTGGATTTCCTGTACACTCTTCATAGGTATGGGAAATTGGCAGCATTCATTTATTATATACCTCCTCCATCCTCTGATATTGTTCTGCCTGTTGATGCATTATCAAAGGTGCAATGGGTAAACAGAGTCCCAACCCAGATGTTCTCAGAACCTCCCTCAACATATGAGGGTTTCTAATGACCATAACTTAGTCAGGTGTTTCCAAAACACACCTTCTGCCCAAGTTACAACAAATTGCTCTGACTTCTTATCCTTCTTTTGCCTTTCCAATTTTCATCCTCTCAGAGGGCTTATTTGACTTCTTGCTCGTCACTTTCTCATGCCCAGAATGCAAAGTAAAGCTTTTTAGTCTGATCCTGGTATGAAGTATCTTGATATATTAAGGAAGAAATTGTAACTGAGACACAACTTGTTTTCTCTTTTTACAAAGTCTGACTCCCAAGATCCTTTCCTTAAATCAACACTGAGATTCAGACTGCTGGCGGGTCTCCCACACTTCTCTTTTCCAAGTGGTGTGCATCCTCTCCTTCCCTCGGGAGTAATTAAACCACCACGAAGGTTTAATAATTTCACAGCATTAGACTTATTTACAATTGGATCACATGCCAACAGATATACATCTATGTGGAAAGGAAGATAGCAAGATACTAGAAAAACCCAAATGAGCAGTTTGAGATATTGTAGACAACTCCCCAAAAGCTACCTGAATTGTGCTCTGAATCTTAGGCACATCTTTAATGCATTTGCTCTTTCACTTGGTATTTGTAATCATAGATGTTTTATCACAGGCTCTAAGCTTGGTACTAAATAAAGAAAAAAGTCAGAGACAGCTGCACAAGAAGCTTAATTAGGAACCTCTTTAAATTTACTTTAAAATGCATAATTGATGTAGAAACATGTGAAGCAAATAGCACCCCCTTAACATCCTCACAATATTTTCAGAGTTGCTGATTGTCACATTTGTTTCATATCATTTAGGAGACGTCATTTTCTCGCTCCTTTTTATCTTAATCCAGGGCCACGTTTTGGTTTAATAATTCATTAGCAGCTCTTTGGGACTTATTGCCTGCTGAGTTTACTGAAGACTGATTAGCAATTTTATCGTTTCTAAGTTTTTGTATATATTTTCATAAATGTCATCTCCTGCTGATTCTAATACTTTCTTATTTGAAACATCTTTTTTTTCCCTCAGTTTTTCTGCTTTGCTGTTGTGTATCTATCAATCATTTCTGTACCCCCCAAAGTATGCCTCACTGAAGTGTGAGATCCTGTTGGTCATCCTACAGCATAGTGCTCCTGTATTCATAGTTCATATTTATATTTCAGAAAAGCCTTATTCTCTTATCCAATAATCACCAATTCAAATCAGATGTGCACTCAGCTACATAAGGCATAGTTGGGCAAAATGTGGGCACTGGAGTAAAAGATACCTCGAATTGGAAGTTTGCCTCTATCACTTTCTATATGATTGACTGTAAACCACTTTTTTTTACACTTAACTTTTCTCAATTTCATTTGCTGATCTGGAAAATTATAATAATAACTACTTCTTCATGTTGTTATCACAGCAGTTGAGAATATATATGTAAAGAACACAATACTATCCCTGAAATATAACAGAATTCTGTCAAATATTATTCATTTATTTTCTTCCTTGTTCTTATATCTCCATTTTAGTCAAGTTAACATTAACAAACTCTTTACTGGCTTCATCATAACATACATGGCTTCTGAGACACTGAAATAACTCTCACTATAAGCCCTAGGCATTCCCAATTTTGCTGGGCCATGTCAATCTTGTCTTGTTTACTTTGACAGAACTTTATTTTTTTAAAGAACTGCTTAATAAAATTAATTCTGATCTTTCCAAAGCTCTCTAAATTGCCATTTGTTCACTCAGTATCCCACTAAGATCTAAAAGGCAAAGAATGGGCAGTATTGACACATGTAAATCATAGCTCTTTGCAAAGGCACAGATAAACTATGCATTCTAATTAGAAGATCATTTATAAAAAGTCTTCTGCAAACCTAGACTTACCCCACCACAATTCAACATTAGCATTTAACTGCTCTAATCTGATAGGGTTTTGTTCTACAGTTAATCAGAAAACTGATCATTTCAATCAGAAGATGTCAGTCACAGTTACTTCTAGAAATTTCTGGTTGGTACAATGCTGCATAACCCAGTTTTTGTCCTAATACTGATGTGCCATTTTAAAATTTTGAAAGCCACCACCTATGGTTTTCTGGTTTTTCATAATAAATGCACTATATGTTCATTTTTGCAAATTTAAAAAATTCAGAGAAAGAAGAAGAGAACAACAACAACAACAAAAATGGCTTGATGTCTTTTTCAGCCATATGTATTTCTGTTAAGAGTAGAGCTGGTCTTAGAAACTTCACATTTTGATTTGTGTGTTGATAGCCATTTGGTTTGTCTGGGAGTGAGAGCCATTTTCATTGATTTTTTAAAAAGATTTTATTTGTATATTTGAAAGAGAGAGAGGGAGAAAGAGAGCATGAGTTGGGGGGAGCAAAAGACTCCCCACTGAGTAGGGAGCCCTACACAGGACTGGATCCCACAACCCCAAGGTCACAACCTGAGCTGAAGGCAGATACTTAACCAACTGAGCCACCCATGTGCCTGCTATTTTCATTTAATAACCTTCCCTCCTTATGTCCCAACTACTGTTAAAGAGTGCATTGCTCCCAAGGTAGAGTTCTGGGAGAATACAGGTAAGGGAACAATGGTAAGAAATACTAAAATGGGAGGAATAAGCTATTTCATAGGTTCATCCAGACAACAAGTTCATGACAATACAGCCTTTCTCAGAAGTGGGATATCTGTCTTAGAGACAAGTGCTAATATGCCTCTTCCAATGGAAATCTGTCTGATTTGGCAGATTCTTCAATGATGAGATTTGGGTTCAGAATATAGATTATACAGTAAGTATATTCCATAAGCTAAATTGACTACATATGTAGCTGCAATTAAAAGAAAGAAAGAAAGAAAGAAAGAAAGAAAGAAAGAAAGAAAGAAAGAAAGAAAGAAAAGAAAAGAAAAGAAAAGAAACATTTAAAACATAATAAGGCAAAAGCATTTTGGCCAAAATTTCTTTCCAAAATGTACATTTAAATAACAATACTTTTCTCAGTCTTTCCTGGATACCACAGGTTAAACCTGGTATCTCTAAACAAATGAATAAAATCTATCATTTATACACATTTGATATATCTTGGTAAAGACACTGCTATACTCAAATTGAGAAAATAAATGGCAATAGTAAACTAGATAACAAATACTTTTGCAAGTCAAGTGGTTCGCAATTATTTGCCTTCAAGAATATTTAAGGGAGGCTTAATCAAGTTGCAAGCTAATAGATCATTGATTTAAAAAGAATTTTTGATTACCTTAAATTGGTTGTAAAGAAATATAGCAATCTTTAAACAGAATAATGTATAAATATTCTCAGTGTATATGTGCATGTGTTTATATTATAAATTGAATTAATGATAAAAATTTTAATAATCATTTATCAAATTTTTATATATTTCTGCTGCTTTGATCAATCATGTAATAATGATTATGATAAAATGTTTAATATCCAGTCTAATGATTAAAAAAACATTGAAAAATTAAAATTTTATACACTAGTACAAAATATAAAGACTATACATATACACATATGAATTGAATTATAATTTGTATGTGTACAGAATTCAATATACATATAAAAATATATATAGTAATTATGCTTAATTTTTTTAAGTGATCATCCTATTTTTTGCAACCAGCATGGGATAATCAGTAACACATTTAATCATAACAATACTACAATAAATTTTTGAGGGGAAAGAAATAAAAACATAATTTCTAGGCAAAAAATGAATAAGGTAAAAATTTTTGTGCATTTGGGGCAACTGAGTGGCTCAGTGGGTTAAGCCTCTACCTTTGGCTCAGGTCATGATCTCAGCATCCTGGGATCAAGCCCTGCATCAGGCTCTCTGCTCAGCAGGGAGCCTGCTTCTCCCTCTCTCTGCCTGCCTCTCTGGCTACTTGTGATCTTTCTCTCTGTCAAATAAATAAATAAAATCTTAAAAAAAAAAAAGAAAAAAATGCATTTGTTTATGTATTTTTTTTAAATTAATTTTTTATTTTTTATAAACATATATTTTTATCCCCAGGGGTACAGGTCTGTGAATCACCAGGTTTACACACTTCACAGCACTCACCAAAGCACATACCCTCCCCAATGTCCATAATCCCACCCCCTTCTCCCAAACCCCCTCCCCACAGCAACCCTCAGTTTGTTTTGTGAGATTAAGAGTCACTTAAGTGAATGAAGATAGATCATCAAATCACCATATTTATATTCCACTGATACATTTAAAAATGCTGGTTTTATTTTAAATGCTAATATTCATTAACACTGTGAATTCCATTCCTTAAAACTAGTTTAATGCATAATTACAACTTTTAGATCTCACTATTAAAATATATAGGCGCATACAAACTTCAAAATTCTGTTACAGGATAAACAAAGACAAACCCTGAAGTCCATTGCTGTTGTGTACCCACCAGTATTTATAACAGAGAGGACGACCTAATGGTTATCTAGAGATCATGTTTCACTCTAAACAAATATTTTTGACAACATCTAAGTCTCAATCATTATAGTAGGCTTTAACAATGCAACAAAGATAAAACTTCTTTCTCCAAAGAACTTGAATTCAGGCAGGGGAAATACAAGTAAAATAGAAAAATTCAACAGCAAGTGCTGTTAGGTGCTACAAGAGGGGCATATCTTTTTTTTCTTAGATGTTGATCATTTCTTTTAATTCATACATGAGGTATGACTTGTTTCAGGGGTACAGGTCTGTGATTCATCAATCTTACACAATTCACCTCATCCTAGCACACACTCCCCTATTTAGGATCCTAGAGAAATATTTCTTGGAGGAGAGAGGAGGTTTCTTCAAGTTTTACCTCTAACTTGATTCCTGAAGATCCGAGTCAGGTTTATCCAGGTAAAAGACAGAGAAAGGAGAAAGCAAAATTCCAAAAAGAAGATACTGCATGTGCAACAAACACACACCAAAAGAAAGACGTAAATAGAGGAAGGATGAAAAGAAGGAAGGGGAGGACAGGAGAGCCCAAGAGAGGAGAGCAGGGGGAGGGCAAGGAGGGCATGGGAAAGGAGAAGGTAGTTACTGAGGGAGAAAAAGAGAGAGAGAAATAGCCTTTATATTTAAAAAAAAACTTCACAAAGAATATTAAAAATTATTATCATTTTAGACATGAAAGGGTAAATGGGTAAGTTCACCACAGAATGAAAATACACAATTTAGGGAGCCTATTTCTATATTTTAGAGGGAGGACCTAGGCTGATGAGGCAGAACAGGAAGAGGAGCTGGTCAAAAAGACAATTTTGTACCTATATTCCCAAATCACTTCAAAAGTGTAAAAGGATTGACGTTGCAGTGGTTCACTGTCTTAGCCTTGCTGCCATAAGAGATGAACCCAAAATTTTAGTGACTTACAAAATAAGGTAGTGTGTATTGGTGGGAGTCCTCTTCCATCCAAAGACTCAGGTTTCTTCCATCTTGAGCAATCACCACCTTAGCAGAAGGCCTTCACATCACCACCATAAAGGAAGTGAGATAGAAAAGTAAGCTGAAACTTTTAGGGAACAGAAATGGAAGGTCTGAAAGTATTTCAATCAACATTCCAAAGCTGGAAACTAGACACATAACTTCGATCCAGCTTCAAAGAAGACTAGGAAATGTATTCTCCTTATCTCCTCAGAAACAAGAAAATAAAATTAGATTCGCCAATGAATGGGGCTTCAGGGAGGCCCATCAGAGAGCCAAGTATGTGTCCCCTAGAACTGAGGGAATGAAGGAAGCTGGAGCTTCCTTGGGTCAAAAGAATACAAAGACAGATACAACGAATGACCAATCTCCCCAAGATGGTAATACAAAAAGAGAAGTCAGTTGTAAGGTAACTATTTCTCCCCAATATGGAAAAAATGCATGAGCTTCCTATGAGCAAACAGACTACATGGAAGATGGGCAAGTTAGAGAAATTTTGAAGGGAATTTTGATGGTGACACTTGCCAGTAAGGGGTTATTCAGTGTCCCAACGTGGCAGCCAGAGAAATGTCATAAGGTTTGGGCTTGAAAAGCCATGGGTAACCTTAAACATAATTTAGGGAAGAGAAAAAAGACTGCCCCATAATATAGGTTTGCAAAAACTATAAAGGAACACAAACTATGCACACAAATAACTGTATTCTGTTGATTTTTGATCTTGAACATAACAATCTCATAGAGATCACCTATTGTTTTCTTCTCCAAATCTTAGAGCTTTAAACAAATATGAGACAAAAAGATTGATTCAGTATAATATTTTATAATATCAACCCCCTGCAGGAGTTACCCAGCATGTTATAAATCTTGTCCTTTTTTACACATCTTAAAATTCCTGTTAAAAGGACAGGTTTTTAAATACAGATACTCATAACTTCCTCACAGCATGACTATCCTAAATTTTATATGGTGTAATTTAATATTTCCTTTCAATATTGAAGTAATCTTGTTCTATGCAGAAACAATGCTTCAAACAAGGGAAGAAAATACCACAGGACAACCAAAGAGCTAGGGGCCCAGTTTCTTTCTCTGCTTCTGTTTTTGTGAAGTTTTCTCTTGTGTTTTTTCTTGTTAATGAAGTGACTAGTGAGGTTGGGCTGGTCTTTCCTTCTATGGTCCCAGAATTTCTGTAATATCAGCAGCAAAAGCAGGGTTGCCAGCCAACCAAGAAAGAAGAAGAAAAGAAAACTGATAAGTACTGAGACTATATTTTCAGGATCATAGTCAGAAAGTTAAGGAGAGAGACTAACAGACAAGATCATAGCTACTTTAAGCCCAAGGAGGAAAGAATTCTGTCAGGAACAAAGACTTCATAAGGGTACACATAGGCAAAGCAAAGAAATAGGACAAGTAACAGATATTAGGAAAAAGGAGAGAGGTAAGAGTTGAATTTTCTGCTTCTTTATTGACACATAAACTAGGGTGGGATTCTGGCTAGGAGACTAGCAAGCGAAGACAGGAACACAAGCAGATACCAGGAAGCAATGAAAATGGAGAATCTGAAATTCAGTGTCAGAGGAACTGAAACTTAAGCCAAAGAGTTCGGTGAAAGATGAATAACTGAAATTATACCTGGAATTATTAGAATTGTATCCAGAAGATGAGTGTTAATAATTATTTGTATCCCATTCCTCCCTCCCCTCCGCAGGGAAGGGGGTTTAAAGGAACCTCAAGCTCCCTCTGAGACACAGGCTCCCAGGCTGGGTAGTCTTAAGAGTAGTCTCAGCGAAATGATAAAGAAATTCAAAGAACAGTGAAGTTCTACACAACCGAAGTTTCAGAAAAGAATAAATTCTAATTTTTCGTTAATTAGTCAAAGCAGCACACTAAACTTTTTATATTTTCCCCCTCTAGAGGAAGTAATATTATGCTCTCATCCTAAGTCAAAATATCTCTACAGACTTATTATACAATAAAAGATTGGAGACAAGCTCACCAACATTAAATTCTTAGTAATATCCAGAATTGTCTAGCATTGGTTTCAGACACCTGCATCCCTGATCGGCAGTATACTTAAGAATTCGGGAATGCCCAATGTAAGAGGATGTGTCCTTGATTATATGAATCAGCTCTCTGAAAGTTAACTCTCTACCTTGAGATGACTCCAGAGTTGCAGCTCCCCCTTGCTGCTAAAGATAACATTTTGGGAGAAAAGATGGCAACAACCTCAGATATGGCAAAATTCATTTTCTAAAAGCCACATCTCTCCTACGGGTGAAGCAAAAGCCAGACAGGAAGGTTAGAAGGTGAGGATCTTTACACTTGCTTCTTTATCCCACCACATTTCTGAACTTGGTATTCAGTCACTGTGCAGTGTGATCAAAGATACACTCAGACCCAGAGAATATGTATTCATTTTCCCTTTGGAACATGGGATTCTGTGTGTCTCTCATCACATGTCACTAACACTACTGGCAGAATAAAGGGTCAGCTCTTCTTGGCTAGCTAGCTACATAATGACTCAGTGCATTGTAGCTGGGTAAGGCGGGGGTGGTGAATGTGCTTTGTATTCCATTCCCCCAAGAAAAGAGGGTTTTCAAAAGGAGGTCGTTTAAGACAAGTATCAATTATAGAGTAAGGCTGGGTTTAGAGGAGAGTCAGACTGGATAAGGGACTCACTGGTGGTAAGAAATATGAGGGGGAGCTATCCCAGAGAGGAGGATGATTAGTGTTAATGGGTGACAAGGGGACCGACAGGCAGACCCCACAGAGGAAATAAGAATCTTGGTTGCAAAAGTGCTCAGAGAACTGAACACAGAAGCAGATGCACTGAGCAAGCTGAATGACAGGAAAATCACCCAAGAAGGGTCTGTGTGAGGAGAATCCAAGTTAAGTTTTATTTGTATACTCAAAAATAACTCCTCAAAGTGTTGCCTCTGAGAAAGGCCGAGAGGGGTCTTGAACTAATGATGGTGATCAAAAAAAATGTTAATATCATCTTGAGCTATGTCCTGAAAGAATATGTCTGTGTATAATTGGTAAAATAAAAATAAGAAGTATGTTTACAGAGCTAGTTAAATGATGTTGCCAAACTGTGTTGAATAGCTTAAGACAGCACAAAACTGCCTATTTGTTCTTAGTAGTTTGGAAAAAGAATGTATTAATATCTTTTCAGAAAAGATCTGATTTCTTCTTTAGGAGTTCTGCAGCTTTCCCTAAGGGCCTTTGAGCTTTCAATCCTGACTTGGTTTTCACCACGGAAGCAGAAACAGAGGTGCTTAACGAGATCTCTGGAAACAATCCTGACACCAGACAGCTTCACCTTTGCTTTCATACTAAAAACCGCATTGAGAAGCATCCAAGAAAAACATGGGACTTTATGGAACCCTACCACAAGGGGAACTGGATCAATTCAGTTTCCATCTATTTAAGAGGCTGGACGTGGTATAAAAAACTCTATTGTTTAGCCAAATGACAGGTTCCCTGGCAGCCGAGGTAGACAAAAAAAGAATTCTAAGACTATTTTCTCTCTGAAAGTGTCAAGGTGTTTTTGGGCATGAGTCCATCTAGGGATACAGCTCCCGATCAGGATGAGAGGTTCAGGCGATGTTAAAACAGTGTATGATTTCAGATACCTGCATATTGGTTGGCTGTATACACAGATCTCTGAGACAGAAATATATACCTCTTGACTCCCAAGGCCCGAATACCCTCTTCCTCCCCTAGTATATTAGAAGAGGCTAAAGTATGTGGAAATAACAACTTCAAACTATCAAGAGTAGGTGCTTTGGTCTGGAAAGTATAAATACCACCCCAGATAGTTTATTGGCCCAAACTAGTTGGGCCACAGAGGGCAGGAAGGTCAGTCTTTCCGGCATCTAGGAGATAGGAGTCAGTGAGCAAATCTATTAACTGTCACATCCAATGAGTATTCTCAGCCAACTCCAAAGAGCTTACCTGGTATCAGAGAGAGGCTCTTTAAGGATACTGACAAGCCTCTGAAGGGGAATAGGGGCCGCTTAGTTCTTCCACTACATAGTCACCAGTTTGTTATTGCTTAAAAACAAAACATACCTTACCGTGAGATATTACGTGCCAAAACAAAAATATTTAAAGTAGTATAAAGTTCTTTGATTAGCCACAATGAAAAACTATAGGTTTTAATAAGAATTTCTATACCCAAGGGTAATTTGACATAGGAATTCTTAGAAGGAATTATTCTCAATTTAGGAATAAAAATTTCATTATAGCATTTTAGGCAAAGAGGTGTTGGTCCTAGTCCTTCAGTTAACAAATCAGAATCAAGGGTGCCTGGGTGGCTCAGTTGGTTAAGCGACTGCCTTCATCTCAGGTCATGATCCTGGAGTCCCTGGATTGAGTCCAGCATCAGGGTCCCTGCTCAGCAGAGAATCTGCTTCTCCCTCTGACCCTCTCCCCTCTCATGCTCTCTCTCTATCATTCTCTCTCACATAAATAAATAAATCCTTTAAAAAAAATCAGAATCAAGGATATGCTATTTACCTTTAGAGTGTTGCCATGATTAGATCGGAAGCTCATAAATTGTCACTTGTCATATAAGTTGTACACTAGCACTATCACTCCCAAGTTTTCCCCTGTAACCAGTTCATTGAAGAGTCTTAACTCAGTGAATTACAAATGTATAATGATTTTGCTTGTTTACAGTCATTAACCATGCTCTGCTGAACCACCATTTTTTTATCCCCCTTAATAGCATCCTAAATAAGTCCTGAAGCTTCTCATTCACTTTTAGTTAGTAAAAGCTCCAATGCAATTAATTACAGTTTAACACTTCAATATTATACCAACATTACATTTGATTTAATTTTCATCATCTCTCCCTCTCCAGCATTATCCTGGGGTAAGCCCAAAGGACTTGGAGGGGGTGCCAAGGGCTGGATCCCCTTTTTCATTATTCTTCCACCAGCAAAGTAGCTAAGATCCCAGTCCGGGAATGAGATCCCAAGGTCCCCTCCTTCTAGATCCTTCCAATCTTCATGAATGATTCTTCTGGAGTGCCCCTTATTTTGGTGTGCAAGATAATCTGTTTGTCCCCCCAGATCCACTGCCAGCTTCTCTGCTCTGGGACTTCAGAAGGCTGATTTTTATATAATGCTTGAGTGGAGCTCTTTTGTTCACTAGCTTCTGGTTGAATTAAGCCAAGGGTGACACCGGTAGGAGATCAAAGGTTGGAGAAAGATACTGAGATATTTGTTTCCTTGACACCCCTTCTTGCTGGGCTCTAAATTACCAGTGACTGTGTCCTTCTTCAGAAGACCACAGGTCCTGGCAGGTTGCCCTCCTCTTCAGCTATACTCTGGGTTCTACTAACCGTTTGCTCTCCTTGCCCCTGGGGGTAGTGGTAATTAAAGCTTCCCACTGTGGTCATGGCTAGGATGCTTCACTATGCCCTACCGGCTCCCCTTGACTCTGTTCACACCTTTGTAAATGGTGCCTTCATTAATTTCTTCTCGATTGCCTTATTTGAGTGCACCATCTGTTTACTGCTGTGATATTGAATGGGAAAGGGACCAGCCAAAAGGAAGGGAGAAGAAAATCCCAGCATCCCCCTATGCTAAAAACTCATAATCTGAACAGTGTCCTTCTTTGACCCTCTGCCTCTCCCTAAATTTTGTACTTATTAAGAAGAGCAGGAGACTTGTGATAAAGAAAGCAGGACCCATTTTAAAGCCCCATTAGAAGCTTAGAGGGAGTTTCACACTTTAAATACAAGAAGCTTTCTTTAGAAAGTATATCACTTTGTGCTTCTTTGTCCTTAATTCAGCAATTTTCAATTCTGGGGCAAAGAAAGAAGTCCAATTCAACATGTTGAAAGACCCACATTTATCAGTTTACAGTAAAAAACCCAAGATAAAAGCAAATTGTTATAAATTGAACTAATCTGCCAGGACTGCATAGATCTGTAAGTTTGGGTCCTCACTATCTTGAATAATCAACAGTTAATGGATATTTGAAGATTTACCTTTATCTGTCTCATTACCTTCCCAAGAAAATAGCAAGTTATTCATACAGAATTCTAGCATTTGTTCTTTGAAGCCTTTTTTTGTGTTTTAACACGCATCCAATGTCAAAACAGTACTCCCAGGACACTAATACAGAGATTCATCTAATGGCATATTTAACAAAATAGCTGCTTTGAGAAAGAACAAGAGCATGATCCTTTAGAGGCATTGTGGTGTGTGTTTCATTTAGTTGTAATAAAACACTACCTGAGAGTCATCTCCAGCTAACCTTATGCTTTATTTGCATTTTTTTAGCTTATTAAATGTGAAGGCATTCAGAGGTTGAGTGAAATTGCCAGCAAACTGTATTTCATGTTGAAGATCAGCAGGGGCCTTTTGGAGGGCTTCAATTTTTCTCTGAGTGTCAGGAAATCAAATTATTGCATCCAGCTGCAAGCTGTTTTGATTGAACTGAAAGTCTGATTTAATTTGGTACAAATGGCAAATTACTCCTCTATTTATCCTTGAACTACATGTACCCACAAAGTACTATATTTCAGGATGTTCTTAAAAGTTTACAGTGGAAATGTGATTTTGAAAGGTTCCTTTTGCATGCTTGGACCACTCACAGAATTCCAGTATATGGTGAAGGTTCCAACAAAGACAAGATACACACATTTTTGCACTCCCTGTCCTCATGTTTTTTACAAAATATGTGTATCGATTGGGTAGATATAGGCATGTTGTGAAAGACACATGAAGATTCTTTACAAAAGGGAAAAAGGCCTGGAGTTTATTTATTGATACCACTTAAAAAGGTTTTAAGATTATGGTATAATCTAAGCAATTCTACTATTGAAAATTCTAAGCAATGCTAAGAAAGAAATTCTCAGAGTATGCCCTTTAAAGGACAGTATTTTTAAAAGGAGATGCAACAAGGGTTCAGTTCTGTTCAATATTCTTGTACAGCACAAATTTCAAGAACCATTCCATAAAGAAGCATATTTAGAAGAAACAAAAGAACCTAAAAATTAGAGCATTATTTCAAGACCACACTTCAGAAGCTATTCACAATTTCTAAGACTTCCCACTCAGAAAAAGTACAACTTCAAAACACACAGGGTAAGGTATTTCAAGGTGGGGCGAAGCAAATGATCATGTGAAAACACTTATATTCATTATGAAATATGAATGCTAAAAAATGAACTGCTAGATGGGTCTTAAGATTTAAATAAGAAAAGTGTCACATAGGTTACATTTAGTAACACTTAAGGGCAGCAATGTAATGAATTTTTCCAATGGCTCTCGAAATGTTCTCCATTTAATGCAGTCACAAATATTGGATATATAAAACCATAAAGTCTGGTTGGCAGCAAGTCCCAAAACAATCTTTAAAGAATGGGACTTCTAAATCTTTGTCTTTTCTGATACCACGTGTGCTTACATGGTTCTTCCATCTTGCAACTTCCTTATTTTCTCCTCTCTCTTTTCAAATCATGCACGTCTTCAACCCAACTACTGTGTCTATTCAGGTGTCATCCCCAAATATAATGTTTACTTGATCTAAACAAATGTAGAATTTTAAATCGCATTCCGTATTTTAATCAAGAATCACACAGTACTGTACACTATTTACCACATCTATACCTTACCATCTGATTACATTATTAGGTAAATAGCCAAACATTCCTTGCTTTTCCCTCCCTCCTAAGATCTGTGATGCTATACTCCATGAGAGTGGGTATGGGCTCTGTGATGTCTTCTCAACCGTTTTTTTTTTTTTTTTTTGTAATACCTAACTCAACAAATAGAACTTTTTAAAAGATGACAATTACTTTATGTTCCATAATCACAAGTATTTGTGTTCATTGTTTAGAAGCTATGCCATAATGTTTCTTCTTATACTGTTTTTTAAAACATAAAATGGGAAAAGTGGTTTAAAATAAGGTTATTGCCTAGAAAATGCAGTTATCTTACTTATATAATACAGAACATATTACGTAATACAGAAATAAGATGTCCAAGGGTTTATATTCTCTTGAGCCACACTATAGTCTTTTCCTTTTTATTTATTTTAAGCCTTAGAATTTTTTAAAGTACTCCTGAGAAAATAATGGGCATTATTGAGGCCAGCAATTCCTACTTAATATAGTGTCCAAAAATAATATGGTCACTGCTCTGATATCTAAGAAAAGAATTAGACACAATTTTCTATTAAGGGAATTTCAGGCTAATACATGCTAATAAATGCTGAACTGAACTTATTAAGATAAAATGTTCTTGTAAATCAAATGATAGTCATTTTCTTAAAAAATGATGATAGCAGGTGTTGCAATCTGAACCATTCATTTGCAGCATGATTTAAAATTAACAAATGTCAACATGATGGAGGGTTAGTTTCTGAAAATACAGATTACACAGACCATGTTCAATGCATGCACTGAAGCACAAATAATAATCCTTCATGGTGCTTTTCAGACTGCCATATGCTTTCACATATATTAAGTTATTTGTTGCTTATTACAACTTTGTAACATAGGAAACAAGAATATTTTTATTGTTCTCATTTTTCAAATGAGGAAATCAGGGCTCAGAAAGACTTAATGACTTATCCAAGGTCACATAATTTATATGTTGTACACTATAGAACAAGAATTAAAAAACAAGTCATCTGTCAATGAGTTCTATACTTATTTCAACATATCATGAAAAATCTCCAGCATTTTGAATATCTACAGAGAATAATGGATCTTAAATGCAGATAATAGGACAGACTTCATGTCTGCTGCAGAAGCAACCCAGCATATGAAGTAGAAGCACAGTAGAGAATAAGATAATCCACACTATTTCCCATTCCCTTCTCCTTCATTGTTTTCTCAATGATTGATATTTTTTTAATTAAAAAATTACATTTAGCCTGACTATGCATTCTAATTTTATTCTTTTAATTCTATTCTCTTGATTAATATTTTCATATACCTAGTTTTGTCAAAAGTGGATTAAAATATAGGAGAATTTGGATCAGCCTTATACCAGATACAAAAAAAAAAAAAAAAAAAAAAAAATTACATTAAGGCATAAATGAAAAGAATTGAAGGTGCATAGTGGCTTCTTACTGTGGTTCAATGTATAATGGCCCACTTTGACAGATAAATGGCCAATATTTCACAAAATTGTCTATTTTCTCAGTGAAGCAAGATATCTCTTCTTTGCACATGGCTCAGGAATTACAAATCTGTTCTGATTGCTGGTAATGTTATAGACTGGATGATTAAAAGAACATTTGAATGATAATGCTTTCCTCGTCTGCAACCCAAAAAAGAAAGTAGGGGGA
Organism: Mustela erminea; assembly: GCF_009829155.1. NCBI lineage: Eukaryota > Metazoa > Chordata > Mammalia > Carnivora > Mustelidae > Mustela > Mustela erminea. Next base: position 6,994,143 of record NC_045615.1, on the reverse strand, counting down.
AAACACACCCATGACTCAAATCCTAAGTTTCTTTTCAGGAAAAAGAGGTAATATCATACCAACGATTTTGGTATGAATAGCAGGAGATAAAATGCAGGATTTAAAAAGAATGATCCCCTATAACCAGAGTAAGAGGCCAATCTAAACTAGTTGGGCCAAGAGCCCTGAACAGACCATTTCTCCAGTGTAGACAACCCAAAAGGCAGCAAAGCTTGAAGCTCCAGCTAACCAGAAGGACTAACATCAACTGATTATAACAATTTGAAATTTAGTACTTTAGAAATAACATTGAAACAGAAATCGTGTGAAAAATCAAAACACTGATAGAATTTCTTATGAATTTTGCAGGTTAACTCTGATTTTGTTTTACATTACAAATTAGGGGTTTGGGACAACTTAGTTTCAATGCATTATTGAGAACTCTATAGGTCTCATCCAGCTTCATGCTTTTACTGTTTGGCATTTTTCTGTCTTGAAGTGGAAATATTCTTTAATGAAAAAGGCCGTCCATAAATTAGGGTTAAAAATCTCAGCAAGTAAAAGAATGGGACTCACAAATAGAACTTCAGTTCCTGGGGCTCCTGGGTGGCTCAGTGGGTTAAAGCCTCTGCTTTCGGCTTGGGTCATGACCCCAGGGTCCTGGGATCGAGCCCCACATCAGGCTCTCTGCTCAGCAGGGAGCCTGCTTCCTCCTCTCTCTCTCTCTCTCTGCCTGCCTCTCTGCTACTTGTGATCCCTATCTGTCAAATAAATAAATGAAATCTTTAACAAAAAAAAAAAAAAGAAAGAAAGTAAGAACTTCAGTTCCTTATGCATCACATTTCTGGGAAAAGAGGAGCAAGAGATGAAGATGATCACGATGGCTTTATCATGGATGCCTGGGCGCCTCAGTATGTTAAGCATCTGCCTTTGGCTCAGGTCATGATCTCAGGGTCCCTGGGTAGAGCCCTGCATCTGGCTCTCTGCTCAGCAGGGAGCCTGCTTCCCCCTCTCTGTCTGCCTGCCTACTTGTGATCTCTCTCTGTCAAATAAATAAATAAAATCTTTAAAAAAAAAAAAAAAAAAGATGGCTGTACCATGTCCCTTGGCTTGACTAACATTTAGACAGACATTTCCCTGTCACTAGGCCCCTACCTCTCTTTTCTTACAGCATTTATTTTAGAAAATATGTCATTATAATTTCTTTCTCTATCCTCTTGAGAAGTATACCTTTTTAAAAGCCTCCTGCCAATTGTACAACCCAGGAATGTCTTTCTCAAGGACCCAGGGGCTATCCCTTTGAAATGTAATAATCAAGAAATTTAGCTTTCCTGTCTCCCAGGTTCTCCCTAACCTCCCTCGGTGCCAATTAGCAAACAAAGATAGCTTATTCACAGAGAAAAACATTTTCAGTTTTGAGAATAGCAATGTGTCCAACACATTCGCTCTGATGAACCTCTCTCCTAACATTCTCCATACTTCTCCACTAGCTCAACCCAGCTCTTAAAAACTCTCCCAACTTGTGTTTTAGCAGAGGTAGGTGAGCAAAAAGGTTTGAAAAATATCAAAAAATATTATCCAAATAAATGGAACATAAAAGGGTTTTTGTGTGTTTTGGGGGTTTTGTTTGTTTTTGTTTTGTGTTTTTTGTGGGTTTTTTTGGTTTGGTTTGGTTTGGTTTGGTTTTGCTTTATAGAGTTTTTCTAGGTTAACAGAAAAAAAAAAAAAATGGTAGGAAGTACTCCCATACACTCTGTCTACCAGTATCCCACAGTTTCCTGATTATCAACCTCATACGTTAGTGGACTACATTTGTTACAATTGACATGCCAATACTGATACATTATTATCAACTAAAATCTTTGGTTTACATAAGGGTTTACTCTGTTTTGTGCCATTTTGACAAATGCGTAATGTCATGAATCCATTATACAGCATACAGAATTGTCTTGCTACCTTGAAGTTTCCTGTGATTCACCTATTCATACCTCTCCCCATCATCTGACCCCTGACAACCACTGATTTTTTTTTTTCTTTTTAACTGTGTCTATAATTTTGCCTTCCCCAGAATGTCATTTAGTTGGAATCATATACTGTGTAGCCTTTTCAGACTAGTTGTCTTTCATTTGGCAATATGCATCTTGGTTTCTCCCATGTCTTTTTTGGCCCATATCTTTTTATTTCTGAATAATATTCCACTCTGGATATAACACAGTTTATCATGTCACCTATTAAAGGACAGTAGGTGCCTCCAGTTTGGGGCAATTATAAATAAAGCTGCTATAAACATCTGCATGCAAGTTTTGTGTAATGTAAGTTTTAAGTCAATTGGATAAATATCTAGAAGGGTAATTGCTAGATCATATGGTAAGAACATGAGCCTTTTAAAGCTCATGAGCCAAACTGTCTTCCAAACTGGCTGCTTCATTTTGTGTTCCTACCACCACTGAGTGAGAGTTCTATTGCTGTGCATGCATCCTTGTATACGTTGGGCTAATAAAATAAAGAAAATATTCAACTTTCAATGTTTGTGAGCCTTGCTCATGGGCTCTTAAGGACACCATACTTGAGCATATACCAGAGTCAGCAAACCCTCCAAGCCTGTGTTCAATTTCTGCCCTGAGCACACATTGTGCATCTGCTTCATTTACAAATAACCTAAAAGTCAGTACTCGAAGCATAAAGATAAAACTGGGGGGGGGGGAACCTCCCTGGTTCCCATAACCTTAAGGTCATACAGCTCTGCATGTACTAAAAGCTTAAGATAAGCTCTGTAACTTTCTGAAATGTCCCTTGTCTAATAATTTATAACTTTTTATGTTAAAAAAAAGTATATAACCCAGTACCAAATGTTCCTTCCCCAGAGCATTCTCTTCATTTAAAGACTGTGTATCTCAGGTAGCTGTCCTAACTTGGGCTTGAATAAAACTCTTCCTTTTTCTTTAAAAATTTTTTCTTAAAAACGTTTTGTTCATTTTTGTCAATAAGGTATTTGTTTTTTGGATCTTAGTCATTCTAATAGATGTGAAGTGGTATCTTTTGCCTTTTTTTAAAATTTGCAATTCCTTAATGACAAATGATTTTGAGAATCTTTTCATAGGATCATTTGCCATCTGTATTCATATGTTGAGATTTTCAGATCTGTTGCCCATATTTTAATTGAGTTGTTTTCTTATTGTTCAGTTTTAAGAGTTCTTTGAGTATTTTGGACAAAAGTCCTTCATCAAACATGTGTTTTGCAAATATTTTCTTGCAATCTATACTTTGTCTTTTCATTCTCTTAACAGTGTCTTTTCAGAACCAAAGTTTTTAATTTTAGAAAAGTCCAGCTTGTCAGTTTTTTTTCTTTCCTGGATTATGCTTTTACATCCAGAAACTATTCATCAAACCTGAAGTTATCTAGATTTTTCTCATATGTTTTCTTCCAGAACTTCTATAATTTTGCATTTTACACTTATGTGTACAATCCATTTTAACTTGATTTTGGTAAAATGTATAAGATCTGTGGCTATATTTAATTTTTCTGTGCACAGAACTCCAATTGTTCCTGAACTGTTTGTTAAAAAGACTAGCTTCTTAGCTCCTCTGTAAAACATTAGTTATATATGTAGAGATCTGTTTCTGGGCTTTCTTTTTTCTCTTATTAATCTATGTCTGTTCTTTCACAAAAACCATGTTGTCTTGAATGTTACAGGTTTATAAAAAGTCTTCGACTCAACTAGTAGCACTCCAACAACTTTATTCTTCTTTCCCAGTATTTCAGCTCTTTCGGGGTTTTTGTTCCCCCATATAAACTTGACAGTATTGAGTCTTTCAATCCTTGAACACAGAACTACCCTTTCGTCTATTTAGATCTTGATTTCTTTCATCAGTTTTGTAATTTCCCACATATAGATGTTGTACCTAGATTTATACGTATTTAGTCTGTTTGTGTGTATGAGTGTGTGTGTGTGTGTGTGTGTGTGTGTGTGTGTGTGTGTGTGAGTGTATGTGTTTTAATAATGGTATGGTGTTTTCAGTTTCAAATTCCATTTGTTCATTGCTGGTATGAAAGACATCTACTGACTTTGTATATTAACATATATATCCTGTGACATTGTTATAATTGTTTATTAGTTTGTGAATTTTTGTCCTTGATTCTTTCAGATTTTCTACTTAGACAATCATGTCATCTGCAAACAAATACAATCTTATTTCTTCCTTACAAATTTGTATACCTTTCATTTCCTTTCCTTATGTTATTGCATTGCTAGAGCTTCTAGTACAATGCTGAGTAGGAGTGGTAGGAGGGGAAATTTTTGCCTTGCTACTGATCTTAGTGGGAAGGTGTTCAATTTGTCACCACTAACTATGATGTTAGCTGTAGGTTTTTATAGAGGTACTCTATCTAGCTGAGGAAGTTCCCTACATGTTAAAATTTTAAATATGCATCATTGTGAAAGTATATCATGAATATTATCTTTTGGACTTTATATATTTGATATATGGTACACATGGTAAAATGGTAATATAGAAAGCAAAGTAGTTTCATTGCATAACAAGATGGGATTGGGAGGGAGACAAACCATAAGTGACTCTTAATCTCACAAAACAAACTGAGGGTTGCTGGGGGGAGGGGGTTTGGGAGAAGGGGGTGGGATTATGGACATTGGGGAGGGTATGTGCTTTGGTGAGTGCTGTGAAGTGTGTAAACCTGGCGATTCACAGACCTGTACCCCTGGGGATAAAAATATATGTTTATAAAAAATAAAAAATTTAAAAAAAAAAGAAAGCAAAGTAGTTTCTAAATGTATTTAAGTTGTTTCCCAGACAACTTCCTAGTAAGAAAAAAAAATTGTCACCACTTTGTTTCATTGTTAAAAAAACTATTTTTACTTATTATTTACATTTTAAGTCAGGAACTTAAAAACTAAAACTAACAACCAAAGTAACCACTTAGTGCATAAAACATAGCCACTGTTTCTTGATTTAGAGTATGAATTTATACCTGACTGAAAAGTGGTAAAATCTGGGATTATTACCTATTAAAAATGTAAGTAACAAATTTCTAGGTACAAATGAAACTTTAGAACACATATATGTAAGTTATATAAGGCATGAAATTAGATTCTAGAAACAGTATGCGTTTTCTCCTAAGATATCCCTTTTCTGAGGAATTAACACTCCTGATTCTCTATGTCACATATACTGAAGGTACACAAACAGCTTCCTGCTTGAAGAATACTGACACTAAATTTGTATTAAACCAGAAGGAACTTAATTTTTATCAGTAGGAAAATTATTTATTTTCAAGTATTTAATGAAAATAAGCACATCTCTTAGCTAAAGAATAAGGAAAAAAATAAATAGGTGGAAAAATAAAATAATCTGGGTTAAGGCAACTTCAAGAATGCAGAGATACCACAGTGCATTTTCAAAATCTCCATTCCTCTTTTTTTTTTCAAAATCTTTATTCTTTACAATTTAAGAAAATAGTGAAAATGTCCTATCCTGACACACAAATAGGATCAGCATAAAACACGAAAAATTTGATCATATAACTAAAATTAAGACCAGATTAAGTTTAACCTAGGCCAAAGTAGTCAATACCCTGAAGGATTAACAAATTCCAGGAAATTTAAAAATCCCTAGATTGATTTTAAAAAATCCCTGGATTAGGTGGGATAATGATGCAGGTTTTATTAATCCATGCTGAAAAACTTGAGATGCTACTTCTCAAAAACCCATAACGTATTCTTGTTTGTGGAGTTAAATAGGGGAAGATCAGAAAAGACGGAGACCTGAAAAGTGACGCGGGACAAGGTGAAGGTCAGTTAGAAAGAGCTATCCCTGACAGCTGACCAGTGAGACACAGTTTTCCATGTGGGAACCAACTCATGACTTAAATAACCCATATGAAGCTAGTCTTTCCGTTGTTCTTTTTTCAAAGAAATTTGTTGTAAAAACATTTCAAGAAAATAGCATTCACACTTTTGTTTTCTTTATGATCTCCAGGGTATGACTCCATATAGACTTTCTTGGTCGCTAGCAGGTGGTCTAAATCTTCACCTCTGCTACCTTGTGTGAAACAGTTTATCAGTCATGAGGTCTTTAATTTTAAAAGTTTGCACATGACATTTTCAAAAGGTGAAAAGAAACAAAATGCAACTCACAAAAAGAGAATTATATGTATCCTTCAAAGTGAACATGAGTATAAATTAGAATATTATGTCTTCTAGTACTTCATGGCACTCAGAGCAAATCCAACTTTAAGAGTCGCAAGTCTTTGTCTATTACATTCATCTAATAAAGAACTAACAAATCATTCTGATGCTTAAATATCAGATACCTGAAGTGTTTTAATAGACTTTAATCAATTCCAAAATGGTACTTATACTATGAAAAAGAGAATGAGTCTCCTCTTGAAGCAAAATACAATAAACAAACAAACAAAAAAAGATTCTTTTATGCTCTTGTTTCATTGATGGCTTTTACACAGCCCACAAACTCTTTATAATGAACTATCAATAAAGTTAAGCTTCTAAATGTCCCCCAGCATGCAGATGGATGCTGACTTATAGGCCTGAAAAAAAAAAATTGATCAGATCTTGAGATTCAAGGCAGGCTGTGTGGTAACCCAACTCCTAGGTTGCTGGCCAGTCAGAAGTAGGATTTATATGTAAGTTTCTGAATCTCTTACTGGCAATAAGCAATGTCTGTGGGTCTAGGATTCCCCATGCCCCACGAGGGATATATCAGAAAAATATACAACTATGGATTCTGCCTTACTAGTTCCTTGCAAAAAGAGATCATACCTGCTTCTCTTGGCCATGAGCACATCCTTGGCTGAGTCTTTTTTGTTTCTAAACACCATGTCACCATCACCCTGCTTAACTATACTCCAGGTCTATTTTATTTGATTAGTAGTGATTTCTGAGTATGACTGGAATAAGTTTCCAGAATTCAACAGGCAGAAAGGTTAAGGTAGCAAAAACTTCAGGGTGACCTCTTACCTTAGGAAAAGATCACTTTCCCTCTGCTATATTTTAACCATGACTTTCTGCTTACTTTAGAGAGGAAATAATTTCTAATTTCCCTGTGAATTGCAAGTGTCATAAATACTGGCTCACCATCAAGGTTTGGTAAACATACAGATCTCAGGTTCTACAGTTAAAGATCCAATTCCATGGATCTGGAATGGAGTCCAGCAGCTGGAAGGTAACCAATATCCTACAGGAGATTTGTAAACCATGTGGAGAAATATTGCACTGTCCCTTAGGACAGATGCCTCACTTAGCAGATGCTTTGGAAATGTTTACTGGTGAGTGAATATTAAAATGCTTACTATAATCATATATCACTGCTCTTAGAAATTATTAAACTAGTAGAAATTAGTAGGGAAGGCCAGTTTGCCACAAATATTTTTAAACAACTAACTATTTAGTTAAACATTGACCTTTTTGCAATTCTGCTGTCCAAATATATTCTTTATTTAAAAAGGAAATATATTTAATATCTATGAGCCTAAACAATGCATCAAAGATTTAATGTAGTCAGTGCAATGTATGCAGAATAACGATCATTAACAACAGGTTAAAAATAATGAGCATGGGAACCACAAAAGACCCCAAATAGTCAAAGCAATCTTGAGAAAGAAGAACAAAACCAGAGGTTTCACAATTTCAGAAATAAGTTATACTACAAAGTTAGTAGTAATCGAATAGTACAGTACTGGCACAAAAATAGACTCAGGTCAGTCAAATGGAATAAAACACACAGAAATAAACCCATGCTTAAAAAGCTAATTAATCTATGACAAAAGAGGTAAGAGGCAACCCACAGAATGGGAGAAGATATTTTCAAATGACAGAACAGACAAAGGGCTGATATCCAAGATCTATAAAGAACTTCTCAAACTCAACACCCAAAAAACAAATAGTCAAGTCAAAAAATGGTCAGAAAACAGACACTTCGCCAAAGAAGACATAAAAAGGGCTAAGAGATACATGAAAAAATGTTCATCATCATTAGCCATTAAGGAAATTCAAATCAAAACCACATTGAGATACCACCTTACACCAGTTCAAATGGCAAAACTGACAAGGCAAGAAACAACAAATGTTGCAGAAGATGTAGAGAGAGGGGAACCCTCTTACGCTGTTGGTGGGAATGCAAGTTCGTGTATCCACTTTGGAAAGCAGTGCAGAGGTTCCTCAAAGAATTAAAAATAGAGCAATCCTATGACCCAAAAATTACACTACTGAGTATTTACCTCAGAGATATAGACATAATGAAAAGAAGTGCCATATGCATCCCAGTGTTCATAGCAGCAATGTTCACAATAGTCAAACTGTGAAAAGAGCCAAGATGCCCTTCAATAGATGAATGGATAAAGAACATGTCCGTATATACAATGGAATATTACTTAGCCATTAGAAAGGATGAGTACCCAATTTTTGCATCAACATGATGGGCCTGGAGGAAATTGTCAAGCAGAGAAAGTCAATTATCAATAGTTTCATTTATTTTTAGAACATAAGGAATAGCATGGAGGACATTAGAAGAAGAAGGGGGAAATGAAGGGGAGGAAATTGGAGTGGGAGATGAACCATGAGAGACTATGAACTCTGGGAAACAAACTGAGGGTTTTAGAAGGGAGGGGCATGGGGGGATGGGTGAGCCTGGTGATAGGTATTAAGGAGGGCACGTATGGCATGGAGCACAGGGCATTATATGCAAACAATCAATCATGGAACACTACATCAAAAACTAGTATTGTACTATGTGGTGACTAACATAACATAATAAAAAAATAATTTAAAAAATAAAATAAATAAATACATTTAAAAAATAAATAATAAAAAATAAGAATATACAATGAGGAAAAGACAGTCTTTTCAATAAATGGTGCTAGGAAAACTGGAAAGCTAATACATCCTCTAGCCAGGGAAGTAGGAAAGGTATATGAAATAGAAAAAGGGCATTAAGAGGTGTAAACTTCCAGTTAAAAATAAGTCCTGAAGATGAAAAGTACAGCATAGGAAACATAGTCAATAAGATTGTAATAACATTATTCTGTAATAGATGGTGACTACACTTCTCATCGTGAAAACTGACTAATGATGTAGAATTGTTGAATCATTATGCTGTATACCTGAAGCTAATATAATACTGTATGTAAATTATAGTTCAATAAAAACTAATATAAATAAGTAAACAAAATAATGAGCATGGAGGAAAGAAGTTCATAGAATATTTTCAGATTTCTGCAAACAACATGAACTGCTTTAAAAAAGCCAATAAAATATGAATTCTAATTTGAATTTGAATAACTTTTTCTAAGATTTTACTTATTTATTTATTTGAGAGAGAGAGAAAGAGAACAGGGGAGGGATGGAGGGAGGTGAGAGAGAGAACCTCAAGTAGACTCCCTGATAAATGTGGAACCCAACACATGGCTCCCTCTCCTGACTGAGATCATGACCTGAGCCAAAACCAAGAATCAGAGGCTTAACCAACTTTGTCACCCAGGTCCCCATGAACAATGTTTTTGTGTGTATAAAGAATTGCTCTATAGAAGAGAAAAAAAAAAAAATGGAATAGCACTTATGGGATAAAAGAAACATTTTTTTTTTTCTTAAAGAAGCAACTTGAACTTTGAAACATTCTTTTCTCTTGCTTTTATAATATCACACAATATCTCTCTAAATCATGGTGCTGAATACTTGCAAAAAGCAAGACTGCATTAAATAGTTTAGCTCTCCTAACAGAAAAATTACTTCTACTCCAAACAATCTCCTCAGAAGCACGTATATTGTACATAGGATTAAAATTATTTCCTGGCCCTCCTCCCTACAAAGGTCACCAAAAGCATATTAAAACCTTATGTAAGTCACCTCTGGAGCTTTACCCTGGAATTCACAGATAGTAGGTGATGCTGTGCCACCCTAAGCATTTGATACTGTTGAACAATACCACAGATCAGCACAATGAACTATAATGCTATACCATGCCATTCACTTAACTGACCTTCACTTAATCAAGTGACTGGGTTAATCCATGCTCTCCAGTCTTCTCTTGAAATGTACCAATTTCTGTCCACAACATGCTGAATTTTGTGACAGAAGGGTAATCTTTATACTCCTATGCACTCGTGCTCCCATCTGCTGAACTAAATAGCTGCCAGGAGTCAATTTTATTTGTTCCCAAACTTGTTTATGCTAGTTTTTACATTTTAATTATACATATTAACTAAATACTATCTAAACTGATGAAACAGGGGTATGAAAATAAAATTGCTTCTAAGAAAATACATTTAAATGTTTTCATTAATGCTTTGGTTAAAGGTGAGTCACTAAAAATAATATAGTCTCATTTGAGGACAAGGCAATGCACAAGTTGGAAGAAAGTCACAGAAATTCAGAATTCTGTGCTCAGGCTGTCTGGCAAGTGTATACGCTTCTCCCTCTGCTTTAAGAAAATCGAAACTGGGAATGAATAACAATGTGTGTGGTATACACAAGAAAAGAATCCAGCAATCCAGTCACTAAACCTATATCCAGAAACAAAGCCCTTGTTCCAATCTGAAAAGACTGGTGAAGGAACTTAATTCATATGCTCTAAGTTAACATAACATGCTTGACCCATGCATCATCTTGTATTATTCTAAAAATTTCATAATACAGGTCAATCATCTGTGTGGATTTGCCACATTAACTGACTTTCCTAACTAGTTGTTATGTCACATGAGAGATTTCTACTATAATGATACATCAACAATCAAAATCTATCTAGGGCCAAGATTAAAAACTAGTAGTATAGACTGAAGGACAAATTCAGCCTGCATGGGTACAGAATTTTCCCTGTCAAATTCTAGGGGGGCAATTACTGGTTATTTCACGTAAAAATTTAAACCCCCATCTTGTCCTGAAAAATTAGATCAGGCAACAATAGACTTGAAACCCCATATGGCACCAATAGGCACTGCTGAGCAGTTGCTCCCTCTTTTGGAAAAAACAAGAGCTCTCCAGTTAGATCCAGCTTTTACCCTTCCAACTACCCAACTCATTCCTTTCCCCGACCTGCCTGGTTTCCAGAGCCATTTGTAGTTTCTAACCATGCTCTAAGGCATTGCTTCTGACAAGGATTTCTGATTTGCCTAAGCTATTTGACAAGAAAAAAGAACACCCTCCTTCCCAACTCTGTAAGTTCATGCAAAATATTTTCCTCAAGTACCTATCTAACATTAGGAAGAAACGCAAAAATACATATTTATACGCACAGAAGTCAACACCTATCCTTTCAAGAGCTTAAAATGTAATTAAAACAAACAAAAAGGAGCACATATAATACATAAACACATACTAGATACTTAGAGTTTCAATTATTGCCAATTTACAGGCTGAAGCAGACTATTTAGCACTTAATTCTGTATTTCCTTGCTATCACAACTATACTAAAAACCCTGTGAGGAAACCACAAAGTAAATTACTTATGAAATTTCCACAGCTCCACTATGTAAAAAATGTTCAACAAATTTAGTAACCTGAAATAGTTAAGAGATCATGATATTTGCCAATTTTTCAAAAGAATTAAAAAAGCACTGTCTGAAATGAGAGTCAATGTCTATTGAAAAGAGACAGCATGATGTGTTCTACAAATAGCAAAAAAAATCACCTAGTGGTAATGAAATCTTAGTTCTGCTCAATATTTGGGGAAATGTGTGTGAAGAGGTAGCAAATGACAGATTATGATACTTTGAGTGTTATACTAAAGCATTTAGATTTTATCTTGTATATAATGGGGAATGACTGAAGGTTTTAGAAGCGTAGTGATAGTATGAATGTAGGTACTTAGAGAAATACATCTGCCAACAGTATGCAGTATTAGTCTAATTGGAGAAAGAATATAAATCGGGAAATTAATTAAAAGGCAATAGAAAGAGTGCCTGAATTAGAACAAGGCCTGAGAGGAAGAGTTCTGTTGTTGTTTTAATTATTTAAAGGGACTTGCATGTAAAATTGGCAAGACTCGGTAATAGTGGATATTGGTAATAAAGGAGAAAAAAAAAAAGACTTCAAAGACAATTAATAGATAAGGCATCAGAGGTTTCAAACTAGTGACATTACAACCAAAACATACTTGAAAAGAGAGTTACCTTAAGGGGAGGACAATGATGAATTCAATTTTGAAGAATGAGGTCCTATTAAAAATAGAATGTTAACAGAAATCACTAGCAAAGGGTTGTTGCAGCCATTAACCATATAATGACATATTAACCATTTCAAACACCAATAAATGAAATTCCTAGTCTCAGAAATAGTAAGTTAAGGAATGTAAACAGTTAACTGTGGGTATGTAAATTTCAGTGACAGAACTAAAATGGAATTGGAAGCCTCATACCATGATTTTCCAAAATAAATCATAAGTTTGAATGTGACTTTTCAGGAGGTTTGTGGGAGGATTTTAGCTACTTTTTAAAAAAGATTTATTCATTTGTTTGAGAGAGAGAGAGAGAGCAAGGTGGTGGTTGGGGAGGGAGAGGGGTGAAGAGGACGGACAGAGGGCAAGGGAGAGAGAATCCCAAGCAGACTGCCTGTTGATTATAGAGCCTGTTGTAGGGCTCAATCCCAGGACCCTGAGATCATGACCTGACTGAGCCACCCAGATGCCCCTGATTTTAGTCACTTTTGAAGACTGAAACAGAGTCAATAAAGTCTGATAATTACAGCCTTCATTGGTTAATTTCATTTGCATGAAGCTTGGCCACAGCAAATGTGACTGACAAAATCAGTTGAGATACTGTATAAAATGAAATAACTCCCAGTTATCTCTGGTAGAAACTTCAGAACCTGAGGAAATTCACCTTCTATCTGTAGTTGAATCAAAAGATAATGCTGAAAAAGATAAATAAAAAGCCAAGTTACCTACCACATAAATTTAATTTGGAGATTGGAAAGACTAGATTAAAATGTGTAATTTGGACCCTCTGGACCAAAAACACGTCATTTATTAATTATTTAATCCAAAAAGTCTTTATCGGGGCACCTGGGTGGCTCAGTCATTAAGCATCTGCCTTCAGCTCAGGTCATGATCCCAGGGTCCTGGGATTGAGCCCTGAATCCTGCTCCCTGCTCCATGGTAAACCTGCTTCTCTCTCTCCCACTCCCCCTACTTGTATTTCCTCTCTCACTGTGTTCCTCTCTGTCAAACAATTAGAATCTTAAAAATTAAATTTAGAAAAAAGTCTTGTTAACAAAGTCAGTATTGCCTGAAAAGAGAATCTTTGTGCCCTCAGTATTATATCCTCTTAAATACAGATGCAATGTCTATTTTATCTGTAACAGAGATTAGAGATAAAATAGATTACCAGAAACAGGTCTTCAGAGGTTACAATGATTATAAACCAGGATAAGATATCTATCCTATTAAAATCCTGCCTGAACTATCTGAAATGAAAGAACTAATATACTTTTTAAAATAGACTTTATTTTTCAGATCAGTTTTAGGTTCACAACAAAACTGAGCATCAGGTACAGAGATTACCCATACACTCCCAGCTGCTCCCACAAATACGTAACCTCCCCCACTATCAACAACCCCCACCAGAATGATCCAGTTGTTCCAACTGATGAACCTACCTTGACACATCATTATCACACAAAACCTATATTTTACATAAGGGTTCACTTGACGTGGTACAATCTGGGGGTTTGAAAAAATGTTTAATGACATATATCTGCCATGATAGCATCATACAGAGTAGTTTGACTACCCTAAAAACCCTCTGTAGTCCATCTATTCTAATATGCTTTTTTTTTAGGAGAACTCTCATGAGAATCAAAGAATACTAAGTGTTTATTATGACTTCTTTTTTTCCCCATCTGTTAAAAGACTTTCTAGGGCTTCTGGGTGCTAAGGATTTCATGGAGTATGGTAAGCTTCCCTGCTGCCCCCCTTCATCTCCAAAGCCACTTAAAATGAAATGACTTCTCAGGAGGCAAATAAAGATTTGAAATACACATCATATGCTGAAACTCAACAGGATCTGAAATGACTATCACATTAAAAGCCCCAAATGGATTAATATGAAATTCTAATAAATAATGATAAAGCATTAAAATTGATACCTAAACCTGTTAAAACCAAGGGCAAATAGAATTTCAATTTTTCAATTTGAGATTACTCAATATTTTTACAAGAGTAAAAGTTGGCATCTGGTTACCTGGGAAACAATAATTGCTTTGGCTTACATATTGTTTTAAATATAATGTTGTCAGTCAATAAGGTCTTAGTGTACTAACATGTAAATTAATTTAAAATATGTACCTGGTTATGGCCTTCATGGATAATTCTATGTAAATGGAATAACTCCCTGCTTAAATTTCAAGCATTTAGGGATAAATTTATGGTAAAAGAGTCAACTCATCTTTGTCTATGCCACTGAGGCTTATAGTGTGTATCTCCTGTTTCATCATGAGAAAATTCTCATGCAAATAATGCAGTCTTCTCACTTGTGCACTTCAGGTTTTTTTTTTTTTTTTTCAGACTTTTTCAGAACATTCAAAATCACTGTCAGAAACAGAAGCCACAAGGAATGTGCTTGAAGTGACTTTGTGACTTCTATGACAAGTCTACAAATCAGTGTAACTCAGCTGATCTCAATGTGGGGCAACACATACGCTTATCGTCTGGTTGAGATGGAGGAAGGAGAAGGGACATCTCGTCGGTAGAGGCCAGGAATGCTGACAAACATCCTACAGTCCACAGAATAGGTCCAGAAGAATAAAAAAAAAAGGAATTGTCTAATCCCAAGTATCAGTAATGCTGAGGTTTAGGAACCCTGTGTAAGTTCTCAACAACGCTCCTGGACTCCTGGATTCTCTCCATAGACAGCAACCAGTGCTCCACACAGAAAGGCACACACTGTGCTTTTCCATCCCATGGAACAGACTTTCCCGTTACTGCACAAATAAACAAGATGCTTGGAATAAGTGTTTTTCTTGTTCTAAGTTTGGGGTAAAATGTAATTCACATTAAAGATATTGCAGTCTCATCCAATAAAAGTTCCCCTCAGGAAAGTCTTAAAGCAGCGCTTCCTATTTTGCTACTTTCTTTACCGCTTACAGAGGAGAAATCTATATAAGGGTATGTTTTATAATCACCCAAGAGATTTCATTTCTACCTTGCCAGCAAGTGAAATGATGCCTTATTCTCAGTATCTGTCATGTTTGTAGGTTATGATGACCAGAGTGAAGTTCATGTGCGCTGACAGAAAAATTCATTTTTCTCAAGGGAAAACTTCTTTGATATATTCAATTTGTGCTTTTGCCTTAAATGAAACAGCCTATTTTATTTTGAATAACTATCATAATATAGACAATATTACAGCAATATTATAAGAAGTATAGATGTGAATCATTATCATTTCTTTACCTATCTTTTCATTCCCCCTTGCTATTATATGATAGCTTAGAGTCAGGGCTTGGAATATAAAAAACTTGTGGTAAAACTGCTCTCTGGCACCTTATACCTATACAATATTGGCCAACACACTTCTCAAAACCAAAGTTCTCATAGGGAATAATAACCTACCCCATGGGTGACCATAAGTGTGGGGTCAGATAATGCAAATAATGGTCGCAATATAATGCCAGCGATGAAACAGGTATAAAAATGTTAACTGATACTGTTATGATTACTGTTTTTATCATCATTGCTATGTTGTAAGAAGAACTGAAGTCTAAGACTGAATAGAAATCTGAGGATTTACTTTTTGTAGCTCCGCCCACATTGGACATCAGACTCCTTGCACTACAGGATTATCTCTTTATCCCAATTTCTAGTAAAATGCCTGGCATGTAGCCAGGCCTCTCCAAATCCAAAGGAATATTCAAATGACCAGATGAATAAGCACCTACTGCCAAGATCAAGAAAACTTAAGAAAGACTCACCTTATACTACAAGATACATGATAAGATTTCTGTTCATAAGCATAACAAAATATTGGACTAAATTCTCATTTCTAGAAAATATCTGGAAAATAGAAAATGTCTGGATAATTAGATGTTCCATGAGTAGTGTACTCTTAAGCCATCCCATCTATGGCATGCCTGTTGTTTGTGTGTGTGTGTGTGTGTGTATATATATATATATATATATATAGTCACACATATATATTCCATATAGTCTATACCACTATAGGATAATATAAAAATTTCTGATCCTTAAAATTCACTTAAGATCCTTATTCTGAGTGCTCTGAGAAGTCATTTTACTGTTCCATGGAGGGTAGTGACATGATAAGAATGCATTTTACAGATTCCTTTGGCTAAACTGGGGAGGACGCACTGTGGGGAAGATTAGAAGCAGGACTAGCTAGAAGGTGATTTTTGGTAGTCGGGGGGAAAAAAAAGATGTTGATGCTCAGGAAAAAGGTATTTAATTAAGATAAAGAGAAGGGCTATTCTTTGAAAGTCAATGGATTGAAATGACTACCAGTAGGGAGGAGAGGTGGTGTGGGAGGGTAGAGCAGCATGGGGGAAGTGAAGAAAGAGAGCAAAGAATAGTACTGAGAGTGGTTATCATTTCCTGCGAGCAATAGGGATGTGGAGGAGAACCAGAGCTCCCCATTACATTGGTTAATTGTTGATGATCCCCTCAGCCCCAAAATTCTGATACTAATTTTTCCCCCAGGAAGAAAAGCGGTCTTCCAGATTCTGTTGGTTTCTTTCACTTGGTAAAGCCATTCACTCTCTCTTTTTTGAATTTTTTGTTTTATTCCCCCTTGTCTCTTCTGCTTCTAGTTAGAGAGCTAAGGTTCACAAGAATATAAAAGAGAGATGTAGATTTTCCCATAAATACCCCTCTCTCGGGAAAAGGTCATTGAGCCCAAGAAGAAGAAGAAACAAACTACCTTGTAAAACTCATCATTAAACTCAGTTTACTTAGCCCCACTGCACTATTTATGACAAGTCACTAAAACGTCAGCCTATTCCTCAGTGAAATGAGTCATTCTGTTTTACAGTTAAGCTTTTCCTTAAAATGTTTTGGTGAGTAATGTGTATAGGATACATAACAACTTTATTTTCTCAGTATCCGAAGCATTTATAAAAACCCTGGATTATGCAAATAGCAGGTAAACAAGAATACTTTTTAAACAATCTCTTCATGGTTTGATTTTAAAACATTCCTCCATAAACACACTAGGCAGGAAGCACTGCGTTCATTTCTTGAGCAGTTACTCTAGGGTGCCCATTATTGGATCATGGGAGTGCTGAGTTAATGAGCCTTAGAATCACCTCTTGAACCAGACTAGCTAACTTAACCAGATGCTTTCTCAGCATCCCTTCTAAAAAATACCTTCACAGCAAACATCAATAATAATGTCAAGGAAAAATAATAGAAATGCCTTATAATAAACCATTGAAGACACATCTGGTAGGCAAATGATCTCAGCTAATCTTTGCTAAAAATAAATAAAATAAAACAAAGCAAAGCTAAATGAAACAAAATAGGAAAAAAAAAATAGGATGAAAGAAAGAAAAAAAAACCCTCAACCTTCAGTGCTTTACCATTTAGGAGCTGCTGAAGTATTTCTTCCACACACCTGCTTGGCCACTGTGGCAGAAGTTTTAGGCACTGGATGCTTAGATAAGACATGATATATGAAATGCTAAACAAGTGAAGTCCCTAGTGCAGAAAACTGCTCTAGGGTAAGACAGGTGACAGCACACAGTGGATAATAAAAGGCCAAAATCACTTTCCCATTTTTCAGCTGAAAGGAGCAAATGGTATGAGAACAGTCTCATTTTAACATGTACTGTTGGGACTTGATCAGCTACCCTGATGTAACTACGGATTGAATCTTGTTATTACATTAGCTCCGTGGTGAAGACATGCCAATTTTCATCCTACCTGAGAGATGAGGTTTTCATGTCACCTGGGAACTCATTATAGGGCAAACATTTTGCAGTTACAGTTGCTGAATTAATTATAGGCACAAATCCCAACTCAGAGGGAAAAGATAAGTTTGGGAATCAGATAACATGATGACACTGAGCTTTTCGTACCCAAACCCATAAATCATCGAAATTATTAAAAACAAAGAGGCTTTGTGTGTGTGACATCATAAAATAGTGCCACAGTAAACAGCAAATAAACCTTGGAACAGCTGCATCAAGTTTCAGGGAGTGGAGGAAGTACATCTATTGTGAAACTTCATTTCCCTGAGAATGAAAGATTTATAGGATTCTTTCACTCCAAAACCTAAATAAAACTCTGCTTAAGAGAAAAATCAGGACAATAAATAAGCGTGCAGCAGAATGATATTTTCCCTATCTTACTGTCTGTTGGCACATTTAATTTTATGGTATTTTGTAGATTATTTCATCATTAATTCTCAAAACTTTTAAGTCACAATGGCCCACTACCTCACCTCATTAAAGTTCAAGATGTGATACAAGAAGATCCCTCAGTCAAAATTTAATCTTTCTTCCTTGCAAATCCCTTCTCTATAGCACTTATTAGTAAAATTTTGTGATATCTTACTCTAGTTCAGGGATCCCTCTGATATCCTCACTCTTCTTCAACCTTTTCTTTATCAGCATCCTGAGACTTTACCCAGACATGCCAACATTGGAGACAGTTCAAAAGTGAGCAATAAGTGTGAATAAATGCTTGGGAAATAGTATAAAGAAAGATGAAATGCATATTTTAGATAAAATAGAGAGCTGCTACCAGAATATATATATATATATATATATATATCAGTAGCAGTTTTCCAGAGCAAAGTCTTGAATGTCAGTAACATTTGGTGAGGTTTAATTCAAAAAGAAAATGTAAGTAAAATTTCTAAGAGCCAATTGTCCAAAATTCACTTGCCTGCTGTCTTCACCCTTATTCATATCCTCCATCAGAACTCTTGTATCACACTCTCCTTTGGCTACCCATCATATACACAGAATGTTGGATGCTTTCATTTTCTATATTATAGCCTGGGAGGTATTTCAGACTGTAGTAAAGAATGTATACTCTAGAACAGTGGTTCTCAATCACAGGTGATTTGGACATGTCTGAAGATAATTTTAGTTGCCACAGTTAGGGGAGGGGCTGCTACTGGCATCTAGTGAGAAGAGACCAGCAATACTGATAAACATTCCACAAAATGTAGAATGGTCCTTAACAACAAAGAATCATCTGGTCCAACATGCTCTGCTCCACAAGAATCGGCAGGAAATGAAAGCGCTGACTATGCTCAAGGGCTCCAAGCAAGCTATGGTTCTTGAGGTCGGAAACATCACATGCCTCCTGATGGTGGTGAAAATGGAAAGATTTAGGTGAAATTCATCAGTCACAGCTGAACCGTCCATCCAGGCTGCTCTCAGAACACTTTTGTAGGTAACTGCGCCTCTCTATGTAGGATGAATGAATGACCTGAATGACCTGAATTCAGGTCATCCTGAATGACCACAGTGTGTGTACTCTCAATCCACTAAACTCAGATGTGTGAATCTGCAACTTGATTTTTTATAACTAACTATAGTTTCTATCTCGAGCTGTCATTATACCTAGTTACAGAAAGCTTTACTGTATTAATTAAGGGAACATTCACTCAAGTCAAGATTGTTTTGGTTAACTCTACAGAAATGCATACATGGCCCATCCCCCTTGCCCCTTTGAGGCTTATGTGGCAGCATACTGGCCGCAGGGGAGGCATCTTGTCCTTAGTCTCGGCCCCAACTGGCATCCCCCAGTGCAACCTCCCTCTCAGCTGTCTCTTCTCATTCCACTCTCCAGATCCCCTCAGGTCTACTTGCTCTCTAGCACATGTGTTCTCCCTCTCCCACTTTTGTACCTCCCTTCCCTCTCTTGCTCTCTCATTCCATCTCTTTCTCACCATACTTCCAGGATTTTGACCCACTCAGCTGCAGGAATTTTGGTGAAAGTGTCTCCAAGGCCAGTCCTCCCTGATTTCCCTCTAGGTCATCTTGAGTTCACTGCAGGCAGACAATGGAAGCAGACACCCACCCAAAATGCCGGGCTGCAAGCAACACTGTCCTTTCCTACTCTGAGAGTGGCCAGATTTTCTGATCCTCAGGTCCAGGGCTCCCTTTACAGAGACCCTCATTGGCAATGAACACATTTAGGTGCTCTGAAATTTTCTTTCTACCTCCTCAACAGTATTGTTCCAAGCATATTGATCTGGCCAGGGCTTTGTCCTTTGAAAATAAAAAAGTCTTTTGTTTTTCTTTGCATTATTGTCATACTCTCTCCTCCTATGACAGTAGAAGCCATGCTGTGTGTGCATGTGTGTGTGTGTGTGTGTGTGTGTGTGTGTGTGTGTGTGTGTGTGATTGTAAGAGGGAATGCAATGCAGTAAACAAAGGGATGTTGGGGACCTAAACACTTTGTTGATAAATTATAATGTTATCGTGCTACTGATAGCTAAAAGTAGAGTCATAATAACATGATCAAGTTATTATTACTATAATAGTTCTTTTCAACTTATAAATTTTTCTCATAAGATATATTTTACCCTAGATTCAGGTGGAAATTTAAACTATAATTTCTCTTATATACTTAAAATCATTGATTTTTACCACCAACTCTTGATTTTGGCCCAGGTCATGATCTCAGGGTTGTGAGATAGAGCCCCAGACCCCATGAAGAGCAGGGGTTCTGCTTCTCTTTCTTCCTCTCCCTTTGCTCTTCTCCCATCTCCCTATCTCTCTAAGACATAAGTCATAAATAAATACATAAAATAACATAAGTAAAAGTTTCTCTGGCTTCTGTGAGCCACTCCCGCAAATTAATCAAATCTCAGGGTGGGTTGTAGGAGCCTCCAATTTATAACCAGTCAGTTAGAAGTACAGGTAAGAACTTGAACTTGATTGGCATCTGAAGTGAGGGCGGTCTTATAGGGACTGAGCCCTTAACGTATGGGATCTGATGCCATCTCCAGTTTAATAGTGTTAGAATTAAATTGCACTTGTAGAACACGCAGTCAACATCCACTAGGAATAAGAATTGCTTGGTGGTATTGGAAAAAAAAAGACATATATTCACTACTTCATTAAAAGCTCTCTAATAACCAGGTATTTTTTCTTCCTGGCACCTCCTGCATGAATTTCCCAAGCACTTACTCAACTTTTGCCAATTCCAGATTCCTAGAGGTCCAGGATAGTTGTGATGTGGAGACAAAGCAGCATTGAGTCAGTCCATCTGTACCTGGAAAAGGATTCTGACTTCCCTCTTCTCTGTGGTCAGGACAAAATGAACGGTCTTGAGTGTTTTTTGAGATATGTCTGTTGAGTGAGTTTCATCTCTTCCTATATGGAAACTCTAACCAGAAAATATAATAAAAAATTTATCTACTGAACAGAATGGACCCCATGGATTCCATTTTGCTATATGGGGAACAAAACCTACTTTCCTGGAACAGTAAACACTAGACTTCTTTTCCACCTGTTCTAAGTTGAAATAGAATAAAATGTTCACACTTGAGGTACTCATTACCTTCCTCAGTCAAATATTCTGAATTTAACACAAATCCTTTCACTATCTGTGTTCCACTTATTTCCCTTATTTTCTTCCTAGATCCTGTAAGCTTAGGGTAGAATGCTTTTGCCTTCACTAGTTCCAACAGGCGACTGGTATTTACATTTTTTGTCTTTTTTGTGAGACTCTCTACTGATTGCTAAATATGCGGGCTCCCCTCTGGTGCCTCTCCTGGGGAACAAGCACTTATATCAGCAAGAAGGCCAAACAACAGGAACAGCTTCTTGGGCACTGCAGCAGCAGACAGCAGGTGGAAGAATATGGCTTGATTTGGATTGAACAGCACAGCAAAACTTTTGTGCCAAAAGCAGTGCCTGCAGTCACTGAAATAGATTTTTCATAGAAATAAATATAAAACTTTAAATAAAAAGTTCTCTAAAGAGTCTTTATATAAAAGTGATATCATGTTATGGCTATAACATCTGAGGACATAAAGGCTTGAATTCATTAACTTGATTAAAAAAAAAAAAAAAAGCTCATTTCCTCCTGGGGATTCCTATTCTATCATTATTGGTTTTGTACACCTCAAAAAGACCAAAGTCTTGCTTAGGAGGAAAAGATACTGGCATTTCATTTAGAAGAGATAGGGTGAAGCTTAAAACACACACACACACACACACACACACACACACACAACAACAACAACAACGACAACAACTACCAGGAGACAGAACATTCCAGCACATCTATACTGCAGCTTCCTAAAATGCTCAGCTCTGTTTAGCTGGGTAACTCCTCAAGGTCATTTTGCTCACTTTAGTGTTACAGTGATCATTTCCATACCAATTCTACCCACCTAAGCCATTTTTTGGAAGGAGGACAGCTATAGGCCAAATATTTGTATACCCTCAAAAATTATATGCTGAAACCTAATCCCTAAATGTGAGAGTTTTTGAAGGTGGGGCCTTTGGGAGGTGATTAAGTCATGAAGGGGGAGCCCTCCAGAATAGGATCAGTGCCCTTATGAGAGAAACCCTAGAGATCACCCTTGTCCCTTTGCCACGTGAGAGGACACAGTGAGAAGACATCTTTCTTCCAACCAGAAAGCAGGTCCTTACCTGAATCTGAATCTGTCAGCATGTTGATCTTGGACTTCCCAGACTCCAGAACTGTAACAAATGTTTGTTGTTTAAGCCACCAGTCCATGGTACTTTGTTATGGAAGCCTGAAAAGACTAAGATATAAGTACTGAAGATAAACCTGGCACCACTAGACAACAACCTGAGGACAATCTACCCTCAATAGGGAAATCTATACTTCTTCCCTTGCATTGGGAAACTCATACAAATTTCCATTGTCACAGGAGCTCTGCTATATACTTAAGATGGGTACTGTTAAGTTTCCCTGTAGCAATGCATCATTAGAATCATGTCCTTTAGGGGCGTCTGGGTGGCTCAGGTTATGATCCCAGGGTCCTAGGATCAGGCCCCGCATCGGGCTCTCTGCTCAGCAGGGAGTATGCTTCCCCCTCTCTCTCTGCCTACCTCTCTGCCTACTTGTGATCTCTGTCTGTCAAACAGACAAATAAAATCTTTAAAAAAAAAAAAAAAAGAATCATGTCCTTTGTTTCTCAACTGGAGACCTATTAACCCATCATGTTCAGCGTCTGACTCACTGCATAGTTTATATAGACACTTTAGGAAATTTGTTTTCATGATTTCCTTCCTTGTAACATAAGAAAAATCAATAGATGTTCTCAATAGCCCAGGAATGGGTATAAAAAGGAAAATAAACCAGAAGGAAATTGGAGAGTTAAGTCCTTATAAAAAACAAAATAAGAAAAGGGACAATTTCCAGCAAAATTTACTAGGAAAACGTCAACACTCACAATGATCTAGCTAAAAGTAAGCCCCTTGTACCTACCACCAATGTATAAAATTTCTAGCACTGAGTAAGTAGATCAAGCGAAATTCTGCTGACTCCAGTTTTATCCTTTGGCACAACCTTTGTCTATTGACGACATAGTTAACCCCAAATACCAATATCAGTGATATATGTTTCACAGGGTTTTGAAACATTTTTAAATTCCTTAAATCCTTGGATAAGCTCTATCAAACCTGCTTTGATATCTTTTGATCCATCATGACCTCACTATAGCCATCTTCAGGAACATGAGCAATTTGAGAACATTTCTTCTGAAATAGCTGTCATTTTTGCAAGTTTTCAAAAGAAAATATCAGCTTGACAACTAAAGTCTTTTAATAAAAATAAAAACTAATTTAATTCTATCACTTGTTCTACCTAAGCTAAATATAAAACCGTGAAACATGGTGAGGGTATTAAAATCTCATTAAAGACAGCAAAATCCACATAGTTCATGATAGTCTAAAGCCCAGTTCTGTCTCAAAGTTTTGATTCACCTTCAAACCCAATGAAAGTTTTTCCTCACTGGTCCTACTTAAGAAAAAAAAAAGTATTCTTTAATTAGAATTTGAAAAGTTTGTAATATTTGCACTGGTATTTTCAAATTTATACTGCCATACAGCCTAGCAAAGGCTTTTATCCTAGTATTTTGTTAGAAAATATTGGGGTATCTTAAAAACTGATTTAATAATATATGATAAAACAATATTTTCTATAAGTCCCTAAAGAGCAATTTTTAAAAATATTTTATTTATTTATTTATTTATTTGTCTGTTTATTTGAGAGATAGCATGAGCAGTAGTAGGGGAGGCAGAGAAAGAAGCAGACTCCTGGCTGAACAGGGAGCCCAATGCAGGGAGCCCTGGGATCATGACCTGAACCAAGCCAAAGGCCCACACTTAACTGCCTGACCCAGGTGCTCCCCCTAGAGAGTAATTTAAGAATACATGACAAAGACCATTTTGGAAGGCACTCAGAGAACAGGAGAGGTAGAAAGACTGACACTTCAGTCTTCTAATGATTTCTTGCAATGATATCCTTTCTTGCAATGATATCCAACCCTCTCCTCCACCCAGAAGAACTTGGCCTTTTTTCAGACACCTGTGAAGACAATCCACTTTTATCATTTCTCTCACTGACCGCAAAGATAATGACTCTTATTCTTCAAGTCACACTTCAGTGTTTTTGCACAGTACTTATAATTCCATTTATTTGGTCTCATATTAATAGTTTTTTTAAATTTTGTTTTTTTTCTTAAGTTCCAACTTTTACTTCCCACTACATACGCTTTTATAGTTGTCTACATCCAGAGAACATTCCCATGTTTGCTAAGATATGAGTTACAGTTAGCATTAGGAAAAGCAAAAGCACATACAACTACCAAGAAATACAATCTGATTGAGTCATATACTTTCCCCTCCCTCACTCCAGAGTAGGAAAAAATCAGAATAGGAAGATTTTGTGGTTGGTTTAAGATCACATAACAATAGTGGACGGGGCGCCTGGGTGGCTCAGTGGGTTAAAGCCTCTGCCTTTGGCTTGGGTCATGATCCCAGGGTCCTGCTCTCTGCTCTCTGCTCAGCGGGGAGCCTGCTTCCTCCTCTCTCTCTCTGCCTGCCTCTCTGCCTACTTGTGATCTCTATCTGTCAAATTAATTAATTAATTAATTTTTAAAAAAGATCATGTAACAGCAGTGGAAAATATAATGTGGAATACCATGCAGAAAAAGCAATAATCAGTTGATGCATATTATTGATCCTACCACCAATAAAAATAAAATGCTTATCCTAGTCAGACTTCTATGATCCTGGAAAGAAACGAAGATGTGCTCTGAACAGTAAGAAAAATAATGACCCCAAATTTAGCCAAGACACATCAGTTTACAATTGAGGTAAGAAGCTCCCTTCTGTCCAGCATAACAAAGTAGATTGGGGTCATCTGTCTTGAGCAGAAGGCAAAGTCAGATAGAATAGGATCAAGAGCATGTATAACTCACAGAAGGCTTAAGAATTCAGAAAAGGGTAATATTTTCATCAAGACTGAGGCAGATGGCTTCATAACCAAGAATCAGTGCAAGATCAACAGACAGGCAGAAAGAAAGTTAATCAACTGGTATAAGAGTCTGGAGAGCATTTTAGAAAGACTCTAAGGCCTGGACCTAAGACAAATGTCAGAGATTTCTCCCACTGAGAGAGGCTGACCAATGATAAAGCAACTGGTCTCTTATTATCTTGGATTGCTCAGGAATTCCTCATCAGACCCAGTCTAGAGACATATATTATATCATGATTTATTTTATGTGGGTCTATGAAGGCATGTTGCAATCACTAAAGATATGGGTGGCCTCATCTACTCAGGAGTCTTTTGTTATCAAGCTGAAAGCACTGTAGCTTCTGAAAACACTTGAGTATGTGGTGGGTGTAGAAGTCCAATGGATAAATTTTAGGGGTTTGGCATCACTGAAAAGTAACCCATAATTCATATTGATTCTTGTTTCTTCTGCTATCAAATTTGCTTTTCATTTTTTTCATTCTATGACTGGGCACATTTATTTCTTCCAAATTATGATTAGGAAATTATGTTATTCACTAGCTTTGCCTCTCTATTCTAGAATTCCATCCTTAAAACACATTAATAATTAGCCTTTCCCTCTTTCCCAACTTGATTTGGCTCCCAGGCTTTCCTATCTGAATGTTACCTGGCTGTCCTCCTGGGAAGAATGAAAAGGAACAGGACTCAGACAGATACGGATATTAGAACTTACCTACAGAAAACCAATGACTGATAGTAGAGGAAACGACTACAGAAGCTGCATAAGACCAATGATAAAAAGCCTAAGATAATCAAGAACAAGACAAGTGGCTTTAAAAACCTAACTGTCGCATGTGATCCTAGTATATATAAAACGAGAGTGTTGTCATAAAAGTGATACTTCTAAGGGCATCACTTCCAACGAGCTTCCAATGGGAAATAAACAGGTCAAAAGTGAGTTTTGTGCTTCCTTCTCCACAATCTCTGACACATGTAGAAACCCAATAATGAATTTCGATTGAATGAACAATTAATTAATGCCACATAATCTGGGCGTCAAACACAATAAATAATTCTTGCTTCAAGTGTCTACACAAAAACATCAGTATGCTCATTAAAAATCTTTTCTGTTTGAATATTTCTAAATATTATTTTCTGCAGAGGTATAATCAATTTATAAGAAGGCTATCTTTATCCAATGCAGAGTAATCTTGTGAATGCTGTTTATTTAAATAAATAGAAGAGGGAAACTTCAAGCATATTAATATGACAGCTACAAAGGTCCTCTGTGTGTTTTTAACATAAGCTGGTGTATCATACCTCACCAGATTTTCTTCCTTTGTTTGCTGGACCACAAGAAAGAATACGAAAGTAGAGAGTGAAGAACTGGAAGGATCAAATGGACACATTTCTCTGACATAGTAAGTGGTCATTGCTTTCTTGCTAAGTAGTGACTAATAGAAGTGAGGTCTCATAATGGAAGAAAAACACAATGCAGAGAAGATTCTAAAAAGAAAATGAGTACTGCCAAGACTGGGGTTTGTGCCCTGAAAGTTGAAGTAAAGAAATACCTCAAAGGAGAATGGGGGAAATGGGGAGATGTTGGTCAAAAGGCACAAATGTTCAGTTATGCAGGATAAATCAATTCTGGAGATTAAGGTGCAGCCTAGTAAAAATAGCTAATAATTTTGTATTGCAAACTCAAAACATGCCAAAAGAGTTTAAGTGTTCTTCCCACACACACACATACACACACACACACACACACACATAAAATAGTAACTATGTGAAGAGATTTTTTTTTTTTATCTGACTATAGTTAATGAACGGTGTTACCTTAATTTTAGGGGTATGACACAGTGATTCAGCTTCTCTATACATTTTGCAATGCTGACCGCAATGTATCTGCCATCTGACACCACATAATACTTAAAATGCCTTTGCCTGTATTCCCTATGCTGTGCCTTTTATTCCCATGACTTACCCATTCCATAAATGGAGGCCTCTATCTGAAATGATGGATACGTTAATTAGCTTGATTGTGGTAATCATTTCACAATATATATGTATACCAAATCATCATATCCATTATTTCTTAAATATATACCATTTTAATTCACTAATGATAGCTCAATAAACCTGAAAAATAACAGGAGAAACACACACACACAAAAAAATAGGAATCTCAAGATCCAGGACAACTGATATGCAAATAGTATGAGTTCCAGACTGCTCCTGATTTCACACCTACACCTGCTATACCCACACATTCGCACCTCATTTAATGGCACTTTTCTCCTTCCTGTTACTCGGTGCAGAATCTTACTTGACTCTTCTCTCTCTCATACCCTACGTGGACCCCCGCTGCAAATTCTATCCCACTTCTCTTCAAAAGTGTTTAATTTCAGAACCTGACCTCTTGTTAGTAGCTCTACTGCTATCACTGTTCTCTGCTCACTGACATCTCTTGCCTGGGTCTCCATGACACCTGCTGTGTCTCTCCTTTCCCCCTTGCTAAACTACAGTCTAGTCTTAATCTGCCAGCCAATGATATCCTTCCTTCCTTCTTTTTTTTTTTTTTTTTTTTTTTTTTTTTTTTGAGACAGAGCACAAGCCAAGGGGAAGGGCAGAGGGAGAGTGAGAGAGAGAATCCTAAGCAAGTTCCATGCTCAGCACAGAGCCCAGCATGGGGCTGGATATCATGACCCTGAGATCATGACCCAAGTCAAAACCGAGAGTCCCACACTCAA
Organism: Mustela erminea; assembly: GCF_009829155.1. Classification (NCBI taxonomy): domain Eukaryota; kingdom Metazoa; phylum Chordata; class Mammalia; order Carnivora; family Mustelidae; genus Mustela; species Mustela erminea. The sequence goes on along the minus strand of NC_045615.1, from coordinate 6,965,983 downwards.
CTGACTGAGCCACCCAGGAACCCCAGCCAGTGTTACCATTTTAAAATTAGTTCATATTGTTCCACCATTCAAAACCCTTTATCACTCAAAGTAAAAACCCAAGATGTTATGATGACCCATAAGGCTCTAAACACTCTGGCAGCTATTATTTCTCTTACCTCATCACCTACCATTCCCCTCACCACACCCCACTCATGGTGTTCCAAAACCACTAGCCTCCTAGGTATTCCAGTATAGACTGAACTGGGTCCCCAAAATTTCATGTTCAGAATCCTAACTTCCAGTAGCTCCATTTGTGATCAGCTTTGAGAACAGGGTTGATGTCGATGTAATTATTAAGATGAGGTCATTCTGGGGCTACGGGAGGTCCCTAATCCAATACAACTGGTGTCCTTACAAAAAGACCTGCATACGGGCAGAATGCCATGGGAACATAAAGGCAGAGATTGAGGTGGGGCAGCTCCAAGCTGAGAAACATCAAAGATTACCAGCCAAACACCAGAAGCTAGAAGAGAGGACTGGAACAGATCTGTGGGTCCACAGGTGAGGCAGCTTCACTACACAGACCTAGAGTCCAGCTGCTTGTAGGACCTGAGTTGTGTATAAATATTTATTCTTCAAAAAATCATTCTCCCAGGGGCACCTGGGTGGCTCAGTGGGTTAAAGCCTCTGCCTTCGGCTCAGGTCATGATCCCAGAGTCCTGGGATCAAGCCCTTCATCAGGCTTTCTTCTCAGCAGGGAGCCTGCTTCCTCCTCTCTCTCTGCCTGTCTCTCTGCCTACTTGTGATCTCTGTCTGTCAAATAAATAAATAAAATCTTTAAAAAAAAAATCATTCTCCCATTTATAGTTAAACACCATCCCCTCTGCACAGCTGAATATTTGCATTTATGTCCTATGTTGTCATTCTGCTGCAGAACAATAAAAATGGGACACGGGTTGGGGGAGGTAAGGGAGGAGACGCATCACAGCCTCAAAAGAAACCGGACATCTAACCTCCAAACTCTGAGACAATCAATTTCTGTTTAATCTGTTCAGGTTAACCTACTCAGTCTGTGGAGCTTTGTTATAGCGGTCTTGGGAATCAATATATATTCCTCAAACGCTCTCGGCATACTCCCAGCCTGGGGCTATTGCCCAGGCCTTTCCTTCTGACTAGGTTCTCCTGAGAGGCCAGAATGTGAAAAGAAATCCTCAGCATCGGAGGTCTGACTTGCTTGCAGCTACTGGAATTTTTAATACATACAGATGTTAGCATAGATGGCTGAGATTTCCTGCAGCTTCACGGAGGTCAGGGAACCCTTTTCCTCCACAAGAGGACTGTTACACAGCCTCCTGCATATCTGTGTTTCATAAGCTTCTGTATTATTTGTCATCAAAGGAATCTTCCATCCTTGAACTGTCGGCAACTCTGTCAGACACATTGCTGTCCTGTGTGACCTACTTACATTAGTTAAGTCAAAGATGTTCTTCATTTCATTAGAGCTAACACAAAATCATCACACATTGCAGATATGATCAAGGTTTGAAGAGAAATATTTAAAGATATCATCTCCAAAGACAAGGAGAGAAAATGGGAAAATCAGAAAGAAAAGATGAAAAATGAGTTAAGTTTGAAAACATACAACTATATATATATTTGAAACTCTGAATGGCATTTTATAATTGTTTTATTAATATTTTAATAATCAAGCATTTTAGACATATATTAACATTTTAGAGTCAATATTTTGAAAAATTGCATTTCCTCCTTTGCTATTTTTGAGAGGTCAGTGGGTCTTCTAATACTTTTTAACAGATAATCTTCAAAGTATCTGAGACCGTCTAAACCTTTTGAAATCTTTTCTTTTTTTAAAAAGGTTACAGCTGAATGGCATCAAAATTTACAAAGGACTTTCTTACATATTTCCTACATATTTAACCAATTAAGAATATTATCCAGCCATAAGAGGGCTATTTCTTTTTTAATACAAATTAAAATTGCTGTAACATTATTTTAGAAATAAATGTGAAATGTTTAGAATAGTATTAATAAGGTTGTAATACAGATAGTTAATTTCAATATAACAGGCTATTTATCGCATTTATATATAATATATGTAGCAGATAAATGCTATATATAGCATTTATAGAAAAAGTTCTATAGTAATTATTTTTACACCTGATCTTAGCCAAAAGGCCGAGAAGCAATCTATAGTAATTAATTTTATTACTTAAATAATTACCCTTGTTCTTTAAATTGTATGTATTCTTTTTATTTTTCCTATATGATTGACAGAAGTCTGGTAGTTAAGAGTATAATTAATTCCCTTATTCAATCTAGTTATGAAAAATATTTTCACTTAACACAAACCACTATCTATTCTTTTCCATGGCTTTCCATGAAGCAGTCATTTTTATCTGTTCCAAACAACAGGATAAAATAATGAATTAGATAAACAGGCTGATGTTTTCAATAATTTTCATTATTAAATGTTCGAGGTACAGTACATACATCATGGGCCAAGGACCATTTCTTTTATATCTCCTCCAGCTTGTTTATATATCATTGTCAGCCACTGACAGTTTCATAAACTGGGTTTGGAACATTTTTTTCCGGATGCCTGCAAGCCACATCATCGTCACCCAGGTACCATCCAATAATGCTGACCTGCTGATAAACTAATGTAAAAAAAATTCATGTAAGGATATATATTCTCTCTCTCTCTCTCTCTCTCTCTTTCTCTTGAGCAGCTATTTGCAAAGTCTTGCCTGAAAACTGCAAACCAAAGAGACAGAGGTTAACAACATACCTCCTAATGATGGACACATGTGTAACGAGAATGTCTAAGTACCTTCATGATTTTGTTTCTGGAACTCATGAAGTTCAAAGTCATCTGTGCCACTGTGCTGTGCTGGTACCTAAGACTACCTGGGACTAACTCTCACGGGGGCTTTCCAGTAGGTGTAACTGGTTTTACAATTATAGATACTTGTCTATTTGGTGTAACTGGTTTTACAATTATAGATACTTGTCTATTTGGTTTAGTTCGTGGATGGTAAGGCACTACAGTGAACTGGAAAGGAAGATGATGGCACTTGTGACAGCCCTCATTTATATTCATACTTGAGTCATAAACATCCATAAATCACCAAAATACCATAACCACCAAGCTGATGAATTTAACCTTAAAGCAGCAATCTCCCCCTTGCTGACTATGGAAGATTAAGTGGTAAGACTATGTCATCTATGAAAGAGAAGAAAAATAGACCGAATGGAGACATACTAGCATGTACAAGAGAAAATAAGGTAAGCTAGAAAAGGAGACAAAACCTGAAAGTTCTCTGTTTTTTCTGTAACTTATAAAATATTATTAAAGGCCACATAATCTTCAGAATAAATTACTTTTGAAAAACTGCTCATCTTAATAATAAAATTATGTAAATGAATTGCACCTGACAGCGTACAAAGGGCTTTTCACATTCTATATCACTTAATACTTTGTGGTACATTAGACTATTTTATAACATAAAGGAAAAGTATTATAATAAATGTCAGCAAATTTAGAAGCAAATTGAAAATTATTTTTGTAAAATGTTAATGAGGCTATCACAGAGGATAACAAGTTTTTGAAGTTTTTCTTATTCTCATATATAAAATAATTAGAATTATTTCAGAAATTACTTAACATTTAATATTTAAACATGCAGATGGAAATAGGAATGTCCATGGAAAAGGAAGATATACGAAGTCAATGTAAACAGATTTAAGTTTAAAGTGCCTATAAATACATACCCATATTAGACAGATTTTCCTCGCCAGTCACAGGCTGCTGAACAACCACAAGCCTGGTTACATGACATGAGAAGCAAACCAGAACGTGTTCCCAATAAACAGATAACACCCAAAAATAAAAGAGAAGGGACAGTCTCAGCTACCTGTGCTCATTCCTATTTCCAGAACTACCCATGAGAATTCCTCCCTCTACTTCTAGTAGGAAAGAACAGGTGCAGAGCCCAGGAGTGTTAAAGTATGAATATTCTTTTACTTTGAAAGAAATTTCAGAAGTCAGTTGAAAAAAATTCCCCCACACTCAAACCAGATTTATACAGGAAAACAGTGTTAAGCAAATTGGGTACCTTGAGTATCAGAACTTTATCATATAAAAATGGATAGTCATTACTTTGAATATACAGTGTATCATTCTTACATTGGTTCATTTAACCTTTGATCATATATATATATATATATATATATATACAGTTTTCTGCAACATGATCTTGGAATACCAAGTTGAAGATACATGACCCTTATCGATACTCACAGGGCTCACAGATTAGTGTAGGAAATAGATTTAAGTAATAACTATTGTACCACATGAGAAATACCATCTAGGTTTTAGGATATAAAGTACAGCATGGTAGCATCCACATAGAACAAAATATGGGTATTCATGTTACCACTACATCCCCAGGACTCCAGCATTAGTAGTAGGGTAAAATAATGGGATGCAGTGATCAGATCTGCCTGGAGAGGTCAGGGTGTCTAACAAGATGTGGAGATGAGCTAAAGCATGAGCATGATATCACCAGAAGAACAAAATCGAAGAAACACATTTCATGGAAAAGGAATAATGTAGGTAATTGGGTGCAAAATTCCAGTGTAGACCGTCAACCAGAGAGGAAAGATATGAATGTAGGCAGGAACACCAACGAGAGGGTAATTAAAATAGTTTGAGCCTGGAAAGCGTAAAGGATTGCTTTAGGATGTAGGAGAGCAATTGTAGCAATGAATGAGAATTATTATGAAGAAAGATGTATAATTGCATTTGGAGAAAAGAGAGAGTTTAAGTATGGATATTGGGGAGGATATGTGCTATGGTGAGTGCTGTGAAGTGTGTAAACCTTGTGATTCACAGACCTGTACCCCTGGGGCTAATAATATATTATATGTTAATTAAATAATTAATTAATTAGTTAATTAAGAAAAAGAAGAAGAAGAATGAAAATAACAGATTTTAAGCCTTTTTAAGCCTGGATGATGAAAGGGAAACATCATTTGTCTAGAGAATAGGCAGGCTTTTCTAGATAAAATTTATTTAGAAATAGCTTTTATATACATTGCTAGAGGGAAATGGCCTGAAAATAAAAAGTGATAAATTGTTCTTTTTCATAAAGACTAGCAAAGATTAGATAGATGAAAACTGAGGTTCAGAGGACTTAAATAGCTTGTCACAACCAGAATACACAAATCAGATTCAATACTTGCTTAATAGAAATCCAATAGTGAAACACACTCACAAATCCATGTAGGTTTTCCTGTACTATTACATTAAAAGTCCTCCAGTTTTTCAAGTTAGGGATGGCTGGAGAGGTTACCCCATTCCCATCTTTTATGTGTATCATATTACTCTTCCTTGCTTTCAGCCACGGCCATAAAAGAGGAAGGATTTTTATCCACGTCTGGGATGCATGCTTTTTCCATTTCCATCACTTTCTCTGCTCTGGCAACTGCTGCCCAGTCATGGTCAGTTCAATATCAGTATAACCTAAAGAAATTTTAAGATACATGTTATGTACTCTAAAGATAAATCCCAAATATATTCTTACACTCCTTAGCTGGCTTAGCAAATGCACAACATCCTTAACATTTCTCTTCATACTCATCCATTTATTCCATTTGGATACAAACCCTGACCTCGGTGTACCTTTTCCCTTATCTATTTATGCTACATCTTCAGCCTAACTGTTGATAACATTCTCCTTTTTTTTTTGAACACAGAATTCTTTTGACTTCTGAACACAACTTTGGCCTCTAAGTTGATTTTCCCCCTAACAACTAAGCTGATGTCCTAATGTGATATTTTAGAAATGCTCTTAATTATATTTTGTGTTTATCACAGGTCTTATTCAGGATTGTCAGTTTTATCCCCTGAGATCTGTACGTGTAAAACTGGGCTTTCCCTAGCCTGAATTTCTTTCACCCTTGGCCACAGGACATTTTAAAGACTCTTCTTGACCTCAGTATCTTGGATCCACTCTCTGAAAACCTGTTTCCTCTGGGAAGAAATTAGGGAAGGGTGCGAAAACAAAAACAAAAAGACAAAAACAACAACAAAAAAGTAAGAGATCTACTCTTTACTGAATAGAATTTGTTCCTTTTTTAAATCTTTACCATGCACACAAATAAGCCAGAAAAATTAAATATTTCAATCTAAATAACTTACATAGAATCTTTATAGCTGGCTCTGCTGCCCTTTGCCATATTCTTCCCAGAATAAAATTTTTTCTAATTAAAAAACAGTATTCACCAAATCCAATTTCCAAACCTCATCATGGGAAAGAATTGACATTGGTTGATCTGATATGATGTTCTAAACTCTTTATCACCTCATTAATCCTAATATAAATTCCAAATTCATAATCCTCTGAGGCAGGTGCTACTACTTCTACTTTATAAAGAAATCAAGGCTCAGAGGGGTTAGTCATTTCTTCAAGATCATATAAACGAGTATTAGAGATGGGAATGAAACCCAGTCATGTGTGGCTTCTATTTTTTTTTTTTTTCCCGAGAGAAAGAAAGACTGAGAGACAGCATAAGAGGGGAGAGGGTCAGAGGGAGAAGCAGACTCCCTGCCAAGCAGGGAGCCTGATGTGGGACTTGATCCTGGGACTCCTGGGATCATGACCAGAACCAAAGGCAGTTGCTTAACCAACTGAGCCACCCAGGTACCCTTGTTGTTTTTCTGTCTTGTTTTTCCCACTCATAATAATATCCACAGGCTTCGACTTCCTTTCAGATAAGCACCTTTTCATAATATCCCTTTCGATAAATGTATAATACATTCTTACATGTTAATAATGCTCTTCTTGCTCAAGAAGTTTAAACACTTAAATATTACGATGTTCTCTTCTTCCTCATCATAATCTCTGAAGAAAAGGAATATTTTGCCACAGACAGCAATATTTTTTTCTCCTTTGTGCATCCTTTCTCCTAGTGGAAGCGCCATTCTATTCTGCCCTCCACCCAGGGTTTCTTGGTTCATTACTGTTGACTTCTGGGCCATGTCTTTGCTGGGAGGAGCAGCGAGGTCACCCTGTGTCATGCAGGATGCAGCAGCTCTGGCCCCCACCCACTAGATACCAGTAGGACAGTTGCACTCATCTCAACTTGTAAGAACCAAAAATGTCTCCAGGCATCGCCAATTATACCCTCTAGAGCAAAGTCACCTCAAACTGAGGACCACTATTCTAAACAAATAAGGAATATAAAAAACAGTCCTCTTGGCTGCTGATCCTGGAGGAAAAACAAACAAAACTCATGGCCACCCAAAAACCATGCTCAATTCCATCAGATGAAATGTTCCCAGGATAGGTATTGCCCATGTTTAATAGCTGAGAGAAGGTGGTTTAGAGAAGATAAGTATCTTGTCAGACCTCCAAAATGATTATGTCCTGAAATGGAACTTCAACTCAGATTTGACTAACTCCAAATCCCATATTCTTCTTGTTAATTATAATATGAGAGAGTAATGCTCTTTAGCAGAAAGCTCCTTACCTTCATTATAAAGAAAAACTATTTTTAGCAGCAACATGGCTAGACAAAATGTTAGAAGAAACTGTCATATGGCAGACATATCAATCAATGTAGAGCAAAAATACTTATAAGTGTGAGAAGTTTCTCTCTGTGCTTTGTTTTCTGATTTTTGTTCTGTATTTTCTGAAATATTTTAAATTAGTTCTAGAGTTTTAATGCAGAATCTTTATTTTTTTATGTTATCTTTTTCTTCGGCACAACATTATCACCTGAAATCAGAAAGCTTGTTACCAATACCAGGTTCCTCTGGAAAGAGCAGCATCCATTCATGTTTCTTGGAAAGAAATTATTAACTCTTTCTTCTCAGTACATAATAAAACACAGGAAATAAAATAAAAGACAGGTTGGCAAATGTAAAGACTATCCCACCACATTTTCCCTTAAATGACTCATGCTGAGTTGGCAGAAACTGAGAAAAATAAGTCCTCTCCAAATTGATACTTAATATGCTTATCCCCAGAGAAGATACTGAGGACAATGACTCTGGAGGAATGTCCCAGAGAATGTTCTCTCTGGATGCTAGTTGTTTCCTTCACTGCTCCTCATAGTTGGCAGTCACGCCAGGTGGCTTTACCAGCTACATAAGACAGCTGTCACTGGGTCTCTGGTCTCATGTCAGAGAACTGATCTTCTAAGACTAGAGAGTGAAGAGCCCCTCACACTTCCACTAGAAGACAGCTCCTAAGACCTCTACTGGAAACTCCAGGGACTATTATGGTATATCAAGAAAAATTATTTCAAATGATTCAAAGCCTTCTAGATTGCACAGGGCAGCTAATCTCTGTAACGCATATAACTGTTCGCTGAGCCGCTTCTCTGCACAGATTTCATTCAGGCCAGGGGAAGCTCTCACACAAGCGCTTTACTTCTCAGAGTGTGACAGTCTAGAGCACATTGACTCTCCTCACACCAGCTCTGTCTAATCTCGGGTATTTAATAGACTTATAATAACTTCAGTTTTGTATATATCTTCTCACGAAGCACAATGGCAAATCGAACCATAAGTGCATCCCTGAATAACCCATCCACTGTCAAGGAATAATATTCAACTCTGAATTCACAAGAATCTGAAGTTTGTGGCAACTGACTCCATCTTTCAGCCCAAAATTCTCACTTGGATAAAGCTAACTCTCTCCACTTGAGGGCAGTTGAACACAATAGAGAAGCTCTGGCAAAACCCCAAGTAACTAAAGCACTACCTTATATTTAAAGTCAATAAAGTCAAATTCTGACATTTACCCTAAAGACAAGGAAAAAAAAAACTCTCTAATTACTCTAACCATTTGTTTTTGTAGAACATGTAAGAATAAGCTAAAGAAATGTGATTATTTTGAAGACTCAGAGGAAACACAAAGCCAAACTCAAGTGTTTATAGCAAGTTGACCAAAATCCTTTTTGCAGACAGACGAAAATCAATTTATAGTAATTCAAATCTGGTCACTTTGGAAAAAAATGGACTGGCAATTCCTCAAAATGCTAAACAGAGAATTAGCATTTGACCCCAAAATTCTCTTCCTAAATATACATCCAAAAGAAATGAAAACATATGCCCACACAAAAACTCATACATGAGAGTTCATAGCAGCATAATTCATAACAGCTAAAAAGTGGAAACAACCCAAATTTCTATCAAGTGAATGGATAAACAGAAAATGGTATGCCATTTAAGGAAATTTTATTCAGCCATAAAATGGAATGAAGTACTTATATACACAACAACATGGATAAAACATGAACACATTATGCTAAGTGAAAAAAACCAAGACACAAAAGATTACATATTATATGACTGCATTTATATGAAATACCCAAAATAGAAAAATTTACAGAGACAGAAAGAAAATTAGTTGTTGCTTTAGACTGGAAAGTGGGCAAGGATCAAGGAGATATGGGCAGTCACTGCTAACAGGCAAAAGGCTCCTTCTTTTTCAGGTGTGAAAAAAATATTCCAAAACTAATTGTGGTGATGGTTGTACAACTTTCTCGCTATAATGAAAAACATCAAAATATATGATTTAAGTTGGTGAATTAAATGATAAGTGAATTATACTTCGATAACACAATTTTTAAAATAAATAAAAACAAAGCTAATGAATAGAAAGACACAGAAACCTCACTGAGTCCAGAAGCAGAAAGACAGTAAATTCTGAAATTTACCATGACATTAGTCCCACTGGCCATTTTAGAGTTAATGTCAAGAGCAACCGTGGCACAGAAAGAAACAAAAGCTATAAATTCCTTTACTCTTGTCTGTTTTACATCTCTCGAAAGTACAAAAAAAAAAAAAAGTGGTAGGGAGGAGTTTGGTTATGATCCCTTTTGTATTTTCACCATATTGGAAAGAAAATATATTTGATTTTAAAAAGATACAAGTAGTGTACCCATAATGTTTTAAATTAATGAAATGTTTATTTCTATCTAAATTCCTTCCCAATAACTATTCCATTAATACTTGGCATATGTCTGCAGTAGCTAAAATATAACAGTTCATGTCTTACATGACTTAAATTTTGCAGAAAGGCATGCAATGTTGAAGATAAAAAGCAAATATTATTTTACATACACTTAAAAAGAGCAGAAATATTGTGAAATTAGTAGCAGATCATTATTGGTACAGTATAAAAAAGAGTATGAACTTACAGTGCATAATATCAGATTCTCTCATTTTGAAGTACATTATTAAACATTAAGAGCTGTCCATTTAAGCCTAAAGATCTATTATTGGAATAAATTTTTTTTAAAGATTTTATTTATTTGACACAGAGAGAGAGATCACAAGCAGGCAGAGAGGCAGGCAGAGAGAGAGAGAGGGAAGCAGGCTCCCTGCCAAGGAGAGAGCCTGATGGGGGGCTCGATCCCAGGACCCTGAGATCATTAGCTGAGCCAAAGGCAGAGGCTTTAACCCACTGAGCCACCCAGGAGCCCCTGGAATAAATTTTAAATACCCCATCTATATATAATCAACTCTCTATAATACATGCAAATATAAAAAGGGCTTTTCCAATTAACGTAGTAAATCTCTATAAAGAATCCCCTTGCCCATATACAACAGGCATTAATATGATTGTTAAGTCTTCTCTTCTAGAAGATATAAGAGAATATCTTTGCAATCTTAGGCTATATATTAAAGTAATAGCCTTAAAATTTAAAGTTGACAAATTGAGACTTCATAGGAAATAATTCAAAGGACACTATTAATAACATGAATACACAAGCCATAGGCTAGGAGAAAACATTTGTAATACACATATCTCACAAAGAACTTGAATCCAGAACCCAAGTAATTCCTATAACTCAAAAATAAGAACTACCACCTATTTTTTTTTTTTTTTTTTACAAATGAACAGAAGTCTGGGGCATTTCACAAAAGAAGGCATCCATAGGCCAAAAGAACACAAGAGTGTAGTTCAAAATCATCAACTATTGGAGAAATACAAATTAAAATCAGCTTGAAATGCCAATTCACCCATATTAGAATGTCTAAAATTAAAAAGACCAATGATATATACCACATCTTCTTGATCCATTCATCTGTTGATGGACATCTAGGTTCTTTCCATAGTTTGGCTATTGTGGACATTGCTGCTATAAACATTCGGGTGCATGTGCCCCTTTGGATCACTACGTTTGTATCCTTAGGGTAAATACCCAATAGTGCAATTGCTGGGTCATAGGGCAGTTCTATTTTCAACATTTTGAGGAACCTCCATGCTGTTTTCCAGAGTGGCTGCACCAGCTTGCATTCCCACCAATGGAATACTATGCAGCCATCAAAAGAAATGAAATCTTGCCATTTGCGACAACATGGATGGAACTAGAGCGTATCATGCTTAGCGAAATAAGTCAAGTAGAGAAAGACAACTATCATATGATCTCCCTGATATGAGGAAGTGGTGATGCAACATGGGGGCTTAAGTGGGTAGGAGAAGAATAAATGAAACAAGATGGGATTGGGAGGGAGACAAACCATAAGTGACTCTTAATCTCACAAAACAAACTGAGGGTTGCTGGGGGGAGGGGGTTTGGGAGAAGGGGGTGGGATTATGGACATTGGGGAGGGTATGTGCTTTGGTGAGTGCTGTGAAGTGTGTAAACCTGGTGATTCACAGACCTGTACCCCTGGGGATAAAAATATATGTTTATAAAAAATAAAAAATTAATTAAAAAAAAAAATACCAATGATACCAAATGTTAACAAGGTCATGGAATGACTGAACTCTTCACACATTGCTGCTGCTAAGTGTGAAATCATGCAAACTCTTAGAGATTTTTTTTTTACAGTTTTTTAAAAACATCAACCTACCCTATAATCTAGCAATTCTACTCCTAGCAATCTACTCAAGAGAAATCACCCTGTATGTCTGCAAAAAGACTCCAAAAATGTCACAACGATCTCATTCATAATAACCAAAACCTGAGAATAACCCAAATGGTTCATTGCTATGGTCTGAATGTTTGTGTCCCCCCAAAATTCATATTGAAACCTAACGCCCAAGGTGAAAGTATTAGGAAGTATAATCACCTTTGGGAGGTGATTAGATAGTGAGGGCAAACCTTGGCAATGGGATTAGCACCGTTATAGAAGCAACCTGAAAGCACTCCCTTGCCCATTGTGCCATGTGAGGACTTAAAAAGAAGACAGCAGTCTGCAAGCCAGAAGAGTACTCTCACAGAAATCCAGCCGTGCTGCCATCCCCATCTTGAACTTAAGCCTCCAGAACTGTGAATAATAAATTTCTGCTATTTATAAGCCACCCAGTCCATGATATTTCGGACTGATATTCATCAGTAGAAGAAGAGATAAATTGTTTCATACCTTTTCAGCCCTTGCCACTATGTGGTACAAATTCCTCAGTGTCATCTTTTAATTATGAATTTTCTCTCTGAATGGGTCCCACCCTGTTTCATAAATCTGTTTTCTGTCAGTGATTCTATTATTTGTTTCTAAAATTTCTAATTTGTTTTTCTATACAGTCATCTCTTTCATTTTATTTCTGCTCCTTATTTCATAATGTCTTTTTCTTTTAATGGGTGTCATTCCTTTATTTTTAATGATCTTGACCACTTTTTAAAGATATCAAATTTATCTCTTTTTCATTTTCATTTCCTTATTGTTGATTTTGTTGGCTATCTTCCTTAAAATTAGCTTTCCAGATATGTCTTAGTAACTTGGCATACAGACTTGCTTGAGAATATGTCTTTCTTTTCCTGTCTCTTCCTCTCCTCTGTTTCTAAAGGTTTGTAATTGTCTTTACCAGATCTTTCCCTGAAGCCCCAATCTAGGACCAAGCCTTGAATTTGCAGTGCAGGACTTCTATCCCATGGACTATGGCAGATATTGCACATACAGTAGGCAGTTTAGATTTGGCTGGGGGGGGGGGGGGCTGTCCCTAATACTTTCTCTTTCCCTTTGTAGATGTACAACTTTATAGAACCCATAGACCTGAAAAATGTTGCAGTCTTCTTTTTTCAGCTTCCTCTTCTAAGGAGAGGAATCTCACCTCAACCCCCTGTTTTAAAAAGAGATCAGTATTAACGGTCTACCTCAAAGGATTCATTTTAATCTTGAAGATGTCTAGATCTTAACAGTTTTTAGTCTACCTACCACTTTGTTTTATTGTTTCTTTTATGGTCTATGAAGTTGTGTACCTTGTCTAAATACAGCTATGTAGTCTTAATTTTCTTTTTTTTTTTTAATTTTTTATTTTTTATAAACATATATTTTTTTTCCCCAGGGGTACAGGTCTGTGAATCACCAGGTTTACATACTTCACAGCACTCACCAAAGCACATACCCTCCCCAATGTCCATAATCCCACCCCCTTCTCCCAACCCCCATCCCCCCAGCAACCCTCAGTTTGTTTTGTGAGATTAAGAGTCACTTATGGTTTGTCTCCCTCCCAATCCCATCTTGTTTCATTGATTCTTCTCCTACCCACTTAAGCCCCCATGTTACATCACCACTTCCTCATATCAGGGAGATCATATGATAGTTGTCTTTCTCTACTTGACTTATTTCGCTAAGCATGATACGCTCTAGTTCCATCCATGTTGTCGCAAATGGCAAGATTTCATTTCTTTTGATGGCTGCATAGTATTCCATTGTGTATATATACCACATCTTCTTGATCCATTCATCTGTTGATGGACATCTAGGTTCTTTCCATAGTTTGGCTATTGTGGACATTGCTGCTATAAACATTCGGGTGCACATGCCCCTTTGGATCACTACGTTTGTATCTTTAGGGTAAATACCCAATAGTGCAATTGCTGGGTCATAGGGAAGTTCTATTTTCAACATTTTGAGGAACCTCCATGCTGTTTTCCAGAGTGGCTGCACCAGCTTGCATTCCCACCAACAGTGTAGGAGGGTTCCCCTTTCTCTGCATCCTCGCCAGCATCTGTCATTTCCTGACTTGTTGATTTTAGCCATTCTGACTGGTGTGAGGTGATATCTCATTGTGGTTTTGATTTGTATTTCCCTGATGCCGAGTGATATGGAGCACTTTTTCATGTGTCTGTTGGCCATCTGGATGTCTTCTTTGCAGAAATGTCTGTTCATGTCCTCTGCCCATTTCTTGATTGGATTATTTGTTCTTTGGGTGTTGAGTTTGCTAAGTTCTTTATAGATTTTGGACACTAGTCCTTTATCTGATATGTCGTTTGCAAATATCTTCTCCCATTCTGTCAGTTGTCTTTTGATTTTGTTAACTGTTTCCTTTGCTGTGCAAAAGCTTTTGATCTTGATGAAATCCCAATAGTTCATTTTTGCCCTTGCTTCCCTTGCCTTTGGCGTTGTTCCTAGGAAGATGTTGCTGCGGCAGAGGTCGAAGAGGCCTGTGTTCTCCTCAAGGATTTTGATGGATTCCTTTCGCACATTGAGGTCCTTCATCCATTTTGAGTGTATTTTTGTGTGTGGTGTAAGGAAATGGTCCAATTTCATTTTTCTGCATGTGGCTGTCCAATTTTCCCAGCACCATTTATTGAAGAGGCTGTCTTTTTTCCATTGGACATTCTTTCCTGCTTTGTCGAAGATTAGTTGACTGTAGAGTAGAGGGTCTATTTCTGGGCTCTCTATTCTGTTCCATTGATCTATGTGTCTGTTTTTGTGCCAGTACCATGCTGTCTTGATGATGACAGCTTTGTAATAGAGCTTGAAGTCCGGAATTGCGATGCCACCAACGTTGGCTTTCTTTTTCAATATCCCTTTGGCTATTCGAGGTCTTTTCTGGTTCCATATAAATTTTAGAATTATTTGTTCCATTTCTTTGAAAAAGATGGATGGTACTTTGATAGGAATTGCATTAAATGTGTAGATTGCTTTAGGTAGCATGGACATTTTCACAATATTTATTCTTCCAATCCAGGAGCATGGAACATTTTTCCATTTCTTTGTGTCTTCCTCAATTTCTTTCATGAGTACTTTATAGTTTTCTGAGTATAGATTCTGTGTCTCTTTGTTTAGGTTTATTCCTAGGTATCTTATGGTTTTGGATGCAATTGTAAATGGGATTGACTCCTTAATTTCTCTTTCTTCTGTCTTGCTGTTAGTGTAGAGAAATGCAACTGATTTCTGTGCATTGATTTTATATCCTGACACTTTACTGAATTCCTGTATAAGTTCTAGCAGTTTTGGAGTGGAGTCTTTTGGGTTTTCCACATATAGTATCATATCATCTGCGAAGAATGATAATTTGACTTCTTCTTTGCCTATTTGGATGCCTTTAATTTCCTTTTGTTGTCTGATTGCTGAGGCTAGGACCTCTAGTACTATGTTGAATAGCAGTGGTGATAATGGACATCCCTGCCGTGTTCCTGACCTTAGCGGAAAAGCTTTCAGTTTTTCTCCATTGAGAATGATATTTGCGGTGGATTTTTCATAGATGGCTTTGATGATATTGAGGTATGTGCCCTCTATCCCTACACTTTGAAGAGTTTTGATCAGGAAGGGATGCTGTACTTTGTCAAATGCTTTTTCAGCATCTACTGAGAGTATCATATGGTTCTTGTTCTTTCTTTTATTGATGTGTTGTATCACATTGACTGATTTGCGGATGTTGAACCAACCTTGCAGCCCTGGAATAAATCCCACTTGGTCGTGGTGAATAATCTTTTTAATGTACTGTTGAATCCTATTGGCTAGTATTTTGTTGAGTATTTTCACATCTGTGTTCATCAAGGATATTGGTCTATAGCTCTCTCTTTTGGTGGGATCCTTGTCTGGTTTTGGGATCAAGGTGATGCTGGCCTCATAAAATGAGTTTGGAAGTTTTCCTTCCATTTCTATTTTTTGGAACAGTTTCAGGAGAATAGGAATTAGTTCTTCTTTAAATGTTTGGTAGAATTCCCCCGGGAAGCCGTCTGGCCCTGGGCTTTTGTTTGTTTGGAGATTTTTAATGACTGTTTCAATCTCCTTACTGGTTATGGGTCTGTTCAGGCTTTCTATTTCTTCCTGGTTCAGTTGTGGTAGTTTATATGTTTCTAGGAATGCATCCATTTCTTCCAGATTGTCAAATTTATTGGCGTAGAGTTGCTCATAGTATGTTCTTATAATAGTTTGTATTTCTTTGGTGTTAGTTGTGATCTCTCCTCTTTCATTCATGATTTTATTTATTTGGGTCCTTTCTCTTTTCTTTTTGATAAGTCGGGCCAGGGGTTTATCAATTTTATTAATTCTTTCAAAGAACCAGCTCCTAGTTTCGTTGATTTGTTCTATTGTTTTTTTGGTTTCTATTTCATTGATTTCTGCTATGATCTTTATGATTTCTCTTCTCCTGCTGGGTTTAGGGTTGCTTTCTTGTTCTTTCTCCAGCTCCTTTAGGTGTAGGGTTAGGTTGTGTACCTGAGACCTTTCTTGTTTCTTGAGAAAGGCTTGAACCGCTATATATTTTCCTCTCAGGACTGCCTTTGTTGTGTCCCACAGATTTTGAACCGTTGTATTTTCATTATCATTTGTTTCCATGATTTTTCTCAATTCTTCTTTAATTTCCTGGTTGACCCATTCATTCTTTAGAAGGATGCTGTTTAGTCTCCATGTATTTGGGTTCTTTCCAAACTTCCTCTTGTGGTTCAGTTCTAGCTTTAGAGCATTGTGGTCTGAAAATATGCAGGGAATGATCCCAATCTTTTGATACCGGTTGAGTCCTGATTTAGGACCGAGGATGTGATCTATTCTGGAGAATGTTCCATGTGCACTAGAGAAGAATGTATATTCTGTTGCTTTGGGATGAAGTGTTCTGAATATATCTGTGATGTCCATCTGGTCCAGTGTGTCGTTAAGGCCTTTATTTCCTTGCTGATCTTTTGCTTGGATGATCTGTCCATTTCAGTGAGGGGAGTGTTAAAGTCCCCTACTATTATTGTATTATTGTTGATGTGTTTCTTTGATTTTGTTATTAATTGGTTTATATAGTTGGCTGCTCCCACGTTGGGGGCATAGATATTTAAAATTGTTAAATCTTCTTGTTGGACAGACCCTTTGAGTATGATATAGTGTCCTTCCTCATCTCTTATTATAGTCTTTGGCTTAAAATCTAATTGATCTGATATAAGGATTGCCACTCCTGCTTTCTTCTGATGTCCATTAGCATGGTAAATTCTTTTCCACCCCCTCACTTTAAATCTGGAGGTGTCTTCGGGCTTAAAATGAGTTTCTTGGAGGCAACATATAGATGGGTTTTGTTTTTTTATCCATTCTGATACCCTGTCTCTTTTGACAGGGGCATTTAGCCCATTAACATTCAGGGTAACTATTGAGAGATATGAATTTAGTGCCATTGTATTGCCTGTAAGGTGACTGTTACTGTATATGGTCTCTGCTCCTTTCTGATCTACCACTTGTAGGCTCTCTCTTTGCTTAGAGGACCCCTTTCAAGATTTCCTGTAGAGCTGGTTTGGTATTTGCAAATTCTTTCAGTTTTTGTTTGTCCTGGAAGCTTTTAATCTCTCCTTCTATTTTCAATGATAGCCTAGCTGGATATAGTATTCTTGGCTGCATGTTTTTCTCGTTTAGTGCTCTGAAAATATCATGCCAGCTCTTTCTGGCCTGCCAGGTCTCTGTGGATAAGTCAGCTGCCAATCTAATATTTTTACCATTGTATGTTACAGACTTCTTTTCCCGGGCTGCTTTCAGGATTTTCTCTTTGTCACTGAGACTTGTAAATTTTACTATTAGGTGACGGGGTGTGGGCTTATTCTTATTGATTTTGAGGGGCGTTCTCTGAACCTCCTGAATTTTGATGCTCGTTCCCTTTGCCATATTGGGGAAATTCTCCCCAATAATTCTCTCCAGTATACCTTCTGCTCCCCTCTCTCTTTCTTCTTCTTCTGGAATCCCAATGATTCTAATGTTGTTTCGTCTTATGGTGTCACTTATCTCTCGAATTCTCCCCTCGTGGTCCAGTAGCTGTTTGTCCCTCTTTTGCTCAGCTTCTTTATTCTCTGTCATTTGGTCTTCTATATCACTAATTCTTTCTTCTGCCTCATTTATCCTAGCAGTGAGAGCCTCCATTTTTGATTGCACCTCATTAATAGCTTTTTTTATTTCAACTTGGTTAGATTTTAGTTCTTTTATTTCTCCAGAAAGGGCTTTTATATCTCTCGAGAGGGTCTCTCCAATATCTTCCATGCCTTTCTCGAGCCCGGCTAGAACCTTGAGAATTGTCATTCCGAACTCTAGATCTGACATATTACCAATGTCTGTATTGATTAGGTCCCTAGCCTTCGGTACTGCCTCTTGTTCTTTTTTCTGTGCTGAATTTTTCCGTCTTGTCATTTTGTCCAGATAAGAGTATATGAAGGGGCAAGTAAAATACTAAAAGGGTGGCAACAACCCCAGGAAAATATGCTTTAACCAAATTAGAAGAGATCCAAAATCATGAGGGGGGATAAAGGGGATAAAAAGAGGTTCAAAAAGGAAGAAAGAAAGAAAAAAAAAAGAAAAAAGAAAAGAAAAGAATTAAAAAAAGAGAAAACACCTAAGAAAAATGTAAAAAAGAAAATATATATATATTAGATAAACTAGTAAAAAATCGTTAAAAAAGAAAAAG
This sequence comes from Mustela erminea, assembly GCF_009829155.1. NCBI lineage: Eukaryota > Metazoa > Chordata > Mammalia > Carnivora > Mustelidae > Mustela > Mustela erminea. Next base: position 6,947,360 of record NC_045615.1, on the reverse strand, counting down.
GTAACAGTTAAAAAAAAAAAAAATTTTACCCGAAGGCGAGAAAAAAAAAAACAAAAAATGAAAAAGAAAAAAATTAAATTAACTGCAAGACAAAAAAAATCACAGGAAAAAGCCATGAGTTCCATGCTTGGCTTTCTCCTCCTCTGGAATTCTGCTGCTCTCCCCGGTATTGAAACCGCACTCCTTGGTAGGTGAACTTGGTCCCGGCTGGACTTCTTGTCGATCTTCTGGGGGAGGGGCCTGTTGTAGTGATTCTCAAGTGTCTTTGCCCCAGGCGGAATTACACCGCCCTTACCCGGGGCCAGGGTGAGTAATCCGCTCGGGCCTGCTTTCAGGATCTTCCGTTTCCTGAGCGCTCTCCGCAGAGTTCCGGAGGACGGGAATACAAATGGCGGCCTCCAAGAGCCCAGGGCCGCACTCCTCAGTGCGCCCTCAGAGAACAGCGCCCAGCTACTCCCGTCTGCCCGACCTCCGGCCGCGCTCCGAGCTCACCGAGCCCGCGACCGGCCCAAGGTAACACCGAGCTGCGAGCTTACTGTCGGCTCCGTCTCTGTAGCCGGCTTTCCCGTTCCAATACCCGCAAGCTCTGCGACACTCAGACACCCCCGATCCCCCTGTGACCCTGCGGGACCCGAGGCCACGCTGACCCCGTGTAGGCTTTGCCCCGGGTAGCCTCTGGAGCGATATCCCTCAGCGGAACAGACTTTTAAAAGTCCTGATTTTGTGCGTGGTTGCTCCGCCGCTTGCCGGGAGCCGGCCCCTCCCCCCGGGGTCCATCTTCCCGTCGCTTTGGACCCACCTCTCCGCCGGTCCTACCCTTCAGAAAGTGGCTGTTTTTCTGTTTCCAGAATTGCTGTTCTTCTCTTCAATCTGCCGATGGATTTTCAGGTGTTTGCAATCTTTAGATAAGCTATCTAGCTGATCTCCGGCTAGCTGAAGTAGTCTCAGCCTGCTACTTCTCCGCCATCTTGACTCTAAACCCTAATTTTCTTCTTTTTATTGTATATACCAATTGTGTTTGGAGCAGGGTAAGTATAAAAAATCTTTTGGGTTTGTGCAATCTATTGACCTTTGTTAAGTTAACAAAGTAGTTAATTCATTTGACAATCTGTCAACACAGGAACCCTGTCTTATAAATAAATCTTCCTGCCCCTAGTGCATAGTAAGGTGTCTGGCTTAAATTAGATGCTTATTAACTATTTCATGAGTGAATAAATGAGCAAATGAACATACTGTTATGGTTAGAGTTTTGAGGTACAATGGTAGACTTTTGAGCCATTTTGAGAAAGAATTATCACTATCAATGAAATTTGGCATATATTGGACCCACAAAATCAAAATGAGTTCTTGTTTACTTCCTATAGGAAAATCCAAACTTACAACAACATTTAAGATCGATTATAATAAAGTTCTGCTATTTTCCAACATCACTTTCCCACACCTACCCATGTACTTCAGTTCCAAAGTAGAGTCTCTCAATAAAGATGTCTATAAAAGTCATTTCCTCTGCCTAGAGGATCATTCCCTTGTCCACTTGAAAAATTCTTCAACATCCTTGATCAAAGAATCTGTTAAGTCATCCCTCCCCTCCTTTCCCTTCCAGTCTGCAAACTCAGGCACCATTTAATATACTCTTCTCTGTGCAACTGTAGCACTGTATGTGTCATTCTGTCATAGTTCACTATTTAATGGTTTACATGTGTCTTTTCTCTGTTGGTCAGAGAGCTGTGGTGTCCTGAGATCATATGTCACTCATCTTTGCATTTGCAGAAACTAGCAAGGGGCTTGAAATACAACAGATGTTTAATAAATATCTGATGACAGCTCAGTGAAGAAGGTAATAGTACTTTGAGATTCCTGGTGTTTGAGTAGATGCTTATGGGATTTTTTTTTTTCTCTTGAAATTTGAAGCAAAAGACACAATTCCTGCTTCCCAGTGCATTGAATTGTTGCAAAACTCGGTTCCTCAGGGAAGCTCTTTATTCTGCTGTTTGATAAATGATTATTGAATGGTAACCACCTGCCAACCTTGGAGTGGGTAAGAGACTATCATGGAAGATCTTCCCCTGTGCTTCAAAATCATTGTGTAATTTCAAAACCCTGATGACAAATGAAATTGTTTCTCTATGCCATTTAATAGATTTCTTACCTGGGAACAGAGAATTGCAGACAGTATAGAGACCAGAATGTATAAAGAAATCAATGAATACTGACTATCAACTTTTACACAAATATAGTTTGCCCTCATATGAGAATTTGATACTTTAAATCCTGTAACACATAATGATGTCATCTCATTAGTGAAAGCATTTTCTTGGGCCATGTTACATGCCAACTGGACTCAATTAAAAGATGCTGCCTGTGAACTTCACTGGATGAAATCTAAAAATATGCCGAAGAAAGGTGTGACTGAAACACAAGCAGCAACATGACTGTTGATTCAAATTCCATTATTTTAAATCCTTGATCAATGAATAATGACACTGGAGACCAAGGCATCATCAAGAAATTGATAAGTCCATCAAATACTCTCATACTAGATAAGCAGTAGCATTGTTAAGATCTTACATGATAAATTTCAGGTGCCTTTAGGCAGTCAAGAACATAGCTTGGGATCTTCATATTGAAATTCCTTTTCACTGTGAATTCCAGGCATCAACTTAACTGTCATCAAACTTGCCATTAAACCACCTTTAAAGCAACATGCAAAAGGAGGCCACGTGCAATTACTAAGTGTTGGTAAGTGGTAAGTGGGTTTATACTGTCCAAACTTGTCTGTTTCCCTTTTTAACAAAAGTTCAATACTTGTTTTAAAGATGATTTACTGGAAAGAGAAACCAAGGAATCACATTTACACCAAAAACCAAAAACCATAAGATATCTAGAAATGAACCTAGTTAAAAAGGTAAAATATCTGTATTCTGAAAATATAAAACACTGATGAAAGAAATTGAAGATAAGACAACGAAATGTAAAAACAAACCATGCTCATCGATTAGAATAACAAATATTTTTTAAATGTCTATATTACCCAAAGCAATCTACATATTTAATGTAATCCCTATAAAAATGCCAAGAGCATTTTTCACAGAGCTAGAACAAGAATCCTAAAATTTGTATGGAACTGCAAAAGACCCCAAATAGCCAAAGCTATCTTGAAAAATTAAAGCAAAGCTGGAGGCATCACAATTGCAGACTTTAAGGTATATTATAAAGCTGTAGTCATCAAGACAGTATGGTACTGGCCCAGAAAAGACCATCAATGGAACAGATCAATAGAACAGAATAGAAAATCCAGAACTGGGTGCCTGGGTGCCTGGGTTAAGCTGCTGCCTTCGGCTCAGGTCATGATTTCAGGGTCCTGGGATCGAGTCCCGCATCAGGCTCTCTGCTCAGGAGGGAGACTGCTTCCTCTTCTCTCTCTCTCTGCCTGCCTCTCTGCCTATGTGTGATCTCCCTCTGTCAAATAAATAAATAAAATCTTAAAAAAAAAAAAAAAAAGAAAACCCAGAACCGACCCACAACCTCAAGGTCAATTAATTTTGACAAAGCAGGAAAGAATATCCAATGGAAAAAAAGACAAATGATATTGGGAAAACTGGATAGCCACATGCAGAAGAATGAAACTGGAGTACTTTCTTAAAACATACACAAAAACGAATTCAAAATGGACGAAAGACCTAAATGTGAGATAGGAAACCATCAAAAATCCTAGAGAACACAGGCAGTAACCTCTCTGACACCAGCCGTAACAACTTCTTACTATATACATCTCCTAAGGCAAGGGAAAGAAAAGCAAAAATAAACAATTGGGATTCCACCAAAATAAAAAGTTTCTACACAACAAAGGAAACAATCAACAAAACTAAAAGGCAACATTTGGAATGGGAGAAGATATTTGCAAATGACATATCTGATAAAGGGTTAGTATCCAAAATATATAAAGAACTTACCAAAATCAACACCCAAAAAATAAATAATCCAGTTTAAAAAAAAATGGGCCAAAGACATGAATAGGCATTTTTTCAAAGAAGACATCCAGATTGCTAACAGATACCTGAAAAGTTGCTCAACATCAACTCATCATCAGGGAAATCCAAACTAAAACTACAATGAGATGTCACCTCATACCTGTCAGAATGGCTAAAATTAACAACATAGGCAACAGAAGTTGGCCAGGATGCACAGAAAAGGGAACCCTCTTATACTGTGGTGGGGATACAAACTGGTGGTACAGTCATTCTGAAAAACAGTATGGAGATTCCTCAAAAAGTTAAAAATAGAACTACCCTACCATCTGTCAATTGCACTACTAAGTACATATGCAAAGAATACAAAATACTGATTCAGGGTGCCTGCGTGGCTCAGTTGGTTAAACTACTGCCTTCAGCTTGGATCATGATCCTGATATCCCAGGATCAAGTCCTGCATCAGGCTCCCAGTTCACTGGGGAGTCTTCTTTTCCCTCTGACCCTACCCCCTTTCATGTACTCTCCCTCTCTCACACATAAATAAATAAAATCTTAAATAAATAAATAAATAAATAAATAAACTGATTCAAAGAAATACACGCAGCTCAATGCTTTTAGTAGCATTATCAGTAATAGCCAAATTATGGAAAGTCCTCAAATGTCTATCAATGGATGAAGCAATAAAGAAGTTGTGGGGTCAGGGCGCCTAGGTGGCTCAGTGGGTTAAAGCCTCTGCCTCCAGCTCAGGTCATGATTCCAAGGTCCTGGGATCGAGCCCCACATCGGGCTCTCTGCTCAGTAGGGAGCCTACTTCCCTTCCCTCCTCTCTCTGCCTGCCTCTCTGCCTGCTTGTGATCTCTGTATGTCAAATAAATAAAATCTTTAAAAATAAATAAATAAGTTGTGGGGTGATTTTGTGTGTGTGTGTGTGTGACAGAACACTACACAATGAACAAAAAGAATGAAATTTTGCTTTCTACAGTGACATGGATAGAGCTAGAATATATTATGCTAAGTGAACTAAGTCAGAGAGACAAACACCATATGATTTCACTCATATGTGCATTGAAACAAAACAGATGAACATAAGAGGGGAAAAAAGGCAAACCAGAAAAACAGACTCTTAACTATAGAGAACAAACAGAGGATTGCCAGGAGGGAGATGGGCAGGGGGATGGGTTAAATGTGTGATGGGTTAAGGAGGACATGGGATGAGCACTGGGTATTGCACGGAAGTGCCAAATCACTATTTTCTACACCTGCAACTAATACTATACTGTACATTAGCTAACTGGAGTTTAAATGAAAACTTGAAAAAAGGAACAAAAGGAGGGGGAATAAAATAAAGATGATTTGCTGGACAGCAGTATAAAGGGTCCAGTTGATCAGATGAGTTTCAATGAGAGAATTCTTAATTTGCCACACAACATGATTGAGCTAAATCTAAATTCAAATAACCATATCATCTAAGAAAACAAAAACTCAAATAACTGAGTCTCTGAAGATTTAAAGATATTCATAGTTGCCTTTTTTAAAAAATTAGATTCTCATTCAATGTTTTCAGTAGAAACTATACAAAATATTTTGAAATGATAAGTTTTATTTTTTAAAGATGTTGGTTTTATTTATATTTCAACAATGATATTTCATTCTCCTTTGACAAAGTACCCACCCACTAAGCCAAGATTAATAGAAATTGAAGATGAACCAACTGAATTTGGTTCTCTTAGATTCTCAAGGGATTAATTCAATAAGCATAAATAAAATTTCTGTTTTGATGATTATATGATATTGATCTTCCATAAAAGGATATTTCAAATTCAATAAATTTTATTCAAAATACACATTTTTCTCAAGACTATGACTGGTAAAAATATTTTTATCATTTATTTTAAAACAGGAAGACCCAAATAGATGTGCTTCAGTAAACCTCTGACATCAAGTTATTTCAGGGATTACTTATGATAATACAGCAACAAATAAAGTATCTTCTTTAATTACTGACAGTTATCAGCATAATGACAATAAATAAATGTGTGTGTTTAAATAGTTATTCTAACACAAAGATGAGCACATTGTAAGCTAAGTGTCCTAGCTTTGCTGCTGCTTGTGCTGGTGTGATGCCTGTTAATTGAATCAGTTCTCATTATTCCTTAAACTTTAACTTGTGAGCGCTTCTATTGCACTGCAAGCGGAGTGTATTAAGATTTAAACAGCAGTCTATTTCAACATCCATTACAATGCAGTCACACAAGAGATCAAACAGACACAAGTTCTTCATACTCTTGAAGGGAAGGAAATAGACAAGGCTGTCCCCTTGGGAAAGTGTATGAGCAATTTAAAAGTAGGGGGAATAACGTTCAAAGGAGAAAGCATAAAAAAACTGTAAAAAGAAAACTCAGAAAATGTGGATATCTGTCATTCAAGTCTTGTTGCTAAATGAGAGATCAAAACCTGGATTTTCTTCATTCAGCTTTATCCTGTTCACCTGCATATCATCCAGAGAACACACGGAGCCATTAACCTGTGGACTGGGGCTACCACAGGGGTTCTGGATGGCCTGGCAGAAAGAAATGCCATCAGAAAGAAATGACTTCTGCACAGAGGGTAGATTTTTTTTTTCAGGTGTTACTTAGTCTGGAGGCTGCTGTTTTTCTGCCAAAAAGCCAAGGTTATCCATAACAACTTCTTACTGCCAGTGCAAAGGAGAAGGGACACAGAGCTACGAGATGATTTTGAAGAGGGAGCAGAGCCATAGCTGGTAACTGGCAGTGGGTCTGGCATTTTCAGAGCCTGCAATAAAGAAGAGCAAACCTTTGGTAGCAAATTAGGAACACAGGTAGTTAAAGCTATAAAACGTGGTGGATAAAATCTTAGAGGAATGAGTAGCAGGGTAAACATTTGCATACAGAGAGGATTAAAACTCTCTTCCATCAGGATTAATATCCTAATAGAAAAATGTAGGACACAGAAGTGTGAATAATACCAGATTCTGAGGCTGGACTCTGCACACGAGAGCCCCAGGCTCAGTGAGGCCCTTGTGCCCTGCCAGGCACAGCTTGAGTGAAACTGCCCACCTTAAGAATTTTGTGTCATGATGTAGTTACAATTAGAGTCCTTCTCCCATTTTTCTATAAACATGTAACTTTGTGGATGCATACACAACTGCTATACAAAAGAGAGATGCACAAAAAATGATTCACATCAATTTCTCACAGATTTGAAGGTGGCAGGAAGGGGGAGCTTGGCTATTTAGTTATATTTACAGAAAAATAAACATATATGGCTGTCCTTGTTTTTTGCCTGATTAAGTGTGTAAAGAACAATTCAGGGCAAGTGCAGATGTAGCTAATTATTTAGCAAACTTGACGACCCAAGTTAATTTTTGGTAATATTAATTTAATGCTTTATAGATGTCTTTATAAATGTTAACCCTCCTTTGAAACAGTTTTTGAAGAGTAACTGAATCAGAAAACCAACCCAACAGATACCTCTAGAACAGACAAGCAGAGATCCCTTAAGAAAGGTGCCCAAAGGGCACCTGGGTGGCTCAGTGGGTTAAGCCTCTGCCTTCGGCTCAGGTCATGATCTCAGGGTCCTGGGGTCAAGCTCTCTGCTCAGTGAGGAGTCTGCTTCCTCTTCTCTCTCTGTCTGTTTCTTTGCCTACTTGTGATTTCCCTCTGTGTCAAATAAATAAATAAAATCTTGAAAAAGAAAAGAAAAGAAAGAAAGAAAGGTGCCCAAGTGAGCCCCACTCCTGTGTGATTCCTACCATAAGAGGAGGGACTCAAAGCAGGTCGTTGCAAAGACTCTGGTGCCTTTGTTTTCCATTTGAACTTGGCCCACTACACACCACACACTGACATCCTTCAATTATATCCCTAAGTCCTAAATTGTTTTAGACAAGTTATATTTTCTTTATGCTTTAAAATCATATTTTAGGGGCACCTGGGTAGCTCATTGGGTTAAACATTTGCCTTAGGCTCAGGTAATGATCCCAGGGTCCTGGGATCCATCCTTGCATCAGGCTCAGCTGGGAGTCTGCTTCTCCCTCCCCTCCCTGCTCATGCTCTCTCTTGCTATCTCTGTTGCTATCTCCATCTCTTTCTGAAATAAATAAAGAAAATCCTTAAAAATAAATAGAATAAAATAAAAGCATATTCTACAACCAGGATCTTAAAATGAAGTTTCTTACTTTTGCCATAAAAATAACCATATGCACATAATGTTTGCTATCTAGCTGCTTTAACATGGGCTTCTCATACTTCTTTAAGACAACAGGGAATGGAACTCAGTGTGAGCTCATAATGGGAATCCAAGTCCAGGTGACATTTCTATGAATCCCAAGTTACCAGTGCTCATAATAAAAATCTGCTGCCTACTTTTTTTTTCATCTAAACCACAAAAATATTATATAGCTGCAGTTAGACAGTGCTTGAGGTTACAGCTAAATTTCTCTATGTGTTTCTAGCACAGCATGAAGACAAGATAAGCAGACTCAGAGGATCTGAGTGACTGTTGGTTAAATCTTTGTTATTTCTTCCTACTTTGGTTCTCACTTTGGAACACCAGTCCTGGTACAGACCTCTAGCTTTCAAATGTGTATCCTCAGGATCCTTTGGCTTAGATGTCCTGGCCAGATACTCCTAATTAACTAAATAAAGGGGCTCAGGAAATATTTGTCATATCGGAAATTAGGCTAAGATGGGATGTAGGATTGACAGTTGAGGCAAACCATCAAACAGTTGAACCATCAAACCCCTCTTTATTAATATTTGAGGATAGGATTAACATCTACCTATGAGCCACATTGTTTTATATCAGGAAAATGTAAGTAATTAGTTTTTCATGTTTTCATGGTCAAGATTTCACTATATACCAATCTTCATTTGTATGCTCTTTGTATTAATGGTAATAGTAAATCAATAATTACCAAAGAACCTGTGAAACAGACATGGCTTAATTACGTTAATGTGGTCACAGACTACAGAATTCCTAGTCAACTTATGTGTCCATTCTTTTCTGGTAAAAAACTTATTCATTTTTGTCTCCCTTATTTTTGACATTTATCCAGCATTCCTATGAACTAAGTATTGTTCTAAGCACTTCATACATATTATTTCATTTAATTCTCACAACTCCTTAAATAGATTATACCATTATTCCTGTGCTATAGGTAGAAAACTGAGGCATGGGGAAAGGTAAGCAATTTGCCAAGATCACCCAGCCTGGCACTTGCCATTAGAGAACTGGGCTTCCAACCTAATCCATCCAGCTCCAGAATCCGTGCCCATAATACTTGACTTACATACACCATATCTATACAGTCTCTTTGACCATTAAATGAAGAGTTAACCCTCAAAACAAGGTAGGCTTTGTTACTTAATATTCTGTTGTGAGAGAATCTCTCCACCAGAAACAAAAAATCGCAGAAGTCTGTTAGCCCAAAAGACATCCCAAGACAAGCTAAAAACCACTTTAGAAATGACTTTATCTTAACCCAACCCACTGAAATCATGTAGACTATAATTCCTGAAGTTTGGTGTTTCTTTCCAAGATTTATGACAGTGACTTAGAGCAGAGGTTCTCAATCAGGGGAATTTTTTTTTTTTTTTTTTTTTTGGTCTCCTCTACACCTTGGGAACATGTATCAATGTCCAGAAACCTTCTGATTGTCACAACTGGGTGAATCTGCTGGACAGAGGCCAGGGATGTGGCTAACCAGCCTGCAATGCAGAGGATAACCCTCCAAAACATAGAAGTCCAGTCCAAAATGTCAACAGTGCCCCGTGGAGAATTCTGCCCCCACAAATAGTCAAAGCAGTGGTGGTGTCTATCTTTGGTATTATGGCTTCTCTGGATTGGATGTAGTACACAGTACTAACAAAGTATATCTTGTCTATGGCTCATTCTCTCAGCCACCTCACATATCTTTATGTGGCTATGGTGAGTGACATGACTTTGGGGTCTAAAAACTTTGGAAACTACTCACGGAAAAAAAAATCTAAAAATCTCTTAGATAATTATTGAGTCATCTAAGAAGAGATGCTCTGACAAGGAAATGCTGTCAAATTAAGAAAAAACAAATTCCACTTACTCCTTGTCAGAAAAACAACAACAACAACAACAACAACAGATTTAGCAGCTGTCAAAGATGTCCAATTGTCACTTTCACCTAGAAGTTCCTAAGAAAAAAAAGTTACAGGAAATGCATTTGACTCATACTGTGATGCTGGAACAGTTACTGACAGGGAAGGTATGAAAATAAACTGTATGCATCAACTTGAAAAAGGTTATGGAAAGAATTTTGTCTCTGCAGATATACACTGCTGTGTAAAAAGATCCTTTCTGTAGTATATAACATGTAGAAATCTCCTTGATGACAAAAAAATTTCTCAGGGATTTCCCATTCTTTGTGCTATTTTCAACTACAAAAGGAGTCAGAGAAATAGAAGTAAATCAAAACAATTTCTTTGAGATGCTATAATTCATACACAAAATGCTGCTACTAAAACACCAGCAGTACAGTGGGTGATTTGCACCATATTTCTGTACTGAAACTACCTAACAGCCAATATGTCACCAACTCACATTTTTGCACAAAGGCTTGAGTTCTCTAGGGCTGAAGTTTCAAATCAAGAAGTCTGACACCCACAGGAGAAGCCACATTTATTACCTCCCTGGCTTTTTGTTCTAACCAATGGTGCAACTAGCACCATCTTCAAAACATGACCCCCAAAGTCCATCTTCCATGTAATATCCTAGCTTCAAAAAGAAGAAGGTAAATATTTCTGGGCTACTGAGTCAAGTGTTAATGTGACACTGGAAAACAATATACAAGTGTGCTTGGCAATAGCCATTATCTATAATAAAGATGGAATACAAACTACACTATGCTCAGGCTAGAATGTATAATTTACAGCAGCAAAAGCGCTTCTTGAGGAGAAATCCTAACATGACACAGGCTATTTTCAGACCTCAGAGAGAGAAAAGAATACAGGAAAATGAACACAGACCATACTGAAAATCATGTGGCTTTAAAATATACAGCATTTTCAGGACACCTGGGTGACTCAGTCGTTAAGTGTCTGCCTTCAGCTCAGGTTATGATCCCAGGGTCCTGGAATCAAGCCTTGCATTGGGCTCCCTGCTCTGCGGGAAGCCGCATCTCCCTCTCTGCTTGTGTTCCCTCTCTCGCCGTGTCCATCTCTATCAAATAAATAAATAAAATCTTAAAAAAAAAAGATATATAGCATTTTCCCCACACAAGAATAAGAAGCAATATGATATTCTACAAAAAGGGATTATGTAACTGAAATCAGCATAAGTAAAATGTTTAGGAAAGTGGTCTTCAAGAGGCAAATATTTACAGGACTTGGAAGACTAATTCTGGAAAGCCAAAACTGTGCAGAATGAGAAACATAATTGTGATGATTAGCTGTAAGTGTTAGCTTGGGCAGGCCAGGGTACCCAGACTAGATACTAGATACTAGTCTGGACATTGCTGTAAAAGGTATTTTTTTATTTTACGATTTTATTTATTTGGGAGAGAGAGCATGAGCACAAAAGGGTGGTGTGGACCGAGGGAGAAGCAGATGCCCCAGACACCCTGCTGAGCAGGGAGACCCAGGGTGGGGCTTGGTCACTACCAAGGAAGAGCAAAAGGGAGATACTTAACCAAGAAAGCCACCCAGGTGCCCAAAGGTATTTTTTTAGATGAGATTAACATTTAAATCAGTAGACTGAGTAAAGCAGGTTACCTTCCATAAAGTGGGTGGGCCTCCTATAATCATTTGAAGGCCTTAAGAGATAAAGGCTAGCTAGCCTCTAGGAAGAGAAACTTCAGGCCACAGTTTGCCTTTGGACTTGAGCAGCAACATCAACCCTTCCTTGGGTCTTCCATGTGCCAGTCTACCCTGCAAAGTTTGAACTTGGCAGCCTAAACAATCGCCTGGGTCATTTTTTAAAATAAATCTCTCTATACACACACACATACACACACACCTTCTTGACTCTATTTTTCTGGAGAACCCCAATACGATAAGGACATCACTTTGACATCATTAAAGTAAAAACAAAGAACACTACATTAAGAAATTTAAAACATTTATGGATTATCTATTTGGTTCTTTTAAAAATCTGTTAGGTCTTTCTTATAATTCCCCGTTCCCTAAAGGTGTTTTAAATCTAGTCTGTTCTTTTTCTTTTTTTTTGAAAGTTCAAGAAATTTATTTAATTTCAATACATGCAACAAATAACAGTTACCATGTTTAGGGAAAACAGACAGTAGCAAAACCAGAGAAATTGCTACCGTAATAATGTTTTATACTGATACAGTTATCTATTGATGCCTTGGGCATATACCATGAAATTCTAAATCTATCTCTTGTTTTTGTTTTTGTTTTTATTTTTTTTTATTTTATTTCTTTTCAGTGTTCCAAAATTCATTGTTTATGCACCACACCCAGTGCTTCACGCAATATGTGCCCTCCTTAATATCCATCACCAGGCTCACCCAATCCCTCACCCTCCTCCCCTCCAAAACTCTGTTTCAGAGTCCACAGTCTCTCATGGTTCATCTCCCCCTCCGATTTCCCCCATCTCCCTTCTCCTGTCCATCTCCCAATGTCCTCTATATTATTCCTTATGCTCCACAGGTGAGCGAAATCATATGATAATTGACTCTCTCTGCTTGACTTATTTCACTTAGCATAGTCTGTTATTTCTTTCAACATAGTTGTATAAAGTTTGTTTTTTTCTTGAATAATTAATTCTAAGAATCTAATCAATGCAAAGAATTTGTTCCTGCTTTGTTTCTTCTGATGGCTTTCGCACATAGTTTGCTTTGCTACACATTATAGTTAGTAATTCTTTATAATGAGCAACTCATTTTCCATGAAAAAAATATTTGTGGGAATTTTTGAGACTAGAATGAAGTTGTGTTAATCCAGAGAGAATTTGCCTTAGCTTCTGGCAGGAAATAGTAAACTCCAGTGTTTTATTGAATAGAAGATGCTTTTGCTAGTAGGATGCATTTTGATTTTACAGATGTTTAAATCCAATAATAATAATAATAATAGTGCACCATAGATTCGATGCAATTTAATAAATTAATGACTAGAATTTGTATAGACAATAAATAAATAATAAATAATAAATAAAATAATAAATAATATATCAATATAATATATAATAAATATAATAATAATTAATAAATAAATAAATAAAATCCATGATTTTAACCTCCAAATTCATGCTGGCTTAAGGTTACTACTTCTTCGTGGCATTTCCTTCTGTGCTCCCCTCTCTAAAACAAAAGGGTAAATTCCTATAGTTCTCAGGAATGTGAGGGGATTTTCTTCTTTTTCACCCTCAGAAAGAGGGTATATGTATCATTTGGGTCCTGTTTTGGAGGGGTCTTCCATTAGACTGACCACCTTGGGAGAACTTTTACTTAGAAGATAACTGAACTGTAATTCAAGATGGCAGAAAACATACACAATTGTCCCAAATTCCCAGGAAAAAATACAGGCAAGCAAGCAAATGAATAAAAACTAGATAGCTAGCTATATACAGTCAAGAGAACAAAAAGGACAGTGACTTTAAAACACTTTGGAAGACAGCAAGTATAATTAAGGGTATTTACTGATTAAAAAAAAAAATTTTAAAAACCTACAGGTTCCCAAGTGCATGCTTGACAGCCCCTACCCTGTCAGAGCATAACATTGCCAGGTGCAGATGGCCCCCAACTCTGTGGCTGCCAAGACCCTAACTGAAGGGCCAACCCCATGAGAGTTTACCTGGCACAAGGTGGTGTAGCACACCAGGTGTGATGGCTCATGATCCACCAGAGAGTATACAAATCAGTATGCTCAGCCCCAGGCACTCTGGGGGAGTACCCCCACCACGAGCCACAATACAGGGCAGGATGCCACAGATCCCTCTGTAGCCTTCCACATATCAACAAGGTCATCGTGAAGAAGTATCTGAACTCTCTCCTAGTTTGGAGGACTGTTCTGGAGCAATCCAGTGCTGAACCTACTAAAACTAAAGAGCTAACAGATGAGTTCTGGCAGCTGCAGACTGCCAGAACTGGTGGGGCAGAAGGGCTCACAAAGGCCAATCATGTCTTCCTCTTACTGCACCTACTCCACATCCTATTGCTGAACATAGCTGCCTGGTTCACTCTTTGGGACGTTGGGACCTCCTTCCTGACTTTTCTCCTCTGTATGCACTATTTAGCACAGCTCAGGCCCAGGCTGGCTGGCTACAGCAATGACTCTGGGCATCTGTCATTCTTCAACACCTTTACATGGAACCACCAGCTACATCATTTTATGATTTGTCACCTAAAGGCAACCCCTAGCAGTCAGTGGGACTGCATGCACCTTTCGCAGCCCTTTTTCTTTGCCTTGGGGGAGATCCTTTCTGAAGAGCTTGGGACATGGAAGAAAAAGTACATGCTTTACAACCACCAGCACAAATACTTCTTCCCAACTGAGCCTCCCGCCTTGTTGCCTCTCTACTTCCATTGGCATATTTTCTATTTCATTATCCAGCAGAAAAATTGGGTGGACTTACCTGAATGATGACTTTCTATACCAGTATCTTCCTCATTTAGGTGGTATTCTTTGGACTAAAAGGCTTTCTGGCCTTTTCTTCATGGTCAGTTCCCTAGAGAGCAACTGATTTGTGTGGGTGACACAAATGAAGCACATCCCCATGTACAATGATAATGACTGCTCCAGCTCCATCTGGCTCCCAGAACATGCAATGTCTACATGTCTGCCTTCAGGGACTAACTTAGTGGACATCTCAAATTCCAAATTTTCTCCACAATGCCTTGATATAGTTACCACAAAGTGGCTTCCCTGATGCAGTCCCTGTGTGCCATCATGGCATAAAGTACTAGTCCAAGCCCCTGCTCTCAGCCTTCATCCACATTATCTACTCACTGAAGGAGTCTGTCTAGATGCTTATCTTTGCCAATAAAAACATGCCCTCATCTGAAAGAGGAGCCTCTAAAGTCAAAGCAGAAGGATCTTGAGGGGAAAATACCACCACAGTTCCAATATTCAGAGAGAGTGGGTTTGGGGAAGTAAATATTCTGACTCAAACCCTTCCCCCTTTCAATTCACAGATGTAAGACTCCAAAGCAGGGTTTGGAGGGAGTGGAGCATGAAAGCCTCCCTTCCCCCCACCCAAGGGAAGGAAGGAGCTGTTGCAGCACAGATGTGACAGTTTTGTTGTTTCCTTTTTCTAGTTTGGCAGGTGCAGATGGTTGTTGGCAAAGAGAGTCAGGGGGTTGTTAGAAGAATATGGAATATCTACTAAGCCCAGAATCAGGAAGAGATGTAGCACTAAAATTCCACTCCACACGGGTAAGGGGTGAGCCCCTCTCTGGTCCACTTCTCAGAGCCTTCTCAGTCCTCACTTGCAAATCTCAGAGATTCACAGGCTGGTAGGGGATAGAGTAGCTGAACCTCTTGAAAACAATTCTGAGCAAGGTTTTGAACAAGATTAGAATCCTGAAGCTTGGCACAATGCAGTGCCTAGGAGCCCAGCCAGCCCAATATCTAGAGCTAGGTGTGACCTATATCTGCCTCAGTCTCCCAAAGAAGCTATTTTTCCACTTTCAGAAGCAGGCAGGGCAAGGCCCAGGACTGTGGTATTGGAGACATCTGGCCCTGAAGGACCTTGGCACTACTGATTTGGATCTCATACTCCATCTAGGGTACTGAGGGAGTATCAGGTCTTAAGTCCCACCAAAACAGCTGGTAGAGAGTTGTTAGCAATTAAAAATCCCGTCAGCTTTTGATTTACCTCTTCTAACCAACACTCAACAAACAAAACACTTTCAGGACAGGGGGTCCAGTTCTTGTTCCAAACACAAGTGAGCAGGTATGGCAAACTAACTTTTTCCCTCCCTAGGAGAAAAAAGGAGGGCTTTCTAATAATTTCCCTTTGTTCCCTACCTACAGTTCCAAGTTTAATAAAATAGCAGTCATTGAGGACAAGTGACCAAGTTGGAAGATACTGAATTGCCAGTCATGAAGAAAACACAACTCAGCCATAAAGAATTTCAAGGCTATAAGAAAATTTCTAAATTAGGTTACATATAATTATTTCATAGTTCTAAACCAGAAATAGGAAGATAAAAACAGAAAAGTTTGTGACCATCATTGCTGTTGTTAGGCATTTTACTCTCTCAGCTCTCATCAAATATCTTTCTCTGCTGGAGACCAGGCAGGAATTTAGGATAATGTCTTACAAAGCATTATCAGTTTAATACTGAAATACACATTTTTCATCTCCTTATTCTCAAAGATAAAAATAGTTTAATCTATCTCTAGAGATTAAACATAGGAATGTGCCCCAGGAGTCTTGCCTTCCACACTAACAGCCTTTCAGTCCAGGTGAGGGGATTATTTATTTGCCTGTTCATCAGCATCTCCTCTAAGCATATTGAGCATTCTGGACACTGGGAGTAGAGAACTTTGAACTACAAGGAAAAGCAGAGCCCTAGAAGAGATTATATTTAATTTCAGGAAAGAATGGCAAACAATCAGGGAGATGAGTATTCTTTTTCTTTTTTTAAGATTTTTTTATTTAATTGAGAGAGAGTAAGAAAGAGAGCATGTGAACAGGAGTAGGGAGAGGGCCAAAGGGAGAGAGAGAAGCAGAATCCCTGCTCAGCAGGGAGACTGATGCAGAACTCTATCCAGGGACCCCAGGATAATGACATAAGCCAAAAGTAGATGCTTAATATACTGAGCCACCCAGGCACTCAGGTGACTGAGTGTTCTAAGGTATGTTAGGGGGTTAGAGGAACCACTTAGGTTAGAGGGGTTAGAGGATGTGGAGATTACTTAGAGGTTTGTTAAAACAAAGACAAAAAGATTAAACACACACACCCATACACACACAGAAAGCAGCTTTCAGAAAAGTTCAGATCTTTCCATTTGGGCAGAACTTGATTCAAAAAAAAAGAGCCTGGATAGAAAAATTAGAAGCAGAATGGAAGTGTTCTGCTTCTGTTGGCTTCCTCATTCAAGAATTAGTGCTGATCACAATGTCCACAATAGCCAAACTATGGAAAGAACCTAGATGTCCATCAACAGATGAATGGATAAAGAAGATGTGGTATATATATATATACAATGGAATACTATGCAGCCATCAAAAGAAATGAAATCTTGCCATTTGCAATGACGTGGATGGAACTAGAGCGTATCATGCTTAGCGAAATAAGTCAATCAGAGAAAGACAACTATCATATGATCTCCCTGATATGAGGAAGTGGAGATGCAATATGGGGGGTTTAGGGAGTAGGAAAAGAATAAATGAAACAAGATGGGATCAGGAAGGAGACAAACCATAAAAGACTGTTACTGTCACAAAACAAACTGAGGGTTGTCAGGGGGAGGAGGGTGGGAGATGGTGGTGGGGTTGTGGACATTGGGAAGGGTATGTGATATGGTGAGTGCTGTGAAGTGTGTCAACCTGGCGATTCACAGACCTATACCCCGGGGCTAATAATTCATTATATGTTTATTAAAAAATTTAAAAGTTTAAAAAAAAATAATTAGTGCTAGTCATTCCCCATCCCTCTATTTCTGGCTACTATGTTGCACCAAACTGTCAAGCCATCTCACTTTGGGCCCAGGCTGCCCAATCTGAGCAAACCCAGTGAGGCTTATTGAGCCAATTCCAGGTCCTCAAAGCATCTCAACCACTGTGACCTTATCTTCTCAGCCTTGACCTGTGTGGTCTCACATGGCTACAAAAGGACAGACCACTGACAAAAGGCTCAGTGTTATAATGGTGATATAACTGATCTCAAATCCAGACATTTTGACAGATGAGAGGTAAAGTCATATCTAGTCCTAGAGTTTATGGCAAAACTAACATTGGAACTAACTTTCTAAAAACTCCAATTTCCATGTTTATCTTTGCTTTTTCTCCCATCTGGTGGGAGGTAGTTTCCTTAATTAGGCCCAATATCAGCATCCTTTTTGTGTATGCCAATTTAGCTACCACATCCCAATGAAGTAAAGTTTAAAAATACAGTTCGGCTCGGGTCATGATCCCAGGGTTCTGGGATCGAGCCCCGCGTCGGGCTCTCTGCTCCGCAGGGAACCTGCTTTCTCCCCTCTCTCTCTCTGCCTGCCTCTCTGCCTACTTGTGCTTTCTCTCTCTCTGTCAAATGAATAAAATCTTTAAAAAAAAAAAACAGTTAATTTTTACCAAAAAGACATAAAAAAATAAAAATAAGTAAATAAATAAAAAGAATAAAACAAATAACAATAGCAACAAAAACAAGATATGAAGGTCTCAAATCAAAATACATAAGAGTTAATCAAAGAAAAATGTCTGGAGTCTTCATGGCTTGCTTCCTACCTGATCAACCTCAAATAAATCTGGCCAGTTGACAAACCCTGTTTACATAGAATGGTTCTAAAAAGTATTGAATTTCACACTCAAAGTAGATAGTTTTTATGGTATATAAATTGCACATCATTTAAAGCTGTTTAAAGAAACAATAGACTTGGTGCAGTCACTATGGAAAACAGTATGGAAGTTCCTCAAAAAATTAAAAATGGAAGGACCATATGATCAGTAATGCCACTGCTGGGTGTTTACCCAAAGAATATGAAAACACTAATTGAAGGAATATATGCATGCCTATGTTTATTACAGCATTAAGAATAATAGCTGGGGTGCCTGTGTGGCTCAGTCATGTAAGCATCTGCCTTTGGCTCAGGTCATGATCAGAGGGTCCTGGGATCGAGCCCCATGTTGGGCTCCCTGCTCAGCAGGAAGCCTGTTTCTACCTCTGCCTCCACTCCCCCTGCTTGTGTTTTCTCTCTCTCTCTCTCTCTCTCTGACAAACAAAATCTTAAAAAAAAAAAAAAAGAAGAACAGTAACCAAACTATAGAAGCAGCCTATGTGTCCACCAATAAATGAAGGGATAAAGAAGATGTGGTGTGTGTCTCTCTCTCTCTCTCTCTCTCACACACACACACACACACACACACACATAATAGAATATTACTCAGTCATAAACAAGAATGAAATCTTGTCCTTTGCAACAACATGGATGGATCTAGAGGGTATAATGCTATAAGTCAATCAGAGAAATATAAATACCACATGACTTCACTCATATGTGGAATTTAAGAAACAAAACAAATGAACAAAGAAAGAGACAAACCAAAAATTAGGCTCTTAACTACAGAAAACAGACTGATGGTTAATAGATGGGAGATGAGTAAGGAATAGGTGAAATAGATAAAGGAGATTTTTTTTAAGATTTCATTTATTTGAGAGAGAGCAAGAGCTAGAGCAGGGGAAGGGGCTAAGGGAGAGGGAGAAGCATATTCCATGCTAAATGAGGAGCGTGATGTGGAGCTCCATCCCAGGACCCCAGGATCATGACCTAAGCTGAAGGCAGAGGCTTAACTTAACTGACCAGCTTAACTGACCTGTTCTCAGGTGCCACATGAAGGGGATTAAGAGTACACTGATCATGAGTAGCACAGAGTAATGTACAGAATTATTGAATTGCTATTTTGTACATACACCTGAAACTAATATAGCACATATGTTAACTATAATGAAAATAAATAAATATTTTAAAAATAAAAATTAAAAAATAAAAAGGCAGTAAACTAATTGAAAACAAGCATTAAGGCAAGAGTGCATGGAAGGAAGATTTTATTTAAGGCTACTACAGTGGGGGAGAGAGGCCAGAACTCATTCTGAATTCAGCTACACTAAAATAAAGGATGAGGGAGTTTTTAAGAGCTGGAAGGATCATAGGCCATTTGTGCTAACTGAGCTTACTAAAAAGAAAGTAAGCCTTCTCATATCTTCAGGACAGGAAAAGTTTTATTACTTGGAGCAAGATGTTCACTCAGAATTAAGCTCCTATCCACCTACAGCTTAAGGGACTGGAACACCGTCTTCCTTGATGATTATTTTCAAAAGGGGTCCCCAGTTTCTTAAGAAAGGCCTACCCAGCTTGTAAAACTGGCAAGAGTCTTCTTAAAATTATTTACATCACAAAGGGGCAGAAAGAATTTACAACTATAAATTTTCTAACTGGTCAGAGTCTGGAGGCGAGAAGTCGTCTGTCTCAAGTTTACTCAAGCTGAAGGAGAACTTTAAGTCCTCTTGTTCTCAAACAAACCAATAAAAGAGAAATCATTGAGGCAGGGGACAAGAAGACAAAAATGTTAACTATTTAAAAGCTTTTGGAATTAATTTTTGCATAAATATTTATTAAATCATTGTACCCCTAAAACAAAAACTGAAAAATCAGAATACAATAGTCATCTCCTGGCCAAAATAAAAATAATAATAAAGAATTTCATTAAGTTGTAAAAATTTCAGAATAAAGATGGGGAAAAGAGAACAATATAATAGAAAATATTACTCTATTATTTATCTGGACCCTTCAAATTCCCAAAAGCTATAAACACAAATGTGCTGAAAGCAGGACACAGAAACCAAATTCCATTACTAAGGAAAACTTGGGTAGTAAAAACTGTCAGTTTATATTATATCACTTTATCTTTCACAATACTTTCCACAAAAAAAAAGAACCCCCAAAAAAGACAAAAAAAACACCATCTCATTTTCCTATGTGGGGTCAAGGAATAGTCTGGAAGAACAGATGCTACAGACAACTGGGATGAATTTACTTTTAAGAAGTAGGAAACTACAGAGAAAAGCTTGAGTATTTTGTTAGACTTTTACATATTTGTTTTTGAATTACTAAATAAGCACCTGTAATATTTTTCATTACACATTACCTGTGACTTGGCCTCTAAAAATACTGATCACAATGTGGTTTTGTCAAATACAACAAATATAAAGGGAGAAGGGTTAAATTAGGTTTCTAAAGTCACTGTTAATTAAAATGCTTTGATTAAGCTTTATACATCTTTGGCATCATGTTATTTCACTTTTAATATTCTTTTCCTTTTTGCTTTTGGTCTCCTGTTTTTTGAACAAAGAAATGTAATGGAAAAAAAAATAATTACATTAGGTTAAAAGGAAGTCACAAAATAATCAAGAATTTCTAACTGTAAAAATCCATATTAACTTTGTTGCTGTTTGAAATCTGGGGACTTCCCTTGTATTATACAGGTAGAAGCCAGAAAATTATAATTTAATATACATTATAAACACATGTTAGGCACCTGGGTGGCTCAGTCAGTTAAGCATCAGCCTTTGGTTCAGGTCATGATCCAGGGGTCCAGGGATGGAGTCCTGAGTAGGGTTCCCTGCTCTGCGGAAATCTACCTCTCCTTCTGCCCTTCCCCCCACCAGCCCCAGATAGTGCATTCTGTCTTTCTTGTTCTCTCAAATAAATAAATAAAATCTTTAAAAATAAATAAACATGAGTCATGTTAGGTTAGAAAACTTGATCAATGATGATTAAAAAACAAAAACACAACAAACAAATGAACAAAAACAATTATGCCAAAGTTGACAGTTACCAGAAAACTTGTTTCCCTAGTGGATCAGTTTTGGGTGGCCAAGAGACACCACATCTGTGAATCTAGTTAATAAGTGGGTATTGGAGGGGAGAAAGGCATGAATGATAGTTCTTGAGAGTAGTGAAATCCAAGAGACATGAAGCCTATGAATCTAATTTAAAAGTTTAGAAATGGGGATGGGGAGAAATTCTTACAGATATCCAAAGTCTATAAGAATAATCAAGCAAGGGGCATCTGGGTGGCTCAGTGGGTTGAGCCTCTGCCTTCGGCTCGGGTCATGATCCCAGGGTCCTGGGATTGAGCCCCGCATCGGGCTCTCTGCTCAGCAGGGACCCTGCTTCCTCCTCTCTGCCTCTCTGCCTACTTGTGATCTCTGCCTGTCAAATAAATAAATAAAATCTTAAAAAAAAAAAAAAAGAAGAATCAAGCATGAAAAAAAAAAAAAAGCAATGGTGGGTTTCTGATTAATCTCGGGGTTCTGGGACCAAAAGGAATTGGAAAGCATGAACGAAGGCATGGGGTTCTGGCATCAGGGAAGTGGCATTAGAACCTTGGTGAAAATATGGGTGCCAAAGGAGAAAAGAGGATATTTATATATGAATACATATTTATGCATATTTAAACTCTGAGGCAAAGGCTCTTTTATCCCTGCCCTGGGCATTATAAAGGCCAGACGGTAAGCACACTGAATTCATGGGTAGGAACAGAATACGTGACAGAACACATGAACACATAGCAAAAGCAAGAAATTTTTGTCAGCCTATATTCCTCATGTGTTTAGATGAGGCATTCATTCCAGATGAAAATCAGAATAAAATCACATATTCCACAAACTGACATATACATTAGTACAGGCTAAAACAACATAAGTATTTTAATATATCAGTTAAATAAGTAACTTGAGAATATTAAAGATTGGCAAATTCAAACATTCCTTATCTGGATAATTTTGTAGATTAAGTGGATATGCTAAACTATGTAACTGCTGGGACAGAGCTCCATAAACATTTACCAAGAAATGTAGCTTCACTTCTTTCAGCCTAAATGTTTTAAACAAGATTTAGCCTAAGTTAAAGTAATGACCAGCTGATTTCACTATATTATTTTTTCATCAATCCTTGCCTAGAAAAATGATAGAATCTCATACTAACCTCTGAGCTACTTGAATTTTTATTTAGGGAACATATCTAGGCTAATAAGTAAGATCAAACAACACAATTTTTTTCATCTTATAGTCAATGGATTTCTTTGCCAATGTTCTACCTGTGCTGTTTGCTGACAAGCTCTTCCTAAGGCTTAGCCTGCATGTGGGAATCAGGAAGAAGCATTAGCTATAGCCCTCTTCATACTTGCACTAAACAACATAGCAGAGAAGAAAAAGTGAACCAAGTTTCATAATGACTCTGTCATTAGATTTTAGGGAACCAAAGATATTGATTAACCTATATTTTAACCCTGACTGCACAGTGGAATCATGTGCCATCACGTCTAAATTCAATTAATAATTTTAAGGTGTGTTACCCAGATGAGGGAATGTTCCTAAAAATGTCTCCTGTGATTCTCCTGTGCAATAGGTTTAGAACCACTGGGTCAAGAGCCTTTTCATAGGGTTCAGAGTTTTGGATTCAAACCTTTGTTCATCCTCCTAAAATTTCTTTGATTTAAGCAAGTCATTTCACTCATCTGAGTCCGTTTTCTTATCTATATAAAATATCTACTTTTCAGGATTGATAGAGGGGTTAAATGAGATCATCTTTTTAGGCTCTAGAGGCTGGAGCACTGTAAGCTCTCAATAAATGACAACGGAATTTTGGTTTTAGGTGGAACCTAAAAACCCATAATAATAATACTATTATTCGTGTACTTTCTTTGAGGTATTGAGCAGTAGTACATAGTTGTATTTTTATGAAAACAACATCAACATACATACCCTCGTACGGGAGGAAAAAAATCTTTTTCTTCTATTCTTTTAAGTTCTTGACTGGGCCTTCTAAAACAAAAGACAGATTAATAAAAGCAAAGCATATAAATTAAGTTTTATGTAACATGAGAACCTTCATAAGGAAAAGAAGACCTAAAGAAAATAGTTAAGCCTGGGTGTTTTGTGCTAGGTTTGTTGAAGGCTTGAAGGTTGTGGAAAGATAAGGTAGAACAAGGAGTATGAACTAACTGTAGTAAATGGGGAAACTGAGCAAAGCCATTCCTTCCGATTCCTCTCTGTGCCCCTTGATCTTCAGAGATAAGGATGCTCCTTTCATCCTGATATAGAGAGGAAGATCAGAAAGTCTTTCTTGCACATGCCATTTTTCAAATTCCTTCTCTTTGTAGAAAGCAAGATGACAAGGTGCCCCATTTTCGGGTAGTTTGTCCTGAAACATACCACACCTAAATAAATATTCTCATTTCAATTGACCTTTTTGGTAAGAATGAGTTTACATGCTAAGGAAGTTGGCAGGAGGTGCCTGAAGAGGAGAGAAGCATATTTGAATAAATATAATTATGTATCCTAGAATCTATTTATCAAAGATGAAGCCAAAGGAAAAAAACTATAGAAACCCAAAGAAAAATCCAGTGCCTGCCTCCAGAGAAAAGAATATTTACTTTACCAGATAACATGCTTTCTACTATTTTTTATAATGAAACTAATCACCCTTTCAGTTATAATGGATAACTTTACCTATTTTAGAAACCAATGTGATCATTGAAGCTCTCTTAGATAGTTTTAACAAAATCATCAATAAAGATGGGAAGTACTCTTAGACTTCAGTTAGCATACCAGAAAGCAAGGAAAGTATTTCACACAGAGACAACAGGCAGCAGATTTCCTTATGCAGTGCTGACACTCAGAGTATTTTCTTCCTTTTGGCTGTTATAGAGAGATCACTAACATGCCCCACTGGTCTGAAATGGAAAAGTCAGCAATGGATGAATTAATGTTCAAATCCCCTAAGAGGAGTCTGCAATTCATGTAATATATGTCAACAGAACACAGCAAAAAAAAAAATTCTCTCTGCCGTCTGTGTTTGGACAAAAGTCATTAGATATCTACTGTGCTCCAGCCACAGCAGATAATGCCTATCATTTGTACATAGAGCTTTCCTTCTTGCACAGCAGTGTCCATTGCATTGTCTCGCTTAATCCCAAAACAAGACTGTCACATAGGATGAGAAGCTGTTACCATTTTGTCCCACTGACAGTTGTTACATTGAAAGAGTCAAGCCAATAATGCTGAAATTTAGAATTCTCCTAACTCCCACTCTTGTCATTGCAGAAACCTAAGAAAGAGTTGTCACTGAGAAATTAATGATCTAAGAATAAATCCCAGATTCATGTTCAGGAAGAATGACTCATCATCCACGTCACTCCATTTAAAACTTGGAAAGGTCTGCATTCCTATGGATGAACAGTTGTTTTTCTGTGGAAGAAGTCTCTTTCAATTCTACAGGAGATTATTTTTATGCAAAGACTTTGAAAAACCAACAAACAAAGCCTTTACCAGTAGCTTCTCACCCTCCCAATTAATAGGAATAAACTCTATTCCGAAGATTTTTTTTTCATGCTTTGTCTTCTCATTTTATGACTCTGGCAATTTTTTTTTAACTTTAAACAAATTTTTATTACACAAAGGTTTTCACATAATTGGATATTTCTCTACTTTGTACACAATTATTCTTACTCTCCACAGAAAGGCTGCATCTTAACTTTTCATCTGGTGATGGAAAACACTAAAATCCTGATTTTAATAGAATAGTAGTAAAAATGCCTCAGTGATTTAAGTTGAAAGCAGTACATTGGTATATGGCTCAGTTATCAGGAATGTACAAATGTCTTTTTATTCAAAAATACAAAATAAATCATCTGTAGGAATGGACAATGACAACAGTAGACCATCATATGTTGTCAACTGAAACCAGTGACTGATGGTTATAGTGATTTTCTTAAACATCAGCCAGGCTTTTCTTCAGTCATTTCCTTCAACTGACTTCTCTCAAGTTATGGGTGAGGAGCACAGCGTGGGCTTCCTCTCACAGTTCATTAATAATGGTAAAGCATTGTTCTAGGAATCAGAACATGCCACCTCCCATACCCTTTCCCATTCCACCCATTCCGCCCATCACTGGGTCCTTCTCTTCTTTAGGAATTTCGGTGACTACAACTGCTGCCACAGTTAACAGAGAGGTCACTCCAGCAGCATTCAATAAAGCAGTTCTTACAAACTTTGTTGGGTCAATGATTCCTTTTTCCACCATATTCACAAAATCTCCAAGCATAGCATCATAACCAACTTCTGGGGAACTCTGCATAATTTTCTCAACTATCAATGATCCTTCAACACCTGCATTCTTAGCAATGGTCATTGCAGGAATTTTGAGTGTTCTCTTAATAATTTCCATACCAATTTTTTGATCTTCGTTAGTTGGAGTTAATGAATCCAAGGCTGGAATGCACCGAAGCAGGGCACAAACCCCTCCCAGAACAATGCCTTCTTCAATGGCAGCTCATGTAGCATTGAGCACATCGGTAACTGTCTTTCTTTTCATTCACTTCAACATCACTTGTCCCACCAACCTTCAACACAGCTACACCATCTGAGAGTTTTGCCAAATGTTCATTCAGCTTTTCCTTTTCAAATTCACTAGTTGTAATACCTAACTGCTCAATGATTTCTTGAATACATTTTCAATTTGAGCCTTGTCACCTTTCCTTTTAAAAGCATGGCATCATGTTTGGTTCACAATGACCTCTCCAACTTTTCCTAAGTCATGAGGCCTGAGCATCTTCGAGATTTAGAGTCAATCCTTCTTCCCCAAAACTGCACCACTAGTAGCAATAGCCATGTCTTTAAGCTGATTCTTCTATTGTCACCAAAACCTGGAGCTTTGACTGCCACAATCTGAAGACCAACTTTTAACCTATTCAAAACGAGTGTTCTCAGAGCTTCTCCATCAACATCTTCAGCAATTATGATCAAGGGCTTACGGTGAGCATTGGCAATTTCAAGAGCAGGTACAATGGACTGGATGCTAGAAATTTTCTTTTCACTCAATAGAACATAAGCATCCTGGAATTCACATTTCTGACCTTTTGAGGTATTAATAATGTATGGAGAAATGTAACCTCGATCAAACTTCATGCCTTCAATAATTTCTAATTCATCATTTAGTGTTTTTCCATCCTTTACTGTGATGACACCCTTTCTTCCAACCTTTTTCATTGCATCGGAAATGATGTTGCCAATTTCTTTGTCTCCATTTGCAGAAATGGTAGCAACCTGAGCAATTTTTTCAGGGGTTGTCACGGGTTTAGACTGCTTCTTAAGTTCAGCAATTACAGCATCAACAGCTAACATCACACCTCTCCTGATTTCCACAGGATTAGCACCTTTGCTAATCTTCTCGAAGCCTTCCTTGGCAATAGAGCGTGCCAAGATAGTAGCAGTAGTGATGCCGTCCCCAGCCTCTTCATTTGTGTTACTGGCGAGATCTTGAACAAGTTTAGCGCCAATATTTTTGTAATTATCTTTTAAGTCAATTGACTTTGCTACGGTCACACCATCTTTTGTCACTTTGGGACTTCCCCAACTCTCTTCAATAATCACTGTTCTTCCCTTTGGCCCCATTGTAATGGCTACAGCATTGGCTAAAAGGTCTACACCTTGAAGCATTAAGGCTCAGGCATCTGCACCAAATTTTGTATCTTTGGCATAAGCCCAAGTGAGATGAGGAGCCAGTGCTCTGGACACTGACCTAATTTGGCAAAGGAATGCAGGTAATCAAAGCGCTTCTGTGGGGGCAGCGGTGGAGCGTGAGCACGGTGAGGCAGGTCATCGGAGACTAGTGAGGCCATGACTCTCGAAATTTTTGGAACAAAGCAATTATCTTCAGTTTGCTCTTATCACTCATCATTCTAAAAGTCCTCTTAACAGGTATGGACAAAGTTACCAGTAACTAAGTAAATTTTTAAAAGTTCATTTAAAAAAAGGAATAAAAAATAGGCATATCTTAATTTCTTTATCTAAAAACATGTATATATTTGCCAATATACTGATATAGAACCAAGGTCTTCTCTCTCTCTCTCTTTTTTTTTTTTTTTTTTTGATTAAAGTATAGTTGACACAAAATGTTACATTAGTTTCAGTACCATGGCCTTTTATTTAGTATGAACCTGGGGATTGAAATCCTAAAATATCTTTCTTGCAATAACCCATGAATTCCACCATGCATTTTATTGAAATAGAGTGAAAATCTAAGCACTACCACAATACTCAATGTGCATGCAAATGCTTTGGAAATTTAAGATCTTCCCCAATCTTTTGTAGTTGTCTTGCCCATACATAATTCAGTAGGATTTTTTTTTACCTTTATCATCTTTCTAATGCATTCAACTTAGTCTTTATAGAAATAATACCTTTTTTATTCACACTCAATATCATTAGTTTCTACAATATTTACTTATCATATATAGTTACAGAAATATATACAACTGTCATAAATATGCTTCAGAACCAAAAACTCATTCTTGGCAAGAAAATGACTCAACTGGTGTAGGAAGAAGCAAAGAGGCCTGGTAAAGAATAGTCTAGTAGTTGTGGGCGCTCAGAATATCCTGACCATAGTTAGCATATATTTCCAAAGAATGGAGAATTTAGACTACTTCAGTGAATCGGTATTAAAAAGATAAATTTAAAGAATATCAACTCTATTTCATGAATATCTTAATGTTAATCCAATAATTACCTGCCTTTCCTAACTTGCTTATAAATTCCACAGGAACTGAGCTCTTAGTCCTAAGGTGTATAACACTTAGTTATACACCTCACAAACCAAGGCAAGACATCCAGACTAAATGTATTTTTTTTTTTACTTTAATTCCAGCATAGTTAACGTACAGTGTTATATTAGTTTCAGGTGTACAATATAGTGATTCAACAGTTCCATATATTACACTGTGCTCATCAAGAGAAGTATACACTTAATGCTCTTCACTTATTTCACCCATTCACCCTACCCACCTACCTTCTGGTAGCCCTCTGTTGTCTATAGTTAAGAGTCTGGTTTCTTTGGGGGGATGCGGAATCTGTTTTTGATTTTCCTTTTCTTTTTTTTGTGATTTTTGTTTTTTAAAATCCACATATGGGTGAAATCACATGGTCTTGCCTTTCTCTGGCAGACTTATTTCACTTGGCATTATACTCTCTAGATCCATCCATGCTGCTGCAAATGGCAAGATTTCATTCTCTTTTATGGTTTGAACAATATTCTTATATATATAAGATATTATAAGAATATTATTCATATATATTATATACTTATATATATGCCATGTATATAATATATATATTATATATATATATATATATAATAATCTTCCACTTCTTCTTTATTCATTCCTCTATCAATGGATACTTGGACTGCTTCCACAGTTTGGCTTATTGTTAAGTAATGCCACAATAAACATAGTAGGGCATACATCCCTTCAACTTAGTGTTTCACATTCTTTAGGTAAATACCCAGTAATTGTAATTACTGGATTGTAGGGTAATTTATTTTAAATTTTTTGAGGAACCTCAAGACTGTCTTAAACAGTGGCTATGCTAGTTTGCATTCCCACCAACAACAGACAAGGGTTTTTTTCCACATCCTCACCAATATTTCTTGTTCCTTGGGTTTTTTATTTTGCCATTTTTGAAAAGTGTGAGGTAATATATCATTATAGTTTTGATTTACCTCTTCCTGATGATCAGTGATGTTGAGCATATTTTTATTGTTCTGTTGGCCATCTGCATGTCTTCTTTGGAGAAATGTCTGTTCATATCTTTAACCATTTTTAATGGGATTAATTTTTAGTGTTGAGTTGCATAAGTTTTTGTATATTTTAGGTACTAACCCTTTATCAGATACGTCATTTGCAAATATTTTCTCCACTTCTGTAGGTTGTCTTTTAGTTATTTTGTTGCTTCCTTTGTCATACAGAGGCTTTTTCTTTTGATATAGTCCCAAGAGTTTATTTTTTCTTTTGTTTCCCTTGTCTCAAGAGACATACCTAGAAAGATGTTGTAATAGTCCATAACAGAGAAATCACTGCCTGTGGTCTCTTCTAGGATTTTTATGGTTTCAGATCTGACATTTAGGTATTGATTCCATTTTGAATTTATTATTGTATGTGGTATAAATGGTCCATTTTATTTTTCATGTAGCTGTCCAGTTCCCCCAACACAATTTGTTGAAGACATTATCTTTTCCCATTGTACATTTTTGCCTCTTTTATGAAAGATTAATTGACCATATACTTGTGGGTTTATTTCTGGACTTTCTATTATGTTCCATTGATATATGTGTCTATTTTTTTATGTGTCTATTTTTGTGCCAGTACCATACTGTCTTGATTACTACAGCCTCATAATACAACTTGAAGTCTGAAATTGTGACACCTCTGGTTTTTTTGTTTGTTTTGTTTGTTTGTTTGTTTTCTTTTTTAAGATTGCTGTGGTAATTCTTGGTGTATTGTAGTTCCATACAAATTTTAGAATTGTTTTAGTTCTGTCAAAAATATTGTTGGTTTTAACAAGGATTGCCTTAAATATGTAGATTGCTTTGGGTAGTATAGACATTTTAACAATATTTTTTCTTTCAGTTTATGAGCATGGAATTTCTTCTCATTTCTTTGTGGGTGTCTTCAACTTCTTTCATCCAGTGTTATCTAGTTTTCAAAGCATATGTCTTTTTGCCTCTTTGGTTGGGTTTAGTCCTAGATATATAAATTATTTTGGATGTAATTATAAATGGGATTTATTTTCTTAATTTCTCTTTCTGCTGCCTTATTATTGATGTATAGAATGCTATGATTTCTGTCCATTGATAATGTATACTACAACTTTACCGAATTCCTTTATCTGTTTTCATAGTTGGAGTAGTTGGAGGAGTAGTTGGAGACTCCATAGGTGGAGTCTTTGGGGTTTTCTATATATAGTATCATGTCATCCACAAATAGTGACAGTTCTACTTCTTCCTTACCCATCTAGATGCCTTTTATTCCTTTTATTCCGATTGCTCTGGCTAGGACTTCCAGTACTATGTTGAATAGAAGTGGTGAGAATGGACATGCTTGTCTTGTTCCTGACCTTGGGAGAAAAGCTCTCCATTTTTTAACCATTAAGTATGACATTTTTTTCATACAAGGCTTTATTATGGTGAGATATATTCCCTTTATTTTTTTAAATTTAATTTCATTTTTTCAGTGTTCCAAGATTCACTGTTTATGCACCACACCCAGTGCTCCATGCAATACTTGTCCTCCTTAATACTCACCACCAGACTCACCCATCCCCCAATCCCCCTTCCAAAACCCTCAGTTTATTTCTCAGAGTCCACAAAAACCTATTTTGTTGAGGGTTTTTTCATAAGTGGATATCCTTTGTCAAATGCATTGTCCACATCTACTGAAATGATCATATGGTGTTTATCCTGGCTCTTGTTGATGTGATGTATCACAACAATTAATTCGTGAATATTGAATGACCCTTGCATCCAGGAATAAATCCCACTTGAGCACGGCAAATGATTATTTTAATGTATTGTTGGATTTGGGTTGCCTACATTTTGTTGAGGATTTTGCATCTATGTTCATCAAAGATATTGGCCTGTAGTTCTCTCTTTTTCTGGTGTCTTTATCTAATTTCAGTATCAGGGTAATTCTGGCTTCATAGAATGCATTTGGAAACCTACCTTCCTCTTCTATTTTTTGAAGAAGTTTAAGAAGAATAGGTATTAACTCTTCTTTAAATGTGTGGTAAAATTCACCTGTGAAGCCATCTGGTCCTGGACTTTTGTTTGCTTGGAGTTTGTTTTTTTTTTTTTAATTACTGATTCAGTTTCATTGCTGGCTATCAGTCTGCTCAAATTTTCTACTTCTTCCTGCTTCAACTTTGGAAGGTTTTATGTTTCTAAGAATTCATCCACTTCTTCTAAATTGTCCAATTTTTTGGCATGTAATTTTTCATAATATTCTCTTAAAATCCTTTGTATTTCAGTGGTGTCAGTTGGTATTTCTCATCTTTCATTTGTAACTTTGAGTCCTCTCTATTATTTTAAAGATCCAGCTCTTTTTTTTATTGGGTTTTTTTGTGTTTTTTGTGTTTTTGTTTTGTTGTTGTTGTTTTGTTTTGTTTTGTTTTTAGTTTTAGTTTCTGTATCATTTATTTCTGCTTTAACCTTTATTATTTCCTTTTTTCTGCTGGTTTTAGGTTTTGTTGTTCTTTTTCACATCCTTTAAGTGTAAGGTTAGTTTTGTTTTCTTTGAGATTGTTCTTCTTGAAGAAAGAATGTATTGCTCTAAACTTCCCTCTTAGAACTGCATTTGCTGCATTCTAAAGGTTTTCAACTATTGTTGTTTTTTTTTTTTATCCATGTAATTTGTGATTTCTTCTTTGATTTCCTGGTTGGCCCATTCATTGTTTATTAACATGTTATTTAACTTCCATGTATCTGTGCTCTTTCCATATTTTTTCTTATGGTTTATTTCTAGTTTTCAGTGCTGTGGTCCAAAAAGATGCATGGTATGACTTTGATCTTTTTTACTTTGTTGCACCTTGTTTTGTGGCCCAATGTGTGATCTATTCTGGAGAATGTTTCATGGGCACTTGAAAAGAAAGAATATTCTGCTCTTTTATGGAGTGTTCTAAATATATCCATTAAATCCATCTGATTTAATGTGTCATTCAAAGCCAGTGTTTCTTTGTGAATTTTCTGTCTAGATGATCGATGTTCCATCCATTGATGTAAGAGGGGTGTTAAAATTCCCTACTATTATTGTATTACTATCAGTTAGTTCTTTATGTTTGTTTTTAACAGTTTTATGTATTTGTGTGCTCCCATATTGGGGACATAAATATTTATAATTTTTATATCTTCTTGTTGGATTAAATAAAATATAATTTATCATTTTTATAGTGTCCTTCTTTGTCTGTTACAGTGTTTATTTTAAAGTCTACTTTATCCAATATAAGTTTTGTTATCTCCACTTTCTTTTGACATCCATTTGCATGATGAATATTTCTCACTCCCCTCACACTCAATCTGCAGGTGTATTTAGGTCTAAAATGAGTCTCTTGTAGGCAGCATACAGATGAGTCTTGTTTTTTTTATTCATTCTGTCACCTTATATCTTGATTGGAGTGTTTAGTCCATTAAATTCCAAGTAACTATTGATAAATATGTATTTATTGACATTTCATTATTTGCTTTGTTGCTTCTGTATTCCTCTGATCCTTTCTTCTTTTGCTTTCTTTTCTCAAGTTGGCTTCCTTTAGTGATATACTTGGATTCCTTTCTCTCTCTCTCTCTCTCTCTCTTTTTTTTTTTTTTGCATATCTACTATTGGTTTTTGATTAATGGTTACCATTAGGTATGTATACATATCTTCTGCATATAACAGTCTATATTACGTTGATGGAACTTAAGTTTGAACCCATTCTTTACTCCTCCTCACTCCATGTTATTGGTATATGGTGTTATACTTTACATCCTTTTATTTTGTGAGTCCCTTTACTGATTTTTACAGATCTATTTATTTTTACTGTAATGCTTCCTACTTTTTTTTACTCCCTTTATGATCTTTCCTTTCCACTCGAAGAGTCCCCTTTAACATTTCTTGTAAGGTTAGTAAGGAAGATAACTTCTTTAGCTTTTGTTTGTCTTTGAAACCCTTATCTCTCCCTCTATCCTGAATGATAGCCTTGGCGGATAGAGTATTCTTGGCTAATTTTTTTTTTCCTTTCAGCACTTTGAATATATTATGTCACTTATATCAGGCCTGCAAATTTTCTGCTGAACAATCTACTGATAGGCTAATGGAATTTCACTTGTATGTAACTGTCTTCTTTTCACTTGATGCTTTTAATATTCTTTTTTTATCACTATATTTTGCTATTTTAATTGCTATGTGTCTTCATCTTGACCTCCCTGGGTTGATTTTGTTGGGGTCTCTTGTGCCTCCTGGGTCTGGATATCTGTTTCCTTCCCCAGATTAGAGAAGTTTCTGATTATTTCTTCAAATAAATTGTTTGTCCTTTTCACTCTCTCTTCTTCTGGGATCACTATAATATGAATGTTATTACATTTTATGGAGTTGCTGAGTTCCCTAAGCCAATCCTCATTCTATATACTTTTTTTTTTATTACTGCTCAGCTTGATTACTTTCCATTACTCTGTCCTCCAAGTCCCTATTTTTTCCTCTGCTTCCTCTAGCTTGCTATTTATTCCATTTAGTGTATTTTTAATTTCATTTATTGTGTTCTACATCTTTGAATTTTTCTTTTTCATGTTTTCTCTCTTTGTTAAGGATTTCACTGATCTCTTAAGTCCAATGAGTATCTTTATGAACATTACATTTTCTACCAAGCATACTATTTATCTGTTTCACTTAGTTTTCTCCTGCTGTTGTTTTGTCCTGTCCTTTCACTTGGGGCATATTCCTCTGTCTCTTCATTTTGTCTAATTCTTTGTATCTCTTTCTCTGTGTTATAGAAGTCAGCTATGTCTCCTGCTCTTGTAAGTAATGACCTTATGAAGAAGAGAGTCTATAGTGCCTTGCAAAACAATGTCTTCTGTTCACCAGAATAAGCACTTTGGGAGTGTATCATATGCGTGTTGTATATACCTAGCTGTTGTGTCCTGGTCACTTTTTCCTTCAGTCCTGTCATCTGCAGAGGCTGTCTTTTTCTGTGGTGGGCAGTATTTGGCCTCTGGTCAGAGTGGGGCATGCTTTTTTCACAAGGTACCCTTTGATCTGCTTGCAAAATGAGAACTGACACCAAAACAGGACCCCATGGACAGGGTGCACACTTTTAACAAGATGCACCTCAGACTTCACAGTACCTGCTGCTGCCACTGCTTCTAGGACCAAGGCTTCATACAACAGAAGAGTCAGGAGATGTGGTAACAGCAAGGTTTGCACTGGTCTTCTAGGAGAGAGGACCTACAGTGCCTGGACTGAGGCAAATGTGACTTGGAAGGGCAGATCCACAGAAGTACATGGGGCAAGTCTTGGTGTCAGCAAGTTAGAAAATGTTGTTACCACCCTGGTTCCCACAGGTGACCCAGTGTTTATTTTGTTTATACTAAGGCCTGGGGAAAGGAGATGGTGCCTAAAAGCTTTTTGTTCCTTGGAGAAGTCCTTCTATAAAATTTACCCCTCCAGGACATGCTCTGAGATGCATAAATAACTGCCCCTCCCTGTGCCCTGGGAGTTTTTTAAACTGCTGCTTCTACACTGAAACTCAAAGGTCTATTTACCATGCTGTCTCTGAGGCCAGGGACTCAGCTTCTTATTGTTCCAGGGCTCTTCCAAAGTCAAGCCCTCCAATTTTTAAGATTCCAAGTTTTAAGTCCTGCTGGTTGTAAGAACTCATGAAATTGGCCTCTCTATTTTTCAAAGCCAAATGGTACAGGGATTCATCTTCTCCACTGTGATAGTCTGTTCCTTGACCTTCTCCACATCCACAGCTACTTCACCCAACCTTGGTTCCCTGCTCCTCTGACCCCTGGGCCCCTGTCCATTCCCTTCCCCACACCATTTCTGCCTTTCCTACACTTTTCAATGGGCCACTTCTCTACCTTTAGTTGTCAACTTTGTTCTTCCAGTCTTTGGATCATTTTCTGGATTATATATGCTGATATAAATGTTATCTAGTTGTATCCATGGAGTGAGGTGCACTTATGGTCCTCTTAATCCATCATCTTAGTAAAATGTATTTTAAAAGTGAAAACATCAGCAAATCATATAGGTAGTCAATCTACATGACTATAAAGCTGCAGGGTTCTATTTTCTTTTTTTTTTTTTAATTTTTTTAATTTATTTTCAGCATAACAGTATTCATTGTTTTTGCACCATACCCAGTGCTCCATGCCATACGTGCCCTCTCCAATACCCACCACCTGGTTCCCCCAATCTCCCATCCCCCACCCCTTCAAAACCCTCAGATTGTTTTTCAGAGTCCATAGTCTCTCATGGTTCACCTCCCTTTCCAATTTCCCTCAACTCCCTTCTCCTCTCTAACTCCCCTTGTCCTCCATGATATTTGTTATGCTCCACAAATAAGTGAAACCATATGATAATTGACTCTCTCTGCTTGACTTATTTCACTCAGCATAATCTCTTCCAGTCCCGTCCATGTTGCTACAAAAGTTTGGTATTCATCCTTTCTGATGGAGACATAATACTCTGCAGGGTTGTATTTTCAAATTTATTTTATATTTCTGTTTCTAAAATCCAAATGATATTATGCTTAAATATGCTTTAAAATGCATTAATAGGGGCACCTGGGTGGCTCAGTGTGTTAACCCTCTGCCTTTGGCTCAGATCCTAGTGTCAGGGTCCTGAGATCGAGCCTCCCATTGGGTTCTCTGCTCAGCAGGGAGCCTGCTTCCCACTCTCTTTGCCTATCTCTCTGCCTACTTGTGATCTCTCTCTGTCAAATAAATAAATAAAATCTTTTAAAAAATAAAATAAAATAATAAAATGAAATAAAATGCATTAATAATTAGCTTGGACTGTAACTGAGGGCAGACTGAAGCAGATGCAAGTTTGTAAATGATCTGGAAACCTTTTAGGACCATTGCTAACAGAACCAGCAGAGCGATATTTAATGTGTAAGCCATATCTTTATTTTTAAATTAGCAATAACACACTAACTATGGTAAAAGAACATTGAAATGAACTGCAGGGAAGCTAGTGATTGTGGTGATAAAAAAAAATTATAAGAGGATTCACACAGAAGAACAATCTATGCAACTGTTTCTTCCTCTTCCTATTGTATCAAAGGAAAAAGAGTTTGTAGGAAGAGAACAGAAACCTTCCAGCAGATGATCAGAAATAATAAAATACCTGAGAAGACCTGTCTCTGCCAACCCATAACCTAGAAGAGTGAGTAAGGCTTTTCTGACTGTAATTGGAAAGCAGCTGCTAGCTAGGATTCCTGGAAATATACAACCTAAAATTAAGATACTTTCAGAACAAGTTGTATTATTTAAGTCTGAACAGAAGTAGCATGAGACAAATAAGGAGACATAAACAAAACTTGAGGTTTTCTTATTAATTTTCAACTAGTGTTCACATCTTTAAATCTTGCATTTTATTGTGTATCAAAATGTTAAAAGTTTATATTACCATCAATCATTGATTATATTAATTAAGAGTTCTATTTTCATGTCGAAATTCTGAGTAGAAATGTGGAATCTTCTCTCTATCACTGTTCAAATTGGGAGCCTGACTTTTCAAAGATATAAGTGAGCTTTGACGATTATGCAGTAAAAAGATTACCCTAATTCCAGACAAAATCATGAAAGTCAACAGCTTCCGGAGTTGTAAAGTCCAGACAAAAACATGAAAGAATCATCATACAGATCTTTTAATGATTCATTAAATTTTTTACTTATGTTCTTCAGAAACTTCTAGTTTAATTA
The DNA here is from genome assembly GCF_009829155.1 of Mustela erminea. NCBI lineage: Eukaryota > Metazoa > Chordata > Mammalia > Carnivora > Mustelidae > Mustela > Mustela erminea. The sequence goes on along the minus strand of NC_045615.1, from coordinate 6,910,420 downwards.
AACGGAAGTATTTCTCATTTAGAACACAGTCCTTAGCCCTAACTCTACTTGTTTTAACTAAAAAATAGAATGCAGACCTGCCAATATACCTATTTCACATTCACCTCACTCACCACACACACACACACACACACACACACACACACACACACACACACTTCATTTCTTCAAATTAAATATCTTCAATATCCCCTAAAGTTCTTCTGTGGTGTGGTACCAACTCCTTCCTGGTCACACACTTTAAATGTTCTCAACTTGTACGTGTTCTTCCTAAACTGTAGCACTTAGGCTTGAAGCAGTTAGGAAAGCATGGCTTGATACCCAGAAAAGAGAATGGCAATGCCTCCATTATTCTCTGAAACTACATTCCTATTAATTTAGCCAAAACTGTAGTAGCCTCCATGACAATCATATCAGACAGATGATTCATATCAAATGTATTGTCAACCAAAAATTTCAGTTCCTTGCAAAATCAAGTTCTCTGTCCAAACCACACCTTCAGAGGGTTTGAGACTTAAAGTGTGGAATTTTACTTTCATCTTCTAAAAGTAATCTGATTATATCTAAAATAATATTATAATATGATCATTTTAATTTTTTATTTGAATTGAAGTTAGTTAATGTATAGTGCAGTATTGGTTTCAGGAATAGAATTGTTGATTCATCATTTATATATAATAGCCAGTGCTCATCCCAACAAGTGCTTCTTCAATACCCTTGCCCATTTAGCACACCCCCCCCACCCATCTCCCCTCTAGCAACTCTCATTTTGTTCTTGTAACTATAGAATCTCTTATGGTTTGCCTCTCTCTGTTTTTATCTTTTTTTTCTTCCCTCCCCCATGTTCATCTATTTTTTTTTCTTAAATTCCACATATGAATGAAATCATAATATTTGTCTTTCTCTGATTGATTTAATTCACTCAACATAATACACTCTAGTTCCATCCACATCATTGCAAATGGCAACATTTATTTTTTGATGGCTGAGTAATATATATATATACGCACACACACACACACATACATACATATTCCATTATGTATATGTATATATCACCTCTTCTTTATCTACTCTTCAGTTAATGGACATTTGTGTTCTTTCCTTGTTTGGTTATTGTAGATAGTGTTACTATATACATCAGGGTACAAAGGGTGGTCCCTTTGAATCATCAGTTTTGTATCCTCTAGATAAATACCTAGTGATGTAATTGCTGGGTCATAGGATAGTTCTATTTTTAACTTTTTGAAGAACTGCCACACTGTTTTCCAGAGTAGCTATACCTGTTTGCATTCTGACCAACAGTGCAAAAGAGTTCTCATTTCTCTGCATCCTCACCAACATCTGTTTCTTTCTGAGTTGTTAATTTTAAAGGTGGGAGGTAATATCTTATTGTGATTTTGATTTGTATTTCCCTGCTGATAAATGATGTTGAGGATTTTTTCACATGTCTGTGAGCCATTTGTATGTCTTCTTGAGAGAAATATCATTACGTCTTCTGCCTATTTCAACTGGCTTATTTAATTTTGGGGAGCTGAGTTTAACTAGTTCTTTATAGATTCTGGATATTAGCCCCTTATCTGATATGTCATTTGCAAATATGTTTTCCCACTCCAAAAGATGTCTTTTAGTTTTGTTGATTGTTCCTTTCACTGTTTTATCTTGATGAGGTCCCAACAGATCATTTTTGCTTTTGTTTCCCTTGCCTCAAGACATACCTAGTAAGAGGTTGCTGCAGCTGAAGTCAAAGAGGTTGCTGCCTGTTTTCTCATCTATGGTTTTGATGGTTTCCTGTCTCACATTTAGGTCTTTCATCCGTTTTGAATTTATTTTTATGTATGGTGTAAGAAAGTGGTCCTGTTTCATTCTTCTCATGTGGCTGTTCAATTTTCCCAACACTGTTTGTTGAAGAAACTGATTTTTTTTTCCACGAATATTCTTTCCTGCTTTGTCAAAGACTAGTTGCCCATATAGTTGTGGGTGCATTTCTGGGTTCTCTTTCCTGTTCCATTGATCTATGTGTCTGTTTTTGTACCAGTACCATGCTGTCTTGAGGATTACAGTCTGTATTAGAGCTTGAAGTCTGAAATTGTGATGCCTCCCGCTTTGCATTTTTTTCAACATTAATTTGGGTATTTGGGGGTCTTTTGTGGTTCCATGCAAATTCTAGGACTGTTTGTTCTATCTCTATGAAAAATGGTGGTATTACTCTGATAGGGATTGCACTGAATTTATAGATTGATTTGAGTAGTATAGATATTTTAACAATATTTGGGTAGTATAGACATTTTAACAATATCATGAGTATGGAATGTTTTTCCATTTTTTGTGTGTTTTTCAACTTCTTTATCAGTGGTTCTATAATTTTCAGCACACAGATCTTTTACCTCTTTGGTTTATTCTCAGATATTTTACAGTTTTAGGGATAAATGGGATATGGTTTTATAAAAGGGATTGATTCCTTGATTTCTCTTTCTGCTTCTTCATTACTGGTATATAGAAACGCAACAGATTTCTGTATGTTGATTTTATATCTTGAAACTTTGCTGAATTCATGAATTAGTTCTAGCAACTTTTTGGTGGAATCCTTTGGGTTTTCCACCTAAAGTATCATGTTGTCTGCAAAGAGTGAAATTTTGACTTCTTCCTTGACGATATAGATGCCTTCTGTTTCTTCTTGCTATCTGATTGCTGAAGCTAGAGCTTCCAGTACTATGTTGAACAACAGTTGTGAGAATGGACAGCCCTGTCTTGTTCTGATCTGAGAGTTTTTCCCCAATGAGGATAGTATAAACTGTGGGTCTTTTGTGTATGGCCTTTATGTTATTAAGGTATGTTTTTTCTATCCCTACTTTCTTGAAGATTTTTATTAAAAAGGTTGCTATATTTTGTCAAATGCTTTTTCTACATCTATTGAGAGGATCATATAGTTTTTATCCTTTCTTTTATTAATGTGAAGTATCATGTTCATTATTTTACATATATTGAACCATCCCCAAAGCCCAGGAATAAATCCCACTTGGTTCCAATAAATAATCCTCTTAATGTACTATTGGCTTCAATTAATTAATATCTTGAGAATTTCGCATCCATGTTCATCAGGGATATTCATCTATAATCCCCCTTTTTTGTGGAGTATTTGCCTGGTTTTGAAATCAAGGTAATGTTGGCCTCATAAAAGGAGTCTGGAAGTTTTTTTTCCATATCTATTTTTCAGAAGTTTCGGAAGAATAGGTATTAGTTCTTCTTTGAATGTATGGTAGATTTCCTCTGGAAAGCCATCTGGCCCTGGACTCTAATTTCTTGGGAGATGTTTGACTACTGATTCAATATCTTTGCTGGTTACCGGTCTGTTCAAATTTTCTATTTCCTTCTATTTAAGTTTTAGTAACATATCTTTCTAGGAATTTATCCATTCCTTCCAAATTGCCCAATTTGTGGGCATATAATTGCTCATAATATTAACTTTTGAGTGTTTGTATTTCTGTGGTATTGGTTGTAATCTCTCCTCTTTCACTTATGATTTTATTTATTAGATCCTTTCTCTTTTCTATTTGATAAGTCTGGCTAGGTGCTTATCAATTTTGTTAATTTCTTTCTTTCTTTCTTTCTTTCTTTCTTTCTTTTTTTTTTTTTTTTGGTTAATTCTTTCAGAGAAGGAGCTCCTAGTTTCATTGCTCTATTCTACTGGGATTTTTATTTCTATACTATTTATTTATCCTCTGATCTTAATTTTTCCCCACTTCTGCTGGTTTTAGGCTTTATTTGCTGTTCTTTTTCCAGCTTTGTTAGGTGTAAGATTAGATTGTGTATTTGAAGTTTTTCTTGCTTCTTGAGGAAGGCCTGTATTGCTAACTAATTCCCTCTTAGGACTGCTTTTGCTATGTACCAAAGGTTTTGGACTGTCATGTTTTCATTTTCATTTACTTCCATGTATTTTTTTTTAATTTTTTATTTTTTATAAACATATATTTTTATCCCCAGGGGTACAGGTCTGTGAATCACCAGGTTTACACACTTCACAGCACTCACCAAAGCACATACCCTCCCCAATGTCCATAATCCCACCCCCTTCTCCCAAACCGCCTCCCCCGAGCAACCCTCAGTTTGTTTTGTGAGATTAAGAGTCACTTATGGTTTGTCTCCCTCCCAATCCCATCTTGCTTCATTGATTCTTCTCCTACCCACTTAAGCCCCCATGTTGCATCACCACTTCCTCATATCAGGGAGATCATATGATAGTTGTCTTTCTCTGCTTGACTTATTTCGCTAAGCATGATACGCTCTAGTTCCATCCATGTTGTCGCAAATGGCAAGATTTCATTTTTTTGATGGCTGCTTAGTATTCCATTATGTATATATACCACATCTTCTTGATCCATTCATCTGTTGATGGACATCTAGGTTCTTTCCATAGTTTGGCTATTGTGGACATTGCTGCTATAAACATTCGGGTGCACATGTCCCTTGGGATCACTACGTTTGTATCTTTAGGGTAAATACCCAATAGTGCAATTGCTGGGTTATAGGGCAGTTCTATTTTCAACATTTTGAGGAACCTCCATGCTGTTTTCCAGAGTGGCTGCACCAGCTTGCATTCCCACCAACAGTGGAGGAGGGTTCCCCTTTCTCCGCATCCTCGCCAGCATCTGTCATTTCCTGACTTGTTGATTTTAGCCATTCTGACTGGTGTGAGGTGATATCTCATTGTGGTTTTGATTTGTATTTCCCTGATGCCGAGTGATATGGAGCACTTTTTCATGTGTCTATTGGCCATCTGGATGTCTTCTTTGCAGAAATGTCTGTTCATGTCCTCTGCCCATTTCTTGATTGGATTATTTGTTCTTTGGGTGTTGAGTTTGCTAAGTTCTTTATAGATTCTGGACACTAGTCCTTTATCTGATATGTCATTTGCAAATATCTTCTCCCATTCTGTCAGTTGTCTTTTGATTTTGTTAACTGTTTCCTTTGCTGTGCAAAAGCTTTTGATCTTGATGAAATCCCAATAGTTCATTTTTGCCCTTGCTTCCCTTGCCTTTGGCGTTGTTCCTAGGAAGATGTTGCTGCAGCAGAGGTCGAAGAGGTTGCTGCCTGTGTTCTCCTCAAGGATTTTGATGGATTCCTTTCGCACACTGAGGTCCTTCATCCATTTTGAGTCTATTTTTGTGTGTGGTGTAAGGAAATGGTCCAATTTCATTTTTCTGCATGTGGCTGTCCAATTTTCCCAGCACCATTTATTGAAGAGGCTGTCTTTTTTCCACTGGACATTCTTTCCTGCTTTGTCGAAGATTAGTTGACTATAGAGTTGAGGGTCTATTTCTGGGCTCTCTATTCTGTTCCATTGATCTATGTGTCTGTTTTTGTGCCAGTACCATTCTGTCTTGATGATGACAGCTTTGCAATGGAGCTTGAAGTCCGGAATTGTGATGCCACCAACGTTGGCTTTCTTTTCAATAGCCCTTTGGCTATTCGAGGTCTTTTCTGGTTCCATATAAATTTTAGAATTATTTGTTCCATTTCTTTGAAAAAGATGGATGGTACTTTGATAGGAATTGCATTAAATGTGTAGATTGCTTTAGGTAGCATAGACATTTTCACAATATTTATTCTTCCAATCCAGGAGCATGGAACATTTTTCCATTCTCTGTGTCTTCCTCAATTTCTTTCATGAGTACTTTATAGTTTTCTGAGTATAGATTCTGTGTCTCTTTGGTTAGGTTTATTCCTAGGTATCTTATGGTTTTGGGTGCAATTGTAAATGGGATTGACTCCTTAATTTCTCTTTCTTCTGTCTTGCTGTTGGTGTAGAGAAATGCAACTGATTTCTGTGCATTGATTTTATATCCTGACACTTTACTGAATTCCTGTATAAGTTCTAGCAGTTTTGGAGTGGAGTCTTTTGGGTTTTCCACATATAGTATCATATCATCTGCGAAGAGTGATAATTTGACTTCTTCTTTGCCGATTTGGATGCCTTTAATTTCCTTTTGTTGTCTGATTGCTGAGGCTAGGACCTCTAGTACTATGTTGAATAGCAGTGGTGATAGTGGACATCCCTGCCGTGTTCCTGACCTTAGCGGAAAAGCTTTCAGATTTTCTCCATTGAGAATGATATGTGCGGTGGGTTTTTCATAGATGGCTTTGATGATATTGAGGTATGTGCCCTCTATCCCTACACTTTGAAGAGTTTTGATCAGGAAGGGATGCTTTACTTTGTCAAATGCTTTTTCAGCATCTATTGAGAGTATCATATGGTTCTTGTTCTTTCTTTTATTGATGTGTTGTATCACATTGACTGATTTGCGGATGTTGAAACAACCTTGCAGCCCTGGAATAAATCCCACTTGGTCGTGGTGAATAATCCTTTTAATGCACTGTTGAATCCTATTGGCTCGTATTTTGTTGAGTATTTTCGCATCTGAGTTCATCAAGGATATTGGTCTATAGCTCTCTTTTTTGATGGAATCCTTGTCTGGTTTTGGGATAAAGGTGATGCTGGCCTCATAAAATGAGTTTGGAAGTTTTCCTTCCATTTCTATTTTTTGGAACAGTTTCAGGAGAACAGGAATTAGTTCTTCTTTAAATGTTTGGTAGAATTCCCCCGGGAAGCCGTCTGGCCCTGGGCTTTTGTTTGCTTGGAGATTTTTAATGACTGTTTCTATCTCCTTACTGGTTATGGGTCTGTTCGGGCTTTCTATTTCTTCATGGTTCAGTTGTGGTAGTTTATATGTTTCTAGGAATGCATCCATTTCTTCCAGATTGTCAAATTTATTGGCGTAGAGTTGCTCATAGTATGTTCTTATAATAGTTTGTATTTCTTTGGTGTTAGTTGTGATCTCTCCTCTTTCATTCATGATTTTATTTATTTGGGTCCTTTCTCTTTTCTTTTTGATAAGTTGGGCCAGGGGTTTATCAATTTTATTAATTCTTTCAAAGAACCAGCTCCTAGTTTCGGTGATTTGTTCTATTGTTTTTTGGGTTTCTATTTCATTGATTTCTGCTCTGATCTTTATGATTTCTCTTCTCCTGCTGGGCTTAGGGTTTCTTTCTTGTTCTTTCTCCAGCTCCTTTAGGTGTAGGGTTAGGTTGTGTACCTGAGACCTTTCTTGTTTCTTGAGAAAGGCTTGTACCGCTATATATTTTCCTCTCAGGACTGCCTTTGTTGTGTCCCACAGATTTTGAACCGTTGTATTTTCATTATCATTTGTTTCCATGATTTTTTTCAATTCTTCTTTAATTTCCCGGTTGATCCATTCATTCTTTAGAAGGATGCTGTTTAGTCTCCATGTATTTGGGTTCTTTTCAAACTTCTTTTTGTGGTTGAGTTATAGCTTTAGAGCATTGTGGTCTGAAAATATGCAGGGAATGATCCCAATCTTTTGATACCAGTTGAGTCCTGATTTAGGACCGAGGATGTGATCTATTCTGGAGAATGTTCCATGTGCACTAGAGAAGAATGTGTATTCTGTTGCTTTGGGATGAAATGTTCTGAATATATCTGTGATGTCCATCTGGTCCAGTGTGTCGTTTAAGGCCTTTATTTCCTTGCTGATCTTTTGCTTGGATGATCTGTCCATTTCAGTGAGGGGAGTGTTAAAGTCCCCTACTATTATTGTATTATTGTTGATGTGTTTCTTTGATTTTGTTATTAATTGGTTTATATAGTTGGCTGCTCCCACGTTGGGGGCATAGATATTTACAATTGTTAGATCTTCTTGTTGGACAGACCCTTTGAGTATAATATAGTGTCCTTCCTCATCTCTTATTATAGTCTTTGGCTTAAAATCTAATTGATCTCATACAAGGATTGCCACTCCTGCTTTCTTCTAATGTCCATTAGCATGGTAAATTTTTTTCCACCCCCTCACTTTAAATCTGTAGGTGTCTTCGGGCTTAAAATGAGTTTCTTGGAGGCAACATATAGATGGGTTTTGTTTTTTTATCCATTCTGATACCCTGTGTCTTTTGACAGGGGCATTTAGCCCATTAACATTCAGGGTAACTATTGAGAGATATGAATTTAGTGCCATTGTATTGCCTGTAAGTTGACTGTTACTGTATATGGTCTCTGTTCCTTTCTGATCTACCACTTGTAGGCTCTCTCTTTGCTTAGAGGACCCCTTTCAATATTTCCTGTAGAGCTGGTTTGGTATTTGCAAATTCTTTCAGTTTTTGTTTGTCCTGGAAGCTTTTAATCTCTCCTTCTATTTTCAATGATAGCCTAGCTGGATATAGTATTCTTGGCTGCATGTTTTTCTCGTTTAGTGCTCTGAAAATATCATGCCAGCTCTTTCTGGCCTGCCAGGTCTCTGTGGATAAGTCAGCTGCCAATCTAATATTTTTACCATTGTATATTACAGACTTCTTTTCCCGGGCTGCTTTCAGGATTTTCTCTTTGTCACTGAGACTTGTAAATTTTACTATTAGGTGACGGGGTGTGGGCCTATTCTTATTGATTTTGAGGGGCGTTCTCTGAACCTCCTGAATTTTGATGCTCGTTCCCTTTGACATATTGGGGAAATTCTCCCCAATAATTCTCTCCAGTATACCTTCTGCTCCCCTCTCTCTTTCTTCTTCTTCTGGAATCCCAATTATTCTAATGTTGTTTCGTCTTATGTGTCACTTATCTCTCGAATTCTCCCCTCGTGGTCCAGTAGCTGTTTGTCCCTCTTTTGGTCAGCTTCTTTATTCTCTGTCATTTGGTCTTCTATATTACTAATTCTTTCTTCTGCCTCATTTATCCTAGCAGTGAGAGCCTCCATTTTTTATTGCACCTCATTAATAGCTTTTTTGATTTCAACTTTGTTAGATTTTAGTTCTTTTATTTCTCCAGAAAGGGCTTTTATATCTCTCGAGAGGGTTTCTCTAATATCTTCCATGCCTTTTTCGAGCCCGGCTAGAACCTTGAGAACTGTCATTCTGAACTCTAGATCTGACATATTAGCAATGTCTGTATTGATTAGGTCCCTAGCCTTCGGTACTGCCTCTTGTTCTTTTTTTCGTGTTGAATTCTTCCGTCTTGTCATTTTGTCCAGATAAGAGTATATGAAGGAGCAAGGAAAATACTAAAAGGGTGGCAACAACCCCTGGAAAATATGCTTTAACCAAATTAGAAGAGATCCCAAATCGTGAGGGGAGAGAAAGGGGATAAAAAGAGTTTCAAAAAGGAAGAAAGTAAAAACAAGAAAAAAGAGAAAAAAAAAAAAGAAAAGAAAAGAATTTTAAAAAAAGAAAACAAATAAGAAAAATATAAAAAAGAAAAAATATATATATTAGATAAACTAGTTAAAAAACGTTAAAAAAGAAAAAGGTAAAAGTTAAAAAAAAATTTTACCAGAAGGCGAGAAAAAAAAACAAAAAATGAAAAAGAAAAAAATTAAATTAACTGCAAGACTAAAAAAAATCACAGGGAAAAAGCCATGAGTTCCGTGCTTTGCTTTCTCCTCCTCTGGAATTCTGCTGCTCTCCTTGGTATTGAAACCGCACTCTTTGCTAGGTGAACTTGGTCTCGGCTGGATATCTTGTTGATCTTCTGGGGGAGGGGCCTGGTGTAGTGATTCTCAAGTGTCTTTGCCCCAGGCGGAATTGCACCGCCCTTAGCAGGGGCCGGGGTGAGTAATCCGCTCGGGTTTGCTTTCAGGAGCTTTTGTTCCCTGAGCACTTTCCGTAGAGTTCCGGAGGACGGGAATACAAATGGCAGCCTCCTGGTCTCCGGCCCGGAGGAGACGAGAGCCCAGGGCCCCACTCCTCAGTGTGCCCTCAGAGAACAGCACCCAGTTACTCCCATCTGCCTGACCTCTGGCTGCGCTCTGAGCTCACTGAGCCTGTGGCAGGTTCAAGGTAACCCCGAGCTGTGAGCTGTCGGCTCTGTCTCTGTAGCCGGCTTTCCTGTTCCAATATGCACAAGCTCTGCGACACTCAGACACCCCTGATCCTTCTGTGACCCTGCGGGACCTGAGGCCACGCTGACCCCGCGTGGGCTTCGCCCCGGCTTAGCCTCTGGAGCGATGTCCCTCAACGGAACAGACTTTTAAAAGTCCTGATTTTGTGCGCCATTGCTCCGCCGCTTGCCGGGAGCCGGCCCCTCCCCCCGGGGTCTATCTTCCCGTCGCTTTGGATTCACTTCTCCGCCGGTCCTACCTTTCAGAAAGTGGTTGTTTTTCTGTTTCCAGAATTGCTGTTCTTCTTCTCTTCGATCTGCCGATGGATTTTCAGGTGTTTGCAATCTTTAGATAAGCTATCTAGCTGATCTCCGGCTAGCTGAAGTAGTCTCAGCCTGCTACTTCTCCGCCATCTTGACTCCTCCCCCACTTCCATGTATTTTTTTTTATTGTATCTTTAATTTCTTGATTAACCCATTCATTCTTTAGTAGGATATTCTTTAACCTCCATGTATTTGTGGTCTTTCCAATTTTTTTCTTGTGGCTGACTTCAAGTTCCATAGGACTGTGATCTGAAAATATGCATGGTATGATCTCCATCTTTTTGTACTTGTTGAGGTCTAATTTGTGACCGAGTATGTGATCTGTTCTGGAGAATGTTCAATGTGCATTCTAAAAGAATGTGTATTCTGCTGCTTTAGGATGAAATGCTCTGAATATATCTGCTAAATCCATGTGGTCCAGTATGTCATTCAAAGCCCTTGTTTCCTTATTGATATTCTGCTTAGATGATCTGTCCATTGCTGAGAGTGGGGTATTAAAGTTCCCTATTATTATTGTATTATTATCAGTGAGTTTTAAGTTTGTTATTAATTGATTTATATATTTGGCTACCCCCAAGTTAGAGGCATAAATATTTATAATTGTTAGATCTTATTGTTGGATAGACCCCTTAAGTATGATATAATACTCTTCTTTTGTTAATATTTTATTTATTTACTTGACAGAAAGAGACCACAAGTAGGCAGAGAGGCAGGCAGAGAGAGAGGGGGAACCAGGATCCCTGCTGAGCAGAAAGCCCAATGGAGGGCTCAATCCCAGGACCCTGAGATCATGACCTGAGCTGAAGGCAAAGGCCTAACCCACTAAGCCACCCAGGCACCCCTATAATACTCTTCTTCGTCTCTTATTACAGTATTTGTTTTAAAATCTAGTTTTTCTGGGATTCTTGGGAGGCTCAGTTAGTTGAATATCTGCCTTCAGTTCAGGTCATGATCCCAGGATTGTGGAATTGAGTCCCACATCAGGCACTTTGTTCAGTGGGGAACCTGCTTCTCCCTATGCCTGTCACTCCCCCTGCTTGTGCACTCCCTCTCTCTCTCTGACAAATAAATAAAGCTTTTTTTTTAATCTAGTTTGTCTGATATACGGATGGCTACTCCTTCTTTCTTTTGATGTCCATTAGCATGATAGATGGTTCTCCACCCCTTCATTTTCATTCTAGAGGTTTCTTTGGGTCTAAAATTAGTCTCTTGTAACGTATCAATGGGTCTTATTTTTAATCCATTCTGATACACTATATCTTTTGATTGAAGTATTGAGTCCATTTACATTTAGAATAATTACTAATAGCTATAAATTTAGTGTTATTTTATTACCTCTTAGGGCACTGTTCCTGTAGATTGTCTCTGTTCCTTTCCTGTCTTTGAGCGGGAAAGAGAGACCAAAAGTAACAGAGTCCCATATAATATTCCTTACAAAGCTGGTTTAGTATTCATGAACTCCTTTAATTTTTGCTTGTCTTGAATCTCTTTATCTTTCTTTTGATTCTGAATGACAGCCTTGCTGGATGTAGTATTCTTGGCTGCAGATTTTTCCTATTCAGAACATTGACTATATAATGTCACTCTTTTCTGGCTTGCCATATTTCTGTGGTCAGGTCTGCTGCTAACCTTAATGTGTCTACCCTTGTAGGTTAAGGACATTTTGTCCCCAGCTGCTTTCAGAATTCTGTTTTTATCTTTATATTTTTCAAGTTTCTTTGTAACATGTCTTGGTGTTGACCTGGGTTTGCTGATTTTGAGGGGATTCCTCTGTGCCTTTTGGATTTGAACGCCTGATTCCTTCCCCAGATTAGAGAAGTTCTCAGCTGTAATTTCTTCAAGCTCCCCCACTCTTCTTATGGGATTCCTAGGATATGGATATTATTGCACTTCATGGAATTACTGAGTTCCCCAAGTCTATTTTCATGATTTAATAGTTTTCTTTCCCTCTTCTTTTAAGCTTCATTATTTTCCATAACTTTATCTTCTATATCATGTATTTGTTCCTCTGATTCTTCCAATCCCATCATGATTACACTGAGTTAATTTCACATCTCACTTGTAGCATTTTTTAAATTCAGCCTGACTAGTTTTGGGGTCTCTTATCTCTATAGCTAGGGTTTTTCTTGTGTATTCTATGCTTCCTTCAAGCCCAGGTAATATTCTTATGACCACTGTTCTAATTTCTTGTTTAGATACATTGCTTATATCTGCTTTAGCAAATCCCTGGCTATGATTTCTTCTTGATCTTTCTTTTGGGGAGAATTCTTCCATCTTATCATTATGTCTAGGTTTCTGTCTTTTGGGTGTTATGAAACCTTGTTGTATTTCCTGCTGCTGAGAGTAATATAATATTAAGAATGGGTTCTACACTGTCCAGGGCTTGGCACTTTGGGAAGTATTTATGGTGTATGCTGTGTGCACTCAGCTCTTGTATTTTGGCTGTTCTTTCCCACAGGTCAGTCCTCCTCAAAGTTCCTCCTTACTAGCTTTGGAGAGTGTTTGGACCTTTAAATAGTTTTGCTTTGATTTGTTTGTTAAGTTAAGCTTGATTTAAAAGCGGAAAAAAAAAAAAAGCCTGATCCAAGAAAAAAGGAAAAGGAACAAGAGAAGGAAGGAAACAAATAACCCAACAAATGAACAAATAGCTATAAGCCTGATGCCAAAGAAAAAGAAAGAAATAATAATTAAAATTTAAAAATAAAATTAAAAAATATAAAGAAATTAAAAATTGAAATAAAAAAAATCATTGTCCTATTTCCACTGGAACTGAATCTGATGATTTAGAGCATTCTATGACCAGTAGCCTTGAAGCATGGGGAGGGCTCATGCTGGTCTTCTGAGAAAGGCTCCTTGGGCTCAGTCACACCTTCCCTAACAAAGATGTCCCTGTCAGATTCAAGGAATAGGGTTTGGTGGAAGTGCCTCCAGCCTCTTCCTGAGGTGCTGTATTTCACTCTGAAGTCTGTCTATGCTGGGGAGGGAGTCAAGGGGAGAAGATGGAGTCACCTACCATCTCATTGCCAGATAGAGGGGGATTCTGTTCAGGAGACCCTCACAGAAAAGTGAACAATCTCCTCTTCTGTGTCCCAGGCTTTTGTCAGATCCCTGCTCTCAATCTGTCTGTACCCAGCCAATGACAGGTCTAGTGCCACAGTTCTCCTGTGTTTTATATCTGGCTTATGGCTGGGATTCAAAACAACAAATCTTAAAGTAGCCAGCAGTACATGGGCCCACTCCCTTCCCCGAGAATAGAGCCTCACCAGCACTGCACCAAGCACCTTTCTGTCCCAGAAAAGCAGTCACTTGCCTGCTGGAATGTCCAGAGTCTATGTTGAAGCACACGGAATAGCTATGACCAGCTTATCTGCCCTCTGCATGTGCCTCTGTCCCCTGCTGTTGAACAGCTGCTCAATACCACTTGATGGGCCTTATGTCCTTGAAGAGGTAAAATAACCTCTTCTAAATGCAGTCCAGGAAGGGGAAACTTCTGCCCCTGTGACCCAGGCTTCCCCATACCAAAACCCTTGGATGAACCCTACACACACCACTCTCTCTCCCTGTCTTGCTCCACAAAAAGTGTTCCCACCCCTCTGCAGCACCAAAGCTTTTCTCTCTCCCAATTCACATCTCTGAATTTTTCATCTGCCACATTCTTTCCATCCAATTATGCAGATTGTTTTCTTAATTCTCAGACCAATTTCCTAGTTGTTCAAAATGATTTGATGTTGATCTTTCTGTGTTCAAGGGACAGGCCAGACCAGGGTCCCCCTACTACTCCATCTTCTTAACTCCTCCCTTCTAGATCATTTTTAAACAGATCTTGATGGCACTGTGTACAATAAGCTCACTTTTTTTCTGGGCTGAACATCATATTTCTTTTAAAAATTTAGAGTGCTTCCAAATATGCATTACATTCTTTTTTTTAATATTGTACAGGAACAAGGAAGCAGTTATACCTTAGATAATTCTTTTCTTCCTGTTGACAATAGTTCGTTAATAGATATACTACAAATATAGACATTTGATAGTTAATCTATGTAGGGATACTGGCATCTAGCTTATATTTCTATAAAGTATTCACCAATATATCAGAGACAACTTGCAAAATGTCTTGATGAAGTCAAAATCGTAATTGTACATATTTTGTTCTCATCAGTGTAGTTGTCATGTCAAAGAAAATAATGAAGTAAGTGCATCAATTGGTATTCATGAACCCACAAGTAATTACCAATTTCTCTCCACAGGAGTTTGGATCACAATTAGCAGGATACTGAATACCTGAAATGAAATAGGGAGGTGGTACTTAGGAGTGGGGAGGAAAAAAAGAAGTAAATAGGAATATTAGAAAGTAGCCTCATCTACTTTACCTTTTCACCACAATAAGTCCCATCCACCTGCCCACTCCTACACAGGTGAACAGAATCTTATGCATAAATAGTTATGTCCTGAACTGTTAACAGTGTCCAAAACTTACTGAAAGTATTAAAATTTTCCAGGAATTGATAATTTGTATCAATTGTGAAGATAATTTTTAACAAGGATAATGTCAACATAAATGTTTTGTCAGCTTCACCATTTCACATGTACATATACACACACATTCAAATAGTTTTTTTATCTCTAAATACAAATAATAAAAAAGCTGGGGCTAATCTTTTGAGAACTTTAATCAAATAACATGATGTCTTTTTAGTAATAGAGCACCATTCATGTAGTAAAAGTAATAAAGCCTTCAGTTGGGGAGTTTATCTTTCCCTTTTTAAAACCTAAGCCAATAAAAATGAAATAATAAAGAAACAAACTTTTAATGGCCTATAGATAATGACACCCCTGTTAGATACCAGTTTAGTATCCTGCAGTTTAAACAGCTGCCATTTGTCAGATAATTGCTTATGTTATTTCCCATCTTTGCATTAAAGAAGAATGCTATATTTGCATTTTTGACCCACTTTGTTTTCCTACGCAAAGTTGGCATATAAGAACCATTGAAATACCCTATCCAATTATCTCTACTAGTTGGAAGGCTGGAAAAAAAGTCCAAAGAAAACTCAACATCATAAAAAGAGATTTACTGAATATATAACCTAATTTTCCATCTTACCTTTTGAAAAAATAACTCCTCTCCCCCAACACACAGGAAGATAATTAACTCCATGTTCCATTCTCCATATCAAGATCTCATATTCATTTTCAGTTTGTACAGATAATTACTATGCCCCAAATAATTTTCATTATTATGCCTTTTTAAATATCTTTTGGCCTAGACTTCAGTCCAGTGGCAATCCTTCAGAGGTTCACTCCATGTGGGGCACCTGGATGGCTCAGTTGGTTAAGTGTCCAACACTTGATTTCAGCCCATGTCATGATCTCAGGGTCATCAGATCAAGCCCTGAGTTGGGCTCCATGCTGCATATGGAACCTTCTTAAGATTCTCTCCCTCCCTCTTCCTCTGCCTCTCCTCCCCTCCCCTCTGTGTACTCTCTTTCTCAAAAAAAAAAAAAAAAAAAAAAAAAAAAAACTCCATGTATGCAGAACTCAAGAAATATGTGCTATCTGCCTGAATTCTCAAAATTTCTAATCCCTGAGAATGAATACATAGCACTGTGGCCTATTTCACCTTATACTGGTTGCTCTTTTGGTTATAGTTTTATGTGGCTATCCTTCAGTACAATTCTAAGCCCACCCTATGTCAAAGAATGAGTGTCATGGACAGCTAAATAAGTAAGGAAGACTTTATTTAAGACTATTACAGGAAGTCTTATAGGAAAGAGAGATTGAGCTTAACTCTACAGAATCAAAGGTGAGAATTTTAAGCCTCGGTGAGCTAGTGGAAAAGTACTGGAGGACATGAAGGAGGGGAGAGGAAAGATTGGTCAATGTGTTTTTGCTGATTAGCACTTGTTGAAGTTAGGATCCTACCCTCCCACAGAGCCTGGGAAATAAGGACTAGGAGTACTATATTTCTTGATGATTACATTTCAAAGAATGATTCTCATGTCCTCAAGAAAGACATTCCTAGATTGTAAAACTGGCTAAAAGCTTTTTAAAATATATACACCTCAAAAGAGCAGAGAAAGAATTTACAATTGCAAGTTTTCTAAAATAAATGCTCTAGGAAGAGAGAAATCAGGGTCCCAGAATCAAGAAAAAAACTGTCTAACATTTCATCATGTTGAGGGGAAAACTAGGCCACCTTGGGCATCTATCACAATTAGATATGCTGAGCTGATCTGCTCTGGAGTTAATCGAAAAGTCAGGGCATAGAGGAGGAGGAGTCAAGATGGCGGAGAAGTAGCAGGCTGAGACTGCTTCAGCTAGCCGGAGATCAGCTAGATAGCTTATCTAAAGATTGAAAATCCATCGGCAGATCGAAGAGAAGAATAACAGCAATTCTGGAAACAGAAAAACAACCACTTTCTGAAAGGTAGGACCGGCGGAGAAGTGAATCCAAAGCGACGGGAAGATAGACCCCGGGGAGAGGGGCCGGCTCCCGGCAAGCGGCGGAGCAACGGTGCACAAAATCAGGACTTTTAAAAGTCTGTTCCGCTGAGGGACATCGCTCCAGAGGCTAAACCGGGGCGAAGCCCACGCGGGTTCAGCGTGGCCTCAGGTCCCGCAGGGTCACAGAAGGATCAGGGGTGTCTGAGTGTCGCAGAGCTTGCGGGTATTGGAACGGGAAAGCCGGCTACAGAGACAGAGCCGACAGTGAGCTCGCAGCTCGGTGTTACCTTGAACGGGTCGCAGGCTAGGTGAGCTCGGAGCGCGGCCGGAGGTCAGGCAGACGGGAGTAACTGGGCGCTATTCTCTGAAGGCGCACTGAGGAGTGCGGCCCTGGGCTCTTGGCTCCTCAGGGCCGGAGACCAGGAGGCCGCCATTTGTATTCCCGTCCTCCGGAACTCTACGGAAAGCGCTCAGGGAACAAAAGCTCCTGAAAGCAAACCCGAGCGGATTACTCACCCCGGCCCCGGGTAAGGGCGGTGTCATTCCGCCTGGGGCAAAGACACTTGAGAATCACTACAACAGGCCCCTCCCCCAGAAGATCAACAAGAAATCCAGCCGAGACCAAGTTCACCTAACAAGGAGTGCGGTTTCAATACCAAGGAGAGCAGCAGAATTCCAGAGGAGGAGAAAGCCAAGCACGGAACTCATGGCTTTTTCCCTGTGATTTTTTTTTAGTCTTGCAGTTAATTTAATTTTTTTCTTTTTCATTTTTTGTTTTTTTTTTTTTTTCTTGCCTTTGGGTAAAAATATTTTTTTTTTAACTGTTACCTTTTTCTTTTTTAACGATTTTTTACTAGTTTATCTAATATATATATTTTTTCTTTTTTACATTTTTCTTAGGTGTTTTCCTTTTTTTTTTTTAATTCTTTTCTTTTCTTTTCTTTTTTTTTTCTTTTTTCTTTTTTTTTTTCTTTCTTCCTTTTTGAACCTCTTTTTATCCCCTTTCTCCCCCCTCACGATTTTGGATCTCTTCTAATTTGGTTAAAGCATTTTTTCCTGGGGTTGTTGCCACCCTTTTAGTATTTTACTTGCCCCTTCATATACTCTTATCTGGACAAAATGACAAGACGGAAAAATTCAACACAAAAAAAAGAACAAGAGGCAGTAACGAAGGCTAGGGACCTAATCAATACAGACATTGCTAATATGTCAGATCTAGAATTCAGAATGACAATTCTCAAGGTTCTAGCTGGGCTCGAAAAAGGCATGGAAGATATTAGAGAAACCCTCTCGAGAGATATAAAAGCCCTTTCTGGAGAAATAAAAGAATTAAAATCTAACCAAGTTGAAATCAAAAAAGCTATTAATGAAGTGCAATCAAAAATGGAGGCTCTCACTGCTAGGATAAATGAGGCAGAAGAAAGAATTAGTGATATAGAAGACCAAATGACAGAGAATAAAGAAGCTGAGCAAAAGAGGGACAAACAGCTACTGGACCACGAGGGGAGAATTCGAGAGATAAGTGACACCATAAGACGAAACAACATTAGAATAATTGGGATTCCAGAAGAAGAAGAAAGAGAGAGGGGAGCAGAAGGTATACTGGAGAGAATTATTGGGGAGAATTTCCCCAATATGGCAAAGGGAACGAGCATCAAAATTCAGGAGGTTCAGAGAACGCCCCTCAAAATCAATAGGAATAGGCCCACACCCCGTCACCTAATAGTAAAATTTACAAGTCTCAGTGACAAAGAGAAAATCCTGAAAGCAGCCCGGGAAAAGAAGTCTGTAATATACAATGGTAAAAATATTAGATTGGCAGCTGACTTATCCACAGAGACCTGGCAGGCCAGAAAGAGCTGGCATGATATTTTCAGAGCACTAAACGAGAAAAACATGCAGCCAAGAATACTATATCCAGCTAGGCTATCATTGAAAATAGAAGGAGAGATTAAAAGCTTCCAGGACAAACAAAAACTAAAAGAATTTGCAAATACCAAACCAGCTCTACAGGAAATATTGAAAGGGGTCCTCTAAGCAAAGAGAGAGCCTACAAGTGGTAGATCAGAAAGGAACAGAGACCATATACAGTAACAGTCACCTTACAGGCAATACAATGGCACTAAATTCATATCTCTCAATAGTTACCCTGAATGTTAATGGGCTAAATGCCCCTGTCAAAAGACACAGGGTATCAGAATGGATAAAAAAACAAAACCCATCTATATGTTGCCTCCAAGAAACTAATTTTAAGCCCGAAGACACCTCCAGATTTAAAGTGAGGGGGTGGAAAAGAATTTACCATGCTAATGGACATCAGAAGAAAGCAGGAGTGGCAATCCTTATATCAGATCAATTAGATTTTAAGCCAAAGACTATAATAAGACATGAGGAAGGACACTATATCATACTCAAAGGGTCTGTCCAACAAGAAGATCTAACAATTGTAAATATCTATGCCCCCAACGTGGGAGCAGCCAACTATATAAACCAATTAATAACAAAATCAAAGAAACACATCAACAATAATACAATAATAGTAGGGGACTTTAACACTCCCCTCACTGAAATGGACAGATCATCCAAGCAAAAGATCAGCAAGGAAATAAAGGCCTTAAACGACACACTGGACCAGATGGACATCACAGATATATTCAGAATATTTCATCCCAAAGCAACAGAATACACATTCTTCTCTAGTGCACATGGAACATTCTCCAGAATAGATCACATCCTCGGTCCTAAATCAGGACTCAACCGGTATCAAAAGATTGGGATCACTCCCTGCATATTTTCAGACCACAATGCTCTAAAGCTAGAACTCAACCACAAAAGGAAGTTTGGAAAGAACCCAAATACATGGAGACTAAACAGCATCCTTCTAAAGAATGAATGGGTCAACCGGGAAATTAAAGAAGAATTGAAAAAAATCATGGAAACAAATGATAATGAAAATACAACGGTTCAAAATCTGTGGGACACAACAAAGGCAGTCCTGAGAGGAAAATATATAGCGGTACAAGCCTTTCTCAAGAAACAAGAAAGGTCTCAGGTACACAACCTAACCCTACACCTAAAGGAGCTGGAGAAAGAACAAGAAAGAAACCGTAAACCCAGCAGGAGAAGAGAAATCATAAAGATCAGAGCAGAAATCAATGAAATAGAAACCAAAAAAACAATAGAACAAATCAACGAAACTAGGAGCTGGTTCTTTGAAAGAATTAATAAAATTGATAAACCCCTGGCCCGACTTATCAAAAAGAAAAGAGAAAGGACCCAAATAAATAAAATCATGAATGAAAGAGGAGAGATCACAACCAACACCAAAGAAATACAAACTATTATAAGAACATACTATGAGCAACTCTACGCCAATAAATTTGACAATCTGGAAGAAATGAATGCATTCCTAGAAACATATAAACTACCACAACTGAACCAGGAAGAAATAGAAAGCCTGAACAGACCCATAACCAGTAAGGAGATTGAAACAGTCATTAAAAATCTCCAAACAAACAAAAGCCCAGGGCCAGACGGCTTCCCGGGGGAATTCTACCAAACATTTAAAGAAGAACTAATTCCTATTCTCCAGAAACTGTTCCAAAAAATAGAAATGGAAGGAAAACTTCCAAACTCATTTTATGAGGCCAGCATCACCTTGATCCTAAAACCAGACAAGGATCACACCAAAAAAGAGAGCTATAGACCGATATCCTTGATGAACACAGATGCAAAAATACTCAACAAAATACTAGCCAATAGGATTCAACAGTACATTAAAAAGATTATTCACCACGACCAAGTGGGATTTATTCCAGGGCTGCAAGGTTGGTTCAACATCCGCAAATGAGTCAATGTGATACAACACATCAATAAAAGAAAGAACAAGAACCATATGATACTCTCAATAGATGCTGAAAAAGCATTTGACAAAGTACAGCATCCCTTCCTGATCAAAACCCTTCAAAGTGTAGGGATAGAGGGCACATACCTCAATATCATCAAAGCCATCTATGAAAAACCCACCGCAAATATCATTCTCAATGGAGAAAAACTGAAAGCTTTTCCGCTAAGGTCAGGAACACGGCAGGGATGTCCATTATCACCACTGCTATTCAACATAGTACTAGAGGTCCTAGCCTCAGCAATCAGACAACAAAAGGAAATTAAAGGCATCCAAATCGGCAAAGAAGAAGTCAAATTATCACTCTTCGCAGATGATATGATACTATATGTGGAAAACCCAAAAGACTCCACTCCAAAACTGCTAGAACTTATACAGGAATTCAGTAAAGTGTCAGGATATAAAATCAATGCACAGAAATCAGTTGCATTTCTCTACACCAACAGCAAGACAGAAGAAAGAGAAATTAAGGAGTCAGTCCCATTTACAATTGCACCCAAAACCATAAGATACCTAGGAATAAACCTAACCAAAGAGACACAGAATCTATACTCAGAAAACTATAAAGTACTCATGAAAGAAATTGAGGAAGACACAAAGAAATGGAAAAATGTTCCATGCTCCTGGATTGGAAGAATAAATATTGTGAAAATGTCTATGCTACCTAAAGCAATCTACACATTTAATGCAATTCCTATCAAAGTACCATCCATCTTTTTCAAAGAAATGGAACAAATAATGCTAAAATTTATATGGAACCAGAAAAGACCTCGAATAGCCAAAGGGATATTGAAAAAGAAAGCCAACGTTGGTGGCATCACAATTCCGGACTTCAAGCTCTATTACAAAGCTGTCGTCATCAAGACAGCATGGTACTGGCACAAAAACAGACACATAGATCAATGGAACAGAATAGAGAGCCCAGAAATAGACCCTCAACTCTATGGTCAACTAATCTTCGACAAAGCAGGAAAGAATGTCCAATGGCAAAAAGACAGCCTCTTCAATAAATGGTGCTAGGAAAATTGGACAGCCACATGCAGAAAAATGAAATTGGACCATTTCCTTACACCACACACAAAAATAGACTCAAAATGGATGAAGGACCTCAATGTGCGAAAGGAATCCATCAAAATCCTTGAGGAGAACACAGGCAGCACCCTCTTTGACCTCAACCGCAGCAACATCTTCCTAGGAACAACGCCAAAGGCAAGGGAAGCAAGGGCAAAAATGAACTATTGGGATTTCATCAAGATCAAAAGCTTTTGCACAGCAAAGGAAACAGTTAACAAAATCAAAAGACAACTGACAGAATGGGAGAAGATATTTGCAAATGACATATCAGATAAAGGACTAGTGTCCAGAATCTATAAAGAACTTAGCAAACTCAACACCCAAAGAACAAATAATCCAATCAAGAAATGGGCAGAGGACATGAACAGACATTTCTGCAAAGAAGACATCCATATGGCCAACAGACACATGAAAAAGTGCTCCATATCACTCGGCATCAGGGAAATACAAATCAAAACCACAATGAGATATCACCTCACACCAGTCAGAATGGCTAAAATCAACAAGTCAGGAAATGACAGATGCTGGCGAGGATGCGGAGAAAGGGGAACCCTCCTACACTGTTGGTGGGAATGCAAGCTGGTGCAGCCACTCTGGAAAACAGCATGGAGGTTCCTCAAAATGTTGAAAATAGAACTGCCCTATGACCCAGCAATTGCACTATTGGGTATTTACCCTAAGGATACAAACGTAGTGATCCGAAGGGGCACATGCAGCCGAATGTTTATAGCAGCAATGTCCACAATAGCCAAACTATGGAAAGAACCTAGATGTCCATCAACAGATGAATGGATCAAGAAGATGTGGTATATATACACAATGGAATACTATGCAGCCATCAAAAGAAATGAAATCTTGCCATTTGCGACAACATGGATGGAACTAGAGCGTATCATGCTTAGCGAAATAAGTCAAGCAGAGAAAGACAACTATCATATGATCTCCCTGATATGAGGAAGTGGTGATGCAACATGGGGGCTTAAGTGGGTAGGAGAAGAATAAATGAAACAAGATGGGATTGGGAGGGAGACAAACCATAAGTGACTTTTAATCTCACAAAACAAACTGAGGGTTGCTGGGGGGAGGGGGTTTGGGAGAAGGGGGTGGGATTATGGACATTGGGGAGGGTATGTGCTTTGGTGAGTGCTGTGAAGTGTGTAAACCTGGTGATTCACAGACCTGTACCCCTGGGGATAGAGTATTATGCCTCCATCAGAAAGGAATAATACCCAACTTTTGTAGCAACATGGACGGGACTGGAAGAGATTATGCTGAGTGAAATAAGTCAAGCAGAGAGAGTCAATTATCATATGGTTTCACTTATTTGTGGAGCATAACAAATAGCATGGAGGACATGGGGACTTAGAGTGGAGAAGGGAGTTGGGGGAAATTGGAAGGGGAGGTGAACCATGAGAGACTATGGACTCTGAAAAACAATCTGAGGGTTTTGAAGGGACGGGGGGTGGGAGGTTGGGGTACCAGGTGGTGGGTATTATAGAGGGCACGGATTGCATGGAGCACGGGGTGTGGTGCAAAAATAATGAATACTGTTATGCTGGAAATAAAAAAAAAAAAAATTAATTAAAAAAAAAAAAAAGAAAAGTCAGGGCATAAAGAGCAATCAGGCAAAAAGATAACCAAGAGCAGAAATCTACCATCTACTCTCAGCCAGTTTGCCTACATACCTGGCCAACCTTACAGAATCATAACTCACATCACCCTTCATGGAAATCAGGGCCTTTTTTCTTACCAGTTTTTAGTTTAATGACCATTACTCAGAATCATTAAATAATAAAATATAACAGCATATAATTGAATTATTGTTTCTCTTAACTCTGCTATAACCACATCTTCACAGGCAAAAAAAAAAAAAATAGAACTAAATAATTTTCTTAGCAATTACCACAGTTTTATAAAACTCATACAAACAGCAAAGAGGCCAATATCTGGCTTTTCCAGGAGAAATGATCAGGACTACTGGAGTCTACCAGCTGGGTGTCTGATGTTACTCTAAAGACACATCGCAACCCATAAAGCCACCAGCCACCCACCAGAAAGCTATATAAAAAGATCATATTCAAGGTGCCTGGGTGGTTCAGTGGGGTAAGGATCTGGGTTGTGATCCCAGAGTCCTAGGGATCCTGCATCAGGCTCCCTGCTCAGCATAGAGTCTGCTTCTCTACCCCTCCCCCCTGTTCATGGTTTCTCTCTCTCAAATAAATAAATAAAATCTTTTTTTTTTTTTAAGGTATGTTTGAGAGATTTGTTCTCAGTGTTGCTTCAACTTACTCATATACCAAGGTTACTTCTAATCACCCTATTTAGCCCTTGTTTTGTCCCCTGCCCCTCCAGCTAGGCAACTCATGTTCTGGGACACTCAGCTCTCCAACTCATCTGATTCATTCTATGGTGTGACTGGTGCAGTGTTTTCTTAGGACACCAGCTCCCTGGAAGTGTCAGGTTATTTGGCAACAGAGACATTCTATTGCCAGAATCCTTTCATTCCTCTTCACCCAGCCAACATGAACTCAATCTTCCAAAATTAAAGCTCAAATCTCACATTTTCAGAGTTTCCCTTGGCCTTCATTTCTGAATAAATGCCCCCCTCTCTGATCCTCCAGCACTGTGACATGCTACTATAGTAGCTCCTGCTTTACTGGACTCTAATTATGGGTTCATTCATCTGTTTCTCCCTTTAGCCTGTCTTCTCACAGAAAAGGTAATGCAATTTATTTATTTATCCTTGGTCCCTTAAGGCAATCCCTGTTGAGTTAATGGAAAATGTATGTTTGATACCCTCATATGCATGACTTCATGAACAGACCTTACTAGTCAGTACCCTGGGACCTTCCGCCTTCCTGGCTCAGGACTTAGTGGGTTAGACCAGTTTTTAGAGCCTATTAAACTTTTCTCTTCCCAAAAGAGTATATAGTTAGTACCACCTAAGCACTGAAAAATAATAGTGCTATAGTTAATACATTCTAGTTAATATGTTCTGTAGAACTAATAAGTCCTACATCATTAAACTCACCTTTTATTTCAGAGCAAATATTTTTTAATATATATTTTTGGACAATCAGGAGTTATAACTAATAACCATTATAGCAAATAAGAAGAAAATTAGCAAGCTATCAAATACAACAATTTTTATAAAATAATCTGGGTATTTTTTTTCCTCAGTTAATTTAAGTATTTGAGGCCAGCATTTATCCTTTTTTGTTTTTAAGATTTTTATTTATTTATTTGACAGACAGAGATCACAAGTAGGCAGAGAGGCAGGTGGAAGCAGGCTCCCCAACGAGCAGAGAGCCTAATGCGGGGCTCGATCCCAGGAGCCTGGGATCATGACCTGAGCCGAAGGCAGGGGCCTTAACCCACTGAGCCACCCAGGCTCCCCGCATTTATCCTATTTAAAGCACTAAATGCTTCATCTACTTAGGAAAGGTTTCTGAACACACTGTGATATCATTCCAAAGTAACTTTTTTTCTTTTATGGAAAAATGAAATGCCAAAGAAATAGGAAGGTAGTTCCTCATGTCTTTAAAGTACATTTTATAGAATCTAAAAATTAGAAGAAATCTTATCAGATGACTTATCCAAGTCTATACCATCCCGTCCCCTGAGAGGCGATCATCCAGGTCAAACATTTCCAGTAATGACTGTGCTTTCCTTCAGAAGGCCCTGCAGCCTAGTGCTGCACAATACTGATGTTTTGAAAGGTACAAATATGAAGTGAAGGTAACGTGCATTGACTCAGGTTGAGCTGATTGTATAAATTCACCATATTCCAGTTCAGTCCTCCTTTGCCAGCCCAATTTCCTGCACAACATGGATTCTAGATGCTTCTTCATTTTGTTAGTCTTTTCCTGGACATCCCCAATCTTTGTTTTGCTGTTTGGTTCTTTGGATTGATTGGTTAAAATCAGTTTTAAACTGGTTCCTATAAGGAAATCTTTTCTTGCACAACTGTAAATCAAGTTAAAAGCTTTTGAATCCTTTCTATTATGGAAAGAACTCAGCATGAGATCTAACCTCTTAACAAAATTTTAAGTGTACAATATATTATTTCTTGACTATAGGGACAATGATATAACATCTCTAAAGCTTGGTAGGTCTTACTTGACTGTAATTTTATGCATGTTGCTTAGTAACTCCCCATTCCTCCCTCCACCCCAGCACCTGGCAACCAAGTTTTCACTCTTTGATTCTATGGATTTGACTGTTTTGGATACTCATATAATTGGGATCATGAAATACTTATCCTTTTATGATTGGCTTATTTTACTTAACATAATATTCACAAGGTTCATCCATGTTGTTGCATATTGCAAAATAAGTTTTATATAAGCTTTTAATGACAGTATATCATACATTTTTAAAGTTACACAATATATGCAGAGCTTGATTAATTATACAAAGTGATCACAAAGTGAAAAAAGTAATAACCACGTAGTCCAAGCAGTGTAATCTGACCAGCAACTCAGAAGCCCCCCATAGTCTCCCTTCCCATCTCAATCACTACCATCTCTTACAATAAAGTACACTATCATAAAAAAGGAATTAGAATATAATATTCTCTCTCTTTCTCTTCACCCCTTCCCAATGGTCACTCACTATGGTAAAATTCTGGGATGCTTTAATGAAGAGGATGGTTTCAAATAGAAATTTCAATGCTTTGAGGAGTAATTTGAGATATTTGAATTATTTAATTCTTGTGTAATTTATTTTAAATGTTGTATCTAGGGTTTTTTTATTTACTTTTTGTATTTATTTTTGCTGTTTTGGGGGAGGATATACAGAGAAGTTGAAAAAAATCACAGCAACATGAAAGGAAGTGAGAGGTTGAAGACAAGAAGACAAATACCCTTTTAAGTGTGAAATAGACTCCATGTCCTTCAACAATGGGAACTTTTCATAGAATAGGTTAATGGGATATCCTGTGGTGCTGAGGTGCTGCAGTTCACAAGAACTGCTTCATTCTGAAAAGGACATGACTTGTTTCCTTGATATTTTCTATCTCGCTTCATCATAGATTTCTATGCAACTTTTCAACAACAAATGTTGTCTTTGTTATAAAGAAAATAATATATACACATATGTCAGTACAGAGACCAACATAGCTACATTTTGTTTCCTTTGCATAGCAAATATTATGGATTTAAATCTTCAAAGAGTAAAATAACACATTATTGCAACATAGGTTAGAACAAAAACAAAAATAACTGGCATATTTTTTTTATTTTATTTATTTATTTGACAGACAGAGGTCACAAGTAGGCAGAGAGACAGGCAGAGAGAGAGGGGGAAGCAGGCTCCCTGCTGAGCAGAGAGCCCAATGTGGAGCTCGATCCCAGGACCCTGAGATCATGACCTGAGCTGAAAGCAGAGGCTTAACCCACTGAGCCACTCAGGTGCCCCATAACTGGCATATTTTTAATAAAGAGATACAATTGATTTAAAAACTTAATGTTTATATAAAAACATGTTTGTATAGCGTATTTTGTTTACTTTTTTTTCCTTTTTCTTTAAAGATTTTATTTATTTATTTGACAGAGAGAGAGACAGTGAAAGCAGGAACATGAGCAGGGGGAGTGGGAGAGGGTGAAGCAGGTTTCCTGCAGAGCAGGAAGCCTGATGCAGGGTTCCATCCCCAAGACCCTGGGATCATGACCTGAGCCAACGGCAGACACTTAATGACTGAGCCACCCACACGCTCCTACTTTTCTTTTCTTTTTTTCTTTTCTTTTCTTTTTTTTGATCAATCAATGCTGAGGATTTACTATGTATCAGGAATTTATCTGAGAACTTTACAAAGATTATTTTCTTTCTTATGACAATCTCCTGAGATACATACTACTACTATCAAGTCTTTCAGCCTGTCACTGAAAACATATCTACTGCACAATTCATTGACTCACAAAAGAATTTATATTCCAAAAATATAAATATCCACACACAAATATGGGTATATTATTTTGAGATTATAAAACGTATGCTACCCATTTTTTTTCCCCCATAGTTGTCAAAAGCTAACTATAGTACTCAACTGCAGGAAGGCCCAGTTTTT
Source organism: Mustela erminea (assembly GCF_009829155.1). Lineage (NCBI taxonomy): Eukaryota > Metazoa > Chordata > Mammalia > Carnivora > Mustelidae > Mustela > Mustela erminea. Next base: position 6,882,727 of record NC_045615.1, on the reverse strand, counting down.
ACAGAGGCAGAGAAAGGTCCAATAACTTGCACAAAGTTGCATCTTAGGAGATTGAGTAACGAAGATTTAACTGTGACTCCAGAACCGGTGTTAAATGTTAAGCTATAATGTATGTCTCTTGGGAGCTTTTACTAACTATCACATATTCCTCAATAATTTCTTAAAGCATTTCTGCACATGTATGTGTGTTTATTTATTTATTTACTTATTTGCTATATATTTATAACATTACATACATGTTTTATGTCTCCAAACATATCAACAGTTTTGCAGGCATATATTGACCCAGATTTTCATTCTGAAGTTTGAGAAATACCAGTTTCAGAATTGTGAACTGTGTAACATGACCAGTAGGGGGAAAGCCTTTGCACACTACATGGAATTTTGTTAGTAGAGACCAATTTCTGTGAATGAGTAAGCAACTTTTTTAACATGAAAATACCTCAAGAAGGTTTAATACATTATCTGTTCATTTAACAAATATTTATCAAGTACTGTACTAGGTATTTGAGACATCAATGAATAAAAATTTTACCCTTGTGCAGCTTTTGGATAGAGTGAGAAAAGAAAAGTATGATAAATAATAAGTAAATTATATAGAATTCAAGAAGATATGTGCTTTGGGAGAAAAAAGTAGAGCAGGATAAGGAGGATTTGGAACAATGGAATGAGGTAGGATAGGGAATAGATCACAATCTTCAATACTGTGGTCAAGGTAGGCCTCACTGAGAGGTGAAGTTTAAATAAAGAACTGACAGAGGTGAGGGGGTTAACAGAGATGATACGGGGGAAGAATGAGAGGTAGACAGGGGTTCAGACAGAGATACTAGCCAGACTGAAGGCTGTAGGATAGAGAATGTCTAGTAGCCTAGTGTGTTACAGAAACAGTAGCATTTGGCTGGAAATCATGAGAGAAGAAAGCCATAAGAAATCTGATCAGATGAGAAAGGGGATAAAGACTGATCATATAGGATCTTGAAGAGCTTGGTACGAATATTGGCTTTTACTGTAAGTGAGGTGGGGAGTTCTACAGCATTTTGAGTTATATGAGCCAATATTTTAAGGAGATTATACTGACATCTGTGTTGAGAATAATCATAGATGGATGAAAATTGAAGTAGGAGATCCTGTTGGGATATTTATTGCCTTATCAGACAATCTAGGTAAGAAATTCTTTTTTAAAAAAATTTTTGACAAGATGGTAGCTGTTAGAAGCAGGGGGAAAAAAGATCAGAGCCTGGACATAGATTGAAATTTTAAACATGAATACTGCTTGATGATTAGAGGTAGGGTGGGAGAGAAAGAGGTATTAAAGATGTACCCAAGGTTTTTGGACAGTGATTAGTAGAAGAGTTCCTCTCAAATGATATAGTAGGTGGCTCCTCATGATATAGGTTTGGATGGATGGAAAGATCAGAGGTTAAGTTTAGGCATGATGAGATTGAAGTAATTATATATCCAAGTAAATGTTTCAGAGAAAGATGGAGTATGTGCATCTAGCATTTGGTAGAAAAGTCCAGGTTGGACATATAAATTTATTGTTAAATTTTGATCATTTCTATTTGTGTAAAGATAAAGTAATCAGGACAGAAAATATTTCCCCAATAGGTGTTGTAGCAAGGTTGGCAATTTCAACAGAGTTTTGGGAGCAGGAGGAAGGAAGTTGAGGAAAGTGGTATTTTAGCCTATTTAAAGACCTCAGAGTCCCATTAGAGGGCAAAGTACCTTCATGTTACTTTATATCTCAACACTAAAAGGGATATATTATTACCATATTGCTTTTCTATGATGGAGTTCAGAAGGTCCAAAGACATGAGATGGTATGGCAAAGACTGAACAATAAGAGATTTAGCCAGGACATGCAACTGGCTATTCATAGATCTCTCAGGATGGCTTCCTGCCTCATTCAAGCACGAGGAAACTAGAAAGCAAAGTGCAGAGGTTTTAAAAGAGAAACAAAAGGGAAATGAAAGTATGCCTTGGCCAAAGATACATTTCCCAGTAACTTGCCTAGCATCAACCTCTATACACTAGGGGATATCACTGAATTATAGATAATTAGATTTAGATATAGATAAAGCAGAGTCTCCTTTCTCTGTGGACTTACAGAGAATGATATCTGTCTAAATCAGTTTAGACGAATCTTACATAGAGGTGAGAAAAATGTCTAAATAACTTATAGAAGTTGTTTCTCATCTATGTATCAATTAAAACTTACTGTATAGCTTCCTTAATTTATGTTTCTAACCAGAAAAATTCTAAGCTTTTTAATTACCTTGCTTATATCAACTATTTTTATTCAACTTATTTAAAGTAAAAAAAAAAAATTGCTCACCCATTTTTCTCACACCCTACCCCCACCTTTGGCAACAACCTATTTGTTCTCTATACCTGTAAGCTTTTTTTTACTTCATATAAAAAAGTCTAGATAAGAAAGATCTTAGGCTATTTGTCTTTCTCTAACTTATTTCACTTAGCATAATGCCCTTGAGATCCATCCATGACGTTTAAATGGCAAGATCTCGTTCCTTTTTATGGCTGAATAACATTTATTTTATCTATACCACAATTTCTCTATTCATTCACCCATTAATGAGGATTTTGATGTTGCTCTCAAATCTTGATTATTATAAACAATGTGGCAATGACAATGGGGGTACATATATTTTTTTGAATAAGTATTTTCATTTTCTTCAGGTAAATAGAAATAGAATCGCTGGATCAAATGGTAGTTCCATTTTTAATTTTTTGTGAAAACTCTGTAATGTTTTCCATAGTGACTACACCATTTTTCATTTTTACCAACTGTGTGCAAGGGTTTCCTTTTCTCCATATCCTCACCAACACTTGTTATTTCTTGTCTTGTCCAATCATAGTCATTCTCACAGGTATACAGGGAAATATCATTTTAGTTTTGATTGCATTTTCCTAGTGATTATTGGTGAATATTTTTTTTCATGTGCCTCTTGGCTATTTGTAGGTCTTCTCTGGGAAAAGTTCTGTACAAACCTTCTGCTCATTTTTAAATTATATTTTTTCTTTTTTTGTTATTGAGTTGTAGGAATTCTTTGTGTTCTGGATATTAACCCCTTATCAGATATGTGATTTGCAAATAGTTTCTCCCATTCAGTAGATTGTCTGTTCATCTTGCCAATGGCTTTCCTTGCCATCCTGAAGCTTTTTAATTTGATGTAATCCCACTTGTTTATTTTGTTTTTGCTGCTTTTGCTTTTCAGTGATTCAAAAAAAAAAAAATATTGCCAGGATCTATGTCAAAGAACTTATTACCTATTTTTCTTCTAAGAGTTTTATAGTTTCAGGTCTTATGGTCAAGTCTTTAGTCCATTTTGAGTTAATTTTTGTGTGTGATATAAGATAATTGTCCAATTTCATTCTTTCGCATGTGGCTGTCCAATTTTTCTAGCACCATTTATTGAAAAGACTGTCCTTTCCCTATTGTATATTCTTGGCTTCTTTGTCATAAATAATAGAGCATTTGTGCAACAATTACAGGTGGAAATAGAGGTGAGAAAATGTCTATATAATTTATAGAAGGTCCTTCTGTTCTATGAACCAATGGAAACCTGTTGCTTCCTTAATTTATATGTCCAACCAGAAAACTGCCAAGTTTTTTAATTCTTTATGTACGCATTTTTAAAAAATAAATAAATAATGCCAGTGAGAAAATCATTTTGCTTGGATAACTATGACCTATGAATTTCAATGATTTATACATCAAAGAGTCTTTCACGTTCCTATATATTTTCATACAAAGCCAATTCAAAGTATATACTAAGAATGAAATCTATTTTAAGAGTAATATTATATGTCATATTTCCATATATTGTTTTCTGGGGATCATTTTTTACTGAACATAATTTTTGGGTTCATTACTGCCTTTGAGCTTTCATTTATATTATCCAATATAGAAAGAGGAAAAAGAAACTTTTTCATTTTAAGGAAAATGTAACAAGTTAAAGTTTACTAGAGAGCACTGATTTTGTATATATAATATGACTGAGGGGAAACAATACTCAAAACAAGAAAAAATTTTGTTAAATTATGAAATTGTCTTGCTTAATATTTCTATTGTCAAGTAAAATAGTTTATTTGTATATAGTCTGACAAAATTAAAACCATTAGTATCTGGGAACTTATTATATTTAACTTCACCACTAGATTTAATTTAAATATATTTTTCAAGTTGATAGCAGAGGACTCATTCAATACCTTCAAGTGCTAACTTATGCAAACCAAGCATAAATGAACAAATCACTTTCCTGTCCATGGAAATATAAGCTGAACACTGAGCTATTATTTCTGTTTTTCATTACCAAAGCTATCAGCTGGTATTCAAACAATAACATATGCAACAAGAAAGTTATTACTGAAAGTGATTGCAAAACAGAGAAAACAAACTATAAAAGAATAGGGTTAAGACACAGGCGAGAAAATAATTTCTGCAAAATCATATATAAAAGAAGTCAGGTCCACGTGGCTACCATAGAGATGTTCCCATCTGCTTGAAACTGGCCCCAAGGCTTCCTAAAATTCACATTTAGTCCTCTCCTGTTGGGTTCAGCAAATAATTGAAGGTTATGATATGAGAGGAAAAGCCTTTAAAAAACAGAAAAAGCATCAAATAAAATAGGGAAATTATGAATCCAGAGAGGAGACTGGTATTCCGGAGAATTCAGTATAAAGTCACAGAAACCAAGGAATTTTGGTAGTTCCTTCTGAAAGGATTATACTTTCACTAACTATAATTCAGAATCTCATAATTAAAGCTCTTCAGGAGTTTCTCTAGCAGTCTCTATTAGTGCTTAAATGTCTTTCTTCTAGTTAAAACTAATTAAATTCTAGAGAATCTTTAAAGAAAATTTTACCAAATAAACTATTTTCTTCCATGACCTTCAATTTAAACTAACAACAGATTCTGCAAAAGGCAGGTAGCCAATAACTGTTTTCTGAATGAGTAAATGAATTAATTCATTTGTGCCAATAATAAGCAAAATGGTATCAATTTTGGAAGAGTAGATATACTAAAAGATACAAGTTTACTAACTGAAAGAAAAAATTTAACAGGTACCATTACAATCCAAGGAGATGAAATTATAAAAAGAAACATATCAAAAATGTACATATTTGTTCTAACAGTGATATTAGCAATAGCTAAATTGTATTCAATATTCAATTTTTTCTAATTCATATGGTAACATATAATAGTTTCATAAATCAATTAGCTGAGAACTTCTGTTTTCTAATTTTAAGACATTACTATTGTCAGCTTAATTGTACACTTCTAAGACCTTCCATAACTTTAGTTTTATTGTACTACCCTTGAGTCAAAATTTTATAAAAATATCATATTTTTTACTCCTATATAAAACTATAATCATTGCAAATCAGGAGTCTTGTGTTTAAAACTGCAAGTCATTATACATACATACATGGTAAGAAATGTCTAAATGAATTTATGTTAAGAGAATTTTTGTAAACATAAAAAAATTATTAAGAAAACATGACAATTTTCAAGGAAACATTCATTTATCCTCAAAAATAAACACATTTTGTTCAGTAAATGCATATGAGCACTCACCACGAGTCAGATCTATGCTAGGCACACAAGATGCATAGTCAGAGTCAAGGACAGAGGTTCCCATACTTTTCTCTATTCATGGCTTCATGGCAGCCTTACTATCCAGATCAATTTTCCCCACAGTGCTAGTAAGCCAAAATTAATTGAATAGATCCCTTCATTAAGTAGTTATGTCCAAACAACAGATTCTCACTTTTAAAAATCAATATATATAAAATGAAAGAAAATAATGATGTCATTTTTAAATGGACACAATTACTTACAGGATACACAAGTCTGTTGGGTCCTGCACTGCTTCTCAAACCTTCTCAAATTTAATGTCTTTAAACAACTTATCAACCCTTGAAATCAAACCTTGGACAGCACCGCCCTCATTTCCTGCTTCACACTGAATTTCATGTGGTACTCGTTTTTATCACGGTTGTTGCACAAAGCCCAGCTTCACAAAGATATGACATCATCAAAAGAAATACAGCTTCAAACTGAGGGTTGCTGGGGGGAGGGGGGTTGGGAGAAGGGGGGTGGGGTTATGGACATTGGGGAGGGTATGTGCTTTGGTGAGTGCTGTGAAGTGTGTAAACCTGGCGATTCACAGACCTGTACCCCTGGGGATAAAAATATATGTTTATAAAAAATAAAAAATTTAAAAAAAAAAGAAATACAGCTTTATCTGTTATTGAAATTGTGAATGACCTTGAGCAAGTAGTTCACACGGTGTCTGACATATGTCCCTCAAAAATTTAAAATGCCCTGAAGTGCTCCTATGAATTCACTGTGGTGCCACAGTTCAGGAACTGTGGGTCTAGGCTAATAGGTACTTGAGTGTGTTCGGAGCCAGATAAAACACACAAAAAAGTAATGGCAATCCAATAAGGGATATACTATTACAAGAAGATAGTAGTAATAAGAGAAAGGTGGAAAGTTGAATATTTTGTAAAGTATTAGATAAATGGCATATTAAGGCCATCTGCCTTTTCTTTATCAGTTCAGGAGGTTTTTAGGCAAAGAGAACATTTGAAAAATCAATTGGGGGTAAGAAAGGAATGGGTTCTAAAAGGAGAACAAAAATATTGATGATGATCTGGTCATTCAATAAGCAGACATTAAATATCCCAGGAAGATAAAAGGGAAGCATTCAACTGTAAATTGTACTCCACTTCTTAAAAATCTCTTATGTGTCCCTTGGACACAGTGATTCTCTGGTGGCACTGAAACTTGAACAGCATCTGGCATGTAATAGGTGCTTTGTAAATGATTGTATGTTAATGAGAAAACATATAACACAGGAGAATAATTTTAAAAGTCCATGTGTGGGGCACCTGGGTGGCTCAGTGGCTCAAACCTCTGCCTTCGGCTCAGGTCATTATCTCAGGGTCCTGGTATGGAGCCCCACATCAGGCTCTCTGCTCAGCAGGGAGCCTGCTTCCCCCCCACCACCGCGTGCCTGTCTGCCTACTTGCGATCTCTCTGTCAAATAAATAAATAAATAAAATCTTTAAAAAAAAAAAAGTCCATGTGCAAACTATTAACAAGTATCTATACATTTCATTAGTATTTATATTCAAGATGTTATCCAGAGAAGAAGCGGACAGTAAGATGCCTCACATATTCAGTTGAGGACAGAAGATCAAAAGCTTTGCAGCTGGAGGAAGTAAAACAAGTTTATTCAATAAAAACTTAGCAAAAATATTTTGAATGGAAATTCTGAGGGTTTTTTTTTGTTGTTTTGTTTGTTTGTTTGTTTTAGCACAGTAAAATTCTTAGTAGATCAGGATCCTATCTACATTACCTACATCAGCAAAGATGGGAACAATTTCATGTGCCAAGTCACCCCCAGTGAGGTGAATGTGTGTCTGAAAGAAGGGGACATTATTTTCCTTGTCAATCCCAACCTAATTACAATTCCATACAGCAGTGGGTATATCTGGCAGTGATTTGCCCAAATGTGTCTCTCCACCCACTCAGAGAATTTGAGGTCACTTACTTAGTAATGGTTCTGTCTAGAAGAAGTCTTCTCTCTTATGGTCAGTGATGGGGGAAGAGTTTGGGAATTATACTGACAAAAGACTGATTTCCATGAGAAAAGATAAACTGAATCATGTACACAAAGAGTTCACAGAAAAATGTAACCCCAAATGGTGGTTAGATTTGAGGTTTATTTGTCATCTTAATAGAGGAAGGGTGAAGGAGAAGGGCACTTACGGAAAGATAAATGACTTTTTGGAAAGATAAATGGGGTCTTAGAAGAAGAGATGCGAGCTATGACAAGAGTCTGCTCAGTAAATTGCATGTATGGATCTTCTCACCCTGAGTCTGAACTCATTCACTACAACAACTCAAGAGTGAAACACCCTCCAACACAGACACACACACACACACACACACACACACACACACACCCCATTTGTATACATAATGGACTTCAATGAAGGTCAGAGGGATAGAGAGAATGAACATCAGAGAAATGCAAACAATTATTAAACCCCCCTTCTGGACAAGCACTATCTCTTCCACTGGAGATTTTCTATCTGTTAAGGAACTTCCCAGGTGCTGCTTTTCTGTCTTGCTGCCCTTCCCATGTCCATACCTCTCCATTCTCCCAGATTCCCCCTGGAATAACCACCATTCCTTTTCTTATATACAATGCCTATTCATCCAACATCGCCAGCCCCACTTCCAAATTCAGATCCAAACTCATGTTTGGCAACAACAAAATCCATCAGCATCCTAACTGAACCAAAAGTGACATTTACATAATCAGCAACACAAAAAATTGACAGAGTCCTCTTTTAAAGACAGTTCGTGTTTTAACATCAGTTTCTTTTGCCATCGCTTGCTCGATTTCAGGATAGTAACTTTTTCTGAAGTCCTGGCTCCATCAAATGTTCCATCCCTGTCCATGAACATTTTCCATACTGCCCTGTTTCTCAGCCCCTCCTCACACCCCTGAGGGAGCCTCAAGGAACTGAATTCTGAATGCTCAGCCTTTCCTTGCCTCAACACTCTGCAAATTCTATCCTTGCTTTTGTAAAGGTTGAAAAAAAAAAAAAGTGAAGCAGGATGAGCAAAGGGAAATAATCATCGGTTGCTAAGACCACTAACTTGTAATCTACTTCCTTTTCCAAGAAAAGTGTTGGATTGTCTAAGTAAAAATAATCAAAATTGCAACTGAATGGATTCCCTGTCAGCATATGAAATTATCCTAAAATCTATTTTAATGAGGTGCTGTCCATCACTAAAATATTCTATATGCAATTTAATTGTCTGCTGAGTTTATTTTTTAATCAGAACGCACAAACAATTCCCTCTGCTCCCATATGTCTGAAATAATAAAGATGCTTTTTCATCCACTATAAAGGTCCCACAAGATAAAGTAACTATTAAATGTGTGCAAGCTGATAGCTGCAAACCTGACAGAAGAAAGCTGAACCTTTTAAGAAGAAAGAAAGAAGATTGCTGTAAGAGTTTGGAAACCCTCCGTTTGCAGATAGGTGAGTGAATGGTCACTTTTGATCTCAGCTGGAACCAGCTGGTACTTGCAATTTATTATGCAGGCAATTATCAGTAATAAGAAGTTTCACCAGAAACACAGCAACTGCTTTTCAAGGCTGTTTTAAATTATAAGAGCAATAGTTACCTGTCAGGAAATTACTAATAGATGAGTGGCAACAGGAATATATTAACAAGCAGAATTTAAAGAGAAGAGGATTTTATAAAGTTCTTTCTTCGTTACGGTCTCGGAAAAAATCAATGCACGGTGCAAAGAGAGACAAATGGATCAACAACGGTGATTATGGGGCTTGCTGTTCTGACTCGTATGTTATTAATCCATAGATTTATTAGTGTGGTTTAAAATACCATCCACTCCCCTTGCAGAAAAGGTTTAGTTATAAAGCCAGAGCAGCAGGAAACACCTCCACGTTCTGTTTTCTTTCCAGTACTACACTGCCCTCCTCTGGAAAAAGACAAAAGCCCCTTACCCTTGGAGCCTGACTTTGGCTTGTTTCAGGCTTCTCACCCAAGATTTCAGAAAGTAAAAGTCTTTCAGAAAATTTTGAGGAAACAAGTATCAAATACTACAACATCATCCCTGAAATCTATCTCAGCTTCAAATTCAGTAGAGAATGCCATTTACATTTATATTAAAAAAAATGTATGGTCACCAGAGTTCTGAAACATGCCAAGACTATTTCTGCTGTTGAGTACGTCTCCATAACTAGATTATCCTCCTCATAAAAGGGCTTTCTAGTATGTTTCTAATGCTTCTTTGCAATGAAGTGATTTGAAATATTATACTATTCCTACCAGATCAATTTCAAAGAGTGTGAAGTAGAAAGCCTATCCCAGTAGACTTCCAAAACAGCAATATATAGAATTTGAAATATGTAAGATTGCAGGCAAGTAGTCAAGTATGTACATCATGCACAGTTTATATGGATTAAAAAAAATCATAATGAAAATAGAGTGAGATGAGTGCATTATAGGACATATCTGTTCTAGTTCTTGTTGTATGATATATGCACTTATTATCATAAGCCATATAATGCAATGAATACATCAATCACCTAAGCAGCTTAGATATCACACACAAAGTGCTGCTTGTGCTATAAAATAAAATAAAGCTATTAATTTCTTTGCCTCGGCCAATGAGCCAAAACCAAGAAAATGAATTGTCATTGTAAACACTTGCTAATATCACTCCTCTAATATTTATTAAAATATGTGTGGATGGCAAGTCTAAACATATGAACTCTTGATTTTTCTCTTAACAGCAGTTGGCCTCAGTTGATTCCCCTTCACTGAGTTTTTTCTCTGTCATAAATTCTAACATGAGAAGTTTAACTCCAGGGGGAAAAAAAAAAAAATCAGGCGAAGTCCAGTACTGCTATTTATGATGGTATAAATCTGAGTCCTTTCAGCATCACTTGTTCATATAAGATGAAGATCAAGTTCTATTGATTCCCACAAGTCTAACCTGGTGCTGCTTCCCTTAGGATCTAATGAAACCTCGGCATTTTCCTGCAATATAATGACTATCTCCTCAATAGCCATGCATTCATTGCTGAATTTTGCAAGTCTAATAAAGTTCATGGCTGTGATAAATATTTGGTACAGTATAGTAAAATGGTATACAAATTATAATTTTACCTTCTGCTCTACATAATTATAATCACTTCTTGCAGGAATACAGGCTAGACTTTTGTCAATTTGCTATTCCTTATTATTTTCAAATGAAGTAATAAACAGTTTTGTGATAAAGCATGTTGAGTGCAGAGTTATTAAATCACCGATGTGAACAGGCTAAAAAAGGCAGCAGAGTCGCTAGCAGCAATGGAGTCTGTCTGTTCTAGACTATTAGCAACTTGATAAAGTTACTACATGTAGTCCTCAACCCCAGGAGGCAAATATTGTTACTGCCCTCAGTGTTCTAGATAAGGAAAATAAAACTTAGCAAGTTTAAGAATGACAGATCAGTATCATAAGGGAGGGGCATTTGTAATTATCATTCCGACTATCCTGTTCAGTTTCTGTGGATTTGTATCTACCCCTAGAAAAAGAGAACCATAATAAAGGGGTGGATGCTAACATCTAGTATATCTGTAAGACACCAAAGTCATATGGCCACATCTTTTGAAGCCTCTAAAAGATTAAAGTCCAGTATGGGTAGAGGGCACTGTTGGAGCATGAAAACAAATAGGTTGGACTCTACTCCAGATATCCTACATCTAAAATGGAAAAGGTAGAATAGGAAGAGCATACATGAGCACCTCTCAGATGAACCTATCAACTACCTGAACTTCAACCAGCTCCGCAGAGCCTGAATAAGGCAGGAAGAAAACTGCAGCCAACAGAGGACAACCGATAGGACGGCTTGGGAGAACCTGTGAGGTGATTCATAGAAATACTCTCCAAATTCGGGGGAAGAAATTGAGGATGTGTGATTTCTTATGGAATGGATGAACATTGTTTCTTTTATTGTGACCTGTCCCAGCCAGTACTGCTAAAAACACAAACATCCCAGCCTTTTGTCCAGCACCTCCATGTTCCAGTGATTTGTCAAAATGAAAAATAAAAAGGGGAAGAGAAGAAGCGTATGCTATATATTCTTCAGGCCTTTTCAGGATACATTAAATAACTATCATATACATGTGAATTCATAAAAGGTGATACTATAGACATCAAGGGAATGGACACTATTCAAAAAAGAATGTCCCACCACAGTTAACATGGCAAAATGGAAAGAGTCTACCATATTCCCCAGTAAGGAGTTGCCTTGTAAACAAACAGGTTAATGGCAAGATTCTTGCCAAGAGAATTAATGTACATATTGAAAAATATCACACACTCTAAAGCCCAGATAATTGCCTGAAATATTTGAAGGAAAATGACCAGATAAAGAAGGAATTCAAAGAGAAGAGTACCTGGGTTCAGCTAAAGGGTCAACTTGTTCCACCTAGAAAATCCAGTTTGTGCAAACCAAAGAAAGGAACTTGAGCTGTTGGAGCCTACTTCCTATGAATTCTTTGCATAATAGGAATTAAAAAAAAAAAAAGAATTCCAGATTGGGAAAAAAAAATTATTGGCTTAAAACAATAAAAATCACTTTATTAGCTTTTATGGCTTCTATGCATTAGGAATCTGGAAATGACTAGACTGGGTGTTTCTGGCCTTGGGTCCATCATGTAGGTAAAATCAGACGATAGCTAGAGCTAGAAAACAGAGAGTGGAGCTGGAGCAGCTGGAGGGTAGTCAGGCATTTCTCTCTTCATATAGTCTCAGGCCTTTTCCATATGGCCCCACCATGTGGACTAACATAGATTTCCTCACGGTACGGCAGCCTTGGGGCAAACAGATTGCTTGGATGGCAGCTGAAGACTTCAAGAGCAAATACTCCAGGAAGAAAGGTGGAAGTTGTCTCATCTTTTTAGGACTTAGCCTCAGTCATTCAGAAAATTCTGTCACTTTGTATTGATACAAGCCAGTCATCAGCCAAATCAGATTCTCATTTGGGTGTTCAGACTTCCTCTTGGTGGGAGAGAGGCAAGGTTCTGGAGTAATCAGAGATGGGAGCTATTGTTGCCACCATCTTTGAAAATATGCTCTGTCACAGGACATTACTATCACCATCAGAATTATGGTGGCCAAAAATAAATGAGCTATGAATAAATAAATAAAGGGACTGAAGAACACATTCTTGTGATTTTCTCAATAACTCTCCTTTTCCCCATTATTTCCCCCTTTTCTTCCACTATATTACATAGTTGCTGCTGTGCAGGGCATAGCTAATAATAAATTTTCCTGATTCACCTTTTATCTGTCTCCTGTCAGTTCCCTTCTTCCTCTAATATGCTAAGTCTGGGAATCCCCTCAATCCCAGACTTTGTCCTTGTTCTGTCTACTCCCTACTGTACACTCCCTTGGAAACTTTATTCACACTTTTTTTCTCCCAAGGCTTTAAATGCCAATTTTAAACAGCTGACAGCTAAATCTATATTACTATCTCTAACATTTATCCTAAGCCAAAGATATATACTTCAAACCAGATTTTTAAAATTTGAAACCAAACATCTCAGCAATATTTAACATTGAACATCTCCCCCCCACCCACCCCGGAAGGTCCTTCTGGCTTTCCTTTCTTATTGACATCACTACTATAGTAATTCAGATATATATACTCCAAAAAGTTATAAAAGACATCTAGGGGTGCCTGGGTGGCTCAGTCGTTAAGCATCTGCCTTCAGCTCAGGTCATGATCCCAGGGTCCTGGGGTTGAGCCCCGCATGGGGCTCCCTGCGCTGTGGGGAGCCTTCTTCTCCCTCTCCCACTCCCTTAACTGTCTTTCCTCTCTGGCTGTCTCTCTCTCTGTCAAAAAAATAAAAAATTTCTTTTTAAGGACATCTAATCTACTTTGTCACAAAAATCTCATGTAGTCAGTCTCTAAGCTTTATCATTTCTGCCTTTCCAAACATTTGCAGATTTATCTTCCACTGGTCATTTCTATGGTAACCAGAATAAATAATTTCCTCCTTTTCAATACCTGAACAATTATAATTTGCTTCCCAATGGCTTGTCACTATTGGATTTTCCCTATCCAATTCATCCTACATATTGCAATCAGTTTAAAACACTGATTAAAGCACTATATTCACTGGGTGACATTATTTTTCAAAATTCTTCAATGGCCTACCTTGTCTCCAGAGTAAACTCTTTAGCATAACTCCTCTCCTACAGTTCCACCTTTATCTTTCACTTTTCTATACCCTCGAAGTTCAACACAAATAATAATTTTATGTTCCTTGAACTTATTCCAAATTCTCCAACCACTATGCCTTTCCCTAAGTCATTTTTCTACCATTTTTGCTACTCTAAAATATCTGTGGAAATCCAACCAATACTGCTATTCCATTTCAACTGTTACCTTCCCTGTGATTCATTCCCTGACATAGTTAACCCCAAGTACTATTTTTAACTTAGCATTCTTTCATTTTTGTGTATTCATTCAAGAAATATTAGTTGGCCTACTCTGTGCCAGATGTTAGTCTACAACTAGAAAAAAAGCCTTTAAAAAGAGTCAAGTTTTGCTTCCCTAGAGCAGACATCTAGCTTGGGATAGACAAGAAAGAAATGGACCACAAAACAAACCAATTAATAAACAACATAATTCCCAACCCAAAGACCATAAGAGAACAAGCTGATGTGAGAGCAACTAAGGTTGATTGAGGAACTATTTTAAATAGAGAGATTAGGGAAGATTTCTCAGCCAAGACTACAGATGTTCAGAAACAAGAAGCACCCAGCTTATTCAAGATGAGGGTGCCAATGACTCCAGACAAATGTGGTGATGACCTCAGTCTGGATTAACTTCACTGTGCTGAAGGAAGAAAACAGGTGACAGTGTAACTGGAGAGTAGTGGTTAAGAAGAAGAGGATTATAATGAGAAGTTAGAGGCATAGCTATGTGAATTAGTTTGCTAGGGCTGCCATAACAAAGTACATCAGTGTGGCTTCAACAACAAAAATTTATATACTCAGTTCTGGAGGCTAGAAGTCTACAAGGTATTGTTTCTTCTGAGGCCTCTCTCCTTGACGTATAGAGGCTGTCTTCTCCTTGTGTCTTCATATGGTCTTCCTTCTGTGTGTTTCTCTGCCCTAAATCCCTCTTCTTATAAAGACACCAGTCATATTGGATTAGGGCCCACTCTAATAACCTTGTATTAACTAAATTACCTCTTTAAAGGCCCTACCACCAAATATAGTAACATTTGGAGATCTGGGGTTGAAACTTCAACATATGTACAAGAAGACATATTATAATTCAACTTACAATAGCATGGTACATGGATTTGAAGACCTCTGTAAGGAGTGTAGATTATATTGTAAAGGCAAGGAAGCCACATTGTGTGATTTACTTTTTTTTTTTCTTTAAAGAATGCTCTGGCCTCTGTGTAAGCAATAGATTCTAGAGGGGCAAAAACTAAAATATGAAGACAACCACAGGCAACCGCATGAAAGCTAATGCAGACTAATCTGCCTCAAAATTTACTTTTGATGGCACAATCACATAATGGTAGAAAAATAGCAGAGACAGAAAACAAGCAGCATTTCTTTACAAAGGTTTTTTTTTTTTTCCTTAACAGTTTTCAAAAAATTGCTACTTTATTAAATGGATAAGTAGAAACTTCAAGATTATGTAAACAACTGGTACTTTAATAAGTTTATGACTTTATAGTTTTTCTGATTACCATGTTTCTACATCTTTAAAAGGAGACATTTAAATTAAATGATCCAAGACCCACCTTCCAGTTTTAAAACTGTACATTTGAACCAGTAAAAGTAATAATAATAATAATTCTTGCAATGTTGAGTTCAAAATTAGGATATAGTCTATGAATACTTTATCAGGTCCATATCAAATCTGAAAGTATTAGACCAGGAACTCATAGATATCTTGAATTTAAATGACTGCCTTTCAAGAAGTCTGTAGATAATCAATAAACTATTGTTTCAGTCTCCCAGAAAAAAAGGCTTTTTATAGCTTTTTAGTTTATCATTGTTCAGCTACTGAATCTGAAATAGACCCATCAACCTCATCTCTCAACATATCAAAGGCTGTGCCTGTTTTTAGACTCACTTCTTGTCCAAACCACTGAAATCATATTCACAAGCACAGACTTGAAATTATGACTAGTCACATATCTTTTAAAACCCTTTCATAAAGACAAATTTCATCCTTCCTCCCAACTTCTGCCCACTAATAGTGCTGTATTCTGAGAAAGCCTGCCCTTTCTCACATAGCTAAACTCATCCTTACTTTTACAACTTCTCTATTTCTGATTTCATCAGCAAACAAAATTGAAAATTTTGTACGAGGCTTATCAAACACAATTAATAGTAGTAAAAGCTGGAGTTTTCTTGCATGAGTTTCATTGATCTAAAGAAAGTCTCCTCTCCAATGAGTAGCTCTAAGGTGACTAACAACAAAGAATTACTAACTTCCTCCTCCCCAGATGTATTCCCCAAAGCTAAAGTACAAGAACACTAACCTCATTTGGGAACAAATATATCCTGGGGTAGTAACCTATCTCATACATGTATCCCAAAGAAGCTTTGGCTGATTAGGCAACACTTGCCACAAGGGGAAAAAAAAAAAAAAAGGCTGGTGATTTATCTGTTCCTTTTTCTTTTCTTTTTTTTTAATATTTTATTTTATTTTAATTTTATTTTTTCAGCGTTCCAAGATTCATAGTTTAGGCATCACACCCAGTGCTCCACGTAATACGTGCCCTCCTTAATACCCACCACCAGGCTCACCCAACTCTCCAAACCTCTCCCCTCCAAAACCCTCGGTTGTTTCTCAGAGTCCACAGTCTCTCATGGTTCGTCTCATCCTCCAATTTCCTCCAGTTCACTTTTCCTTTCCTTCTCCTAATGTCCTCCGTGTTATTCCTTATGCTCCACAAATAAGTGAAACCATATGATAATTGACTCTCTCTGCTTGACTTATTTCACTCAGTGTAATCTCCTCCAGTCCCGTCCATGTTGATACAAAAGTTGGGTATTCATCCTTTCTGATGGAGGCATAATACTCCATTGTATATATGGACCATATCTTCTTTATCCATTCATCTGTTGAAAACCATACTCCTTTATTTTTCAATTCATCTACCTTGCTATTAGGTATAGTGACAATATCAGACTTTCACTTAATGTAAACTTTTGTCCCTTTTGAGTCAGTTGCATGCAATGAGATTCTTCATGCTGTCCCCCACCATGAGTCATTGTTATGTTTCTTGAAGAGCTACAGCCCAAAACAGGCTCCTACTGTAGGCATAACTCCTTTTCCGGTCTGAATTCTTGCCCTGACTCTTCTAATCTGGTCAATTTTACTAGTCTCCCTACATGAACTTCTTGAGTCCTACTGCAGGTTCTAAGTATCCAGGACCTTTCTCATCCCCTGGGCCCTAAACTTCATTTCTAGCTCTGCAGCATTCGAAATAAATCTTAAAAGAGTCCCAAAATCAAATGAGAGGGTAAGAAAGAGGGAGACTTTTAGCCAAAATTTTTCACAACACACAACCTTGTCCTCAACCCATGCCTCCCAACTTCTGTAACCTCTCACTTCTTGCAGGATTCATCCTTACTTATGCTTATGATGACATTTGAAAAAGGAAAAAGAAGGGAAGGGAAAGGATTTTGGCCGCCTCTATCCATCACATACACACATGAGGACACTTCTATGCTTTCCCTGAATTTCTCAATTTCAACTGACAGGCATTTTCACATTTATTCATCCTGCAAGCATTTAACCTTTATGTATATGGTTTCTTACCACTTTCTTTGTACCTTTTTTTTACTACATATTGTCAGTGTCTATTACGTCTTCTCTCTGAGCAGGTTGAAATGTGTATGGTGAACATAGGACCAATATCCCCAAGTCTTTTAAAGTCTTATGTCTGAAAAACTCAAGAGCCATAATTTCTAATTAAGGAACTGCTGAATTCAGTGGAGGGGGAAAGATACTCAAACCAGTTGTTTTTAGCACAATGAATTAGAGGGATGAGAATATATGATGAAGACAAGAACACCATCATTTACTGAGTAATTTTCATGAGCTAGAAACTGGGGTCAATTTTTATCCCATTATTTTATTTAATCTTCATACAATACTATGAAATAGGGATTCCTTCATCCTCCTTTTACAAACAAAAATAAGGTTTAGAGAGACTAAGGGACTTGCCCAAGCTCACATAACTCATAAATAGAAGAAAGGAATAATTAAACTCAGGTACCTTGGTCACAAATTTGTCTCTCAAAGAAGTGTTTGGCAAATAATGGAAGACATATATTAATATTTTACATGTACCAAAAGAGAACTTTTCTGACTATATTTTCTTGTCTCAGTGTTCTATCTGCCTGCCAATATTGGTGCACAATCCTTAATAATCCCTAGTCAGAAGAAGTTAAATCCAGCCTCCCTTGGGCAAGAAAAAAACCTGCCTAAACATAGGACATCACTGAGATAAAAAGTAATTAGTGAGTCCTTTCCTCAAAATAAGTTTGCTGAATATATGGATGAGTCAAATGAATGAAACTGATTGAGATTCTCTGAAACAGTTAATGTACATAAGGAAAAGTATCTTGGAATCAAAGAAAAATAATTTCATCCTCACTTCTATACTTTCTTGCATAGCTTCTTCTATTCCCAAAATTAGTGAGGGAAGCATTCTTCTGCCCTCCAAGGCAGACAGACAGAGCACTAAATTCTGCCTTGTCAACATTCCTGATACTTTCTTTGACGTTTGAGAGTCTTACTCATTAATACTCTAGCAGTAACTCTCCAAGTATTATACTCCAAGGGTGTGTTTACCATGAAGAGATGTTTTACTACTGAACTCCAGTGAAAAGTTGTAAATAATACTGTAACAAGATTCCCTTTTCATTTTAGAAAGACCTCCCTGATGACAAGAGCAATGATTTGAGAGGAAACAAGGTGAAAACAAAAAAGCCATATCTGACTTTCAGAGATTAGGACTTGTATACATACAGTTCATATTGGGGAGTGATCCCAGGAAACAAGTATAGGGCCACTGGGGGAAAAAAAGTGAAACAGGAAAAGAGGAATAACCAATATTAAGTATACATGATTGAGTAGATTATCATGATATACTACTGTTATCCAGTCCTTTTGGACGTTCTGAGTTATTGATCAGCTTCTCCACAGCAACTTTAAGGGCTCTGTACTCCAAGTTCATTCATGAGCCAGGATGGGTTGACTAGACTTCTG
This sequence comes from Mustela erminea, assembly GCF_009829155.1. Taxonomy (NCBI): domain Eukaryota; kingdom Metazoa; phylum Chordata; class Mammalia; order Carnivora; family Mustelidae; genus Mustela; species Mustela erminea. Next base: position 6,863,843 of record NC_045615.1, on the reverse strand, counting down.
CAGAAACCAAAAAGTCTCAAGGTGGTAAATACAAGATATGTGGTATAATTGAGGTGAGGAGCTGTCAGACTTAAACCTGCATGCAGCTATTTGCTTCAGTGATAATAGGAGCAAACACTTTGGCAAAGTACCTGTGAAATGAGCACTTAGAAAATGGTCAACACAGTCTTCCCTTTGTACTTCTTAGATCTGCTTGGGCCCTACATTAAATTCAGTTCACCACAGAGTATTCAAGTTGATAAGACCACAATCTCCATGAAAGATTCTACAAGAAGCATTTGTAGAAAATCCCTAATGCTTCAACGTGGTGCCAGCTGCACACCACCCATTGCCAATTTCCTCCACCCAGGCAGCACCATATCTTCAAGGAGCTGAAGCCCATAATTACTTTATACTCGTCTACAGTAGCTGCAATTGACCACAGCCCATTATTACTGTGTACGGAGGCAAAAAAAAAAAAAAAAAAAGAAAAGAAAAGAAAAAAGAAAGAAAGACACTACAGTGAATCCTCTAGCTGCTAAAGAAAAAAAGAATTTTTTTTTTTTTTGCTTTCACTGTAGCAGCTGATCCCAAATCCTCATCCTAATCAGAATCAACTTCTGTCTCTATCTGTGAAAAACCCAGCTGATAGTTTTAAATTCTGGTTCAACAGAAGCATTATCACTACCCTAAAAATGAACAAATGATAATTATACTTTAAATTCAGTGAAACTGCAACACTCACTAGTAATCAGGACTTCTAATCCAGCAGAATTTAAGACTGTAGGGACCCGAAGAATAAATTCTGAGAGCTTGTCACTTGAAGTAATGGTTGAGAAGTCAAAACCTACTTCAGCCCCTTGGATCCTAGACAGAGCACCATATATCAGAGATACAATAGAATGGAAGACTGTTTTTCCAGCAGCATATGGGATTGTTTTGACCTGGCCTTTCTAATTAAGGCTTTAATAAACCATTCCATCATTTTATTAGGCCAGCTGCTCTGAGTGATGCTATATATAGTTGGATCATTGAATCTTATGAGTATGTACCCATTGTTATACCTCTCTCAGCACAAAAGTGGTCTGGAGCAGTATTACATGGGATCCTATATTAGTAAATTGAGCATTCTGAGAGTCCTCAGATGGAATTGCTTACAGAAACAGTTCAAGGAAGGAAGATAAATTCCAGTGGGAAAAAAAAAAATCCCAACTTCTCCAGTGGCTAATTGGTCAACTTCAAGGAAAAGTGCAGATAGAGGACTCAGAGCCAGTCTCTGCTGCTGCCGGACTGGATGGCATAGTTTAGATACTATTGCATACATTCATGGCCCCCATCACTGCCACCATTCCCCTCATGGGACCACTGTCCAAGCACTGAGACAGCTGAGGAGAGAGGCTGACTGACATTCACAGAGTTATCCTATTGTATTATCTGATTGTTGAGTACTTCCTCTGTGATAGATGTTTTCAAGTGAACAGTAATGTGAGATACACAGATTTTGTACCCATTCACATGGTCCATCCAATTCCCTCTGCTCTTTCATCTTCCAATTCAGTTATTTTAAGACCTCTGACAAAGCAGGCAAACCATCTGCTAACTTCTTGGCATCTGTGATATCCGAGGACAACAAAGTGCATTTTTCAGTTCTCTGGGAAGATTTTCCTTCACTACTATCCAAAGTCACTCTTGCACAGCATCACAGATTGGTGGCTGTACATTTTTAACCACTACAAGCATATTAAGCCAACCAATCTATGAACTGGACCTGATCTTTTTACCTCTGTTGGTTGACCATAGGAAACACTGCCTGAGTCCATAGGTGGCAGCTGCAGAAGCACTAGTGAAAGAGGTAGGTGACATAGGATCTGGGCCATCTGTCATGCAGCTTCCTGTGCCCTCAAAACCTGCTTGCATTCATTCCTGAATGCAGCATTTGCACTCAACAATGTGATACTATTACATTGCCCAATATTACAATATAGTAGATGGAATAATGTCAAAATATCCAATAAAGATGGACTTTTAGTTTCATTCTGATTTGATGTCCCATGGTCAGGTGGTCAGTCTACTAGATTTAAGATGTCAAAGTATGCTTTTTCAATATCAAGTAGCAGTTCTTTGCTGCAGATAGTATGGTCCTTTAAAATCTTTTCTCTCTTTCCAAAAATGTGTATCCATCTATACTTATTTTCTAAGAATAATTCTGGTGAACAAAAAATGCATTCCTCAGATTTCTTTTGGAGGCCCCAAAAGGATTCCCAAGTACACTTCAGCTGCATTATAATTGCAGTATAAATTAATGATGGGTTGACACTATTCTTTAAGCTAGAAAAAGAGTGAAAGGAAATCTCAAAATGTTAAAACTGGGTCATAAACAGCATTGGAAAAAGAAACTTTAGGGCAGTTGTGAAAATTATAAGTATTTTTGTGTATAGTAGAGAAGAACTGAGCCAAGAGTGCCGGTAGCTTGTTTTAACAATGTTCCAGGAAATTTACTTTACTCCCTAGTCAACTGTGAGCCTATTTCTTATGAGTGTTGGAAACAAACTTTCTGAATAATCTGGAAGTGTTCTTACCAATTTCCTTCAAACCCAACAAATTTAAACCACTGAAGATAGTGACAGAAAAAGACTCAAAATCCTAGACAATTCTCTGAGAAACATAGGAATCATAAATAATCAAAATCAAGTCTTTTCCTTAAACCACTGGTGATTTGTAACAGTTTTGTCAAGATTTCTATGTTAAAGCCAGCTATCATTTCAACTTCTGAAGAAATATTGCTACAAAACAATAACAATAGCGTTTTACTAAATTGCAGGATACAACCTGACCTTCCACAAAAGAGATGAGTAAGGGAAGTCTGTGTGCTAGAACATGGTTTCTGTATTCTATTTCATGTCAACTATTTTTAATTACAAAAGGCATAAAGAAAGCAAATACTTGTCCTATGTACATGTTTTTCTTCCACTAGCTTTCCTAGTGATCATGAAGAAAGAGACCCAATACTGATTAGGTAAAATACCATGAATATTTATTACTTATTATATTTACAATAACCCCAAAGAACATTTAATAACCTCTTAATTTTCTCCTCAAATATTCATCATGGAGATAGAAAATTCTATAATATAATTTCTATAATCAACACAAAGGATATAACTCATAAAACTGGAAAAGTCCAAAATGAAGGTCTTCAAATTTAAAACATAAGGATATATTGTGATGTGGCTGTCTCTTCATAGCTGACAATCTCTGCATAAGCTAATTAGTTGTAGGTACTGTGCCTAATGCCTAGAGTTAGGATACAAGTAAAACTGCCTATATGTTACCAGGTTTTCCTTAGATAACTCAATCCTAGGACACTAGAATATAATTCACTCCAAAATGCCTTTTGTGAAAGGAAAACAGGATTTCTTTGTTTCACTAAACACTAATCCACCCCCCCCCAAACTGGGGAATTCTGTCAAACATTTCTTTTCTTTTTTTTTAATTTAATTTTATTTCTTTTCATTGTTCCAGAATTCATTGTTTATGCACTACACCCAGTGCTCCATGAAATACCTGACCTCCTTAATACTCAACACCAGACTCACCAACTTCCCACACCTCCCCACTCCAAACCCTCAGTTTGTTTCTCAGAGTCCACAGTCTCTCATAGTTCATCTCCCCCTCCAATTTCCTCCAACTCCCTTCTCCTAAACACTAAGTTTTCACACAAACTAAACAAATTTAAGCAAACATACTACAGTAGTGATGAAAAAATAAAAATGAAAGTATTTCTGTTCACTCCCACTTTCAGCTGAGGCCCCCAAACCTCACAAAATTGAGTAACGATCTCTGTTCTAAAGAGAGCTGCCAAACTTATAGCTGTAAGACTTAACCAAATGTCATAAACCCATAGCTCTATTTGAATTACTCCAAAAGGAAAGTCTGAGAAAAGGACTTGCATTGAGGTAGTTCATTTAGTAATTTATACAAGAAAGCAGGAGTGAAGGGACAAGGAAATTGAGACAGAAGAAATATAAAAGCCAACTCATGGTACATTACTGAGACTGCTGCCATGGGTAACAGGGACTTCATTCTGTAGGGACCTCTGAGGAAAATATAGAACTCCTTCCAGGATAGTCCATCCAAAGGGGTGGGGGGGAGAGACGGAGTGACTGAGTCTAGGGCATTTATCCACTGGCTTACCCATTGTTTGAGGGTTGCTTGCAGCATTAACTGCATTGCATTTGGAGACTGAATCTAGTGGGCCAAGGGAATTCCTATTGCTTTAAAGAAGGTTCTGAGACAAATGGAGGAATTCATGGCAGATGCTTAGGTTGGAATGATATGCTTGGGTTTACTACCCATGGCTTACTACCAAGGCTGAAATTAAAAATGAACCAAGAGGATGAGATGCAGGGGACCAAAGCATCTGCAACATTGGCCCACCCATCCCCAACTTTCTTTTTATGAGACATTTGAAATTGATCAAAAGGAATAATTCCTTAAAGTAAAAGAATTCAAAGCATCATGGCATTTCCCTGAATATTCCCATAGAGGAGGGTATAGGGTTGCCTTTTATCCTCCAAGCAAATGAGTAAGCTTAAAACGAAGAATCTTCTAAACACCTAGGGATGTTTGCAGGAGAGATGTCTTGTATCTCACTGCCATCATATAGCTTTCTCCTCACCTGAAAGAAGTGTCTAAGATTGCAAACAAAACAGTGCTAACAATATAGACAACCAAAGAGTTTTCTAGGTCTTAACATATGTCCCTTCAAACCGGTCTTCCTTTCACTTGGGAATTCTGAAGTCAAGTCATCAGTCTTGCCAGATTGGTCCATGCGTACAAACCAAGAAAATAGAGTAATGAGATCAGTATGTTCCTACCATATTAAGGCAGCAAGGCTACATGAGTTTTCACTGTTTGGGTAGATACCTTGTGTCATAAGCTAGGATTATCTTGAAAAGATATTGCGCAAGATAACTGTACGATAAAGAATCACAGCAGAAAAGGGTTGAGTGGAATGAAACACTGTAGAATGGCAGTTAAAGGGAGCTCATAAGCCATCAGCCAAAGAGTACATTTTCAAAGAGATGTAGCAGGTTGCTAGCTATGCCCACAAATTTCCTCTTCTTCTTGCTCGACATATGGCTGCCAAGATACAAATTCTATTTCCCAGCCTCTTTCCACTAAAAGTAACCAAATGACTAAGTTACCATGAATGCAATGTTACAAGAAATGGCTAAAACTCCAGCCCCGATATGACAAGATGATGGAGAAGTAGCAGGCTGAGACTACTTCAGCTAGCAGGAGATCAGCTAGATAGCTTATCTAAAGATTGCAAACACCTGCAAATCCATCGGCAGATCGAAGAGAAGAACAGCAATTCTGGAAACAGAAAAACAACCACTTTCTGAAAGGTAGGACTGGCAGAGAAGTGATTCCAAAGTGATGGGAAGATAGACTCCAGGGGAGGGGCCAGCTCCCAGCAAGCAGCAGAGCAATGGAGCACAAAATCAGGACTTTTAAAAGTCTGTTCTGCTGAGGGACATCGCTCCAGAGGCGAAACCGGGGCGAAGCCCACACGGGGTCAGCATGGCCTCAGGTCCCGCAGGGTCACAGAAGGATCGGGGGTGTGTGAGTGTCGCAGAGCTTGCAGGTATTGGAACGGGAAAGCCAGCTACAGAGACAGAGCCTACAGTAAGATCACAGCTCGGGGTTACCTTGAAATAGACGCAGTCTCGGTGAGCTCGGAGCGCGGCCGGAGGTCAGGCAGACGGGAGTAACTGGGCGCTGTTCTCTGAGGGTGCACTGAGGAGTGGGGCCCAGGGCTCTCGGCTCCTCCGGGCTGGAGACCAGGAGGCCGCCATTTGTATTCCCATCCTCCGGAACTCTATGGAAAGCGCTCAGGGAACAAAAGCTTCTGAAAAGCAAACCCGAGCGGATTACTCAGCCCGGCCCCTGGTAAGGTCGATGCAATTACGCCTGGGGCAAAGACACTTGAAAATCACTACACCAAGCCCCTCCCCCAGAAGATCAACAAGAAATCCAGCCAAGACCCAGTTCACCTACCAAGGAGTGTGGTTTCAATACCAAGGAGAGCAGCAGAATTCCAGAGGAGGAGAAAGCAAAGCACAGAACTCATGGCTTTCTCCCTGTGATTTTTTTAGTCTTGCAGTTAATTTATTTTTATTTTTTTCTCTTCTTCTGCTAAAATTTTTTTTAACTTTTACCCTTTTCTTTTTTAACATTTTTTAACTAGTTTATCTAATATATATATTTTTTCTTTTTTCTATTTTTCTTTATTCATTTTCTTTTTTTTAAATCTTCTCCTTTTTTTTTTTTCTTTTTTTTTCTTTCTTTCTTTTTGAACCTCCTTTTATCCCCTTTCTCCCCCCTCATGATTTGGGATCTCTTCTGATCTGGTTAAAGCATATTTTCCTGGGGTTGTTGCCACACTTTTAGTATTTTACTTGCTCCTTCATATACTCGTATCTGGACAAAATGACAAGGCGGAAAAATTCACCACAAAAAAAAGAAAAAGAGGCAGTACCAAAGGCTAGGGACCTAATCAATACAGACATTGGTAATATGTCAGATCTAGAGTTCAGAATAACAATTCTCAAGGTTCTAGCCGGGCTCGAAAAAGGCAGGGAAGATATTAGAGAAACCCTCTCAGGAGATATAAAAGCCCTTTCTGGAGAAATAAAAGAACTAAAATCTAACCAAGTTGAAATCAAAAAAGCTATTAATGAGGTGCAATCAAAAATGGAAGCTCTCACTGCTAGGATAAATGAGGCAGAAGAAAGAATTAGTGATATAGAAGACCAAATGACAGAGAACAAAGAAGCTGAGCAAAAGAGGGACAAACAGCTACTGGACCACGAGGGGAGAATTCGAGAGATAAGTGACACCATAAGACGAAACAACATTAGAATAATTGGGATTCCAGAAGAAGAAGAGAGAGAGATGAGCAGAAGGTATATTGGAGAGAATTATTGGAGAGAATTTCTATAATATGGCAAAGGGAACAATCATCAAAATCCAGGAGGCTCAGAGAACTCCCCTTAAAATCAATAAGAATAGGTCCACACCCTGTCACCTAAGAGTAAAATTTACAAGTCTTAGTGACAAAGAGAAATTCCTGAAAGCAGCCCAGGAAAAGAAGTCTGTAACATACAATGGTAAAATATTAGATTGGCAGCTGACTTATCCACAGAGACCTGGCAGGCCAGAAAGAGCTGGCATGATATTTTCAGAGCACTAAACGAGAAAAACATGCAGCCAATAATACTATATCCAGCTGGGCTATAATTGAAAATAGAAGGAGAGATTAAAAGCCTAGGACAAACAAAAACTGAAAGAATTTGCAAACACCAAACCAGCTCTATAGGAATTATTGAAAGGGGTCCTCTAAGCAAAGAGAGACCCTAAAAGTAGTAGATCAGTAAGGAACAGAGACAATATACAGTAACAGTCACCTTACAGGCAATACAATGGCACTAAATTCATATCTCTTAATAGTTAACCTGAATGTTAATGGGCTAAATGCCCCAATCAAAAGACACAGGGTATCAGAATGGATAAAAAAAACAAAACCCATATATGTTGCCTCCAAGAAACTCATTTTAAGCCCGAAGACACCTCCAGATATAAAGTGAGGGGATGGAAAAAAATTTACCATGCTAATGGACATAAGAAGAAAGCAGGAGTGGCAATCCTTTATCAGGTCAATTAGATTTTAAGCCAAAGACTATAATAAGAGATGAGGAAGGACACTATATCATACTCAAAGGGTCTGTCCAACAAGAAGATCTAACAATTTTAAATATCTATGCCCCCAACGTGGGAGCAGTCAACTATATAAACCAATTAATAACAAAATCAAAGAACAACATCAACAATAATACAATAATAGTAGGGGACTTTAACACTCCCCTCACTGAAATGGACAGATCATCCAAGCAAAAGATCAGCAAGGAAATAAAGGCCTTAACGACACACTGGACCAGATGGACATCACAGATATATTCAGAACACTTCATCCCAAAACAACAGAATACACATTCTTCTCTAGTGCACATGTAACATTCTCCAGAATAGATCACATCCTTGGTCCTAAATCAGGACTCAACCGGTATCAAAAGATGGGGATCATTCCCTGCATATTTTCAGACCACAATGCTCTGAAGCTAGAACTGAACTACAAGAGGAAGTTTGGAAAGAACCCAAATACATGGAGACTAAACAGCATCCTTCTAAAGAATGAATGGGTCAACCGGGAAATTAAAGAAGAATTGAAAAAATTCATGGAAACAAATGATAATGAAAAAACAATGGTTCAAAATCTGTGGGACACAACAAAGGCAGTCCTGAGAGGAAAATATATAGCGGCACAAGCCTTTCTCAAGAAACAAGAAAGGTCACAGGTACACAACCTAACCCTACACCTAAAGGAGCTGGAGAAAGAACAAGAAAGAAACCCTAAACCCAGCAGGAGAAGAGAAATCATAAAGATAAGAGCAGAAATCAATGAAATAGATACCAAAAAAACAATAGAGCAAATCAACAAAACTAGGAGCTGGTTCTTTGAAAGAATTAATAAAATTGATAAACACCTGGCCCGACTTATCAAAAAGAAAAGAGAAAGGACCCAAATAAATAAAATCATGAATGAAAGAGGAGAGATCACAACTAACACCAAAAAAATACAGACTATTATAAGAACATACTATGAACAACTCTACGCCAACAAATTTGACAATCTGGAAGAAATGGATGCATTCCTAGAAACATATAAACTACCACAACTGAACCAGGAAGAAATAGAAAGCCTGAACAGACCCATAACCAGTAAGGAGATTGAAACAGTCATCAAAAATCTCCAAACAAACAAAAGCCCAGGGTGAGACGGCTTCCCAGGGGAATTCTACCAAACATTTAAAGAAGAACTAATTCCTATTCTCCTGAAACTGTTCCAAAAAATAGAAATGGAAGGAAAACTTCCAAACTCATTTTATGAGGCCAGCATCACCTTGATCCCAAAACCAGACAAGGATCCCATCAAAAAAGAGAGCTATAGACCAATATCCTTGATGAACACAGATGCGAAAATACTCTAACAAAATACTAGCCAATAGGATTCAACAGTACATTAAAAGGATTATTCACCACGACCAAGTGGGATTTATTCCAGGGCTGCAAGGTTGGTTCAACATCCACAAATCAATCAATGTGATACAACACATCAATAAAAGAAAGAACAAGAACCATATGATACTCTCAGTAGATGCTGAAAAAGCATTTGACAAAGTACAGCATCCCTTCCTGATCAAAACTCTTCAAAGTGTAGGGATAGAGGGCACATACCTCAATATCATCAAAGCCATCTATGAAAAACCTACTGCAAATATCATTCTCAATGGAGAAAAACTGAAAGCTTCTCCGCTAAGGTCAGGAACATAGCAGGGATGTCCATTATCACCACTGCTATTCAACATAGTACTAGAAGTCCTAGCCTCAGCAATCAGACAACAAAAGGAAATTAAAGGCATCCAAATCAGCAAAGTAGACATCAAATTATCAGTCTTCGTAGATGATATGATACTATATGTGGAAAACCCAAAAGACTCCACTCCAAAACTGCTAGAACTTGTACAGGAATTCAGTAAAGTGTCAGGATATAAAATCAATGCACAGAAATCAGTTGCATTTCTCTACACCACCAACAAGACAGAAGAAAGAGAAATTAAGGAGTCAATCCCATTTACAATTGCACCCAAAACCATAAGATACCTAGGAATAAACCTAACCAAAGAGGCTAAGAATCTATACTCAGAAAACTATAAAGTACTCATGAAAGAAATTGAGGAAGACACAAAGAAATGGAAAAATGTTCCATGCTCCTGGATTGGAAGAATAAATATTGTGAAAATGTCTATGCTACCTAAAGCAATCTACACATTTAATGCAATTCCTATCAAAGTACCAGCCACCTTTTTCAAAGAAATGGAACAAATAATGCTAAAATTTATATGGAACCAGAAAAGACCTCGAATAGCCAAAGGGATATTGAAAAAGAAAGCCAACATTGGTGGCATCACAATTCCGGACTTCAAGCTCCATTGCAAAGCTGTCATCATCAAGACAGCATGGTACTGGCACAAAAACAGATACATAGATCAATGGAACAGAATAGAGAGCCCAGAAATAGACCCTCAACTCTACAGTCAACTAATCTTCGACAAAGCAGGAAAGAATGTCCAATGAAAAAAAGACAGCCTCTTCAACAAATGGTGTTGGGAAAATTGGACAGCCACATGCAGAAAAATGAAATTGGACCATTTCCTTATACCACACACAAAAATAGACTCAAAATGGATGAAGGACCTCAATGTGAGAAAGGAATCCATCAAAATCCTTGAGGAGAACACAGGCAGCAACCTCTTCGACCTCAGCCGCAGCAACATCTTCCTAGGAACAACGCCAAAGGCAAGGGAAGCAATGGCAAAAATGAACTATTGGTATTTCATCAAGATCAAAAGCTTTTGCACAGCAAAGGAAACAGTTAACAAAATCAAAAGACAACTGACAGAATGGGAGAAGATATTTGCAAACGACATATCAGATAAAGGACTAGTGTCCAAAATCTATAAAGAACTTAGCAAACTCAACACCCAAAGAACAAATAATCCAATCAAGAAATGGGCAGATGACATGAACAGACATTTCTGCAAAGAAGACATCCAGATGGCCAACAGACTCATGAAAAAGTGCTCCATATCACTCCACATCAGGGAAATACAAATCAAAACCACAATGAGATATCACCTCACACCAGTCAGAATGGCTAAAATCAACAAGTCAGGAAATGACAGATGCTGGCGAGGATGCGGAGAAAGGGGAACCCTCCTACACTGTTGGTGGGAATGCAACTGATGCCACCACTCTGGAAAACAGCATGGAGGTTCCTCAAAATGTTGAAAATAGAACTGCCCTATGACCCAGCAATTGCACTATTGGGTATTTACCCTAAGGATACAAACGTAGTGATCCAAAGGGGCACGTGCACCCGAATGTTTATAGCAGCAATGTCCACAATAGCCAAACTATGGAAAGAACCTAGATGTCCATCAACAGATGAATGGATCAAGAAGATGTGGTATATATATACAATGGAATACTAAGCAGCCATCAAAAGAAATGAAATCTTGCCATTTGCGACAACATGGATGGAACTAGAGCCTATCATGCTTAGCGAAATAAGTCAAGCAGAGAAAGACAACTATCATATGCTCTCCCTGATATGAGGAAGCGGTGATGCAACATGGGGGCTTAAGTGGGTAGGAGAAGATTAAATGAAACAAGATGGGATTGGGAGGGAGACAAACCATAAGTGACTCTTAATCTCACAAAACAAACTGAGGGTTGCTGGGGGGAGGGGGGTTGGGAGAAGGGGGGTGGGGTTATGGACATTGGGGAGGGTATGTGCTTTGGTGAGTCTGTGAAGTGTGTAAACCTGGCGATTCACAGAACTGTACACCAGGGGATAAAAATATATGTATATAAAAAATTTTAAAAAGCAAAAAAAAAACCTCTAGCTCCACTCACTAAAATGAAATTCTTCACCCTGCATTCACCTCTCTCTTCTTTTCTCTATCTAAAAGACGTTCATAACAGCTTTTTGATCATGCAGACCAGAATAACATGCTGGGTGATGGTGGAACATAAGGTGGGAGGGATTCAGGTCCCTTACAGGGATGAGCTGGACTGTAGTGAGAATAATTTCTCTTTTATTTACGTCAGTGTTTCTCAACTTTTTTTTTTCATTATTACCCCTCTAAGAAGAAAGAGTAAAACTGTTTAACTAATTAAATTTTTAATTTAATTTAATTTCTAACTAACAAGAGAAACTAAATACAAAGAAATAAGATTTTATTGAGCTTTGGAAGGCCACAAACCATTTTAATAACTTAAACCAGTTTTTTTCATTTGCCCTTCTCTCAAGAACCAATTTTCACTACTATTGAGAATGCATTTTTTAAGCTATTATATGTTTGGTCTCTTGTTAGAAAAGCTTAGCCTTTGCCCTCACTAATATATTGAGGGAACTAAGTAGGGTAGAAGTGCTTTCTGGGTCCTCCCATGAACCCAGTTTTTCTAGCTCATGACAGAAATCTTGCCATAATATAGGTCATTATAGAATCAAGGTAGAACTATAATTACCTGATAAAACACCAAGTAAGTAAAATGTGGTAAAACTGCGGACTGAAGGTTTGTGTCCCCCCAAAAATACATTGAAGCTCTAACCCCTCATGCTACTGTCTTTGGAGATAGGTCTATAAGGGGGTAATAAAGATTAAATGAGGCATAAAGTTGAGGCTCTAATACAATAGGGCTGCTGTCCTTAAAAGAAGAGCAAGGGAGAACTCCCTCTTCACCATGTGAAGTCACAGCAAGAAGACAGCCATCTGCAAGCCAGGAAAGAGCTCTCACCGAGGCACTGAACCAAGCCAGTACCTTGATCTTGGACTTCCCAGCTTCTAGAACCGTAAGAAAATGAATTTCTTTTGTTGAAGTCACTCAGTCTGTGATATTTCATTATGGCTGCAGAGTCGTCTAATACAATGGGCTTGACCACATTTTCTCTCATTTTTCCCTTTCCCGCAACCCCACTTGGAGGACATAGGAGAAAGGGGCAGGAAGGAAGGGAAGAGAAACCAGCAGTTTATCAAAACATACTAGGTCTTACTTTTCATATGTGAGGAAAAGAGTAGAGAAGCTTTCCACTGGGTAGAAAACAAAACTTTGATTTAGATTAGACCAGACTATTAAAAACTTAAAAAGGGGGCATCTGGGTGGCTTAGACGGTTAAGTGTTTCCCTTCGGCACAGGTCATCATCCTAGGGTCCTGCTACTCCCTCTGCTATGCTCCCTTGCTCTCTCAAATTAAATCTTTAAAAGATAAATAAAAACTTAAAAAAGAATGAAAAGCTGTGGGTTTCATATAAGATTCACCTCAAGATGACAATGGGGTATCTACAAAGACAGTAGGAACAAAAAATAACCCAGTTTCTTAAGTGTACTCTGCCAAGTTCAGTACATCCAATAAACTTAATTATCTAATATCCAAGAAGCAAAGCATGTAGACTGCAAATATTTAAGACCAAAGTACTTTCTCCTATTAATTTTTCACAATCATCAAACCCAGCTAATCTAATCATGATTAGCTTTTTTTTTTTTTAAGATTTTTCTTTATTTATTTGACAGAGATCACAAGTAGGCAGAGAGGCAGACAGAGAGAGAGGGGGAAGCAGGCTCCCTGCTGAGCAGAGAGCCCAATGCGGGGCTCGATCCCAGGACCCTGAGATCATGACCTGAGCCAAAGGCAGAGGCTTAACCCACTGAGCCACCCAGGTGCCCCATGATTAGCTTATTTTAAGTACAACTCTGACTGCCCTTCATAGATGCCTACTAGGATTATAAAGTCTGTTCATGAAGCAAATGACTTAATAGACTAATTACCACTTTGCAACTACTAAAAGAATCTAGAATCCTTTACTACAGGGGTTTCATTCTCCTGACAAGAGATTTTTGTCACTAACTAAAATAATGAGATTTCCCATGAATAACAGAAAATGGATAGCGTCTCCTCTTTATCTAGTGAACTCCAAACACCTCAAAATGATAACAGAATTATGGGCAGCATCCTTTAAAGTAATACATTTTCAAATGTATGTATTTAAAATATTGGTAAGGTTGTTTGTTTAATTTTTATTTTTATGGAGTTTTTTTATTTTTATAAGGCTTTGACAGAAAAACTGTTGTGAGAGGCAAGAGGAAATGCAGAGGAAAGTAGGTTACTTTGTTAAATATATTTTTGAAGAACTTTATTTTTAATTACATAGTGATTTCTTACAAACTGCTATTAGTCACAGAATTGGACATGTTTTCTTTCACTTATTTATTTCCCACTAAATTGAGTATTTTTTTTTTTAAAGATTTTTATTTATTTGTCAGAGATGGAGAGAGAGTGAGCGAGCACAGGCAGACAGAGAGGCAGGCAGAGGCAGAGGGAGAAGCAGGCTCCCTGCCAAGCAAGGAGCCCGATGTGGGACTCGATCCCAGGACACTGGGATCATGACCCGAGCCAAAGGCAGCCGCTTAACCAACTGAGCCACCCAGGCGTCCCTAAATTGTGTATTCTTATTCTACCTCTGGAAGGTACAGGTAATAAGGAGTAAGTAGAATTAAATATTTAAAGGAAGTTCTCTGCTTCGTTTTCTTTAGGCCCCACCCAAATTCTTACAACCCTGAAGGCCTCCCTGAATAGGAAGTATCTCCAGTTTTAAATAAAAGCAATGGAGAACAAGGAAGGACAGTTGTTGTTGTTTTTAATAAAGTTCTTATCCACACACACACACACACACACACACACACAAAACAGCCAATTCAAAAATATCATCAATGAATACACTTAGATCCCAAAAGCTCACAAGCCCAGAAAGATAATGAACAACAAGAACCATGATGATGATCCATCCACTTCCAATTTACATTATTTTCATTCTTCATATCAAAACCTCCCATACTCTGAATGTTGCTCTCTCCATCCCAAGATGAGATGCGAATCCTCCCACCTTCTATTTCCTATCCCGTGTTAGGAAATCCTGATGCCCATCTCCATAAGTGGCTCCTAAAGCTGCTCTCCACACTTTCCCTGTTTGTGGTTTCCCTCCTGCTGTCTTCAAGTACTCCTTTGTCAGAGGCTGCGATGAGGGAGTGGGGGCCCCCCCCCGAGGCCAATAGCCTAAAGAAGGCTGTAGCTTGTGGCCTCCCCTTAGGCTGGAACCAAATCTTCTTCCACCATCTGCCCCACAGCCACAAACCAGCAAATAGTAAGTGGAGTTGTTTAATTTTGTTTTTGCATTCATTGAGTCACCAGATAAAGATAAGGAAAAGAATTTATCTTCTCCCAGTGCCAGACCTGGATCACAACATGGATCCTAGATGTTCATCATGATCAAGCAGTCAGACCCCCGGTGAGGAGGTTAATATTCAACCCTTTTCCTCCCTCCCTCCCCACACCTCCCATCTGGCTCACTGCCAAGTTGCTCCTCCATTTAGCCATTTGGTTGACCTCAAGGGCTGCTGAGAAAGGTGGGGCCTGAGCTGTCCCAAACCACCAAACTATTCCTTGCTCAATAATCTCTCTGCATGGCTAGATGCCACCAAGAAGCTCTCTTGGGTCACTAGATAGACCTGCCATTTTCAAACTAACAGCTTTCCAGAAATCTCTCATTTAGATGAATGAAGCAATTTATAAGTAAGACAGGAAAGACAGAAAGAGAGATGGGATAAAGAGTGCAACTTCAGCCCTTTCTGTGAGGTCCAGTCCCTGTACGAACAGCCAGCCAGCCTGGTCAAGCGCTCCACTACATTTATTCAGATAAGCTGTTATCCTGTACTGGAAACTACTGGAAGTTTTTTTGGCCCATCGCCATTCATTACGAGGAAGAAAAATCACCTTCTTATTTGAAGCTCTTTTTTTCATCACGGCCCATTGGCCATGACTGATGTTGCCTTAAATAAAGCAGTTAAAACTGCTTAACCTCAGAAAGCCTCCTACACAGAAGTGCTAGCTATAGTTAAGATAAAATCCAGAGGAGGCAGAACTGTGACCGGGCAATAAGTACTTCCTTCAAACTTCCCTTTACCACCTTTCTAAAATCTAAAGATATAAGATCCTACCACCAAGATGTAGTTTTAATAAATCTCATTACAAAAACATACAGGAAATAAGAACAGTATTCTCACCTATGCTACATATTACAGTTGACGTCAACCCATCTCTTACAATAGACCATACCAAAGAGGGAGCATATGGAACTTATTCCCTTTATAAATAATAGGTATATTCCTTTAGATTTCACTTGTTAGATCTCTCACTGAAATATCTCTTTAAAAATCCAATGCTATCATTTTACATTTCAATTCCTTTTTCAATACTGTAATTATTCTTTAAATAATTAGAATATGGTTCACTACCTCCCTCAGCAGCTATATCCCTTTAACAGTCTTTTTTTTTCTACAAAGCATTCTGTGCTTTTTATCTTAGAATAGTTTCCATTACAACAGAGTTGCTATTTCTCTCAACATTCCTGAACCTCATGTAAAGAAGGAACCAATGAAAGGAGGAATGCTCACAGCACTTTATTAACATTTAGCAAGTTAGGCATCATTTTTAAGATGGTCACCTGGCATTTTCTATTAGTTCAGTTACCACAATTGCAAGGGTTAGGGCACAGTGACACATTTTAAAAAAAAAAAAAAAACTTTTAAAATTTTAAGGGGAATTTACTTAAAAATTAGGCCAATATGCATGAAGTAAACAATTTTAAAAACCCATAAATAGACAGCTAGCTAATAGTTATTACATTCAATAATTTAGCTTGATATGCATGACGGTTTTGACCTCCAAAATAATTTAGCGCCTTGAGCTGAGATTAAATGCAGAACATTAATTTTTCCCTCTGGTTGTCAAGCCAACCAAGAGACCCGTCAAATCCATTTAAATAAAGTCTGCATCATGTAATAATATTAAAGGGAATAAAATATTAATATGGGCCTGTGGTAGAACACTGGCCAAAACAACTGCAGTGAGGTGCCTTCAATTTATCTTCAATTTATTACCCTGACAATCTGTCTTTGTACTGAAACCAGGACTTAAAGCACCATCTGAGAATTATTTTTCATGTTAGAAGATGGGCCCATTTACAGGTCCTCCAAATGCTGAGCATTTTCCTGTCTCCAAGAGAAGAAACTCATGGGTTCCATTTCAGTTGTATTAATTTGAAGATATAACCAAGTAGAGATGCTAGGGGTCAGTTGTAATGAAAATGAGATTTTAAAAGAAAAAGGGGGACACTAACTCATTAAGGGAGGCTTGATGAACTTTCCCCAATAATGAAAGTAGATCTAAATCAATGTATTATTTACATGCCACATACATGAAGCCTAATCAGTGCTGCTTCTATCAAACATTCTGATTTTTATCTCTGAAGATGTTTTCTGGATCATTTTCCAATAAGTTTGCTTTCTGAAGAGTGGCAGTTTTAAGTACATTTTCTTAAATACTATATTCTCATTCTGAAGATGATCTCTCTGTCATGTTCACACTTACTCCAGTTAAAGATTTTGGATTCCAGGGTATGGAGGTTATAGATAGAGACAAACTGTGTGAGAAATCCATGTACATGCTTTATTTTATTCTTGATGTGAATACTCACTAGCCATTCATCTTACGAAACAAGAAATTTGTAAAAAATTTTCTTAAGACTGTTTCAAAACTTATTTTAAACTCACAAAATATATTCTTTACTGTTAATCATGTTATCCCCCCCCCCCAGTTAGATCACAAACAAATCAGAAACCAGAGGCGGCATTCTTGCTTCTCCATCACCCATCCCACAGAGCCATGCATCCCTCTGTAAGCTGAGCTTCCACTGACTTCAAAGAGTCTTCTGTGAGAGGGAACCAGGCATAAGACATAGGGAGGAACAGAAATCTGGCCACAGGAAAAGAACCTTTTAAAATTCTAATCAAAGCTTTAGATTCTCCAAACAAGGCAATTGCTCAGTAACAATCAGATCAGACAAAGTCACAAACATTGGAACTGAAGTATAAAGGAAACAGCACAGCTGTGACACAAAATCTCACAGCCATTACAGGGACAGATTCAGACAAATGCAGATCTCTCAGGCTAACCGGCCTCACTTGATAAAATGCTATGAACACCATTCTGATGTCTCAAAGGGCAGCTGTAAACTTTTAGGGCGTGGAAAGCCACTTGTATTCAAAAAATCAAATCTTTACTTCTGAACCTATTACTTCTACTCGTGTTTTTCTTTCTCTGAGATAAGCTTACTACTTTCATTTGTGTTTTTCTTTCCATGAAATAAGCTCCCTGAATTAACTGATTTGAGGAACACCTACAACGTAGCAGTGGGTATGCTAATTACACATGCTCTGAAGGAAACTGAATTTTTACTTCACATTCACCTCTGCTATGTACCCGAGCCCCAGGAGGTGCCATTATTGTACTGTTTCTTTGGCCCCTTGCCTCATAAGCTACATGATAACAGGGACAATCATCTCTGTGAGGTGTTACTCTTCTTTATCAAAGCCCCATGAGAGAGGTCACAATCCAAGAGAAAAGATAAAGAAATATATATGAAGTTCAAATTATTTGCCCTGCCCAGAAAATCATAAAACAAGGCAAAAAGTAGCTCAGTCTCCAACGGGTCATCAATTCATCTCCTGGAGCAAAGACAGCCACAAACTGGTTTATATGTGACTGTGTTTATGGGGTGGTGTCCTGTAGAATTACCAAGGAAAGTGTAAACTCCTTCTGGTACAGCTTCCCTTAGAAACTTCCAGGCAGTGCTCTTGGAGAAATAGTTCAGGAAGTCCTTTCTAGGTCCCACTGGAAATTATATTTGAAATATCTGATTATTTGGGGGTGTTTCCTGTGAGACTTTCCCATTAGTGAAATATTAAGAACATAACACTGCTCTTTGCACTGTAAAAATACATGTGTGCCTTGTATAACCCAAAGTGGTAGAAGAAGTGGGGTTGCCAGATAAAATACAGAATACCCTGTTAAATTTGAATATCAAATAAACAATGACGTGTTTTTTTAGTATATCATATTATTTTTTAAAGATTTATTTATTTATTGGACAGACAGAGATCACAAGTAGGCAGAGAGGCAGGCAGAGAGAGGGAGAAGCAGGCTTCTTGCCAAGCAGAGAGCCCAATGCAGGACTCAATCCCAGGACTCTGAGATCATGACCTGAGCCGAAGGCAGAGGCTTTAACCCACTGAGCCACCCAGGTGCCCCTTAGTATATCATATTACTAAATACCTCATAGGACATTCTCTTTAAGATTTTATTTATTTTATGGAGAGAGACACAGCGAGAGAGGGAACACAAGCAGGGAGAGTAGGAGAGAGAGAAGGAGGCTTCGTGCTGAGCAGGGAGCCAGATGTGGTGCTCGATCCCAGGACCCTGGGAGCATGACCTGAGCAGAAGGCAGACACTCAATTACTGAATGACCCAGGCACCTTTCATAGTATGTTTTATACTAAAAACTGTTTAATAGCTAAAATTCAAAGTTAACTAGGCACCTGTATTTTAATTTGCTTAATCTAACAATCTATGAAGGGACAGTGATGGGGAAGGGGAAAATGGCAAAAAGCTACAGGCTTACTGTAGCTGAACAGGAATAATACCATTTATGAGATACCTATCTGTGCCAAGAACTAAACTTAACCTACAAAAGAAATATGTGTGTAGTATGTATGGGAAAATGTGTTTAATCAAGACTTACTAAACATCCAAGTAAGTTATTTTATAAAGAATAAGGCAGTAGTATGGGTGAAATATATATGATTTTATTCAATAATTAAGATGTCATTTATTGGGACTCCTGGGTGGGTCAGTGGATTAAAGCCTCTGCCTTCCGCTCAGGTCATGGTCTCAGGGTCCTGGGATCAAGCCCCACATCGGACTCTGCTCGGAGGGGAGCTTACTTCCTCCTCTCTCTGGCTGCCTCTCTGCCTACTTGTGATCTCTGTCACATAAATAAATCTCCTTATTTGATCTCTGTCAAATAAATAAATAAAATCTAAAAAAGAAAAGATGTCATTTATCTAACAGTAGTATGTGTAACAGATATATTCTTCCTTAATCATTAAAAATTCCTTCTCAGCAATATATCAATAAATACTTTTCACCAGGTAGATAGAGTCACTTTTAAAAGGATGTCTAAGCCAAAGACTATAATAAGAGATGAGGAAGGACACTATATCATACTCAAAGGGTCTGTCCAACAAGAAGATCTAACGTGGGAGCAGCCAACTATATAAACCAATTAATAACAAAATCAAAGAAACACATCAACAATAATACAATAATAGTAGGGGACTTTAACACTCCCCTCACTGAAATGGACAGATCATCCAAGCAGAAGATCAACAAGGAAATAAAGGCCTTAAATGACACACTGGACCAGATGGACATCACAGATATATTCAGAACATTTCATCCCAAAGCAACAGAATACACATTCTTCTCTAGTGCACATGGAACATTCTCCAGAATAGATCACATCCTCAGTCCTAAATCAGGACTCAACCAGTATCAAAATATTGGGATCATTCTCTGCATATTTTCAGACCACAATGCTCTAAAGTTAGAACTCAACCACAAAAGGAAGTTTGGAAAGAACCCAAATACATGGAGACTAAACAGCATCCTTCTAAAGAATGAATGGATCAACTGGGAAATTAAAGAAGAATTGAAAAAAATCATGGAAACAAATGATAATGAAAATACAACGGTTCAAAATCTGTGGGACACAACAAAGGCAGTCCTGAGAGGAAAATATATAGCGGTACAAGCCTTTCTCAAGAAACAAGAAAGGTCTCAGGTACACAACCTAACCCTACACCTAAAGGAGCTGGAGAAAGAACAAGAAAGAAACCCTAAGCCCAGCAGGAGAAGAGAAATCATAAATATCAGAGCAGAAATCAATGAAATAGAAACCAAAAAAAAAAAAAAAAAAAAAAACAATAGAACAAATCAACAAAACTAGGAGTTGGTTCTTTGAAAGAATTAATAAAATTGATAAACCCCTGGCCCGACTTATCAAAAAGAAAAGAGAAAGGACCCAAATAAATAAAATCATGAATAAAAGAGGAGAGATCAGAACTAACACCAAAGAAATACAAACTATTATAAGAACATACTATGAGCAACTCTACGCCAACAAATTTGAGAATCTATAAGAAATGGATGCATTCCTAGAAACATATAAACTACCACAACTGAACCAGGAAGAAATAGAAAGCCTGAACAGACCCATAACCAGTAAGGAGATTGAAACAGTCATTAAAAATCTCCAAACAAACAAAAGCCCAGGGTCAGACGGCTTCCCAGGGGAATTCTACCAAACATTTAAAGAAGAACTAATTCCTATTCTCCTGAAACTGTTCCAAAAAATAGAAATGGAAGGAAAACTTCCAAACTCATTTTATGAGGCCAGCATCACCTTGATCCCAAAACCAGACAAGGATCCCATCAAAAAAGAGAGCTATAGACCAATATCCTTGATGAACACAGATGCGAAAATTCTCACCAAAACACTAGCCAATAGAATTCAACAGTACATTAAAAGGATTATTCACCATGACCAAGTGGGATTTATTCCAGGGCTGCAAGGTTGGTTCAACATCCGCAAATCAGTCAATGTGATACAACACATCAATAAAAGAAAGAACAAGAACCATATGATACTCTCAATAGATGCTGAAAAAGCATTTGACAAAGTACAGCATCCCTTCCTGATCAAAACTCTTCAAAGTGTAGGGATAGAGGACACATACCTCAATATCATCAAAGCCATCTATGAAAAACCCACCACAAATATCATTCTCAATGGAGAAAAACTAAAGGCTTTTCTGCTAAGGTCAGAAAAATGGCAGGGATATCCATTACCACCACTGCTATTCAACATAGTACTAGAGGTCCTAGACTCAGCAATCAGAGAACAAAAGGAAATTAAAGGCATCCAAATCGGCAAAGAAGAAGTCAAATTATCACTCTTCGCAGATGATATGATACTATATGTGGAAAACCCAAAAGACTCCACTCCAAAACTGCTAGAACTTGTACAGGAATTCAGTAAAGTGTCAGGATATAAAATCAATGCACAGAAATCAGTTGCATTTCTCTACACCAACAACAAGACAGAAGAAAGAGAAATTAAGGAGTCAGTCCCATTTACAATTGCACCCAAAACCATAAGATACCTAGGAATAAACCTAACCAAAGAGACACAGAATCTATACTCAGAAAACTATAAAGTACTCATGAAAGAAATTGAGGAAGACACAAAGAAATGGAAAAATGTTCCATGCTCCTGGATTGGAAGAATAAATATTGTGAAAATGTCTATGCTACCTAAAGCAATCTACACATTTAATGCAATTCCTATCAAAGTACCAGCCACCTTTTTCAAAGAAATGGAACAAATAATTCTAAAATTTATATGGAACCAGAAAAGACCTCGAATAGCCAAAGGGATATTGAAAAAGAAAGCCAACGTTGGTGGCATCACAATTCCGGACTTCAAGCTCTATTACAAAGCTGTCATCATCAAGACAGCATGGTACTGGCACAAAAACAGACACATAGATCAATGGAACAGAATAGAGAGCCCAGAAATAGACCCTCAACTCTACAGTCAACTAATCTTTGACAAAGCAGGAAAGAATGTCCAATGGAAAAAAGACAGCCTCTTCAATAAATGGTGTTGGGAAAATTGGACAGCCACATGCAGAAAAATGAAATTGGACCATTTCCTTACACCACACATGAAAATAGACTCAAAATGGATGAAGGACCTCAATGTGAGAAAGGAATCCATCAAAATCCTTGAGGAGAACACAGGCAGCAACCTCTTCGACCTCAGCCGCAGAAACATCTTCCTAGAAACATCGCCAAAGGCAAGGGACGCAAAGGCAAAAGTGAACTATTGAGATTTCATCAAGATCAAAAGCTTTTGCACAGAAAAGGAAACAGTTAACAAAATCAAAAGACAACTGACAGAATGGGAGAAGATATTTGCAAACGACATATCAGATAAAGGACTAGTGTCCAAAATCTATAAAGAACTTAGCAAACTCAACACCCAAAGAACAAATAATCCAATCAAGAAATGGGAAGAGGACATGAACAGACATTTCTGCAAAGAAGACATCCAGATGGCCAACAGACACATGAAAAAGTCCTCCATATCACTCGGCATCAGGGAAATACAAATCAAAACCACAATGAGATATCACCTCACACCAGTCAGAATGGCTAAAATCAACAAGTCAGGAAATGACAGATGCTGGCGAGGATGCGGAGAAAGGGGAACCCTCCTACACTGTCGGTGGGAATGCAAGCTGGTGCAGCCACTCTGGAAAACAGCATGGAGGTTCCTCAAAATGTTGAAAATAGAACTGCCCTATGACCCAGCAATTGCACTACTGGGTATTTACCCTAAAGATACAAACGTAGTGATCCAAAGGGGCACATGCACCCGAATGTTTATAGCAGCAATGTCCACAATAGCCAAACTGTGGAAAGAACCTAGATGTCCATCAACAGATGAATGGATCAAGAAGATGTGGTATATATACACAATGGAATACTAAGCGGCCATCAAAAGAAATGAAATCTTGCCATTTGCGACAACATGGATGGAACTAGAGCATATCATGCTTAGCGAAATAAGTCAAGCAGAGAAAGACAACTATCATATGATCTCCCTGATATGAGGAAGTGGTGATGCAACATGGGGGCTTAAGTGGGTAGGACAAGAATCAATGAAACAAGATGGGATTGGGAGGGAGACAAACAATAAGTGACTCTTAATCTCACAAAACAAACTGAGGGTTGCTGGGGGGAGGGGGGTTGGGAGAAGGGGGTGGGATTATAGACATTGGGGAGGGTATGTGCTTTGGTGAGTGCTGTGAAGTGTGTAAACCTGGTGATTCACAGACCTGTACCCCTGGGGATAAAAATATATGTTTATAAAAAATAAAAAATTAAAAAATTAAAAAAATAAAAAGGATGTCTATTCATACATAAACAGATTATTATAGATAGATAGATAGATAGATAGATAATAGATAGCTAATAGATAGATGATGAATAGATGATAGTTTTTAGAAGTGCACGTGAGAAATAGGTAACAGTGGAGAAGCTGATGTGAGAATATGGAGAATTGGGGGACAGGGCATGAGCCTAAATGGGTGGGGGAAGGGCCTGTCATGGGAAGAATCAAGACAGCTTTATGAACACATGACATGGAAAATCACACAGAACCCCAAGCATAGAAGTTCCTGCACCTGGTTTAATGCTCTGCTGTCATTGTCTTAAAATTCTTAATAATTTTGAATAAGGGTCCCCATATTTTCATTTTGCTCTGGCCTCCATAAATTATGTAGCTTGTCCTGGGAGGGAGTTTCTATGTTCTCTAGAAAATATAGCCTGGGGCCAAAGCATACACGCTACCACTTCTTTGAGGAATATACTCCAGAGACTCAAGAGTGAGTGAAAAGAGGGAATGATAAAGGGAAAAAGGAAGATAGCATAGGTGAAGTACTACAGAGCTGGCCTCTATTAAGCAGCAAGCAGAGCTGATGTCTTAGTTTCCCAGCATGTCTTCTGAGAAGCCACATAAGTACAACATCTTACATATACAGGTGTATTGGTGATTGGAAGAATAAAGAATTTATCCTCTTCTCCATCTCCCATTAGTCAAAATCCATATAATGAGCTGTAAACTCTTCCCACTTACTAGCTGAGTCAGGAGTTTGTCCAAGCAGGAGCCTGGGAAGACAGAACCAATGTAGCAGGGCATAGCTACAGTGGCCCTCTCAGAAGTCAGCAAGCATGGAGGGCTCCTCCTCTAGAGCAGCACCCAACAACAGTACCAATGTTACTAGGGCAACCCAGCTAGAAAGCCAGGCCAGGACACAAGTCTGGAAGGGGCAGAAACTGAGTCCATATAAACCTGCCTGTCTGTCAGATGTAGAATGAAAACATTAGGATATTCATACAATAGATCAGTAGAAAGCAATGGAAATGAGTACTATGTTGCTCAACAACAACATGGATATAGCTCATAAATGCAATGTTGAATAAGAGAAGCCTCACAAAAATTAATACCTTCTGCATCACCCTATTCACAAAGTTCAAAGAACAGGTAAAATTCAAGTATAATTTTAAGAGTACATGGAGAGATGGAAGAGCTAGAAAGAAAAACTACCAAGTAACTATCATTGAAGTTTGATACTGACTCATTTGAGACGGGAAATGACATAGATTGTGAGAGAGTACTGGGGCCACTTCTGGGTCTAGTAATGTTTTTCTTGTGGTGTCCCAGGGCCAAAGTGAAGAAGGCAAAATAGAGGAAGGGTCAACTGTTTAAAACACTGCTGACAAGTAAAGTAAGGTATACCTGATTTATAACCATTAGATTTGACACAATGGAGGTCCATGGTTATCCTGGATTCTATGGAATGAAGTCAAGAGAAAATGGGAAAGAGAGAAGACAGCTAGTACTGAAAACCTTCTAAGAGGTTTAGCTGTAAAGGAAAGGGTAAATGTGGGGCTAGAATGGAGAGAGGCTTTCTTTAGGGAGTTTTTGAAGGTCTGATGTGAGAAGTAGGAGTCTCCCTGTATTCTCATGGGCATTACCCAATGGGGGAAACTGATGAAACAGAACAGAGGGAGGAATTGCTGGGATACGGTCTTTGAGGGAGCTAGAGATGACAGGATCTTGTACAGAAGCAAAGGGATAAAAGGAACGTAGATAGTTTGTGCATAGTTGAAAAAGAGAAAGTGGAACACAAGTGTCCAGATGCAAGTAAGTAGGTAGTTGTGGTCATGGAATATGGTAGAAGTTCTTTCCTGACTGCAAAAATAAAAATTGAAGATGGTAAAGAGAATGGGAAGAAAGGTGTTTGGAAAATAGAGAATGCATGAAATAATCATTTCAGAGAGAGCACAAGAATTAAAGTGCAGAGAAAAACTGTATGATTGCTTAAGAGCATTAAGGATCCACTTGAAATTAGTGATCATAAATGTAAATTAAACACAGAGAGCATGGCTGTGTATAATATTTCTCCAGCAATTAGCAGATGCAAGCAAAAGTAGGTAGAAAGTAAAAAAAAAAAAAAGGAAAAATAGATGACCTCTGAAAAAGTAGAAAATTGTACATTAGAGACTCCAATCCAGACCATTCCCAGTTTAGGCATGGAATTTGGGATTCAATAGTAGTTATTAAATATGAAATCACCTCCTAAGTGGATATAAACACACACCTTGACACTGATAATTTTTATATTTTATGTCAAATATAATTTAATGTTATTCAAACATTAATGCAAAATAGTTCCTGTTAGGAACTAAGAGCTCTAGAAAAAAATTCTGGGATCTAAGAGTACATCATATCAGTTCTTTCACTGATTCAATCAAAGATTTTCAACATCTAAGGAAAGGACTTCTTTCCCATCTGTGAAACAGAAAAATAGGAAATTTGCTCTTATTTAGATAATAAATTGAGCGGATAAGAAAATAGTTAACAGTTTGTATTCCCTAGAATATCATTACAAGGACTATATTAAAAAATATATGCATTATTAAAAGCACATGTTTGATTATGGTATATATTTTAACAAACATCAGTAGTTCCCACACTTAGTAAAGGTAAAGGTAACAAATTTTTAGATGCTGTAAATCTTACCTTTTCTGCACAGAAAAATAATTTCTGGTTTTATAAACAGATCTCATGTTATTTAACACATTTAAAAAAAAATAATGCAGTTGTTCCTGCTTGTACATGAAAGTACTACATCCAACATGAAGCAATGGTCCCTAGTCTTAAAAAGAAAATGGAATCTGAATCAAATTATGGTTTTTTTAATTTGATTTTTTTTTGGCTTTTTTTTTATTCTTTTTTTTTTATTTAAATTAATTTTTTATTTTTTATAAACATATATTTTTATCCCCAGGGGTACAGGTCTGTGAATCACCAGGTTTACACACTTCACAGCACTCACCCAAGCACATACCCTCCCCAATGTCCATAATCCCACTCCCTTCTCCCAAACCCCCTCCCCCCAGCAACCCTCAGTTTGTTTTTTTCAGTTTTCTAAAATTCATTGTTTATGCACCACACCCAGTGCTCCATGCAATATGTGCCCTCCATAATACCCACCACCAGGCTCACCCAAACACCCACCTTCCCCCCTCCAAAACCCTCAGTTTGTTTCTCAGAGTCCACAGTCTCTCATGTTCATCTCCTCCTCTGATTTCCCCCAACTCGCTTCTCTTCTCCATCCCCCAATGTCCTCTGTGTTATTCCTTATGCTCCACAAGTAATGAAACCATATGATAATTGACTCTCTCTGCTTTACCTATTTCATTCAGCATAATCTCCTCTAGTCCCGTCCATGCTGATACAAAAGTTGGGTACTCATCCTTTCTGATAGAGGCATAATACTCCACTGTATATATAAACCTTATCTTCTTTATCCATTTGTCCGTTGAAGGGCATCTTGGTTCTTTTTATAGTTTGGTGACTGTGGCCAATGCTGCTATGAACATTGGGGTACAGATGGCCCTTCTTTTAACTACATCTGTATCTTTGGGGTAGATATCCAGTAGTGCAATTGCAGGGTCACAGGGTAGCTCTATTTTTAATTTCTTGAGGAATCTCCACACTGTTTTCCAAAGTGGCTGCACAAACTTGCATTCCCACCAACATCATAAGAGGGTTCCCCTTTCTCCATATCCTCTCCAGCAATTGTTGCTTACTGTCTTGTTAATTTTGGCCATTCTAACTGGTATGAGATGGTATCTCAATGTGGTTTTGAGTTGAATCTCCCTGATGGCTAATGATGAACACTGTCTGTTAGCCATTTGTATGTCTTCTTTGGAGAAGTGTCTGTTCATTTGTTCTGCCCATTTTTTGATGTAATTGTCTGTTTCTTGGGTGTTGAGTTTGAGGGGTTCTTTATGGATCTTGGATATCAGCCCTTTGACTGTATTGTCATTTGCGAATATCTTCTCCCATTCTGTGGGTTGCCTCTTTGTTTTGTTGACTGTTTCCTTTGCTGCACAGAAGATTTTGATCTTGATGAAGTCCCAAAAGCTCATTTTCACTTTTGTTTCCTTTGCCTTTGGATACATGTCTTGAAAGAAGTTACTGTGGCCGATGTCAAAGATGTTACTGCCTATATTCTCCTCTAGGATTTTGATAGATCAAATTATGTTCTTAAAGAAATTATAGGAAATGTTTCATTTCATTGATAATGTTTATACTTCATACAAAAATGTACAATGTTTCTTGGATTTACAATATGTTACTTTCAGAGAAACATAGTCTTTGTTTATCTTTTTGTTTTGGTATAGAAACATAGAGACAATGGTTTCTTTAAAATCTTTCATTTAAAATAATTATATTATTAAAAGAAAGAATATAAAACACTTCATTGTAGCAATCACATAATCCTGATTTAAGTATTGAGGATCTGTTTTTAAAAGCACATGTGGAGTTTGATAAGAATCACAAACTCCATTCCTTGTATTAGGGGTAAAGTTTACAGTATCCAGTGTCAAACATTTTGCTCTATTACTCTGGTAATCAAAAAAAAAAAATGCTCTATTGTTTTGGTTGTATGCTGATGTGTGAATATGTCTATGGGGTCTTTAAAGAAAGATAAAACACAGCTACTGTCTGAAATACCATATAAATAACCATATACTTTCCCAAGTACTAAATGTATTTGCACTAGGAGTCACAGGGCTGGGTCATTTCACTGAGGAACAAAAGGTCATTATTCCAAAAGGGTGTTTATATGAAATGTAGGAAGACTAACACATGTACTCATTCGAAAAGAATAGGAATTTCCACTTTAAACTGGCTTATTTACCATAAACCCTGAGAAAGGAAAGATAATTGGTACTAGAGCACTATTACATTTTTAAATTAAAATATGATAGATTTACATTGCCAATAAATAATTGCAAGATAGTTAAAAAGGAACTTTCACTGGATGAGTACATTCCCCATGTTACTATTTCAATGAGTAATTCCCTACTTCAAATAGTTTTTGCCTTATAAAGTATAACATGAAATCACAGACCAGTCTTTGGGGTTATGACAATTTTAAGAAGGAAAAAAGCAAAAGAAAACAGTCTCAAATTCACAGCAGCAAAGAAAGGAAGGGGAGGAGTTGCTTTGCTCTATACATGTTAGACAATGGAAACAGAGGACAGAAAAGAAAACACATTTAGAAATTTTTTTTTTAATTTCAAAAGTATATGCATAAACTGTATATTGCATTGCACCTGGGACATTTAGGACAAAGCCACATAATCAAATATACTAATATATCTACAGCAAAAGCTATAAATATTTACAATGTGTATGATAAAAAAGAGCACAATAGTATGTGGTACAACAAGACTCCTAACAGATCCCCATTAAAACATTACTAAGGAAAGAATATCCATTGAAAAAAAAAATCCTATAAATGCTACTAATATCCTCCAATTTTGGAGAGAAACAAACTGAAGAGGTAAGTAGGCAACTATGGGGGGGAAAAAACAAGGAAATTCAATATTAGAAGCCTCTAAACACTCCTGGGGGATCTGAGAGAGACAATAATACCACCAGAGCTTATCACCTTCAGCTAGAGAACAAAAATTAATGGAAGACCCCAGCAGGAGACATTTACAGAAGTTCAGAGAAAAAAACAAGCATGAGTTATCCAGAACAAGGATTGGTTACCTTCTTACCTTACCCTTGAACTCCTGGCTTCAAAACAATTGGATAGACAACCAGTCCTCAGAATGCAGGTACTTAAGCTAGCAAATAAATCAACTCTCCAAAAGAAGGGAAATATGGCAAAGCAAATTTAACCATTCTATGTAATGACAGAATTTCCAGAATTCTCAATTAACCATGAACTAGATGAAAATATGTGTTATAGAGAACTACAGTTTAAAAAACAAAAAACAGGTGAGGAGTCAAGATGGCAAAGGACTAACAGGTTAAGATGACATCAGGTCACAGAAGATCAGTTAGATAGTTATCAAAACATTCTGAACACTTCTAAACCCAACAGGAGATTGAAGAGAAGAGCAGGAATTCTAGAAACAGAAAATCAACCACTTTCTGAAAGATAGGATGTGTAGAGAAGTGAATTCAAAGCAACAGGAAGATAGACCGCAGGGGTAGGGGCTGGCTCCTGGCAAGCAGCAGAGCAATGGAGCACAAAATCAGAACTTTCAGAAGTCTGCTCCACTGAGAGACAGAGCTCCAGAGGCTAAGCAGGGATGGCTTTCATGGGGACAGCGTGGTCTCAGGTCCTGTGGGATCACAGAAGGAATGGAGGTGCTGGAGTGTAGCAGAGCTTGCAGGTATTAGAGCAGGCAAGCCAGGTACAAAGATGGAGCAGAGGAGTGAGCTCTCAGTTCAGGGTTACCTTAAACTGTGATCCATGGCACAGGCAGGCCACTACTCTTTGAGCAGGGACCCTACAAGTGGCAGATCTGGGGAGACTCACCTTCCTTCTCTGGGGGCAGGAATCTACTGGGTGTGGAGACTCCAAAGAGATCTGTGTGCCAGAGAAACGCTCAGTCACAGGTGGGGTGAGCTTGGAGCACAGCCTGAGACCAGGGAGATGGGAACAACCGAGCACTTTTCTCCGAGGGTGCTCTTGGCTCCTCTGGGCCAGAGACAGGGAGACCGCCATTTTCATTCCCATCCTCCAGAACTCTAAGGAAAGCATTCAGGGAACAAAAGCTCCCAAAAGCAAATCCAAGCAGATTACTTGGCCTGGCCCCTGGCAAGGGCAGTGCAATTTTGCTTCCAGCAAAGACACTTAAGAATCATTACAACAGGCCACTCCCCCAGAATATCAGCAAGAATATCCAGCTCACTGATTGAGGAGAATGGTGGAATTCCAGAGAATTCATGGCTTTCTCCCCTGATTCTTTAGTCTTACAAAGTTAATTAAATTTTCTTAATTTCATTTTTCCCTTATTCTAACTTTTTTTAACTTTTACTTTCCTCTTTTAACGTTTTTTAACTAGTTTATCTTAACAATACCTTTCTTTTTTAAAAAATCTCTTTGAACCTTCATTATTATAATCATATTTTATCCTTCTTGTATCTAACTTAATTTTTTGTATGCATATAGGGTTTTTTTCTTCTAAAGAATTTTGGATATAATTTCTTCTAATAGATCAAAATATACCCTAAATCTAGCACAGGGCTTTGTTTACTCTCAACCTGAGCAAAAACTCTTCACTCTCGTTTTTTTCTTTTCCCAACCAACTTATCTTATCAACTCCTTTTTTAGAATTTTTTAAAAATTTTCATCTTTACAGTCATATTCCATTCTTTCATTGTGTTTTCCCATATGTTTGTTATATATATAACAAACAAATGGGAAACAAACATGTTTACCCATATGTTTGCATATATATGCATAGATATATATGCATATATGCATATATAAACATCACGTGTTTACCCATATGTTTACATATAGAGATATGCATGTATCTATATAATATATACACACACACACATATCACTCACCACACACACACACACACACACACACACACACACAAAGAACAAGAGGCAGTACCAACAGCCAGGGACCTAATCAATACAGACATTGGTAACATGTCAGATATAGCATTCAGAATAACAATTCTCCAGGTGCTAGCTGGACTCAAAAAAGGCATGGGAGATATTAGAGAAACCCTGTCTGGAGAAATAAAACCCTTTCTGGAGAAATAACTAAAATCTAACCAGGCTGAAATAAAAAAAGCTATTAATGAGGTGCAATGAAAAATGGAGGCCCTTACTGCTAAGACAAATAAGGCAGAAGAAAGAATTACTGACATAGAAGACCAAATGACAGAGAATAAAGAAGCTGAGCAAAAGAGAGACAAATAACTACTAAACAAAGAGGGGAGAATTCAAGAGATAAGTGATACCATAAGACAAAACAATATTAGAAAAATTGGGATTAGAGAAGAAGAAGGAAGAGAGGGAGACAGAAGGTATATTGGAGCAAATTATAGTAGAGAATTTCCCTAATATGGCAAAGGGAAGAAGCATCAAAATCCAGGAGGCACAGAAAACCCCCCTCAGAATAAGTCCACACCCCATCATCTAATAGTAAAACTTATAAGTCTTAGTGACAATGAGAAAATCCTGAAAGCAGTCTGGGACAAGAAGTCTGTAACATAAAATGGTAAAAATATGAGATTTGCCACAGACTTATCCACAGAGACCTGGCAGGCCAGAAAGAACTGGCATGATATATTCAGAGGACTAAATGAGGAAAAACATGCAGCCAAGAATACTATAACCAGATAGGCTACCATTGAAAATAGAAGGAGAGATAAAAAGCTTCCAAGACAAACAAAAATTATAAGAATTTGTAAACACCAAACCAGCTATACAGGAAATATTGAAAGGGGTCCTCTAAACAAAAAGAGAAACTAAAATTAGTAGACCAGAAAGGAACAGAGACAATATACAGTAACAGTTACCTCACAGGCAATACATAGGCACTAAACTCATCTCTCTCAATAGTTACCCTGAATGTAAATGGGCTAAATGCCCCCAATCAAAAGACACAAGGTATCAGAATGGATAAAAAAAAAAAGGAACCCATCAATATGCTATCAATAAGAAATTCATTTTAGAACCAAAGACACTTCCAGATTTAAAGTGAGGGGGTAGAAAACAATTTTCCATGCTAATGGACATGAAAAGAATGCTGAGGTGGAAATCCTTATATCAGATAAATTATATTTTAAGCCAAAGACTATAATAAAACATGAGGAAGGACACTGTATCATACACAAAGGGTCTGTCCAACAAGAAGACCTAACAATTGTAAATATCTATGCCCCTAACATCAGAGCAGACAACTATATAAACCAATTAATAACAAAATCAAAGAAACACATCAACAATAATACAATAATAGTAGGGGACTTTAAACACTCCCCTCACTGAAATGGACAGGTCATCCAAGCAAAAGATCAACAAGGAAATAAAGGCCTTAAATGACACACTGGACCAGATGGACATCACAGATATACTCAGAACATTTCATCCCAAAGCAACAGAATACACATTCTTCTCTAGTGCACATGGACAGTCTCAAGAATAGATCACACCCTGGGTCATAAATCAGGTCTCAACCAGTATTAAAAAATTGGGATCATTCCCTGCATATTTTCAGACCACAATGCTCTGAAGCTAGAACTCAATCACAAGAGGAAATTTGGAAAGAACCCAAATACATGGAGACTAAACAGCATTCTTCTAAAAATGAATGGGTCAACCAGGAAATTAAAGAAGAATTGAAAAAATTTATGGAAACAAATGATAATGAAAACACAATGGTTCAAAATCTGTGGGACACAACAAAGGCAGTCCTGAGAGGAAAATATATAGTGATACAGTCTTTCTCAAGAAATAAGAAAGGGGGGGCACCTGGGTGGCTCAGTGGGCTAAGCCTCTGCCTTCAGCTCAGGTCATGATCCCAAGGTCCTGGGATTGAGACCCGCATCAGGCTCTCTGCTCAGCAGGGGGCCTGCCCCCACTCCTGCCTGCCTCTCTGCCTACTTGCGATCTCTGTCTGTCAAATAAATAAATAAAATCTTTTTTAAAAAAAAATGAAAGGAAGAAACAAGAAAGGTCTCAAATACACAACCTAACCCAACACCTAAAGGAGCTGGAGAAAGAACAACAAAGAAAGCCTAAACTCAGCAGGAGAAGAGAGATCAGAGCAAAAATCAATGAAATAGAAACCAAAAGAACAGTAGAACAGGTCAACCAGAAGAGGAGCTGGTTCTCTTAAAGAATTAATAAAACTGGTAAACGGCTGGCCAGACTTATCAAAAAGAAAAGAGAAGGGGTGCCTGAGTGGCTCAGTGGGTTAAGCCTCTGCCTTCAGCTCAGGTCATGATCCCAGGGTCCTGAGATCGAGCCCCACATCGGGCTCTCTCCTCAGTGGGGAACCTGCTTCCCTCTCTTTCTCTCTGTGCCTCTCTGTGCCTGCCTCTCTAACTACTTGCGATCTCTGTCTGTCAAATAAATAAATAAAAATCTTTAAAAAAAAAAAAAAGAAAGAAAAGAGAAAAGACCCAAATAAATAAAATCATGAATGAAAGAGAGATCACAACCAACACCAAAGAAATACAAACAATTATAAGAACATATGATGAGCAACTATACACCAGCAAGTTTGACAACCTGGAAGAAATGGATGCATTCCTAGAGACATATAAACTACCAAAACTGAACCAGGAAAAATAGATAACCTGAAGAGACCCATAATCAGTAAGAAGACTGAAGCCGTCATCAAAAATCTCCCAACAGGGGCGCCTGGGTGGCTCAGTGGGTTGAGCCGCTACCTTCGGCTCAGGTCATGATCTCAGGGTCCTGGGATCGAGTCCCGCATCGGGCTCTCTGCTCGGCAGGGAGCCTGCTTCCTCCTCTCTCTCTCTCTGCCTGCCTCTCCGACTACTTGTAATTTCTCTCTGTCAAATAAAAAAAATAAAATAAAATAAAAGAGGAGAACCAGATCATTTCTTTAAAAAAAAATCTCCCAACAAACAAGAGTCCAGGGCCAGATGCCTTCCCAGGGGAATTCTACCAAACATTTAAAGAATTAATTCCTATTCTCCTAAAACTGTTCAAAAAATAGAAATGGAAGGAAAACTTCCAAACTCATTTTATGGGGCCAGCATTACCTTAATCCCAAAACCAGACAAAGACCCCATCAAAAAAGAGAATTACAGACCAATATCCTTGATGAACACAGATGCAAAAATTCTGATCAAAATACTAGCCAATAGGTTCCAACAGTACATTAAAAGGATTATTCACCACAACCAAGTGAGATTTATTCCTGAGCTGCAAGGTTGGTTGAACATCTGCAAATCAATCAATCAATGTGATATATTACATTAAAAAAAGAAAGAACAAGAACCATATGATATTCTCAATAGATATTGAAAAAGCATATGACAAAGTACAGTATCCTTTCCTGATCTAAACTCTTCAAAGTGTAGGGATAGAGGGTACATACCTCAGCATCATCAAAGTCATCTATGAAAAACCCACAGCGAGTATCATTCTCAGTGGAGAAAACTGAGAGCTTTTCCGCTAAGGTCAGGAACACGGCAGGGATGTCCATTATCACCACTGCTATTCAACACAGTACTAGAAGTCCTAGCCTCAGACATCAGACAATGAAAATAAATTAAAGTCATCCAAATTGGTAAGGAAGAAGTCAAACTATCACTCTTTGCAGATGATATGATACTTTATGTGGAAAACCCAAAAGATTCCACTCCAAATCTGCTAGAATTTTACAGGAATTCACTAAAGTGTCAGGATATAAAATCAATGAACAGAAATCAGTTGCCTTTCTATACACCAACAAGACAGAAGAAAGAAATTAAGGAGTCAATCCCATTTACAATTGCACCCAAAACCATAAGATACCTAGGAATAAACCTAACCAAAGAGGCAAAGAATCTGTACTCAGAAAACTATAAAGTACTAATGAAAGAAATTGAAGAAGACACAAAGAAATGGAAAATGTTCCATGCTCATGGATTGGAAGAAAAATTATTGTGAAAATGTCTATGCTACCTAAAGCAATCTACACGTTTAATGCAATCCCTATCAAAATCCCATCCTTTTTTTTTTTTCAAGAAATGGAACAAATAATCCTAAAATTTATATGGAACTAGAAAATACCTCAAATAGCCAGAGGAATATTGAAAAAGAAAGCCCAAGTTGGTGGCATCACAATTCCAGACTTCAAGCTCTATTACAAAGCTGTCATCATCAAGACAGTATGGTATTGGCACAAAAACAGACACATAGATCAATGGAACACCAGAAATAGACCCTCAACTCTGGTCAACTAATCTTTGACAAAGCAGGAAAGAATGTCCAATGGAAAAAAGACAGTCTCTTCAACAAATGGTGTTGGGAAAATTGGACAGCTACATGCAGAAAAATGAAGCTGGACCATTTCCTTACACTACACACAAAAATAAACTCAAAATGGATGATGGACCTCAATGTGAGAAAGGAATCCATCAAAATCCTTGAGAACACTGGTAGCAACCTCTTTTACCTCAGCAGCAGCAACTTTTTCCTAGAAGCATCGCCAAAGGCAAGGGAAACGGGCAAAAATGAACTATTAAGGTCAAAACTTTTGCACAGCAAAGAAACAGCCAACAAAACCAAAAGACAACTGACAAAATGGGAGAAGATATTTCCAAACGACATATCAGATAAAGGGCTAGTACCAAAATCTTTAAAGAGCTTAGCAAACTCAACACCCAAAGAACAAATAATCAATCAAGAAATGGGCAGAGGACATGAACAGACATTTCTGCAAAGAAGACATCCAGATGGCCAACAGACACATGAAAAACTGTTCCACATCACTCAACATCTGGGAAATACAAATCAAAACCACAATGAAATAACACCTCACACCAATCTGAATGCTTAAAATTTACAAGTCAGGAAATGAGGTTGTGGAAAAAGGAGAACCCTACTACAGTGCTGGTGGAAATGCAAGCTAGTGCAACCACTCTGGAAAACAGTATGGAGGTTCCTCAAAAAGTTGAAAATAGAGCTATCCTACGACCCAGCAATCATACTACTGGGTATTTACCCTAAAGATACAAATGTAGTGATCCGAAGGGACACAGGTACCCAAATGTTTATAGCAACGATGTCCACAATAGCCAAACTATGGGAAGAACCTAGATGTCCATCAACAGATGAATGGATAAAGAAGATATGGTATATATACACAATGGAATACTATGCGGCCATCAAAAGAAATGAAATCTTGCCATTTGCGACTATGTGGATGGAACTAGAGGGTATTATTCTGAGCGAAATAAGTCAATCAGAGGAAGACAATTATCATACAATCTCCCTGATATGAAGATGTTGAGAGGCAACGTGGGGGGTTTCGGGTGTAGGGAAGGAAAAAATGAAACAAGATAAAATCATAAAAGCATAAGAGACTCTTAATCTCACAAAACAAACTGAAGGTTCTTGGGGGATGAGGGTAGGGAGAGGGTGGTGGGGTTATGGACATTAGGGAGGGTATGTGCTATGGTGAGTGTGTAAACCTGGCAATTCATGGACCTGTACCCCTGGGGCTAATAATACATTATGTTTTAATAAAAAATAAAAAAATAAATTTAAAAAAAAACAAAAACCTTAGCATATGAATGACACATGAAGAATCCAGTCAAAGAAAACATAACCCAGTGAACAAAATTTTGTTAGAGAAAGACAAATACCATATGGTTTCACTTTTATGTGGAATCGAAAAAACAGAACAAATGAACAAAGACACAGAGACACACACACAAAATGGAAACAGACTCATAAATACAGAGAAGAAATTGGTAGCTTCCAGAGGCGAAGAAGGTAGGAAGAAGGGCAAAACAGATGAAGGAGATTTAGAGGTACAAAATTCCAGTTACAAAGTAAATAGATCCCAGAGATGAAAAGTACAGCATAGGGAATATCGTCAATAGGATGTACAATGACAGATGGTGACTATACTTATCATAAGTATAAGGCATAGATATATTGAATCATTCTGGTGGTGTATGCCTGAAACTAATAGAACATTGATGTCAACTATACTTCAATATTAAAAATAAAAACTAAGAGAGGCTCCTGGGTAGCTCAGTCAGTTAAGCAGCTACCTTCAGCTCGGGGTGTGATTCCAGGATCCTGGGATCTAAGCCTACATCAGGCTCCTTGCTAAGCAAGGCATCTGCTTCTCCCTCTCCCTCTATCCCTTCATTCCCTGTGCTCTCTCCCACTTTCTTTCTCTCTCACATAAATAAAATCTTAAAATAAAAAAATAATAAAAATAAAAACATGTAAATATACAAAATTAATACCCCACAAATACATTATATTATAAAAGAACTTTAGAGAAAATGAATTCAGTAAAATAAGAGCTCAAAGACAAAATGATAAAGCAGAAAAAGGGCAGTTGAGGAGCTAAAGGAGAAAGTTGAGCATAAAAAAACTTTCATCATTATAGATCTAGTCAATGCATTAGAAACAGGAGAAAAAGTAAAAAATTGAAATAATAACATGGATAATGTCTTGAAATGCCTAGAAACATAGGAAAAAATAGCAAAAGACTCATAGGAAGTTGAAAGAAATCGGTAAATGTAAACGATAAATGACATCATAAAAAAATAGAATGGTAAAGGTACACAGAGAAATAATACAGAAGCATTTCTCTAAATGTAGAAGAAGACAAATAAAATTTTTTAAATATAACTTTTAATATGAAAAAGGTCTGTGAAATAAACAAGACTCCTACATTCTCTTTAAGTTACTAAATTTCAAAGATAAATTTAGAATTCTTCCAGCATCCAGGAAGGTAATAAGTTAGCCATCAGGGAGATTCAAATCCAAACCACATTGAGATACCACCTCACACCAGTTAGAATGGCCAAAATTAACAAGACAGTAAGCAACAAGTGTTGGAGAGGATATAGAGAAAGGGGAACCCTCTTACAATGTTAGTAGGAAAGCAAGTTGGTGCAGCCACTTTGGAAAACAGTGTGGAGATTCCTCAAGAAATTAAAAATAGAGCTACCCTGAGACCCTGCAATTGCACTCCTGGGTATTTACCCCAAGGATACTGATGTAGTGAACAGAAGGGCCATCTGTACCCCAATGTTCATAGCAGCAATGGCCAGAGTCGCCAAACTGTGGAAAGAGCCAAGATGCCCTTCAACAAATGAATGGATAAAGAAAATATGGTCCATATATACTATGGAGTATTATGCCTCCATCAGAAAAGATGAATACCCAACTTCTGTTTAACATGGATAGGACTAGAAGAGATTACACTGAGTGAAATAAGGCAAGCAGAGAGTCAATTATCGTATGGTTTCACTTACTTGTGGAGCATAAGGAATAACGCAGAAGGCATTGGGAGAAGGAGTTGGGAGAAATTGGAGGGAGAGATGAACCATGAGAGACTGTGGACTCTGAGAAACAAACTGAGGGGTTTGGAGGGGAGGGAGGTGGGGGGCTGGGTGAGCCTGGTGGTGGGTATAATGTAGGGCACATATTGCGCGGAGCACTGGGTGTGACACATAAACAATGAATCTTGGAACACTGAAAAAATAAAGTTCAAATTAAAAAAAAAAACAAAACGAACAGATAAAACCACAAAAAACAATTAAAGAAGAAAAAGAAATCATATTGGCTTCAGACTTATCAACAGTAACATTCAAAAAAGCAAAAAGTAATGGAAAATGTCCAAAAAAAAAAAACCCAAACAAGCAAAAAACCTCAGAGGGTAAAAAAGCATGGCCTAATATCATAATAATGACCCACTGGTTATTCAACTAGAAAAGCGAATGACACACTTTCCTGGGCACACAGGAACTCTGGGCTTTCTTTAATGTGCTATTGAAAAACCGAAGAACAAAGAAACAACCAAATACAAAATTTGAGAAGGAAGAAGCTGTCTTGAAAGGATTAAGAATTAGCACTGGCTATAAAATACAGAATGGAAACAGAATGGCTGGGAGATAATTCTAAAATATAATAAAAATGTTCTAAATATTTCTAACAAAGTAAAAATAGTAAAAATAAATCTATATCAGGAGAGGAAGATGGGGCAAGAAATCACTATCAATCACTTTCACTTTCAAAACAGACTCAGTCGTTACTATCAATTCAAAATCATATTATATAATTTTTAAAAAGTGATTCAAATTTCTTAATGGCTTTCCTAATTTTTTTTAGTTAACACTAGAATAGTGTTGGGGCTAATAACTCTTCTGGTAAAGAAACCTTTTCCTTTACCTGAAATTTGTTGATTCCAGCAATTTTACTTCCATTTCTTTTTTCAGTTAAGTACAATTACATACATTTTACTTTAAATGAATATAATTTCAGTGTTATTATTCTATGGCTCTTATGTGAAATACACATACACACACACACATATTTCTGGACATATGGAAAGAAAAAAGGATGCATTTTTCTGTCTGCATAATGTTTAGTAAGATGTCTAAGACAATGATCACTATGAACACTGGGGTGCATGTGCTCCTTCTTTTCACTACATCTGTATCTTTGGGGTAAATACCTGCAATGCAGTTGCTGGGTCGTAGGGTAGCTCCATATGTAACACCTTGAGGAACTTCCATACTGTTTTCCAGTGAGGCTGTACCACCCTGCAATGTCCACAATAGCCAAACTGTGGAAGGAGCCAAGATGCCCTTCAACAGATGAATGGATAAAGAAGATGCGGTTCACATATACAATGGAGTATTACTCAGATATCAGAAAGTATGAATACCTACAATTTGCATCAACATAGGTGGAACCGGAGGGGATAATACTAAGTGAAATAAGGAAAGCAGAGAAAAACAATTAGCAGAGAGTTTTGCTCATATGTGAAACGTAAGGAATACAGTGCAGGACCACAGGGGAAGGGAGGGAAAACTTAATGGGAAGAAATCAGAGAGGGAGAAAAACCATGAAAGACTCTGGACTCCAGGAAAACAAACTGAGGGTTATAGAAGGGAGGGGTTGAGGAATGGGGTAAGCAGGTGATGGGTATTAAGGAGGGCACATGAGATGATCAGGACTGGGTGTTACATGCAACTAATGAATCGTTGCACACTACAGCAAAAACTAATGATGCACTATATGCTGGCTAACTGAACATAATAAATTAATTAATTAAAATAAAATAAAATAAAATAAAACAATGATTGCTAATATTGAAATTGAAATTATTTGGGGTTGTTGAATTTGGGATTTTTTTGAACTCTGAAGCTGTCTGTTTCACTTCGACATCTTATAATGAACTTATATCACTTTTATAATACCAGTAGAACTAATTGATTCGAAAAATTTTTTTAACTAAAGTAAATTAAACTGGGCCTTCCTTCAGTATTCTGAAAAACATATGAAGAAAAATACTTACGAATCTTCTAAGAGATTATTTTTTATCCAGTAGTTAAAATGAATGTGAACTGAGTATTCTTAAATCTCATGTATTTCTTGTAATATTTTTAATTGGTTAATTTAACCACCAAGGATAAGGTATACAGTTCTTTGAGATTTTTCTCAGCAAAAACTAATGACAATTCCCTTATGTCAGTAAGGCAATTGAAACCACCTTCTCATTTTGAAAAGTATCATGACCAACAAGGATACCATTCACTGAGCATCTATTTTGTGTTTGTTTCATATCCTTCATCATTAATCTGTACCAGATCACTAAATATTTGTATTAGTACTGTCATTCTGAAATTTTAAAATGTGTAAAACTAGATTTAGAAAAGCTTAAGATCATACAGATAAGAAATGGTGAAACAAGATTCAAAACCAAGATCTGTTTGTCATAATTACCATCCTCGGCTGCAATCTTGTGAATTTCAAGTCTATATTGCTCTACTGTGTAATCAGTTTACTAAATACACTCTCTGAACATTAGTAACTCTGTAAAGGCCTATTCTCTGCTGCATGTGGTGACACATACCTTCAAATTGAATTCTGTTATGGTCTCTGCATCTTTAAGTGACTGGAGTCTGATTCAAATCATGGTTTAGTGAATCTGATTAGCAAAGCATAAGTCATGTGCCCACATCTTCCTCATGAAGAATTATATGGCTATCATTTTCAATGGATATGAAATCTACATTTTAAAGTGCATGAGTCTATAATTTTTAGAAGAGGCTCAGTTTTATCCAGCCAAAAATAATAACTGCCCAATACAGTCCTCTCCTTTAGGTTTCCATAATTAAATTTTTTTACTGATATATTTCAAAAAGTGATGCTATAGAACATTGAAAAAGGATGACTATTTAAATAAATAGTACTGAGTTAATTAGATATACATAAAAAAAATCAACTTATCCTCTGCATCACACATGCACACACATATATACACACACATGATTCCAGGTGGGTTGTAAATTTAAATTTGAATACTAGACCATAAGTTTGTAGGAGATAATATAGAATAATATCTTCAAGTCCTTGGGATAGACAGACACTTCAGAGGGGTAGGTGGGTGAGGGTATACGTTAGCCAGTGGGGCATTAAGGACGGCTTATATTATATGGATGGAGCACTGGGTGTTATATGTAAACAATGAATCTTGGAAAACTACATCAAAAACTAACAATGTACTGTATGGTGACTTGGTGACTAACATAACATAACATAATAAATTAATTAATTAAATAAAAATTTTAAAAGCAGATATCCAAATGAGCAATAAACAAAAAAATGCTCAATCACAGTCATGAAGGAAATACAAATTTTCTTTTTAAATTAAGGCCACAACACTCCTAGGAGAATGTGCAAAAACTAAAAGGACTGATAATACCAACTATTGATCTGAATGTGAAGCAACTGGAATTCTTATATATTGCTAATAATAATGTAAATTTGTAAAGTTTCTTTGAAAAACTAGTCAGTGGTATCTAGTAAAGCTGAACATATCCATATTCCATGACCCAGCAGCTCTAGTCCAGTATATATACAACAGAAGTATGTAAGCTATAAGAATGTGCAGAACACCATTATTTATAATAACCAATATTTATAATAACTGCGAGTCCATCAATGAGAGAAAATAGAAATAAGCTGTAATATATTCATCTGACAGAATACTATTCAGCAAAACCATGACTACACAGCCACCAAAGACAAATCTCATGAACACAAAGTTAAGCAAAGGAAGCTAAATGCAGAAAAGAACATACTGTACAATTCTATTTATATAATTTCAAAAAAGGCAAAACTTTACGAACAGGGCCAGAAGACAGAATAGCGAGTACTTTTAGGTGAGATAGACAAGAATAATGGGCAAAGGAACATTTTCGGGATATAGATAAAAATCTACTTCATAATCTGGGTGCTGGCTAAACAATTTTATTAAAATTGATCTAACTGTAATTTTATGACCTATGCACATTTCTAGAAATATGCCACTTTGAAAAAAAAGGTCTCCTTTTTTTTTTTTTTAAGGCTGAGAATACCAAGCATGATAAAGTTCTGAAGCAACTGAAACTCTCATGTACTCCCCTCCTGATGGCAATGGAAATGGGTATAATCATTTTGGAAAGCCATCTGGAAGTAACTACTAACATTGAACATACATGTACTCTTTAACTCAGCAGTTCCACTGTTAGCTATAGGACCAGAAGAAATGTTTTATTTGTAAACAAAAATACATGCACAGGAATGTACCTAGTAACATTATTAAGAGCTGAAAAAACCAACAGATGCATGAAAAAGTGTTCACTACTAACCATCAGGAAACAAATCAAAACCTCAATGAGATATCACCTCCCACCTGTTAAAACGATTATAATCAAAAAGAAAAAGGAAGTATTGGTGAGGATGTGGCAAAAAGGGAACTCTTGTGTACTGTTGGTGGAATTGTACATTTGTGCAGCCACTAGAGAAAACAGTACGAAAGTCCCTTAAAAACTAAAAAATAGAACTACCATATGATCCAGCAAATCCACTTTGGAGTACTTATCTACAGGAAAAAAAGATCACTAATTCAAAAAGCTGTATGCACTATCACGTTCACAACTGCATTATTTACAAAAGCCAACACATGAAAACAACTTGTGTCCATCGAAAGATAAATGGATAAAGATGTAGTATGGATATATGATGGAATAAAAAGAAGGAAACATTGCCATTTGTGACAAGATGGATAGACTCCAAAAACATTATGTTAAGTGAAATAAGTCAGAGAAAAACAAATAGTGTGTGGTCTCACTTGTATGTAGAATCAGAAACAAGCAAACTAATTTATGCTTTTAGAAAACAAGATGGTGGTTAAA
Source organism: Mustela erminea (assembly GCF_009829155.1). Classification (NCBI taxonomy): domain Eukaryota; kingdom Metazoa; phylum Chordata; class Mammalia; order Carnivora; family Mustelidae; genus Mustela; species Mustela erminea. The sequence goes on along the minus strand of NC_045615.1, from coordinate 6,820,297 downwards.
TTTGGAGACAGTAACATTGGGAGCATTTATGAGAGAGGTTTCTGAGACAGTGACAATGTATTTCTTGACTCTGGTGGTGTTTTCTTCAGTATGGTAATTCAAGGTGTTTACATATGAATCAAGAAACAGACTCTTAATCGTACAGAACAAACTGATGGTTATCACAGGGCAGGTGGGTGGGGGATGGGGGAATAGTTGGTGGGGATTAAGGGGTGCACCTGTGATGACCACGGGACATGTTGTAGGGAAGTACGGATTCGTGATACTGTCCGCCTACCTGAAACTAATATAACAATGTAGGTTCACTGTAATTAAAATAAAAGCTTTTTAAAGAGGTTTGTCTGTTTTTCTGTATGTACATTGCACTCTTATTTAAAGAATTTAAAACACAACATACGAAGATTTTTAAAATCTTTCCACCTAGCATGAAGCATCCATTTTCTTATTAGATAAAAATATGTCTACCCTTTTCTCAAAAGGAAGCAGCACAAGGCCACAATGACTGCATCCGGATCTAAATCCAGCATCTCTGGTTTCATCTATTCCTTCAGTACTTATTTTACAATCTTTTCTCTATATATTCTCTCATTTCTACCAGCCTAACTGGTAATGACTATATCATGTAAAGTCATGTAGGAAACAAATTATATTTAAATTAAATTTAAAATAACTTATAAACATAAAAACGGATATGCTAAATATCAAAGAAAAGAAGGCTAGATGACACAGTTCTTATTTCAGCAACTGGTCATGAAGCCATAGCTGATGTTTATGATATGCAACCTGCACCACCCATTCCACATGCCCACATGCTTTCAGCTAGCACCCAACTTTTCAGGGTTCTCTACTCTAGTTGACTGACCTAAACCTTCATTTCTAAGATACCTGAGCCCATGGATGCTAGGTGTGGTACGTCTTTGATTAAATTTTATCTCTGGTACAGCATTTCCAGAAGGCATCCCAGAGTATATCCTTAATTCCATCCACATCCTGCCTGCTCCCATCATGTGAGAGAAATCCATTTCTCTTTGGCAGTCAGAATTCATTATCCAACTCTACACCATACATCTTTTTATATCTGTTCACTCAGTGACATGAGAAGCCCCAAATGACCAGATGCTCTTATGAGCTTCTAATTAAAGGGATTTTCTGTACATCTCCTGATGGAAACATGTCTCCCTCGAATACTAAGAGCTCTAAACCAGAAGAATTCAAAATCATGGAAGCAGGAAGCACAATTTCTTAAACTGGGCTGTTTATTGCAATAGTGAGAGGTTTCGTTCATATTTAACCCCTTGTGCTCATTTCAGCAGCACATATACTAAAACATTTAACCACTTTAGCTCCTATATCCATATATCCTGAGGAAGGGAGGAAACAAACACACCATTATGGTCCCTGGCTGAGACCACTAAGCAAATCCTGTAGGGAGCAGGCCAATTCTTTCAGGCTTTGTCTCCCAACCTGGGCTTTACTAGGCTTTATCATCACCTTCAAATCCCATGAGCATCCTCCCCGTGCCCTCATTTCTACTGCTGTGAAGTGAGTTCCGTGGTCAGAGAAATGCTGTTTGAAATTACTTTATGCAAAATGCAGGTCAGTTATGCTTTCAACTTTAATTAGCAGAAGACTTAACAAAAACATAGGGTAAACAGAAAGACATTCAGCAATATTAGCTGGTAATTTTGTTTCAGAATCGTTTAATTCAATAGGTCACAGATATCTTAAGTTTCTTTCTTGTTTTATTTTTTTAGTTCCCCTCATAGCAAGAAACAACATTCATATTCAGAAAAGAAAAACCTCATAGGATTAAATAAATTAAACCATGTTAAGTACTTAGATTGGTGTCAGGCATATCATAAGCACAGAGCAAATGTTTGCCAATATTTTTATCATCATCATCCTCATATTTTTGCTATTATTCCTAAACCACCCAAGGAAAACGGATCATCATGATTGTTACAGAGCCCTAAGACCAGGAAGAGATCTAGTCTTTTCCTAACAACATGGCTGCCTAATATCCACCTGAATCTTGGTGCCCAAAGGAAAGGCAAACTCCTATCTGGCACAGTCCTTTTATTATTATTTGAATAGTCACTATATTACTCCTATTCTTTGTTTATATAATGTAGATAAGTTAATTTTTCTCCAGTGTTAGAAGAGGATGGTTAATGTTAACAATTTTAGGACAAAATGCCTAAAAAACTCAAGCACTTAGCATATAACACAGCAGCACACATTCAAGGGATGTGACGTAAATAACCAAGCTATTGACTGGGCAGGAGACTCAGACCTCATTTTCTTCACAATCACTGACAGCTGTTTGTGGAGTGGTATAATATTTTGGAGTAGCATAAATGTCAAGTCTGTATAGAATACTTTTCTAAAACACTATGAACCTATGCATCTCACTTAAAAATTCCTTTCCAGTTCTGGCCATCAATCAAAAAAATTATACTATGGGGTGCCTGTGTGGCTCAGTGGGTTAAAGCTTCTGCCTTCGGCTCAGGTCATGATCTCAGGGTCCTGGGATGGAGCCCCGCATCTGGATCTCTGCTCAGCAGGGAGGCTGCTTCCTCCTCTCTCTCTGCCTGCCTCTCTGCCTACTTGTGATCTCACTTTCTGTCAAATAAATAAATAAAATCTTAAGAAAAAAAAGTATACTACTCATTGTCCCACAGTGGTTTCAGAACAGACAATTATTGACAGAACAAATATTTATACCACCCGAGGTCATGTATATGTGATAAAAAACAAGAGGCTGATAAATGATCTGATGTTTTGGATCACTTTAAAGATCTGCTGGATCTTTGGGAAAAGTGGTATTAATGATTATGCAGATTTCACAAAAAGAACAATCAAAAATTCAATTCCCTGATCATCCGGGGAAAGCGCCTAAGTCCACAGGAGTCTGCTTCCGTGTTCTAGTCCCTGCATCTTTATAGATGATATGCTTTATCCCCCTCATTTCTTAGTCGAAGTATATGTCAATAAATACAGTATAAAATAACAGTGTATGTCAATAGCAATGCCTTAGCAATAAAGTCTTGATATAGGTCATTCCCTGTTTTAATAAACTGGTCAACAAACCATAAAGCAGATATTGTCAGCCCATTTTACAGATACATCAGAACAAAATTCAGTGCCTTGCTAAAATCACTCAGTATATTAGAGTTTAGAACCTAGGCAGAGCCTCCTGTTTTGACTGTGTCTCTGAAAATAGAATGACTAAGGTCATATAAATTGATCTTATTTACTGTACTTAAAATCCTAATCCCAAGCTGAAGATTTATGGTTTTGAGACCTTAATATTAGTAATTTGACAATGGTCCACAGATTCTGAGATGAAAAGCTATAATATTATTAATGAAACTCTCATTTTCAAATAATGATCAGTTTCCTATGGCTTATACATAATAGATGCAAACTGTACCATTTGTATAACAGCTACTTCAAATCCCTTGCTATCCTTGTTTATCCATATGTTTCATTAGGTTGAAACGTTTTTTGCATAGCATTTTCAACTCAAAAGAAACATGGTATTCCTGAAAATCTAAATTGGAATCACCTTTTATATCATACTTCTGACAATGACCTTAAATCTTCTCATGCTTTAAAATATTTTTCTATTATTCATTCCAAAACATGGTAAAGATTATTAAATGTTTACTAAATAAGTGCCAATAAATAATTGTTGAGTTCCTTACTTTATGCTAAACACCTTACTGAGCACTGGGGAAAGAATAAGTAGAAAAAAAAAGTCCTTGCTCTCCCGGAGCTTACACTTTAATAGAAAATGCAGGGGCACCTGAGTGGCTCAGTCAATGAGTGTCTGCCATCGGCTCAGGTCATGATCCCAGGGTCCTAGGATTGAGCCCCACACTGGGCTCCCTGCTTAGCCTGAAGCCTGCTTCTCCCTATCCCCCTCCCCTGCTTGTGTTCCCTCTCTCACTATCTCGCTCTCTGTCAAATAAATAAATAAAATCTTAAAAAAAGAAAAAAGAAAATGCAAACTTATAAAAGAAGTTAAAAGAATGAATTGATTAATTAAATATGGTAAGTACCAGATCATTGGTTGGAGGGGATTAGGGAACATAGGTTACATGATCAGAGAAGACCCCTCTGACTAAAATTCCATTAAAGGATGAAGAGACACTGCTATGTGAAGAGGGAAAAAAAGAGATCTGGGTAGAAAAAGAGTATGCACCAAGATCCTGAGGCAGGAAGAGATGCTAATTATTTTTTTAAGATTTTATTTATTTATTTGACAGAGAGAGAACACAAGCAGGGGGAGCAGAAGGCAGAGGCAGAGGGAGAAGCAGACTCCTTGCTGAGCAGGGATTCCAATGCAGGGCTCAATCCCAGGACCCTGAGATTATGACCTGAGCTGAAGGCAGATGCTTAACCGAATGAGCCACCAAGGCTCATTGGTTTATGAGCCAAGATGCCTATTTTTAAAGGCAACCAGTATGCTTGGAATGTGCTGAGAAAGCCCATGTGTAAGTATAACTGAGTTAATAAGGCAACAACAGATCCAATTATTCTCATTAGGCTTTTGTTCATTCTTCCCATTCCTCTATTTATCTGTATTCTACAGTCCTGAACTGCTGATAGGAGTCAGTCGCTATATTCCAATTTCCTGAATGGAGGCTAAATGAGGAATATTATTCCTCATCAAATATATATTATAAATTAACCATAAACAAGACAATGTATTAGCCACTCAGGATGCAAGGAGTATTTGGCACCAGCCCTTGGGAAGGTCAAATGGGATCTACACTAAGAAGCCAATAAACACAGGCTAGAGTGACAAATGTCCAGGATATACCTGATTGCTCAGAGTAAGGCCATAAAAGAACAGAACACTCACGGGAGGGTCATCTTCCTTTCTGACCAATGCATCAAGGAGATTTTCAGGGTTTTCCTTTCTGACTCACTGTAACCTAACTGAGGAGCCCTGGATGGTTCTGCCTGCAAATTCCAACCCATTTCTCAAAGAGGAATGTGTAACACACATGCTGCTTGCTCTTCCTGTGATCTCTGATAGGGGTGAAAATCTTCTAAACAAGTCTTGGCATCTCTTGCTCTCATAGTTTTAGCAAGTTAATTACTCTTCCATAAGATGTGATTTCCTGGGATTCAGTGAGCTGACATTGCTTCATGTTAATTTATTCAAGGCTGAACAGTTCCATTGATTAGACAACTCCACAGCACCAGGTTTCAATGCTTCTGAAGTTGCTGTCTTTGAATTTCAATGTAGTTAATGACAGAGGAGTGAAGCTGGTATGTCTTCTGTTATCACCTCTGTGGAAAGTTCAACAGGCTTTTTTAGGGCTCGTGTTAGGAATAGGTATTGTCTTGGTATAGTACTTACTTATTAAGAGGAGTCTCTTAATAAGTTTCAGTACTACCAAAGGTTAGGTGAAACAAGCTTGCTGTGTGATGCAACTTATGACCTTTCAGGATAAGGGTTCTGTGTATAATGAAGAGTATTCCATTAGAAATGGCATTTTGAAGAATGATGGTAGTGTGGTGTGCACCTAGCTACTGACACGGGAAAAGTGCTAAGGTGAATTCCTGACATTTCTACCTGAGCTGCAAACACAGTGATATAATATACAGAGGCGAACTATTGAAGAGAACAAAACACAGTAGAGATAATGTTAAGGCTGTTGACTAGTAAGCAGCTCACACTGCCACATTGTGTAAGTGTTTCAGTGTAGTGACTCCCTGTTTAACTCTTCACTTCTTTCATTTTCGATCATTCCTGAAAACAGTTTTGATCATTTTTAAATAGACCTTGAAAAAATACAGAAAGCTTCAATACTCCCTTCTGGAAAAAAAAAATTCACAGGATTTTTGACTCAGAGGGCCCTTTGTAGAAGAGATAAGGTGTTTAAAAGATACCGAAAGAAACAATGACTTTTTAGGGCTCTCATATCTTGTGTTCATTTCCAGTAATCGCTTGCAGTAATTTTTGCTGCTATTCCCCTCCATTGCTTCAAACCTTCTTTAAAAATCTGCTATTCTCATCAACCTTGGTTAGTGATGCATTCGATGGATAGAGGAAGTAGGAAATTGGTGTCCAGTGTACAAAAAAGAGAGAGCAGTAAACAGAAGGGGAAAAAATAAATTCCGTGGAAGAATTCCAAGCCAGCTGTCCAGAAATTGTAATTCTCAAGAATACTCAGAGACAGTAGCATGGCTAAATTTTCTATAGTACAAGGGACAGAGCTTTGAGTCATTTTATCAAGATATTAAAAGGTAAAGGAACTGAGAAAAGTTGGAGGACCTGCAGTCATTCAGGTTACAGACATCTGGTTTATGTAAGTGCCTAGTGTACACATTTCAGGCCATCTATTCAAGTGTGCAATTATTTTCTCTTATAACTAAACTAAGTTTCTGTAGTAAGCTTCTGCTCTGGGGTGGAAAGTTAATCATAACTGCTTGCCAGGAGTTGTGTAGGAATTCCAGGTGAATATACAGTACCCATGAGAGAGAGGGAATCCACCTGGTTTTTTTCACCCTCTTTTCAAGCTGGCTGCAAATGAGGAAGCTCTTATTGTCTCCTGGCCTCTTAAAGTCATGGAGGGAACTCAATCCTGTTGCAGTGGCTCTTCTGTCTGATCTATCTTCACTGGTAATTTAGTGCCCTCTGCAAATGCACTACTGCTTTCTTCCCTGCAGCTGGAATATGCAGGACCTCTGTGAGGCCAGACATATAACACAGTTATATGTACTCTGTAACTCTGTGACATTATGGAGTACAATGGTCCTTCCTTTCCCTAACCCTGGAAAGAGAGAAAAGAATGTGGACAGGAAGACTTATTCTTATCTCATCAACTTTTCTTTTGGGCTAGGTTTTTTCCAATAAAAGCCAATACTTTAGAAATCAAAAAGCCCCTCTCTGCTTTTCTGCAGCATCACGACCCTTCTGAGACAAGAACTGACAACTCACTGAAAAAGCAGAATGACAGAAGGGAAGAAACACAACAAAGGAAGACATTTTAAAATATATTATCCCTTCAGTGATGCCACCTGGGTGGCAAAATGGGTCATTCCCAGTTTTGTTCCCCTTTACAACTATTCACGGACAAAACACAACTAAGAAAGTCTTAGAACATGGGGGAGAGGAGTGGCTATGCACAGACCATGGGCTGGCACCAGCTGGCACAATGCCAACTGAGGTTTCCCCGAACCTATTTTTCTCCAGTGGGAAAAGAGCCCAGGGTTAGCTTCCCCAGCACTGGGTGCTGCTTCTTAGGAGTCCCCACTCTGCACTCACCTCAGGGGAGGTGCAGAAGAGTCTGTGGGGCTTGACCGTTAGAAAGCTCATTGTGGCAAAGAAGAGGGCAGAGTTTGCAACAAGTGCTCATATCTTGGCAGACCAAGTTCTTACCTGCAGTCCTCAAGTGGTAGTTCCAGATAGCAGTTTTGCTCATCTGCAGAGCCAAGACAGAGGTGCAGTTGACCAGAGAACTAGGCAGAACACAGTTCAGCCAGATTCAGGTCCTCAGATGAAGAGTCTTGCCAGTGCTGACCACCACCCTACTCTGACCACCACCCTCCACCCCCAGGCAGAGGAGCTAAGTCAGCATATTCCATTGCTGGGTGCAGTTCCTAGCTCTGCCTGGTCAGAAAGGATGGCCAGAACACCTGGAAGCTGCTCAGCTCAGCAACTTCAAGCAAGGAGTGTGGCAGGCAGAGCTAATCACCCACAGAGCAAAGCCAGTGGCACCACTGGGCCAGAGAATTTGAGGTGCAGGTTGGCTTAAGTCAAGACAACAGACAGTCTTGCTGGACATGGAGTTATTTTCCCACTCCGCCCAGGCAGGAGAGCTAATTCACAGCCCTATTCATTGCTGAATGTAGCTCGGCCCCATCTAACCAGAAAACCTAACCAGAAATACCTTGAAGGCTGCTTGGAGCTGGCTCTCCTGCTTCACTTAGTCAGGGGAGCTAATTAATAGCCCTTCATCTGTTAAGTGTACCTCCCATCCTCACCTGATCAGAGAGCCTGACCAGCAACACGTGAAGCTGATTGGAGCTAGCTTTTTTGCTTGGCCCAGTCAAGGGAGCTAATTAACAGTCCTGCATCTTCTGAGCACAGCGCCTAGCCACACCCAAGCAGAAAGCCTGGCCAGAACACTGGAAAGCTACATAGCCCAGCAAGAGTTGAGCACAGACATCAGAGATGATCATCCACAGAGCAAAGTCTGTGGTGCCATTTGGTCAGGCCACTTAGGGGACAAATCAACTTGAGTCAAGACCACCAAGAGCCTTCCCATACTTGGACTCAGTTCTCTGGCTCTGCCTAAGCAGAAAAAACAATTCACAGCTCCACCCGTTGCTGAATACAGCCTTCAGCCCACCCACCAGGGAACCTAATGAGAGCATATGGGAAACTACATGGCTCTTCCAAGAGCCCTGCTTATAATGGCACCTAAACATAGCACAACCTGGACTTGCTGCAGAGCAGAACCAGTGGCCCCACCTGGCCAAGGAACTCAGTGAACAGTCTTGCTTGGTTTAGGCCCCCAAACAATGAGCCGCTCAGGTGTTGGGGCCAGTTCTGCTACCCTACTAGGGCAGAGAAGCTAATTCATAGTTCCACCTACATCTGAGTACACTATGCAGTCTTGATCATCTAAGAAGCCTGATCAGAGAACCCAGGCAACCATGAATTCCAATCTATAGAATCTCTTGGGCAGGGAACCAAGCCAGTAGTCCTATCCAACTGTTCTTAGCCAGTGGCATGTCCCCACCTCAGAGCTCAGCCAGCAGCCTTGCCCCAAAAGAGAAGCTAAGGATGTTACCAGCAGACACATCCAGAACACCAAGCTAAGAACACTAGTGAATAACTATCTCTTCCTCTTTGGAAGAGGAGATGGTATATTCAAATGTGCATATACCTGTGTAAGGAGACAAAGTTCATGAAGAATCAGGTAAACGTGACACTGCCAAAAGAAACTAATAAAGTTCTAATACCCCAAAAGAAATAAAGATCTATGAATTGTGAGATAAAGAATTTAGAGTAATTTTTAAAGAAATTTAGTGAATTACAAGAACACACGGACAACTAAATAAAATTAGGAAAACAATGCATAAACAAAATGAGACATTCAACAAACAGGTGTTATAATTTTAATGTATTTTTATATAAGGTTCTTGGTAACCACATGGGAAAAAGCTGTGGGTAATTATGCAAAAGAACATGATAAAAAAAAGAGTTAAAGCATACTGATATCAAAAGACATCAAAATACAAAAAGAGAGCAGGATAAGAAGCAAGGAACAATGGATCTAAAAAACAGTCCAGAAACCAATGAATAAAACAACAGTAGTTGGGGCGCCTGGGTGGCTCAGTAGGTTAAAGCCTCTGCCTTCAGCTCAGATCATGATCTCAGGGTCCTGGGATCAAACCCCTGGGATTAAACCCCGCATCGGGCTCTCTGTTCAGTGGGGAGCCTGCTTCCTCCTCTCTCTGCCTGCCTCTCTGCCTACTTGTGATCTCTCTCTGTCAAATGAATAAATAAAATCTTTTTTTAAAAAATGACAGTAGGAAGTCCTAACCTATCAATAAAATTTACATTTGAATGGATTAAATTACATTTGAAAGGATCAAAAAAAAAAAATAAAAGATTCAATAGGCTGCCAAGAGGTTCACATTATCCTTAAAGACACACATAGAGTAAAAGGACAGAAAAAGATATTTCAAGCACTATCTATACTTATATCAGACAAAATAGAGTTTAAACTAAAAATGATAAAAAAAGACAAAGAAGGTCATTATGTAAATGAGTGAATCTATCAGGAAGAAATAACAATTATGAATATTTATGTACCCAACTTTGAAGTCTCTAAATATATAAAACAAAAACTAACAGAGCCAAAGGAGAAATAAATAGCAATGCAATCATAGCTGGGGAGTTAAATACCCCACCCTTAACAACAGATATATTACCCAGAGATAATCAACAAACAATAAAGGGACGCCTGGATGGCTCAGTCAGTTAAGCATCAGCCATAAGTTCAGGTTGTGATCCCAGGGTCCTGGGATCAAGTCCCATATCAGGCTTCTTGCTCAGTGGGGAGCCTGCTTCTCCCTCAGCCTGCTGCTCTCCCTGCTTGTGTGTTCTTTCTCTCCCTCTCTCTCTCTCTCTCTGACAAATAAATAAATAAAATCTTAATGAAAAAGAAAAGAAACAATAGATTTAAACACTATGACCAAGCAGACCTAGCAGACATATACAGAATATTTTACCCCACAACAGCAGAACACACATTCTCCTCAAGCACACAGAGAACAGTTTCAGAGATGAAACATACGTTAGGTCACAAAACAAGTCTTACCAAATTCAGGAAGACTGAAATCATACCAAGTATATTCTCTAATCATAAAGGAATGAAACTAGAAGCTAGTAACAAGAGAAAAACTGGAAAACTCATGGATATGTGTAAATTAAACAACACTCTCCTGAACACTAAAGAATTAAAGAAGAATTTAAAGGGGAAATATTAAAAAGAATCTTGAGACAAACAAAAATGGAAACACAAATGGAAACCAAAACTTATGGGATATAGCTAAACAGTTCTAAGAGAAATGCTTTTCTTTGTTTTTTTTAAGATTTTATTTATTTATTTGACAGAGATAGAGAAAGAGAGAATAGTAGAGGGAGAGGGAGAAGCAGACTCCCACCTGAGCAGGGAGCCGGACAGAGGACTTGATCCCAGAACCCCAGGAACATGACTTGAATTGAAGACTGAGCCAACCAGGTGCCCAAGAGAAATGCTTATAACAATAAATGCTTACATTAAGAAAGAAGAGAGACTGTAAATAAACAACCTAATTCTGCACCTTGAAGAACTAGAAAGAAGCTAGAACTAAGAACAAAACTAAGCCCAAAGTTAGCAGAAGGGAGAAAATAATAAAGATTAGAACAAAAATATATGAAATAAAGAACAGGAAAACACCAAAAAGATTAACAAAACCAAGAGTTTGTTTTCTGAAAAGATAAATAAAATTGATACAATAGCACCAAAACAATAAAATAGGATAAATTTAACCAAGGAGGTAAAATATCTCTACATGGAAAACTACAAGACATTGATGAAAGAATTCAAAGATGACACAAAGAAATGGACAGATATCCTGTGTTCATGGATTGGAAGAATTAGTATCACTGAAATGTTTGTACTATCCAAAGCCATTTATTGATTCATTGCAAACCCTGTCAAGATTATAATGACAATTTCTACAGAAGTAGAAAAAAACAGTCCTAAAACTTTTATGGAACCACAAAAACCCTGGATAGCCAAAACAAATCTGAGCAAGAACAAAGCAGAAGTCATCACATTTCCTAATTTCAAACTATACTATAAGCTATTACAATGAAAACAGTGTGGCACTGGCATAAAAACAGACACATAGAAAATGGAACAGAATTGAAAACCCAGAAATGAACCCATGCATATTCAGTCAACTAAGATTTGACAAGGTTGCCAAGAGCACTCAATGGAGAAAAGACAATCTCTTAAATAAATAGTGCTGAGAAAATTGGATTTTCACATGATAAGAGATTCTTATACCATTTGCAAAAGTAAATCATAATGGATGTAAAACTAAATATAAGACTATAAACCATAAAACTCTTAGACAAAGACAAAGAAAAAAAAAAAACTCCTAGACATGCATTCTGGTAATGATATTTTGAATCCGACATCTAATGCACAAGTAACAAAATAAAAATAAATAATAAAACTAAAAATAAATAAGTGGAATTACGTGAAACAAAAAAGCTTTGCACAGCCAAAAAAAAAAAAAAAAAAAAAAACCAGAAAGACAACCTACAAAATGGGAAAAATATTTGCAAATGACATATCTGGTAAGGGCTTAATATCCAAAATATGTTTAGAACTCATACAACTTAAAGTCAAAATCATCATCATCATCATCATCATCATTCAATTTTTAAAATGCCAAAGGACCTGAACAGCTGTTTTTCTAAAGATGATACAAATGGCCAACAGTTACATGAATATATGCTCAACATCACTAATTATTAAGGAAATGCAAGTTAAAACTCAAATGGAATATCAACACATACCTTTGAAATGGTTATCATCAAAAAGGCAAAAGATAATAAATGCTAACAAGGATGTGGGGAAAAAAAAGAACCCTCATGCAATGTTGATGGCAATGCAAACCAGTGTAGCCACTGTGGAAAATAGTGTAGAGGTTCCTCAAAAAGTTGAAAATAGATCTGCCATTTGATCTGCAATTCTACTTCTGAGAATATAAGTAAAAGGAAATGGAAACACTATGTTGAAGAACTATGTTCACCGCCATGTTTGTAGCTGCATTATTTACAACAGCAGAGACATGGAGACAACCTAAGTGTCCATCGATGGGTGAATGGATAAAGATGTCATGGTAGATATATAAATGGCATATTTTTCAACCAATAAAAAAAGAAACATCCTGCAATTTGTGGCAACATGGATGAATTTTGAGAGTGTGATATTCATTCGTAAGTGAAAGAAGTCCGAGGAACACAAATACTGTAAAATCTCACTTATGTGTGCTATATTTTAAAAAGTCATTAAGAAAAACAGGTTTGTGGTTACTGGTGGGGGCCAGAGAATTTAGACAAAAGTGGCCTGGACATACACACTGCCACATCTAAGATAAATTAGTACTGGGTATGTAGTGAACACATGCTGACTAAGGTTCACCTTGCTAGGTTGTATATTTGAAAATTTAGAGAGTGGATCCTTAGAGTTCTCATCACAAGGAAAAGAAACATTTTTCTTTTCTTCTCTTTTATTTTTTTTTTTGTTTGTTTCTATATGAGATGATGAGTGTTGACCAAACTTACTGTGGTAATCCTTTCACAAAATCTTTTTTAAGATTTTATTTATTTATTTATTTGACAGACAGAGATCACAAGTAGGCAGAGAGGCAGGCAGAGAGAGAGGAGGAAGCAGGTTCTCCACTGAGCAGAGAGCCCGATGCGGGACTCGATCCCAGGACCCTGAGATCATGACCCGAGCGGAAGGCAGAGGTTTAACCCACTGAGCCAGCCGGGCGCCTCTCCTTTCACAAAATTTGTGAGCTCAGTCATTATGCTTTACATCTTTAACCTACACAGAATATAAAACTGGAAAAAGCTTTTTAAAAAACAGTATCCTTTTATATAAGGAAAATATATTTTCTTGTGATTCATTAAATGGTTAGATTGTCTTGAAGTGCAGAAAGTATCCTATCATCTCACTGAAGTCTTCTGCTCCTCCCAGCAGACTAAGAAAGCATGCCAATAGTCAATAGTCTGTTAATTTGATTGCGTCTGAGTCCTGGCCCACTCTGCATCTGCATCTCCACATCTGCATCTGCATCTTACCTTCCTGGAGCACTATTTTCCAAGTATTTAACAGGGGGCTTTAAATAGTATAATTCCTGAGTAAGTATTTGTTAAAAATGAAATTATTTTGCTAGTTTTAATATTCATTGCGAGGGCAATCAAATGCTATCGAGAAAAGCAAAGATGATATAAAGAGATTTGTAGTCCAGAAGGGTGTGGGGAGAAGAAGGTTACTCTCTTACTTCTGGACTTCAGGAAAGGCCTCACTTAGAAGAGAACCTCTGAACACAGTATGATTGTTCGAGCAAGAGATACAAGCAAGAGCTGAGCAGAGAAGCCAGTGTGCCTGGACTAGTGCATGCACTAGTTAGGAGCCAAAGATGAGGTCAAGGAGCCCATCAGGGCCCTGCAGGTCACTGTGCAACTGGCCTTTGTTTTCTGAGTGTCATAGGAACTACTGCAGGGTTTTGAGCAGAGAAGTGACATCATTTGACTTTGTACTAACAGGACTTCCCTCACTGTTGTATGGAGAATGGGTAGTGGGGCAGAGTAGAAGCAGGGAGACCAGTCAAGGGGTTCTGCCATAACCAAAGTGGCTAGATGGAGGTAGCTTGCTCCAGGGTGAGTTCAGGGGGAGTTCAAGTATGTTCTGAAAGTAGCACCCACAGGATCGGTCGTGGCTACACACTGGTGGGCATCATGGCCTCGCGAACATGTAATTGCACCTTCTCCTCCTCTGGTTTATTTCCCTACCCAATCACAGCGACGCTCTTAATCCACTAGGGGAAATTTTCAATTAACGTTAATTAGAGTCTGCTACATTTTAAGCAAGCTGGCTTTAACTAGTAAGAACAAACTTCCAGGATGTTCCTGACAGCAACATGCCAAATATTTCCTCACCTCCTTTCCCGTCTTCACCTTCTCCAGTCTAATTGCTTCTCACTTCACATGGAAGACTTGGGATAGCGTTTCGGGATTAACTCACAAAACCCTCCAAAAGAGAAGATCTGTCCCAGAAATTATACGGCTAGCTGTCTTTCTAAGAAAGGCAGAACTTGCAACTGACTCCTAATTCTTTTTGGTAATAAAATTCCTGATCTATGCAATGCCTTTTTCCCATTTCTCAGAACTACATGTTAACAAAAGGTCACAAGCTGGCTCCAGTTCCCTGTGTACTTTGCAAGGTAATATAGTTCTGAAAAGAAAAGCTTAACTTAAAGGTCAGGATACAAAAATCTATTTTTTCTGACTATAAAATATTGAACATTTCCTTAGATTCACACACCATGCTTTAAGTAGCCTGGATCGTATCAACATTCCTTTAAAGTAATGAGAATTTTTAAGTGTCAAAAGATCGGAGGGAAAAAGAAACAAAGCAAAATACACAGAGGGCAAACCCTATCAACACAAGTCTTTGAAGCTTACTTCCATCCCATTTTATAAAGACAGTCACACATGGAACCAAACACATTTTACATGGATTTGCTCAATCACAGTAAAAATTGTTTTAGGATTTTTCTAACAAAGATGACTCTAAATTTGAATACATCAAATTCTAGTATCAAAAATGAATTCCATTTTGAAATCTGAGTATAGTACCTTTAAGGGGGAAAAAAAAAAAAAAAAAAGTCCAGAGGAAGGCTGGGGTGAAAGTTTTCAAGAAAAGTGAATTAAGTTGATACTTCCTTGCATACCCTGGGTACCACAGACAGCACGCTGGCGCCCCCACCTGCCCAACAGGCTTCACAACTCGAAGAATTCCGCCCAATATCCCCATCACAGACCTAAAATTCAGAACTTCACTATTGCCCAGAAATTCCCTGACTCACCTTCCCAGTTTGCAGGACATTCTTCCCTTTTTCTCTTTCATTGAGCTATTTCATCTGCTCATGCCGCCAGCCACAGCAACACTTTTCTTCAATAGGTCACTACGATTAAGCACTCAGCAAAAACTTTCCTTACTTTGTAAACTAAGTTAAGAATTAAGGGTATTTCATTTGTTTCAGGTCTTAATTAATCATGAAAAGACACGGCCATAAGCAGCCTAAGGGATGGAATGTTTCATCTTCTTTCCTCACCTTCTTTTCTCACCATTTGGGGTGGAAATCATGACAAAGGTGGCACGAGGAATAGTATGATTTATGGAAACATGAAATAAAGACAGTAAAACTGCTTTGATGTCCCTGACATTCTCTCTCTAGGGATGCAGAGCCATCTCGTGTCAAAGAACCTCACTTACAAATAGACAGTTGATCCTGGAACAATATGGGTTTAAACTGCGTAGGTCCACTTATATGTGTATTTTTTTTTCTACAAATACAGTACAGTATTGTATTTCCTCTTCCTTATGATTTTCTTAATAACATTGTCTTTTCCTTAGTTTACTTTATTGTAAGAATATAGCATATAGTACACAGAACATACAAAATATGTGTTAGTTAACTGTTAAAGTTACTGGTGAGGCTTCTGGCCAACAGTCTATTAGTAGTTAGGTTTTGGGGGGGATTCAAAAGTTAAAGGTGCATTTTCAACTGCGTGGGCTGGTCAGTGCCCCAATCCCCATGCTGTTCAAGGGTCAACTGTAATTTCACAGGTTAATTTGTTGTTGTTGCTGTGTTGTCCTGTCTTCTTTTGTTTTGACAAATATTTGGAATGCTGTAAGCCTCCCTACTCCTCAGTACTCACAACCTTTAAAAAATGCAGGAAAGAAGACTGTCTATCACTTTTCTCAATTTTTCATCATTGTTATGACTCCTGATTGTATTTAGTGATAGTCTAAATACTGGAGGAGGGCACCTGGGTAGCTCATTGGGTTAAGCCACTAGCTTCGGCTCAGGTCATGATCTCAGGGTCCTGGGATCGAGTCCCGCATCGGGCTCTCTGCTCAGCAGGAAGCCTGCTTCCCTCTCTCTCTTTCTCTCTCTCTGCCTGCCTCTCTGCCTACTTGTGATCTCTCTCTGTCAAATAAATAAATAAAATATTTTTTTAAAAATTAAAATAAATAAATAAAAATAAATTAAATACTGTAGGAGTCTAGTGGTGGGATCTTAAATATGATCAATATGTAACAAATGTTACCTTTTTCTTCTGGTAGATTTGTAGGGTCAGTAAGTTCTAAAAACTCAAAATATCCATGAAGGAGCAGTAGACAGAAGCAATTTTAACTCATCAAAGCATAAGCTTAAGAATTCACTAATCAGTCTAGGTACTTCTGCAAGGCAGATACTAAACCCTCATGGTTTTAAATTTTCCTTACTAATGAAATTTATCTTTCTTACAGGTAAATTTTTCCAGGATATATATTTCATCAACAGATTTGAAAATAACAATTATTACTTATAAAAAACAAGTTTGGGGCACATGGGTGATCAGTGCGTTAATCATCTGACTCTTGGTTTCAGCTCCCGTAATGATCTCATGGGTCCTGAGATGGAGACCCACATCAGCTCTGTTTTCAGCAGAAACCCTGCTTGAGATTCTCTCCCTCTCTCTCTGCCTCTCCTGCCCACCATGTGCTCTCTTTCTCTCTCTCTTTCTCATTCTCTAAAGTAAATAAATCTTAAAAAAAAAAAAAAAGACAAGTTTAACTAGGGAAGTTTTCATTCTAATATTTCAGAAATGTATAGTTAACTTAAATTACTTATCCAGAAAATAGTTGCCTTAGAAATTATATCAGCAATAACCTAATGATGGTTAAATATGTTCCACTCTACAATTTAGATAGCTGTTTTCTATGTCCCTTGAAATTCTTTTAAGAGAAAGATAGAGTACTGTAGAATAAAAGAACTTGAAGACCAAAGCTAGCATTGCTTTCAAAAAGCTGACAAAAATGCAGTTGATTATGAAAAGAAGAAAACGGTTTTATATCAGAAAAACAATGACTAGACATTGTTTACTGCTTCTCTGAAGTGGACAAAAGCATTTAAAACAATGAATGAGTTGGGGGATATGTTTTGTAAAATCAGTAAATAAATCAATTAGTATTTTTTCTGTGAAGATGTATACTTATTGTATCATGAAGGCTTAGATTTTTTTTTTTTTTTAACAGACAATGAGAGAGAACACAAGCAGGGAGAGCAACAGGCAGAGGGAGAAGCAGCTTCCTGCTGAGTAAAGAACCTGACATGGGGTTGGATCCCAGGACCCTGGGCTCATGACCTGAGCTGAAGGCAGTTGCTTAACCAGCTGAGCCATCCAGGTGTCCCAAAGCTTGGCTTTTGATAAGCAACTACACGTAATAACAAAATTGGATAAATAAAGAAAATAAACATACCCTTTTGGCAAGGTGCATTGTTATGTGCTATATGGAGAGCAATGAATTGAAGATACATTCAGCCATTTTGTTTAGGTGGGGAGGTCAGGATCTGTTTTAAGGGCTCTAAATACATTATCTCTTATGGTCAACACAATAGCAGCATGAAATAGGTAATGTTATTTCCATGTTAAAATAAGAAACTTTCTGGTTTTATACTTTAAAATAATATGGTAATTAAAACATTCCTAAAAGGTAGTTTTCTAAGAGTAGGGAAAAAGGCAAATCACAGAGGGTTATTTGTTAACTTCTACCCCTTCTCAAAAGTGATTTGAAACAACACACAAAATATAGGTTAAAAAGGTTGATAACTTGCAGTTGTATTTCAGAACCATGAGAATAAAATGTAACCAGATAAATTATAGTAAGTCCCTATATCAGAAAGAAAGGTATTTTGCAATGAGTCCTCAGGGGAGATAAGTTTTTTTTTTTCCTTAGAACTAAATTTTAAAAGAATGTCTCATATGAGGATTTATATAGGGCACATTAAATAATGTAATAGACGGTTTCAGAGTAAATGAAGGAGCAAATTTCCTATGCCTCTCTCTTATTGCGAATGCCATAAAAACTGAGAACATCCCATTACACTGCGGCACAGGCAGGGTGTCTGGAAAGGGCAAAGCTGATGGCCAAGTACATTGCTTTTCAGCCACAGAACCCAACTCAAGGACACAACTTAAAGCCTGCTGAGGAGTCGATGTCCATTGTTTCCCTGAGACGGTCTTTCCTAACAGATGCTTCCTTCAAATGGGCATTTTTAAAAGGCTAGAATAGGGCAATTTGGGGTTATATTCTTGGACAAACGCCTAGTAAGCTCCTCGGTCTGAATTTAAGGATAGACCTACATACTGTAGATACCACAGAAAGCTGTACCAGCATTTTAACCCTGAGAGTACCCTCCTCACATGGGACACTGAACACAGGTGAACCAGCTTACCAGGATTTTTCTCACACGGTCCCTTTGGATTTGCTCATGGAGAGATTATACTTAGTACAAGAATAGAAAGCAATGCTTACAAGCACTAGCATATAATTTTAGTTCAACTAAATGATCACATAAAGGTGGGACAGCCTGGAGGGGCTCAGTCAGTCAAGTGTCTGCCTTCAGCTCAGGTCACAATCCTGGGTCCTAGTATCCAGTCCCACATTGGGCTGCTTGCTTGGCAGGGAGCCTGCTTCTCCCTCTCTCTCTGCTTGTCTGCCTACCACTCCCTCTGCTTCTGCTCTCTCCCTCTCTCTCTGTGTCAAATAAATAAATAAATAAAAAGAAATCTTTTAAAAAATAAATAAAGGTTAACTAACACATTCATAATAACAAGAATCAGTCCTTGCCTAGAGATTATCCAGGAAATTATAGTTAAGGTTAGAAAAAGAATTAGGATTACTTCCAAAGGCAGAGTAGAAATTAAGGTGATTTTAAAGTCATATTCCAGTTTATTTCTATTCCTATTTTTATGTCTAAGATTTTATATCCTCTTTTGATTAAGCCAAATCATTTTCAACCCTCTATTGAAGAGTTCACTAGCATATGGATGTTTATAAATTCAGGAGATTGGGATTTAAATAATTTAGAATGATGACATTACCTTGTGATCTCATTTTCTACCTTCTTGAGTAGAAAACAGACATTTCAACTCAACTGCAAGAATTTCGCAGGCTAAGAAAGATGCAGACAGCAAAACAATAGACTCTGAAATCCCCAAAGCAGTCAAAGACTCCCACCATAGGCCTCCCTACCACCTTAGCCAAGCCTCAAACAGGCAGTCACTTTCGGGAAAGTACCAAGAGGTGACCGAAGGCATGGCAGTAGCCCCAGCACCACTGACAAGTTTGTCTTCCGCGGCAAGACTCAATTTTGTAATATCTGAGCCTTCTAAAACTACACACAGCCGTATCCGCTTCCTTCGGCAAAATCTTCCAAATACTCAGAAAGCCCTTTTTCTGCTTGTCTTTAAAGCAAGTAAAGTTTAAAAAAAAAAAAAAAGTAAGTAAGTAAAGTCAAGATAAGCTAGTTTGCCTACTATATGTTGCTTGAATTTTTCTTTTTAACCAAGGCAGGTAACTGCTAAGCTGAACAATCAAAACCCTTATGACTCAATCAGAAAATAACTCTATTCTTTGCCCTACTGCCATGTAAGCTTACTCTGTGAGCCTTCTTCTTTTCCTGCCCCTGTATGAAATCTCTGATAAAGTCCACGTCTTCAATCACTATTTGAGAATAAGAGGACTCCCATTCACTTTCAAGCATAAGAATAGTCATAAATGTACCCAGCCAAGTGCAATTTTCTAAAAAGCCTGAATTTAATTTAAAGTGAAAGCATCCTGCCCCTCCTGGGTTCCACAAGCTCAGAGGCCATAATGGGGCTATGGTCAACTTCTTTTCTATTTCCCTCCCTCACTGCCTCTTCTCCCAGCTGGTTTTCTGACTCTGATTTGGGTCCTTCTGGATTTGGAGCAGAGGAAAGAAGAGAGGTAAGAGGCAGAGCAAGTGTGACCTGGTGCTGGTTTCTCCTTGCAGGTGTCTGCAGTTACCCGCCCCCCCCCACACACACACACACCTTGCTGGGAGGGAAGGACAAAGCACACTCCTTGCCTTGGCTGGCCTATGTGGTACTTTAGTCTGAGAACTGTCTGTACTTACAGAGAGGGCAGAAATAAACAACTTTCCTCCAGCAGGCATGTTTGGTCCTTCTGTCCCTGTAAATTCAGGAGTCCATCCCCTAGTACAGAGTCCTCCTGAATAGGATTCAATCGTCCCCGGAACAGCTGTTTCTCCTGGGAGCTCACATCTGGTCCACCGCCCCCGACCCCGCCCCTGGCACCCAGTTCACCTGGTAAGCTCTTTCCTCCGCCCTGCCAAAGAAGGATCAGAGCCTGCCTCTTGCCTGTGAAGTCCTCAGACAGGATGGCCCCTAGGTCCGCCCCCCCACCCCATCCCACCCCCACAGGACTTCAGGAAAACAGATTCATATTACGTACCTGATCTTCTAGCGCCCTCTTCTGGAACTTCGCTTCCTCAACATCTTTGCCGTTGTGGAAGACCCCCAAATCCAGAACACTTCCAGAAGCTCTACTTTCTTGATTTGACTGAACCCTCACAGGTTTCAGTGTTGCTGAACAGCAGCAAGGATATATCTGTTATGTCCTGTAATATGTTCCTAAAGTTAGATGCAAAGGAAGTGAGGTTCCTTATCACGTGCCCCTTACCCATCCAAAAGTAGAGACGGATGGGCCTCTAAGCTTTCTGTCATGACATCAGAATTGAAGGAAGATTCCAGTGGCTTCTCTCCAAGTGTATTGGAAGGATGTGACTGGAATGCTGTGTACTAGCTCCATCATTTCTAATGTTGAAGGGAAATACCCTCAATTTCTTTTTTAGAGTTCAGTAAACAGATCAGGTTAGCAGTCTTCCCGGGGAGCCCTCCAGCTACTTCTACAGAGACTAGGAGAACCACTTCCTACAGCAGTTGGTTCTCACTGGAAGATCTCCTTTGGGGTGATGACAACATAGGACTGTCTACCAACCCAAGGCATAAACTGGTGCATGATGGGGGACATCATTCATCACTACCTATATATTTCCCAGAGTCCATCTATGGAGTTCCAATTATTTCCAGCAACTCCAGGCCACAGGACCGTATAAGTTCTCCAGATTGGCTGGCCATTCCACTGGATTTAGAATGCACATGGAACACATTTGGAATAACATCTTCTGTTAGCATAGGTCCAAAGATATTCATCACCAAGGGAAAGAAAAGTTGATATTTTGCCCAGTATGCTCTGAGGGTAACCTGCTTCAAAATTGCCTACAGTGCTTGGTAAATATAAGGATTTCCATACCTGCTCTGAAGATACCAAACCAGAACTTCTAGGGTTTGGATGCCACAAGTTATATATTGAAGAAATACTCTAGCTAATTCTTATATACACATATATGAGAGCCCTGAGATAGAGGATCAAAGAAGTAGAAGCCAGAGAAAATACCTAAAAATTTTTAAAAGTCTAAAAAATCATACTTCCTTTCAGCCTTTATTCCTGATTGTCTTGCCTGACGACCTCCTCCTCTGCCCTTTTAGAAAGGAGGTTGACTTCAACAACTAAGAGGTAGAAGAGGGAAAGAAGTTATAAAAGTAAGATTAACAAAGGTAAAATTCCTATTTATAAGGCGAGTGCTGAAAGATGCCATCTAGGGTGACACCTGGATGGCTCAGCCGATTAAGTGTCTGCCTTTGGCTCAGGTCATGATCCCAGGGTCCTGAATGGACCCCCGCATTGGGCTCCCTGCTTAGTGGGGAGTCTGCTTCTCCCTCTCCCTCCGTCTGTTGCTCCCCCTGTTTGTGCTTTCTCTTTCTCTAATAAATAAAATCTTTAAAAAAAAAAAAAAAGAAAGATGCCATCTATACATGATGAAGCAATAAATAAAAGCGTAAGTATATTATTTAAAATGATAAATGTCATCTCAAAGATCTAAAAGTAGTAAACAAAAGTGTATATTGGCAGGACCAGCAACAGTATTAAACAAGCTGAATCTACAGTGTGATTTTTTAATACAGATATGTATTATTTTAATGTTTAAATAGACTTTTCAAAATACATTTTATTAAAAATACTGATATACAATACATCCTTACATTTAGTGTGACTCATATGGACTCTTCCTCCCTTGGGGTCTGAGGGATTGCTTCTGGCAGGTCTTTTGAACATTCCAGGACCTTCTTTTCCTGTTAGGTCTGGAATGCTTTGAAATGTCTGCTTTTGTGCTCTCTTAGCTATTTCATTGGTGAAATCAGCATCATTCTGCTGTCAAAAAGCAAAGAAAAGATGAAAAATAAACTTTTTTTTTTTAAGAAAGTGGATAAGAAGAAACTCCCTGTTTCCACAGAGCAATGACACTGTCCATGTAACACTATTAAACACCCCCTGTTAACAGTTGCACAGAACATAACGGTTGAATCATTTCATGCCCAATGTAGCAGCAGTTGTATGTCCCTAGAGCACTGGTAGGGTGAAGGCAAGATCTGACCATTGATCACAAGCTTTTATTTCCACTGGATACTTTCCAGTGTTGCCAATGATACATGTCCTATGGGGGTTCTTTCCCAGAGAGGGCCGTGTGTGAAAGATGGACAATTACCTTAATTTTAAAATAAAATGGGAAGAATGTAAGAAAGGAAACATTTATTGAGTTCTGACAGAATGCTCAATATTTTAAATTACTTTATTGCATTTCATTTTTACCCTATGAAGTAGATTATTAATTTCACTAATTTATTAGATGAGGGAGACTGGTGTTCAGGGAGGTTAAGTAGTTTGACCAAGATCCATTTAGAAAGCAGTGAAGTAAGATTCAACCCTCGGTCTGTCTAAAAATCTCTTCAGAGCTACTGGTTACTGGTAGATAGTCTGTGGGAAATCCATCCCATGACAGGATTCTTTCAAGGATGATGTGTTATATAATGAATAATAAAGTATTCTAATCAAAATACAGTGAGTGTCAGTTCCCTTCTCCTTAAAAACCAGGTCCCAGCCAGCGTCTTTTGGGGTTAAGTGAGATGAAATCGTCTATGTACATTCCCAGCTTGAATTCAGACTCCTTGGAGGCAGGAAACGTTGTATTCATCATGGTACCCATAATTCTTAAAATGCTGCACATGGCCTATGTTCACTATTTATCTCCTGAATATTTAATGATTAAACAATGAGTTGAAAGAAGATGGCATTAAAGATTCGATTCCTCTTCTGAAAAACCAAAAAATTGACTGAAAAGTCTACAAGACAGCAAAAGGGACAAAGACGGACATTTTGACATAATCAGCCCGAGACACTCATGTTGACATTGTCTAGTCAAAGAGTCATGTCGTGTGGTGACCAGACAGCAAGCGGACAGGGTCCTTGTGGTCTTAGGGCCATGTGAGAGACCAGCCCTACCCACCGCATTCAGCCCTAAAGCTTCAGCCCTAAACCGCAGCTTGCAGAGGCACGTAAACCACATAGCTGAAAGTAGGCAGAGAAAAATAGATTTGCCCTTAAGCTCATTGCAAGAAGTTCTGATCTGAGGCAGTGTAGTGTAACAGCACAAAATGAGGAAGCTTTAATTCACCAGCAGATTGTTCTGTTGATTGTTCTATTGAATCATCTATGCAATGACCAAGGTGACTCCCACGTGATTGCACTGTGCTTGAATCCTATGAAACTGCTGTGAACCAATAAACGTGGTCTCAGCATTAGCTGTGACCCTCCTGATCCCATTCCTTGTGTTTCTTTCTTTCTCGTTCCCACCCCCAAACTCAGGTTTCTCCGTTCAGTCCAGGCTGGTCCTTGATAACGTCAAAATGAAAATCACTGATTTCTTCTTCTTCTTCTTCTTTTTTTTTTTCCTTAACCAAGTAATGACGGTCACAGAAATAGCCAGCTTCCTTCTCTTTTTTCCTGGAGCCTGATCACAGATCCATTACTTCCCAACCCCTGCTCCCCTGTTCATGAATCTAGCATCACGTCTAAAACCTACAGGGCTGCTTCTGGAGTGAGTGTGCAGTAGCCAGACCACCCGTATATAACTGGTGAATTCCCGAGAGTCCTTGTGACTATTGGAGGTGCTGTGAGAACGGTCTTAAATAGCATTTATGAATTTCAAGTGATGTCTGGGCTTTGAGTTGTGCATGTTTCAACGAGGGTTCAGTGTGAGGTATATACGTAGCTCTGTGCTTAGCTCCATGGACTCCCCCAAGAACTTGAGTGGGTAACTGAAAAAACCCTTCAACTGCTCAGCATGTCTATTATACACCTCACAGCCCTGGTTAACTCAAAATTCACTTTCACAAATCCGTATTTTCCCTACACACACTACGACACACATACACAAATGCATGTACACAGCTACCAATGAGTGTGGCTGGTCAGTGAGGGAGGAAAGAAATATCAAAATATATTAAATCTAAGATTCTGTGCAAAAGATCAGTTGTTTGATGGGGAACACTCACACTATGGTGACTATCACTTCTGGCCTTCAGTCTTTAATCAAATAAGACATTCTTCACTTCGGTTTTTAAAAGTATCAGTCAGCTATTTCTGACGCATTTGTCACACTGAAAATTAATCCAAAGTCTGTGCTATGACTAACAACTTCCATTACAAACAGTGGCATCCAGCTACTGATTTATTATCTACTCCCACTTGCCATAATATACCTCGGGTCCTTTTGAGAAACCTTCTGAGATTCACCGTGGCTCCTCATAACTAAGTAACAGAAGCAAATCCACTGTGGTCCCAGCAGAATCCAGGTGCAATTTTACTTGCCATCTTGAAAAAAGCTGAGACCTGGCTTCCAGATTCAACTTCCTCTTGAACTTGGCATCTGTTTTGCCTGGTTTGCTCTTCAGCAAGTTATCATTTCTCTTACTTTAAGGCAAACCCTGCAAAATGCCAACGTACCTGGACTTTTTACTGACTACATTTGAAACCGCATTTACTGAGGACCATTTCGACTAGCTTAATTTGTCTTCATGACAGCATGTTAAATATGAGCACTAATTTTATACAGAGAAGAGGGTTTCTCTAATGAAAAATGAGCAATATTAAATCTACAAAGGATTTGGGGAAATGAGTTCATTTTGTTTCTCTGAATGTCAAACACTGGGAACTTCAATCTTAAAATCAGGGGGGTCTCATCTAAGTGTTTGGAGACCACTCACTGTCCTCTCTAAGGTAGACTAAACAATTAAATTTGTAGAAGATCTACGAACCATACAATCCACTCCCTGATAAGACAAGATGTCTTGAAGTAACACATTGTTGGACTGGTTTGTGGTATCATGATGTTTATGCTAAAATAGATTTTATAACTTCCCTTGAGGAAATGAGGATATAGACACCTTAATATCATTCCCCCTTAATTGCCATATGATATATTAATATCATTGCACAAGTGATCTGATCTAAATATCTGCTTAACCTCCATTCTTCACCTCCTATTTAATTTCTTTCTAATTGCGCAGGATGTGAATTTCTTGTTATGAAAGCATAAGTGAAAATTACCTGCCTCTCCAAAAGAAGAAACACTTTCATTAAGGAAGAAAAAGAAGACAAATAGGAAGAGAACTCTGACTCCTGAGCCATATCACTCCGAGCTCCACCCTCAAAAGCTGGCCAGACATTGCACAACAGACCTGGCATGTGCTCCTCATGTTCTGTGTACTATAATGTGACCTATGTTCATAAAAAAAGACAATCTTTCCATTCCAAATTACAGCAAAAAGGATGAGAATGAATATCTCCATCTTATGTAACCACTCATTGTTCTGCTTCCATTCTAGTGGGTCTTAACCTGGGACCTACAGATAGAACTGAGAGAATCCATGACCCTGGACTGGGAAAAAAAAAAAAATACATCTTTTATTATCTTAAATATCTTTAAGTGAAATTTAGCATTGCATTCCATTATAAATGTAGGAAAGAAGTATTAGCAGTACCTGTCATTTTTGTCACAAATAGCAGAGATATTTTCATATCACACTACGGTTATCCTAGATACCTCAAAATATTATTTATGTGCATGCCCAATTTTCAGTCATGATAGTTATTAAATCCACTTCCAGACTGCAACCAACGTGACTGTTTAAAGATGCTCGTGCCCTGGCAGCGATGAGCAGCAGGGCTCTCATGTAAGTGGTGCATGACTACATTGTACACCTGAAACTAATTGTACACTGTAAGTTAACAAACTGGAATCTACATTAAAAGTTTAATGAGTAAGAAAATAAATAAATATATTTGTGCAAAAGAGCTGGCCGACTACTGGATAATTCCTCATTTCAGAGATACTCATTTAATACAGAAATCAAATATTTGCATATCCATACCCAGACGATGGCTTTGTTTTCCAGCAGTCCACATCTGTACTCGTTTGTGGACCAAATGTGGAAAAAGATGAAAACTTACACATTAAGGTTTTTCAGATCTAACTGGATGCGATTTTGATTCCTAATCCTCCATAGGACAACGCCATTTGTGAAACATGAACAGGTCACAGTCCACAAGTAGTTAGCCTTCACACTGATAAATATTTAAAAGATAAGGTTGAACTTTAACTTGTCTATATTTTAAATTGTTTATCTTGTCAATTAATACATAAATATAGAAGCATACATATTACTACATCACAGTCTTGTTTAATCTGATGGCAAAACCATTTTAATACAACTGATTTCCTTTTTAATCCCATAGATTTTATTGTATGCATTTAAAATATTATCCTGGGAAGTGACTCATAGGCTTTAACAGATAGTCCTAAGGTGTTTGTATTAGTTCCCTTATTGCTGCTGTTGGGTCCCCAATAATGGGTCCGTGATTAAAGGAGCGAGACTGATACAAAGTGAAGGTCAAGCAAAGCTTTATTTCGCACCAAGCATCAAGAATCAAACCGAGCGTCAAACAGTCGGGTCAGGGCTGCGCCTTACAGAGAGGACGACCTCTCTCTATTTCACAGACTAACTTTTATAGAGCAAAGGCCACGTGGTTGGGCCTGGCCACACACAGGTGGCCAGTGAAATTGTAACACACAGAGAAAGCTGCACAGTCATGCTAGGTGACCAATTGAATTACAATTTACCCTAGTAGACATTTGAACCAGCCTATCACCTTGGTCAGAATTGGCACCCAAAGGTGCCCAAAGGGTGGGGCCCATACTCCTTGGTAGCTAGGGAGACAGTATGCACCCCCACTCATCTGATGTCTCCACCTGGCCTGACCCACCCTTGTATTTGGGCTTTGTTACCTGGGGCTGGTTTCCAGGACTTGTTTTTAAGTAAGTTCCCCTGGGGCAGCGGGGGGGGGGGGGGGGGGGGGGGGGCGGGGGGGGGGGGCAGAGTCAATTTAAGTTTTACAACAAAATGGCAGTTCAACCGGGGTGGGGCTGCTCTGGCTGAATAGGCCCTTATACTGCTGCTACAAATTACCACAAATTTAGAAGCTTAAAACAGCACAGATTTGTTGTTTTACAGATTTAGAGGGTAGAAGTCCAAAATGGGATCACAAAGCTAAAATCAAGGTGTCAGCAGAGCTGTGCCCTTTCTGGAGGAGAGGCACACATCTTGGCTGGTGGCTCCCAACCAGCAAGTACATGTCTCCAGTCTCTGTTTCCATCCTGGCAGCTCCTCTCACCGGCCAGCCTCCTTCCTTCACTTGCAAGGAAACTTGTCATTATATTGCACCCACCTAGCTAATTCAAGATAAACTTAATCACATCTGCCAAGTCCCCTTTGCCGTGTCAGGTCATATAGTCACAGGTTCCAAGAATTAGAACATGGATATCTTTGAAAGAATACTGTTCTGAAAGAATACTATAGTGTCTAACACACATACACACACACACACACACACACACAAACACACACGTTAAGAAGCCCGGTTGCATTTCCTACCACCCTTTCTGATATTACAAAGATATCAGGGACACCTTCCACCACTCAAAATAATGTGCCATGTTCTTTA
Source organism: Mustela erminea (assembly GCF_009829155.1). Classification (NCBI taxonomy): domain Eukaryota; kingdom Metazoa; phylum Chordata; class Mammalia; order Carnivora; family Mustelidae; genus Mustela; species Mustela erminea. Next base: position 6,792,137 of record NC_045615.1, on the reverse strand, counting down.
ATTATGTTCCAAATTTTATTTAGCTAACAACTACCCTTGAGATTCACAGTCATGTTCCGGAGAATAAGGCAACATTGTAATCACAGAATCTGTAACGTAACTCCAAAAGCTCAGTGACAAAGGTTATATACACAGATCTAACAAGTTGAAGTCTAGAAGTTATACAAAATTGGTACAATATATTGAATAAAGCAAAATGATTTCAAGGAGAGTATTTGTCTATCCTATATCCCTCTGATTTAGCAAAAGCTTCAGTGAAAAAATTCATGTCTGTTTTTTCCCCAACAAGAGGTCACCTAGACAATCAGTCCTTAAACCAAGGTCAAAGTTGATTGACAATAGCAGCGTTACAAAAGGAGTTAGAAGAGTTACATTTTATTCCATTTTAGTTTTATTAAATGTCTCTCAACTTGCCTTGCAATGCTGGGAAATTTAATTCAGAGTTCATTCTCTCCACACACACCCATTCTCTCTCTGTCTCTTCTTTGTCAAATAAGTATTGATACATTTACTTGGTGTTCTTAGATGTTTAAAAACCTAACACAGAATGTATAAGCACAGGATCAAGTGTTCGTGCCTACTGATCTACTTAAGCTCTCCCATTTTCTCTCCCCTTCCTACCTTGCAAAAAAGCACCTCTGATGTTCCAACCCAGAGCCTGCCTGGTTTGATGGCATGAAATTGTCCTTCTCATTTCTTCACTGTCGAATTGATGTCTCTGTTGTGTTCTTTTGTAAAGATCTGATTCTAGAGTTGTTTAAAATTACCTTCTGAGAGATGACTGGTGATCACCTTCAAGTAATAGCATTAACATGATTTTTTAAAAGATTTTATTTATTTAGTTGACACACAGAGATCACAAGTAGACAGAGAGGCAGGCAGAGAGAGAGGGGGAAGCAGGCTCCCTGCTGAACAGAGAGCCCGACGTGGGGCTCGATCCCAGGACCCTGAGATCATGACCTGAGCCGAAGGCAAAGGCTTAACCCACTGAGCCACCCAGGTGCCCCTAACATGAATTATTTTAACCATGTAATTTGTTTACATAATTCTAAATCTCCAATATATCTCTGTGAAGCAGATAGTAATTTTGTTATTTTATAATAATAAAGGTTTTCTTTTTATTACTACATGTGTATGTAGAGAAACACACATCATATATGTAGACATCATGTCTAAAGGTCAGATTAAGAAAATGAAGGAATTGGCAGAAATCTCTTTACCCCCTGATATATATGGTTATAATGTTCTGTATAGTTCAGGCAGACAAAGTTTTCAGACACTTTTCACCTTGTTGCTTTTTTTATTACAAAGCTGCTGCAGAATTTATTTTACTCTAGACTAAAAATCATATTATTTTTCTCCAAATAAAGTAATTTAATAGAAAAAAATTCTCCAGATATTATTAATCACTTTTGTAAAGTCATGGTTTCTTAATCAAACTTGAAGCTTTCTAGAATCCAAAGGACTTTAATAGTCAATTTTTCCCCTTTCCTTCATTTACATACAAATTCTTTTCTCCTACCTAAATGCCGTCAAGTTATCTTAAATTAGTGATGAGGTGGGAAAATAGGAAGAGCGGAATATTCTAGGAGGTGCAATAATTCTTGCTTTAGCAGTCCGGCACAGCTAATTGTCTTTGGTGCTGTGCTATTTAACAAAGGAAGCCCCGGAGGGGCCCTCGTCTCCCTGCCCGTACCCATGGGAGCCTTATTGCCATCTCAGGTAATTCATGGGCAGTTCTCTCCTGGAAAACTTTCTACCCTCAGCACCACGGCACGATTGCTATTTTGGACAATGTGGCTCCGACGGATTAAATATGTGACATTTAGTGTTTGTTTATTTGTTTATTTGCTTTTATTATTCTTTGCTAGGGAAAAAAAAAAAGTTAAAAGGAACAAGAGGAGCTAGCGTGAAATAATGGGTGTCCGGAAACGTGCATCCTGATCTTAAGTGAACAACTACCACTATCCACCGTGGTGGGACCTTAAAGGAATCATAATTACCTCTCCGGGCCCCACCATCCCCTACCTCCCGTCGCGCAGACCGCTCCACGCTTCTTGGCAAACTTAACATACAGTTTTCATTTTTTTACTCTAGTTATCAGCTATGTTGTTTCTCAAATATTTTAGTAAATCTTAAAGCAAAAAGCTGAGTAAAGCAGCTGATACACCATCAGTGAGACGATGTTTTTTGTTTAAGTTCATAAAAAAAAAAGAAATGAATTGGAAGATGGGAAACGCAATTCCATTAACAGTTGGAAAGTTTTCCTCATTGAAGGTGGCCGAGAATGCAGGTGAGACTCCAAAAGACAATGGTTTAGGTGAAACAGCTTTGTGAGATAGGGAGGGAAATTTGCCAAATACTCCAGAGAGGAAGACGGTCACGTAGAAAAGGGAAAATAAAGCCTGGGGTATGGATCTAAGAAAAAAGTAAAGAAGTGCACCTGCAGTGTAACTTCTCCTCAATCACAATCATAATAATTACTTAAGTTATTAAAGCTTGGGTGGGAATGCATCTCTTGTGGGAATACTGAAAGGCAGGCCTTTGGCTCTACACTTGAGATAAACAAACTGTTCTAACAGGGACAAAGGGCGAGTATTTGAGGCTTCCCAGGTCACATGGTCTGTATCGCAGCCGCTCAACTCTGCCCTTAGGTCATGCTGTAAACAATAGGTGAATGAATGGGTGCTGCTCCTATCCATCCTAGTAAAACCTTATTTTTGGACACTGACATTTGAATTTCATATGATTTGCATGTTTCACAAAATACTTACTCCTCATTTTTTTCAACCATGTAAAAACGTAACGTCCACTCTTAATTCGAGGGGGGGGGTTACAAAAATTGTCAGGAGGCCAAATTTGACTTGCAGGTCATAGTGATAGTTTGCCAAACCTTGCTCTAGGTCAGAGGGAGAAGCAGAAGAAACAACGCAGCATTTATCCGGTGGATGAGGAAGTGTCCCCAGACATTCAGCGAAAGTAGGAAGAGTTCTGGACGATCACTAGCTGGGGAAGTGGTTTGACTGAATTTAATCAGATCCCTAAGAAGTAGTTTGGGCCCCAAATGACAGATTACAAGCGGAACAGATTGGGAGTGTTGGCCAGGCGTATTAGTTGGAACTCTGCAAAAAATTCAAAATAATTTTGACCAGTATGAGAAAAAGAAAAATAAGAAGGTAGAATTAGCATAAGGACTCATGCGTGTCTCACTGAGCACAAGTACAAGACAGTATGAAATAACTCTCAAATTTCCAAAAGAGTCTCTTGAAGAGGCAAAATGACAAACACCTTGAAAGACAGGAGTCAAATTTGAAAATCTAAAAAGGATTAGAGGAAAGAGGAATAGCTTGAATGGTGGCCCAGAGGCAATAGTAAGTCGGATGTGCTATGAATTCCTATAGAGAAATAAGGCGATGGGAAAGGAAACCCATCCACCCATCCACCTCCTGCCATGGAAAATCAGTGCTCGGAACCTCTCCTCCTGTTTCAAGGCAGGACCACGCCTGAGACCAGAAGAGAGAAGCCGTTGGGGTGCCTGGGTGGCTCAGTGGGTTAAGCCTCTGCCTTCGGCTCAGGTCATGATCTCAGGGTCCTGGGATCGAGCCCTGCATCAGGCTCTCTGCTCGGCAGAGAGCCTGCTTCCTCCCCCTTCTCTCCCTCTGCCTGCTTCTCTGCCTGCTTGTGATCTCTGTGTGTCAAATAAATAAATAAAATTAAAAAAAAAAAAAAAAGAATAGAGAAGCAGGCAGGCCCAGGAACACTCAGCCACTCTCAGGGAATCCTGACACACACAACCCACCCAGGAACCAAGTGCCCAGGGAAAGGCCTAAAGTTGAATCAACTGAGGTCATGAAACTCCAAAAGGAGGTCATGAAACTCAAAAGGTTTATGCACCAAAATAGGAAAACACTGAATTGTTTGAATTATATTGACTGGAATGAACAACTTCCAGGAATGGGTCAGTGCTTTTCTTTCTCTCTACCCATCCACCTCATCCACCTCCAAGGAGAAAGAGTAGTTCTCATAGTAGTCAAGGTAGAAAGGGCTCCAAGGATACAATGAGGGCCATGCAAAAGGGAGGGGGTTGTTGTAGAATACAGAGGAAATCAAAGGAAGTTCTGAGGTAAAGACTCATTCGGCCTCTGGGCCCTCTGTACCCTTGTAGGTGGCTTCTTCCCCTGGGAGCTGGTATTGAGGCGGCAGAAGCAGGGAGACCAGCCCTGAGCTGCTGCTCTTCACAGGGGAGGAGCCCTCAGCTGGGAACACCTAAGAGAACTTTTCATGCGTTTATCTTCCCATGCCCCTTCTTCACCTTCAGAGCAATAGGATTGTGCAGCATCAGGATCAGAGGCTGGAACCCAGCCATCCCTTGTGAGGTCTGCTCATGTGGACAACAGAATGGTAAAAAGACCTCCTTGGCTGGAGTATCCCCAGATCATTTTGTCTCCATCAAGGACCTCTTGGCAGTGTCAGAGCTACGGTTGGGGGACTGATGGAGAATTCAGGAATTCAGCATCGGAGTCAAATCCCTTTCCGTCAGAAACTAATTTGTTTCCATGCTGGGGGTCAGGCTGAGCGTCTGTGTCTGAGCCAGGAAGAGGGTGTGGGCAGGGGGCTGGCACACAGCGCGGCAGCAGGCCCAGGGGCAGGGCAGTAAAGGAGGGCACCGTGTTAACCTGATGGGAGGAAACGCGACAGGGAGATAGACAGAGCTCACTCTGTTTAAAAGAGGTTCTTTCCCTTTTAAAAGACTCATTAGGTAATGTTGGTGCTGGACTCTAAGGCCTGGGGAGGAAAGAAAAACTTCCCAGATTGGTCCTCAGAAAACAGTCCAAGTCTGCCTCTGTCGTATGCCTCAGGGAGAGACCTCTCCGGACACCTACCATGATGAACACAGCATCTGTGCCAGCACCAATACGGAAACAATAACCAGGACTCAAACCCTCCTCCCTTAGATCATAAACTGATCATTAGCGTGGGAGAAAGGGAGCAGTTTGGGCCCACCTGGGATTATGCAATTAGAAACAGTCTGGAAGGTTTTATGTTTTCCTCCGAGGCAGCCACAGGGATGAAGAGCAGAGAAATGAGAAAGACCGACAAGGGACAGTGCCCTGCTGAATCTCACATCTTTGCGTCTGAAACGTTTAGAATGCAAGGAGTTACCGGGCCTTGTGGAATGTGACTCCCGCGTGTGGGATGCTTTCCTTTTTTACTTAGAGATGTGTCTATCCTGAGGTGGTCAGAGCCCCCAGGGAATGTGACAGTCCTGACTGGGGTTCCTGAAAGGAAAAAAAAAAAAAAAATTTAAAAATACTGGTGCAGCTTATGCTCAGAGTCTGTCAGTGCTCAGATTTCCCTACTGTGTGACAGTGTGCTTAAGACAGAAAAGAAAATGCAAAAGGAAAAGACATTGTGAGGCTTCTTTATCTTCGATTCCCTCTTTGGAGGCCATGAACAATAGAGTTAATAGGTGTTTTCTAACTTTGGTCTGCCAGTTTGTCTATGCCATGTTCTCAGACTGAAATGATAAGTAACAAGCTATACCAGCGGTGTCTCCTGAACAACTCTGAAAGTCGTTGGTTTAAGAGTTATATTAAGAAATAATGATGCTTCCTGAAACCAGTGCAATGTAGTATTTGTCTCTGAAAATAGGCTGCATACAGTCACTATTCAACAACCACTCATTTTCTCACCTACTCTCAGCATGTGTATATTACATAAATATCCTCTCTTCAACATTAGCACTGTAACACACACACACACATATCAATACACACATACAAAGACTCAGTTCCTTTCTTCAAGGAGTTTACAAGTGGTTGGGAATTCATATTGTAATTATTCAGTATCACATGATACCAGATGCCATTTCCAAAGTTATTTTTTTCAATCAAAGCTCTTAACAGCTGATTTTAGAGATAGAAATTTTATTTCAGGAAAAAAAATATCATGGGGAATCTCTAAAAGTACAGAAAGATAATACGCAAATAACAGAGTCAAGAAGCAATGAAAGTTCTTATACCTTCACTGCACTCCTTCTCATCACTGCTACAAAATCTAAATTAGTAAATTTAGGCTACAGAACATTTAGGCTAAAACCCATGATGAATGGGGCACCTGGGTAGCTCAGTGGGTCAAGTCTCTGCCTTCAGCTCAGGTCATGGTCTCAGAGTTCTGGTATCAAGCCCCGCATCAGGGTCTCTACTAAGCTTCCCCCTCTCTCTCTGGCTGCCTCTCTTCCTACTTGTGATATCTCTCTAATAAATACATAAAATCTTTTAAAAAAATAAAAAAATAAAAACCCACGATGAAGCCAAACTTTTCCACCATGTCATTTTAATTATCGAAAGAAAAATAATAATTTCAAAGATGTTTCTCTACTCTGCTAACAAAGACCTGGTTTCCTATGTAACCTATCTTACTATCTTAACCATGCCTCCATTTTAGAAGGGCTACATGTTTTGTTGAAAACCAACTAATATTATATAACTGAATATTTCTGGGTTTTTTTCAATGTGTTGCTATGACATTTGACCAAACAATAAAATTAATTTTAGTTGAAGGACCTGTGATAAACTCTGAGCCTTTGAAGAAGTGGTTAATCATAGTATGAGGAAAAACAAAGCTAGCTTTAAAAAGGCTGAAAATCAGGGATCTAGAATATTCTTTACCATCACGTTGGAAATATCATCCAATCTCTTCTTCCTCCAGTATGCAAATGTTATCTTCCAACTTAGGGAGAGGAAAATAATTGTGAGATATTTAAGGTTGGTATTTCTTTTCTTTGAAGTAATTGGTAGAGAACTGGGGAAAAAGAAGTAAGAGGGATTGGTAAAAATGACACATCTCACTCAGCATTTATTCGGTGCAACGTTCCTGCCAATCACTCTGCTGGAGGCTGGAAACACAGAAGTGAACAGAGCTTGGGCCTGCCTGCCAGGGAGTGACCCGTTTGCTCACACTGGAGAAATAATTTCCTACTACAATGACTGCCTCCTCTATGTCTTGCATCCCTGGCCACATCCCTAAATTCTCCCGGCTAGCCAAACATTAATTAATTTTCTTTAAAAAATGATTCCGTTGTCCTTCAAACTCAATACATCCAAACCTCAAACATTTTTGTAGCTCCTCAGCTCCACACACCTCACCTGGTACAGGCCCCACGAGCTAGAAGACTCTGGGCTAGCTTCAGCACTTTACATTTTCTCTCTTGCCTCAGTTATGGTGTCAAGCCTGCCTATTCTACCTCAAAAATAGCTCTTCATCTTCTCATCCATCCCATGGCCTTTCCCTAATTTAAGAACTCCTGACCTTGACCCTGAACTAATGAACACATTCAGTGCCTCTTCCAAGCCCTTCTCTCTCCCTTAAGTCCTTTGTACTAACCCAAGGGCTATCTTTCTAGAACACATGAAGATCTGGTCATGTCTCACTCTCCTACTTGAAACCTGAGCTGAGAAAAATTGGCAAGCTCTTGTGCGTGCCATTTAAGCCCCCGACAATATGGCGCCATCCACTGCACTGGAAGCATCCACGTGCCTCATGCCAAGCTAAATACATCCTATTCCTCCAAAAACAGTCCACATGCTGACCCTTGCAAACCTTCCTCCCACTGGTCTATGTGCAGAGAGTGCTCTCTTGCTTCCCACCATACCCAGACTACACAGGTCTGAAATCTCTGGCTGGAAGCCAGGAAAAGAGTAGAGGCTTGTGGAAAACTAGTCCTTGAAGCCAACGCAGGTGGGTGGACATGATCTGGCCACATATTGGCAAGGTTTAGGACTAAAGTGACAAATCTAAGTGTATAGGGACCTTAAAATCCAAGGGGGGGCACAAATCCAAGTGCAAAGCTGGCAAAATTTAATAAGAAAAAAGGCATGCTTTGCCTCTGAGGCTTTTGGTGTATCTGTAAAATGGTCACGGACAGTGACTGTTGGCCTGGTGCTTCCGACAAGTACCCAGGACTCCACTCCTGCCCTCTTCGTGGGTATTCCCATAAGCACAGACCTCTGCAAGGTGGGAGCCTGACAAAATGTAACATCACAGCCGATTGGCAGCAGCCAAGCATTAGGCAATGTCACTCTGAGAATAAGGAACTATTTCTCTTTGGTTGACTAACAGGTGAGTTTCAAATGTTTTCAGTAGCGTTTGCTTCATAATGTTCTTTCTTTGGCATACTTCCTAACTCTAAGATTTTTTTTTTTAATGAAAAAAAATTACTGCCACGCAAAGGAGAGCTAAAAACAGCATATGCAATTTTATATAACCATGCTTATCCTAGCATGTCAGGTCACCTTAATCCCTCAGTGAGTAAGCACTAGTTGAACTACTGAGATATTTCCATCCATTATAGTCTCATTTCTTGAATGTCCAAAGCAACGGTAACCAAGAGCCAATTACCATTGTTGTTCATTAATCAACGGCTTTGCTTAACTCCAAGAACTGGAGTGAAGCTGCCTACATTATTTTACTTAAGTTTCTCTACCAGACGCACACAAATCAAGAGCTGGTCCTCTAAGATGGGGTCGGTCTTGTGTAAGCTCCAGAGACATTGCACACTAAGACTCACGGAAAGTTTCTCCCAACAAGATATGGTATTTCATGCAGTTTATGTGCAAGTTTTCTAAGTTTTAGCAATAAGCTTTGTAAATTCAAGTACTGTGTATAATATTTTTCTATTTTACAAAATGTATGTTGGACTATCCAAAGCATATGAAGTTTTTACTGTATCTAGAGATCAGTGATAGGAGTATTTTTAAAAAATGTATGTTATCAAAAACTGCAGTCTGTAATGTGCAGCCTAATCCACCTGAAGTATATGTTTTCCCAAAATGAATACAACTTACCATATAGAAGAATGTTTTTATTTTTAAGCAAGTTATATTACATTAAGCACATACAGAATTTTAGGAGCTTCATAGAGCCCTAGAAGACAGAGTAACACTGCAAGGGTGGTGCTATTTGTTCTAAATGGACCCCACAGATCAGGAAAACTAATTTTATCCATAAATGGGTAAAACTTCTATGAGATGGATTTTGAAAGCATGTCCAGGAACACCTGGGTGGCTCAGCTGGTTAAGCATCTGCCTTCATTCAAGTCATCATCTTAGGGTCCCAGGATCAATACTGGCATCCGGTTCCCTGCTCAGTGGGGAGTCTGCTTTTCCCTTACCCTCTGCCTGCCGCTCGGCCTACTTATGTACTCACTTGCTCGCTCTCTCTCTCTCTCTCTCTCTCTCAATCTCTCTGTCAGGTAAATAAATAAATAAATTCAATTTTAAAAAAAAATAATGAAAACATGTCCTGATAGTCAGATGTCCGAAAATAGAATGCAGTACCTTGGCAGTGCCCCATAGGGGCTCAGTCGGTTAAATGTCTAACTCTTTCTTTTTCTTAATAAAGATTTTATTTATTTATTCAACAGCGAGAGAGGTGGACCACAAGCAGGGGGAGGGGCAGGCAGAGGAAGAGAGAGAAGCAGGTTCCCCGTGGAGCAAGAAGCCTGATCTGGGGCTCGATCCCAGGACCCTGCAATCATGACTTGAGCCAAAGGCAGATGCTCAACTGACTGAGTCACTCAGGCACCTTGATTTAGGCTCATGTCATGATTTCAGGGGGGTGGGATTGAGCCCCACCTCGGGCTCTACGCTAGGCATGGAACTTGCTTAAGATTCTCTCCTTCTCTCTCTCTCTGCCCCTCCCCAACCCACTTTCTCTCTCTCTTTCTCTCTCTTTAAAAAAGAAAATTTAAAAAAAAGACAGAGAGAAAATGCAGTACAAAGAGAAAAAAGTAGGACCAAGGAAAAGTATGAAGGCTGAATTTTGAGCACATGAAATCATCATAATTTCCCAGTGCAGAAAATAATAACTTCTAAAAAAAAATATTTAAATTTATGTGTTGTCCTATAATTTACAGGTATTGTTATCTCCTCCACTATGTTGAATCTCTAACAAAGGTGCTATACACGGAACTTCAGGGAGTGAAGGATCTGAGCCGTACCCAAGAGGCCAATGGAAGTAGGAAAAGGGAAAGCAGAATTAAGAATGGAAATGGGGAATTCAAAGCAACAGCAATTCAGACCCCGTAGAAATGAAAAAGAAATGTAAGTCTCCCAGAACTCACAAGAGATATTAGGAGCTAAACACAAGCTGGAAGGTTTAAGCCAATTTTGCTTTGGATTTCAGAAGACAACATGAGCCCAGAATATATCTGGGTTATTACCACTGATTTATCGATTGATTCAGCACCTACCATGTGCCAGCCTCTGATCTAGGCTTTGGAGATAAGGTACAGCAGATAGAGCAGAGAGAGGGGAGGAGAGTCATAGGAGCTGACGCTGGAGAGCCAACAGGGGTCGACTAGGGGGCCGACAGGCCTTGTGCAGGGCTTCCATAGTGAATGTGAGCCTGAGTGAGACGGAAAGTCACTGCAGAGTTCTGAATGGAGGTGTAACTCAACCTCACTTACATTCTGTTCAAGGCGTTTGAAATAGTCTATGACCATGGAGCAAGGAGGAAAAAAGACTGGCCTGAAAACCAGTGGTTGGAAGGTCCTCCAGGTGACAGAAGCTGGCGGGACGGATGGATGCAGAAATGCAGAGCATGGATAGATTTTGAAGGTAAAGAGGATAAGCTTTGCTGACGAATTGGGTGTGGGGTGCAAGAGAAGGAAAATTCTAGAAGAGTCTAAGGTTTTCAGGCTGAGCAGCTGTAAAAATGAAACGCAAGTCAGATTTCAAATAAGGGACTTTTTACCTTGCCTTTAAAGTCCAGGGAGACACAGCACTGAAAATGTGCAAGTGGCAACATTAGAATATGCAAGGATTTGTCAGCCGCATTAAGCTGGTTTGCTTCCTTGTTCCCATCTCGAAACATTAAAAAAAAAAGGCAGGGTTTCTCCATTCTTAACCAACTAAGAGTTAAGGCTTTCAACAGTTTTTAAATAGTACGTTGCAAATGATAACATTTCATGACTTTTCATTAAGTATAACTAACAACTTATTTTTATTTCAAATAACTTTTTTTAAATTTTTAAAATTTTATTTATTTCTTTGACAGAAACAGATCACAAGTAGACAGAGAGGCAGGCAGAGAGAGGAGGAAGCAGGCTCCCTGCTGAGCAGAGAGCCCGATGCGGGACTCGATCCCAGAACCCTGGGATCATGACCTGAGCTGAAGGCAGAGGCTTTAACCCACTGAGCCACCCAGGCGCCCTATTTTAAATAACTTTTAAGCAGATTTTCATTTGCAGTTTTCTCATTTGGAGGAAAACTGCCTTTACTCATGAGCAGTCTGTATAACTTTCAAGATTCCTTGGACGAATACTAAGGTGGCTCCGAAAACACGACCATTAGTTCTGGAGGGGTGTGGAAAAAAGGGTATGGAGCAGGTTGGGAACCAACTATTAGAGCTAGTTTAGACCATGTAAGGCTACCCAAGACACACTTCTCTCTGGGCCTTTTTCCAATTTGCAAATTTAAAGTGAAAAATGTGTCATAGAACTGACATAAGGAAATGTCTTACTTTTCAAATAAAAGTATTTAATGAAGTATGTTGACATTCCCAATGTCTGGGGCGTATTTTTACTAAGCAATAGAAGTAAAATTTGGTCATAGAAAAAAAAAATCATGACAGCTTGCCTGCTTCGATCTGACAAACACTAGGATTGCTTCTTTGGGGGGAACTATGGACATTTTTAGCCACAACTGAATCCAACAGCTCTAAGAAGGTCGTTCCCAGAATCACGTGGTGCTGCGCCCACTCTCCTTCACAAGGATGGGTGAGAGCTCCCACAAAAGCCGACTTCAGCCAGGATGCCCTCCCAGTTTCAACTCACCCCCATGTACTGGGAAAAGATAAGACTGATCAGCACTAAACCCAAACTCTTAGAGTTTTTGTTGCTCCTACTGCTTTAATTACCGTATTCCGTTTGCCACTGTGGCACAAAATGCTTTATTTCCTTCCAGCAGCTCATAAACTTTCTTGGCTTACAGACCTGTCAGGCAGTCTGGGGAAGCCTATGGGCCTTTCTCAAAATCATGTTTTTAAATACATTAACATAAAATGCAGACTACAAAAGAAACCAGTTATACTAGAAGGCAGTTTTATCTTCCCTCCCCTTAGCTGTCCATGGACAAAGTAACCGTTCACAATGATTTCTCTTTAGTAATCTTGGAAACCCATTTCAAAATTACTCACATTGTAGCCCGCAGTCTTTATGTCAAACAAATGTTGCCCAACCTAAGATTGTTTATCCAAAGCTTTAAATAAATTGAGAATTAACACAGATCTTGACCATGTGAGCCATTAAAACGAAGTGGTTACATTATCTGAGCCCCACAATGACCCAATCCACACAGACTGCTGGTCTATAACGCTCAGCCCAGCATTTCATAATCCACATGTCTAACACACTTGCCACGAGGTTAGTGTGAGACACACTCATGCCTGCACAAAGTCCATCATTCTGGACCACTTTTTCACACAATAATGCATGCACGCATCATAATATAATTTGGAATAACACAAGTACAGCCAGGGGAATGGCGGAAGCTTCTGAAACATCTTTATTATTCACCAGGACCTAGCACCTCCAAGGCCTTTACAGGTTTGAAAGTAGAACAGCATGAAGCATAGGAGTTGTGGAATAATTCTTTTTTTAATGACTCATGATGACTGTAGAGCCTTTACTTTATAAAAGGGATTCATATATTTTACTTTAATATAGAGGTTGTGCTCTCTATTGAACAAATTAAAACAATCAACCGTTTGCATTTCTGGTACTTAAAATATATCCATATGACATATATTATTACATATTTGCATATATTATGCTATTATACAAGATTTTGTATAATTATTATACAAGACATATAATTGTATAATTTTGTATATATATAAAATATATATAATTTTTAATATAAATTTTGTATAAATATAATTTTCCTGAGCTGTGTTCCATTTCTTACTAATTTTTTCAAAAAACATGACAGAAAGCCTCCATAGCCTTCAAGACAATGACAAAAGAAGGTATACATTCCTGGCTGATACCACAGGGTCTAATAAAATCCAAAAAGATTTCAGATTTCTAGGGTTGGTATGCCCAGAAATTTTATATTTCTCTCAGCTTTGTGTTCTGTCAGATATAAACAGAACAAAAGAAAGATCTCCAGATCAAAAATGAAAATAGAGCAGAAATCAGTGCATGTTGCCTGTGTGAATAAATGGGAAACTAAGAACAACCTTTTTTCATGGAAATTATGAAAATAAAAGATCAGTTATCATCACAGGTGATCCAGGGTGAATCTATCCTCCTATATCCATAATTATTAACCAGGCCACATAATGCACTACATGAACCTAACCTACCATTAGCTAGAATTTGTGCTACTTTGTAAGTTTTTTTTTAAAGATTCTAAAACCCCTGTTCTATTTCTTGAGACGGTTTTGATGTGCCCTTTAATTAGGGGCAGAAAGATGACCTAAACGTTAGACTCCAAAATACTCCGAGTTCTTTCCAGTGTATGATTCTTTGCCTTTCTGCTGTTTCTAAATAAAACTGATAACCATCAGCTAAATTTGATTATCAGACCTTCCCTGAAAGAAAAAATATACTTAAAATGTTTTCAAATCTCCCCACTTAAATTTCTCAAAAACAAATAAAGGTAGTCTGGAATTGCAGCTGGGATTAAGTTTGGGGATTATTTTCTATTACCTCAGTGAAAATGGTTTCTTCAATATCAATTTGCCTCTTTGGAAATATACCCATGAATACATATCGGTAACAGCCTACTTCTTGAGTTGGACACTTTGGGCTCCAAATAACAGAAAATCTGACTGGGAGTGGTTGAAACAGAGGTGATTTCTTATTTATTAACAGAAGGCCGGACAAAGCAGTCCCGTGGTTGCTCCCTGAGGATACGATTGGGCTTGCTTCCTCTGTCTCGGTTTTTCACACCCAGTTCCATCACAGCCGGTTGGCTGCTGCCAGACACAAGTAATTCCAACACCAGAGAGAACATTTCCTCCCTCCCCTCTGTCATTTCAGGGTGACAGTCTCCCCTAAAAACCCCAGAAGTCTTCCCCTTCTCGGAAGGGCCCCTTCACGGCCAGAACGTGATTTCATGCCCCCTAACCAATTACGGTACTAGAAACTCAGATTGCCATGATGGTGTTGGACAGTCACGACTAACCCCCCGGCCCTGGGCACACGGTCACTCCAATAGGCTCAGGATCCTTTGGGCAAGGAAAGAGCAAGGAACTCAAGAGTGTCTGCCACACACAACATGTGCTACAAACTATACCCATTTTTTTAAAAAAAATCATTAAAAGAACACTGTAGTGCATATACTTCTAATTCATAAGTGAAGAAATGAAGTCTTCAATAAATTCAATGGTTTGACAGTCACACTGTTCATAAGCAAGCAAGTCCGAACTGAGGACTGACTGCTCCAAAGCCTCCATCCAAACCCTGCAATCACTACGACAACCAAACCACAAAGAAAACAATGGGACTAGTTCCCACGGCTTGAAAAGCCAGTGAGTTTCTGGTCTGTGCACCCAAATACAACTAGAACTTCAGAACATTTTGTGGGAAAAGATGCTCATGGTATCTTCAAGATACCCTCCAAACACTAATATGTTTGGATTCTTCCAAAGAAAAACTCTCTCTGAAGTTGAGATGACAGGGACCATCAGTCCAGGAGAAGAGAAAATATGATCCCTTCTCTACTCTCCATAAACTGATGCCACGCGCCTTGAGACCAGAACAGGCCATATGTCAGAGGTGGCATCTTTTTGATGATTTGAGAGCCTCGTAATTGTTTATTGACTCAAGCCCAGCTTCACTTCACTTCTGCTTTAGAAATAACTATTTTTTCTATAATTTAGTGGTAAATGATTTTTAAATAATGAGAACTTGAGGGAGGAAAGAGGAAGTTATAGGAAGTGAGGCAAATAATTGAAGATGTTCATAATGCAAGTCATTTTTCTCCAGAAATAGCACCTGCTGAATTCCCTGTCTTATTTTCTTGGGTGAGGGAAAAAAAAAAAAGCTGCATGTGCGTGTGTGTTAAGATGTTGATGCTTGGGTATCACGTGGCAGAGCAGCTGCTATTCATAAAATTAGGCAATAGCAAAATACCGTGTTCTCAACAAGATGCTAATTATTTATTCTTATTTGATAAATTCTTCCTAAAATTTCCCATTATTTGCCTCATGTTCTGTCTGAAATCTCCCATCAAGAAAAAGCATGTCACCATCTTCCCTACATTGTTAACATAATGTTTTAGGGTAAATGTTTACTTTGGAAATACTTTCAATCCCAAATGTTAATGAAAATATAATTACCTTGACAAATGAGGATAAGTGAAAAGGAAATGACACCGTTGGTCCATAACCCAGCATTGCTTCAAACTTGCTAATTGTCATTTAGCAGTAGCTCTTCATGTCATGTTCTCTTTTCCTTAAAATAGAACTTGTAAAAAACTGTGTTAATTACTGATGAAGTTCTAGAACCTTGGTGAGGTTTGGTGGGGTGAGGTCCGGAGCTGATGACCAAGAAAGAATTCTTGAGACATCTTTGGTGCAAAATGGTGGTTTATTAAAGCACGGGGACAGAACCCGTGGGCAGGAAGAGCTGGGGATGTGAGGAGTGGCTGATTATATACACAGGAGTTGGGTAGGTGAGGACAAAGGGGGTGTTCCAAAGGGCTATCAGGGTAAAGAGACTGTCAGGATATTGAAGGCCTGCTTACTATCAAGCCAAGGCCGTTTTTCCCTTTAATGAGGCACTAGCATGAAGACAATTGGGAGTTTCTGGTGGAATGTCACATTCCTCCTATCGAGCGTCCTTGTTAGTGAGATTTGGGTTTAGAAGAAATTTAACTTTATTTACATTTCCTTCTGCCTCGGCCTCCTTCAGCTTTTGTGGAGGGGAGGGTGATGTTAGGGCTTGAGGAACTGAGTTATGTGCCTCTGGAAATTGGGCTATTAATAAGGCAACTTCTTTGCTGTAAATCTCTAGGACATTTGCAAACCAAGGGAGACTCCTGTCTTACAGGATTGTGATCTCTGCAAGTTATTTGTTTTTTTTTTTTTTTTTTTAGGCAGTCAGGGGTGCCTGAGGAATGACACACATATTACCGAGGGGAGCAGGTAGAGAGGGGGTGCAAGGTGCCAGCTTTTGCTTTGTCCTCAGCCAGACTCCTGCTCCCTCATCAGTACCAGGGGTGCCTGGGTGGTTCAGTGGGTTAAAGCCTCGCCTTCGGCTTGGGTCATGGTTCCAGGGTCCTGGGATCGAGCCCCACGTCAGGCTCTCTGCTCGGCAAGGAAGGAGCCTGCTTCCTTTCCCCTCTCTCTGCCTGCCTCTCTGTCTAATTGTGATCTCTGTCTGCCAAATAAATAAAATCATAAAAAAAAAGAAGAAGAAAAGAAAACAATACCAGTGGCATAAGAGGTTACCAAAGAAAATGTGTTACATATATTTTACTTAAAACAGTCACATTATTGATCTCAGATGCCTTCAGATGTACATTTGCTGGCAAAACCATAAAAACAGCCGTAAGAGGCAAAGTCAGGAATATGATAGACCTCAGTTGTTTGTGGGAAATGAGAGGAAAGAACAAAGCAATCTGCAGTCTGAGATGGCACAAAATATAAATTTCTTTTTTTCTATGTTCCATGCTTTTTCCATGTTCCATGCTTTTTCTAAGATATGCCAAGAAAATCATTTTCATGGTTTTTTTTTTCATGTAGTATCTAAGGAAATTTGTCAATTCTCCCCAGTATTTTTATCTGCACCTGTTAGCTTAGAAGTGTATTTTTTTTAAAGATTTTATTTATTTATTTGATAGAGATCACAAGTAAGCAGAGGCAGGCAGAGAGAGAAGAGGGGAAGCAGGCTCCCTGCTCAGCAGAGAGCCTGATGCGGGGCTTGATCCCAGGAGCCTGAGATCATGACCTGAGCTGAAGGCAAAGACTTAACCCACTGAGCCACCCAGGCGCTCCAGAAGTGTATTTTTAAGTGCTTTACATAACACTGGTCATCGGTTATAGGTATATATGGAAACAAAAATAAACATCAGCGCTCTGAGCATTTTAAATATCTCTTTGAACAGTTACAATGAACACACAGATTTAGTTGGCCTCTATAAATGCTTTACCTTCTACAGCCTGATGGCTCACAAAGTACTGTGTGGTCATACAATCTCATCGATTCTCACATAACCACCCAACCCTTAAAGTGGACAGGTGGGTAGCAGTTCCTATTCTACAGATGAGGGTGGGTTCCAAGATAGAGTGATGTCCCACAGGTTGTGGTGGAATCTGGGCTAAAACAGTGGTCTTGGCGTAAGGTTAGGAAAAAAAAAAAAAAAAAAAAAAGGCTGGCAAATGCCTCGATACAAATGGAAAGGAAAAATCTGAGGACTTCATTCTAGTTTTTTTACACGTAGCCCTACAAACTCTGCTGCAGACAAATGCTTTCTTCAACATGTCCACAGTCCTGATGCCAAAGTCTTCTTGAAACTGGTGTTCACAGAACCTTAGCATTAAAGTAAATCCTTTCCATTAATGGTGCTCTTCTCTCCTGCTGGTTTTCCTGGTTGTTGTTGTTGTTTTTTAAATATTCTAATATCCTTATCAAACACCTGTTGCCATTTTGCGTGTCTAGAGATGCAAGATGGAAGAGTTCTACAATGACGTTAACTTGGCCACATTTGTGGACCTGTGGATCAAAAGCCTATTGCATGTTAGCTGATTTAAATGTAAACCATGCAAATTCTTTGTGATGTGAAAACCATGATTTTTGTTTTATTTAGACACTTGTAGCTCTGAGAAAGGGCCTTTTCATAACTTTTACTACATACTAACATATAAGGATTTGTGCAGATGTAGTCACATATATATTTTATTAGTCAAAAGTTGCCCTGGTTCACAGTGGTTGTTAACATAACATCTTAAATTTGTTTTAAAAACAAACTAGTAGAAAACAGTTTAGCGTCAATATATTAAGCACAGAGTTACCATATGACCCAACAATTCCACTCCTAGCTATGCTCCTATGGAAAACAAGTATACAGATACACACAAAGACTTTGTCTCAATGTTCACAGCAGCATTATTCATAATAGCCAACAACTGTAAACAACCTAAATGACCATTAGCTGATGAATGGCCGCACAAATGTGGCATGTCTCCCAAGTGGAATATCATACAGCAATAAAAAGTATAAAGTTCCGCTACATGGAACAATAGAGATGAACCCTGAACCATTATCCCAAGTGGAAAAAGCCAGGCATGAAAGACCGCACATTGTATTAATATGTAGAATAGGTAAATCGATAGGGACAGAGAGTAGACTAGTGGTTGCCTAAAGCTGGGAGATGGAGCATTTGCAGGTGAACAGAGAGTAAGTATTAACAGAGCCAAGTTTTCTTTCTGCAGAACAGACATACCTCAGCGATACTGTGGGTTTGGTTCTAGACCACTATAATGAAGCAAAAATATCACAATATCGTGATTCAAATGAATTCTTTGGTTTCCCAGTGCATATAAAAGTTATGTTTACACTGTGTTGCACTCCCTTAAGTGTGCAAGAGCATTATGTCTAAAAAACAATGTGAATACATTCATTTAAAAATACTTTATTGCTAAAAAATGTTTACCATCTTCTGAGCTCTCAGCAAGTCATAATCTTTTAATGGGTGGAGGGTCTTGGTTTGATGTGGATGGCTGCTCAGTGGTCAGGGTGGTGGCTGCTAAAGGTCCAACTGGCCACAGCAGTATTTCTTAAAAAATGACAATGCAATTTGCCATATCAAATGACTTTTCTTTTCACTTGAACACTTAGAGGCTATTGTAGGGTTATTCATTAGCCTAATTTCAATACTGTTTGCCTCCAGGAATAAGGGGGCCCAAGGAGAAGGCAAGAGATAGGGGAACACTGGTCCCTGGAACTGTCAGAACCCACGGAACAGTTAAGTTCATGGCCTTAAGTGGGTGTGGTTAATGGTGTCCTCAAATAGCCATAACAGTCACATTGAAGATCCCTGATCACAGATGACTGTAACAAATAGAATAATAAAGTTTGAAACATTGCTGTGAATGACCAAAATGTGATACAGAGACAGGAAGTGAATGAATATAGCTGGGAAAATGGTACCAGTGGACTTAGTCAATGCAAGGATGCCACAAACTTTCCATTTGTTTAAAATAAAAAATGGGGGCGCCTGGGTGGCTCAGTGGGTTAAGCCGCTGCCTTCGGCTCAGGTCATGATCTCAGGGTCCTGGGATCGAGTCCCGCATCGGGCTCTCTGCTCAGCAGGGAGCCTGCTTCCCTCTCTCTCTCTCTCTCTCTGCCTACCTCTCTGTCTACTTGTGATCTCTGTCTGTCAAATAAACAAATAAAATCTTTAAAAAAATAAAATAAAATCAAAATAAAAATAAAATAAAAAATGGTATCTGTAAAGCTCAATAAGGCTAAACACAATAAAAGGAGATATACCTGTATTGAAATGCTCTAAAATGTGCTGATGATTGCACAATTCTAAATATATTAAACTGATAAGAACAAATATATTTAAAAATGCAAAACTGTACACTTTATTTAAATCAGTGAATTTTGTGGCATACAAAATATATCTCAATAGAACCGTAAAAACAAAACAAAAACTAGTGCCTTCGTTCAGGCTGCTATGACAAACTATCACAGACTAGGTGGTTTCAGCAACGGACTTTAATTTCTCCCAGTTCTGGAGGCTGAAAAGCCAAGGTCAGTGTGCTGGCAGATCCAGCATCAGGTGAGAACCCACTTTCTTTTCTGGCTGTGTTTGTATCCTCACATGGCAGAAGGGGCTAGAAAGGTCTCTGGGACCTCTTTAAGATGGCACTCATCCCATTCGTGAGGCCTCCATCCTCATGACCAAATCAAGCCCCCAAACCCCTACCTCCAAGCATCATGACATCAGGGGTTATGTTTAAATGTATCTATTCAGGGGGATACAAACTTTCAGTTTCTAGCACCTCCTATAGTCATGTCGAGTTTTCTGATTTGATATTCAAGAGTAACTAACTGAGTCAAACGATCTGGGTTCAGATCCTGGCTTTGTTGAAGCGGCGTGTGTGACCTGGACAGTCAGTTAATCTCTGCTGTTGTTGCCTCTTTTCACGGAAAGTAAGGTTTCACAAGTGACGAGAATCAACTCCAACTTGCCAAACTAGGATTTTGTCGATCTTTATTTTCATAAAGGCAGACTAAGAAAAATGTTTTGTGATCAGACAGACCAGGATGGCACACCTTGTGCTGCTCCAGCTGCCTTTCTCTGGGAGTCTCAGCTATGGTGAGAGAGGGTATGCTGTCGCTGGGGCAGCTTTCCAGGTAAGGGAAGTTTGAGCCACGTAAATCATATGGCTGTAATGGAGCCAAGATGTATGTGCACCAACTGGCTTGCAAGACATTTAAAACTCCACTTTTTTAAAAAATCCACTCTAATATATGTCTGACACTTTCTACTATAATGTCATCAGACTTTATAGAATCTGAAGACTTATGGAATTTGAATTGGAAATATTTTGTCCTATTTTACCTTTACATGTTCCCTAGACCATGGAATCTATTCTTTTTTGATATTTGCAAGGATATAAAACTCAGTGTTGGGGCACCTGGGTGGCTCAGTCAGTTAAGTGGCCAACTCTTGATTTCAGCTGAGGTCACAGTCTCGGGGTCTTGACATCAAGCTCCATATTGGGCCCTGTGCTCAGGGGGACGTCTGCTTGAGGTTCTTTCCCTCTGCTCTTCCCCCAGTTCTCTCTTTCTCTCTCTTTCTAAAATAAGTAAATTTTTTTAAAAATTTTTCTAAAGAATATTAAACTCATTGTTAGGAAAGTAAACTAATATTTCATTTTATTTTATTTTATTTTTAAAGATTTTATTTATTTATTTGAGAGAGAGACAGTGAGAGAGAGCATGAGCGAGGAGAAGGTCAGAGAGAGAAGCAGACTCCCCATGGAGCTGGGAGCCTGATGTGGGACTCGATCCCGGGACTCCGGGATCATAACCTGAGCCGAAGGCAGTCGTCCAACCAACTGAGCCACCCAGGCGTCCCACTAATATTTCATTTTAGATGCCAGCTGCTTATTTTCACTATTTAAAAAGTAAACAGAGGGGTACTTGGGTGGCTCATTCGTTAAGCCTCTGCCTTCCACTCAGGTCATGATCCCAGGGTCCTGGGATCGAGCCCCACATCAGGCTCTCTGCTTGCTGGGAAGCCTGCTTCTCCCTCTTCCATTCCCTCTGCTTGTGTTCCCTCTCTCGCTGTGTGTCTCTCTGTCAAATCAATAAATAAAATCTTTAAAAAAAAAAAAAAAGTAAAGAGAATGGGGCACCTGGGTGGCTTAGTCGGTTAAGCATCTGTCTTTGGGTTCAGGTCATGATCCTGGGGTCCTGGAATCAATTCCCACAGTAGGCTCCCTGCTCAGCAGGGAGTGTGCTTCTCCCTCTCCCTCTGCTGCTCACCCCCCCACACACACACCTCCCTCATGCTGGCTCTCTCTTTCTCTCAAATATTAAATAAATAAAATATTTTTTAAAAAGTAAATAGAAATCACATTCCCTGGCTGTGCAACAGTGAGACTTGGCTTGTTATAAATTAAGCAGTTCTGGGATGCCTGCATGACTCAGTCAGTTAAGCATCTGCCTTCAGCTCAGGTCATAATCCCAGGGTCCTGGGATCAAGTCCTGCATCAGGCTCCTTGCTCAGTGGGGAGCCTGCTTCTCCCTCTGCCTGCCACTCCCCCTGCTTGTGCTCTCTCTCTGACAAATAAATAAAGTATTTTTAAAAAATTCAACAATTCTTTTAGTTTCCTTTCACCCACATCATCCCTACTTTCTTCCCCTCCCCAAAGCAAAAAGTCTAGAAACCATACACAGAGAAAGGGTTTGTTGTATGATTAGCTCCCTAACCACCACACACACACACACACACACACACACACTTAAGATGAGAAACAGTACACGTATAGCAATCCAAAAGACATACAGATATATTAATGACACTAATACTTGTTATTGTTGTTGTTGGTTTTAAAGAAGGAGAGAGAAAGTGCGGAGGGGCAGAGAGAGAGAACTTTAAGCAGGCTCCACTCCCAGCGCAGAGCCTGACAAGGGCCTCGATCTCCTAATCCTGGGATCATGACCTGAGCTGAAATCGGGAGTCAGATGTTTAACTGACTGAGCCACCCAGGCACCCCAATGACACTAATACTTGTTAATGTTCATAACAGGCATTTATCCTAACCCATAGGAGGCCCCACTCCACAGTGGAAGAGTTAGATAAGATACTGACATGTTTACTTTCTCTAATCCTATCAAAGGAATCAACTCTTTTACTCTTGAGACACAGAAGGGGTCTGACTAGAAAAGAACCGACCTTTTAATGCTCTGAAATCACATCACATGTCTCTCCTTCAACTCTTCATTCTGCAGTTGTCCATAAAATGAAGCACAAAGCATACACAGGGATCCCTTGAGATACTGTCCTGTAGTGGGCGCTTTACCTGAGAGAATAAAACAGGCTATTAAGGTGCAAGTCCCAAGGATGCATCTATTTTGCTATATAAAAGAAAAAAAGAAGAAAGAAGGAAAGAAAGAAAGAAAGAAAGAAAGAAAGAAAGAAAGAAAGAAAGAAAGAAAAGAAAGAAGGAAAACAGGGTAACTTAGCAATTCCAAGAGCATGGTTTGATTTTCATCCCATCTACTAAGTATGCTCTAACTCATTGCTGTAAGAGGTCATATCTTAAAGTGGCAAAGTGATGACGGAGGGTGTTCTATATTTAAAACTTCCTTGTCAGGAAGATGCACAGGTGTACCTGCCGTAAATCATGGAACAAGACTGAAAATGAACGTGGCACACCCTTTCTGCCACACACAATAAAGATTCCTTTCCTCAAGCTGCAGGAATCATTGTTTGCAAAGCACTTCAAGGCAAGCCAGGGAAGCATGTTTAGAAAACAAAGGACTTTTTAATTGCTGCTGACATGAATGAACTCTCTGAAACAACAGCTGTGTCTTGAGATTACATTACAAGGCATGTGAGCAGGTTGCAAAGCATCCTCATAAAAAGACAAAGCCTGAGAAGACTTTTATTGTTTCTAAAAAAAAAAAAAATTCCCAAACCTGGGATGCCTAATTTCAATTCCTGGGGGATGCAGCAATCATATGTTTACAGAACAAAATTGAGAAACCACCTTTATATTTACTGTGGCTGATTAAAAAAAAAAAAAATCCTGGTAGACAGTTTGGGTAGGAGAAGGAAATCAGTTGTCAGTTAAAATATTGTCCCAGGAGATTATTTCCTTTCTGTCTTTCTAGTCACAGAAAGTCTGCTGCTGGGTATAAATTATGGACAAAAGAACTCATTTGGAGAAATATTGACCCAGTCATACTTCACAGGTTTATTACTACCCTGAGAGAAATGAACCTTGTGAAATTAGAACTGCTCAACTACAACCAAGAGTCTTTCAGAGACAAACCTCAAGGGGAATGGAAGAGAAGGTTAAGGGTGGGGCCGAGGGAAATCAAGAGTGCTTAAAGAGGAAAGAAAGGGACCGAGGAGCTAGGGATGTTAGTGAGCAGACCAATGAATCTAACATCAAGCCAATGATTATAATGCTATTTCTATAATTCCACTCATCAAGCAGATTTATTTTAGACATTCAAGTCTTCAGGGTAAGTGTTTCCATCAAAACTGTATATACAACGTGGTGAGAGTACATTTTCCCATAATCTTTGTTAGATTCTCGGAAGGCTCCAGAAACTAAAAAAATTAAGACCACTGTATGAAGAATGAAAGAAAGCTACAAAACCTTCGATCCTCCTTCCATGGAGAAATGGATTCTATTGTCCCCCCCTCTTGAATCTGAGCTGGCTTCTGGCAGCTTTCATCAATGGGGAGCATCAGGGATGATCTGACTCTGGTTCCAGGTGCAGCTCCTAGGAGGACAACCAGCTTCTGCAAGGGTGTTTTGGAGCCCCAAGCTGCTATCCTGAGACAACTGTAAGAGCGTAAGTCCTGAAGGATGGCATGCTATGTAGAGAGAGAGAGGTCAAGCAGCACCAAGGCACCAGATGTGAATCCCACACCAGATGTGACTGAGCTGAATCCTATAGCTCTCACTGCTGCCAAATGGCTCAGAAATGAATCATCTGGCTTGACCTTTCCAGAAGTCCTAATCTTCCAGAGAACCTGACCAGTACTGTTGAAAGCTTCCTTTGTGCTTTCTGGACCTGGCAGGTTTCTACAGTCTACTCTTTCCTTTGTGGGGTCTTCAGAAATTCCTCCACTTCTGCTCTTCCCTTAATATGGATCATGCACCTTCTTCTGTTCATGTCTCTGTAACCCCCTACAAATCTAGGAGTCCATCTCTAGCTTCTACAGAGCTCCCATCTCCCCCCAGGCATGTCGCTTACATAAGATCTAGGACAACGCCCAGCTGCACTTCTTATGAGCATAAAATAGAGATAGGCAAGAGAAAGAGAGAGAGAGAGAATTTCAAAAACATATTGCAATTCTTTCTCCCCATAACTGAATTTCTTTGTTTACCTGGCTATGATGATTTAGGCATCAAATTAGATAATAATACGGTGCAATTTCATTCCAAACTTATTTATGCTCATCTAACCCAACTGCCTGAACTCTTTTACTTTCTCACTGCAGAGAGGATATTTTTTCCTACAAATAATATTTACTGTTATCAAAGATTATCTGATAACATTTTTTAAAGATATATTTATGTATTTGAGAGAAAGAGAGAGTGGGACGGTGGATAGAGGGAGAGGATCTCAAGCAGACTCGCTGCTGGCCACAGAGCCTGAAGCAGGACTCCATCTCAGGACCCTGAGATCTACCCTGAGATCATGACCTGAACAGAAATCAAGAATCAGAGGTTTAACTGACTGAACCACCCAGGTGCTCCCCAAAGGTTATCTGGTAACATTTTATCATACATAGTGGTGGTGTTATGGGTCCCAGAGTGGATGTCAATTCAAAATTACTCTTCCAAGATGGCTACAAATGACTTATCATGGTTTCAGTATTTTCAAATCTTTCAATTTAGTGCATCGTTTCAATGCTACCAAGGTATAATGGAAGACATCTGCCAATCTCACCTTTCCTTACTACCAGCTCTCTAAAGAAAATCTAGGGGGATAAAAACAAACAAAGAAACAAAAAACCTTCTTTTCACTCCTTGATAAAAGTACCAAGGAGGACAGATATCAAAAACTGTGTTCTACCTTTCTATTTCAAGCTTTGCTTTTTAAATTATAGAAATAAAAGTAAAAACTATGTTCATTAGCAGTCATTTGGTGTTTCTCTTATTTGTATCAAGGTTGACAATTTATTTTCATCACCTGAAACATGACATCTATATTAGCAGTTTGGAATTTCTTATTTGCCCTTTCCATTTTCCACAGAACTACTAACCAAACCTGTAACATTCCCCAAAGGAAGTACCCATTGTTATTTAATTTTTTCTTCCGACTTTGTATTACTCTTCTTCATAAAGAAACTTGGAACTGGAATTTAAATAAAAACTTGGAAAAAAAATAAAAGAAACTTGCAAGAAACATCCTCAACGTGTAATGACAATCTTTGTCAAAATGCTTAGAATCTTAGGCTTTTCATATTTCATTCCTTATCTGATTTGATACCTTCACACTGCTACCTTAATTTGAAAATATAGCAATGAAAGAAAATATTATATTGATTAAAGAAAATATTATTCCTTGTATATTTGAGTCAAAAGGTGCTGATCTTCAAAATCTTTCTTCCAAATTCAATCAACCAAAATTCTATTTATTTTCTTTTCAGTATAATATGGCAACTGAAGTGTCCAAATATATTAAAGTAGTTTGGTAAAATATAATAGCACAACATAATGGAATACACATTTAAATTCTCCGTAGAAATCTTGAAAATGTTGATGTTTTATTAAATTAAAAAAACTAAATGCAAAATAGTATATGCATAATTATTGAAACAGTTTAAACATTGAAAAATTTAAAGTAATATACAAAAATAAAAAACAATGTGTCAAATGATTTTTGACAAGGGTACCAAGATGATTCAATGAGGAAAGAATAATCTTTTTCACAAAAGATTGTCTATTCCAGGACAACCGAATAGCCACATGTAAGTGAGTTTCTACCTCTCTTCATCCACAAAAATTAACTCAAAATGGATCACAGGTATAAAAATAAGAGGCAAATTGGGGGTGCCTGGGTGGCTCAGAGGGTTAAGCCTCTGCCTTCAGCGCAAGTCATGATCTCAGGGTCCTCGGATTGAGCCCCGCATCGGGCTCTCTGCTCAGTGAGAGCCTGCTTCCTCCTCTCTCTCTCTGCCTGCCTCTCTGCTTACTTGTGATCTCTATCAAATAAATAAATAAAATCTTAAAAAAAAATAATAAGAGGCAAATCTATAAAGCTCTGAAAAGAAAGAACAGGAATAAGTCTTTGTGACCTTAACTTACACAATGTTTTCTTGGTTTCTTAAGCAAAACACAAGTGACAAGAGAAAAAAAAGTTTGGCAAACTGGACTTCATCAAAGTTTAAAACTATATAAACAACCTAACCTTACACCTCAGAGATCTAGAAAAAGAAGCAAAGAAAACCCAAAGCCAGAAGGAAAGAAATAATAAACATCAGAGCAGAAATTGACAAAATAGAAATTTGAAAAAAAAATAAGTGATCAATGAAACCAGGAGCTGGTTCTTTGAAAACATCAATAACATTAATAAAAAACCTTACCCAGACTCATCAAAAAGAAGAGAGGACTCAAATAAACAAAATCAGAAATGAAAGAGAAGAAATAACAACCAATACCACAGAAATACAAAGGAAAATAAGAGAATATTATGAAAAATAATGTATGCCAACAAATTGGACAACCTAGAAGAAATGGGTAAGTTTCTAGAAACAAAATTGAATCAGGGAGAAATTAAAAATTTGAAGTGACAAATTATCAGTAATGAAATGGAATCAGTAATCAAAAAACTCCCCAGTTGGGATGCCTGGGTGGCTCAGTGGGTTAAAGCCTCTGCCTTCAGCTCAAGTCATGATCCCAGGATCCTGGGATGGAGCCCTGCATTGGGCTCTCTGCTCAGCATAGAGTCTGCTTCCTCCTCTCTCTCTGCCTGCCTCTCTGCCTACTTGTGATCTCTGTCAAATAAATAAATAAAATCTTAAAAAAAATTATACTCAAACATTCACAACTGCATTGTTCGTAACAACTAAAAAGTGAAAACAATCGAAATGCCCATTAACTCGTGATGGATAAATAAAATATGATACATCCATACAATGAAATACTATTCAGCAGTAGGAAGGAAAGAAATAACTGATGCAGTGCTACAACATGATACACCTTTGTATCATTCTATTAAATGAAGGAAGACAGTCACAAAAGTCTACATATTGTATGTTCCATTTACATGCAATGTTCAGAATATGACAATCTATAGAGACAGAATGTAGATTAGCAGTTGTCAAGGGCTGGGGGCATTGGGAGAAATTGGGAGTGACTGCTAATGACCAGAGGATTTCTTCCAGAATTAATAAAATGCTCTAAAAAATTAGATTGTGATGATAGTCAACTAATGTGAATATAGTATGACATATACTGTGAATAGTAATATGCTCTACTGTGAAAATATTAAAAGTCTTTGAATTATATGATTTAAGTGGATACATTTTATGATCTATGAACTGTATCTCAGTAAAAATTTTTTTTAAAAAAGATAATAGATAGTTGCTTTTTTGGAATGTTCCTTACAGTTTATTTGTATATGTATATATTTTAAACACATAATTATTTGTGGAAATAAAAGCACACTGCTCACTAATACACTAAAATTCTACTCATTTATTAATTGCATAATAATGAGGAACTTTCTAATAATTTAAATTCATGAATACAAAAATAAAAGAGAAGCTTAAGCTATGTTTGAAAATAAATGTGCCAAAATAAAGGAAAATGGAAGACAATAAAAATATGGGCTCAAGGGGTGCCTGGGTGGTTCAGTGGGTTAAGCCTCTGCCTTCGGCTCAGGTCATGATCTCAGGGTCCTGAGATCGAGCCCTGCATCGGGCTCTCTGCTCAGCAGGGAACCTGCTCCCCCTCTTTCTCTGACTGCCTCTCTGCCTACTTGTGATCTCTGTCTGTCAAATAAATAAATAAAATCCTTTTAATAAATAAATAAGTGAAATAAAAATATGGGCTCAAAAGATTGGTCATTATTAAAATTTTTCATAGTAAGATAGTTGAATTCATGCAAAATTAGAATGGGCTTATGAAAAGTAGCAGCAGAAAAAATGTAATGGCATTAAAGTGCTGAATTAGAACATTCCATTCTTAGAGCTACAGAGGACAAATCTGTTTTTGCCTTCAAGACCCCCAAAATTCTGAGCACTGTTTTCTTGCTTCCCCTCAATCTAGCCTTCTTCAGTTTAAATAGACTCCCATAATCATTTCTGAGAGGCAATAATTTTCTGACTGTTCAAACATTCTGATTTCCCATCTCTGTTTTATCAATGACTACTAGAAGGCACAGCAGCTAAATATGGTATGACCAGCACAGAATCCAGTGAGACTGTCACTGCTTTAGATCTAAATTAGCAAGCTGGCAAATATGTGGCATGTGTGTCACCATTCTCCCATCTTATATCTGTGTCTGTAACATTCTTTCTACAGGAAGCCTTCTAACTGGCTATTGCCAGCATGTGGAAAAGCAACTAACTATTGACCATTCATTTGTACCTGGGTATTTTACTAATAGTCCACTGGCCAGGGTACAGGAATAGGTTCAATCCCCAGCATGAGACCCAAGGAAATAAAGCAGCTCTGGGCGCCAGAAATCTGGTCATAGACTGGGTCCTTCCTTTGCATGACAGTGTTGATGATTCTGTGACACCTCACATTATTACTCTTGAGCTCACATGCATAACACGGCAGTTACCTAGAGAGTGGAGAGAGAGCTCCTAACATCCCCTCTGAGTGACCTCTCATTGGTAGGAGGAGTGACCATGACAACAGAAGCAACTGTGAGCAGGTGGGTTGCATTCATCCAGGCAGGGAATATCAGATGTTGAGGAAAAAAAGATACCGCCTCTGAAGGAAATAATCTACATTGAATTAAAGCCACTGGAAATATCATATATGCACTTAATTAGCTCTGAACATTCTACTTAGAAGATTGATCCTAATTGCAACAGTGTCCATGTAAAGAAATAAGACACTGGAGAAACACAGTCACATGACAAAGTGTGCATTTAGTACCCACACAATAATTTGGCTTGATCCACTCAGCCAGGAGTTAAGTTGGAGTCCATCACCATTAACCTATTGGAGCTTTGGTCACTTTCCTTGTTTTTCCCCTTTTGTTTTATGGTATCTTATTTATATACCTGACTTTCCTTCATTATACCTTTCTGGTGATTCATGGCACTCTACAGAACCAGAAAGCTCCGCATGGAAGTAAAATTAATAAAATCTCAGATCCTGAGGATTCCCAAGGCCTAACAACTGACTGAAGAAGGACATCAGGGTCCAGGGTAGAAGGGAATTCTATCACGTCAAGCCTGGTGAGCCATAACCTGTCCTAATAGAAATGTCCATGGGTCAGAGGCTCATGACCAGAGGCCATGCTCCCATTAAAAACTAAATATAATAGGACCTTGTAGGTCAAATTTTCTTTTCTCTCTCTCTTTTTTTATAAATATGTATTTATTTATTTTGAAAGAGAGAGAAAGAGCATGAAGGAAGGAACAGAGGCAGAGGGAGAGAGAGAATTTCAAGCAGGCTCCATGCTGAGCACACACAGAGCCCGAAGCAGGTCTCAATCTCACAACCCTGAGATCATGACCTTGGCTGAAATCAAGAGGCAGACACTTAACCAGCTGAGATGCCCAGGTTAGGTTCCCCCTAGATGTCAAATTTTCTAATGCCTACATTTTATAGATGAGAAACTAAAGTCCAGGGAGAGGTAAATGCTGTTATGTACTTAGTGACAGAGTTAGTACTAGAATCTGCTTTGGGCTTAACGTTTAGTTAGGGGTTAAACTGTCTTTCCCCAAAAAAGACATGTTGAAGTTTCAACCCACTGGTACCTCAGAATATGACCTTATTTGGAAATAGAGTGATGGCAGATGTAATTAGTTAAGGTCATACTAGAATAAGGTGGGCTCCTGACCAGTACAAATGGTGTCCTTAAAAGAAGACACCATGTGAGGGCTAGGCTGGCTCAGTCAGTAGAGCATGCAACTCTTGATCTAAGGGTTCTAAGTTCAAGCCCCATATTGGATGTATAGATTACTTAAAAATAATAAAAATATTTAAAAAAAAATAAAAGTAAGAGGGGCGCCTGGGTGGCTCAGTCTTTAAGCGTCTGCCTTCAGCTCAAGTCATGATCCCAGGGTCCTGGGATGGAGCCTTGCATCCGTCTCTCTGCTCAGCGGGGAGCCTGCTTCCTCCCTCTTCCACTCCCCCTGCTGTGTTCCCTTTCTTGCTGTGTCTCTGTCAAATGAACAAATACAATCTTTAAAATTAAAAAATAAAATAAAATAAAAATAAAAGTAAGAAAAAAAGGGAGGGAGAGAGGGAGGAAGGCAGTCGTGTTAAGACACAGGGACATGAAGGAAGAATGCCTGGGAAGATGGAGGCAGAGACTTAAGTACTCAGCTGCAAGTCAAGGAATGCCAAAAATTGCTGGCAAACACCAGGACATCTTTCCAGAAGCTGATAAAGCTAACAAAAGACCTTTTCTAGGTTTCAGAGAGAGGTGCTCCTGCCAACACTTGGATTTCAGACTTCTAGTCTCCAGAACGGTGACACAATAAATTTCTGTTGTTTTAAGCCACCCAGTTTGTGATACTTTGTTACCACATCCCAACCACATGGATACACACACTACCAGAAAATTGTCTGTTCCTACCACCTCACTGGTCCAGAGACTTACCAAGGGGCTGCTTCTGAGTAGAACGATTTTAACTTTATGAGCACAGAAATTGCAGAAATACTACTTCACATCCCCAATTACTGTCCCCATAACTTCACACTCACTCTCTGACACCAAAGTTCACAAGGCTACAAGTGCAAAAGTTGTATTTTTTTTTTTTTCCTTTGTGCTACATTTTAAGTCACATCAGGACCAGGGGAGTAGGAATTACTCTGGAACTTGATTTAAAAGATGAGGAAAATATTCTTGATGCCAAAACATCTCCCTTCCTATCTGGTGATCTTGTGTCAACAGACAGAAAGATTTTTCCATTAAGCCCTGAGCTTCCCAGAGTCTCCTCAAATACAAATCAACCTGGGAAAAGCCATACACACCATCCCTGTGTTTAAATGAGTCCATCTGAACGCACATAACAGGGCAGCTGTAAAGAAGGGGCAGCAGGGTGTGGTGGGAAGAGCAGAAGCCTCAGAGGTATTGAAATTCCAACTGGAATCATGGTTGTGCCCCTAGGAAAATCATTTTACTTCTCTGACTTCTCTTTACTTCTTAGACTGAATGTCCAGAGTGGTATGGAAGTGTGTTTGCTGCACTGTGAGCTGGGCCAGAGGAGGGGAAAACAAACAAGCACAATGCAGGGCTTCCTTTCCAGAGGTTTAGTCCACCATGTTTGCAGAGCATCCGTGCCCCCCGCTTCCAAATTTCATTAGTCTTTACCCATAAGTAAAGATGTTAATACCCACCTTGCTGGCTTCATGTAATGGGTATAGATAAATTTACAACATACCGCTCATTTGGATATACAATAAATTAATATGGTTTGTTGATATTTTCATTATTGTTTTATTAAATCTCAGTCCTGGACAAAGATCTTGGTGGGAAAATCTATGACATCTCAGTTCTTCTCCATCCTATACTGGAAGCATGAAACAAAAAGTAGGTACTCCCATTTGACTCTGGCTTTATCTGTCTCACTATAGAATACATTCTATAGGGACCAACACATAACTAAATCCTTGGCATTAAGCACAGTGCTCAGTAGGTAGTAAGCTGTCAAAAAATTTTGTTGCATGTTGAACATATGCTACATGATCTACTTCCTCGGGATTCACAATCAGCCATTTAAAATGGGCAAGTTAGGGTAACCTGGGTGGTTCAGTCGGTTAAGCGACAGGCTCTTGGTTTCGGCTCAGGGCACGGACTCAGGGTCATGAGATCCAGCCCTGCATCAGGCTCCATACTTGGCCAGGAGTCGGCTTGAGATTCTCTCTCCCTCTGCCCATCTCCTCACTCACACTCTCTCCCTCTCTCTCTAAAATAAATAAACAACTAAACAAAATCTTTAAAATAAAATGGGCAAGTTAAAGATTCATTTTTTATTTTTATTTTTTCTATTTGAGAGCAAGAGAATGAGAGAGAGAGAGCATGAGAAGGGGAAGGGTCAGAGGGAGAAGCAGACTCCCTGCTGAGCAGGGAGCCTGATGCAGGACTCGGTTCTGGGATTCCAGGATTAGGACCTGAGCCAAAGGCAGTTGCTTAACCAGATGAGCCACCAAGGCACCCACGTTAAAGATTCTTGTCCTAATACTGATTTACTTTGCTATTGAGGAGCACCAGTACAAACCTCATCCAAGTTTACCTGGACTCAATAATAAAATAAGTTGTGTCGTATTAGAGCTTTCCAAACCAGTGTTGCATTAATGATACTTTGCTTTAATCATACTTTAAAAGAAGTCAGAATCCTTTGGCTACAGAAGACTATGAACAGAATAGTCATACTTTCTGGATTTTCTCTTGCCCCAAACTTACATCTATAGACTTCTAAATATATATTCTCTTTCACAGAAGAGAAAGGTCTCAGTTTCTCAACTGACCCCAGTTCTTAAAACTGAATTCTTCAAAGAGGATGCAATATACAAAAAAAAGTGATACCTGGCAACATAGAATGTGACCAAATTTTAATCCATGGATTTTATTTCTCTTGATTCTCTATAGATTCATCACGCCCCTTTCCTTCTTGTCTCAATGTACAGTCTTAAATTGGGCATGATTCTCTATATTCAACCTTACTGTATCTCAGGTCTTTCTGTTCCCCGAGTTAATGCTCCCAACACCATTATCCGAGCCCTTGGACAAACAAAAATCTTGCTGTGGAAGGACTGGAGCCTTCTTAAGGTGGCTTTCAACAAGAGCAGTGTTTTAAACCCTATGACTTGACTGCCATCTAGAGGAGACTACAGATACTGAAATTCACCAAACTAATCCAGTATCTTGATGGGTTCACTTTTCTCTAACCCTTTGGCGAAGAACCATAAGGAAAAGCATTTTAAATAAGAAATAGAAAATATTTAAATGTTGTATTGTGGCTTGGGATGGTGCCATTAATCTACTTTTTTACAAAACAATATGGAGCAATTGTATTATTTCTAAGGAGGAATGATACACTTAGTGATAGCAATCTGCTTGCCTTTGAATTTATTTTATGGGTTCCTTGTGAAAATATACGTCAAGATAATGTAATTATTATACCTGCATAATTGTAGTGCTGTAATTAAAACTGGGTGGTTGCCCTCATCAAATTCTCCAGATTGTTTGTGGTTTATTTTCTGCGGGTATGAGTTTTCATCTTGGAACAGATTTTAGAGCCTCTCTCTGTTGTTCTTCTTACAGTAATACTGATATTACTAGACAAGAAATTTCTCCAGATTTGTAAAAAAGTGGGGTTTTTTTTTAGCAATTGTTTTGTGAAGTCGTTTCAATAAAACTTAAAGACACAGGCAATTTAGAAGTGATTTCTCTCAGAAAATCACCCCAAACTTTCCTCTGTTTATATACAACAAATATACTGGTTTTCTGCAGGCTTCAACTACTGAGAAATCTAAAAGCGTCAGTGGTGTTCATCATCTTTTACATCACCGTGGGAATTATCTGTTCCTCAAATGCCAGAAGGTCAAAACTTGAGCTTATTGAAATTCTCAACCATTTTCAACAGGGTTTTTATGTGTCACAGTTTGCAAATAATGGTGATGAGAGTGTTAAATTCAGGAAATTGGAAAAATTGAAATATAGCAGGATGAATTACAGTGAATGATGCACATCTTGAGGCTGTACTTTGAGATAAGGGAAGGGACATGAAGACTTCACACGACGTTAATTTAAAAACCACAGACTAAACTGTGATCCCATCCTTTGTTGTCAGATATCACATTTTTTGTGTATTGCATCCTCTTTGAAGATTTCAGATTCAATGTGAAGTTGAGTTTCTGCAAAAGAGAATGCATGTTTTTGAAAGTCTATGGATATAAACTGGGGACAAGGCAAAATCTGGGAAGTATAAATATGCCATTCCTACTCTTTCATATCCAAAGGACTTTGAATTATTTTAAAACATGATGAAAGCAAAGTATCATTATTGCAACATCGGTTCTGGAAAGTTCTATTGCAATAAGACTTATTTTAGTATTGTGTCCAGATAAATATAAATGAAGGCTGGATGCTGCTCCCAACAAGAGTCAGCAACTGTCTTCTTGGAAGTTCAGGGAGCAATTTTTTTTTTACTTTTCCAAATATATGGTCACTACTAATCAACTGCCATTGGAGCATGAGAGCAGCCACAGACAGTATGTCAACAAATGGGGATAGCTGTGTCCCATAAAATCCTGCCTAAAAAAACAGGCAGTTGGTAGTTTGCCAATGACTGTGTTAGCACAAAAGTCTTCAATTTGCCCAAGTTAATGACTATCAGATTGTGCAGCCTAGGAATTACCAGTTACTCAAGTATACAAAAAGTCAAAACTTAATGTAGGAAACCAAGCACAGCTTCTACCAGCTCCAACCTACTGGAAACTAGCCCTAATGTTTGTTTTGCTTTGTTTTGTTTTTTTCTCCATGCATCTGGTACATCTTCTAACTTTATCAAACTTAACATACTCTCAGAGAAAATAACTTTTTCTTAGATAATTAAGAATCACACACACACACACACACACACACACACACACACACATAGTCTTCTCAGATTAGTAACAGAAACACAAAGTGAAAGACAAGTAGATTTGAAGTAGACAAACATTTATCTATTAGATGTATATCTCCAAGCTTGTTTTAGATTACCACTATTATCCTATGACTAACTCTATACTGAGCTATTAGACATGTTTTCTATCTTAGCTTCTATCTCATAATTGGCATTCTCCCATAAGTCAACCCTATGAAAAGGACCACGGGAAAGAATCTTTCCATAAAACTCTAAATACTGAAGTAACTGCACTGCAGCAGGAATTTCCATAAAATCACTTGTCCTTCCTTGCACCTTAAGAGCTGTTGATAATGGGTGGAGCACATAGGAAGATTCAGGTTATGGAAAGAATAGAAATCAAGCACAGTCTGAAAAGTTCTGCTTTAACCAAATACAGAAATTTTTTCCCCAAGTTTTTGGGTCTGTTCTATCGTTTCAAGGACAGGAAGAGAAACTTTGATCTCCAATTTGACAGATTACCAGTTTCACCTGATAGATGATCAGTTTCAGTTCCTCCTCCTTGGAGGCACACTACTGCGAGTTCTGGTAACCATTTACTTGCATGGTAGTTTCTCCTTTCTGCATATTACTGGCCACCATAGTACACAGACAGAGCTCAGACTGTAAGGAGGGCAGAGCTGAGTGCAAATCCCTGCTGCTGTTCATATTGGCCTTGTGACCGTGGGGTGCTGCATCACTGCTCTGACAGTTTTCTCTCCATAAAATAAAGGGCATACTAATACTCCCTATTAATAAAGGTAATGGTCACATTGCAATATTGGCATTGAGATTAAATAAGAACTTTTGTGAGGGATCTTGCTCAGTGCTCAGTAAATGTAAGTGTATCTCCTCTCCCCACCACCCCTTCTCTAGGATGCAGACTGGAGTATGGAACCTACTGACACTACGTATCCTCTCTCCCAACACAACTGCTCATAAGCTGGACGTAGGGTAGGTGTTTTATAAATGTTTTTTGAATAGCAGTGGCTTCTCCTATTTTGCTTTGCTTTGAAGATTTTAAACTAATACAAAGAGAAACTAAAAGGTATTCTCGGAGTCGTGAAAACAGGTTTCGTAAATTCAAAAACAAAAGAACCCGCTCATAATACTGGTGTGCTACACCGAAAGCAGGCACTCAAATTATCTGCCGAAAAATGATGATACACATGTATGTGGACTGCACTGAAAAGACCCAGTCATGAGATTTTGCTCTCCTCTTGAGGGAGGTGGTTTGACTCACATTATTATCAAACCTGTGGAAGAAGAAGGTGCTTTCTCATGAGGTTTTATTACCTACTGTTAACGTCTGGAATTCTCATCATGACTCATTGGTCAAATTTATACTCTGCATAACTGCTCAGGGAAGAATCTTTATGTTTATCCTTCCTGTCAAAACTGGCCTTACATTTTAATATATATATATATATTTTTTACCATACGGAGTACTACATGCTGAAAAGTTTATGAAAATGTCATTCGAGGAATCACCAAGATTACCTGTGACAAAATTGGAGTTGTCCAGACAAAGGAGTTTTGAATGGAATAGAAAATTAAAGTAAAGAATCATCTGTGGGGGATAGATGTAGAAAGAGAAGAGAATCCAGCAGTTATTTAAGGACAAGAGGAAAAGAAATAGAGTCAGAATTATTGAGAATGTTTAAAAAAATCACTAGCTGTGGGGCACATGAACAGAGGAGCTAAGATGTCAATAAAAATAAAATGGGATTTGTGAAGTATCAAAAGGGTATATAAAAAGAAACCAATTAAATAGAATATTCTTTGTTTTTCTGTATCTGTTCTGGCTCTAAGGGATAAGAGCTACAAATTTGTTTTCTTCTCTTTGCTTTTCTAGCTCTATGAGACATAGAAGTAGTTATGCTGACTCAGAATTAAATTTTTATTAGTAACTTTAAAAACTTGAATTTTTCCCCACAAAACATAACTGCTGCCTATGCTGGCTATCAAAGCATATGTGATTTCCTAATGTATCAGTATGAAAGTAAAGCAAATAGTCATGCAAGTGTTCTGATTATATTCGTAGACATAGAGAATTTTTACAGTCCATGCTGTATAATATCCCTGATATTAGTCATACAAGTCATTAGCTGTTTGCAAGACTGATTTTACTTATCAATGATCATATATCATTAAATCACCTTTTAAGGATCAATATGCTGTTAGGGATATTTACATATACAAAAACAAAAAACAGAAGCTCCATCATAGCCTGGCAAAAATTTTGACTCTTCACACCTCTTCCTACCATTCTGTAAGTCAGTGAACAGGCTCTATCTTCACAGCTGTGACACCCTGTCCCCACCATCATTTTAAAACTGACTATACACTGTTTCTTTCATGAATCTCTCCTGGCTTGTAGATATCTAAAAGGAAGAGAGGGCTTAAGAAAGAGGAAATTATAGCTTTACCCACCAACAACTTTGTCTAGATATAGTAGTTTTTCCAGAGCATTGAAATTCCATATATGCCAAAGACAGCCATTCAACATTTGCTAATGGGACTAGATTCTTCAGAACAACTCTGATGTGTTCTCACCAGTTTTCATCTAAAATGAGGACAGCTGACCCTTATGGAGTGTGTACTATATGTCAGGCACTATTGTAATTCTTTGCACGTCATGGGGCACCTGGGTGGTTCAATTAGTCAAACCTCAGACTCTTGATTTCAGCTCAATTCATGGTCTCAGGGTCATGAAATGGAGCCCAGCTTCATGTCAGGATCCATGTTCACTGGGGAGTCTACTTGAGATTCTCTCTCTCCCTCTCCTTTTGCTGACCCCTCTAAAATAAATGAATAAAATCTTAAAAAAAAAAAATACTTTGCATGTCATGAAGCCACCCAGTCTTCACAACAACCTCATTACATAGGTTATTACTACCCTCATTCTGAAGATGCAGTTAGTGAGATAGAATGGTAAAGTAGCTTACCCAAGGGCACACAACTGGTAACAAAGCCAGGTTCTAACCCAGGCAGTCTGACTCCAGAGTTCACACTTGTAACACCATGCTCCCAGGCAGACTACTGGGTTACCATAGATTCTTAGAAACTAGTTTAGTATAGGCTACTCATTACTCTCTAACAAAACAAAAAAGAAACATCTCTTAAAGAACAGCAAGTTAGCTACACGGAACATCTTTCTAAGATGGTCCCATAAAGAAAGAACTGTGAGGGGCTGGGAAGGGCAAAGTCTTTACCATTAACTCCCCAATAACACAAATACAAATCTTTTCTGAATCCTGTGAGTATTTTGCCCTAGAGAAACATAATCAAACTTCTGTTTCTTTAAGTCAATCCATGATTCAGCATAATAGAGAATGTACCACAACTCAGTGCCCTGAAAATATACAAAATAAATTATAAACACAAAAAGATGAAAGCCCCACCTACTGCATAAGCAATACAAGAAACAAGTTAGTTGAGCAGGTTAGAGTTAACCAAAGTCAGGTTAGAGTCAACGCATTTTGGTTAATGAACACCTGTGAAATTTTTTTTTTAAATAAAGGATCATTGATATAAAAGAGTAAATAATGGAGAATGATCTATCTGCTCATTTCAGCCATGCATTTAGCCTGTGTTACATAAATTTTTATCAACAAGTTCACCAAGGGTTTAAAGAAAGAACTCAGGCAGGATAATAGAATTTATTTCCAAATCTAGTCATTTTTGAAGAATTACATCCACCTATAGGTTCTTTTTCATTTATGACCTCTTCTTATAACAGGTAGTATCTTTTTATAAAATAATTGCAAGCATTTTCTAACAATAATGATCGTGAATGATCTTGAAACTCTAAATTATGGTTTTAGTCTTGTTCACAGCCATCTTTGGAGGGAATAATTCTGCATTATTATACAAGAAGGAAGAACAATTGCCCCACAGAAACCAAATAACTCCATGCTGGCCCTGATTTGAGATGGCTGTCAAATTAAACTCAATGGTAGTGTAAAGAAAATCAATCCTTTGAACAAATAACTCAGGTGGACTCCCTCTGCCTGCAGAATGAAGTCAAACTACTTATATCAGTCTTCATAGAATACAAGAATTCCTCTTTCACTTTTAATTCCCATCACTCTCTTCCTTGTCATTCATGCCAATCTAAAGAAATGATAATTTTCTGCAGTCACACTGCTTTTCCTCATTTCCCTCCTTTTTTTCATGCTGTTTCTTTCATTTCAAATATCTTCTCTCAACTCTCTCTTCAAAACTCAACTCAAATACAATTTCTTGTACACACACACATTTCTCTTAGCTATTTATATGTGTGGTGGTTACTTTTACATGTCAGCTTGGCTAAGTCCTGGTACCCAATTTTAAGTCACACACAAGTCTAGATGTTACTGTGATGGTATTTTTTAGTTGATATTAACTTCGGAGTCAGTAGACTTTGAGTTAAGCAGATTATTACCTGCCATAATGTCAGTGGGCTTTGTCCACCAGTTGAGGCCTTAAAAGAAAGACTGAGTTCTGCCAACTCAAGAGTACAGCATCAGGTGCTCACAACTCTCCAGCCTGCTGACCTGCCCTGCAGATTTCAAAACTGCCAGTCCCCATAATTATGTGAGCCAATTCCATAAAGCACCCTCTATCAATAAATAGATAGATAGATAGATAGATGTATACATCAAAAGAAATAGACCAGAAACACAAATACATATACATATACACATATGCACATAAACACAAATATATATATATACACACATGTATATACACATGTATATATACACAGACATATACATCCTATTAGTTCTGTTCATAGGGTTCTGTAGAGAACCCTAATTAATATAATGTGTTTCTGACTTACCTACTGGAATGTAAGCCCCTTAAAAATTATCATCTTTCTATTCCTCAAAGAACAATGCTTTAAAAAGACTTCTTTTTACAGCAACTTCTTTCAAGATATGTCTCCAAAGGCAAAGGAAACAAAAGTGAAAATAAACTTTTGGGACTTCATCAAAATCAAAAGCTTCTGCACAGCAAAGGAAACAGTCAAAAAGACAAAGAGGCAACCCATGGAATGGGAGAAGATATTTGCAAATGACAGTACAGACAAAAGGTTAATATCCAGGATCTATAATGAACTCC
Source organism: Mustela erminea (assembly GCF_009829155.1). Classification (NCBI taxonomy): domain Eukaryota; kingdom Metazoa; phylum Chordata; class Mammalia; order Carnivora; family Mustelidae; genus Mustela; species Mustela erminea. The sequence continues at coordinate 6,752,010 of NC_045615.1, read as the reverse complement.
TCAAACTCAACACACACGAAACAGGCAAACATATCAAAAAATGGGCAGAAGATATGAACAAACATTTCTCCAATCAAAACATACAAATGGCTATCAGACACATGAAAAAATGTTCATCATCATTAGCCCTCAGGGAGATTCAAATTAAAACCACATTGAGATATCACCTTACACCAGTTAGAATGGCCAAAATTAACAAAACAGGAAACAACATGTGTTGGAGAGGATGTGGAGAAAGGGGAACCCTCCTCCACTGTTGGTGGGAATGCAAGTTGGTGCAGCCTCTTTGGAGAACAGTGTGGAGATTCCTCAAGAAATTAAAAATAGAACTTCCCTATGACCTTGCCATTGCACTCCTGGGTATTTACCCCAAAGATACAGATGTCGTGAAAAGAAGGGCCATCTGTACCCCAATGTTTATAGCAGCAATGGCCATGGTCGCCAAACTATGGAAAGAACCAAGATGCCCTTCAACAGACGAATGGATAAGGAAGATGTGGTCCATATACACTATGGAGTATTATGCCTCCATCAGAAAGGATGAATACCCAACTTTTGTAGCAACATGTACAGGACTGGAAGAGATTATGCTGAGTGAAATAAGTCAAGCAGAGAGAGTCAATTATCATATGGTTTTACTTATTTGTGGAGCATAACAAATATCATGGAAGACAAGGGGTGTTAGAGAGGAGAAGGGAGTTGGGGTAAATTGGAAGGGGAGGTGAATCATGAGAGACTATGGACTCTGAAAAACAATCTGAGGGGTTTGAAGTGGCGGGGGGTTGGGAGGTCGGGGTACCAGGGGGTGGGTATTATAGAGGGCATGGATTGCACGGAGCACTGGGTATGGTGAAAAAATAATGAATACTGTTTTTCTGAAAATAAATAAATTTTTTTAAAAAGACTTTTAAAAATATTAAATGAATAATTAAGTGGTCAATAACTGAATAAATATTTGGTCAACTCCACCTGTGAAAAAACTTAATTTAGTCCTGTATTCTCTCTTTCCTTTGTCAATACTGTAGTTCATACTCCTTCATCTACACTATTTGAGATTCTTCATGGATGTCTCTGCTTCCAGACTCCTCCAATCCCTGCCCAAATGTATCCTTCATAATGCCACTTAGCTTTCTCTCCAAATCATACACACACACACACACACACACACACACACACATATGAACACTTCAGAGTCTTGCAATAAAATATGTAATGGCTTTCCATTGCCTAGAACCCCTTCACAGCTCTCATGAATACCCACTAAGCCTTCATGGCAAGTATGATCTTATGAGTCTCTCATAAAAATGCTCTTAATAGGTTGCTTGGTTAAAAACAATTTTCTGTGTATATTATTTATCTTATAATGGTCAAAAATAACTGAACAAAAAGTGATTTCAAAGGTTTAAGCTATTTCCACTTCATAGGGAGTGGCCTATTTTATACGTCCCCAAGAGGGCATTTTTGCTGCATGCTCTACCATCTTGGGATGTGTCTGCCTGGCAATGGTTTACTTCTCTTTAAAGTTCAGAGGTTACCTCCTCTGAATGGAAAGGAATGTTTCCTTTCCTTCCTCAATCAAGAAGTTTCTCCTCCATCTCCCTTACATATTTCCCATGTATTTGGGGAGATGTTTGTCTACCTCACTGGAATGTGAGTCCCTCCCAGACTTTATTCTTATCTCATTTACCTTATATACTCAGCCATCTAGCTCACTGCCCAGATAATTTCATACCCTCTTCCTGAAGTACATTTCATTTTTCTACAGGCATGCAGGAATGTGTGGAAGTAAGCGGCAATGCATAAATTGGTAGCTTTGCTTTGGGAATTTTTTCTCAGAACCAGAAATAAAAATTAGGCAACACGAAGGAGCATCTGATGCTGTGCACTGATGAACAACTGCCTTTTTTCCTTTTCATCTGAGCATCCTGACATAGTATAGACCCAACTGGTAATTCCGAAATTATATCCTCTGGGTTTCTCATGTTTCTTCCTGCAAAAATTTTGAGCATTGCCTGTTTTGCATCTCAGAAGACCAATTGCTATGAGTCCTCTATAAAGTTCAAAGTGTTAATTATTGGTGTCATCCAGCCAGTAGCCATGACTTTGCCAGGTTCAGTGGGAAACATCACCATTTGTTAAGTGTTACTATTGAATTCTGTTATAGATGCCTAACTTTTAAGATGGCTGACCACAAACAAAGCCAAGAACAAAGTTGAAATCATTTGATAAATGTTGGGTTGACATTCGAATGCTGTTCATAGACTTTAAGGTACAGTCGATGTCATCCTTCTCACCAAAGAAGCAATTGCTTCCTCTCAATACCTTGACAGATCTGCATGAGTCCATAGATTATCACAGCCCTCAGAAATCTTTATCGTGTTTTAAATCTGTTGAAGTATGAAAAAATGAAGTGTGCTTCACAAAACAGGATCATAAAAATGAACTTGGCAAGAGCTGTCTTTGATGGAAGATTCTGAATCATGCCCTAGACGAATCAAAAAGATTGGGAACTCAGCTGAGACATCTGGGCAAAAATGCTAAATACAGCAGCAGGGCATTGAGGGCAAGAAGACGTGCCTGCTGAGTGAAGGGCAGACAAAGTCGTGACAGAAAATAGAGCCAAACTCTTGAGAAAAGTGTTGTCCACTAATGTCTGTGTGACTTAATCCACATTTGGACATATATATAGATTATACGGGTATTATATACATTAAAGGTAAATAAATACTTCTAAAATTCCACTTATGAAGAGGCCTCTTAACCACATTCCACTTTGCCTACTTACTTAAATCCCTGAAGCTTTATTTTCTTTTGTAAAACACACAGACTCCCCATGACACATTAATGCTTCTCACCTGCCTTCTCTACTTTTCCTTTCATCCACAACTGCTTACCAGTTCTGTCTGTTCACAAAATCATATGTGTCACTAGACTTCATTATAACTAACATTTTATTAAACATTATGTAAGGGGTTGCTCTCTCAATTTTTCTTAGAGCCAAGAAAAAAAATCAATGGAATCACTAAAAAAAAAAATAAAAATAAATAAAAATTTAAAAAAAGCTATTATTTGATGTCTGGATGAGACCATTATAGCAGTAAAAAAAATAAAATAAATTTCAGCAGTTACATTGATTCCAAAAAAAAAAAAAGGCCAAACAAAACATGTAGTGTGTCAAGCCACAGAGAGGGTTGGATAAGCCTCTGCAGTTCCTTTGTGCCCTCCCTGTCAAGGTGCTATGATGCTAGAGTATTAAATCTGCTCCAATGCCCTATCTTTCTGTCATATTCTAGGCTTGTTGAGCTGTTCGTGACTAATACTAATGAGAGACATGCCCTTTCAATTGTCACCTCAAAAATATGCAAAAACTGCTCTGATGTGCTCTCTAGCCTGGCCTAATTTCCCATCAAAGAAATAGAACTCCAGCTACTTGACTGACTTTTCATATTGACTCTTGAGAAATCAGAGATGCTTCATGCCTCTGCAACACTCAAGGAAATAAAATAGCTCACACTTGGTCATATTCAGTGTCTGGATTCACAGCCCTTTCATTTTTAACAGAATTCACTACTTTGTTTTCTATTTTATTTCCTCTGGTCTTCATCCAGAGACCAGGATTTTTATCTTTTTAACCTCAAAAATGTACCAACTATGAAAATTCCAAATATATCAAAGTGTATAATTAATGATAACTTCATTTATCATGTGTGTGTTATGTTTTGGTTTGGTTCAACTTGAATTTTGGTGGGTGTTATTTTGACAACTTTGGAATTGGTTTGTGGGGGTTTCAGTGAAATTATTTCTGTGTAATTATACTTATGAAAAAAATCTTTTAAAGGCTCAGATTAATAATAATAGATTTTGTTATTTCTGAAATGGGAGGAACTTGTTAATCTTATATTTGGGGAAAAGTGACCAAGTGGAACTTTGGTGCGTATACATGACAATGTGAACTTGGCCTTCTCTCCATCCCCTTGAGTGTACACAATAGGTAATAAAAAAGGGACACAGAAGAAGACTAAAAATGCTAATAACCTGTCACTGCTAATCCAGCATAGCAGCTAGGGAAAGAACTGTGCTAAGTAGTTTAAAAGGCCCAACTTCCTATGTTGCCTGTCACAAAAAAGCAAGAAAATAGCCAGCAACATGGAAATGTTGACAAGAAAAGCCAAAAGGAACTAAAGTTCAACCAAGGAAATAGGCACTGACAAAACCATGGTGATAAAACCATTGAGGGCATGTTTAAGACTGAGACCACTTATTTATTCTTTTATTATTTAATTATATATATATACTTTTATTCTTTTATTATTATATTCTCTTATTAATCACACATTTAGGGATTACTCTGTTACTGTGCATAATCTGCAAGGAAGGCAAACTCTCTGCCTTCAAGGAGTTCATTGTCTCTGAAGGAAGGAGAGGCACAAACCAAATCCCAGGAGCAGAGTGCTACTATATAACAGGTACATTCAGGCATGGGCACAAGAGCAAGTTCAATTGTTCTCCCCCCTAGTGAGGATTGTTTTTCTCATGTTCTTTTGGGAGATAAATGAGTTCTATGGACTGAATTCTTTCTTTTTTTTTTATTTTATTCATTTATTATTTGAGAGAGAGAAAGATCACAAGTAGGCAGAGAAGCAGGCAGAGAAAGGGGGGAAGTAGGCTCCTCGCTGAGCAGAGAGCCTGATGCAGGGCTCGATCCCAGGACCCTGAGATCATGACCTGAGCTGAAGGCAGAGGCTTAACCCACTGAGCCACCCAGGCGCCCCTATGGACTGAATTCTTCCCAAAATTCCTATGTTGATGCCCTAACACCCAATGTGATATTGTTTGGAAACAGGGCCATTTAAAGGTAATTAGGGTTGGATGAGGTCATGAGGGTGGGGCTCTAATGATGAGATTGATGCCTCAGTGAAAAAGACACCAGAGCTTGCTTTCTCTGTCTCTCTCTCCCCACCTCATGGGGACAAGCAAGAAGGCAGTCATCTATCTATAACCCAGGAAGAAAGGTCTCTCACCAGAAACCAGCTATGCTGACACCTTGATCTTGGATTTGCAGCCACCTGAACAGTGAGAAAATAAACTTCTATTGTTTAAGCTATCCAGTCATGGTATTTTGTTATGTAGCCAGACTGGCCAAAATAGTGAGTATTTTTTAAAAAGCAGGGAAAAACAAAAAAACAAAAAACAAAAACAAAAACAAAAAAAAACAACAACACTGGAAGAAACTAGAAAAGAATATTCTGAAGAGTGAATAGAAATTATGATCAACCTAATATTCAAGTGAAGAAATATTGTATAGTGAAGAAAGGGAAAATCTTGTATTATAAGGAGGAACTTCAGACTCTGTAAGAGAAACCATCTAATGGCCATAGACACTAGGATAATTCAGGAGAGAAGAACTTCATATTATTTGGCTATTTCCCTCCAGTAAGCATAAGCCTGTCTCAACTAGAATACTGGAGAAATGCAAACTGGTGCTGTCACTCAGAAAACAGTATGGAGGTTCCTCATAAAGCTAAAAATAGAGCTACCCTATGATCCAGCAACTGCACTATTAGGTATTTACCCAAAGGATACAAACATAATGATTCAAAGGGATGCCTGCATCCCAATGTTTATAGCAGCAATGTCCACAATAGCCAAAAGATGGGAAGAGTCCAGCTGTCCCTCAACAGATGAATGAGTAAAGAAGATTGTGGAATATACGTACACACACACACACACACACACACACACACGTACAATGGAATATTACTCAGCCATCAAAAAGGATGAATCTTGCAATTTGCAACAATGTGGATGGAACCAGAGGGTATTATGCTAATCAAACTAAGTCAGTCAGAGAAAGACAAATACCAGATGATTTCATTTATATGTGGAATTTACAAAACAAAACAGATAAACATAGGTGAAGAGAAAGAAAAATAAAATAAGGTGAAAATTGAGAAGGAGGCAAACCATAAGAGACACCGAACTCCAGGAAACAAATTGAAGGTTGCTGGAGGGGGTGGGGAGGAATAAATGGATGATAGACATTAAGGAGGGCATTTGACATAATGAGCACTGGGTGTTATATGCAACTGATGAAGCACTAAATTCTACCTCTGAAACTAACAACAACAACAACAACAACAAAATAGATTACTGGAGAAAAATCTAAAGGTATGCTATCTTTCCAGAGGGAGGATGTAAGAACCAGACCAACCATATGTTGGCCAAAGCCAACATGCTGTGCACTCCGGGAGGATACCCTCTGGAATCATGCAGGCACAACATTCCCAAACCCTGGCCACATCATCATCAGACTCACTGATCACGTCTACCCACACCTACTGATGTGGAGAAGAAGGAAATCCTCCAAACCAGCAAGCCTCTCTAGACACTTTGAAACTCAGAGTAGGACAGAAGACTCCAAAGCACAAGTAGTTGTTTTATCACTTCTGTCAGTTGATTACCATGACCACAGGGAAAACGAGACATGGTAAGAAGAGAACAATAGTCTACATATGTGGCATGAAAGGAAGAGTTTGGTTTCCTGGACTTTGGTCTTTAAAAAAAATAACACATTACGGCTAAAAGACTAGGTATATCTTACATTAATTGAAAGAATATTTTTGTCCAAAGACCCTGTAACTTAATCAAAGATTTTAGGGATACCTGGGTGCCTCAGTGGGTTAAGCCTCTCTGCCTTCAGCTCAGGTCACGATCCCAGGGTCCTGAGATTAAGCCCCACATCAGGCTCTGTGAGCAGGGAGCCTGCTTTCCCTCTTTATCTGCCTCTCTGCCTACTTGTGATCTCTCTCTCTCTGTCAAATAAATAAATATCTTAAAAAAAAAACAAAGATTTTAATGTGAGGGAAGAGAAACAATGACTGGGAAGCTATAATAGAATAATATTGAAGTTACCAAGCATGTGATGTAAAGTACCAAAACGCAAGTATTATCTAGCATATCTCACATGAAAACTAATTAAGACAATATGTTGTCTCATCTTTGTCCTACAGAGAACAACTACAAAGCAAACAGCTCTCTCCTAAAGTTAGAATGTACAGCCACCCCCAGGAAGACAAATTCAGAAATCAGCTCCCCAGATGGGAGTTCTAAGAGGCAGGCCTGTAATCACAACCATGGTCGATGTCCCATGCCATCTAAATCAAGTGAGTCAACAATGAGTACAAAAAGAATGAGTTAAAACACAGAATGATGAATTCAGTGCAATTAAATTCTAGTTTGGTTAAAGAACCTAAATGTTTTCTCCATGGAAATGATAGCAGGGTACAGGAAAGAGACTTCATCAGAAACTCCAAATGTAGTATAATCTCAAGACCAGCATCTAGTAATAAAAGGTGTCTCTTAAAGGTTACTGTTGGCTAAGTATGCATTCAAAATATGGAAAAAATATAATCCTAAAATGAAATAAATTCAGTGTGATTGAACATAATAATAGTACCATATCTAGAAAATGCCATTGAAATAGAATAATATAAACAATTCCATTATAACTTAAAATGGGTCATTATTGTTTTCAGAATTCATCAGTTAAAATCTAATGTGAAGTTTCTGTACATGAGGACAATTTTTGTAGTTAAATTTAAAGGCATCTTATGGGATACCTCATTGGCTCAGTCAATAGCACATGCAACTCTTGATCTCAAGGTCATGAGTTTAGCCCCACATTGGGCAAAGAGATTACTTAAAAAAATAAATAGAGGCATTTTAAATAACACCAAAAAGGATGCTAAATTTAAGAAGTAAGATATTAGGAAAGGAAAAATTCATTAAAGCGCAGCATGAGGACATGTCTATTAAAGGTAAATAATGTGAAAAAAATCTAAAAACAATGGTGTCATCTTAAGTTGGCCAGATAAAAGTAGAAGATGCCATTGTTTATCTGCAAAATGACCCATTCTCAAGCACATTCATGCAAGCAGGTAGGAAGAACATTATGTAATTCATTTAATCTCAGTAACTGCATAATTTAGATATAATTATCATCAGCATTTTACAGCTGAGGAAACCAATGATCACAGAGGAAAAATTTATGTCAACAATAAAAAAAGAAGGAAAAGAAGGAGGAAAGAAAGAAAGAGAGGGAGGGAGAGAAATGGAAAAGGAAAGGAAGGAAAAGGAAAGGAAAGAAATGGTAGAGAGAGGGAGGGAGGGAGGGAGGAAAGGAAGGAGGAAGGAAGGGGGGGAGGGGAGGAAAATTCAAATCCAAGGAGCAAGAAGTTAGGATTTGTAGTCAGACAGTTCAGCTCCAGGGTCTGTACTCCTAACTACTACACTAACCTGGTGAGAAATATAGAGCCTAGTAAGTAACAAAATGGGACCATAGGGGTTATATCAGAAAACCCAGAGTTTAAAGAAAAAAGGGGTCAAGAATAATGCTGGGGAGGGGCAAGATGGCAGGAGAAGTAGGAAATCTTGTTTCAACCAGTCCCTTAAAGTGAGCTAATTATCTACCCGAACACTCTGAACACCCATAAAATCAGCCTGAGATTTAGGATTATACACTTCTGGATCACTATGGGGGCAGAAGACGGAGTGGGAATTCTTGGACTGGTAGTGGAGGATAAATAGAAGGGGGAGGGAGCCACCAGAAGTAACCCATTGGAAACTAATACCCCAATACAAAAATGCCCTGTGATTAGGGACCAGCATTAACTTGGAGTCTGGTTAAAAGCTCTCAAAAAGAGCAAAGGATCTCAAGGAGCAATTGGTGGGATTGGGTGGTCATGGGCCTGGGCCTAAGCCCACAGACCCAGGACAGCCACCGCCGGGGACCACCACTGCCAGAGAGAGTGTGGCAGAGCCCCTGGGTTGTGCAGCTTGCACCACAGCTCAGCTCCCCTAATGAGGGAGTCTGGTGAGAGAGCCAGCCTGAGCTCCCTAGAACTTTTGTGCTCTGCACACAGTATGACCAGGTTCTGATCCCCTACCTGCCTGCACCTGAGAAAGCTCCATGCAGGGGCTAACCAGTGCTCTCTAGGACCAGCCCAGGGCCTAGAATCTCCCAGCTGGGGCCTGAAGGAACTCAGCATAATCTCTGGTCATGATCCTGCTGTGGCAACCTGCACAACCATGAGGTCTGGACCCCAAACAGCAATCCCAGCAAAGGCTGCCACCAGAAGCAGGATCCCTGGACCAATATTGCCCATGGTTTTAGTGGCACAGGGGTGGCAGAGAAAAAAAGGTGCTTTGGGCAACCCCTGATGTGGTAGCTGGGGACATGCCTTGTCTATGGGAGGTTGCACAGCTCAGCAGTTTGCAGAGCAGGAGTCTGTGTGTTCTGGACCACCCAGAGGGGAGCAGACTTAGGCTTCTCTCTGAGACGGAGGTCTGGGTGCAGTTTGCTTTTATTAACCCTCCAAAAAGCCACAAAAAGCCGCTGAAGAACAAAAGCCTCCAGAGAACAAAAGCCTGAAAAACCAGTTTCCACAGAGCTCAGCCACTTTATAGGGGACAGGAGGACTCAACCCAAGCAAAACTGACTCTAAAACAACAGAGCAGACCCCTCCCCCAGAAGACAAGCCAAAAGAATGAGAGGACAACCACCACAGGATCCCCATAAAACTGTAAAATCCCAGCCTCAGGGGAAAAATATATTACACTCCCAGTATTGCCCTAAAACCTGTATATTTCATAGATACAACTTTTATTCTTAATTCATTTTCTTCTTGTTCTTTTTATTTTTTTTATCCTACTTACCATTACAACTAGAGCCTTAATAAAACATATTCCATAATATCCTTTTAAATTGAACTTTTTCATACATATACCTGCATTTTTTTCTTTTCTATTTTTTTAAATATACATATGGATATAAGCTTCAAGGAAATCTTTCCCAAATCAATACTACCCCTATATATAAACCACTTTTAATCTCCCTTTATCTCTGGAAAGTTGAGTCTTTTAACAAAGATATCAAGATACACCCAGGAAGAATCAAAATAACCTTCCTCACCAATATCCAGGATTTATAACCACCCTCCCATCTTTTTCTTCTCTCAGTGTTTCTGTGTATTTGTTTTTGTTCTGGTATTATATAAATCCTATCCTTGGGGTTCATTTTGGCTGGGTTCTTTTTTTATTTTTTTTTTCCCTTGTCATTTACTTTGGTCAGTCTTTTTGTTAGTCCATTTTTGTTTGTTGACCTTATAAATCTTACCTTTGGGGCCCATTCTGGCTGGGTCTTCTTTCTTTCCCTCTCTCTCTTTCACTTTTTCTTTTTCTTTCTTTTTGGTGGTGACTTCTGATTGCTCAGAAGCATTTCAAGGTGCACCTTGCCTGGATTGTGGTTGATATATTCAGGTATACATCCCCTCCAACCACCTCTCACCAAAATGACTAGAAGGAAGAACACCCAACAGAGGAAAAATTCAGAGACTATGCCCTCTCCATCAGAACTATTGGATACGGACATAAACAGTATGTTGGAAAGGGAGTCCAGTGTAACAATTATCCAGGCAACGGCTAGAATGGAGAAAACAATTAGTGACAACATAGAATCTCTAAGATCAGAAGTGAAAGCCACCCAGGAAAATGTTAAAAATGCTATCAATAAGATCCAGTCTAAAATAAATATTCTAACAACTAGAGTAACCAAGGCAGAAGACAGAATTAGTGATCTAGAGGACAAACTGATAGAGAAAAAGGATCAGGAGGAGGCATGGAAGAACCAACTTAGAAGCCACGAACACAAAACTAGGGAAATATATGACACCATGAAACATTCCAACCTTAGAATTATTGCGATCCTGAGGGGGTAGAAAAAGAGAGAAGACTAGAATTTATAGTTGAGCAAACTCTAGATGAAAATTTTCCCAGTCTGGGCAATGGAACCTGGGCAATGGCAGAAAGGTCTTCCCTCAAGGTCATAGAATCAAGGAAGACCTCAAGACACTTAATTGTGAGACTGACAAATCATAATTTTAGACAGGAGCTTCTGAGGGCAGCTGGGGGAAGAGATTCCTTACGTACAGAGAGAGGTCCATCAGAATAATGTCAGACCTGTCCACAGAAACCTGGCAAGCCAGAAAGGGCTGGAAAGACATATTCAGGGCACTAAATGAGAAGAACATGCAGCCAAGAATACTTTATCCAGCAAGGCTGACATTCAGAATGGATGAAGAGATAAAGAGCTTCCAAGACCGGCAAGGTTTAAAAGAGTATGTGACTACCAAGCTGGCACTATAAGAAATATTAAGGGTTGGGGGGGTTCTATAAAAGAAGAAAAAACACAAGAGTGACATAGAACAGAAATTCACAGAGACAGTCTATAGAAATAAGGACTTCACAGGCTACATGATGTCAATAAAAACATATCTTTCAATAATCACTCTCAACATCAACAGCCTAAACACTCCCATAAAATGGCATGGGGTTGCAGATTGGATAAAATGACCCATCCATATGTTGTCTATAAGAGTCCCATTTGGAACTGAAGGATACATCTAGACTGAAAGTGAGGGGATGGAGAACAATCTTTTAAGACATTGGGCCTCAAAAGAAAGCCGGGGTAGCGATTCTCATCTCAGATAAATTAGATTTTATACTGAAGACTGTAGTCAGAGATAAAGTAGGACAGTACATCATTCTTGAAGGGTCTATCCACCAAGAAGATCTAACAATTGTAAATATTTATGCTCCTAATACAGAAGCAGCCAACTACATAAGTCAACTGTTAATCAAGATAGTCACATTGATATGAATACATTAATAGTAGGGGATCTTAACACACCACTCTCAGGAATAGATCATCCAAGTGGAAAATAAATAAAGAAACAAGAGCACTGAATGACACATTGGACCAGATGGACCTCAAAGATATATACAGAACATTTCACTCTAAAACAACTAAATACTCATTCTTCTCTAATGCACATGGAACATTCTCCAGAATAGACCACATACGGGGTCACAAATCAAGGCCCAAATGATACCAAATGATTGAGATTATTCTCTGCATATTCATACATAGCCATGCAAACCTACCCCACAAAAACTGGAAAATCCAGAATACACCATCTCTCTTTATACTTTAAATAACTAAAAAGAATCAACAACAAACTAAGCCAACCACATATGCAAAAAGGGAAATAATCGATATTAGAGCAGAGCAATGAGATAGAAACTAGAGATACAGTAAAACACATTAACGAAACTAGAAGCTGGTTTTTTTAAAGAATCAATAAGATCAATAAACCATTGGCCAAACTAATCAAAAAGAAAAGAGAGAGGACCCAAGTTAATAAAATTATGAACAAAAAAGAGATCATGACTAACACCAAGGAAACAGAAACAATCATCAGAAATTATTATCAACAGTTATATGCCAATAAGTTAAGCAACCTAGATGAAATGGATGCATTCCTGCAAAACTATAAACTTCCAAAACTGAATTAGGAAGAAACTGACAACCTGAGTAGACCAATATCTACCAATAAAATTGAACCACTGATCAAAAAGCTCCCAAAAAACAAGAGCCTAGGACCTGACAGATTCCCTGGAGAATTCTACCAAACACTCAAAGAAGAAATAATACGCATTCTCCTGAAGCTATTTCAAAAAGTAGAAACAGAAGGAAAACTTCCAGATTCTTTCATGAAGCCAGCATTACCTTGATCCCCAAACCAGGCAAAGACCCCACCAAAAAGGAGAATTTCAGACCTATATCCCTGATGAATATGGATGCCAAGATTATCAACAAGATCCTAGCTAATAGGATCCAACAGTACATTAAAAAGATTATCCACCATGACCAGGTGGGATTTATCCATGGGATGCAAGGGTGGTTCAACATTCCCAAATCAATCAATGTGATAGAACAAATCAATAAGAAAAGTGAGAAGAAACACAGGGTCTTCTCAATTGATGCAGAAAAAGCATTTGACAAAATCCAGCATCCATTCCTGATTAAAATGCTTCAAAGTATAAGGATATAGGGAATATTCCTCAACTTTGTAAAATCTATGAAAAACCCACAGTGAATATCATCCTCAATGGGGAAAAACTGATAGCTTTCCCTTTGAGATCAGGAACATGACAAGAATGTCCACTCTCGCCATGGTTGTTCAACATAGTACTAGAACACCTAGCTACAGAAATCAGACAACAAGAAATAAAAGGTATTCAAATTGGCAATGAAGAAGTCAAACTCTCTCTCTTTGCAGATGACATGATACTTTATATGGAAAACCCAAAAGACTACCCCCAAATCACTAGAACTCATACAGCAATTCAGTAATGTGGCAGGATACAAAATCAATGTACAGAAATCAGTTACTTTCTTATACACTAACAATGAAAATACAGGAAAGGAAATTAGAGGATCGAATCAATTTACTAAAGCACCAAGAACCATAAGATACATGGGAATAAATCTAATCAAAGAGGTAAAAGACGGTACTTGAGAAACTACAGAACACTCATGAAAGAAACTGAAGAAAACACAAAAAGATGGAAGAGCATTCCATGCTCATGGATTAGAATAATAAACATTGTTCAAATGTCTATACTGTCTAGAGCAATCCATACTTTCAATGCCACCCCAATCCAAATTCTACTGGCATTTTTCAAAGAGCTGGAACAAACAATCCTAAAATTTGTATGGAATCAGAAAAGACCCTGAATTGCTAAGGAAATGTTGAAAAAGAAAAACAAAACTGGGGGCATCATGTTGACTGATTTCAAGTTTACTACAAAGCTGTGATCACCAAGACACCATGGTACTGGCACAAAAACAGACACATAGACCAGTGGAAAAGAATAGAGAGACCAGATAAGGACCCTCAACTCTATGGTCAAATAATTCGACAAAGCAGGAAAAAATATCCAATGGAAAAAAGTTTCTTCAATAAATGGTGCTGAGAAAATTGGACAGCTATCTGTAGAAGAATAAAATGCGACCATTCTCTTATACACAAAGATAAACTTGAAATGGATGAAAGACCCCAACTTGAGGCAGGAATCTATCAAAATCCTAGAGGAGAACATAGGCAGTAACCTCTTTGACACTGGCCACAGCGACTTCTTTCAAGACATGTCTCCAAAGGCAAAGGAAACAAAAGCAAAGATGAACTTTTGGGACTTCGTCAAGATCAAAAGCATCTGCACAGTAAAGGAAACAGTCAACAAAACAAAGAGGCAACCCACAGAATGGAAGAAGGTATTCGCAAATGACACTACAGATAAAGGGCTGATATCTAAGATCTCTAAAGAACTTCTCAAACTCAACACACACAAAACAGATAAACATGTCAAAAAAATGGGCAGAAGACATGAACAGACACTTCACCAAAGAATACATACAAATGGCTAATAGACACATGAAAAAAAAATGTTCATCATCATTAGCCACCAGGGAGATTCAAATTAGAACCACATTGAGATACCACCTTACACCAGTTAAATGGCCAAAATCACCAAGACAGTAAACAACAACTGTTGGAGAGGATATGGAGAAAGGGGAACCCTTAGTGGGAATGCAATTTGGTGCAGTCACTTTGGAAAACAAGTGTGGAGATTCCTTAAGAAATTAAAAATAGAGCTAACCTATGACCCTGCAATTGTACTAGTGGATATTTACCCCAAAGTTACAGATGTAGTGAAAAGAAGGGCCATCTGTACTTCAGTGTTCATAGCAGCAATGGACACAGTTGCCAAACTGTGAAAAGAACCAAGATGCCCTTCAGCAGATAAATGGATAAAGAAGATATGGTCCATATATACAATGGAGTATTATGCCTGCATCAGAAAGGATAAATGCCCAAATTTTGTATCGACACTGACCAGACCGTAAGAGATTATGTTGAGTGAAATAAGTCAAGCAGAGAGAGTCAATTATCATGTGGTTTCACTTACTTGTGGAGCATAAGGAATAACACAGAAGACATTGGGAGATGGAGAGGAGAAGTGAGTTGAAGAAATCGGAGGGGGAGACAAACCATGAGAGAAACAAACTGAGGATTTTGGAGGGGAGATAGGTGGGGGGTTGGGTGAGCCTGGTGGTGGGTATTAAAGAAGGCACTTATTGCACGGAGCACTGGGTATGGTGCATAAACAATGAATTTTGGATCACTGAAAAACAAATAAAATTTTAATTTTAATTTTAAAAAAGAACAATTCCAGGAATCCATATAGTTTTTCTTTTCAGAGAAATTACTATAGTCTATATGATACCACAGAGTACTTATCTGGGTCTAGAAACATGAAGTAGCAGAACCTGTGATTAATTGCCATAGTTTGAGAAGGATGTTCAAAACCATAAATCCTGATTCCAAAATCAGGAGGGTTTTCAAATAACCATCCTCAAAAATGTCTGTGAGCTGCCTCAAGGTTGTGCATTGATGTCAACAGAGACTACACACCAAGGCAATTTCCCAGTCTGTACTTGCTGCTGTGGAGCAATTCCAGTAGACATTACATTATTAAAAGGCTAGGGGTAGAATTTTTAAAGCTCAGGAGCCTAATTCTTTGCTTTTACAAATTCAAGGGGAAGAGTGACCATCCAATGCCTGAGAGTCACACTTGTACACATACGTATTTTATTGCGAGCCTACTTAGCTTCCTTTGCTTTCCTATATCATCAACTTTTGTAAATTCCCTGTGATTCCCTGTACTTGTTCCAAGTTCTATCCCATCTTGAAGTCTTCTGTGATGATCCTGGAAATGATTCTCTTCCTATGGATTTAATCAAATTAATAGTTAGCACATGTAAATCTACAGTTTACATTTGACCTTTAATTATGTACCTCATAGCGTAGTTATAAAAATTAAATTTGATAATGAAAATGATTAATGTAAAGTGTTCATAGTCTGTGGCAGATAGTAGGTATTTACTATTAGCAATTGTGATTATTTCTGATTTTATCACATTACTTATACTATTCTTAAACTATTTTATTCTTTAATTTCACTATATGTATCTTTTGTCTTTTCAATAAGGAAAAAAGCAATATTATATACAGTTTTCCCAAAATTTCCGAAACTCCTAACATTGTACTTAATGCAGAATGTATTGCCAGGAAATACTTAGATGGTTAAAAATGGAACACTAAAATTGTTAACAAATACTTTTTTAATGTTCTGCTATTTCTGAACCATGTTCAGGTAGTAAAACAGGT
This sequence comes from Mustela erminea, assembly GCF_009829155.1. NCBI lineage: Eukaryota > Metazoa > Chordata > Mammalia > Carnivora > Mustelidae > Mustela > Mustela erminea. Next base: position 6,735,880 of record NC_045615.1, on the reverse strand, counting down.
GGGACTATTCTTAGCAAAAGATTTACAGTACAAAATGGTTGTTAAAATCTCTGTCAAGGCAATAAACTGTCATTCCAACAAATAACTAGGTGGTCTTGACCCTAAGATCTCATGTGAGCTGTAAATTCTAGGGAGAAGATGCTTTATAGCCAACCATCAATCTGCAGACATGTGTCCACATAAATTTCCCAAGGCTAGTGCTGGCTCACAAATTTCCTTGTCTGATGTAGTCCACAAGATTCTAAAACATTAAGTTGGCAGACACACCAACAACATACCTATTTGTGCTGTGAATTTTGTAAGACTGATGAATCACAGAGCTGTACCCTGGAACAAATAATACATTATATGTTAACTTTTAAAAAAAGAAAGAAAAAAAGAAATATCATTTCAGAAGCAGCTTAGAGAAAAGAATTGTTTGTGGAGAGGTGAAAACAAAGAAAGACTCTTACAAGAGCCAGAGGAGATACGTTGAAGACTTGATTTTACATAATGCAAGTGAGGACCAAGATGTCTGGAATGCCCCCTCTCTTGTGCCTTTCCTAATACCACTTTCTCCATACTCAAGTCCCCCTACTTTATAAAGCATTTTAGAATCTGGATTCTGTGAGTGTAGTGGATTCTACCATGGCTGAGGTCACATGTCTGACAGATCTCATATTTTTTCTCCCAGCTTACAAATTAATTTATCATCCTTAGGGTTCACTGATATACTCAAAGCACAGTCCAGTACTCTGAGAATTTCTACCTGATATTTTCTCTCTACATTTTCAACCCAGATTTCCCTTTACTATTCACTTATTCTTTCCCAGAAGGTAAGATGAAATTAATTAATAAATAAACATACAAGGATAATATTTCACTCTACTAGTAAACAAACAATTTAAGGTATCATTATTTAGTTGTTTAGCAAAGAGTTTATTTTTCAATAACAACCAATACTTCCAAAAGTGAAATAAAACTGGTAAACTCCTATCTGCTGAAGACAGTGCAAACTGTTTAGAAAACAATTCATAAAAAGCTATGAGGAATCCCAACCCTCTCCCCAAACAAGGGTCATGCCCTTTGATCTTGTAATCTGACCTGTAGAAAATTATCCTCAAGAGATAATTAAAATGTAGGAAAAAACTTTGCTCACAGAATGTGCTCATTGCAACACTGTTTAAAATAGGCAAAAATTGGGAGCAGTTTTAATGACTTCTTGATTACCTATTGTACAATAACATAGCACCTTGTGTTTTTCCTTTCTTGGCAACTAATTCATTTCTAACAACATCTAGTAACTTGTTCTAAGTAAATGGAATCAAGACAAAGGAAAAAGAAAGCAAAAGCAAAAGTAAAGTTAGTGTACAAAATGCATGTGAACCCAATTACCCAAGGGTAATTGCTATTGCTGAAAATGACATGGCACAAAGATAGAATAGTAGTAAAATGATAGAACCCAGAGATATGCCCCAGATAGTCCGCTCCAGAAACTGAGTGTTTAACCGTGTCTATCTACTGCCTCCCCATTGTTTGCCCTCCAAACTGTTCACAATTTAAAAATATGATAGCTCAGTGAGATTCTGAATGCCACAGAGAAATCCCCATAAACTGCTGTAGAAGTACAAATTTTAAAAACTCTTCTAGAAAGTAGTATTTATCAAGATATTTATTGTTCAAGAAGTGATCATTCACTTCAAAAATCTACTATCTAAAACAAGTATGACATATTGAGGAATGATGGTGAATCTTTTAAGTGTAATATGGTAGATTTGCTATAATTTTAAGACTCTTTATCTTTCTCCCCTGAAGCAAATAATACATTATATGTTAATTTTTTAAAAAAGACTATCTTTCAGATGTACATATTAACATGTTACTGATTCCTGGAATTTGTTTCAAAACAACCTGGGACATAGAGTATGTAAATAAAACAGTATTGGCTATGAGTCTTCAATTGTTGAAGCTAGATGAGTAGAAAGAAATTTTACTCTTCTCTCTTTTGTATCTATTTGACATTTTGCATGATAAAATGTTGAAAACCCATCAAAGATACACATGATCTGTGTGCAAGGTTGATCATTAGAGGCCTGTCTGAAATAGGTGTTATAGGTAGTAAACAAAATATTTAACAGTAGGGAATTCATTATAGAATATCTATATGTTCAAGTATATGTAACAAGAATTCTTGTTTTCAATTGCAAATGATTTAACAAAACTGTTCATAATAAAACATTAACTGAGAAAAGATTTGAATAAATATGAAAACCATGTGTAATACAGTTTTTTGGAAGAGGACCTTTTCCATAGAAAAGTCAGAAACATATCAAAATATCAATAATGGTTTTCTCTATATAGTCATTGGTGATATTTGTATGCTCTTTCAAAAAACTTTCTACATTTTTGAGTATTTATAATATGACAGTGAACTAAGTATATATTCATTAAAGAAAAAAATCAATGTTATTAAGGAATTTAAAGAGCAAAAGAGGGTTGCCTAGGTGGCTCAGTCAGTTGAGTGTCCAGCTCTTAGTTTCAGGGAGGTCATGATCTCAGGCTTGTGAAATACAGTCCTCTGTTGGACTTTGTACTCAGCAAGAAGTCTGCTTCTTCTCTCCCTCTCCCTCTGCTTCTGCCCCAACTTGTGCGCTCTCTCTCTCTCTCTCTCTCTCTCTCAAATTAATTAATTAATTTTAAAAATGAATAAAGAGCAAAAGAAACCTGACTGGGCAGGGAGTTAAAGAACGTCAGGGCACACTGCATTTTGGTGTCTTTACCATTAGGGCCCTAACATTGGAAAGATGGAGCCATGGTCCCATTATCTCCATAACCAACTGGACTGGCAGCTACTCACAGCTGGGACCCTAGATGCAGGGCTCCTGGACCTGAATGAGACCTGCCTCACTAAATGTCCTCAATCCACTTGCTTTGCATATTGGAAAGATAAGGACAGTGGAGTAAATATAAAAAGAAAAATTATAAAAAGAAATCAATGACTGATAAAGTCGTGAAAAATGGAGGTATTTATACATTATGTGTAGATGTAAATAATATTATTTCTAGATGTCTTAATAAAATAGAAAAATTATTTGAAGTGCTACTAAAAAAAGGCAACCTGGGTAGAAGACTTAGTAAATGTCAAAGGAAAATATGAATTCTCCATTAAAAATTTTAAAATTCTTGGGCGCCTGGGTGGCTCAGTGGGTTAAGCCGCTGCCTTCGGCTCAGGTCATGATCTCAGGGTCCTGGGATTGAGTCCCGCATCCGGCTCTCTGCTCAGCAGGGAGCCTGCTTCCTCCTCTCTCTCTCTGCCTGCCTCTCTGTCTACTTGTGATCTCTGTCTGTCAAATAAATAAATAAAATCTTCAAAAAAAAAAAAAACTTTTAAAAAAAAATTTTAAAATTCTTGAAACAAATGAAAATGAAAATGCAACATTCTGATACTTATAGGATGCAGCAAAATCAGTTCTAAGTGGAATGTTTATAATGATAAACACCTACATTAAGAAAAAAGAAACATCTCAAACAACCTAATTTTACAATTCAAGGAACTAGAAAAAGAAGAAAAAAACTAAGCCAAAAGTTAGCAGAAGGAAATATGTACTGGGCCAGAAATAAATGAAATAAAGAAGAAAAACAACAAAAGATCAATGAAACTAGGAGCTGGTTTCTTTAAAAGGTAAATGAAATGAGCAAACCTCTAGTTAGACTCACCAAGAAAAAGAAGAGCCTGGCTTCAAATAAATAAAATAAGAAATGAAATGGAGACATTACAACTGATGTCATAGAAAAAGAAAAAAATCATAACAGACTACTATAAATAATTATGCATCAATAAATTGTACAACTTAAAAGAAATGGATAAATTCCTATAAACATACAAACTACTAAGAATCATGAAGAAGGGGTGCTTGGGTGGCTCAGTGGGTTAAGCCTCTGCCTTTGGATCTGGTTCATGGTCTCAGGGTCCTGGGATCGAGCCTCGCATTGGGCTCTCTGCTCAGCGGGGAGCCTGCTTCCACACCACCCCCCAAGCCTGCCTCTCTGCCTACTTGTGATCTCTCTCTGTCAAATAAATAAATAAAATCTTAAAAAAAAAAAAGAATCATGAAGAAATAGAAAATCTAAACAGACTAAAGCAAGAAAGGAGATTGAATCAGTAATACAAAATGTCCCAACAAAGGAAAGCCCAGGACCAGATGGCTTTCCTGGTGAATTGTACCAAACATCTAAAGAATAAACACCAATAATTCTTAAGCCCTTCCAATAAAATGAGGACAGAATATACATGAAATCATTTTATGAGATCATTATCTTGATGCAAAACCAGGTAAGGACACTACAAAAGAAGAAAACTACAGGCCAATATCCCTGATGAATATAGATGCCAAAATTCTCAATAAAATAATAGCAAACTGAATTCAAGAGCACATTAAAAGATCATACACTTCGATCAAGTGATATTTATCCCTGAGATGCAATGATAGTTCAACACCCAAAAATCAATAAATGTGATACATTACATTAATATAAAGAAAAAGTATATTATCATATAAATAGATGGAAGAAGCATTTGACAAAATTCAACATCTTTTCCTGATAAAAACCTTTCTTTTTTAAAAAGATTTTTTAACTATTTATTTATTTATCCTAGGGAGAGAGAATGTGGGGAAAAGCAGATGATGAGGGACGAGCAGACTGCACTGAAGGTGGAGCCCAACTCGAGGCTCGATTTCACAACCCCAAGATCTTGACCTGAGCTGAAACCAAGAATCAGAGGCTTAACCAACTGAGCCACCTAGATGCCCATAGTAAAATCTTTCAAGAAACTGGATATAGAAGGAATATATTTCAACATAATATAAGCCATATATAATAAGCTCACAGCTAACCTCATACTCAATGATGAAAAGTTTAAAGCTTTTCTTCTATGATGAGGAACAAGAGAAGTGAGCCCACTCTCACCACTCCAGTTCAGCATAGTACTAGAATTCCTAGCCAGAGCAATCAGGCAAGAGAAAGAAATAAAAGGCATCCAAATCAGAAACAACCGAAATTGCCTTATTTGCAGGTGATATGTTCTTATGTCCTGAAAACCCTAAAGACTTCCCTTCAAAACTTAGACCTAATAAATGAATTCAGGAAATTTGCATGATGCAAAATCAACATATATAAGTCAATTGTGTTCCTATACAGTAACAATGAAATATCTGACAAAAAAAATTTTAAAAATCCCATTGGCAATAACATCAAAACAATTAAAAACTTGGGAATAAATTTAACCAAAGAGGGAAAAGATCTCTACACTAAAAACAGTAAGATTTTCAGGAAAGCAATTGAAGAGAGATAACTCATGTTCATGGATTGGAGGAATTAATATTATTAAAATGTCCATACTATCCAAAGTCATTTATGGATTCAATGTAATTCCTATCAAAAATCCAATGGCATTTTTTAACAGAAATACAAAAAACAGTCCTAAAATTTGTATGGCACTACAAACGACATCAAATAGCCAAAACCATCTTGAGAAAGAAGAACAAAGTTAGAACCATCATACTTCCTGATTTCAAGCTATCCTACAGAGCTGTAGGAATCAAAATAGTAGGGAATTAGTACAAATACAGACACAGAGACCAATGAAGCAGAATTGAAAGACCAAAAATAAACTCCCACATATAGAGTTAACAAATATGTGACAAGGGAGTCAGTAATACTCAATGGGGAAAAAAATCATCTCTTCAATAAATGCTGGAAAAACCAGATAATCACATGCAGAATAATGAAGCTATACCCGTACCTTATGCCGTTTATAAAAATTAACTCAAAATAGTTTAAAAATTTTAATGTAAGAACTGAAACTAAAACTTCTAGAAGAAAACATATGGTAACAGCACCTTGACATTGGTCACAACAATAATTTTTTGAATATGACAACAAAAGCACAAGCAAGTACATGTAAATATACACAACATCCCTCATCATCAAGGAAATGTAATAAGACCATAAATGAGATATCATCTCACCTCTGTTAGAATGGCTATTACCAAAAAAACAAGAGATAAGTACTAGTAAAGATGTGGAAAAAAAGAAATCCTTGTGTGCTGTTGGTGGGAATGGAAGTGGTACAGCCATTATGAAAAACAGTATGGAGGTTCCTCAAAAAATTAAAAATAGGACTACTGTATGATCCAGCAATCCCACTTCTGGGTATATATCCAAAGGAAATGAAATCACTATGTTGAAGACATATCTGCATGTCCATGTTCACTGCAGCATTACTCACAATAGCCAATACATGGAAACAACCTAAGTGTCTGTTAATGGATTCATGGATAAAGATGTGGTTTATATGTATTCAGTTGAATTATTCAGCCACAAAAAAAAAAAAGAAGGCAGTTCTACCATTCATGATAACATGGGGAAACCTGAGGGCATATGCCAAGTGAAATAACACCAAAAGCAAAACTGTATGATTTCACTTGTATATGGAATCTAAAAACATTAAACTCACAGAAACAGAGATTAGATTGGTGGTTGCCAGAGGCAAGATTGGGGAAAATGGGTTAAAGCAGTCAAAAATACATACTTCTAGTTATAAAGCAAGTAAGTCCGTAGGATCTAGTGTATAGCATAGTGACCACAGTTAACAACACTGCACTGTATACTTGAAACTTGCTAAGAGACGTCTTTTAACGTCTCATCACAAAAAGACAAAAGGCAACTATGTAATGCGATGTAAGGCTTTAACTTCTTCCTGTGGTGATCATTTCACAATATACACGTTTATCAAATCACCACATTGTATACCTTAAACTTACACAACGTTGTATCTCAATTTTATCTCAAAAACTCTGGGAAATAAATACGTTATAAATGAATATGTTTCTAATGCTGGGAGGTGGAGGAGGAACAGCTTAGGTTGAAGAATTAATGATGGACAAAAGAAAAATGTGAATGTTGCTCTAGTTTAAAAACTCCCAGTCCAAAATCTTTGTCCTTCATCCTCATTTATATTCATAACAGTGTCAAAGGGAAGCTCCTTGCCAAGTCCTGGTGACTGGGCACATCTGATTGTCAGGTTACTGGAAAGGACATCACATAGAAGTTGATCATCCAGAACATCCGACATGCGTGCCTGGGCATTAACTTTCAGACAGTCAGAATATTTTCTAAATGCTGGACTCATTCTTGGATTTCGAGCAGATAAAAAAGCCCTTGTCCCAAATGATTCTCTGACCTTCGAACATAAGAAAAAGAAAAAATTAAGTCTAATCTCAAAAGAGTAGCTTCAGTAAGAGTGTGAACTTACAGCGCCTCTCTTGCTAGGTGTTAAAGAACTTCACGCTCTGTCTCTACCAAATTGAAAGAGCTCTTCCTTAGATTACAGTTCCTCAGCTCATTGGAACTTACATCCGAAAACCATTTAGAATCATTAGAGAGCTATGTAAAAACCATTCTAATCTTTGTTGATTCCTCAAGCTTCTAATTTCTTTTGCCTCAGAAATGGTTAAAAAAAAATCTATAATATCCATATGAATTTTTGTCACTTGCTTTACAAAAATTCTTGTTAAATAAATTCTGATCTTCAAAGGAAATACCCATTTCTCTTTATTGTCTTCAGAAACCCATGTCCAATAATGCATATTACAATACAACTCTGCACAATTCTGAAGAATGAAGCTTTAACTCACCAAACGGCTGCTATCCATCAAAACTCTTATGCATCTGTATATCAAATATAGCACAAGAAAATATTCATTTTGCCAAAAAAAACCGCAGGTTGCTTTCAAATACTATCTTGAAGCCTTTCTACGGAAGGAAAAAGGGCAAAAAAAGAAGCAAAAACAAACAAAAAAAATTTAATTATAGTTAATCTTTTAAGTAAAAATGAGAATTCCAGAATTCTAAAATAAACATCACTCTTTGTCACATGGTGTGAGTTATGGGGAAAAAAAAAAGAGAAACAAATATCTGAATCAGTAAATGAGTCAGAAAAGCTCAGATATATACTTCACTTCATAAAATGCAGGACCTTCAGAAATCATATTCCTGAACACCTGTGCCATGGAAGATTTATATATTAAAGTTCATGCTGCAACTAGAGGTTCCCTGCAATATCAATTTCAAATGACAACCTGAGGTTTCTTGCAACAGCAATTGTCAGAAGAAGTCATTTCATTTCTTATTATTCATTTCTCTTACACTATAGCCTATTAGCTGGATACTGTATTGATTCTTGCTCCATCGAATTTTGGTGTTCACAGCACAGACAAAAATTTGGTTTGAAAGATAAGTCAATATTATAATCTATTCACTGATTAACAGCTATGACATTGACAAAATTATGGCTGGGTAGGTTATGGAATTCAGATGAATTGGAAGGAATTCTTGTTTCAGAATAAAAATGCCTTTTATCTATATTCACATCTCCTTAGGGTGTGTGTTAGGAGATTACTTAAACTGCTCCACAAATCAGAATAAGTATATAGCCACATTTTTATCTTTCTAAGTAATTAACAGTTTGAGCATCACTTGCCATATTAGCAGGACATTCAGCATTCATTTGGTCAATGAATATTTAGTGAGTGACTACTACATGCCAGTCACTGGTCTATGCTTGGGATACATCAATAAACAAAGCACACAGGAATCCCTGCCTTCAGTTAACTGACATTCTACTGCATCTTTCTTTGGAGGCTCACCATCCCTAAATTTCCCAGAACCTAACTGCATTCTCAATCCATATGTGAGGATGTCAGTCCAACTTCTACACCCAAGCAAAGAGAATCTTTTTTCTTCTGATGATCCCATCACTGTCATTCTTGCAGGCACACTGTGGCTGATACCTCTGATCCCAGTTCAATAGATGATGCTGACACTATTTCTGATTTTAATGCTAGTCAGCTGGGTTGATATTCATTTGGATACCACACAAGTGCCAAGCGGATCCTAAGGAGAAGATAACCCAACTCCTTCTAAATTAGAACAAACCAGAGCAAGGCTCTCTATTGCCTGAATCCCCATAGTTGCCAATTCTCAGTCCACCCCAAGGAGTCAAGTCCAGGAGCACTATGCTTAGGCGCCATCCCTTTGTAGCCCTTGAGACTTTAACCCCCTTCCCTTCTAAGAAATACACATTCTCAGATACAAGGCAGGGGCTCTCCTTTCATCTGGGAACCCCAAAGAATCTGATTATGCCTCTCTCCTTGGAAAATAAGAGGTTAGGTTTCAACCTGTAGAAGGTATTACACTATTATTCATTCATTTAACACTTACCAACACTTGTGGGCCTCCTACTCTCTGTCAGGTACTTCTCTTAGCCCCAACTGCCTCCAGGAAGACCCTTTGTGGAGGAAGCTGCCTTTACACCTACCAGGCCTGACAAGATGACTTTCTGACAGTTCTCTCCCTAGAATAAAAGGTGTGTGTGTGGGGGGGGGGGGGGACATAAATGGGGAATCCTATTATAAATAACAAAAACGACAACAAAAGTGTCTAAAATTTTTAAACATCCAGTTGATAGTGAGAACAGTGACCATGGAAATAATTATCAGTTCCTTTTAAAAAAAAGTTATTAAAATTATTTTAGGAAGAAAACATATCTGAATTCTGAAATTACCCAGCTTTGCAGCTGTTTGGTTTTTTTTTTTTTTTAAGATTTTATTTATTTATTTGACAGAGAGAAATCACAAGTAGACAGAGAGGCAGGCAGAGAGAGAGGAGGAAGCAGGCTCCCCGCTCAGCAGAGAGCCCGACGTGGGACTCGATCCCAGGACCCTGAGATCATGACCTGAGCCGAAGGCAGCGGCTTAACCCACTGAGCCACCCAGGCGCCCCTGTTTGGTTTTTTTTTAAAGCTCATGTGAATTATTTCTACCAACATGAAAATAGAAACAAACAACAACAAAGTTATTTAATCAAGAATTCATTTTTTTTAAAGATTTTATTTATCTGTGAGAGAGAGAGGGAGCATGAGCAGTGGGGAGGGACAGAGGGAAAGGGAGATGCAGACCCCCAGCTGAGCATAGAGCCCCACCTGGGGCTCTATCCCAAGACCCCAAGATCATGATGTGAGCTGAAGGCAGACACTTACCTGAATGAGCCACCCAGGCACCTCTTAAGTATTCATTTTTAAAGAAAACTTTTTGCTTAGGACAAGTCATTGATTGGGAAGGTTAGAAGAGTCCAGTCCAGTCTTAGCTCCTGAACGCGCTGGACCATGGTTCTTGTGGCCTATGCATAATGCCTCCAAGCTCAGGCTACCCTCCCCTGTGAGTCCCCCACCCCATTTCCCCATGCTTGAATAGTGCTGCCAGTAACAACATCATACTCTCTCTCCCTGAAACTTCAAACCACTGGTACTAAATACTGTATTTTTGAGTCATGTAATTCCTCTTCTCTGTGTAACAGGCCCTAAAATATGTGAAGAAGCCTTGAATCACCACTTTTCCTCTTACAACTATTTTCAATTATTCTCCTTCAACTGTTCTCAAATGGCATCCTTTCTAGTCCCTTCATAAAGTAAAATAGTCACTGTCTCTGAACATACTTCATTTGTCTATATACCTTTTAAAGAATAATGCCGATACCCTTTTTATCTGGAATTTGAAGTTTGAAGAATGTTCTTTAAGGAAATAATCTGGAATCTGAGCAAATATTGATCTATCTTAATATTCATCCCCACATTATTCACAGTATTTAAGAATAATAGGACAGTATACCTATATTATAAAACATAAAATCAGGTTAAAGAAATACCTGAATAGTATTTAAATGTCCACTACATGTTGCTAAGGAGGAGAAAAAAAAAGATTACAAAAGAAAGTATACAAAAATCATTTGTGTGTATGTATCTCTGTGTACATAATCCTAGAAGAATATATAACAAATATTAACAATGGTTCTCTCTAATTGATGAGATTATAGATGATATTCCAGACTTTCCAGATTTTCGATAGTGAAAATACATTACGCTGTAATGAAAACAAATGATAAATCTTATTTTTTAAATCATATTGCCAAAAGCTGAACGTGAAAACCGAAGATGTGTCCTGATCAACTCCCAGCGAGTGGAGTACCACGCCCTTACTTAACTAATGCCCTTGCGCTAATACTGTATAACACTTTGCTGGGTTAGCAGCCACGTTACATAGTTGATTCATCTCGAGAATATTCTTCTTTGTCGCCTCCAAAACATTTCACAACTATTACCATTAAATCTCTCATCTTGTCCATGAACATTAGCTGGTTCTTTTGTTTTGTTTTGTTTTGTTGTCATTCATATATTTTCATTCCTAAAATAAATGACTCCTATGATGGCCATCTTGTCCCCCCTCCCCCCCAGTTAGCCCCACTAAGCCTCCACCACACCCAACGTGGCACATTCAGCAACAGTTCATCCCAAAACCTGATCTGAGACACTGGTGAAGAGGTGGGCCTGCGTGTGAGCAAAGTGATCACCAAGAAGTTCAGTCAAGACCCCAGAGTGGAGACGACTGAAAATGTATGAGACAAAGCTGTCTATATCATACAGAGTAACTGTGAAGAGATTAATGATAATTAAATGGAATCTCTCATTGTGATCAACACCTGCAAAATTTGCATCATCCATATGCCAAATGAGATTTTATTTTTTTTTCATTGTTCCAAGATTCATTGTTTATGCACCACATGCAATATGTGCCCTCCTTAATACCAACCACCAGGCTCATGAGACTTTTTTTTAATGAGCCACGCTCCAATTTCTGCAAAACTCGTAACCAATACAATACAATTTCATTAACAAGATAGATATGCACTTCTTGGTTACAGAGATTTTTTTAAAAATATTCTTGTATTAGGGTGCCTGGGTGGCTCAGTCAAGTAAGCATCTGCCTTCGGCTCAGGTGTCCTGGGTCCAGAGCCAGCTCCCTGCTCAGTGGGGAGTCTGCTTTTCCCTCTGCCTCTGCCCCTCCACCCATGCCCCCACTCTCTCTCTCAAACAAATAAATAAATAAAATCTTTGAAAAAAATATTCTTGTAGTTTATATGCAGAACCTATAGTCTGCAGGAGATTCAAGAAAATAGCAGAGTGAAGGAACTATATTGTTTTTTTCCCTAGCTGCAGACAGACTAAATGCTGAATTTATTTCGATTTACAAAGAATGAAAGCCATTGGGGTGGATAGGGTAGTTTGTTTGATGTTAAAAAAGCGTGTGACTATCCTTGTGAATGACAAGACAGACACTTGTTGCCAATGTCACATTGCAGACAAATAGTCTTGACTGAAACCATGAAAGTTTAAGATATTCTTACTCATGGAATCTTCTCTGACCAGCTATTTCCAGAATAAAATAAGGCTGACTTTAAAGCTGTCATTGTCAAAACTACAGTTCCCAAAGAATAAAAAAATGAAACTGTCCTCCAAAATTCAGGCTGTTAGAATTTTAGTCATCTTGGTGAGGCAATCTAGAACACATAAAGGTGAATCTGTTTACCTATTTACTCATGTCCCACTGTAAAATACTGTGTTTTGAAGTATTCTACTAATAACATAATTATATGTGTTCTAACAGGACAATTATACATGCTTATATATGTACGTGCTCTGAACTATTACACCCTGGGATATTTTTGCTTGTTTTTGTTTTGTTATGCTTCTAATGTTAAGTTTCTCCAATACAAAAGCAAAAAAAAAATTATATAGTGCTTAATATTTATTCCTATCAAACTTCTTTTACTGTTTGGTTCATCTCTCTACCCATGTTAAGACATCTGTCATCTGATCCCATCATTTCGATTTTTTGTTAATCCTCTTAACACTGCATCATTCACAAATTTGACAAATGTGACTTCATCTCTTTATCCATATTTCTTATGAATATATCAAACAGAATTTGGGCCAGGATAAAGCCATGATACTTACCATAAGCAAGCTATCATCAGATAAACACCTCTGGATGTGTTCAACCAATGACTCATCAAGGTACTATGATTTAGCCCATCATTTTTACCTCTGTGTGATATCATATGATACCAACAAAAGACTTTACAGAGGATATTTGACTTTTTCAAGAAATTAAAATGAACTCTTTGTTTCACATTTATACCAATGAGGTCAAAAATTCATTAAACCAGGGATGAGCCCAACATAATAAGAGTAAAGAGACCTATTCAAACTTGGTTGTAATTACTGTCTCAAGTAGAAAAATGCATCTCCCAAAGCATTCACTTTCTGACCTGATATTTCACCATAGACCCATAGTATTTTTTCTGCCCTATAAATAGGAATCAGAGAGACCAAGTTTTATTCATCTCCATTTATTCCACAATGCCTAGAACACAGCTTTATCTGTGATACTCTGGAGTCTACTCCCTGCCTTTCTCAGGTCAGGAAGCTCCTGCCAAAATAGAAGTGTCTGTCACCACCCACTAGAAGTCCAGGGGTGACTTGAGCTTACTATTTCCCATGGCACGGCAGAAAGAAGCATATAAATAGATCAGCCAGAATATGTGTCATGCTCAAGGCAGGGGGCATAACACTGATTCCCTACTCAACAGATGATGAGGTAACTAGCTAAAAATATCTCTAGGTGTAGGTCAGGAGATGTTGCTACTAATATGCAGCCAACATTTTCGTTGTTGATCTTAGCTGTAGGTGAACGAAGCTTTGAATGAAGCACAGTAATGCCTCCATTTAATAACAATAATGATCCCTTCCTTCAGACAGCTGGTTGAGCAAGGTCATCCCAGAGCTACAAGGCTTGCAAATGTAAATGGTATATCCATTCCAGGTAATTGATCACTAGGTATCAGACCAATCCTGGGTATGAATCCAGACTCTGTCTAGCCTTTTGCTTATTTGCTTATTCAATGTTCTCTTCCTGCTTCACCTAAACTTTCGTTATCCCTCCCACCCAATAGTCCCCAACCTGTTTCTTTGTCTCTGACAGTAGAACTCAATGTGTCCCTCACCCTAAAGTATTAGCAACACAGAACATATTTATCCTTTTCTAAGGTAGAAAAATGCATATTTTTTTTAGAAAAAAAAATTATTCAGCCTATATCTTCTGGTGAATAAAGAGATTCTTTATTATATCTTAGGAAATTTCAATGCTTCTAAACGCTTCAGGAACAAAACCTTGTGTTTTCACATCAAAACCTTTAAGATGAGCCTGTGCTGCATACAAAATCCAAAATCAAAAAATGCCTGCTCTGTGCATGGATCAATGACTCCCTACAGGTTATAGAAGATACTTGGGACACAGTGAGTTCAGAGAACTACCAGCATGGAACACTGCAGGACACTTCCTGGAAAAGAAGTGGGAAGACTTCAGGACCTAGAAAACAGCGAGATGGAGAAATTCAGGAGTTCGCCCCCTCAACAGACCAGGGAGTTGAGGGAGGGAAAGGAGGCTGAAGCAGAGATCATGGATTAGCAGGAGACTGGCACAAACATCGGAGAAGATTGTTCAAGTGCAGGGAAAGATTCAGAGGAGTTATAAATCACTTCTGAGGTCTAAGCAGAAAACTAGCTGAATCCTGTGGCTCAAACCAAATGCAGGAGAGCCCCCTAGTGTTCCCGCGCGTAAATGCTGCTCCACGTCCCGCTCCTCGTGCCCCAAGGCACGGCGAGGACATTGGCAGCTGTCCTTGCCCAGGTGAAAGGCTCCTTCCGCTGTAGGGCACCAAAGCCTATACAGTTGATGTAGGGAGGCTTCCAGAGATGTTTTTAATCCGTCCCATTTCATAGGCCAGCCACGCTTTTTAGATAGAGAAAAACTAAATTCAAAAGAGAAAACAACTTGCAAGAGAGCAGCATGAAGAGAAATCTGAGAAAACCTGCAGGACCAGAGAACTCAGAATGCCCTCCCCCTCACCCTAAGCTTTTCCTCTTTACTGGGCCACCTGGTTTACGATAAAAGTAATAATGATAAAAGGCCTGGGGACGCCTGGCTGGCTCAGTAGGTTAAGTGCCTCCCTTCTGCTCAGGTCTTGATCTCCGGGTCCTAGGATTCAATCCCTCCTCAGGCTCCTGCTCAGAAGGGCCCCTGCTTCGCCCCTCTGTCTGCCATTCCCCCTGCTTGTGCATTCTCTCTCGCTCTTTCTCTGTCTCTGACAAACAAATAAAAATGATTTAAAAAAATAATAATAATAAATAAAAGGCATATAGCACATTAATACAAAATAAATTTGTTTCCTCTCTTGAGCTCACTTTCAGCAGACAGACATGCTCTAGGTCCCCCACCCCCTCAAAAAAAAAAACAAAAGGGGGGTGTTAATTGCTATTTCATTACCAAATATGTTTCTGTCAAAGCTAGCGCTGTACTTTCACTTGTACCTCTATAAACTGGGTCTAGTTAACACCTCCCTCCCCTCCATAGCGATACTAAATATGAGTTGCAGGTTAAAAGATTTGAGGTTCCTGATGATTACAAGGCCCTGGTGCAGGCAGACTGCTTTCTAGACAACTAGTAATCACAATATCTACCAATTATTGAAGCTCTTATATGTGTTATCCTTTCTAAGGACGACGTGAGAAATATACCTCAAATCCTTACTGCCTTGAAATTTAGCCATGAAGTCTATGGAGAATACTAAAACTTACAGAATGCGGGGAATTTATCCACACACATATCGAAACTGCAAATTTAAATCCAAGTGTGTCTCCCAAAACTCAGATGCTTCCTGCTAATTACCCTACTGCCTCTCTGGACCTATTTCAGTGTGGGAAAACTGGTGTAAAAGAAATATTTCACTATGAACATTTCATTATCTCTTTCTTAGAGTTGTGTTTCCTTCTTAGATTAATTCTAGTTCTTTCTTTTTTTTTTTTTATTTGACAGACAGAGATCACAAGTAGGCAGAGAGGCAGGCAGAGAGAGGGGGGAAGCAGGCTCCCTGCCAAGCAGAGAGCCCGATGTGGGGCTTGATCCCAGGACCTTGGGATTATGACCTGAGCCGAAAGCAGAGGCTTTAACCCACTGAGCCACCCAGGCGCCCAATTCTAGTTATTTCTTAACCTCCAAATAGGTATATATCAAACATCATATTAACAAGTGTTATAATTTTATTAGCATTTATTTTTATACTTATTTTCAAATAAAATACTTAATATTCCCTCTCAAATAAGGCTCCCTAGTTTCCCAAAGAGGAATTAATTCATTTCTATCGCCAAAACTCACAAAGTCTTTTACTGATACAACTAAGCCAAAAATACATATATTTTTAAAGATTTTATTTATTCATTTGAGAGAGAGTGAAAGACAGAGTATAAGCAGGTGGGGAGGCAGAGGGAGAGGGAGAAGCAGACTCCCCACTGAGCAGAGAGGTTCCTGAGATCAAGACCTGAGCAGAAGATAGACACTTAACCATCTAAGCCACCCAGATACCCCCCCAAAATACATATTTACACTGTACTTCTCTGCCTACTTCTTTCCATATGCCCTGACTCCTATGTGATTTTTCTGTTTAGTCTCTAATTTTTTCCGTGATGTGGTTCTACTTACCTATGTAGCCCAATTGCTAAATACAGTGTAAAATAATTATTCATTCATTCCAGAAATATTTATGTATTACTTCAGATGTTCCAGGCACTAAGCAGAGCACCTAGTTCTGGAAATGAAAGGAAGGGAATAAGAAAGAGTGGCTGCCTTCAAGGAGTTTACCAGTTATGGGAGAGGAGTCAATCCATGCACAATGTTATGGATGTTGTGAGAAATCTGCAAAGGGTAATGAATGGTAGGAAGTAGTAAACAAAAATCCAGGAAGTACACTCGTGATAAGTTTCAAAGTGGCAGGTGAACTATATGAGCTAAATTATTCATATACCCTTGGTAAGTTATCATTCTGGGTCACTTCCCCACACACATTTCTTTTCCACTTCCTTATGCAATCATCACCTCTCCCTTCCTCCTACTCACTCAGTTCCTATCCAGCCATGCACAACAAATTGCCTCAGTTATACTCCAGAGTATTTAAAATATTCCCTAGTGGTGCTGATCTCAAAGTATAACACCACATGATCTAAAGTGGACAGCTTCTGTAACTGCTGTAATACTGCGTGGGTTTCTAAGGCTACAGACTACCAAATCAAAGTGCGAAGTGAAAACCTCACCCATCTCAGTCCCCAACAGTCTCAATCAGAGTCCCAAACAGAGTCGCCCTGCAACGTAAGCACTGCTGACCACAGCAGCTCCATACATCACTAGCACATCGCAGGTAAAATCCAGCCTCTCTTAGAAAGGCTCTGTATGCTTGCTTCTCTGAAGAAAAACAGAGACACACACTTTCTCTTCACAAGAACACAGGGCATAATAACCAGCATGGAGCAGCTAGGAAAAAAAAGAGCACTCAAATGGCCTGCCAGCCAACTCCACCAAGTCAAACCTGGCACTAACATAACGTGATGACAAAGCTATTCCTGCCAGCACCCACACATCCAACAACAGCCAAACAAAACCCTAGAACCTGTCAAATGAGTATATTTTCCTATTGTTCAATAGATCCCACTGTCATCTAGATGCTGGCTATTTACATGGATTAATGCCACGCTCACATAGCCAATTTCAATTTCAATTATTGCCTATTTGCAAATGCACTGAGGAAATAAAATACAAATAGATCATCCTTCATTTTAAAAACTTTGTAATAATAAAATTCACAATTAGGATTTCTGTCCTCCCAGATGTTGTTAAAGCAATCTTTTTTAAAAAAGAAAAAACATCTTGTTCCAGGTTTTAACATTCTCCCATTAGCTCAGCAAGGTGTTTCCTCAGAGCTGAACATAAAACTTCAATCAAACACTGTGAATTCACATGACTATGTTGGATATCTTCTAAAGTAACAGCACCTTAAACTGTTAACTTAGATGTTAGCCAACGCACTTCCAATCACCATATGGCATTTTCTTCCGCTTAAACAAACAAACAAACAAAAAAACCTGTATGCCTTGTAAGTATCTTGTGCACATATAATTCTATTTTTCCCAGCTTTATTGAGATAAAATTGTACAATGTAGTGATTTGATATCCATACATATAGAAAAATGATTACCACATTAAAGCTAATTAACATATGCATCACCTCACATAGTTAACTATTCATTTTTTTGGTGACAACTTTAAAAATCTATTCTTTTAGTAACTTTCAAGTATACAATAGGTATTATTAGCTATAGTCACTATGCCGTATATCCCCAGAAGTTACACAAACAAGAAGTTTATACATTTTGACCACCTTCAGCATTTTCCCCCAACCCTGCCCCTGGCAATTACCAATCTAATCTCTGTCTCTAGAAGTATAATGTTTTAAGTTTCCACATATGTGTGAAATCATTCAGCATTTGTCTTTCTCTGATTTATTTTACTTAGCATTTGTCCATGTTGTAACAAATGGTAGGATTCCCTTCTTTTTGTGGCTGAATAATTCCACTGCATGTGTATAAACCACATCTTTATCAATTCGTCCACTGACAGTCACTTAGATTGTTTCCATGTCTGGCTATTGTGAGCAATGCTGCAATGAACATGAGGCTGCAGACATCTCTTTAAGACAGTGATTTTATTTCCTTCAGATACATACCCAGAGGTGAGCTTGTAGTCCTACTGGGAATCTTTTGAGGAACTTCTACACTATTTTTCATAATGGCTGTACCAACTGACATTCCCACCAATCGTGCAAAGGGTTCTTTTTTCTACACATCCTTGCCAACACTCAGCTTTTGTCTTTTTGATAACAGCCATTCTAACAGGCGTGAGATGATATCTCATTGTGGTTTTGATTCACATTTCCCTGATGATGAATGATGTTGACCATGTTTTTATGTACCGTTGGCCATCTAAATGTCTTCTTTGGGAAAATATTTTTCAGGTCCTTTGCACATTTTTCAGTTGGCTTTGTTTGGGGGTATTTTAGTTTTTGTTTTGTTTTTGTTTGTTTTGTGTTTTGCTATTGAGTATGAATTCCTTAAGTATCCTTTTGGATATCAGTCTCTTAGTAAATATTCTCTTGTACCAACCTCTTGTAAATATTATCTCCCATTCCATAAGGTTGTATTTTCATCTTTTTATGGTTTGCTTTGCCGTGCATAAGTTTTTAGTTGATGCAATCTTGTTTGTTTATTTTTGCTTTTGTTGTTGTGCTTTAATCGTCATATCAAAAAAACAATCATCATTGCCAAGAGCCATGTCAAGGAGTTTCTCCCCTGGTTTTTTACAGTTTCAGGTCTTACATTTAAGCCTTTAATCCATTTTGAGCTAATTTTGGTGAATGGGGTAAAACAGAAGTTTAGCTTCATTCTTCTCTCTTTGATTATCCAGTTTTCTCAACATCAATATTGAGAAAACTATTCCTTCTCCCATCGAGTATTTTTAGCTCTTTTGTCAAAATATTAGTTGACTGCATATGCAAGGATGTATTTTTAGGTTTTGATTCTGTTGCATTGGTCTATGTGTCTATTTTCCATGCTAATGCTACAGTGGTTTGCTTATTATAGCTCCGTAGTATAGTTGGAAATCAAAAAGTATGAGGTTGCAAGCTTTGTTCTTCTTTCCTAAGATTGCTTTAGCTATTCAGAGTCTATTGTGGTTGTATATAAATTCTAGAATTTTTTTTCCTATGAAAAATATTGGAATTTTGATGGGAATTAAATTGAATCTATAGATGGCTTTGGGTAGTATGGACACTTTAAAAAATATTAAATCTTCTAATCCATGAACACAGGATTCCTCTCCATTTATTTGTGACTTCTTCAGTTTTTTCATCAGTCTTATAGTTTTTTTTTTTAATTTTTTATTTTTTATAAACATATATTTTTATCCCCAGGGGTACAGGTCTGTGAATCACCAGGTTTACACACTTCACAGCACTCACCAAAGCACATACCCTCCCCAATGTCCATAATCCCACCCCCTTCCCCCAAACCCCCTCCCCCCAGAAACCCTCAGTTTGTTTTGTGAGATTAAGAGTCACTTATGGTTTGTCTCCCTCCCAATCCCATCTTGTTTCATTGATTCTTCTCCTACCCACTTAAGCCCCCATGTTGCATCACCACTTCCTCATATCAGGGAGATCATATGATAGTTGTCTTTCTCCGCTTGACTTATTTCGCTAAGCATGATACGCTCTAGTTCCATCCATGTTGTCGCAAATGGCAAGATTTCATTTCTTTTGATGGCTGCATAGTATTCCATTGTGTATATATACCACATCTTCTTGATCCATTCATCTGTTGATGGACATCTAGGTTCTTTCCATAGTTTGGCTATTGTGGACATTGCTGCTATAAACATTCGGGTGCACGTGCCCCTTTGGATCACTACGTTTGTATCTTTAGGGTAAATACCCAATAGTGCAATTGCTGGGTCATAGGGCAGTTCTATTTTCAACATTTTGAGGAACCTCCATGCTGTTTTCCAGAGTGGCTGCACCAGCTTGCATTCCCAACAACAGTGTAGGAGGGTTCCCCTTTCTCCGCATCCTCGCCAGCATCTGTCATTTCCTGACTTGTTGATTTTAGCCAAAATGAAATTGGACCATTTCCTTACACCACACACAAAAATAGACTCAAAATGGATGAAGGACCTCAATGTGCTAAAGGAATTTGTATTTCCCTGATGCCGAGTGATATGGAGCACTTTTTCATGTGTCTGTTGGCCATCTGGATGTCTTCTTTGCAGAAATGTCTGTTCATGTCCTCTGCCCATTTCTTGATTGGATTATTTGTTCTTTGGGTGTTGAGTTTGCTAAGTTCTTTATAGATTCTGGACACTAGTCCTTTATCTGATATGTTGTTTGCAAATATCTTCTCCCATTCTGTCAGTTGTCTTTTGATTTTGTTAACTGTTTCCTTTGCTGTGCAAAAGCTTTTGATCTTGAGGAAATCCCAATAGTTCATTTTTGCCCTTGCTTCCCTTGCCTTTGGCATTGTTCCTAGGAAGATGTTGCTGCGGCGGAGGTCGAAGAGGTTGCTGCCTGTGTTCTCCTCAAGGATTTTGATGGATTCCTTTCGCACATTGAGGTCCTTCATCCATTTTGAGTCTATTTTTGTGTGTGGTGTAAGGAAATGGTCCAATTTCATTTTTCTGCATGTGGCTGTCCAATTTTCCCAGCACCATTTATTGAAGAGGCTGTCTTTTTTCCATTGGACATTCTTTCCTGCTTTGTCGAAGATTAGTTGACTGTAGAGTTGAGGGTCTATTTCTGGGTTTTCTATTCTGTTCCATTGATCTATGTGTCTGTTTTTGTGCCAGTACCATGCTGTCTTGATGATGACAGCTTTGTAATAGAGCTTGAAGTCCGGAATTGTGATGCCACCAACGTTGGCTTTCTTTTTCAATATCCCTTTGGCTATTCGAGGTCTTTTCTGGTTCCATATAAATTTTAGAATTATTTGTTCCATTTCTTTGAAAAAGATGGATGGTACTTTGATAGGAATTGCATTAAATGTGTAGATTGCTTTAGGTAGCATAGACATTTTCACAATATTTATTCTTCCAATCCAGGAGCATGGAACACTTTTCCATTTCTTTGTGTCTTCCTCAATTTCTTTCATGAGTACTTTATAGTTTTCTGAGTATAGATTCTGTGCCTCTTTGGTTAGGTTTATTCCTAGGTATCCTATGGTTTTGGGTGCAATTGTAAATGGGATTGACTCCTTAATTTCTCTTTCTTCTGTCTTGCTGTTGGTGTAGAGAAATGCAACTGATTTCTGTGCATTGATTTTATATCCTGACACTTTACTGAATTCCTGTATAAGTTCTAGCAGTTTTGGAGTGGAGTCTTTTGGGTTTTCCACATATAGTATCATATCATCTGCGAAGAGTGATAATTTGACTTCTTCTTTGCCGATTTGGATGCCTTTAATTTCCTTTTGTTGTCTGATTGCTGAGGCTAGGACCTCTAGTACTATGTTGAATAGCAGTGGTGATAATGGACATCCCTGCCGTGTTCCTGACCTTAGCAGAGAAGCTTTCAGTTTTTCTCCATTGAGAATGATATTTGCGGTGGGTTTTTCATAGATGGCTTTGATGATATTGAGGTATGTGTCCTCTATCCCTACACTTTGAAGAGTTTTGATCAGGAAGGGATGCTGTACTTTGTCAAATGCTTTTTCAGCATCTATTGAGAGTATCATATGGTTCTTGTTCTTTCTTTTATTGATGTGTTGTATCACATTGACTGATTTGCAGATGTTGAACCAACCTTGCAGCCCTGGAATAAATCCCACTTGGTCGTGGTGAATAATCCTTTTAATGTACTGTTGAATCCTATTGGCTAGTATTTTGTTAGAGTATTTTCGCATCTGTGTTCATCAAGGATATTGGTCTATAGCTCCCTTTTTTGATGGGATCCTTGTCTGGTTTTGGGATCAAGGTGATGCTGGCCTCATAAAATGAGTTTGGAAGTTTTCCTTCCATTTCTATTTTTTGGAACAGTTTCAGGAGAATAGGAATTAGTTCTTCTTTAAATGTTTGGTAGAATTCCCCTGGGAAGCCGTCTGACCCTGGGCTTTTGTTCGTTTGGAGATTTTTAATGACTGTTTCAATTTCCTTACTGGTTATGGGTCTGTTCAGGCTTTCTATTTCTTCCTGGTTCAGTTGTGGTAGTTTATATGTTTCTAGGAATGCATCCATTTCTTCCAGATTGTCAAATTTATTGGCGTAGAGTTGCTCATAGTATGCTCTTATAATAGTTTGTATTTCTTTGGTGTTAGTTGTGATCTCTCCTCTTTCATTCATGATTTTATTTATTTGGGTCCTTTCTCTTTTCTTTTTGATAAGTCGGGCCAGGGGGTTATCAATTTTATTAATTCTTTCAAAGAACCAGCTCCTAGTTTCGTTGATTTGTTCTATTGTCTTTTTGGTTTCTATTTCATTGATTTCTGCTATGATCTTTATGATTTCTCTTCTCCTGCTGGGCTTAGGGTTTCTTTCTTGTTCTTTCTCCAGCTCCTTTAGGTGTAGGGTTAGGTTGTGTACCTGAGACCTTTCTTGTTTCTTGAGAAAGGCTTGTACTGCTACATATTTTCCTCTCAGGACTGCCTTTTTTGTGTCCCACAGATTTTGAACCGTTGTATTTTCATTATCATTTGTTTCCATGATTTTTTTCAATTCTTCTTTAATTTCCCAGTTGACCCATTCATTCTTTAGAAGGATGCAGTTTAGTCTCCATGTATTTGGGTTCTTTCCAAACTTCCTTTAGCTTTAGAGCATTGTGGTCTGAAAATATGCAGGGAATGATCCCAATCTTTTGATACCGGTTGAGTCCTGCTTTAGGACCGAGGATGTGATCTATTCTGGAGAATGTTCCATGTGCACTAGAGAAGAATGTGTATTCTGTTGCTTTGGGATGAAATGTTCTGAATATATCTGTGACGTCCATCTGGTCCAGTGTGTCGTTTAAGGCCTTTATTTCCTTGTTGATCTTTTGCTTGGATGATCTGTCCATTTCAGTGAGGGGAGTGTTAAAGTCCCCTACTATTACTGTATTATTGTTGATGTGTTTCTTTGATTTTGTTATTAATTGGTTTATATAGTTGGCTGCTCCCACGTTGGGGGCATAGATATTTAAAATTGTTAGATCTTCTTGTTGGACAGACCCTTTGTGTATGATATAGTGTCCTTCCTCATCTCTTATTATAGTCTTTGGCTTAAAATCTAATTGAACTGATATACGGATTGCCACTCCTGCTTTCTTCTGATGTCCATTAGCATGGTAAATTCTTTTCCACCCCCTCACTTTAAATCTGGAGGTGTCTTCGGGCTTAAAATGAGTTTCTTGGAGGAAACATACAGATGGGTTTTGTTTTTTTATCCATTCTGATACCCTGTGTCTTTTGACAGGGGCATTTAGCCCATTAACATTCAGGGTAACTATTGAGAGATATGAATTTAGTGCCATTGTATTGCCTGTAAGGTGACTGTTACTGTATATGGTCTCTGTTCCTTTCTGATCTACCACTTGTAGGCTCTCTCTTTGCTTAGAGGACCCCTTTCAATATTTCCTGTAGAGCTGGTTTGGTGTTTGCAAATTCTTTCAGTTTTTGTTTGTCCTGGAAGCTTTTAATCTCTCCTTCTATTTTCAATGATAGCCTAGCTGGATATAGTATTCTTGGCTGCATGTTTTTCTCGTTTAGTGCTCTGAAAATGTCATGCCAGCTCTTTCTGGCCTGCCAGGTTTCTGTGGATAAGTCAGCTGCCAATCTAATATTTTTACTATTGTATGTTACAGACTTCTTTTCCTGGGCTGCTTTCAGGATTTTCTCTTTGTCACTGAGACTTGTAAATTTTACTATTAGGTGACGGGGTGTGGGCCTATTTTTATTGATTTTGAGGGGCGTTCTCTGAACCTCCTGAATTTTGATGCTCGTTCCCTTTGCCATATTGGGGAAATTCTCCCCAATAATTCTCTCCAGTATACCTTCTGCTCCGCTCTCTCTTTCTTCTTCTTCTGGAATCCCAATTATTCTAATGTTGTTTCATCTTGTGGTGTCACTTATCTCTCGAATTCTCCCCTCATGGTCCAGTAGGTGTTTGTCCCTCTTTTGCTCAGCTTCTTTATTCTCTGTCATTTGGTCTTCTATATCACTAATTCTTTCTTCTGCCTCATTTATCCTAGCAGTGAGAGCCTCCATTTTTGATTGCACCTCATTAATAGCTTTTTTGATTTCAACTTGGTTAGATTTTAGTTCTTTTATTTCTCCAGAAAGGGCTTTTATATCTCTCGAGAGGGTTTCTCTAATATCTTCCCTGCCTTTTTCGAGCCCGGCTAGAACCTTGAGAATTGTCATTCTGAACTCTAGATCTGACATATTACCAATGTCTGTATTGATTAGGTCCCTTCAGTACTGCCTCTTGTTCTTTTTTTTGTGTTGAATTTTTCCGTCTTGTCATTTTGTCCAGATAAGAGTATATGAAGGAGCAAGGAAAATACTAAAAGGGTGGCAACAACCCCAGGAAAATATGCTTTAACCAAATTAGAAGAGATCCCAAATCGTGAGGGGGGAGAAAGGGGATAAAAAGTGGTTCAAAAAGGAAGAAAGAAAAAAGAAAAAAAAAAAAGAAAAGAAAAGAAATAAAAAAAAGAAAAGAAATAAGAAAAATATAAAAAAGAAAAAATATATATATTGGATAAACTAGTTAAAAAACGTTAAAAAAGAAAAAGGTAAAAGTTAAAAACAAATTTTACCAGAAGGCGAGAAAAAAAACAAAAAATGAAAAAAGAAAAAAATTAAAATAACTGCAAGACTAAAAAAAATCACAGGGAAAAAGCCATGAGTTCCGTGCTTTGCTTTCTCCTCCTCTGGAATTCTGCTGCTCTCCTTGGTATTGAAACCGCACTCCTTGGTAGGTGAACTTGGTCTCGGCTGGATTTCTTGTTGATCTTCTGGGGGAGGGGCCTGTTGTAGTGATTCTCAAGTGTCTTTGCCCCAGGCAGAATTGTACCGCCCTTACCAGGGGCCGGGGTGAGTAATCCGCTCAGGTTTGCTTTCGCTTTTGTTCCCTGATTGCTTTCCGTAGAGTTCTGGAGGACAGGGAATACAAATGGCGGCCTCCTGGTCTCCCGCCTGGAGGAGCCGAGAGCCCAGGACCCACTCCTCAGTGCGCCCTCAGAGAACAGTGCCCAGTTACTCCCATCTGCCTGACCTCCGGCTGCGCTCCGAGCTCACCGAGCCTGTGACCGAGCTGTGAGCTTACTGTCGGCTCTGTCTCTGTAGCCGGCTTTCCCGTTCCAATACCCGCAAGGTCTGCGACACTCAGACACCCCCGATCCTTCTGTGACCCTGCGGGACCTGAGGCCACGCTGACCCCACGTGGGCTTCGCCCTGGTTTAGCCTCTGGAGCGATGTCCCTCAGCGGAACAGACTTTTAAAAGTCCTGATTTTGTGCGCCGTTGCTCCGCCGCTTGCCGGGAGCCGGCCCCTCCCCCGGGGTCTATCTTCCCGTCGCTTTGGATTCACTTCTCCACCGGTCCTACCTTTCAGAAAGTGGTTGTTTTTCTGTTTCCAGAATTGCTGTTCTTCTTCTCTTCGATCTGCCGATGGATTTTCAGGTGTTTGCAATCTTTAGATAAGCTATCTAGCTGATCTCCGGCTAGCTGAAGTAGTCTCAGCCTGCTACTTCTCCGCCATCTCGACTCCTCCCTCCTCAGTCTTATAGTTTTTAATGTATGCATCTTTCACCTCCCTGGTTAAATTTATTTGTAATTATTTGTTTATGGTGTTATTGTCAATAGGATTTTTAAAATTTCTTTGTCAGATCCTTCAATGATGGTGTATAGAAATGAAATTAATTTATGTATAAGGATTTTTGTATCATGAAAATTTGCTAAATTTGTTATTTTATCTAAGAGTTTTTGTGGGGAAAGTCCTTAGGATTTTCTATGTGTAAGATTGCACCATTTGCAAACAAAGACAATTTTACTTTTCTCTGATTTGAATGCCTTTTTGTCACCCAATTTTTCTATGTAGAAACGTCAGTAGTATGTTGGATAAAAGTGGCAAGAGTGGGCTCACTTGTCTTATTCCTAAGCTTCTCATCTTCACTGTTGAGTATGTTATCTGTGGGCTTGTTATATATGGCCTTTATTATGTTGATCAAGTGGTTTTTATTGTGTATCACGTTTATTAATTTGCATATGTCGACCCATTTTGTATCTCAGTAATGAATCTTACCTAATCATTCTGTATTACCCTTTTAATGTGCTGTTGGATTTGGTTTTCTAGTATTTTATTGAGAATTTTTGCATCTGTATTCATTAGGAATATTGGCCTGTAGTTCTCTTCTTTGTAATGTCCTCATCTGGCTTTGTAGTACAGTAATGCTAGCCTTATGAAATGAGTTTTGGTGTGTTCCCTCCTCTTCAGTATTTTGAAAGAGTTTGAGAAGTTTTGGCACTAATTCTTCTTTAAATGTTTCATAGAATTTACCAGGAAACCATCCAGTTCTGGGCTTTGCTTTTCTTTTTTCAGTCTCCTTTAGTCATTACTGGTCAGTTCAGACTTTCTATTTCTTCATGATTCAACCTTTGTAGGTTGTATGTTTTTAAGAATTTATCCATTTCTTCTGGCTGTCCAATTTTTTGGTATGTAATTATAGAGTCTGCTATGACCCTTTATTTTGGTGGTGTCAGGTATACTTTCTCTTCTTTTATTTCTCATTTTTTGCGACTCCTTGTCTTTTTTTCTTGGTTAGTCAAGTCAAGTCTGTCAGTTTTGTTGTTCATCTTTTCAAAGAGTCAATTCTTAGTTTTGTTGAAAGTTTCTATTGTTTGCTTGTTCTCCATATCATTTACCTCTCCTCTAATCATTATTATTTTCTTCCTTCTGCTAACTTTGGGCTTAATTTGTTCTTCTTTTTCTAGTTCCTTACCTTAAAGTGTAATGTTAAGTTGAGATCTTTTTATTTTCCTTGAGATATACATTTAGAACTATAAACTCTCTCCCTAGAACTGCTTTTGCTGCATCTCATAAGTTTTAGTTTCTGTTTCCAATTTCATTTGTCTCAAGATTTTTTCACTTCCCTTTTAATTTCTTCCTTGATTGTTCAGTAGTGAACACATATTTATGAATTCCATAAATCTGTGAATTTTCCAGCTCTACTTCTGTTATTGCTTTCTAGTTTCATTACCTTTGGGGTCAAGAAAGATACTTGATAGAATTTCCATCTTCTTGAGTTTATTGAGACCTGTTTTCTGGCCTAACTTAAGGCTTATCCTAGAAAATATTCCATGTTCCTAACTTAAGTTTTATCACTTAAGATTTTTCCTAGAAAATGTTAGGGTTAATAAACCTTTTATCCTAAAAAATGTTCCACTTGACTACAATGTGCATTCTGCTTATATTGAATGAAATGTTCTGCATTTATCTGTTTGGTATATTTGGTCTGTAGTGTTTTTCAAATCTGCTATTTCCTTATTGATTTTCTCTAGATGATCTATCCATTGTTGAGAATGAGACAGTATATAATAGACTCTTATTATATTGCTGTTTATTTCTCCCTTTATTTTATTTAGTATTTGCTTTATATATTTTGAAGCTTTGATGTTGGTTGCATAAATACTTACAATTATTATATCCTTGATGAAATGACCCCTTTTTCCATTATATAATGACCTCCATTATTTCTTGGACTACTTTTAGCTTGAAGTCTCTTTTGTCTGATATAAGTATAGTTACCTATGATTTTTGTTTTGTTTTGTTTTGTTTTTGTCTTTTGCTTATCATTTGCTTGAAATATCTTTTTCCATTCCTTTACTCTCAGGCTACATGTGTCCTTAAAAGTTAACTTTTTGAGGTCAGCATGTCATTGGCTCTTGTTTTTTAGTCTATTCTATGTCTCTTTATTGGAGAAAAAAAACCATTTATATTTTAAGTCATTATTGTAAATAAATAAGAACTTATTAATGCCATATAGCTCATTGTTTTCCAACTATTTGTAGACACTTTGCTTCTTGCTTCCTCCTCTTTTCTGTCTTCCTTTGTGATTTGATGACTTTTCATGGTATTATGGTTTGAATCCTTTATCATAATCTTTTGTGCATCTACTACAGGTTTTTCTTTTGTGATTACCATGAGGCTTACATAAATTATCTTTTAGCTATAATGTGCTATTTTAAGCTGCCAACATCTTAACTAAATAGCATACAAAAACTTTATGCTTTTACTTCTTTCCCATTCACATTTTAGGTTATTGATGTTATATTTCACATTTTTATATAATATATCCTTAATAAATTATTATCATTATGGTTATTTTTAATACATTTGTTTTTAACTTTTAAACTGGAGTTATAAGTGAATTATGTACTATTGAAATTTTAGAAAATATGACCTTGGTTATATTTATTATTACCAATGAGTTTTACAAACTCATATTTTTTTCTATGTTAATTAGCATCCTTTCATTTCCACTTGAAGAACACCCTTTAGCATTTCCAGTACGGTAGGTCTAGTTGTGATGAACTTCCTCAGTTTTTGTTTGTTAAGAAAAGTCTTTAGTTCTCATTCTTTTCTGAAGGACAGCTTTGCTGGATATAGTATTCTCTGTTAATAATGCTTACTTTATAGCCCTCAGCAAGTTTTTGTCTTTACCAGAGCCCAAGGGCTATTTTTGTGCTTCTCCTATAAAATTCCAAGATGCATTCAAATTAAGTACTGAGATCTCCAATATCTGCACTTCATCTGTTATATATGGGCCACAAGGCAGGCACCTTAACTCAAAGAATTGTTCTTGGATAAGATGCCATTTAAGGATAGCAATTTTTCAAGTTCTTATGTATGTGACCTCCCAATTATTCCCAGATGAGGCATGCACTAGCACAAGAACCCAATTAGTCTGAATAGCAATTGGAATTTACTTCTGCAGGTTAGGGGAAAAAGGCTAAATTGTCCATTATGAACTTTGTTAATGTTTGATATGTTCCCATCCATCATTCTGATGAAGTTCTAGAACCTAAGTGAGGTTCGATGGGCTGAGGTCCGAAGCTGATGGCCAAGAAAGAATTCTTGAGACATCTTTGGTGCAAAATGGTGGTTTATTAAAGCACGGGGACAGGACCCATGGGCAGGAAGAGCTGCTGCCCGGGTTGTGAGGGGTGGCAGGTTATATACCTTGCGGTTGGGGGAAGGTGAGGGGAAGGGAGGTTTCAATGGAGTTTTCATATGTTAAAGAGGGCCTATAAGGTGCCGGGAGGAGGTCTTGCCCTTGTGGCTTGATCAATGTCGTCTTTAGGTCAGCCATTAACATCAAGATAGTTGGGAGATTCTTGGTGGGGTGTTATGATCCTGCTATCATTTACATTCCCTTCTACCTCAGCCTCCTCCAGTTTCATTTATGATGGGGAGGGAGAGCTTGAGTAACTGAGAGTTATTTGCCTCTGGAAATTTGTGCTATTGATAAGGTAACCTCCCTGTTTGTAGATCTCTAGGACATCTCTCTGCAAGTTAACTATTTGTCGTTTTATGGCAGTCAGGGGTGCCTGAGGAATGCTACACATATTACGGAGGGGAGCAGGTGAAGAGGGGGTGCAAGGTGCCAGCTTTTGCTCTGTCCTCAGCCAGCCTCCTACTCCCTCATCAATTCCACCCAAGAAACCTAATGCTAATTGTAGAATCTTTAGTTTTATCTGAGTTCATGACCCCACTATCACTCTTTTTGATTACTCATCAAAGCTGGAAGTTTATCATTCACAGGGGTTTCATCACTACCAAGCCATCTATCCACTCAAATTCCATCATGATATCAATATGTTATCCTAGGTAACACTTGATAGTAGCCACTCAGATTGACATTTTTCATGAAAGTTTACATATTGGAAAGTTTGCATTTGCCTAGAGAAACAAAGCAAACAATATGAAAATGATGAGGGAACAGAAGGCAAGAGAAGGACAAAGCAGAGCTGACACCCTGCAACCACCTGCCATGGGATATATATGACATTCCTCAGGCATTCTTGGCTGCCCTAAAGGAAAAACAAATAGTTAACTTGTAGAGATCACAATCCTGCAAGACCTGAGTCTCCCTGAGTTTACAAATGTCTTAGTGATTTACAAGGAAGAAGCTATCTTATCAATACTCAAACTTCTAAAGACCCATAACTCAGTTCCTGAAGCCCTAACATAATCTTCCCCTCCATAAAACTGAGGGAGGCTGAGGCAGAGGGAAATGTAATTGAAGTTAAATTTCTTCTAAACCTAAAGCTCATTGATAAGGATGTATGATAGCAGGAATGTGACATTCCTCTAGGAAGCTCCGAACTATTTTACTGTTCATACCTTACTAAAAGGACAAAAACCACCTTAACTTGACAATGGCAAGGCCTTAGGTATCCTGTAGGTCCTCCTTAGCATATGAAAGTCTTTAAACCCTCCCTTTTCCTTACCTTCCCCAATCCCATAGTATATAATCAGCCACCTCTCACAGCCCTGGTGCAGCAGCTCTTTATGTCCACAGGTCCTGTCCCTGTGCTTTAATAAACCACCATTTTGCATAAAAGACATTTCAAGAATTCTTTCTTGAGGCACCTGAGTGGCTCAGTCAGTTAAGCAGTTGACTTCAGCTCAGGTCATGATCCCAGGGTCCTGGGATGGAATCCTGCATCAGGATCCCTGCTCAGCCTGCTTTTCCCTCTCCGTCTGCTCTGCCTACTTGTGCTATCTCTGTGTCAAATAAATAAATAAAATCTTTTAAAAAAATTATTTCTTGGTCATCAGCTCCAGACTCCACCCCACTGAACCTCACCTATATTCTAAAACTTCATCAAAAAGAAACACTCCATCAGGGTTAAGCACATGGACTCTGAATTAGACTATCTCGGTTCAAAGCTTACCTGTGTTACATACATATATATGAACTTCTCTGTCTCAATTTCCTAATTTATAAAGCAAGTCAAATAATGGTAGCTACCTGAGAGAGTTGAGCTTTGCTTTGAACCCTAATTTTTATTCAACTAGATCTTAATATTTCCACACATACAAAACAAGTTCCTATCTTAAAAATAAAACTCCCAATTAAAAGATTAGATACATGTTCACAAAAATGCCTTTTACAGTTGCAAACTCTAAGAAACAGTACTCCGATTCTAATCTATTTTTGCAAAATTACTTATTTGGGAGACTCTCACTTTGCTTAAATTGCTTCTTCCTTAGATTGATGGGCAAAAGCCAATTCACTGAACTTGAAGCTTCTATTAATTCCAGTATTCCAGTGAAGTGAATGTATAATTTTACAATTTTTGTGACCCAACACAGCCATACTGTCTCCATTCTACTGAAGATGATAATCACTGGCCACATCACCCCAACATTTTATTTTAACTTGTTTGTTAACAAGTTAAACAAGTTACTGGCCCCACTCCCTTTTACTCCTTGGCAATAATCTAGTCACAGGAAGTGATGAGCATGGAAAAACAAATGTTATTGCTGTTGAAAATCATGAGTACATGATTCTCCACCAAGTGCTATACACTTTCATTGCCTCTGTTATCTTAACATCACTTGTATCAGTATTTCTCTTCTCAGGTAGTCTTTACTGGGCCAGCCCCAGTTTTGGTTCCATTTGTTTTGATGGAGCATGGATTCTTCTATTTAAAATTACTACCATTGTGGAATGTGTTTTCCTCCCTTGAGGGCTATGAATATAGACCTATAATTCAGGGTTTGTGATCAAGGCTACGCCAATTACTCAACTGGGGTTTTTGGATCTTCATTGGAGTGACATAAGAACAAAAAAAAATCAGAATTTATTTATTCCAGTGATGATTCATAGACAAAGCCATTGAAGAGTTTTGCTCCTGAAGCCAACCTCTCAGACTTATTCTTCAGCATCTCTGCATATACTTTTAATAAATTCCTTTTTTTTTTTTGCTTTAAGTCAATATTAATTTCTGCACCTTGAAACAAAAGGATCCTAACTATTAGAATTTATATCTGTTCATGGCCCCACAGTTAAAAATCAAAACCCCCCTTGATAATGTGAGTTTGTTCTTCCCTTGTGGGTTTCCCAAAATGAAAACAACTATCCCAGTTATGCTCTGTTTACAAAAAATTTATGACTTTTCAATAAAAAGGCACTTTACATGAAATAATTATGATACGAATCTGAAAATGTGATGGTTATTTTCCATTTCCCTTTCCAGATCCTATCTCCCCTTGATTCCCCACTTTGCCTGAGGCCACAGACGCTCATCTGTTTGGACTCATCATTAGGCTCCCTTGCGCTGTTGCTTCCCGTTGGGCCCAGTCAATGGAGAGCCCCCAAAAAAAGATCGAGGATATAAGAGTGAGGTTGGTGTGTTAGTCCTTGGGCTTTCTTCTTTCAGTTTGGCCTTGGGCTGGCTGCCTGACTGCCTCTACCTCATGTAGCAGCCCCTACCAGGAAGCCCTTTCCATACAACCCCTATCTTCTTACCTATGAAGACCTAGGAGTGGTGTAGCTATAGAGTGCTAAATTATCTCAGTAGCTTCTCCACATGCAAGCTACACCTCAATAAATACTGCTGATATCTTCATGTTTCATCTACTCCATGACAGAAGCCTACTTAGTATAGCAAAGATGGGTTCCCACTATGTGCATAGTTGTCAATATCCTTTGACCAAATCCAAGAAAAGAAAGACTGGTGATGTGATGAAGAAGTGACCCAGATAGTTGCTATAATTTCCTCATTTAGCTCAGTTTTCAAGTCTCTGCAGGACTGAGGCCCATTATATGCACTGGTCACTTTTTAACTATTCATCCCAAGTTTATAATAGAATTCTCATTTTCTTCCTGCAAGGGGTATAAAGGTAAGGTAGTATAATCAGCTCTTATCAAGACTTCAGGCAGCAGGGAAGATTTATCATTGGCTACTGCTATTTGCAAAACTGAGTCATATTTCAAAGAGGCATCCTAGACAGGAAACTGACATTATACATACAAAAACAGTTTGTGGAACTGTCTGTTTCTGGTTTTTTGTTATTGTTATTGTTTGTTTGTTTTTTTTAATTCAATGTTCATTGATTTCCCTGACATCTCTTTAGGCCAAGAATCTGAACAATACCCTTTATTACAAAAGTAGGGTGGATGTGTCAACTTAGTCACTACGGGCAGCTGCTCAGTTCCTGTGGATGTGTATAGGTGCATGTTGGTATGTGCCAAGCATTAAGAAGTGGATACACTGGTCATTTGCATAAAGTTGGAGGCATGTGATTTTATTCCCACATATATGTTACCTCTCCCAGAAGTTATCAGAAATCAAAATAAGTGGACTTGCAGACCAAAAAGTAAATATACAATTTCTTTGGAGACTGAAGTATATCTGTGGTCAACCATGGCTAAGCTTGCTATAGCACATAGGTTTAATACCTGTGTCACAGTAAGGAATTGCCTTCTACAGTAATGAGATGCACCCTTTCTTGAGGGATGATGTGGCCCTGCAGCAAAACTGTACCTCTAGTTTCCTCTGCATGGTCTACATTGACCTTTGATATCTGAGGGCCTCACTTTATGTCATATATATCTGATATATCTATGGCATATATCTATGTCATATATATCTGTCATATATATCCTTTATACTGTTTGCTATCTTTATACTAAATCAAAGTGAGAGTAACCTTGCACTGAGTAAATTATTTGTCTAGTTTTCAAATCCAGACCAGACTTTTTTGACCTAGTCTGATTCAGTAACTAAAGTAGACTGAGTACAAAGCCATCAGGGTTTCATATGAAAGAGACTTAGATTCTAATTTCAATTCTGTTATTTACAAGCTGTGTGTTTCAGGTCAAAGGATTTCACTTTACTAAGCCTTAGTTCTCCCATCTATGACAACATATATTATGAGATAAAATGTATTTAAAGTACTAAGCACAGTGCCTGGCATATTATAAGAACTCCACAAAGATCAGCGATTATTATTACATTATAATGCCCAGCAAGAACTGTAAACCCAAAGATCAAGCCAAATGGAGTCATTTTAACATTATAGATACAGTGGATAATAAATACTCTAAAAAAATGCTTTTATATTTTTAATCTGTCCCAGAATAAGTAAGCATCGTGAGAACAATGTCATATAGACTCTACCATAAAAGTCCCTAACAAGACAGCAAAGTTCACCTTATGCACTAGAATTGAATATTTGTGCTGATTACACTGGACAAGTCAGATAATGGATTTCATAAAATAAAGAGAAAAGTCAGAACCCAAAGCAAAAACCCTCAGCAGGGAATTTCATTTTAACCCTTGGGTGGTAACAATAAAAAAATTAAACCTGTACTAAGTATGAAAACAAGTAAAAGGGACTGAAATCTTTGCTAGACTTTTTTTTTTTTTACTCTCAGATGGGGTAATTCATGGTGTCAGTTTGACTGCATATTAAAGACAAAAAGGTAATGGAGCAGATTATATTTTCCAAAGATTGCTTCAACTATATTTCCCATTCTACATGCTCTTTTATGATGTGGCTTTGCATTCCTCCATCAAGAAGTATTGATTTCTTATGGAAGGCACATATTGCTTGAAGCACTGGGTGTGGTACATAAACAATGAATTATGGAACAACAAAAAGATATAAAATAATTTTTTTAAAAAGTATAGCACAGGGAATATAGTCAATAATACAGTAATAACGTAGTATAGATGACAAATGGTGATACCACTTACCATTGTGAGCACTGAGTAAAGAATTGTCAATTGACTATGTTGTACACCTGAAACTAATACAACTTTGTATGTCACTATGCTTCAATAACAAATAAATAAATAATTTTTTTTAAAGAGAGAAGTATTTATTTCTCCACCTTGTTGAATCTAAATGTTTTCTATGACTGTTCAGACTAAGTGAAATCAGAAGTCATCTGTGCCAGTTTCAGATGTAACAATTAACTGGCCTGGCTAATGCTATGCACACAAAACTTAAGCCACATGGAATGGCTCCTCATTCCATGACCCCAGTGGGGCTCTGAGCCTACAGTCAGCATCTACTGCCAGCCATATCAGAGAGCTATCCTGGACATCCTGCACAGTCCCAGTATCAAGAGCTCCATCCCCAGCTTCCACAGACTATAACCTAGGAGATAAGCAAACCCCCAGGACTGTGTGAGATAATCATAAGCTGCATTTAAAGCCACTGTGTTTTGAGTTTGTATGTTATTTAACTTTTGATATTTAGCAAAAGATAACCAGAGCAATTTCCAATATTTCATTTAAGTACCTGCTTTTTTCCCCTCTAGCTGGCTCTCTTCTGTTCTAATAGGCAATAAAAACTTTTGTGACTCCTTTCCTAGATGCTTGGTTCAAAGCATGGCTATCTATTTAAAAGTCCAAATCAGGGTCACCTGGGCGGCTCAGTGGGTTAAGCCTCTGCCTTCAGCTCAGGTCATGATCTCAGGGTCCTGAGATAGAGCCCCACATCGGGCTCTCTGCTCAGTGGGGAGCCTGCTTCCCCCTCTCTCTCTGCCTGCCTCTCTGCCTACTTGTGATCTCTCTCTCTGTGTCAAATAAATAAATAAAAATCTTTAAAAAAATAAAAGTCCTAAACATCTGAATGTCTTTCAGTCAATAATGTTATCTACATTAACTAACATATCAGCAACTTGAAAAAAAGCTTGATTTTATTAATTTTCCAACATTATGTGATTGAACAAACTAAGATAGCAACAATAGCAGATGAAAGAAATAATCTCTAGCTGTATCAACACAAGTAGAAATACAAGCAAATCAAATCAGAAGACTTATGGTAATTTTTGTTACAGCTAGAAATTCTATACAACATTAGAAATACCTCCTCTCATGATAAGATCTAGTCATAATAACACAAAAAATATGACATCATTTTATTAATGTATAATTATGATATATTTGAATAATATATTTTAGAGTAAGTACTAATTCACAGAAAAGCAAGTAAATGGTAGAATTTTTTTCTGTAAGAAAAAAAGATTCCTTTCAAATTTTCAACTCAAATATTTCAATGCAAATGAAGGATATAAATACACTCTAAAAGTACTTTTTAAAACTATTTGTAAGTGTTCCAGCAAGAAAGGCACAGTAGTCATGTTTTTATGAAGATTAAAAATAAAAATTCACTTAAGAACAATCAGTTGGAGTGAGAGGCAAGATGGCAGAGAAGTAGCAGACTGAAATGACATCAGATCTCAGGAGTTCAGCTAGATAGGTATCAAACTATTCTGAACATCTACAAATTCAACAGGAGATAGAAGAGAGGAAGAGCAACAATTCTAGGAACAGAAAATCGACCACTTTCTGAAAAGTAGGACATGAGGAGAAGTGAATCTAAAGCGATGGGAAGATAGACCCCGGGAGGAAAGGCCAGCTCCCAGATAGCAGAGGAGCAGTGGAGCACAAAATCAGAACTTTTAGAAGTCTGCTCCACTGAGCGACATTGCTCCAGAGGCTAAGTGGGGATGGAGCCCTTGCAGGGACAGTGTGGTCTCAGGTCCTGTGGGGTCTGAGTGTGGCAGAGCTGCCAGATATCAGAGTGGGGAAGCCAACTACAGAGTCAGAGCCAAAAAGTGAGCTTTCAGATCACAGTTACCTTAAACCATGATCCAAGGCACTGTCAGGCCACTGCTCTTCAAGCAGGGAACACACAAGTAGCAGATCTGGGGAGACTCATCTTCCTCTTCCAGGAGGAGCAGCACAGCAGGAAACTACTGGGTTTGGAGACTCCAAATGGGGCTGTGCACCAGAGATAGAAATGCTCGGTCACAGGCTGGGTGAGCTCAGAGTGTGGCCAGAGATGAGGGAGACAGGAGTGATTGACTGCTTATCTCAGGGGGCACACTGAGAAGTGGGGCCCTGAGCTCTAAGCTCCTCCAGACCAGAGATTGGGAGGCTGCCATTTTCATTCCCATCCTCCAAAGCAGTACGGAAAGCATTCAGGGAACAAAAGCTCCAAGAATGAACCCAAGCATATTACATGCCTGGCCCCTGGCAAGAACGGTGCAATTCCACCTCAGGTAAAAACATTTGAGAATCACTGCAACAAGCCCCTACTGCAGAATATCAGCAAGAACATCCATCCAAGACCAAGTTCACCAATCAAGGAGAACATTAGAACTCCAGAGCTAGGAGAAGCAACACATAGAATTCATGGCTTTTTTTTCCCCATGATCCATTAGTCTTTCACAGTTAATTTTTTTTTTAATTTTACTTTTTTCTTATTATATTTTTTTAACTTTTCCACTTTCCTCTTCTAACATTTTCTAACTAGCTTATCTTAACAATACCTTTCTAAAAAAATTTTTTTAAAACCTTTATTGTTATAGTCATATTCTATCCCTTCATTGTATTTAATATTATTTTTGTATACATATAGGTTTTTCTTTTTTTTTTTAATTTAGGGATGCAATTTCTTCTAAGAGATCGAAATACACCCTAATCTAGCACATAGCTTTTTTTCTAGTCTCCACCCTGAGCAGATTCTTCTTTTTTTTATTTTTTCTTTTTCCAACAAACTTATCTTGTCAATTGCTTTTTTAGAATTTTTTTAAATTTTCATCTTTATATTATATTCCATTCCTTCATCATGTTTATTATTTTTGTAAATACATAAGTATTTCTTTCTTTAAAATTTTAGGAAGCAGTTTCTTCTAAGAGACCAGAATACACTGAAAATCAAAACCAAATGAGTGGCTCTGTTTATCAGTATATATATCTATATATTGACATATATAGATATATAAATAGATACAGACATAGAGTTCAGTATTTATACATATATCAGTAAATTATATATATTTATATTATATGCATATAATATATATAATTTTTCTTTTTTTCTTTTTTCCTTTTTTCCCCCTTTCTCCTCCCCCCAGTTTTGGACTCTTCTGATTTGGCTAATATATATTTTTCTGGGGTCTTTGCACCTTTTTAGTACTTTATTCTCTCATTCATATATTCTTATCTGGATAAAAGGACAAGGCAGAAAAACTACCACAAAAGAACAAGAGGCAGTACCAACAGCTAGGGACCTAATCAAGAGGGACATTAGAAATACATCAGAACTAGAGTTCAGAATGACGATTCTCAAGGTGCTAGCTGGGCTTGAAAAAGGGATGGAATATTAGAGAAACCCTTTCTGGAGAAATAAAAGAACTAAAACACCAAGTTTGAATCAAAAAAAAGCTATAATGAATGCAATAAAAAATGGAGGTTCTTACTGCTAGAATAAATGAGGCAGAAGAAAGAATTACTGATATAGAAGACCAAATGATGGAGAATAAAGAACCTGAGCAAGAGAGAGACAAACAACTACTAGGCCATGACGGGAGAATTTGAGAGATAAATGATACCATAAGACAAAACAATATTAGAATAATTGGGATTCCAGAAGAAAAAGAAAGAGAGAGAAGGGAAGAAGGTATATTAGAGACAATTAGTAAAGAATTTACCTAATATGGCAAAGGGAAGAAGCATCAAAATGCAGGAGGCACAGAGAATCGCCCTCAAAATCAATAAAAATAGGTCGACCCCCTTCATCTAATAGCAAAACTTACAAGTCTTAGTGACAAAGACAAAATCTTAAAAGCAGCCTTGGATAAGAAGTCTGCCACATACAATGGTAGAAATATTAGATTGGTAGCAGACTTATCCACAGAGACCTGGCAGGCCAGAAAGGACTGACATGATATATTCAGAACAATAAACAAGAAAAATATGTAGCCAAGAATACTATATCCAGGTAGACTGTCACTGAAAAATAGAAGGAGAGATAAAAAGCTTCTAGGGCAAACAAAAATTTAAAAAATTTGCAAACACCAAACCAGCCCTACAGGAAATATTGAAAGGGGTCCTCTAAGCAAAGAGAGAATCTAAAAGTAATAGACCAGAAAGGAAAAGAGACAATATACAGTAATAGCCACCTTACAGGCAATACAATGGCACTAAATTCATATCTTTCAGTAGTTACCCTGAATGTAAATGGGCTAAATGCTCCCAATCAAAAGACACAGGGTATCAGAATGGAATTTTTAAAAAATGCAAAATCCATCAATATGCTATCGACAAGAAATTCATTTTACACCCAAAGACACCTCCAGATTTAAAGTGAGGGGGTGGAAAACAATTTTCCATGCTAATGGACACCAAAAGAAACCTGGGGTGGCAATTCTTAGATCAGGTAAATTAGATTTTAAGACAAAGATTACAATAAGAAATGAGGAAGAACACTATATCATAATTAAATGGTCTGTCCAACAAAAAGATCTAACAATTTTAAATATCTATACTCCTAATATGGGAGCAGTCAACCATATAAACCAATTAAAAACAAAATCAAAGAAATACATAAAAAATAACACAATAACAGTAGAGGAATTTAACACCCCCCCCCCTCACTGAAAGGAACAGATCATCCAAGTAAAAGATCAAAAAGGGAATAAAGGCTTTAAATTACACACTGGACCAGATGGATACCACAAATATATTTAGAACATTCCATCCCAAAGCAACAGATTACACATTCTTCTCTAATGCAAATGG
The DNA here is from genome assembly GCF_009829155.1 of Mustela erminea. Taxonomy (NCBI): domain Eukaryota; kingdom Metazoa; phylum Chordata; class Mammalia; order Carnivora; family Mustelidae; genus Mustela; species Mustela erminea. The sequence goes on along the minus strand of NC_045615.1, from coordinate 6,695,932 downwards.
AATATTCTCCAGAATAGATCACATTCTGGGTCACAAATCAGGTCTGAACCAGTACCAAAATATTGGGATCATTCCCTGCATATTTTCAGACCACAATGCTCTGAAGCTAGAACTCAACCACCAGAGAAAATTTGGAAAGAATCCAAATATGTGGAGACTAAAGAGCATCCTACTAAAGAATGAAAGGGTCAGCCAAGAAATTAAAGAAGAATTGAAAAAATTCATGGAAACAAATGATAATGAAAACACAACTGTTCAAAATCTGTGGGACACAGCAAAAGCGATTCCTGAGAGGAAAGTATATAGCAATAGAAGCCTTTCTCAAAAAACAAGAAAGGTCTCAAGTACACAATCTAACCTTAAACCTAAAGGAGCTGGAGAAGAACAGCAAAGAAATCTTAAACCCCACAGGAGAAGAGAAATAATAAAGATCAGAGCAGAAATCAATGAAATAGAAACCAAAAGAACAGTAGAACAAATCAACCAGAAGAGGAGTTGGATCTTTGAAAGAATTCATAAGATTGATAAACCCCTGGCCAGACTTATCAAAAAAAAAAAAAAGAGAAAGGACCCAAATTAATAAAATCATGAATTAAAGAGTAGAGATCACAACCAACACCAAAGAAATACAAACAATTATAAGAGCATATTATGAGAAACTGTATGCCAACAAGTTTGACAATCTGGAGGAAAGGGATGCATTCCTAGAAACATATAAACTACCAAAACTGAACCAGGAAAAATAGAAAACCTGAACAGATCCATAACCAGTAAGGAGATTAAAGCTGTCATCAAAAATCTCCCAACAAACAAGAGCCCAGGGCCGGATGGCTTCCCAAGGGAATTCTACCAAACATTTAAGCACGAGATTTTTTTTTTAATATTTTATTTATTTATTTGACAGACAGAGATCCCAAGTAGTCAGAGAGGCAGGCAGAGAGAGAAGGGGAAGCAGGCTCCCTGCTGAGCAGACAACCCAATGAGGGGCTCGATCCCAGGACCCTGGGATCATGAGCCGAGCCAAAGGCAGAGGCTTTAACCACTGAGCCACCCAGGCGCCCCATCTACCAAACATTTAAAGAAGAATTAATACCTATTCTCCTGAAACTGTTCAAAAAATAGAAATGGAAGGAAAATTTCCAAACTCATTTTATAAGGCCAGCATTACTTTCATCCCAAAACCAGACAAAGACCCCATCAAAAAGGAGAATTACAGAACAATATCCTTGATGAACATAGATGCAAAAATTCTCACCAAAATACGAGCCAATAGGATCCAACAGTACATTAAAAAGATTATTCACCATGAACAAGCAGGATTTATTCCTGGGCTGCAAGGTTGGTTCAACATCCATAAATCAATCAATGTGATGCAATGCATTAATAAAAGAAAGAAAGAACAAGAACCATATGACACTCTCAATAGATGCTGAAAAAGCATTTGACAAAGTACAGCATGCTTTCACGATCAAAACCCTTCAAAGTGTAGGGATAGAGGGTACCCATCTCGATATCATCAAAGCCATGTATGAAAAACCCCAGCAAATATCATTCTCAATGGGGAAAAACTGAGAGCTTTTTCCCTAAGGTCAGGAACACGGCAGCAATATCCACTATCACCACTGCTATTCAACATAGTACTAGAAGTCCTAGCTTTGGCAATCAGAAAACAAAAAGAAATAAAATGCATCCAAATTGGCAAAGACGTCAAACTCTCACTCTTTGCAGATGATAGGATAATTTTTGTGGAAAACCCGAAAGATTGCACTCCAAAACTACTAGAACTTGTATAGGAATTCAGTAAAATGTCAGGATATAAAATCAGCGCACAGAAATCAGTTGCATTTTTACACACCAACAGCAAGGCAGACAAAAGAGAAACTAAAGAGTTGATCCCATTTACAATTGTTCCCAAAACCAAGTACTTAGCCAAAGAGGCAAAGAATCTGTACTCAAAAAAACTATAAGGTATTCTTGAAAGAAACTGAGGAAGACACAAAGAAATGGAAAACATTCCATGCTGTTGGATTGGAAGAACAGATATTGTGAAAATGTCTAAACTACCTAAAGCAATCTACACATTTAATGCAATCCCTATCAAAATACCATCCTTTTTTTTCCCCAAAGAAATGGAACAAATAATCCTAAAATTTATATGGAACAAGAAAAGACCTCGAATAGCCAGAGGAACATTGAAAAAGAAAGCCAAAATTGGTGGTATTGTAATTCCAGACTTCAAGCTTTATTTCAAAGCTGTAATCATCAAGACAGTATGGTACTGGCACAAAAACAGACACATAGATCAATGGAACAGATCAATAGAGAGCCCTCAACTCTATGGTCAACTAATCTTCGACAAAGCAGGAAAGAATATCCAATGTGGGGAAAAAAAAACCAATCTCTTCAACAAACGGTATTGGGAAGATTGGACAGCCACATGCAGAAGAATGAAACTGGACCACTTCCTTATATGACAATCAAAAATAGACTCAAAATGGATGAAGGACCTCAATGGATAAAGTAATCCATCAAAATTCTTGAGGAGACACAGGCAGCAATCTCTTCGACCTCAGCAACAGCAAGTTCTTCCTAGAAACATAGCCAAAGGCAAGGGAAGCAAGGGCAAAAATGAACTATTAAGGTCAAAACTTTCGCACAGCAAAGGAAACAGTCAACAAAACCAAAAGACAACTGACAGGATGGGAGAAGATGCTCGCAGATGACACATAAGATAAAGGGCTAGTATCCAAAATCTATAAAGAACTTGTCAAACTCAACAACCAAAGAACAAAGAATCCAAACAAGAAATGGGCAGAGGACATGAACAGACATTTCTCCAAAGAAGACATCCAGATGGCAAACAGTGTTCCACATCAATTGGCATCAGAGAGATACAAATCAAAACCACAATGAGATACTACCTCACAGTCAGAATGGCTAAAATTAACAAGTCAGGAAACAACAGATGTGGAGAGGATGCAGAGAAAGGGGAAAACTCCTACACTATTGGTGGGAATGCAAGCTGGTACAGCCACTATGGGAAACAGCATGGAGGTTTCTCAAAAAAGTTGAAAATAGAGCTACCCTACAACCTAACAATCGCACTACTGGGTATTTACCCTCAAGGTACAAATGTGGTGATCCGAAGGGGCACATACACTTGAATGTTTATAGCAGCAATTCCACAATAGCCAAACTATGGAAAGATCATAGATGTCCATCAACAGATGAATGAATAAAGAAGAGGTGATATATAGATATATCTATATATGTGTATATATATGTGTGTGTGCGCATATATATATGTGTATATATATTTCCAATGGAATACTATGCAGCCATAAAAGAAATGAAATCTTGCCATTTGCAATGATGCAAATGGAACTAGAGGGTATTATGCTGAGCAAAATATATCAACAAGAGAAAGACAATTATCATATGATCTCCCTGATTTGAGGAATTTGAGAGGCAGAGTTGAGGGGTTTGGGGGTAGGGAAGGGAAAAATGAAACACGATGGGATCAGGAGGGAGATAAAACCATAAGAGACTCGTAATCTCACAAAACAAACTGAGGGTTGCTAGCGGGGAGGGGGTTGTGGAGAGGGTAGTTGGGTTATGGACATTCGGGAAAGATACGTGCTATGGTGAGTGCTGAGAAATGTGTAAGTCTGATGATTCACAGACCTGTACCCCTGGGGCAAATAATACATTATATGTTAATTTAAAAAAAAAATAACGGAGCTATCCCTACGATGAAAAAGAAAGAAAGAAAAAAAAAGAAACAAACAAAAGTGATTGAGGAGACTGACCTCAGAAAGGAGGGACATTTTTGGTATGGAGAAGAGAGAGGAGCAGACCCCATACCAGTCACTCCAGGCATGGGAAACCCACATGGGAAAGATTAATTCCCATAATATTTGGCTTTGAAAACTAAAGGGGCTTGACCTTTCAAGTTTTTATAACCTGTGGGGCTTAACACCAGGAACTTTAAAAATCAGCAGTCTCTGCTCTGGGAAAGTTGAAGGGCAATAGGAAACTGAGTTTTTGCTCTTAAAGAGATAACATAAAAAACAACCCCACCAAGATATAGCACAAAAGCAGCAGTTTGAGAGGCACCTGCAGTATTTGGGAGGGAAATTTATTTGCTGGTCTTGGAGCACTTGCAGGAGGGGCAGGGATCTTTTCAGAACTTTTCCAAGAACAAATGGCTTGTACTATTTCTCTCTCCTTGCACCCAGCTTACCCAAACACCTGGAGTAGCCTGTGAGAACCAGCTGAAACATTTACCACCTAGCTTGCTAACAGTCTTTGGACCCACTGCATCCAACCCTCCTTGGCAGAAGTCCATCCAAAGCCAGCACAAGCATGTCATTGTGCAAGCAACCCCCTCAGTGGCCAGCACCACTCTGAAGGCACTCCTGCCCTGGAGATAGGGGAAGAGAACCATAAACACCAGTTTGACTGAAGCCATAGTAATGGGCAGGGTACAGACATCTGATCTGATCACAGGACCTGCCCACCAACAAAAACTTCAGAGAGCACAACACAAAGAGCAAGCACAGTAGCTCAGGGTCACTGCAACCCCAACAGACAGTCTGGGGGCAGACATCTTGTCTAACTGCAAGCTCTACCAACTAAAAAAAGCCTGGTAGAGTACCCTGCACATCTGTGTAATGCAGTGCTGGCACACAAGCTGAGAGCAGGCATATGTTCTGACCCAACTCAAGCCCAAGGTGGCTCCAGACTGACCAACTTATGAGCACAGAGACTAAACTCTACCCATAAGAGGCAAAGAAGGCTATTACAGATGACAGGACTGAAGGCAAATGTGGTTCAACCTTAACAGTGGGGTGCATGCCACACTTTTAGGAGTCACCTCTGAAGCACTAGGTTCTAGTACACAGGGATCATTGCATTATAGGGCACTAAAGGATCTCTTCTTCATAAGGCCACTATTTTCAAGATCAGGAGACATAACCAACTTTCCTAACACAAAGAAACAAACACAGAGAGTTAGACAAAATGAGAAGACAGAAGACTATGTCCCAGATGAAAGAACAGGACAAAAATCACAGTAAAAGAGCCAAATAAAATGGAGATAAGCAATATGCCAAATAGAGTATTCAAAATAATGGTCATAAAGGTACTCACCAGACTTGAGAAAAGAATGGAGGATCCCAGTGAGATTCTTAACAAATAAATAGAAAATCTAAAAAGAACCCATCAAAGATGAAGAACTCAATAACTGAAATTAAAAATATACTACAGAGAATAAATAGAAGACTACAGGAAACAGAAGAACAGATCAGTAAGCTGAAAGCCAGAGTAATGGAAAGCAACCAAATGGAACAAGAAAAAGAAAAATAAATAAAGTGAGAATAGGTTAAGGAAACTCAGTAACACAATTAAGCATAATAACATTGGCTTTAGAGGAATCCCAGAAGGAGAAGAGAGAGAAAAGGGGGCAGGAAATTTATTTGAAGAATAGTTGAAAACTTCCCAAATCAGGGAAAGGAAACAGAAATCCAGATCCAGGAGACATAGAGAGCCCCCCCCCAACATTTCAACCAAAAGGAGGTCCATACAAAAACACATAATAATTAAAATGGCAAAATGTAGTGATAAAGAGAATTTTAAAATCAGAAAAAGAAAACAGTCACATACAAGGGAAACCCCTAAGGCTATCTGCTGATTTTTTTCAGTAGAAATTTTGCAGACCAGAAGAGAGTGGCATGATATATTCAAGGAGCTGGGGTGGGGGCAGGGGGACTATAACCAGGAATACTCTATCCAGCAGGGCTATTACTCAGAATAGGACAGATAGACTTTCCCAGACAAACAAAAGTTGAAGGAATTCATCAACATTAAACAAGGCTTATAAAAAATGTTAAAGTAGATTCTTTGAGTGGAAACGAAAGACCATAATCATGAGTGAAATATTAAGACAGGAAAATAAAAATAATAAAAGTAGTAGATTAAACACTTATAAAACCAGTACAGAGGCCAAAGCACAAAAGCAATAATATCAAGTATATCTATAAAAAAAATCAGTCAACGGAATCACAAAATAAAAGGATGTAAAATATGACATCATATACCTAAACTTATGGTGGTGAAGGGAGTAAAAATTGAGGGTTTTTGAATGGGTTCAAACTTAAGCAACCATCAACTTAACTTAGACTGTTACATGCACAAGATTTTATATGTAAACCTAATGATAACCACAAACCAAAATATGTAATAAGTATGCCAAAAATAATAAGAAAGGAATCTAAGCATATCACTAAAGAAAGGATGTAAAATATGACATCATATACCTAAACTTAGGGTGGTGAAGGGAGTAAAAATTGAGGGGTTTTGAATGGGTTCAAACTTAAGCAACCATCAACTTAACTTAACTTAGACTGTTACATGCACAAGATTTTATATGTAAACCTAATGGTAACCACAAACCAAAATATGTAATAAGTATGCCAAAAATATTAAGAAAGGAATCTAAACATATCACTAAAGAAAGTTATCAAACCACAAGGGAAGAGAGTGGGAAAGAAAGAAACAGAGAAGAATTATAAAAACAACTGTAAAACAAGTAACAAATGGCAATAAGTACATCCCTATCAATTACTTTGAATGTAAATAGACTAAATGTCCCAACCAAAAGACGTAGGGTGACTGAATGGATGAGAAAGAGAGAGAGAGAGAAAGGAAGGAAGGAAGGAAGGAAGGAAGGAAAACAGACAAGACTCACCTATATGTTGCCTATAAGACATTCATTCCAGACCTAACGATATATGTAGATTTGAAGTGAAGGGATGGAAAAGCATTTATCATGCAAACGGAAGTGAAAAGAAAGCTGGGGTAACAATACCTACATCAGACAAAATAGACTTTAAAGAATGACTAACAAAAGACAAATAACAACACTATATAATCACAAAAGGAGCAATCCAACAAGAGGATACAATTGTAATTATTTATGCACTCAACATAGGAACACCCAAATTCATAAAGCAATGATTAACAAAATTAAAGAAGAAATCAATAATAATAAAATAATAGTAGGAAACATTAACACTCTACTTACATCAATGGATAGATCATCTAAACAAAATCAAAAAGGAAACAATAGCTTTGAAAGACACATTAGACCAAAGGAATCTAACAGATATATTCAGAACATTTCCTCCTAAAACATCAAAACACACATTCTTTTCAAGCGCACATGGAACATTCACCAGATTGGAAATCATATCAAGCATCTTTTCTGACCACAATGCTATGAAACTAGAATCAACCGCAAGAAAAAATCTGGAAAGAGCATAAATGGAGGTTAAATAATAATGCTGTTAATCAATGAATGGCTCAACCAAGAAATCAAAGAGAAAATAAAATAATACATGGAGAAAAATGAAAATGCAAACACAATGTTGCAAAAATCTTTGGGATGCAACAAAAGCTGTTTTAAGAGGGAAGATTATAGCAACACAGGCATACCTTAAGAAGCAATAAAAATCTCAAATAAAACAACCTAACCTTACAGCTAAAGGAGCTTGAAAAGACCAATGCACAAAGCCCAAAACTGGGTGCCTGGGTGGCTCAGTTGATTAAGCATCTGCCTTCAACTCGGGTCGTGATCCTGGGGTCTTAGGATTGAGTCTCTTGTTGGGCTCCCTGTTCCACTAGGAATCTGCTTCTCCCTCTACCCCTCCTCCCACTCATTCTCCCAAAATCTCTTTCTCTCTCTCTCTCTCTCTCAAATAAATATATAAAATCTTTAAAAAACAAAAACAAAACAAAAAGGTCCAAAACCACTAAAAGATAGAAAATAATGAAGATTAGAGCAGAAATAAATGAAATAGAAACTCTAAAAAAATAGAACAAACCATGAAACCAGGAGGTGGTTCTCTGAAAAGACTAACAAAATTAACATGCCTTTGGCCAGATTCATCAAAGAGAAAGAGGACTCAAATAAACAAAATCAGAAATGAAACAGGAAATAACAACCAATACAACAGAAAATACAAAGGATTATAGAAGAATTATAAAAAATTGTATATCAACAAACTGGACAACCTAGAAGAAATTTGAATAGACCAATTATTAGTAATGAAATTGAACCAGTAATCAAAAACTCCTAACAAACAAAAGTCTAGGACTAGACAGCTTCACAGATGAATTCCACCAAACATTTAAAGAAGAGGTAATACCTATTTTTATCAAACTATTCCAAAAATAGAAGAGGAAGGAAAACTTCCAAATTCATTCTACAAGGCCTATTTACTCTGATACTAAAACCAGTTAAAGATGATACATGGAAAGAAAACTCCAGCCAATATCTCTAATGAATAAAGACATAAAAATCTTCAACAAAGTATTAGCAAACTGATTCCAAAACTACATTTTAAAAAATCATCCACCGTAATCAAGTGGAATTTATTCCTGCGAAGCAAGGATGCTTAATATTTGTGTTTCAGTCAACGTAATACATCACATCAATAAATAAAAAAATATTTTAAAAAACATACAATCATTTCAATTGATGCAGAAAAAGCATTTAACAAAGGACAACCATCCACTCGTGGTAAAAACTCTCAACAAAGTAGGTTTAAAGAGAACATACCTCAACATAATAAGGGCCATAAAAAAAAAAAACCACATACACACACAACTAACATTATACTCAATGATAAAAAAAATTGAGAACTTTTTCTCTAAGACCAGGAACAGGACAAGGATGTCCACTCTCATCACTTTTATTCAAAATACTAATAGGAAGTCCTAGCCACAGGATTCGGACAAGAAAAAGAAATAAAAGGCATCCAAACTGGTAAGGAAGAAATAAAGCTTTCACTACTTGCAAATGTCTAACACTATATATAGAAAACCCTAAAGGCTCTGCCAAAAAAACTACTAGAACTGATCAATAAATTTGGTAAGATTTCAGGATATAAAATCAGCATACAGAAATCTGTTGCATTTCTATACATTAGCAATGAAGAAGCAGAAAGAGAGATGAAGAAAGTAATCCCATTTACAATTGCATTGAAAATAATAAGATACTTAGGAATAAACTTAACCAAAGTAGTGAAAGACCTATATTCAGAAAATTATAAAACACTGACGAAAGAATTAACACCACAAACAAATGGGAAAATATGATGCCAATGGATTGGAAGAACAAATATTGTTGAAATGTCTATACTACCCAAATAAACTGACAAATTCAAAACAATTCCTATCATAACACCAACAGTATTTTTTGAAGAACTAGAAAAAATAGTCCTAAAATTGTATGCAACCACAATACACCTTGAATAGCAAAAGTTATCTTGAAAAAAAGGAATATAACTGGAGATACCACAATCCCAGATTTCAAAATATACTACAAAGCTATAGTAATCAAGACAGTATGGTACTGGCACAAAAATAGACACCTAGATCAGTGGAACATAATAAAGAGCCCAAAAATAAACCCATGCTTACATGGTCAATTAATCTATGGCAAAGGAGGCACAAATATGCAATGGTAAATACAATCTCTTCAACAAACGGTCTTAGGAAAACTAGACAGTTACATGCAAAAGAATGAAAGTAAACCACTTTCATATACCATACACAAAAGTAAACTCAAAATAGATAAAGACCTAAATGTTATACCTGAAGCCATAAAATCCCTAGAATAAAACAGGTACTAGTCTCTGTGACATCAGCCATAAACATTTTTCTAGATAGGTCTCCTTTGGCAGGGGAAACAAAAGCAAAAATAAACTATTGGAACCACATCAGAATAAAAGGTTTTACATAGCAAAGGAAACCATCAACAAAACAGAAAGGCAACCTATGAAATGGGAAAAGATATGTGCAAATAATATTTTGATACAGGGTTAATATCCAAAATATATAAAGAACATAAATAATTCAACTCAAAAAAATCCAATTTAAAAATGGACAGAAAACATGAGCAAACATTTCTCAAAAAAGACATACAGGCACATGAAAAGATGCTCAACATCACTCAACATCATGGAAATGCAGATAAAAACCAATGAGACATCACCTCACACCTTTCAGAATGGCTAAAATTGAAACCAAAAGAAACAATAGGTGTTGGAAAAGATGTAGAGAAAAAGGAACCATCATACACTGTTGGTAGGAATGCAAACTGGTACAGTCACTGTAGAAACAGTTCTCAAAAAATTAAAAATAGAAATCTTATTTTATCCAGTAATTCAACCACTGTGTATTTACCCAAAGAAAACAAAAACACTAAGTCAAAAAGATATATGCACCCCTATGTTTATTGCAGCCCACAAGGCTAACTTTTACTTCCCTCTCTTTCCTTTGCCTGGCCATCTTCACTGGCTAAAATTACGTTAAACCACAGGCTGAGTGTAGTTGGAGAATTTCATGGCCCATACATGATCTAAGTTAAGACTTATGTATGTTTATTCGTTCTACAGTCTCCTAGCCAAAGAACTCTGCACCAAATCTCTATCCTCAGTACATAGCTTTTAGCCTATCTTCATTACATACTCAAAGAAGTTGACCTGCACTGTCCCAACTCTCTACTCACCTGATCACAGATAGATAAATATTTTTATTGTCACCACTACTTAGGGATTGTTCACTTTGAGAACAAGAGTGATCACAAAAGCAAGAAACAATCTGACATCCCCAAAACCTCTGATGTATCGCATACTCTAACACCTGCCATCCTAGAAACATCCTCATTACACTTGATAACAGGGTCCAAAGGCAAACTTTTACTATGCTGGAGAAGAAGTTTCAGAAAACAGGTTTAACTTTCTTTTGTTTTTTAAAGTGATCACATTAGAATTTTTTTTAATTCAATTAGCCAACATGTAGTACATCATTAGTTTCAGATGTAGTGCTCAATAATTCATCAGTTATATATAAAACCCAGTGTTCATCAATCTTGGGCTCTCCTTAATTCCCATCACACAGCCCATCCCATCCCCTCAACCATCTTCCCTTCAGCAACCCTTAGTTTGTTTCCTAGAGTTAAGAGTCTCTCATGATTTGTCTCCTTCTTTTATTTCTTCCCATTTGGTTTTCTCTCTTTTCACTTATGACCCTTTGCACTATTTCTTACATTCCACATTTGAATGAAACCATATGATAATTGTCTTTCTCTGATTGACTTATTTCACTTAGCATAATACCCTCTAGCTCCATCCACATTGATGTAAATGGTAGGTATTCATCCTTTTTGATGGCTGAGTAATATTCCACTGTATATATGAACCATATCCTTTTCCATTCATTTCTCAAAGGGCATATTGGATCCTTCCACAGTTTAGCTATTATGGACATTGCTGCTATGAACACTGGGGTGTAGGTCCCTCTTTGTTTCACTATATCTGCATCTTTGGGTGAATATCCAGTAGCACAATTGCTGGGTCATAGGATAGCTCTATTTTTAACTTCTTGAGGAATCTCCATGCTGTTTTCCAGAGTGGCTGTATCAACTTGCATTCCCACCCAAAGTGTACAACATTTGTTGTTTCCTGTCTTGTTGATTTTAGCCATTCTAACTGATGTAAGGTGGTATCACATAGTGCTTTTTATTTGTATTTCCCTAATGCCAAGTGATGTTGAACATTTTTTCATATATCTGTTGCCTATTTGTATGTCTTCTTTGAAGAAATGTCTGCTCATGTCTTCTGCCCATTTCTTGACTGGATTATTATTTTTTTTATTGTTAAGTTTGAGAAGATCTTTATAGATCTTATATATCAGCCCTTTATCTGATTTGTCATTTGAAAATATCTTCTCCCATTCCCAGATTGCCTTTTAGCTTTCTTGACTGTTTCTTAGGCAATCTGGAAGAAGTGGATGCATTCTTGGAAACTTATAAAACTGCCAAAATGGAAACAGGAAGAAATATAAAGTATGAAGAGACCAATAGTCAGAGAAAGAAAATTGAAGTAGTAATCAAAAGCTTCCAACAAAAAATTTAAAAAAGAGTCCAGGGCCTGATGGCTTCCCAGGGGAACTCTACCAAACACTTAAAGAAGAAATAGTACCTGAGTGACTGGGTGGCTCAGTCGATTAAGTATCTGTCTTTGGCTCAGGTCATTGTCCTGAGGTCCTGGGATCAAGCTCCGTGTTGGGATCCCTGATCAGTGAGGAGCCTGCTTCTCCCTCTCCCACCTCCCATTCATACTGTCTTGTTATTTCTGTCTCTGTCTCTGTCTCTGTCTCTCTCTCTCTCTCTCTTAATCCTAAAACCACACAAAGACCCCATCAAAAAGGAGAATTACAGACCAATATCCTTGATGAACATGGATGCAAAAATACTCAACAAGATCATAGCCAATAGGATCTAACAGAACAATAAAAGACTTATTCACCATGACCAAATGGGATTTATTCCTGGGGTACAGGGGTGGCTCAACATTCACAAATAAATCAATGTGATAGATCACACTAACAAGAGAAAAAACAAGAACCATATGATCCTCTCAAATTGATGCAGAAAAAGCATTTGACAAAGTACAGCATCCTTTCTTGATTAAAACTGTTCAAAGTGTAGGGATAGAGAGAACATACTCAATTTTATAAAAAGCCATCTATGAAAATCTCCCAGCAAATACCACTCTCAATGGGAAAAAACTGAGAGCTTTTTCCCTAAGGTCAGGAATACAACAGGAATGCCCACTCTCACCACTGTTTTTTAACATAGTACTAGAAGTCCAAGCCTCAGCAATCAGACAACAAAAAGAAATAAAGGTATTCAAATTGGAAAAGAGGAAATCAAACTCTCTCTCTTCACAGATGACATGATACTTTATGTGGAAAACCCAAAAGATCCCACCTCCAAATTATGAGAACTCATACAGCAATTCAGCAACATGTCAGGATACAAAATCAATGCACAGAAATCAGTTGCATTTCTATGTACTAACAATGAGACTGAGGAAAGAGAAATTAAGGAATCAATCCCTTTACAATTGTACCAAGAACCATAAGATACTTAGGAATAAACCTAACCAAAGAGGTAAAGGCCCTGTACTCTAAAAACTACAAAACTTATGAAAAAAATTGAGGAAGACATAAAGAGATGGTAAGATATTCCATGCCCATGGATTGGAAGAACAACTATTGTTAAAATGTATATGCTACACAGAGCAATCTACACATTCAATGTAATCCCTAGAAAAATAATCATCAGCATTTTTCACAGAGCTGGAACAAATAATCCTAAAATTTGTATGGAACCAGAAAAGACCCTGCATAGCCAGAAGAATATTGAAAAAGAAAACCAAAGCTTGGGGCATCATGATGCCTGATTTTAAGTTATATTACAAAGCTGTGATCAGCCTTAATTTCCAATAATCATTTCCTTCTAAAAAACTGTCTACTATGGCTGTCAGCTTCTTTTTACAATAAAAATGCCCATACCCACTCCCTGCCAATTCTCACTTATTCCACAAATGGCCATCCATGGAATACCCTCTGTCCCTAATATTGAAAAATCCTTCCTCTTCTGAAATGTCCTAAAATTCCTCATTTGTCCCCTTGCAGTCAACCAAAGATTGCCAAATATACTCAAAGAATTATAATTACAGTTTGCTAGTGTTCTCTGGTTCTAAAATCTCACTTCAGAAAGCTTACCAATCAGACACTTAAAATTTTATTTTTATGACATAAAAATTACTCTACTTTCTAACATTTTTGAACCCATGCCAAAACAAAATGACAGTAGATGTTTTTCCTTGTCACAAGTTCATGAATAAACAGTCATTCTTAATTTTGTCTTAGACTTAGTTTTATCTTTAAAATTTCATTTATTAGAAGCATAGTTTTCTCAGAAGTGTATCATAGGCTTGAAACTTCCCTAACATAACACCATAACTGTTCAAATGTCTCCTAGAGACAACCTGAAGAGCCCAGTGTACATTTAAATCAGATGTTCAATTTATTAACACTTTGTAGGAGTTGATAGAGAGGAACCCTCAGAGGATGGTAGCTGAAATCTTTTTTCTCTGCACCCAAGTTCCAATGTATCCTATTCAAACTCTCTGCTCTTTGGCCCTTAATCTACCATCAAACAAGATAGGGTCAGTTCCATCTAGGTTTCAAAACACTCATCCTTCACTTCCCTCTTCAGTGGAAAAATGTTATAAGGTTGGAATAAATCAGACACTTGGATTTTTTAGAGAAGAATGACAGAATTAGGCATTTATGATCCTTGGACATGTTCCTGTAATAAGAAACTGCAAAAAATTTTAGAGAACCACATCATGAGAGGTCCCATGATAGCATTCTGGTGTTGAGAGCCACTTCTGGAGCTAGTCAGAGAAGATCTCTCATGATAAGGGAATAAATAAATTCAATGAATAAACGTCTTCATTTAGATAAGGAATAGCCTTCTTCCTTCCAGAAAGGATGCTGCATAAAAAAGCATCAGGTATTTTTATCCCTGTCTAAGTTTTCCTATATAATTTAGGGCAAAGGCTAATCTGCAGTAAAAACAGCTTTAAGAAAAAAAGAAAAGAAAAAGAAAAAAAAGAAAGAAAACAATAGACATTCACCTTTCTCTCATGTAATGGTTCAACCAGTTTAGGTCATTCAGGGATGTGAGTTCTTTCCTATTGCTCTGACAAACTCCAAGAGTTGTCCTCATCTGCAGAGTTGAAGCTCGGTCATAGCCCCTTCCATTACCAAATCAGAGGAAAGAGAGGAAGGAGTCTAGGACCAGTTATTTGTCCTTTGTTCACGTTTCATCTGTTCACATTCCATTTATGAGAATTTAATCACCAAGTCACACTTGGCTGCAAAGAAGACTAGGTAGTAAAATTTCTAGATGGACAGCCATGTATTCATGATGAAGGAAAGAAAAGAGCTGGAGTAAAAGCCAGGAGCTTGCCACTGTCTCTCTGGCCACCTAATTCCTGTTAGTACCTACAAACTAGACAGAACATCTGCCCTTGAGGCACAACCCAGGATCCCACCTGTACATCTAGCTCAAAGTCCAGAATCTCCAGGGGATATGCAGTTCAATGACCCATAAACTAAAAGAGACTACTCTGCCCTCCATACACTCACAAGTGGTGGAGATGGTGAGAAACAACACCAAAAACTCCCATTAGAAAATGAAGGATTGAGAAACACACAAAAGTCAGAATTCTATATTGTCAGGAAAATCTGTTAAAAATTTGGAAATGGGCAAAAGAGATTACTGGGTGTCTTCCCAGTGGGAGTGGTTTAGTGTGCCCTCCTCTGATCATCAGATTCTATAAGTGTGTACATCTTGGACTATCTTTGACTAAGCTTTTTACAACTCTGTAGAGACAGAACTTAAATTATACAAAGCGGAGAAGAATGCAAATGTTTCCCATCCATATCAATGAAAATTTTCACTGTCTGTGGCAATGAAAATGAATTTTGTCTCTGTATAAAATATAAATCTCTGCCAGACAATTATCAGTTTGACCCATGTAATGTTTTACAGGTTCTCTCATAATGAATTAAATAGATCTTTAATGTGTGCTCATTTTACATGTGTACGAGTGTCATGACTTTAACCCTTTTGAAAGTTATACTTTAACAATAGTGAAATCTTATGCTTATCCTGGAATATGTTTTTTGCTTTGGCCTGTTGTATGTGTTGGAAGGTGCTCCTTTGCAGTGTCCTTCCTGGTCCTAGTTTGGCCCTAGGAGCTCCTTCCTGCTCTTCATACTCAGTACCCACACTGGAAGTGGGCGTTAGAGTGTATACTCTCCTCAGCGCTGTAGGGTTTTCATGTACTTACTACTGGTTCACATTAGGGGGAGCCCCAGGGCTTATCTAAGCGGGTATTGTGGTTTCTTTGGCAGTAATATTCCCTTGGGAATTTTTATGCTTTTTCTGTTGGCTTCTAATCTGCTCTCTGTCTTGGTAAACTTTACCAACGTTATTTCCTGAAGCTAATGTTGACACTTGTCTTTAATTTACTGGCTTCCTTGCTCTGTCCAAACATTTCTCCTTCATTTTACTGGGGGCTACACTGAAGCCTCCAGTATTTCTGAGACAATGGGCTTGAGTTGGGAAGCTGGGACCTTTTACTTAGCTAATAAAGACACTGAGCAAAATTTGCCTTCAAACGTTTGAATTTGGGAGAATTTGTCTTTCCCACATAAAGTCTATTTACTTCCATCTATGATTGTAAATTACGAGTGCTTGCCTGAGCTCATGTCATTTTTATAGTACTTTATTTAAATCAGCAAGAAACAGGGGCGCCTGGGTGGCTCAGTCAGTTAAGCATCCAACCCTTGATTTTAGCTCAGGTCATGATCTTACAGTTGTGAGATTAAACCCCATGTAGACCCCCATATAGAGCCCCAGAGGCAGGCCCCACTAAGCAGGAAGTCTGTTCTCTCCCTTTCCCTCTATGCCTCCCCCACTCTCTCTCACTAAAAATACATTTTAAAATCTTTTAAAAAATAATAAAAATAAAAGCAGCAAGGAACAGCCAACACCCTGACTCTTGGCAGTGGAACAGAAGAGTTTCACCAAATGATCATAGTGGGTCAAACATCACCTGTCTCCAGTTTTTAAAAAATAATCTATTCTTCACCATCCGCTGCTCAACTCTTAAACCAATGTCATATATCTTAGATTTCTAGTATTAATTTCAGAAAAAGTATTTCTAGTATTAATTTCAGTAAAAAGAAAAGACTAGGTTGACATAATTTTTTAATGTAGTATATTTTGTAAGATTTTATTTACTTATTTGACAGAAAGAGAGATCACAAGTAGATAGAGAGGCAGCCAGAGAGAGGGAGAGAAGCAGGCTCCCCACTGAGCAGAGAGCCTGATGTGGGGCTTGATTCCAGGACCCTGAGATCATGAACTGAGCTGAAGGCAGAGGCTGATCTACCCAGGCACCCCTTTAATGTAGTTTCTTTTTTATTTCAAATTTATTTGTTTTTTTAATTTCAGTGTTTCAGAATTCATTGTTTATGCTCCACACCCAGTGCTCCATGCAGTACATGCCCTCCATAATACCCACCACCAGGCTCACCCAACCTCCTATCCCCTGCTCCCTCAAAACCCTCAGATTGTTTCTCTGAGTCCACAGTCTCTCATGGGTCATCTCCCCTTCCAATTTCCCCCAACTCCCTTCTTCTCTCCATCTCCCCATGTCCTCCATGCTATTTGTTATTCTCCACAAATAAGTGAAACCATACAATGATTGATTCTCTCTGCTTGACTTATTTCACACAGCATAAGCTCTTCCAGTCCTGTCCATGTTGATGCAAAAGTTGGGTATTTATCCTTTCTGATGGAGGCATAATACTCCATTGTATATATGGACCATATCTTCCTTATCCATTCATCCGTTGAAAGCCATCTTGGTTCTTTCCACAGTTTGGTGACTGTGGCCATTGCTGCTATGAACATTGGGGTAGAGATAGTCCTTCTTTTCACTACATCTCCATCTCTGGGGTAAATACCAACAGTGAAATTGCAGGGTCATAGGGAAGCTCTATTTTTAGTTTCTTAAGGAATCTCCACACTGTTTTCCAAAGTGGCTGCACCAACTTGCATTATTACCATGAACAGTGTAAGAGGGTTCCCCTTTCTCCACACCTCTCCAACACATGTTGTTTACTGTTTTATTAATTTTGGACATTCTAACTGGTGTGAGGTGCTATCTCACTGTGGTTTTGAATTGAATCTCCCTGATGGCTAGTGATGATGAAAATTTTTTCATATGTCTGTTAGCCATTTGTATGTCTTCATTGGAGAAATGTCTGTTCATGTCTTCTGCCATTTTTTAAAAGACTTTATTTATTTGACAGACAGAGATCACAAGTATACAGAGAGGCAGGCAGAGAGAGAGGAAGGGAAGCAGGCTTCCCAATGAGCAGAGAGCCCGGTGTGGGGCTTGATCCCAGGACCCTGGGATCATGACCCAAGCTGAAGGCAGAGGCTTTAATCCACTGAGCCACCCAGGTGGCCCTTCTGCCCATTTTTTGACATGATTATCTGTTTTGTGTGTGTTGAGTTTGAGGAGTTCTTTATAGATATTGGATATGAGCCCTTTGTCTGTACTGTCATTTGCAAAAGGAAATTAGAGAATCGATTCCATTTACTAAAGCACCAAGAACCATAAGATACCTGGGAATAAACCTAACCAAAGAGGTAAAGGACCTATACTCAAGAAACTACAGAACATTCATGAAAGAAATTGAAGAAGATACAAAAAGAATGGAAGACCATTCCATGCTCATGGATCGGAAGAATAAACATTGTTAAAATGTCTATACTACCTAGAGAAATCTATACTTTCAATGGCATTCCGATCAAAATTCTGCCAGGATTTTTCAAAGAGCTGGAGCAAACAATCCTTAAATCTGTATGGAATCAGAAGAGACCCTGAATTGCTAAGGAAATGTTGAAAAAGAAAAACACAACTGGAGACATCACATTGCCTTATTTCAAGCTTTACTACAAAGCTGTGATCACCAAGACACCATGGTACTGTTACAAAAACAGATACATAGACCAATGGAACAGAGTAGAGAGCCCAGATATGGACCCTCAACTTTATGGTCAACTAATCTTCAACAAAGCAGGAAAAAATATACAGTGGGAAAAAGACAGTCTCTTCAATAAATGGTGCCGGGAAAATTGGACAGCTAAGTGTAAAAGAAGGAAACTCGACCATTCTCTTACACTATACACAAAGATAAACTTGAAATGGATAAAAGATCTCAACATGAGACAGGAATCCATCAGAATCCTAGAGGAGAACATAGGCAGCAACCTCTTTGATATCAGCCATGGCAACTTCTTTCAAGATATGTCTCCAAAGGCAAAGGAAACAAAAGCGAAAATAAACTTTTGGGACTTCATCAAGATCAAAAGCTTCTGCACAGCAAAGGAAATAGTCAACAAAACAAAGAGACAACCCACGGAATGAGAGAAGATATTTGCAAATGACAGTACAGACAAAAGGCTGATATCCAGGATCTAAAAAGAACTTCTCAAACTCAACACACACAAAACAGACAATCATGTCAAAAAATGGGCAGAAGACATGAACAGACACTTCTCCAATGAAGACATACAAATGGCTATCAGACACATGAAAAAATGTTCATCATCACTAGTCATCAGGGAAATTCAAATTAAAAGCACATTGCTGAAAATAAATAAAAAATAAATTTAAAAAAAAGAGCACATTGAGATACCACTGTATATGACTTAGAATGGCCAAAATTAGAAAGACAGGAAACAACATGTGTTGGAGAGAATGTGGAGAAAGGGGAACCCTCTTGCACTGTTGGTGGGAACGCAAGTTGGTGCAGTCACTTTGGAAAACAGAGTGGAGATTCCTTAAGAAACTAAAAATAGAGCTAAAAATAGAAAACCCAAAGATACAGAGGTAGTGAAAAGAAGGGCCATCTGTACCCCAATGTTCATAGCAGCAATGGCCACAGTCACCAAACTGTGGAAAGAACCAAGATGCCCTTCAACGGATGAATGGATGAGGAAGATATGGTCCATATATACTATGGAGTATTATGCCTCCATCAGAAAGGATGAATACCCAACTTTTGTAGCAACATGGACGGGACTGGAAGAGATTATGCTGAGTGAAATACATCAAGCAGAGAGTCGATTTTCATATGGTTTCACTTATTTGTGGAGCATAGCAAATAACATGGAGGACATAGGGAGATGGAGAGGAGAAGGGAGTTGAGGGAAATTGGAAGGAGAGATGAACCATGAAAGACTTTGGACTCTGAAAGACAATCTGAGGGTTTTGAAGGGGTGGGGGTGGGAGGTTGGGGGAGCCAGGCGGTGGGTATTATGGAGTGCACATATTGCATAGAGCACTGGGTGTGGTGCATAAATAATGAATTCTGTTATGCTGAAAATAAATTTAAAAAAAAGAAGAAGAAGAAGAAGAAGAAGAAGAGCAGAGTTTCCAGGAGAGAAACAGCATGGGCCAACCACTGAGATAGGAAGATGCATGGTATATTGGAAGGTCTGATAGAAGGCTGGCTTTGCTGAAGTGAGGGAGTGGAAGAGAAAGTGGTGTGACATGAACATGTAGGGGCAGGCACGGGCTACATCATATAGACTCTCAAAGGCCACTTGAAGCATTTTACTCGACCTTGAGTTTTGCTCTGGATTCCTAGGGAAAACACTGAAAGACTTTAAGTGGACAGAAATACAATAAAATCTGCACTTTAAAAAGTTTATTTGGGCTGCAGCATGATCACAGTAGATATAGGAAGGCTGTTTTCAAGGCCAAGAAGGAGACTTATAGAGACTTACAGTCTGTTGGCAGTAGCTAGAGAGAGGCAAATATTTTCAAGATATAATTTTGGGAGGGCTCTTGTAAGAATGTTCTGTTCTAACCAACTGCCTATGCAGTAATAGCTTTTCCTAAAAGGAGGAAACATGGGAGAAACATGTTACAGAAAGCAGCACAGTTCATGTTTGGACCTGCTGAATTTGAGATGTCTGAAGAGCATCCCAGGGGAGAGAGACTGAGTGGCAATTAGTTGTATGTTGTTTTGAGTTTAGAAATATGTTATTTCTCCCAGCAGGGATTAGTCCTTCTCAAAACACTCTCTTCCTCTGTTGTCCTCACCATTGTCTGTTCTTCCCCAGTTGTCCTCTTATCTCTATATCTTGGACCCTATTAGTCACTGGCTGTGGTGTGTTGAACAGTATCCCCTAAAATCTATTCTACACAGAACCTATGTATGTGACCTTATTTGTAAACAGGGTCTTTGCAGATATAATCAAGTTAAGAAAAAGTCATACTGGATTAAGGTATGTTCTAAATCTAATAACCAATGTCCATATATGCAAAATGAGACACAGAGGAAAGAAAACCACATGGAGACAGAGGCAAAAATTGGATGCCCACAGTTACCAGCCACAGAATGCCACAGATTGCAAGCAACCAGCAGAAGCTAGAAAGAGTAAGGAAAGATTCTTCTCTAAAGCATTGAGAGCTGATATCTTGATTTTGGAGCTCCAGCCTCCAGAACTGAGAGGGAATAATCTTCTGTTGTTTTCAGCTACCCTGTTGGTGGTAATTTGTTATGGAACTACCAGGAAATCAATACCTTGACTTACCCTTGGCTCCTCCCTCTCCACATGAATCCATCACAGATCTCTATTCTATCTATCCAGCGCTCTCAGATCCATTTGTTTCCCCCATTCCCACTCCCACCATCTCACACAAACCTCTGTCTTCTGTCATCTTGCTACTATTAAAAAACAAACAAAACAAACAAACAAAAAAAAAACCTAACTGCCTCAATGGGTTTATTTTTGCCCTTCTTCAAACTTACTCAGTAGCCAGAGTGACCTTAAAAAAGCAAATATGGGCACAGCACTCTCTTGAATAAAACACATCTGGCATAATAGGGATTAAGTTTACCATCTTCACTATGGAAAACAAACTCTTCTGTGATCTCACCAGCCTACACCCAAAGTCAACACTCGGCTCCCTGTACATTACTCTTTCAACTCCAGCCATATTGGATTTCTTTAGGCTCCTCAACCTTGCCATGTTTTCTCACCTCTTCCTACTAACCTTCTATTGCTCACATACTTTTAGTTATATATTTAATGCATAAACTCCAAGAGAGCACGGACTACATGCCATCTAGGATATCCTCTGTGCCTAACATGTAACTAAGAAATACAAAGTGTTCAGTAAACACTTTTTGAAATAATGCCACAGAATGCAAACAAATTTCTTCAAGTTACATTAGACTAAATCTGATCAAATCAATTTTTCCAGAAATCCAAGTTTTAACTCAGGACATATTTTAATGGAAATAATGTATGAAAAATTTAATCACCACTTATAACAGTGTTTCTAGGGGGATAAATATCAAGTTTCATTCAACCAGCTTAAAAAAAAATCAACTTTTGAGAATTAGGAACTGTCTGTACTCCAAACATGCTCAGTCATTATCACCTGATCTTGGCATTAAGCCAAATCCTCAAGCTCAATATTCACTCAAGCCTGCCCTGAGAATGCCAAGTAGAAATATAAGTCTTAACTCTTTCTGAGAGAGGGTGCTATTACCCTGGAGAGTTTGAAGACAGGAAAGAAGGACAAAGGAAACAAAGTCAGTATTTCTCAGCCTGACTGGGGATTGCACTGCTCCATTTCCCCTTCCTGCCGTTTGGTCAACTGTTTCACACAAACACTAACATCAGCTGGTAGCTTAGAAGAGAAGTTCATCTTTTTTTTTTTTTAATTTTTAATTTTTTATAAACATGTATTTTTATCCCCAGGGGTACAGGTCTGTGAATCGCCAGGTTTACACACTTCACAGCACTCACCAAAGCACATACCCTCCCCAATGTCCATAACCCCACCCCCCCTTCTCCCAACCCCACTCCCCCCAGCAACCCTCAGTTTGTTTTGTAAGATTAAGAGTCACTTATGGTTTGTCTCCCTCCCAATCCCATCTTGTTTCATTGATTCTTCTCCTACCCACTTAAGCCCCCATGTTGCATCACCACTTCCTCATATCAGGGAGATCATATGATAGTTGTCTTTCTCTGCTTGACTTATTTCGCTAAGCATGATACGCTCTAGTTCCATCCATGTTGTCGCAAATGGCAAGATTTCATTTCTTTTGATGGCTGCATAGTATTCCATTGTGTATATATACCACATCTTCTTGATCCATTCATCTGTTGATGGACATCTAGGTTCTTTCCATAGTTTGGCTATTGTGGACATTGCTGCTATAAACATTCGGGTGCACGTGCCCCTTTGGATCACTACGTTTGTATCTTTAGGGTAAATACCCAATAGTGCAATTGCTGGGTCATAGGGCAGTTCTATTTTCAACATTTTGAGGAACCTCCATGCTGTTTTCCAGAGTGGCTGCACCAGCTTGCATTCCCACCAACAGTGTAGGAGGGTTCCCCTTTCTCCGCATCCTCGCCAGCATCTGTCGTTTCCTGACTTGTTGATTTTAGCTGTTCTGACTGGTGTGAGGTGATATCTCATTGTGGTTTTGATTTGTATTTCCCTGATGAGAAGTTCATCTTTATCAATAAACATGATCGTGGTTCTTCTCTTTTCTTTCTCTGCCACCATCCTATTACTTGCCCAAAACACCAAGCGAAACTAATGCAAATCCTGTTCTACATTCACAACCGGGCCACTTGATACACTTGTGATAACAAAGCCCACCATTCCATGCTCTGGTATTCTGCTATATATAAAACTAATAGGATCACTGTCATTCCTTTGAAATTCACAATAGTACCACCCAAATCTAACCTCCTCCTATGATCCTAACTCAATATAGGTATGCGTCATTTTATTGCACTTCAATTTGCTTCATAGAGAGCTGCATTTTTTATAAATTGAAGGTCTGTCACAACTCTGCATCAAGCAAGTCTGTTGGCATCATTTTCCCAACAGCATTTGCTCACTTCATGTCTCTGTGTCACATTTTGGTAATTCTCATAGTACTTCAAACTTTTCATTATTATTATATTTATTATCGTGACCTGTGATCAGGGATCTTTGATGTTACTATTGTAATTGTTTTGGGGGTGTTACAAACTGCAGGCATACAAGGCAGCAAACTTCATAAATGTTAGGTGTTCGGACGGATCCACTGACCGACTGTAATCCTCCTCTCCTCCTGTGTTCAAGCCTCCCTATTTCCTGAGACACAACAATATTGAAATTAGGCCAATTAATAACCCTACAATGGCTCCTAAGTGATCAAGTAAAAGGAAGAGTCACATGTCTCCATTTTAAATCAGAAGCTAGAAATGATTAAGCTTTACGAGGAAGGCCTATCAACAGGTGAGATAGTCTGAAAGCTAGGCCTCTATTGTCAAACAGTTAGCTGAGTTTTGAATCCAAAGGAAAAGTTTTTAAGGAAATTAAAAGTGTTACTCCAGTGAGCACACAAATAAGATATCAAAACAGCCTTATTGATGATGTGGAAAAAGTCTGAGTGGTCTGGATACAAGCTCGAACCAGCCACTACATTCTCTTAAGCCAAAGCCCAATCCAAAGTGAGAGCCACCCCTCTTCAATTCTGTGAAGGATCTTAGAGGTGAAGAGGCTGCCAAAGAAAACTTGGAAGCTGGCAGAGTTTGGTCCATGACGTTTGAGGAAAGAAGCCTTCTCCATAATAGAAAAATACAAGGTGAAGCAGCAAAGTGCTGATGGAGAAGCTGCAGTGAGCTTTCCAGAAGCTCTAGCTCAGATACTTCATGAAGGTGGCTACACTAACCAACAGATTTTCAGTGCAGATGAAACAGCCTTCTATTGGAAAAAGATGCCGTCTAGGACTTTCACAGCTGGAGAGAAGTCAATGCCTGGCTTCAAAGCTTTAATGGACAGGCTGACTCTCCTGCTGGGTTTAATGCAGCTGGTGACATTAAGCTGAAGCCAATGTTCATTTATCACTCAAAAATCCTATAGCCCTTAAGAATTATGCTAATCTGCTCTGTCTGTGCTCTGTAAATGTAGTAACAAGGCCTGAACAACAGCACATCTGTTTATGATATGGCTTACTGAATATTTTAGACTTACTGCTCAGAAAAAAAAAGATGCCCTTCAGAATATAACTACTCATTGACAGGGTACCTGGTCAGCCAAGAGCTCTGATGGAGATGGACATGTTGTTTTCATGTCTGCTAATAAAACATCCATTCTGTAGACCATATAGCAAGGATTAATTTGACTTCCAGTCTTATTATTTAAGAAATACATTTCATAAGGCTACAGTTGGCACAGATAGTGTTTTTTCTGATGGCTCTGGGTGACTCAACTGAAAACTTCTGGAAAGGATTCACCATTCTAAATGTACACTCATAACTCATGAGAAGAGGTCAAATATTAACATTAACCTGTTTTCCAAACAGCAGTTTGGAAAAAGTGTATTCCAACCCTCATGGATGACTTTGAGGGATTCAAGAATTCAGTGGAGGAAATAATTGCAGATATGGTGGAAATAGCAAGAGAACTACAGTTAAAAGTGGAGCCTGTAAAATCAACAACACAAGAAACAATAGGTGTTGGCGAAGGTATGGAGGAAAAGGAGCACTGGTACACTGTTGGTGAGAATGCAAACTGGTGCAGCCACGTGGAAAATGGTATGGAGGTTCCTAAAAAGTTAAAAATACAACTATCCTATGGTCAAGCAATTGCACAATTTGGGTATTTGCCCAGAGAATACAAGTACACTAATTCGAAGGGACACATGCACCCTTATGTTTACAACAGCATTGTTTACAATAGCCAAGAAATGGAAACAACACAAATGTCCATCTACTAAAGAACGGATAAAGTAGATGAGATACATACAAATATATATACATCCAGTGTGTGTGTGCGTATATCCACACATACAATGGAATACTATTCACCCTTAAAAAATGAAATCTTGCCACTTACAGTGACATGTATAGAGCTAGAGAGTAAAATGTTAATTGAAATAAATCAGTCACTGGGTGCTTGGGTGGTTCAGTTAGTTGAGCATCTTTGTATCAGATCATGATCCCAAAGTCCTGGGATCGAACCCCGCATCGGGCTCCCTGCTCATTGGGGAGCTTACTTCTGCCACTCCTTGTGCTCTCTCATGCTCTGTCAACTAAATGAAAATAAAGTCTTTTAAAAAAAGAAATCAGAGAAAGACAAATACCACATGATTTCACTCATACATAGAATTTAAGAAACAAAACAAACAAGGAAAGAGGAAAAAATAAGAGAGAGAGGCAAAGCAAGAAACAGACTTTTTCTTTTTTTAATTATACAGAATAAACTGATAGTTCCCAAGGAGAGGTGGATGAGGGGATGGATGAAATAGGTCACGGGGATTAAGGAGTGCACTTTTCATGATGAGCACTGGGTAATGTGTAGAATTGTTGAATCACTGTATTGTTCACCTGATACTAATAAAATGCTATATGTCAACTAACTGGAATCAAAATAAAAACTTTAACAAAATGGAGCCTGAAGCTGTGGCTGAATTGCTGCAATGTCATGATAAAGCTAATGGATGAGAAGTCTCTCATGGACAGTGAAGAAAGTGGTTTCTTGAGAAGGAATCTACTCCTGGTGAAGATGCTATGAAGACTATTGAAATAACAACTAAGGATTGAGAATACTATGTCTACTTAGTTGATAGAGCAGCATCACGGTTTGAGTGGATTGACTTCAATTCTGAAAGAAGTTCTACTGCGGGTAAAATGCTATCCAACAGCATCACATGCCACAGAGAAATCCTCATGAAAGGAAGAGTCAATCGGTGCAGCAAACTTCCTTGTCTTATTTTAAAAAGTTGCCACAGTCACCCCAACCTTCAGCAACCACCACCCTGATCAGTTAGCCACCACCCATAACGAGGCAAGACCCTCCACTAGCAAAAATGTTAGGACTCACTGAAAGCTCAGATGATGGTTAGCATTTTGTAGCAATAAAGTATTTCTTTAATTAAGGAATGTACATGTATATAATTATGTACATAATTATATAATTATTATACGATATATAATTATAAATATATACAAATACATAATTATACAATATAATATGCTATTGTATAATATATTAGTTGTTATGTTATATGTTATATAATTGGTATCTATATTATATATTATATAACATAACGTGTTATATATTATATGTTACATAACAATATAATTATATGTTATATAATTATACAACATAACAATGTTATTGTGTAATGTTATATATTATTATCTATAATATACAGTAATTATATATTATTATATATTATATAATTATATGATTACAGCATGCTATATTATGCATAATATAGAATTAAATATATAATTACCCACCCAACTCAGCCATTACTGTTGGGATAAGAACTAAAATCTTGACTAGAGCCTACAAAAATCAGTCTGATTTGACCTCATCTCCCTAGTTGCCTCTCTTCCCACTCAACACTTCAATTTCTAGCCTCCCTTCATTTCCTTGAAAATACCCATTTCCTTACCTAGGAAACTACTGCATATTCTGTTTCTGCTACTGGAAGTGCTCTCCCTTTCATCCACTCTACATTTGCCTACTTCTACTCAGCCTTTTTTTTTTAAGATTCATTTGAGAGAGTGAGAGAGAGCAGGAAAAGGGAGGAACAGAGGGAGGGGGAGGGAGAAACTCAAGCAGACTACACACTGAGTGCAGAGCCTGACCTGTGGCTTGATCTCCCAATCCTGAGATCAGACCTAAACGGAGACCAAGAGTAAGACACTTAAGTGACTATCCCACCCAGGCACCCCTCTACTCAACCTTTAGATCTCAGCGGAAACATCACTTCCTGAGAAGACTGTCTCCCTTCAGCCTCCTTCTGAGACATCACTGAACCATTATATACTATCACAGCACTGTGTGCTTTTCTTCTCAGCCCTTCCCAGTGCCTATTACAGCACTGGATATAGGAAATGCCAAACAATTATTTTTCAAATCAACCCTTGCTCGAGGGGTTTCAACTCACCAGAAAGAATAATACCTTGTTGTCTATTCTGAATCTTGCTTCAGCTGCCACCTGCATACTTCTTAAAAAAAAAAAAAAAGAAAAAGAAAAAGAAAAAGTCTTCAGACCAAAAATTTCTGTTTGTTTTATGAGTTTATGTCTATATTATAGTTCTAATAGTTGGGACAGTGAGATAATATTGTATGCCCTTCTTTTCCTTATTACAGATTTTAAACCCAGAATACTTACCAATAAACTTGACTGTCTAACACCTCTCTCAGATCATGTGGTAAATATGTTGAATGAGAGAAATCTCTCCTTTAAAATTAATCACTGCCATCTGTGTGCTTTATACATGTACTTTGCTCAGACATTTGTAATTTTCACATTGTCCTATCATTATTTGTTGACTTATAGGACCTGCTGAATATACCCATTTACATACTTGTTCATCAATAATAGGAACTTTGTGTTGTTTTAGTAAACTCGGCTCAAGTTTACACTTAGTAAACATCTAGTAATTCTTTATAATATAATAGATTGAGTCCGCTTAGGGTTCTGAGAAATCCTTAAGGTAAATCTTTTTTAGGGATGCTTTCTAGGTTAAGCATCTGCCTTCGACTCAGGTCATGATCCCAAGGTTCTGAGATGGAGTCCTCATTGGGCTCCTTGCTCAGCAGGGAGCCTGCTTCTCTCTCTGCCTGCTGCTCCCCCCAACTTGTGTGCCTTCTCTCACTCCCTCTACCTCTGACAAATAAATAAATAAAATCTTTAAAAAATAAGTAAGTTTTGGGGATGCCCGGCTGGCTCAGTTGGTTAAGCCTGTCCCTTTAGCTTAGATCATGATCCCAGGGTCCTGGGATTGAGTCCCGAATTGGGCCCCTTGCTCAGCAGGAAGCCTGCTTCTCTCTCTGCCTCTGCCTGCCACCCCACCTGCCACTCTGCCTGCTTGTGCTCTCTCTCTCTGACAAATAAATAAATAAAATATTTTTTTAAAAATAAGTAAGTTTTAAAAAATCCTTTCTAAGTAAGGTTTTTCAGAATATTCCGGGTTCCTCTTATATCATTAATATTACTGATTATCATTAATATTTCTAATTTAATACTGCTGATAATAAGAATGAAAACAGCTGATAATTATGTGTAGGCCGAAATCACTCACTGCCATATATTACATAGTCCTTTTAAAAGGACTGCAGCCATAGGTTTCTAATTTGGATATAAATAAGACCTCTTGAAGATAACAAAGAGAAGTTCTGCACAAAATGAGAGAAGGAAGGGAGGAAGGGAGGGAAGGAAAAAAAGAAAACCTGGAGCCTTGAGAGTGAACAAAAACCTGAAGAATCTGGATGGAATCTATACCTGAGCTTTGTGTAGAAGAATGAAACTTGACCATTCTCTTATACCATACACAAAAATAAACTCGAAATGGATAAAAGACATCAATGTGAGACAGGAATCCATCAGAATCCTAGAGGTGAACATAGGCAATAACCTCTTCGACATCACACACAGCGACTTCTTTCAAGACATGTCTCCAAAGACAAAGGAAACAAAAGCAAAAATGAACTATTGGGACTTCATCAAGATCAAAAGCTTTTGCACAGCAAAGGAAACAGTCAATAAAACAAAGAGGCAACCCACGGAATGGGAGAAGATATTCACAAATGACACTACAGACAAAGGGCTGATATCCAAGATCTACAAAGTACTCCTCAAACTCAACACACACAAACAGATAATCATGTCAAAAAATGGGGCAGAAGACATGAACAGACACCTCTCCAAAGAGGACATGTGAATAGCTGACAGACTCATGAAAAAATGTTCATCATCTCTAGCCATCAGGGAGATTCAAATCAAAACCATACTGAGATACCACCTCATACCAGTTAGAATGGCCAAAATTAACAAGACAGTAAACAACATGTGTTGGAGAGGTTGTGGAGAAAGGGGAACCCTCTTATACTGTTCATGGGAATGCAAGTTGGTGCAGCCACTTTGGAAAACACTGTGGAGATTCCTCAAGAAATTAAAAATAGAGCTCCCCTATGACCCTGCAATTGCACTACTGGGTATTTACCCCAAAGATACAGAGGTAGTGAAAAGAAGGGCCATCTGTACCCCAGTGTTTATAGCAGCAATGGCCATGGTCGCCAAACTGTGGAAAGAACCAAGATGCCCTTCAATGGACGAATGGATAAGGAAGATGTGGTCCATATACACTATGGAGTATTATGCCTCCATCAGAAAGGATGAATACGCAACTTTTGTAGCAACATGGACAGGACTAGAAGAGATTATGCTGAGTGAAATAAGTCAAGCAGAGAGAGTCAATTATCATATGGTTACACTTATTTGTAGAGCATAACAAATAGCATGGCGGACAAGGGGAGTTAGAGAGGAGAAGGGAGTTGAGGGAAATTGGAAGGGGAGTTGAACCATGAGAGACTCTGAAAAACAATCTGAGGGGTTTGAAGGGGCAGGGGCTGGGAGGTTGGGGGAACCAGGTGGTGGGTATTGGAGAGGGCACGGATTGCATGGTGTACTGGGTGTGGTACATAAACAATGAATCTTGGAACACTGAAAAAAAATTTAAATTAAATTTTTAAAAAAGAATTAAATTAAAAGAATTAAATTTAAAAAAAAGAATTCATGCACTGAAAAAACTCAAAGCAGTCCAGCTAAAGATAAAACAGCTGAATTGAGATTTGAACTGCTACCCAAGGGATAGAAATTATACTGTGATTTGAACCAAGTTAATTGTCTGGTGAAAGAAAAAATTCCATACTTTCAGAGGCATATAGCAGAATTCAGAGTCTTTACAGCACAATGTCAAGGTGAATTCAAAAATATTCAATAAATTAAGGACCAGAAGAATGTGAATTCATCTCAAGAAAACAGACAAAGGAAATTAACTTTGATATGACCCAGATGTTTCAATTAGCAGACATGGATTTGAGAGAAGCAAGTAAAACAATGCTAAACGAACTATTAGTGTTTTCCTTGGCCTTACAATGACGAACAATAAAACTGATCTCAACATTAAAATAGAAACTTTATAAAAAGCCAAATGGAAATTATAAAGTTAAAAAATACAGTATCTGAAATCAAAAAGGCCCCTTTTTGCAGATACCACTTTCTTCCTCAAAAAAATTCTTTGTACTTTTTCTTTAAAGATTTTTTATTTTTATTCATTTACTTGAGAGAGAGAAAGAGAAAATGAGAGAGGTCAGTGGGAGAAGCAGACTCCCTGCGGAGCACAGAGCCCAATGCGGGACTCAATCCCAGGACTCCAGGATCATGACCTGAGCTGAAGGCAGTGGCTTTACCAACTAAGCCACCCAGGCCCCCTGTATTTTTATGTATAATAATCTCTTTTGTTTAGTTTCTCTGAAACTAATCTTAGCTATCTAACTACTCAGTTCCGCCTTCCTTGAGTGTTCAGTGGCTGATCTGGTATTTAGAAAAGATATAATCTCTCTGACTTGATTCCTGCCTTAATTTTATTCCACTACCTTAACTAACATTTTCTGTCTAATTTGACCTAACCCTGCATCCCATCTGCAGTAGTTTTAAACGTCTATGGGAAACCTGGCTGGCTCAGTGAGTAGAGCATGTGACTCTTGGTCTGGGTGTTGTAAGTTTGAGCCTCATGTTGGGTATAGAAATTACTTAAAAATAAAATATTTTTTTTAAAAATCCAGATTTCATGACATTTGCTCCTTCAAAAAGTAGACCATGAATCCCCCTCTTTGAGAGTGGCCTGGACTCAAAGAATCATTTCTAATAAACAGAATATGGCAAAAGTGATAGTATGATTTCCAAGACTCAGTTATGGAAGACACTGAAGCCTCTTCCTTTCTCTCTTGAGTCACTCAACCAGAGGGAAGCAGCTGCCCATGTCATAAAGACACTGAAGCAACTCTACGGACAAGGACATGTGGAAAGCAACTGAGTTCTCTTGCAGATAGCCAACAAGAGGTCTTCAGCCAAGAGTCATGTGTTATGGGTTAAATTGTGTCTTCCCCCACCCCCACAAAAGATTAGTTGGAGTCTTAACTTAGGTACCACACTACCTAAAAATATGACCTTGTCTAAAATAAAATACCTCTTACGGAGGTAATCAAGTTAGAATAAAGTCGTTAAGATGAGCCCTAATCCAATATGACTGATGTTCTTATAAAAAAGGGAAGAGACATGCACACAGGGAGAACGCTATGTGGAGATGAAGGCAGAGATCAAGACAAGGCAAGCACAACCATCAGACTGCCAACAGACAACGGTGAGCTAGGAGAGAGGAATGGTATAGATTCTCCCCCCAGTTCTCCAAAAGAACCACCCTGCCAACACCTTGATCTTTCACTTCTAGCCTCCAGAACAGAGATGGTACATTTCTGCTGCTCTAAGCCATCAAGTTCCAGCAGCCCTAGGAAAAAAACACAACATGTGAATGAACCACTTTGGAGGCAAATCATCTAGTTCCAGACAAGCTTTTAGATAGATGAGTGCAGCCCTAATCATTATCTTCACCTCTACTTCCTGGGACCACCCTAGCTGGAACTGACTGCTAAGGGGCTGCTGAATTCCTGAGCCACAGAAATTAAGAGATAAGCATCTGCTGTTTTAACTGTTATTATGGACTGTGTCCATAATAACTATGTCCATAATAATAACTGTGTCCCCACCCTATATTCAGATGTTGAAGCCCTAACCCCTCAAGTGACTGTGTTTGGAGACAGAACCTTTAAAAAGGTAATTAAGATTAAATGAGACTGTTAGGAAGGGGCCTTAATCCAATATGATGGATGTGCTTATAAGAAGAGGAAGAAACCGGAGTGCCTGGATGACTTAGTCATTAAGCATCTGCTTTCTGTTCAGATCATGATCCCAGGGTCCTGGGATTGAGCCCCACATCAGGCTCCCTACTCAGCGGGAAGCCTGCTTTTTCCCTCTCCCACTGCCCCTGGTTGTGTTCCCTCTCTCACTGTCTCTCCATCTGTCAAAGAAATAAATAAAATCTTTAAAAAAGAAGAAGAGGAGGAGGAGGAATAAACACCAAACAGAGGGAGAGGAGAAACCCACCCTGCTGACATCTTGACCTTGGACTTCCAGCCTCCAGAACTGTGAAAAAATAATTTTCTGTTGTTTAAGCCACTCAACCTATGGTATTTTGTTCTGGAAACCCCAGAAGAATAATACAGCTGGTAAGTTTGGGGATAACTCATCACACAACAATAGATAATAATATACTTTCCCACACCAGCGCCCCCAAACACACACATTTTCCATCTCCATTTATCACCCAAAATTGTCTCAACAGTCTATCCCCAAAGTATGCAAATTAGAAACGTCAGCAACATTTCTTTGAACAGATTTGGTGTTTTGAAACTTGATTTTCTCACAGATTATGGAAAAGGCTCTGTGCTAAATCTGTCAGGTGAGGACCAAGACTTCCCATAATGACCTTTAACCTTTAAGTGAAAGTAGTCAAAGATGACAATTAGCCTAGGTGTGACCCTGTTTGATTTCAGACTATGAGCATGATGCAGATCATAATAGGAGGCTTATACTTCTAACCCAGTGGGAAACTTGTGTCCATTGGAAAGAGCCACTACCTTCTCTCTGCTTTCCTTAGCAGCTTATATATCAGTTACGGATGTTGAATTATATGAAAATGCTAACCCCTCAACCAGCAAACACTTGCTCTTCTAGACTTGTCTTATATTTTTAAATTTGTTACAGTTCCTAGCACAGAGCAAGCACTCAGTAAATGTTTAAAGAATAACTGGGTCCAGAAGAACTGTGCCCTTTAATTCTATCCACAGGCAGTCCTACGCCAAGACTTTCAAAAGGCAGCACTGAGATGTGAACCTTCTCCTGCGGGAGAATTCCTTCTGCAGTCACTCTTGACAAATTGAAAGTCTGGTCTGTTTGATTTCGTTGGCAATCTATTTCCAGCTTCTGATTGTCAGGTAAGCCCCTAACTTAACTTAACTCTTGCCTGACCCTTTCCCATCACAGTAACCATTTTCTGCCTTGAGTTTTCTGAACATAATCCTACAGTCCTATACATTCCCTTTAGACCTCCCTCAAGGGACGGTTCTCTGCCCTTGTACCTGGCCTTAATTATCACCCCACTTACTCCAATCAGCACCCTCAGCCATCTCCCCTATCCAACTCCAGGGCAGCAACCCCCCACAAAAAAAAAATTCAGCAAAGTGTTTAAGGTTGAGAACCTGTATCTTATGACTTGATGGCCTTAAATCTCTTTAGTTCAGGTTCCAGGAATTGTATTCTACTAATGGGGTGGGTATGGGGGGTGAGGGGGGCCTAGTCCTGCACTGTTCTTTTTAAAGATTTTATTTATTTATTTGACAGAGAGAGAGAGAGATCACAAGTAGGCAGAGCAGCAGGCAGAGAGAGAGGGAGAAACAGGCTCCCTGCTGAGCCGAGAGCCCCATGCTGGGCTCAATCCCAGAATCCAGAGATCATGACCTGAGCCAAAGGCAGAGGCTTAACCCACTGAGCCACCCAGGAATCCCATTAAGGTCTATATAATAGATACTATAAGAATCATAGAACTGTGCATGCATGTGGTTGCAAAAATTCGTCTTGAATGTTTTCTTAGCCCAAAACTCCAGACTGTTTTTACCCTTTCCTACTACCAAAGGGAAGTTTAGGATTCTGTTAAGCATCTGAGGGAACCATACTTACTGGAGCCAAAAAGAAGCTGCAGTCTCCAGTAACACCAATATTTCTAGTTACATTTCATACGCAACCCAGATCTATACTTTATTTAGATGTATTTAGAGCTCCTCCAGCTAATTTCTAGAAACATTCAGGGGCAAGGCTTTTTAAAATAGACAATCTCAGAAAGATCCTTAAGGTATTCATGAATTAACTAAGGACACAACTTGCCTTAAGAGTTGCCAAGTACTTTCTCCAGCCAAAAATTTTTAGAGGCTGAGTATTTATATAAAAACTTTGTAACCACTCATAATAAGAGCTAACATTTATTAAGTGTTTTTACAAATGTGAAGGTGCTGTGCCCATGTGCTTAATATGGAGTCTTTGGTTTAATCCTGCTGACCACTCTGTGAGAAAACTCATGCACAAAAAAGTAACTTGTCCAAAGACACGCAGGTGTAAACCATCAGATGGGATTTACTAACACCAGAAATACCCTTCTGGTATATAGCTGCCAGCATAAAGATTCCACTGGGTTATCTCAACCTTTTGTTGCCAGGACCATGGTAAGGATAGAAGTGACTACTGGACTAATCTATTTCTGTCTAGAAGAGAGCCCTCTGACAATATGTCAAAACTCATCCAGGATGTATTCAATAAATGTTTACTGAATGAATGAAGCCAGGTTAAAATTTGTTAAAAATAAGTAACTCTCTCATATATCTATGTAGGAATAAAAGAGAGGGGCTGTCTCAAAATCTTCTCCCATTGTGAGCTCACAGGGAAAACTGTGTTAGTGACCCCGAGAGATTAATCTAAGTCCTACATCTAACTGATGTCCATAATGAATAGTCAGAAAATCCAAGGGGAGGAAACAGTAAAATTTGAGGAGACCCTCAGAGTGATTCTTCCAAAATTTGTTTCAACACTCCCCTCCTCATTCTAAAATGTTCAGATCTTGGACAAAGTATCGTTGCAAATCATCTGGGTCGCCTGGGTGACTTCCTGGGATAGTGCTATAGGTATTTTCGGAAAGGTCAGTATGAAACACAGCAGTGTTTTATGGGGTGAGACGCACCAGCTCCTTCGCCAGAAGACTCCAGGTAAGCACAAGCTGCACGGAATTGGCCTAGCAGACCAAACGCAGTTCAGGAAGCCTGCTGCAATAGACGAAAGCAGCCACCAGATGGCACTCAAGGATTAGGCTCGGGAGACTTCCGGGGCACGCCCCTCTCCTTCCCCCCCCACCCCCCCACCCCCCCACCCCGCCCCCGGCAACTAGCTCTTCGGCGAGGTCTCAGGCCGGCGTCCACGCCAACCCGACCTCTCTTGCGGTGACTCCCAGCTGCGAGGTCAAGAGTCGGGCCCGCTTTGAACGGACTCAGGCTCTGGCCTGCAAAAGCCTCGCGGCCGGCCATCACCCTGCTCGCCCTGCGCGGTGGACGTTCACCCGCGGTGGGGAGGGGCGCAGGGCTGGCGGTCATAGGCTGAGGCGCGGGGCGGGAGCCGGCGAGACAGGCCCCCAGCGAGGCGGGACCTGCACCGCCCCCCGCCCGGGGGGCCGCCCGAGGGTGCGGGGTGCGGGCCGCGAGTGCGAGCGACGCTGCGTCTGCGGAGCCCCGTGCCGGTGTGCCTGCAGCCCCGGGGCCGCTCGGGACCCAGACGCGGCGCGCAGCCTCCAGCCGGGGCGTTTCGACGGCGGGGTGGGTCCGAGCGAGTGGCGTTCCCAGAGTTCGGAGGCACGACCGGACGCCGCTATTTCGTTTTTGTAGTTTTCCGCTAGTGTCAGAGACATGAATTACTCACGGTTCCTCACCGCCACGAGCGCAGCGAGAACGCCCTCTGCCATCCGAGTCGCGAGTGAGTCCTGCGCCGGCGCCCCTCCTCCGGGGGTGGGGGGTTCTCGCGGAGCCTCCAGCGGCGGTGCCCTCCCGCGCACCTGAAACAGGGACGCACTTTGTTCTCTGAGAACTGGGTGGGAGCAGAAGGCGGGGGATCGGGTATCTCTGCGCGAGGGTAGCCGGAGCAGCATCGGAGACACGGGCTGTTGGAGGACCCCTCCTGGGAAGAGAGGGGGTGCCCTCTAGAAAGCCTCTTCCTGCAGGGTGAGTGGGTGTTAGGCACCATGGGCAGATGTGGCGGCGTGGAGCGGGCCTGGGAAACCTAAGAGCAGCGAGAAAGGCCTGAAGCCGGGTGCGCAGGTGGGCACTAAACGGAAGAGAGGAGGGTTTTCTGTCGCTGCTTAACTTTGCTTAACTTGCTCGTTGCTCTGCCCTAGTTGGGCATCTCCATTCTTTTGTTCCTCCGCCAGTGAGGTAGGTGCAGAAAAAAGTAACTTGATGTGTTTATTTTAGACTAGTATTTTAAAATAGAATTTCTTAAAGTAGAAATTGTTCAGCTTTACAGTTTCGTTGATCATAATGCAAGATATTGAGCTACCTCTGTTTATGAAAGTCTTCAGTGAAAGTGTTTCCTCTTCTCTTCTGTGTGTATTACAGCTGAGATACGGATAAAGGCACCGAAATCAGTCATCTCCTTGGCTACTGGATCACCAAACTCCAACACGTTCCCTTTTAAGACTGCTGTTATCACCATAAAAAATGGAAAGCCCATCCAATTTGATGAAGAGATGATGAAGAGGGCACTTCAGTATTCTCAAAGTGCTGGGTAGTTATCAAAAGATAACATAATTTTGTTGGTTCATTTTCACGAGCAACATTCTAAGGCCCCCTGATAAAGTAACGTGTCATTTTTAACTGGGTATTCCACAGGTAGGAAGGTTTGGGGCAGCGTTTTCAAAGATTAATTAAGAGCAACAGGTTTATTAAATGCTTCCTCCTCAGTGACTGCTTGACTTTAAATAATGGGGAGACTCAGAGAAGGCTTGTCAAAGGAAATACCATTGGAGCTGAGACTGGGAAAAAAATTGAGATTGCTAAGGGAAGAGAAGCAGGTTAGGAGAAAAGAAAAGGACAATCCAGGAAGCAGCAGTTCTGGGAGAAATTTTGTAATTATTGTGTTCCCTTAATAGTTGCAGACCCCTTATGCAAAAATATTGCCCTCTGTTCAGATGTCTTTAATATTTTCTAAGATTTTATTTATTTGAGAGAGAGGGAGAAAGAAAACAAGTGGGAGGAGGGGCCGAGGGAGAAGGAGAGCCAACTACCCACTGAGCAGAGCCCAACCTGGGCTGGATCCCAGGACCCCAGGATCAGGACCTGAGCTGAAGGCAGATGCTAACCAACTGAGCCACCCGGGTGTCCCCAGATGTCTTTAATTTCTTAAAAGCAAGCTGAAACACATGCTTTATGACTTTCCTTAGCTGATCTTCTTCCAATGATAAAGGGTAATGTATGGAGTGCCTACAAATTAAATTATACTTTATTAAAGTCTTCTTTGTTCTGTGAAAGAAAAGTATATTGAAATATAACACATTATTTATATATGAATTATATGTAATATGTACAATAGGCCTTTCTTTCCATGATACAAAGATCTTGAGACTGAACTTCTAGGTAGCCTAGGGAAATTTTCCTAAAACAAAGAATAGATTATGCAGTGAGTACTCTAATGTACAAGAAAGAGAAGAGGCTTTGTAATAAGATAGATGTAGATTCATATCTCAGCTCATTTAATCTGAGCTGGTTGACTTTATGTGAATTTCTTAATCTCTAAATCTGTTGCCTTGTCTTTTAAATAGCGTTATTAATATTGGCAAAAAGCATTTGAGGATTTTTAAATTGAATGAATAAAGTTCCTGGCATAAAGCTACCATTTAATTCTTGACTATAATTATTATGTTTTTTAATACTATAAACTTAAAAGTACGTTTTATGCTTTAGAATCCCAGAGCTGTTGTCCTGGCTAAAACAGTTACAAGTAAAATTACATAATCCTCCCACCATCAATTATCCAAGCAGTCAAGGACAGATGGACATATGCATAACAGCTGGCAGCCAAGATGGTCTTTGCAAGGTAAGACTGAAAGGAAAGGGAACCCCACGTTAAGAATCAAATATATTCATAAATAGAGTCATTTCTCACCTAAACATAGAGGGTCATGTTTAATGAGTTACTGGTAGTCTATCTTGTCTTTATGTAGAGTTTTAAGGGGAACTTAAAGACATTCACCAACCGGATTTTTCTTAAGTGTAGATCATGTGGTTAATGCCCCAGAACTATGAGTCATTAAAACAAGATTTGCATTAAGGAAGTACTCAAGTCCTACCAGAAGATTAATGAGCACCGCTTAATGTCATCTGGCTCAGAGATTCAGGTTACATTTTGATTTATGTAGTTATGAAGTTTCACTAGGATTTTTTAAAAAATTTTTAGAAGGTGTGTCCTGATACTCCTGAGAGGAAATGTTATTCCTTTGCCTGCCTGCTTAGTTCAACACCTGTGCTCACCACTGCTTACATCTGGTCTCCTCGGATGTGCTTTTGTAGATCTAGGTCTGTGTCTGTCCCTGACTTCTCTCGAGGTTAGTTCTCCTGTTATCGCCACACCTCCCCCCAACCTCCCCAGTTCCCTTTCTCTCTCTTATTCCATCTGCCTCTCTCCTGGGTTCCAGCAAGCCCACAGATGTATAACCACCCCTGGGGAGTTTTCACAAGAGACTGTATCAGTGGTTCTCAGTCTCTTCTGTTTCTTTTTTCTTTTCCTTTTCATGAATAATTAGTCCCAGTTAAAGATTCTCTATATTCAGTCTTCACAGCTAGACTAAAAAGGACTCTTATTTATGTTAAACCAGAGTAGCTTTGTTTTTCTTTTTAGGAAAATGTAAAAGCTGCAATCTAGTTAGCTTTAGTGAATTTTAAATTATTTTTACAGAATAATGTGTTGAAGTAATAAGAATATAATTTTTCCTCCCTCTTTTTGTATTTAATTGGGGAAAGGGGGGGAATTAGCTACTGTTTGAGTGTTTGCTTGAAGACAAACATCCGTGATTCTATAGATTAATACGAAAAAAAGTTCTTTTTAATTAAATTATTTTTTAAAAAGTATAACTATGAACTTTTCTCTCAGAACGATGCTCAAGATGATTTTTTCATTATCTGCTGCAACATCTGTCATAACACAAAGGAAGATAGCATAGATGGCCAGAAACACCAATAACTCATTTACTTACAGACGTGCTTATTACAGAGGCCTTCAAGGGAATCTGGTCTACTATTCCTTCCACTTTGTTCTCTAAGATAGATGTTATGTTAGGCACCTGTGTCTCTGTCTACCTCTATTAAACAGTGCTACCAGATAATAAACAGTCCTTCTTTTCATTTAGAATATTTGACATTTTCATGTTCCCCAACTGACATGGAAAATATATGTGATTAGACTTTCATTTGATTTACTGACAATACACATGCCACCCAAGTAATTTGTTTGGTCCTAGGATGTCCTCTAAAGCCTGAATCACTTAGAAACATTTCGGAGGAGGATGCTGTTTGTCATAAAATGCCAAAAGCTCATGAGGAAAAGGTGAAGGGAACTTTATAGACCAAATTGGAAGCAAAAGCCCGAATATCTATCTCAGTTGATGCCCATACTGTTGTCATGAGATGCAGGTTGTTAAAATGATAGGAAGGAGAGGCTTGAACTGAAGATTGTGACACACCACAAGGAAAGAAAAGATGATGCCATCAATTATGTAAGATTTCATTATAATGGACCCCCCGTTTGATTGAGGAGAGAAGTATCTATGGTCTAGATCATCTTGTCTGCAAAATCTCTTAAGATTTGTGGAACCTGTCTTATCTAACCTCTAAATATGTTTCACATTGTTGATCTTCTCTTCTGAAACACTCTTCTCTGCTTCTCCCAATACCTCATTGGCCCAGTTTGCCCTGCCCTTGCAGTGTCCTCCCCCTCTGCACATCCATCATTTATCAGAGTTCCTCAAGGCTCCATCCTCAAAACTCTTCTCCCCTGAACCCATGAACTCTCCCTGGGTGTCTCCATTCACACCCATGTGCTTGATCCTATGCTAGTAACTTCCAAGCTCCTTCCAAATCCATGTGTCCCATCTGTCTACCTGGTGCCATGACAGAATGTTTTAAAGGCATCTCAAACCAAAACACCCTCCTCACCTTGTCCCTCTCTCTGAGAGTTTGTGGTTCTGTTTTTCAGTAAACAGCATCATTCCCTCATCTGTCTAGCTCTGTGGCCAGAAGTCTAGGAGTCATTCTTCGTGCCTCCTCTTCGTCACTCCCCTGTAATCCGTAATTGTGTTCTGTTGGTTTGGATTTCCTAAGTATTTCTCAGTTCTCCTCTCCAGTTCCATCATCACTGTCTGTCAGGCTATATACCCATATCTCTCCCCAAAATTGCAGCAGGAGGGTCCCAGATAATCCTCAGGCTTCCCTAGACTTTACACATACATTCCCACTCACCTTTCATTCTTTCATAATGAAGCCAGAATGAGCTTCCCAACAGGAATATCTGATAATCTGATTCCCCCTTCCCAGCCTCTACCTGATATTCTTACTCGCCTCATGCGGCTTAAACGTCTGCCTGGTGTCTCTCTGCCTACTTCTGTCTGATCTCACTCTACCCTCCTCTTTACATTTCCTCTTCAAGCCACTGAATTCTTTCAGTTTCTCAAAATGTACCTATTGTGATCCTCTGTACCAACTCATCACTTCTCAAGGAAGCCTTCCCGGATCCCCCGAAGTCCCCAAATGCCCAACCCCTCCTACAATGAGCCCTTAAAACCTCTGCATCTATACTTAACAGCACTTGTCATTGTTTTTAAATATACACTTAATTGATTAATTATTTGGTTAGTGTCTAGCTTTCCCATTGGACGAGTAGCTCCATGAGGATAAGAACCATGTTGCTAAGCTCATCATTTTGTCTCCATACCATACACAGGCTTGACTTACAGTAAATATTCAATGCATTTTCAAAGAAGGAATAAAAGAAATATATGAATTTTACGAGCCAAACCAGTTATCTTACCCTAGAACAGAGTTTGAGAAACTGTGGCTTGAGAGCCAAATCCAGCCCTCATCTGACTTTATAAATAGAGATTTATGGGAACTCAGCCACACCTATTGGTTTGTATATTGTCTTTCTCAGCCTTCTCACTCTAGAGGCAGAGATAAATAGTTGCAATGGAGATATTATGGCCCACAGAATATGTACCATCTGGTACTTCACTGAAAATTTGCCAATTCCTACTGTAGAATCCTAGAATCCTCAAACTGAATAAGGGATCTAAGAATGGAAACAATACTATCCAAACTAACCTATGCTTCTTTTGTTAGGTGTTTGAAATGATCATTAATCCTGGAGATAATGTCCTCCTAAATGAACCTGTTTATTCAGGAACACTTCAAGCTGTGAGTACACATTTTTATAAAATGCAGCTCTCTTTTAATAAATAAAACATTACACCTTTAAAATTCTCTGTCTGTGGAAAAATAAAATAGTATCTTCCATCTGTAAATAGGAGAATCTTAAATGATGTTTGCAAAATATGTTAAATATACCCTCTGCTTTATACATTTCTTTTTATAAAATCTAAAAGTGTAGGTGTTGAAATTAAGCTGTGCGAAATCACATCCAGCTTTCTTAATATTTCATGTGACATGCAACTTCATTTACAAAAACTTAACTTTTTCTTTACTTTTGTTACCATACGTCTAAGTATAGTCATGTTATATGTCAATTTAATATAATTGTAAGCCAATATGGTGTAACTAGGACTTTCCACTCCAGTGTTAAATTAATGGGACTATAATGTCCAGAAGGAGGAAGCTGGTCATCCAGCTTTGCTTTGCCCTAGTGAGAACACAACACTGACAAGTAGGATGTTCTGGGGCACAGTACTTTAGGGTAGCCATGGACTGATTTGTGCAGGTCCTTAGGTTCATAGGCCTGGAACCAAAGGGAAGCTATTTCAACTCAATATAAGAACTTCCTAGCCATGAGCCTTTACCTGACTCCTGACTCCCTAAGGAAGGAAAGCACTACCCATCACTTCAGGTGCCCAGAGTTACTCTCAGTTGTCATCTAACACCTAGCTTAAAGTAGAGGGGTAGGGCACCTGGGTAGCTAAGTGGGTTAAGCCTCTGCCTTCGGCTCAGGTCATGATCTCAGGGTCCTGGGATCGAGTCCCGCATCGGGCTCTCTGCTCAGCAGGGAGCCTGCTTCCCTCTCTCTCTGCCTGCCTCCCTGTCTACTTGTGATCTCTCTCTGTCAAATAAATAAATAAAATCTTTAAAAAAAAAAGATAGGGCAGTGAATGAGGTGATCTTTATGCTCTGCTGATTCTAACTTCACAGATTCTCTTTTTTTGTCAAGTTTAATATTATCTTTTTTTTAATTTTTAATTTTATTTATTTTTATTTTATTGTTTATTTTATTGTTTTTTTTAATTTATTTTTTATTTATTTTCAGCATAACAGTATTCATTATTTTTGCACCACACCCAGTGCTCCATGCAATCCGTGCCCTCTATAATACCCACCACCTGGTACCCCAACCTCCCACCCCCCGCCCCTTCAAAACCCTCAGATTGTTTTTCAGAGTCCATAGTCTCTCGTGATTCACCTCCCCTTCCAATTTCCCCCAACTCCCTTCTCCTCTCTAACTCCCCTTGTCCTCCATGCTATTTGTTATGCTCCACAAATAAGTGAAACCATATGATAATTGACTCTCTCTGCTTGACTTATTTCACTCAGCATAATCTCTTCCAGTCCCGTCCATGTTGCTACAAAAGTTAGGTATTCATACTTGCTGATGGAGGCATAATACTCCATAGTGTATATGGACCACATCTTCCTTAACCATTCGTCCATTGAAGGGCATCTTGGTTCTTTCCACAGTTTGGCAACCGTGGCCATTGCTGCTATAAACATTGGGGTACAGATGGCCCTTCTTTTCACTGCCTCTGTATCTTTGGGGTAAATACCCAGTAGTACAATTGCAGGGTCACAGGGGAGCTCTATTTTTAATTTCTTGAGGAATCTCCACACTGTTCTCCAAAGAGGCTGCACCAACTTGCGTTCCCACCAACAGTGGAAGAGGGTTCCCCTTTCTCCACATCCTCTCCAACACACGTTGTTTCCTATCTTGCTAATTTTGGCCATTCTAACTGGTGTAAGGTGATATCTCAATGTGGTTTTAATTTGAATCTCCCTGATGGCTAGTGATGATGAACATTTTTTCATGTGTCTGATAGCCATTTGTATGTCTTGATTGGAGAAGTGTTGTTCATATCTTCTGTCCATTTTTTGATATGATTGTCTGTTTAGTGTGTGTTGAGTTTGAGGAGTTCTTTATAGATCCTGGATATCAACCTTTTGTCTGTACTATCATTTGCAAATATCTTCTCCCATTCCGTGGATTGCCTCTTTGTTTTGTTGACTGTTTCCTTTGCTGTGCAGAAGCTTTTGATTTTGATGAAGTCCCAAAAGTTTATTTTCGCTTTTGTTTCCTTTGCCTTTGGAGACATATCTTGAAAGAAGTTGCTGTGGCTGATATCGAAGAGATTACTGCCTATGTTCTCCTCCAGGATTCTGATGGATTCCTGTCTCACATTGAGGTCTTTTATCCATTTTGAGTTTATCTTTGTATACAGTGTAAGAGAATGGTCGAGTTTCATTCTTCTACATATAGCTGTCCAGTTTTCCCAGCACCATTTATTGAAGAGACTGTCTTTTTTCACTGTATATTTTTTCCCGTTTTGTCGAAGATTAATTGACCATAGAGTTGAGGGTCCGTATCTGGGCTCTATACTCTGTTCCACTGGTCTACTCCACCCCCAAACTACTAGAACGCATACAGCAATTCAGCAACATGGCAAGATACAAAGTCAATGTACAGAAATCACTGGCTTTCTTATACACTAACAATGAAAATACAGAAAGGGAAATTAGAGAATCGATTCCATTTACTATAGCACCAAGAACCATAAGATACCTGGGAATAAACCTAACCAAAGAGGTAAAGGATCTGTATTTGAGGAACTACAGAACACTCATGAAAGAAATTGAAGAAGACACAAAAAGATGGAAGACCATTCCATGCTCTTGGATCAGAAGAATAAACATTGTTAAAATGTCTATACTGCCTAGAGCAATCTATACTTTTAATGCCATTCCGATCAAAATTCCACCGGTATTTTTCAAAG
This sequence comes from Mustela erminea, assembly GCF_009829155.1. NCBI lineage: Eukaryota > Metazoa > Chordata > Mammalia > Carnivora > Mustelidae > Mustela > Mustela erminea. The sequence continues at coordinate 6,651,630 of NC_045615.1, read as the reverse complement.
AGCTGGAGCAAATAATCCAAAAATTTGTATGGAATCAGAAGAGACCCCGAATCGCTAAGGAAATGTTGAAAAACAAAAATAAAATGGGGGGCATCACGCTGCCTGATTTCAAGCTTTACTACAAAGCTGTGATCACCAAGACAGCATGGTACTGGCGTAAGTTTAATATTATCTTAAACAATTAATAATAGAAAGCTATTAGCTAGTCTTAATGAAAGGCAGATTTTCTCAAAACTCCTAAGGAGAGATGAAATTGATACTATAAAAAAATGCTTTTCCAAGTGAACAATCCAAAAAGGAAATTAAGAAAACAATTCCATTTATAATAGCAGCCAAAAGAATAAAATATCTGAGATTAAATCTAAGAAAGGAGGTAAAAGAGTTGTACATTAAAAACTATAAAACACTGATCAAGGAAATTGAAGAAGACCCAAATAAATGGGAAAACATCACCTGTCCATCAATTGGAATACTTAATATTGTTTAGATATCAATACTACCAAAGCAAACTATAGATTCAAAACAGTCCCTATCAAATTCCAGTAGACTTTTTTGCAGAAATAGAAAAGCCAGTTGTCAAATTCATATGGGACTGGAAGGAATCCAAATAGCCAAAACAGTCTTGAAAAAGAACAACAAAGTTGGAGGACTCCCACTTCCTAATTTCAAAGCCAGCTTCAAAGCTCTACTGATCAAAACAGTGTGGTACTTGTACAAGGACAGACATATAGACCAGTGCAATAGAATTGAGAGTCCAGAAATAAACCCACACATCCGTGGTCATTTTATTTCGACAAGGGTACCAGAACTATTCAATACAGAAAAAGTAATCTCCTCAACATAAGGTTCTGGGACAACTGGATTTTCACATGCAAAAGAAAGAAATTAGGCCTTTGGACCATATAAAAGTTTAACTCAAAATGGATCAAAGACCTGAATGTAAGAGCTAAGACTATAAAAGCTTAGAGGAAAACATAAAGGCAAATCTTCCTGACCTTGGATATGGCACTAAATTCTTAGATATGGCACCAAAAACACAGGCAAAAAGAACAAAAAATAGATATTGGACTTCATCAAAAATTAAAAACTTGTGTGCCCTGAAGGACATTATGAAGAAAGTGAAAAGACATCCTACAGAATGGGAGAGAATACTTGCAAGTCATATATCTGGTAAGGATTTAATATCCAGAATATATAAAGACCTTCTACAACTCAATAACAATAACAACAATAAAAGAACCTATTTTAAAAGTGGGCAAAAGTCTTGAATAGACATGTCTTCAGAGAAGATATTCAGGTTGCCAGTGAGCACAGAAAAGATGCTCAACATCATCATTAGTCATTAGAGAAATGCAAATCAAAAACACAGTGAGATACTGCCTTAAATCTACTAGTATAGCTACTTCTTTTATGTAACGTAACAAGTGTTACTGAATCTGGTGTTGCTGGTGGAAATGTAAAGTGGTACATCCACAGTGGAAAAACAGTTTGTCAGTTCCTCAAAATATTAAACTTAGAATTACCATCTGACTCACTAGTTCAACTCCAAGTATATACCCAAAAAGAATTGAGAATTGGAGCTCAAACAGATAATTGTACACAAATGTCCATTGCTGCATTATTCATAATAGCCAAAAGGTAGGAGCAACTCAAATGTACATCAACAGGTGAGTGAATAAATAAACTGTGGCATATACATATGATGGAATATTATTCAGCCATGAAAAGGAACAAAGTCTTAACACACACTTCAACATGGGTGAACTTTGAAAACATTACACCAACTGAAAGCAGCCAGACACAATACAACAAATAATGTATTACTCCATGTATTTGTTTCTTAAATCTAAAATAGGCAGAGTCACAGAGACAGTAAGTTAGAGGTTACTGGGGCCCAGAGACAGGGGGAAAAGAGGAGTTACTGCTTAACGGGTTTCTCTTTGGTGAAGAGAAGTTTCGGAAGTCAGTAGTGCACTGATGCACATATTGTGAATGTGATTAATGTCATGAACTGTACACTTAAAAATGTCAAAATTTGAAGGGCGCCTGGGTGGCTCAGTTGATGAAGTGTCTGCCTTTGGTCATGATCCTGGGATCCTGGGATCAAGCCCTGTGTGGGGCTTCCTGCTCAGCACTCAGCAGGGAGTCTACTTCTCCCGCCCTCTCTCCCCCTAACCCATGCTCTCTCTTGCTCTCTCTCAAGTAAAGTCTTTTAAGAAGAAAGCAAAATTTTTGTCATATCTATTTGCCACAATAAAAAACTAAAGTAAAATAATTGCTTCTTCTTAATGATTGGATACTAATTTCAATCTGATACTAACTACTTTACTAAACTCTTTATGTAATGTCTATGAATCTGAAACCAGTGTCTGTGTGATCAGCATCACGCATGCACGCACAGACGTTTCCACATACCCAGACAGAAACTGTGTGCCAGGCTATGAGGAGATTTGCTAGTAAGGAAAATGTGTTTATTTCATGGCCCAATATTACTTTGTTTAATCATGGTAGATGTGTTTCCTCAGCCTAAGAACTTTTACCTTTGTCATAAAGTTGTATGGATTATTCCCACTTAGTACATATTTCCACATTTGACTGCTAAAAGAGTGTCTGCTTACCTTTGAAAAATTTTTCTTCTGAGAACCTCACTCAAATTATTCTTTCTAAAGTTCCATTTTTTTTCTTTATGTTCATCCAAGAATAAGATTCCACAAGATTTTTATAAAATTATGTCTATAAGCAAGGCCACTCTTTGTGATTTCAGGCTTAGCCTTTGGTAAATACAAAATACTTCCATACACCTTGGTAAGCTGCTGCCCTGTTCCCCTCTGTGCCCATCACCACCCTGGCTTCCCTGGCCCCACTCCTAAGACCACCCAGAACTTCCCATGATACGGAATTAATGCAGGGGACCCCAGGACTCTTTTCCGGTCAGGTACTGTTTCTGATGTGCCTGTGCTGTATCACCTGTTAAATATTTTGAATATCACCTCTGCTTATAAGTATTTTAGGTATTAACATAAAAGATGCTTTCTATGTTCAACATTGTCCAAAAAAAATTGTTAATACACATCTCTTTTGGAACCAGTTCTGATCATAATTCTAATGAAAATTCAGTCAGAGGCTAGGTTATGCACTGTAACAAACCACCCCAGTCTCCATGGCTTATGGCTAGAAAGTTTCTTTCTCCCACATACTACATATCGACCAAAAGGCAGCTGCTGCTCTCTTCCACGACAGACATCTCCATACCAAGCCCCAGGCTGATAGAAGCAACCTCTGTCTGGAGCATTGCTGGTCTTAGAGCAAAGGGAAAAGGGAACAGAACCAAAAGCTGGATTTTAAAACTTCTGCTTGGACGAAACACACATCCCTTCGGCTTACAATTTACTGGCCAAAGCGAGACATATGGCCAATCCTGACCTATGAGCAAGGAAGTATGGGAACTGACGGGGGATATTTTTGAACGATAATGGAATCTACCCCAGGGCAACAATGAAATGAGACTAGACCACCTCAAGCCTTTGAGTGTAGAGATGACTGCAGGTTTATACATTAAAGGGTATAAATGGTAACATCCTTGGTTAGTAGAAGAACCAGTGACACACTCTGTAATCATGTCTGAATCTTGGTCTTTTTATTTGTGCTCAACAGCTGAAGCCACTGGGCTGCAACATCATTAATGTCGCCAGTGATGAATATGGGATGATTCCGGCCTCCCTCAAAGAAGTCCTTTCCAAATGGAAACCAGAGGAGTCAAAGAACCCTAAAAAAAACACCCCCAAATGTCTTTACATTGTCCCAAATGGCAACAACCCTACTGGAAACTCATTAACAAGTAACCGCAAGAAGGAAATCTATGAGGTATTTTAAAAAAATATGTTCTGTGGGTATGTCCTTGTTTATTTTTGACCTTTGAGAAGAGTACTGTGCAAGTTCCATTTCTTATTTTTTATTATTACAAGGAAGATAATTTTTAATATAAAAAGAAGTCATCTATGCCCAAGGGTCCTAATAAATTGGAACACAAGAAATTACTCCATCCTTGGTTAACTGTGAGATTTTTTTCCCTTAATTGATATTTTCATAAAAAAGAAATGGCATTTTTGACCTACTGTTAAATTTTATGAGTTTATGTAATCAAACCCCAAGTTTGATTTTCATTATTTTATTTTTATGTTTTCATCCTCTCTCTTCTCTTTCCTACTCCTTAGCATTTTAGGTTACAAAGAAATTCTTTAAAAATAAGAGGCATGCTCTTTTGTCAAATATCTTTTAGGTATGTGACTATGATGTCTAACTTTTCATAGCAAACATTTTTTTAAAATATCAAACACATACCTAACAGTACAAAAATCTTTGAAAAATAAGAGAAATGTGCCTTTAGTAAATTCTCTTTTATGTACCTTACTGTGCTCCCTAGACTTTTGCTACTAATAGCTTTTTAATATAAGTACCAAAGATATATTAAACTATATAGAATGTGCAGTAGAATCATAAAGGAAGATTTCAAATAGCTTCTTCCACTCATTTTTGTGTGTCTGTGTGTGTCAAAGTGTTGTCTTATTTTTCACATTCCAGAGTTCTGTCCTGCGTTCTCCTCTTATTTGCATACTACCCCCAGATAGTCTCATCCGTTTCTGTGGCTATAAATTCCATTCTAAATAATAGGAATGCCTTTCCCCTGAACTCCAACTTCTCCATCCAGCTTCTGTTTCCAATATCCACCATGAATGTCTAATAGATATTTCCAACCTACCATGAACAAATAGAACTCTCGATTTAGTCCAGCCGCACCCAATTCCAATCCCAACCCCTCACATTCCCCATCTCTGTAAATAGTGCCTCTATGAACAGTGACCCTTTACTCCTCTCTTTCTCTTCTCTTCCCCCCACCACCCCCTACATCTAATCCATCTTGTGGACTCCACTACCGAATGGATCCAAATCCACCTGTTTCTCTCTTTTTGCCCTTACTACCATGGTCTTCCCAACCACCACCTTCCTTCACTGGGCTATGAGGATAGTTTCCTCATTGGACCCCGGCTGCACTCCTTTCTCCATCTCCAGCCAGTCATTCTTCACAAGCAGCCAGTCACATCCTTCCCCACCCCCCTCAAATATAAAGGTAAAGCCAGTGTTGTGGTCCTGTTTACAGTCCTCTAGTGGATTCCCTTTGCAGTTAAAATAAAACCAAATTCCTTCATCTGCTCCACAAAGCTGTTTGACCTGGTAGTCTAATCTCAGACCCTGTCATCTCTTATTTTATCGTCTTCTTGCTTCAGGCCACTTTGTCCTTCTGAGCTCTTGTGTTATCTTGTCAGGAAGGGCTTCCCAATGATTCAGACTGAAACAGCTACCCAATCTCTCTCTCTCTCTCTCTCTCTCTCTCTCACACACACACACACACACACACACACACACATCACCCTGTTTATCACCCTTCCCAGCCCCTAAAACCTCCTGTGTAGTATTTCTTCTCTTCATTGTCCATTGGCTTACGTATATTGTCTTTCCCAGAACCCTGAATTTAAGTTCCGTGAGAAGAGCCTTCAGTGAGCGCCTCGTTCATCTCTTTATCTTCATTGTCTAGGACAAAAGGCACTCAGTAGCTTCTTGAATGAATGGATGAGTGAGTGAATGAATGAATGAATACAAAGAATTATGATTCCAAGTGATTTTCAGATTAGATGGTCCTTAAGAATTAAATATACTACCTCAACCTTTTTTAGCTCGCAAGAAAATATGATTTCCTCATCATAGAAGATGATCCTTACTATTTTCTCCAGTTCAGCAAGGTAAGTGATGATGTGAACTTATTTCACGATTAGAAGATAAACATGTAAGTTATTACACTGACTTGAGTTTAGCCTGGTTTTGAAGTAGGAGCTAATCTATCTTTACATTGAAAATAAGTAAAATTATTAATAATTTGCTACCACTCCAATCTTTAGTCTTTCAGTTTTATCATGGAATTAATACTTGTCATGTCTGGTATTACTGCTCTTTCCAGAAACAACTTACCTTTAAAATAGTAGTGCTCTATACCATGCATTTGGTCAAACAGAGTGAGTCAGGGCTGATAGTCTTCTCAAACTCCAGATTCTAGTGCATGGTTTTTTAAACATCATACCAGGGATGTGAAGGAGGTTCCATTTTGGGAACTATAGTCTCTTGGCAGTGGCTTACTGGAATGATGTCTGACAAGGATCTAAAGGAGAAAGATAGCCGTGCTCAGTTAGCAGTGTCCATTCTGCGTTAACCGGCAGAATGCCATGTATTTAGCATCTCTGTCACCGAAGGCCTGGATCTTACCTACAGAATAATGGATTTTTAGGTTCTTTTTCACTATATATGCCACTTTTCATGATCTCTGTCTCCTAATAGACAGCAGTTGTGGCATAGACTCCCACTGATATCTTCAAAATCAGACATTGTCTTCATTTGCTCTCAGGGAGAACATCTGCTTGGATTCAGTGCTCCCTTTAAATCTACTGAAAAAGAACAAAAACACTTGATTTTTCTGTATATTTTGCCAACTATCACATCTACCTACCTACTCCCTACCCTCCACATGACCTGGAACTACTTTGCTGTATGCATCTATTTTTGAAGTAAATACTCAAGTCCATATTGCAGATTGACTACATTTCTCATCTTGTTTTATCTTTCTAGCTGTTCTAAGGATCATCATTCTCTCTTGAAGCAACCCTGAATGCTGCTGGCCCTCTTCATTTTGATCTAATCCAAATGAGTTTTTCTTAAATCCTTCCTCTAAATCTGTTAATCCTGGATCTCAACCTTTGAGTTTAGGAGGGCCTATTTGAGGTTTCCCTAAATTTCTAATAATAACATCTTAAGCAAATGAGTAAACTCTTCTTTGTTTTTGGCAAAAAAGCAGCAAAGCTAAGCAGGTACTCACTAAAAAACGTGCATCTCAGTTTCTTATTCCATTTTAAAGGTTGAGACTAAGGTAACAGAAATGATGGTTGTGTTACTGCTGTTGGAATCTACACCCTCTCCATTCCCTACACAAAATAATTACACAGTCACTTAACAGAGTTCTCAAACAAACAATATGTATTTTTTCCATTTTAAGCCCCGGGCACCAACATTTCTTTCCATGGACGTTGATGGGCGTGTCATCAGAACGGACTCTTTTTCAAAAGTCCTCTCCTCTGGGTAAGGCTTTGTGTCTTAATTTATGGCCAGATCTAAAAAAGACAGACTATACCTGAGTGTCTTTTAGTCCAAATATTTCTCATTTAAGATGCTAGTATTCCTACTTACTTTAAAATATCAGTTTGATTATTAATTTTAATATATGCCTTTTCTTTCTTTATCCATCTGCAATAATCAAAGGTATTTGGGTGTTAATCTAAAGTTGTAGTGGGTCTGGTCAGGTTTTCAGTTCCATATATAAAAGAACACATTTCAAAATACTTGGTCAGACTTGTATTCCATTTTAAATGTACATTTAAATTTGGATTTTAAATAACAAGTAGCTAGTTTTATTAGAATGTTTTAATTGTCTAGGCCCATTTGTCCCCAGGTCACAACTATCTTCCTAATGAAATCAGTAAAGTGACATCTATTAATTGTTAATACAGAATTTGTCTTGTGCCTTTTCTCTTTTTGTGTAGGCTGAGAATAGGGTTTATAACTGGTCCAAAATCCTTGATAGAGAGAGTTGTTTTTCACACACAAGTCTCAACCATGCACCCCAGCACTTTTACACAGGTAAGGACAATGTCAGAAATAGGAGGGTTTGGGTTTCTTTTTCTTTTTTTTTTTTTAAGCAATCAGAATAGAAAATAGATGTTAGCATGTAAGACTGAGTGAAGGTGGCAGGGAGAGAAATCACTGATCCAGAATCTTGTGTTCGATATGGACTGTATTAGAAGATAAAATACCACAGATGTTTACTCTAAAAGGCAGATGAGATGGGGCACCTGGGTGGCTCAGTGGGTTAAAGCCTCTGCCTTCGGCTCAGGTCATGGTCCCAGGGTCCTGGGATGGAGCCCCGCATCAGGCTCTCTGCTCAGTGGGGAGCCTGCTTCCCCCCGACCCTCTGCCTGCCTCTCTGCCTACTTGTGATCTCCGTCTGTCAAATAAATAAATAAACTCTTAAAAAAAAAGAAAGGCAGATGAGAATTTAATTAACCTACCGTTACTTTGTAGCATAAAGATGTCCCCATGTCTTATCAATTTAGGGGTTTTTTCCCATATTTTTTGTGCCTGTTATCAACAAAACTTCACTATCCATCTATAGTATTTAGAACTTCCATTTTATATAGAAAAATCACTGAAAATGTTACACAACACATATCTACTATGTATTTTTTAACAAATTTAGAGAAGCGATATAGTATAGCAACTAATAGTATGGATCTGGAGCTAGACAGTCTAACTTGAATCCAGGTTCTGTCTCTCACTAACTGTGTGACCTTGGGAACGTTCATTTAACCCTTGTGCCTTGGTTTCCTCATCAGTAAAATAGAAATAATAGCCTAATAAGGTTATTACAAAAATTAAATTAAAATGTATTAATATATTACAGTAGTTTCTGCCCATAGCAAGTATTACATAAATATTTATTATTTTATTGTCACTGTTATTAATTAACATTTATTATAAATCACTGTGTAAATCTTGGTTCAGTTTGTTATATTTTCTTGTGGTTTACAGGTAATCAGGAGTGATTTGCTTTTTATATTTGGCAAAAAAAGAAAAAAACAAAAAACATTTAGAGACCAAACCATAACATTTGTTATTGTCTTATCTCTTTTAGCTTCTGATCTCACAGCTTCTACACCAGTGGGGAGAAGAGGGTTTCCTGGTTCATGTAGACAGGTATTGCATGTTAGCTTCCATATTTTACATAGATATTGGCTTCCCTGTATTAATTTTCATTAGGATTATTCCAAAATGAAGGAAAAAATGCAATGGTAAAAATTTTGCCACCAAACAATCAAATAAACATGCTCTATTCATTTTTCAAGCATTCAACATTTTAATCAAGATAGAAAACAAGATTCTTACAGACTGAACTCCAGAGCCTTCTGGTGTCTTCAGTCAGTGAACTAAACACATGCTTTTCATTGTTTCCTTTTCTAGGGTTGCTGATTTCTATATGAACCAGAAGGATGCAATAGTGGCAGCTGCAAACAAATGGTTAAGTGGTGAGTGGAATATCCATCCTGCCCTGTTGATAGACACCAGCACTTTGACGAGTGGGGGGTGAACACTGCATAGTCATTGTTAATAATCTTGGGAGAAGAGAAACAAGAGTGCAGGAGTATTCTTGTCAAGTACTGTCACCCTCAGAAGTAATAGTCTGCAAACCCTGTCACTGTTCTGCCTATCTCTACTTTACCTGTCTGCTACAAAGAATTTGTGGCTGAAAGGGGGGAAAAAAGAACTTTTAGTCTAAAAATCAGCTGGCCATAACTTAAAGCTAAATGATAGCTATACTCAAAGGTTTTAGAGTTACTTCAAATTTTCCCCCAAACAGCAGAGGAATTGTCAAACAATTTTCTAAGACTTTTGTTTTAATAGTATAACCTAAGGCAGTTCTCTCATTATAAATTATTTGCATTCAAATTGTTAGTGTCATTTATCTAATAGTATTTATTGCTAATTTGATTGCAGGGTGATTTAGATTTAATTTTCTATTAATGAATTATGTGTTGGGTGCTTTTTTAAGATTTTATTTATTTATTTGACAGAGAGAGATCACAAGTAGGCCGAGCAGCAAGCAGAGAGAGAGGAGGAAGCAGGCCTCCTACTGAGCAGAGAGCCAATGTGGGGGTTCCATCCCAGGACCCTGAGATCATGACCTGGGCTGAAGGCAGAGGCTTAACCCACTGAGCCACCCAGGCACCCGACGTGGTTTTAATTATATCATTAAAAAAGCTTTTGGTGTGAATAACAGTAAACAAAAAAATCAGTTCCTTATTTCTGTCATATCTTGTTCCTTATAAATTCCTGGTAAATAGAGAATTACCTTTTTAATAAGAGTACTATTCTACCACTTTGTACAGTGGCATTAAAGATCAGGTTCCAGGGGCATCTGGGTGGCTCAGGCAGTTAAGCATCTGCCTTCGGCTCAAGTCATGATCCCAGGGTCCTGGGATAGAACCCCTGTGTCAGGCTCTCTGCTCAGTGGGGAACCTGCTTCTCCCTCTGCCTCTGCCTAATGCTACTCCTGCTGTGCTCCCTGTCTCTCTGTGTCAAATACATAAATAAAATTAAAAAAAAAAAAGAACAGATTCTAATCAAAAGCAAGTTTTAAAATAATTGTCCTTCCTTCTTGGTTTCTTTATCCTAATACCCAGTGAAACATAAAGCCTACAAATACTTCTGGTATGATTGCATTTTAAGTACTTCTTTTCATAATCAACTATATTCTGATAAAAACTCTAATCCATCAGACTTCAAAACTGTTGTATAAATGACAGAGTTTATTGAAGCACTGGAAGAATCTGGAAGGAATCGAAGAATCTTCTCCTATAATTGAAAGAGCTATAGTTGGCTTCAGTATGGTTCTAACTAAGGGAAGTAGACACAGGCCTTAGAATCCTTGCACTACCCTAAGACTGACTAAAATTGGAAATATATACAAGAGTCTCCCTCTCTCCCTTCATCCCAGTCTCTCTCTCTCTCTCTCTCTCTCTCTCTCTCTTTTTAAGATTGTGTGTATTTATTTGATGGAGAAAGAGACAGCTAGAGAGGGAACATAAGCCAGGATAGTGGGAGAGGGAGAAGCAGATTCCCCAATGAGCAGAGAGACAGGTATGGGACTGATTGCTGGACCTGGGCTGAAAGCAGACACTTAACTGACTGAGTCACCCAGTCACCCCTAGTCTCTTATTTTTTAAATAAACTCAGAACTTCAATTCATTAAATTCTATGTTTTAAAAATGATATCCCCAAAGGAACTTTTTTTGGACATACTAGTTGACAGTTACTGCAATTATGCATTAATTGATATATTTGATATCATCTAAAGTGGTTTTAGCATATATTTATTCTCTTTTTTGGTTTGTAGGTTTGGCAGAATGGAATGTTCCTACTGCTGGAATGTTTTTATGGGTTAAAATTAAGGGCATTTCTGATGTAAAACAACTGATTGAAGAAAAAGCCATTAAGAAAGAGGTAAGGGGGGGGATTATACTTCTTTAAAGTGATTTTTCACTTAAAATAAAAATGAAGAGAGATATTTATCATTGCCTTCTATCCCAACCCATAATATTTTAATATCAGATGTTATCTCATATTTATTTATCTTATATTTCTAATATTATTATCTCATTGTTAAAATAAAAATAGATTTTTGAGTTATATCATTCTTCTTCTGGTCTACATTAATGGAAATACAGTCATTCATCTCAGCTACCAGTTAGTTTAATGGCTAAGAGCAGAGGGTTTTTTCCTCTGATTTAAGTAAGTAAAGCATGCTAGCAAACTTGGAAAATTCATGACAGTATAATGAAAAATGTTTAAGTAGCCCATTATTTCACCACCCCAATTTTGTGGCCATTGTGGTATATTTTCCTTGAAGAGCTTGTCTATATGTAGTATTTTGGCTGTGCAGTTATTTTCCGTGGTTAAAATTACACAGAAAAGTTTGTATCCTGTTATTTTCACCTAAAATTGGGCTGTAAGGATTTCTTCTAGGCTTTTCGTTCTCTCCTTTTGTACTTAAATCTACTTAGTTATTCAGAGGCATTAACTAGTATGGAAAATCTAAATATTTTCCCATGTAGCTGTCCAATTTACCTAACAGAGTATCCTTTCTCCATGAAATAATGCTTCTGTCATGTTTGCCAGTCTTTTGTAAACTAAGATATGTTTCCCTTTTGTTTTGAAGCAGTAAGTACAAGCGAGCAGGTTGTGTTGGCACTGGCACAGGACCGTGCTAGTGCATAAGAGATGAGGTAGTGTGGATGCTAGAAAATTGATGTCTAGAGGTCAGACCTGGGACAGGCCTGGGAGCTGACTACCTGGACTTCAAGTCATACATCCTCTCTAACCATCTTACTTGAGGGCAAGACTCCTGCTTTACTCATTGTTCTAATCCTACTAATTCTACACAGTAGGTACTCTGTAAATACTGACTTATTTCAAAGAAATACATTTTAGCATCATAAATCAGTTTCATGTTTTCTTTGCTTTTCTGTCAATGCCATTATCATCAGGATCATTTGGTAAGTGGCTATTTGTATGTATCTCTGAGGTAGGTGCTAAGGACACAGAACTCAGACTTTCTCATCATTTTTTCAGTGTTCTCCATATGTCCCATATATCCTGCTGCATTTACCTTTACTTTTTCTAAATAATCTTCAACCTTACAGCTACAACCTCAGCCCAATTCTGGTCATCTTACAAGGAGATTTTCACTATTCCCCCCTTCTCTTACAACTCCTTGCTTGTAATATACACCCCAGTATTTTCCACTATATTGAGAGAAATGATGATTTTCTTTTCTTTTCTTTTCTTTTTTTTTAAGATTTTATCCATTTGACGGAGAGAGAGAAATCACAAGTAGGCAGAGAGGCAGGCAAGAGAGAGAGGGGAGGAAGCAGGCTCCCTGCGGAGCAGAGAGCCCCACCCGGGGCTCGATCCCAAGACCCTGGGATCATGATCTGAGCCGAAGGCAGAGGCTTTAAACCACTGAGCCACCCAGGCGCCCCGAAATGATGATTTTCATTTGATTATTAATCAAGACAGAAATCTATCATCTGCCTTGAAATCTCTTCCCCAGAATGCCCCAAACCATTTCACTCCTGAGTCACCTTACTCTAGTAGACAGTGTGCAGATGGACACTACGTAACAACAGTGAATGCAGTGAATGCTCTCAGAGCTGGTGATTGTACTATGTAATAATCTCAAAGACCTACCACACCTGAAGTTTATTTCTGACTCACATAAAACTTTCAAAGATGTGATCTTCAGCCACCCCTGTTCCAACAAGCAATTTAGAGACTCTGGTTCTTTCCTTCTCACTGCTCTTCAGTCTTCAATGCATGGATTCCACAATGACTGTAAAATGGAAAGAGTGTGATGGATCACACGGGGGACTATTTCGCTGGGCAAGGCCTAGAAGTGGCATGCATCACTTCACATCCATGGGATAGGATTCGATCATGTGGCCATACATAACAAGAAACAATCTGAGCAACAGAATATATTTGTGCACCAGGAAACATAGGGAATGGAGTTCGCATTTGGTGAGCCACGTGCCACTGTGCTCACGTCACGAATACCAGTTGTTCCCACTACTGTCTTGACATACGTCACATTTTTAGTTCATTCACTCTATAAATTGAAATTTTTACCTCCTTTCAGTTCTTCAGCTGAAGAACCAATTTTCTTCCCATCTCAAGGCCATTACACTCTCCTCTCCCTAAAATACTCTTTACCCACTTTTTGTTCTGCCAACACCTACTTACCATCCAAGTCCCTGCTTAAAAGCCACTTCCAAATTTGATAACTTAAAAATGGCCTCTCATTGTTTGAATTTATGTTACTTTCCTAGTTGGTTTACCATTTATTCATGTTTATTACCATTTCTGTTTCTTTTATAAGCTGTTTTTTGCCCATCAAAGCTAGAATTTTAGTGTTTTATTCTTTAGATTCTTTATTTAGTGTTATATTCTTTAGATGGAGAAGAGGGAGCATTTGCCGTATTTACTGTAAACATTTTTCCAGATTCTTTGCTTTTGTATAGTTTTGTTTCATTAGGACATACAGACTTTTTACATAAAATGATTTTTCTCATGATTTTTTAAATTGTTTTTAAATGTAAAAAGTCTTTCCCCTCTCTGAGATTGGATCTACCTATATATTCTTCGAGTAATTCACTTATTTTCCATTAATTCTCTTAGATATTAATGCTTCCTGGAAATATTTTCTACGTTGATAGCTCAGCTCCTAGCCCTTACTTTAGAGCGTCCTTCTCCTCAGCTTCTCCAGAAGAGATGGATGTGGTGAGTACAGTTTTCTCTTCAGAGTAACACTAGATATCAATTCTGGTTTTTGGTGCATGTGTTCCTTTTGTGAGTTACAACATTGTTTAATGTCCTCTTGGGTTTCTGAAAAACAGGTATCATTTGAAAATTCATGAATTGCTATTAAAAGACACACTTTAATGGCAGCAAATAGACAAAGGCATGAGACCAAGTTGGAGTTAAATTTCATCATCTTCATGAACTGTTTTCAGACTTGCTGAACCATGCTGGCAAGTTCCTAACAAGTTATGAAGAAAACTTCTTTTCTCCCTACATGGAATTAGTCTGAGCTAAATTCAGCACACATTCATGAAAGCCATTAGTCCCTTTCTGTGAAGAAAAATTTATCAGCAAGAGTCAAATACAATAATATTCTTAAATTAATTACAAGTCTGGGTTTAGCCAAAATAACAAGAAGCAAAGAAATGAGTTCTTAAGGACTGCATGTTTGGGGGTCTAAATAGAAGAGGTATAAATTGAACAGTGCCATTAACCTTGAGAAGGGTCTACTTGCCCTTGCAGATAGATTAGTTCTTCATGTTCTCTATTTATTTGTTTTCTCATATCATTAAATATGCTTTTCATAAGTTACCTCTGCTTTTATATATGAATAAAGTTAGACAATTGAAATGGTATAGAATGCATATGCAGGTGAGATTATATGAAAAAATAATTTGTGTTGTGGGAAAAATGGAAAACAATGATCTCGAGGGCTATAAAAACAAACAAAAGTCCTGGGAATCTGATATGCTTATCTCTATATATATTAGTGGACATTGATGGCATCCTACCCAGATAAACCTGATGTTAAATTTGACTTGTAATTGCCATATCTAAACCAAAGATGAATATTCTTCATTTAAATTTTTTAAATTATCACAGACTTTTCCTAAGTAGCATCCTAATTTTGCTAATTCTTATCTCTTTTCTATTTCAGGCCTTCCAGAGATTAGCCCAACTTATTAAAGAATCTTTATGAAGAAATCAAACCCTATGAAGAAACCAAAATGTTTCATGGATTTTTCAGATAAATTATTGTTAGCTTTTAGCAGGAAGAAATCATTGGCTTCACACTTACAGACTGGATTTCAAGAAGCATGTCATATCTGCAGTAATTTAACTAGACAACTTTTAAAGTGCCCTTAAATTCATCAGATTGACAAGATATTTTTATAATCCACTTATACCTTTTGATAAATTTTCATCCTGCAAAAGTGATTCTTATCCTCGATTTTACTATAAAGAATTCTAGTTGTTTTATGGTTCCTCATAAATTATCCTTGAAACTAACATTTTACAATAAATTATTTTGAAAATGTAAGAAAATAAATTCAAAATGGTATAGAATGTGGACTTTCTCTATTTTTAGGAAAGTTTAATGAAAGCTAATTACAAAAATTGTTAAAATTTGGTCATTGTAAGTGGTTTTCAGTTAAGAGTACCACAGACATTATGTTGTGCCATAGAAATCCCTTTAAAATAAAATTCTGAAACTAAGCACAGCTAACGGCATCAGACTTATTAATTCTAAATAAGGAAGAGAGATCAGAGACTTTAAAATCTTTGATACACTGTATTTTCATAATACTACACAATTCACAAAAATACATTCTTTTCTGCAATGTCATTGAAATGTACCAATGTCAGTGAAATGAAAAAAAATTTTTTTAGGCTATACTTTTTAATGATTTTCTTTCTCACCTTTTCAGATCTTTATTTTTCCCATCTAATTGTTAAAGCAATACATGCTCATTAAAAATTTTTTGAACAGTAGAGCATAAGTGATAAGTAAATGCCGCTTGTTATCTCACCCCCAGCGATACCTGCTGTCAGCATTTAGCCTCCATCCTTGTAGATGTTTTTCTATATATGTGCATGTTACAAATAAAAAAACAGGATCTCATTACAGCAGAGTATCATAAATACCCTATATTTGCTTTCTATTGCTGTGTAACAAACTACAGCAGTGTTCCAAGATCCAGTATTTGTAAAGTCATAAGTTTCTTTAAGGAATTAGGAAGTCATTGTCATTTAGGACTTCCTTTGTGTATACAGGCATACCCCACAGATGTTGTGGGTTTGTTTCCAGACCACTGCAAAAAAAGTAGATATCACTATAAAGCAAGTCACGTGAAGTTTTTCATTTCCCAGATGCATGTGCAAGTTAGGTTTACACTATACTGTAGTCTCTTACATGTGCATAGCATTATGCCTAAAAAACAATGTACATGCCTTAATTTAAAAATAGTTTATTTCCCAACTGATGAATTACTGAATTCTACATCTGAAACTAAGGATGTACTCCATATTGGCTAACTGAATTTAAATAAAACAACAACAACAAATATTTCTAAGAAAAAAGTGCTAACCACCATCTGAGCTTTCAGCAAATAGTTATCACGAATCACATTTATTAACATAATAATGTTTAAAATATTGCAAGAATGACCAAAACATGACACAGAGACATGAAGTGAGCAAATACTGTAGGAAAAACGGTGCTGATAGACTTGTTTGACACAGGGTTGACTGCCATAAGCCTTCTGTGCACTGAGCAGTGTGCAAGTGAAATTCTGCATTTCCAGATGCCCTGGCAGCTACGGTTGCAGGTGTGAGTTAAGTTCTGTCACTCAGATGCCTGGATTCAGAGCAGAGGTTAAGAGGGCAGCAAGGCAAGATGCAAGGTGGCTATCCTGCTGGCATAGCTAAGGAAGGCCACAGGGTTTTATCACAAGCAGCTTCTTGGTTTGGGGGTTTCTGATTCCAGCAGAAGTGAACTCCTGGAACTAGAAGTTGTTTTTAGAAGCCCCATTTACTTTTACACCCATTCCAACAATTTTGGAAGCCACAGAACACATAATAAAAACTTCACTTAAACCAGCTAGAGGAGTTCCTGTTATCTGCACCTGAATGCCAACTCAGGCCAGGTGCCAGGGTCTCCAAGAGCACCCTCAAGCTTCATGGTCCCTAGAAGGACCCAGAGGATCCAGAAGTTGTATTCACAGTTGCCATTTATTGCAGCAAAAAGGAGAGAGTAAAATCTCCAAGGGAAAAGGTAAATGGGACAAAGCCTGGAGGAAGGCAGGCAGGGGCCTCTAAGAGTCCCCTCCTAGAGGAGTCACATGGGATACTCATTCAGCAATGATGTGTGACAAGTGCAAAGTGTGGTCAATGAGGGAAGCTCCCCTGAGCCTGGTTGCCCAGGGTTTTTATGGAGGGGGGGGTCAGTCACATAGTCATACAGTGTCTGCATAATGAACCTCCCTTACTAATAAGCACCCACGGGGGAAAAATCAGGTCTTTGCTATAAATCACATTGCTGGTGTAAACTATCTAGAAAAATATTTACCGCCTGGCTCAAGATCCCAGACATGCAAAACACTCGTCAGTGAGAATATTCCAAGAGCTCAGTTTCCATGAGCCTGTCAAGGGCCAGTCACAAAAAACAAACAAACAAAAAACAACAACAACAACAAAAAAACAGCCTTTTCTTGGGAATGTGCCTTGTTTGAGTGACTCAAAGCAGCTGACTTAACCCTTTCCCACCTACCAGGAACCCCACTTATGGATACTTATAGTAAAGAATTACTCAAAATATGGAAGAAAGTAATGAAATATGAAGGTATGATATAATTTAAAATGGCAAAAATCCAGGGGTAGAGGGAGAGGTTTTGTGACTGAAGGTCTCAGGATAAGAAAACGGTTATGTCAATTGTGGTTCATCTGCTTAACCAAGTTTTAGGCAGTCAATAAAACAGGGTTATGAAGCAGTATCATTCATTTTATGAAGAATTAGGGTAAAATAATTATATATAATATGGAAAGAAAATTCAGGATATGAAAGTGTCTGTATACTCTAATTAAAACTACATAAAAACTGGGAAGACATCTACCAAAAAAGCAACAACTGGGTAACTTTTTTCTTTATTTTCAAAATATTCTGTAACATAGCTCTTTACTTTATAATTTTAAAAAAATAATTTTTAATACCTCAAGCAAACTACCACAGGTTTTTGGTTTGCTTGTTTGTTTGTTTTTTTGTTTGTTTGTTCAGTTGGATAAGCATTTCTAAAGGCAATGGTAAAAAGATCTAGGGACACAAGGAGGGAAATAAAAGTCATACCCATACCACCATAGTCAATTTGGATCTGGTCAAAAATTACATAGGTTTAATTTCCAAGTATTAGTCTATGGAACTTCTATGTGGAAACCATGGTATCACCAAACACGGTCCACAATGAACAGAAGTAGCTGGAACACTGGGTCTGGGGTGGTAATTCAATATGTATTTCAAGTTGGCCTAAAATGGGAGTTGTCACTTGGTATGGTTTCCTTTTGATTTAAATTTGAATATTCATCAACTTTAGCAATTTCCTCTCCTCCATCTAAGAAAGTCCTTAATGTTTTCCATATAATATTTGTTCAGTGTGGTTTATGTTCACATTCCTTTTCTAATATTAATTAAATCTCTAGTGGGGTAAATTATTAACTTTATCAAAAGTAGATTTAATTATATTTTTTGGAGAATCTAAAAGTCTTAATAAATATCAAATATCAATGAAATTGTAACTGGTGATGCATGTTTATTAAGGTTTTTAAGTTACCTGAAATAAAAAAAAAAAACACAACTCCTTTCTCCAGAATGGTAATTAGGAGAATGCCATTAAAAAAAAAAAAAAAAGTATGATAAGCATGTCTTTACAGTTACCGTCCTTGTATGCTTTAGGATTTAAAATTTCATTTATTCATTTTATTCCTTCAGTGAGCAAATATTCATTGAGTGTATACTTATTCCAGGTGTTCAACAAACAGCAGTGAACAAAACACAGAGCCTACTGTTGGGGTAAGAGTTGGTGAGGGAAGATGTACAACACAGAAATTTAGTAATAAAGTACTTTACATAGTGATAAGTGCTTATAGGGTGGAAGGAAAAGTAATGACAGAGTAGGGGTGCTGTTTTTTATAATTTTTTATTTTTTATAAACATATATTTTTATCCCCAGGGGTACAGGTCTGTGAATCACCAGGTTTACACACTTCACAGCACTCACCAAAGCACATACCCTCCCCAATGTACATAATCCCACCCCCTTCTCCCAAACCCCCTCCCCCCAGCAACCCTCAGTTTGTTCTGTGAGATTAAAAGTCACTTATGGTTTGTCTCCCTCCCAATCCCATCTTGTTTCATTGATTCTTCTCCTACCCACTTAAGCCCCCATGTTGCATCACCACTTCCTCATATCAGGGAGATCATATGATAGTTGTCTTTCTCTGCTTGACTTATTTCGCTAAGCATGATACGCTCTAGTTCCATCCATGTTGTCGCAAATGGCAAGATTTCATTTCTTTTGATGGCTGCATAGTATTCCATTGTGTATATATACCACATCTTCTTGATCCATTCATCTGTTGATGGACATCTAGGTTCTTTCCATAGTTTGGCTATTGTGGACATTGCTGCTATAAACATTCGGGTGCACGTGCCCCTTTGGATCACTACATTTGTATCTTTAGGGTAAATACCCAATAGTGCAATTGCTGGGTCATAGGGCAATTCTATTTTCAACATTTTGAGGAACCTCCATGCTGTTTTCCAGAGTGGCTGCACCAGCTTGCATTCCCA
The DNA here is from genome assembly GCF_009829155.1 of Mustela erminea. Classification (NCBI taxonomy): domain Eukaryota; kingdom Metazoa; phylum Chordata; class Mammalia; order Carnivora; family Mustelidae; genus Mustela; species Mustela erminea. The sequence goes on along the minus strand of NC_045615.1, from coordinate 6,631,994 downwards.
CCAACAGTGTAGGAGGGTTCCCCTTTCTCTGCATCCTCGCCAGCATCTGTCATTTCCTGACTTGTTTATTTTAGCCATTCTGACTGGTGTGAGGTGATATCTCATTGTGGTTTTGATTTGTATTTCCCTGATGCCGAGTGATATGGAGCACTTTTTCATGTGTCTGTTGGCCATCTGGATGTCTTCTTTGCAGAAATGTCTGTTCATGTCCTCTGCCCATTTCTTGATTGGATTATTTGTTCTTTGGGTGTTGAGTTTGCTAAGTTCTTTATAGATTCTGGACACTAGTCCTTTATCTGATATGTCATTTGCATATATCTTCTCCCATTCTTGTCTCTTTTTTTTTCTTTTTTTTCTTTTTTTTTTTTTTTTGTCTTTTGATTTTGTTAACTGTTTCCTTTGCTGTGCAAAAGCTTTTGATCTTGAGGAAATCCCAATAGTTCATTTTTGCCCTTGCTTCCCTTGCCTTTGGCGTTGTTCCTAGGAAGATGTTGCTGCGGCTGAGGTCGAAGAGGTTGCTGCCTGTGTTCTCCTCAAGGATTTTGATGGATTCCTTTCGCACATTGAGGTCCTTCCTCCATTTTGAGTCTATTTTTGTGTGTGGTGTAAGGAAATGGTCCAATTTCATTTTTCTGCATGTGGCTGTCCAATTTTCCCAGCACCATTTATTGAAGAGGCTGTCTTTTTTCCATTGGACATTCTTTCCTGCTTTGTCGAAGATTAGTTGACTGTAGAGTTGAGGGTCTATTTCTGGGTTCTCTATTCTGTTCCATTGATCTATGTGTCTGTTTTTGTGCCAGTACCATGCTGTCTTGATGATGACAGCTTTGTAATAGAGCTTGAAGTCCGGAATTGTGATGCCACCAACGTTGGCTTTCTTTTTCAATATCCCTTTGGCTATTCGAGGTCTTTTCTGGTTCCATATAAATTTTAGCATTATTTGTTCCATTTCTTTGAAAAAGATGGATGGTACTTTGATAGGAATTGCATTAAATGTGTAGATTGCTTTAGGTAGCATAGACATTTTCACAATATTTATTCTTCCAATCCAGGAGCATGGAACATTTTTCCATTTCTTTGTGTCTTCCTCAATTTCTTTCATGAGTACTTTATAGTTTTCTGAGTATAGATTCTGTGCCTCTTTGGCTAGGTTTATTCCTAGGTATCTTATGGTTTTGGGTGCAATTGTAAATGGGATTGACTCCTTAATTTCTCTTTCTTCTGTCTTGCTGTTGGTGTAGAGAAATGCAACTGATTTCTGTGCATTGATTTTATATCCTGACACTTTACTGAATTCCTGTATAAGTTCTAGCAGTTTTGGAGTGGAGTCTTTTGGGTTTTCCACATATAGTATCATATCATCTGCGAAGAGTGATAATTTGACTTCTTCTTTGCTGATTTGGATGCCTTTAATTTCCTTTTGTTGTCTGATTGCTGAGGCTAGGACCTCTAGTACTATGTTGAATAGCAGTGGTGATAATGGACATCCCTGCCGTGTTCCTGACCTTAGCGGAAAAGCTTTCAGTTTTTCTCCATTGAGAATGATATTTGCGGTGGGTTTTTCATAGATGGCTTTGATGATATTGAGGTATGTGCCCTCTATCACTACACTTTGAAGAGTTTTGATCAGAAGGGATGCTGTACTTTGTCAAATGCTTTTTCAGCATCTATTGAGAGTATCATATGGTTCTTGTTCTTTCTTTTATTGATGTGTTGTATCACATTGACTGATTTGCGGATGTTGAACCAACCTTGCAGCCCTGGAATAAATAGGGGTGCTATTTTTAAAAGAGAGCTCAGTGAAGTCCCTGGAACAGGTCACAGTTGAGCAGAAAGCAGACCGCAATGAGGGAATGGGCCAGGCAGCTATCTGTGAAAAGCATTTCATGCAGAGGGAACTGTAGGGTCAAGGCCCTAAGAAGGGACAGTACTTGATTTGTGTGAGGAGCTACAAAGACCTCAGAGAGGCTAAAGAGTAAACCAAGGTGTATTAGACTGCTCAGCTGCCATGACAAAGTACTGCAGACTGGTGACATAAGAGAAATTGATACTCTGACAGTTCTGGAGGGTAAATATCCAAGACTGAGTTGTCAGTTGGGTTGGTTTCTTCTGAGGCTTCTCTCCTTGGCGTATAGATGGTCACCTGACCCTAATCCTAACCTTATTTTAGTGGCTCCTAGAGGGACACCCAGAGTCTGACACTCCCCTTGACCCATGCCCTAAACTCAGACCCCCCATCGAGATAGGAACAGCACCAGCAGTTCAGGCCTGCCATGCCCTTAGGCCCTAATACTAAACCTAGGTTGGGTCTGAGCAATCCATCCCCAGAATCCTGACTCTAAAGCTTACAGGACTGGGGACACTTGAGTAATACCAGAGGACTCAGCATGCCACCCAGAAGGAAACTTTGTCATTTGGAACTCTGGAAGGGATTCAGAACACCAGAAATCTGCATGCCCAACTCTGGCCAGCCCCCACATTCAGCTGGCCCATGGACACAAACCTGAAGCCTGACAGTCACCCTGAACCTGGCTCTCAACGCAGTCCTCCAGTGAAGATAGAAAGAGCACTCGCAGACCGGGTCTGCCATGCTCCTAGGCCCTATTGCTTATCGTGGCTTCAGTTCTGAAGCTCCTATCTCCAGAAGACTGGCATGAACACCCTACAGTTTTGGGACACCTGAGCAATACCCGAGGACTCAGCCTGCTCCCCAGAATTAAACTGTGTCATTTGGAACTCCAGAAAGAATTCAGAGAAGGTGAAATCTAAATGCACACCTCTGGGTACACCCACATTCAGTGACCCCTGAACAGGAACCGAGAGATTGACACCCTGAACTATGTCCTCAACTCAGCTCCATGTAGATTCAACAAGTTCTGGCAGACATGGCCTGCCATGCCCCTAGGCCCTTACATTAAACCTAGGTTCAGTTCTGAGGGTTCTGTCCCCAGATGCATGGCACACAAACACCCAGACTGTGGACATCAAAGCAATACCAGATGACTCAGCCTACCACCTAGGGGGGTGGGGGGAACAGGTCATTTGAAGCCCTAATAAAGATTCACAGGAGGAAAAATATGCCTTTCAAATGAGGCTACCCCCACACTCTGTAGCCCCTGGATAATAATCCAGAACCTGATACTGACCCTGACTGGGGCCCTCAATTCAGCCTCCAGGAGACTCAGCACAGAGCTTTCAGAGCAGAACAGCCAAGATCATAAGCCCTAGTTCTATTGCAGACACTCGAGCAATACAAGAGGACTCAGACTGCCACCCAGAAGGAAACTGTGCCATTTGGAACTCTAGAAGGGATTCAGATTAGCAGAAAAATGTATGCCCAGCTCAGGCCACCCCGACATTCAGCCAGCCCATGGACATAAACCTGGAGCCTGACACTCACCTTGAACAACATGCTCAACTCAGCTCCCCTTAAAGATCAAAGAAGCACTGGCAGATAGAGCCTGCCATGCCTCTAGGCCCTTACCATAACCCTAGGTTCAGCTCTGAACCTAGGTTCAGTTTTGTCCCCAGAGGCATGGCACACAAACCCCCTGAGAACTCAGCCTACCATTCAGGAAAAACAACAAAAAAAAGTCATTGGTCACCCCAGTAAGCATTCACAGGAAGACAAATATGCTCCCCCAAGTGAGGGCACCCCCACATTCTGTGACCCCTCATCAAAAACCCAGGGCCTGACATTAACCCTGACTGGGGCCCTCAACTCAGTCCCTGGGAGACTCAGCACAATGCTTTCAGATGAGAGCAGTCAAAGATCATAGGCCCTAATGCTAACCCTAGATTCAGTTCAGAGTGGTCTGTCCTCAGCAGCCTGGCTCCAAAATCCCAGGGCTTAGGGACACCTGAGCAATACCAGAGAACTGATCCTGCCACCCAGAAAGAAACCATGCCATTTGGAACTCTCAAAAGGATTCAGATTAGGAGAAATCTTTATTCCCACCTGAGGACACCCCCTGGACACAATCCTGGACTCTGACAGTCACCCTGAAATAGGCTTTCAACTCTGCACCCCCTAAAGATCAAAAGAGCACTGGGAGAACATGCTGGCCATGACCCTAGGCCCTAACCCCAACCATGGGCTCAGTTCTTCTGCTCTCAGAGGCTTGGCACAAAATCCCTACAGTTTGGGCACATCTGAACAATACCAGTGGATTCATCCTGCCACCCAGAAGGAAACCGTGCCCTTTAGAATGATGGAAATGATTCAGAGCAGGAGAAATCTACATGCCAACTGTGGCCACCCCCACATTTGGTGGATTCTTGGACACAAACCCAGAGCCAGACACTCACCATGACCCACACCATCAACTCAGCCCCTCTGGAAGCTCCTACAGTGCCATCACTTCAGACTGACCATGCACCAAGGCCCTCTCCAAAACACTAGGTTGAGTTCTAAGAGTTCCATCCTCAAGGGCCATGCCCCAAATCCCCAGGTATTGGGGACATCTGAGCATTACCTATAGACTCAGACTGCCACTGAGAAGGAAAATGTGGCATATGAAACTCTGGGAAGGATTCAGGGCAGGAGAAATCTACATGGCCACCAGAAGCACGCATGCATGTAGTATACAGGGGACACAAACATGCCACCAGAACTGCTCTCTGACCCATGCCCTCAACTTATCCACCATAAGGATTGAAACAGTGCCTCTAGATCAGGCCTGTCATGCCTTTAGGCCAAAACCTTAACACTAGGTTTGGTTCTGAGAGTCCCTCCCCAGGCTCTTGGCTCCAAAGCCCCAGCTATTGGGGACACTTGAGCAATACCAGAGGAATTCCACTCAGACAGAAACTGTGCCATTTGGAACTCCGGAACAGATTCAGATTAGCAGAAACCTGCATGCCCAGCTCTGGCCAACCCCACATTCAGCCAGCCCATGGACACAAACCCAGAGCCAGACACTCACCCTGAATAATGTCCTCAACTCTGCCACCCTTAAAGACTGAAAGACCACCAGCAAATCAGACTTGTCATGCCCCTAGGCCCTAACCCTAGGTTGGGATTTCAGACTTCTGTCCCTAGAGGCCTGGACCCCAAGACCTCCACACTAGGGATACCTGAGTCATACTGCATGACTCCACCTGCCATGCAGAAGGAACCCATGCCATTTGGAACTCCAGAAAGGATTCAGAGCAGGAGGATTCTGATTGAAATAATCAGCCAATCCCCAATTATGTATATGTTTGTTACCATACCGAACACAAACCCAGAGCCTAATACTCTCCCTAGCTGTACTTGTTAAATCACACTTCTATGGTGTTCTCCTCATGCCAGCAGATCCACCTTCTGTGATCCTGGGCCTTAACAACCTACTACCCTAGCTCAAGACATGAGTGAAAACCTGAACAAGTATTTTCTGTAGACCATATACAAGTGACTAACAGACACAGGAAGGAGTGCTCAATATCACCAGCCATCAGGGAAATACAAGTCAAAACCATGAGATACCACTTGACACCAGTTAGAATGGCTTAAATTAACAAGTCATGGAATAAAAAAAAAAAAAAGTGGTTGAGGTTGCATAGAAAGGGGAACCCTCTTCCACTGCTAGTGACAATGCAAGCTCATACAGCCAGTCTATAAAATGATATCAAGTTTCTTCAAAAATGTAAACATAGAGCTATCCTAAGACCCAGCAACTGCACTGCTGGGTATTTACCCCAAAGATACAGACTGAGTGAAAAGTAGTGGCACCTGCACCCCAATGTTCATTGCAACAATATCCACTATAACAAAACTATGGAAAGAGCCTAGATGTCCGCAGACAGACGAATACATAAATACAATGGAATATTACTCAGCCATCAGAAAGGATGTATACTTACCATCACATCAACCTGGATGGAACTAGAGGGGATTATGCTGAGTAAAATGAGTCTATCAGAAAGAAAATTGTCATAGCATTTCACTAATATGTGAAACAGAAGAAACAGCACAGAGCCTCATAGGGGAAGGGAGGGAAAACTGAATGGGAAGTCATCAGAGAAGGAGAAAAACAATGAAAGACTCTTAACTACAGCAACAAGCTAAGGGTTGTGGGAAAGGAGGTGAATGGAGAATGGGGTAACTGAGTGATGGGCATTAAGGAAGGCATGTGATGCAATGAGCACTGAGTGTTATACACAACTGATCAATTATTGAATACTACATCTGAAACTAATTATGTACTCTAAGATGGCTCACTGAATTTAAATTTAAAAAAAATAAAACACTTCTAAAATTTGTATGGAACCACCAAAGATACTGAATAGCCAACACAATCTTGAGAAAGAAAAGCAAAGCTGTAGGAGTCACAGTTCCAGATTTCAAGTTGTACTACAAAGCTATAGTCATTCTAACAGTATGGTCCTAACACAGAAATACACACAGCAACCAAAGAAATAGGATAGAAACTCAGATATAAACCCACAATTATGTGACCAATTAAACTTCCACAAAGCAGGCAAGAATATCCAAAGGGAAAAGGGCAGTCTCCACAAAAAATGGGGTTGGGAAAACTGGACAACTATGTACAGAAGAATGAAATTAGATCACTTTCTTACACTATACAGACAAATAAACTCAAAACAGTTTCAAGACCTCAATGGAAGAACCGAAACCATAAAAATCCTACAACAGGGCACAGACAGTAACTTCTCTGACATGGACCAAAGGAATATTTTTCTAGACTGTCTCCTGAGGCAAAGGAAACAAAAGCAAAAATAAACTACTAGGAATACATCAAAATAAAAAGTTTCTGCCAACTGAAGAACAATGAAAAAGTAATCATGATTAAGACAACCTACTAAAAGGGAGACCATATTTACAAATACCCTAAGGAATGAAGGGATATTGTCCAAAATATATAGAACTAAAAACTCAACACCTGAAAACCAGAACAGTTAAAAAAAATAGGCAGAAAATATGAACAAACATTCCTCCAAAGAAGAAATACAGATGGACAAATGTCCCATGAAAAGATGTCCACTGGGGCACCTGTGTAGTTCAGTGGGTTAAGCCTCTGCCTTTGGCTCAGGTCATAATCTCATGGTCCTAGGATAGAACCCCACATTGGGGTCTCTGCTCAGCAGGGAGCCTGCTTCCCCCCTCTCTTTGCCTGCTTGTGATCTCTCTCTCTGTCAAATAAATAAATAAATAAATCTTTTTTAAAAAAGAAAGAAAGAAAGAAAGAAAAGATGTTCACCATCACCCATCATCAAGAAAATGCAAATCCAAAGTACAATGTGATATTACTTCACACCTATCAGAATGGCTCACATTAACAGTACAAGAACCAACAGGTGTTGGGAGATTGTGGAGAAAGGGAAATCCTCATGCACTCTTGGTGGGAAAGCAATCTGTTGCAGCCACTGTGGAAAACAGTATGATTGTTCTTCAAAAAATTAAATAGAGAACTACCCTACAATCCAGCAGTCACATGACTGGTGTTTATGCAAAGAATAGGAGAACAATAACTGAAAATGATTTATACACCCTTGTTTTTTGAAACATTATTTACAATATAATAATAGGGAAGAAACACAAGTGTCTATTTATAAATTGACATATGAGATGATAAATATGCACACACACACACACACACACACGCATGCACGCACAATGGATTACTACTCAGCCATAAAACAGAATGAAATCTTGCCATTTGCAGACACCTGGATGGAACTAGAGAGTGTGATCCAAAGTGAAATCAGTGAGTCAGAGAAAGTAACATAGGATGTAACTCCTTTGTGGAATATAAGAAAGAAAAAAAAATAAAGGTGCAAAAAGAGACAAACCAAAGTACAGACTTTTTTCCAAAAGACTTCATTTATTTATTTATTTGACAGAGAGCTACAGAAAGAGCACAAGTAGACAGATTGGCAGGCAGAGGGAGAGGAAGAAGCAGGTTCTCTGCTGAGCAGGGAGCCTGACATGAGGCTTAATCCCAGGACCTTGGAATCATGACCTGACCTGAGCCAAAGCAGAGGCTTCACTGACTGAGCCACAAAGGCACCCCACAGACTCTTAATAAGAGTGAACAAATGGATGGTTACTGAGAGGAGGTAAATGGAGGGATGAGTGAAATAGGTGAAGGGCATTAAGAGTATGCTTTTCATGATGAGCACAGAGTGATATATCAAATTACTGAGTCACTCTACTGTACATCTGAAACTAATATACCACTGTATGTTAAGTCAAATGGAATTAAAACAAAACATAAAAAAAGATTTTTCATTAGACAAGATGTACAGTTGACCCTTGAGTAACACCGGGTTGAAATGCGTAGATCCACTTACATGTGTATTATGTATATATGTGTATATATATATACACACACACATATATATATACAGTACAATGCTGAAAAAAAAGAATTTTCTTTCAGTAACCTATTTGAAAAAGCATTTGCTGCAGTGTCCATAAGCCCTACTTGGGAGAATTTCCTCGACAATATTTATTCACTCTATGCCTTGAATTCAAATTTCATTGAGTCCTTATACTTTAACTGTTAATCCTAACCCAGGAGCCATGATCCCTTTCTTCCCCAGCTCAGCACCTAGGCATTCAACACTGTAAATAGAGACAGATGCCACTTCACAGTCCAGAAACTTATTATTGTTTCTGTTTTAGTATGAGATGGTCACAGAGTGTGGAATAAGTTTCAGAACAGGTGTGTTACCTATCCTGTATGTCTAATTCAGTGGTCATACTCTGGGTCCATTTGGCCAATAGGTTCCCTGTGGATGGGCTTCCTTCAAAGCACAACCATAAGATGCAAAGGTGGGCTCAGCACAGGACAGGAAGAGGATGAAGTACAGACAAGGGCACAATCCTTCCCCTGATCCAGGAACTGCCATAGAAGAGGGTGTGGGAGGTAAAAACAATGGGAAACCACCAAGGTCACCAAATGAAGGCAGGAAGCACAGGCTTGGAGACCACTCTGAGCTACCTCTGGAAGGTGGGGGGAAGGAATGAGAAGGAGAAACTGCCTGCCCCTGGCCCATTCTAGCTGCCCACTGCTCTTGGCACACATATGTCTACATAGTTGACACAGAGCCCGGCCTCAGGATGGGCTGACTCAAATTCCTCAACCTTCAGGGGTACGGCTGGCCCCAGGGCTCAGGGACATGCTGAGGGAGGTGGGAGGGAAGATTGCCCCTCCCAGGTCATCTCCTCTGAGCAGACAGCCTGGCATGACTGCTGAATACCTACTAGCAGTTTTGAAAGACATGCCATGGATGAACTAAGGCATGGACAGATAGAAAATGATATTGGTTTTTAAGGTTATGAACTGTCAGCACAGGGACAGCTTCCCTGAGGAGAACTAAGGGAAGGGCAGGCCATATTGAAAAAGGAGGAGTGACTCTCCTGATTGGAGACCAGGGACCCCTTTCAACCAGCAGGGAAGTGTCCCCACCTCATAGGGGATCCATGGAAGTGTTCCATCAGGGGACTGACAGAGCTGCCTCTCAAGAAGGCTACCCTGACATTGGGTTGCACATGGCTACAATGATGAGGGCCAAATGGATGGAGGACAATACCTCAGGGACAATGAGAAAGAGCAGAGGCTCATGACCATGAAGATGATGAGAAGTAGGAGGTGGCAGCAGGGTGCCAGCTCAAAAGTACCATGAGCACTGTGCCCACAGTTAGATTGAAAGGATGCCTTCTGAGCCAGTCATGGCTGACCTCAGTGGACTCCAGACTAGTCTTGACCACAACCCTAGGAAATGTTCACAACCACTGCCTTCCTCTCCCCATGCTGCTGCTAGGAATCATAGTCACAGACACTGGTCAGTTTGTATGGAAATGAAGGAGTGGTTCCGCCCACACTGCAACTCTGGGGGTGATCCAGTGAAACCCTGATGCCTGACCAGAGACTACTGTCTACTTATCTCCACACAACTCAGACAGTAGGGCCTCCCTGAATTCCACAGGATATGATGAAGCAGAACCACAGGCCCACTATCTCACCCACCAACAACAACCAATGGGTCACTCAGGACCCCAGCTATTGTCACGAAGCAGACCATGCCATTTCTGTCACTTCCAACAGAAAATTGGTTTCTGATCCCCCAATTTACCATACATCTTGGTTGCTGACTTGGGACCATGCCATGAACCCACACGGCAACTTTCTGTTAGAGTAGGCAACATTGCACCTCCTACAAAATGTTCCTAAGGAAGTACGAGTCCATCAGGGCTACAGTGTGAACAGTGGTACACAACCTACAAGGTAGTGGTCACTAATTCTAATAAGAATTGACCCTCTCCCCACTCCAGTCTCACAAAACATTCCTCAGTCTCCACAGAATGTGTGGTCTTCCCTCAGAAAAAAAAAAAAAAAAAAAAAAAAAAAAAAAAAAAACAGGAAACTAACCATTAAACTGAATGCTCCCTTTACCCTCTGGTTCAAATCTTATCCAACCACAATGGTATGAAAGTAGAAATAAGTCACAAGAAGAAAATGTAAATATCAGAATTATGTGGAGAAATGGGAAGGAAAAAAATTTTAAAAAGCAAATTCCCAGAACAGTAGAAATAAGGAAATAACAAAAAAAAAATGCAGAAATAAATCCAATGAGGACTAAAAAGACAAAAGATCAATGAAAATATGAGCTGCCTTTTTTGGAAAGATAAACAAAACTGACAAACTTTTAGCCAAACTCACCAAGAAAGAGAGAAGACTCAAATACATCAGGAAAGAAAGATAATTGATTCCTGTCTCACAACAAGATCCTAGAGGAGAACACAGGCAACAACCCCTTGTACCATGGACATTGTAACATCTTGCAAGACATGTCTCTAAAGGCCAGGTAAACAAAAGTTAAAATGCACAATTGGGACTTCATCAAGATAAAAATCTTCTGCCCAGCAAAGGAAACTATGAACAAAACTAAAAGGTAACCTACAGAATGGAAAAGGATATTTGCAAATGGAATGACATTAAAGGTCTGATAATTAATATCTTCAAAGAACTGCTCAACCTCAACACCCAAGAAGCAAAGATTCCATTCAAGAAATGCACAGAAGACTGGAAGAGACAATTCTCCAAAGAAGACATCCAAATGTCCAACAGACATTGAAAAAATGCTCCACATCACTTCCCATCAAGGAATTCGAAACCACAATGAGATACCACCTTCCAGAAGTTAGAATGGCTAAAATTAACAAGACACGAAACAACAAAGTGTTGGAAAAATGTGGAGAAAAGGGAAACCTCTTACACTGTTGGCTGGGAAAGCAAGCTGGTACAGTCACTCTGAAAACAACATGGAGGTTCCTCAAAAAGTAAAAATAGAGCTACCCTATGACCCAGACATTGCACTCCTGGATATTTTCCCCAAAGATACAGATGCAGTGAAAAGAAGGGACACATGCTCCCCAATGTTCATAGCAACAATGTCCACAAGAGCTGAACTGTGGAAGGAGCTGAGATGTACTTCAACGGAGGAATGGAATAAGAAGATGTGGTATGGGGGGCCTGGGTGGCTCCATGGGTTAAAGCCTCTGCCTTCGGCTCAGGTCATGATCTCAGGGTCCTGGGATTGAGCCCTGCATTGGACTGTCTGCTCAGTGGGGAGCCTGCTTCCTCTTTTCTCTATCTCTCTGCCTGCCTCTCTGTCTATTTGTGATCTTTATCTGTCAAATAAATAAATAAAGTCTTAAAAAAGAAGAAGAAGAAGATGTGGTACATACATACCATAGAATAATACTCAGGCATCAAAAGGGATAAATACCCTACATTTGCATCAACATGGTTGGAACTGGAAGGGGTTATGCTAAATGAAATAAGTCAAGCAGAGAATGGCAATAATCATATGGTTTCACTAGTATGTGTAACACAAGGAATAGTGTGGAGGACCACAGGGGAAGGAAGGGAAAACTGAATGGGAAGAAATCATAGAGGGAGAGAAACCATGAGAGACTTTTAAACATAGGAAACAAACTAGAGGAGAGGTAGGTTGGGGGCGGGGTAATTGGGTGATGGGTATTAAGGAGGGGACATGTGGTGATGAGCCCTGGGTGTTATACACAACTAATGAATCATTGAGTATAATGTCAGCTGTGGGCTTTCAAACCTTTGTTTGGTTCAAGTATGTTCCCTCAACATCCAGATGGGTTAGAGTCTTTATCATAAATGCATATTGAATCTTGTCAAGTGATTTTTGTGCATCTATTGTAATCACCCTAGGATTTTTGTCTTTTATTTTGTTCAGGTGTTGTATCCCACTGGTAGATATGCCAATGAGGAGTCATCCTTGCATCCGTGGAATAAATTCCACTGGATCGTGTTGTGTGATTCTCCTGGTGGATTGTTGAATTGATGTTGCCGATCACTTGCTGAGGCTTTTTGCATGTCTGTTCAAGAGGGATATTGGCCTTTCCTTTTCTTGTAGCGTCCTTGTCTTGCTTTGATAGGAGGGTAATGTTGCCCTCATAAATTGAGTTTGGACATAAGCTCCTCAAAACTATACTTTGGCTAACAGAATTTAAATTTAAAAATGTGAAAAACTTAAAAAAAAAACAGAAAGAAACATGAGCTATTACACTGAACACTACAAAAATACCAAGAATTGTAAGACAGTACTCTGAGCAATTAGAGACCAACACCTTGGGCAACCTAGAAGAAATGGATAAGTTCCTACCAACAACCTAGAAAGCCTGAACTGTGAAGGAAAAACAAAATCTAAACACACTGATCACTAATAAAAATACCGATTTGATAATCAAATCCTCCCAGCAAACAAATGTCCAGGACCAGAGTTTCACTGAGGAGTTCAACCAGATGGTAGAAGAAGAATTAAAACCAACCCTTCTCAAAGTGTTTTTAAAAAACAAGAGAAGAGGATATGTCCAAACTCATTTTATAAGGGCAACATTACCCTCCTATCAAAACAAGACAAGGACACTACAAGAAAAGGAAAGGCCAATATCCCTCTTGAACAGACATGCAAAAAGCCTCAGCAAATGATCAGCAACATCAGTTCCACAATCCACCAGGAGAATCACACAACACGATCCAGTGGGATTTATTCCACGGATGCAAGGATGACTCCACATTGGCACATCTACCAGTGGGATACAACACCTGAACAAAATAAAAGACAAAAATCCTAGGGTGATTACAATAGATGCACAAAATCACTTGACAAGATTCAATATGAATTTATGATAAAGACTCTAACCCATCTGGGTGTTGAGGGAACATACTTCAACCAAACAAAGGTTTGAAAAGGCCACTGCTGACATTAACTTAAGGATAAAATGCTGAAAACTTTCCCACTACCAACAAAAACAAGATAAAAATGCCCACTCTTAACAATTTCTCTCATCATCATATTGAAAGCCCTAGCCAAACCATTTAGACAACAAAACAAAACAAAAAATGATATGAAATCAAAACAGGAAAAGAAAATGGTCACTATTTGCAGATGACATTATACTACACATAGATTTCCCTAAAGAGTCAAAAAAAAAAAAGGTTAGAATAAATAAATTCAATAAAGCTTCAGGATACAAAGTCATTATACAGAGATCTATTGCATTTTTTTTTAGAAAGTATTTATTTGACACAGAAAGAGAGAGAGAGACAGCACAAGCAAGGGGAGCAACAGAGGGTCAGGGAAAAGCAGACTCCTTACTGAGCAGGGAGCCCAATGCCAGGCTCAATCCCAGAACCCCAGGATCATGACCTGACCCAAAGGCAGATACTTAACTGACTGAGCCACCTAAATGCCCCAACTTGTATTTCTATGTACTGATGACCAACTTTCACAAAGAGAAATTAAGAAAGTGATGCCATTGACAATTGCATCAAGCAAAAAAAAAAAAAAAAAAAAAAAAAAAAAAAAAAAAATTCTAGGAGTAAAAGTAACTAAGAATGAGAAAGACCTAGTATAGAGAATACATGGCAAAAAAGGAAGGACAAACATATGCATGTCAGTGGGTGAATGCATGGGCCAATGATTTGGAAGATGACACAAATAATTGGAAGCATATTCCATGCTCATTAACTGGAAGGGTTAATAATGTTAACATGTCCATTGTATCTAAAGCAATCTACAGATGTGATGAAATCCCTATCTGAACTCCAATGGTATTATTCAAAGAAACAGAAAACGGTCCTAATGTTCATACGGAAACACAGAAGACCCCCAACACCCAAAACAATCCGGAGAAAGAAGAAGAGAGAGAGAGTCCAAGATAGTGGAGAAGTAGGAGACCTTCCTTTCTTCTGGTCAAAGGAATTTAGCTAGCTAGCTATCAAACCATTCTGAACACCTGCAAATTCAAGCAGAGATCAAAAAAAATAATAAGAATAAGAAGAAGAATAGCTGCAACTCTACAAACAGAAAATCAACCACTTTCCACAAGTACAGAAATGTAAGTCTGTATGGGGTACAGAAACATGAGTCTAAGTCGCTAGGCAGGAACTGTTGGGGCAGGGAGCCTCTGTCAGCCAGCTACCGCCAACTGCTAGGGCAGCAGAGCAAAAAACCAGAACTTTTAGAAGTCTGCTTTTGTGAGGGATGTCACTCTGGTGGCTAAGTAGGGGGTGAACCCCTGAATGGGACAGTGTGGTCTTGGGATTCTTGGGGTCCCAGGAGGACCAGGGTTACTTGAGGGCACCAGAGCTCCCAGGTATTAGAGCAGGGAGACTGACTGAAAAGAGTGAGCCCAGGAGTGGGCTCTAAGCTGGAGGTTGCCATAAACTGTGATCCATGGTGCAGTCTGCCTACAGCTCTTTGAAAAGGGGCCCAAGGAGCACCATAACTGGAGATAGCCCCCATCCTCCCCCAGGAGGAGTGGTGCCCAAGCATGCTGCAGGAGTCTGCTGGCTTTGGAGACTCCAAACGGGGTCATGTAGCAGAGATAGATATTCTCAGCCACCAGTCTAGTGAGCACAGAGTGTGGACAGAGACCAGGGAGACACAAAATTTTGACCACTTGGGCGCCTGGGTGGCTCAGTGGGTTAAGCCACTGCCTTCAGCTCAGGTCATGATCTCAGGGTCCTGGGATCAAGTCCTGCATCAGGCTCCCTGCTCAGCAGGGAGCCTGCTTCCTCCTCCCTCTCTGCCTGCCTCTCTGCCTGCTTGTGATTTCTCTCTGTCAAATAAATAAATAAAATCTTTTCAAAAAAATATTGCCCACTTTCTGTGAGGGTGCACTGAGGACAGGGGCCCAGAACTCTCAGCTCTGGGAGTCCACCATGTTCATTCTCATCCAAAATATTGGAATCATTCCCTGCATATTTTCAGACCACAATGCTTTGAAAATGGAACTCAGTCACAATGGGAAAGTTGGAAAGAACTCAAATATATGGAGGCTAGAGAGCATCCTACTAGAGAATGAATGGCTCAACCAGTCAATTCAAGATGAATATTAACAACTCATGGAAACACATGAGAATGAAAACACAACTGTTCAGTATCTTTGGGACGCAGCAAAGGCAGTCCTAAGAGGGAAGTATATAGTCCTACAAGCCTTTTTCAAGAACCAAAAAAAGTCCCAAATACACAGCCTAACCCTATAGGTAAAGGAACTGGAGGAATAGGAGCATATAAAGCATAAAGCTAGAAGGAGAAGAGAAATAATAAAGATTAGAGCAAAAATCAATGAAGTAGAAACCAAAAGAACTGTAGAACAGATCAATGAAACTAGGAGCTGGTTCTTTGAAAGAATTAATAAGACTGATACACCCCTGACCAGCTTCTTCAAAAGAAAAAAGACCCAAATCAATAAAATCATGACTCAAGAAGGAGAGATCACACCCAACACCAAAGAAATACAAGCAATATTAAGAACATAGGGTGACAACTCTATGTCAACAAATCAGGCAGTCTCAAAGAATTGGATGCATTCCCAGAAACATAGAAATGACCAAAACTGAACCAGGGGGGGAAAAAAAAGGAAACCTGAAGATACCCATAATCAGCAAGGAAATTGAAGCAGTCATTAAAAATCCCCCCAGGAGGGGGCCTGGGTGGCTCAGTGGGTTAAGCCGCTGCCTTCGGCTCAGGTCATGATCTCAGGGTCCTGGGATCGAGTCCCGCATTGGGCTCTCTGCTCAGCAGGGAGCCTGCTTCCCTCTCTCTCTCTCTGCCTGCCTCTCCATCTACTTGTGATTTCTCTCTGTCAAATAAATAAATAAAATCTTTAAAAAAAAAAATCCCCCCAGGAAACAAGAGCCCAATGCCAGATGGCTTCACAGGGGAATTCTACCAAACATTTAAAGATTTAGTACATCTTCTTCTGAAACTTTTCCAAAAAAAGGAGTGGAAGGAAAATGTCCAAACCCTTTTGATGAGGCCAGCATTACCTTGATCCCAAAACCAGACAAAGACTCTACCCAAAAGGAGAATTACAGAAAATCGTATCTGATGAATATGGTTGCAAAAATTCTCACCAATGTACTAGCCAATAGAATCCAACAGTACATTAAAAGGATGATTCACCACGACCAAATCGAATGTATTCCTAGGCTGAAAAGGTGGTTTGACAACCGCAAACCAATCCATGGAATATACTACCTCCATAGAAGAAAGAATAAGAACCATAGGATCCTCTCAATAGATGCAGAGACAGCATTTGACAAATTAAAGCATCATTTTTTGATCAAAACTCTTCATTGTGCACGGATAGACAGTACATACCTCAACATCATAAAGGCCATCTATGGGAAACCCACAGGGAATATCATTCCCAATAGGAGAAAACTGAGAGTTTTTCCCTTCGGATCAGAAACAACACAGGGATGCCCATTCTCATCACTATTTGTTCAACGCAGTACTAGAATTCCTAGCCTCAGCAATCAGACAAAGAAAAGAGATAAAATGCATCCAAATTGGCAAACCAGAAGTCAAACTCTCATCCTTTGCAGACAATAAGATACCTCCTGTAGAAAACCCAAAAGACCCTACCCCAAAGTTGCTAGAACTCATCCAGGAATTTTGTAAAGTGGCAACAGACAAAATCAATGCACAGAAATCACTTGCATCTGTTTACAGCAATAATATGACAGAAGAAAGAGAAATTAAGGAGTCCTTCCTATGTCTAATTGCACCCCAAACCATAAGATACTTAGGAATCCATCTAATCAAAGAGGCAAAGTATCTGTGCTCAGAAAACTATACTGTAGTCATGAAAGAAATGGAGGAAGAGACAAAGAAATGGAAAAACATCCCGTGTCCATGGATTGGAAGAACAAATATTGAGAAAATGTGTATGCTACCTAGAGCAAACCACAGATTCAATGCAATCCCTATCAAAATACCATCCAAATTTTTCCCAGAACTGGAATAAATAATCCCTGAATTTTTATGGAAGCAGAAAAGACCCCAAATAGCCAAAAGAAATGTTGAAGAAGAAAACCAAAGCTGGTGTTAACTCAACTGCAGACTTCAAGCTCTATTACAAAGCTGTAATCATCAAGAGAGTATGGTACTGGCACAAAAACAGACCAATAGATCAATGGAACAAGATAGAGAAACCAGAAATGGACCCTTGACTCTAGGGTCAACACATCTTCCTCAAAGCAGGAAAGACAATCCAATGGAAAAACAACGTGTCTTCAATAAATGGTGCTGGGAACATGGGACAGCCATGTGCAAAAGAATGAAAAGAATAATATCCTTATACCATGCACAAAAAATAGACTCCAAATGGATGGAAGACCTCAAGATGAGATAGGAATTTATCCAAATCCTTGAGAACAGAGGCAGCAACCTCTTTGACCTCGGCCAGAGCAACTTCTTTCTAGACAGTCTCCAAAGACAAGGGAAACAAAAGCAAAAATGAACTGTTGGGATTTCATCAAGATAGAAAGCTTTTGCACAGCAAAAGAAACAGTCAATAAAACGAAAAGACAGCAAACAGAATGAGAAAAGATGTTTTAAAATGACGTATCAGATAAAGGGCTAGTATCTAAAATCTAGAAAGAACTTACCAAACTCAATACCCACAGAACAAATAATCCAATCAAGAAATAGACCAAAGACCTGAACAGACATTTCTCCAAAGAAAGCATCCAAATGGCCAACAGACACATAAAAATGTGCTCACCATCCCTCAGCATTAGGGAAATACAAATCAAATCCACAATGAGATACCTTTAGACCGGTCAGAATGGCTAAAATGAATGTCAGGAAATGACAGGTGTTGGTGAGGATGTGGAGAATGCAAGCTGGTGAGCTCACCCAGGAAAACAGTGTGGACATTCCTCAACAAGTTGAAAATGGAGCTACCCTACAACCCTGCAAGTGCACTGCTGGGTATTTGCCCCAAAGATACAAATGTAGTGAATTAAAGGGGCATCGGCACCCTGATGTCTATAGCAGCAATGCTGACAATAGCCAAAGTATACAAAGAGCCCAGACCTCCATCGACAGAAGAATGGAGATATATATATATATATATCTGTGTGTATATATATATATATATATATATATATATATATCTGTGTACATATATATCTGTGTATATATATATATGTGTATACACATATATATATATACACAGACACACACACACACATATATACACACACATACAATGGCATATATATATATACCATCAAATGTTATGCAGACATCAAAAATTGAAATCTTGCCATTTGCAACGACATGGATGGAACTAGAGGTTATTATGCTAAACAAAACAAGTCAATTAGAGAAGGACAATTATCATATGATCAAACCGATATGTGGAATTTAAGAAACAAAACAGAGGACCATAGGGGAAGAGAGGAAAAATGGAAAACAAATGAAACCAGACATGAAGACAAAGCATAAGAGACACTTAAACTCAGGAAACAAACTGAGGGTTTCTGGGGGGGAGTGGGGAAGGGAAGAGGGTGGCTAGGTGATGGGCATGGGATGGGTATGTGCTGTGGTGAGCACTGTGCATTGTGTAAAACCAAAGGATCTCAAACCTGTACCCCTGAAACAAATAATACATAATATGATCATAACTTTAAAAAAGAAATCAAAGAAAAACACTTAAAATAACATATAAACTAAGTAAAAATAAATAAATTAATATAACTGATAAGAAAGAGAGAAAGAGTGTACGAAAGAAAGAAAGAGAGAGAGAGAGAGAGAGATTAAGTAAGTTGGAATCACCAAGCAAGATTACAAAGCTGTTGTCATCAAAATAGTATGGTACTGGCATAAAAACAGACACACAGGTGAATGGAACACAACAGAGAGCTTGGAAACTAATAATAGTACTTTCAACAAAGCTTATTCATTAATATATTAAAGGTATATTTAAACTTAGCTCTGATAGAATTATTAACTCTGAATGGGAATTCATAATATTTATGTATTGTTCCAATCTTTGCTTCCAATAAATACATTTCTTTAAAACATGCTGTTTTATATAAATATAACAAAATAAGGAAGATTTAGAATCCACATTCTTAAGAGAAATTAAATTCACTTTAATAAACCTACCACAGAAAAGGAAATATAGATATCCATTATCACAACTCAGAACATCCCATAGGAAGACAATCCACCACAATCTGGTATCTGATGGAAGGATATAATACTACTTAAGTAGTTGTGCCCAAATGTTCAACCTGTTGAAAGCTATAGAGCCAGCGACTCGTTTACAAAAACACAGATGTCAGAGGAAAGTCCTAACAAAGAGTATAAACATGTCACCAATGAAGTCCACACTGAATATATTCTGAAAGGAAAATATTTTCCAAACAAATAAACTGTAAGACCTGAAAGAGAGAAAGAGAGAGAGAGAGAGAAAGGGGGGGAAGGGAGGGAGGGAGGGAGGGAGGGAGGAAGGAAGGAAGGAAGGAAGGAAGGAAGGAAGGAAGGAAGGGAGAAAGAAAGAGGAAAGAAAGAAAGAAGAAAGAAAGAAAGAAAGAAAGAAAGAAGAAAGAAAGGAAGGAAGGAAGGAAGGAAGGAAGGAAGGAAGGAAGGAAGGAAGGAAGGAAGGAAGAAAGAAAGAAAGAAAGAAAAAAGAAAGAAAGGAAGGGAGAAGGAAAGAAGAAAGAAAGAAAGGAAGGGAGAAGGAAAGAAAGAAAGAAACCTTAGAAACTAACCCACACATGGTCTTATCTTATGACGCAACGGCAGAAAATATACAATGGGGAAAGGACTGTCCCCTCAGTGAACGGTACTGGGAAAACTGGACGCTAAATGTGGAAGGATGGGACTGGATCACTTTCTTGCAATACACATAAAAATTATGAATGGATGAATGACTTGAACATAAGAACTGAATCCATAAACCTCCAAGAAGAAAATGCAGGTAGTTAGTTTCTTCATATTGGTTTTGGGGAAGAGTCTTTTACATCAGACACCAAAAGCAAAGGCAACAAAAGCAAAAATAAATGAGTGGAATGACATCAAACTGAAATTTCTTCATGACCAAAGAAACCATAAAACCCTTGAAAGGCAACCTACCCAATGAGAAAAAATAACCGCACATCATATGTATGAGATGAGGCTAATATCCAATATACACAAAACACTCCTTCCAAACCAAACAAAAACTGAATAAAAACTGGGGAGAATATGTGAATAGTTACTTTCCAAAGATGGCATACAGGTGGCCAACAGACACAGAAAAAGTTGTTCAACATCACTAACTGTCATCAGGGAAACATAAGTCAAAACCACAATCAGCTATCACCTCACAACTGTCGGAACAGAAATCATCCCAGAGAAAGACACCAGGTGTGGTCAAGAGTGTGCACACAAGAGGACCTTGTGCACATGGAAACCCAAAAGTACTGAACACATACATACTGAGAACAGATTGGTGGTTGCCAGATTCTGGGAAGGGGGGGAAGTGGTGAAGGTGGTCCAAGGTGCCATGTTTGAGTGATAAAATCTGCAAGTCATGAAAAGTTCTGTGAAACATGGAGACTAAAGCTAGCCCTGCAGGATGGGGTACAGGGTCCCCTGCTATTTGAAAGGAACCTGTTGCTAGGAAAACTTTCACAGCAGAAATGGTGTAAACTGAAAAAAGAATTACCATTCATTTCTACAGAAAAATGAGTGAGCATGCTCAGACACCAAAAGTTCCTTCTCTTTGACTTTTCTTAGGCCTCAGAACACAACATCCTAATGGGTGCCCAAAATAATTGGAGATAAAGTGACAGATTCTCACAGACACAATTCAAAGTGCTGGTGGCTGGACATGGAGAGCAGTGCCCAGGAAGGGTAGGTAGGGGTACACACTGTCTCTGTAGTGGTTCCTCACCAAACAGATGCTGAACATGATGCTCACATTTTCACTTTTGTAAGAGGGAAATCCTCTTCAGGTTTCTTCCTCCTACTGGAGCTGGGTAATAACGTATTTATTTCCAAGAAGCCAACTCTGTCTTACCATGACTTTGAGAAAAGTGGGGAGACTTATACTTGAAAGTTGCTAAGGGGGTACAAGTTCAAAGTTCTCCTGGACACAAATATCAGCAGATCCACTGTGAAAGACACTTTCCTCAGCAGGTGGAACAGGGACTACCTCCTACCCTCAGAAACCTCCTCCTTCACCTCACTTGGGACAATGCACAAGAGCTGGGAGTTACCTCAGCTCCTCCTTTCTCTCATTCCCAATATCAAACCCATTGCCAAATCCTGTGAGCTCCATCTTTGATAGGTACCCAGAATAGAACTAACCCCTCCTTCCAAGGCCACCTGTCTGACCCACACTGGAGCCCATCTCTTGCCTGAGTTCCTGGAAAAGCTTCATCACTGACCTCCATTGTCCATCCTCAATGCTGTGTCATCCGTTCTCAACACTGTAGCCAGGATGGCCCAGGGAAACAGGGTCCTGTGGGGTCACAGCTCTGCAATGGCTTTCTGTCACCCTACTGTCACCTCCCTGAGGCCATGTCCTAAACTGCCTCCTGTGGCCACAGGGCCTTCCTGCTGCTCCTGGAAATACATGGTATGGCTCTGCCCCAGGGCCTTTGCATATGCTTTCCTTTCCATTTAGAAGGGTATTGAAGTGATATCACTCACCTTCTTTAGAAGTTGACTCATGTATCACTCTCCTAGTAAAGTCCCACCTGGTCCCTATGTGAATAGCAAGCCCCACTGCCACTCACTTTCAGCACCTAACCCTGTCTCCTCCTTCCTATTTCCAGAGAAATTATCACAGTCACCAGTCTCTCTCAGCAGAGGAAGAAATGAAGGCCTACTTGGATGTTTTCACAACTGACTTCCTCCAACTCCTAGACCAGAGGACTGGCAGAAAAGGTGACTAGACTTCTTGCACAGCCAGGATGCCTGGGACAAGAGGTCCCCCTACTACACCCTGAAGACCATCAGGAAAATGAGCCCCAAAAGGAATCCACTTGCACGTGAAACCTGAAACCAGACACCTTCCTCGATTCCCGGTGAGCACACACACGTCCTCCCCTTTCCTGATGTGTTCATCGAGAAAACTGAGAAAGAAGCATCCCATGGTCTAAATCTCCCTCCGGTCAAGGGAGGGATGTCTGGGAAACAGACATCTCTCCTCCCTGCACCAGCTACCTCTGATTGACATCTGGAATCCTCCTATGCTGGGCCAGAATAGTGCACCTGTCCCCCTTTTCTGGGATGTTATCACAAACCAGGCTTTGCTGCACAGTTTTCAGGAAGTTACCACCAGCAGCAGCAGCAGCAGTGGGCCACCCAGGTTTGGTCTCAGTCTCGCACGTCAGGCCCCATGTGGAACTAGAGCTTCAAGGAGACTGGTGTGCCATGTGGACTTGGAACATAATGGCAGGAGCTGGGATTTCAGTTCCAAATGAACACTGGCCTCTTCCACAAAGCACAGGAAGAGGAGGATTTCTCAGGGGGTGTGGCTCTGGATGAAGTGCTTCTGCTGGCTGAATTCAGAGACACCAGGCAGAGGACACCTGCAGTGCCTCGTCGGAGGAAGCAAGGGGCACACTGGGCAAGAATCCATAATGTTGCCTGTGGGTTGATCCCCACCAAGCCCCCCTGCTGATATGGGGGCCAGAGAAAAGGAATCAGCTTTCATATCACATCTGCAGCAGGAGGGCTAGCCAGGGAGCAGAGCCCTGTCCAGGGAACAAGCTGGCCTGTGCATGAAGAACGATGGGACACCGTCACGGCATCACCATCTTGAAGCCATCTGATCTGACTCCCCTGCCAGGCTCACACCTGCTGACACGGTGACTCCTAAGACCCAGAGACTGCTTTCCACTCCAGCGCAATGCTACTCACAGAGAAGCAAACTCCAGTCTCAGAAACATGTTTATAATTAGCTCTGGAATTCCCTTGGTTTCTTGGTTTCTACACTGGCCCACCAGGTGTCCCTTCCAGATCATTCCTCCAGTGCCCTAGGGTTTCAAGCCACTTTCAAGCTTTTCTTCAAAAGGCAGGGGCGGATCCATTTAGACAGACCAGCCAAGTGACTGTGTGTGCAGGAAACTCGCACAGCATCCACCCTGAACATCAGTGTTTCCAAGTCCAAGCCTCAAACCCTCACTCACTGGGCATGAAGCACCACATCAGCATGTACACTGCTCTTTCAAATCTCTTATCTCCCTTTCCTTAAAATAAGAAACCAAGCTCCAGTCACCATTCTATTTTCCCTTCAGAGAAGTAAGGAAAAGGATACAATAAAACACTGCATGGGCACAGCACACTTCTATCCAAACAGAATTCCGTGTTCTTTCTCATATGGGCAACCCGACATTGCCATACTAATGAAAGACGCCACAAGTTCAGTGCTCATATATAGTCTTCACCTTGTGTTTTTCCTTTTGATATTTGATTCCTGAAGTAAATGTCTAGATTGCTTTCTAAAAATAACAAGAGTAATAATGACTCGTCACATAAAGGGCTGGGTCTCCAAAACCAGACAACATGGCTCTGGTTCAGATAAGGATGAAGACAAAACCTCATCCAAGGAGGCAAAGCCCACACCCTTAGGGATCCTGACATGCCTCACAAGTGATGAGTTCCTTTGCTCCATGGGCTTGTCCGAGTGCAAAGGATGCAGTCACCCTCCAGCATTCATTCTGGCTTCTTTATAAATGTCCCAGTTCAAGTCACAAGGACTCACTGGGTCAAGCTTCCAGAGCCCAGGATGGGCCACCAAGTAAGCAGCTAACTCTTCTCCTCTCCAGGGAGGGCTATATTTTCTTTGGGAGCACAATGAGTCACTCCCTGAGCTACTCAACAACCTATACTCCTTCTCCATTTGTCCTCCTCACAAAGGCTACTGCATCCTATTAAAGCTCTGTCATTGTCTTTTATTTAAAAAAAAAAAATCTAATATTGGAATGTGGTTCACAGAAGAGAAAAAACATGAACACCCACAAAGAATTCTTTTAATATTTCAGGAGATTTCTCATTGTTTAATTAAAACAGGAATGAAAATGCACAGATAGCCCCTTCCACTAGCAGGTACAATTCACCGAGGTGACTTAAAGGAGAGCAGGAAATACAAGAGGAACGGATGTTCTGATGACCCGTCATTTCCACCAGCTAAGTTTTGGAAACTTCACACACACACAAGAATGAAGCACAAACCAACATCTCAGCCTGACAATGCAGAGAAGTCTGAACTGGAGGGACAGGGACAGACGAAGTGCTCATGTGTGCTGACTGGGGCCCGTGGCACAGAAGAAGGGGCTCTGTCAGCTCTCCACCTGGGCCTCCCCTGTCCTCAGCCAGGAACTTGCTCACAGTCCTGACCTGTCACAAGTGTCACACGGGAGACACACAGCCGCCCCTGGAGTCACCCCTGCCCACACCCCCCTGCAGAAGGCACTCCGCTCTCCTCTGGACCTCTGTCAGCTCTCCCTAGACCTGGAACCCAGGGGCGCCTGGGTGGCTCAGTGGGTCAAATCCTCTGCCTTCAGCCCAGGTCATGATCCCAGGGTCCTTGGATCAAGCTCCGCATTGGGCTCTCTGCTCAGCAGGGATCCTGCCTCTCTGCCTACTTGTGATCTCTGTCTGTCAAATAAATAAATAAAATCTTTAAAAAAAAAAAAAAAAAGACCTGATAAAGGCAAGACACAGAAACTGGTTTTTCTAGGCAGGGAAAGAGAAAACATCTATTTGCATTTTCTTATCGAGAGCAGACCAATAATTGAGAATACTTTGTCCTTTTGAACAGAGTGAAAGCTGACTTTCAATCTTATACCAGTGTCTTTAAAATTCATCCATTTCAATCTTAGTCCATCCTGACTACACCTAAAATTCATTTCCAAAGATTTCCCTTTACAAACCTTCTACAACTTTCCTTTGCATTCAGATTTTGTCCCAAGCCGTTTCTTTCCAAACAATCATCTCACTTAGAACAAAATTACCTTCTTTTATCTTCAACAAAATGTATTCCCATTACTTATCTTTCCTACATGTCTCCTACTTTTCCACATACAGAGTTGTTTTCCTTGTTTCCATCAGTCTTAGTTACAGTTTGCAGAGTTTCTCATTCTTTGGAAAGTTTAATCTACAGTGAAGACTAAGGAGTAACCAATTGTGAACTATTACACCAGAATTCTTTAGATGGCAAATTTGTGAATCAAAAAAGCACTAAACATGTTTACCAACAGATTTAAATATCCTAAGTTTCTTTGCAGTAAGTCAAAAGCACAAACCTATGCCCAGTTAACAGTGATTTAGCCCTTTATCCTATTTGGAAAAGACCCAATGTCCAACAAATTTAATTCCATTTATCATCCAAGCAAAACTGTAAAGTTTCAGGTTACCAAAGACTTAGAAAGCTATCTTAACAATTACCCATGAAAACTCTGAGACAGACAATTAACCATCAGTTTAGTCATCTTTTTGTTAACAAACTGCAACAGAGATAATATGAGCTAATTCGACCTTCAGCAAACCTCAATAGAATAAATTTTACATTTAGTGCTGATAACTTTAAAGACACTTAATTAAACCAACACTTAACGTAGTTCAAATATGGATTTACGTTCCACCTGGGCCCACCCCATTTTCAATTTTTACCTGAGATACAGGTAGGTAAATCTGGAGTGGGAGGTATTGGGTCCAGGGTGTGCACTTCTTGCTCCTTGACAATGAAGAGAGGAGGAGCCATGGTGCAGGAAGCACCGAGGATGATCTAGAGGCCAGTTTTGTAGGCTGCACCCAAGTTGGTGCAGAAACAGGAGAAGGGGGAGACCGAAGAAACAAAGTGCTACCAGAAGGCAAAGAAAGGGTTCCTGGTTTTAGAGCTCAACAGCAACAACAGAGGAGCAGATGCCGTGTTTTCCTGCCAACAAGAGGGGAGGAGTTAGGCAGTCCACGTGGGACCAGAGAAGACAGGGAACTTCCCTGAAACAAAGGGAGTTTTGGCAGCTGCTTGGAAATATTCTTTGAAGTCCCCATCCCAAGGGAGACTAACAACATTTGTCTCCAGTTACAGCCATTAACCCAGGAAATGAGTGAGGGAAAAGCCCCCACATCTATTAGGAGGAATGGAGAGAGAGAAGGTTGGAGTCCCCTTTGCTAGGAATGGTCTTTGTATCTTCCCACAACTTGGGTTTACCAGGAGGAGGCTTATTTAGATAATTATCATCCAATATGTCAGGAGGGGGTTTACTAGCCAGACATATTTGGGCAAATGCATTCTACAAGAGGCCCTTAAGTTGGGGTCTTGGTGTAGAGCAATGAAGGTACCCTAGGTCTATTTGCCCTACCTCTGCTGAGGAGATCTAACACATAGATCCCACTGAGGCCATGCAGTGTTACAGGAGCTCAGTCATTTCCTAAGTTTTGCAACACAATTTGTTTCCAGTGGGTTAAAAGGCACTCCAAGGTAGAGTCCTTGGGAACTGAATAAGCCTACTGAGGTCATGCTCCCAAAAAGGTAAAGAGGGTCCATTACCAGATCCCCCCTCCATCTGACTCCTGGCTGGCATCCCACGCAAGATATATCAGAGGTTCCCATGTGCCAAAAGTGACTGCAGGCATCCCTCAAGCAAGACATTGCTATTGATCACAATGGTGCCTTCCCATGAAGGCATTCCTGCCATAGAAGGCCCTGGAGGGATGCTGGTGTCCTAGGCAACAGTTAGGTGCCTGATAAATGGACTGAAATACCATGCCACACCGTGCCATCATCTGCCCTGAAGTTGCATACTGCCCAGCCATTTTAACCCATGGAAAATACTATAAAAGTTTTACAAGGGGAAATTACAGAATTTGTAGCTTTAAGCAGTTAGTACAGGATACTGATAAGAAACAGTAAAGACTGAAATCCATCATGGTCTAAGCGACAATCCAACACACGTGGTCATGACAGCCAACTTCTCTAAGAAATGGTCCCTGGTTGGGTTTTAATTCAAATGTATACTGGTTTTGGCCAGCTCCTAGTGTAGGTCCTTTGGCCAGAAGCACCTAGACCAGGAATGAGGAGGGGATCACATTAGATCAATCAGGAGGAAACTTCACATTGGAGTCTTTAAGATTAGCATCCATCCTGGTGATGGGTGGCTATCCTGTGCCCAAGGCAGACAACTTTGTATAAGAACAGGAATAAAGAGAGGACTTCAGGTTTCTGGGTCTTATTACCATTCTGGCCAGGGTACTCACTTCCTGCCAAAAGGCAGACATTCTCCTCCCCATAAAGTAGCCATGGGCTAGAGGATTACAGCTTGAGTAACGAACATGAAAGTGTTCCAGTAAGACCATACTCCTTGAAAAGCCCCTGAAATGAGAGTAAAGGAAGAGGAGAGAAAGTACTCACCAAATTTGCACCAAAGCTCAGAGTCCAGATGTAAAGACTCAAAACCCCATGTTCGGGTGCCAAATAATGATGTTTTAGGATATAAGTGAGGTTCAGTGGGGGTGGGGCTGGAGCCAATGACCAAGAAATAATTCTTGAGACATCTTCAGTGCAAGGTGTTGGTTTATTAAAGCACAGGGATGGGACTCCTGGGCCTAAAGAGCTGCCACATGGGGGTTCTGGCAGGCAGCTGATTATAGACTAAGGGGTTGGGGGAAGTTTCAATAGAACTTTAATATGCTAAAGAAGATCCACAAGATACCAGAGGATTTGCCCCTGTCAAGTTAAGATTGTTGTCCCCGCTAGCAAAGTATTAACATTAACGTAGTTGGGACATTCCTGGAAGAATGGCACAAAGTCGCACTCAGCGGAGGGAGACGGGGGTGTCGCAGGGTGTCAGCTTCTGCTTTGTCCTCAGCTTGCCTTCTGTTCCCTCATCACTATGATGTTTGGGAAGTAAGTATTCATGGGTAAGGGAATAGTTTAGCAATGTTTATAAGCATTGTCTCACTTTGTACAGGAGGCTGAGTTGAGCGTTTTTAAATACTATTTCAGACCTGTCTTACAGCACACTCTGAACATACCGGAGCCTGAATCAATTTTAAAAAGATAGTTCTTTCAGTAACTTTAATATCAGAAAAATATTATAATGTCTATTCCTAGGGATCTTTGAGTATCTTACTCAGAGGTCCTCCACTCCTAATGATCATGATGCACAGAGATAAAAAGGCCGGCTGAATTCATTCCAGTTAACCACACAAAAAATCTGTCATGAAAGAACAGGGTCTGAATTGGTTCACTGCAACCTTCCCACGGGGGCTGGGAGAGACAGGCAGGAGGAGGGTGGCTTTGCCTGCACCCCAGAGCAGATCCAGCCCCTCTAAACTGTGTTCTATGTCCCACCCAGCCCCCCAATCATCCTTGCATTGCAACGTGTGTGTACCAGTCTCCTGTGATAGCAGGTACAGAACATATGTGGCGATCCTACCCCTGATGGCATCCCTAGAAGTAGAAGCCAGAAGACCCCACAGTGCAGATGGGGAGCCTGGGGAGGCCCTGAGAGGCACGGGGTCTGTCCAGGGTCACTGCTCTGTGCACAAGCAAGGACTCAGTCTGAGCCCAGCTCTGTGTCCTCACAGAAGGGACACCATCTGCATCCAGGACCCACAGGGGCTGTGGGTGAACTGTGTGGGTAGGTGTCACTGTATGGACAGGGCATGGGTAGAGGGTGAGCATAGAGCACCTGGGGGAGGGTAGAGCATAGAGCACTTGGGGACTCTGGTGTGAGGAGGAAGTCTGGTAAGCAGACCTCAGGCAATGGTGACATCACTTCCCTGACAACAGAGCCCAACAGAACTTGGAATCCAGGTAACCTGGCACCCACATTCCAGAGACAGACCCATGCCCAGCTCATTTCGTTGCAGAGCCTTGAAGAAACAACATGTTCTCATGTTGCATCCCAAAGTCTGGAGGCTGGAAGCAGAGGAAAGCCTGCCCTGCCGACACTTTCCTTTGCTGGGGTGTCATGTCAGGGCTCCCGGACACCTCTGGCCATTTGGCTGGAAGGACCAAAAGGTGACCCAGGGAGGCCCAGAGGCAGCCACCCAGCCCCAGATGCTCTGATCGACCTGTGCAACCCCAGGTCCCCTCCCTGTGTGTGTGTGTGTGTGTGTGTGTGTGTGTAATTGTGTGTGTGGAAAGAGGCCTCATGTAGGGTAGGGAGGCCATGAGCAGGAGCAGGCTGATGAGGGGTCAGATGCCTGGTGGGGGGTTCATGTTCACACCCTAGGTCCAGGCTGGTTAGGTGGAATGTGGTGTGCGGCACTGCGCCCTTCTGTCCAGAGTTTATCCCGAGAGCCCTGCAGGTATGGGTCACTGTCCTGGGTGCAGGGCTGTGCATGCACAGATCTGTGTCTGATCTGGGACCAGCAGGGGGACTGGGCAGGAGGATGGTGGGGACAGCTGGGCAGGACCATGATGCTTCCAGGCCAGATACTGGTCCCTGTCTTTGCAGAAGGCCACAGATGATGAGAGGAGGCTTGTGGACACACACTCCTCCCGACACAGGAGTCCCCAGTCCTGGAAAGGCCTCCAACAACCACCCGGCCACTGTGCCTGGATGTACTACACTGGACGGCGGCCCTGGACCTGGAGCCCATGGAAGCTGAGCCCAAGGGTGAGAAGGTTGGGACTAGATGCCTGTGGGTGTGTAGGGATGGGTCAGTGCTGAGCCCCACAGGGAGGAGTCACCAGAGGCTATTGTGGGGCCAGGATCAATGGATCAATGGCTGGGCTCAGAGCATCTGGGGGTGGACTGCAGTTGAGGAGACTTCCAAGTGAGGGTTCCCTCCTGGCTGCAGCTTCTCTGGGAGGCCCTGGGCAGTGCTCTGTCTCTGCAAAGGCACAGGGAGAGGCAGGCACGAGGGTGAGATTTCTTCTCTCGCAGCTGCTCCAGCTGAGGAGCTAGAGCCAGCTGCAACTTCAGCAGCTCAGGAGTGGGGGACGGTGCCTGCAGTGACGTCAGCAGGAGACCAGGAGCCAGCAGGTGACCTGGTACCTGCCCACAGAGAAGCTGACGCTGTTGAGGAAGAGCAGGCACCTGCCACTGCGCCCGCCCCTGCTCCTGCTCCTCCTGTCCCAGCCCCTGCTCAGACACTCCCCTTTCCCCTGCTGCTGCTCCTGCCAGAGCTGTTCCCACTTCCCCTGCCCCTGCTTGTGCTCCTGCTTTTACCCCTGACCCAGATCCTCCCATGATCCTGCCCCTTCCCCTACCCCTGCCCCTGACCCTTCCCCTGCACCTGCCCATGCCCCTGTTCCTGCCCCAGACCCAGATCCTGCCCCAGCTCCTACCCCTTGCTCCTGCCTGTGATTCTGTTCTTGTCTCTGGCCCGGCTTCTGCCCTGGATCCTGCACCAGCCACTACTGCTGACCCTGTCCTCCTTCTGTCTCCTGTTCCTGCTCTTGCATCTCTTCCTGCTCCTGTCCCTGCCCCTATCCCAACCCCCATCCCTACTCCTTCTCCTGTGGGGCTCCCAGAGCCACATTCAGGGCTCACAGCCCTGCAGGGAGAGGTTCCTGTACAATTACCGTTAGTTCTAGCCCCTGACCCTGATGCCCCGCCAGAATGTGTTGTCCCCTCCCCCTATGTTCTTTCTCTCTGGTACATATTAACTGTTACAGTGGCTTTCCATGTCCTCTATGCTGTTTATCATTTGTTTTAAATAAAACTACTTGTTTTCAGTTGAACGCGTTGTGAGCATTGAGTTTATCCCCAGTGTTGTGCCCTCACACCGCAGAACATCGCTGTGGGATATCTCCTTGCCCAAATGAGACCCTGAACCAAAAGCCCTCCCTGCCCATTTCTCCTCCAGCTCAGGCTCTGGCAACCCCTATGCTGTTTCTCTCTCTTCCTTCACCTATTCTGGATGCTTCCTGTACGTGGAATCAGGCCATAGGTGCCTTTGTGTCTGCCTCTCTATTTTCAAAGGGGACTCTGGTTTGTTTGGTTTTTTGTTTGTCCATTTGTTTATTTGACAGAGAATTCCCCCCCCCTTTTTTTTTTTTGATACTGGAATGCTGATGGATTACAGATGAGATGTAATCATAGAAGCCCCTTTAGGAATCATGGACACAATCTCAGGGCCGAGACCCATGTTCCTGTTAGGACACCACAGCCTGACCCCAGACAGGACACGGCTGGTTCCTCCTGTGGCCCACACAGAAACCAGAGAAATGCAGAAAGCTGGATGATATACCACAGAGGGAAAACGCATCACTCACAACCCAAGGCAAGAGAAATGTTTCCCCTGTCTCTGGTCCAAATCATGCTCTAAGTCATGGGGTTCCACAGGGACAGAGACCAAACACATGCAAATCCAAGGGGGAGGTTAGGCATGTGGGGAGTATGTGTCAGAGATGTGGGAGCTCCCAGGGAAGGACTCTGGAAAAGGAAACCCTATGCAGGCAATGCTGGTCACCCTCAGACTGGCAGGTGTCTGGTCTGGGGACTGGCATCCCTGAGGAGGATTTGAGGTGGCAGAGGTCCAAAGCAGGCCCCCTGGAGAGAAGCGTGACAGGCACCCCAGTCTGGAAGAGCAGTGAACACCACCCAACCTACGCTGCAGGTGCACCCATCACCTACCCATGCTTGTCCTGGGACTCACATCCGGAAACTCTGGCGCGGTTTTTCAGATTTTTTTTTCAGGAGTGTTCAGCACAGCGGTGGTGGACAGAGCAGGGAATGACACAACGCTAATGCCCGAGTTGATGGATGGGATACTCTGTCTCAGTCCTCGTAATAGAATGCCCTGAAGTGACTTTCCAGTGTCTTCTGGGGCACAGGATCTGGAAGGCCCCTCCTGAGACCCTCTCCTGCCATCCCATCCCGGGAACATTCAGAATTGTTTGACGGGAGGTGGGGAGGATCCAAGATGAGAGAGGGCCAAGGAGAAGGAAGGTCGGCACTGTGAGGACAGATGGA
Source organism: Mustela erminea (assembly GCF_009829155.1). Lineage (NCBI taxonomy): Eukaryota > Metazoa > Chordata > Mammalia > Carnivora > Mustelidae > Mustela > Mustela erminea. The sequence goes on along the minus strand of NC_045615.1, from coordinate 6,599,775 downwards.
CGTGCCCTGAGCCACCATCCAGATCCCGGGCTGTGATGCCCTTGGACTTCACCCCAAATAATGGCTCCTGATGTATGGACTGGACTTCTGCTCTTTCACTCCCTCCTTCTCTACCTTTTATTCACCCCATCATTCATTCACCCCTCCTTCCCCTCCACGCCTCCCTTTCCTTCCCCACTGGGTCTTCCTCCCGCCCATCCTCCCAGTTCTCATCCTCCCTCTCTCTCCTCCCTCCCTCCCTCCCTCCCTGCACTGTGGGAGGTGACAGGGGGCAGTCCTCAGAGTTAACAGGGGTGATGAGCACCAGGAACCTGCTCCTGCAAACAGAGTCCAGTTGAACAAAGAAAAGATGCCCCTTGGCTGGGTGCCACATCCCACACTGGGTTCCATGAGGCTCATTTTCTGTGCAAGGCCTCGTGTGCTCCCTCTGGGGTCACTTGCCAACTCCCTTGCAGTGGCCTGCATCTTCCTGCCCTGGGTCACCTCTGACAGGTCTGTGAGGCCAGCCCATGTCACAGGCATGGAAGCACAAGTCCAGAAGGTCCAGATGACCTGTTCCCATTCCCAGACCTGTTCCAATTCCCATTCCCAGGATCCTGGCACAAGAGTGGTCCCTGAGCAGAGGAGGAGTTGGGCCCAGAGAGCCTGAGGGAGGACATGGCACAGTGAGCCCACAAGAGGAGGGGGAGCACCATGGGGTCAAGCAGGCTCAAGCCTGCTGGAGACCATGTCCCACCTGCACTGGATCTGTCCCCAGGGCTGGAGATCATTAGGATACCCACCTTCCAGGCTGCAGGCTGGCAGTGACTGGCCTGCAAGAGGCACTGCTAGAGCAGGAAAGAGCCCTCCACAGAGAGGAGGGGGCAGGTGCTCCTCCAGCAGCAAATGTGCTGGGGCAGGCTGAGGGGGCATGAGTGGACAGCACTGTCTGCAGCTGGGGTCTCCCCACAGAACCCCTCCTGAGGCTCAGCACAAGCTTGTGCAGATGGCCTTTGTCCCCAAATACAAATCTGTCCTAGGACATCCCCTCAAGCACTGACTCCCAATCCTTTGTACTCAGCTCAAGTGCAAGAAATGGCCAATAGTTTAGATGGTGTTGGATGCACAGAGACATGTGATTTTCTGGCCCATGCTGTAACATTGCTGGCATTTTAAAGATCTCAGGGCTTTGATTCAAAAATGGTAGGATGCTGCGGACCCCAGACAGCTTTTTGGAAACCTGCCTCTGTGCCTTGCAGCTCTCCTATCCCACCAGCTCGGCTCAAAATCCCTCCAGGCCACAGACCCACAGTCTTGGGTCCTCAAATGGCCAACGATGTACCTTCAAAAAGCCATCCAGGGGGTTGCCTGGGTGGCTAAGTGGGTTAAAGCCTCTGCCTTCTGCTCAGGTCATGATCTCAGGGTCCTGGGATCTTGCCCCACATCGGGCTCTCTACTCAGCAGGGAGCCTGCTTCCTCCTCTCTCTCTCTGCCTGCCTCTCTGTCTACTTGTGATCTGTCAAATCTTTAAAAAAAAAAAAAAAAAAAAGCAATCCAGGTGGGGCAGCAGGACACACAGCGGACTCCAGCAAATCCCTCTCCCAGAAAGTGAGGACTGGACAAACTGTCCTAAAAGAGCCAAATCAGTGTTCCAGGAAGACACCAGAGGCTCAGGAGTAATTGAGGAGCATCTGAAGGGCAGTTAGGGGCAGTGAGAATCTCAGGTGGTTTTGCCTAGGGTCAGCTCCCGTCCCCAAAAACCCTCAGTGTCATGGCTCTACTGGGGGATGGGGGAAGGACCATGCCTGGAGGACCCTGGGCTCCACTGTCAGAGGTCGCCAACTTGATCTTGCACAGGTGGCGAAACCTGGACACACCCCAGAGAATTTCTAGAAATTGTAGCCATCTCAATGGTGAGGTCAGCTGACCTGGTCAGTCAATCTTCTAGCTGCCTGAGGTAGGATGGAACCATGGGCCAGCACACTAGCCACAAATGGGAGAGGGAGAACCAGTTCTTCATTTCAATAGTCTCTGAGTTACTGGTTTGTTCCTATGGTTAGTATACCTCACAAGGCCTTAAAATGTTCTCAACATGTTCTCTGCCAGAGAGGTTCTTGAAAAACCTCTGCTTTGTAGGTAAAATCATCTGGAATTGACCTTGGTTGGCAGAGCCATGGTGGGAAAAGTATAGAGCATCCCCAAAATACTAAAAATAGAGCTCCTGTATGATCCCACTACCAGGTATGCATTTCCAGGAAATGAAGTCAGTTTCTCAAAGTAAGATCTGCACACTCTCACCCAATCTCCTTGAGAAGCGGCAGCCACCCTTAGCAACAAGGCACTCATGTGAGAAGTTGAAGGCAACCCTCCCCTTGAGGCAGGTGTCTCCTGGGCCAAGCGGCTGTCCCAGAGCTGGGAGGTCTCCACAGCAGCCCATTCAATGTCCTGGATACTAGGAGGAGATGGAGAACAGCACCAGGCCAGTAAAGGTAAATACACACTACCCCAAATTTGGCCCCTTGGCAAACTAAATATAGAAACTGAAAGAATTTTGCATAGAAAAGAAGCAGAAAGGTCCTTCTGATCTCCCAGCCATCAGCCCTTCTTCCCTGAAGCAGGTCAGAGTACTCTCATGGGCCACTTGCTCTGCCCAGACCACAAGGAGGACATGCTTATCACCTAGAGACAAGGAATTTAGGGCCACAAAGGCTATAGGAACAAACCTGGTTAAACTAACCTTTATCTTCGTGGTTACTTCTTTGTCATTTACCAGCCCCAGTCCAAACCCCTGTGTCTCTCAATTCCTCACACAAAAATGATTCCTTCTTTGTCTAAAAGGCAGAAGATCTGTCTGTTCCAGTTGCCTCTGCTGGTCTCCATGTTCATGTGAGGCTCCCACTAAAAAAATCAATACACTTGGCCAGCATTTCTCCTGTACATCTGTCTTTGTCAATTTCCAGACCCAGCCAGGGACCTTAAGAGGAGTTGAAGGAAACTTTCCTCTCTTGCAGCCCTGGGTGGGGGATGGTGACAAGGTAGTCCAGAAAACCCATCCTGTCTTTCTGACCTTGGTTAAAACTGCCCTCTGCTAGGAGGCAGCACAGGGCTGTGCAGAGCTGGCAGAGCCAGGGAGAGGCAAGTGGAACCTGTAGGAAGCTACCTGACCCCCAGCCGGGATACTTGGCCCCACTGACAATCCAGGGTGTGATGATGAATATTATCATGGAAGCATCCTGAGTATCGGACCTTCCCCACACCAGGCTTCATTATTGCTGCTCATTGTGGTTGCTACTGTTGGCTTTGTGACTTTTCTGAACTAAGCTGGTCAAGTCTGTGTTCTTTGTTCTGTGTTTGTTCTGTGTTCTGTGTTCTGTGTTCTGTGTTCTTTTGTGTTCAGGCCACCCGTGTTTCTGAGCTATTGGCTACAGACTGGGGGACCCCACAGCCTCCTCCTCAGGTTCAAATAGGCTACTCGAGTGGCTCATGGAACTCAGAGAAACACGTTACTTACCAGATGACCAGTTCATTAAAAGGACAGAACTCAGAGCCAGGCAGCTGGAAGTGAATGAACAGGGCAAGGTGTGTAGCAGAGGCTCAGAGCTCCTCTGCTTTCAGAGTGAAAGAGGCCTTTACCCACCTGCATTCTGACCTTTGTCTGTACTTCCAAACTGATGATGTCCTTCCTTCAGGCTCATCTATTAACTCAAGTCAAAGACCCAGCAGGGACCAAAAGGACCCCTCAAGCAATAACCACTCCTAGATGCCAGCAAGACCCTGCATGATGGACCCCAAGGCAATGATTGACCAGTACTTTAGTGAACCCTAGCACCTGCCCACCAAACTTTGTCCTATATTTTCCTCATGTAAAAGCCCAGGGTGTTTTCAGCATCTTGAGACCATGCCAGTTCTCTGAGTTCTGGTGTTGGCTGAACTGAAATAAATTCCTTTCCTGTGTCACCACCACTCATCTCTCTGCCTTTCACTCTGGGACACTGTCAATAGTGTAATGTTGCAAGTCAAATACCAGTTCTTCTCCTCCCCAGGGTTCACTGCTGCTGCTTCTCTCACTGCAGCTCTGCTGTTGGCTTAGTGACATTTCTGAACTGATTTTGTCAAATCTGTGTCCCTTGTCCTGTGTGGCCACAGAAGTGTCTGGTCTGTGAATATAGTGGTCAATGATGATTACACGAGATTTCCTTAAACATCTGTAACTTCCCTCCTTCTGAAATAAATAAATAAATAAATAAACAAATAAATAAACAAACAAAGCAAAACAACTTCCAGCCCTTGCAGATGGGAAGGAAGGCTCTGCGTGTGTGGGTGTTGGTATACACCTTCAGCACAGCCAGGTTTCTTAGCATTCCACTTGGCCTTCACTTCCTACTTGCCAAGTCCGACAATGGTTTGGACATCGAATGTCCTCCTGTAGACACCTCACTACTTGGAGAGTTGGTGGAAAGCAACAAGTCACAGAGACATCCAACGGTCTGGACCTGGTGTTTCTCTCTCCTGAGATGGGGACACCTGTGAGAGGAGCAGGTGGCCAGCTGGTGTGGGGAGGTTCAGGCACCTGATGTGGACAGGACAGATGGGGTAGGTGAGGCCTGAGACCCCCACGTTATGCTCATGGCATCTGGGCTGAACTGGTCTTCAAAGCTACAGATCAGTTGAGATCATCTTCAGGCTGAGGAAGAAAATGAGGGGAGCAGAGGGGACTGAGGAGGCTCAACTTAGACAGGAGAGGGCTGAGAGATTCCTTTGAGGCAAAAGTTTGTCAGGTCTAGGGTCATGGGGACAGAGCTTGAGGCCACTGTGCATGTGAAATAAGCCAGTCCCTAAAGGACTGATACTGGAGGACCCCATTTGTGAGGGACGGAGAGCATTCCAACTTATAGAGGTGGAAGAAGTTGTTGGGTGCTGGGGCTGGAGACAGGGAATAGGGGATTCAGGTCTAATTGGTAGAGGTTCAGTTTGAGATGATGAAGAACTGGTGGTGATGGATGGAGGTGGCAGGTGCAGAACAGTGAATGTACTTATTGCCACTGAACTGTACCCTGAAACAGGTTTAACAGTATCAGTCATATGTCAGTTACACCTCAATAGGACAGAAGTGAGTCAGGAGGATGGGGTGAGCAGGACAGAATATCCAATGGAAGAAAGATAATCTCTTCAATAAATGGTTCTGGGGACACAGGATAGTTACATGCAAAAGAATGAAACTGGACCATTTCCTTATACAATACACAAAAATAGATTCCAAATGGATGAAAGACCGCAAGGTGAGACAGGAATTTATCCAAATCCCTGAGGAAAACAGAGGCAGCAACCTCTTTGACCTCAGTCACAGCAATTTCTTGTGAGACATGTCTCCAAAGGCAAGGAAGAAAAAAAGCAAAACATGAACTCTTAGGACTTCATCAAGATAGAAAGCTTTTTCACAGCAAGGAAACAGTCAAAACCAAAAGACAACCAACAGAATGAGATAAGATACTTGCAAATGACATATCAGATAAAGGGCTAGTATTCAAAATCTAGAAAGAACTTATCAAACTCACCACCCACAGAACAAATAACCCAATGAAGAAATAAGCAGAAGACATGAGCAGATATTTCTCCAAAGAAGATATCTTGGCATCATGGAGTTCCCATGGGGCTAAAAGTCAGGGATGCTGTCATTACAAGCCTCTGCCTGTGAATGTCAGGACACATGATATCCCAGTATCACCTAGAGGTCAATATTCCACAAGTGCCATCCAACACTCACCATGAAGTCTGTTCAACTACAAACCTCAGCACAGAATTTAATGTGCATTTTTATTTATATACCTCCAAGGGTGCCTGGGTGGCTCAGTCTTTAATTGCCTGCCTTTGGCTCAGGTCTTGATCCCAGACCCCTGGGATCAAGCCCAGTGTGAAGCCAGCTTTTCCCTCTTCCACTCTCCCGCTTGTGCTCCATATCTCTCTCTGTCAAATATATTAATGTAATTAATTAATTAATTAATTAATTAAAATCTTAAAAAAAAAGAAAAAGACAAGCCCTTTCCCCGACCTCTGAGACACCAGTAGGTACTATGTCACTGTTCTCCTGTTGCAAACACTCTTTCCCCACCCTAATAGTTCCCCTTCCCCAGCTGCAATAGTCTTTTCAAATCAGGCCTCTCCTCACCTTCTGGACTTGAATTCTATGTGACACTGCGTAGAGATAGAGTTTCTAATATATTTTAGAAGTATATTTCTCCTCAGTCATATATGCTTTTATTTATGATTTGTTTCTTCTGGATATTAAGTGCTCCTCCCTGAGTCAGAAGCCACCTGGGCAGAGAGGGAAGGCCTTTAAGGGTATTGACAGCTTCCCACATACCATATGTTCAACCAGAGATTACTAGACCAGAGGGCTTCCCTATGCAAACACCTCCAGATGAGCAATTCTAGTCTAAAATCTTATTCACTTCAGAATCTTCTGGCTAGTTTCTGGGGCTGTTTAACTCATTTCCAGCTAATGCCTGAGGTGGCGGTACATAACAAAAGAAAAAGAAAGAGTAGATCAAACTCAACTATCCAATTAGGTCACAGTGAGTTAAAAGTCTGTTCAACTCCAAAGAGCATCTTTGCCAGATTTTCCCTGGACTGACCCAAATGAAAGGTTTGCAGTGGTTGACAAACCATCGGCTTTGCACTCTTGAAAACATTTATGTCATCATCCAAGTTTCGATAACATCATTTTGAAAAACAAAAGTAAGGATATGCAGGCTTGCAAACAACCTCTTCTGACTTGTGAATTTTTAGGAACAGGTGAAGTTACACGTCAGTTAAAAACTTACAGATCGCATTTCATTAGGCACAGTTAGGGAATTGTGCCCTGAAACCTAACGGCCGGGTGACATCGGTGGTCACAGGGTGCTGGCCTCGCGCTCACTGTCACGGTTCCCAACCTCACGAGTGTACTCAGAAACGTTTGACCACTGGCTCCAGGGGAGGAGGTCTCCAAGGGCAGCACCCGGTGTGAATATTCTCAACACCGCTGATGTCCAGCTCCCAGGGGAACTCCGCTTGGCCCTGCGGAGAAACCGTTAGCAGTACACCCTGAAGGTGCAACAGACGTACATAATGTTAGAGTGCGGAACAGTAAAATGTGGAGAAATCATTAGGAGGTGATGCTTTTGGAGTACATGCAGCTTTCGGGTTTATTTCACTGTGAATTTATATCATTTACTTTTTAATAACAGCTGGGTGAAATAAATGGGTTTTGCAAAATTCCTGGACACATAGTGTGTGTCACAAGCTGGAAGCCATGTACACCCGTGAGTGCAGGATCCGCCCTCCCCGTGGCTTCAGCCAGCAGGACCACGTAACGTTATTTAAGGCAGAAGTTATTTGGCTCATAGAGCTTTAGGGATTTGAGCCACTGACAAGCCCCATGCTAGCTGTGGTGGATTTTGTGATGGCCCCCAAAAGATCTGTCCACCTGAAACCTGTGAACGCCAAACGGTGTCAAAACCTTATTTGCCAAAATGTTCTTTGCAGCTGTAATGATGTCAAGGGTCTCCAGATGAGAACCCCATGGATTATTGGGTGGGCCGCAAATGCGAAGACACAGAACCGAACACACAGAGACTCAGGGAAGGCGGCCACGTGACCACGGAGGCAGAGACTGCAGTCATCCACCTACAGACAAAGGGACGCCAAGATTTGCCAGCAGCCACCAGGAGGGAGGAGGGAGACATGGAACAGTTTTCCCTCAGAAGCTCCAGGAAAAACCATCCCCGTGGACATCTTTATTTTGGATGCATGGCCCCCAGGAGTATGAGAAAATAATCTTCTGTTGCTTGAGGCCAGCAGGGTTGTGGTAATGTATTGTGACAGCTGTAGGAATGAATACCCTACCTATGACAGTGAGTCCTGGTCTGAGTCCTGGGCTCAGAGAATGAGGCTTTCCAGATTTTACAAGCTGTGAAATAATAATTTGGAAAATCATGCAACACTGTAACCATGAACAATTGTAATGGAGGAGGCAGGTGAAATTTCAAGAGAAAGACAGGCTACCACAGCTACTCTTTGTTCCAAAAAGTCACCTCCTATCACAGCAATCCTTCTTGGTCAGGCAAGGCCAGACTTTCTGGGAACCCATACAGCTTGGAAAGTACCTATGGCCAGGATTACTTTGCCAGGTCAAGGAAACACATGCTCTTACATTTCTCAGCTATAGCCTTCTTTTCATCTCAAGATTGTCTGCTCCTTTTTTTTTTAATTTATTTTTTATTTATTTTCAGCATAACGGTATTCATTATTTTTGCACCACACCCAGTGCTCCATGCAATCCGTGCCCTCTATAATATCCACCACCTGGTACCCCGACCTCCCACCCCCCATCCCTTCAAAACCCTCAGATTGTTTTTCAGAGTCCATAGTCTCTCATGGTTCACCTTCCCTTCTAATTACCCCAACTTCCTTCTCCACTCTAAGTCCCCATGTCCTCCATGCTATTTGTTATGCTCCACAAATAAGTGAAACCATATGATAATTGACTCTCTCTGCTTGACTTATTTCACTCAGCATAATCTCTTCCAGTCCTGTCCATGTTGCTACAAAAGTTGGGTATTCGTCCTTTCTGATGGAGGCATAATACTCCATAGTGTATATGGACCACATCTTCCTTATCCATTCGTCCATTGAAGGGCATCTGGTTCTTTCCACAGTTTGGCAACCATGGCCATTGCTGCTATAAACATTGGGGTACAGATGGCCCTTCTTTTCACTTCTCCCATGAAGACATACAAATGGCTATCAGACACATGAAAAAATGTTCATTATCACTAGCCCTCAGGGAGATTCAAATTAAAACCACATTGAGATATCACCTTACACCAATTAGAATGGCCAAAATTAGCAAGACAGGAAACAACATGTTTTGGAGAGGTTGTGGAGAAAGGGGAACCCTCTTACACTGTTGGTGGGAATGCAAGATGGTGCAGCCTCTTTGGAGAACAGTGTGGAGATTCCTCAAGAAATTAAAAATAGAACTTCCCTATGACCCTGCAATTGTACTACTGGGTATTTACCCCAAAGATACAGATGTTGTGAAAAGAAGGGCCATCTGTACCCTAATGTTTAATAGCAGCAATGGCCACGGTCGCCAAACTGTGGAAAGAACCAAGATGTCCTTCAACAGACGAATGGATAAGGAAGATGTGGTCCATATACACTATGGAGTATTATGCCTCCATCAGAAAGGATGAATACCCAACTTTTGTAGCAACATGGACAGGACTGGAAGAGATTATGCTGAGTGAAATAAGTCAAGCAGAGAGAGTCAATTATCATATGGTTTCACTTATTTGTGGAGCATAACAAATAGCATGGAGGACATGGGGAGTTAGAGAGGAGAAGAGAGTTGGGGGAAATTGGAAGGGGAGGTGAACCATGAGAGACTATGGACTCTGAAAAACAATCTGAGGGTTTTGAAGGGGCGGGGGGTGGGAGGTTGGGGTACCAGGTGGTGGGTATTATAGAGGGCACAGATTGCATGGAGCACTGGGTGTGGTGCAAAAATAATGAATACTGTTATGCTGAAAATAAATAAAAAATAAATTTTAAAAAATGGACAAAGAATCTGAATAGACACTTTTCAAAGAAGACAAAAATAAATAAAAGAACCTAATACAGGCCTCAATGAGAGTCAAGATAAAGTGTCAAAAATTTGAACATGAGGAATTTATAAGTGTAATTAACTAATATCTTTAGCCTGAAATGATGTCCTGCCTGTTCAGATGCCCTTCCAACAAGGTGACTTTGCTGACCTAGATTTCTCCCTGCAAATAGTCCTATTTGCTGCCTGCCTCTCAAAGTGCTATTTGAGTTTTCATTCATGTTTCAGAAAATAATATATCTCCTACTTTTGAAACATGACCAAGGAGGTTATAAGAAACTAACCTCTGTGCCAGTAAAAAGTTCCCATCCACTCTCTCTAGAAATAAATTGAAGACTCACATAAGTAAGCTAAACATTAAATGGCACTTCAAAGGGGGTCCAAGTACTGACCAAATAATCTAGTACTGGAGTTTGGGTCTAGACCCCTGAGTTATAGTCAAATAATGTTTCTAGGCACTAGATGAGGAAAGAGTCAGGGGCAAGGCTGAGAGATGCCATGGGTCCAGCAAAGCTGACAGATGCATCTTCCAGCCAGAGGGGTTCCAGGGCTTATAAGAGAGATCAAGTGAGCACCAGGAACCAGGCAGAAAGAAAGCCAATAATGAAACTGGGAGAAAATGAGAGGTCCTGGGCAATTAAATAAAAATGAAAGGTCCTAAAATGTCAGCCAGTCAAAGTGAATTAAAGATAGGATGAGACATTTTTTCTAAACAAGAAGGGTGATTTGGTTTCTCAAAAAGTTGGTCTTCTCAAAATCACTTATATCTTTAGCCAGTCACATCACCTGGATTTCTTCTAGTCCCTAAATATGCCTGCCCTGTTCTGGAGCCAGAAACAGTCTAAAGTAATCTTGTTACCCATTGTGGGATTGCTGTGATTGACTGGATCCAACAGCAAGCACTAGATCCAATCCACTGTCGATCTAACACACCATCAAAATACTTCCTCATGAATTTAAATTAAGAGCCATCCCAACTATAGACAGTGGGTGAAACCAAAGAGTCATGTGTCCCTGAGCTCATTGTTTCAGTGCAAACAGATATGTAAACAGAGGACACCTGTTTCTCTGCAGTAATAGAGAATGCACCAACATAAAGAGACAGACACTTGAGAGCCTGTGCTATGAGAAATAGTGAGCGGGGAGATGGGGAGGGTACCTGTCTTGGTAATGGATGGTGGAGCCCTCTTCAGCAACAATTGGGGTACCAGGTGGTGGGTACTATAGAGAACACCAATTGCATGGAGCACTGGGTGTGGTGCTCCATGGGTACGAAATATCTACATGTACTTCGTTTCAATGAGGTTTCTGCATACTTTTTTTCAAATATCTCTTGTAACCAAAAGGAGTTTGGCTAGAAAAGCACTATTAGTCATTCTCCAAATGCGCTTCTCCTGTTCTGGCCCCTGTATGGTCAGGACTGTCTTCTAGAGAGAAAAAATACCTTGGGAATCAAAACTGTACTCTCAAAATGTGTGTGCATACACTCATCTGTGTGTAAAACAATAAAAATCTGATAGATTCATTGGTGTTAAATGTGACAGACCTAGGTGCTGCCCTTGGGGAGACTACTGTGAGCTGTACCCACAGATAGTAATTACTCATCAGGACCTCAAATTCCACTGACATACGTATGGCCATTTCTATTTCTCTTCCTTAACCCTCAACATAAGGAAGAATATTCTATTACCTAAGGAAAAACAATGATACATGTTTCTGTAAGATGAATTCTAGATGAGAAGTGTTGAACAGGCAAAGTTTAAAAAAAAAAAAGACAATTACATCATTTTTATAAAATACTAAGAAAAAAAAGTGGATCATTTGTCCCTGAACCTTCCAGCAGAAGGCAAAATTCAAAAGGGAAAAATATGCTGTGAAAAGAATACCTTTTGCAATTTTTTGAATGGAACATGTGGGATTATCAAAAAAGGTTGAGGGGTGTGAAAAATAACTGGAAGACCTAGATTATCAGATGGGCATCACAAGTTTCAACATGAAGTCCCAAAGACAATCACTTTAAGAAAAATTATATTTAAATGACATATTCAAGGGCAAGAGGCAGAGAAGTGGGAATACCTTGTTTCAACCGGTCCCCTGAAGTGAGCTAAATATCTACCAGAACCCTCTGAACATCCATGAAATCAGCCTGAGATGTAAGATTATATACTTCTGGATCTCTATGAGGGCAGAAGATGTCAATGGAGGGGTAAAGTGGGGTGGGATTTCGGGAGAGGCATTGCATTTCCTAAAGCCCAAGGCTGGGAAGGTCTGAGAGCAGTTGACCTTGCCGGGAGCAAGGAACATCTCTGCAGGCAGGGCTGGTGCAGGAAGGGAAGGGGCAGGACTCTGAGGGTGGTCTTCAGTCAGAGGGGTCCCCGAAAGGGGTTGGAAGTCAGGGAGAGGCCCTGTCCATGACCCGCCCATGCCTGCCCCACCCAACCAGGTGTTAGAGCAAGGAGGCACTTCTGGGACTACTTGCAAAAGCAGGGAGTTCGCCCAGAACAGGCAGGCATGGCATCCAGTGGACTCGGGGCCCACCCTCCACGACCATGCGTCACATGAGCGCGAAGCTACCTCTCTTTGGGTGGACCCAGAGCTGCCCCAGGATGCAGAGGCTGGACAGGCAATAGACCCTGGGAGAGATTCTGAGGCAGATTCTGGGTGGGTGTGTGTGAGCGCAGGCTCCATGAGAGCGGACTGTGCACTGGGGTGGGAGTCCAGGGCATAAGGCGCATGAAGCGAGTTCATTGTAGGGACTCAGATGGGTTTTCTTTTTCCTTTAAAGTCTTTTCTGCCCAATGTCCGTCAACTCGCCTTTTCCTCCAAACCCCTGAACTCCAGGGTGCCTGCTCCCCCAAGCTTTGGTGGGATGGGTTGCAGACATTTCAGGGTTCTCCCATGTTCCCCAGGAAGAGTGCATATAAAGACAGCATACAGTCCCCAACTTTAGTGATGTGCCCCTTTCCCCTGGCACAGTGCAGGTAATGGGTCCTGAGCAACACCCCAAGTTCAGCAGGGTGTCCCCTATTCCCCCCACACACAGGTATGGCGCTAATAAGCCCCAGGGCAGTTCCCCAGCTTCAGCATTTTGTGCCCTGTCTGTGAGGTTGGTGGTAATGGGCTGTCAGAAACCTGAAGGACCCTCAGGCCTCCAGGTTCATGTCCCCCCAGGCACAGGTTTGGCACTAACAAGCCCCAGGGCCATCCCCCAGCTTCAGCATTGTGCCCCATGTCCCCCCGGGATGGTGGTAATGGGCTGTCAGGATCCTGCAGGAGCATCCTCCTAGTGGGGGCCTGGAAGCTGGAGGAAACCAAACCCCACTCAAGTTGCATGAGGAACAGATGAGTTGAGGTGTTTATTTGGAAGAGTAGTTTTGCTTTTACAAAAAGGACAATGGCATTGGTAGGCTTTAGAATGAAGCTAATCACTACTTAAGAAACAAGCATGTGTCTTCACTTCTCCCAGGAACTGGAACAGGTATGCAGGCCTCTTATGTCGGAGGTGCCTTCTTTTTTTTTTTTTTTAAGATTTTATTTATTTTGACAGACAGAAATCACAGGGAGGCAGAGAGGCAGAGAGAGAGGAAAGGAAGCAGGCTCCCTGCTGAGCAGAGAGCCTGATGCGGGGCTCGATCCCCGGACCCCTGGATTATGACCCGAGCCGAAGGCAGAGGCTTTTTAACCCACTGAGCCACCCAGGTGCCCCCGGAGGTGCCTTCTTATTCCCACCTGACAATACTTCTCCACTCTGGCTCCAAGAGACTTGAAGTTTTGAACATCAGCATCTGAGTCAGCCTTGCAGCTTGTCACAGAACATCAGCATTCAGAGGAAGCAGCAGGTACATTGGATGAAATGTCATGCCCATGTCAGGATAGGATGGAAAATTTCTCTTTAACCCCACACCTCCTGGGCTTTTCTCTTGTCTCTAGTGGAGCCAAAAGTTAAACTGAAGCAGCTGTCAGCAAACTAGCGTGGGTGCAAGAGTTCCTGAGTTTCCCTGCAGGGAGAACATGGCAGGGGATCCCAATTTCTCTGTTCATTTCTGGCTTATGAAAGTATTTGTAAAATCTCTTTCCTAGGCAATCACTTTCATTAGAAGGGGAAGATGAGATTTACTCTGTGTGTGTTTTTAACATAGAATTTGTTCCTTTGGGGTGCCTAGGTGGCTCGGTGGGTTAAGCCTCTGCCTTTGGCTCAGGTCATGATCTCAGGGTCTGGGATAGAGCCCCACACCAGGCTCTCTGCACAGCGGGAAGCCTGCTTCCCTCTCTCTCTCTGCCTGACTCTCTGCCTCCTTGTGATCTCTGTCTGTCTAATAAAGAAAGAAAAATCTTTAGAATTTTTTCCTTCATCTAACAGTGTTTATTCCATTGGGCCTATGTTGTGGTAGAGTGGCCAGCATCTAGAGTTAGGTGGTTTTTTAAGGTCAGGTAGAAACTTGGATGATATCTTGTCATTTTTCAAATGTGAAGTTTCTTAATTGATTAGTCTTTTCATCCAAAGAATTACAATAAGGGCAGAGGAAAAGTTCAAAATGATTTAAAGGGAAGCTTGACTTTCTAGTTTCACTAAGTGGATCATCTAGGTATTGGGACATGCTGTATTTTCTCTGTAGTTTTGATGAAGTCTTATAATATTGATAAGGTTCAATGATGTAGAGTTTGGTGCCAACAGACAAGATAGAATTCTTGAGACATCTTTGGTGCAAAATGGTGGTTTATTAAAGCACAGGGACAGGACCCATGGGCAGAAAGAGCTGCTGACCCGGGGATGTGAGGAGGGGTCTATTATATACTTGCAAGTTGGGGAGGGAGTTAGGGATGGCATAAATCTTTAAGGAATTTTGGAAGAAAGGTTTCTAAGACCTTGAGGAGCTAGCTATTGTTTGGGAAAAAGTTTATTCATTACCAGTAATAAAACCTTTTCGTGAGATCCTTTAGATGTGTATCAGTGGGCCATATGCTTGGGAATGATTATCAACACTATCTTGGAGGTTTAGAGATAAAGTTTCCAAAGGAATTGTTAAAGTATATTTACAGGATCCTGGTTTGGGGTAGGTGTCAGTCATTCTAGGATTGCCCTTTGCCCTTAGCAAAGCCTTAAGGTGGGGGGTAGTTGAGTCCCTAGATGAGAGTCACTCTGCCTGTTTTAAGGGCTTGTCAGTAGGAAATTTAATAATTTAATATTTAATATTTTAATTTAATAATTTAATTAAATTTAATAATTTACTATTTAATGATTTAATAATATTAATAATTCAATAAATTTAATAAATTTTCTTCTGACTGTTTCCCACATCATTCCCCCCTGAACAATTTTGACCCTTATATCTTTAGGGTTGTTGAGGGTGGAAGGTCTCATCATTTGTAACTTCTTCCTGCTGAATAGGGGCATAGAGCTGTCCCTACGCACAGGTCAATGTTGGTCAGTTGAGGAATGTGTAGGGGAATTACAAAAGACTGAGTCAGCTGAATCCAACACTGACAGTAAAGAAGTGTTTCTGTGAGTGCTAAGGATCATCTGTCGACATGAAGTCATTGTAGCCATGGAGTCTCAGCATTAAGTAGAGAAACATTGAACGAGGCAGCACATTAAGATTAGTAAGGCTCGACAATGAGAAGTCCAAAAAAGAGATCTTTAATCATTGACCACAGTCCTCTTTTAAACCAGGAACTTAACCAATCACTGAGAGAGAAAGAAGGATTTTGAAGAGTTCCAGTCTGGGTATTCATATCTTGTATTATAGTCCAGTGACATTTTTGTGATAATCTGGGATGTACACACAACATTTTATTTTGATAATCACACATGTGCCACCCTGTGCAGCTGTTAGGACAGCTAAAGCCATTCTATTTTGTAAAGCTGCTTTATACATTTGTGTTTTAGTTATTTAATAGAAAAATGCTATTTATGTATTACTAAGGTTTTGAACCATGTACTTGTTAAGACCTTTTATGTGCCAAACAACACCCTCCAGTCCCAAAGGGAAAACAAAAATGGGTATTAGTTGGTCATAACAATGAGACACAGAATGAGTTCACCATTGTTTTAAGTTTGGGATGGTTGGCCAGGGTGGTAATGGCTTTAATAAAGCATTCATGATTTCAGGCAAAACCAGAGTACAGTGGCCTATCCAGCCTGGGGGAACCCATGAACATGAGTCAGAACCATATAAGCATTGGGCCCTGTTGGGATACAGTCCTCCAATTTTGGGTTTCGATAACTGTAGTCAAGATATCAAGGGCTATTCAGTTTTGGAGCGCTATCTTTTTAATTTGTAATAAAAGGCAGTCCATTGTCACTTTGTAGGGACCAAGGGAGTTATGGCTTGATAATAGTCTCCTTTCCTTCCAAATTGCTCCATGGACATGTAGGACTAGAAAAGCATATTTGGAGTCAGTATTAATGTTTATTTTTAAGGCTTTGGCAATTGCAAAGTGCTTTGGGAACACTATGGCATACCTAGCTTTTCTAATTCTTTTTATGAAAACTATTGTCATCAGTAAACCAACTGTCATTTGTATTTTTAACAGAGGTATCTTAAATCTGTCCAAATAGAGTAAGCAAGATTAATAACCTCTGAACAGTTATGCTCTATAGAGAAGTACAATGGTCAAGGTTATAGTTAAGTTATACAATTGTTGGGGAATCAATCCTATTTTCCAGTCATTTAATCATGTGCCATGGGGTTTGCTATTATTCCCACAGAATAAAAAAGCAAGAAGATCATCTAAATGAGCTATTGTGAAACTTTTCTAAAGTTTACCTCAAATTGTCTAGCTTATATAAACAACAAACATTTAAAGACAATCAAATCTAGAATTTAATATGCATAGAGGTGTGTTATTAAAACATAATTTTTCTCTCATTTCCCTCATAACCCTCATTTCCAGAGATAGCCAAATCAGTACTAATTTACTTGAAAAACAAGTCCAGTTTTAACAACCTTGGCCTAATTATTTACATAAGCTCAGCAAGAACAGTGAGTGATTATATAGATCTTTTAGAATCTGTTTTGCTGGAACTTCTTATAAGGAATCTCTAGGTTGAACTTTTAGTAGTCTCTCCAGGCCAGAAGCCAAGCCACATACTTGCCATCAGACATGCCTGCAATACCTGTCGGTTTGGGTGAATTCCTCTTCCAAAGGTCCCCAACGTATCCTGAGGTTCCTGCACCTGCCAGGAAGTGACATTCCTTACTCACCTAGTGAGGCTGCTGGGAACACTGTAAGCAAGGTATCAGGCCAACAGTTCCAAGGGGCTTTATGGCTCCAGGTTTCATAAAGTCAACCTTAGTTCCTTAAAGCTGTCTGGTCATATCTGAGTCTATGCATGTCTTTCTGAAATATGACATTCCAGTCAAAGCCTTGGTAAAATAACCAGTGTTTCCAATGGTGTCCTCTTACTAGGAGAACAGATTCTTATTGAACTTATGTAAATGACTGATTGCCATGGAGGAAAGAATGCCTACTTTTGAGTAGAAAGAGACCTTTTGAGTTTTAGAGGGTTCAGATAGACAGAAAAGTTGAATGCTTTGATTTGTTTACAAATGAATATTTTTATATCTCTGTAAGTCACAGATATCTTAAGAAAAAGTTTTCTTAGTCTAGAAGAGCAAACATTAGAGAACCAGCAATGTCTAAAATAAGAGATATAACACTATACTCTTTTAGTTCATTTAGTCCCATCTTTCTAATTCTGGTTTAGTTTGAATACAGCTTTAGTTAGTTCTGGAAATTCTTACCCATTTTAGTTAAATATATCAAATACTTGTATTTGTCCTGAAAGTCCTTTATAGGAATCTCCTTGAAGATAAAACTCAATTTTACAAGAGAATTAGAACAATTATAAATTACAAAAAAAAAAAAAACCCTCAGAAGTGGACACTGCTAATGATCTGATACAAGAGTTTACTATGATACTATAGATAAGGAAACTCAGTTATTCTGGGACACACTGACACATAATGCTTTAACAGCTAGAAACAGAATGTAACATAGCAAACAAGCAAGCCTAATTAGTCAAGACTTTGTTCAAGATTTAAATCTTGGGAAAGTTTGTTAAAACCTTTTAAAGCCCATGCCTAAATAGGATTAGGGATGTTAAAGATCTGATAAAACAAAACATAGAAACTGATTTTTCTGGCAGACAAAGAGAAAAACATTTGTATTTTCTTCTTAACAGCAGATCAGTTAATCTAAGAAAACTGTCTCTTTTGAACAGAGAGAAATCAGACTTTCTGTACCAGTGTCTTTTTTTTTATTTTTAATTTTTTATAAACATATAATATATTTTTATCCCCAGGGGTACAGGTCTGTGAATCACCAGGTTTACACAGTTTGTACCAGTGTCTTTTTAAAATTCACTTCAATCTTAGTCCGCCCTGACCATACCTAAAATTTCTTTTCTGAAGATTTCCCTTCACAAACTTTCTACAACTTTCCTTTGCATTCAGGTTTTGTCCCAAGCCGTTTCCTTCCAAACAACCATCCAATTTAGGACAAAATTACCTTTTTTTTTTTTAACCTTCAATAAAATGCATTTCCATTCCTTAAATCTTTCTTATATATCTTCTACTTTTCCACATACAGAGTTGTTTCCCTTATTTCCATCAGTCTTAGTTACAGTTAACAGAATCTTATACTCTTAGAAACACCTTAATCTCTAGTGAAGACTAAATATAAACCAATTGTGAACTGTTACAGCAGAATTCATTAGATGGCAAATTTATGAATCAGTTAAGTGCAAAACATGTTTACCAACAGATTTAAATATTCTTAGTTTCTTTGCAATAAGAAGTCAAAAGCACATATACTCAATGCTTTAGCACTTTATCTTATTTGGAAAAGATCTAGATGTCCAACAAATTTAATTTTATTTGTTATCCAAGCAAAACTTTAAACTTTCAGGTTACCAAAGACTTTGAAAGCTGTCTCAGCACTTACTCATTAAAACTTTGAGACAGAAAATTAACCATCAGTTTAGTCATCTCTTTGCTAACATATTTTAACAAATAACATGAGCTTATTTCACCTTCAGTAAACTTTGATTGACGTTTCATGTTTACTGCTGATAACTTAAAATAACTGATAACTCATATCTTAATTAAACCAACAGACGTAACTTAGTTCAAATACTGATTTACTTTCCACCTGGGCACACTATACTTTTAATGTTTATCTGAGACTCAGGTGGGGATATCTGGAGTGGGGGGTGGGGTGTTAGGTCCAGAGGTGCTCTTCTTGCTCCTTGATAGTGAAAAGAGAAGGAGCCATGGTGCAGGAAGCACTGAGGATAGTCTAGAGGCCAGTTATGCAGGCCACACCCAAGTTGGTACAGAAACAGGAGAAAGGGGAGAACAGAAGAAGCAAAATGCTTCCAGAAGGCAGAGGAAGCATTCCCAGTTTTAGAGCTCATCAGCTCCAACAGAGGAGCAGATGCCATGTTTTTCTGCCAACAAGAGGTGAGGGGTTAGGCAGTCCACGTCGGGCCAGAGAAAACAGGGAATTTCCGTGAAACAAAGGAAGTTTTGGCAGCTGCTAGGGAATATTCCTTAAACTCTCTGTCTCAAATTAGACTAACTACAGTTGGCTCCAGTTATAACCATTGACATGGGAAATGAGTGAGGGAGAAGCCCTCACATCTATTAGGAGGAACAGAGAGAGATAAAGTCAGAGTCCCTTTGCTAGGAATGGCCTGTGTATCCTCCAGAAACCTGGGTTTACTAGGAGTAGGCCTATTTAGATAATTATCCACTATGTCAGGAGGGAGTAAACTAGCTGACCCATTTGGGCAAACATATTTTACAACAGGCCCTTAGGTTAGGGTTCTGTTGTAGAGCAATGAAGGTCTAGGTATGAGCAATGAAGGTATCCTAGGTCCATTCTCCCTATTTCCTGCAGAGGAGATCTAACTGATAGATCCCACTGAAGCCATTCAGTGTTATAGGAGCTCAGTCCTTTTCTAAGTTTTACAATGCGATTTGTTTCCACTGGGTTAAAAGGCACCCCATGGTAGAGTCCTTGGGAACCAAAGAAGCCTACTGAGGCCATGCTCCCAGAATAGGAAAGAAGGTCCATTACCAAATCCACCACCACCACCCCCACTCCTGGGTGGCGTCCCATACAGGACATGTCAGAGGTTCCCCTGTGTGCCTGCAACCGGAGGCATCCCTCACACAAGACATCGCTATTGATCACGATCCTGCCTTCCCCAGGAAGGCATTCCTGCCAAAAAAGGCCCTGAAGGGGTGCTGGCATGCCCCTCCACTACCCCATTACATCCTAGGCTGCCAACGGGTGCCTGGTGAATGGACTAAAATACCATGTTGTGCTGTTGTCTGTCCTGAAGGCTGCATACTGTTTTGCCATTTTAACCCATGGAAAATACTAGAAAAGTTTGGCAAGGGGAAATTACAGAATTTTGTAGCTCTAAGTAGTTAGTAGAGGACACCGACAAGAAAGAGTAAAGACTGAAATCCATCATGGTCTAAGCGACATTCCTACACACGTGGTCCTTACAGCCAACTTCCCTAACAAATGGTCCCCAGTTAGGTTTTAATTCAATCAGGTCCTGGTTTCAGCTGGCTCCCAGTGGAGGTCCCGTGGCCAGAAGTGGCTAGACCAGGGATGTGGAGGGGATCACATTAGATCAATCAGGAGGAAACCTCACATGAGAGTCTTAAGATTGGCAGCCATCCTGGTGACTTAGGTGCCTGTCCCATGCCCAAGACAGACAACTTTGTATAAGAACAGTAATAAAGAGAGGACATCAAGTCTCTGGGTCTTATTACCATTCCGGCCAGGGTACTAACTTTCAGCCAAAAGGCAGACTTTCTCCTCCCTATAGAGTAGCCATGGGCTAAAGGACTACAGCCTGAGCAATCAACAGGAAAGTGTTCCTTGAAAACACTCCTTGAAAAGCCCCTGAAATGAGAGTAAAGGAAGAAGAGAGAAAGTACTCACCAAGCACCAAAACTCAGAGTCCAGTTGTAAAGACTCAAAGTCCCTTCGTGGTTGCCAAATGATGAAGTCTTAGAATATTGATAAGGTTCAATGATGTAGAGTTTGGAGCCAACAGACAAGATAGAATTCTTGAGACATCTTTGGTGCAAAATGGAGGTTTATTAAAGCACAGGGACAGGACCCATAGGCAGAAAGAGATGCTGACCTGGGGATGTGAGGAGGGGTCTATTATATACTTGCTTGGGGAGGGAGTTAGGGATGGCATAAGTCTCTAAGGAATTTTGGAAGCAAGGTTTCTAGGACCTTGAGGGGCTAGCTATTGATTGGGAAAAATTTTATTCATTACCAGTAATAAAACCTTTTCGTGAGATCCTTTAGATGTGTATCAGTGGGCTATATGCTTGGGAATGATTGTCAACACTATCTTGGAGGTTTAGAGATAAAGTTTCCAAAGGAATTGTTAAAGTAGATTTACAGGATCCTGGTTGGGCGTAGGTGTCAGTCATCCTAGGATTGCCCTTTGCCCTTAGCAAAGCCTTAAGGTGGGGGGTAGTTGAGTCCCTAGATGAGAGTCACTCTGCCTGTTTTAAGGGCTTGTCAGTAGGTAAGGAAATTTAATAATTTTTCTTCTGACTCTGTTTCCCACATCAGCAGCAATATCAACAATAATGAAACTATGGAGGGAGTGCTGGTGTCCATTCACTGAGGAGTGGAGAAACAAGATGTGGGAGACATAGATATATAATGAAATAGGACCCAGCTTCACAAGAATGAAATCTTACCACCTGCAAGGATGTAGATGGATCTAGAGTGATTTAAGCTAAGAAAAATCTGTAAAGAAAGACAAATACGCACTGACTTCACTCCTCTGGAATTACAGAAAGAACACAGGTAAACAGAGTGGGGGTGAAGATGGGCAAATGAGAAAACAGACTCAACCTTAGAGCACAAACCAAGGGTTGCTGGAGGGCAGGTGTGTTGGGGGGGAGCATTAAATGTGTGATGGCTATTAGGGAGGGCACTTCGGATGAGCTGTTGTATGCAGGTGAGGAATCACCAAATCCTACCCTTGAAGCAAAGAAATTAACACTGCATGGAAACTTACTGGAATTTAAGTCAATGAAGAAAAGAAAAAGACCATGTTCTGCTTCATGAAGAGTGAGGTAAAAATGGAGTGATTTTCGCTCTCCTATTCGGTAGATGATAGTTTCCAAACACACTGTGGTAGAATATGCTAGTTTCTTATTGCATAAGGAGTCCTTGGAAAGCTACAATGAAAGACTCAGATCTCAGAGCACGTTCATGTTCCATTGATATGTTATTTACCATTTGCCCAGGTAGAAAGCTAAGTGCCCAGAACTACGACAGAAAAGGAAAGTAGGTGTTAACCATTCAGGTGGTAGCCTTCGGCCTTTCTCATGAAAGTCTTGGGCCAGTGTAATTTTGGAAGGGGGATGAATCCTGGAGTGTTGCAGCAGACAGGGGAGCTCCAGGTCTGGGGAGAGCTGACAGGGGTCACATAGGAGAGCGGAGTGCCTTCTGCAGGAGGGTGTGGGCCGGGCTGGCTCCAGGGGTGGCTGTCAGTCTCCCATGTGACAGTTGTGACAGGTCAGGGCTGTGAGCGGGCTTTTGGCTGAGGACAGGGGAGGCCTGCGGGGAGAGCTGACAGAGCCCCTTCTTCTGTGCCACCGGCCTCAGCCAACACACATGAGTACTTCGTCTGTCCCTGTCCCTCCAGTTCAGACTTGTCCGCGTTGCCAGGCTAAGACGTTGGTTTGTGCTTGATTCTTTGCATGTGTGTGAAGTTTCAAAATTTAGCTGATGGAAATGATGGGTCATCAGAACATCCGTTCCTCTTGTATTTCCTGCTCTCCTTTAAGTCACCTCGGTGAATTGTACCTGCTAGTGGAAGGGGCGACCTGTGTGTTTTTCATTCCTGTTTTAATTAAACAATGGGAAAACAGTTTTCTGAAATAGTCCAAGAATCTCTTATGGGCGTTCATGCTTTTTTCTTCCGTGAACCACTTTCTAATATTCAAAATTATTTTTGAGGGGCACGTGGGTGGCTCAGCGGTTTAACATCTGCCTTCAGCTCAGGTCGTGATTCCAGGGTGCTGGAATGGCGACACACATGGCTCCCTGCTCAGAGAGAAGCCTGCTTCTCCCTCTCTCACTCCCTCTGCTTCAGTTACCTCTCTTGCTGTGCCTCTCTCTATCAAATAAAGAAATAAAGTCTTTTTAGAAAAAGACATTTTTAAAAGTAAAACACAGCCTCAGGGCTGTAACAGGGTGTGGTGCCCTCTCTGAGGGGGAGAAATGGAGGAGGAGTGTAGGTTGCTTAGGAGCCTGGGGAGTGGCCCATTTTGCTCCCAGTGGAACACAAGCCCTTGTTAGCTGTCCCTGGCAGCAGGGCAGTGGGTGCTGCTCGCCTGGTGGCCCATCCTGGGCTCTGAAGCCTGACCCAGTGAAGTACTTACAACTTGAACTGGGGAATTTATGAGGAAACCAGAATGAAACCTGGAGGGTGCTTGTATATTCTGCACTCAAACAACCTCATGGAGTAGAGGAACTCATCACCTGTGAGGTGTCTCAGGATCCCTGGGGGTGTGGGTTTCGCATCCTGGGAAAAGATTATGTCTTCATCCTTATCTGAACCAGAGCCATAACGTCTGGTTATGGAGACTTAGACCTTTACAGACCTTTACGTGACCATGTCATTATCATTTTTGTTATTTTAAGAAAGGAATCTAGACATTGACTTTAGGAAACATATATCAAAAGGAAAAACACAAGGTCAAATCTATATATGAGGATTGAACTTGTGATGCCTTTCATTAGTATGGGTAATAGAGGGCTGCCCATATGAGAAGGAACATGGAATTCTGTTTGGATAGAAGTGTGCTGTGCCCGCGCAGTGTTTTATTGTATCATTTTCCTTACTTCTCTGAAGGGAAAATAGAGTGGTGACTGGAGCTTGGTTTCTGAATTTAAGGAATGGGAGACAAGAGATTTGAAATAGCAGTGTTTATGGTGACATGGTGCTCCATGCCTAGGGTGAGGGTTTGAAGCTTGGACTTGGAAGTGTTGGTGTTGAGGGAGGATGTGGTCGGAGTTTCCCATACAGAGTTGCTTGGCTGGTCTGCCTCATCAGACCAGTTCCTGCCTTTTGAAGGGCAGCTTGAAGGTGGCTTGAGACCCTAGGGCTCTTGAAGAATGATCTGGAGGGGACACCAGGTGGGCCAGTGTAGACAAACCAAGGAAATTCCAGAGCTAACGATGAACAGGTTTCTGAGACTGGAGTTTGCTTCTCTGTAAGTAGCATTGCGCAAGGTGGAAAGCAGTCTCTGGGTCTTAGGAGTCCCCATGTCAGCAGGTGTGAGCCTGCTAGCAGGGGAGTCAGATCAGATGGCTTCAAGATGGTGATGCTGTGGCGGTGTCCCATCTCTCTTGATGCACAGGCCAGCTTGCTCCAGGGACAGGGCTCTGCTCCCTGGCAAGCCCCCCTGCTGCAGATGTGATATGAAAGTTGCTTCCTATTGGATTCTCAGGCCCTTGTCTTGGCAGGGAGCTTGGTGGGGGGCAGCCCACAGGCAACATTATGGATTCTTGCCCAGTGTGCCCCTTGCTTCCTGCAATGAGGCACCGCAGGTGTCCTCTGCCTGGTGTCTGTGAATTCAGCCAGCAGAAGCATTTCCTCCAGAGCCACACCCCGAGAAATCTGCCCCTTCCTGTGCTGTGTGGAAGAGACCAGTTTTCATTTGGAACTGAAATCCCAGCTCCTGCCATTAGGCTCCAAGGCCACATGGCATACCATGTGGCTAGAGCTTCTCCTTGAAGCTCTAGTTTCACATGGGACCTGATGTGCGAGACAGAGACTAAACCTGGGCAGCCTGCTCCTGCTGGTGGTGGTGGTGGTAACTTCCTGAAATCTGTCCAGCAAAGCCTTGTTTGTGATGACATTCCAGGAAACAGGGACAGTTGCACCATTCTGCCCCAGCACAGGAGGACGCCGGACATCAATCATAGGTGGCTGGTGCAGGGAGGAGAAATATCTGTTTCCCAGGTCCTTGACCAGAGGGAGATTTGGACCCTGAGATGCTTCTCTGCTCAACTTCCTCAAATGAGCACATGAGGCAAGGGGAGGATGTGTAAGTGCTCACCTGGAATCGAGGAAGGTGTCATGTGCAAGTGGATTCCTCTTATGGCTCATTTTCCTGATTGTCTTCAGGGTGCCGTAGGGAGACCAATTGTCCCAGCCATCCTGGCTGTGCAAGAGCTCTGATCACCTTTTCCCCCAGGGCTCTGGTCTGGGAAATCAGAGGGAGTCAGAGGTGAAATCATCCAAGTAGGCTTCCATTTCTCCCTTGCCAAGATGAACTGGTGACTGTGATAATTTCTCTGGAAATAGAAAGGAGACAGGGCTGGGTGCTGAAGGGGAGGTGGCAACAGGGCTTGGTATTCACATAGGGACCAGGTGGGACTTCACTAGGAAGGTGATGCTTGAGTCAAGTTCTAAAGAAGGTGAGTGATATCATTTCATTACCCTTCTAAATGGAAAGGAAAGCACATGCAAAGGCCCTGGGGCAGAACCATACCATGTATGTCTAGGAGCAGCAGGAAGGCCCCATGGCCACAGGAGGCAGTTTAGGATATGACCTCAGGGAGGTGACAGTAGGGTGACAGAAAGCTATTGCAGGGCCGTGACCCCATTGGACCCTGTTTCCCTGGACCATCGTGGCTACAGTGTTGAGAACAGATGTCACAGAGTTGAGGATGGGCAATGGAGGTCAGTGATGAGGCTTCTCCAGGAACTCAAGCAAGAGATGGTCTCCAGTGTGGACCAGACAGGTGGCCTTGGAAGGAGGGGTTAGTTCTATCCTGGGTACCTATCAAAGATGGACCTCATGGGATTTGGCAATGGGTTTGATATTGGGAATGGGAGAAAGGAGGAACTGAGGTAACTCCCAGCTCTTGTTCATTGTCCTGAGTGAGGTGAAGGAGCTGGTTTCTGAGGATAGGAGGTAGTCCAGGTTCCACCTGCTGAGGAAGGTGTCTTTCACAGTGGATCTGCTGATGTTTGTGTCTGGGAGAACTTTGAATTTCTACACTCTTAGCAACTTCAAGAACAAGTCTCCCCTACTTTTCTCAAATTTCATGGTAAGACACTTGGTTTTTGGGAAGATCTATGTGATCACCCAGCTCCAGTAGGAGGAAGAAACCTGAAGAGGATTTCCCTCTTATGACAAAGGTGGAAAAGTGGGCATTGCGTTCAGCATCTCTTTTGTGGGGAACCACTACAGAGATGGCGTGCACCCCAATCATCCCTTCCTGGGCACGTTCTCCGTGTCCAGCCACCAGCACTTTGAATTGTACCTGTGAGCATCTGCTGTGCTTTATCTCCATTTTTTTTGGGGGGGGGGCACCCATTAGGATGTTGTGTCCTGAAGCCTAAGAAGAGTCAAAGAGAAGGAACTTTCGGTGTCTGAGCATGCTCACTCATTTTTCTGTAGAAATGAATGGTAATTCTTTTTCCACTTTATACCATTTCTGCTGTGAAAGATTTATTTATTTACTTGAAAGAGAGAGAGAGATCACAAGTAGGCAGAGAGGCAGACAGAGAGGGTGAAGCAGGCTCCCCACTGAGCACAGAGCCCAAAGTGGGACTTGATCCCAGGACCCCAAGACCTTAGCCGAAGGCAGAGGCTTATTAATCCATTGAGCTGCCCAGACACCCCTAAATTTCCACGTATTTTTAGCTGTCCCATTTTCTTCTTGTGAATGATTTCTACATTCATACTGTTATGTTTGGACAAGATTAGAACCAGAGCATGAAGGGAGCATTCAGTTTAAAGTTTAATTTCCTGGGGTATTTTCTAAGGGCAGACCATGACTTCCAAGGGGACAGAGGAAGGTTTTGTGAGACTTGCCGGATGGTCAACCCTTGTTAGAATTACTGACTACTACCATACAGACTGTGTACCACACTTCACACTGTAGCCCTGAAAGACTTGTACTTCCTTAGAAACATTTTACCGTAGGTTCAGTGGTGGCTTTCTCTAACAGAAAGGTTTGGGTTCAAGTGATTCAACATCAGTGTAGATGATGCAAGGTACAGTTTCACAGCAAACATGGCAAAAACATGTAAATGACAGAACAGTATGTAGTTAAATGTACTCTGTTCTATGGCAGGGATGGGAAAAGGAACAATTAGGTCAGAAAGGTGAATGGGCATTCCAAGAAGCGCTGAAATGGTCAAGGGGGAGGGGGTGTCGCTTGGAGGGAAGGACCGGGAAACTTGTCATGGGTTAGTTACAAAATTGCAGCATCAGAGTGTGCGCTCTGCCTGATCCACAACCCCTGGTGGCATTGCGAGCATTCTAGATCCAGAGGATCTACAGACTGCTGATTGGCCTGAGCAGAGTCTCCATGGTATATCTTCTTGGTTCCTGGGTTTAGCTCTTCTCCTTTTGCTTTCCTCTGAGCTGCACTATTTTGTGTGGATTCAGTACTGGTAGTTGACACGAATTCTTTCTGAAAAGAAGTGGAACAGAAGTCATCCTTGTTTCCTAAGTTGACCTGAATATATTCAATTGTCATCACCATTTCCCAGGCCCCTGGGCCTTCATCTGCTGGCCAACTCCGAGATTTTTGGAAACATCTTCTATTTTCAACAGCTTGAAAGAATTAGTTTGATTTTTTTTAAAAAATCAACCAAATCACACATTTCATAATCTATAAAATGATCTGAAAACACTGAATGAACAAGGCTTGACAGGATGAAGGAAGAATTAGCTTTGCACTGGGGTTTTCAACACTGTTTACTCTCTGCTGCCCCCGTGTGGCCACTCTCCAGATAGCACGTGGCCGAATGTGCTCCAACTTAGCAGATTCAAGAGCGATTAAGACAGGTTGGTCCCGGGGGGGAGGAGTCAAGATGGCGGAGAAGTAGCAGGCTGAGACTGCTTCAGCTAGCCGGAGATCAGCTAGATAGCTTATCTAAAGATTGCAAACACCTGAAAATCCATCGGCAGATCGAAGAGAAGAAGAACAGCAATTCTGGAAACAGAAAAACAACCACTTTCTGAAAGGTGTTTTCCTTTTTTTTTTTTTTTTTAATTCTTTTGTTTTTCTTTTTTTTTCTTTTTATTTTTTATTTTTTTTTATTTCTTCCTTTTTGAACCTCTTTTTATCCCCTTTCTCCCCCCTCACGATTTTGGATCTCTTCTAATTTGGTTAAAGCATTTTTTCCTGGGGTTGATGCCACCCTTTTAGTATTTTACTTGCCCCTTCATATACTCTTCTCTGGACAAAATGACAAGACGGAAAAATTCAACACAAAAAAAGAACAAGAGGCAGTACCGAAGGCTAGGGACCTAATCAATACAGACATTGGTAATATGTCAGATCTAGAGTTCAGAATGACAATTCTCAAGGTTCTAGCCGGGCTCGAAAAAGGCATGGAAGATATTAGAGAAACCCTCTCGAGAGATATAAAAAGCCCTTTCTGGAGAAATAAAAGAACTAAAATCTAACCAAGTTGAAATCAAAAAAGCTATTAATGAGGTGCAATCAAAAATGGAGGCTCTCACTGCTAGGATAAATGAGGCAGAAGAAAGAATTAGTGATATAGAAGACCAAATGACAGAGAATAAAGAAGCTGAGCAAAAGAGGGACAAACAGCTACTGGACCACGAGGGGAGAATTCGAGAGATAAGTGACACCATAAGACGAAACAACATTAGAATAATGGGATTCCAGAAGAAGAAGAAAGAGAGAGGGGAGCAGAAGGTATACTGGAGAGAATTATTGGGAGAATTTCCCCAATATGGCAAAGGGAACGAGCATCAAAATTCAGGAGGTTCAGAGAACGCCCCTCAAAATCAATAGGAATAGGCCCACACCCCGTCACCTAATAGTAAAATTTACAAGTCTCAGTGACAAAGAGAAAATCCTGAAAGCAGCCCGGGAAAAGAAGTCTGTAACATACAATGGTAAAAATATTAGATTGGCAGCTGACTTATCCACAGAGACCTGGCAGGCCAGAAAGAGCTGGCATGATATTTTCAGAGCACTAAACGAGAAAAACATGCAGCCAAGAATACTATATCCAGCTAGGCTATCATTGAAAATAGAAGGAGAGATTAAAAGCTTCCAGAACAAACAAAAACTGAAAGAATTTGCAAATACCAAACCATCTCTACAGGAAATATTGAAAGGGGTCCTCTAAGCAAAGAGAGAGCCTACAAGTGGTAGATCAGAAAGGAACAGAGACCATATACAGTAACAGTCACCTTACAGGCAATACAATGGCACTAAATTCATATCTCTCAATAGTTACCCTGAATGTTAATGGGCTAAATGCCCCTGTCAAAAGACACAGGGTATCAGAATGGATAAAAAAACAAAACCCATCTATATGTTGCCTCCAAGAAACTCATTTTAAGCCCGAAGACACCTCCAGATTTAAAGTGAGGGGGTGGAAAAGAATTTACCATGCTAATGGACATCAGAAGAAAGCAGGAGTGGCAATCCTTATATCAGATCAATTAGATTTTAAGCCAAAGACTATAATAAGAGATGAGGAAGGACACTATATCATACTCAAAGGGTCTGTCCAACAAGAAGATTTAACAATTTTAAATATCTATGCCCCCAACGTGGGAGCAGCCAACTATATAAACCAATTAATAACAAAATCAAAGAAACATATCAACAATAATACAATAATAGTAGGGGACTTTAACACTCCCCTCACTGAAATGGACAGATCATCCAAGCAAAAGATCAGCAAGGAAATAAAGGCCTTAAACGACACACTGGACCAGATGGACATCACAGATATATTCAGAATATTTCATCCCAAAGCAACAGAATACACATTCTTCTCTAGTGCACATGGAACATTCTCCAGAATAGATCACATCCTCGGTCCTAAATCAGGACTCAACCGGTATCGAAAGATTGGGATCATTCCCTGCATATTTTCAGACCACAATGCTCTAAAGCTAGAACTCAACCACATTAGGAAGTTTGGAAAGAACCCAAATACATGGAGACTAAACAGCATCCTTCTAAAGAATGAATGGGTCAACTGGGAAATTAAAGAAGAATTGAAAAAAATCATGGAAACAAATGATAATGAAAATACAACGGTTCAAAATCTGTGGGACACAACAAAGGCAGTCCTGAGAGGAAAATATATAGCGGTACAAGCCTTTCTCAAGAAACAAGAAAGGTCTCAGGTACACAACCTAACCCTACACCTAAAGGAGCTGGAGAAAGAACAAGAAAGAAACCCTAAGCCCAGCAGGAGAAGAGAAATCATAAAGATCAGAGCAGAAATCAATGAAATAGAAACCAAAAAAACAATAGAACAAATCAACGAAACTAGGAGCTGGTTCTTTGAAAGAATTAATAAAATTGATAAACCCCTGGCCCGACTTATCAAAAAGAAAAGAGAAAGGACCCAAATAAATAAAATCATGAATGAAAGAGGAGAGATCACAACTAACACCAAAGAAATACAAACTATTATAAGAACATACTATGAGCAACTCTACGCCAATAAATTTGACAATCTGGAAGAAATGGATGCATTCCTAGAAACATATAAACTACCACAACTGAACCAGGAAGAAATAGAAAGCCTGAACAGACCCATAACCAGTAAGGAGATTGAAACAGTCATTAAAAATCTCCAAACAAACAAAAGCCCAGGGCCAGACGGCTTCCCGGGGGAATTCTACCAAATATTTAAAGAAGAACGAATTCCTATTCTCCTGAAACTGTTCCAAAAAATAGAAATGGAAGGAAAACTTCCAAACTCATTTTATGAGGCCAGCATCACCTTGATCCTAAAACCAGACAAGGATCCCACCAAAAAAGAGAGCTATAGACCGATATCCTTGATGAACACAGATGCGAAAATACTCAACAAAATACTAGCCAATAGGATTCAACAGTACATTAAAAAGATTATTCACCACGACCAAATGGGATTTATTCCAGGGCTGCAAGGTTGGTTCAACATCCGCAAATCAGTCAATGTGATACAACACATCAATAAAAGAAAGAACAAGAACCATATGATACTCTCAATAGATGCTGAAAAAGCATTTGACAAAGTACAGCATCCCTTCCTGATCAAAACTCTTCAAAGTGTAGGGATAGAGGGCACATACCTCAATATCATCAAAGCCATCTATGAAAAACCCACCGCAAATATCATTCTCAATGGAGAAAAACTGAAAGCTTTTCCGCTAAGGTCAGGAACACGGCAGGGATGTCCATTATCACCACTGCTATTCAACATAGTACTAGAGGTCCTAGCCTCAGCAATCAGACAACAAAAGGAAATTAAAGGCATCCAAATCGGCAAAGAAGAAGTCAAATTATCACTCTTCGCAGATGATATGATACTATATGTGGAAAACCCAAAAGACTCCACTCCAAAACTGCTAGAACTTATACAGGAATTCAGTAAAGTGTCAGGATATAAAATCAATGCACAGAAATCAGTTGCATTTCTCTACACCAACAGCAAGACAGAAGAAAGAGAAATTAAGGAGTCAATCCCATTTACAATTGCACCCAAAACCATAAGATACCTAGGAATAAACCTAACCAAAGAGACACAGAATCTATACTCAGAAAACTATAAAGTACTCATGAAAGAAATTGAGGAAGACATAAAGAAATGGAAAAATGTTCCATGCTCCTGGATTGGAAGAATAAATATTGTGAAAATGTCTATGCTACCTAAAGCAATCTACACATTTAATGCAATTCCTATGAAAGTACCATCCATCTTTTTCAAAGAAATGGAACAAATAATGCTAAAATTTATATGGAACCAGAAAAGACCTCGAATAGCCAAAGGGATATTGAAAAAGAAAGCCAACGTTGGTGTCATCACAATTCCGGACTTCAAGCTCTATTACAAAGCTGTCGTCATCAAGACAGCATGGTACTGGCACAAAAACAGACACATAGATCTATGGAACAGAATAGAGAGCCCAGAAATAGACCCTCAACTCTATGGTCAACTAATCTTCGACAAAGCAGGAAAGAATGTCCAATGGAAAAAAGACAGCCTCTTCAATAAATGGTGCTGGGAAAATTGCACAGCCACATGCAGAAAAATGAAATTGGACCATTTCCTTATACCACACACAAAAATAGACTCAAAATGGATGAAGGACCTCAATGTGCGAAAGGAATCCATCAAAATCCTTGAGGAGAACACAGGCAGCAACCTCTTTGACCTCAACCGCAGCAACATCTTCCTAGGAACAACGCAAAAGGCAAGGGAAGCAAGGGCAAAAATGAACTATTGGGATTTCCTCAAGATCAAAAGCTTTTGCACAGCAAAGGAAACAGTTAACAAAATCAAAAGACAACTGACAGAATGGGAGAAGATATTTGCAAATGACATATCAGATAAAGGACTAGTGTCCAGAATCTATAAAGAACTTAGCAAACTCAACACCCAAAGAACAAATAATCCAATCAAGAAATGGGCAGAGGACATGAACAGACATTTCTGCAAAGAAGACATCCAGATGGCCAACAGACACATGAAAAAGTGCTCCATATCACTCGGCATCAGGGAAATACAAATCAAAACCACAATGAGATATCACCTCACACCAGTCAGAATGGCTAAAATAAACAAGTCAGGAAATGACAGATGCTGGCGAGGATGCGGAGAAAGGGGAACCCTCCTACACTGTTGGTGGGAATGCAAGCTGGTGCAGCCACTCTGGAAAACAGCATGGAGGTTCCTCAAAATGTTGAAAATAGAACTGCCCTATGACCCAGCAATTGCACTATTGGGTATTTACCCTAAGGATACAAACGTAGTGATCCAAAGGGGCACATGCACCCGAATGTTTATAGCAGCAATGTCCACAATAGCCAAACTATGGAAAGAACCTAGATGTCCATCAACAGATGAATGGATCAAGAAGATGTGGTATATATACACAATGGAATACTATGCAGCCATCAAAAGAAATGAAATCTTGCCATTTGCGACAACATGGATGGAACTAGAGCGTATCATGCTTAGCGAAATAAGTCAAGCAGAGAAAGACAACTATCATATGATCTCCTTGATATGAGGAAGTGGTGATGCAACATGGGGGCTTAAGTGGGTAGGAGAAGAATAAATGAAACAAGATGGGATTGGGAGGGAGACAAACCATAAGTGACTTTTAATCTCACAAAACAAACTGAGGGTTGCTGGGGGGAGGGGGTTTGGGAGAAGGGGGTGGGATTATGGACATTGGGGAGGGTATGTGCTTTGGTGAGTGCTGTGAAGTGTGTAAACCTGGTGATTCACAGACCTGTACCCCTGGGGATAGAGTATTATGCCTCCATCAGAAAGGATGAATACCCAACTTTTGTAGCAACATGGACGGGACTGGAAGAGATTATGCTGAGTGAAATAAGTCAAGCAGAGAGAGTCAATTATCATATGGTTTCACTTATTTGTGGAGCATAACAAAT
This sequence comes from Mustela erminea, assembly GCF_009829155.1. Taxonomy (NCBI): domain Eukaryota; kingdom Metazoa; phylum Chordata; class Mammalia; order Carnivora; family Mustelidae; genus Mustela; species Mustela erminea. The sequence continues at coordinate 6,566,675 of NC_045615.1, read as the reverse complement.
AGCATGGAGGACATGGGGACTTAGAGTGGAGAAGGGAGTTGGGGGAAATTGGAAGGGGAGGTGAACCATGAGAGACTATGGACTCTGAAAAACAATCTGAGGGTTTTGAAGGGACGGGGGGTGGGAGGTTGGGGTACCAGGTGGTGGGTATTATAGAGGGCACGGATTGCATGGAGCATGGGGTGTGGTGCAAAAATAATGAATACTGTTATGCTGGAAATAAAAAAAATTAAAAAATAAATAAATAAATAAATAAAAAGACAGGTTGGTCCCTGAATTCCTTAGCTCCTAAGAACTATCCTCTAATTTATGAACGATATTCTACATCGAGTATGTCTTAACTAGATATTAGGGTTACGGTCAAGGTGAAGTTACATGCATTAACTATGGGCAGCTTTTTGTATGTCAATCTTACATGCCCAAAGTGATTTAAAAAAGAAAAAAAAATAATAATAATAAAATAGGAGAGGATATAGTCACCACAGCACAGAGCACATTACCTGTCCCAGGAGACAAGTAACTAAACATAACTATTGTTTCATCTTTAGCTGAGGACCAGGAGCTGGTTCTGCCGGAACCTGGCAGGTAGCATCTGTGACCAGCTGCTTTTCCTCCAACACCCACACCCAGCTTAGCACATCCTCTGCTATGCTCAAAGGCAGCAAAACGATGGTCCAGTGCAGGTATGACTCCCTTTTGTCAGGCGTGGCTTGCTTCCGACAGGTAGGGAAGTGGGCCAGGTTACATACACATGACATGTTCTTTTGGTTCCTTGCTATATGCCTCCCCCTTTGGTCACCCTGGTCCTGAAACTTTGGCTCCTGTGAGAATCTGGGTTTGCAGAACCTTTCTGCTGATATTTCGAAGTGAAGATCTGTGTTACCTTTGTTCCCTGTCCTTGGAAAAGAGATGGAGGTGAGAAAAGTCTTCATATTCTGAAAGCAACAAAAAGAAATATTAAGTGTGTTGTACCCCTGGCACCTCAGACTTGAAAGCAATGGCCAGCTACGTATATCACGTTCTACACAATCAGCTCTAGGGACTCTTAGAAGCATGTGGAATGAAATTGTCTGAATGAAATCCCGTTACTGAACTTTTGCCTTACAGAAGATAGTTTAGGGACACCCGCCCCTCACCCACCATCTTATGTCTGGTCTGGCCAAAGCCCAGTCACACTGACATGTGTAGCCACACAAAGGCACAACTATGATATCCTCCTGGAGCACTCCCGGGCCCTTGCCCCCTCGGTCTGGCCAACCTGCACACACCCCAGTCCTCCTGAACATTCCCTGCAGTGACACAGCTGTGATCACCCTCCTGGAGCACTCCCAGTACCCCTGTCCCCAGGTCTGGCCAAGCCTGTACACTCCCAGTCCTCCTGAGTGTCCCCTTCATGGCACTTGTCACACAAGGCTGTCATTTATTGTCTCTCAGTCCGTCCTTTCTGCCTGGAGTAGATCTGTCTCACAGATGCCTGGATGGATGACAGGTGGGTGAACGGTTTTTGGATCTTTTGTCCTGGAAAGAGGAGGCATCCTTCAAAACCCTGATGGGCAGTGGGGAGTCTCTGTCCCTCTGTGTGCCTCCAGACTTGGTGGAACCCAGTGTCCACCTAGGGATGTGGGAGTCCTCCCAAAAGAAGTTTGCTCTGTGAAGGTGTATTCCTACTGAGATCATTATGGCCACTGCATGGCTGTTCCCGTGAGACAGACAGCATGCTACTGCATCATATTCTTCTCGCATGCTGTGGCTAAAAGAGGAAACACACGCTCACACTCACAAGTTCGCACTCACACCTCCATTTCTGAGCACGACTACCACATAAACGAGTAAATTCCCATTGGGCTGCAGACATGTAGACATGCCATTCAAAGTGTACATAGTGGAGGACGGAGATGGAGTTCTGGCTAAAAGGATGGAAGTCTTTGCCTCTGGGGGTGAAGAAATTAGATTTTACCGAGAAGGTGCTGCATTGTACTCAAAGAAGTGACATGATCCTAGGACCTTTGAGACCAGGGATCAGCACAGACTCTTCTTTAAAGATTTTTCTGTTAGGTGTTGCAGTCCATGTGGTGTCTCTGACAATGACTCCACTTTTGCATTGCGGCTTAAAAGCAACCACAGACTGTCCATAACTAATGTTCCAGCCACACTTGACTGACAGAATACAGGGGGACGTCCCATTTGGCCCATGGGGGGTAGTTTCCCACACCAAGATCTGTAACATGATAGAGGATGGGGGAGAGGGCTGTCCTTTTCCAGTGGCAGAGTGAGAGTACACCGGGATCTATCCTGCCGGACCCTGGCTCTTCCACTTGAAAGGAAAAAAAAGATGATAGTGAGATTGGCAACAATTAAGCCTCAGGAATTCCCTTGCATTTCTTTGGAGACCTCAAGCTTCCCACAACACGTTTGTCTGTGGTTGAATTCCGCATAGGTATCGTTTGGCTGAGTATGTCCCCATTGCCTGGTGGGTATATCTTGCAGATTATATACCACACAGATGGTCATCTTGTTCAGGCCAAGCCCATGAAGACATTTAGGGTTCTCCTGAGTTAGGGGAGGATCTAGCATGTGTGGACTTCAGGACAAGTCTGATTCAGCCCTCAGCAATGTTATGGAGCACCTGGCTTCCTGGGTCCTCCGTGACACTGGCACAGGCCTGGCCTGGGCCACTTCTGCAGTTGTGATGGAAAAGCCCCTGGCCTGGGTGGTCCACCCCAAGCTTGGCTCGGCAGGCTGAGACCCGAGGTTCCTCCCACCTCATTGGCTGGGACCAGGTCACATGCCCATGGATGAGCCATCCCTGGAGACAGGGATGGAGCCATGAAGATTGGCACAGGTTGTTATGACCTCTGTTGTAATGACTTTCCTAATGGCGATGGTGGCAAGATCTTCTGGGATGCATCTGCTAATAAAACAAATATCAATTTCTGATATAAGTGGGTCCAAGGTGCTGGTAGCACCTAGCACCTCAGTCTCAGCACCTTGGTACTACCATCCTACTTTGCAGAGACCATGGCTGAGAATGAGCAGGGTGGATGGAAACTGGTCTGGCGTGCACAGGGAAGGGTGTGTGTGTGTAGGGGGTTGGGGATAATAGCTCTGGCCAAGCTGTATCTCCAATTTACCTAGGTTCGAGAAGGTGCGGGGAATCCATGGTGTTTACTGTCCATCATTTTGCAGAGGAAGAATATGTCTTTCGCATAGAGTATGGCGAGACTTGTTCTGAGCATTCTCTAGTTGGTACAGAAGTCCGGGAGAGCAGCGCCCTCCCCTCTGCTAGGATAGGTGTGAGAGGCTGAGTGCTCTCAGAAGGTGTCTGGCTTTCGCAGGGCTCACTGGGAGCCTGCGATGAGGCTGATGATGAACTGATGAGGACAGTTCATGGTTTTGTTCTGAGGATGGAGTATTGGAAGAAGGCGGTGTCTGTGTAATCCCGAGAAGGGGACAGATCTGGAGTCCACTGTAGAGTTACTTCGTGGGAGTGGTGGTGATCTGCTACATCTGCTTTGTGAGATGTCTGCCCTTTACTGAATTCTGGGTGTGGTTTCTGTGACTTCGTCCTAATGGCTGGGATTTCCAAGGGGTGGGATATTTGGGCTTCACTCTAAGAGTTGGTCCACTGGGAGTAGGCAAGTCCCATTCTGCTCCTAAGAAGTGTGTCTCTGGTGGTTGGTGTGTGTATTACAAGCCTAGAGGTCAACGGTGAGGTGGTTACAGGGGTCAGCAGGCTATTATGGTTGATGATTTTTATGGGTGAATTCCATAAGAAGAGATGGTAGATCTTATTGTTAGGGGTTCTCATTAATTCCCTTAAAGGGTGCTTTTCCTGAGGTTCATATTCAATATCTTTTTATTGCTTCTAATAGCCCTCCTTGTGTTTGGTATTACAATAGCAGTGCATTACAACGTTGCCTGCATTTTACCCCTGTGCTGATGAGATTTTGAGAAAGGAAAATGTTGTCAGTGCTCCCTCAAATTGTACACTGAAGCAGCCAAAGAGTAAAATTTTATTTTGACACAAAGTGGGAAGTATCCTGCTGTGATTCTTAGTTTAAAGGAGGGGAGGGGGCCCTCTTTTGGTACTGGTAATGAGTACCATAGACCTTCCTACGGGAAATTATAAGATTCTATTGGAAACTTGGTCTTGTTATTGCAGAAGAATCAGGAGTTAATCAATTATTTGTCTCCTGTTTCATTTTCCTTGGACATTTCCCTGATATTTGTTTTCATACCTCTACAATTGTGAAATCGTCGCACTTTGACACCACCTCACCCTTCTCTGCCAAAGGTATGTTTGGGCCAAGGAAAAAGCTGCTTCTGGGTGACTGGGAGACTCTAGAAACAGAATACTTTCAGTACGAAGTTATTAGAATCTTAAATTCCAAGCGAGCTCTGACACCCAGATGAAAGACACCCAGATTTAGAAACTCCAGAGAGCAGACTGAGAGTTTTGGAGGGGAGAGGGCTGGGGATGGAGTGAAGCCTGGTGGTGGGTGTTACGGAGGGCATGTATTGCATGGAGCAGTGATGTCGGTGTATAAATAATGAATTTTGGAACACGGGAAAAAAGAAGCTAATTTAATTTAAGAAAAAAAGAAAAGAAAAGAAAGAATCTTCAGATAGAAATTTTGTGTCTGTGATGACAACTGAAAATTTTTTTTTGAAATAAACAAAAGAAAATGTGTCATCCCTAAACCTAACCTTAACCCCTAACTTTAACACTGAAACCTGACCTGACCTTAAAGCCCAAACTGGAACCCTGAATCCCAAACATGAAATTGAACCTGGAGTCTGGAATTTGAACCTGAGCCCTGGATCCAAGCCCTGAACCATGAACCCAAATCCTAGACCAGAACTCTGAGTCATGAACTCTGAACCCAAATCCCAGCATGAACCCCAAACCCAAATTGACTTTGAACTTAATCCCAGAAGTCCTGAGTCTTTTTTTTTTTTTAAGATTTTATTTGTTCATTTGACAGAGCTCACGAGTAGGCAGAGAGGCCGGCAGAGAGAAAGAAAGGGAAGCAGGTTCCCTGCTGAGCAGAGAGCCCGACACGGGGCTCCATCCCAGACACTGAGACCATGACCTGAGCCGAAGGCAAAGGCTTTAACCCACTGAGCCACCCAAGGCACCCCAAGCCCTGACGTCTTAAACCCTAAACCATAAACCTAAAGTCCTCAACTAGTGACTGTCCTCCTGCCCTCACTGTAAATCCTCACTCTGACCCTAAACCAAGGCCTGATCTAGAACTCTGACTGAAACCTGGACCTGAACCCAAATTCAAACCCTTCACCCCACTTCCTTTATGCATTCACCACTGATGGGTATTTGCAGTTTCTACCTTTTGATTCTTGTGAACACTGTTTGCGTTGGGGGCTAGAGTTAGGGTTTTGGAGTGGGGTCAGGGCCAGGCTTGAGATCAAGTTGAGGTCAGAGTGTGGGTCTCCTTCCGGGCCAGGGTCATATTTGGAGCCACTTAGGTCAGGGACACTTGTCATTCCATATTGTTCCATATTCCATATTGTTTCCAATTCATTGTTCCTTAGCTATTTTGGGAGAAGTTGGGGGATATTGGCCTCCATGCGGCTTGAATTTCCAGAATGAAATGGCTTCAGCTGAACCCCGGGAGGGAGCCAGTGTTTCCATGGAAGGGTGAGCTCCTCTAGTCCTACACTACCTCCCCCACCTGCAGAGGGTGCAGGAGCCAGCTGCTGCCCTGAGCCTGGCCTGCACAACCACAGCTGGGAAAGGAGTCTGGCCTCCTCAGTACCCACTGTGGAGACTTCTGGAGGACATGGGGCTGGTCCCACACAGACAGGACAAGCTGGAGAGGATCTGAGTCTGCATCCACACTGACAGGACCCACTGTGGAGGGCGTGGGACTGCATCCATACTGACAGCAGTCCAGCCCCTTCAGGATCGGCTGCTGGAGGAGAAGGTGAGGAGAAGCCACCTGAGTGGGGACTGGCCAGGGGGTGCGTGGTCTCAGGACCCCATGGAGGAAGGCCGTGTTGCGTAGACACTGGGGTTTCCGTGATTTTGTGTGCAGTGACATGACTTCCCATGGTGCTGTGCGCAGGGCTGTGGGGTCTCCCCTTTCTGGGCTCATGTGCGTGCCCCGGGTCCCACGTCTGTGTTTGTGCGCACGTGGATTCAGTTCCTGGGGCTCCTCAGACAGTCTTCAGTCAGGGAGCAGATGCCCACCTTGGTGCTTGTGCTCCCCGCGCCTCGGCCCTGTAGGATCCTTCCCGTGTCCACACCCACTTCAGGGTTGGTCCAGAGTCTGGAAATTCTGGAACTACAGTGCGAACTCTGTAGAGGCTTTGCGGAGAGCAGGTATTTTCACAGTGTAGGTTCTTCCCTGAGCACAGTGTCTTCCCGTCTGCGTGTGCCTCCCTTTCTGTCATCAGTGTCTCACAGCTGTCAGAGGACAGGTCTGTGATCCCCTTGGTTCAGGGGAATCCTAGGTATCTTGTTCTTTTGGATGCAGTAGTAAATGAGATTGTTCTCTGTAGTCTCTTTATGATGGTCCCTTCAGAGCACGTAGAAATGCAAGTGATTTGTGTATATTGATTTTGTTCCTTGCAAGTATCTTTAATTTATTAGCTCTGTTCACTTTAAACTCAAACTGCCAGTTACTTGACCAGCAAAATGGGTTTATTTGGGAAGAGCAGAGACTGGCAATCTCGGATGAGCAAGCTATGGGTACATCGCAGGCAAGTGCAAGAAACAAAGGAGAGGAACATCATTTCATGGAGAAGGAGGAAGAACTTGGGAGGGGTGCTTAGAAGGAAAGTCCCCTGGAGAAAGGCAGGGGTTCAGGGTGAGGGAGGATTCTCACCGGCCATGCTGCGGGGATGGTGGATCTCTTGTAGGAGATGAACTCTCCGGCTTCCCCTGTGGGGCCTGGAATGGATGAGTCTCCCCTGTGGGGGATTGTAATGTGGGGTCTGTAATGGGCACTGAGTGCCAGGGGCCCCCTTCTAGCCTCCCCTTCTGGTGTCCCCAGTCCCACTTTACCGAGGCTTCCCTTCATGCTTTTTCACAGTTCTAACCAGGTTGTTGTGGAGCATTGTGGAGAATTAGAATTCCAAATCCCGCTGCTTCTACTGCACCCTGGACACGGGGGTCCCCTGTTTAATCCTCCCACGAATCTCTTGCTAATACGTGGCCTCCTCCAGTGGTTAGTGGTCTCTCCATGGTGGGTGAACTGGATCTGGGAGGGCTTGGCCTCCACCCTGGAGTCTGATGTCCTCTCTGCTTCTGTGACATGGTGCTGACATGAATGTTTGGAAGAGTCATTTACTCTGCAGTGACTTCAGATCTGCAGTAACTTTCCACAGCAGCACAAATACACTTTATCTCCACACTCAGATTCCTCGGCTGTCATTTCTTTACCACCTTTGCCACTTCACACCGGTTACTTCGGTGCATTTTACCCCAAACAGGCGCACCATCCCACGGAACCACCACGGAACCCCAAGTGAGGAAATCATGACGGTTCCCACATTTGAAGCCAGACCGCAGGCCCTCTTCAGCTGTCACCACCTTCCCAGCAGCCTGAAGTGTCTTCAATATTTGGATCCAGTTTTCTTCTTCTAGAATTTCTTCCATGACTTTCCCTTCTTTGGGCAACCTTTATGGATTTACCTGAGTGGTAATTCTATATGGCTAATGTCACGGAGACTGTTTTCACTGTCCATCCACGTTGTGACATGCATCAGTCCTTCATTCACTTTTTCATGGTGACTAAACATAAGAACATTGACCCCCTTAAAACGTTTCCGGTACACAGTTCACTGGCCTTAGTTGAGTTCTCATGGTCGTGTGTCATTCTGTAGAACATTTTCATTCTCTCTGAGGGAGCCTGTGTGCATGAAACACCAAGTCCCCATTGCCTTTTCCCTTCAGCCCCCGCAGCCACATCCAACCTTGTGTCCCAGACACCTCACCCAAGTGGGATCATACAGTATCTGTCCTTCCGTGACTGGCTGATTTCACTCAGTGTAATGATTTCCAGGCTCAACACGTGTTGTAGCCTGTGTCAGAACTCACTTCATTTTTAAGGCCGAATCATGTTCTATTGTGTATAAACCATATTTTGTTTATCCATTCACCTGTCAGTGGACACTTGCATTGCTTCCACCTTTTGGCTCTTGTGAGTAATGCTGCTCTGAAAAAGGGTACTTCTACTTTTGATTTTAGGGGGCATATAGGCTGCACTGGAATTCTGTGTTTCATATTTTAAGGAACCACCATAATTTTTCCCACAAGTGAACCATTTTACTTCATTCCTTCATGGGCAGAACAAGATTGTTTTTTTGCAAGGGTTAGTTTATTTGCCTTCTAATACAGATGTCCGTGCTTAAATAAGACACTTTCTTGGAGTATTTTACAGTGAGTAAACGTTAACATGTAGCCCAAATAGGTATAGAGAAGAACCAAATGTTCTAAAGCAACACTTAAGAAAATATTTCTTGACATTAATGTTTTCTGGTCAAAATCTTTAAAGAAAATATTTCTTGACATTAATGTTTTCTGGTAAAATCTTTAAAAACTGAGTTGCTCTGTCACTCTTCTCACAGGTGGATTCAATGGCCCTGTGTTGGCTGAAAAGTATCTTCTCAGTGGGCTTCCTTAATGGGCCTCTCTGAATAGGATGCTCTCTTAGTCCTTACCCTGTATTTTTTCCTATCGTTGATCCATTGATCATATCCCACGGTCTTTGCAAGCTCCCAGGTGGGACTAGAGCTATACATTTGTACTAAGTAGATACTCCATAAATATTTATGAAATGAACAAGTTTGGGTTTCTTTTTAATAAAAAATATACACGTTTTACCAGTGAATTTTTTACCATTTCAGAATATATTTGGAGAAATCCACTGCTCCATGAGTACACATCTGTCAAGCCTTTGGTTTTCTTGTGTCCTGTGTCATGCTTCCCTGAGCTGGCTGGAGTGCTCCTGACCCATGTATGAAGCTCAGCTTCAAATCTTAGGGGTGAGTTCTGTGAAGGCGCTGGGGGGCATTTGGGGGTCTTGTCCTGCTGGACACCACCGTGTCATCTGGGACCAGATGTGATGTGAGCACCCCCTCTTCCCCTAGCTTTTCCCATCCAGCTCTACCCTCTGTCAAAATGTGGGTTTCCCACTAACTGTGTCTTTGCAGACAAACTCTGAGATGGGCTATGCTTGGGACTCACTGACATCACAGAGTCTCGTTATAAACAGTGTCAAGGTCTTCTGTGGCACTGACATGACCTATGTTCCCAGAGTATGCCCCATGAATAGTCCCATGAGAGTCCGGGAGTCCAGGAAAGATAAATGGGTGATTGTGGCTCTAGGTCAAGCCACTCTAGGGGATCCTGCTGGAGGCCACCTCACGTCTCAGTCTGGCTCTTTCACTGATTTCCAGTAGGACCTAAGAAAGTCATTTCAACTGATTTCAACTTCAGGCTCATCATTTCTAAAATAGGAAATGTTTTTAAATTAATCGATTCATTCAGGACTATGGAATGAACTTGTAGGAAGCTCTGGGCAGTCTCCAAGATGGATTCTCCCTCAGGGTTCTGACTCCCATCCTCCTTGATCCTATTGAGTTCCCCATTGGACAAAATGGCTGCACCATAGAAATTTCCCAGGGCAACGTTGGACTAGCAAGAGTCTTCAGGGTGTGCCCCCATGCCATACAATGTGGCTGAGGGGCCATGAGCACTTTTGAACCCAAACCAAGGTTTTGGCTGTGCGGTCTTACTTGCACGAAAATAACAGTGCCTGGATCAGGCCTTCACTGCAAGAGCTGAGCCGGCTTAGTGAGGACCTGGCTCAGGACGCTGGCCCCATGACACTGTGAGGGGACTGTGAGTCCACAGTGAAGTCATGCAACGCAACAAGTGATTCTACATCAGGATAGATGATGCAAGATATAGTTTGGCAGCAGATATGACAAAAAAAATCTAAATGACAGAATAGTATGTAGTTAAATGTACTCTATACTGTGGCAGTGATGGGAAAAGTGCACGATGGGTCAGAAAGGGGAATGGGAGTTCCAGGAAGCAGGCTGAAGTAATCAGGGGGTAGTGGGTGTCTCATGGAGGAAGGGACCAGGAGACATATCGCAAGTTACCCCAGTGCAGCATCAGGATGTGTGCTCTGCCTGACCCATGACCCCGGGGGCATTGGGTGCATTCTAGCTCCAGAGGATCTACAGACTGCAAATGAGCCTGAGCAGGGCCTCCATGGTATGTCTTCTTAGTTCCTGAGTGTGGCTCTTTCTCTGCTTCTGGAGGTTGATTCTCCTTTTGTTTTCCTCTGAGCTGCACTATTTTGTGTGGATTCAGTGCTGGTAGTTGACACGAATTCTTTCTGAAAAGAAGTAGAATAGAAGTCATCCTTGTTTCCTAAATACCTGAATATATTCAACAGTCATCACCTTTTCCCAGGCCCCTGGGCCTTCATCTGCTGGCCAACTCTGAGATTTTTGGAAACATCTTCTATTTTTAACGGGTTGAAAGAATTAGTTTGGTTTTCTAAAAAATCAACCAAGTCACACTTTTCATAATCTATACTATGATCTGAAAACACTGAATGAACAAGGCTTGACAGGACGACAGAAGAATTACTTTTGCAGTGGGGTTTGCGCCAATGTTTACCCTCTGTTGCCCCCGTGTGGCCACTCTCCATATAGCATGTGGCCGAATGTGTTCCAACTTAGATTCAAGAGAGTAAGACAGAAGACGGTTGGTCCCTGAATTCCTTAACTCCTAAAAACCATCCTCTAATTTATAAGCGATATTCTACATCAAGTATATCTTAACTAGATATTAGAGTTATGGTCAAGGTCAAGTTGCATACATTAACTATGGGCAGCTTTTTGTATGTCAATCCTACCTGCCCAAAGTGATTTAAAAATAAATAAATAAAATAAAATGGCAGAGGATATAGTCACCACAGCATAGAGCACATTACCTGTCCCAGGAGATAGATAACTAAACATAATTATTGTTTCATTTCAGCTGAGGACCAGGTTCTATGGATACCTGGCAGGTAGCATCTGTGGCCAACTGCTTATCTCCCCCCGACACTGGCACCCAGCTCAGCACATCTTCGGCTATGCTCAAGGGAAGCAAAACGATGATCCAGTACAGGTGTGACTCCCTTCTGTCAGGCATGTTTGCTTCCGACAGGTAGAAAAATGGACCAGTTCACAAACACACGACATGTCCTTTTGGTTCCTTGTTATCTTCCTCCCCTTTTGGTCAACCAGTTCCTTAACCTTTGGCTCCTGTGAGAACATGGGTTTGCAGAACCTTTCTTTTGACATTTCAAAGTGTAGATCTGTGTTGTTACCCTTTCCCCCATGGATGGATATTTGCATATTTTCTGGGTTTTGCCTATTAGGGATGCCGCTGCTTTGAATATTCCTGTACATTTTTGTTTGTTTGTTTGAACCAGTGTTTTTAATTGGGGGGGGGTATATATCTAGGAGAACAATTGTTGAAACATGGTAATACTATTTTGATCTATTCAAATAAATGCCAAGCTATTTTACATGTAGACTGCACCATTTTCCACAACCGAGGCTTAATGGTTTCAGTTTCTCAACATCTTTTTGTTATTTTTAGTTTTCTTGATCATAGTGATTCTACTCATGTAAAAGGACCTCTAACTGATTAAAATCTTCATTTCTATAAAGATTAATGATGTTTAATGTCTATTCATGTGTTATTCACCATTTGTATGATTTCTCTGGAAGAAGGTCTATCCAAGTCCTTTGTCCATTTTTTTTTTCCTTTGTCCATTTTAAAACACCTTTTTGTTGAGGTGTTATAGAAGCTCTTTATATATTCTGGACAACAGACTCTTATTAGATAAATAAAGTACAAATATTTCCTTCCATTCTGGGGGCTGTCTTTTCACTTTCTGGAAAGTATCTTGTGATGTACAAAGATTTTTAAATTTTTTTGTACAATTTCTTTTTTTTAATTTTTTTGATTTTTTATTTTTTCAGCGTAACAGCATTCATTATTTTTGCACCACACCCAGTGCTCCATGCAATCCGTGCCCTCTATAATACCCACCACCTGGTACCCCAACCTCCCACCCCCCGTCCCTTCAAAACCCTCAGATTGTTTTTCAGAGTCCATAGTCTCTCATGGTTCACCTCCCCTTCCAATTTCCCCCAACTCCCTTCTCCTCTCTAACTCCCCATGTCCTCCATGCTATTTGTTATGCTCCACAAATAAGTGAAACCATATGATAATTGACTCTCTCTGCTTGACTTATTTCACTCAGCATAATCTCTTCCAGTCCTGTCCATGTTGCTACAAAAGTTGGGTATTCATCCTGTACAATTTCTTTTTTAAGAGTGAGTAGGAGAGTGTGTGTGAGTGGACAAGGGCAGAGGAAGAAGGAAAGAGAATCTTAAGCAGGCCCCACAGTCAGTGTGGAGCCTGATGTGGGGTTCAATCTCATGACACTGAGACCATGATCTAAGCCAAAATTAAGCGTCGGATGGTTAACCAACAAAGCCACCCAGGCACCCAGGACAGATCTTTAATTTTGAGGATATTATTTTATCTAGTTTTTTCTTACCCTTCTTGTGCTTTGGTGTCACATCTAAAAGCATTGCTAAATCCAAGGTAATGAAGACTGATCCCCATTTGTTTCTTCTAGAGTTTATCATTTTACTTCTTACATGTAAGCCTTTAACTTATTTTGAGTTAATGTCTATATGTGGTTTGAGGTAAGGGTCCAGTTCCATTCCTCTGTACATGGATAGCCGATTGTCTCGCACCCTTTGTTGAAAAGACCATTCTGTCCCCCACAATGTAATATTGTCCACCCTTGTCAAAATTCAGAGGACCATAGATGAAAGGGTTTATTTCTGGGCTCTCCGTTAAATCCCACTGATCTCTATGCACACTAAAAAAATTTTTTTTACTCTATCTATTTAAAAAATCGCTACAAATTTAAATTCAATTAATTCACATAGAATGTATTATTTGTTTCAGGGTATGTTCATACCTTTACAACAGTATCACAATGTTTTATTTACATTGCTTTGTATTAAGATTTAAACTTTGAAAGTATGACCTTCCACCTTTCCTTTTTATTTTTCAAGATTGTTTTGGCTATCTTGTGGTTCCTTAAAATTCCATATGACTGATACTATTAGCTTGTGCAATTCTTCCCAAAGGCCTTTGTGAAATTTCTTGTGAATACATTGAATTTCCAAATTGCACTGGGTACTGTTGCCATCTTATCAATAGTATGTCTTTTCATCACGATGGGTGTCCTCAGATTTATTTAGGTTCCCCTTACTTTCTTTCAGCAATGTTTGGTAATTTTTGGTGTACAAGACTTACACCTTGATGACATCTATTCCCAAGTATTTTGTCAATGTGTTGGTGTTCCCTAAAATGGAATTGTTTTCTTAAATTCCTCTTTGGATGATTCGTTGCTAGTGTATACAAATAAGAGACATTTTTGTGTCTTGATATTTTGTCCTGTAACTTTGCAGAATTAGGGGACTGGCTGTAATCATTTTTTGTTGATTCTTTAGGAAGCTCTCTATATAAGATGATGGCATCTCGGGTCTCTGAATTGACCTAGTTCTACTGTTTTCTTTCACATGTGGATTCCTTGTTTTTTGCCTTACTGTTCTGCATAGAACTTTCAGTACAATACTGAGCAAGGAGTGAAAGCCAGCATGATGGACTTGTTTGTGATTTCAGAGTAGAGCTATCGGTCTTCAAAATTGAGCATAGTGTTTGATTAGGGTTAGGGTGGGGCTAGGATTAGCGGTTAGGGTTAGGGCCTCCCTGTCCTCTGCTGTACAGAGCCCAGTCTTCCCCAGTAACCAGAGTGATTTTTTCAGAACATTACCTTTGAGCCTCTCTGTGATCCACTCCCCGGTTGCCTGTCCTCTCCAGCCTCACCTCTCCCAGTGAATCCCCCAACCCTGTGGGCCCCCAGGTGTGTGGTCCTCCCACATGTGCCACAGGCCTGACTCCAGGCCTTTACATTCTCTCTGCCCTCTGCCAGGGGCACTCTTCTCTCCCCTGCTTCATGTCTGCCTTGTTCCCCTGTTGGCTAGACCTGGACTTCCCCCGCCTCCCCGTGACCTGACTTGTGTCTGGTGGGTGTGTGTGGCCTCGTCCCCTATTTTAATGTAGTTCCCACTTTCCCTGTGTGAGAGATTTACTAACTTGCCAGATATGGGGCATTCACAGGGACGTGTCTGTGTGCCTGTGTGGAAAAAAAATCAGTCTCAGGGTGCCTGGGTGGCTTAGACATTAAGTCTCTGTTGTTAGCACAGGTCATGATCCCAGGGTCCTGGGATCGAAGTTCGCCATGTCAGGTTCCCTGCTTAGGAGGGAACATGCTTCTCCCTCTCACTTCCCCTGCTTGTGTTCCCTCTCTAGCTGTCTCTCTCTCTCTGTGTCAAATAAATAAATAAAACCTAAAGAAAGGGACGCCTGGGTGGCTCAGTTGGTTGGACGACTGCCTTCGGCTCAGGTCATGATCCCGGAGTCCCGGGATCGAGTCCCGCATAGGGCTCCCAGCTCCACGGGGCGTCTGCTTCTCTCTCTGACCTTCTCCTCGCTCATGTTCTCTCTCACTGTCTCTCGCTCTCAAATAAATAAATAAAATCTTTAAAAAAAATAAAATAATAAAATAAAATTTAAAAAAAAAAAAACCTAAAGAAAAATCTGTCTCAGAGGGGCTCACCACCCTTGTTGACAATGAGGGACATGCTGTCACCACAGATATTTCCCTCAAGAGACAAGGCTTCCAACTTCTTGGGGCCGGGGAGATGGAGACCTGAACCTGGAAGCTTAATCTGTTGGATTCACAGCTGGGGCCTAATCAAGCCCCTCTTCTTCCATCGGTCCTCTTTCCACTTCTCTGACCAAGGGCTGGACCTGATTCCTGATCTGGAGGATTTTGAGGTTGACCAACTCCTAGGAATAGAGCAGTGGTTGACTGATGGACCTTGTCAGCAAGAGGCCCAATAATCTTCAAGGGAAAACCCTATAGGGGGTGGAAATAGCTCTGTGGGGGCCAGCGACAGCCCACTCAAACAAGTGGGGAAGGTGTCCTGTCTTCCTGATTCTATCCATCTGTAGGCCATAGAAAGGAGGGCTGTGCCCAAATGTGCTCCACTCCTGGCAGGTGAGGACAGAAGCTGCAGGGGGTCAGCCAGGGAAGAGCACCGGCACAGGGGGTGTGTTCCTGGCTCCAGCATGCTGACTGTGGGGTTGCTTTCCTGCCTCTGAAGCCTCAGGCTCCCCTTTGTATGATGGGGTCCTGATAGCCCCCATCTCTGGGAGCAGAAGGTAGGGAGATCCCATGAGCAGACTTGCTCAGGACAGGCTGGGAGAGTGACTGTTGCTTAAAGCAAGCTAGGGCCTGTCCCCTTGAAGAATGTGCAAATGTCCTTGGCCCCCAGCTCTAGGGTCCTGCTGCCAGCCTCTGACAGTGACCCTCCTCCCACCTTGTCCCTCATCCCTGTAGATAGGTGGTCTTCCTGGAGCTGTTTCTGCAGAGGACAGAGAAGCCCATTATGGGGAGACACAGAGTCACCTACTAGGTCATCACCAGCCAGTGGGCTGCCAGGCCCGTGTGTACCCCTGGGAAGTCTGGAGGGTGGTGGTCCTCGAGGTCCCTGGCACCCCACACTGGCAGGATTGTCCATGTCCATGCAGCGCATGGTGATGGTCAGCTGCTTCTGTGATCAGTCCTTCCTCTGTGAGGTGAACAACCTGGTATGCATGGATGTGGACATGAAGTTCTGTGATCATGTGGGCATGGAGATCCTGTCCGCCTTCTTTGGCACCCTGTACCTGCTTCTACTGGATGGCTCATGAAGACTTCAGCTCTCAGCACCAGCCACAGTCCCAGGCAACATCCCCAGGGACCAGGGCAATATTTACTACATAGGGGCCTTTGGGGGGTGTTGGTAGTGGAGGTTCACCAACTGACCTTGGCCTGTCTCCAGGCAATGGGGGTCAATCTGGCCAAAGGGATTGAGGTTGTGTGGTGTGATGAGAGCCACTTGAAGAGATACCTGCTCTACCACAAGCCCAGCAAGATGCTATCCCCAGAGGACATGTGGGACCCGTGGGGGTTGTGCTGCCTACCTGTCCTTCATGAAGAAGCTGAGATTCAGGCTGTGCCCCCAAATCACTAGAACATCCCGGACCCATGAGGGGATGTCACCCTCTCCATCAGGGGATGCTGTCCTGAGCAGAGCTATCAGACCAGATTCCTACTTCTATTCCCTTGAGGGAGACTTTGGAGCCCAGCACTGCCCACACGGGCATTTCCTGGTCACCCAGCTGTACCCGCACACAGGAGGCCTGCCTGGCAACACAAGGTACTCTCTTTGGGGTCACTACATTTTGATAACTTCTGGGTCATTTGGAGCTGTGATGACTCCAGTTTTATGTTGGATGTTTTTCCCATGTCAATGCTGAACAGCCATCTTTTAAAAAAAACAATCAAGGGGAAACGTTTTCTTCCTGGTTCTAGTCAAACACTGCCTGGTGGGGCTTAGAATGGTCCTGCAGCAGCCTGGAGCCAGGATGGCCTCTGGTTGGGTCTTCCCTCCCAGTCCGTGCACCTTGCCATGGCCATGAGGCTTCAGGGTCCAGGGTGCACTGAGCCACCTCTCAGACCTCCAGTCCCCTGACCACCAGAGACCGTGGCCGTGGCTGCTAACTCAGCCTCCAGAAGCACAGAACCCTCTGGGTTATATATAGTTCCTGCCTTGGTTTTATTTTTCTATTTTTTTATTTAATTTAGTTTTTAAAATTTAAATTCATTAGCCAACATACAGTACATCCGCAGATTTTAATGTAGTGTTCAGCGATTCATTAGTTACCTGTAACACCCAGTGCTCATCACAACATGTGCCCTCTTTAATACCTGTCACCCAGCTACCCCATCCCCCCACACCCCTCCAATCTGTAGCCTTTGGCTTGATTCCCAGAGTCCAGAGTCTCTGGTGGTTTGTCTCCCTTCTGATTTCTTCCCATTCAGTTTTCCCTCCCTTCCCATGTGGTGGTCCGCTCTATTCCTTATGTTCCACGTATGAGTGAAACCATATGATAATTGTGTTTCTCTGCTTGACTTTTTTCCTCAGCATAATCCCCTCCAGTTCCATCCATGTCAGTGCAAATGGTGGGTAGTCATCCTTTCTGATGGCTGAGTAATATTCCATTGTATATATGGACCACATCTTCCTTATCCATTCATCTGTTGAAGGACATCTAGGTTCTTTGCACAATTTGGCTATTGCTGCTATGAACACTGGGGTGCAAGTGCCCCTTTCAGATCACTACATTTGTATATTTCGGGTATATACCCAGTAACACAGTTGCAGTGTTGTAAGGTAGCTCTATTTTTTATTTCTTTTTTTAAATTTTTTTTAATTTCTTTTCAGTGTACCAGAATTCATTGTTTATACACCACACCCAGTGCTCCATGCAATACATGCCCTCCATAATACCCACCACCAGGATCACCCAACCTACCACCCCTCACCCCTTTAAAACCCTCAGATTGTTTCTCAGAGTCCATAATCTCTCATGGTTCATCTCCCTCTTCAATTTCCCCCAACTCCCTTCTCCTCTCCATCTCCCCATGCCCTCTGTGTTATTTCTTATGCTCCACAAATAAGTGAAACCCTATGATAATTGACTCTCTCTGCTTGATGTATTTCACTCAACATAATCTCTTCCAGTCCTGTCCATGTTGATACAAGTTGGGTATTCATCCTTTCTGATGGAGGTATAATACTGCATGGTACATATGGACCACATCTTCCTTATCCATTCGTCTGTTGAGGGGCATCTTGGTTCTTTCCACAGTTTGGCGACCGTGCCATTGCTGCTATAAACCTTGGGGTACAGATGGTCCTTCTTTTCACGACATCTGTATCTTTGGGGTAAATACCCAGGAGTGCAATGGCGGGTCATAGGGAAGCTCTATTTTTAATTTCTTGAGAAATCTCCACACTGTTCTCCAAAGAGGCTGCACCAACTTGCATTCCCACCAACAGTGGAAGAGGGTTCCCCTTTCTCCACATCCTCTCCAACACATGTTGTTTCCTGTCTTACTAATTTTGGCCATTCTAACTGGTGTAAGGTGATATCTCAATGTAGTTTTAATTTGAATCTCCCTGATGGCTAGTGATGATGAACATTTTTTCATGTGTCTGATAGCCATTTGTATGTCTTTATTGGATAAGAGTCTGTCCATATCTTCTGCCCATTTTTTTATATGATTGTCTGTTTTGTGTGTGTTGAGTTTGAGGAGTTCATTATAGATCCTGGATATCAACCTTTTGTCTGTACTGTCATTTGCAAATATCTTCTCCCATTCCGTGGGTTGCCTCTTTGTTTTCTTGACAGTTTCCTTTGCTGTGCAGAAGCTTTTGATTTTGATGGAGTCCCAAAAGTTTATTTTTGCTTTTTTTTCCTTTGCCTTTGGAGATATATCTTGAAAGAAGTTGCTGTGGCTGATATTGAAGAGATTACTGCCTATGTTCTCCTCTAGGATTCTGATGGATTCCTGTCTCACATTGCAGAAGTGTTTTATCTTGATAAAGTCCTAACAGTTCATTTTTTGCTTTTGTTTTCCTTGCCTTTGGTGATGTGTCTAAGAGGTTTCTGTGGCTGATGTCAAAGAGGTAACTGCCTGTGTTCTCCTCTAGGATGTTGATGGATTCCCATCTCACATTGAGTTCTTTCATCCGTTTTGACTTTTCTTTGTGTTTGATGTAACAGAATGGTTGAGTTTCAGTCTTCTAGATGCAGCTGTCCAATTTTCCCAGCACCATTAATTGGAAAGACTGTCTTTTTTCCACTGGATATTCATTCCTGCTTTGTCAAAGATGAGTTGACCATTGAGTTGAAGGTCCATTTATGGAGTCTCTATTCTGTTCCATTGATACATGTGTCTGTTTTTGTGTGAATACCATGCTGTCATAGCTTTGTGATATAGCTTGAAGTAAGGCATCGTGACACCCCCAGCTTTGGTTTTCTGTTTCAACATTTCCCTGGCTGTGTGGGGTCTTTTCTGGTTCCATAAAAGTTTTAGGATTGTTTGTTCCAGCTCTATAAAAAATACCAGTGGTCTTTTACAACTATCATATGATCTCCCTGATATGAGGAAGTGGAGATGCAACATGGGGGGTTAAGGGGGTAGGAGAAGAATAAATGAAACAAGATGGGATTGGGAGGGAGACAAACCATAAGTGACCCTTAATCTCACAAAATAAACTGAGGGTTGCTGGGGGAGAAGGGGGGGTTATGGACATTGGGGAGGGTATATACTATGGTGAGTGCTGTGAAGTGTGTAAACCTGGCGATTCACAGACCTGTACCCCTGGGGATAAAAATATATTACATGTTTATAAAAAATAAAAATCTAAAAACAATATTTACAAGCAAACAAAAGAAAAAGCAACTGAAAGAAAAAAAAATACCAGTGGTCTTTTAATAGGGATGGCATTGAAAGTATATATTGCTCTGGAAAGCATAGACAGTTTAGTCATGTTTATTCTTCCAAACCATGAGCATGGAATGGTTTTCCATCTTTTTGTGCCTTCCTCCATTTCTTTCATAAGTGTTCTGTAGTTTCTAGAGTATAGAAACTACCTCTGTGGTTAGGTTTATTCCAAGGTGTCTTACAGTTTTTGGTGCTATTGTAAATGGAATCGATTACTTAACTGTTCTTTCTACAATTACGTTGTTACATTGTTAGTGTATTGAAAAGCAAAAGTGTATAGAAAAGCAATAGATTTCTGTGCATTGATTTTGTATCCTGCCACATTACTGAATGGGTGTATGAGTTCTAGTAATTACGGAGTGGAGTCTTTTGGGTTTTCCACATGAAGTATCATGTCATCTGTGAAGAAAGACAGTGTGACTTCTTTGTTATTTTGAATGTCTTTGATTTTTTTTTTGTAGTCTGATTACTGAGGCTAGGACTTCTAGTACTATGTTGAACAATAGTGGTGAGAGTGCACATCCCCGTTGTGTTCCTGATTTTTTTTAATTTATTCCTTTTCAGTGTACCAGAATTTATTGTTTATGCACCACACCCAGTGCTCCATGCAATACATGCCCTCCATAATACCCACCACCAGGATCACCCAAACTACCGCCCCTCACCCCTTAAAACCCTCAGATTGTTTTTCAGAGTCCATAGTCTCCCATGGTTCATCTCCCCCTCCAATTTCCCCCAACTCCCTTCTCCTCTCCATCTCCTCATGTCCCCCGTGTTATTTCTTTTGCTCCAGAAATAAGTGAAACCATATGATAATTGACTCTCTCTGCTTAACGTATTTCACTCAGCATAATCTCTTCCAGTCCTATCCATGTTGGTACAAAATTTGGGTATTCATCCTTTCTGATGGAGGTATAATACTCTGTAGCATATATGGACCACATCTTCCTTATCCATTCATCTGTTGAAGGGCATCTTGGTTCTTTCCACAGTTTGGCGACCGTGGCCATTGCTGCTATAAACATTGGGGTATAGATGACCCTTCTTTTCACTATATCTGTATCTTTAGAATAAATACCCAGTAGTGAAATTGCAGGATCATAGGTAAGCTCTATTTTTAATTTCTTAAAGAATCTCCACACTGTTCTCCAAAGTGGCTACACCAACTTGCATTCCCACCATCTTAAATGGTTCCCCTTTCTCCACATTCTCTCCAACACACGTTGTTTCCTGTCTTGCTAATTTTGGCCATACTAACTGGTGTAAGGTGGTATCTCAATGTGCTTTTAATTTGAATTTCCCTGATGGCTAGTGATGATGAACATTTTTTCATGTGTCTGACAGCCATTTGTATGTCTTCATTGTAGAAGCATCTGCTCATGTCTTCTGCCCATTTGTTTTTTAATTTTTTCAATTTATTTATTTTCAGAAAAACAGTATTCATTATTTTTTCACCACACCCAGTGCTCCATGCAATCCGTGCCCTCTATAATACCCACCACCTGATACCCTAACCTCCCACCCACCCCCCCGCCACTTCAAACCCCTCAGATTGTTTTTCAGAGTCCATAGTCTCTCGTGATTCACCTCCCCTTCCAATTTACCCCAACTCCCTTCTCCTCTCTAACACCCCTTGTCCTCCATGATATTTGTTATGCTCCACAAATAAGTGAAACCATATGATAATTGACTCTCTCTGCTTGACTTATTTCACTCAGCATAATCCCTTCCAGTCCTGTCCATGTTGCTACAAAAGTTGGGTATTCATCCTTTCTGATGGAGGCATAATACTCCATAGTATGTATGGACCACATCTTCCTTACCAATTCATCTGTTTAAGGGCATCTTGGTTCTTTCCATAGTTTGGCGACCAAGGCCATTGCTGCTATAAATATTGGGGTACAGATGGCCCTTCTTTTCATGACATCTGTATCCTTGGGATAAATATGCAGGAGTGCAATTGCAGGGTCATAGGGAAGCTCTATTTTTAATTTCTTAAGGAATATCCACACTGTTCTCCAAAGAGGCTGCACCAACTTGCCTTCCCACCAACAGTGGAAGAGGGTTCCCCTTTCTCCACATCCTCTCCAACACATGTTGTTTCCTGTTTTGTTAATTTTGGCCATTCTAACTCGTGTAAGATGATATCTCAATGTGGTTTTAATTTGAATCTCCCTGATGGCTAGTGATGATGAACATTTTTTCATGTGTCTGATAGCCATTTGTATGTCTTGATTGGAGAAGTATCTGTTCATATCTTCTGCCCATTTTTTGATATGTTTGCCTGTTTCGTGTGTGTTGAGTTTGAGGAGTTCATTATAGATCCTGGATATCAACCTTTTGTCTGTACTGTCATTTGCAAATATCTTCTCCCATTCCATGCGTTGCCTCTTGGTTTTCTTGACTGTTTCCTTTGCTGTGCAGAAGCTTTTGATTTTGATGGAGTCCCAAAAGTTTATTTTTGCTTTTTTTTCCTTTGCCTTTGGAGACATATCTTGAAAGAAGTTGCTGTGGCTGATATTGAAGAGAATACTGCCTATATTCTCCTCTAGGATTCTGATGGATTCCTGTCTCACGTTGAGGTCTTTTATCCATTTTGAGATTATCTTTGTGTACAGTGTAAGAGAATGGTCAAGTTTCATTCTTCTACATATAGCTATCCAGTTTTCCCAGGACCATTTATTGAAGAGACTGTCTTTTTTCCACTGTATATTTTTTTCCTGTTTTGTCAAAGATTAATTGACCATAGAGTTGAGGGTCCATATCTGGGCTCTCTACTCTATTCCACTGGTCTATGTGTCTGTTTTTATGCCAGTACCATGCTGTCTTGGTGATCACAGCTTTGTAATAAAGCTTGAAATCAGGTAACGTGATGCCCCCAGTTTTATTTTTGTTTTTCAACATTTCCTTAGTGATTCGGGGTCTCTTCTGATTCCATACAAATTTTAGGATTATTTTCTCCAGCTCTTTGAAGAAAACCGGTGGAATTTTGATCGGAATGGCATAAAAGTATAGATTGCTCTAGGCAGTATAGACATTTTAACAATGTTTATTCTTCCGATCCAAGAGCATGGAATGGTCTTCCATCTATTTGTGTCTTCTTCAATCTCTTTCACGAGTGTTCTGTAGTTTCTCGAGTACAGATCCTTTACCTCTTTGGTTAGATTTATTCCCAGGTATCTTATGGTTCTTGGTGCTATAGTAAATGGAATCGATTCTCTAATTTCCCTTTCTGTATTTCCATTGTTAGTGTATAAGAAAGCCACTGATTTCTGCACATTGACTTTGTATCCTGCCACATTGCTGTATTGCTGTATGAGTTCCAGTAGTTTGGGGGTGGAGTCTTTTGGGTTTTCCATATAAAGAATCATGTCATCTGCGAAGAGAGAGAGTTTGACTTCTTCATTACCAATTTGGATACCTTTTATTTCTCTTTGTTGTCTGATGGCTGTTGCTAGGACTTTTAATACTATGTTGAACAAGAGTGGTGAAAGTGGGCATCCTTGTCTTGTTCCTGATCTCAACGGGAAGGCTGCCAGCTTTTTCCCATTGAGGATGATATTTGCTGTGGGTCTTTCATAAATAGATTTGATGAGGTTCAGGAATGTTTCCTCTATCTCTATACTTTGAAGCGTTTTAATCAGGAACGGATGCTGAATTTTGTCAAATGCTTTTTCTGCATCAATTGAGAGGACCATGTGGTTCTTCTCTCTTCTCATATTAATTTGTTGTATCACATTGATTGATTTGTGAATGTTGAACCATCCTTATAGCCCAGGGATGAATCCCACCTGATCATGGTGGATAATCTTTTTAATGTGCTGTTGGATCCTGTTGGCTAGGATCTTGTTGAGAATCTTAGCATCCATATTCATCAGTGATATTGGTCTAAAAGTCTCCTTTTTGGTAGGGTCTTTGCCTGGTTTGGGGATCAGGGTAATGCTGGCTTCATAGAAAGAGTCTGGAAGTTTTCCTTCTGCTTCAATTTTTTGAAACAGCTTCAGGAGAATAGGTGTTATTTCTTCTTTGAAGGTTTGGTAGAATTCCCAGGGAATCCATCAGGTCCTGGGCTCTTGTTTTTTGGGAGGTTTTTGATCACTGCTTCAATCTCATTATTAAATGTCGGTCTATTCAGGTTGTCGATTTCTTCCTGGTTCAATTTTGGTAGTTTATATTTTTCCAGGAATGCATTCATTTCATCTAGGTTGCTAAGCTTATTGGCATATAACTGTTGATAATAACTTCTGATGATTGTTTCTACTTCCTTGGTGTTAGTTGTGATCTCTCCCTTTTCATTCATAATTTTATGAATTTGGGCTTTCTCTCCTTTCTTTTGGATTAGTGTGGTCAATGGTTTATCGATCTTATTGATTCTTTCAAAAAACCAGCTTCTAGTTTCTTTGATACGTTCTACTGTATCTCTGGTTTCTACCTCATTGATCTCAGCTCTAATCTTGATTTCCCTTCTTATGTGTGGAGTTGGTTTGATTTGTTGTTGATTCTCCAGTTCTTTAAGGTGTAGAGACAGCTGGTGTGTTCTGGATTTTTCAATTTTTTTGAGAGAGGCTTGGATGGCTATGTATTTTCCCCTTAGGACCGCCTTTGCTGTATCCCATAGGTTTTGGACCGAAGTGTCTTCATTCTCATTGGCTTCCATGAATTGTTTCAGTTCTTCTTTGATCTCCTGGTTGATCCAAGCATTCTTAAGCAAGGTGGTCTTTAGCTTCCAGGTGTTTGAGTTCCTTTGGAACTTTTCCTTGTGATTGAGCTCCAGTTTCAAAGCATCGTGATCTGAGAATATGCAGGGAATAATCTCGGTCTTTTGGTATCAGTTAAGTCCTGATTTGTGACCCAGTATGTGGTCTATTCTGGAGAAGGTTCCGTGTGCACTTGAGAAGAATGAGTATTCTGTTGTTTTAGGGTGGAATGTTCTGTATATATCTATGAGGTCCGTCTGGTCCAATGTGTCATTCAATGCTCTTGTTTCTTTATTGATTTTCTGCTTCGATGATCTGTCTAATTCTGAGAGAGGCATGTTAAGATCTCCTACGATTAGTGTATTCATATCAATATGACTCTTTATCTTGATTAACAGTTTTCTTAAGTAATTGGCTGCTCCCATATTGGGAGCATAGATATTTACAATTGTTAGATCATCTTGGTGGGTAGTCCCTTTAAGGATTATGTAGTATCCTTCCGTATCTCTGACTACAGTCTTTAGTTTGAAGTCTAATTTATCTGATATGAGAATCGCTACCCCAGCCTTCTTTTGCGGCCCATTGGCATGAAAGATGCTTCTCCATCCCTTCACTTTCAGTCTGCGTGTATCTTTAGGTTCAAAATGGGTCTCTTGTAGACAACATATGGATGGGTCCTGTCGTTTTATACAATCTGCAACCCTGTGCCATTTTATGGGCACATTTAGGCCATTCACATTGAGAGTGATTATTGATAGATACGTTTTTATTGACATCGAGTTACCTTTGAAGTCTTTCTTTCTGTAGACTGTCTCTGTTTTTCTGTTCAATGCTATTCTTGGGATTTTTTCTCTTTTATAGAACCCCCCTTAATATTTCCTGAGTGTCGGCTTGGTGGTTGCATAGTCTTTTAAGCCTTGCCGGTCTTGAAAACTCTTGATCTCTCCATCCATTTTGAATGTCAGTCTTGCTGGATAAAGTATTCTTGGCTGCATGTTCTTCTCATTTCGTGCCCTAAATATATCTTGCCAGCCTCTTCTGGCTTGCCAGGTCTCTGTGGACAGGACTGACATTATTCTGATGGGCTTCCCTCTGTAAGTAAGGAACCTCTTTGCCCTGGCGGCTTTCAAGAGATTATACCTACAATTTTAATTCCTCAATTTGACTATCAGGTGTCGGGATTTTTTTTTTTTTGGAATGTATAATCTTGGGTGGAGACCGTTAAGCCTCTAGTACATGAACGCTGGTTCCATTCGCGAGATTGGGAAAATTTTCATGAAGGACTGTTCCACTATATCTTCTAGACTTCTTTCTTTCTCCTCCCCTTCAGGGATTCCAATAATTCTGACGTTGGAACACTTCATGGCATCATTTATTTCCCTGATTCTGTTTTCGTGGTTTCTAAGCTGTTTGTTCCAGGCTTCCTCCTGATCCTTTCTCTCTATCTGTTTGCCTTCCAGATCACTAATTCTATCTTCTGTCTCAGTTACCCTAGCTTTGAGAGAGTTTAGATTAGATTGGAACTCATTGAGAGCATTGTGAACCTCTTCCCTGGTAGCTTTAAGCTCTGCCCTAACATTGTGAACATCCCGTCTGGTCGCTTTCAGTTTGGCCCTAATCAATTCTGTTTGGTTATCCATGGTTTTCTCCAACCTAGGTATTGCCTGGATAATTGTTAGCCTGAATTCTCTTTCCGACATATTGCCTATGCTGATAGCCATTAGCTCTGTTGCAGAAGGTCCATCCTCTGTATTTTTCTTCTGTTGGGCATTCCTCCTCCTAGTCATTTTGGTGGGAGATGACTGAACAGATGTAGCTGGATGTATCAACTGTGGTGCAGTCAAGGTGCACCCTGGAACACTTCTGAGCAATCAGGATTCCCCACCCAAACGAGAGACAAAAGAAAAGAAAATGAAAAGAAAAAAAGAAAAGAAAAAAAAGAGAGAGAGAGAGACAGGAAAGAAAGGGAAGATGAAAAAGAAGGTTCAGCCCAGATGGGCCCCAAGGTAAGATTTATGAAGTAGACAAACAAAAAGAGATAAAAAGACTAATACAAGTATATGACAAGAGAAAAAAAAAAAATATATATATATATGCAAATAAAGAAAGAACCTCGTCAAAAAGAACCACAAGTGTAAAATTTATATGCTATCAGGACAAACACAAAAAACACAGAAACACTGGTGGAAGAAGATGGGAGAGTTCTTATAAATTCTCAGTGTGTGCGAGGAAGGTTGTTTTGATTCTTCCTGGATGTATCTTGATATCTTTGTTAAAGGACTCAACTTTCCTAAGATAAAGGGGATTAAAAATTGTTTTACCTATAGGGGTAGTATTGATTGGGGAAAGGGGATTACTTCGAAGTTTAACTCTATATGAATATTAGAGGATAAAAATAAAAAGGAATAAACTAGACTAAACTAAAATTTAAAAAAAGGAATTCAAAAATTGAAAATGCAAAAGAAAAACATAGGTGTATGTATCAAAAAGTTCAGGTTAGAAAGGTATTATGGAATTTGATGTACTGTACAACTCGCTGTGATGGTAAATAGGTTAAAAAAATTACCTATGTGTAAAAAAAAAAAAAAAATGAACCGGAATAGTGGGAACGAGTGAACAATACAAGTTTTCCTATGAAGTAGTGGTTGTTCTCTTGTAGTCCTTTTTTTTTTTTCTCCTCTTTTTTTTTTTTTTCTTTCTTGGTTTTCTGGGGGAGGGGTCTGCCACGTGGGTTGTCAGTCAATTTTTCCTGAGTTAAGTCCTCCCGCCCCCCTCAAGGGGGTGGGCTCTGAGGAAACTGTTTTTTTTCAGGCTTTTGTTCTCTGGCGGGTTTTATGCTTGTTCACCTATTTTTTCTCTCACCTTGACCGCCTTTGATGGTTTTTGTAGTTTTAGAGGAAAACAAACCGCACCTGATCTCCCTCTCAGAGAGAAGCCTCAGTCTGGGTGCAGAGCCTAAATAAGTTCCCCCTTGGCCGCTGGCAGAGCAGGTTCCAAGTTGCAGACCCTGGGGGCGCAGGATCTTTTGCTTGTACCCAAAGCCAAGGCAGTGGCGGCTGTCTGGGAGCTCCCGACCGCCAGAGAGGTTCCAAGCAGCGATCGCACACTGAGATTTTGCCGCTGGCCCCGGGCTGGGAGTGCCCGGCTTGCGCGCACCTCTTTCAGGGGCGGCTATGGGTCGGGCGCTCGTCTCAGGCACTGAGAACGGGGCGCAGGTCCGTAAGCACCAGGCTGGGCTTTTGCGCACCTCTGTCAGGGGAGAGTTTGGGGTGCGCGGCTTAGGCTTTGAAACAATGGCACGGGTCAAAGAGCGCCGGCCGGGCCTTTGTAACTCAGGGGAGCATGAGGGACCTGCGCGCGTATCTCAAGCTTTGTGGTAGGGCTTGCGTGTTCTGCCCACTGGCGTGGCTCCCATCCCCTCACAGGAGCCGGACCCCACGCGTTCTCGGGCGCGCTGGCGGCTTAGAGACCAAGAGCTGGTTTCTCTGCCACACTCTCTCTGCCTCAGCGCC
Organism: Mustela erminea; assembly: GCF_009829155.1. Lineage (NCBI taxonomy): Eukaryota > Metazoa > Chordata > Mammalia > Carnivora > Mustelidae > Mustela > Mustela erminea. Next base: position 6,538,940 of record NC_045615.1, on the reverse strand, counting down.
GGGGGAGGCTGTCCTGAGACCGGGGGCTTAAGCCCCTGTCCCTAGCCGCCCCGATTCCCACAATTTCCCCCCGCGATCCTTTGCTCTTTTGGAGTGCTTTCAACCAGTCTCCAAGTTAATGCTGGTCCCCAGATGCAGGGCACTCTCGCTCGTACTGGGGTATTACTTTCCAACCGGTCACCTCTGGTGGCTCCCTCCCCCTTTTGTTTATCTTCCAATATCAGTCCGCCATTCCCACTCCGCTTTACCTGCCCACTGGCGTCTTCTGCCCCTGTAGAGATCCAGATGTGTATAATTCTGATCTCAGGCTGATTTCATGGGTGATCAGAGTTCTTTGGTAGGTAATCAGCTCACTTTGGAGTACCGGCTGAAAAGGCACCTCCTCCTACTCCCCTGCCATCTTGTCCCCCCGTCTCTGCCCATTTTTTAACATGATTGTCTGTTTTGTGTGTGTTGAGTTTGAGAAGTTCTTTATAGATCCTGGGTATCAACCTTTTGTCTGTACTGTCATTTGTGAATATCTTCTCCCATTCAGTGGGTCGCCTCTTTGTTGTTGTTGTTGTTGTTGTTGTTGACTGTTTCCTTTGCTGTGCAGAAGCTTTTGATCTTGATGAAGTCTCAAAAGTTCATTTTTGTTTTTGTTTCCTTTGCCTTTGGAGACATATCTTGAAAGAAGTTGCTGTGGCTGATATCGAAGAGGTTACTGCCTATGTTCTCCTCTAGGATTCTGATGGATTCCTGTCTCATGTTGAGGTCTTTTATCCATTTCGAGTTTATCTTTGTGTACGGTGTAAGAGAATGGTCAATTGTAAATATCTATGCCCCCAATATGGGAGCAGCCAATTACATAAGAAAACTATTAATCAAGATAAAAAGTCATCTTGATATGAATACATTAATAGTAGGAGATCTTAACACACCTCTCTCAGTAATAGACAGATCATCCAAGCAGAAAATCAATAAAGAAACAAGAGCATTGAATGACACATTGGACCAGATGGACCTCTTAGATATATACAGAACATTCCACCCTAAAACAACAGAATACTCATTCTTCTCAACTGCACATGGAACCTTCTCCAGAATAGACAACATCCTGGGTCACAAATCAGGGCTCAACTGATACCAAAAGACTATTATTCCCTGCATATTCTCAGATCACAATGCTTTGAAACTGGAGCTCAATCACAAGGAAAAGTTTGGAAGGAACTCAAATACCTGGAGGCTAAAGACCACCTTGCTTAAGAATGCTTAGATCAATTAGGAGATCAAAGAAGAACTTAAACAATTCATGGAAGCCAATGAGAATGAAGACACTTTGGTCCAAAACCTATGGCATACAACAAAGGCAGTCCTAAGGGCGAAATACATAGCCATGCAAGCCACCCTCAAAAAAAATTGAAAAATCCAGAATACACCAGCTGTCTCTGCACCTTAAAGAACTGGAGAATCAACAACAAATTAAACCAACTCCACACACAAGAAGGAAGATAATCAAGATTAGAGCAGAGTTCAATGAGATAGAAACTAGAGATACAATAGAACATATCAATGAAACTAGAAGCTGGTTTTTTTAAAGAATCAATAAGATCGATAAACAATTATAAACAATTGGCCACACTAATACAAAAGAAAAGAGAGAAAGCTCACATTAATAAAATTATGAATGAAAAGGAGAGATCACAACTAACACCAAGGAAATAGAAACAATCATCAGAAGTTATTATCAACAGTTATATGCCAATAAGTTAAGCAACCTAGATGAAATGGATGCACTCCTGGAGAAGTATAAACTCCCAAAATTGAACCAGGAATAAATTGACAACCTGAATAGACTGATATCTAGTAACGAGATTGAAGCAGTGATCAAAAACCTCCCAAAAAACAAGAGCCCAGGACCTGATGGATTCCCTGGGGAATTCTACCAGACTTTCAAAAAAGAAAGAACACCCATTCTCCTGAAGCTGTTTCAAAAAATTGAAGCAGAAGGAAAACTTCCAGACTCTTTTTACGAAGCCAGCATTAGTCTGATCCCTAAACCAGGCAAAGACCCCACCAAAAAGGAGAATTTCAGACAAATATCACTGATGAATATGGATGCTAAGATTCTCAACAAGATCCCAGCAAATAGGATCCAACAGCACATTAAAAAGATTATCCACCATGTGTTCCTGGTCTTAAGAAAAAAGCTCTCAGCTTTTCCCCACTGAGAATGGTACTCACTGTGAGCTTTTCATAGATGGTTTTTATTTAACTGAGGATTGTTCCCTCTATCCCTATGCTCTTTAATCAGGAAAGGGTGCAGTATTTTGTCAAATGCTTTCTCTGCATCAATGTGCTCTACCGTGTTGAGTGATTCGCAAATGTTGAACCACACTTGCATCCCAGGAATAGATTCCTCCAGTCATGATGGATAATCCTTTTAATGTACTGTCAGATCCTACTGGCTAGGATCTTGTTGAGTATTTTGGCATCCATGTTCATCATGGATATTTGTTTGTAATTCTCCTGTTTGATAGGCTCTTCACCTGGTTTTGGGATCAAGGTAATGCTAGCCTCATAGAATGAGTTTGGACATTTCCCTTATGTTTCTCTTTTTTGAAACAGCTTCAGAAGAATAGGTATTATTTCTTCTTTGAATGACAGTCTTGCTGGATAAAGGTATCCTTGGCAGTATGTTCTTCTCATTTAGTATCCTGAGTATGTCTTGCCAGCCCTTTCTGGCTTGCCAGTTCTCTGTGGACAGGACTGACATTATTCTGATGTTCCTCCCTCCATACATAAGAAATCTCTTCCCCCTGGCTGTTTTCTGGATTGCTTTCTTGGTTCTAAGATTTGCAAGTTTACCATTTTGAATTTTAATAGTGCATTTATAGACTATTCTATATTTTCTATATACACCCTCATATTATCTGTGAATAGTCACAATTATCCCCTCAATTCTTTTTTTTTAAAGATTTTATTTATTTATTTGACAGACAGCGATCACAAGTAGGCAGAGAGGCAGGCAGAGAGAGAGAGAGAGAGAGAGGGAAGCAGGATTCCTGCGGAGCAGGGAGCCCGATGCGGGGCTCGATCCCAGGACCCTGAGATCATGACCCGAGCCGAAGGCAGCAGCCCAACCACTGAGCCACCCAGGCGCCCCAATCCCCTCAATTCTTATTCTTTTTGTTTCTCTTGCCTTATAACACTTGGTAGAGCCTCCAGTGCAATGTTGACTAGAGTAGCACTGTTTGAGGATTTTAATATACCTTTCTCAATACCTGATAGAAAAAGCAGATGAAACATTGGTAACAAATGTGACCTCATTGACATATATGGAACATTTCATATGAAGAACAGAATGCATTATTTTCAAGTGGTCCTGGGATATTTACCCAAGTAGATGAAATGTTGGCCCATGAATCAAGCCTACACCTTTTAAAGCCTGAAATTAACTAGATTATACTCTAATACCACGGGGAAATTGAGCCTTAGTCATAATGAAAGAAAACCAGGAACTCCTCAATGTTTAAAAATTAAATGTAACTTTGCTACATATCCTAAGGGTCAAGAGGGAATCACAAGCTAAATTCTCAACTTTTCCTACATCAGAGCTGCAGACAATGTCACTCTATCTGTGAAGAGCACTATAATTATCTAGATAGCACACCTGCCAACCTAGGCCTGTGGTCCCCCCACAGCTGCCCTTGTTGGTAGCCCTGAGCTAAGAGAAATAGAATAGCCATATGGAATTGGGAAGCTCCCCAATCCTAGTGATGACGGTGTCCCCCACCCAAGCTGCCCTTTCTGGTGGCCCTGAGCTAAGTGAGACAACATAGCCATAAGGAGATGGGAAGCTCCACACCCCTACTGGGGACAGTGCTATTGTATTGTCCTCACCAGTCCAACAACATGCTTTCTGATTGAAATATGACAGAACAGCAGGTTCTTTTTTTTTTTTAAAGATTTATTTATTTATTTATTTATTTGACAGAGAGAGAGATCACAAGTAGGCAGAGAGGCAGGCAGAGAGAGAGAGGAGGAAGCAGGCTCCCTGCTGAGCAGAGAGCCCAATGTGGGACTCGATCCCAGGACCCTGAGATCATGACCTGAGCCGAAGGCAGTGGCTTAACCCACTGAGCCACCCAGGTGCCCAGAATAGCAGGTTCTTGACCTTCCTTTCAAACCTTAAGGTTTGAAAATCATCCTGTGAGTCATCTTGGAAATATGGATTCAACATGAAATAAATAGACCCAAATAGAAATCATGACTTCCTGAGAACCTGCTCTTGAGAGCCATCACACTGGCTCTTTATGGAATTCTCCCTCCTAAACTTCCAAATTACGATGTAGATATTATTGGTTGCATTTTCTAGATAGTTAGACAGGGGCTCAGAGATGATTCAAGTCACAGAGGATTTTAGTGTCAGAAACCTAAGTGGGATCCCCAAACTGACTCCAAATCCCTTGTTATCCCATATACAGTACTATTTCCCTCTTGTCTCTGGTCTTCTAAATCTGGAAACATCTCAAGGCTCAGGATTTTCTTGTTGTGTGGTCAACTGGAATGAATTCAGCTGGCCTTTTTACCTCTGCGTGTCATGATCATTAGGAGTGGAGGACCTCTGAGTAAGATACTCAAAGATCCCTAGGAATAGAGACATTATAATATTTTTCTGATATTAAAGTTGCTGAAATAACTATCTTTTTATAATTGATTCAGGCTCTGGGATGTTCAGAGTGTGCTGCAAGGCGTGTCTGAAATAGTATTTAAAAGCACTCAGCTCATCCTCTTCTACAAAGTAAGACAATGCTTTATAAACATTGCTAAAGTACTCCCTTACTCACAAGAACTTATTCCCAACCATCGTAGTGTTTATATGGTATGACTATGACTTTCATTAGTCAAAATCTGCAGGGAAAGAACTAAGACAGTGTATCAAAGCTTTAGGGGGACTTTATGTTTAAATTAGTGTTGGGAAATGAGCTACTCTGTTTTATTCTGTAATCCAAGGGAATGGTGCCAGACATCTCAAAGATGTCGGGGGGTTCTAAAATTGACTTGAAATTATCTGTGTACTTCAGAGATTTGGGCAGGAGAAAGTGAGCAGCCCAGCTTCTGTGAAGACCTCTGTTACCTGTGTTGACCATGGAACAGGTAGGCTTCTGTAGGCATCATTTTGATTTCTTGGTAGTACTGTTAAAGGTGCTTACAAGGGGAGATGGAGAGGAGAAGGGAGTTGAGGGAAATTGGAAGGGGAGGTGAACCATGAGAGACTATGGACTCTGAAAAACAATCTGAGGGTTCTGAAGGGGCTGGGGGTGGGAGGTTGGGGGGATCCAGGTGGTGAGAGAGCATGGATTGCATGGAGCACTGGGTGTGGTGCAAAAACAATGAATACTGTTACGCTGAAAAAATAAAAAATTTTTTAAAAATAAAATTTAAAAAAAGGTGCTTTTGTCTCTAGTTCCTCCCTTTAGTAGTAATTAAAATGGTAATGGAAAGGTTTTTTAAGATTTTATTTTATTTATTTGACAGACACAGATCACAAGTAGGCAGAGAGGCAGGCGGGGGGTGGGGGGTGGGAGCAGGCTCCCCGCTGAGCAGAGCCCAATGCAGGGCTGGATCCCAGGACCCTGAGACCATGACCTGAGCCGAAAGCGGAGGCTTTAACCCACTGAGCCACCCAGGCGCCCCAGTAGTGAAAAGTTTTATATTTTACCATCCATGGGCCCAGATACTGGGCTCCCAGGGAAACTAACCTTTCACATTTTACCAAGCTCAAAATGCCTGGGCCAAACCTCAGAGCATGGCTCCAATTTCTGTCCCACGTACATGTTGTACATCTGCTTTGAGAAGAAAAAGATAACCATAAAATGTCATTGCCAACATTAAGATATGAAAAACCAAAGAACCTCTCTTGTTTTATTTTATTTGGTTTTTTTTTTAATTTTTAAAAATATTTTATTTATTTATTTGAGAGAGAGTGTAAGAGTGGAGAAGGTCAGAGGAAGAAGCAGACTCCCCACAGAGCTGGGAGCCTGATTCAGGACTCGATCCCAGGACTCCAGGATCATGACCTGAGCCGAAGGCAGTGGCCCAACCAACTAAGCCACCCAGGCACCCCTAAAGAACCTCTCTTGCTCCCATAAGGTTAAAGTCCTACTGACTTGCACATACTGAAAACATAAGAAAAATTCTGTAACTTTCTGGAATGTTCTGTCTCATGATGATGTGTAACTCTGTATGTAAAACAAAACAGAACAACACTCAGACACCCCCAATCTTTCTGTGACCCTGTGGGACCTGAGGCCACATTGACCCCGCGTGGGCTTCACCCTGGTTTAGCCTCTGGAGTGATGTCCCTCAGCGGAACAGACTTTTAAAAGTCCTGATTTTGTGCTCCATTGCTCCGCCGCTTGCCGGGAGCCAGCCTCTCCCCCCGGGGTCTATCTTCCCATCGTTTTGGATTCACTTCTCTGCCAGTCCTACCTTTCAGAAAGTGGTTGTTTTCTGTTTCTAGAATTGCTATTCTTCTCTTCGATCTGCCGATGGATTTGTAGGTGTTTGCAATCTTTAGATAAGCTATCTAGCTGATCTCCTGCTAGCTGAAGTAGTCTCAGCCTGCTACTTCTCCACCATCTTGACTCCTCCAGTAACCCAAATTCTGGGTGGTTTAGTTGGTTAAGCATCTGCCTTCGGCTTGGGTCATGATCCCAGGGTGGTAGGATGGAATACTGCATTGAGCTCCCTCCTCAGCAGGGAGTCTGCTTCTTGTTCTCCCCCTCTTCCTGTGCTCTTTTGCTTTCTCTCTCTCTCTCTCTGTTCTCTGCTCCTGCTCCCCTTGGCACGGCACAGCTGGACCATAACCTACAGGTTTCCCACTTCCGCTGCAAACACCTGGGAGCTCATCTCCACACCCGGTGCCCCTCCTCCAAAACAGAACAAATATAGAAACCTGTCCCAAATGTTCCTCCCCCAGAGCACTCCCTTCCTGGTGAAGATTCTGTCTCCCAGGCAGCTGTCTTGACTTGGGTTTGAATAAAACTCTCTCCCTTTCTCTCTATTTAAAACGGTTTGTTCCTTTGGTGTCAACAATAGCAATATGTTTTCTTTTTAAGTGAAAAATCAGTGTTCCTGGTTCACAACTCCAACAGCACAGAAGGGCAGTTGCTCTGATTCATCTTGGAACTTCCCTACAGAACCAAGAATATGGATATATAGTCCAGCATAAATGGGCTCATCCTAAAAGGATGCTCAGAAGGTCTGAGAAGCTCTATCCACTCCATGGGTGAGACCAGAAGGTGAAGCTCCTCTCAATTAGAGCATTACTTCTTGGGTCTTAAAATTGCCTTGTAAATGTGGGAAATGATTGAATTTCCTCCCTTTTTAAAAAATTTTATTATTTGACAGATAGAGAGACACAGCAAAAGAGGGAACATAAACAGGGGGAGAGAGAGAGGGAGAAGCAGCCTTCCTCCTGAGCAGGAAGCTGGAGGCAGGACTTGATCTGAGGATCATGACCTGAGTTGAAGGCAGATGCTTAAGGACCGAGCCACCCAGGCACCCCAACCAATGCAGTTCCTAAAGCCCAAGCCTGGGAAGGTCTGAGAGCAGTTGACCTTGCCAAGAGCAGGGAATTTCTCCGCAGGCAGGGCTGGTGCATGAATGGAAGGTCCAGGGGTCTAAGGGTGGTCTGAAGCCAGAGGGGTCCTCAAAGAGCCTCAAAATATGGAGGAGGGGTGAACCCAAAAGGCCCTGCCCACAACTCACCCATTCCCAGAAGCCCCCCTGAGCCAGGTGTTAGGGCCAACAGGCGCCTCCAGGAGTACCTGCAAAAGCAAGGTGCAGGTGTATGGACGGGTAGCCTGGTACAGGCAGGCATGCCAACCAATGGGGTCAAGGCACCACCCTCCCTGACTGATCAGCATGTGGGGGTGGAGCTACGTCCTCCATGGATGGAACCATAGCTGCCCCAGGAGGCAGAGGCAGGGCAGGCAAAGGGGCCCAAGGAGAGATCCTGGGCAGGCCTCCTGCCTCCGTAATTGTGGTCTGTGTGCTAGGGTGGGAGTCCTGGGGATAGATTCCTTGAAGGACACATGAAGCCAATCCATTGTGGAGACTCAGATGGGTTTTCTTTTTCCCTTGGAAGTCTCTTCTGCCCAATGTCCATCAACTGGCCATATCCCCCAAACACCTGAACTCCAGGGCACCTACTGACCCAAGCTTTTTTGTGAAGGGTTGTGGACATTTCAGGATTTCATGTGTTCTCCAGGAAGAGTGCATATAAAGACAGCATACAGTCCCTAAGTTCAGTGTGGTGCTCCCAGTCCCCTGGCACAGTGCAAGTAATGGACCTTGAGCAGCACCCCGAGTTCAGCAGAGTGTCCGCTGTTCTCCCCTACAGATGTGACACTAATAATCCCCAGGGCAGTTCCGCAGCTTCAGCAATTTGAGCCGTCTGTGGGATTGATGGTAATGGGCTTCAGGATCCTGCCTGAGGTTCCTCAAGGTTCCTGCCACCCACCAGGTACAAGTGTGGTGGTAATAGCCACAGGGCCATCCCTTAATTTTAGCCTTGTGCCCCCATGTCCCCCGGGGATGGTGGTAAAGGGCTGTCAGGATCCTGCAGGAGTGTCCTCCAGGTGGGGGCCTGGAAGCTGGAGGAAACCAGAACCCACTCAAGTTGCACGAGGAGCAGGTGAGTTGAGGTGTTCATTTGGAAGCATAATTGCTCTTTCCCAAAAAAAGACAACTTATTGGTCTACTTTAGAATGTAGATAATTACTACTTAAAAACAAGTATGTGTTTCCCCTTCTCCCAGAAACAGAAGCAGTTGTGCCAGCCTTAGGTCAGAGGTGCCTTTTTATCCCCACCTCATAACACTTCTCTGATCTGACTCCAGAGACCCGAAGTTTTGAACATCAGTATCTGAGTCAGTCATGCAGATTGTCACAGGATGTCAGCGTTCAGAGGAAGCAACAGGTACATTGGGTGCAATGTCACATCCATGTCATGGCTGGAGGTAAAACTTTCCAACCCAAAACCTCTGGGGCTTTTCTCTTTTCTCTAATTGAGCAATGAAGTAAAAATTAAGTAGCTGTCAGCATTCCAGATTTGGTGCAAGAGTTACTCCGTTCCCTTGCAGGTAGAACATTGCAAGGAATACCATTTTCTCTGTTCATTTACTGCTTACAAAATGTAATCTGAGCATTTATTTCCTAGGAAATCACTTATATTAGAGAAGGAAGATGAGATTTACTCTTTGGGTGTTTTTAGCATAGAATTTGATCCTTCATCTAACAGTGTTTGTTCACTTGGGCCTAGGGTATGGTTGAATGGCCAACATCTAGAGTTAGGGGGCTTTTTGTCATCAGATACAGACTGGGATGATATCTCATTATTTGTCAAAGGTGATGTTCTTGGACACCTGAGTGGCTCAGTGGGTTAAGTCTCTGCCTTCAGGCCTGGTCATGATCTCAGGGTCCTGAGATGGAGCCCTGCATCAGGCTCTCTGCTCATTTATGATCTCTGTCTGTCAAATAAATAATTTTTTTTTAAAAAGTGATGTTTTACAACATGATTAGGGTTTCTATCCAAAGAGTTACAACTAAGCTGGAGGGAAAATGCAAAATCATTCAAAGTAGCCTTTTACCATTTAAAAGTTAAGCTTGACTTTCTAGTTTAACTAAATGTATCATCTAGATATTTTGACGTACTGTATTTTCTCCTTAGTTTCTTTGGTAGTGGAGTCAGAAGGAGAGTCTCTGGGAATTCTCCTGGATAGAGGTACGCTGATGGCTTCAAGGGCCTTGGTGGGGATCGGGAGCCCTGGATTGAATTCTGGAACTTCTTGCCTAATGCTGTGTGAGTCAGGTTATCTCACAGAGTTTGTTTCTCCTTATTAAATTGCTGAAAGGTAATATCTATGGAAAGGCTTTTTACACAGAAACTTTCAGACTAATGAAGAGCAACTAAAAATGAGGTGATTTGGGTTGTATTATCCTGTAAATAATAGTTTTAAAACCCCCAGTCACAGGCTTTGGTATTTTGTTGCACAGGGAATCCTTAGAAGACTACAATGAAAGACTCAGATCTCAGAGCACGTTCATGTTCCATTGATAGTTTACTTACAGTTTGCCCAGGTAGGAAGATGAGAGAAATATGACACATTTATGAAAGCCTTGGGCCAGTGCAATTTTGAAAAGAGGGGGTAATCCTGGAGCTTTGCAGCAGACAGGCCTGGGAAGAGCTGACAGGGGTCCTGGAGGAGAGCGGAGTGTATTCTGCAGGAGGGTGTGACCAGGGATGGCTGTGAATCTCCCGTGTGATAGTTGTGACAGGTCAGGGCTGTGAGCACATTCTTGGCTGAGGACAGGGGAGGCACAGGTGAAGAGCTGACAGAGCCTCTTCTTCTGTGCCACTGGCCTCAGCCAACACACAGGAGCTCTTCATCTGTCCCTGTCCCTCCAGTTCAGACTTCCCCGAGTTTCCAGCCCCAGATATTGGTTTGGGCTTCTTTCTTTGTGTGTAAAGTTTCAAAGCCTAGAGATGGAAATGAAGGGTCCTCAGAACATCTGTTCCTCTTGTATTTCCTGCTCTCCTTTAAGTCACCTCGGTGAATTGTACCTGCTAGTGGAAGGGGCGACCTGTGCATTTTCATTTCCTGTTTTAATTTAACAATGGGAAACAAATCTTCTGAACTATTAAAAGAATTATTTGTGGGCATTCATGTTTTTTTCTCTTCTGTGAACCACATTTTAATATTAGAAAATATTCTTTAAAGTAAAAGACAGCAACAGAGCTCTAACAGGACACAGTGGCCTTTGTGAGGAGGACAAATGGAGAAGGAGTATAGGTTGTTGAGTAGCTCAGGGAGTGATCATTGTGCTCCCAAAGAAAATCTAGCCCTCCCTGGAAAGGAGAAGAGGTGGCTGCTTACTTGGTGGCCCATCCTGGGCTCTAAATCTTGACCCAGTGAGTCCCTTGTAACTTGAACTGGGACATTTATAAGGAAACTAGAATGAATGCTGGAGGGTGACTGCATCCTTTGCACTCGGACAAGCCCATGGAGCAAAGGAACTCATCATCCGTGAGGCATGTCAGGATCCCTGAGGGTGTGGGCTTTGCCTCCTTGGATGAGGTTGTGTCTTCATCCTTATCTGAACCAGAGCCACGTTGTCTGGTTTTGGAGACCCAGCCCTTTACATGACCACGTCATTTATTACTCTTGTTATTTTTAGAAAGCAATCTAGACCTTTACTTCAGGAATCAAATATCAGAAGGAAAAACACAAGGTCAAATCTATATATGAGGACTGAACTTGTGGCACCTTTCATTAGTATGGCAATGTCTGGCTGCCCACATGAGGAAGAACATGGAATTTTTGGATAGAAGTGTGTTGTGCCCATGCAGTTTTATTGTGCAGTTTTATTCTATCCTTTTCCTTACTTCTCTGAAAGGAAAATAGAGCAGTGACTGGAGCTTGTCTTCTTATTTTAAGGAAAGGGAGATAAGAGATTTGAAAGAGCCGTCTTCATGCTGACGTGGTGGTCCATGCCCAGTGAGTGAGGGTTTGAAGCTTGGACTTGGAAACACTGATGTTAATGGTGGATGTTGTCTGAGTTTCCTACACAGAGTCACTTGGCTGGTCTGCCTAAATGGATCCATCCCTGCCTTTTGAAGGAGAGCTTGAAGGTGGCTTGAAACCCTAGGGCACTGGAGGAATGATCGGAAAGGGACACCTGGTGGGCCAGTGTAGACAAACCAAGGGAATTCCAGAGCTAACGATGAACACATTTCTGAGACTGGAGTTTGCTTCTCTGTGAGTAGCATTGCGCTGGGGTGGAAAGCAGTCTCTGGGTCTTAGGAGTCACCAGATCAGCAGTCACCTCCTGGCAGGGGAGTCAGATCAGATAGCTGGGAGACTGTGAGGCTGTGGCAATGGCCTATCGCTCTTGATCCACAGGCCAGCTTGCTCCAGGGACAGGGCTCTGCTCCCTGGCCAGCCCTCTGGCTGCAGATGTGGTATGAGAGTTGCTTCCTACTGGGTTTTCTAGCCCTCATCTCAGCAGGGGGTTTGGTGGGAAGCAACCACATGCAGTATTATGGATTCTTGCCCAGTGTACCCCTTGCTTCCTCTGATGAGGCACTGCAGATATCCCCTGCTTGGTGTCTGCAAATTCAGCCAGCAGAAGCACTTCTTCCAGAGCCACACTCATCAGAAATCCTCCCCTTCCTGTGCTGTGTGCAACAGGCCAGTATTCATTTGGAACTGAAATCTCAGCTCCTGCCATTAGGCCCCAAGGCCACATGGCACACCAGTCTCCTTGAAGCTCTAGTTCCACATGGGGCCTCACGTGCGAGACTGAGACCAAACTGGGATGGTCTATTGCTGCTGCTGCTGCTGCAGGTTCCTTCCTGAAAACTGTGCAGTAAAGCCTGGTTTGTGACAATGCCCCAGGAAAGAGGGACAAGTGCAGCATTCCACCCAAGCACAGGAGGATGCTGGGCATTAATCACTGGTGGCTGGTGCAGAGAAGAGAGATGTCTGTTTCTCAGGACATTAGCCAGAGGGATATTTGGACCCTGGGATGTTTCTCTGCTCAGCTTTCTCAGATGAGCACATCAGGCAAGGGGAGGACGTGTGTGTGCTCACCTGGAATTGAGGAAAGTATCTGGTTTTAGGTTTCATGTGCAAGCGGATTCCTCTTATGGCTCATTTTCCTGATGGTCTTCAGGGTTCATTAGGGGGAACTATTGTCCCAGGCATCCTGGCTGTGCAAGAGCTCTGATCACCTTTTCCCCCAGGGCTCTGGACTAAGAAATCAGAGGGAGTCAGTGGTGAAACCATCCAACTAGGCCTCCATTTCTCCCTTGCCAAGAAGGACTGGTGACTGTGATAACTTCTCTGGAAATAAAAAGGAGACAGGACAGGGGAGCTGAAGGAAAGGTGGCATTGGTGCTTGCTATTCACATAGAGGCCAGCTGGGACTTCACTAGGAAGGGGATGCCTGAGTCAAGTTCTAAAAAAGATGAGTGATATCACTTCAATACCCTTCTAAATGGAAGGGAAAGCATATGCAAGGTCCCTGGGGCAGGACCATACCAGGTATGTCCTGGAACAGCAAGATTTCCCTGTTGCTACAAGAGACAACTTAGGACATGACCTCAGGGAGGTGATAGTAAAGTGACAGAAAGCCATTGCAGAGCTGTGACCTCATGGGACCCTGTTTCCCTGGGCCATCCTGGCTACAGTGTTGAAAACAGATGACACAGAGTTGAGGATGGGCAATATAGGTCAGTGATGAGGCTTTTCCAGGAGCTCAGGCAAGAGATGGGCTCCAGTGTGGACCAGACAGGTGGCCTTGGAAGGAGGGGTTAGTCCTATTCTGGGTACCTACCAAATATGGACCTCCCAGGATTTGCCAATGGGTTTGATATTGGGAATGGGAGAAAGGAGGAACTGAGGTAACTCCCAGCTCTTGTGCATTGTCCTGAGTGAGGTGAAGGAGGAAGTTTCTGAGAGTGGGAGGTAGTCCAGGTTCCACCTGCTGAGGAAGGTGTCTTTCACAGTGGATCTGCTGATGTTTTTGTCTGGAAGAACTTTGAACTTCTACAACCTTAACAACTTTCAAGAACAAACCTCCCCCATTTTTCTCAAGTTCATGGTAAGACACTTGGTTTTTGGAAGTACATACATTATTACCCAGCTCCAGTAGGAGGGAGAAACCTGAAGTGGATTTCCCTCTCATGGAAAAAGTAAAAAAGTAGCATCGTGTTCAGCATCTGTTTTGTGGGGAACCACTACAGAGGCAGCGTGCACCCCAACCAGCTCCTTCCTGGGCACTGCTCTCATGTCCAACCACCAGCACTTTGAATCGTGTCTGTGAGCATCTGCTGTGCTTTATCTCCATTTATTTTGGCACCCATTAGGTGTCCTGAGGCCTAAGAAGAGCCAAAGAAAAGAAATGTTTGGTTCCTGAGCATGTTCACTCATTTTTCTGTAGAAAATGAATGGTAATTCCCTTTTCAGTTTACACCATTTCTGCTGTGAATAGTTTCCTAGCAACACTTTATTTTCAAATAGCAGGGGAGACTGTACTTCATCCTGCAGGACTAGCTTTCATCTCCATGCTGCACAGAATATCTCATGACTTGTGGATTTTATCACTCAAGCATGGGACCTTGGACCACCTTCACCACCTTGCCCCCTTCCCTGAATCTGGCAACTACCAATCTGTTTTCAGTATGTATGTGTTCAGTACTTTTTGGATTCCATGTGGAATGTCCATGAGACCCTCTGGTGTTTGTCTTTCTGTGTCTGAGTGACTTAGCATAATGCTCCCAAGGTTGATGTTTTCACATCTGGTTATTGTGAATAATGCTGCCATGAACATGAGAGTGCATCTCTCTTTTGGAGGGAGTGTTTCTGTGTTCTCCAAAGAAATCCTCAGTACAGCAATTACCCAGTCATGTAGTAGTTATATTAATATTTTCCCATAACCTCCATAGAGTTTGTCACCATGGCTTCACCAGTTTCCATTCCCACCAACAGAGCACAGGGTCCCCCATGTACACACCCTTGAGCACACCTGGTGTCTTTCTCTGGAACAATTGCTGTTCCAACAGTCATGAGGTGACAGCCGATTGCGGTTTTGATTTATGTTTTACTGACGACAATTAGTGAGGTTGAACAACTTTCTCTGTGTCTCTTGGGTATCTTACACCATCTTTGGAAATTATCTATTCACATATTCTCAGTTTTCAGTTTTTGTTTGGCTTTGAAGGAGTGTTTTGTGTATTTTAGATATCGACCTTTTCTCACACGTAGGATTTGCAGATATTTTTTCTCATTGGGTAGGTTGCCTTTCAAGGTTCTGATGGTTTCTTTGGTCATGCAGAAAATTGAGTTTGATGTCATTCCACTTGTTTATTTTTGCTTTTGATGCCTTTGCTTTTGGTGTCTGATGGGCTATTCCGCAAAACCAATATTGAGAAATTGGTTTTGAGTCATTCCACTTGTTTATTTTTGCTTTTGTTGCCTTTGCTTTTGGTGTCTGATGGACTATTCCACAAAACCAATATTGAGAAACTTACTACCTGTGTTTTCTTCTTGGAGCTTTATGGATTCAGTTCTTATGTACAAGTCAATCATCCATTCATAATTTGTATGTGCGGTGTAAGAAAGTGATCTGGTCACATTCTGCTGCATTAGTGTCCATTTCCCAATACCATTCACTGAAGAGACAGTCCTTTCCCCATTGTATATTTTCTGCTGCTGTATCACAGCTTAAGATCATAGATGTATGAGTCAGTTTCTGGGTTTATTTCTTTCTTTCTTTTTCTTTCTCTCTCTCTCTCTCTCTCTCTCTCTCTCTCTCTTTCTCTCTCTCCCTCCCTCTCTTTCTGGCCTTACAGTTTACTTGTTAGGAAAATATGTTTCCTCTTGTAATATATGCAGTGTGGACTTCAGTGGTGACATCTTCATACTCTTTTTTAGGACTTTTCTGTGACATCTGTGTTTTTGTAAATGAGTAGCTGGATCTATAGCTTTCAACACATTGAACATTTGGGCAAAACTACGTAAGTAGTATTCTATTCTTCCATCAGATACTGGATTGTGTCTGATTGTCTTCCTTTGGGATGTTCTCAGCTGTGATGATGGATATCAATATTTCCTTTTCCATGGTTAAAGGTTTATTAAAGTACATTTAATTTCTCTTAAAAATTTGGATTCTAAATCATTTTATTTTATAATATATATTTATATAAAATAGCAAGATTAAAGAAATGCATTTATTGGAGGCAACAGTTGGAAAAAGGCACAAATATTAATTCCCATTCACTAATAATTCTATCAGAGATATATTTAAATATACTTTTAATACTAATTAATAAACTTTGCCAAAAGTACTATGATTATCAGTTTCAGAGCTTTCTCTTGTGTTCCATTGACCTGTGTGTCTGTTTCTATACCAATATTGTACTGTTGTGATGACAACAGCTTTGTAATCTAGCTTGAATTTGGAGTGTGGTGATTTGAGGTTGCTTAATCGCTTGTTTGCTTATCTTTCTTTCTCTTTCTTTTCTTTCTTTCTCTCTTTCTTTCATCAGTGAGATTTTTATTTATTTAGTTTTACTTAGTATACATTTGTATTCTAAATGTTTTTCTTTCATTTATTATGTATTATGATCATATAATGTGTTATTTGTTTCAGGGGCACAGGTTTGAGATCCTTCAGTTTTACTCAACACACAGTGCTCACCACAACATATACCCTCCCCAATGCCCATCACTCAGCCACCCCATTCCCCCAACCCCCTCCCTTTCAGAAACTCTCAGTTTGTTTCCTGAGATTAAGTTTCCCTCATGCATTTTCTCCTTCTCTGGTTTCATCTTGCTTCCTTTTTTCCTCTCCTCCCATATGATCCTCTGTCTTGTTTCTTAAATTCCATATATCAGGGAGATTATATGATAACTGACCTTCTCTGATTGACTTATTTTGCTTAGCATAATATCCTCTAGTTCCATTCATGTCATTATAAATGGCAAGATTTCATTTTGATTGCTACATAATATTCAGCGGTGTATATAATATGTGTATACATCCACACATCTATCGATGGACATCTGCGATCTTTGCATACTTTGGCTATTATTGGCATTGCTGCTATAGGCATTGGGGTGCAAGTGCCCTTTCAGATCACTACATTTGTATGTTTGGGGTATATACCCAGTAGTGTAATTGCTGGATTGTAGGGTAACTCTATTTTCAACTTCTTGAGAAACTTCCACACTGTCCAGGGTGCTTCACCCTGGAATGCATCACCACATGCATTCCCAACAGTATAAAAGGGTTCCCCTTTCTCCACAACCTCACCAGCACCTGTGGTTTCCTGACTTGTTCATTTTAGCCATTCTGACTTGTGTAAGGGGGTATCTCATTATAGATTTGATTTGTATTTCCCTAATGTTGAGGGATAATGAGCACTTTTTTATGTGTCTGTTGGCCATCTGAAAGTCTTCTTTGGAGAAATGTTTGTTAATGTCTTTGGCCTATTTCTTTTTTTTTTTAAGATTTATTTATTTATTTGACAGACAGAGGTCACAAGGAGGCAGAGAGGTAGGCAGAGAGAGAGGAGGAAGCACTCTCCCCATGGAGCAAAGAGTCTGATGCGGGGCTCAATCCCAGGACCCTAGGATCATGACCTGAGCCAAAGGCAAAGGCTTAACCCACTGAGCCACCCAGGTGCCCCTGGCCTATTTCTTGATTGGATTATTTATTCTGTGGGTGGTGAGTTTGGTAAGTTCTTTCTAGATTTTGGATACTAGCCATTTAGCTGACATGTCATTTTAAAATATCTTCTCTCAGGGTACCTGGGGGGCTCAGTAGGTTAAACCTCTATCTTTGGCTCAGGTCATGATCTCAGGGTCCTGGGATCGAGCCCTGAATCAGGATCTCTGATCAGCAGGGAACCTGATTCTCCCTCTCTCTGCCTGCCTCTGCCTGCTTGTGATCTCTCTCTCTCTCTCTCTCTCTCTCTCTCTCTCTGTCAAATAAATAAATAAAATCTTTAAAAAAATAAAAATAAAAAATAAACTCTAAAATACCTTCTCTCACTCTATTTGTTGTTTTTTGTTTTGATGCTGTTTCCTTTGCTGTCCAAAAGCTTTCTATCTTGATGAAACCCCAACAGTTTATTTTTGCTTTTGTTTCCTTTGCCTTTGGAGACATGTCTAGCAAGAAGTTGCTGTGGCTGAGGTCAAAGAGGTTGCTGCCTCTGTATTCTTCAAGGATTTGGATGAATTCCTATAACACCATGAGGTCTTTCTTACATTTGGAGTCTATTTTTTGTTTATGGTATAAGGAAATGGTCCACTTTCATTCTTCTGCTTGTGGTTGTCCCGTGTTACCAGCACCACTTACTGAAGACACTTTTTCCCCCCATTGGATATTCTTTCCTGCTTTGAGGAAGATGAGTTGACCCTAGAGTTGGGGGTTCATTTCTGGTTTCTCTTTTCTGTTCCATTGATGTATGGGTCTGTTTTTGTGCCAGTACCATACTGTCTTGATGATTACAGCTTTGTAATAGAGCTTGAAGTCTGCAGTTGGTTTGCCCCCAGCTTTGGTTTTCTTTTTCAACATCCCTTTGGCTATTCAGGATCTTTTCTGCTTCCATACAAATTTGGGGATTATTTATTCCAGTTCTGGGAAAAAGGTGGATGGCATTTTGATAGGAATTGCATTGAATCTGTGGATTGTTCTAGGTAGCATACACATTTTTACAATATTTGTTTTTCCAATCCATGATCATGGAATGTATTTCCACTTCTTTGTGTCTTCTTCCATTGCTTTCATGACTATTGTATAGTTTTCTGAGTACAGATCCTTTGCTTCTTTGGTTATATGGATTCCTAAGTATCTTATGGATGGTTTGGAGTGCAGTCAGACATGGGATAGACTCCTTGATTTCTCTTTCTTCTGTTGCATTGTTGCTGTAAGCAAATGCAAGATATTCCTGTGCATTGATTTTATCTGCTGCCACTTTACAGAATTCCTGGATGAGTTCTAGCAATTTGGGGGTAGGGTCTTTTGGGTTTTCCACAGAAAGTATCCTCTGTGTGCACAGAGTGAGAGTTGGACTTCTTGTTTGCTGATTTGGACACCTTTTATCTCTTTTTTTGTCTGACTGCTGAGGCTAAGAGCTCTAGTATCATGTTGAACAATAGTGATGAGAATGGGCATCCCTGTCATGTTCCTGACCTGAAGGGAAAAGCTCTCAGTTTTTCCCCATTGGGAATGATATCTGCTATGGGGTTCTCATAGATGGCCTTTATGATGTGGAGGTAAGTACCCTCTATCCATTCACAGTGAAGAATTTTGATCAAGAAAGGATGACTTAATTTGTCAAATGTTTTTTCTGCATCTATTGAGAGGATCCTATGGTTCTTGTTCTTTCTTCTATTAAGGTAGTGTATTCCATGGATTGATTTGTGGTTGTCAAACCACCCTTGCAGCCCAGGAATAAATTCAATTTGGTTGTGGTGCATCATACTTTTAATTGACTGTTGAAGCCTATTAGTAGTATGTTGGTGAGAATTTTTGCATCCATATTCATCAGGGATACTGGTCCGTAGTTGTCCTTTTGGGAAGGGTCTTTGTCTGGTTTGGGGATCAAGGTAATTCTGGCCTCACCAAAAGGGTTTCAAAGTTTTCTTTCCACTTCTATTTTTTGGAAAAGTTTCATAAGAAGAGGTATTAAATTTTCTTTAAATATTTGCTAGAATTCCCCCCTGGGAAGCCATATGGCACTGCCCTCTTATTTCTGGGTTATTTTTGATGACTGCTTCAATTTTCTTGCTGATTATGAATCTCCTCAGGTTTCCTTTTCTTCACGGTTCAGTTTTGATTGTTTCTAATTTTTTGGAATGCATCCATTTCTTCGAGACTGCCGGATTTGTTGACATAGAGTTGCCTTCCTATGTTCCTATAATTATTTCTATATCTTTGGTCTTGGGTATGATCTCTCCTTCTTGATTCATGATTTTATTGATTGGGGTCCTTTCTCTTTTCTTTTGGAGAAGTCTGGCCAGTTCTTTCAAAGAACCAGCTCCTAGTTTCATTGATCTGTTCTACAATTCTTTTTGTTTCTACTTCATTGATTTCTGCTCTAATCTTTATTATTTCTCTTCTCCTTCTGGGTTTAGGCTTTCTATGCTGCTCTTTCTCCAGCTCCTTTAGGTATTGGTTAGGTTGTGTATTTGAGACCTTTCTTGGTTCTCGGGAAAGGCTTGTAGTGCTATATACTTCCCTATTTGGACCGCCCTTGCAGGATCCTAAGGATATTGAATAGTTGTATTTTCATTCTCATGTGTTTCCAGGAGTTTTTAAAATTCATCTTCAATTGACTGGTCGACCCATTCATTATTTAGTTGGATGCTCTCTCTCTAGCCTCCATGTATTTGAGTTCTTTCCACTTTTCCTTTTGTGATTGAGTTCCATTTTCAAAGCATTATGGTCTGAAGATATGCAGGGAATTATCCCAATCTTTTGGGATGAGAATGAACATGGCAGCCTACCAATCTCTGTCTCCAGATCTGAGAGCTCAGAGCCCCACTCCTCAGTGCACTCTCACAGAAAAGCAGTCAATGCTTCATGTCTCCCGGGTCTCTGTCCACATGCTGTGCTCACCGGACCTGTGAACAAGCATTTCTATCACTGACACATGACCCCTTTTGGAGTCTCTAAAGCCAGCAGTCTCCTGCAGCATGCTCAGGCTCCACTCCTCCTGGGGGGAAGACTTGGGCTCTCCCAGTTCTGTCACTTCTTCGGCCTCTTCTTAAAGACCAGGACCAGACTGTGCCATGGATCACATTTTATGGCAACCTCAAGCTTAGAGCCCATTCCTGGGTTCACTCTTTGCCTCCAGCTTCCATGCTCCAATACCTGGGAGCTCTACTGCCCTCAAGTGCTCCGGTCTTCCTGAGACCCCAAGGACCCTGAGATCACACTGTCTCATCAAGGGTTTGACCCCAATCTTAGCTCCCAGAGCAACATGCCTCACCAGAGCAAACTTCTAAAAGTTCCAATGTTGTGTTCTGCTGCCCCTAGCAGTTAGCAGTAGCTGGCTGACAAAGACTCCCTCCCCCACAGTTGATCTTCCTGCCTAGCAACTTAGACTCGCTTTCTTTACCTCCTACCTTGCAGAAAGTGCTCACTTTTCTGTTTGTAGAGTGTCAGCTATTCTTCTCTTGGATCTCTGCTTGAATTTTCAGGTGTTCAGAATGGTTTGACCTAGCTAAATTCTTTGGACGAGGTGAAATTAAGATCTCCTACTCTTCTGCCATCTTGGACTCTTTGTCTCTCTCTCTCTCTCTCTCTCTCTCTCTCTCCTCTCTCTCTCTCTTTCTGTTCTTCCTTCTCCAGATTGCTTTGGGTATTTGGGGCCTTTTGTGTTTCCATACAAATTCTAGGACTGTCTTCTATTTCTTTGAATAATGCCATTGGAATTCAGATAGGGATTTCATCACATCTGTAGATGCTTTGGGTACGGTAGACATGTTAACATTATTAAACCTTCCCATTAATGAATATGCCATCGGTTTCCATTTATTTGTGTCATCTTCCAAATCTTTGGCCTATGCATTCACCCGTCAACATGCACATGTTTTTCCTTCCTTTTCCTTCATGTATGCAGTATATCAGGTCTTTCTCATTCCTGGTTACTTTTATTCCTAGATCGTTTTGCTTGATGCAATTTTCAATGGCATTGCTTTCTTAATTTCTCTTTGTGAAAGTTGGTCATCAGTGTATAGAAATACAAGTAGGGCACTTGGGTGGTTCAGTCAGTTAAGTGTCTGCCTTCAGGTCAGGTCATGATCCTGGGGTTCTGGGAATGAGCCTGGCATTGGGACCCCTGCTCCACAAGGAGACTGCTTTTCCCTGTCCCTGTGCTGCTTTCCCTGCTTGTGCATTCTCTCTCTCTCTTTCTCTCACTCTCCCTCTCTCTGTATGTGTGTTAAATAAATACATTCTTTTAGAAAAGGAAATCCAACAGGTCTCTGTATATTGACTTTGTATCTGCAGCTTTACTAAATTTGTTTATTCTAATAGGTGGGGTTTTTTGCGGGGGGCAGAGACTCTTTGGGGATTTCTACATACAATATCATAGCATCTGCAAATAGTGACCATTTTCTTTTCCTATTTAGATTTCACATGGTTTTTTGTTTTGTTTTTGTCTAAATGGCTTTAAGGCTTTCAATACAATGATGAATGAAAGTGCTAAGGGTGGACATCTTTGTCTTGTTCTTGATGGTAGTGAATAAGTTTCAGTATTTCACCCTCAAGTATAACGTTAGCTGTGGGCTTTTCATATAGGGTCTTTGTTTGGTTGAGGTTTGTTCCCTCAGTACCCAGATGGTTTAGAGTCTTTATCATAAATCCATATTGAATCATGTGAAGTGTTCTTTCCGCACCTATATAGCAATCTGAGGATTTTTATCTTTTATTTTGTTAAGGTGGTATATACTATTGGTGATGTACAAATGTGGAATCATCTTTGCGTCCCTGGAATAAATCCCACTGGATCATGTTGTGTGATTCTCCTGATGGATTGTTGAACTGATGTTGCAGATAATTTGTTGAGGATTTTTGCATCTCTCTTCATGAGGGATATTGGTCTTTCATTTTCTTGTAGCATCTTGTCTTGTTTTGGTAGCCAGGGTAATGCTGTTTTCTTAAAATGAATTTGGACATATGCCCTTCTTTCCTTTTTTAAAAACAATTTGGGGAGGGTTGGTATTAATTCTTCATCTACCATCTGGTTGAACTCTTCAGTGAAACTGTCTGGTCTTAGGCATTTGTTTGTTGGGTGGATTTGATTGTCAAATCAATTTTTTAGTAGTGATCAGTCTGTTCAAATTTTTTTTTTTTCTTCACGTTTAATTCTAGGTTCTGGTTAAGAACTTATGCATTTCTTCTAGTTGTCCAAGGTGTTGGCCTATACTTGCTCATGGTAGTCTTGCACTATTCTTTGTAATTTTGTGCTGTTCATTGTAGTAGTTCATCTTTCTTTCTTTCTTTTATGTTTTTCACATTTTTTAAATTTATATTCAGTTAGTCAATTGGGTGTTTACCCCAAAGATACAGATGTAGTGAAAAGAAGGGCCACCTGTACCCCAATGTTCATAGCAGCTATGGCCACAGTTGCCAAACTGTGGAAAGAATCAAGATGACCTTCAACAGATGAATGGATAAAGAAATATGGTCCATATATACAATGGAGTATTATGCCTCCATCAGAAGGGATGAATACCCAACTTTTGTATCAACATGGGTGGGACTGGAGGAGGTTATGTTGAGTGAAATAAATCAAGCAGAGAGAGTCAATTATCATATGGTTTCACTTACTTGTGGAGCATAAGGAATAATGTGGAGGACATTAGGAGAAGGAAAGGAAAAGCAAATTGGGGGAAATCGAAGGGGGAAACAAACCATGAGAGACTGTGGACTCTGAAAAACAAACAGGGTTTTGGAGGGGTGGGGTGTAGTGGGGTTAGGTGAGCCTGGTGGTGGGTATTAAGGAGAGCACATATTGCATAGAGCACTGGGTATGATGCATAAACAATGAATCTTGGAACACTGAAAAAAAAATAAATTTAATTTAAAAAAATAATAAAGTCAGTTAGCCAAGGTATAGTTTTTGAGGTAAGGGTCAGTGATTCATTAGTTGCATATAACACCCAGGCCTCAGCACTACATTTCGCCTTCTTAATATCCATCACCCAGTTACCCCGCCCCCAATCTGCCTCTCCTCGTTTGTTTCCTATGATTAAGAGTCTCCAATGCTTTGTCTCCCTCTCTGATTTCTTCCCATTCAGTTTTCCCTCCCCTCACCTGTGGTCCTCCACAGTATTCCTTGTGTTCCTCATATGAGTGAAACTATGTGGTAATTGTTATTCTCTACCTGAATTATTTCATTTAGTATAACCTCCTCCAGTTCCATCCATGTCGATGAAAATGATGGATATTCATCCCTTCTGATGGTTGAGTATCATTCTATGGTATATATGTACCACATATTCTTTATCCATTCCCCTGTTGAAGGACATCTCAGCTCCTTCCAGTTTGGCTCTTGTGGACAATGCTGCTATGAACATTCGGGCGCATGTGTTCCTTCTTTTCACTGCATCTGTTTCTCTGGGGTAAATACCCAGGAGTGCAATGGTTGGGTCATAGAGTAGCTCTATTTTTACTTTGTGAAGAATCTCCATGCTGTTTTCCAGAGTGATTACATGTGTTTTCGAGTTCCCTGATGGCAAGTGATGTGGAGCACTTTTTCATGGTCTGTTGGCCATTTGGATGTCTTCTTTGGAGAAGTGTCTCTTCCTGTTTTCTGCCCATTTCTCAAGTGGATTCATTGTTTCTTGTGTGTTGAGTTTGAGCAGTTCTTGTAGATCTTGGATAGTGACCATTATCTGTAATGCCATTTGCAAATATCTTCTCTTATTCAGTAGGTTGTCTTTCAGTTTTTATAACTGTTTCCTTTGTTGTGCAAAAGTTTTTACCTTGGTGGAGTCCCAATAGGTCATTTTTGCTTTTGTTCCTCTGGTCTTTAGAGACATGTCTTGCAAGAAGTGGCAGTGCCAAGGTCAAAGAGATTGTTGCCTGTGTTCTCCCCCGGGATTTTGTTATGAGACAGGAGAAAATTTTCTTTCTTACCTGATTGTGATTGAGCCCTCTCTCTTTCTTGGAGAGTCTAGCTAAAAGTTTGTCAGTTTTGTTTATCTTTCCCAAAAAAGGCAGCTTGTATTTTCATTGATCTTTTGTCTTTTTGGTCTCTATTGGATTTATATCCACATTCCATTTTGTTATTTCATTATTTCTACTGCTAAAGGGCTTTGCTTCCCCCCCTCCCCACTTCTTTCCCATGTAAAATATGGTTGGTTCTTGGAGAGCTTTCAGGTGGATTGATGAGGACCAGAATTTCTATGAACCTCCCCTTAGAGATACTTTTGCTGGATCCCTTAACTATTCATAGGTTCTCTTTTTCATTTGTCTCAAGGTAGTTTTAAAATTTCTTTCAATTTCTTCTTTGACCATTGGTTGTTTCCTAGCATGTTGTTAAATTTCCACATATTTTTTGACTGTCCCATTTTTGTGACTGATTTCTACTTTCATACTATTGTGGTCAGGCAATATCTGAACCGGAGCATGAAGGGAGCATTCAGCTTAAAGGTTAGTTTCCTGGGGTGTTTTCTAAGGGCAGACCATGACTTCCATTGGGACAGAGGAAGATTTTATGAGACTAGAGTGGGGGCAGGGGTCAACTCTTGTTATAATTACTGACTACTACCTTGTAGGCTGTTTACCACCATTCACACTGTAGACTTGATGGATTGGTACTTCCTTAGAAATATTATGTAGGAGGTTCATGGTGGTCTTCTCTAAAGAAAGGTGCCATATGGGTTCATGGCATGGTCCCAAGTCAGCAACCAGGACATATGGTACGTTGGGGAATCAGAACCCAACTTTCTGTAGGAAGTGACAGAAATGGGGCATGGTGAGTTTCATTGCAATAGCCGAGGTCCCAAGCAACCCACCAGTTGTTGGTGTTAGGTAGGGCAGTGGAGCCTGTAGATCTGTCTCCAGAATCTGTGGAATTCAGGGAAACCCTCCTATCTGTTGACTTGTGTGAAGACAGATAGACAGCAGTCTCTGAAAAGTCACAAGTGTCACACTGGACCACCATCAGAGGGGCCATGTGTGGTGGGAGCCACTGTTCGGTTTCCATCAAAAGTGATTGGGATCTGGTGAATGATTCCTAGCAGCAGCATGGGGAGAGTAGGGTGTAGGTGCTGCACACTTCTTAGAGTTGTGGTCAGGACTAATCTGGAGCCAACTGAAGTAAAACATGCCTGGCACAGAAGGCACCAAGTCACTGTAGCTATGGGCACTGTGCCATGACACTTTTGTGCCAGCCACCTCCCATGCTGCTGCGTCCTACTTTTCATCATCTTCATGGTCATGAGCCTCTGCTCTTCCCCATGGCCCCCGGGGTATTGTCCTCATTCCATCTGGCCCTCATTGTCTGCCTACTACAACCCAATGCAAGGGTAGCCTTCTTGAGAGGCAGCTCTGTCAGTCCCCTGATTGAATACTTCCATGGATTCCCTGTGAGGTGAGGATGATGCCCTGCCCTAGAAGGGGGCTGCAGGTCCCCAATCAGGAGATCCATGTCTTTCTTTTCAGCTTGGCCTGCCTCCCCTCAGTCCTCCTCAGGGAAGCTGTCTCCACTTCCTGAGGTGAAAATCCAATATTTTTTTCTGTTTCTCCATGCCTTAGTTCATCCATGGCATGTCTTTCGAACCTCTCAGTGGGTTTTCAGCAACCCTGCAGGGCTGTCTGCTCAAAGAGGCAATGACCTCATAGGGGAAGCCTTTCCTGCCACCTCCCTCAGCATACCCCTGAGCCCTGGAGCCAGCTATCCCACTGAGTGTTGAGGGACCCAAGCCAGCCCATCCTGATCCAAGGCTGTGTCAGCTGTGTAGACTGACATGTGCCAGGACTGGTGGGCAGCTGGCATGGGCCAGGTACAGAGAGTTCCTTTTTCTCATTCCTTCCCCACTCTCCCTCCCAGAGGTAGCTCAGAGAAGATTCCACACTCCACATCTTGAGATCCCTTGACCTGTGTCTCCTGCATTCAGATGGTCAGTTTCGTGTTTTCCTGTTGCTTCTGTCTTCCATACCCATACCATGGCAGTTCTGGTTCAGGTGAGGGATCATACCCTTGTCTGTACTTGACCCTCTTCCTATCCCACACTGAGCCCACCCACCTTTTGCCCCTTCCATAGATGTGCTTGGAAGCAAGCTCATCCACAGGGAAACTATTAGCCAAATGGACCCAGGTAACAACCACTGAATTGCTGATCCATGATAGAGAACAAGCCTGCTCTGAAACCTGTCCCATACTCTGTGAGCATCTCATACTAAAACAGAAACAATAATAGCTTTCTGGATTATGAAGTGGCACCTATCTCTACTTACACTCTCTGGAATGCTTAGGTGCTGATCTTGGTTGGAAAGGGACCATGGCTGCTATGGGCTAGGATTAACAGTTAAAGTATAAGAATTCAGTGAGACTTGAATTCGAGGCATGGAGTGAATAAGTATTGGCGAGGAAATACTCCCAAGTAGGGCATATGAACATTGTGTACCAAAGTTTTTTCAAATAGGTTACTGAAAGAAAAATATTTTTATTGATTACTTTAATTCCAGTCGAGTTAACATACTGTATTATGTTAGTTTCAGGTGTACAATAGCGTGATTCAGTCGTTCCATATATTACTCAGTTCTCATCAGGAAAAATGTACTCCTAGTCCCCTTCATCTGTTTCACTCATCCCTCTGTCCATCTCCACTTTGGTAACCATCAGTTTGTTCTCTATTGTTAAGAATCTGTATTTTGGTTTGTCTCTTTTTTCTCCCTTATTTATGTATGTTTGTTTCTTCAATTCTACGTAAGAGTGACATCATATGGTATTGTCTTTCTCTGAGTGACTGTTTTCACTTAGGATAATACCCTCTAGATCCATCCGGGTGGCTGCAAATGGCAAGATTTCATTCTTTTTATGGCTGAATAAGATCCTACTGTGTGTGACCGTGTGTGTGTGTGTGTGTACACATCTCTCATCTATCACTTTATCAACAGACACTTGGGTTGCTTCCATATTGTGATCTTGTAAATAATGCTGCAAGAACCATAGGGGTTCACGTATTCTTTTGAGTTATTGTTTTCATATTCTTTGGGTAAATACCAGTAGTGTGATTGCTGGTTAGCTCTATTTTTATCATCTTGAGGAATCTCCATTCTGTTTTCCAGAGTGACTGCACCTGGAAACCTTTGCAGGTTCCACCAACAGTGCATGAGGGTTCCCCTTTTTCCATATCCTCCCAACACCTGTTGTTCCTTATGCTGTTAATGGGAGCCATTCTGAAAGAATATGGTAGCATCTCATTATACTTTTGATTTACATTTTCCTGAGATTGGGTGATGATGAACATCTTTTCATGAGACATTTGGACATCTGTATTTCTTCTTTGGAGAAATGTCTGTTCATGTTTTCTATTTTTTAAAATTTATTTTTTATTCATTTTCAGCATAACAGTATTCATTATTTTTGCACCACACCCAGTGCTCCATGCAATCCATGCCCTCTATAATACCCACTACCTGTTACCCCAACCTCCCACACCCCGCCCCTTCAAAACCCTCAGATTGTTTTTCAGAGTCCATAGTCTCTCATGGTTCACCTCCCCTTCCAATTTACTCCAACTCCCTTCTCCTTTCTAACTCCCCATGTCCTCCATGCTATTTGTTATGCTCCACAAATAAGTGAAACCATATGATAATTGACTCTCTCTGCTTGACTTATTTCACTCAGAATAATCTCTTCCAGTCCCGTCCATGTTGTTACAAAAGTTGGGTATTCATCCTTTCTGATGGAGGCATAATACTCCATAGTGTATATGGATCACATCTTCCTTATCCATTCATCCGTTGAAGGGCATCTTGGTTCTTTCCACAGTTTGGCGACCGTGGCCATTGCTGCTATAAACATTGGGGTACAGATGGCCCTTCTTTTCACTACATCTGTATCTTTGGGATAAATACCCAGTAGTGCAATGTCTTCTATTTTTTAACTCAATTATTTGTTTTTTGGGTGTTGAGTTTTATCTATTCTATATATTTTAGGCACTATTCCTTTATTGCATATAATATTTGCAAATATCTTCTCCCTTTCAGTAGCTTGTCTTGTGATTATTACTTCTTCATAGTTCTTCTCTGTGCGGAAACTTTTATTTTGATAAAGTCCGAGTAGTTAATTTTGCTTTTATTTCCTTATCCTTTTCCTCAGGAGACAGTCTAGAAAAATGTTGTTTTGTCCATGTCAAGAAGTTACTGTCTGTTGCCTCTTGTAGGATTTTTATGGTTTCAGGTCTTCCACTGAAATCTTGAAACTTTAGATTTTAATTGTCCATATGGTGTAATGAAGCAAAGTAATTTTATTCTCTTGTGCGTAGCTGTCCAGTTTTTCCAACACCGTTTGTAAAGACTGTCCTTTTCCTTTTCAATATTCTTGCATGTTTTGTGGAAGATTAATTGACTACGTAATTGTGGTATTATATCTGAGCTTCTATTGTGTTCCCTTGGTCACTGTGTGTACTTTTGTGCCAGTACCATACTGTTAGGATGACTACAGCTTTGTAGTGTAATTTGATATCTGGAATTATGACTCCCCCAACATTGTTTTTCTTTTTTTTTTTTAATTTTATTTATTTATTTATTTACTTACTTACTTACTTATTTTTGTTAACATACAATGTATATTTGCCCCAGTGGTACAGGTCTGTGAATCATCAAGCTTACATATTTCACAGCACTCAGCATAGCACATAATGTCCTATAACTCAGTGTGCATAATCCAACCACCCTTTCCCTATCCCCCACCCCCAGCAACCCTCAGTTTGTTTTGTGAGATTAAGAATCTCTTATGTTTTGTCTCCTTCCCAATCCCACGTTGTTTCATTTTTTTCCTTCCCTACCTACCCACCAAAACCCCCACCCTGCCTCTCAAATTACTCATATCAGAGAGATCATATAATTATCTTTCTCTGACTGACTTATTTCGCTCAGCATAATACCCTCTAGTTCCATCCATATTGTTGCGAATGGCAAGATTTCATTTCTTTTAGGGACGCCTGGGTGGCTCAGTTGGTTAAGCAGCTGCCTTCGGCTCAGGTCATGATCCCAGCGTCCTGGGATCGAGTCCCACATCGGGCTCCTTGCTCGGCGGGGAGCCTGCTTCTCCCTCTGCCTGCTATTCTGTCAGTCTGTGCTCGCTCTCTCCCCCCCCTTCTCTGATAAATAAATTTTAAAAATCTTTAAAAAAAAAAAAAAAAGATTTCATTTCTTTTGATGGCTGCATAGTATTCCATTGTATATATCTATATCTATATCTATATCTATATCTATCTATACCTATATCTATTTCTATATCTATTATATCTTCTTTATCCATTCATCTGTTGATGGATATCTGGGTTGTTTCCATAGTTTGGCTATTGTGGACATTGCTGCTATAAATATCTGGGTGCACGTGTCCCTTTGGATCACTACATTTGTATATTTAGGGTAAATACCCTGTCGTGCAATTGTTGGGTTGCAGGGTAGCTCTATTTTCAGCTTTTTGAGGAACCTCCATAATATTTTCCAGCGTGGCTGCACCAGCTTGCATTCCCACCAACAGTGTAGGAGGGTTCCCCTTCCTCCACATCCCTGCCAACATGTGTTGTTTCCTGACTTGTCTATTTTAGCCATTCTGACTGGTGTGAGGTGATATCTCATTGTGGTTTTGATTTGGATTTCTCTGATGTCAGTTGATGTGGAGCACTTTTTCATGTGTCTGTTAGCCATCTGAATGTTTGCTTTGCAGAAATGTGTGTTCATGTCTTCTGCCCATTTCTTCATTGGATTCTTTGTTATTTGGGTGTTGAGTTTGGTAAGTTCTTTGTAGATTTTGGATACTATCTCTTTATCTGTTATGTCATTTGTGAATATCTTCTCCCATTCTGTCAGCTGTCTTTTGGTTTTGTTGACTATTACCTTTGCTGTGCAAAAGCTTTTGATCTTGATGAAGTCCCAATAGTTCATTTTTGCCCTTGTTTCCCTTGCCTTTGGTGATGTTTCTAGGAAGAGGTTGTTGCGGCTGAGGTCGAAGAGGTTGCTGCCTGTGTTCTCCTCAAGGATTTTGATGGGTTCCTGGCTCACATTGAGTTCTTTATCCATTTTGAGTCCATTTGTGTGTGTGGTGTTAGGACATGGTCCAGCTTCATTCTTCTGCATGTCGCTGTCTAACTTTCCCAACACCGTTTGTTGAAGAGACTGTCTTTTTTCCACTGGACATTCTTTCCTGCTTTGTCAAACATTAGTTGACCATAGAGTTGAGGGTCTATTTGTGGGCTCTCTATTCTGTTCCATTGATCTATGTATCTGTTTTTGTGCCAGTACCATACTGTCTTGATAATTATAGCTTTGTAATAAAGTTTTGAAGTCTGGAATTGTGATGTCACCAACTTTGGATTTCATTTGCAACAATCCTCTGGCTATTTTGGGTCTTCTCCATGCCATATAAATTTTAGAATTATTTGTTCCATTTCTTTGAAAAAAATGGATGGTATTTTCATAGGAATTACATTAAATGTATAGATTGCCTTAGGTAGCATAGACATTTTCATAATATTTGTTCTTCCAATCCATCAGCATGGAATGTTTTCCATTTCTTTGTGTCTTCCTCAGTTTCTTTCATGAGTACTTTGTAGTTTTCTGAGTCCAGATTCTCTACCTCTTTGGTTGGGTTTATTCCTAGGTATCTTCTGGTTTGGGGAGCAACTGTAAATGGGATCAACTCTTTAATTTCTCTTTCGTCTGTCTTGCTGTTGGTGTATAGAAATGCAACTGACTTCTGTGCACTGGTTTTATATCCTGACACTTTACTGAATTCCTGTATGAGTTCTAGTAGTTTTGGAGTGCAGTCTTTTGCATTTTCCACATAAAGTATCCTATCATCTGCACAGAGTGAGAGTTTGACTTCTTTGCTAATTTGGATGCCTTTTATTTCTTTTTGTTGTCTGATTGCCAAGGCTAGGACTTCTAGTACTATGCTGAATAGCAGTGGTGATGGTGGATATCCCTGCCATGTTCCTGACCTTAGGTGAAAAGTTCTCAGTTTTGCCCCATTGAGAATGATATCTACTGCAGGTTTTTCTTAGATGGCTTTGATGATATTGAGGTATGAACCCTCTATCCCTACACTTTGAAGAGATTTGATCATGAAAGCATGCTGTGCTTTGTCAAATGCTTTTTTCAGCATCTATTGGGAGTACCATATGGTTCTTGTTCTTTCTTTTATTAATGTATTGTACAACACTGATTTGCGAATGCTGACCCAGCCTTGCAGCCCAGGAAATAATCCCACTTGGTCGTGGTGAATAATCCTTTTAACCCACTGTTGGATCCTATTGGGTTGCATTTTTGTGAGAATTTTCACATCCATGTTCATCAAGGATATTTGTCTCTAATTGTCCTTTTTGGTGGGGCCTTTGTCTGGTTTTGGGATGAAGGTAATGCTGGCCTCATAAAATGAGTTTGGAAGTTTTCCTTCCATTTCTATTTTTTGGAACAGTTTCAGGGGAATAGGTATTAATTCTTTAAATGTTTGGTAGGATTCCCATAGGAAGGCATCTGACCCTGGGGTCTTGTTTGTTGGGAAATTTTTGATGACTGCTTCAATCTCCTTACTGGCTATGAGTCTGTTCAGGTTTTTTATTTCTTCCTGGTTCAGTTGTGATAGTTTTTATGTCTCTAGAAATGCATCCATTTTTTCCAGATTGTCAAATTTGCTGGCGCAGAGTTGCTCATAATATGTTCTTATAATTACTTGTATTACTTTGGTGTTGGTTGTGATCTCTCCTCTTTGATTCATGATTTTGTTAATTTGGGTCCTTTCTCTTTTCTTTTTGGTAGGTCTGGACAGGGGTTTATCAATCTTATTAATTCTTTCAAAGAACCAGCTCCTAGTTTCCTTCGTCTGTTCTACTGTTCTTTTGGTTTCTATTTCATTGATTTCTGCTCTGATCTTTATGATTTCTCTTCTCCTGCTGGGTTTGGGCTTTCTTTGCTGTTATTTATCCAGCTCCTTTAGATGTAGGGCTAGGTTACATCCTTGAAAGATTTCTTCTTTCTTGAGAAAGGCTTGTATCACTATACTTTCCTCTCAGGAACCACCTTTACTGTGTCCCACAGATTTTGAACAGTTGTGTTTTCATGAATTTTTTTCAATTCTTTTTTTTTTTAATTTCTTTTCAGAGTACCAGAATTCATTGTTCATGTACCACACCCAGTGTTCCATGCAATACATGCCCTCTATAATACCTACCACGAGGCTCACCCAACCTCCCATCCCCTGCCCCTTCAAAACCCTCAGATGGCTTTTCAGAGTCTATAGTCTCTCATGGTTTGTCTCACCCTCCAATTTCCCCCAACTCCCTTCTCCTCTCCATCTCCCCATGACCTCCATGTTATTTCTTATGCTCCACAAATAAGTGAAACCATGGGTAATTGACTTTCTCTGCTTGACTTATTTCAATGCTTCTTTAATCTCCTGGCTGACCCATTCATTTGTGTAGGATGCTTTTTAGCCTCCATGTATTTGAGTTCTGTCCAGCTTTCTTCTTGTAGTTGAGTTGTAGCTTCAGAGCATTGTGGTCTGAAAATATGCAGAGAATGATCCCAGACTTTTGGTATGAGTTGAGACCTGATTTGTGACCCAGGATGTGATCTATTCTGAAGAATGTTCCATGTGCATTAGAGAAGAATGTGTATTCTGTTGTTTTGGGTTGGAATGTTCTGAATTTATCTGTAATGTCCCTCCAGTACAGTGTGTCACTTAAAGCCTTTATTTCCTTGTTGATCTTTTGCTTAGATGATCTGTCCATTTCAGTGAGGGGCATGTTAAAGTCCTCTACTATTATTGTATTATTGTCAATGTGTTTCTTTGATGTTGTTATTAATTGGTTTATATAGTTGGCTGCTCCCATGTCAGGGACATAGATATTTAAAACTGTTAGATCTTTCTTGCACAGACCTTTTAAGTAAGATATAGTGTCCTTCCTCATCTATTATTATAGTCTTTGGCTTAAAATCTAATTTATGTGATAAAAGGATTACCAGCCCAATTTTCTTTTCATGTCCATTAGCAAGGGATATTGTTTTCCACACCCTGCCTTTAAATCTAGAGGTGTCTTTGCATCTAAAATGAGTTTCTTGTAGACAGCATATCAATGGGTTTTGGCTTTTTTATCCATTCTGATAACTGTATCTTTTGATTGGGGCATTTAGCCCATTTACATTCAGTGTAACTATTGAAAGATGTGAATTTAGTTACATTGTATTGCCTGTAAGATGACTGTCACAGTATATTGTCTCTGTTCCTTTCTGGTTACTACTTTCAAGCTCTCTCTTTGCTTAGAGGACCCCTTTCAATATTTCCTGTAGGGCTGGTTTGGTGTTTGCAAATTCTTTTAATTTTTGTTTATCCTGGAAGATTTTTATCTCTCCTTCTATTTTCAATGACAGCCTAGCTCGATATAGTATTCTTGGCTGCATATTTTTTTTTTTTTTTTGCTTAGTGTTTCAAATATATCATGCCAGTCCATTTTGGCCTGCCAGGTCTCTGTGGATAAATCTCTTGCCAATCTAATATTTCTACCATTGTAGGTTACAAACCTCTTGTCCGGAGCTGCCTTCAGGATTTTCTCTTTGTCACTCAGACATGTAAGCTTTACTATTAGATGACTGGGTATGGACTTATTTTTATTGATTTCAAGGGTAAATCTCTGTACCTCCTGGATTTTGATACTTGTTCCCTTTGTCATATTAGGTAAATTCTCCACTATAGTTTCCTCCAGTATACCTTCTGCCCCTCTCTCTCTTTCTTCTTCTGGGATCCCAATTATTTTAATATTGTTTTGTCTTATGGTATCACCCTTCTCTTGAATTCTCCCCTAATGGTGTAGTTATTTGTCTTTCTCACTGAGCCTCTTAATTATCTGTCATTTGATCTTCTATACCATAATTCTTTCTTCTGCCTCATTTATCCTAGCAGTAAGAGCCTCTATTTTGCACATAATTAATAGCTTTTTGGATTTCAACTTGGTTAGATTTTATTTTTTTTCTCCTGAAAGTGATTTTATTTCTGTGGGAAGGGTTTTTCTAGTAACTCATGCTTTTTTGAAGCCCAGCTAGCACCTTGATATTCTTCATTTTGAACTCCAGTTCTGACATATTACCATTGTATTAGATCCCTAGCCATTGGTACAGCCTCTTGTTCTTTTTCTTGTGGTGTTTTCTGCATTGTTATTTTATCCAGATAAGAATATTTGAAGAAGAGAACAAAATATTAAAAGGGTGACAAAGAGCCCAGAAAAATATACACTAAACAAATCAGTAAAGACCCAAAACTGGGGGGAGAAGAAAAGGGAAAAAATAAAATTAAAACAATAAAAAATAAATATATACATATATATTAGACTGGTGAATAGAATAGAGAAACCTACTTGATTTTCTGATCTCTTAGAAGAAACTACCTCCTAAATTTAAAAGAAAGGGAAAAAAAATATATATATATATATATATGTAAACATATGAAGTGTTGATATGACTGTAAAGTGAGAATTTTAAAAAGATTCTAAAAATAAAATAAGTTGGTTGAAAAAAGAAAAAGAAAACAAAAGAAGAAAGAATGTGATCAAACTGGAGACTAGAACAAAACCATGTGCTAGATTTATGGTATATTTTGATCTATTAGAAGAAATTGTATCCCAAAATTTTAAAGGAAAAAAAAAAACCCTATATATATAAAAACAATAAGGTTAAATACAATGAGGGGATAAAATATGACTAAACAATGAAAATTTAAAAGATTTTTTAAAAAGGTATTGTTAAGATAAATCAGTTTAAAAAGGGAAAGTTAAAAAAATTTTGTTTTTAAATTTCACTTTGTAAGACTCAAGGATCATGGGCAAAATGCCATGAAAGCTATGTGTTGCTTTCCCCTAGCTCTGGATTTCACAGTTCTCGTTGATTGGTGAACTTGGTCTTGGATGGATGTTCTTGCTGATATTCTGGTGGAGGGGCCTGTTGCAGTGATTCTCAAATGTCTTTGCCCAAGGTGGAATTGCACTGCCCTTGCTGGGGACCAGGATAAGTAATCTGCTTGGGTTCACTCTCAGGAGCTTTTGTTCCCTGAATGCTTTCCATAGAGCATTGGAGGACAGGAGTGAAAATGGTGGCCTCTCCATCTCTGGCCTGGAGTAGCTGAGAGCTCAGGGTCCCACTCCTCAGTGTGCCCCCAGAGAAAAACAGTCAGTTCTTCCTGTCTCCCTGGTCTCCAGCCTCACCCTATGCTCACCCAGTCTGTGACCAAACATTTCTATCTCTGGTGCACAGCCCTGTTTGGAGTCTCTAAACTGAGCAGATTCCTGCAGTGCACTCCCATGCTGCTCCTCCCAGAGGGATAAGGAGGGATTCTCTCTGGATCTGTCACTTGCGGGGTCCCTGCACGAAGAGCATTGGCCCAACTGTGCCTTGGATCATGGCTTAAGGTAATCTCAATCTGAGAGCTCACTCCTCGACTCCATCTCTGTAGCTCTCTTCCCTGCTCCAATACCTGGGAGCTCTGCCACACCCAGACACCCCCGGTCTTTCTGTGACCCCATGGATCCTGAACCCACACAGTCCCTGTGAGGGTTCCACCCACTCACCTTTTGGAGAAATGTCCCTCAGTGGAGCAGACTTCTTAAAGTTCTGCTTTTGTGCTCTGCTGCTCCACTGCTGGCTAGGAGCTGGCCCTTCCCCCCACGGTCTATTTTCCCATTGCCTTGGATTCACTTCTCCACATGTCCTACCTTCCAGAAACTGGTCAATTTTCTGTTGCTAGAGTTGCTGCTCTTCTTCTTTTCTATCTCCTGTTGAGTTTGTCGGTGTTTGGAATGATGTGATAACTATTTAGCTGAACTTCTGCGATCTAATGCTGTTTCAGTCTGCTACTCCTCTGCCATCTTGCTCCCAGAAGCCTTGTTTTTCTTTCTTAACATTGCATTGGCTGTTTAGTATCTTTGATGGTTCCATAAAAAATTTTAGGAGTGTTTGCTGAAGTTCTTTATGTTTCGCTTTAATTCAATGAGCCAACTTAAAGCACATTATTAGTTTCAGATGTAGTGTTCTATAATTGATCAGGTGTGTATAATACCCAGTGCTCATTGCATCACGTGTATTCCTTAATGCCCATCACCCAGTTACCCCATCCCCCATCCACCTCCCCTCCAGCAACCTTCAGTTTGTTTCTATAATGAAGAGTCTCTCATGGTTTTTCTCCCTCTCTGATAACTTTCTATTCAGTTTTCCCTCTCTTGCTCTCTGATCCTCAGTGGTGTTTCTTCCACTTCACATATGAATGAACCCATGTGCCAATTGTCTTTCTCTGATAGACTTATTCCCTTCAGCATAATACCCTTATTTCCATCCATGTGGATGTGATGGTAAGAATTCACCCTCTCTGATGCTGAATGATATTCTATTGTAGTTATGAACCACATCTTCTTTACCCATTAATCTCTCCCTGTACATCTGGGCTCTTTCCATAATTTGGCTGGAGTGTATGTTGATGCAATGCACATTGGGGGGCTGGTGGCACTACATTGCACTCAATCTGTATGTTTGCTGCTCTGATTCCCATCCTCCCTGATCTTATTGAGTTCCCCCATTGAATACAATAGCTGTAAGTGTCTCCAGGGTGTGCTCCCAAGCCATCCGATGTGGCTGCAGGGCCATGAGCAATTCTGAACCCAAACAAGGTTTTGGCTGTGTAGTCTTACTTGCATGAAAATAGCAGTGCCTGGATCAGGCCTTGACTGTAAGAACTGAGCTGGCTTAGTGAGGACCTGACCCAGGATGCTAGCCCCTGTGGGGGGACTGTGAGTCCACAGTGAAGTCATGCAATGCAACAAGTGATTCTACATCAGGGTAGATGATGCAAGGTATAGTTTGGCAGCAGACATGACAAAAAAAATCAAAAGGACAGAATAATATGTAGTTAAATGTACTCTATACTATGGCAGTAACAGGAAAAGTGCACGATGGGGTTAGAAAGGGGAATGGAAGTTCCAGGAAGGAGGTTGGAGTAGTCAGGGTTAGGGGGTGTCTCATGGAGAAAGGGATCAGGAGACTTGTCATGAGTTACCACAGTGCAGCATAAGGATGTGTGCTCTGCCTGAACCATGACCCCCGGGGGCATTGGGGGCCTTCTAGCTCCAGAGGACCTACATTCAGCAAATTGGCATGAGCAGAGCCTCAATAGTATTTCTTCTTGGTTCCTGGGTATGGCTCTTTCTCTGCTTCTCGAGGCTCTTGATTCCCCTTTTGTTTTCCTCTGAGCTGCACTATTTTGTGTGGATACAGTGTTGATAGTTGACATGAATTCTTCCTGAAAAGAAGTAGAATAGAAGTCATTCTTGTTTCCTAAGTAGACCTGAATATATTCAATAGTCATAGCCTTTTCCAGGCCCTTGGGCCTTTATCTGCTGGCAAACTCTGAGATTTTTGAAAACATCTTCTATTTTTAACAGGTTGAAAGAACTGGTTCAGTTTTTTAAAAATTCAACAAAGTCACACTTTTCATAATCTATAAAATTATCTGAAAAGTGATTGAACAAGTCTTGACAGGATAAGGGAAGAATTGGCTTTGTAGTGGGGTTTTGGCCAATGTTTTCTCACTCTTGCCCCCGTGTGGCCACTCTACAAATAGCATGGGGCTCAATGTGGTCCAACTTAGTAGATTCAAGGGAGAATAAGACAGAAGATTGGTCCCTGAATTCCTTAACTCCTAAAAACCATCCTATAATTTATGAGCAATATTCTACTTCGAGTATATCTTAACTAGAGATTAGGGTTAGGGTCAGGGTCAAGCTGCACATGTGAATTATGGGCAGCTTTTTGTACGTCATTCTTACTGGCCCAAAGTGTTTTTTAAAAAATAAAATGGGAGATGATATAGTCACCCCAGCACTGAGCACATTACCTGTCCCAGGAGATAGGTGACTAAACATAATAATTGTTTCATCTTAGCCGAGGACCAGAAACTGGTCCTACAGGTAGTGGGCAGGTAGCATGTGTGGCCAGCTGCCCATCTCCCCCCGACACCCACACCCAGCTCAGCACATCCTCTACTATGCTCAAGGGCAGCAAACAGACAGACCAGGTGAGCTGTGATTCCCTCCTCTCAGGCATGGCTTGCTTCTGACAGGTAGAGAAGTGGGCCAGCTCACATACACATGACATGTTCTTTTGGTTCCTTGCTATCTGCCTCCTCTTTCTGTCACCCTAGTCCTAAACTTTTGGCTCCTCTGAGAACTTGGATTTGAAGCTTTCCATTGACCTTATGAAGTGCAGATCTTTGTTGCCTTTATTCCCTCTCCTTGGGTGGGAGATGAAGGTGGGAAAAGTCATCAGACTCTGAGAGCAACAAGAAGAAATATCAAGTGTGCTCTGCCTCTGGCACTTCAGTCTTGAAAGCAAAGGCTAACTATGTACTTCATGTTCTACACATTTGGCTCTAGGGACTCATAGATGCATGTGAAATGAGATTGTAGTAAAGAAATCTCATTACTGAACTTTTGCCTTGCAGAAGACAGTTTGGGGACATCACCCCTCACCATCCTTGTCATTTCCTATCTGGCTAATGCCAGGTCACATTGACACGTGTAGCCACACAAAGGCACAACTGTGACATCCTCCTGGAACACTCCTGGACTCCTACTCCCCAGTAGAGCCAACCCTGCACACCCCAGCCCTCCTGAACATTACCTGCAGTGACACAGCTGTGAGCATCCTCCTGGAGCATTCCCGGTCCCCCTGACCCCACGTCTGGCCAATCCTGCACATCCCCAGCCCTTCTGAGTGTCCTCTGCTGTGGCACTTGTCACAGCATTTGTCTCTTTGTCTGTCCTTTTCCCATATACCTCATTTTGTTTGTCCTTTTCCCCATGGATGGACATTTGATAGTTCTGGTTTTTACCTATTATGAACGCTGCTGCTATGAATATTCCTGTACATTTTTGTTTGTTTGTTTGAACCAGTGTTTTTAATTAAAGGGTATATATCTAGGAGAATAATCATTCAGTCATATGGTAATTCTAGTTTGATCTATTTGAGTAAACACCAAACTACTTTATATGTAGACTGCACCATTTTCCACAATCGAGGCTGACAGGTTTCAGTTTCTCAACATCCTTGTTATTTTTAGTTTTCTTGATCATAGTGATTCTACTTGTGTAAAAGGACATCTAACTGGTTTAAATCTTTATTTCCATAAAGACTAATGATGTTTAACGTCTATTCATGTGCCATTCACCATTTGTATGATTTCTCTGGAGGAGGGTCTATCCAAGTCCTTCATCCATTTTAAAAATGGGGTTGTCTTTTTTGTTGAGAAGTTGTAAAAGCTCTTTACATAATCTGGGCAACAGCCTCTTATTAGATAAAAAATGTACAAATATTTCCTTCCATTCTGGGGGCCATCTTTTCACTCTCTGGATAGTATCTTGTGATGTACAAAGATTTTTAATTTTATTTTTACATTTCTTTTTTAAGAGAGAGTGTAAGAATGGACAGGGGCAGAGGGAGGAAAAAAAGAGGTTCTTTTTTTTTTTAAGATTATGTGTTTGTTTGTTTGTTTGTTCGTTTGACAGACAGACAGAGAAAGAGGGAGAAGCAAGCTTCCCGCTGAGCAGGGAGCCAGATGCAGGGCTGGATGCCAAGACCCTGAGATCATGATTTCAGCCAAAATTAAGAGTTGGATGGTTAATCAACTTAGCCACCCAGGCGCCCAGGACAGATTTTTAACTTTGAGGACATTATTTTATCTATTTTTTTCTTTCCCTTCTTATGCTTTGGTGTCACATCTAAAAGCATTGCTAAATCCAAGCTTATGAAGACTGATCCCCATTTCTTTCTTCTAGACTTTATCATTTTACCTCTTACATTAAAAGCTTTAACTTATTTTGAGTTAATGTTTATATGTGGTGTGACGTAAGGGTCCAATTCCATTCCTCTGTACATGGATAGCTGATTGTCTAGCACCCTTTGTTGAAAAGACCATTCTGTCCCCACAGTGTAATGTTGTCCACTCTTGTCAAAATTCAGAGGACCATAGATGAAGGGGTTTATTTCTGGGATCTCAGTTAAATCCAAGTGATCTGTATGCATACTTAAAAATTTTTTTTAATTGTTTTAAATTTAAATTCAATTAATTAATGTATAATGTATTATTTGTTTCAGGGTGCATGCATACATTTACGACAGTGTCACAATGTTTTATTTACATTGCTTTGTATTAAGATTTAAACTTTGGAAGTATGACCTTTCAACCTTCATTCTCTTTTTCAAGATGGTTTTGGCTATCTTGTGGTCCCCTAAAATTCCATATGACTGTTACGATTAGCTTGTGCATGTCTTCCCAAAAGCCTTTGTGAAATTTCTTGGGAACACATTGAATTTCCACATTGCACTGGGTACTGTTGCCATCTTATCAATAGTATGTCTTTTTTTTTTTAAGATTTTATTTATTTATTTGACAGACAGAGATCACAAGTAGGCAGAGAGGCAGGCAGAGACAGACAGGGGGAAGCAAGCTCCCTGCTGAGCAGAGAGCCTGATGTGGGGCTCAATCACAGGACCCCGGGATCATGACCTGAGCCAAAGACAGAGGCTTTAACCCACTGAGTCAACCAGGCACCCCAATAGTATGTCTCTTCATCACGATGGGTGTCCTCAGATTTATTTAGGTTCCCCTTACTTTCTTTCAGCAATGTTTGGTATTTTGGTGTACAAGACTTACACCTTGATGACATCTATTCCCAAGTATTTTGTCAATGTTGTTGTTTCCTAAAATGGAATTGTTTTCTTAAATTCCTTTTTGGATGATTCGTTGCTAGTGTATACAAATAAGAGACATTTTTGTGTCTTGATATTTTGTCCTGTAACTTTGCAGCATTAGGGAACTGGCTGTAATCATTTTTTGTTGATTCTTTAGGAAGCTCTCTATATAAGATGATGGCATCTCTGGTCTCTGAATTGACCTAGTTCTACTGTTTCCTTTCACATGTGGATTCCTTATTTCTGGCCTTACTGTTCTGGGTAGAACTTTCAGTACAATACTGAGCAAGGACTGAAAGCCAGCATGATGGACTTGTTTGTGATTCAGAGTAGAGCTGTCAGTCCTCAAAGTTGAGCATGGTGTTTGATTAGGGTTAGGGTGTGGTTTGGGTTAGGGTTTATGGTTATGTCCTTACTGTCCTCTGCTGTACAGAGCCCATTCTTCTTCAGTAAGCAGAGTGATCTTTTCAGAACATAACCTTTGAGCCTCTCTGTGATCCACCTCCCAGCTGCC
The DNA here is from genome assembly GCF_009829155.1 of Mustela erminea. Lineage (NCBI taxonomy): Eukaryota > Metazoa > Chordata > Mammalia > Carnivora > Mustelidae > Mustela > Mustela erminea. The sequence goes on along the minus strand of NC_045615.1, from coordinate 6,497,390 downwards.
TGTCCTCTCCAGCCTCACCTCTACCCCTGTGTCCCTCCAACCCCATGGGCCTTCCAGCTGTGTGGTCCTCCCACAAGGGCCTCAGGCCTGACTCCAGGCCTTTACATTCTCTCTGCCCTCTGCCAGGAGAAGCCTTCTCTCCCCTGCTTCATATCTGGCTTGTTCTGCCATTGGCTAGACCTGGACTTGACCCCAGTGACCTGGCTGTGTCTGGTGGGTGGGTGTGGCCTTGTCCCCTATTTAAATGTAGTGCCCACTTTCCCTGTGTGAGCAATTTACTAACCTGTCAGGTAAGGGGCATGCACAGGGAAGTAGCCTTAGTGGGTGTGTGGAAAAAATCAGTCCCAGGGTGCCTGGTTGGCTCAGTCTTTAAGCATCTATCTTTAGCTCAGGTCATGATTCTGGGGTCCTAGGATCAAACCCCACCACGTCGGGCTCCCCTGCTCAGCAGGGAGCATGCTTCTCCCTCTCCCACTCCCCCTGCTTATGTTCCCTCTCTATCTGTCTCTCTCTCTCTGTCAAATAAATAAATAAAACCTTTTTAAAAAGTTTGTCTAGAGGGGCTCACCACCATTGCTGACAATGGGGGAGCTGCAGTCCCCACAGATATTCCCCTCAAAGAGAAAGGACTTACAACTTCTTGGGGCCAGAGAGATAAATATCTGGACCTGGAAGCTTATCACAGCTGGGGCCTAAGCAAGCCTCCTCTTCTTCCATCGGTCCTCTTTTCACTTCCCTGCCCATGGGCTGGACCTGATTCCTGACCTGGGAAAGCTCGAGTGTGACTGACTCCTAGGAATAGCAGTGTTTGATTGATGGTCCTTGTCAGCAAGAGGCCAAGTAGCCTTCAAGGGAGGACCCTATAGTGGGTGGAGACAGCTCTGTGGGGTCCAGTGACAGCCCACTCAAAGCAAAGTGGGGCAGGTGGCTGGCCCTGCTGATTCTATCCATCTGTAGGCCATAGAAAGGAGGGCTGTGCCCAAATGCCAGGTGCTCCACTCCTGGCAGGTGAGGACAGGAGCTACAGGGGGTCAGCCAGGGAAGGGCACCCGCAGGATTTGCTTGGGAGCTTGGCACAGGGGAGTGTTCCTGGCTCCAGCATGCTGACTGTGGGGTTTGTTTCCTGCCTCTGAACCCTCAGGCTCCCCTTTGTATGATGGGGTGCTGATGGCCCCCATCTCTGCGAGCAGAAGGTAGGGAGGTCCCATGAGCAGACTTGCTCAGGACAGGCTGGGAGAGTGGCTGTTACTTAAAGCAACCTAGGTCCTGTCCCCTTGAAGAAGATGCACATGTCCATGGCCACCAGCTCTGAGGTCCTGCCACCAACCTCTGATGGTGGCCCTCCTCCTGGCTTGTCCCTTGTCCCTGTAGATAGGTGGTCTTCCTGGAGCTGTTCCTGCAGAGGGCAGAGAATCCCATCATGTTGGGACTCAGGGTCACCTACTAGGTCTTCATCGGCAAGATTGCTTCCAGTGCCCCCACACCCCTGGGAGGTCTGGAGAGTGGTGCTCCTCGAAGTCCCCAGGGCCCCACACTGGCAGGATGTGTCTATGCAGCTCATGGTGATGGTCAGCTCCTTCTGTGACCAGAGCTTTATCTGTGAGGTGGATGACTGGTGTGTGCAGATGTGGACAGGAAGTTCTGTGATCATGTGGGCATGGAGATCCTTTCCCCCCCACTTTGGCACCCTGTACTTCATTTTCTACCAGGTGACCCATGAAGACTGTAGCTACCAATGTCAGTCACAGTCCCAGGCCCACATCCCCAGGGACCAGGGTGACATTTACTACATCGGGGCTTTTTGGGAGGTGGAATAGGTGGTGGAGTTCACTGACTGATCTTGGCCTGTCACCAGGTGATTGATTTGGACCTGGGCCAATGGGATCAAGGTTGTGTGGCATGACAAGAGCCACTTTAATAGGTACCCGCTGTACCACAAGACCACCAAGGTGTTATCCTTGGATGAACTGTGGGACCCAGGGCGGCTGGGCAGCCATCCCCAATCCCACTCCACCCCCATCATGAAGAAGCTGAGAATTGGGTCTCCTACTCCCCCGTCACCTTGGGCTCTCTCTCTCTTCTTTCTCTAGATTGCTTTGGGTATTTGGGGGTGTTTTGTGATTCCATATGAATTTTAGGACTGTCTTCTATTTCTTTGGACAATCCATTGGAGTTCAGATGGGAGTCCAGATGGGTCCTGGGATCAAGCCCCATATCGGGTTCTCTGCTCATCAGGAAGCCTGCTTCTCTCTCTCTCTCTCTCTCTCTCTCTCTGTCAAACAAACAAACACACAAATAAATACAAAATCTTAAAAAAAAAAAAACCTCTTTTCTTCTCCTCTGCCCTTGTCCATTCTCACACTCTCTCTCACTCACTCTTAAAAAAGAAATGTAAAAAAAAAAAAATTAAAAATCTTTGTACATCACAAGATACTATCCAGAGAGTGAAAAGATGGCCCCCAGAATGGAAGGAAATATTTGTACATTTTTTTATCTAATAAGAGGCTGTTGCCCAGAATATGTAAAGAGCTTTTACAACTTCTCAACAAAAAAGACAACCCCATTTTTAAAATGGATGAAGGACTTGGATAGACCCTCCTCCAGAGAAGTCATACAAATGGTGAATGGCACATGAATAGATATTAAACATCATTAGTCTTTATGGAAATAAAGATTTAAACCAGTTAGATGTCCTTTTACACAAGCACTATGATCAAGAAAACTAAAAATAACAAGGATGTTGAGAAATTGAAACCCGTCAGCCTCGGTTGTGGAAAATGGTGCAGTCTACATATAAAGTAGTTTGGTGTTTACTCAAATAGATCAAACTAGAATTACCATATGACTGAATGATTGTTCTCCTAGATATATACCCTGGAATACTATGCAGCCATCAAAAGAAATGAAATCTTGCCATTTGCGACAACATGGATGGAACTAGAGCGTATCATGCTTAGCAAAATAAGTCAAGCAGAGAAAGACAACTATCATATGATCTCCCTGATATGAGGAGGTGGTGATGCAACATGGGGGCTTAAGTGGGTAGAAGAAGAATCAATGAAACAAGATGGAATTGGGAGGGAGACAAACCATAACTGACTCTTAATCTCACAAAACAACCAGGGTTGCTGGGGGAGGGGGGTTGGGAGAAGGGGGTGGGATTATAGACATTGGGGAGGTTATGTGCTTTGGTGAGTGCTGTAAACCTGGTGATTCACAGACCTGTACCCCTGGGGATAAAAATATATGTTTATAAAAAATAAAAAATTTTAAAAAAACACACACTGGTTCAAACAAACAAAAATGTACAGGAATATTCATAGCAGCAGCATTCATAATAGGTAAAAACCAGAACTATCAAATGTCCATCCATGGGGAAAAGGACAAACAAAATGAGGTATATGGGAAAAGGACAGACAAAGAGACAAATAACAGATAACAGCCTGTGTGACAAGTGCCACAGCAGGGGACACTCAGGAGGACTGGGGGTGTGCAGGATTGGCCAGATGCGGGGTCAGGGGGACCGGGAATGCTCCAGGAGGATGCTCACAGCTGTGTCACTGCAGGTAATGTTCAGGAGGGCTGGGGTGTGCAGGGTTGGCTCTACTGGGGAGTAGGAGTCCAGGAGTGTTCCAGGAGGATGTCACAGTTGTGCTCTGTGTGGCTACATGTGTCAGTGTGACCTGGCATTAGCCAGATAGGAAATGACAAGGATGGTGAGGGGCGGTGTCCCCAAACTGTCTTCTGCAAGGCAAAAGTTCAGTAATGAGATTTCTTTACTACAATCTCATTTCACATGCATTTATGAGTCCCTAGAGCCAAATGTGTAGAACATGAAGTACATAGTTAGCCTTTGCTTTCAAGTCTGAAGTGCCAGAGGCAGAGCACACTTGATATTTCTTCTTGTTGCTCTCAGAGTGTGATGACTTTTCCCAACTTCATCTCCAACCCAAGGAGAGGGAATAAAGGCAACAAAGACCTGCACTTCATAAGGTCAATGGAAAGCTTCAAATCCAAGTTCTCAGAGGAGCCAAAAGTTTAGGACCAGGGTGACAGAAAGAGGAAGCAGATAGCAAGGAACCAAAAGAATATGTCATGTGTATATGAGCTGGCCCACTTCTCTACCTGTCAGAAGCAAGCCATGCCTGAGAGGAGAGAATCACACCTGCACCTGGTCTGTCTGTTTGCTGCCCTTGAGCGTAGTAGAGGATGTGCTGAGCTGGGTGTGGGTGTCGGGGGGAGATGGGCAGCTGGCCACAAATGCTACCTGCCCAGTACTCGTAGGACCAGTTTCTGGTCCTCGGCTAAGATGAAACAATTATTATGTTTAGTCACCTATCTCCTGGGACAGGTAATGTGCTCAGTGCTGGGGTGACTATATCATCCCCCATTTTATTTTTTAAAAAACACTTTGGGCCAGTAAGAATGACGTACAAAAAGCTGCCCATAATTCACGTGTGCAGCTTGACCCTGACCCTAACCCTAATCTCTAGTTAATATATACTCGAAGTAGAATATTGCTCATAAATTATAGGATGGTTTTTAGGAGTTAAGGAATTCAGGGACCAACCTTCTGTCTTATTCTCCCTTGAATCTGCTATGTTGGACCACATTCGGCCCCATGCTATCTGGAGCATGGCCACACGGGGGCAAGAGTGAGAAAACATTGGCCAAAACCCTACTACAAAGCCAATTCTTCCTTTATCCTGTCAAGGCTTGTTCAATCACTGTTTTCATATCATTTTATAGATGATGAAACGTGTGACTTGGTTGATTTTTTTAAAAACCAAACTAATTTTCAACCTGTTAAAAATACAAGATGTTTTCAAAAATCCTGGAGTTGGCCAGCAGATGAAGGCGCAGGAGCTTGGGAAAAGGTGATGACTATTTAATATATTCATGTTTATTTAGGAAACAAGGATGACTTCTGTTCCACTTCTTTTCAGAAAGAGTTCGTGTCAACTACCAGCACTGAATCCACACAAAATAGTGCTGCTCAGAGGAAAACAAAAGGGGCATCAAGAGCCTCGAGAAGCAGAGAAAGAGCCACACCCAGGAACCAAGAAGACATACCAGCAAGGCTCTGCTCAGGCCAACTTGCAGTCTGTAGATCCTCTGGAGCTAGAAGGCCCCCAATGTCCCTGAGGGTCATGGGTCAGGCAGAGCATACACCCTGATGCTGCACTGGGGTAACCTGTGACAAGTCTCCTGGTCCCTTCTTCTATGAGACACCCCATACACCCTGATTACTCCAGCCTGCTTCTTGCAACTCCCATTCCCCTTTCTGACCCCATCATACACTTTTTCCATCACTGCCATAGCATAGAGTACGTTTAACTACATACTATTCTGTCATTTAAATGTGGGGGGGTTTTTTATGTCTGCTGTAAAGCTATACCTTGCATCATCTACCCTGATGTAGAATAACTTGTTGTGTTGCATGACTTCACTGTGAACTCACAGTCCCCTCACAGTGTCATGGACTAGCTTCCTGGGCCAGGTCCTCCCTAAGCCGGCTCAGCTATTGCAGTGAAGGCCTGATCCATGCACTGCTATTTTTATGCAAGTAAGACTGCACAGCCAAAACCTTGTTTTGGATTCAGAAGTGCTCATGACCCCTCAGCCACATCAGATGGCATGGGGGTGCACCCTGAAGACACTTGCTAGTCCAGTGTTGCCCTGGGAAATTTCTGTGGAGCAGTCCTTGTGTTCAGTGGGGGAACTCAATAGAAATCAGGGAGGATGGGAGTCAGAACATCAAAGATACAGATTGAGTGCAAAGTAGTGGCACTAGCCCCCCAACACTCATTGCATCAATATGCACTCTAGTCAAACTATGGGAAGACCCCAGATGTCCATAGACAGATTAATGGGTAAAGAAGATGTGGTTCATAACTACAATGGAATATAATTCAGCATCAGAGAAGGCAAAGACTTACCATTGCATCCACAGGGATGCAACTGGAGGGTATTATGCTGAGGGGAATAAGTCCATCAGAGAAAGACAATCGGCACATGGTATCACTCACAAGTGAAATGGAAGAAACACCAAGAGGATCAGAGGGGAAGGGAGGGAAAACTGAATAGGAAGTTATCAGAGAGGGATAAAAAACACGAGAGACTCTTCATTATAGAAACAAACTGAAGGTTGCTGGAGGGGAGGTGGATGGGGGATGGGGTAACTGGGTGATGGGCATTAAGAAGCACAAGTGATGCAATGAGCACTGGGTATTATACACACCTGATCAATTATAGACCACTACATCTGAAATTAATTATGTGCTTTAGGTTGGCTCATTGAATTAAAGCTAAACAAAAAGAACTCCAGCAAACACTCCTAAAGTTTTGTATGGAAACACCAAAGATACTGAACAGTCAATGCAATGTTAAGAAAGAAAAACAAGGCTACTGGGAGCAAGATGGCAGAGGAGTAGCAGACTGAAACAGCATTAAATCCCAGAAGTTCAGCTAAATAGTTATCAAATCATTCCAAACACCGGCAAACTCAATAGGAGATAGAAAAGAAGAAGAGCAGCAACTCTAGCAACAGAAAATTGACCAGTTTCTGGAAGGTAGGACATGTGGAAAAGTTGAATCTACAGCAATGGGAAAGTAGACTGTTGGGGGAAAGGCCAGCTCCCAGGCAGCAGTGGAGCAGCAGAGCACAAAATCAGAACTTTAAGAAGTCTGCTCCACGGAGGGACATTGCTCCAGAAGGTGAGTGGGGTGGAGCCCTCACAGGGACAGTGTGGGTTCGGGACCCATGGGGTCACAGAAATACCGGGGGTGTCTGAGTGTGGCAGAGCTCCCAGATATTAGAGCAGGGAAGACAGCTACAGAGATGGAGTCAAGGAGTGAGCTCTCAGATTGAGGTTACCTTAAGCCATGATCCAAGGCACAGTTGGGCCAATGCTTTTTGTGCAGGGACCCCACAAGCGACAGATCCAGAGAGAACCCCTCCTTATCCCTCTGGGAGGAGCAGCATGGAAGTGCACAGCAGGAATCTGCTCGGTTTGGAGACACCAAACGGGGCTGTGTACCAGAGATAGAATTGTTTGGTCACAGACCGGGTGAGCACAGAGTGAGACTGGAGACCAGGGAGACAGGAATGACTGACTGTTTTTCTCTAGGGGCACACTGAGGAGTGGGGCCTTGAGCTCTCAACTACTCCAGGCCAGTGATGGAGAGGCCACCATTTTCACTCCTGTCCTCCAATGCTCTATGGAAAGCATTCAGGGAACAAAAGCTCCTGAGAGTGAACCCAAGCAGATTACTTAGCCTGGCCCCCAGCAAGGGCAGTGCAATTCTACCTTGGGCAAAGACATTTGAGAATCACTGCAACAGGCCCCTCCACCAGAATATCAGCAAGAACATCCATCCAAGACCACGTTCACCAATCAATGAGAACTGTGAAGTCCAGAGCTAGGGGAAAGCAACACATAGAATTCATGGCATTTTCCCCATGATCCTTGAGTCCTACAAAGTGAAATTTTTTAAAAAATTTTAACTTTCCCTTTTTAAACTATTTTATCTTAATAATACATTTTTTTAAATCTTTTAAATTTTTATTGTTTAGTCATATTTTATCCCTTCAGTGTATTTAACCTTATTGTTTGTATACATATAGGGTTTTTTTTTTCCTTTAAAATTTTGGGATGCAATTTCTCCTAATAGATCAAAATATACCCTAAATCTAGCACATGGACATTCTTTCCTCTTTTGTTTTCTATTTCTTTTTTCAATAAACTTATCAATTCCTTTTTTAGAATCTTTTTTTAATTCTCACTTTACAGTCATATCATCCCTTCATCATGTTTTCCCTTATTTTTGTATATATATAAGTTTTTCTTTCCTTAAAATTTTGGGAAGTAGTTTCTTCTAAGAGACCAAAATACACCCCAAATCAAGTGGGTGTCTCTATTCTATTCACCAGTATAATATATATGTATATATTTATTTTTTATTGCTTTATTTTTATTTTTCCTCCTTTCTTCTCCCCCTGGTTTTGGGTCTCTACTGATTTGGTTAGTGTATATTTTTCTGGGCTTTTTGCCACCCTTTTAGTGTTTTGTTCTCTTGTTCAAATATTCTTATCTGGATAAAATGACAAGGCAGAAAAGCTCATCACAAAAAAAAAAAAAACAAAAAAAAACCAAGAGGCTGTACCAGTGGCTAGGGACCTAATCAGTACAGACAATGGTAATATGTCAGAACTGGAGTTCAAAATGAAGATTATCAAGGTGCTAGCTGGGCTTCAAAAAAGCATGAGTTACTAGAAAAACCCTTCCCACAGAAATAAAATCACTTTCAGGAGAAAAAAAATAAAATCTAACCAAGTTGAAATCCAAAAAGCTATTAATTATGTGCAAAATAGAGGCTCTTACTGCTAGGATAAATGAGGCAGAAGAAAGAATTATGGTATAGAAGACCAAATGTCAGATAATTAAGAGGCTCAGTGAGAGAGACAAATAACTACACCACGAGGGGAGAATTCAAGAGAGGAGCGATACCATAAGACAAAGCAATATTAGAATAATTGGATCTCAGAAAAAGGAGGTGGGGGAGAAGATATTTTGGAGCAAATTATAGTAGAGAATATCCCTAATATGGCAAAGGGAACAAGTATCAAAATCTAGGAGGTGCAGAGGTTCACCATCAAAATCAATAAAAATAAGTCCATACCCAGTCATCTAATAGTAAAACTTACATGTCTTAGTGACAAAGAGAAAATCCTGAAAGCAGCTCAGCGCAAGAGGTTTGTAACCTACAATGGTAGAAATATTAGATTGGCAACAGACTTATCCACAGAGACCTGGCAGGCCAGAATGGACTGGCATGATATATTCAAAACACTAAGAAAAAAAATGCAGCCAAGAATACTATATCTAGCTAGGCTGTCATTGAAAATAGAAGGAGAGATAAAAAGCTTCCAGGACAAACAAAAATTAAAAGAATTTGCAAACACCAAACCAGCTTTACAGGAAATATTGAAAGGGGTCATCTAAGCAAAGAGAGAAAGCCTGAAAGTAGTAACCAGAAAGGAACAGAGACAATATACAGTGACAGTCATCTTACAGGCAATGGTACTAAATTCACATCTTTCAATAGTTACCCTGAATGTAAATGGGCTAAATGCCCCCAATCAAAAGACACAGGGCATCAGAATGGATAGAAAAGCCAAAACCCATCGATATGCTGTCTACAAGAAACTCATTTTAGATGCAAAGACACCTCCAGATTTAAAGGGAGGGGGTGAAAAACAATTTTCCATGCTAATGGACACCAAAAGAAAGTTGGGGTGGCAATCCTTTTGTCACATAAATTAGATTTTAAGCCAAAGACCATAATAAGAGGTAAGGAAGGACAATATATCTTACTTAAGAGATCTGTCCAACAAGAAGATCTAACAATTTTAATTATCTATCCCCCTAACATGCGAGCAGCCAACTATATAAACCAATTAATAACAACATCAAAGAAACACATTGACAATAATACAATAATAGTAGAGGACTTTAACACACCCCTCCTGGAAATGGACAGATTATCTAAGCAAAAGATCAACAAGGAAATAAAGACTTTAAGTGACACAATGGACCAGAGGGACATCACAGATAAATTCAGAACATTCTATCCCAAAACAACAGAATACACATTCTTCTCTAATACACATGGAACATTCTCCAGAAAAGATCACATCCTGGGTCAAAAATCAGGTCACAACCAGTACCAAAATATTGGGATCATTTCCTGCATATTTTCAGACCACAATGCTCTAAAGCTACAACTCAACCAGAAGAGGAAAGCTGGAAAGAACTCAAATACATGGAGGCTAAAGAGCATCCTATGCAAATGAATAGGTCAACCAGGAAATTAAGGAAGAATTGAAAAGATTCATGAAAACAAATGAAAATAAAAACACAACTGTTCAAAATCTTTGGGACACAGCAAAGGTGGTCCTGAGAGGAAAGTATACAGTGATACAAGAAATAAGAAAGGTTTCAAGTACATAACCTAACCCTACATCTAAAGGAGCTGGATAAATAACAACAAAGAAAGCCTAAACCCAGCAGGAGAAGAGAATCATAAAGATCAGAGCAGAAATCAATGAAAAAGAAATGAAAAGAATAGTAGAACAGATTAAGGAAACTAGGAGCTTGTTCTTTGAAAGAATTAATAATATTGATAAAATCCTGTCCAGACTTATCAAAAAGAAAAGAGAAAGGATCCAAATTAATAAAATCATGAATGAAAGAAGAGAGATCACAATGAACATCAAAAAAATACAAGCAATTATAAGAACATTATGAGCAGCTATGTGCCAGCAAATTTGGCAATCTGGAAGAAATGGATGCATTTCTAGAAACATAAAAACTACCACAACTGAACCAGGAAGAAATCAAAAACCTGAACAGACCCATAACCACTAAGGAGATTGAAGCAGTCATCAAAAATCTCCCAACAAACAAGAGCCCAGGGCCAGATGCCTTCCGATGGGAATCCTACCAAACATTTAAAGAAGAATTAATACCTATTCTCCTGAAACTGTTCCAAAAAATAGAAATGGAAAAAAAAAAAAACTTCCAAACTCATTTTATGAGGCCAGCATTACCTTCATCCCAAAACCAGACAAAGGCCCCACCAAAAAGGACAATTAGAGACAAATATCCTTGATGAACACGGATGTGAAAATTCTCACGAAAATACTATCCAACAGGATCCAACAGTGCATTAAAAGGATTATTCACCACGACCAAGTGGGATTATTTCCTGGGCTGCAAGGTTGGTTCAACATCCGCAAATCAATCAGTGTGATACAATACATTAATAAAAGAAAGAATGAGAACCATATGATACTCTCAATCAATGCTGAAAAAAGCACTTGACAATGCACAGCATGCTTTCATGATCAAATCTCTTCAAAGTGTAGGGATAGAGGGTACATACCTCAATATCATCAAAGCCATCTAAGAAAAACCCGCAACAGATATCATTCTCAATGGGGAAAAACGGAGAGCTTTTTACCTAAGGTCAGGAACATGGCAGGGATGTCCACCATCACCACTACTATTCAACATAGTACTAGGAGTCTTAGCCTTTGCAATCAGACAACAAAAAGAAATAAAAGGATCCAAATCAGCAAAGAAGTCAAACTCTCACTCTATGCAGATGATAGGATACTTTATGTGGAAAATGCAAAAGACTGCACTCCAAAACTACTAGAACTCATACAGGAATTCAGTAAAGTGTCAGGATATAAAATCAGTGCACAGAAATAAATTTCATTTCTATACACCAACAGCAAGACAGACGGAAGAGAAATTAAAGAGTTGATCCCATTTACAGTTGCTCCCCAAACCAGAAGATACCTAGGAATAAACCCAACCAAAGAGGTAGAGAATTTGTACTCAGAAAACCACAAGGTACTCATGAAAGAAACTGAGGAAGACACAAGTGGAAAACATTCCATGCTGATGGATTGGAAGAACAAATATTGTGAAAATGTCTATGCTACCTAAGGCAATCTATACATTTAATGCAATTCCTATGAAAATACCATCCATTTTTTTCAAAGAAATGGAACAAATAATCCTAAAATGTATATGGCACCGGAGAAGACCCCAAATAGCCAGAGGAATGTTGCAAATGAAAGCCAAAGTTGGTGACATCACAATTCCAGACTTCAAAGCTTTATTACAAAGCTGTAATTATCAAGACAGTATGGAACAGAATAGAAAGCCCACAAATAGACCCTCAACTCTATGGTCAGCTAATGTTTGACAAAGCAGGAAAGAATGTCCAATGGAAAAAAGACAGTCTCTTCGACAAACGGTGTTGGGAAAATTAGACAACCATATGCAGAAGAATGAAGCTGGACCATTTTCTAACACCACACACACAAATAGACTCAAAATGGATAAATAACTCAATGTGAGCCAGGAACCCATCAAAATCCTTGAGGAGAACACAGGCAGCAACCTCTTCGACCTCAGCCGCAACAACCTCTTCCTAGAAACATCACCAAAGGCAAGGGAAACAAGGGCAAAAATGAACTATTGGGACTTCATCAAGATCAAAAGCTTTTGCACAGCAAAGGTAATAGTCAACAAAACCAAAAGACAGCTGACAGAATGGGAGAAGATATTCACAAATGACATAACAGATAAAGGGCTAGTATCCAAAATCTACAAAGAACTTACCAAACTCAACACCCAAATAACAAAGAATCCAATGAAGAAATGGGCAGAAGACATGAACACACATTTCTGCAAAGCAAACATTCAGATGGCTAACAGACACATGAAAAGGTGCTCCACATCAACTGGCATCAGAGAAATCCAAATCAAAACCACAATGAGATATCACCTCACACCAGTCAGAATGGCTAAAATAAACAAGTCAGGAAACAACAGATGTTGGCGGGGATCTGGAGGAAAGGGAACCCTCCTACACTGTTGGTGGGAATGCAAGCTGGTATAGCCACACTGGAAAATATGGAGGTTCCTCAAAAAGCTGAAAATAGAGCGACCCTGCAACCCAGCAATTACACAACTGGGTGTTTACCCTAAAGATACAAATGTAGTGATCCAAAGGGACACGTGCACCCAGATATTTATAGCAGCAATGTCCACAATAGCCAAACTATGGAAAGAACCTAGATGTCCATCAACAGATGAATGGAGAATGAAGAGGTGGTATATATATACAATGGAATACCAGGTAGCCCTCAAAAGAAATGAAGTCTTGCCATTTGCAATTATATGGATTGAACTAGAGGGTGTTATGCTGAGGGAAATAAGTCAATCAGAGAGACAATTATCATATGATCTTTCTGATATAAGGAATTTGAGAGGCAGAGTTGGGGGTAGGGGGTAAGGAAGGAAAAATGAAACAACATGGGATTGGGAAGGAGACAAACTATAAAAGACTCTTAATCTTACAAAACAAACTGAGGGTTGCTGGAGGGTGGGGTGTAGGCATAGTGTGGTTGGGTTATGGACATTGGGGAGGGTATGTGCTATTATGAGTACTGTGAAATGTGTAAGCCTGATTATTCACAACTTGTACCCCTGTGGCAAATAATACATTATATGTTACTAAAATAATTTTAAAAATAAAATACAAATAAAAAAGAATGCTGGAGTAATGATTCTCATATCAGATCAATTAGGTTTTTAAACTAAAGACTGTAGTCAGAAATAAAGAAGAACACTACATCATTCTTAAAGGTCTTTCCACCAAGATCTGACAATTGTAAATATTTATACCCCCAATATGGGAGCAGCCAACTACATAAGACAACTGTTAATCAAAATAGTCATATTGATATGAATACATTAATTGTAGGGAGTCTTAACATGCCACTCTTAGTAATCGGTCATCCAAACAGAAAATCAATAAACAAGAGCATTGAATGACACATTGGATGAGATATACCTCATAGATATATACAGAGCATTCCACCCTAAAACAACAGAATACTCATTCTTCTGGAGCACACGTGGAACTTTCTCCAGAATAGACCATATACTGGGTCACAAAGCAGGACTCAACTGATACCAAAAGATTATTCCCTGCATTTTCTCAGACCACAATGCTTTGAAATGAGAAGTCAATCACAAGAAAAAGTTTGGGAGGAATTAAAACACTTGGAAGCTAAACATTACCCTCCTTAAGAATGTTTGGATCAACCAGGAAATCAAAGAAGAACTTAAGCAATTCATGGAAACCAATGAGAATAAAGACACTTTGGTCCAAAACCTATGGGATACTGCAAAGGTAGTCCTAAGGGGGAAATACATAGCCATCCAAGCCTCCCTCAAAAAAATTGGAAAATCCAGCATACATCAGCTCTCCCTACACCTTAAAGAAAAGGAAAATCAACAACAAAGTAAGCCAACTGCACACACAAGAAGAGAAATAATCAAGATTAGAGCAGAAATCAATGAGATAGAAACTAGAGATACAGTAGAACAAATCAATGAAACTAGAAGCTGGTTCTGATTAAAAATAGAGCTACCCTATGACCCTGCAATTGCACTACTGGGTATTCACCCCAAAGATACTGATGTAGTGAAAAGAAGGGCCATCTGTACCCCAATGTTCATAGAAACCATGGCCATGGTCGCCAAACGGGGGAAAGAACCAAGATGCCCTTCAACAGACGAATGGATAATGAAGATGTGGTCCATATATGCTATGGAGTATTATGCCTCCATCAGAAAGGATGGACACCCTACTTTTGTATCAACATGAATAGAACTGGAAGAGATTATGCTGAGTGAAATGGGTCAAGCAGAGAGAGTCAATTATCATATGGTTTCACTTATTTGTGGAGCATAAGAAATAATATGGGGGACATGGGGAGACGGAGAGGAAAATGGAGTTGGGGGAAATTGGAGGGGGAGAAGAACCACAAGAGACTATGGACACTGAAAAACAACCAGAAGGTTTTGAAGGGGCGGGGGGTGGGAGGTTGGGGGAACCAGGTGGTGGGTATTGGGGAGGGCACCTATTGCATGGAGCACTGGGTGTGTTGCATAAACAATGAAGTCAGTACACAAAAGAAATTTTTAAAAAATAAAAATTTTTTTTAAAAAGTCAATAAGATCGATAAGCCATTGGCCAAACTAATCCCAAAGAAAAGAGAGAGGACACAAATTAATAAAGTTAGGAATGAAAAAGGAGATCGTGACTAACACCAAGGAAATAGAAACAATCATCAGAAATTATTGTCAACAGTTATAAGCCAATAAGTTAAGCAGCCTAGATGAAATGAATGCATTCCTGGAAACTTCAGAACTGAATCAGGAAGAAATTGACAACATGAATAGACCAATATCTAGCAATGAGATTGAAGCAATGATCAAAAACCTCCCAAAAAACAAGAGCCCAGGACCTGACAGATTCCCTAGGGAATTCTACCAAATATTCAAAGAAGAAATAATACCTATTCTCCTGAAGCTGTTTCAAAAAATAAAAACAGAAGGAAAACCCCCGAACTCTTTCTATGAAGCCAGCATTAGCCTGATCCCCAAACTAGGCAAAGACCCCACTAAGAAGGAGAATTTCAGACCAATATCCCTGATGAATATGGATGCCAAGATTCTCAACAAGATCCTAGCTAATAGGATCCTACAGTACATTAAAATATTATCCACCATGACCAGGTGGGATTTATCCATGGAATGCAAGGGTGGTCGAACATTAGCAAATCAATCAATGTGATAGAACAAATCAGTAAGAGCAAAGAGAAGAATCACTTGGTTCTCTCAATTGATGCAGAAAAAGTATTTGACAAGATACAGCATCCACTCCTGATTAAGATGCCTCAAAGTATAGGGATAGAAAGTACATTCCTCAACTTCATAGAATCTATCTATGAAGAAACCACAGTGAATATAATTCTTAATGGGAAAGAGCTGACATTCTTCCCTTTGAGATCAGGAACACGACAAGGACGTCCACTCTCACCACTGTCATTCAATGTAGTACTAGAAGTCCTAGCAACAGCAATCAGACAACAAAAAGTAATAAAATGTACTCAATTGACAAAGAAGTCAAATTCTCTCTCTTCACAGGTGACATGATACTTTCTATGGAAAGTACTGCACCCCAAACTAATAGAACTCATAAAGCAATTCAGTAATGTGGCAGGATACAAAGTCAATGTACAGAAATTAGTTGTTTCTTATACACTAACAACAAAAATATAGAAAGGGAAATTAGAGAATCAATTCCATTTACTATAGCACCAAGAACCATAAGATACCTGGGAATAAACCTAACCAAAGAGGTAAAGGATCTGTACTCATGGAACTACAGAACAGTCATAAAAGAAACTGAAGATGACACAAAAAGATAGAAAAGCATTCAATGCTCATGGATTGGAAGAATAAACATTGTTAAAATGTCTATACTTCCTAGAGCGATCTATACTTTTAATGCCATCCCAATCAAAATTCCACTGGCATTTTTCATAGAGCTTGAATAAACAATCCTAAAACTTGTATGGAACCAGAAAAGACCCCACACAGCCAGGGAAATGTTGAAAAAGAAAACCAAAGCCAGGGCATCAAGATGCCTGACTTCAAGCTGTATCACAAAGCTGTAACAGCATGGTTTTCACACAAAAACAGACACACAGATCAATGGAACAGAATAGAGACCCTACAAATGGACCCTCAACTCGATGGTCAACTCATCTTTGACAAAACAGAAATGAATATCCAATGGAAAAAAGACAGTCTCTCCAATTAATGGTGCTGGGAAAATTGAAGAGCCACATGCAGAAGATTGAAACTCAACCATTCTGTTACATCAAACATAAATGTAAATTCAAAATGGATGAAAGACCTCAATGTGAGACGGGAATCCATCAACATCCTCAAGGAAAACACAGGCAGTCACCTCTTCGACATCAGCCACAGAAACTTCTTCCGAGACACATCACCAAAGGCAAGGAAAACAAAAGCAAAAATGAACTATGGGGACTTCATCAAGATAAAACCCTTCTGCACATCAAAGGAAACAGTCAACAAAACAAAGTGGCAACCCATGGAATTGGAGAAGATATTCGGAAATGACATGTCATATAAAGGGCTGGTATCCAAGATCTATAAAGAATTTCTCAAACCCAACACCCATAAAACAAATAATTTAATCTAGAAATAGGCAGAAGACACGAACAGACGTTTCTCAAAGACATGCAAACAGCTAACAGACACATGGCAAAATGTTCAACATCACTTGCCATCGGGGAATTACAAATAAAAATCACGATGAGATACCACCTTACACCAGTTAAAATGGCCCAAATTAACAAGTCAGGAAATGACAGATGTTGCAAGGATGCGGAGAAAGGGGAACCCTCCTACACTGTTAGTGGGAAGGCAAGCAAGTGCAGTCACTCTGAAAAACAGTATGGAGGTTCCTGAAGATGTTAAAAATTGAACTACCCTACCACCCAGAAATTTCACTATTATTTGCCCAAAAGATACAGACAGAGTGAAAGGAAGGGGCACCTGCACTCCAATGTTCATTGCAACAATGGCCACAATAGCCAAACCGTGGAAGAAGCTGAGATGACCTTCAACATGTGAATGGATAAGGAAGATAGTTTCATAAATACAACAGAATGTTCCTCCACCATTCAGAAAAGATGAATACCTACCATTTGCATTGACATGGATGGAACTGGAGGGGATTATGCTGAATGAAATAAGTCAGGCAGAGAAGGACAATTACCATATGGTTTCACTCATATGTGGAGTGTAAGGAATAGTGTGGAGGACCAGGGGGGAAGGGAGGAAAACTAAATGGGAAGATAACAGAGAGGGAGACAAACCATGAGAGACTCAGGACTCTGGCAACCACATTTGGCGACCCTGTCCATTGCTGCTATAAACCTTGGAGTATAGATAGCCCTTCTTTTCACTACATCAGTATCTTTGGGGTAAATACCCAGTAGTGCAATTGCAGGATCATAGGGAGGCTCTATTTTTAATTTCTTAAGGAATCTCCACACTGTTTTCCAAGGTGGCTGCACCAACTTGCATTCCCACCAACAGTGTAAGAGGGTTCCCCTTTCTCCATATCCTCTCCAACACACGTTGTTTACTGTCATTAATTTTGGCCATTCTAACTGGTATAAGGTGGTATCCCAATGTGGTTTTGATTTGAATCTCCGGGATAGCTAATGATGATGATTCCATTTTTATGAAGATTTTATTAATTTATTTTATTAATTTATTTTAGAGAGAGAGTGTGGCATGAGAGTGGGGGAGAGGCAGGAGGGAGAAGAATCGTGAGCACACGCTGCACTGAACACAGACCCTACATGGGCCTCGATTCCACCCATGAGATCACATCCTGAACCAAAATCAAGAGTCAGTGTCTTAACCCACTGAGCCACCATCCATCTCCTTGGGCATTAGTATTGGTGCATTCCCTGCTCTGTCCTTCACCACTGTGTTGAACACTCCTGTAAATACATCTATGAAAAATCATGCCAGAGTTTCCTGGCGTGGGTCTGAGTACGAGCACTGCTTGGTGCTGGGTGCACCTGCAGTCTGGGGTGGGTGCTGCTCACTGTTCTCCCAGACAAGGGTGCCCATCACCCTACTCCCCAGGGGACCCCCATGTCCTCAGTCACCTGAGGGCCGCCCGGCCCAGGAATCCACCTTCTCTAGCAGAGGACAGATGGGACTTCTTTCTCTGGCCAGGACTATGAACCCTGAACTTGGGAAAGGAAAGCATTCCTGGGACCTCTGGCCCAGCCAGGCAGCCATGACCACTGTGTATGTGACAGAGCCAGAGTGGCTGGGCCATGGAGGGAATGAGTGCCTTAAAGCAGCCTTGCCTGGGACATGTGGGAGCAACAGCCCCTGCTTCTTCAGGAGCAGTGATGTGTGCAGAAGGAGAAGGCTGGGGTGGAGCCTTCGAGGTCACACCACAGTCCCTCTCTTGGTCCTGAAATCAGCAGGAAGGGAGCTCTGAGGACAGAGACTCCAGGAGGGTCCAGGGAAAGGGGACCCATTGGAGGGCACTGAAGCTGCTACCCCACCAGCCGCAGGCCTCTTGCACAGGATCACCTCCAGTGCTTCCTTAGCACATTGTCTGTGTTCATGTGTGAACAGTGATTGACCCACTCAGTGATGGTGCACTTCCAGAGGTGGACTAGAACACTTCCAGGGCCTGCTCATGGGTCAGAGGCCCCCCACCAAGAGAAGCAGTAGATGTCCCTGAGGGGCAGAGGGTCTGTCCAGGGTCACAGCCCTGTGCACAAGCAGGGACCCGGTCTGAACTCAGCTCTGCTTCCTCACGGCGGGGACACCATCTGCATCCAGGCTCCATAGGGGCTGTGGGTGGACTGTGTGGGTTGACTATATGGACAGGGCATGGGTAGAGGGTGAACATAGAGCATCTGGGGGAGGGATAGAGCATAGAGCACTTGGGGGCTCTGGTGTGAGGAGGAAGTCTGGTAAGCAGACCTCAGGCAGTGGTGACCTCACTTCCCTGACAACAGAGCCCTACAGAACTTGGAATCCAGGTAACCTGGCACCCACATTCCAGAGACAGACCCATGCCCAGCTCATTTCGTTGCAGAGCCTTGAAGAAACAACATGTTCTCATGTTGCATCCCAAAGTCTGGAGGCTGGAAGCAGAGGAAAGCCTGCCCTGCCGACACTTTCCTTTGCTGGGGGTGTCATGTCAGGGCTCCCGGACACCTCTGGCCATTTGGCTGGAAGGACCAAAAGGTGACCCAGGGAGGCCCAGAGGCAGCCACCCAGCCCCAGATGCTCTGATCGACCTGTGCAACCCCAGGTCCCCTCCCTGTGTGTGTGTGTGTGTGTAATTGTGTGTGTGGAAAGAGGCCTCATGTAGGGTAGGGAGGCCATGAGCAGGAGCAGGCTGATGAGGGGTCAGATGCCTGGTGGGGGGTTCATGTTCACACCCTAGGTCCAGGCTGGTTAGGTGGAATGTGGTGTGCGGCACTGCGCCCTTCTGCCCAGGGTTTATCCCGAGAGCCCTGCAGGGATGGGTCACTGTCCTGGGTGCAGGGCTGTGCATGCACAGATCTGTGTCTGATCTGGGACCAGCAGGGGGACTGGGCAGGAGGATGGTGGGGAAGGCCGGGCAGGGCTGTGATGCGTCAGGACAGCTCCCAGTCCCTGTCTTTGCAGAAGGACACAGATAATGAGAGGAGGCTTGTGGACACACACTCCTCCCGACACAGGAGTCCCCAGTCCTGGGAAGACCTCCAACAAACACCCAGGCCACTGTGCCTGAATGTACTACACTGGACTGTGGTCCTGGACCTGGAGCCCATGGAGGCCGAGCTGAGGGTGAGAAGGTTGGGACTAGATGCCTGTGGGTGTGTAGGGATGGGTCAGTGCTGAGCCCCACAGGGAGGAGTCACCAGAGGCTATTGTGGGGCCAGGATCAATGGATCAATGGCTGGGCTCAGAGCATCCAGGGGGCAGACTGCAGTTGGGGAGACTTCCCAGTGAGGGTTCCCTCCTGGCTGCAGCTTCTCTGGGAGGCCCTAAGCAGTGCTCTGTCTCTGAAAAGGCACAGGGAGAGGCAGGCACGAGGGTGAGCTTTTCTCCTCTCACAGCTGCTCCAGCTGAGGAGCTAGAGCCAGCTGCAACTTCTCAGTGGCGTCTGACCTGGGAAGTCAGCCGTCCAGCTGCCTGAGGTAGGATCAAACCACGGGCCAGTGCACTAACCACAAATGGAAGAGGGAGAACCAGTTCTTCATTTCCTAGTTACTTCTTTATCATTTACCAGCCCCAGTCCAAACCCCTGTGTGTCTCAATTCTTCACACATTGATTCCTTCTTTGTCTAAAAGGCAGAAGATCTATCTGTTCCAGTTGCCTCTGCTGGTCTCCATGTTCATGTGAGGCTCCCACCAAAAAAAATCAATACACTTGGCTAGCATTTCTCCTGTTCATCTGTCTTTGTCAATTTCCTGACCCAGCCAGGGACCTTAAGAGGAGTTGAAGGAAACTTTCCTCTCTTCAGCTCTGGGTGGGGGGTGATCCAGGGGGAGTCCAGAAAATGCATCCTGTCTTTCTGACCTTGGTTAAAACTGCCCTCTGCTGGGTGGCAGCACAGGGCTGTGTACAGCTGAGGGAGTCTGGGAGACACAGGTGGAACCTGTAGGAATCTACCTGACCCCCAGCGAGGAGACTTGGCCCCACTGACAAGTCCAGGGTGTCATGATAAATATTGTCATGGAAGCATCCTGAAATCAGACCTTCCCCACATCAGGCTTCATTATGGCTGCTCACTGTAGTTGCTACTGTTGGCTTAGTGACTTTTCTGAACTAACTTGGTCAAGTCTGTGTTCTTTGCTGTGTGTGGCCACTGAATCCCATGCTGTAAACTTAGTGGTCAGCCAGTGGCTGGGCAGACAGGTCACCCATGTTTCTGAGCTATGGCTACAGATTGAAGGTCCCAACAACCTCCTCTTTCAGGTTCAAATAGTCTGCTCGAGTGGCTCATGGAACTCAGAGAAACACGTTACTTACCAGATGACCAGTTCATCAAAAGGACAGAAGTCAAAACCAGGCTACTGGAAGCGATGAAGAGGGCAAGGTGTATAGCAAAGGCTCAGAGCTCCTCTGCTCTCAGAGTGAAAAAGGCCTTTACCCCATCTGCACTCTGACCTTCATCTGTACTTCCTAACTGATGATGTCTTTCCTTCAGGCTCATTTGTTAACTCAAGTGAGAGACTGGGTAGACACCAAAATGACCTCTCAAGCAATAAACACTGCCTGACACCAGCAAGGCCCCATGTGATGGGCCCAAAGACAATGACTGACCAGAACTTTACTGACCCCCTGCAGCTCCCCACTGATCTTTGTCCTAGATTTTCCTCATGTAAAAGCCCAGGAGTGTTTTCAGCACCTTGATACCATGCTAGTCTTCTGTGTTAGAGTGTCGGCTACACTGAAATAAATTCCCTTCCTGTGTCACCACCACTCATCTCTGTGCCTTTGGATCCTGGACACTGAATACTGTAATGTAGCGAGTCAAATACCGGTTCTTCTCCTCCCCAGGGTTCATTGCTGCTTCTCCTCTCACCGCAGTTCTGCTGTTGGCTTAGTGACATTTCTGAACTGATTTTGTCAAGTCTGTATCTCTTGCGTGTGGCCACAGAAGTGTCTGGTCTTTGAATGTAGTGGTCAGTGATGATTGGGCAAAATTTCCTTAAACATCTGGAAACTGCCCTCCTTCTGAGGAGAAAAAGAAAACAAAACTTCCAGTCTTTACAGATGTGGTGGAGCGGTGTGACTGTATGGGTGTCGGGATATACCTTCAGCACCAGCCAGGCCTATTAGCACTCTGCCTTGACCTTCACTTCCTACTTGCCAAATCAGACAATCACCACAGGGCAGAGCCTAGGGCCTTCTCAGGTCGGTGCTGAGCAGGCTCCCAGCCCATACATGCAGTGTCCCAGGGGCTTGGGAATAGGTCAGAGCTTCCAGGCCTTTCTCCCCCAGAACTCCTCACCATTCAGCCTTTCTTCTAGTGATTCTGCTTGGTTTCTATTTCCCCCAACTCTTATCCATTGCCTTAAGCAGCAGAGACTCACATATGCCTTTAAATGGTTTAAATCGAATGTCCTCCAGTAGACACCTCACTACTGGGAGAGTTGGTGAAAGCAACAAGTCACAGAGGCATCCAAGGTTCTGGACATGGTGTTTCCCTCTCCTGAGATGGGAACATCTGTGAGAGGAGCAGGTGGCCAGCTGGTGTGGGGGGTGCAGGCACCTGACTTGGACAGGACAGATGGGGTAGGTAAGGCCCGAGATCCCCCAGGCATGTTCCTGGCATCTGGACTGAACTGGTCTTCAAAGCTGCAGACTGATTGGGGTCAACTTCAGGCTGAGGAGGAAGGTGAGGGGAGCAAAGGAGACTGAGGAGGCTCAGCTTAGACAGGAAAGAGCTGAAACATTCCTCTAGGGAAAAGTGTGTCAGGTCCAGGGTCATGGGGACAGAGCTTGAGGCCATTGTGCTACATGAAATAAGCCAGTCCCTAAAGGACTGATACTGGAGGACCCTATTTGTGAGGGACAGAGAGCACTCCAACTCATAGAATTGCAAAGAGCTGCCGGGCACTGGGGCAGGGGATTGTTGAATGGGGGATTCAGGTCTTATGGGTAGAGGTTCAGTTTGGGATAATGAAGAAGTGGTGGTGATGGATGGAGGTAGCAGGTACAGAATGGTGAATGTACTTATTTCCACTGAACTGTACTCTGAATCATGCTTATCAGTTGTATGTCAATTACATCACAGTAGGAAAGAAGTGAGTCAGGAGGACAGGGTGAGTCAGGAGAACAGAGCCAACGCAGGAGGGCAGGGATCCTGTGTCTTAGTTCTCATTCTCCTGCTCTGACCCTTGTTGGTGACTGAGCTCACAGTAGGCACTCAGTGAATGCTTGCTAAGATGCAGTGCAGGCAGGTGAGGGCACTAGTGCAGACCCACCAGTGGGCACTGAGGAATCTCAACAGGATGTGCATCCAGACTGAGTGAGTGCCCACATTTCACAAATGCCAGCACAGAAATAACCATTTAAAACAAAGGCAGGTGAGCATAAGCTGTATTACAAAGCAGTGCCCATCAAGACAGTATGGTACTGGCACAAAAACAGGCACATAGACCCATGTGGCAGAATAGAGAATGCAGAAATGGACCCTCAACTTTATGGCCAATGAATTTTCAACAAAGCAGGAAAGAATGTCTAATGGAAAAAAGACAGTCTCTTCAATAAATGGTGCTAGGAACATGGGACAGCCACATGAAGAAGAATGAAACTGGACCATTTCCTTATATGATACACAAAAATAGATTCCAAATGGATGAAAGACCTCAAGGTGAGACAGGAATTCACCCAAATCCTTGTGGAGAACAGAGGCAGCACCTCTTTGACCTCAGACACAGCAACTTCTTGCTAGACACGTCTCCAAAGGAAACAAAAGTAAAAATAAACTGTTGGGATTTCATCAAGATAGAAAGCTTTTGCATAGCAAAGGAAATAGTCAACAAAATGAAAAGACAGCAAACAGAATGAGAGAAGATACTTTCAAATGACATATCAGATAAAGGGCTAGTATCCAAAATCTAGAAGGAAATTAGGTAACTCAATGCCCACAGAACAATAAACTAATCAAGAAATAGGCCAAAAACATGAACAGACATTTCTCCAAAGAAGACATCCAGATGGCCAACTGACACATAAAGTAGTGCTCACCATTCCTCGACATTAGGGAAATACAAATCAAAATCATAATGAGATACCACCTTATACCAGTTAAAATGGCTGAAATTAACAAGACAGGAAACAACAAGTGTTGGCAACGATGTGGAGAAAAGGGAACCTTCCTAAACTGTTGGTGGGAATGAAAGCGGGTACAGTCACTCTGGAAAACAGTGTGGAGGTTCCTCAAGAACTGAGGAGCTGCCCTACAACCCAGTAATTGCACTCCTGGGTATTTACCCCAATGATATGATGTAGTGAAAAGAAGGGCAACCTGCACCCCCATGTTCATAGCAGCAATGTCCATAATAGCCAAATTGTGGAAAGAGCCTAGATGTCCTTCAACAGATGAATGGATAAAGAAGATGTGGTCCATATATACAATGGAGTATTACTCAGCCATCAGAAAGGATGAATACCGACCATTTGCATCGACATGGATGGATCTGGAGGGGATTATGCTGATTGAAATAAGTCAAGTATAGATAGACAATTATCATATGGTTTCACTCATACATGGAATGTAAGGAATAGAGTGCAGGACCACAGGGGAAGGGAAGGAAAACTGAACAGGATGAAATCAGAGAGGGAGACAAACCATGAGAGACTCTGGACTGCAAGAAGAAAACTAAGGGTGACAGATGGGAGGGGCGTGGCAGGATGGGGTAGCTAGGTGACAGATATTAAGGAGGGGACATGTTGTGATGATCACTTGGTGTTATAGGCAACTAATGAATCACTGAACACTGTGTTAAAATCTACTGATATATTATATGTTGGCTAATGAATTTAAATTTTAAAAATTAAATTAAATTTAAAAATAAAAAATAAATCCAAGGCAGAAACAGTACATAACTCAGAGGGCTCCGTGTTCCTGGCGGCTGAGCTAGGGGCCATGGCCATGGTCTCCAGTGGTCAGAGGACTGGAGGTCTGAGAGGTGGCGCAGTGCACCCCATACCCTGAAGCCCCATGGCCATGGCAAGGTGCATGGACTGGGAGGGAAGACCCAACCAGAGGTCATCCTGGCTCCAGGCTGCTGCAGGAGCACTCTCAGCCCCACCAGGTTGTGTTTTCCTAGAACGAGGAAGAAAACTTTTCCCTCAATTGTTCTTTTTAAAGATGGCTGCTCAGCACTGACACGGGAAAAACATCCGACATAAAGCTGAAGCCGTCACAGCTCCAAATGACCCAGAAGTTATCAAAATTAGTGACCCCAAAGAGAGGACCCTGTGTCCCCAGGCAGTCCTCCTGTTTGTGGGTGCAGCTGGGGGCCCTAGACATGCCCGTGGGCAGTGCTGGGCTCCACGGTCTCCCTCAAGGGGACAGAAGTAGGAAACTGGTCTGACAGCTCTGCTCAGGATAGCACCCCCGATGGAGACAGGAACAGCCCCTCATGATTCCTGGATGTCCTGGTGATTCCTGGGCATGGTGAGAATCTCAGCTTCTTCATGAAGGGTGTGGGAAGGGCAGCCGAGGTGCCGTGGGTCCCACAGGTCCTCCAGGGATAGCACCTTGCTGGGCTTGTGGACCAGCAGGTACCTGTTCAAGTGGCTCTCATCACACCACTCAACCTCGATCCCATTGGCCAGGTCAACCCCCATTGGCTGATGACAGGCCAAGGTCAATTGGTGAACCTCCACTACCAATCTCCCCAAAAAAGGCCCCCATGTAGTAAACATCACCCTGGCCCCTAGGGATGAGACACAGTCCCACAGCCTGGGACTGTGGCCGGTGCTGGTAGCTGAAGTCTTCACAGGCCACCCAGTAGAAACTGAGGTGCAGGGTGCCAAAGAGGGGGGACAGGATCTCCATGCCCACATGGTTGCAGAACTTCATTTCCACATCCGCACACACCAGGTTGTCCACCTCATGGAGGAAGTGCTGCTCACAGAAGAGGCTGATCATCACCATGCACTGCAGGGACATATCCTACCAGTGCAGGGTGCTGGGGACCTCGAGGACCACCACCCTCCAGCCTTCCTGGGTGGCACACGGACCTAGCAGCAAGCTTGTGGATAAAGACCTAGTAGGTGACCCTGTGTCCCACTATGATGGGCTTCTCTGCCCTCTGCAGGAATAACTGAAGGAAGACAACCTATCTACAGGGACCAGGGGCAAGCCAGGAGGAGGGTTACTGTCAGAGGCTCACAGCAGGACCCCGGAATTGGGGGTCATGGACGTGTGCACCTTCTTTTTTTTTTTTTTTTTAAGATTTTATTTATTTGACAGAGAGAGAGATCACAAGTAGGTAGAGAGGAAGTCAGAGTAGGAGGAGGGGGGGAAGCAGGCCCTCTGCTGAGCAGAGAGCCAATTGCAGGGCTCAATCCCAGGACCCTGGGATCATGACCTAAACCAAAGGCAGAAGGTTAACCCACTGAGCCACCCAAGTGCCCCACATGTTCACCTTCTTCAAGGGGACAGGCCCTAAGTTGCTTTAAGCAATAGCCACTCTCCCAGCCTATCCAGAGAAAGTCTGCTCATGAGACCTCCCTATCTTCTGTTCCCAGAGATGGGGGCCATTAGCACCCCATCATACAAAGGGGAGCCTGAGGCTTCAGAGGCAAGAAACAAACCCCACAGTCAGCATGCTGGAGCCAGGAACATGCCCCCTGTGCTGAGCTCTGAGGCAAACCCTGTGGGTACCCTCCCCTGGCCAACCCCCTGGAGTTCCTGTGCCCTCCAGCCAGGAGTGGAGCACATTTGGGCACAGCCCTCCTTTCTATAGCCTACAGATGGATAGAATCAGCAGAGCTGGCCACCTGCCCCACTTTGCTTTGAGTAGGCTGTCGCTGGCCCCCAGAGAGTGATCTCTAGCCTCTATAGGATCCTCCCTTGAAGGCTACTCGGCCTCTTGCTGACAAGGTCCATCAATCAATCACTGCTATTCCTAGAAGTCGTTCACCCTCAGACTCCCCCAGATCAGGAATCAGGTCCAGCCCACCGGCAGGGAATTGAAAGAGGACAGATGGAAGAAGAGGGGGCTTGCTTGGGTTCCAGTTGTTAATTCAACAGAGTAAGCTTCCAGGTCCAGGTCTCCATCTCCCTGGCCCCAAGAAGTTTTAAATCTTGTCTCTTTGAGGGGAATATCTGTGGAGACTGCAGCTCCTCCATTGTCAGCAATGGTGGTGAGCCCCTCTAGACAAATTTTTTAAGGTTTTATTCATTTATTTGACAGACAAATAGAGAGGGAACATAAGCAGGGGGAGTGGAAGAGGGAGAAGCATGCTCCCCGCTGAGCAGGGAGCCTGACACCCTGGGGTTCGATCCCAGGACCCTGGGATCATGACCTGAGCCAAAGGCATATACTCAAGACCGAGCCATCCAGGCACCCTGAGACTGATTTTTTTTTTTTTTCACACAAGCACTAAGGCTACTTCCCTGTGCATGCCCCATACCTGGCAGGTTAGTAATTCACTCACCCAGGGAAAGTAGGCACTACATTTAAATAGGGGACAAGGCCTCACACACCCACCAGCCACAGGTCAGGTCACCAGGGTAAGTCCAGGTCCTGCCAATGAGAGATCAAACCAGACATGAAGTGGGGAGAGAGGAGTGCTCCTGGCAGAGGGCAGAGAGAATGTAAAGGCTTGGAGTCAGGCCCGAGGCACATGTGGGATGACCATATACCTGGGAGGCCCATGGAGTTGGGGGATAGGGTGGGAGATATGAGGCTGGAGAGGACGGGCAGCTGGGGAGTGGATCACAGAGAGGCTCAAAGTTTATGTTCTGAAAAGATCACTCTGAAGAATGGGCTCTGTATAGCAAAGGACTGGTAGACCCTCACCCTAACTCATAGCCCTACCCTAACCCTAATCAAACACCATGCTCAATTTGAGGACTGACAGCTCTACTCTGAATCACAAACAAGTCCATCATGCTGGCTTTCAGTCCTTGCTCAGTATTGTACTGAAAGTTCTACCCAAAACAGTGAGGCAAGAAATAAGGAATCCACATGTGAAACAGAACAGTAGAACTAGGTCAATTCAGAGACCAGAGATGGCATCATCTTATATAGAGAACTTCCTAAAGAATCAACAGAAATGATTACAACCAGTTCCCTAATTCTGAAAAGTTACAGGACAAAATATCAAGGCACAAAAATGTCTCTTATTTGTATACACTAGCAATGAATCATCCAAAAAAGAATTTAAGAAAACAATTTCATTTTAGGGAACATCAACATTGACAAAACACTTGGGAGTAGATGTAATCAAGGTGTATGTCTTGTACACTGAAAGTTACAAAACATGGCTGAAAGAAAGTAAGGGAAACCTAAATAAATCTGAGGACACTCCATGGTGATGAAAAGACGTACTATTGGTAAGATGGCAACAGTACCCAGTGCAATGTGGAAATTCAATGTGTTCCCAAGAAATTTCACAAAGGCCTTTGGGAAGAATTGCACAAGCTAAACATAACAGTCATATGGAATTTTAAGAGACCACAAGATAGCCCAAACCATCTTGAAAAAGAAAATGAAAAGTGAAAGGTCAAAAAGTTCAAATCTTAATGTAAAGCAACAGCAAATAAAACATTGTGATATTGTCACAAAGGTATGCATATACAGTGAAACAAATAATACATGCTATGTTAATTGATTGAATTTAAATTTTAAAAATTTTGTTAAATAAATAAAATTAAAATTTTTTATTTTATTTATTTATTTGAACAGACAGAGACCACAAGTAGGCAGAGAGAGAGGAGGAAGCAGGCTCCCCACTGAGCAGATAGCCCAGTGTGGGGCTTGATCCCAGGACCCTGAGATCATGACCCAAGCTAAAGGCAGAGGCTTTAACCCACTAAGCCACCCAGGCACCCCTAAAATTTAAAAATTTTAAAGTATGCATATAGATCAGTGGGATTTAACTGAGAGCCCAGAAATAAACCTCTTTATCTATGGTCCTCTGAATTTTGACAAGAGTGGACAACATTACAGTGGGGGGACAGAATGGTCTTTTCAACAAAGGGTGCTAGACAATTGTCTATACATATACAGAGGAATGGAACTGGACCCTTACCTCACATCATATATAAATATTAAGTCAAAATAAGTTAAAGGCTTACATGTAAGAGGTAAAATGATAAACTCTAGAAGAAACAAATGGGGATCAGTCTTCATAAGCTTGGATTTAGCAATGCTTTTAGATGTGACACCAAAGCATAAGAAGGGAAAGAAAAAAATAGATAAAATAATATCCTCAAAGTTGAAAATCTGTCCTGGGTGCCTGGGTGGCTAATTTGGTTAACTGTCCAACTCTCAATTTTGGCTCAGAATATGATCTCGGGGTCATGAGATTGAGGCCCACACCAGGCTCCACACTGACTGTGGGGCCTGCTTAAGATTCTCTTTCCTTCTCCCTGTTTATTCTCAAACTCTCTCTCACTTAAAAATGAAATGTAAAAAAAAAATTAACAATCTTTGTACATCACAAGATACTATCCAGAAAGTGAAAAGACAGCCCCCAGAATGGAAGGAAATATTTGCACATTATTTATCTAATAAGAGTCTGTTGCCCAGAATATGTAAAGAGCTTTTACAACTTCTCAACAAAAAGACAACCCCATTTTTAAAATGGACGAAGGACTTGGATAGACCGTCTTCCAGAGAAATCATACAAATGGTGAATGGCACATGAATAGATGTTAAACATCATTGGTCTTTGGAAAGGAAGATCTAAATAGTTAGATGTCCTTTTACACAAGTAGGATCACTATGATCAAGAAAACTAAAAATAACAAAAGAATGTTGAGAAACTGAAACTCTTAAGCTTCTGTTGTGGAAAATGATACAGTCTACATATAAAATAGTTTGGCATTTACTCAAATAGATCAAAATAGAACTATCATATGGTTGAACAATTGTACTCCTAGATATATACCCCCCAAATTGAAAACACTGTTTCAAACAAACAAAGAAAAATGTACAGGAATATTCATAGCAGCCGCATTCATAATAGGCAAAAACCAGAAACTGTGCAAATGTCCATCCATGGGGAAAAGGACAAACAAAATGAGGTAGACCCATAAATGACAATCTTGTTCTGCCCTATGAAGGGATGATGTAAAATGATTCATTTGTGGGGTAAAAATATAATAGTTCTTGAAAATATTAAACATGGAATTCCACTGCAGCCTATATGCCCCCTAAAATTGAAAGTAGAAATACCTTTATTCAGAGCAGCATTTCTCACAACAGCCAAAAGGTGGAAGCAACGCAAGTGTTGACTGACAGATGAATGGATAAACAAAGTGTGGTTATATACAATGGAACATGATTCAAGCTTAGAAACGAAGGGAGTTCGACACAGGCTACAACACGGATTGAACCCAGAAGTCATTATGCAGAGCGAAATCAGCCAGTCATGGAAGGACAGATACTGTATGATTCCACTTGGATGAGGTGTCTGGGACACAAAGCTGGATGTGGCAACAGGAGCCAAGGGGAAAGGGTAATGGGGAACTGGTGTTTCACTCATACAGTCTCCCTCAGAGAGAATGAAAAAGTTCTGTAGAATGATGTACAACCATGGGATGTTCTTATGTTCTTATATTTAGTCACCCTGAAAAAGTGAATGAAGGACTGATGCATATCACTACGTGGATGGACAGTGAAAACAGCCCCAGTGACATTAGCCATATAGAAACATCACTCGATTGGAGCCCTCTGTGCTCCTTAAATCAATAAACATTACCCAAAGAAGGGAAAGTCCTGGAAGAAGTTCCAGAAGATGAAAACTGGAAGACATTTTAGTGGTGACAGCTGAAGTGGGCCTGTGGTCTGGGTTCAAATGTGGGAACCGTCATGATTTCCTCACTTGGGATTACATGGTGGTTCCACGGGCCAGTGTCCCTGTTTGGGGTAAAAATGCATGGAAGTAGCCCATGTGAAGTGGCAAATGTGGTAAAGAAATGACAGCTGGGGCGCCTGGGTGGCTCAGTGGGTTAAGCCGCTGCCTTCGGCTCAGGTCATGATCTCAGGGTCCTGGGATCGAGTCCCACATCGGGCTCTCTGCTCAGCAGGGAGCCTGCTTCCCTCTCTCTCTCTCTCTCTGCCTGCCTCTCTGTCTACTTGTGATTTCTCTCTGTCAAATAAATAAATAAAATCTTTAAAAAAAAAAAAAAAGAAATGACAGCTGGGGAGTGTGAGGATAAAGCATATTTGTGCTGCTGTGACAAATTGGTGCAGATTTGAAATCTCTGCAGAGTAAATGACTCTTCCAGACATCCACATCGACACATCACAGAGGCAAAGAGGACATCAGACTTCGGGATGGAGGCCAAGCCCTGCCAGATCCAGTTCACCCACCATGGAGAGACCACTAACCATTGGAGGAGGCCACGTTTTAGCAAGAGACTCATGGGAGGATTAAATCAGGGGCCCCAGTGTCCCGGGTGCAGTAGAAGCAGTGGGATTTGGAATTTCAATTCCCCACAATGCTCCACGACAACCTGGCTAGAACTGTGAAAAAGCATGAAGGGGAAACCTCGTAAAGTGGACTGGGGACACCAGAAGGGGAGGCTGGAAGGGGGCCCCTGGCACTCAGTGCCCGTTACAGACCCCACATTACAATCCCCCACAGGGGAGACTCATCCATTCCAGGCCCCACAGGGGAAGCCGGAGAGTTCATCTCCTACAAGAGATCCACCATTCCCACAGCTCGGCCAGTGAGAATACTTCATCACCCTGAACCCCTTTCTCCAGGGGACTTTCCTTCCAAGCACCCCTCCCAACTTCTTCCTCCTTCTCCATGAAATGATGTTCCTCTCCTTTGTTTCTTACACTTGCCTGCGATGTGACCAAAGCTTGCTCATCCGAGATTGCCAGTCTCTGCTCTTCCCAAATAAACCCATTTTGCTGGTCAAGTAACTGGCAGTTTGAGTTTAAAGTGAACAGAACTAATAAATTAAAGATACTTGCAAGGAACAAAATCAATATACACAAATCACTTGCATTTCTACATGCTCTGAAGGGACCATCATAAAGAGACTACTGAGAACAATCTTATTTACTACTGCATCCAAAAGAACAAGGTACCTAGGAGTCCCCTGAACCAAGGGAGTGACAGACCTGTCTTCTGACAGCCATGAGACACTGATGACAGACATGGAGGGAGACCCACAGAGATGGGAAGACATTCTGTGCTCAGGGAAGAACCTATACTGTGAAAATACCTGCTATACTCAAAGCCATCGACAGAGTCCCCACTATCGCTCCCAAACTTCCAGACTCCAGACCAAGCCTGAGATGGGTGTGGACATGAGAAGGACCCTGCAGGGCCAAGGCCAGGGGAGCACAAGCACCAAGGCAAGCATCCACTCCCTGACGGCAGACTGTTTGAGGAGCCCCAGGGACCAAATCCTCATGCATGCGCACAAACACAGATGCGGGACCCAGGGTGCACATCAGAGCCCAGAAAGGGGAGACTCCACATCTCCGCACACAGCACTGCTGGAGGCCATGTCCCCACACACAAAACCACAGAAGCCTGTGTCAACACAGCACACCCTTCCTTGTGAGGTCCCGAGATCACGCACCCCATCGCCAGTTCCCACTCAGATGGCTTCTCCTTGCCTTCACCTCCAGTGGCTGGTCCTGAAGAGGCCGGACTTTGTCAGTGTGAACGCAGCCCTAGGTCCCCCAGAGTGGGTTCTGTCAGTGTAGATGTGGAATCACATCCTCCACAGCTTGTCCCGTCAGGGTTGAGAGTGACTCCACATCCTCCAGATGTCTCCACAACAGGTCATGAGGAGGCCAGACTCCTGTCCCAGCTGTGGCTGTGCAAGCCAGGCTCAGGGCAGGAGCTAGGGTCCTGCACCCTCTGCAGGTGGGGGAGGCAGTGCAGGACTAAGGGAGCTCACCCTTCAATGGAAGCACCTGTTCCCTCCTGGGGTCCAGCTGAAGCCATTTCATTCTGGAAATTCAAGCTGCATGGAGCCCAATATCCCCCAACTTCCCTCCAAATAGTTAAGGAACAATGAATTGGAAACAATATGGAATGACAACAGTCTCTGACCCATACAGTGACTTGGAACATGTCCCTGGCCTTGATGCAGACCCACACTCTGACCTTAACTTGATCTCAAGCCTGGCCCTGACTACAATCCAGGACCCTAACTCTAGCCCCCAACCCAAACAATGTTCACAAGAATCAAAAGGTAGAAACTGCAAATATCCATCAATGGTGAATGGATAAACAAACTGTGTGAAGGGTTTGAATTTGGGTTTAGGTTCAGATTTCAGTTAGAGTTCCAGATCAGGCTTTGGGTTTAGGGTCAGAGTGAGGATTTACAGTCAGTGAAAGGGAACAGTTAGAGTTTAGGGCTTTAGGTTTATGGTTCAGGGCTTCTGAGATTAAGTTCAAGGTCAAATTTGGGGTTTGGGTTCAGGTTGGGATTTGAGTTCAGGATTCATGACCCAGAGTTCTGGTTTAGGGCTTGAGTTCATGGTTCATGGCTTGGATCCAGGGCTCATGTTCAGATTCCAGACTCCAGTTTCGATTTCAGGTTTGGGATTCAGGGTTCCAGTTTGGGCTTTAAGGTCAGTTTAGGTTTCAGAGTTAAAGTTAGGGGTTAAGATTAGGTTTAGGGATGGCACATTGTCTTCAGTTGTCATCATGGACACAAAATTTCTATCTGAAGTTTCTAAATCTGAAATATCATTCATCTGGGTATCAGGAGATGGTTTGGAATTTAGGATCCCAGTAACTCCTAATGACAGCATTCTGGTCCTAGAGTATCCCAGTCACCCAGAAGCAACTTTTTCTTGGCCCAAACATACCCTTGGCATAGAAGGGTGATCTGGTGCCAAAGCTGGGATGATTTCACAAGGGCAAAAGTGTGAAATGAAATATCGGGGAAATGTTCATGGAAAATGAAACAGGAGACAAATAATTAGTCAACTCCTGATTCCTCCACAATAACAAAGACCAAGTTTCCAATAGAATCTGATAATCTTCCCTAGGAAAGCCTATGGTACTCATTACCAGTACCAAAGGAGGGCCCCTCCCTTGGTTCAAACTAAGAATCACAGCAGGATACTTCCTACTTCATGTCAAAAATAAAATTTTACTCTTTGGCTGCTTCAGTGTACAATTTGAGGAAGCACTGGCAACATTTTCCTTTCTCAAAATCTCATCACACATGGGTAAGATGCAGGCAATGTTGTAGGGCACTGCTATTGAAATACCAAGTGCAAGGAGCGCTATTAGACCAATAAAAAGATATTGAATATGAAACTCAGAGAAAGCACCCTTTATGGACACTTAATGAGGATCCCTAACAATAAGATCTACCATCTCATCCTATGGGATTCACCCATAAAAATCATCAACCATAATAGCCTGCTGACCACTGTAACCACCTCACCATTGACCTCTAGGCTTGTAATACACACTCCAGCCACTAGAGACACACTTCTCAGGAGCAGAATGGGTTTTGCCCACTCCTGATGGACCAACTGTTACAGAGAAGCCCAAAAATCCCATTCCTTGGAAATCCCAGCCATTAGGACAAAGTCACAGAAACCACACCCAGAATTCAGTAAAGGGCAGAAATCTTATGAAGCGGATGCTGCAGATCACCACCACTCCCACGAAATAACTCTACAGTGAACTCCAGATCTGTCCCCTTCCCAGGATTACACAGACACCGCCTTCTTCCAATACTCCATCCTCAGAACAAAACCGTGAACTGTCCTCATCAGTACTGTGTGCAGATTCACAGTGAGCCCTGCAAAAGCCAGATACCTCCTTGAGAGCACTCAGCCTCTCACACCTATCCTAGCAGAGGGGAGGGCGCTGCTCTCCCCGACTTCTGTACCAACTAGAGAATGCTTGGAACAAGTCTCGCCATACTCCATGCAAAAGGCATATTCTTCCTCTGCAAAATGACGGACAGTAAACACCATGGATTCCCCGCACCTTCTCGAACCTAGGTAAATTGGAGATACAGCTTGGCCAGAGCTATTATCCCCAACCCCTTACACACACATACCCTTCCCGTGTACACTCCAGACCAGTTCCCATCCACCCTGCTCATTCTCAGCCATGGTCTCTACAGAATAGTAATCGATTCAATAATCGAGGTGCTGGGACTGAGGTGCTAGGTGCTAAGCCAGCACCTTGGACCAACTTATTATCAGAAATTAATGTTCATTTTATTAACAGATGCATCCCAGAAGATCTTGCCACCACTGCCATTAGAAAAGTCATTACAACAGAGATCATAACAACCTGTGCCAATCTTCACGGTTCCATCCCTGTCTCCAGGGATTGGCTCGTCCATGCTCATGTGACCTGGTCCCAGCCAATGAGGTGAGAGGAATCTCAGGTCTCAACCTGCCAGCCAAGCATGGGGTGGACCACCCAGGCCAGGGGCTTTTCCATCACAACTGCAAAAGTGGCCCAGGCAAGGCCTGTGCCAGTGTCACAGAGGACCCAGGAAGCCAGGTGCTCCATAACATTACTAAGGGCTGAATCAGACTCGTCCTAAAGTCCACAAATGCTAGATCCTCTCTTAACTCAGGAAAACCCTAAATGTGTTCATAGGCTTGTTCTGAACAAGATGACTATCTGTATGGTATATAACCCACAAGTTATACCCACCAGGCAATGGGAACATACTCAATAACTACATGGAATTCAACCACAGACAAACATCTTGTCAGAAGCTCAAGGTCTCCAGAGATATGTGGGGGGGATTCCTGAGACCTTAATTGTTGCCAATCTCACTATTATTTTTTTTTTTCTTTTAAGTGGAAGGACCAGGGTCAGGCAGGATAGATCCCAGTGTACTCCCACTCTGCCACTGGAAAAGGACAGCCCTCTCCCCCATCCTCCATCATGTTGCAGATCTTGGGTGTGGGAAACTACCACCCATGGAACAAATGGGATCTCCCCCTATATTCTGTCAGTCAAGTGTGGTGGTAATATTAGTTATGGATGGTCTGTGGCTGCTTTCAAGCCACACTTCAAGAGTGGAGTCATTGTCAGAGACACCACATGGACTGCAACACCTAACAGAAAATCTTTACAGAAGACTTCACAGAAAAATCTGTGCCGATCTTTGTTCTCCAAGATCTTAGGATCATGTCACTTCTTTGAGTAGAACGTAGCACCTTCTGGGTAAAATCTAATTTCTTCACCCCAGAGGCAAGGACTGCCATCCTTTTAGCCAGAACTCCATCTCCATCCTCCTCTATTTACACCTTGAATGGCACATCTACAGGTCTGCAGCCCAGTGGGAATTCACGGTAGTTTACATGGTAGTGATGCTCAGAAACGGAGGTGTAAGTGTGAACTTGTGAGTGTGAGCGTGTGTTTCCTCTTTGTTAGCCACAGTGTGCAAGGAGAATACAACGCAGTAGCATGCTGTCTGTCTCACAGGAACAGCCATGCAGTGGCCATAATGATCTCAGAAAGAATCCACCTTCACAGAGCAAACTTCATCTGGGAGGACTCCCACATCCCCTGTCCTGGACACTATGTTCCACCAAGTCTGGGGGCACGTAGAGGGACAGAGACTCTCCCTACCCATCAGGGTTTTAAAGGACACATCCTGTTCTAAGACATTGATCCCAAAACAATTCATCCACCTGTCATCCAGCCAGGCATCTATGAGAAAGATCTACTCTAAGCAGAAAAGACAGACCGAGAGATAACAAATGACAGCCTTGTGTGACAAGTGCCATGACAGGGGACACTCAGGAGGACTGGGGGGTGTGCAGGGTTGGCCAGACAGAGTGGTAGGGGTCCGGGAGTGCTCCAGGAGGATGTCACGGTTGTGCCCTTGTGTGGCTACACGTGTCAGTGTGACTGGGCACTAGCCAGACTGGAAATGACAGGGACGGTGAGGGGCAATGTCCCTAAACTGTATTCTGCAAGGCAAAAATTCAGTAATGAGATTTCTTTTACTACAGTTTCATTTCACATGCATCTATGAGTCCCTAAAACTGATTGTGTAGAACACGAAATACGTAGTTGACCATTGCTTTCAAGTCTGAGGTGTCAGGAGCAGAGCACACTTGACATTTCTTTTTGTTGCTTTCAGAGTATGATAACTTTTCCCACATTCATCTCTGACCCAAGGACAGGGAACAAAGGAAACACAGGTCTACACTTTGAAATGTTAACGGAAGGGTTCTGCAAACCCAAGTTCTCACAGGAGCAAAAGGTTCAGGACCAGGGTGACAAAAAGAGGAGGCAGATAGCAAGGAACCAAAAGAACATGTCATGTGTATGTGAGCTGGCCCACTTCTCTACCTGTCAGAAGCAAGACATGCCTGAAGAGAGTCACACTTGCACTGGATCATCTGTTTGCTGACCTTGAGCATAGCAGAGGATGTGCTGAGCTGGGTGGCGTGTTGGGGGAAGATGAGCAGCTGGCCACAGATACTACTTGCCCAGTACCTGTAGGACCAGCTCCTGGTCCTCAGCTAAGATGAAACAATAATTACGTTTAGTTACTTATCTCCTGGGAAAGGTAATGTGCGCTGTGCTGTGGTGACTATATCCTCTCCCATTTTATTTCATTTTTTTAAATCACTTTGGGCAGGTAAGATTGACATACAATAAGCTGCCCATAGTTACTGTATGCAACTTAACCCTGACCTAACCCTACTATCTAGTTAAGATATACTCTATGTAGAATACCACTCACAAATTAGAGGATGCTTTTTAGTAATTAAGGAATTCAGGGACCAACCTTTTGTCTTAATTTTCCCTTGGATCTGCTAAATTGGAACATTTTGGCCCTATGCTATCTGGAGAGTGGCCACACGGGGGCAAGAGTGAGTAAACATTGGCACAAACCCCACTAAAAGCCAATTCTTCCTTCATCCAGTCAAACCTTGTTCATTCAATGTTTCTAGGTCATTTTATAGATTATGAAACGTGTGACTTTGTTGAATTTTTAAAAAACCAAACCAATTCTTTCAACCTATTAAAAGTAGAAGATGTCTTCAAAAATCTCAGAGTTGGCCAGCAGATGAAGGCCGAAGGTCCTGGGAAATGGCTATGATTATTGAATATATTCAGGTCTACTTAGGAAACAAGGATGACTTCTGTTCCACTTCTTTTCAGAAAGAATTCGTGTCAACTACCAGCACTGAACCCGAGAAATCGTGCTGCTATAGAGGAAAGCAAAAGGAGAATCAAGAGCCTCCAGAAGCTGAGAAAGAGCCACACCCAGAAACCAAGGAGACATACCACCGAGGCTCTGCTCAGGCCCATTTTCAGTCTGTAGAACCTCTGGAACTAGAATGTCCCCAATTCCCCTGGCGGTCGTGGGTCAGGCAGAGTGCACATCCTGATTCTACACTGTGGGACTACTGACAAGTCTCCTGGTCCCTTCCTCCATGAGATATCCCCTACCCCCTGATTACTCCAACCTGCTTCCTGGAACTCCCATTCCCCTTTCTGACCCATCGTGCACTTTTCCCATCACTGCCACAGTATAGAGTACATTTAACTACATACTATTCTGTCATTTAGATTTTTTTTGTCATGTCTGCTGCCAAACTATACCTTGCATCATCTATCCTGATGTAGAATCACTTGTTGCGTTGCATGACTTCACTGTGGACTCACAGTCCCCTCACAGTGTCATGGGGCCAGCGTCCTGGGCCAGGTCCTCACTAAGCCGGCTCAGCTCTTGCAGTGAAGGCCTGATCCAGGCACTGTTATTTTCGTGCAAGTAAGACCGCACAGCCAAAACCTTGGTTTGGGTTCAAAAGTGCTCATGGCCCCTCAGCCACATTGTATGGCATGGGGGCACACCCTGAAGACTCTTGCTAGTCCAACGTTGCCCTGGGAAATTTCTATGGTGCAGCCATTTTGTCCAATGGGGAACTCAATAGGATCAAGGAGGATGAGAGTCAGAACCCTGAGGGAGAATCCATCTTGGAGACTGCCCAGAGCTTCCTACGAGTTCATTCCATAGTCCTGAATGAATCGATTAATTTAAAAACATTTCCTATTTTAGAAATGATGAGCCTGAAGTTCGGTAGAAATGACTTTCCTAGGCCATACTGGAAATCAGTGAAAGAGCCAGACTGAGAGGTGACATGACCTTCAGCAGGATCCCCCAGAGTGGCTTGACCTAGAGCCACAATCACCCATTTATCTTTCCTGGACTCCCAGACTCTCATGGGACTCTTCATGGGCATACTCTGGGAACATAGGTCATGTCAGTGCCACAGAAACCTTTGACACTGGTTATAATGAGACTCTGTGATGTCAATGAGTCCCAAGCATAGCCCATCTCAGAGTTTGTCTGCAAAGACACAGTTAGTGGGAAACCCACATTTTGACAGAGGATAGAGCTGGATGGGAAAAGCTAGGAAAAGAGGGGGTGCTCACATCACATCTGGCCCCAGATGACACCGTGGTGTCCAGCAGGACAAGACCCCCAAATGCCCCCCAGCACCTTCACAGAACTCACCCCTAAGGTTTGAAGCTGAGCTTCATACATGGGTCAGGAGCACTCCGGCCAGCTCAGGGAAGCATGACACAGGACACAAGAAAACCAAAGCCTTGACACATGTGTACTCACGGAGCAGTAGATTTCTCCAAATATATTCTGTAATGGTAAAAAATTCACTGATAAAACGTGGATATTTTTGATTAAAAAGAAACCCATACTTGTTCAATTAATAAATATTTATGGAGTATCTACTTAGTGCAAATGTATAGCTCTAGTCCCACCTGGGAGCTTGCAAAGACCGTGGAATATAATCAATGGATCAACAGTAGGAAGGAATGCAGGCTAAGGACTAAGAGAGCATCCTATTCAGAGAGGCCATTAAGGAAGCCCACTGAGAAGATACTTTTCAGCCAACACCAGAAAGACAGGGCCAGTGAATCTGTCTGTGAGATGAGAGACAGAGCAACTCAATTTTTAATTATTTTCACCATAAAACATAAATGTCAAGAAATATAGTTTCAAGTATTGCTTTGAAACATTTGTTTCTTCTCCGTAATTTGACTTATAGAGTAAACTTTACTCACTGTAAAATACTCTAAGAAAATATCTTATTCAAGCATGGACAACTCATAGTAAAAGACCAATAAATTAACTCTAGCAAACCCCTAAGCTTACTCTTACCCCATCCCCTAACCTTAACCCCTGAGCCTAACCCATGACCGTAAAACCAGAACCTAACCCATGATCCTAAAACCTGACCCTAATTGACCCCAAACTGACCCTAGGTTGGGCTTGGAGGAGTGTGTCCCCAGAGACCTGGCACCAAACCACAGGGACGGGGACACCCAATGGATTCCAGAAGACTCTGCCTGCCACCCAGAAGGAAACCATGCTGTTTGGAACTCTGGAAACAATTCAGAGCAGGAGAAATCTGCATGCACACCTAAGGCCACCCACCACATTCAGTGGCCTGTTGGACACAGACCTAGAGCCTAATACTCGCCCTGACCGATGCCCTCAACTCAGCACTCCAAGAGTCTTGCCACACAGTTGGCTGATTGAACCAGCCATCATCCTAGGCCCTAACCCCAACCTTAGGTTGACTTTTATCCCCAGGGAACAGGGACACCTTTGTGAAGAGAAGGGCTCTTCCTACAACACAGTCAGAAATCATGCCTTTTCCAACTCCATGGAGTAATTTAGAGCAGGAAAAATTGGAATGAAATCTTGAACCAATCTCTGCTTATTTATAACTTCATATCATACTGAATGCCAAGCCTGACGCTGATACCCTCCTCAACTCTAGCCCTTTCAAATGTCTCTGAAGGTCTCCACACCTAAGCAGATCACACCTTCCATGCTCCCGGGACTATGCCTATCCCAACATAAGACACAGGTGTAAACATGAACATACGTTTCTACCAATAGCACTTACAAGTGACCAGGAGACACACGAAAAAGTGCTCCACATCAATAGTCATCAGCAGGAGGGGTCAAGATGGCGGAGAAGTAGCAGGCTGAGACTGCTTCAGCTAGCCGGAGATCAGCTAGAAAGCTTATCTAAAGATTGCAAACACCTGAAAATCCATCGGCAGATCGAAGAGAAGAACAGCAGCAATTCTGGAAACAGAAAAACAACCACTTTCTGAAAGGTAGGACCGGCGGAGAAGTGAATCCAAAGCGACGGGAAGATAGACCCCGGGGGGAGGGGCCGGCTCCCGGCAAGCGGCGGAGCAACGGCGCACAAAATCAGGACTTTTAAAAGTCTGTTCCGCTGAGGGACATCGCTCCAGAGGCTAAACCGGGGCGAAGCCCACGCGGGTTCAGCGT
This sequence comes from Mustela erminea, assembly GCF_009829155.1. Classification (NCBI taxonomy): domain Eukaryota; kingdom Metazoa; phylum Chordata; class Mammalia; order Carnivora; family Mustelidae; genus Mustela; species Mustela erminea. The sequence continues at coordinate 6,456,370 of NC_045615.1, read as the reverse complement.
GGCCTCAGGTCCCGCAGGGTCACAGAAGGATCAGGGGTGTCTGAGTGTCGCAGAGCTTGCGGGTATTGGAACAGGAAAGCCGGCTACAGAGACAGAGCCGACAGTAAGCTCACAGCTCGGTGTTACCTTGAACTGGTCGCAGGCTCGGTGAGCTCGGAGCGGGGCCGGAGGTCAGGCAGACGGGAGTAACTGGGCGCTGTTCTCTGAGGGCGCACTGAGGAGTGCGGCCCTGGGCTCTCGGCTCCTCCAGGCCGGAGACCAGGAGGCCGCCATTTGTATTCCCGTCCTCCGGAACTCTACGGAAAGCGCTCAGGGAACAAAAGCTCCTGAAAGCAAACCCGAGCGGATTACTCACCCCGGCCCCGAGTAAGGGCGGTGTAATTCCGCCTGGGGCAAAGACACTTGAGAATCACTACAACAGGCCCCTCCCCCAGAAGATCAACAAGAAATCCAGCCGAGACCAAGTTCACCTACCAAGGAGTGCGGTTTCAATACCAAGGAGAGCAGCAGAATTCCAGAGGAGGAGAAAGCCAAGCACGGAACTCATGGCTTTTTCCCTGTGATTTTTTTTTTAGTCTTGCAGTTAATTTAATTTTTTTCTTTTTCATTTTTTTTTTTTTTTCTCGCCTTCGGGTAAAATTTTTTTTTTTTAACTGTTACCTTTTTCTTTTTTAACGATTTTTTACTAGTTTATCTAATATATATATTTTTTCTTTTTTACATTTTTCTTTGGTTTTTTCCTTTTTTTTTTTTAATTCTTTTCTTTTCTCTTTTCTTTTTTTTTTTTCTTTTTTCTTTTTTTTTTCTTTCTTCCTTTTTGAACCTCTTTTTATCCCCTTTCTCCCCCCTCACGATTTTGGATCTCTTCTAATTTGGTTAAAGCATTTTTTCCTGGGGTTGTTGCCACCCTTTTAGTATTTTACTTGCCCCTTCATATACTCTTATCTGGACAAAATGACAAGACGGAAAAATTCAACACAGAAAAAAGAACAAGAGGCAGTACCGAAGGCTAGGGACCTAATCAATACAGACATTGGTAATATGTCTGATCTAGAGTTCAGAATGACAATTCTCAAGGTTCTAGCCGGGCTCGAAAAAGGCATGGAAGATATTAGAGAAACCCTCTCGAGAGATATAAAAGCCCTTTCTGGAGAAATAAAAGAACTAAAATCTAACCAAGTTGAAATCAAAAAAGCTATTAATGAGGTGCAATCAAAAATGGAGGCTCTCACTGCTAGGATAAATGAGGCAGAAGAAAGAATTAGTGATATAGAAGACCAAATGACAGAGAATAAAGAAGCTGAGCAAAAGAGGGACAAACAGCTACTGGACCACGAGGGGAGAATTCGAGAGATAAGTGACACCATAAGACAAAACAACATTAGAATAATTGGGATTCCAGAAGAAGAAGAAAGAGAGAGGGGAGCAGAAGGTATACTGGAGAGAATTATTGGGGAGAATTTCCCCAATATGGCAAAGGGAACGAGTATCAAAATTCAGGAGGTTCAGAGAACGCCCCTCAAAATCAATAGGAATAGGCCCACACCCCGTCACCTAATAGTAAAATTTACAAGTCTCAGTGACAAAGAGAAAATCCTGAAAGCAGCCCGGGAAAAGAAGTCTGTAACATACAATGGTAAAAATATTAGATTGGCAGCTGACTTATCCACAGAGACCTGGCAGGCCAGAAAGAGCTGGCATGATATTTTCAGAGCACTAGACGAGAAAAACATGCAGCCAAGAATACTATATCCAGCTAGGCTATCATTGAAAATAGAAGGAGAGATTAAAAGCTTCCAGGACAAACAAAAACTGAAAGAATTTGCAAATACCAAACCAGCTCTACAGGAAATATTGAAAGGGGTCCTCTAAGCAAAGAGAGAGCCTACAAGTGGTAGATCAGAAAGAAACAGAGACCATATACAGTAACAGTCAACTTACAGGCAATACAATGGCACTAAATTCATATCTCTCAATAGTTACCCTGAATGTTAATGGGCTAAATGCCCCTGTCAAAAGACACAGGGTATCAGAATGGATAAAAAAACAAAACCCATCTATATGTTGCCTCCAAGAAACTCATTTTAAGCCCGAAGACACCTCCAGATTTAAAGTGAGGGGGTGGAAAAGAATTTACCATGCTAATGGACATCAGAAGAAAGCAGGAGTGGCAATCCTTATATCAGATCAATTAGATTTTAAGCCAAAGACTATAATAAGAGATGAGGAAGGACACTATATCATACTCAAAGGGTCTGTCCAACAAGAAGATTTAACAATTTTAAATATCTATGCCCCCAACGTGGGAGCAGCCAACTATATAAACCAATTAATAACAAAATCAAAGAAACACATCAACAATAATACAATAATAGTAGGGGACTTTAACACTCCCCTCACTGAAATGGACAGATCATCCAAGCAAAAGATCAGCAAGGAAATAAAGGCCTTAAACGACACACTGGACCAGATGGACATCACAGATATATTCAGAATATTTCATCCCAAAGCAACAGAATACACATTCTTCTCTAGTGCACATGGAACATTCTCCAGAATAGATCACATCCTCGGTCCTAAATCAGGACTCAACCGGTATCAAAAGATTGGGATCATTCCCTGCATATTTTCAGACCACAATGCTCTAAAGCTAGAACTCAACCACAAAAGGAAGTTTGGAAAGAACCCAAATACATGGAGACTAAACAGCATCCTTCTAAAGAATGAATGGGTCAACCGGGAAATTAAAGAAGAATTGAAAAAAATCATGGAAACAAATGATAATGAAAATACAACGGTTCAAAATCTGTGGGACACAACAAAGGCAGTCCTGAGAGGAAAATATATAGCGGTACAAGCCTTTCTCAAGAAACAAGAAAGGTCTCAGGTACACAACCTAACCCTGCACCTAAAGGAGCTGGAGAAAGAACAAGAAAGAAACCCTAAGCCCAGCAGGAGAAGAGAAATCATAAAGATCAGAGCAGAAATCAATGAAATAGAAACCAAAAAAACAATAGAACAAATCAACGAAACTAGGAGCTGGTTCTTTGAAAGAATTAATAAAATTGATAAACCCCTGGCCCGACTTATCAAAAAGAAAAGAGAAAGGACCCAAATAAATAAAATCATGAATGAAAGAGGAGAGATCACAACTAACACCAAAGAAATACAAACTATTATAAGAACATACTATGAGCAACTCTACGCCAATAAATTTGACAATCTGGAAGAAATGGATGCATTCCTAGAAACATATAAACTACCACAACTGAACCAGGAAGAAATAGAAAGCCTGAACAGACCCATAACCAGTAAGGAGATTGAAACAGTCATTAAAAATCTCCAAACAAACAAAAGCCCAGGGCCAGACGGCTTCCCGGGGGAATTCTACCAAACATTTAAAGAAGAACTAATTCCTATTCTCCTGAAACTGTTCCAAAAAATAGAAATGGAAGGAAAACTTCCAAACTCATTTTATGAGGCCAGCATCACCTTGATCCTAAAACCAGACAAGGATCCCACCAAAAAAGAGAGCTATAGACCGATATCCTTGATGAACACAGATGCGAAAATACTCAACAAAATACTAGCCAATAGGATTCAACAGTACATTAAAAAGATTATTCACCACGACCAAGTGGGATTTATTCCAGGGCTGCAAGGTTGGTTCAACATCCGCAAATCAGTCAATGTGATACAACACATCAATAAAAGAAAGAACAAGAACCATATGATACTCTCAATAGATGCTGAAAAAGCATTTGACAAAGTACAGCATCCCTTCCTGATCAAAACTCTTCAAAGTGTAGGGATAGAGGGCACATACCTCAATATCATCAAAGCCATCTATGAAAAACCCACCGCAAATATCATTCTCAATGGAGAAAAACTGAAAGCTTTTCCGCTAAGGTCAGGAACACGGCAGGGATGTCCATTATCACCACTGCTATTCAACATAGTACTAGAGGTCCTAGCCTCAGCAATCAGACAACAAAAGGAAATTAAAGGCATCCAAATCGGCAAAGAAGAAGTCAAATTATCACTCTTCGCAGATGATATGATACTATATGTGGAAAACCCAAAAGACTCCACTCCAAAACTGCTAGAACTTATACAGGAATTCAGTAAAGTGTCAGGATATAAAATCAATGCACAGAAATCAGTTGCATTTCTCTACACCAACAGCAAGACAGAAGAAAGAGAAATTAAGGAGTCAATCCCGTTTACAATTGCACCCAAAACCATAAGATACCTAGGAATAAACCTAACCAAAGAGACACAGAATCTATACTCAGAAAACTATAAAGTACTCATGAAAGAAATTGAGGAAGACACAAAGAAATGGAAAAATGTTCCATGCTCCTGGATTGGAAGAATAAATATTGTGAAAATGTCTATGCTACCTAAAGCAATCTACACATTTAATGCAATTCCTATCAAAGTACCATCCATCTTTTTCAAAGAAATGGAACAAATAATGCTAAAATTTATATGGAACCAGAAAAGACCTCGAATAGCCAAAGGGATATTGAAAAAGAAAGCCAACGTTGGTGGCATCACAATTCCGGACTTCAAGCTCTATTACAAAGCTGTCGTCATCAAGACAGCATGGTACTGGCACAAAAACAGACACATAGATCAATGGAACAGAATAGAGAGCCCAGAAATAGACCCTCAACTCTATGGTCAACTAATCTTCGACAAAGCAGGAAAGAATGTCCAATGGCAAAAAGACAGCCTCTTCAATAAATGGTGCTGGGAAAATTGGACAGCCACATGCAGAAAAATGAAATTGGACCATTTCCTTACACCACACACAAAAATAGACTCAAAATGGATGAAGGACCTCAATGTGCGAAAGGAATCCATCAAAATCCTTGAGGAGAACACAGGCAGCAACCTCTTTGACCTCAACCGCAGCAACATCTTCCTAGGAACAACGCAAAAGGCAAGGGAAGCAAGGGCAAAAATGAACTATTGGGATTTCATCAAGATCAAAAGCTTTTGCACAGCAAAGGAAACAGTTAACAAAATCAAAAGACAACTGACAGAATGGGAGAAGATATTTGCAAATGACATATCAGATAAAGGACTAGTGTCCAGAATCTATAAAGAACTTAGCAAACTCAACACCCAAAGAACAAATAATCCAATCAAGAAATGGGCAGAGGACATGAACAGACATTTCTGCAAAGAAGACATCCAGATGGCCAACAGACACATGAAAAAGTGCTCCATATCACTCGGCATCAGGGAAATACAAATCAAAACCACAATGAGATATCACCTCACACCAGTCAGAATGGCTAAAATAAACAAGTCAGGAAATGACAGATGCTGGCGAGGATGCGGAGAAAGGGGAACCCTCCTACACTGTTGGTGGGAATGCAAGCTGGTGCAGCCACTCTGGAAAACAGCATGGAGGTTCCTCAAAATGTTGAAAATAGAACTGCCCTATGACCCAGCAATTGCACTATTGGGTATTTACCCTAAGGATACAAACGTAGTGATCCAAAGGGGCACATGCACCCGAATGTTTATAGCAGCAATGTCCACAATAGCCAAACTATGGAAAGAACCTAGATGTCCATCAACAGATGAATGGATCAAGAAGATGTGGTATATATACACAATGGAATACTATGCAGCCATCAAAAGAAATGAAATCTTGCCATTTGCGACAACATGGATGGAACTAGAGCGTATCATGCTTAGCGAAATAAGTCAAGCAGAGAAAGACAACTATCATATGATCTCCCTGATATGAGGAAGTGGTGATGCAACATGGGGGCTTAAGTGGGTAGGAGAAGAATAAATGAAACAAGATGGGATTGCGAGGGAGACAAACCATAAGTGACTTTTAATCTCACAAAACAAACTGAGGGTTGCTGGGGGGAGGGGGTTTGGGAGAAGGGGGTGGGATTATGGACATTGGGGAGGGTATGTGCTTTGGTGAGTGCTGTGAAGTGTGTAAACCTGGTGATTCACAGACCTGTACCCCTGGGGATAGAGTATTATGCCTCCATCAGAAAGGATGAATACCCAACTTTTGTAGCAACATGGACGGGACTGGAAGAGATTATGCTGAGTGAAATAAGTCAAGCAGAGAGAGTCAATTATCATATGGTTTCACTTATTTGTGGAGCATAACAAATAGCATGGAGGACATGGGGACTTAGAGTGGAGAAGGGAGTTGGGGGAAATTGGAAGGGGAGGTGAACCATGAGAGACTATGGACTCTGAAAAACAATCTGAGGGTTTTGAAAGGACGGGGGGTGGGAGGTTGGGGTACCAGGTGGTGGGTATTATAGAGAGCACGGATTGCATGGAGCACGGGGTGTGGTGCAAAAATAATGAATACTGTTATGCTGGAAATTAAAAAAAAATAAATAAATAAAATAAAAAAAAAAAATAAAAAATAAAAAAATGGACTGAGGGATGATAGAGAAATGGTTACCTAAGTAGATACAAGATAAAGCAAGTATAATAAAATATCAAGGATCTGTGGTAAGTAGAAAAAAAAAAAAAAAAAAAAAAATAGTCATCAGCAAAATACAAATCAAAGATACCACCTTACAACAGCTGGCATGGCTAAAATGAACAAGGCAGGGAACAACCAGTGTTGGAGAGGATGTGGTGAAAGGGGAACTCTTACACTGCTGGTGGGAATGCAAGCTTGTACAGCCACTCTGCCAAATGTTATTGAGTTTCTTCAAGAACTTGACCTATGACCCTATGACCCAGCAATTTCACTACTTGGTATTTACTGTAAAGATATAGATTGAGTGAAAAATAGTGGCACCTGCCCCCCAATGTTCATCGCAACAATATCCACACGAGCCCAACTATGGAAAAAGCCCAGATGTCCACAGACAGATGAATGGATAAAGAAGATGTGGTTCATATCTACAACGGAATATCATTCAGCCATCAGAGAGGATCAAGACTTACCATCACATCCACCTGGCTGGAACTGGAGGGTATTATGCTGAGGAGAATAAGTCTATCAGAGAAAGACAATTGGCACATGGGTTCACCCATATGTGAAATGGATGAAACACCACAGAGGATCAGAGGGGAAGGGAGGGAAACTTGAATGGGAAGTCTTCAAAGAAAAGCCATGAGAGACTCTTCATTACAGGAACAAAATGAGGGTTGCTGGAGGGGAGGTGGGTGGGGATGAGGTAACTGGGTGATGGGCGCTAAAGAGGGCACATGATGCAATGGGCACAAGGTGTTATACACACCTGATCTATTATTGAGCACTACATCTGAAACTAATGATGTACTCTAAGTTGGCTCACTGAATTAAAGTTAAACAAAAAGAACTCAAGCAGTCACTCATAAAAATTTGTATGGAACCACCAAAGAAACTTAACAGCCAATGTAATGTTAAGAAAGAAAACCAAAGCTGGAGCAGACACAAATCCAGATTTAAAGTTATACTACAAAGCTGTAGTCAACCTAACAGTATGGTACTGGCACAAAAATACACACAGCGACCAAGGGAACAGGATAGAAGCTCAGATATAAACCCACAATTATGTGACCAATTACTCTTTCACAAAGCAGGCAAGAATTTCAAAAAGGAAAAGGGCAGTCTCTACAACAAATAGTGTTGGAAAAACTGGACAGCTACACACAAAAGAATGAAATTAGACTGCTTTCTTACACCATACAGAAAAATAAACTCAAAACAGTTTCAAAACCTCAATGGAAGACCTGAAGACCTGAAACCATAAAAACCCTGCAAGAGGGCACAAAGAGTAATTTCTTGACATGGGCCAAATGAACACTTTTCTATGCTGTCTCCTGAGGCAAAGGAAATAAAAGCAAAAATAAACTACTGGGAATCTATCAGAAAGTTTCCACATAGCAGAAGAACTATGAAGAAGTAATAATCACAAGAAAAACTACTAAAAGGGAGAAGATATTTGCAAATATCCTATACAATAAAGGGATAGTGTCTAAAATATATAGAATAGATACAACTCAGCACCCAAAAAACAAATAGTCCACTTAAAAAGTAGTCAGTAGAATGAACAGACATTTCTCCAAAGAAGAAATATAGATGCCCAAATATCTCATGAAAAGTTGTTCACCATGAACCAATTTCAGAAGAACACAAATCAAAGGTATAATGAGATATTACAACATACTGTCAGAAAGGCTCCCATCAACAGCACAAGGAACAACAGGTGTTGGGAGGATGTGGAGAAGGGGGAATCCTCGTGCACTGTTGGTGGAACCTGCAACCTGGTGCAGCCACTCTGGAAAACAGAATGGAGGTTCTTCAAGACGATAAAAATAGAGCTACCCTAGGATCCAGCAATCACACTACTGGTATTTACCCAAAGAATACAAAAGCAATAACTCAAAAGGATACATGCACCCCTATGTTTCTTGCAGCATTATTTACAAGATCACAATATGTAATAATCCTAAGTGTCTGTTAATAAAGTGATAAATGAGGTGATAGATGTATATGCACAGACACACACACACACACACACACACACACACACACAGAGAGAATGGACTATTACTCAGCCATAAAAGAATGAAATCTTGCCATTTGCAGCCACACGGATGGATCTAGAGAGGATTATCCTAAATGAAATCAGTCACTCAGAGAAAGACAGTACCATATGATGTCACTCTTATGTAGAATTGAAGATACAAACATACATAAATAAGGAAGAAAAAAGAGACAAACCAAAATACAGATTCTTAACAATAGAGAACAAACTGAAGGTTACCAAAGGGGAGGTGGACGGCGGGATGAGTGAAACAGATGAAAGGGACTATGAGTACACTTTTCTTGATGAGCAAGTAGTATATAGAATGACTGAATCACGCTATTGTAAACCTGAAACTAACATAATACTGTATGTTAACTTAACTGGAATTAAAATAAACAATAAAAAAGATTTTTCTTTCAGTAATCTATTTGAAAAAACTTTGGTACGCAACATTCATATGCCCTACTTGGGAGTATTTCCTTGACAATATTTATTCACTCTATGCCTCAAATTCAAATTTCACTGAATCCTTATACTTTAACTGTTAATCCTAACCCACAGGAGCCATGGTCCTTTTCTGTCCAAGATCAGCACCTATACATTCCAGAGTGTGTAAGTAGAGATAGGTGTCACTTCATAATCCAGAAAGCTATTATTATTTCTGTTTTAGTATGAGATGCTCAGAGAGTGTGGGACAGATTTCAGAGCAGGCAAGTTCTCTATCCTGGATCACTAACTCAGCGGTCTTTACCTGGATCCATTTGGCTAATAGGTTCCCTGTGGATGAGCTTGCTTCCAAGCACATCCATGGAAAGGCAAAATGTGGGTGGGCTGAGTGCAGGATAGAAAGAGGATCAAGTACAGACAAGGGTATGATCCCTCCCCTGATCTAGAACTGCCATGGGTGTGGGTATGGGAGACAGAAGCAACAGGAAACCACTAAGCTCACCAGCTGAATGCAGGAGGCACAGGTCAAGGGATCTCGAGATGTGGGGCCAGAGGCTGCTCTGAGCTACCTCTGGGAAGAGTGGGGGAAGGAACGAGAAAGAGAAACTGCTTGTACCTGGCCCATGCCAGCTGCCCACTGCTCCTGGCACTCATGAGTCTACACAACTGACATTGGGCTCCTGATGGGCTTGGTTGGGTCCCTCAACACTCAGTGGGATAGCTAGCTCCAGGGCTCAGGGACATGCTGAGGGAGGTGATAGGGAAGGCTGCCCCTACGACACTAGCAGACAGCCCTGTAGGACTGCTGAAAACCCACTGAGAGTTTCAAAATACATGCCATGGAGGAACTAAGGCATGGAGAAACAGAAAACAATATTAGAATTTAACGTCAGAACTGTCAGCTCAGGAAGTGGGGACATCTTCCCTGAGGAGGCAGAGGGGAGGGCAGGCCAGGCTGAAAAGGAAGACATGGATCTCCTGATTGAGAACCTGCAGCTCCCTTCCAAGGCAGGGTATCATCCTCACCTCACAGGGGATCCATGGAAGTGTTCATTCAGGGGACTGACAGAGCTGCCTCTTGAGAAGACTACCCTGACATTGGGTTGCACAAGGCAGAAGACGAAGGCCAGATGGAAGGAGGGCAATACCCCAGGGGACCATGGGGAACAGCAAAGGCTCATTACCATGAGGATGATGAAAAGTAGGAGGCAGCAGCATGGGTACCAGCTTTAAAGTGCCATGGGCACCCTGCCCACAAATAGATTGACTGGGTGCTTTCCCAGCCAGGCATGGCTGACCTTGGTGGGCTCCAGACTAATCTTGACCACAACCCTAGGAAGTGTGCACCACCACTGCCCTCCTCTCCCCACGCTGCTGTTAGGAACCATAGTCACAGACCCCTGGTCAGTTTGTATGGAAATGAAGGAGAGGCTCCCCGCTGAGCACATTGCAACTCTGGTACCAATCCAATGCAATCCTGGTGCCTGACCAGAAATTGCTGTCTACCTGTCTCCACACAACTCAAAAGACAGGAGGGCCTCCCTAATTCCACAGGATATGATGAGACAGATCCACAGGCCCCACTACCCCACCTACCAACAACAACCAGTGGGTCACTCGGGACCTTGGCTATTATCACAAAGCACACCATGCCCCGTTTCTGTCACTTCCAAAAGAAAGTTGGGTTCTGATCTCCCAATTGACCATATATCCTGGTTGCTGACCTGGGACCATGCCATGAACCCACATGGCACCTTTTTGTTAGAGAAGGCCACCCTGCACCTCCTACAAAAGGTTTCTAAGGAAGTACAAGTCCATCAGGGCTACAGTGTGAACAGTGGTACACAGCCTGCATGGTCAGTAATTTTAATAAGGGTTGATCCTGCCCCTCAGCTCCGGTCTCACCAAACGTTCCTCTGTCTCCACGTGACATGTGGTCTTCCCTCAGAATAAAAGCCCAGGAAACCTACCATTAAACTGATGCTCCCTTCACCCTCTGTTTCAAATCTTGTCCAACCACAATGGTATGAAAGTAGAAATCAGTCACCAGAAGAAAATGAACAGTCAGAATTATGTGGAGACTTAACAGCATGCCACTAAACAACCAATGGTCAAAGAAGAAATCAAAAGATATTTTAAAAGTACCTTGAGACTAATGAAAAAGAGGACCTATGAAAACTTAGGGGATGCAGCAAAAGTAGTTCTAAGGGGGAATTTCATAGAAATTCCAGTCCTCATCAATCCATCTGAAAGCTCTCCAATAACCAACCTAATTTTATATGGGAAAGAAGTAGGAATAAAAAAAAGAAAAAAGCAAAGCCCTATAACAGTAGAAATAAGGAAATAACAAAAAGGAATGTGGAAATAAATGCAATGGAGACTAAAAAGACAAAAGATCAATGAAAATACAAGCTGCCTTTTTGGAAAGATAAATAAAACTGGCAAACTTCTAGCTAGACTCACAAAGAAAGAGGACTCAAATACATTGGGAAAGAAAGGTAATTGATTCCTGCCTCACATCAAGATACTAGAAGGAAACACAGGCAACAACCTCTTGGACCTTGGACACTGCAACTTCTTACAAGACATGTCTCTAAAGCCTAGGGAAACAAAAGCAAAAATGAGCTATTGGGACGTCATCAAGAAAGAAAAGCTTCTGCACAGCAAAGGAAACAATCAACAAAAGTAAAAGACAACCTACAGAATGGGAGAAGATATTTGCAAGTGGCACTATAGATAAAGGTCTGCTTCCAGGATCTACAAAGAACTGCTCAAACTCAAAACCCAAGAAACAAAGAATCCACTCAAGAAATGGGCAGAAAGCAGGAAGAGACACTTCTCCAAAGAAGACATCCAAATGGCCAGTAGACCATAAAAAAATGCTCCAGATCACATGTCATCAGGGAATTCAAAACTGCAAAGAGATACCACCTTCCAGCAGTTATAATGGCTAAAATTAACAAGACAGAAAACAACAAGTGTTGGCGAGGATGTGGAGAAAGGGGAACCCTCTCACACTGTTGGTGGGAAAGAAAGCTGGTGCAATCGTTCTGGAAAACAGCATGGAGGTTCCTCACAAACTAAAAATAGAGTTACCCTATGACCCAGCCATTGCACTCCTGGGTATTTACCCCAATGATACAGATGTAGTGAAAAGAAGGGACACATGCACCCCAATGTTCATAGCAGCACTGTCCACAAGAGCCAAACTATGGAAGGAGCTGAGATGTCCTTCAACAGATGAATGTATAGAGAAGATGTGGTACATACATACCATAGAATAGTACTCAACCATCAGAAGGGATGAATACCCACCATTTGCATCAGCATGGATGGAACTGGAGGGAGTTAAGCTAAATGAAATAAGTCAAGCAAAGAATGACAATAATCATATGGTTTCACTCATATGTGGAACACAAGGTATAGTCTGGAGGACCACGGGGAAGGGAGGGAAAACTGAATGAGAAGAAATCAGAGAGGGAGACAAACCATGGGAGACTCTAAATCATAAGAAACAAAATAGACAAGGGTATATGGGGGGAGGGGTAACTAGCTGATAGGTATTAAGGAGGGGACATGTAATGATCAGCCCTGGGTGTTATATGCAACTAATGAATCATTGACCATTACCTCAAAAACTATACTAATTGAATTTAAATTTAAAAATGTGAAAAAAAGGAAAGATGAGCTATTACAATGAATTCCACAAAAATACAAAGGATTGTAAGAAACTACTATGAGCAAGGAGAGATGAACATCTTGGACAACCTAGAAGAAATGGATAAGTTCCTAACAACAACCTAGAAAGACTGAACTGTATATATACATGTGTGTGTATACAGTATACACATGTATACATATACATGTGTATACTGTATACACACACATGTATATATACAGTTCAGTCTTTCTAGGTATATATATATATATATATATATATATATATATATACACACACACACACACACACATTTTACACACACACACACATATATACACACAAAATGGAATATTACTCAGCCACCAAAAAAAAGAAATCTTGCATTTGCAACAATGTGGTTGCAAATGTGTCCCTCTAGTTCTAGAGGGTATTATGTTAAGCAAAATAAGTCAATCAGAGAAAGACAATTATCATATGATCTCACTGGTACATGGAATTTAAGAGACAAAACAGAAAAAAAAAAAGAGAGAAAACAGAGAATCATAGGAGAAGAGAGTAAAAAATAAAACAAGATGAAACCAGAGAGGGAGACAAGGCTTAAGAGACTCTTAGTCATAGGAAACAAAGTAAGGGTTGCTGGAGGGGAAAGAGGTGGAAGGATGGGATAACTGAGTGAAAGACATTAAGGAGGGCATGTGATATAATGAGCACTGGGTATTATATAAGATTGATGAAACACTGACCTCTACCTCTGAAACCAATAATCCATTATATGTTGTGTGTGTGTGTGTGTGTGTTTATCAGTTGAATTTTTTTTATTTCTTTTCAGCATAACAGAATTCATTGTTTTTGTACCACACCCAGTGCTCCATGCAATACGTGCCCTCTTTAATACCCTCCACCTGGCTCCCCCAACTTCCCACCCCCAGCCCCTTCAAAACCCTCAGATATGTTGATTAATTGAATTTAAATTTTAAAAAAGGAAAACTCTTCTTTAATCAATACTTTCCAAACCCTTTGACCCATAGCAACAATTAACTCCAGAGATGTGCCTATCTCTCTCCATCATACTCTTCTGATAGGAATAATAGGCAATCTTTTTCCTTGCCCCCATTAGTGAACCTGTGGATGTGTGCAGTGGCTATGTTGGGGATGAACAAGCACAGAGCTAAGACCTAGATCCCAGGCAAAATCTCAAACCAAACTGCACCTTGGTTAGCAAAGCTAAACCTTTCCTTTGTGGCCCCTTTAAAGAGACCCAGCGTCATTCATTGATTTTCTAATGTGAATAGACTTGCATACCTGGGATAAATCCCACTTGCTTGTGCTATGTAACCCTTTTTATGCATTGTTGGATATGATTTGACAATTTTCTTTTGAGGATTCTTCTCAATGAATGTGTGTACGTTCATAAGAGAGATGATTTGCAATTTTCTTATGAAGCTTTGTCTGCTTTCAGATTTTGGTATTTGGTATTTGGTTTTAGGGTATGCTGGCTTATAGAATGAGTTAGAAAGAATTCTCTCTGCTTTTGTCTTCTGGAAGAGAGTCTAGAAAATTGATATGATCTAAATGTTTCATATAGTTTATCACTGAACACTTCTTGGCCTGGTGCTTTGTCTTTTGGAGGGCTATTTATTTTAGATTCAATTTCTTTCAAAGACATAGCTTTATCTCTTCTTGTGTGAGGTTTGGTAGATTGTGTCTTTCAAGAAATGTATCCATTTTATCTAGGTTATCAAATGTGGACAGAGAGTTGTTCATAGGATGCCTTTATTGTCCTTTTAATGTCCATGAGATCTGTATTAATGTTCTCTCTTTCATTTCTGATATTAGTAATTTGTGCCCTTTCTTTTTTTTTTTCTTAATTATCCTGTCTAAAGTCTTACCAATTTTATTGGTTTTTTTTTTTTCAAAAACCAGCTATTTGTTTCATTGAGTTTATCCATTAATTTCCTGGTTTTGATTTCATATTTTTATTACTTATTCTATTTGGTATAGTTTGGGTTTAATTTGCTCTTCTTGTTCTAATTTCCTAGGGTAGAATCTTAGATTATTTCTAATCTTTCTTCTTTTCTAATATGTACATTCAATACTATAAAATTCCCTATAAGCACTACTTTCACTGTATCCTACAGATTTTGAGAACTTGTGTTTTCATTTTCATTTAAGTATTTTAAGATTTCTCTTGAGTTTTCCTCTTTGACCCTTGTGTCACTTAGAAATGTGTTGTTTAGGGATGTGTGGCTCAGTCAGTTAAGCATCTGCCTTCGGCTCATGTCATGATCCTGGGGCCCTGAGATCAAGTTTCGAATTGGGATCCTTGCTCAGCAGAGAGTCTGCTTCTACCTCTGCCTGTAGCTCCCCATGCTTGTTCACTCTTGCCCACTCTGTCTGTCTCTCTCTCTAGCTGACAAATAAATAGATAAAATCTTTTTTTTTTTTAAGTGTGTTTGATCTCTGAGTATTTGGGGAATTTCCAGCTCTCATTCTGTTATTAAATTCTAGTTTAATTACACTAGGGTCTAAAAGAAGTCATTATATGATTTCTATATTTTTTAAATTTTTGAAGTATGTTTTATGGCCTAGAATGGTCTATCTTGATGAATGTTGCATAGGAACTTGAGAAGAATGTGTGTTCTCTTGTTAGATGAAGTAATCTATAGATGTGCATTATATCCAGTTGATCAGTGGTATTGCTGATTTCTACTATGTATTCAGTGGTTTTCTGGGAGCTGGGTGTGTTCATTTCTGATACAGGTGTATTAAAGTCTCCAAGTATAATATGGATACATCTATTTCTCCTTGCAATTCTTTTTTTGCCTGATGTTGCTTGAAGCTCTGTTGTTTGGTGCATATATGTTAAGGTGTGTTATGAATTCTTGGAGAATTGATTCCTTTAATACTATGTAATGCCCCTCTTTATCTCTAAAAAATTTCCTTTTTATGAAGTCTTCTCTGTCTGAAATTAATATTGCTATTCCCCCTTTGGTTTGGAGTTAACATGTTATCTCCTTCTCAATCCCTTTATTTTTAATCCAAATCTGCTTTTGTATTTAAAATAAATTCTTGGGGTGCCAGGGTGGCTCAGTGGGTTAATCCTCTGCCTTCACCTCAGGTCATGATCTCAGGGTCCTGGGATAGGACCCCGAATCAGGCTCTCTGCTCAGCAGGGAGCCTGCTTCCCCCTCTCTCTCTGCCTGCCTCTCTGCCTACTTGTGATCTCTCTCTCTGTGTCAATTAAATAAATAAACTCTTAAAATAAAATAAAATAATTCTTTTGTAGACAACATATAGTTGCATCTCTTTTTTTTTATATTTTATTTATTTATTTATTTGAGAGAGAGAGAGAGCATGTGCGCTGGAGTCGGGGAAGGGGCATAGGGAGAGAATCCCAAGCAGACTCTACGCTAACTGCTCAGCCTAACTCAGGGTTCAGGCTCATGACTTTGAGATCATGACCTCAGCCGAAATCAAGTTTTGGGTGCTTAACCAACTGAGCCATCCAGGTGCCCCTGGGTCTTGTTTTTTGATTCACTCTGACAAGTGGCACAGTTAGACCATTTATATTCAAAGTGATTATTGATATAGTTGGATTAATATTTGCCATATCTGTTACCTTTTATATTTGTTGCCTTTGTTCTTATTTTTGTCTTCCAATCTTTTTTTGCCTTGTGTCATTTTTTTAAATTTTTTTGTAAACATATAATGTATTATTAGCCCCAGGGGTACAGGTACCCTCCCCAATGTCCATAACCCCTTCCCCCCTCCCACCAGCAACCCTCAGTTTTTTTTGTGAGATTAAGAGTCTCTCATGGTTTTTCTCCCTCCCTTCCTACCCCCCAAACCCCCCATGTTGTGTCTCTACTTTCTCATATCAGGGAGATCATATGATAGTTGCCTTTCTCCAACTGACATTTCGCTAAGCATAATATCCTCTAATTCCATCCACATCATCGCTAATTTTCCCTGTGTCATTTTAATTAATCATTTTATATAATTCCATTTTCTCTCCTTTTTTTGCGTATCATTTATACTTTTCTCCCTTTATTCAGTGATTGCCTTAGAGTTTGCAATATACATTTACAACTAATCCAAGCCTATTTTCCTTCTTTTTTAAAAAAAGATTTTATTTATTTATTTGACAGAGAGAGAGAGAGAGCACAGCAGGCGGAGTAAGAAAGGGAGAAGCAGGCTCTCTGCTGAGCAGGAAGAGTGATGCAGGACTCAATCCCAGGACACTGAGATCCTGATCTGAGCCAAAGGCAGACACTTAACCTACTGAGCCACCTAGGCACCCCTCAAGCCTACTATGGAATAATACTGTGCAGTGTGAACACCTCATAAAGCTAAATAATGCTAATTCCTCCATGTCTTCCCTAATATCATTATTATCATTCATTTCTTTTATACCTAGCATGTATATACATTGTGGCTTTTACTATTATTTTGAACAAACTGATATCTATTAGATCAATTAAACATAAGAACAATAACTTTTTTATTTTATCTTCAATTATTCCTTCTCCAGTGCTCTTCCTTTCTTTTAGTAGATATGAGTTTTTGACTTATATCATTTTCCTTCTCTCTAAAGAGACATTTTTTGCAAGGTAGGTTTACTGAGAAAAAATTCCCTCAATTTTTGTTTGAGAAAGTCTTTATTTCCTTTTCACTCTTGAAGGATAATTTCACAGGATACAGAATTCTAGTTTGGTGCATTTTTTTTTCTCTGAACCTTTTAAATATTTCACATCATTCTCTTTATGTTTGAATGGTTTCTGAGAAGTCTTGTGTTTAGATGTATCTTTGTTCCTCTATAAGTAAGGTGTTTGTTTTCTTTCTTTTTTTTTTTTTTCACCTGTAGCTTCCTTCAGGATTTTTTCTTTATCTCTTATTTTTAGTTTTGTCTTTATTTGTTTGTTTGTTTGAAAATGATATGCTTAGGTATAGTTTTTGGTGTTCAACATTAATTATGGAAACTCTCAGTCCTTATTGTTTCAAATATTTCTTCTATTCCTTTCTCTTTTCCTTTCTCATTCTATTTTCATCTTCTGTTTTAAGCTGTATGTATTATGACTTTTGAGTTGTCACACAGTTCTTGGATATTGTTCTGCTTTTTTCAGTCTTTTTTATCTGTTGGCTTTGCACAGTTTGGCCTCCACAGTTTGGGAGGTTCCTATTAAGATATTCACAAGTTCAGAGATTTTTTTTTTCCCTCAGCTTTTCCAGTCTATTAATAAAGCCATCAAAAACATTCTTCATTTTGGTTAGTGTTTTTAGTCTCTAGCATTTCTTTTTGCGTTTTTTATTAGAATTTCCATCTCTCTGCTTACATTGCTTGTGTGTTGCTTAATTTATCTATTAGAGCCTTTAGAATGTTAATTATAGTTGTTTTAAATTCTCTGCCTGAAAATTCGAACATCCTTGCCATATTTGAGTCTGGTTCTGATGCTTGCAGTACTCTTTAAAGAGGTGTTTTTTACTTCTCAGTATGTCTTGTAATTTTTTTTTAAATAACTGAGCATGATGAATTCGGTAAAATCATTTGCTGTAAATAAGCCTTTAGTAAGGTACTGCTAAGGTGTAGGCAATGGGAAATGTTCTATACTCCTATGATTAGGTCTCAGTCTTTTCATGAGCCTATGCTTCTAGACTGTGCATTTCACACCTGATTTTTCACCCCACTCCCCTTAGGTGAGACAGGATGGCTAAAGTGGGCTGAAATTGGGTAGTTTCCTTCTCCCATATATAAATATAGAAGGAGCTTGAGTAGCTCCTTTCCCTCTCCCCTTCTTTCTAGCCTTTCTGTGGAAAGCTAGAGTCATCCTGGAGGACAATTAGGCTCTGATAGGAATAAAAGCAAAAACAAACAAACAAAACATAAAACAAAAAACCCAGCATATATGGATCTGGTTAAATAGTTTCTCCTGAAAGTAGACCTTCTTAAGAAGGACAGAATGGTCAGGCACATTCTAAAAAGGTTCTTTTTCCCCTTTTCCTGATAAGCACAAGTGGATTTTTTCCAATATTCACTGTGAGAACCTGGCAGAAGCCTAGGAGATAAAACTCACAAGTGTGAGAACCTCCCAGCGATTTGGTTTCCTTGGAGTTTTTACTCTCAGCATGATCCACCCTGAGCCTTCAGCAATCCATCAGTTATGTTTAGGCTTTCCTACCCCCAGCACTGGTTCTTAGGAAAGTTTCAGCTCAGTTTCCAATACGGACAACTGAGTCTCTGTGTTTACCTGTCAGTTTTTCCAAATTTGGGGGCAGTACTTCGCTCTGTGTCCTCACTTCTCTTATGGATCTAAGAATTGTTGATTTTTTAGTTTGTTTCGCTTTTTACTTTACTTTACTTTTTACTTTATAAGATGGAGTGGTGACTTCCAAGCTTCTTATTTAATAACTATAAAACAGATTTGGAGTTATTTCTTTCTGCTCCTCAGACTGGATTTTCAAGTGTGCTGCTCTAATCTGTTAATTTATTTTTTCATTTTAATTATCATACTCTGAAGTTCCAGAATTTTATTTTTTTGAAGATTTTATTTATTTATTTGGCAGAGAGAGACAGTGAGAGAGGGAACACAAACAGGGGGAGTTAGAGAGGGAGAAGCAGGCTTCCCACAAAGCAGGGAGCCCAACACAGGGCTCAATCCCAGGACATTATGACCTGAGCTGAAGGCAGATGCTTAATGACTGAGCCACGCAGTAGTTCATAGTTCCCGAATTTTTGTTTGGTTCCATTTTACAATTTATGTTTCTTTATTGATATTCCCTATTCATTGAGATGTTACTTTCCCTGTTCCCTTTAGCTTTTCTTCTCCGGCTTCCTTTAGCTCTTTGAGCATATTTTAAATAGTTTATTTAAAGTCTCATCTAGTAAGTTCAATATGTGTGCCTTGTCAGACACCCTTTTTTTTTTTAAGATTTTATTTATTTATTTGACGCGGAGAGATCACAAGTAGGCAGAAAGGCAGGCAGAGGGTGGGGGGAAGCAGGCTCCCCGCTGAGCAGAGAGTCTGATGCAAGGCTCGATCTCAGGACCCTGAGATCGTGACCTGAGCTGAAGGCAGAGGCTTAACCCTGTGAGCCACACAGGCACCCCCAGACACAGTTTTTGTTGACTTTTTCTATGAATGGGCTATACTTTTTGTTACTTTATATGCTTCCTAATTTTTGTTGAAAACTGATCATTTTGAATATAATATGGCAACTCTGGAAATCAGATTTTGCCCGTTTTAGGGTTTATTTTGTTGTTAGTTGTGGACTGTAGCTGTTTAGTTTCTTAGTGGCCTTTAAAAACTATTTCTGTAAAGTCCATATTCTTTCTCATGTGATATTTCTGAAGCCTCTGTCCCTTTAGCTTGTGATCAGGTGGTGTTTTGACAGAGATTTCTTTAAGTGCCTGTAACCAAAGGAACAAGACAAGTAAAGAAAGAAATGGAAAAAACACTCTCAGCCTGTTTTGGGGCACTCCTTCAGGGATTTAACAGACCATTTACAATGCTGAGCCTATACTTCTTGCTAATGCTGAGCCTAGAGATCAGCCAGGGTGAAAGTTTAGTGTCTTTCCAAGTCTTTTCTAAGCACACATCCCACTTTGGGCATATGTATAGCTTTCTTGGCTCCTTGGTATACATAATTACTTTGAATGCTCTAATTTGAAAAAAACAAAAACAAAAAACAAAACAAAAAACCCTCTTCCCAGCTTTTCCTTCCAGGCTTTAGGCACATATACTGATTGCCTTGGCTGTATTCTTTTGCCAAGACAATAGCAGTAATTCATTTGCCTTGCAAGGATTACAAGAAGTTTCAACTGTATAACCACTTTTCTGCCCTGATGACTTCCAAGTTAGAGGGGAAAAAAGCAAGACCTTTCAGTAGCCCCCACACAAGTTAGAACAGACCAGCATAGTTCTTTGAAAATGTGGTGTACTCTTCTCTCTCTGAGACTGAGGCCCAGGGTCTCACAGTGGTAATACAGGCTGCCATCATGAGGACTACCCTGGAACGAGTGATGCATGGGGACAGGGTAAGTAGAAATGCCACAAATCTTTACTACCATTTTTTGGTGGCCTTTTTCATAATTCAGCTTTCCTTTTATTATTATCCAGAGCTCTGAAAATTCTGATTCTGACAGTTTTTACTTTGTTTTCCAAAGTTTTGGGAAGATATTTTTGCTAGGTATAGAATTCAAAGTTTACAAGTTTTTTTTCCCCCTTTCAGTACTTTATTTTTGATAGAGAGAGAGAAGGGAAGATAGAGTGCCTGCCCTCACCTGCATAGGGCATGGGGGTGGGGAAGGCAAAGAGAGAGGGAGAGAGAGAGAATCTTAACCAGGCTCCACATCAGCACAGAGCCTGATATTAGGCTTGATCTCAAAATCCTGAGATCATGACCTGAGCCAAAATCAAGAGTCCAATGTTTAACTGACTGAGCCACCCAGGCTCCCTCTTCCAGTATTTTTAAAATGTTGCTCTGGTGGTTTCTTGTTTGCATTTTTTCCAATGAGAAATCTGATATCCTTTTCTTTGTTCCCCTATAAAATACTGTTGTTTTTTTCTTCATTGCCTTTAATATTTTCTCTTTATTACTTGCTTTCAGCCATTTGACTATGTGTTATCTAGATTTAACTTCCTTTGTTTCATATGTTTGATATGTTTCACATGTTTGGGATTTATTTAACATTTTGGATCTCTGTTTCTCATTTTGATCAAACTTGGAAAAATTTCAGCCATGATTTCTTAAAAAAAATTTTGGGGGGGTCTTCTCCTCTCTCCTTTCCTTGTGGATGCTATTTACCCATATACTCCGTTGTTTAATGTTTCTTATAGTTCACTGATGCTCTTTTCCTTATTTTTTCCCTTTTATGTTTCATTTAGAATAGTTTCTATTGGAATTGTTTCAGGTTCATTAACCTTTTCTTCTGCAATATTTAATCTACCATTAACTCATCTAGTGTATTTTTCATGTTAGATATCATAGTTTTTAATCTCTAGAAGTATGACCTGAATATGTTTTCTGTCTTCCATGTCTCTAATTTTTTTAACATATAAAACACAGATTTACAGGTGTCTATAAATAATGGTGCAATAAACATAAGGTGTATATATCTTTTCAGACTAGTGTTTTCATTGTCTTTGGGTAAATACCCAGTAGTGGAATTACTGGATCATGTAGTAGTTCTATTTTTAATTTTTTGAGGAACTTCCATACTGTTTTCCAGAGCAATTGCTCCAATTTGCATTCCCAATAACAGTGCATTAGGGTTTCTCTTTCTCCACATTCTCACCGACATTTGTTGTGTTGTACAAGCATTTATTTATTGTGCTTTTAGTAAGCATGTCTGGCAGTGGTAGCACTAGTAAAGGCAGGTAAATCTTGGCCACTGGTCTCCTGCTCAGACATCTGCTTCCCACAGTAGCAGCCACACAAATGCAGTCTTGACAGCATAGAATCTGTGGGCTCTCAGTCTGGGAACAGCAGGCACTTTGGACTCATGATCTTCTGCAGCATCAGAAGGAATAAGCATTCCTGCATATAAGGTAGTGTTGGCAGTTCCAAGAACTGCCCCATCATTACAGAAAACACTGTGGGCTTTGAATTTCCCACTTTGGTTCTTCAGCTTCAGAGCTGGTAGTGGCTTCTTGAAGTAACTAGTCTATATATAACTATTTGTATAATCAATATCTTGAATTAAATTTTCTCTACAATCTATGATATTTCTTCAAAACATCCGCAATACATTCTTTTCCTTAACTGAACACTGAGTGTTATAGTATAATTGGGTTATACTTTATTTAAAGATTTTTGTCAGCGTTACTCCACTGTCTTCTGGCATTCAGTATTGATTGGGGGAAATGTGAGGTCAGCTTGATTTATAATTTTAAATTATAATTATATATATAATTATATAAAATTATATAAAAATATATAAATTAAATATATATTTTATATAAATAATATATAAAATATATAAGTATATATAAAATATATCTATATCTATATTATATTTATATGATTTTTATATGTTTTATATATTATTTATATATTATATATAATTATAATAATTATATATTTTTATATAATTTATTTATATAAAGTTATATTTATATATAAATTATAATTTATATATTTTATAATTTTATAATTTATAATTTCCTTTAATATTTTTAACTGGAGACTCATGAATTTTTTTCTTCATTTTTGACATCCATTAGCTTTATCCATTTTGTGGATATGGATTGGTCTGTATCAGGTTTTCCCAGATATCTGTATATCTTTTTTTAAATGATTTTATTTATTTATTTGACAGAGAGAGACACAGCAACAGAGGGAACACAGCAGGAGGAGTGGGAGAGGGAAAAGCAGGCTTCCTGCTGAGCAGGGAGCCTGACACAGGGCTTGATCCCAGGACCCTGAGATCATGACCTGAGCTGAAGGCAGATGCTTAATGACTGAGTCACCTAGGTGTCCTGCAGTGTCCCTGTATGTTTGTTTGGTTTTTTTTTTTTTTTAAGTCTTGGGTCTTGTTTCTGGAAATTTTTCTTGAATCATGGAGTGTATTTATGCCATTATTTTTTCCCAGATACAAAAATGAGTTATATGATAGAACTCATTTTCCTGTCTTTAATATCATTTTTGATCATTTTCCTCTTTTTTCCTAAATATTTTACTTCTTTTCTTCTGAATATTTTATATTATAGGTGGAATAGCTGCCCCTTCCCCCAAGATGTCCAGGTCCTAATCACTAGAACCTGTGCATGTGTTACATTAGATGGGAAAAGGGACTTTGGATGCAATTAAGGTTATAGACTCACAAAGAGGGATATTATCCTGGACTAGCTGGGTGGGCTTAGTCCAATCACATGAGCACTTAAAAGTAGAGAACTATCTCCCTAAAAATGGATCAATCAAAAAAGGAAGTTAGAGAGATTACAAACATGAAAAGGATTCAACTTGCTGTTTTTGATTCTAAGATATCAGGACCCATATAGGGCTAGTCCTCTAGGAGCTAGGAAAGGCCCAAGTTGCACAAGCAAATGGTGACCACCATCTTAATCTACAAGGACGAGAATTCTCTCAGAAATCTGAATGTATTTCAAAGTGGATTCTTCCTAGAACCTCCTGATAGGACTCCAGCCAGTGAACATAGTGATTTCATCCTTGCAAGATTTGGAACAGAAAAATTAGCCAAGACCACATGTATTTCTGACTTGCAGAACTGTGAGATAAATAAGTTTGTGTTGTTTTAAACCTCTCAGTTTGTGGTGATTTACTTGGAAGCAATAGAAAATGAATTTATTATACATCATGCTTTAATACAATTTATTTAAAAAGGAAAAGATCAAAGGGATACATTGAAATAAGAAATAGGGGCTCCTGGGTGTCTCAGTGGGTTAAAGCCTCTGCCTTCAGCTCAGATCATGATCCCAGGGTCCTGGGATCGAGCTCCACATCGGGCTCTCTGCTCAGCGGGAAGCCTGCTTCCTCCTCTCTCTGCCTGCCTCTCTGCCTACTTGTGATCTCTGTCTGTCAAATAAATCTTTTAAAAAAAAAGAAATAAGAAATGAATGAATTTGAAATTTTGAACTAATATGTCTGACTATATATCTTTTCCTTTACATCCCCGTGTTAACATATTACAAATTTTACTGTTATTGTCCAGAATTTCCACTAAAATATATGGTCAGCCATGTTGATTTTTTTGAGTAAGACTTTATATTTAAGTATATAAATATAAAAGAAATATTCAGCAAAAGTTGTGTAAAAATGGGAGAAACAAGTAAAAAATGCATCATTGAAGAAGTGCATAAAAAATTTCTAGACAAAGTAAGTGAGAACATGGATAGAACTCTTTAAGCAGGATATGTTATGAAAATTATATTACAGTGTATAATTTAATCATTCCATGCAATGGTGGAAGAAACATGTGTTAATTTGGCTTATCCAATTAATAAATTAAGTCTATTACATCTTGGAATACTCACTAGGACAGGAAATAAAAATTTTAAAGTTTTTATGAATCAAGGACTTCCACTTATAGCTATTATAGAATAACAGGTACTAGATTTATCTTCTGATAATATAAATTAATAAACTTGATCAAATATACAGACATTTCATAAAGTCCTACCTATTGCACAATTGCATAGGACTTTGATACATGAGAGAAAGGAAACAAGTAAGCCCTAATGATTATCATGGCTTCCTACTTGAAGGGAGAATCACAGCAAAAAAGAGAATCAAAAGCAGAACAAGGAAGACTTGGTGAGGTGAAGATGATATTGAGAGAGAGATCTGAGTCCAGGGAGATAAGAGGGTGATAGAGTTGGGCAGAGTTCTGGAGAGAAAGGACCAATGCATGAAAAAGAAATCCCTTTTATTCTTTGCCTAATACTAAGCTATGCAAGCATAGAGTGAAATTCTGTAAGCAAAGAAGGCATGGGAAATTGTAAGCTGAAGAATTTCCAGCCATGTACATTACTTGGGAATAAGATATATTTAGGTTCTGATAAGACAAACTGTAAAGTTCTCATTGAATACTCAGTAAAGACCCCAGAATGTTCATGCCTTAGGTGTAGGTCTAGGGGGGCTCCTGGGTCACTCAGTGGTTAAAGGTTTGCCTTCAGCTCAGGTCATAATCCTAGGGTCCTAGGATCAAGCCTGGTGTCAGCCTCCTTGCTCAGTGGGGAGCCTGCTTCTCCCTCTGCCCCTCCCCCTGCTTGTGTTCCCTCTCTCCTGTCTGTCAAATAAATAAATACAATCTTAAAAAAAAAAAAAAGGAGTAGGTCCTTTATCTACTACTAGGAGTAGGTCTTAATTATCTCTAGAATAAAAATATTCTAGGCCAGCGATGTCCAGTACAGTTGCTACTAGTTGTATGTGACTGTTGAATATTTGAAATGTGTCCACTAGGGCTATGGAATGGAATTTTTCATTTTACTTAATTTTAACTCATTTAAATAATTTATATTGAAACTTAGTCAAATGTGTCTAGAGGCTACCATAATGGACAGTGAAGTTCTATGGCAGACCTCATGCATCTTAACAAAGACGAGTCTTGAGGAGATGAAATTGAACTGCAAATAACTGCTTGCCGTAACAATTCCCAAAACTCTTTAAGAGAATAAAACAAAATCTGTATGTTCAACTATGATTCAAAATGTTCAGAAACTAATACAAAAATTACTAGATATGCCAAGAAGTAGAAAAAATGTGAGCCGTAACTAGGAGGAAAATCAATCAATAGAATAGACCTACAAATGACAAAGATGATGCAATAAGTAGACAAAGATGTCAAAATAGTTAGTGCAAATATACTCAAAGATTTTAAGGAACACCATTAACATACTGAGGAAAAAAATGAAAGATTTTTTTAAAACCAATAGAACCCTTAGAGATGAAAACTAAAATATCTGAAATAACAAATTCACTGGATAGGTATTAAGGACAATTGTATATTGCAGAAGAAAAGACTTGTAAATGAAGAAACCAATAGAACCCATTTTTTTAAAGCCAGAGAATAAGGAGGGGAAAGAAAATGAACAGTGACCTAAGGGATATTATCAAAAAATCGGACATACATATAATTGGAGTCCTAGAAGGAGAGCAGAGGGAAAGAGAGAGAAAACCAGTAAAGAAATAATTTCTTTGAAGAAAAATTTCCCAAACTGATATAAACTATGGTCCCACGCTTACAAAATACTCAAAAAACCCAAAGCAGGAAAAACATGAAGAAAATCATACCAAAGCACATCATAATCCCATGGCAAATTAAAAAAAAAAAAAAAGTGATAAAGAAGGGCGCCTAGATGGCTCAGTCAGTTACACTCCTATCTTCATCTCAGGTCATGGTCCTGGGGTCCTAGTATCAAGCCTTGCATTGGGTTCCCTGATCAGCAGGGAGTCTGCTTCTGCTTCTCCCTCTCCCTCTACTCTCCCCCGGCTTGTGCTGTCTCTCTCGCTCACTCTCTTTCTCAAAAAAATAAATAAAATCTTTTTTAAAAAGTGATAAAGAGAAAAATCTCAAAAACAGCAGCAAAAAGCAACACTTACCTTAGAGAGAGACAAAGATAAGATGTAACAGACTTCTCACGGGAAACCATGGAAAGCAGAAAATACTGGAATCTCTTTAAAGTGTTGAGGGTATAAAAGTCAACCTGGAATCTACACCCAGAAAATTTCCCTCAATAAATACATTACAAAATACCACCTCATCATTAAAAGGGCCAACATCATACGAGCTACTGTTTAGAGCCATGGCCTATGCTAGGCACTTACATATATTCACCTCAATTGAGCCTCATTATTAGCATCACTTGACCAATGAGAAATCAAAACCTACATCCAGGGTGGCTCAGTCAGTTGAGTGTCTGCGTTTGGCTCAGGTCCTGGAGTCCTGGGATCCAGTCCCATGTTCAGCTCCCTGCTCAGTGGAGAGCCTGCTTCTCCCTCTGCCCCTCACCCTGCTTGTGCCCGTTCTTTCTCTCAAATAAATAAAATCTTAAAAAAGAAAAAAAAAAAACATACATCCATGGGGTAGCTTGGGCAAGTTTATGGAGGACAAATAATAATAAAGCTAGAATGTATTCATTAAGTCAACCAATAAGCAATTCTGTTTATTAGGTGCCAGACATGTTTTAGGGTCCAGGTTACTACAGTTAAGGAGTCAGACAGCTGTCTTTTGTAGCTTCCTGTCTCATTAGTGAGACAGGTAAGTATTAAGTGAATGACTGACACAGTTTTGGATAGGAAGAAAATTGGAGGCCAGGAGGTTGGTGATTGAGGTTCACTGAAGGGAATTAGACTAGGCCTTAGTCTGAAGAAAACTATCTAAGGAGTAGACATCTGAACTAGGACATAGTGATAATAGAACCTTGGTGTGCCCTTGAATGGGAACAGAGAGCCCAAGGGAAGGGTTGTGGAGCTGGAGACAATGTCCTATATTGGTTTGGGGTCTGTAAACTATAGCAGGGTTTCCTTGGTGTAGTGAAGCAGGTTTCAGTAAAGGCAAACTGAATTACTGAGTAAAGCCTGAATTCCTCCCCACTGACCTGGTAAAGGTCGCATTCCCAGGTTTATTATAATGATGTAAGCCACATGCAATTGCAATCCTAGTGAGGGGCAAAACACAGTCTGGCCAGCTCCACTTTGGAGGAAGGCCTGAGCATTAGTCTGTAAAGTATGTTATCATGAGGGGAAATCTGTGTTTTACGTGTTAAACTGGGTCTGGATGCTAAAGAATTTGTATGTACCACATTACGTTTTACTTCCCCCACTGCCTTTATTCAAAACCAGTTAGACAAGAGTCAGGAAGAGGAGGGGTCAAACATGTACAAATATGTACAATCCAACGTTACTGTGCCTTTCATATTCACTAGACTTGGTAAGGACTTCATAGGGTTAGTGTCCTATTTAATTCTCTCAACAGTCTCATGAGTTGGGTATTACTACTATTCTATGAATAGGAAAAGTGACACACTTGCAAAGTACCATCCACAAGACAGCACTAGTAGAGCTAGGACTTGAATCCAGAACCATTTGACTCCAAAGCACAGACTCACAGCTACTACGACCCTTTGCATTTTAACACAAATATGGCAGAAGTGACTACTGTAGTATAATTGTACTCTAGTTTCTCAGGCTCCAAGGCACTGTCTAGAAAAATGGCTCTGGGTCAGCCACGTTCTTCTTTACCCAGTGTCGCTCTCACCAGCAAGAACGACCAGGAGACCCGGAGTGACAAGCTTGCGAATCTTTATTATTCTCTCCTTACCCGGATGTTTACCCCTATTTATATCCCCTCTCCTCCAATCAGCAGACTGTACACGTGAAAGGAAGCATGATCAACGCTTAGCATGATAGAAAGCACGCAGTGTCCACGGGCTTCCTGTTCTGGGCATAGCCAATCATCTTTCAGGTGGTGCGCAGGTCCTCTGCCTGGCCGCAGGCGCAAGCGCCATGTTGCGTCTTATGTACGTAGCTGCCCCCGACAACCCAGATTTATAGAGATTCCACCTGGACCCGTTTGGGTTCTCCTACATCATCTGCACTGCCATGCACACTTCCTTCAGACTCTCTCATTATCAAAGTTCCTACTTTCTACTTAGACTCTTATGCAAAGTTCAGCCATTGAGGTTCAATGATTTAGTACTTCACATGTAGGAAAGAATTTGTTTCCTTTCAGATGCTCAAAAAAAAAAAAAAAAAAAAAAAAAAACACAAGCAACCTGCTGGCTGCCTGTGTGTTAGTCCAAGGAATGATCTCTTTCAAATTTCCTGTGGAGAGAGAGTCACAATTATATTGTGCAGATAATGTTTTACCTTGATATCTGGAATTTCACCCAGTTCTAGAACCTTGCAATTTTATTGCCCTTGGAAAAATAAGGGTCAAATGTAATATAAGTCAGTAAGGAAATGGACATTTTGATCCACTTCTTTGGCACCTGTCATATTGATATCTAAATTAGAACCTTAAGCTTCTTATTCATTCATTCTTTCTGCTTGTTTTACTTCCTAATAAAGCTTTGTCTACAATCTTTCTGGTAGACAGTTAAAACACTGTGTCCAGATTTAAAACGCAGCTGCTTGATCTAGAACTTTCATTTTCAAGAAATTGGTCTCACAGAATAAGCAAAGAGTACTAGCTGTCTGTACATGAATAGCTATTGCAGAATTACTTGCGACAACAAAAAACCTAGAAAAAAATCTAGATGTGGCCAACAGGAAGTCAACTTACTACACCATGGTATAGCTTTGTAATGCAGCAATTAAAAATGAAAATGTGTCTCAGTAGTGACAAAATGTGGGCCACAATGAGTAGAGCTCCATTTTTTTTTTTTTTTTAACACATGAAAGCAAAACGAATGCCCTCTGAGAGGTCGCATTATGGATGAACTTTAAAACTTTTTTTTTTTAAATTTTATTTATTTATTTGACAGAGAGAGATCACAAGTAGGCAGAGAGGCAGACAAAGAGAGAGGAGGAAGCAGGCTCCCAGCCGAGCAGAGAGCCCGATGCGGGGCTCGATCCCAGGACTCTGGGATCATGACCTGAGCTGAAGGCAGAGGCTTTAACCAACTGAGCCACCCAGGCGCCCCGCATTATGGATGAACTTTATTATTTTTTTTTTTTTTTTTCTGGCAGCCTAACGTCGCGATTAAGACTCTGGGTTCTGGAGAGGTGTCTGGGTAGCCCAGTTGTTGAACATTGGACTCTTGGTTTGGCTGAGGTTATGGGACTGAGCCCCGCGCAGAGCCCTGAGCTTCTCACTCTGGCCTTCCTGCTCATTCTCTCTCTCTCTCGCTCTAAAATAAGTAAGTAAATCTTTAAAAATAAATAAATAAATAAATAAAGACTGTGGGCTCTGGAGATGGCCCAACTAGGTTTAAACCTTGACTCTACTATTTATTCTTTGTATGGCTCTCTAGGCAAGTAACTTTTATGAAAATTATGTGAGTTACTTCATGTAAAATCTTTAGTACAGTGAAATCATCATCATTATAAAATGGAAACAAAATTAAAAATAAAAAGTGCCTTTGATAACAAAGAGGCAGTGTGTTTAATATTATACCAAAGGACACGTGGGAATGGGAGTAAGAAAAACTGGGTTTGAGCCAAAGCTTACCAAGTGGTGGAGATTCTGCACAAATCCCATCCTCAGAGCCCTGATTTCAAGGGTCAAGTGGGGAGAGTAACTCACCATCTCAGAAATGTGGCTGGGATCAAATGAGAGTTTATAAGAGGAGTACATAAACCATGATACACTCAGCAAAATATTTTATTATTATTTTGAGTGTTGAATCCTTAATATCATATGCAATTACAAATAATTTTGTCCTAATTGCAAAACAGGAAAGGTGCAAACTCCAATGGTTACAGAAGAAAGGGAAATAACTAGATGTAGTGGAATAACCTCGTCCACAAGATACGTCAGCACTTGGCCACCAGCAGGGAGAGTGAAGCAAGGGTAAGAGGAGAGAATGAACTTTATAACAATATTTTCTTAGACTAGCAGTGTTCCTAGTGTGGCATTCCATCACATCCTAACCACCTGTTCTTTGCTATTTAAGATAACAACTGTATAATCTGATCAGTGGATCCTTTCAGGCATCACTGAGTAAACTGCGGGGCAGCAAGGCTTTGATCTAGATTTGGGCCAACAGATTAACATTTTCAAAGTTACTGGGAAGAAACAAAATGTCACCAGGAAAAGTTCAAATTATGGTGCTTCATTTTGCTGACTTTGCTGGGTGATTCAGAGAATAATAAAGTAATAGTACATTTCAATTCCCAGGAGGGACATATGTTACAGCTCTCTTTGTAGAGTGACTCACAGCTATGTGACTCTTGAAGGAACAATTTTATGTTTTGCCATTTTTCAACTGAGGAGCTTGGCTTAATGGGGTATGAGGGCCCTTTAAGCAATAAAGTACTTTATTGATGTATAGGTCAAGATTATGCTAATAGGACATATTATTTGGTAATTTGGAGTAGATTCTTTACTTATAATTATTTACCTATTATAACCTTGATGGAATTCAGAATTAAAATAGAAGGAACTTTTGGAGAAGAAAGTAACCGCCACAGAAATAAAATCCCCTTACCTCTTGCCACCCTATCCCCACTCTGCTGGAATTACCAAGAGTACACCTGATTAAAAGAAGCAAAACCATGCTAAAGCATTGAGAGAGATGAGACCATCTCTTTTAATTTTATGAAGCTGGCCCAATCCTGACAACAACTACACATAAAAACGTCATCTAGTATACAGAAGTAAATTCCAAAAATATTATCCATCAATTTAGTAGTTTCAAAGGGAACAAAAGAAACTCAATAGACAGCCACAGCATTTGATATTATTACATTTGATAAAAAGAAAAAAAAATCTTAGTGAAAATAGGACCAGGAAGATTTTTCTTCTTAATGTGATGAAGAGTATCTCAATCAACAGCCCATGTTATACTTTAACAACAAACACCAAAGGTATTCCCCTGCAGTCATAAATAAAACAAACAACTTCATGTCTGTTTTGTATTTAGCATTACTTTGGGAGTTACTGCAATTAAAGCAGAAAAGTCAGAGATTTGAAAATAAGAAATTCAATATTGGAAAATAAATGAAATTATGTGTAGACAACATAATTACATAAAACACCAAAGAATCAATTGGCATACAGAGTAGAACTACTAAATGTTCTAGTTAATGGTTAAATTTAAAATACAGTGAAACTCACAGCTCTCATATGTCGTTATTAATAGAAATGAAAATGCAATAAAGAAATAAAATGATTCATAATAAAAAGCATTAAGTGTAAAAAATGATTAAAGAACTTTTTCTCATTTTCTAACCATAAATGAAATTAACACTGTGGTTGGAATACAAAGAAGAAGAAGGGGAGGGAGAGGCAGAAGAAGAAGGGGGAGGAGGAGGAAAAGAGAGTAAGAAAAAACACAGTCTACAGTATTTTGTTTAGTAGGCTTGACCACAGAAAGATAAAACAGAATGTTATGAATAACTACACTAAGTTTGGTAACTTAGATGAAATGGACAATTTCCTTGAAAGTCAAACTGCCAAAACTCAAGAAATAGTCTGCATAATTCTTTTTTTTTTTTAGAAAGGATTTAAAGATTTTATTTATTTATTTGAGAGAGAGATAGAATGAGAGAGAGAGCATGAGAAGAGAGAGGTTGGTGGGGGGAAGCAGACTCCCTGCTGAACAGGGAACCTGATGTGGGACTCGATTCCGGGACTCAAGGATCATGACCTGAGCCGAAGGCAGTTGCTTAACCGACTGAGCCACCCAGGCAACCCTAGTCTACATAATTCTATTTAAAGAACTGAATTCAGATAAAAATCTTCCAATAAAGAGGCCCAAATGGCATCATTGGTGAATACTATCCAAACTTTAGGGAAGAAATTATATGAAATTTACCCACATTCTTCCATAACTCGTGAAGGCAACATTACACTGACGAGACAATGAAATTAAAAGGTAAGGAAAACTACAGATCAACATACCTTATGGACATTGATGCAAATATACTCAACAAAATACTAGCAAAGGGATCTAAGCAATATTCTGGAAACTCAAGGCTGGTCCTACAAAGGAAAATGAATGTGATTCACACACCAACATTATGAAGGGAAAAAAAGACATGGTGGTTTCAAAAAAAAGATGAAACCCAACATCCATTCATGATTAACAAGTCTCAGAAAATGAGGAATAAAAGGGAATTTCCTCAGTCTGAAAAAGGCCATTTACAAAAGTCCTACAAATAACCTCCTTAATGAAGACTGAATGCTTGCTTCCCAGGACTGATGACAAGGCAAGGATGTGTCTAACCTCACCACTGCTTTCACCATCACCTAGAAGGTCAAACCAGTGCAACAGGACAAGGAAAAGAAATATAAGGCATTAGAAAGAAAAATTAGAAAGATTGTAAAGAAAGAAAACATTTATTACAAATAAGCTGCAGACAACACGACTGAATAGAAAACTTCTAAAAATCTACGTAAGTGGATTTGGTATCAGGATACAAGATCAATGTACAAAAACCAATTGTACAATGAACAATTAGAAATTGAAAATTTTGTACATATACACACAGTAAACTAGTAACAACGTATGTGCAATATCTGTATGCTAAAAACTAGAAATACTGAGAAAAGAAATCCATGACCCACATAAAACAAAAAAATATGCTTCCTTCATGGATTGGAGGACAAATATTAAGATGTCCGCTTTCCCTGGTCTATGCATTAAGGGCAATTATCAAAACCCAAGAGGGTGTTTGTTTTTGTTCTCATCAAGAGGCTGACACTAAAATGTCTAACGGAAAGGTAAAGGAACCAAAATCACAAAATGTTTTTGGGAAAAAAAAACCCAACACGTTGATTTACTGGCTTATGGAAAGCTACAGCAACCAAGGCAATGTAGTATGGGTGAACGCACAGACATATAAACTACTAGAACACTTTTTAAAAATAGACTAACACGGTGCCAACTGATTTTCAACAAAGGTACAAAAAAACAAACTTCAACCCATCTGTGGTGTATATGTTATGTTTATATGTACCATATGTAAAAAGTAACTTAAATGGATCCCAGATCTAAATGTAAAAAGTAGAAACTAGTGAAGTCCTAAAAATAAAAAACCTTTTGTCACCTTAAGGTTTCTTTTTTTTCTAAGTTTTCTTAGATAGGACGCCAAAAGCATAATCCATTAAAGAAAAAATTGCTCAAGTGGACTTTGTGAAAATTAGGAACTGCTGCTCTTCCAAGAGCTCTATCAAGAGTATGAAGAAAAGAGAAGCTCAGACTGGAAGAAGATATTTACAGAGCACATCTTGTATCAAGGTTATGGAAATTAGTATCTGGCTAGAAATTGAAAAAAAAATTAGTTACCACTTTTGACTTTTTCAATTTAATAAAGGTGAGACATGGGATGTTTTTATTTTTTTGTCCATTAGAGAGAGTGTGATGATTTGGGTAATCCCGTATACTTGGTGGAGCTTCAGTTTTGGAAGGAAATCTGACAAGATCTGTCAAATCTTAAATATATCCATATCCTTTAATACAACTGTTATTTCTAGGAATGTATCCTTAAAAAAAAACAAACCACCCTATACTCAGGTACTTCAATTTGCAAAAACGAAAAAAAAAATCAGCCTTTACAACAGACTGATGAAATAAATAACTGATGCACCAATATGAGGCTATGCAGACAAGGAACTCTTGATTAAAGAGTCCTCTGATCTGGGAAACTGCTCAAGACACAACATTAAGTAGAGAAACAGGACATAAAGCTGTATATAGGATCCCATTTTCTATGAAAAAGTAAAGACAAATACGTTTTCTCTGCATGATGAGATTGCTGGTGGGGTATTTTTCCTTTTTTGTAATTCCTGAAAAACAGGTATTCTCAGGATATAGATAGAACTTACTTTGTAAAAGGAAATGGTGTCCCAGAGTTAACTCCACATTCAGTTTGACATAAGCCAACATTTAATTCCCAGGCTCCTTGTAAAGGAGAAAGCGAGCATGGCACGTAAGGATGGGATTTTGCAAAGGGGTTGGCAGACTGTATAGGCTATGATTGACAGCTCAAAACATTTTTTGCTTCCCCAGTAAGACCGTGACACACACTGTTAACTGACATGTGGGATCCCCCTCGATCACTGAGCCCTCAACTGAGTACTCCTAGTATTCATGTTGAATACTGGTCTTATCTGGACTTACATAACCTTTGGGCTTTCCCTTGACTCCCCACTTAGCTTTTAGTTAATGAAGCTCTTACAGTACAGGAATAGAATTCTGCTGATGAATTCTTTAAAATACCTGTTTAGGACTTAAACATTGCCCTCTAGTGGGAAGCCCTCAAATAACTTATTGCTGTTCACAGAGCAGAAACTGTAGCTAGAATATTAAAAGAAAAAAACTACTAGCTTCCCCCCATGCCAGTTTCTTTGCCAGGTTTCTCCTTTTGGAGGAATCTTTGTAGTGCACTCATTATAAGTTCTGTATTAACTTTAAGCCCGTAAGGTGGGCAGTTGTTTTTTTAAAGTGGCCACTTCTTAATGCTTACACAGAGGTAAGTCATAACGCTAATACCATTATACAATAAAATGTCAGGGAGACAAAAAATTTATCTTATCATTATGGCTAAAAAAGTATCTTCAGCAGTTGAGAACATCCAGAGACCTTTAATTTCACTGATCATTTAATACTACAGTTACAATGTATTGTAACTCATATGCATTTTTACATATGCATTTTTACAAAATGAAGCAGGGTCAGGTTCAAAGGTTTTGGGTTAAGAGGTGTGTAAAAGAACTTTTTAGCCACAGTAACACACACACACCACACCACCCCCCACCACAGCTTCGGTTATTGAACAACTGAATAAAGAAGATACCCTATAGAGTAGTGCTCTCAAATACTAAATAGATTTTAGTTCTCAATTACCTAGCATTCACCTTTTTTCTCTTCTCTTGGTTTTGTTCTTTCAGAAGTCTACAGTACTATCTCCACTTGAATGTACATGTGATCTTTTAAAAAAAAAAAAAAAAAAAAGGAAGCAGAAGCAGGGTTCCCTAAGAAGGTAATGATTCCACTAAAAATACTGTCAGTAGTGTTCAGGTTTCACATATAAATTTTCCAAGACTAAAAACCTATTACTTGAAATAAATCCTGTTACACACAAGAATGTGTTTTTGTATTTATTTTCTCTAAAAATATCTGTAACCAGAATCCTCACATTGAAGATTTGAAAAGATCCTCACTTGAAAAAAAAAAAAAAATCCTCACAATTTGAAAGGAAAAAAAGTACACGAATGTAGTATTTATTCCAAAAGACTAGGCTTCACAGAAGAAAATTTAATATCCAGTAGTTGTTATATAAACTTTTGTTTACATACAGAGATTCATAAAATAACTATTGCCCAGCCACTAAATAAAGATCAAAGGAAATTAACAGAATAAGAGTTTTTTTCCTACTCTAATTTAAGAGGAAAAAAGTTTTAGATAAAGGGATAGGATATGGAGGTGTCAAGAAAATAGGAGAATACAAGCAATTTGACAAGTTTATTCTAAGCAAAATTTTTATTAATAAAAAGATTAACCATGACCATATGAGATGAGTGGCTGGGCTTAGAGTCTGCTACATCAAATAAATTAAAAACTGGTAATTGAGAATATCATTACAATTTATAATAGCATTCTTTTATAGAGGCATTTTAACTTTAGCAATGTTTCTCTTAAACATAAAAAACTAACCCTTAGTGTCATGGGTGAGAATCATCATAGCTACTGCTGACTCAAAAGAGAATTTCCAAGAGCTGTTTGGTGATAGATATTACCTCAAGACCTACACCCAAACTTTAGGGAAACAATCTTCCAAAAAGATCTGGAATGCCTGATAGGAAACAAGTATCAGTGTTTGATACTGTGGCAGGAGGATATCCCACTTCAAGTGTGAAGAATAAATAACACAAATTAAGAATGTACCCAATATCCCCCAAATAAGTTAACAAAAGTGCCATTACTTTAAGAATTATCAGACATATGTGTTTAAATACAAATTCAAATTTGTTAAGTCCAAAAGATACAGTAATTTTATTACATAAGATTTTTCCTGTGTGCTAAAAATGTTAACTTACAAGAACATAATATTTGTGTTAAGTGTAGAGGGAATTGTCTAATCATTTTTCATTGATGAGAATAGAACAGTAGGTAGTGGACATAGTCGAAGCACTCAAGAGTCCTCAAAAATTCAAGGTTGTCCATTACTGCTCAGCCAAAACACACTAACCATTCTCTAATAATATAAATGCCTACTTGATTTTTATTTTTAAAAATAAAGTCCATTTGTTTCTCCATTAAAGCTTCTGCAAGACTGACAAAGGTACATTCTACCTATTAAAAATAGGAGTACTCTTCATCTTTGGATAGGGAAATGTAATCATATACAGATTACTAAATTTTTATTTGAGGCAGCTCTTGGGAGTCCATTAAGCACTTTTTTTTAACACTATACCTTTAAAGTTTGTCTTTAATAGTAATACTTTGGAAAACTAAAAATAGAGGAAAAACATCTATGGCAAAGTACATTTCATTCAGATTTGATATCAGTAAAGTACAAAAAAAATAGTGCAGTGTCAATTTTCTCTGTAAATCACTTGAGAATAGTTTTTATGTCTTATGATTGAATGACAAAAAAAAAAGGTTTTAACCTGTTAAAAAAGTTTTTTAAGTCTTTGACTTTAGTAAGGCAAAAATGAAATTAAGACTGTAAAAAGACTTTAAAAATGAATTTCTACAAATTTGGTTCCCATTTACAACAATTTCATTAACAGAGGAGTTAAGTGTAGATACAATGTATCCAATATTCATAACCCAGTTAAAAAAAAAAACTCTAGCAATTTGTAGATTGTGAAATCCTTAGTAATACCAATATATATTCATAACTTGTTCATACAGAACCAAGACCTCTCCTTCTCCATGTAAAAGAACACTTGTTAAAGATCATTAACAAAAATACCAATTAAACAATGGAAACTCATTTCATTTCACTGCGCCCAAAAGTAATGACACAAAATACTGGCTTAAAGAGGTAGATTAAAAAGAAAAAAGAAAACCAGATTCTCCATTCTTTGTCACTTTTATTCAGTAGTAGTATTTTTTTTCCTTATTTTCGGTGCCAGACACGGCAAGGAGTGATTACAGCCAACTGTTATTAAAACATTTGTTCGCAACATATACCCCCTTTACCACTGACCCCAAACTGACTCATTTTGTGTGCTTTCGTTCTTTCTTTTTTTAATACACCACCACCAAGACTGGGTGGAGGGGGCAAGGGTAAAAGAGATGAAGGGGAAGAGTCCAGGAGGCCAGAAGAGGAGGAATGCTACAAGCCACAGTAAGAATGAGCTGTATTTAATTTAAAAAAGGGGAGGGGTGTACCCCACAAATGATACAGTAATGAGGATACACAATTAAATCCCATAAGCATGACTGAAGGCTTTCACTGTGTTTGACGTCATCACAATGGAAGGCATAAAAAGTGGAGTAAATCAATGTTGATACAGTCCAATCTAGTCCATTAGGCAAGATGGTGCAAGAAGTCATTTAAATTAAAAGTGCCCTACCCTTACCTACATGGCTAGCAGACATGGAGAACACCACAGTGATGAATCCACAGAGATTTCTCCATGTAGCTATAAAAAATGTGTTGTCGAATGGCACATTGTCAAACACTGGAAAGGGGCGCCACAATGGACCGCTCTCTTTTTTAGGTACGAATGCTAGATTCAACTATCTCAACTAAGCAGGAAGTGGGCTCTTCTGCTGGGAATGCCAACCCTAATTCACTTTGTCTTGAAATATATACAGATTGTTTGTAGTAGCTACAGCAATGATATTTTCCTTGGGGTGCCAGGCTGTATGAAGGATTTTCTTGTTGAAGTCTAAGCTGTCAACACTTATTTCA
This sequence comes from Mustela erminea, assembly GCF_009829155.1. Classification (NCBI taxonomy): domain Eukaryota; kingdom Metazoa; phylum Chordata; class Mammalia; order Carnivora; family Mustelidae; genus Mustela; species Mustela erminea. The sequence continues at coordinate 6,417,748 of NC_045615.1, read as the reverse complement.
TCTTTCTTTCGCTTGCCACTTGCACAGACTTTTCGTGGTTTCAGAACTGTGCGAGGTTTGTTGTTTTCCCGTGATGCTTCTAGGGTTATGTCTCGCTTTGTGTTCCTGTCAAACATTCTGAAGAAATTATTGTAAGATCCAGTCATGACAACACTGCAAAAGCAAACAGGATGCAAGTAAGTGAACAAAAGTTTATTTCCAGTAAAATGATTCAGTGATGGAACCTAGCCTATTACCGCATAGGAAATAGCTACTTCAAGCTGATCTGGATTTGGGGAGAGGGTTGCTGACACCAACCCAAGGACCAATTATTCAAATAAACTAGTACTAGCCTGGTACTAGCTACTGGTAGTTAGCTTGGATTTCTATTAATAGCTCCTTTTCAGGACTACCAAAACTATCACCAAAGTTGAAAATATTCTCGAAAGTAGCTTCTTAGTAGTACTGAAATAATCTCTGCTGAATATATTTTTGCAACTACAGGTTTTGTGATTAACCAAACTGGTAGCTTCTTCAAATACCAACTGTGGGATCACAGGTTCTAAAACCCTTCAAAATTCATGGTATATAGCTATTCATAAGAAACCAATGCATTACTTTGTGATTTAAATTATAAACTAAAGAATTTGCTCCCAGAATGTTGTCTGACTGGGAAAATGCTATCTTATGAATGCTTTTAAGATATCTGGGAAGCCTGGGTGGCTCAGTCCATTAAGCGTCTGCCTTCAGCTCAGGTCATGATCCCAAGGGGCTGGGACAGAGCCCTGTATCAGGCTCCTTGCTCAGCAGGGAGCCTGCTTCTCCCTCTCCCTGCAGCTTCTCCTGCTTGTATGTGCGCTCTCTCTCTCTCTCTTAAAAAACAAACAAAAACCTTATTCTGTGACTATTAAGAGTAGAATATAAATTTTTTTCTTCACAGGAAGTCATTTTACCTATTGCATTAAATACATTTAAAGCACTTTTTCTGGGGACAAATATTTTTACAGTATCTGCTTAATCGTTGCCAAATTTTAACCTTACCCAGGGTACCTCTGTCAGTTCGACTTTCCATCCATCACTGCTCAACGTTTGCTAAGTTTAAGCACCAACAAGCAAAACCTCCCAAATCTGAAACTATTAATTTAGAAAGGGTCTGGTGCTACTATTACATACCATGTTCTTCCACATGGTTTAAATTATTTTTGTAAGTAAGATTACAGAATATCAAGAAACTGTTTAAAGTAATGCTTGAAAATAAGTATTTACATGTATCATACATTATACAGGTCATATATGAAATATAAATGATTATCATCTATTCAGTAATGTAAGTCCTCCAAAGGACACTTGACAACATTTTAATCAAACTCAAATTGGTGCACATACCTGAGGGTAATAAACTCTCTTTTAAAATGAATTATGTATTTGGATTGGTACCCCCATATTATCTTAATTTGTGAGATTTTAATGATTAGGACACCTAGGCTCTTTGTAAATTTTAAAAGGTTTTGGTAGGTCAGCATTTCTATGGTATACCTGCCCAAAATGTATAACCTGAATCAAATTATGAGAAAACATTAGGTAACACTCAGATTAAAAAAGTTCTAGAAAATCATTGGCCTGTTTTTCAAAATGCCAAAGTGGCAGTAGACAAGGAAAACATGAAGAACTACTATGCCAGATTAAAGGAGAACAAGACAACTAAATGTTATATATTCTTTGGGACTGCATATTTGACTGGATTTTCTTCTCTTCTAGGAAGGACATGGCCAAGAGGGCTGGTGAAATTTTAATAGGCTCTGTGGATTTGATGGGAGGACTGTGCCACGGACTGTGTGTTTTGCTTTATATGACTGCCCTGTCACAATGTAGAAGAGACTCTTATCCTTTAGAAAATGCTCATTAAAAAGTTCAAGAGCAATGGGCCACCATGTTATTGGTTCACAAATAAAGTATGTGTATCTATTTGCGTGTCTTTACAGAGACAGATATAAAGGAAGAGACTGACACAGCAAACAGTAACAGGAGACCCTGAGTAAGGGCTAAATAAGACTGTGTCACTCTTACCAATTTTCCCCCAGTTTGAAATTATTTCAAAACAAGTTTTTAAACAGTAAGGGAAATCAAAAATTTCTTTTTGATAATGGAACCTAACTTAAAACCGGCCCAATATGTTTCATCAACGTGAGAAGAGCTGGTGCAGCAGTGTCATCAGATCCTAGTGTATCAGTATCTTCTTTCTCTTCCTGTCTGCAAATTTCTCCTTTCTCTTCTTCCCTTTCCCTTCTTCCTTCTTGATGGCTTAGGGTTAAGCAGTGGCATTCAAAGGCAAACCTTGCTTGTTCTGAGTCTAGGTTTACTGTGGCCAGCCTATTTCTGGGTGTCATGTTACATTCAGATGAAGGTAATATTAAACATCACACCAAACATAAGTGATCCAAATTCTAGCATCCTCTATAACACAGAACACCATGATACTTGAATGTTCACTGATTAAACTGTTCAAGTACATCTAATGATCATAAAGGCAAGTTTAAGTAATTCCAAAACTGTCTTTTCTAATGTTTTCTGTTCTACTGGAACACAATAAATGGGAAATAAATATTGATAAGGAAAAACTGAAAGATTAAGACTTATTTGTCCTTGGAAATAATGATACTACACATTTTAATGATACAGTAAAAATGAAACATACACTGTGGCAAAGTTGTAGATTATAAAAACCCTAATTACTCAAGGTAATATAGTTAAAATGACATATGGTAATTCCACTTCTATGAGATACTGATGAGATAGCTGGAAAAACATGGTGTTTAATATTCCAAATGAAATATCTACTGCCTAAATATTTCTCAAAAGTTTCATAGATGAACCACCAAAGTGAAATTTCACCATTTTAACAGTTGTCATGTCAAAGATTTCACTGCTCTGGTTCATAAAAAGGAATATTTAAAGATGTTTAAATTATAATTTAAGATAACTACATTTTTTGTGTATTTTCATATTTACTAATGAGACAAAGTTTAATTTTTATTTGCTATTACTGCTACAAGATTACTGAATTTATTTCAAGCAAACTGAAGGAAAAATGAAGTAAGGATTTGTAATTTATGTCAATCATACTAGAAGTGAAACAGAACATTTCTTTTCCTCCAATAAAAGGCCAAGTTGAATGAGAAGTTCAAATTAAAATCAATTACCTGTCAGATCCATTCCAACAACATTCAAATTTATCAAATATGCAGTCATTTTCATACAGTGAACAAAGTTTACTTCTGAGGTATTCATGAACCTGGGTTTTAAATATAAATATATTATTATAGATATACTTAACTTCAAGATCTGCTAATTGATATTAGAAAAATATTTAAACAAGTCCTTATTTTTTTAAAGGAATATATAGACACACATACATACTCTGTAATCTTACTAAAACTCAACTCTCTTAGTAACAAACAATAAAGGCGTTTTATCCTTTTCACAAACAAATGAGCTCCCTTCCATGAACACACATTTTTCTACTGTAGGACAAAGAAAAATATCCTTTGGGGCATGACACATGAACTCTTTACAAGATGGACTAAAATATTTAGGCTAAAATACATTTGAAAATGGTGCAGATAATAGAGTAAGTAAAGACTATTATATCGATAGTTGAATATGTTAACACCTGTTTTTTTAGTCCATTAACTGCTGATTAAAAAAATATTCAATATTGTGTTTTACTTCCTTTTTAAATATCATTTTTGGGCATAAATAACTGAAGACTACATTATCATTAAAGTGCACATGCTATGCAATTATAACTGACCATTGAGCATCTTGAGGATTAGGGGTGTTAATCCCTCTGCACAGTCAAAAATGCACATATGGGGCACCTGTGGGGCGGAGTCAGTTAAGCATCCCACTCTTGTTTTGGCTCAGGTCATGATTTTGGGGTCTTGAGACTGAACCCCATGTCAGGCTCCATGCTCAGGGTGGAGTCTACTTCAGATTATCTTCCCCCTTCCCTGTGCCCCTCCAGTTTGCGCTCTCACCCTCTCTCAAATAAATAGGTCTTAAAAAAATAATTCACATACACCTTTTGACTCCCCAAAACTTAACTACTAAGAGTCTACTGTTGGCTGGGGAGGACTTACTGATAACAAAGTTAACAAGCATTTTATGTCTGTAGTATGTATTATGTACTGCATTCTTATAATAAAGTAGGCTAGAGGAAAGAAAGTGTTATTCAGCAAATCACAAGGAATATACATTTGCAGTACTCTACTGTTTTTATAGACGAAATATCCAAGAATAAAGTGGACCAACACGATTCAAATGATGTTGTTCAAAGATCAACTGTATACAGTTACTCAAAGTATGCATCACTAAAAAATCTTATCACTTGATATTCCTCACAGAATATCAAAAACTATTGAAAATTACCTCTTTTTTGAAGTATAATTCACTAGGATTTCACAAGGGTATAAACCAAAAAATAAATAAATTTGGTATTTAAAATGTACTCTGAGAAATTATGCATTTCAATATTAACACTGTTAAATTACAAAGGAGGAAAGTTCCAAAGCTTTTGTTGTGATGGGGTGGGAGGGAAGGGGTTGTCTCAATCTCACTAACCCTTTTTACTTAGAAAGAGCCTTAAAAAAGAATTAATGATAGAAAAAAGGGTAGGTACCTTCCAAATGCTTAGAATTCCCTGTTCCTTATGAAGCAACCTAAAATCATTTTAAGTGTCCATTTCAACTTTTAAGTATAATGGAATGATTCAGGCCATGTCTATGCAATATTACGTGCAAATTTGTTAACTATGAGGAACTGCAACTCAGGGAGGGGTCAGGATAGAAGGCAAAAAAATCAGTAAGATCAAAATACCCTTTAGTCACACACAGCTCAGGAAGATGCTTATATAAATTCAACAACAGCTAAATCTGCATACGTTGAGTATAAAACGTAACTCTACTCTGAATCACTAATCCAATTCAGCACAGGCAGAAAAACTGCAGATTAGGTTAATCATAACAGTTCAGCAAAGTTTTAGAATCCACGTACAGGGTTTCCCACCAAACAATTTTAAGAGTATGAAATTAAGATCCGAATCAATTTTATTCTCAATGGCAACCGGGGGTGGTGGTGGTAGTAGTGAGAAACACCAGGAGATAGATCACAATCTTAGAAGTTACACAAATGTAACTGAAAACAAAGCAGTATGTATCTCTTTGCCTTTGTTTCAACATAGCATTTCCTTTAAAATTTCAAATACCATTAAGGAAGAATCTTTATAGTAGTTTATGTTTGTAAAAGAGGAGTAAAAGGCTTGAGAAACATCATTTTAATTTTATAGAAAACACACAACATAAAGAAGGTACCATTTGCAAATTCTGTATTCTTAAAACAGTGTTAAGTGTCTTCTATACTGTAGTCTAGGGTTTACCCCAGGTTTCTGCTTGCCCCCCATTCCTGTCCCCGGCTGTCCATGTCTTTATTCTCTTCTCCAGAAGAAAAGGATAGGGGATCAATGGTGGCTGACTGACAAGAGAACCCAGAACTAATATCCTACAACAGACAGCTGTACACTGGGCTTTCAAGCCATTCTCCTTTAGCCTAAGACAAAAGTCATCTGCCGAAAGGTAGAATGTAGTCTATTTGACTGGGCATGCCAAAGTTAAGCTCTAGTTCAACTACGACTGCTCATACTCCAACCAAGATGGGCCATTCTCCGCAATCCTCTTCCCCACCTAGACCTTATTAGAGTACTCTTCCTCCTCACTTTAAATGCAGACAGCAGTGTGGAAAAATGGTGTCAACAGTGAACCAAACTGGTAGCAAAATCACACTTGAACTGGACAGACAACACAACCTCTATAAAAGTATACATAAAATTAACATATGGAAAAGCAACATACTTATGAATCTCTGAAGGAAAACACCTAAGGGTCCACCATGCTGTATTGGGATTAACACATAGTACAAAATCCTTTTTTATGAAGACTTAAGAGTAAATGGGTATAATTACTTAGGGTATATGCTAATTGAAAGAAAAAACTGCAAATACCTGGTATGTTTCCACAGGCCTGTTTTCCATATTTAAGTCCCAAATTTTGACTGACAAATAGTCTCTAGTCATCATATATCGACCACTATGGCTGAATTTTACATCAGAAATAGAGGAGATGATTTCAGAAAAAAAAGACCTGTTACTGGGATCTTCAGGTTCTTCAAACACTAAAAAGAAGCAAAAAAAAATTTTTTTTAAAGAGCAATTTGTAGAATATTCTGGCTTGGACAAAGCACTTGCTGAGACAACCATTCACAAACTTCCTAAGAATGAGCTAGAGATGACAGGCTACTGCAGAACTGAAAAACATCTGACTATAAGAACATAACCTTCCCTGAAAGTCTCTTAAGGGGAATGACTTAACATTGATATTGAAGATATAAAAGTATACAGTATCTTCCCAGGGTCCTATAGCTGATTTAGCAGAACCAGAATAGCCAGGACTTCTGACTTCAAAGTACACCAGGTCTGTAGGTTCTGCATATACCTCCATAACTTTGCCTGTATGTTCACCACAAGGGAACACACCATCTGTATTTATACCAGATTTTTTTTTTTTTTAAGCGGCCAGGTATTTTGGTAACAGGCATGTACCCATTTTTACAAGTTTTAAAAACACTTAACAACACGAAGACAATAATAATGCAACCCCTTAATTTTTTTAACCCAGTGTTTTTTCGAACTTTTTTTTAAACCAAGGAAATCTCTTCTCAGAAAAATCTTCCTAAAAGCTCAACAGAAAGCAACAAAGGGAGAGCAGGAGCAAAAGAGAAAAGGGAGGCAAGGAGGAAAGGAAAAAAAAAACAAAAACAACTCTACTTAAGAGTTAGAGAGCCCAGCCCCAAGTTCTCCCAAAATCACATTCCATTTATAAATATGTCCACTAGGACATGCTCCCAAGAGAGCCTTTTATGGTCTTCCAGTAGAATGACCTATAATGCCTCACGTGGTCAGGCAGTTTATTACCAAAGGGTACAGGAGGCCCTGGGCACACAGGTTTTCAGATCTGTAAACCCATGTAAATGTAGTCACTATGCCTGATGCCACTTTCAAAAAGCAGAAAATGTTACCATTTGAAAAAAAAGACAGAAAACACTTACGTTTAGAATGCCTATCACAGAGAGCAGAGGCCCTCATGTCACATAACCGAATAGTTCCTTTACTGCTGCTGTATACAAACGTGTTGCAGCTGTTTGGATGGAATTCTGCTGCCGTAATCACTTCTGTTAGCTCTTCCATATTGGCAGGCTTGATATCCACAATATCTGGATAGCATTTATTAAGGAATTTCCACTTAGAATAAAGGGCAAATATAATTTTACATTTCTCAAGTTTGAAATTAATTCATAAACTTAACCACAAGTATTAATTTTGAATTGCATTCTACTCCTTATAGGAGTACAAATACCAGAGGGATAATAATTTCTAATGCTTCGGAAAAAAATCTTAGAAGAAACCATGTTAGAATGTAGATGAGCCTCTTTTTTTGAGTATGATACAAATCCCAGAAGCCATAAGGAAAAGAATGATTAAGTTTATCTTCCTATATTAACAGGACTCAGTGTAAATTCTAAACAAATGAAAAGCAAAAAACCTCAAGGGGGTAAAAAAGGGAACCTATCTGCAACACAAAGGAGCTGATTCACTTAATATTTTAAAAAGTGCTTTAAGGGACGCCTAGGTGGCTCAGTTGGTTGGACGACTGCCTTTGGCTCAGGTCATGATCCCAGAGTCCCGGGATCGAGTCCGGCATCGGGCTCCCAGCTCCATGGGGAGTCTGCTTCTCCCTCTGACCTTCTCCTCGCTCATACTCTCTCTTACTGTCTCTCTCTCAAATAAATAAATAAAATCTTTTAAAAAGTGCTTTAAAAACAAACAAAAACCCCAGTAAGTATATAAATTCAATGAAAAAATGAGAACAAAAAGAAATATAGATAGTTGATAAATAGGACTTTTCACTAACTAGACTGGTAATGGTGAAGGGAAACAGGCTCTTTTATATACTATGGGCAGAATATGAACTATAGTAAAGTGCTGATTTTTCAGATGATGTCTATTTAAAAAATACTACATTAACACTAGCAGCAATAACTACATGTAACAAGACCTTTAAAAAAAGATACTTAAATATATTTATAAACAATCCTAGGTTTATATGTATATAGTATACTGTGTATGCCAGGTATGTCTGTATCACACACTTGTACATGTACAGAAAAATCTCGGATAATATAAACAACGAAAGTGGCGTCTGGAGAAGAATTTCTATTGCCTTTATACCACGATGACTTCTAAGAATTTCTTTAGCCGACCTTACTAAGAATATTTTTATAATTACAGATAATACTCTACAAATTTGTTTTACTAAAAACTCAACCATTAAAAAAAAAAAAAACTCAACCATTAAAAAAGACTTTTTATAGGTAAAACTGTATTTAATATACATAGTAGTATTATAGCAAAGTATTTAGTACTAAGTACTAAACTTAGTAAAATAGTACTTAAAGTTCTAAGAATCCTATTTTTTAATCAATATATAATGGTCTTTATCAAAAAACTTCCCCCACTATTTAATCACTTAAACACAAAGAAAAAGTGTTATAAAGTAAGAAGCTACTTTTAAAAAGAAGAAATAAAAATACACGGAAAGATGAAAATAAATCTAGTATGGGGCATAACATGTCTTCTTTACCAAACACCAAAAAAAGAAACCAAACGGATACTAAAACTCCTGTCTGTAATCTCCAGATGCCAAAGATTAATCCGTAAATCGTCTGCAGATAAATATGTTTCATAATCACTATTAATAGAAATTGAGTTGATGTGATATGTATGAGCATTGGCAAATATTCTTCGTGGACTGGCCTCAACCATTAGGTCCATGGGCCTAAAGACTGGCACCTGTCAATAAAGACACATGAAAAACAGTCATTACAAAATGCTCACTATTTACAATGGCACATGAAAAACAGTCATTACAAAATGCTCACTATTTACAATGGCACTTAAGGTTCAGTTCTTTATCCTAGTTTTTGAGGGAACAGTATAGTATAACAGTGTAGTACAGTAGTTTATATAGTGTAATATTACACAGATTTAGCTTTGTAAAGCAACTGATGTTCATCTTTAAAGTGTTGAAATGAGAAGAAAAAGAAGTAATTTGGTTAATTTACCTTCTTTTATAGATAGCAGTATTATTAGAATTTGATGTGCTTTCTAGTTCCAATCTTCTGTTGGAGACTTGCAAAGCTAGATGTTTCTGGTTTGGACTGGCTAAGAAGGAAATTAGCTCAGAACATCTAATTCTTAGTATTTCTTAGCTTGAACTAGAGTATCTGGTCCATTTTTACCTACTCTCTTATCTCCAAAGCAAATTAATCAGAATAGCTGACATTCAAACCGTAAGGGCAAAAAACAGTGTGGTATTGTATAAAACACATGGGGTCCTGGGTCACCCCCTGGCACAGACAGACCTTTATGTGGGACAGTTATTTAAAACAGGAATTTTTAATGTCCTATCTGGTTATAAACTTTTTGGGAGGGGGCAAATCATCGTTAATCCTATTCAAGTTCTGTTTAGGATCTAGAATATATAGTATGAATACAGAACACTATCAGAGTTACCATCATTTTTTCTTACGTACTTACTCGTAGTGTAGTAACTGTAGTAGGATCTCTATACCTTCCATCTTCCTCTTTCAAGTTATACCCTTCTGGTCTTTTGTCCCTTTCACTGATTTTCCATAATTTTATTGTTTTATCTGGAGAGAAAAATGAAAAAAGTCCTCAAAAAAAGAATACTGCTAATAGAAGAAAAACATTTTAAGGCATATTCAAACACACTATTTCATACTTCACCTAAAAGGATCCCAAGAATACAATCTCTTATATGACTTAATAAAAAAACAAATTTCCTATTACCTGGCGAATAAAGACACATATACACAGAACTACAATACAGAAATGACAAACTATACATTAGTGGCACTCAAGGTACCATTTTTTAAGAAAGATTGTATTTATTTATTTATTTGAGAGAAAGAGAGAGCAAAAGCAGGCAGAGCAGCAGGCAGAGAGAAACAAGCTCCCCAATGAGCAGAGGCCTGACATTGGGCTTAATCCCAGGACCTTGGGATCATGGCCTCAGAGCAGACAATGAACCGAATGAGTCACCCAGGTGCCCCTCAAAATACCATTTGGTATTTAAGTCAAGTCACAGCCAAGTCCTTGTCCTTTAAAACTAATTAATCCTGGAAGAGGGTGTTGTGTTTGTGTGTTTAAGCACCTACAGGTCTATAAATATAAACACATATATACACATACACTTTTTTTTTTTTTAGAAGAACGGAGTTATTTCTATAACCTATCATCTAGAATAAAAAGGATAAAGGAGTATCCATTTCCTTTATCTCCTAGGATTTCTAACAGATCCTACCAAAGACCCCATAAATTCCTTCAAAGACTGGATGCCTCTGTTTGAATCTATCTTTCCCTGTTGTATTAGGGATTCAAGTCAAGTTGGTCAGGGTCTGAAAAAAAAAATGACCAATTAAAAGCTGTGTCCCAAGTTCTTTAAGACAAAATTCCTAGTATCAAGAATATATTAAATAGTATTTTTATTTTTTAAAATAGTATTTTTTAAATAAACGCGTATTTTGGAGTAAATTTTGACTTACAGTAAAGTTGCAAAATTGTCCAAAGTGTTTTCATTCTACCCTTTACCCAATTCTTCTAATGTCAACATCTTAAGCAACCATGGTATATTTGTTAAAATTAAGAAATTAACATTGTATGTTACCACTAACTAAACTCTAGACTTTACTCAGAATGCACCAGGTTTTCTCCTAAAAGCCCTTTCTGTTCCAGGATCCAAGCAACACTGTATTTATTTGTCAAGTTTCCCTAGTCTCTCTGCCTTTAACAATTACTCAGACTTTCCTTAGTTTTCATCATCCTGACAGTTCTCAGAAGAGCGATGCAGTATGTCTGCTGTTTTCGCATGATCAGACTGGGATCACTGGTTTTTAGGAAGAATACCAGAGGTGCAGTGAAGGTATACAAAGTATCAACATGACTTTCCCACTGGAGATGATAGCTCTGTTCACTTGGTTAAAGCAGTATCTGCCAGGTTTCTCCATTTCAGAGTTAATTTCCCCCTTGTCATACTCTAGTCTCTGGCAATGAATCTCTGAAGTCCAGTCCACACTTAAAGGAACAATTAAGTTACAGTCCCTGTGAGGAGCATCCATCCATAAATTTGAAATTCTCCTGTAAGAAGCATCTCCTCTCCCGGCTTATTTATTTATTCAACTAACTGTTTATTTAAATCATTACGGACTTGTGCATGTTTGTTTAATATTTTGGTTATAATCTTCGAACTGCATTCATATAAAAGTATCACATTCTTAATGGTCCTTTTATAATCCAAAGGGTACAATTAAAAAAAAAGTAAGTGTATAGAGGCACTTTCTAATACATTGTCTCACACAGAGGTACAGGACTCCCCTAAGACTACCACCTCTCTCTGCCTGGTAGTGAAGAGGGTGCTAGCCAACCCTGTGGACACCCTTTACAAGGATGAAGTACTATAAGAAGAAAAACACTGCTAACTTTACTAACTTGTAATCTATTTTATCTAAACCCTAGTAATCTAGGGTTTAGATGTGTTTTAGATGTGTTTAGTCATGTGTTTTCTATGTAGTATGTCTAGGTAAAGATTTATGTATTTTAGGATATTCTACTTGTCCCCAAATGTAGTAAGTCAAGCTTAAACTCTTAATTTTCGGGGTAATTATCTAAAAATAAGGATGAAAAGCTTCTCCTTATCCAATCTCTGAAACTGTCTTATGGCCTGTCCAAATTCATCATCCTTACCAAAGATCCAGATAAAGAAATCACAATATACTTACCAAACTTTTCAAATAAGATGTAATTAGTTTATGGTTCCTAATAGTGTTTTAGGAAGAAAAAAAAATTTTTTTTAAATCATGAAAAACTGGGTAAAAAGATTTTTAAAACGTATTACCAAAAAAGTTGTCACTTAAGAGGTTAAAAAAATTGGGGAGTCTGGGTGGCTCAACTGGTTAAGCATCTGCCTTTGGCTGAGGTCATGATCCGGGGTCCTGGGACTGAGCGCTGCATCAGGATCCTTCTCAGTGGGAAGCCTGCTACTCCCTCTGCCCCTGCCCCTGCTTGTGTGCTCTTTGTCAAATAAAATCTTAAAAAAGGGGGGGGGGAGAAGGTTTAAAAAATTTAGTAACATAGGGGCGCCTGGGTGGCTCAGTGGGTTAAAGCCTCTGCTTTGGCTCAGGTCATGATCCCAGGGTCCTGGGATTGGGCCCCCGCATCGGGCTCTCTGCTTGGCATGGAGCCTGCTTCTTCCTCTCTCTCTGCCTGCCTCTCTGCCTACTGGTGATCTCTGTCTGTCAAATAAATGGATAAAATCTTTAAAAAAAAAAATTTAATAACATAAACAGGATAGAAAAGTACTATACAATTTCAGTGCAATGCTTGGGAACAAGGCAGGTCAGAAATAAAATATTTTAATACGTGTTAACAATTTTTTTTAAAAACCAAATTCTTAAACTCTGTAGTAGTGACTTTTTTAGCTGTAGTTTTTGGCCTATTGGAGGAATGTGACAATAATCAAACTCCATAAGACTACATGAAAAATTATGCAAATATACATATTTTTCTATAAGGTGATTACTGGATTCCTCAAATCTGTCATTTCCAAAAGGTTAAGAACCACCGCTCTATGGTGTTTCCCTGAAGTGCCAATACTAACAAGTAAGGGCACCTGGGTGGCTCTGTCAGTAGAGCACCTGCCTTTTAATCAGGTCATGATGCGGGGATCCACCCCTTAGTGAGCCCTGAGTAGGGTTTCTTGCTCAGCAGATGGTAGTCTGCTTCTCCCCGTCCTTTGCCCCTCCCCCCGCTCATGCACTCTTTTTCTCTCTCTCATATACAAATAAAACCTTCAAAAACAAAAAAAAAAAAAGAAAAACCCTAACATGTAAAGAGGGTTCCTAAAGTCATAAGCCCCAGTGTTGGGTCTCACCATAAAAAGAGGATTGGGACAGGGAAGACCGCGCTACCATGTTTCCTTTGTGGGAATGCAGCTTTATGGTTAAAGAGATTCTTAACAACAAGCTGTTAAAATACACTTTACTCGTAAACTTTTTATTACTCATATATACAAGACCCACGGTCAACAGGTTAGAGGTGGACATTACTGTGTTGAGGAGAACTCAGAGAAAGCAAAAGGAGATGAAAGAGAAAGAGTACACCCACCTGAAGAAACATTAAATGAACTAAAACTATGAAGTTATTTAAGTAAAACCGATCTGGGAGACATGGGACAGTTTATGATGACCGTGGGAAGCCAAAGCAAAGACAAAAGAAAGAAAGATTACTTTCGGTCAATCACAGGTGATATGTTTAGTTCTGTTTTCCACCAATCTCCCACAGGAGTTCATCTTTTATGAGTGGAAAGGCCTGCTGTTATATGTGGGGGAGAGGTATTATTCTGCTCAATCTCACAGAGACAACTATACCAAATAATATCAAAATTATTACTTAGATTTAAGCGCTGCTGACATTTTCCCATGATTATTTTCTCTCTTCTTTAACAATAAGGCTTTCCAGATACTGCTTAAGCTTTAGTCCTTCCATCCTTTCCCCATCCCACCACATCCAGACACAGAAGTCTGTAAAATTCCCACACTGGTTTTATGCTTCCAAAATGGGCTCTATTTTCTAGCTAAAAAAAATAAAATAAATAAAAAATTACACAGCCCCAAATAAATGTATTTTTTTTTTACTATTCCTTAACAGTAACAACAAAAGACAGGAACCTACAATGCCTTGTGCAGTGCCCTTTAAAATAATTTGTATTATTAATCAAGGACTCAAAATTTACATGGTAAACATATTGGGGAGAGACTGCTGTTTCCGTCTACAGAAAATTACTACATAGAGTCACATACTTGAGACCCAACCACTGGAATTCCCAGTGACCTCTCCCTCCACTGAGCCTTTGAAGAGCTTACTGCCTAGAAAAGCTTGTCTGGCTAAACACTGCCTTGTGTATTTCAAATCAGAGAGCACATGGAAACCTGCATGGAAGACAAATTTGAGTATCAACAGAGAAGTTAAAAGGTAATTAAGACTTAATCCATAAATGAACTGAAATGGGATTTGTTTCCGAACAATACTGAGAAGGAGGGGAAGTGGAAGTATCTGAAAAAACAACTGGTTATGAACTCAGACCTGCTGAAGCTGGCTGATGGGTACATAGGGCTCCCTTATCCTTGTTCAGCCTATATTTTAAATATTTCCCTTTATAAAAAGAAAAGTAATTTACCCCATAAGAAATGAACTGCCAAAATTAAGAATTATGAATTATGTATGTCCCATCACACTTACTGGGGGCATTTATTTCCAAAAGTAGAAACCATATAATGATTAGATTATGATTTTATGTGAAAGAGCAGTATCTGAAGTGCTATTTGAAACAGCTCAGTTTACCATATAAATGAAAACTGAATGAAGATTAGAAGCCAACACACAATAAGAATAAACACAATTCCTCCATCTATAATGCTCTAAGTCCTAAGCTTTAAATCATTTATTTTTCTTTTAGTAAGGAGAAGATAGGCAAATACAGTGATATGAGAAGAGGGGGGTAGAGAGTTTTGGTGGACTGGCTGGGGAGAAATTTGACCATCAGAAAAACAAGATGGACATCTAAGAGGAAGTAAACTTGAGGTGTTAGCTAATGACACTGCGTTAAGGAATACACTTTTAAGAACTTGAAAAAGTGGGTGATGAGGCCTAAACAGGATGAAAGGGGCACTTTGCATTTTCCACCATGTCACCCCAGAAGTTTCCCGAGTTTATAATCAGCAAATGGTAAAGAATGGTAAGGTCTACCAAGTATTAAAATCTGATTTCATTAACAGTGCCTTATATATCAGCCTCAATAAAGTTTTAATTTAAACTTTTATTACAGACAATGGCTAACCAGAACCTAAAAGTCCCCCTCAATCACTCTAACAGTTATCTTCAGACCCAAGCCCCCGAGAATTAACCAAGTCACAAAAACCCAGAAGAAAAAAATTTCGAAGAACAAAAAGAAGGTGCCTGTGTGGTTCAGGTCATGATCCCAGGGGCTTGGGACTGAGGCTGGCATCCAGCTTCCCTCCACAGGAAGCCTGCTTCTCCCTTCCCTGTCTCTCATGAATAAATAAAATCTTAAAAAAGAAAAGAAATGTTCTTCAACTTGTCATGAAGTACTTTAAATCTTTTTTTTTTTTTAACTTATTTATTTGAGAGAGAGACAGTGAGAAAGAGCATGAGTGAGGAGAAAGTCAGAGGGAGAAGCAGACTCCCCATGGAGCTGGGCGCCTGATGCGGGACTCGATCCCGGGATTTCGGGATCATGACCTGAGCCGAAGGCAGTCGTCCAACCAACTGAGCCACCCAGGCGTCCCTGAAGTACTTTAAATTCTGGTATTCTCTTATTTGATAACTTTTCCTGAGCAGACTAAGAAGAAATCTTCTCCCACCCCTGAGGTTTGTTAGGAAGAAGGCAGAATGCAGATTCCAGTTTGTATCCTTACTGTACTATGGATCAAGTAGGAAGGTGCTCCTCTACAAAGTATCCTGGAATGGAGACCATCCTTTGACGAAGTATTTTATATTTCTAGTTTGAGATATTCTTTGGAGAGTTTAGGCACACTTTAACATTTATGAGAACTTACTACGCATACCAGGAATTTTATTTACTATCCATAACAATACTACTACATAGATATTACCATCTCCAGTTTGCTGACAAGGAAAGTGTAACTCAAGTGCTATAACCTCTCCAAGGCTTGTAAGCCAAGCTGGGACAAGCCATACCTGATCTAAAATCCAATGATCAAGTCCCTTTTTCTTTCCCACTACAGACTATGTATGCACAGTCTCTAGTGGAAAATTATAAGAAAATATATAAGAAAACGGACACCTGAGGACCTTTTTGTGGAATTTAAAAACTAAGAAGAGAATTTAAAAATGGAAGACAAAAAAGAAGAATTTACACATTCCCTATGGGGAAGACATATTTCCAAGTGTCTATTTGCGGAAATCTCCGAACACCTATTCCTCTTTGTAAAGGGCTAAGTATCCTACAGGACATATGCAGATAGTGGGCATACAAAAGGAAAAAAATTAACACTTACCATTGGTAGACAATAAAAACTGAGCAGCATTTTTCTGGGGTAACCACCTAATTTTGTTGATCTTTTCTTCTATTTCTAAACTTTTCAAGTAGTCAAACTCTGGTTCATGGCTCTGAAAGGTGCTGTAAACATTATATTCTCCTCTGCTATGAGACTGGATTTTGTTCTAAAATGGAAACAAAAATATTTGGACCACTGTTGAAAAATATTTCAAAAAATAAACATGCAATCAATTTCCAACAGACCTTGTAAAATGCTGGTTAATTACTTGCATCTTAAATACAATTATATTGTTTTTATATTTAAGGCCTTCAAGGAATAAGTAAAACAGCTCCCCTCAAAAAGGGAAAAGCTTAATAAAGCCTAATAACAATTAAGCCCATTCAATAGGAAAAGTGACATTAAAATATGATCATTTGATTATTAATTACCATTATTTAACACACAGTCAAGAACTATTAAAAAAAATCTAAGCATCCTTAATAAGGGAGCACATCTGAAAAGGTAAGATTAAATAAAATTAATAAAAAGGGAAGATTAAGTAAGATAAGCATGTCAGAATCAGCTGGCCACAGCACTCTTTCTCCACCCACTTTAGGGTCAATCAGTTATTTACTACGATATATTGTCCTCCTCTTCCTTTCTCATGCCTGCCTTTAAGTCATTTCACTGCTGAAAAATTCTTAAGAGCTCTCAGCAATGTAATGTCATTATCTGACCCTGACTTCCCACCCTAAGACCACTGTTACAGAGCTCTGTTACTCACTAAAGACCACATTCAGCATTACCCAACCAACCTCATTCCACAAACCCATCAACAATTGCTTCCCCTCCTTAAGTCTGCCTTCTTATGAGCCTAGCACACACTGATTTCTTTCATTTAGTTATCAGTGTGAGTGAATACAGTTTAAGCTATTGGATAGAGACTACTTGTGAACTTCTTCAGTTAACCCTAATACCTTTGCAAAAGTGAAAATCAGAACCATGAAAGAATTTCATCTTTTCAACCTATTACCACATAACTAAAAATCTTTCCATCAAAAACATTAAAAGTCTAGTTCTAAGAACCTATGGGAACACAGTTTATAAAGGAAAGATATTACTGATAGTCAATTACTTTAAAGTAAAAGTGAATTTATCAAGTGAAATGTTTACGATTACCTGATTAGAAGAATGGCTCATTAATTATTGTTCTCCATATAGAAAGAAAACCTTATTGAATCATCACCTTAAAATCATGTTTTGGGGGGTTTTTTCCCAGTAGTTTGATTATCTGGATTGTCATTCATAATTCTAGTTATATTTGAACCCTCTGATAGCAATATCAATTATTGAGTTGGCCAATATAAAGAATGTAGGGCATACCATAAAACATAATCCACACTGCGGATTCGAACCTTAGTCTCATTATCATACTTACACACCAAATCAAATAACCCTATCTATTAAATATATATGCTAATACTACTTTAGAGAAATTCCGTAAGCCTTCTATGGAAAAGTGCTGTTTTAAAAGGTTTGTCATGCAGATGTTGGTGAGGATGCAGAGGAAGGGGAAACCTCTCTCACACTGCTTGTGGGAATGCAAGCTGGTGCAGTCACTCTGGAAAACAATATGGAGGTTCCTTAAAAATGCTGAAAATGACCCAGCAATCGCATCACTGGGTGGGTATTTACCCCAAAGATACAAATGTAGTAATCCAATGCGCCCCAGTGTTTATATCAGCAATGTCCAGAATAGTCAAACTATGGAAAGAGTCCACATGTATGTCCATCGATAGATAAATGAATAAAGAAGATGGGATATATATACACAAGGGAATATTACACAGCCATCAAAAAATGTGACATCTTGCCATTTGCAACTATGTGGCTGGAACTAGAGGGTATTATGCTAAGTGAGATAAGTCAATCAGAGAAAGACAATCCTATGATCTCAATGATGTGTAGAACCTGATACACAAGGCAGAGGATCATAGGGGACAAGAGGAAAAAATGAAACAACACAAAAACCAGACAGGGAGACAAACATAAGAGACTTTTACTCTCAGGAAACAAATGGGAGGGTTGCTGAAGTGGAGGTGGTAAGAAGGATGGGGTGGCTTGGTTATGGACACTGGGGAGGCTATGTGTTGTGGTAAGCACTGTGTATTGTGTAAGACTGATGAATGACAGACCTGTACCCCTGAAACAAATAATACATTATATGTATATAAATAGTTTGTTATGTTATTCTCCAAAAAAAACTAAAATAGCAATTTGATTTTTAGCATGAATGCTATGTTTTGAATTTAAACAAGAAACTATGGTACTATGTACACATCAGGTTCTAGAAGTATGAAGACTGAAAAACACAGCATCTCTGCCTTCAAGTAACTTATGTAAGTGAAACTTTAGTTAAAGTAGAAACTAAGGTCCACATAACTTAGGTAAGCAATATAAAGAACTAATGGCAAGCACATATAGTTCTATATATAAAAACTGTATCTATATAGGTCACAACATAAAAGTAAGAAAAGCACAAACATATGAACATATCTTCTAAAAAATTAAAGAAAAAAACACCATCATCCTAAAGACTCAATAATTACTACAGGGGTCTAAACATGATCTATTACAGAATACAAAACAAAACCATGAAGGTGTTAACAGTCTTAATGGATTTTAAGAAGCACTGTTGCTTTTCAACAGAAAAAAAATGTATCACAGAAGATGAAAGTTATGTCTACAAGGTTAAAAATACCAGCCTGGGCTCATGTATTAGCATCCACACCCCTGAAATTCCACTAAAATTACAGTGAAAGAATTTTAAAGACAAATCAACAAGAACAAAGAACAGCAGCAAAAATGACAGCAGCAGTAACAAAAGGCAGCAGCCATAAAAGAGATGCATAAATGGAGACTAGCTTAGTGAACTGCAGAGAGCTGTGAGCTTTTGCCTTAAGTGAGCAATAAGATTCTGCCTAAAACTAGGAGAGGGATGCGTTTGTATTATTGTAATGATCATGACAGTGAGGAAATACAAACGAAGTACCGTGAGCAAAATATGAAGAAAAGGAAATATTTCCCTGTTCTTAACACTGTGCCCCCCAAAAAATGCATCACAGAATGCTTTTTTGTTTTAAAAATTCTCCTACATAGAGAATCAACACATTGTAGAAATGCTGTATATTTGTGTTTTCTTGCATAGCCGTTTGCAACTCCCTTTATCGTAGCTTGTTATGATCTCTGAGAACTTACATTCTTAACCAATCTCTTTATAGAATTATATATACAGTTAAATAAAATATTTTTATATATGAAAATAAATAAAATAAATTTAGAAGTGCTTTATCCTTCAATACATGTCATAGTGCCTGGCATAACAGGCATTCAATAGATGACCAAAAAGAATAAAAGCTGGTGCTGGTATGGTAAAGGAGGTTGGAATTAACCCAGTAATTAGAGTACAGTGCAGAAATCAGAAGAAATGGGTTAGAGGTACATATAGTAAGACAACAGGATCTTGAAAACATAGCTCTTCATTTAAAACAAGAGGATATTGAATGAGATGTGAGATACAGTATTTTTCCTATATACTGAAAACACACAGTACAAAAAAAATGAAATCACACATTTCAACAAACAAAATTCATAAATATATAAAAGATACTATATCATGACCAAGTTTTAAAACAAAGTAATGACATACTGCGTGGTACTCACACAGTATTGACAAATAAACCAATGGAAGAGAATAAAAGGCCCAGAAATAGCCCTGAATTACAACAAAGTAGCACTGATGAACCAGGATGGTCTTACCATTAAATGGTTTTGGTTAATTTGCTATTACATTGATTTGCTATTACATTGATACTGTACTGTGTTATTCTACTAATAACGTCTATTTATCAAAATCCACCACCGAGGAAAGGGAAAAGGTAAGACACAGAGTGAAAAATTCTTCCAACAAATTTTAATTAAAATTACAGTATGATATACTTAAAACCTCCAAAAATATTTTATATTTTAAAAAGACTGACAATAATGAAGCATTGGCAAAGATGTGGAACAGCCATAATTTTCATATATTGTTCATGAAAATAAGACTGGAAGAACCACTTCTTACTCTTCTGTCTACCCCATGACATAATTTTATGCATGATTGTATTACTAAAAAACATAATCAGGAATATTCACAGCTGCATTTAATAGCCACAAACTGAAACAACCAAAATGTACCTTCTACAACATAATGGATAAACTGTAATACAGCAATACAAAAGAAATTATACAGCAATGAATGTGAGAAAATTATTTCTATACAAAGGTAATACTGAGACAAAAGGCCAGACCCAATACTTACTGCCTGATTCTATTTATGGAAAGTTCTAAAACTATAGATTAAACTAAGTGTTAGAAGACAGGATTATAAATAGGTTTTTAGGGGGAGGAAGAAGAAATCAGTGGAAGGGGAATGAGAAGGGTTATGTAGAAGGGCAGGAAGTTCTATTTCTTTTTTTTTAAAGATTTATGTATTTCTTTCAGAGAGAGAGAGACGAAGAGAGAGCACACACAGGTGAGCGAGTGGAAGGGCAGAGGGAGAAAGACTCTCAAACAGACTCCCCACTGAGCACAGAGTTCCACCTGGGGCTCAATCTCACAACCCATGAGATCATGACCTGAGCCAAAATCACAAGCTGGACACTTAACCAACTGAACCACCCAGGTGGTCCATCTTTCTTGACCTAGATGTCTGATGTGTAATAATCTCCTAATGCTTTGTGTGCTTTTTTGAGTATATTTCAATAAAGTATAAAAATAAATATAGCACACAGAAGGTGCAGCCACTTTGCAAACAGTACCAGGAAGTGATTTTTTGAAATAAAACTACTCTGTGATCCAGCAATTCTGCTTCTAGGTATATATCTGAAAGCACTGAAAACAAAATCTCAAAGAGATTATTCACAACAGCTATGTGGTAGAAGCAAACTAAATGTTCACTGATGGACAAATGAATAAAGAAAATGTGACATACACATGAGTATTATTCAGCCTTATAAAAAGGAACCCCTATCATATGCTACAACTTAGAAGAACCAGGAGGAAATAATTCCAAATCAAACAATCCAGGCAGATAAAGACAAATACTTCATGATTCTACATATATGAGGTTATCTAAAGTAGCCAACTTCATAGAAACAGCAAGTGAGAATGGCGGTTCAGGGGCTGGGAGGAGAAAGGGGGCAGGAAGTTGTTCAGTGGCTACAGAGTTTCAGTTATACAGGGCTGAGGGGTAGTTTCTAGGGATCTGTTGTACAGCAACATATACATGGTTGGCAATACTGTATCATATAGTTGGAAATGGTTGAAAAGTTCCATGTTACAGAATATTTTGCTATAGCTGAGTAAGAATTCAGCACACAAAAACAAAATACATATCTACAAGAACACACTTATCCACATGAGGAGGAGGTGATGTGCAAAGTACGTGCGTCTGCACACCTATGTGTATGGGTTCGTTTCCTTGAAGAGAGGACCTTGCTATGGTATGTCATGCACTCAAGTAGGCCCCTGAGGTTTAAGCAAACCAAAACAAAATTTATAAAACAATAATAAAATTCAATGGTGTTAGAACCAACCAACCATTGGCCAAGAGGACTGAGCTTCATTTCTTATACAGAAGTAAAATCCAGAAGGAAAAATTAAATTCTTAAAAATAAGTAAAAGCATCAAAATGAAAAGAACAATGGTGAATTTCTATGTATCTTGACAGTGAAGAACTTTTTAGTATAAATCACAAGCAAAGAGCAGAGAAAGGCTGATATCTAACTTAAGAAATAAATATTTAAAGATTAAAAGAAGCATACTAGCAAGAAAATTGTATCTTATGATAGCAGGTTACGGTCTTTCATGTATAAAAAGTCCTTAAAAATCACTAAGAAAAATATTAACACCTTTCCTTGAAAGATGGCAAAGGTCAAAAGTTGGCAATTTACATAAAAAATGGTGAGATATTTATGTATAACTGATCATCAGTAATCAAAATTAAGAAACAATGTTTTGTCCTTAAATTGATGAATAAAAAAATGTTAATGTTCCTTGAAATATGGGCAAAATCATATACTACTAGCAGAAATATAAATTTTTACAGCCTTTCTAGATAATTTGTCAATACTTATTGAAAGCCTTAAAAAATACAGATACTCAACAATTCCACTTCAAAGTATAATATATACAAAGATATTATCAACTTATGCATAAACAACTTCAATGTCCATCAAGTGACTTATGAAATAATACAGAGCCAACTAATTCAATCGCTAATCAATGTTTCTCAACCATCTTAACTTAGGCACAACACTTTCTGGTACCCATTCTCTGCGGTGCCCAAAAGCTACATTTTTATTGGCACTTTTGTCACTTAAGTTATAAAAACAGACTGGACATATTCTTCCAACTACACATGTATTCCTTTCCTTTCAACAGTTGTAACCGCCTCATCACTTCACTTAGATTAACTTCAGTAAACCTGAGTAAACATCAATAGATATAAAAACTGAAAGTTACAGAATGACATGTTCAACATGATTCTCATTCTGCAAAACAGTAACAAAAAACCCCAGAACATGCACAAATTGGTTTTTATTCATGAGATGGGATGATTTTGGATTTTTATCTTTTTCTTTGTGAAAATGATACATTTGTTCATATTTTCCATGATAAACAAATCAAGTATAAGTAATTAAAAATAATCTTGGAAAAGAACATCACCCGATAGTCCATTAACAGTTAATTCTAAATATAAATAACTGCACTGTGCTTTTTACTAACTTCCTCCTTTTTAGATGATACTCTGAAAATGGAGGATTTCCTCTGCTCCTTGAACAATACGTAAGTTTTAGTAAAAATGAACTGTACTTTAATCATTTCCTATAAATGAGAATGGATATTTTTTAAGCTTCCAAACAACACTACTAAAACTTAGTTACTGTTTAGTAATGCTACTTTAATCTTACGTTTGTCAGGGAATAATTTGTTTTCTATTTGGAAGTAGTTTAAGGAGTTTTAGAGACTTGTGAAAAGGACCATTCAGGGACAGTGAGATAAATCAATTTATATCTGACAACAAGCCACTATCAATGCAAACAAGTGGAACTTTCTAGAATAAATCAAATCACAACATCAATACATCAATGATGTAAATAGAAAACAAAAAAAGAAATTTCAAACATTTTCTGAGCTGACCCCAATAACAGTGACAGTGGTGGAATACCTCAAGATTTTGCAGGAACTTACTAAATTATATTCAGTAAGTTGTGCCCCTTCACTGAGTGCCTACTATATACATACTATACTAAGAAACATGCACTTTATAGACAACTTTTTAGACTCGTAGGGAGTTGAGTTTCAAGATTCAGCAGATGGACCCCCCCTTAATGCTAGATTTAAAAAAAAAAAGGAAGAAAGAATTCTTTCTACTAATTTTGTGTGTTTTTACCTCACAGATTCATTAAATATAAAATCTTCAGACCTCAATTTCCTCACGTGTTAAACAGAATTTATGCTCACTCCCTTTGGTGTGACAGGGCAGTTTTGAGAATTAAAAGCGAAAGTGGGTAATGTTGAAGTATCAGTTTTTCTTCCAGATAGACAGGAAGTCCAATCCATCCACATCATGCAGTTTAGAAACAACATGATACAGCTAAACATATAATGGCCTCAAAATCAAGAAGCCTTAAGTCAGTTTCTCAAATTAGGAAACCTCCAACAAGCTTTATTCTGACCAAGTCATTTATTTTGAAAAGAACATAAAGAGATATATGAGAAAGCAACAACTTCAATGAATTTTAAAATCTGTCTATACAACTCAATTACAATACAGGAAAAATGAGGGGAGCCTGGGTGGCTCAGTCATTTAAGCGTGTGCCTTCGACTCAAGTCATCCATGATCCCAAGGTCTTAGTATACACCCCTGTGTGTCGGGCTCCCGGCTCAGTGGAGAGCCTGCTTCTCCCTCACCCTTTGCTGCTCCCCCTGCTTGTCCTCCCTCTCTGTCAAATAAATAAATAAAATCTTTAAAAAAAAAATTGTTTCATAAAGATACACTTAAAACAATCATTGTGAAAAGATTTTCAGTAAGTATGTTGGAATCACCTGCCTGTCAATTTGGGAGTAGGCACAGAAAGTAAGAGGAGGGGAAGATCCTGAAAACGTATTAATTAGGGTAATAAATTTCAACCAGATAATGAACTGAAATGGGACAAATGAAATGTGAGTAAATGTCTAAATAATTTAGAATCAGGAAAGCAACAACAAAAACAAAAAAGTGAACAAAAGTTAAAGGCAGTCAATCTACAAAACTGAAAAACACAGCCTCAGGAAAAACTTGTTCTCCTCACAACATGTGGCCTATAAGAATCATTTTAACAAACACACCAACAGAAAAACAGGGCATAGAGCAAACAACTAAAACCCAGTAAAAAATATGTTTTCAACTATCAATTTGTTTATTTTATTTATCTCTACTGAGGAATTTTTGGTTGAAGTATAAATCGGTAAAATTTACTAAGAGATCTGGCCAATATGACTAAAAAGTAGCTTAGATCCAGCTACTTAATTTCTAGAAGGTTCTGAACAGTAATTAGTTCTTCAAAAATTCCACCAAAAGAATGTTTTTATAGCGTCATTTATGATAGAAACAAGAAATAAAACACTCTACGTAGTATCTAAAAATAGAGACTACATTAAATTAGTAAATGGAATCAGTAATGGAATACCATATAATCATTAAAAATGATGATTCGGGGGCGCTTGGGTGGCTCAGTGGGTTAAGCCGCTGCCATCAGCTCAGGTCATGATCCCAGGGTCCTGGGATCGAGCCCCTCATCGGGCTCTCTGCTCAGCTGGGAGCCTGCTTCCTCCTCTCTCTCTCTGCCTGCCTCTCTGCCTACTTGTGATCTCTCTCTGTCAAATAAATAAATAAAATCTTTAAAAAAAAAAAATGATGATTCAGAATCTTTAACAATATGAAAGGTCTTTACATACATTATAAGGGAGAAAAAAACCACACCACCCTAAATATATTATAACATCATTTTAGAAAGATAAACTTAAAAACACACCGAAAGTGTTTGTTTTTGTTTGGTGGTTGTAGATATTTTCTTTGCACCTTGTCCTTATTTCCTACATTATCTACAATGAGTATGATGACTTTTTTTTAAGATTGTGTTTATTTACTTGAGATAGAGGGACAGCACAGAGGGAGAGGGAGCAGCAGACTCTCCCCTGAGCAGGAAACCCGATTTGGGGCTTGATCCCAGGACCCCAGGACCTGAGCCAAAGGCACACGTCCAATCGACAGCCACCAAGGCATCCCCATGCCTTTTTAATTAGAGATAAAAAATTACTTAGAAGAAAAATACAATGAAGTAGTATTGTATGATGTTGTGGAGACGATAGAAGAGGGAAGTAAAAGTAAATTCTAAAATTACTGGGTATTATTAGTTTCGTAGATTTTGATCTGTTTGTTGCTGTTGGGATTTGGGAAGGACAATATAAGAAATATGGTTAACTCAAATTTCTGGGCAAGAGGTGAAGTGGAAAAGTAATTTTACTTTAATATGTCAAAATATCCTTTCAAGATCTAATCTACTGTTAAGAAAAATAACACTTAAATGAATCCTACTTTGTCTAACAGTTGTTTAGTGACCATCATTCTGACAAGCTCAGCAATCAGCAAAGGTACTTTAAATGATAATCCACATTTGAAAAATGTAATATTCTAAATGAGATAGAACCTCAAAAGTTAATAGGTAGTTGGTAAGTGTGTGACAGCTGGTTGGACAGAAATGTGGAGACAGATGAATGAGGTGAGGTTGCTGGATGAATCCATGAACAAACAGAAATGAAGACTACAACTTCTCCAGGTATTTAAACTATCAATTCAAACTCTTTTTAGTTTTTCCCTCCTTAAGCCTACCACAGAGAAGACATCACTCATTAATGGCTACTATTAAAAAGCTAAGATCCAGTACTTTCCTCATTATTATAAAGGGATGAACCTGATTTTCCTGTGTGATTTATACCACTTAAGTCTCATTACTTAGCAGAGACAGATTTTTTTCATTTGTTGAAAACAATACTCAACGTTGTGGGTATTCTAACAATTTATACAGAATTAGCTTTTACCCACCTTCGCTAGCTGTGTGATCTTAGAAAGTTAATTATCTTCTATGATTTCAAGTCATTTATAAATTGGTGATACACTGAGACACAGATAGGAAGTAAGCATACATCTTCACTATTTTGTTGTGAAAATTTATAATTAAGATTGAGCGACCTTGGCAGGCCTGGCAGAAAAACTACTGTTGCTATACCCAGGTCGAAATGGGCAGGGAAACAGGACAGAGAGTAAGGGTTCACCTTATTAACTGTATGATTGTGGCCCATCATCTGGGCCCCTAATCTCTTTATTGGTAAAAGAAGATTACATTACTAGGGACTGTTAAATTGGGGCCCTATTACTATCTTATCCATGGACAGAACCCAGGGATTAAGTGAACATGGATATGGTGCAAGTTTACGTATTTATCCCACTAATGTCCAGCTGAAATTCGGCATTTCTTCTAATTATGGATAGAGGCGATAAATCATCATTAGGAGTACCTGTGACTTTGTCAATATAGAAATGACAGGTTTTAAAATCACACCCAAGCTGTTGTCCACAAAGAACAAGTATTACTCAGTGTGTTTTAACCTTGAAAATATTTTTCAATATAGTTTCCTTCTATGTATTTTATGCATCTAAGACATTTTGAGAAGTCCACAGAATTGACCAGGCTGGAGGAAATCCATGACACCAAAGGTGGAGAGCCCTTGAAAAACCCTGTATATTTTAGCATTTAATTTCTATGAATGCACCATATAAAGTTCAATACAGGCAAAACAAGTTCACAGTTAGCTTTGGTAGAGGGTAGTAGTGACAAGAAAGGAGAGAAAAGGCTTCTGAAATGCCAGTAATATACCATTTCTTGATCTGGGGAAGAGAGACACAAGTGTGTTTGTTTTGTGAAAATTCACAGAACTATATACTTGTGATTCTGTGCATTTTTCTCTATGTATCATAAGATCTACCTTGGAAAACAGTTTAAATGTATTTTTAGATAATATAAACCTATATTTTATATTATATTTATATTATATATATATTTATATTATATTTTATATTTCCATTACCCTGGCAGTGGAATATAGACAATTTCAATTTTACATTTTCTATCAGGTGAAGTTCCCAAAGGACTTAAAAAAAAAAAAAAAAAAAAAAAAGTAAAAGTGGAATCTCGTGCTTCCAGACATTCTGATTTAGTGGTTCAGAGACACAGCCTAGGAATCTGCATCTGAAATATATGTCCCCCGGTAATTCCAGTATTTTGCACTCTGAAAAACACAAACAGGTCAAACAGAGAATGGTGGGAGGGGGAGAGATAGTGAAAGCCAGGTAGCTTAGAAAAGAAATCTCATTTAATAAATATGTTGATTTGGAAGATACCACAGTGGTATTTTCTTGAACTTCCAGTGTATTCTTTCTATAATATTCCTGATAGAAGGGCATCCAGCTCTTGTGCATTTATTTCCACATACAAAATAAACTAATCGTTTTCTTCTCACGCGTATCTCTAAACATCAAGACTCTAAATCATCTATTACAGAATCAGTCACTTTGACCATTCCTCACTGGCACTGCTGAATTTGCTGTTCTGACTGGCGCTCAGTAAATACACCATGTTAAGTGAATGCTACCACATCACCCTAGAACAGTGAGTGGGTTCTATTCCTTCACTTAAACATCAAACTAGCAACTCCTTTGTACAGATAATACTAAATTCTGTTAAACAACATCTTGTTGATTTTGAGCCCCATTCTAGTCTTTCCAAATAATTTAAGAAGAAAATTCAATCTTTTAAAAACCCCCACCCATCTTTTGTGATAAGCATGATTTCTAAGGTTTCTTCTATATCCTGTTGAGCAGCTTTAGGAATACCACAAAGCGACAAACAGAGAGAGACAGAAAGAGACAGAGGGGAGAAAAATCCTGGCAAATTACTAGCACTCATAGAAAACAAAATCCAAAGGCTATACAATAATCTAGGAAGAACTGAAAAAAGGAAAAATTCTCCTTCTCACGTTTCTCCTTAATTATTCCTTTAAAAAATCACTCCCCACACACTTTAACTTATCATGTACATCAGAAAGCCTTAGAGAAAACTGAAGATCTGAGCAATCCAAAGTCAAGAGGAAACCTGCTATTTCAACAACTGCAAACCACCTAATTTGAGCACCCATAAAAACAAAGCTCCCCTAAAAAGTACAGAAACCAAGCACACCTAACAGTGGCTTGGAATCTCCGAAGAACAACTGTATTAATATTTTCATTATCAAAAAAATATATCCCACCATCTACTTCGTTGTGAAAAGCTATTAACATACAAGCTATGACAATAAATTAGTAAGACCTATTTCAGGACATGCTATGAACACTTGATTGGATAACAAAACAGAAGAGGTAGGATGCCTCATGGAAATCATCTTATCCTTGTGCCTCAATTTCCCTACATGACTGCTTCTACCAAGAGACTCTATCAAACAGAAAACTTTAAGAACATATTAGTTAGAAAAGTATTACCGAATGACAGCAAAAAATGTTACAGGATCACCAGGCTTAAATATATACTGAACTGAATGAAGACCTACCCTCTAAATGAATACCTAGTTTCTCTGACAGGAGAAAAGAGGGACAGGCAGCAAGATGACAGGCAGGGGTCCTGCCACATTTAAAGCACAACAGAAGTGAGACAGGCGAGTTAAAGGTATCAGTCTGATACATCAGTTAAATGAAGTTCTCACCCAGCCATAGGGTGAGAAGATAAAGACAATAATGCAAATGGCACTGTGTTTTGCAAACAGAGCAGCCTAGTATCATCATCAGAGGTGAAGACGTGCTCCATGGACAGGCACCAGCGTGCCCTGAAATGTATGCATAATAGCTGTGATTGTTAGAAGGTGGACTGAAATTTAGAAATCAAAGTTCTAATTCCAGAGCTCTGCTATTAAGCTAAACAATGTAGCCTTCTGATATAAACTTTTCCTACGATTATCTAAAAACTAGGAAAGGGCCACTTTTCAAACTGTATCACTGTTTTACAGATAAAATAAGTGTGAATTCATAAAAATCTAATCTAAATATATTAGGTACTGACATAAAGGTGCCTCTAGATGTAGGCAGCACATATAGTATCAGTGACGTCAACAGTGACTGTCTTGAATACAGCACTATACCAGAAGCTCCAGTAAAAGATAAGGCTTTAAAATGTGGACAATAAATTAGGTAACAGGCACCAAATTAATATTAACAAGATCAAGTTTCAGAGAAGAAAATCAATCACTACATCATCATCATTTAATCTATCACTTAAAAATACTGATACTCACACGAAGTAATTCTCAGTGGACAGACTACTAATCTGAAGTTCTAGATAATGAATTGGTCTTGAATTCTTAAATGCAGTTAAAAATGATAGATACCAGTGGCCCTTCTCAAAAAGTTATTTTGCAGGGCGCCTGGGTGGCTCAGTGGGTTAGGCCACTGCCTTCGGCTTGGGTCATGATCTCAGGGTCCTGGGATTGAGTCCCGCATCGGGCTCTCTGCTCAGCAGGGAGCCTGCTTCCTCCTCTCTCTCTGCCTGCCTCTCTGCCTACTTGTGATCTCTGTCAAATAAAT
The DNA here is from genome assembly GCF_009829155.1 of Mustela erminea. Lineage (NCBI taxonomy): Eukaryota > Metazoa > Chordata > Mammalia > Carnivora > Mustelidae > Mustela > Mustela erminea. The sequence goes on along the minus strand of NC_045615.1, from coordinate 6,387,726 downwards.
AAATAAAATCTTTAAAAAAAAAAAAAAAGTTATTTTGCTGATTCTCGTTATCAGGGCATGTTATTTTAAATATCAGTACTTCAGGGGTGCCTGGGTGGCTCAGTCGTTAAAGGTCTGCCCTCGGCTCTGGTCATGATCCCAGGGTTTTGGGATTGAGCCCCACATCAGGCTCCCTGCTCCGCAGGAAGCCTGCTTCTCCCTCTCCCACTCTCCCTGCTTGTGTTCCCTCTCGCTGTCTTTCTACCAAATAAATAAAATCCTAAAAATAAGTCAGTACTTTAGAATCTCCTATAGCATTTCACAAAAGAAATTATCTGCTTCAAAAATTGTTTCCCGGGGAGCCTGGGTGGCTCAGTGGATTAAGCAGCTGCCTTCGGTTCAGGTCATGATCTCAGTGTCCTGGGATCAAGCCCCGCATCGGGCTCTTTGCTCAGCAGGAGCCTGCTTCTCTCTCTCTCAATCTGCCTGACTCTCCGCCTACTTGTGATCTCTCTGTCAAATAAATAAATAAAAATCTTTAAAAAAAAAAAATTGTTTCCCAATACAAGTAAAGTTCAAGCAGTTTCAAGTAACTCCGTGTTAGACCTTTTATTCCAATTTAAGGTATTACTGACAGCTTCAACTGTTACTCTTGAGTACATTTATCGAGAGCTCCAAATACCTTTCTTTTGAATAGAAGCAAAGCACAGACAAGTCATTAACGTCCAGGGGGAAAAAAAAAAAAAGCAAAAAACACTGAAGGGCACAGAATGCTTAGGGGAATGCCAGCTCAAATTCTGAGTAACAAAATTAACATTCATTTTTCGGTTATCTAACATGAAAGACACTGAAGAATACTGAAAATATTACATGTCAGCAGTTTTGGGTTCTAGGTGTTATTTCTGCCACTAATCAAGTGATCTCTTAGTATCTTGACTTTTTTACTTGTAAAGAAAGGGAAACTGTAATTATTTGTAAGGTTCCATTTCAACTCTATGTATTTCAAGATTCCTATGGTCAATGTTTTAGTTGCTTGAAACAGGAACAGAAAATTGATTTTGCCCCCCCCCACCCCCACTTCCCACAAGAACAGTCTCTGACAAGAAAAGCTTGAGTCTTTTCATCTTGTCTTCCAACCAAAAAAATAATAAAAGGAGACATATTTAGTGTTTGTGCATCTTCTAATCAGACACTATTAATCATTTCTTTTAAAATTAAATTACCTACCTCACTGGGGTGTTGTGAGGATTAATTCATTAGTGTTTGTAAAGCACTTTGAGATCCTCAGGTCAAAGGCGCTATAGAAGTGCAAAGTAGTAGTATTATTACTAGATTCTTTGCTTATTTAAGGAACTTCACAATCCTTTAAAACCTAACTCTCTGTTATGATTTAGACATCTATTTGTAAACCCTTGCAATTTATGCACATTATTTTAACCCTCTTTGGATCTATAGACAGGGACAGGATGTTTCAAAGCGAATGATTTTAAATAAGGTTTAAACTTTGATCTATAACTGGAGGGAAAGAGCAAGGGAAAAATCGAGAGTGACAAATTCTGTTCAGCATAAAATTTTAGTGAGAAATCCTGTCAATTAGATTTAGAAGTGTGCCTAAGCTATACCCAAAACAAAATTTAAAACTCACTTTAATCTCAAGAGTCTTCAATGAGAAATTCCTTTCTTCAAAGAGAAAAGGAAACAATTTTCGAATCAACTCATCTTAAAAAGGGTAAATTACATTACATAGGTATACATGCAATTGTCATTTAAAACCGATTTAAATCACTAATAGTATTAGTATGAACTGATATCAAAATAAGTGAGCAGCTTTTCCTTTAAACTAGCCTCCCACCCCCAATGACACAAAGCAAACTAGGCACTGAGAAGACAACAAACCAATTTTGCTTTACAGAGTTGGGGGGGGGGGCACCAAGGCTTCAAAACCAGTTCAACTCTTGGATTAATTCCACCACTTCCCACTCCTTTCTCTAACCAAATCTTCTAACAATTCAAGTGCTGTGTTTTTAAATCAAAACCACACACAAACACACACACACACACAAAGCTAAGAAAAGCAGAGCTATCTATCAGTTAAGATATTCTGCTTGAATAAACAGGTACTTCTTTAAAAGAAAAAAAAGCCAACATCCTTCGATGAGATACTTCAGTGCAACACAAGTTCTAGCCCCAAGAGCAAACTGAAATTTAGATATTAAACTTTAAACACTTACCTCCTGCTCCTGTTGAAAGATGACAACTCTACCACCTTTATCTCCTGTTGCTAGTAATTCTCCAGAATGATTAAATTCTACTGTAGAAATTATATCTGCTGTATAATTGAAACAAAAACAAAGAGAAAATGTTAGTTTTTCTTTCCCAAATTATTACAATTTCAGAACTTAGCATGTTTTCCCTAACATGTTCCAAGCATATAGATCAAACCATCATCAGAAATAAGTAATTCTAAGGTTCTTTCATGAACATTTTGGTTCTCCAAAGAAACACTCTCTCCAGAATAAATGAGAATATTTTAATAAGAACAGGAGTAATAAATAAGTTAAATACTAGTGGGTTACTGGTACTTCACTAAAACAACAATTTGTGAAACATTTTGATTGCATCATTAACCATTAATAATTCTGTTAATTTTCTTTCTTATATACTTCTGATAAAGTTCTTTATGCAAACCCAAAGGAAGCCTACAAAATTAAAGCAGATATAACTGAAATGGGGGAAAATTTTAAATGTAAAAATGATTTCAGATAGAATAGTAAAATTATTAACTCAAATAATGGCCTCTCAAACAAAAGTCTGCAAACAGAACACACATATAGCAGAAATGCAATGCACCTTCAATATTGCACAGCTCTTGTGGCAACACAAGGGCTACTAGAATCAGTCATGTTATACCTGAAGTCAGTGCCAGTTTCACAGTAACTTCAAATAAAATTAAAGGGTTTTTCACTTGCTTTTTGACACTAGAGCCATTTTGCTAAGAAAAAAAAAAAATCCAAGTTACAGAATTAGGCATTAAGATAAAGCAACTACTCTGTAAAACTTACCACTGTTACTAACAAGTTCTTCACTACAAAGTATTAAGCCAAATTACTAAAGACTACGTCATATGCACTTGAAGTAAGTAAACTTCCTACAAGAGAAGAGTCATTTTCTGGTCTACACAGGCTCACTGAAAGAATTTAAGGATGCTGACTTGATGTAATAAAGAATGCTGGCTACCTTAAATTTTTAAAATTACTAACATATCTTTATCAATAATACATACAACACTGCATTTTATAGTTTTCTTTTTAGTGATTTTTCCAAGACGAGTTTGATTTTGGAAAGCTTTCTTTGCTTTCTCCGTTGCCTAGGTCCAAGGCACCTTACCTTTTTGGAACACTCTTGAGAATCTACTGAAAGTTACACAGCATGTAACTGCGTATGTTTTAAGTGTGCACAAAAATTTGCATATACCTTTCAGAAGGCATAGACAGCACCCCACCTCCAGGTTAAAAACCTTATTCCAGAAGCCTCTCTTGGTCAGTGGTATCAGGAGGAAAGATTAAGTTTGGTGTTTGCATATGTAAGTAACGTAAAGGTGTAAACTGAATATACTGCACTACTCTGTAAAGCCAAACAACACATGTAAATATTTTTTAAAGCCATTCTATATTTTACTAAGTCTTTTATTTTAGTTCTAGCATAGTTAACATATAGTGTTGTATTAGTTTCAGGTGTACAATATGATTCAACAATTCTATATTCAGTGCTCATCATGATTAAGTTTATTATCAATCCCCTTCACCTTTTCACCCATTCCCCACTCACCTCACCTCTGACACAATTTATTTTAAATGAATACCCTTAGTTAAATTATTTTTTTCTTTTTCAACAAGAACATTTTTTCTTGAAGCATACTTCAGAATACATGATTCTAAAATACACATATAAAACATTCACAAGAAAAGCAGAATACATATTTTCTTCAAGTACAGAGAATCTCCTGATTAAATCACATAAAGAGAACCTAACAAATACTAAATTGAAGACTGAAATCACACCAAGTGTATTTTCCCATCACAATGGTAAAAAAACTAAAGATCAACAATAAAATAATGTTGGAAAAGCTACACTGTAAATATTAAATATTTAATATGTAAATACTGAGCAACACACTACTGCACAAGCAATGGGACAAATTAAGAAATCAAACATTAGGGGCACCTGGGTGGCTCAGTGGGTTAAAGCCTCTGCCTTGAGCTCAGGCCATGATCCCAGTATCCTGGGATCGAGCAGAGAGCTCGGGCTCTCTGCTCGGTGGGGATCCTGCTTCCCCTCCTCTCTCTGCCTGCCTCTCTGCCTACTTATGATCTCTGTCAAATAAATAAATAAAATCTTTAAAAAAAAAAAAAAGAAAGAAAGAAAAAAATCAAACATTAAAGCTGTTCTATTTGGTGCTGTGAACTGTACTTACTTCTGTACTGAATATGTTAAATGACTAAAAACATACAAAGTCTCCTCACTTCAAGTACATTACAGTACAGTTTGAGACAGAAAGTAAGTAGACGCTAACAATATGAGACAGAATATATGGACTCACTTATTTGAAGATTAGGTTCTAGAATTGGGGAATAAGGTAAAAATCATACATAATAAAATTATCTTTAAATTCAAACCCCTCAGGGGCTTCTGGGTGGCTCAGCAGGTTAAGCCTCTGCCCTCAGTTCAGGGCATGATCTCTCTGTGTCAAATAAATAAATAAGTGAATAAATTCAAGACCCTCAGACAAGCATAAATTCCTTCTGCTGTCAGTCCAACTCAGCCAATTTCCCCTAATGCCCTGCTAGTTTATGGTTTCTTTGGGTAACGCACCAAATGATCTACTTAGTTTGAATATAAAAAGTCATGCTGCATCAAATAAACTCTAAAACTCTTGACTTGGTAAAATGCTCACACCTAACACCAGATTCATTTTTCTGTTCATCTAACCAATAATGGGCAGGATTTGCTCAGTATTTACATTATTTCATCTTTTTTCCGGGTACAAATTGTTGCATTCACTTAAATCACAACTGCTTGTTTAGTAGATGAGCTGTCATGGCTATACCTTAATACATGTCAATGATGATGGTACGACGAGCCTGACCACTTCCCTGCTGAGTAGTGAAAAACAGAAGGGACAGGTATTCTGCAAGATGGGCTCTATTTCCAATGAACCTCCTTGGAGGACCCGGACAGGAAAAAAAATCAAGAGATGATCAGTCAGAAAGGAGGTTGTTATAGTAAAAAGGGGGCTGAAGAAAGATGTGGAATGGGGATGGTGATGATGGGAAATCCACATCTAAATAATCCTTAGAAGACAGAACAGGGATCAAGTAATAAAGCACTACCCCTAGGTTATAAAGACACTACTGGGGGCACCTAGGTGGCTCAGTTGTTAAGCGTTTGCCTTCGGCTCAGGTCATGATCCCAGTGTCCTGGGACTGAGCCCCACATCAGGCTCCCCGCTTAGTGGGAAGCCTGCTTCTCCCTCTCTCATTCCCCCTACCTGTGTTCCCTCACTCGCTGTCAAATAAAAAAAATATACAAAAAATTTAAGACAGTATTGGTCCATGAAGCAAGTTATAATGCAGTCACTGAATTATGAGATAGGGAGGGAAAGCAAAGTGAGGTGTGTAGTTCTGTGTCTGTGCACATGTAACAGAGAGCCGGGTGGGGGGGAGGGGTGGTAGAGGAGGGAGAGAAGAATAGAAAAAGACCAGTATTTTAGTGCAAGCTGCAACAAGAATAAGAAGACATCTGTTCTTACATATGTTAACTAACTAGAATTTAAATAAAAATTTGAAAAAGAAAAAAAAATTTGTTCTCACAATGGTCACTCATCCCAGGAATGGTTATTTTTTAACAGCTAGAATGCCAAAGTAAAGTGATGTTATAAATGTTTAATACTGAAACACCTCTGCAGCAAGGGTACAAAAAATTTTAATAGGCACACTTGATAGGCTGAGAAATCCTATAAACAATTAACTGGCCTAAGAATCGAAAGACACTGAACATTAGGGAAGGGCAGGAACTGAAGATAAAGATACTATACACCACAGAAGTCAACCTACTTTAAATCCTTTTGGAAGGAAGAGAAACGATGGGTGAAAGGCATACAACTTTCTCAATTTACAGATATTCTTAAAATACTGGTGTTTGTTATTATTCATCTTGCCAAAAGCCAACGAACAAAGAGAAATTTTCAGAAATAGCCAACCAAACCACTGCTTAGTTAAACAGTGCAGAGCAACTGTTTCTGGTGAAGGGGTAGGTGGATAGACTTGGAAGACTCCTTGCTGTGATTTTTATACTTCATGTATTTAATACAGCCATATTTCAGGTAAGTATTATTCTGGTTTGTATGATGGGATGTGTCAATGGCATTCCTTCATCCCTTCCCCCCAAAAGAAAAGAAATACCATGATTTCTGGATGCTAAGCCACATGTATCAGCATAATAACCATCTAATATACACAAGCACCTATTAAATCTCCCCAAGTCTGTGGATGATGCTTTTTAAGGTTTTTTTGATTCATGAAATGCCAAGATCTCACAGGGTCTCACTGAAAATATGACTATGAAAAGGAGGAATAAAAGGAAGAACAAAATCAAATGCTGCCTATGAAATCACAAAACATCACTTATGAAGAACACTATGAAACTGAGCTTTGAACTGCACAGGCCATGGCATACTGGTGTGCTAAGATGGGTTATGAGTTTGACTGGATACTGCAAAGCACCCAAATCTGTTAACCTCCCATCTGAACAACCTTTTTACCTCAGCATATCATACTGACACAACTGCCTTTTAGGGGTACCATGTTGCACAAAAGGTGAGGAAGAAGCATGGCTCTAAAGAGTGCTCCCATATCACACTATATACTGGCAATGTTGACCAAATACAGGTTATCAGTTTTTGGAAAATTATAATAAATTCAATCCTAGAAAATAATCCTTTTAATGTTCCATGCCATTTTTAAAAAATAGAGGCGATCTGTAAGTCCACAACAGGGTTATTTACAAAACTGTGTTACAATGTAAGTGTCTTATGGCTGCACTGTTTAATACTGTCATCAGAAGCCACACCTGACTCCCACACTGGACAGTGAAAGTCTAAAACATTACAGCGTAGACCCTGACTTTTATTACAAAGCCAAGAATGCCGGACCGAAGATAATTTTGAAACTTTAAACAATGAGCTATGGGTAAAATAAAACTATCTTACAAAACATGGACTGCTGCCCCAAGGAGCAGCAGATGAAAATACAAATGTGTTTCATGAAAATTTAGATTCCTGGATACTCGTTTTTAAACAAACTATTAACAAAAACTTGAGAACACTTCAGAGATTAAAGTAACTATAACATGCTTTTAAAAGCAAAGACATTAACTTCACTGTTAAAGAGTCACACTACTAAATTTCAAGGGATGGCTCAGTGTAACACATCAACTAGGCTATGTTCTCCCAAACCAACAGCAACAAACAACAAAACTCAAAGAACAAAAACTTCCTCATTTAAAGAAAAAAGAAAGATACTGCCTAGGGGCAATAAAAATGTTATTTCACAATGAAAAAAAACTGCCTATGTTAATCTTATAAAAGAACATTCTAATATAGTTATTAATAAAAAGAAAGGACTCCCTTTCAACTGCCCTCCTGTGCACTAAGTCACACAGTAATTTTAGGCAGAGACTGAATTCCAAGCAATATAAAGACATCACTACAAGGCACAATCAAATTTTTAGTAAGAAAACTTAATATCCACAATGTTTTTTACCTTTACTGTCAAATCTTCTATACTGTTAGTAAAAACCAACAATTTATAATGTATTATATAAAATGGAACTCATTTCTTCCAACACTTTCCTTCTAAACTATCAGTAGCCAAATTTCATTCTAAGAAAGCACAATAACTGCTTTTGTTTGGGAGCAGAGTGGTAGGTAGTTGGTGGTGGTTAAGAGTGACAACCGCAGTATTATTGGTCTGTTTTTATTTCATCAGACATAACATTTCCTTCTTGTTACCTACCTTCTCTATTTCTTAAGTTGTAAAATAAACAAAGTACAGAAATACAACATTCTCAACAAAAAAAACAAACAAGGGAAAATTAACTTATGGTATATATATACATGGTAGTAATAAACAATGATTGCTATGTATTAGGTGAGGAAATAATTATTAGTTCTGACATGGGTGAGGGTGAGGAAGAGGGTTAGGATGGGTCTTCTGCTTCTGGCCATGAGGGAAAGAAAATAACACAATCTGGATGGATCCTCCTGCTGGAAGGACTAGAAAATGGAACAAAATACTGTGGACTATGAACTGTTAGACAAGACAAAGAAATGGAGTCATATATTTAATCCCCTTTACTTTTGGACAATGTAGTCAGACAGAAAGAATTCAAATACAGACCAGGACTCTCAGTTGTGGTAACTGAAACTGGGGATTAGAGAAAGCAGAATCAGCTGCAATTCGTGGGGGAGTACCAAAAGAACGTTGGAGGGATTTAGAGAAGAAACTTAGGATCCTTAACTGAATACCCATCTGAGCATTCCATATGGCCTAGGGAAGAACCACTAGAAAGCTAATGAGGGCTCAGGATTGTTAAGGATCCCTACCAGCTGGAATAGAGAAACCTCACAATTAGTGAGGCACCAGGTAAAGTCTTCAGAAGAGCATCCCCTTAGAAGTGGGACTAAATCAGCACTAAGGATGGAAATCTGTCCTAACAAAGCTAAAAGTAAACGTTAAAACAACCAAATTTACCTCAAGTAACGATGTGCTAGAACAAAATCCAACGCTCAACAACGTAAACTGACAATGTTTGGCATCCAACCCCAAATCACCAGAATGTAAAGTAGTACGAATAAGTGACTCATAACCAGAAGAAAAATAAACCAACAGAACCAGAAATGACAAAAAGGATGGAATAAAGGTCTCAGCAGACAAGAACCTTAAAATAGCTGTTGTAAATATGCTCCAGAACATAGAATTCTCAATATGTTGAGAACTATGGAAGACAAAGAAGGAACACCTAAAAATGAAAATTACACTGGATGACATTAATACTTAAGAATTTGAAGGGCTAGCAATAGGGGAGGGAAAATTTTAAAAAGGCAGGAGCAAAGCAGGAAAAAAGAACAAAGACCTGACCTGTGGGATACAAACAGTTATCTACCATATGGGACACTGCAGTCCCAGAAAAAAAGGTGGGAAATACTTTTTTTTTTTTTTTTTAAGACCACTATATAAATGTTCAAGCATGAGGACACTACATGTAGAATAACAACTATAAGAGATCAGTTATAAATGTAGACTTAATACAGGTATATAACAGTGATAACTCAAAAACTATCAATAGCCTGCATTGGGGATGTGCCTTTGCAAAATCATGGAGAATTCTTCGTAAAATTCTAGTATTTCAGGGGTGCCTGGGTGGTGCAGTTGGGTATACAACTCTCGGTTCTGGCTCAGGTCGTGATCTCAGGGACCTGAAATTGAGCAGTGCATAGGGCTCTGTGCTTCGGACTCTGCCCTTCCTCCCAGCTCACTCTTTCTAGAATAAATCTTTAAAAATTTCTAATATTTCAAAGCACAATATTCCCTTGATATACACAGTAAACCTCAGTATGTACATTAAACCCATGTTTAACTAAAAAAATAGCTGATTAATAGAAAGTTGTATTTTAGGCTCAGAGTAAGCGATTTTTTCTTCAGCACCATGAACTTTTTGACAGAATATTCTAAGTCATGGAGACCAGGACAATTTTTCCTTGTTCAAGACTGTCCTGCAAGCTGCCAAATAGCTAACACACTTGGCCCATGCCTAGTAAATGCCAATAATGCCTCCAATCATGGTTAAAGTAAAAAAGAATTAAACAGGACAAAAAAAAAAAAAGCATGGTAGAGATGTTAACAGTCATGAATCTTTACACCCAGAGATTTTTACTATATGTAATTCAAGGTCATCAGAAAGGAAGGAGCAGATAAAGATTTGACAAAAATTTAAACTACAGTGTAAGAATGACATGCTTCTCCATGCCTGACAGATTTGAAGAACAAGGGGAGAACGTGTATACACCTGGAAGATTTAAATGATACACACTTGCAGAGAAATTTATACTAATATAAAAAATTAATAACTTCCAAAGAACTATGCAATTTTTAAAAACTCATCCACTGAGCCACAGACAGTCCCTTTAAAGAATTCTAATTACAAATTTAAAGACATTCTCTAACCACAATAAAATTAACTAAAGATTAAGAACCACTGGTTCTAACTAACCACTTGGTAATCTTACAATTCTAAGGCAAAAGATAAAAATCAGTACTATAATAAAAATACCAAAAAAAGACTTTTAGGAACCTAAGTATATAAATATTTAAGACAAATATTTAAGACAAGTGTCCTTGTAAAAAAAAAAAAAAAAAGAAAGAAAGAAAGAAAGAAAGAAAGAAAAAATAAAAAGAAAAGAAAAAGAAAAAAAAGCGATCACTTTAACTTTAAAAAAAAACTGAAAGAATAAAAAAAACATGATATCCTGCTACTAAGAGATGATCATAGGTGAAAGCTAAATAGTCTTTCAGCAAACTTGTGAAATTATAAAATATTTATCTGATCTATTTATATACACTGTGATTTCTGTAAAATCTGTAATGGAATTATAATAACTTTACTCTGTTTTAATCACACAAACTGCTTTATAAAAAAAGACAATCATCACTCTTAACAGCACTTCTGAGAGAACCTATTATATTAGTATATATCCCTCCAGAGTTTGTCCATGTATACCTCACATTCTCAGTCCAAAACAGTACTATCTATTTGTATTAAGAATGTTGTCTACACTGTATCACTGAGTTTAAAAAAATAACAAAGCATATTGATCTTACTTGTGCAACCTAAATAAAACAATGAGCATTATGGAATTTGTTTTCAAAGCTCAGACAGGAAGACCAGGTTAATACATAGTAACCTGAAAACTCTGACAAAAGATAAATCTCTACAAGCTTTAAAAAAAAAAAAGAAAGAAAGAAAGAAAGAAATGAGAGACCACTACACACCATCTGAATGACTAAAATTTAAAAAAGAAAAAAGATGACAATGCCTAGTGCCAATACTAAGCAACAGAAACTCTCACATACAGCTGATGGGAATGGCTCACCCACTTTGGGGAAATGGAGAACAAGTCTGGCAGTCTATGAAGTTAAAACACCATGTGACCTAGCAATCGCAATACTAGATAACCAAATGAAACTAAAACCTATGGTCACAAAAAAATCTGGATGCAAACGTTTATGCAGCTTTACTGGATGAAGAACAAGAAACTGGACAAAATCACGAAAACCTGGACACACTCCAAAATGACCCTCAACTGGGAAATAAAGAGAATACAATATAACCATACAATGAAGTAACACTCAGCAATAAAAAGCAACTACCGATACAAGCAATAATATAATTAAACTCAAAATGCATTGTGCTAAAGTTAAGGGAACCAGATTAAAAGGTTACATACTACATAATTCTATTTATCTGACATTCTGGAAAAGGTACAATTAGAGGGACAGAAAACAGATCAGTGCTTAAGAATGGGGTAGAGGTTGAGTACAAAGGGACATGAAACCTCTTGGAATGATGCAACTGCTTTTCATCTTGGTAGTAACTATATGTCTGTTTGTTTGTTTGTTTGTTTTTAAGATTTATTTTTATTCATTTTAGAAAGAGAGAGAAGAGAGAACACATGCACACACAAGTGCACATGCTTGCAAGGTGGAGGGGGAGAGTGAAAGCAACGGGGGTGTTCACCAGACTCTGCGCTGAGCCTGGAGCCCGACAGAGGGCTCGATCTCACCACTCTGAGATCACTACCTGAGTTGGAACCAAGAGGACTCTCAACCACGCAGGCACCCCATGTGTGTGTGTGTGTGTGTGTGTGTCCGTGTGTGTGTATATATATATATATTTTTTTTTTCAAAGATTTTATTTATTTAACAGACAGAGATCACAAGTAGCTGGAGAGGCAGACAGAGAGAGAGAGAGGAGGAAGCAGGCTCCCTGCTGAGCAAAGAGCCCGATGTGGGGCTCGATCCCAGGACCCTGGGATCATGACCCGAGCCGAAGGCAGAGGCTTCAACCCACTGAGCCACCCAGGTGCCCCTGTATATATATTTTTTAATCAAACCTTGAAGAACTGTACGCTAAAAAGGGTGAATTTCACTGTTTGCAAATTATAAGAACAATATGAACCTTTCCCCTGAATATACCATCTTCCTTTCTAGTTCCATAGCACTAGCCAAATTCTGTAGAAAACATGACGTTTTACATACAGCTTCCACATTTATACTTGTGCTCAGCTCACTCTTATGCCTCCTCTAGCTTGGATGTCTTGTCTGCCTTGCTTGAAATATCACCCTTCCTACCCCATCCTTTAGCCCTTCTGTATGTGGCCCATCAGGAAAAAAAAATTTTGGATCAGATCTTTAGAGGGAAATACACCAGAGATAATCAATATAGATGTAATAAAAGATGTAATAAAAGAAAATATGATTTTACAGAATAACTAAAGACAAGTGGACTAGGAAAAAAATGCTTGTATTTCCAAAAACAGTTAATATACAAGATGGTAAGACAATTCACAGAAGAGCAACAGCAGTAAAATCTAAGAAAATATCCACTCAAAAGTAAGTTAATTTTTAAATAAGACACCATTTTCTACCAAACAAGAGAAAAAATATAAACTGTTCTACTTACATTGTAGAGAAGTGTATCTGGTTATTTTGGAAAACTATTTCGTAATCTGTATATACAGCCACAAAGCACTGATTCTCTTGGAACTTTATGTCAGGTTCCAGAAGTTATCCTACTGAAATAATCCAACAATTTTTAAAATGTATAAAAATGTTCACTAATATCTTCAGTAATCTAAAGTGTTAGAGAATATAAGGGAAACATCCAATGTTCTTATTCTGCTAATATCCTTTCACATTTTGCTCTAATTTTCCTTCAATACTCCTCCCTTTCTACTCTTTTCCCTTGGCCCTTCATTAACCATTAGGCAAGAAGTAAAAGACCCCTGGAGACGTAGTCTCAACCGTACTATAAGATATAATTCGATCGTGAGTAAGTCATTTATGAACTTCAAAATTTGCAAAGAAATTTCATTTGCAAAGAAACACCGAAAGATGATTTTTCTTTTCAGAAAATTTATCTTTCACAGAGTATATACAACATGTATTCAAATACTTAACAAATCTAGGAGAGGAAGAAAACAGAATAAAAAATGGCTGGAGAAAAATAATGTGCTTTTATCAAACAACTTAGAATATGGAAAATTTTAAGACCTGAACGGACAACACATCTGCAAATGCTAAGTAACTCCACCCATGACCATACATGTATCTCTGTCAGTCCACTCGTCCAGACTGCACTGAGACAAAATGGATCTCAGATTCATTTCTTTGCAACCTGGAATTCATCAACAACACTGATTTAACACAAGTTACTTTCTGTAACTTGTAAGCCAATCAATGGTGAAATCAGAACAGAACTGAGGCAGTGTATGTAGCATGATTCTGCTCTGTTCAACTCCCATCACTGCTAGAGCAGTTAACCATGGTACTAGAGATTCTTGAGTCACTCACTGATCACTACTCACTCTTTTGAGATGAGGCCTTTCTCGCTTTTAAAGTCACACACACAAAAGTCACATGCTACTTAACTCCAAGTGATAATGCATAGACACGTAAGAGAGAAATTCCCCATATTTCAAGACACGGGATGGTTTTTCAAACATCACTGAACCAAAGTTACACAGCACAAAAGTTAACCAAGCTGAATCTTTGTTTTCCATAAATTAACTTTAGCATAATTTTAGAATTATGGAAGAGTCCCAAAGACAGTTCCCATATACCTTCACCTAGGTCCTTCCTGATTTGCTGGCATCTTACATTTGCTATGGTTTATTTGTCACAACTGAAGAACACTGGAATATTAACTGAACTCCACACTTCATTCAGATTGCAGTCACTTTCTCTAGTGTCGTTTTTCAGTTCCACGATCCCACATTACATTTAGTCCTCTTGTCTCTAGTTTCCTCTGGTCTGTGACAGTTTCTCAGACTTCTCTTGTTTTGGATGACCGTGACAATTCTGAGGAGTACTGGCCAGGTGCTTTACAGTATGTCCCTAAATTTGAGACTGTTCTTCTCATGGCCACACTTGCTATTATGGCTTACTGGCAGGAAGATCACAGAGGTGCATTGTCATTCTTATCCCATCAGGCAAGGGTACATTTTAACAGTATTATTTACTGATGACTGCCAGGTTTCTCCACTATAAAGTCTCCCCTCCCCCCATAAGGTGGGAAGTCATTAAGTACAGCCCACATATAAGGACTGGGGGTTAATCCCCACCCCTCTGAGTAGTAGCTACATAAATTACTTGAAATTCTTCTGTTGGGGAAATTTGTCTCCTCTCCTCCACTTACTTATTTAGTTATCTATATGAATTCATATTTATTTATTTCATACTCTGGGTGATACTATTACTATGTCATTTATTGTATTGTTCAAATTATTCCAGATTTGGTCATTGAAAGCTCTTTCAGGCAGGCTCCTGCATCCCTTTATGGGATGCTCCCACCCTTGTTTGTTTGTTTGTTTGTTTGTTTGTTTTTGAGCACTTCAGGAACTTTTTAAAAATGTGTAATTTTCACATATTCTTAATATTACCACAAACTGAACATGACTTCTAACTTTTTCATTCTATAGTTACATACTAACTATGTATGAGTTCTGAAGAGAAGAATAAACCATACTGAGAACAAGAGGAGTACATTCGGTAAAGGTCAGCAATGTAACTAAATTCTCATCCACGGAGTATCTGACCAGAACTAAGATTTCTGTCTTGAAATAGATTTTTCATTTGGTCAGCTGAGGTTCTAAAACTTAAATTGTATGTTAGCTTTCTTAGGTTTTAACATACACCTGCAATTTGGACTTCGGCCTATCAACCTTCTAGGACTCACTGCTCTCTTCTTTTCAGAAGCTGGGGAGGTGGGGGAAGAACACAGCGGGTATAGTGATCACGTTTAGCTCTGCTGAAGTCAAGGCCTGCTGTCAGAACGTTCTGATAGCACAGAAATTCATTCTCATTTTCATCCGGTTTGCTTCAACTCTTAGAGCTCCCATTAAGAAGCATGCTCTTTTGTTTGTACACAATCTATTTATTTTCAAGATCTTTTCTCCTTTACTAGTTCAATATACCCTAAAATACAGCAAACACTGAATATTAGGACTGACCCCACATAGCTTATTACAGTTATGATTAACCCAAATTTCTTCTCAAAGGTAGCTAACCACCCCCCAAAGAAAATATTTTTCCAAACACTGCATCGATAAAATGCTCGTTTCTTGCTAGCTTTTTTCATGTAGGCTAGCTGTAGGTTCAGGTTTTTCCCATTATGATGCACCTTTCTCACTGCTGACCTCTAGAGGGAGCCCAAAGGTTTTGTTACCTTTTCTCAAAGGTCAGTCCACTCCTCCCCCCAACACAGTATATTCAAGATCTAAGAACATTTTATTATGGCCTAAAAGTCAAGTGCGTGCACTCCCTTTAGGAATCTCTTGTTCCTGTTACGTAAATGAGGTCCTGACCCACTCACGCTGGGGGGTGGGGGGGAGGAGTGAGCTCCAACCATTTCTTTCTGTTTCCCTTCCAGACTCTCTTAACACTCTTTCCCACTTGCCACTAACTAGTGCATATTACTGTAGCCAGAAAGGCTGACTGGAGGATGGCTATAAGAAGTGGGAGCAAATGCTCTCTCTTGCTGACTCTTGTTGCTCTCAGTGGAGCAGGCCAGTGCCTCTCTATCATCCTCATGTCAGCACAAACACAGAATATAGTATCTGTATGGCACACCAGTATAAAAGATTAGGCTGTTCATATCTATTCAGTCAGACACTCTAGTCAGCTAAGTTCCCCCCCAATCCAGCCCAGTAGGCATCCCCCAGGATCAACTGATCATTACCTTAGCACACCTGTAATACATTCTTGGGGCCCCAAATCTAAGAAACTTGTTCAAGAAATGAGAAGTCATACTGGATACTTATTCACTTCACCTGCCTATATGACCCTGAGGAAATTAACTAAGGCTTTTAAAGACTCAGCTTCCTCATCTTTAAATACCTCTCTCAGAGTTGCTCTGAGGGCTAACCAAGCAATAAATGTAAAGAAATGAGCACTGAATGTGGCACAAAGTAGGCACACTGGTAAGCAAAAGGTGTCGGCAGGGGTTTTGGCTTTGCTGCACAAAGAAACAAGCATTTACCGATTCTAGTTCTAAGCTACTGAGGCCAGTTTGGCTTAGGTAAAGTTCTCCAAATGGTCCAGCAAAGCTCCCTGGAGCCTGAAGCTAAAGCCAGAACTACCAACAAAGTGTTAACAGCCGACCGGCTTTGCTGCTTCTTTGCATTAACAGTCTTGACTGAAGACAGGGTTGTAGCCCAATAAACCCATCATAAATTGAAAATACCATAAACTGAAATGCATTTAAATGCACCTACCCTACCAAACATAGCTCAGCCACACCTACCTTAAATGTGCTCAAAACACTTACATTAGCCTACAGTTGGCTAAATTATCATATTGGATAATTTTGCATTAAAACCCTGTTTAATAATGAAGTGTTGAATAGCTCATGTAAGTTACTGAATAACTATCCTGACAGTGAAAAATAAATGGTTATATGGGTACAGAATCACTGTTTAATGTACTGGCAATTTAACCCTTGTGGTCACATGGCCAAACAGGAGTGAGTATCATACCGTGTATTGCTAGCCCAGGAAAAGATCAAAATTCAAAGTACATCTACAGAATGTACAGTTGCATACAGTTTTCATACCATCACAAAGTTGAAAAATCCTAAGTCAAACCACCATTAAGTCGGAAACTGTCTGTACACTCAAGAAGCCTCAGGCTGAAAGCAGGACTGGTCAGGTAAGATTCTGTACTCCTAGGTCTCTGGACCAAAATATCACTTTGATTACACCATTATTTCCAATAATAAAGCAACTGCTAACAGACTTTTATCCTTTTTCAACCTCTGACTCAGTGAACAGGAACATGTTACGTGATAGGCTCAACAAAGACCACTGGCTATTGATGCTCATATAAAACCTACATTGTAATGTTGCCATGAGAGTCAGGGTCCATAGGGTAATTTCCAGAGATGTGTTCTGGAACCAGTCTCCCTTCTTTTTAACTTGTTCCTGGATAATCTGATATCATGTTTGGATAAAATGGAATGGAACCATACCCTCCTGCAACAAAGAACAGAAAGATAAACAGTTGCTAATACATTTACTCTACAGGTGTGATCTTAACAAACAAGCCTTGGTGTATTAAGGTTATATAATGTTAGAATGAAGAGCTCGAAACTAACCATTCTAAACCTAAAAAGTTACCATCTTTGTTAGATGTTCACTAACTCTTAACTGGCTCATAATTCATTCCACAAAGTAAATCACCCCATTAAGCTGCCTTATCAAAATATAATGCATAGTTTCCATGGAGATTATACGAAGTAATACTGCACAAAATTTGTACATCTATGCATGCCCTAAGATATTTTTATAATCAGAATGGGCATCTGGTTATTAATATCACCTATAATCTTTACAAACTAGGGGCACCTGGGTGGCTCAGTGGGTTAAAGCCTCTGCCTTCAGCTCAGGTCATGATCCCAGAGTCCTGGGATCGAGCCCCGAGTCGGGCTCTCTGCTCGGCAGAGAGCCTGCTTTCCCCCTCTCTCTCTGCCTACTTGTAATCTCTGTTAAATAAATAAATAAAATCTTTTAAAAAAAATCTTTACAAACTAGAATTATTATGGCCATGCTTTAAGAAACAGAAAGCCCTTCCTTGTTCATCTGTCCTGGCAAAGCCACACTCAATTCTATTTTGTTTTGACAGGACTCCTCCCTGCTCACCTATAAACCCCGCTACAAAGGAGCAGCCTGTTCAAAGAAAGAAGTGAGATTTCACAGATGTTACTCCAATGATAAAAGGGAGCCCACTGAGAAGTTTTAAACAGGTAAGTGTTAAATACAAGTAATCCAAACAGGTGTGCCTTTAGATTACTCAGGCTGAAGTGAAGAGAACTGAGAACTGGGAGAAGACTAGACAAATCCTGGTAAGGAATGAGAGTGATCTGAACCAGTATCTACAGTAACAATATTAGCATAAATAGCAAATATTCAAAATGCACTTATAGTATGTTAGGTATTTAACCCTCACAACAAACCTATTAAATTGGTTTTTTAATATTAATATTTCATTAATTAAACCATAGAGGCAAAAATGGGACGGAAGTGAAGAAGTTTTAAAATACATCTATGGGGACGCCTGGGTGGCTCAGGTTAAGCAGCTGCCTTCGGCTCAGGTCATGATCCCGGCGTCCTGGGATCGAGTCCCGCATCGGGATCCTTGCTCAGCAGGGAGCCTGCTTCTCCCTCTGCCTCTGCCTGCTATTCTGTCTGCCTGTGCTCGCTCGCTCTCTCTGACAAATAAATAAAATCTTAAAAAAAAAAAAAAAAGATTAAAAAAAAAAATAAAAAAATAAAATACATCTATGAAGTTTATAATGCAAGGCCTCATCACTGATAAGGTGTGGAGATCTAAAGATGAAAGCAAGAATAATAATGTCCAGCTTCCCATCATGGTGCCTGAATATACTTAATACCATTAGTAGACTGATATTTGTCTAATATTAAGTATTATTTAACAGCATCTAAATGGCAGATACAACTTTGGTTTAAAGAAAAAAGTTTACCTCTACTGGCTAAACAATACAAAAGATTATGTCACAAATAACAAAGCACCAAAATGCTTGACTAAAAGGAAAACATTCTACGACATTAAAAGGAAATTTAGTTCAGAAAAAAATCTTCTCGTCCATTTTTCCCTTTTTTAAAAATCCTTTCTCTCTCAACTCTGGCAGGTTTGCTCAAGGTCATACTCCTAACCTTCCTACTCTATTTACACTGCAACTCAATGCCTCCACCATACTTTTTTCAAAATTATTTTTATTAACACGTCATTATTTGCTCCAGGGAACAGGTCTGTGAATCATCAGGCTTATACATTTCACAGCACTCACCACTCACCATAGTACATACCCTTCCCAATGTCCATAACCCAACCACCCTATCCCTACCCTCCCACCCGAAGCAACCCAGTTTGTTTTGTAAGGTTAAGAATCTCTTATGGTTTGTCTCCCTCCCAATCCCATCTTGTTTCATTTTTTCCTTCCCTACCCCCAAGCCCCCACCCTGCCTCTCAAATTTCTCCTATCAGAGAGAGCATATTAACTGTCTTTCTCTGATCGACTTATTTAGCTTAACTAATATCCTCTAGTTCCATCCACATCATTACAAATGGCAAGATTTTATTTCTTCTGATAGCTGCATACACACATATACATACACACACACACACCATCCTCTTTATCCATTCATCTGTTGATGGGACATCGAGGATCTTTCCAGAGTTGGGCTATTGCGGACATTGCTGCTATAAACATTCGGGTGCACATGCCCTTTGGATCACTACATTTGTATCTTTAGGGTAAATACCCAGTACTGGGATTGCTGGGTTGGAGGGTAGCTCTACTTTCAACGTTTTGAGGAACCTCCGTGCTGTTTTCCAGAGTGGCTGTACCAGACTGCATTCCCACTAATAGTGTAGGAGGGTTCCCCTTACTCCTCATCCTCATCAACATCTGTCATTCCCTTGCTTGTTAATTTTAGCCATTCTGACTGGTGTGAGGTGGTATCTCACTGTGGTTTCGATTTGTATTTCCCTGATGCCGAGAGTCTGGAGCACTTTTTCATGCATCTGTTAGCCATCTGGATGTCTCCTTTGCAGAACTATCTGTTCCTGTCTTCTGCCCATTTCTTTTTTCTTTAATTTTATTTATTTATCTGATAGACAGAGATCACAAGTAGGCAGAGAATCAGGCAGAGAGAGAGAGAAGAGGAAGCAGGCTCCCTGCGGAGCAGAAAGCCCTATGTGGGGCTTGATCCCAGGACCCTGGGATCATGATCTGAGCCGAAGGCAGAGGCTTTAACCCACTGAGCAATCCAAGCGCCCCTCTGCGGCAGTTTCTTTATTGGATTATTTGTTCTCTGAGTGTTGAGTTTGTTAAGTTCTTTATAGATTCTGAGTACTAGCCCTTTATCTGGTATGTCATCTGCAAATATCTTCTCCCATTCGTCAGTTGTCTTTTGGTTTTGCTGACTGTTTCTGTTGCTGTGCAAAAAGCTTTGGATCTTGAAGTCCCATTTTTTCCCTTGCTTCCCTTGCCTTTAGAGATGTTTCTAGGAAGAAGTTGCTGCTGCTGAGGTCAGAGTTTGCTGTCTGTGTTCTCCTCTAGGATTTTGATGGATACCTGTGTCTCACTTGAGGTCCTTTATCCGTTCTAAGTCTATTTTTGTGTGTGGTATAAAGAAATGGTCCAGTTTCATTCTTCTGCATGTGGCTGTCCAATTTT
Source organism: Mustela erminea (assembly GCF_009829155.1). Classification (NCBI taxonomy): domain Eukaryota; kingdom Metazoa; phylum Chordata; class Mammalia; order Carnivora; family Mustelidae; genus Mustela; species Mustela erminea. Next base: position 6,367,155 of record NC_045615.1, on the reverse strand, counting down.
CCCAACATCATTAGCTGAAGAGACTGTTTATTTTCCACTGGACATTCTTTCAGCTTTGTCAAACATTAGTTGGCCATAGAGTTGAGAGTCTGTTTGTGGGCTCTATTCCGTTCCACTGATCTATGTGTCTGTTTTTGTACAAGTAAAATACTCTCTTGATGATTACAGCTTTGTAAGAGAGCTTGAAGTCTGGAATTGGGATGCCACCAACTTTGGCTTTCTTTTTTCAACATTCCCCTGCTTATTCGGGGTCTTTTCTGCTTTCATATAAATTTTGGGATTATTTGTACCATTTCTTTGAAAAAAAAATGGATAGTATTTTGGTAGGGATTACATTAAATGTATAGATTGCTTTAGGTAGCATAGACATTTTCATACTATTTGTTCTTCCAATCCATCAGCACAAACTGTTTTCCATTTCTTTGTGTCTTCCTCAATTTCTCTGATGAGTACTTTATAGTTTTGAGTACAAATTCTCTGCCTCTTTGGTTAGGTTTCTTTTGGTTTGGGGAACAACTGTAAATGGGATCAACTCTTTAATTTCTCTTTCATCTGTCTTGCTATTGGTGTACAGAAATGCAACTGATTTCTGTGCAATGATTTTATATCCTGACACTTTACTGAATTCCTGTATGAGTTCTAGTAGTTTTGGAGTGCAGTCTTTGCGTTTTCCACATAAAGTATCCTATCATCTGCATAGAGTGAGAGTCTGACTTGTTCTTTGCCAATCTGGATGCCTTTTATTTCTTTTTGTTGTGTGATTGCCAAGTCTAGGACTTCTAGTACTATGTTGAACAGTGGTGATAGTGGACATCCCTGCCATGTTCCTGACCTTAGGTGAAAAGTTCTCAGTTTTTCCCCATTGAGAATAATAGCTGCTGCGGGTTTTTCATAGATGGCTTTGATGATATTGAGGTATGTACCCTCTATCCCTACACTTCGAAGAGTTTTGATCATGAAACCACGTTGGTCTTTGTCAAATGCTTTTTCAACATCTACTGAGAGTATCATATGGTTCTCATTCTTTCTTTTATTAATGGATTGTACAACACTGATTGATTTGCAGATGTTGAACCAATCTTGCAGCCCAGGAATAAATCCCACTTGGTGAATGATCCTTTTATTTTTTTTTTTAAAGATTTTATTTATTTATTTGACAGAGATCACAAGTAGGCAGAGAGGCAGGCAGAGAGAGAGAAGGAAGCAGGTTCCCCGCTGAGCAGAGAGCCCGATGTGGGACTCGATCCCAGGACCCTGAGATCATGACCTGAGCCGAAGGCAGAGGCTTAACCCACTGAGCCACCCAGGCGCCCCTGAATGATCCTTTTAATGCACTGTTGGATCCTATCGGGTTGTATTTTCGTGAGAATTTTCACATCCATGCTCATCAAGAATACTGGGTCTGTAATTCTCCTTTTTGGTAGGGTCTTTGGTTTGGGGATCAAGGTGATGCTGGCCTCATAAAATGAGTTTGTAAGTTTTCCTTCCATTTTCATTTTTTGGAACAGTTTCAGGACAAAAGGTATTAATTCTTCCTTAAATGTTTGGTAGAATTCCCATGGGAAGGTATCTGGCCTTGGGCTCTTGTTTGTTGGTAGAATTTTGATGACTGCTTCAATCTCCTTACTAGTTATGGGTCTGTTCAGGTTTTCAATTTCTTCCTGGTTCACTTTTGCTAGTTTATATGTCTTGAGAAATGCATCCGTTTCTTCCAGATTGTCAAATTTGCTGGTGCACAGTTGCTCATAATATGTTCTTATAGTTGTTTGTATTTCTTTGATGTTGGTTGTGATCTCTCATCTTTCATTCATGATTTTATTTGGGTCATTTCTCTTTTTTTGATAAGCCTGGACAGGGGTTTATCAATCTTACTAAGTCTCTCAAAGAACCAGCTCCTAGTTTTGTTGATTTGTTCTACTGTTCTTTTGGTTTCTATTTCATTGATTTCTGCTCTGATCTTTATGATTTCTCTTCTCCTGCTGGGTTTAGGCTTTCTTTGCTATTCTTTTTCCAACTCCTTTAGGGGTTAGGTTGTGTACTTGAGACCCTTCTTATTTCTTGAGAAAGGCTTGTATCACTATATACTTTCCTCTCAGGACCGCCTTTGCTGTGTCCCAAAGATTCTGAGCAGTTGTGTTTTCCACTTTCATTTGTTTCCATGCATTTTTTCAATTCTTCTTTAATTTCCTGGTTGACCCATTCATTCTTTAGTAGGATGCTCTTTAGCCTCCATGTGTTTGAATTCTTTCTAGCTTGGTTGAGTTGTAGCTTCAGAACACTGTGGTCTGAAAATATGCAGGGAATGATCCCAATCATTTGGTACCGGCTGAGACCTGATTTGGGACCCAGGATGTGATCTATTCTGGAGAATGTTCCATGTGCACTAAAGAATGTGTATTCTGTTGCTTTGGGATGGAATGTTCTGAATATATCTGTGATGTCCATCTGGTCCAGTGTGTTATTTAATGCCTTTATTTCCTTGCTATATTTTGCCTGGATGATCTGTCCATTTCAGTGAGGAGGGTGTTAAAGTCTCCTACTATTACTGTATTATTGTTTGACTGTCGATGTGTTTCTTTGATGTTATTATTAATTGGTTTATGTAATTGGTCGATCCCATGCTGGGGCAGAGATTTTTAAAACTGTTAGATCTTCAACAGGACAGACCTTTTAAGTATGACAGCGTGTCCATCATACCTTATTATAGTCTTTGGCTTATTATCTTATTCTTCTGATACAAGGATTGCCACCCCAGCTTTCTTTTGATGTCCATTAGCATGGTAAATTGTTTTCCACCCCCTCACTTTAAATCTGGAGGTGTCTTTAAGTCTAAAATGAGTTTCTTGTAGACAGCTTATCGATGGGTCTTGTTTTTTCATCCATTCTGATACTCTATGTCTCTTGATTGCATCACTTAGCCCATTCACATTCAGGGTAACTACTGAAAGATATGAATTTAGTGCCACTGTATTGCCTCTAAGGTGACTGTAACTGTATACTACGTTCGTTACTTTCTGGTCTATTATTTTTAGGCTCTCTCTTTGCTTAGAGTACCCCTTTTCCCTATTACCTGTAAGGCTAGTTTGGTGTTTGCAAATTCTTTTAATTTTTGTTTGTCCTGGAAGCTTTTTATCTCTCCTTCCATTTTCAATGACAGCCTACCTACATATAGTATTCTTGGCTGCATATTTTTCAGGTTTAGTGCTCTGAATATATCATGCCAGTTCCTTCTGACCTCCCAGGTTTCTGTGAATAAGTCTGCTGCCAATCTAGTATTTTTACCATTGTATGTTACAGACTTCTTGTCCTGAACTGCTTTCAGGATTTTCTCTTTGTCACTAAGACATGCAAGTTTTACCATTAGACGATGTAGTATGGACCTATTTTTACTGATTTTGATTGGGGGATTCTCTGTGCCTCGTAGATTCTGATGCTTGTTCCCTTTGGAATATTAGGGAAATTCTCTACTATAATTCACTTTCTGCCCTTCTCCTTCTTCTTCTTCTTGGATCAATATTCTAATATTGTTTTATCTTATAGTATCACTTCTCTCAAATTGTCCCCTTGTGGTCCAGTAGTTGGTTGTCTCTCTTTTGCTCAGCCTCTTTATTCTCTGTCATTTAGCCTTCTATATCACTAATCCTCTCTTCTGCCTCATTTATCCTAACAGTAAGAGCCTCCATTTTTTACTGTACCTCATTAATAACTTTTTTATTTCAACTTGGTTAGATTTTAGTTCTTTTATTTCTCCAGAAAGGGATTTTATTTCTCCATAAAGGGCTTCTTTAATATCTTCCATGCCTTTTTCGAGCCCTGCTAACACCTTGATAATCGTCATGCCTTTTTCAAGCTCAGCTAGCACCTTGATAATCCTCATTCTCAAGTCTAGTTCTGACATCTTGCTAATGTCCATATTGATCAGGTCCCCGGCTGTCAAGACTGCCTCTTGTTCTTTTTTCTGTGGTGAGTTTTTCTGCCTTGTTATTTTATCCAGATAAGAATGTAATAATGAGAGAATAAAATACTAAAAGGGTGGCAAAGACCCCAGAAAAATGTACACTAACCAAATCAGAAGAGATCCAAAGCGGGGGGGGGGCCTTAAAAACAAAAAAATTAAAAATTACATATATGTATCAGACTGGTGAATAGAACAGAGCCACCCACTTGATTTGGGGTGTATTATGATCTCTTAACAGAAATCACCTCCTAATTTTTAAAGAAAAAAATATATATACACAAAAATAAGGGTAAACACGATGAAGGGATGGAATATACTGTAAAGATGAAAATTTTTAAAAAGATTCTAAAAAAGGAAATGTTAATATCATTTGGTTAGAAAAAGAAAAAAAAAGAATGTGATCAGGCTGGAGACTGGAAAAAAGCCATGTGCTAGATTTAGGGTATATTTTGAGCTATTAGAAGAAATTGTATCCCAAATTTTAAAGAAAAAAAACCTATAGGTATACAAAAAACAAGGTTAAATACAATAAAAGGATAATGACTATAACAATGAAAATTAACGATTTTTTAAAAAGGTAAAGACAAAATAGTTAAAAAACGTTAAACAGGTAAGAAGAAAAGTTAAAATAGAATAAGAAAAAATAAAATAAAATAAATTTAACTTTGTAAGACTAAAGGTTCTCCTTCATCAGTGAACTTGGTCTTGGCTAGATGTTCTTGCTGATGTCCTGGGGGAGGGGCCTGTTGCAGTGATTCTCAAATGTTTTTGCCCCAGGCAGAACTGCACTGCCTTTGCCAGGAGTCAGGCTAAGTAATATGTGTGGGTTCAATCTCTGGACCTTTTGTTCCCGGCATGTTTTCCTCTAGCTTTCTAGGAAAGGAATGAAAATGGCGGCCTCCCAATCTCCAGCCCCAACGGAGCAGAGAGCTTGAGCCCCACCCCTTGGTGCACCCTCAGAGAAAAGCAGTCAATCCCTCCCCATCTCCCTTGTCTCCAGCCACACTCCATGTTCACCTGGGCTATGACCGAACGTTTCTATCTCTGGTGCACAGCCCCATTTGGAATCTCCAAACCCAACAGATTCCTGCTGCGCACTCCTGTGCTGCTCCTCTCGGAGGAGGAAGGGAGGGGGTTTCCCCAATCTGCCGCTTATGGGTTCCCTGCTAAAAGAGCAGTGGCCCGAATGTGCCTTGGATCACGGTTTACGGTAACCACAAGCTCGAGCGACCTCACTCTCGGCTCTGTCTCTGTAGCCGGCTTCCCCACTCTGATACCTGGCAACTCTGTCACACTCCGACAGCGTGACCCCACAGGTCCTGACACCACATTGTCCCCAAGAGGGCTCCACCCCCGCTTAGCCACTGGAGCTATGTCCCTCAGTGGAGCTAACTTCTAAACGTTCTGATTTTCTGCTCCGCTGCTCCACCGCTTGCAAGGAGCCGGCCCCGCCCCCCACAGTCTATCTTCTGGTCACTTTAGATTCACTCTTCTGCCCATCCTACTTTCCAGAAAGTGTTCTATTTTCTGTTCCTAGATTTGCTGCTCTTCTTTCTCTTCTATCTCCTGTTGAGTTTGTAGCTGTTCAGAATAATTTGATAACTGAAATCCTGGACCTAATGCTATTTCAGTCTGCTACTCTTCTGCCTCCTTGCTTCCTCCACCATACTTTTTAAATAATTGTAATCATGCTTATCCAATGACTTGAAATTTTCACAATTCCATTTTCAAAGATGCAATTTCTTTCATTAATTCATTAAGAGAGAATTAAACATTAAAGATCTTCTCCACTTACTAAAACTAAACATTTACCCTCTAATTCTGGAAACTGTTTTTTGTGTGTTTTTTGTTTGTTTTAATCTCATGCACTTCTGTGGTTTTGCTCATTTTAGAAAAAGGCCTCCCTTCAACAACAGTTTAGTAAGCATGTATTTATATAGTTTAGTAAGCATGTATTTATATGCTGGTACAATACTTTGGGTCATGCTAGGATTTCTAGCTGCTAGGGATACAGGAGTTAAATAAGACAGACAAAAACATCCCTGCCTTCATGGAACATACATTCTAGTGTTGGGGGCTATTATAAACAAATATAAAATGTTTCAAATAGTGTTAACTACTATAAAAACAGACCAACAAGAGAATGTAAGTAATGACAGTGGGGCATTATTTCAGGTAGAATGGTCATCGAAAAGCCTCTCTGAGGATGTGACTAAAGCAGAGACCAAAATGAAAAAGAATTAGTCATCCAAACTTGTGAAGGAAAATATTTCAGGCATCCTAAGTAGAAATAAGTTTGCTAAATTTGATACCACTAATAAAGAGTAAGGTGGTAGAGGAGATGGCTCAGTTAACAGAGGCCTGACCAAATACAGCTTTGTATGCCATGGTAGAAGGACCGTGCACTTAAGAGTGGTAAGAAGCCACTGCAGGGTTTCTACCTTGTTCTGAGGTAATTATCTGTTGTGTGAATACAATGCAAAACTGGAAAAAAGGAGATTGGTTCCTGAATTACTGCTGTAACATAGGCAAAGATAATGACGGTCTGACCTCAGGGGCAGCCAGAGGAGATGGATAAACTCAGATTTAAGCCGGTGGACAGAGAAGTCAGAGGATAAGGTTTTAGAACCAAGCCCAATGGAGGAAAGGTAGTTCCATTTACTAAGGAAAGACACACCAGGAATGTGCAAGTCTGGGGTAAAAAAGGAGCATACAGGCCCCTGGGCACCGCAATCAGTTGGGCGTCTGACTTTTGGTTTCAGCTCAGGCCATGATCTCAGGGTCTTGAGATCTCAGGGTCTTGAGACCTCAGGGTCAGGCTTTAGCTCAGTAAGGAGTCTGCTAGGGTTTCTCTCTCCTCCTCCCTCTGCCCTTCCGCAAACTTGCTCCTGTGCTCTCTAAATAAATAAATCTTATTTTAAAAAGAGAAAGAGAGAGAAAGAGAGAGGCCAAGAATTTCATTTTCACCTCTTTGGGTATTGATTTCAATCACACATACAAGCAGAAGAAATGTCATATAGGCAGCTGACAGATTTAACAGCAGTTTAGGGAAGGAAGAGGAGATATAAATTAAAGTATCATCAGCTAACCGAAGACATTTAAACACTAAATGTGATTTCCTAGTGAGTAATTACAGAAAACAAGAAGTCTGGCCTGAGGACTGAGCCCTGAGGCCTCCCACATTTAGCACTAAGGAGGAGGAGCCAGTTAGTAAAGGAGACTGCACAGGGAACTACTGGTAAGGTAGGAAGAGCTTTTCTGGAAGCCAGGCAGCGTTTCTAAAAGGAGACAATGATGAACTGTGCCCAAGAAGTGCACAGAGATCGAGCAAAGTGAAGACTGAGAAGTCAGCTTGGATTTGGCGGCACAAAGATATTCTGTGTGATTTCAACAAAAGTGGTTTCAGTGGATTAAGTGTCCTTAAAATACAAACTGTTTTCTGTGGTTTTATTTAACAACCATCAGAGGGAGAAGCAGCTCTGGAGTTGAGATGTTGTAGGTTGAAATCACTGCTCTCACAGCTTGAAATCTGGTTTATGAAGGATATTCTCTTTAGATTTGCCATCAAGGAAGATTTTCCCTTTAATAGATCTTAGGCTATTCTGAGAAACAGAGGGTTAAACAAATAGGACTCTGAAGCTGATTCATCATTCTTCTGAGTTGCTGACTCCCCAGGTTCCTGGATATAGAGAGTAGGATTTTTTCAAGAAAAGTACTCGAGAGACATACTTCCAATCATCACAAGCCTGAAAACTGCCATACTGTTATCCTGACTATTTGAAGGATAGTTTCACTAATTTAAAATTCTTAGGTTATAATAGCTTCCTCAGGATTTTCTAAATGCCATGCCACCATCTTTAACATGGTGCTATCCAACAAAACTTTCTAGTATAATGGAAATGCTCTATTCTGCACTGTCCAACATGGCAGCCATACGCCTTCCTTTGCAGGTAACCAGTTTCTTGTCTGCATACTTGTACTATTTATTTCTGTATTTTAAAATTTTTAAATCCACTAGGCTATTCCTAGGTGTGGATCTCATTTATTTTGCTTGGCATTAATTTTAAGTTATCTGTAGAATAACAACATTAACAGATCCTACCACATATGGGGGTGGTAGAGAATTTCAAATGAGTTTCAAGGTAAAAAATACTTGACACATAGTAACTGTTCAATAAATGTTAGCTATATATTCTCTGAGCCCTTTTGATCCTTCCTCTCTAGGTCAAGATAATTTTTACTGTTTCTCTGACTTTATCTTTTATATGTTTGCTATGATCGCTTACTCTGAACCTTTATTATACACTGGATCTATTCTTTGTTGTTTCTTACACTTGTGCCTATAGTGTCCATTTCAGTTTTTTCTCTTAAATATGGGACTATTTCTAAAGCCTTCTGCTACCTCTCCAAAAACAAATCAACAGTTAAGAATCACAAATTTCTATGAACACTGGGGAAGGTATGTGCTATGGTGAGTGCTGTGAAGTGTGTCAACCTGGCGATTCACAGACATGTACCCCTGGGGCTAATAATACATTATATGATAATAAAAAATTAAAAATTAAAAAAAAAATCACAAATCTCACTTAAGAATTTTCACTCTTTCCTGCTCTAATTCTTTTTCTTCAAATGTTCATGAGTCTCCTTGAGAATACTAATTGGTTCTTGTTTAAATTGCAACATTTTCTCTCATTTCTTGCAATAAGTCTGTATCACAGGATAACACGTGCTCATAATAATGGCCATCTTTCAGACTACTGAGACTGTATGTGTCTAGCTTTTTGTATATTCAAATTAAAGGAGAAAGATCTATGTTTATATAACATTTGGGAATTGTGTCAGGTTCAATCAGAAAACATTCAGAACCAAGTTCAGAACTTGGGGGCAGGGTGTGTGTGTGTGTGTGTGTGTGTGTGTGTGTGTGTTCACATTGTTATTTCCTATCTTGGCTCTCAAACTGCTGCCTAACAAATTAACCCAAATTTAAGAAGCTTAAAAAAATCAAACATGTATCTTCTCAGTTTTTCTCAGTATTTTCTCATGAATCTAAGTGTGGCATAGCTGGGGGCATTCAGCTCAGGGTCTCTCACAAGACTACAGTCTATGTGTCCACCGGGGCCTCTGTCATCTCAGAACTTAATGGTGGAAGGATCTGCTGGCAGTCCAAGGTCATACACATGACTACTGGCAGGCATCAGGTCTTCACTGGCTGTTGGCCAGAATACTAGGTCCTTGCCTCATGAGCTCCACAGAGAAGTTTACAAAATGGGAGATTGTTTCAGAGAAAATCAGAAAGGACAGATCAACATGAAAGCCAAAGCCTTTTTGTAACCTAACCTGAAAAGTTTTGCTGTTAAGTTAACCCATTCACTTCTGTCATACTTGGGAGAAACAAGTCACTAGCTCCAGCCAACTCAAGGGGAAGGGAATCAGATACAAGGCATGAATACCAGGAGGCAGGGATTATTGGGGGCTATCTTACAGGCTGCCTGTCACACTTTCTTGATCACCAGAGACTCAGCAATATGTAGTCAAGTAGCAACAGTACAAACCACAGGCAGATTTCAGAGCAAGCAAACTTTGAACTTTGTGCTTCATGGTTATTTTCTCCCCTGCTTCATGCTTCATGGTTAGTCTCTCCCCTGCTACCATGATCACTGATCATACTGTCCTTGGTAAGAACCAAGGACAGTATGAGTCATTTAGTTTTCAATCCTTGCTTCAAAGTACAATATATCAAATCAACCACCTACCCCATGGACAATCCTTAAATTCTATCTCTAAATAGGTCTTTACCCACAACCACAGAGGGCTTCTCAACCACCAAGTTAACCAGAAAGAACTTCCCTCGCTACATTTCTCATTTGTACCTTTTCCTGCCAAAATTCTCTTTAGTTTAGTTATGGCACCTTTCCAGGGTTTCCATGGAGACCAAACTCTCCCATTATCTTGTTGGTCATTTCAGTGTGTTTGTCTGTTTGTTTTAACATATGGGATTAGATCATCATCTTCCACCGGAAGTCAACACAGCGATTTGTTTAAGTAAAGAACTTTACACATTCTTTAAAACACTGTTTTGATAAATATGGCAGGAAATGCCTGCTGGTTTTCCTACCCATGAATTCAATTCTATTGTTGGATAAAACAAAGATGTTTTAATCTGCATCATCAATTCGCAGGATACATTCTGCTATGGTAATTTAAGTAACTAAATCTTGATGATTTCCCAAAAACGCAATGTCCAAACTTAGCATAGAAACACTTTAACAAAACACTTATAATCTTAAAAGGAATCAGACACACAGCTGTTCAGAAGCATGAACTAGTCACACATGGTTGTAAAGAAGCCCCTACAACTATGTGCCCAGCAGCAGGTACCTAGCACTGCCAAAAGAACCCAAAGCTTAATCAAAGACAAATCTTAAGTCAGAATACCAACAGAATTGTAATTCACAAACCAAAATATCCGGTTTTGGTTTACAATGAAAAAATTTTTTCCTACACTGTATTACTCCTCTACCCCACCCTTATTCCCCTTAACATAATTTATTTGCCCTATTTTCTTCAAATACTAATAAACAGGGCAGGAGGAGAATCAACAAAAACTATTAGCAGATGTCAACAAATTTTCTCACGTGATAATATCTGGTACAGAGTGTATACTCTTCTGGGATAATCAGAATTATGGTTTCTTGTCCTCTGCTGATGAATATACAGGAAGCGGAATTAAGAAGGGACTTAACACAAATAACATTAAGCACCAGTAACATACTGCTGCACTGGACGGATCCTATATAGCAGCCAACCTGCACAGGCAGGTAAGGCAGAGCGCCTGTGGGATAAACCCTGTATCTGAGCTCTGATCAGATTTCTAGGTGGTATGTTCTTAGTCAAAGAAAAGGGATTTTCAAACGTGTTAGCACTTAAGGAATAAAATTACTTGTTATCTCAATGAAGTTGCAGGACACAAAATCAACACACAAAAATCCATGGTGCTTCTAAACAATCCCAAAAGGAAATCATGTAAACAACTGATTTTACAAAAGCATCAAAATGAATAAAATATTTAAGAATAAATTTTATCAACAAGGTGAAAACTACAGAACACTGCTAAAAGAAATTTAAAAACTGGAAAGACATCCTTTGTTCATGAAGTAGAAGATTTAATACTGTTAACATGTCAACATTATCTGAAGTGATCCACAGATTTAATGCAATCCCTATAAATATCCTGATGGCATTTTTTTGCAGAAAACTGAAGGGACCTGAATAGCCAAAACAATGGGGGGGGGATAAAGTCGGATATTTTGCACTTCCCTACTTCAAAGAGTACTACAAAGCTACAATAGTGTGATACTGTCATAAACACAGACATACACACCAATGAAACAGTGACCAGAGAGAAATACTACTCTATTCCACCTATGGTCCTATGTGACCGCACATATAGTCAAATGTTTTTTAACAATGTCTTTTCAATACATGGTGCTAGGGAAACTGGATAGCCACGTGTGAAAGAATGAAGTTGGATCCTTTCCTTACACAACCTACAAAAATGGATCAAAGACCTAAAACTAAGACATAAAACTTTTATAAGAAAATAGGGGAAAGCGCTCATGCCCTGAGATTTGGCTGATTTCTTCATCAGAATGCTAAGAAAAACAGGCAACAAAGGAATAAGTAGATAAACCGACCACCATCAAAATTAGAACTTTTTTGTGCATCAAAGGACAAAAGTGAAAAGGTAACCCATGGAATGAGAGAAAATGTATGCAAATTATGTATCTGATAAGGAATTATATCCAGAACATATAAAGAACTCCAACAACTCAACAATTTTAAAAAAGCCAATTTAAAAATAGGCAAGGGACATGGAGAAACATTTCTCTTAAGATATACAAAAAACATTTAAGAAGATGTGTAACATAACCAGTCATCAAGGAAATGTAAGTCAAAACCACACTGAAACACCACTTCACATTCATCAGCATGACTATTATTGAAAATAAATAGTGTTGATAAGGATGTGAAGAAATTAAAACCCAAGTACAATGCTGGTGAAAAGTAAAATAAAATGGAGCAGCCACTGTGGAACAATATGGTGGTTTCTCAAAAAGTTAAACATAGAATTACCTTAAGATTCAGCAATTACACTTCTGGGTATATAACCAAATGAATTCAAAGCAGGACTTGAACCTATACCAGAACCTCATTGTTAAGAGCAGCATTATTTGTGATAGCCAAAGGTGAAAACAATCAATGGACAAACAGATCAATGAATAAACAAAGTGGTATTAAAATACAATGGAGGAAGGAAATGGACACATTCTGGAACATGGATAAGTTCTGAGGACTATTATGGACTGAATGTTCTTTTTTTTAACCTCCCCCTTTCTGTATTTTTTATCTTTTTTCTCTTATAGTGAGAACCTCAGTTCCCCAATCTGTAGCTAACTTTTGACAGAAATTAAGGTGAAAATAACCTGGGTCTCTGATGAAATAAGCCCAGAATTCATGCTGAAATCCTAACCCTCACTGTGGTATGAGGATGTAGGGCCTCTGAGAGGTAATTAGGTCGTCAAGGTAGAGCCCCCATGAATGGGTTTAGTACCATTCTATAAAAGATCCCAAAACGCTCTCTCACCTCTTCTGCCATGTGAGGACACATTGAGAAGATAGCTGTCTGCGAACCAAGAAGCCAGCCCTGATCAGATACATAATCTGCCGGCATCGTGATTTGGGGGCTTTCCACGACTGTGTAAAAATATTGTTATGGCAGCCTGAACAGAGCAAGACAAAGACATTGTGCTATATAATGTCATACATTATGCTATGTATGACAAAGACATTATGCTATGTAAAATAAGCCAGTCCCAAAAGGACAAATACTATATAACTGCACTTTTATGAGGTACCTAATTCCTAGAGACAGAAAGTAGACTGGCAGTTGCCTGGAGCTGGGAAGGGAAGAATGGGAATTTACTGTTAAGTAGGTATGAAGTTTCAGTTTGTAAGATAAAAAGATCTGGAGATGGATGGCAATGATGGTTTCCACAATGTGCACATACTTATTAAACTGTACAATGAAAGATGGTTAATACAGTAAATCTTATGTATATTTTATACAAAAAAAATTATTTGTTATATCCCGTAAGAATTCCCAAAATAGGGCAATTAAATGCAAGGTTAGTTAATTCAGTGGTTTATTTCATCAAAGACCCAGGTTCTTTTCATCTTAATATTTAGCCGTGAGAGAAAAAAAAGATACAGATACAGAGTGGGGAAGGTAATAGAGAACTCTGGTAGTAAATCGAAATGGGCAGATCAGTATAAACCAGTATTTTACAAATTTCATCACCAATTATTTTAATTATATATGAAAGCAGGTAGAAGAGAAAACTCACAGCCACTCTTGCTTTATCCATAAAACCATCCTATATTATTTTGTGCATATCCCAGATACCTAAATTAATTTGCCAATAAGAATTTTTCAAAGGTATCTTTGAAATACCATTGTAAAAATAACCAAACACCATTATACATGGGAAAACAAAGCAAAATATAGTACTTCCTTAATATCAAATATCCAGTATACTGCATATATTCAAATTTCTAATTCTTATGTAAAAATAAAAAGTTTACCTGTCTGAATTACAATCCAATAAGGTTTTCAAACTACAATGGATTGATATATTTTTTAAGTTTTTTCTTTCATCTAATAGATCCCCCTCTATTTTTTCTTGCAACTTATCTTTTGAAGAAACAAAAGTACTGTAGTTCATCCTGTATGAACTCATAAATTAAACACAAAATGGAAAATCCGTTTAATAGCTAATAAAAAAAAAAAAAATCCAACCTGACATTCCAGCAGTTAAGGACACACTCAGCACATAAAATGGTTTCCAAATACCGTGCCCTCCTAAAAGAACCCAAGACTTCTTATGATTCCTAGTCTTAGAAGAATTGTAATCTGAAACATCTCTTGTCAGAAAATATGGAGTGATCAAAAACTGGGACATGGTAAAACCCAGCGAAGGAGGGACTTGAGGTTCTCTCTCACAGATCAAATTTAAAACAATCTGAGCAACAAAAGGACAGTGGCATTAACAGACTGGGTGACATTAAATGATTAACACAATGAACAACAAAAGAACCTATCAGTCCACAATGATACCATAAAGGAGAGGAAGAGTTAGAAGATCAGGAAATCACCATTCTGCATCCAGAAATGGAATAACTAACTGCCTCAGGCAATGACCATCAATGAATGTTTATTAATTACAAAGATGAAAAAAGTGTCTTTCTTGAGATCAGGCATACAAGTGATAAATAATGGGACAAATTTACAAGATTTGATGTACCAGGAAGTACACATTATGTTTTGCTAAGAATGTTTAACATGGATTTTATTATGAGTAAACGGTGAAATCCAGAAAGTATGATATTTTAGATAATAAGCTTTGACTCTTCAACATTAATAGAATGCTCTGACTGGATCCTGGATTAAAAAAAAAAAAATTAAGTATAGTTTTTGAGCCACCTGGGAAAGTTTAAATATGAACTGTGCGACAAAGAACATTTCTGAATTAATGTTAAATTTCTTGGGCATGATAATGTTATTGTGTTTGTCTAGGAGAATACTTCTTAAGAAATTAATGCTAAGTTATTTAGGGGTAAAGCATATGCTGTTTCCAACATATTTTCAAAAGATTTGAGAACTTCAGTGCAGGTCTAAGTGTAAAAGGAGGTAAAGATAAAGCAAACGTGCCAAAATGTTTACAACTGGTGAATATAATTAAAGCACATTTATATGGGCACCTGGGTGGTTCAGTTGGTAAGCATCCGACTCTTAATTTTGCCTCAGGTCATGATCTCAGGGTGAGACTGGCTCAACGCTCAGCAGGGAGTTTTTTCTGCTTTAGATTCTCTCTCTCTCCTTTTCCCTCCCCACCGGTGCACACACACTCTCTCTCTCTCTCTCTCTCTAAATTAAATAAATACGTCTTTATTTTTTTAGTAAGATTTTTAAAATTTATTTGAGAGAAAGAGCATGTGCATGCGCCACCATGTTGGCGGGAGAGAGAAGGTAACTCCCTGCTGAGCAGGGAGCCTGATGAAGGATTCCGTCCCAGGACGCTGGATGGTGTGACCTGAGCCAAAGGCAGATGCCCAATCTAACTGAGGCACCCAGGTGTCCCAATACATACATCTTTAAAAAAAGCAAAAAAGAAAAAGAAAAAAAATTGCAGCCCTCTTCCTTGGGTTTCTTTTCAAAGCCTTTGCAAAGCCTTTCATTGGAACCACCCCCCTGGCTTCTACCCCCAAGAAAGAGCTCTTTATTATTTCATTGTATAGAACTAATATTATCTGTCTGACCTCATTTCATATTTAGCTTAGTCCTAAAATCATGAATACACCTACAACGAGGAAAAAAAAAATGTCAGACTGGACTTTTCCCACCTAACCAGCAGGAAAACCAAGATCTAAGCTGGTATGCTTCTCCCAAACAATTACTGAGACAAAAAATCTCCCCCTACTCTATCTAACACTAGGCTATATAAGGACACTCGTAATTGGGGAAGGACTCTTGCCTCTTAAAAAAAACATGTAAGTCTTCTCCATCTCCCATCAAACAAGACACAATCAAACCAAAATTGAAAACTGTTACTCTTTTTTTACTGCTCTAGAACCTACCCAATTCTGGATTAACCAACATTTTATGTGACAATGAAAGTTGCAGAAATATTTTTAATTTTTCATTTCCTGAAGAAAATATGTAATGTTAGATATAAATGAGGTGGGAAGGAAAGAACAATGCACTAAGGAGTCAAAGGCTTGAGTAAAAGTTCTGAAAATTACTAGCTATAGCAGAGACTAACTGTCCTTGAAAGTGGCCATGTCTCCCTTTCCTTCTTTTAGTAAAAAAAGGTACCCTGGTACCCCTTTCCTGCCCAGCAAAACCTCAGAGTTTTCAAGGAAATTAGAGGTTACATTCCTTGGGCTCTCCTAAAGCCACATGACCAAATTCTGAACAATGGGATATAAGTGTAAAATTTCCATGTCACACCCTTACAAAGAAACTATTTGGCATCCTTGTTTTGTCTTCCTCCTGTGGGCTGAACACAGATGTGAGTCAGATCTGACCATGCAGACAAGAGCATATTAAACACCAAGACAGAAGAAAAGAAACCTGGGGAGCTGGAAAATCTCTACAAAAGCAGCTTATCCACTTTGGACTCCTCTCTACCACTGGAGAATTACGTGAGTGAGAAATTAGCTGATTTTCAGAACCACTAGATGGGTCTTTTCCAGCAGCTTGGACCATAAGAGCTTGTAAGACTGGGTACTTCTCTGGGCCTCATTTTCCTGGTTTACCCAAAACTGGGAAGACTTTTATCAGTGCTGTAACTTCTTCTTAGCTTACTGTATTTTTTTATTTAAAAAAAAAAGATGTACATTTAGTAAAATTAAAAACTGAAGTTTCAAATATTTTCAAATAGGATGACATGTGAAAACACTTTGTACAGTTTACCTAACCCTTCAACAAATAATTACAAAATGTCCACCAAGTGCCAGATACTGTTATGTGCTAACAATAAAGTGGTAAAACAAAAGAACAGAGTTCATTCCTTCATAGGTGAAACTTATAATGTGAAAGGAAGCCTATAATAAGCCGGCAAACAATAAATAAACAAGATTATTCCAAATAACAGCAACGTTATCTGAAAAAGAGAAAGAAAAAAAAGCAAGTAACACTGAGTTATCTAGGTTTAGGAGGGGAAATCAGTTAATTTACACAGGGCCACACAAAAAATCTGGGTGAAGTCTATTGCAGGTTAAAGGGCAAGTCTGAGGCCTTAAGCAAGAACAAGATGGTGTTTGTTTAGGAACCACCAAGAAAGTCCCAGTGACTTGGAGCTACTAGTGAGCAAAGGAGAGAAAGAAAAGCTCTAAAGCAGGCAGAGGCAGTGTGGTATTAAGTGCACAAACGTTGTATTACTGATATCAGGGGATGAGTGCTCCTCATGAAAAGGAGGGGGAAAAAACGATTACTCCCTTAATTCTGTGTGCTGGTTTCAGGAACAATAGTCCCAATAGCAAATTATGATCTTAGCTGCCCTTCAATCAGTAAGTGACTATAATCTTACATTCTACTTATAAATGTCTTTACTGAGGCACCTGGGTGGCTCAGTGGGTTAAGCCTCTGCCTTCAGCTCAGACCATGATCTCAGGGTCCTGGGATCGAGCCCCATGTCGGGCTCTTTGCTCAGAGGCGAGCCTGCTTCCCCCTTTCTCTGCCTGCCTCTCTGCCTACTTATGATCTCTCTCTCTCTCTGTAAAATAAATAAATAAAATCCTTAAATGTCTTTACTTGGGGATAAATGTTTTCATTAATTAAAAGCAATTTTTGGAGTAGAAATAAAACTTAAACTCACTGGAATCCAATAAAGCTAACACCTTCTCTGGTATTTTAGATATGCAAACAAATTTCTCGTGTGTACTCAGTCAACAAATACTTCATGAGGACCTACTGTGTGTATACCAGATATGGCCGCAAGCACTTTAAAAACATACAGACCCACTCCTTGTAGAGTTTAATAAATCAGAATACATTTCTAAGTTTAAATATGGTAATAATAAGTTTTTTAAAACCTCACTGCTTTTAGCTGATTCCTTAAAGGTGCCTAAAACTTAGGTTTTGAAAATCCAAGTTAGTATCTTAATTTCTGTCATCTATTGCTGTACTTGAGGGAAAGAATTCCAAACTTTCTAAAGCTTAGTATATTAAAAACAATACTACACAACCTCAGAATTTAGATCTAAGAAAGCAATTTTCTAAAAAGAAAAATAGAAATAGAAATTATGTGAATTCTCCTTTTTTTGGTAGATAAAGCGATTATCAAGTGTTTTTGAACATGAAGGAAACAGTACTAGAAACATTTTATTAATACACTTGTTAAACACAGAAATCCGAAACTCAGTTCTCTCTCCCCTCTGGATCCCATTAAAGTGACAAATAAATAAATAAGAACAGTTAAAGACTGTAAGAAGAATGGAGCATGCAGGGAATGAGCAGAAGGAAAACAATGAATGTGCTAGACGTAATTTAAAAGAATAAAAGCATGTGGAAGGGGTTGCCAAGCAGAAGCGAGCAGACTTCGCCTGGCAGACCCTGAGAAGGGTCAGGAAAGGACAACAGAGAGCAATGGAGCTCAAAACGCACAAGTGGTTAAAACCTCTGTCTAAGATGCACAGAAACCCCATTCTCATGGAAAAACAACTTTACTTTCTGAAGTAGCTGGACCAGAGAAATCAGAGCTGGATGGAGCTGAGGCTGATGGTGAAGTACCAAACTGAAAACAAGATTAAGTGGGAGGACACAAACTAAACAATGAGCTGCTCAAGGCAGGGCTTGAACACACCACCCTGAGACCAAAACCTGTTAGTTCCTCATTCTTAGATGTTACTGACAACCAAGGATCGCTAGATACTGAGGTCTGCCAACACAAACAAGAAAGAAACTTGAAAGAAATGGAATGCCAAAACCAAAACACTTTTTTAAAAAATTAATCTTCTCGGGGTGCCTGGGTGGCTCAGTGGGTTAGAGCCTCTGCCTTCAGCTCAGGTCATGATCCCAGGGTCCTGGGATCCAGCCCCTCATCGAGCTCTTTGCTCAGCAGGGACCCTGCTTCCTCCACTCTCTCTGCCGAGTCTCTGCCTACTTGTGATCTCTGCCTGTCAAATAAACAAATAAAATCTTAAGAAAAAAAAAAAAAAGAAAAGAAATAGGAAAATAAATACCTGAAGAAACTAGCTGAAAGTCTGAGGAAGGGGACTCCGGGTAGTTACAGGTGAGAAAGACAGAAAACTGTCACTTTTCCTCATAAGCATTTTAAAATTACTGACTTGTTGAACTATGCACACGACCTATAGAGATAAAGTGAAAATCAACTTAAAATAAAACTAAGATTAGGCAAGGAGGGAGAGAAATCCTGATTGGAGACTGAAAAAGTATCTCCCAGGCTAACAAAACAAAAATCAGAAAAATAAAAATAAAAAAGTTAATCATTTATACTTCTAAAAATCTGTTAGAGATTATAAAACAACCAATTTAGGAGTGAAGATTTTACTTCCTAAATTCATCTTTTCACAGCACTAGGAAGACAACCTATTTAAAAAGGCAAATGAATTACTGGGACGCTTGGGTGGCTCAGTGGGTTAAAGCCTCTGCCTTGGGCTCAGGTCATGATCCCAGGGTCCTGGGAACAATCCCCACATAGGGCTCTCTACTCAGCCTGCTAACCGCCCCCCTCTCTCTGCCTGCCTCTCTCTCTGCCTCCTCCTGATCTGTCAAATAAATAAATAAATAAATAAATTTTTTAAATAAAAAGGCAAATTACTAGCAAAAGCAAACCTTTAAGTATACTGAGATATCGACTGGTCTGAGCTAAATTTGAAATACAAACACAAATTTGATTTAACAATTAGGGGTGGCTAACAAGTAGTACACTGTGATGCAAGCTGCTCTTTTAACAGCTAGTACAAAGCTCCCCAGGAGGTATTTATTCATTTATTGAACAAATGTTAAATGATGTGAGAACAGTACAATGAATCTATTCAGTCTGTCAGAAATGCTGAGTAAGATACTACCCTACTACCTGTTCTCCCTTCCCCTAAAAAACGGCAACAAACTGCCTTTTCCCTGTAAATGTAGACTGCAAACCAAGTGAGCAGCAGTGGCGGCATCATGACCATCACTGGAGTTGAGTTAGAAAAGCAAAACCATAGGCTCCGCCCCAGATCTATAAGCAGAATCATAATCTACATTTTAATAAGATTTCAGGGAAACCCATAAGCACATAAAGCTTAAAAGGTACTGATATCCAGCTAATGCAGTTCTTTTGACAATAAAATAGCGCACTTCTGAATAAGGAATCACAGAGAGAAATAAGGGTGTTCATTGGTACAATAATATGCACTCTCTCTTCAGACTCCTGTAAAATTTTTTATGGGCTCAACATATATTCATCAGCCTACTCAAGGCCTGGTAAAAGATTCAGATCATCACAGATCATAGAAACAGAGAACACTGCCACAGAGGGGGAGGAATAACAGGGCTTTTTTAAGAACCTCTGCAGTTTAGGGTCAACAATTCTCATGGGATTTTCCTGAGCTCACACCTTCAGGTGCTTCCAAACTCCACTCCTACCAGCTAGGGGAATATGTAACCACCAGTATGAAGGATGCTTTGGCTCTAGTGCCCGCTGAAAGCGCCACCACTGATGCAGAGTATCCAGTCACAGGAAAGAACAAAACCATGGAGGAACTTAAGAACAGGAAGAGGAAATTAAAAAAATTAAGCAAGCTTGAACTTTTACTGTAAATTAATCAACCTCATAATCAACGTGCCAGACCCCAGCCTAACTCAAAATCTGCTGAAACTAATCTTCCTACTTTTGTCTTTGGATTCCCCAAACTCCCAACTCAACTAAGCTCAAGCTGTATTCATTAATGCAACATGTACTTATCGAAATTGCCTGTAAATCTCAAAAACAACTGGTCGATCTTGGTTTGTGGACTTGAAAGACATTTATTCTGTTAATTGTTAATCTGTTATTTCTGTTAATCATGCATTAAATAACTAACTGGGCCAACTAAATTTTCTGAGCACTAAGTATATGCCAAAACTAAGCACTCATGTATATTTAATCCTTTAAATAACAATACAAGTACTCTTAATCATCCCCATGTAGATAAGAAAACTAACAAACAGCAGTTGTCAAACTTTTTTCTTACACTCTGCCTTCCATTGCCTGTCAAAAACAGACCAAAAAAAACAACAAAAAAAAAGCCACTTCATTTAGAAAGACTTTCCCCTTCTACTCTAGACCCGAATTAGTTCTTTGAGTTTTCATACAACTTTCCTCAGCTATGATGATGGGAGGGGGAGAGGTTTAGCTATTACAAATGAGTAAGAAAAGCCCTGGCAAGGAGCAACAAAGGACATGAACAGAATCTACATACTTAAACATGCTCAAACAAGTAAGAGGAAAAGGTTTTACTGAATGGCAATATTGTGCTAGACACTGTCATCAGGAAATGGGTACTCCTATTCACTGCTGGAGGAAGTGAAAACCCACACTAACTTTCTAAGGTAATTTATTAATACATTCTTTAAGCCATAAAAAAGGTCACATCTTTTGACCAGAACTCCCATGTCTAGAAATACACCCTAAGTAGTAAGATTCTCACAAGGATGTTCATCATAAATTTACAATAGCAAAAACTGTAAAAACTAAAAAAGCCCAAATTAAGTACAAAAGCCATTTATCTTCATAGACATTAACTTGGGGGAAAAAGCATTATACAAAGCTAAACATGTAATGCTTGTTTTTAAAATATACATTCACAGTAGAAAAAGGACAGACCGACGCCAATATGTTAATAGGTGTTACCTTAAAAATGATGAGATTATGTGTGACTTTATTTTGTTGCTTACTTATCGTAGTTCTAAAGTCAGAAGAACCAAGGTTCAACCTCTGGCTCCCCCCCCACCACCATGTGTAACCCTGATCAGGTTACTTTATCTAATTCTTGATTTCCTTATCTATAAAATGAAAATACTATTAAGAACTATCCTCAGAAGCTAGCTGTGATGATTCAATGGTAACACATGCAAAACACTTAACATTGGTTGGCAGTTAGCTAAGTTTCTTGAGCACTTTTTTTAAAAGATTTACTTATCTATTACAGAGAGAGAGCGTGCACACACCAAGCACAGGGGTGACGGGCAAAGGGACAGGGAGCCAGAGTCTTAAAGCAGACTCTGCCCTGAGCCCAATGCAGGGCTCGATCCCACAATCCCAAGATCATGACCCGAGCCAAAACCAAGAGTCTTAGATCCTCAATCAAGTGTACCACCCAGGTGCCCAGCGCTTACTTTTTAAAATATATGTTTATGCTGATATTGAGTTGTTTTTCCTTAAATAAAAAAAAAATCCGTAATTATTAACAAATCATCACATAACAAGAATTTAATGAAGCTGTATTGTCACTAACTTGAGCAGTGTCATTTTACACAAACATTAACAAAATTCCCAAGCGATCTGGTCAAAAATCAGAGATGGTGGACATACGAATAAAAGGAGCTATGCATTTACTGAACAAAGACTCAAAGGAGAGGGGGGAAAAAAAGGCACATTTAGGTCTTTAGGATCTAGCATACTTAATAACGTCTAGTTTAGTTCTAAATAAGCACCAAAAAAAACCAAAAAAACAAAAAAAAACACCCGAGTCACTTCAGACATCAGGAACAATTAAGATTCAAATGGAGAAAATTCAAGATCTAGTTTAATGATGGGAGTATGACACAGACTTCCGCTTCAGGTATCAATGAAACCAAATTATTTTTTAAAGATCAGGGTATCTTGGACATTACTACTTTATTATTAGACATTATTATTTCATAAATTTTACTTAGCTTTAAAGTCTACGAACTGCACATCTAGATGCGCATTCCAAACACATAAAACCTTCTCAGCAACTCTTCAGAATGAAGCTATAGAGATCACAGGATAGTTAAAAGAAAATGGTAGCTACCTGAGCAATTCATTAGATCCTCTCTAGGACAAGGCCTATATACCTTGCCTATCAGAGATCTCTGGAATGTATTTTCCCACTTTCAAATCTAAAATGATAAACACACTCTGTTAAAAAAAATTGTCATATACATGAAAAAAAAAAACCCAGGCAACTATGAAAAACTTCCAAAACCATATATAAGAAATTCATGACAATATCTCTAGGACAGAGAACCTGGGAGAATGGGGCTGAGAGGGACACACATATTTTCACTCTATACCTCTTGCACTGTTTGGATTTACTATCTGTAGATGTAACCTAAAAAGTTTATTTACTATTATTCATTTGTAAATTTCAGTATACAAGTCAGCATTTATTACTATATTCACAGAACTGTAACCACCACTATCTAATTCCAGAACATTTTCATCACCCTTTTAGAGAAATGCTGTATCCAATGGCAGTCACATCCTTCACTGGTCTTATCAACCACAAATTTACTTTGTCTTGATAAATTTGCCACTTCTGGGTATTTCGTATAAACAGAATCATTTAATATGTGGTCTTCTGTGCCCAACTTCTTCAACTTCGCATAATGTTTCCCAAGCTCTTCCATGTTGCAGCATATAACAGCATTTCATTCCTTTCTATGGCTGCATAATATCCCATTGTACAGATACACCACCTTTTCTGTATGCATCATCAATTAACAGACGTTTGGTCTGTTTCCACTTTTTGGCTATTGCGAGTTACGTTGCTATAAACATTCATGTCTACGTTTTTATGGACACATGTTTCAATTCTCTCAAGTATATACCTAGGAAGAGAACTGCTGGGTTGTATGGTTAAATCTATATTTAACTTTTTAAGGATCTGCGAAATTAACCAAATGCAGGCTTGAAACACACAGGATAGAGGGAAGAGAGAAAAAGGCTTATGGGCAACTACATATACCTGGAGAGATCTACAGTAATATTCATTTGTAAATTCAACTCACAAGCATTTAAAACCACTGGAAGACATAGTTATATCTTAGAAAAACTTGAGATACATGTGATTCTTCATTTAATTCCAAGATTGTACTACAGTACCATCTCAACACCAAAAAGCATGTCAACTGTAATTAATTATTAAATTCCAAAACTACCTGTAAATTTTTTATATAGGATTAGCCAAGAATCTCCCAATAATATGAACAGGTTAATACCACAAGCCAGAAAATGTTATGGAAAAGGTTTAGTGTAACAAACTGATGCTCTTAATATACCTAAAGTGAAGGATATATATACCTATGTTCCTCATATTCTCCACAGCACCGGGCACTCACTATATTCTTGTTGACTTGTGGATGAGTAACTATCACTCTACGCTTTCTCTATGAGAACCAGAGATTTATATTTTTAATCAAATAGTATTTTTAAAAACTGAACCACAGAGAAGCAATGGGGAAGACTAAAAAGCAGACAGAATAGTTTTACTCACTCATAATCTTGTGTACAAAATGACAATAATGTCTACCTCAAAGGCTACTGCAAGAAATACAACCATGATCATTCCTTATACAGGTATCAAATTTCCCTAGTATGCTGAAGACTTTGCTTAATTAAAACATGTATGAGGGGCGCCTGGGTGGCTCAGTGGGTTAAAGCCTCTGCTGTCAGCTTGGGTCGTGATCCTGGGGTCCTGGGATCAAGCCCCACATTGGGCTCCCTGCTTGGCAGGGAGCCTGCTTCCCTTCCTCTCTCTCTGCCTGCCTCTCCGCCTACTTGTGATCTCTGTCAAATAAATTAAATAAATAAATAAATAAATAATCTTTTTAAGAAAAATAAATAAAACGTATAAGATAACATACCAGCCATCTTACTGTTAATGTAAGGTTTACAATAATGAAAAGTGATTTACAAAATTCATGGTATCTTCTATTTTTAAACTAGAAACTGCAAAACAAATGAGGTAAAACTCTGGTCAAAAATTTAGATTCTTCGGGGTGCCTGGGTGGCTCAGTGGGTTAATAAGCCTCTGCCTTCAGCTCAGGTCATGATCTCAGGTCCTGGGATCGAGCCCCACATCAGGCTCTCTGCTTGGCAGGGAGCCTGCTTCCCCTCTCTCTCTGCCTACTTGTGATCTGTCTTCTCTCTCTGTCAAGTAAATAAATAAATAAGAAATCTTTTAAAAAGAAAAATATTTCGATTTTTCCTTAACCTTATCCTGTAATAGCCTACAAAATGAAGTAATCCATTTCTGGTTTTCAAACTGTTAACCTGGGACAAACAGATTTGTCACACAGCTGTACCCATCTACCTTCTTTAGTATCTTCTGTCCAGGGCTTTCTTTGTCCACCTCCGATCAATTAAAGGAAGGACTTCTGCTGTTCCTTCCCCCAGCAATAAATAAAGACTAGAAGCACACACTTGCTATAAGGTAGAAGCAACCTAAAATGTCCATAAATGCATGAATGGATCAACAAAATGTGGTATATATAAACACAATAGAGTATCATTCAGTCTTAAAAAGGAAGGAAATCTTGTCACATGCTACAATATCGATGAACCCTGAAGACATGAAGTAAGCCAGTCACAAAAAGACAAATACCGTATGATTTCATTTGTAGGAAGTATCTAAGGTAGTCAAATTCATAGAAACAAAGCAAAATGGAGGACACCAGGGGCAGGGGAAGAATCAGGAACTATGAAACAGGTCTAGTTTCAGTTTTGCAATGTGAAAAAGATCTAGAGGTAAGTTTCACAACAACGAGAATACAGTTAACACTACCAAAGTGTATGCTTAAAATCGGTGAATATGGTACACTGTGGGGTTTTTTGTTATGTGTTTTTAACAATAAAAAATGCTTTAAAAGAATTTATTTTATAAGCTAAAAATATTTTGCTTAAAGAACTGGTTCTGTTGCTAGAAAAAAATTAATTCTCCTTTTATGTCAAGGGAGAAAAAGACTAGGAGCAATCCCTTCTCAACTACCAATTCCCATAATAACCATTTTTGCATGCTGCATCCCTAGATAAAAAATTTGACAAGAATTATTTATTGCCTACAACAGATTTCTCTCTTGAAATAGAGCCTTCCCAATCTACTAGTCAATAAGAATGTATTAAAGGTTCCTCTTGGGGCACCTGGGTGGCTCAGTGAATTAAAGCCTCTGCCTTCAGCTCAGGTCATGATCTCAGGATCCTGGGATGGAGCCCCACATCGGGCTCTCTGCTTAGACGGGAACCTGCTTTCCTTCCTCTCTCTCTGCCAGACTCTCTGCCTACTTGTGATCTTTGTCTGTCAAATAAATAAGTAAAATATTTAAAAAAAAAAAAAAAAAGATTCCTCTTATGCTATTTTAGAAACACATCTATTCCATACCCATAGGTCTCTTACCTCGTGGTAAACTGGAAAAAGAAAGAGACAGCCAACACCAAAAAGGTTCTATTTCCACTCTGAGACAAAGGACACCTGATACTCTACAATGTCAAGTTCTAAAAGTTAATATTTTTCCAGATCTTTATTTTAAAAATTTTCTCACCAATCTTTTTTATCTACTTTGGTGTCTCTCTTAATATGGGCTAATAAAGAAATTTAGATTCCTTCTGAATAAAGTATAAAACAAGCCAAGTGGTTCAAAACCCAATATATCCCTCTAATAGTTTTACCGATGGCTAGAGAGACAGAAGTTTTTAATTAAAATTTTTTAAAAATGGGAATACACTAAAACTGTCAAGTCCTCTATCTTAAAGATCCATACCTCTAATATCATAGCAGAAAGAGTTAAGTACTAAAAGGATTCCTAAGAAAAAGATTACCCTCCTAACAGTCTAAAAGCTATTATTTCCATATAAAATAATCTCAACTCTTCCATATTTCAGTAGGCATATAGCCATAGGCAAAACTTTAGGTTAAAGCAGAGGTCCTTAAATAGGATCACTGGTCCATGAACTTCCCTGAACTGGAAAGAAGAGATCATTCAAAGATTTCAGAAGAGAAAATCTCAGTTGATACTGGAACATTGAGAGAGGGAATCAACCAAAAGAAACTAAAAATTACAAAAGTACCACCTCTGGTACAGTGGGTTATAGAAAAGCATTTCATCATGATTTCCCAAGGAATCCACATATGATGCAGGCGAAGACCTGGGTGACACTTGTCAACTACTGCTCAAATTAACTAAACACATGTTATGAAAAGTAAATTTTTAACAAACTCAACATTTAAACACGGATTGGAAAATTGGGGCAACCAGTTTTAAAAGGTGTTATGTACTTTGACAAACGTTCTCTGAAGGATAGAAAAACAGCCACAAAAATACTGAAAATACTAAACAATAAATGAGATTGGGAAATTCAGCAACTGCTTTAAAACAAATTACACTGTACTTAAAAGTAAAATTTAGGAGTACCTGGCTGGCTCAGCAGGAAGAGCATGCAACTCCTGATCTCTGGGCTGTAAGTTTGGGCCCCCCATTGGGTATAGAGATTACTAAAATATAAATAAATTTAAAAAATAAAACTTAAAGAAAACACTGTTCTCTCTCCCCTTCCTCCCTATAGTAATGAAGAGTTGGGAACTACAAAGTTACCATGCCAATTTTATGCCTTTCTTCCAAGAAAAAACAACACATCAAACTGCTACATATTGGCCTCAAAATTAAACACAATGCCAAGGTCACCAACTCATTTCTAATAACCAGGCACGAACCCAGAAATGGCATCATACCAGGCTCTGAGGAACTCAGTAATCCTACATTAAGTATTAATGCTAACTGGACCTGAGCAGATAGTGGGAAAAGCCCTAAAAAACTTTAAGCTAAAGTATTTTGGCAAACATGTACTAGTATGTAATCTCTGCAAGGGAGGTAAATTTAAAAATAGGTATTTTAAAGTCCTAAAGGTATCCTTCCTTCACCAAGATCACCAGATGAAAAGAGCTTAAGGCAGATCTAATTTGGTATCTAAAGAACAGCAAGAGAGTAGGCTGAAACAATAAGTCACAGGAAAGCTTTTATAGGAAAGCTTTAGACATTCATGCACAAAAGCAGCATACTGCTCTCATCACTTATCTTATAGTCTGTGAGACTCTTTTAAAGCATTAATATAGTGAAGCCTATTAAGAGACTAAACCAACTGCTGTCAAGTATTTCTGGATGTCAGGATTTCTTTACACTTAAAATCTGAGGACCCCTAAGGCCTTTCAAATTTTCAAGTATTTGTCGATTTAAAAATATTAGTGATAAACCCTACACATTAACAACAAAAAAAAGAAAAATGACTTTACTTTCCCACAAAAAATTAGCAGAAAGAATGGCACTGTTTTACCCTGTTGCAAATCTCTTTCATGTGTGGCTTAACAGACGACACCTAGATTCTCTTAACTGCTTCTGTATTCAATATACTGTGTTGTGTTGATTAGATATATGAAAAAAACACCCTCATTCAGGTATGTGGTTGAAAAAGCAGCAGTATCTTAATAGGCCTTTCAGGTTACGGATATCCCTTTGACACTACACCAAAACTGGACAAGTGACAGTTTTTTGAAGGTTTGAGGAATCTGAAACCATTTATCAGTCGTGTGTTACATTAAAATCCTATGCTATATGATGCATTTTTTACTTATGCATTTTTTAAACATCACAGGCACTGGACAGTTTTAAAACACTGATTGAGTCATCCAAATATTCAGAGGTTCCAAATGTTGACACATTTCATCACATTAAATCAAAAAATTGCAAACATTAATATTACAGGTCTCATCTGAAACATCTTTCATATTGGTTAAGTTATCCAACTCAGGATGGCATATAAATGTTTTCTAAAATTCTCACTTTGCTTGAAAGCTTAAAATTTTATCGTGGGCAACAAGTATTGTCCACTGAGTCAACAAATTCACTGTTTACTTGAGAAAATGTCTGCCAAATATCCAAGTCTAAATAACCATCATTTATTTGTCATTAGTTCTTTCTAACAAAATAATGTTCCATGAAAGGAGGAGCTAATTAAATGAGCTCAAAACCCAAGTAAGTGCACCAACGCTTTTCCTCCAGACAACATGTACTCTGGTCTGTAACATTAGTGCCATGGTGTGTATCTCATTTTGTCACACAGAATGTTTAACAGACATATACTCAAGAATCAAGATTTAATAAAGTTCGTTTTTACTGTTTCATAAAAAAAATTCCTGTGTAAAATTGGCATTTTCAAACTGCTGGTACATGGTGAAGATTATTACCATGACTATTGGGGCCAGCTGCTGCCAAGGCCTTGATTCACTAAGATACCAGCAGCTTTACCCATATTGTTTTTGTACCACTGCTGCACATGTCAACATTGTCAAAAAGGCAAATATATTATAATGCAAACAGTTTTGACTTCATGGACCTTTTAAAAAAGTTGAGGGGTGACCAGACCACACTCTAAAATAGCTGTTTTGATAATGGTTATGGACCCTCTCTAACCAGAAAAGTGCACATGTGTACAAATATATACACTACTCTTTTTTTTTTTTAAAGATTGTGAGGGTGTGTGCACACATGTGAGCACTGGGGCAGAAGGAGAAGGATGGAGAAGCAGACTTCTCACTGGGCAAGAAGCCTGATGCAGGACTCAATTCCAGGACTCTGGGATCATGACCTGGGCTAACGGCAGACACTCAACTGACTGAGCCACCCAGGAGCCCTAAAACCATTAAAATTTTATGTGATATCCCAAAAACTTTTTCACAATTTTATTTAGGTCTTTATTTGGGGAATATTTAGACTCTACAACCTGAATTTTTTTTCCCCAAAGAACCAGTCTGTAAGTCTAAATCCTACCAAAAACAAAGAGAAAGTTAACTGTTGAAAGATGCAATGCACATGGACATGGATATGCACTGGACATGCAATGCATATCCAAATTCCATAAAAACAAGGCTTCATGTAATAAAATCATATCCTAAAACAACTTACTATAAAAAAATTGACACTGTCAAATATGGAGATAAGGGAAGATATACTTGTTTTAAAATATTATAAATTTAAAATTATTAAGTCAACAATATTAAATAATGAAAATGTACAAAAAATAATATCCATACATATTTGAATTTTTAGTATTTAATATTTCCACAAGTAAAATTTAAGCAAGTAATAGATTACCAGGTATTGCTACTGCAAAAAAAAATTAGGAAAACTTCCTTCCTGTTGCACTTTAAAATAATGAACTTGGTTTTCTAGTGCTGAATCCAGATTTTAAAAACAAAATCAGTAATGCTTCTTCTACTAAATACAAAGGACTGAGAAGGGATCAAGTGATATATAAATGGGTTGCACTGGCCATGGGTTGATGATGTTGGATGATGGGGGTTCAATACACTATTCCATACACTTTCCATAATATTCAAAATCTCCCATAATGAAGTGTTTAAAAAAAAAAAAAAAACACACACACAAGTACAAAAAAATAAAAATAAAAGCGCAAATACAAAAAGAACCAGACCAATTAAAAACTGGCCAATTACTACCTTCAGGACAAATGAAGAGATGCACAAGAAATACTGCAGTCTTGGTTCAGCAGTGAACATCCACATGGTCATCATAATGTAAGCACTGACTTCTAATTTAGTCATATACATGGTATGGTTAAATTAGGGTATGGGAATGATAAACTGGGGTATGGGGTGATGGGGTGATAATATTAATAGCTTAATTTTCACCTACTAGAGGAAAGTCCATTGGAAATGTCTAAAATCCACGAGAAAAAGAAGTTATCACTTTATTCACAAAATATTAAACAACAGGGAATAGTGGAAGAGTTGAATATAATCGCCTTTAGAAGGACGAGGGAGGATTAGGGCGTGGATGAAGGTAGGGACTGCCAGTTTTCACTCTAAACCCTTTCTAACACAGTACTGATTTAAAAACATACAGACAGACAGACACACACACAACACACACAATTTTTTTGGGTGAAATCTAACAAATACAGAAAATCAAAAATCAAAAGAGAAATGTCCAGGATAATCAGTTAATCACTACAGCCACCACCCAGTCAAAACACTACCTCCATGAGGCCCCCAGATTCCTTCTCAAGAACAACTCCCTTCCATCACTTAAAATTACATAACCACAACATATTGGCTTTTATAGCAATTATTTTGTAGCTATTCCTTCAAGTTTACCACTTTAGTATGTGTCTCTAAGGCTACGGTTAGTTTTGAATGTTTTTTAAACTTTGTATTAGTGGACTCAAAGAATATGTATAAAACACATATATACCATCTCTTCACTTTGGCTGAGGAGAAATTCTTAAATTCCCCAGTTTTCTCATTTTCGAACTCTTCCTTACTTGCCATAAATGTTCCAACAATAACAGCTAAACCCTTACAACACTTTATGTGCCAAGTTACTGTTTTATGCATATGAACTCATTTAATCACCAAAACAACAGCGTAAGGAAGATTTTATTGTGATCTTCATTTTAGAAAGAAGAAAACAGGCACAAAGAGGTGAATTAATTTGCCCAAGATTACCCAGCTAGCAGAGGACTGTATTATGTAGAGGATGCAATTATGTAGCCTAGCACCAGTGTCTGTGCTACCTACTATCTCATGAGAGCAAGTTGTCAATAAAGGAAATTTTTCAAGTATGGAATATGATAAAATGTTATTACCACTACCACAAAGATTAAAAGGAAAACTGCAGGAGGGGCACCTGGGTGGCTCAGTGGGTTAAAGCCTCTGCCTTCGGCTCAGGTCATGATCCCAGGGTCCTGGGATTGAGCCCCGAGCCCCAAACATGGGCTCTCTGCTCGGCGGGGAGCCTGCTTCCTCCTCTCTGTCTGCCTCTCTGCCTACTTGTGACCTCTGTCAAATAAATAAATAAAACCTTAAAAAAAAAAAAAGGAAAACTGCAGGATTAGAGATTGTCTGAGTGATAGAGACTTTAGTACCTCACCCTTCTCCCAAACAAAGAGCTACACCAAAGATAAACCACTTAAAAGTGCCTGAGGAGGGTCGACTCGATGGCTCAGTCCTTAGGTGTCTGCCTTCGGCTCAGGTCATGAGGGATCGAGCCCCACATTGGGCTCCCTGTTCTAATGGAAGCCTGCTTCTCCCTCTGCCACTTCCCCTGCTTGTGTTCCCTCTCTCACCGTGTCTCTGTCAAATAGATAAAATCATTAAAAAAAAAAAAAAAAAAGTGCCTGAAGAGAGACCTATGCATAGAATAAGTATCCCAATAAGAGTACCCCCATCAACCAAAGACCAATCACAGTTATCTGGTCAAACATAAAAATTCTTAGTTCTGCAATGCACTTAATGACAAATTATGAGCCTTCATTAAGTCCAATAAAGACTTCTTTGTAAATTAAGGCCCCCAAAGAGCCCAGTATCTCATACAACTTAACTTACCGGTAGTAATAATGTTGGGCTCTTTCTTCTCTAAAACATCTTTGAGAGTTAACAAGATTAGCATATAAGGAACAACAGAAATCTAATCCAGTCCTGTCATCTTAAGGCTAAGCTTACTGGAACCCAAAGAATCACTTATTCCAAGTGACATATACTTGTTTGTCCCCAGGATAAAAACTCAAGGTCTCCTAACTTCTATTACACAGCTGTAGAAGATCAATCCAAGTAAATACATCCATGACATCCAGAGTATACCACAATCATCTTTTCAATGGATCTCTCTCCCTTTCAGAACCTCATAATAGTAATCACATTCCTTCATTCCAACAAATACTCAACATTTACTGGTGTGCCAGGCACTGTTCTAAGCACCGTAATTTGTATAGTATACTCTGCATAGAGCAGATGCATTAGTCCTACACAGTGTAACAGTGTAACTCTGCATAGAGCAGATGCATTAGTCCTACACAGTGTAACAGAGATTTAGGGTAAATTATAAATAAGAAGGGCTATAAAGAAAGATTTTTTAAATATTTCCAAGAAAGGAAGGTAAGGAAAAGAGTTACAGACATGACCTGAAGAATTCTAACAAGTGATAAATTGTGGGATGACTGTAAGGCATTCCGAGGTGGGAACAGCAAAAAAACAAAAGACCCAGGAGTAAGACTGTACAAGACTTGTTGAGAAACAGCAACCATTTAGCTGGATCATAACCCGTATTAGCAGATGAACTTAGAGAAACGGGACATACTGTTGGAAAGATCTCGTATTCTACGCAGAAATATCTGAATGTAATTCATAATCCTAGGGAGGCAGTGACCACTTAAGATTTCTGAGGAACATAAAACTGGGACAGCATTTAAGATTAACTTAGAAGCAAAACACAGAACAAGAAGCAGGGAACCTAAATGGATGAAAGATACCGAGATCCTGAACTAAGGGAAGTTGGGTATGGAAAGAAGACTAAAACATTGCAAAACTAACAATGGTATGCCATGACAGCTAGCTGCATGTAGGAGTGGAAAGACAATCCAGGGCATTTGATGGGAAAGAACTTGCAATACATCATTAACAGAAAACAGGCAAGCTAAACTGAAGATTTAGCTAGATGTAACCTGTTTAGAGATTACAGTCTAAACCAAGGGGGAAAACTTTAATCTTATTTGAGAAAAGCTAATCTTCCCGTAGGAATATAAACATAATAGACCATGACATGGAAACTACAGTATGCAAAAATAAATAAATAAATAAATGAAAATAAAAATTAGAGGAGTATAGTGTGAAAATTAGGGGCTTTTTTAAACTTACTACACTAGCATAAACTTAGGTACTTGACTTAAGTCATGTTTTTATTAAAATATACATACCAAGCCTCAGCATGCTAAGATGCTAGGAATGCACTGTATGTTAAACTTTATTTAACAACCTCAAAAAAAAAAAAAAAAATCATTTAATGAATCAGTAGCAAGGGGCACCTGGGTGGCTCAGTGGGTTAGGCTGCTGCCTTCAGCTCAGATCATGATCTCAGGGTCCTGGCATGGAGTCCCACACTGGGCTTTCTGCTGGAGGGTGGGGGGGAGGCTGCCTATCTCTCTCTCTCTCTCGTTTTCTCTCTCTCTGCCTACTTGTGATCTCTGTCAAATAAATAAATAAAAATCTTAAAAAAAAAAAGAATCAGTAGCAAAATGTAGCTACTAAGTATTAACAGAATAGAACTACAACTGATCCCATCATACATATCACAAACCATTATTTGATTCAGTTAGGTAAGTTTAGAACCATCAATTTATTTTAATTAAAACCCACGTGGTCTCTTTGCCTACTGTTTAAAAAAAAAAAAACGATGAGCTCCTTCAGGGCAGGGTTTATGTCCCAGATACCTTGCAGCCCCAAAGCTCAACATTTCAGAACCCCTCAACATATCTTTGCTATAAAAAATAAGTGGAAATCAACCCAGGAATAATTTCCAAGTATACAGCACTCTCATAACTTGAGTATTATACAACAGCACAAATGATCCAGTATTCAGTGGCTACTATTCAACAGGTAATGGAATTACAAAATGAGTAACACCTGAGTCCTCCCTTGAACTTACAGGATTTCTCTCAACAAACCAACCACCACAAGCTTCACCAGAAAACCTTGATTTGCGCTATTTATGCGACCATCAGTGAGTCTCTTAACTAAGATTTCTCGTTTCTCATCTGAAAAACAGATGAGGATTCAACAGAAATGTGATAGTGCTCCATAAAGTATCACAGGTACAATGTATGCCAGCTGGCTCCCCAAAGAACACCAAACTGATCAAACACTTCACTGATAATGACACTGACACAGGCAAATCCAAGCATTTGACTGGCTCAACGTAAGTCTATCATCCTACCATTACTTAAGAAATCCTCAAAACTAACAGTACTGCAGATAGTAGGTTAGAAATAGGATCTTAACGAGGACAATACAATCTACAGAGGATGATTTATAAACTTAAGGGACACTTTTTAAAATTAAAAGTACATTTTAATTCATTTGAGTTTTGTTGGAAAATTCCTACCATAATTCAAGACAGAATACCATTAAAATTCAAACTTTAAACAGTATTTCTGAACAATGAAATGATACAACTACTTTATGGGAAATAATGCCTCCAGCACCTAAAACCATCTCAAATGAGTGCAAAACTGACACTTCCAAACTTGAAGTTTTTGAAATACACTAAATAAATTTGGGAGAAGAAGACTTAAGTTTATCTGATCAAACCTAGCTTCTAGCCACAAAAGAATAGGCTCCCCAGAACCATGGTTGTTTCCTTACCCACCTAAATTTATCCTTACCAGACAATAAAATGTATCATTTGAGCCATCATTTCTTTACAGAATGTCAATCAACACCACACAATGAAAGCAGGCAAGTTAAACACTAAAAATCTTACCTCAAAAATGAAAGACAATCATGCAAAAAAATGTCTGAGGTAAATGTTGATGCCTTTTTTAACATTATCTAAAAATGATGCCTGAACATGAAAATGCATCACCATTTATTTGTATATGAAATTTACAGTCAAGAAATCTTTACAATATGAAACTTAGATTTTTCTTGTGACAGTTTTATATACATCATACTCTAGTACCTTCACTTAACAGATAAAAAGTAATGATATAAGGTATTAATAATAAAAGACTAAAAACCATTTTCCAGAAAAGTGACTTTTAAAACTGTTCCTCCATTGCTCAGACAAAAAACTCAGTCTGTTCTTAAAGTGTAACAGATCTAGCTGGAAGGAAATCATTCAGTAATCAAAATTCTGACTCCATATTCAAATTTTGCATTATTAAGTGCTTTCTTACCTTCTGCTACATCATCATCTACTGCTCCTTTCACCTGAGAAAAACACCACTGAATATCGTTCCCTCCTCCAGCTCCTGGAAAAAGAAAACATAGCAATTAAAACTGAGTTCTGTTCATGTTTACTCTCGTAAACACAGAGATGGTATCCATGGTTGGCATGATACTAATAGCCTGGTACTGCCCACACATACAACCACCAGCCCAGAGCACTAACTTGGAAAGAGGTTAGTCTCCAATAACTGGTAGTGCATTTAAAAAAAAAGAGAGATTGATTCCAGGTATGAAATATCTGAAGGCCACGTACTATCATTAACACTGCATATGTGTTTAAAACTTCCATTTTCCCTTCCCTTCAAATACAGTAAAAGCCTCACAGTCACGCAAGACCTACCAGAGAAAAGTAAATACCAAAGTCAGACAGTTTTCCTTTAAGTTTACAAAAGCCTGCAGAAGGGTTAATAAGGTTAAACTACCATAAAACATGGAATGAAGAGAAAACTTCAGGAACATTACAGCCTGGGTGAGGAGTAATGATTCATACGAACCCAATCACCAAAGCGCACACACAGCAAACACAACACTCACCACCCATTTCTTTGCATTTCATTACCAGCAAATCACTGAGGAGGCTGTCAGAGGAAGCTTGTTTTGCCTCCTTTCACCTTATCCCTCAGAATGCAGAGGGCCTTGCAAAGAATTTCCCTAGTTTGTCATCATCTTATGCAAAACAATTTTTATTTAGCTTAATTATTCAACAAGGCCAAAGAGCAACTTGTTTACAGCAAAACATAGGTCAATCCAACACGTTAACTTTTTTGAAGGTTTATTTAAAGGTTATCTAAATACTGTAAAAAGCATGGAAAATTGGTTTAGTTCCTGAATGTCTCTATTTCACTTCCAAGCACTGTGGAGAAAATGTCCCGGATCTATGGAGGAAGAAACTGAATCAACACCTAAAACTGGCTCTTAGAAAAAGGAAGACATTCAGCAACATCAAAATGTATAAAAACCACTCTCAAAGCAATTATCTTTCTCTTCCTTCACCTTCATTTCTTGCTAAATATTCCAAACTGCATTTCTCTATGCAACCTCCCCCCACCCCAAGCTTTTACCTAAATCTCTCCCCCCTTGGCTATTTATATCATTGAACTCCACAACTATTTTAACTAACTCTACGAAACCCTTTTGGGAAAAGGACATCTGCACAAAAACTAACATACAAAACGCAAAGTTTAAATTACATTTTTCATGCAACTTGGTCTATTAAAGACCTTGCACTCTTGAGCACGAAGGTTAAGAAACCAAAGGGAACGAGTGCAAGACAAAAAAAATTCAGGCTTACGATCTCAAAAATATACGTACCCACAGTGGGGGGAAAAAATACACATAGGTCCCCAATGTATTTCAACTTGCAAAGTACTCTTCCTTCTCAGTACAAAATACATTAATATGAACACGCAAGAAGGCTTGCAGCAAGGGAAAAAACAGGATTGTATTAAGGAAAAACCCTTAAAAAAGCCCCGGGGAGCTGGGGGGAAACCGGGGAGAGCGGGGTTTATAACCGGCTCTTCCAAGCGGTAGGGACAAATCTGCACTCGCCCCCACCCCGCCCCACCCACGCCTTACCCCCCGGCTCGCCAGCACACACCCCACCCCCACCCGTGCCAAGGTTCCAGCCCTCATTTTAAAAGCCATTTCTGTATCACAACGACCCCTTGCCTCAGCAGAACCCTCCCCACCCCCACCCCACCCCACTTGACCAATTCCCTGAAATCCAAGGGGCGCCCCGTGGCTCTACGAGAGGCACAGGCGGTCGCTAGGGGGTGATGGAGGGAGAAGGAAGGAAGCGGTGCCTTGTCAGTGGACGAGGGTGATTTCTCCTTTACCTGCCATGTTGCGCTGCAAATGGTGACCCTGCTGGGTTCCTCGGGGTCTCTGCTTCCTGAACTCACCCCCCTCACCTGGGGATGGGGGGGTAGAGAGGGCGGATGGCGGCGGATGGCACCTGTGGGGGGAAAGGGCGGGGGTCAGGGGAGAAGGAAGGAGGGGCGAGCAGAACAGCCAGCAGGATGGTGGATTTCGCTCTGGGGCTTCCCCGCTCTCGCTCTTTCTCCAGCGGCGGCGGCGGCAGCTACGACAGCGACGGCGGCGGCAGCGGCAGGGGTAGGCGACTCCACTTTCAAAATGGCGCCGGCTGGCCTGGCCAGTGACGTCACCCGGGGGCGGAGCGGCCGGGCCGGGCCGGGCCGGGCCGGGCCGGAGGGGCGGGGCGGGGCGGGGCGGGGCGAGGGCCGGGGCGGGAACCGGAGGGGGAGGGGCGGGGAGCCGCCGGCCTGACTCCGGGTCCCCGCCCCTTCCTCCCCCGCCCCGCGCGCTGCGTCCCCGCGGGCCTGGCCTGCGCCGCGCCCTATCCCGCGCGCTGTTGGTCTGAGGTCCTGCAGTGCCCCGTCTGCCCTCCGTCCCCGGCCCGGTCCGCTGTCCTGTGCACATCGCAGTGTCCCAAACCCTCGCGCCTGTGCCTGGACTCCGGAACGGGCTCAGCCGTGCCGTTACCATGTTCGCTCGCGGGGATTCGTGGGATCTTGTGTCTTTGAGCGTACCGTGTTTCTACTTAAAATAGTGACTCTGTAGCCAATGAAAAAAAGGACGGGGGTGGGGGGCTGGATAGACTTGGCGGCTCGGCCGAGGGAAGAGTTCGCGGGTCTGAGAAGGACGCAGCTGGCCTGGTTCCATGTGGGTGAATTAAATACCTTCCCATGGGCCCCGGGAACCGAGGCAAGAGTCCTTGGCGACTGAAAGCAGTTGAGGGTTTCTGAACAGAAAGCGGAGTTTGCTGGTAGCAGACATGGCGGAAAAAGTGGCCCGGTCGGTCCAGCTGAGAGAGTGGAAGCGGTGGTTAAGCCAAGAGCTGGGCTCTGAAGCCAGGCTGCCAAATGCGGACGCCATGCATGAGATGAGGTTAACAGTCCTGCCTCATAGGATTGTTTCAAAGATTAAATGACTTAATTAGAATACATGATGAATGTTTGCCGCCGTTATTGTTAGATTTGTGTTGAAAGCATCTTCAACAGAGTTAAGAGGTACAAGAAAAAAACAAAACAAAACAGGAGACACTAGTCCAAGAGGGTTAGCATAGGTACCTCATTGAAAGATGCATTAACGATGCAATCGCTATATCCTACTGGACACTTTACATATCTCAGTGCCCGCAACACTCCTAGGATACAGATATGCATATTTTGCACATGACCAACACCTGTAAAAATATCCGGAATTTGACCTTAAGGCTGAAAGGAGTGATCAGGCGTTCAGGGAATAAGGGGAAGTTAACAATTATTTACATCTCCTCCTCATAGCTCCACTTTCTACCTTGGTCTAGATTGCTAGAACAGTTCGATTGTAAAACAAGTTTCAAAACATCCACACAGGGGTGCCTGGTTGGCTCAGTGGGTGAACCCTCTGCCTTTGAATCGGGTCATGATCTTGGGGTCCTGGGATGGAGCCCCACGTTGGACTCTGCTGGGCAGGGAACCTGCTTCCTCCTCTGCGTCTCTGCCTGCTTGTGATCCCTGTCAGTCAAATAAATAACTAAAATCTTTAAAAAATAAAAAAATAAACAAAACATATCCACACAGAAAAACTGCACCATTGGAGTATTATTTCTCCGTTTCTATCTTAGTATTTCGCCCTTAACCAGTGAATAAGCAGACTAAAAATCCACACTGTATTTGTCATCTTTCAGCTACCTGTACAAAGCATGAACGCACTGTGTGCTGTACTGACTTCTATTTTGGTTGACTTCATAAATGTGTCTCTCTACCTATGCCTTTACTACTCGTTTTTCCTTTCTACTTTCCATGCCATTGTTTTATAATTCAATCCTAGACTCTCCAGTGAACCTTAAAACAGAGAGAGACTAGACCATTAAACTAGAGGACTGGCACCCCTAATACACAAGTCACTTTCTTGTTTTATGCTTCAGCTTTTGCTATGCGTAAGATTTGTATCTTCACGCTTCCTAAAAAACGATTTGGTCTACATAAATGATTCGTTCTTCTTAGAAGCCAATGAAGCTTGCCTAGAAACTAAGATAATTATAACAGAAGTTCATACAGCACTATGTGCTGGGTGCTGTCCTAAGAACATTGTACGCACTCTTGAGGGTACTACGTGCCTATGGGACAAGCTGAGATAGGTCTAATGGGTCTAATAATCAAGAATTGGTGACCCTAAGCTAGTAGCCCAAAGACAAGGGTTGCTCTTGTTGGTCCCTGCTTCCTTATCTTATGTTCTATCTTCTGTCTCTGTACTAGGGCCCTTTCCTTACCATTTCGTGAAAATGTCTTCTGTCAAGGTAATTAATGATCTCCATGTAACCAAATCCAATGATCACTTCTTTGATTTTTCTCTTTCTTGACTTTCCAACAGTATTTGAAACCACTCACCACTCCATGCTTTTTGAGACCCTTTTTTTTTTTTGCTTGTTATATGATTGGTTTACACCCAATCTTTCCATACACATTT
Source organism: Mustela erminea (assembly GCF_009829155.1). NCBI lineage: Eukaryota > Metazoa > Chordata > Mammalia > Carnivora > Mustelidae > Mustela > Mustela erminea. Next base: position 6,327,365 of record NC_045615.1, on the reverse strand, counting down.
TTTAGTTTCCTTTGCTGGCTCCTCCTCCGGGATCACCCTGTAAATATTAGGGTGATATGTCTTCCTGTCTTCTGCTCTATATACGCCTCTCTATCCCAGGCAACCTCATTTAGTATTTACAGATGTAAATACCGTGTATATACCAGTCACTGCCAAATCTAGACCTCCAGCTGTCCTCTCCCTGGAACTGCAGACACACACATCTACCTGCCTGTTTGACATTTCTACAGATGTCCAATAAGCATATCAAACAAGTAGTGACAGAACATAAATCTTGATTCCACATCTGCTTCATACCTTGGCTGATGCTGGTTTTTCCCTGGAATGTCACCATCCCCTCTAACCCACCCCTGCCTCAACAGACCCACATACCCATCTCTTTCTCCTTCCTCAGCCAGTAAAACCCTTCCTGGTTCTTTAAAAATCAATTCTGATGTAACTGCCTTCAGAAAGCTTTCTTTGATATTTTCCCTCATTCCCTATCAACCTTAAGCTGGGTTGGGTGCAGTTCTGAAGTATTCTCATAAAATCTAATGTACTTCACTCTCGCTAGATTATGTTAAAATTATATAAATATGTGTCTGTTACTAATGGAGTTCTTTGAGGAAGGAGGTATGTCTTATTCATCTCCATATCACCAGCCACATAATTTGTTGGATTAACGGATGAATGAATAAATCTCTCTGGCTTGGGAAGAAAACCACTAAAGTATTATCTCCATAAAGCTGACCCTATCATACTTGTTTTCACTTACTCTTTTTATCCCTGGAAAAAAGAGGCATTTTACAAATTATCTTGGTCATTCCAATGTATATCTATTAGGCATAGTTGGTTAAATTTCTAAGTTGCTTAGGGATAGATTCATCCCAATTATTTCCAACTGCTCCTTTGTGCCTAAATACATATTAACCAAGAGAATCCCACAGGACATCACTCCTCATCCGTATGATCCACACACCTTCACGCAAACATTTTGTCATTAAGCCCCTAGTCAGAACTTCAACACCTGACATGGGTAAGATGCCTAAAGAAATAGTTCCCTGCAGAACTGAGTTCAGCCTAGACACACCAAGAGGAAAACTCAAGGTTTTCCTGATGAGGTCCTGGAGAACCTACAAGTCTTAGAGGTGTTTTGGTTCCAGTCTAAACTGAGAGGCACTAAGGGCTCCTACAATGGAGCTAATGGGACTCACCAGTGGGGTTTTGCAAGCTGGCTTTTTAAAGCATTTCATATAAGGAGGGGAGAATCTCTTGAAAGTTGTTTGTTTCCTTGGAGTGAGGTTGAATACAAACCCTCCTTCACACTGAGAAGTGGCACTGTCTAGATGCTTCTCCTCTAGGCAGTTAGAATTAGGAATGTCTAAAAAAGACCATGAACTCAAGGGTAAAAGGAGAAGTCCTTGATTAGTAAATGACACAATTTAAAATTTTGGCAAACTCACTACAAGCCATGCTTTCTAACATTGAACAAGTTCAAGGACTTCATAGGAAAAATTATAAGCAGATGTCAGCTTCTTACATACTTTCTTAATATCTACAAATTTGGCCTACAAAGCAGTTTTCCAAAACCCCACAGAGTCTAGATTATATTGACAATTCACATCACAATATTCAAGGTATAGAACACACTATCAATGGGTGCCTGGATGGCTCAGTTGTTAAGTGGCTGCCTTCTGCTCAGGTCGTGATCCCACCGTCCTGAGCTCCTGCTCAGCGGGAGGCCTGCTTCTCACTCTCGCATTTGCCCCTCTCTCGCTCTCTCTCTGTCAAATAAATAAATAAAATCTTAAAAAAAAAAAAAAAGAAGAATGCACTATCAAATCACTGAAATATCCTACACTAGCAGGTGTTTAAAGAAAACAATAGTGAATCTACCAAGAGGACTTTATGTAGCCAAATGTTTGTAAAAACAGAGGAAATTGCTTACACTTTAGTAACAGGATACAAAATACAAATACAATACAATCATAGGTATGTACAGAAACATACACAAAATACATGGAACTGAAAAAGACAGGAAGGAAAGGTACCAAGGTGTTCACAGAAATGTCTCTAGACAGGGACACAGTGGTAATTTTTTCTTCTTTGACATTTGTGTTTCTCCCAATTGTCTATAATCAATAAATATTAAGGGAAAGAATAAACTTTAGCTTGAAAGTTCTTTAAAAGTCCATTCTAATGCTGGTATTAGAGTTTGTTGATAAAATCTGTGTTATAGATACTCCACCTTAAAGTTAGAGTTGTAGTCCATTATAACTATGTTCAAAGATGTGATTCAATCCACGGTTTTACCATAAAACAAAGAAATATTTTCTTTTGGCCTTTTAACAGTGTGCATATTTTTTTAAAGATTTTATTTATTTATTTGATAGACGGAGATCACAAGTAGGCAGAGAGGCAGGCAGAGAGAGAGAGAGGAGGAAGCAGGCTCCCCACAGAGTAGAGAGCCAGATGGGGGGCTCGATTCCAGGACCCTGGGATCATGACCTAAGCCGAAGGCAGAGGCTTTAACCCACTGAGCCACCCAGGCACCTAAAATCATGTGCATACTTAAAGATGAAGAAAAGATCAGTAAATTCTTGCTGTTACCTTGAGTTTGTAAATTGCAACCAAAAATTTTGTTTTGTGCTTTCATTGGATATACAGTATATAGATATATAAGCTGAATATCTCTTTGATATAAAATGCAAACTTTGTGAAATTAAATATTATCTCTGAAATCTATATTCAATGTTGCCTATTAAATAATTATAAATGCTCTGCAATGTAGATAAATTATTATCCAAACCGCTCGTTCGATGTATAAATCTATTTCCATGCTGTAGATTTTTTAGGAGGCATTTGAGTTTAACTAAGACACTGGCATGTGTTTTATGCCTAAGTAATAGAAACATACACACTCAAGATTGGAAGGAACTTTAGGGACTAACTAGCTCAATTCTCATGATGCATGAACTCCCTATTCAACACGCTTTCCAGTGCTCATTCAGTCTTTGCTTAAAAACTTCCAAGTAATCAAGAACTAAGATCTCTTCTGATTTTACTATCACTGAGTAATTCTTCCCTATATTGTATAGCAATGCACTTCAATACAACTTTATTCTACAGACCCTGGCTCTCCCATCTGGGACATCTTTTACGTGAATATGCAGGTCATTTGAGTATTAGGATATAACTATGTCTCTCAGATTTTCTCTTCTCCATAATCATTGTCCCAGCTTCCTTAAAGCTTCCTTCCTTAATCCAGCTTTGATCTATGTATCAATGCATTATCTCAGTCAATATCCTCTACATACAGGCTAGTTGTTCCAAATGCCTCATGCAATCATGCGGAGGGCTAAGTACAACAATTCAGGCCCAACAATTACACATCTGTTACCTGCTCTTACTTGGAAACCATGTTTCCATTAATGTAGTCAAGAATCCCTGGGATTTCACAATCATGTATTGTGATCTGAGCTCCTCTTCCATGCTTAGCTGTTAAAATAAAGCTCCCTAATCTTTTCCCCTAATGGTTCATTTTTCAGATTGATACATAATCTCTGGAACATAGTAGGAACTTGATAAATATTTGGATAAACAAATACAAGTCTTATTTTCTATTATTGTTTCTTTCATAATTGAAGTTTTATTGATCACAATTTGATGAACGGTTCATAGAAATTATGAAAAATATATAGGGAAAATCTAAAAAACCATGCAATTGTAATTCTTCCTAGAGAATTATTCCAGTGACTTAAAATTTGGTATCAAGGGCTCCTGGGTGGCTCAGTGGGTTAAGCCTCTGCCTTTGGCTCAGGTCATGATCTCAGGGTCCTGGGATCGAGCCCCACATTGGGCTCTCTGCTGAGCAGGGAGCCTGCTTCCCCATGCCTCTCTGCCTACTTGTGATCTCTCTCTCTCTCTGTGTCAAATAAATAAATAAAATCTTTTTAAAAATTTTGGTATCAAAATGTTTTTTTTAAAAGAGAGGTTCTTACATCTAAAGTCCCCTGAGTTCACAGTTATCAGTTACGCTACATGCTCAAGAATTTATACATTACATATTAGCAGATTTTTTAAAGATTTTATTTATTTGTTTGTTTGTTTTTTTATGAGAGAGCAAGAGCGAGAGAGCACATGCAGCAGAGGGAAAGGGAGAGGCAGGCTCTCCGCTGAGCAGGGAGCCTGATGAAGGACTCCATCCCAGGACCCTGGGATCATGACCTGAGCTAGAGGCAGATGCTTAATGACTGAGCCACCCCAGTGCCCCCACATTAGCAAATTATTAAGAAAAAGTCATCTACAACAACCAAAGACATTACAGATAGCTAACATGTCTGACAGGGAAGATTTTAGTTCCCAACTCCAAAGATTCTGATTTAGTAGGTCCTTTAAGAAGCTTCCAACCATATGATCCAGCCATCCCATTTCTGGATATATACACAAAGGAAATGAAATTAATACCTCAAAGAGGTATCTGTGTTCCCATGTTTATTGCAACATTATTTACGATGTCAGAGATATAGAAACAACCTAAGTGTCTGTCAGTGGAAGAGTAGATAAAGAAAATGTGAAATATATATATATATATAACATATTATATATATTTAACATATATATGTTATATATATAACAATATATAATATAACAATATATATGTTATATGTTATAACAATATATATGTTATATATAACATATATATATTTAACATATATATGTTATATATATAACAATATATAATATAACTATATATATGTTATATGTTATAACAATATATAATATAACAATATATATGTTATATGTTATAACAATATATATATGTTATATATATATAATATTAGTATTATTTAAACTTCAAAAGAGGGAGATCCTGCCATTTGCGGCAATATGGATGAACGTGGAGGACACTATGCTGAATGAAATAAGCCTGGCAAAGAAAGACAATACTGCATGATTTCACTTGCATGTAAGGCCAAAAAGTTGAACTCACAGACGCAGGGAGCAGAATGGTGGTTGCCGGGGCTAAGGGAAGGGAGAAGTGGGGAGATATTCATCAAATGGTAAAGAATTGCAGCTATGTAGAATAAATAAGCTCTAGAGATCTATGTGCAACATAATAAATGTGGTTAATATAGTGTATTATATACTGGAAATTTGCTAAGATAGATTTCAGGTGTTCTCACCATGCACACAAATATACACATGCACACACACAAAGCAGTAACTACGTGAGGAGATGGCTATGCTGATTAACTTTACTAGTAATCACTTTATATATGTATATTAAAACATCATGTTTTAGGGATCCCTGGCAGGTTCAGTCAGTAAAACATGTGACTCTGGATCACAGGGTCATGAGTTCAAACCCCACATTGAGCGTGGAGCCTACTTAATAAAATAAATTATTTTTTACATTTTAAATAAATTAGCATGTTTTACATTTCATAACAAGCAAGCTTCTACACAAATCTTATACACAATCAAACTTGAGACTCACTGTTAGCATATCCACACACTTGACTGACATGCTGTAAAGTGTCTGACTGAAGTCATTGAAGACAAATATTGAGGGAACAGGTACTTCTGCCTACTCACAGAGCAGTGTTTTTCAATCTATTGTCCACGAAATATTAAGTATTCTGTGGAGGAAAAAAGGATTCTACAGTCAAAAAAGTTGGGGAACATTAGGTGTAAAAGGGTTCTTTACTATGTCGTGTCTTAAAGATTTTATTTTTTTTTATTTTAAAGAGAGGGAGAGAGCGCGCGTGTACTTGGAGGGAGGGGCAGAAGGAGAGAAAGAAGCAGAGGCCTTGCTGAGTGAGGACTCTGCATGGGGCCTACATCCCAGGACCTGAGATCTTGAACCTGAACTGAAGTCAGACCCTTAACCCACTGAGCCACCCAGGCGCTCCATTACTATGTAATTTTTAAGTGTACATCTTGAATATGCAACAAATGAGATCTAACACGAAGCATGGAACAAAAAACATGGATCCAGAAGCCAGCATTATTTGAGCATAATCACTCTCTAGCTAAGTATTAACTTGAATGGAGAAGGATCTAAACCCGCATTTCTCTGTATTTTTTTCATACAGAAAAAAAAATATTTCACTGCTCTTCCTTTATCTTTTTATCTTTCCCTAAAGAGGTTCTGATGTTCTTTAACTCACAGCCAATGGTGTCCTAGAGAACTTCATATTGTCTCTCAAGAGCTGGTTGTTAAATTTTTAGGAATTTTGCAAGCTGGTTGTTAAACAGACACTATTAAAAATTAAAAACTATATAGCAACAATCAAATTATTTATATTACAAACAAAGATAATACACACTCAGATCTCATTACTTTCTAATTATTTTACCATTTTACTCTTTTCTATGCTTTTGGGGTTATTTACATCTATTGCCACTGTATAGTAGAAACTGGTCATGATGGGAATATTTATATCTTAGGAAATGGCAAATGCTAGAAATTAGCCCACAGTCCTCTGAGACCCCCTACAACCCTTGCTGCTCCCACCAGAAAGCTGGTGGTTAGACATTTATTAGCACATCACCACCCACAGATTCAGGGACTTCCCCATAAGTCATAAGTAAATCTCTTCCTCTCTTTTGTTTTTTTAAATTAAGATGACTACACGTGAGTATGTGTAGTCGTGACTGATGACCAACCAACCAACATCAGAAGAAATCAATTATTTACAAATAAAGGCTGTTTTTGATTTGCAATAAAGATCAATTTGGACATGCTAGAAGCTATTCCTTATTCGTTTCTCACCATACTGTCAGTTAGTATCGTTCCTGTATTTCTTCCCAGAAGTTGCTGCACAACTCTGCCCCAATGTGTGATAAGTCACTTGCAGGCTTAAGCTGTTTGTATCTGTGCTTTAACCTCATTTTGGACATCCACTATATTAGGTTTATTGTATCCTGCCATTGCCCACTCCCTACACCTATCTAGCTCAAGGCATTCTGTAGCAGGTCATGAGAAACACTTCAGAGCTCACAGTACTTCCAAGCCTCCTGGCGGGACATCCTGCACAGTCTTTCATTATTCCTCTGGACTCACAGACAACAGTGATGAAAGAGTACTTCCATGAGTCCTTATTACACACATTTCCTTCCTTACATACATTCTTAGCCATGGTACATTGAACCCAAAATAGCAAATCCTTCGACGTGTTTCCACCAGACCTTCTACTCATCAGTTTTGCATTAACTATTCAGATAAGCATTGGGTCTGAATACATTCCAGAACCTAGGGGTCCTCTAATATTGATTACTGGATCCTATTCTACCATATCCAAGGCCAGTGCACGTTGCTTCGACGTCCCTCAGAGCAACAAAGAATGCACGTGTCACTTAACCATTCAAAAAATAGCCTTTGATGTCAACACACACTTCACAATGTCTTACTCCACAGTAGCACTTCTGAATTCGAAGCCTGGTTCAACAGTGAGTCTGCCTGGAACATGAGGGAAAGTGTATGCAGGTCTTCCTGGGTTCACCTTCCAAATTCTTGAGTGAGCCACAGGTCTGCTCATTTCAGTTTTCACCGTAATTCAGGTTTCACTTCTCACATCATTATGAATGACAACAAGATCAATGATAGTTTTCTGCATTGGGACAGTACATTAGTTTTATTTGTCATGCCTGTTATCTCACAGAGACCTTTATTGAGAGATATGAGAACACTGGGGTTCTAAGAGATCAAGTCATTTTTATAAAATTCCGGTAGCTTGCTTGAGGTCACCCAGCGCTAGTTCATGGAAAGTCTGAGAATTAGAAGCCAGTTTTTGGCTCTCAAACCGTTTGATCTAACGCTCCTTCGATTTTCCCACCAAACTACTGTTTATCTCAGTCACTTTCCTTGAACCAGAGCACTTACAGAAGATAGGTCCTCAAACACACACATTTTGAAAACAATCAGACTATAATTGCCTGAGTAAAAATTGCCTTGGGGGTAAAACATATAAACCCATCTATGAAGGCCCCAAAGGCAGCCTGGTATGACTGTACCCCTCATCCTTGAATAGACTCTCACCCCCCCTCCCAAGAAAGGTTATGTATGCTTCCACAAACACTTGAAGACAGCTTTGGAAAAAAATTGAAAGCTTAATGAATCAAATCCGGCTTATACTTAATAGACCTGCAAAAACCTCTCTGACATGGTATGTTGGTAGCTTTGTAATAAAAATTTAAATTTAATAACTTCTTAATTTGGAAGGCAATAAAGCTACAACAGAAGTTAAACTTCAAAATTGCTTTCAGAGAGGGAAATTAGATAAGACACCACTGTGCAAATGCTATTTGAAGCACCCACCTCCACAACTGAACCTCCTCCACCATAGCAAAGTTCGCCATCCCCACCAAGTTGCAGAAGGGAAAAGGTGTGATTCTCTGGAAGGTCACGTGAAAATACAACTGCATGTCCCACCTATGTTCCCTGCTAGAGTCCTTTCCAAACTAAGAAGACTTCCCTCCAGCACACGTACCCACCTCCACAACTGAACCTCTTTTACCACTGAAGGCTTCATGGTCCCAGGCAAATCATCCAAGAGAAAGGACAGCTGTATCTGAAAGAGGCTAATAAAAATCAAGACAACTCGGTCAGATAGTAACAGTTCCGTCAAAGTTGGAAGGTTGTTCCTCAGCTAAAATCCTGACATCCAGGAATAAATGCGCTTAAGCTACTTCCGTAGAGCAGAAGTCTGCTGTAAGAGCAAACTGAGGGGGGCCAATGGTTGGTAAGCCACTAAGAATTAAGATAACTGAATTAACTGGCTGCTATGTTAATAAACCTGAACATGAGGCCACAACAGGTGGATAGACATTGGCATATTGATGACTGAAATCTATGTATTTCATTAGGATTGTATAAACTTGACTGAATCCTACCCCTGACTGGTCTCAAGTTTGATTAGAAATGGAGTCCCAAAAAGCCTATGTTAAGTTTTATAACACAAATTCACTCTATATCAGTACAGAGTGATTATAAAGGGGTTTACCAAGTATCTCAGACTCTGGTAACTACCCTTTTAGAAGAAAAAACAGATGTCGCAGGAGACATATATAATTAGCCATTTGAAAACATAAGGAAATGCACTCTGTTCTTGGAAGGTCCCAAAAGAGTAAATTTTTAACAGGCTAACATAAGAGCAGCACCTACAGAGAACTGATTAGAAGTACCATTGTTGTCACTGACCCATATGTGGCAGATATTTAAACCCAGCCTTAAGGGCTTCTGGGTGGCTCAGTGGGTTGAGCATCTGATTTTAGTTTCTGCTCAGGTCATGCTTTCATAGGTCATGATCTCAGAGTTGTGGGATTGAGCCCCATGTGGGGCTCTGTGCTGGGCATGGGGTCCACTTAAGATTCTCTCTCTCTCCCCCAGTCCCTCTCCCACTCACATGTGCAAGCATATGCGCACACTCTCTCTCTCAAAAAAAAAAAAAAAAAAAAAAAACAGAACAAAACAACAACAAAACCAGCAGATTTTCTTTTTATTGACAGCTCACTGTTCTCAACAGGAAGAGTTGGGAGATGAGTTAGAGGTCATTGAAAAGCTGCTAAAAGCCACTTTCCAATAGGATTACTGATGGTACAATTATCAATAAGATGACAGATAATGCAAAATAAGATAGATGACAGGTGAATTTTAGGAAGAAAAGAAACCTAGGTTTGTCTGTTGTTCCCTTTTATTCTCAAAAGTGACTATGTTTAGAGGTGCATGGGTGGTTCACTCATTTAAGCACCCAACTCTTGATTTCGGCTCAGGTCATGACCTCAGGGTGGTGGGACTGAGCCTGAGTGGGGCTCTGCACTCAGTGGGGAATCTGCTTGAGATTCTCTCTCTCCTCCTTCATCTGCCCCTCCCTCCCTGCTTTCATGTGTGCTTTCTCTCTTTCTCTAGAATAAATAAATAAATTTTAAAAAAAGAACAAGTCTAGGTGTGATCACCTTTCCAGCCATGAAAGATGAGAGAGCTCTCTGTATTCAGAGGCCTGGACCCATGCCTGACCCACCCACTACCAGCTGAGACTTTAGGCAGGGGCATCACCAACCTGGATTGCTTTCTCATCTATAAAACGAGAGAAATAGCACTCGAGTATCTCAGTGGTCCCTTCTAGCTCTAAAATTATGACTTTATAGGAACTTTTTTTTCCTGCCTACTTAATCCCACCTACTCAGGCTTCACCTTACTCTTCACCTTTACCGATGAAAGCAGTAGCACTTCTTAGATGTTTCTGCCTTGTCTCTGGACCTCTTTACTCATGCAGATTTAACTGAGTCATCTACCTCTTCAAAATCAGCTTCAAGAATTTTTTTTTTGGCCACCACCTCCTCTTTGTCTTCTGTTCTTTCAGTAAAGCATATCCATGAGCTTGGATGGCGTTTAATAATCCAGAGTAGCTTTCGTTTTCTTCTGCTTCTTGTTCTCCCCATCATAACCTCTGAGTCAAATGAAATCTTTGACTGGTAGCTGAACAATACGTTTCTTAGTGACATTCTAAATAACAAGATGAAAGGCAATTATTAACTTAGAGAGGAAATTTTATACCCCACACAGAAAAGACACTGAAAGTGTCACAGAAAGACACAGAAGACAGAGGAATTTGCAGAAGCTGGAATGCCCATACTAACAGAATTATTCTCTTAAATATGGAGAGGCAGAAAAGCAGTGTTTCTCAATCTCGATTTAACATCCAAATTATCTGGGAGCTTGAAATACTATTGATCCATTGCTCCTACCCTCCAGAAATTCTGATTTCATTGATCTGGGGTATGGCTTTGGGCACACCTTGGGATATTATTCTAACATATGGCCAAGGCAGAGAACCATTGCAAGAAGAGAGGTTAAAAATAATGGCAAAAATAACCGGATCGCAAGTTTTACCTTATGAAGGTATGGCCCTAGAACTTGGCACATTAAGCAGTCACCATGGAGATGGGCCTCAGAGAATTTTGGAAAGAAGATCCATTCCAGAACTTTCTTTTTCTATTTCTTCCGTGTCTTTAGCAGGGGAATTTTAACTTGGGGTGAATTAATCCCATGATATAGCATAAAAACTATTCCATGCATATAGGCATATATGCTCTGTTCTAAGCAGAAGGTCCACAGTTTTCATCAGATTTTTTAAGGAACCCATGGCCCAAAATATTAAAAACCACTGATTTATTGAGGGGAGAAAAGGTCATATGGGATAGTTCATACTAAATAGTAAAAGTCCTTATGTTGGTAGAATACAAGCCCTTTATGATTATTCCCTGTGCTCTTGCTTAAAAAAGTATCACTCACAATCAAGTGTTGTCTTTTTATGAGACCTTACACCCTTATGAAATGGGGCGAATACCACCTGTTCTGTCCAACAACTAGCAACAAATGTTTTGAGAAAATGTCACCGGTGCAAAGCAAGTGCCACTTTTCATCCTTCCCGCTCTTACTTAGCTAGAAATGCAAGGCTGCAATAAGACAGTGGGATGTATGAAGATGATAATTCTATAGTTGAGGGAACTGGAGTATGACAATAAAATGCAATCTCTTTCCACTTAGTTGTAAAGAGTTTCCACTCACTTAAAAGTTGCTGCTGAGAACTGGATAATGTTGGTGACATTTCTCCCAACTGCTCACCAGAGACATGATTTTGAAGAAAGCAGAATGGTGACTCCAAACCTTGCAGATGACATGGAGGCTACTTCCTTTGGTTTTACATGTAAGAGTCATCCCCAGTCTTTTTCATCCCTCTGCAGAACGTCTGAGAGTATAGTCACGAAATACATGTCATTGTATACCACCCCTGTCATCTTATGCACCTTAGATGAGTCCATGCTCAATACGAGTCCTACTGGTTACTAGAGCAAATACTTCCTCCAGGTCATACTTAGAGATGTGCTTCACAGCTTTGGATCTCAAAGGAAGAAGAAATTTGCATGCCCTTCAGTGTGAGCTTCTGGTTCCTTCCAGAGAGATCAACTCTTTGGACAAATCCAAGATGTCGGTGACCTCCATTTTGTCACTCCAGCTCTTAAAAATTGATGGAAAGTGCTCTGGTATTTGTGCATGTTTCTTTCTTCCTTCCTTTCTCTCTTCTTCTTTTTTTTTCAGTCAGCCAAAACTTTGCAATTTGGAATTTCCCTGTTAAATCCTGAAATTTCTTATGCAACTCAATGGCATTCACTTGCTGGGCCAGTGACTCACCAATTCTGGCCAGGCAGACTCTCCACAGTACCTCTGTGGGCAGCAGTGTTGAGGGATATGCTCTCCCCTGTCACCACACAGAATATCCTCAGGGACTGTGCAACCATTACTGACCTTGTCTGTCTGTGTGACCAGAAGTTACATAGTGACAGAAACCAAACACAGGGGATCAGAAAGGCAGACATGTGCTACCCTTACCATCCTGGAGGAGCTGAACATGTTTCCGTGTCAGAAACATGACAGAACTGTCAAAAGTTGACTGAATGGCCGATCTGTTGTGAAGTGTCATAGGTTTTTTGTTGTTTGTTTCAATGACAATGTCACTGCAAAAATTTTCATCAAAATAGAAAAAAGAAACAAAGAATACCTATAATCACACTGGTGTAATCCAACAGATGACCATAGCACCCTCATTGTCCCAGCCTCACTTGGCTGTTAAGAGATGCCAAATCTCTAGAAGTTTTCTGGACTCTTCCCCCAGTTACCTGGCTTCTTAGCAAATGCTGGGCTGCTGAATGGAAGGGACCGTGATGTAGTTAAAATAGACATGCTTCCCTCCTCCACCCCAGGCTCCTTATCCCTACCTGTACCTCTATATAACAGATGAAAACCAAATCTTTGACTTGAGAGAGAGAAAAAATATATTTATGGGGGTGTAGAAGTGAACTTTTGTCATTTGATTAGCTGCCTCAAATGCAAAGAGGACTAAGGGGCCAGCCAGTCAACATCAATCCAAAAGTTGCATTCAACCATCACTGGGGTAAAGTTAAACGATCCCAGCCAAGAGAGAATACCTAATGAGTGAAAAGTAAAGTGGGCCTGCTATCACCAGAGTGTGTGAAATACTAAACCCTGGGATGCCCGGGTGGCTCAGCTGGCTAAGCCTCTGACTCTTAATTTTGGCTCAGGTCATGATCTCAGGGTTGTGGGTCCTGTGGAGCCCTGGGTCAAACTCCATGCTCAGTGCTTCGTCTGCTTGTTCCATGCCCTTTCCCTGCCCCTCCCCCTGCTTGTGTGCCCAGGGATGTGCTTGCTCTCTTTCTATAGCCCTCAATAAGTAAGTAAGTAAGTAAATAAATAAATAAATAAATAAATAAATAAATAAAATCTTTTTTTTTTTTTTAAGATTTTATTTATTTATTTGACAGACAGAGATCACAAGTAGGCAGAGAGGCAGAGAGAGAGAGAGAGGAGGAAGCAGGCTCCCTGCTGAGCAGAGAGCCCGATGCGGGACTCGATCCCTGGACCCCGAGATCACGACCTGAGCTGATGGCAGCAGCTTAACCCACTGAGCCACCCAGGCGCCCCATAAAATCTTATTTTAAAAAACACAAAACCCTTCCTGGGTTTTGTACCCCTAGTAACTTCAGCATCTTATGACACATGCACTTAAGGCCCAGGTTGAATAAAATAGTACTTTATTCAGGACTGGCCCAGTTGTGAGAGCTATCAGCTAATGGTTGCCTGAGTAATGGATGACATTGTGTCATTTTCTGAAACAACTTCTTTTCATTTAAATTTGAAGCTGTGCTATCTGCCTCCTAAGAAGTCGTCTGGTTCGGAAAATCAGAAAAAAATATACGTCAAAAATCCCTTATTTTGAACAGAAAGAGGTACGCAATACATATTTACTTCTTCAAAAAATGAGCTCCTCTCTAACTTCTCTAAACACATGATAAATAAAAGTATCAGTTTATAGGGTGCATGATTACTACTCGCCTGAGGTACTGTTGGTTTAAATCAAGCTCTATATACTCACCTTATATCAGCCTCGTAAACTCCTCTGATGATCTGCCGACTTTTGAAACAGTTGAAGTGATACACCAAATCACACTATGTGAGAACCGTTAGAAAGATCTAATAGCAAGGCCTACATTTTGTCCTGCACCAGAATCATCCGGAAAGATTTCCTTTTTTTTTTTTTTTTTAAGCTACAGAGCTAGCTCAGAACTTCTGAATCATTCAGGAGTGGAGTCCAGGAAGGCAATCTGTATCTTTTAAAACCCCAGTACAATTCTGCTGTGGGCCATTGGAGAACCAGGACTTGAGAACAGCTAATTTAGTCCACTGACCCCAGTGAACCAACCTCATACGGGGTGAAGCATGTGAAGCCCAGGAAGATCCCAAGCAATCACTTAACACGGGTCTGGGGAGTGCCTGCTCTGTGCCAGGCACTATTCCAGGAGCGAAGCCTCCATCAGCAAATCGAATAGGCAAAAAGCTACTAGTCCAGTGGCTTGTTCAAAGTAACTGATTAAACAGTTATCATGTGCCTATGATGTAGTTTGTTAAGCTAAGTTCTGGAAATATAAAGATAAAAACAGCATTGTCGCTGCCTTCAAGGAGCTTATAGACGAGTATGGAACCAGGTAATTATAATATAAGAAAAATCCTCCGTAGTAGAGATACACACCAGGTGGGCCAAAAACAGTAGTGGGAACCCCGAAATCTAGAGGCCCTGTTGCCTGCGCTGCACTTAACTTCACTCTCTCTCTCTCTCTTTTTTTTTTAAGATTTTATTTAAGAGAGACAGTGAGAGAGGGAACACAAACAGGGGGAGTGGGAGAGAGAGAAGCAGGCTTCCCGCGGAGCAGGGAGCCCCATGTGGGACTCTATCCGAAGGCCTTGGAATCACTACCTGAGCCGAAGGCAGACACTTAAGGACTGAGCCACCCAGGCACCCCTTCACTCTCTATTTTTATGTAGTTTTATTATTCTGTTAGTACAGCATTTAGTTAGTCATTTGGGAGCTGCTAATAAGATGTTCGCCTGGAATGCTGATTTATGTTTTTGGTGTGACTGAGGGAATGAGGCCTATATGATTAAGCTACAATATAGCTGCGTAAAATTAAATACTAAGCTGGTGAGGTACTGATAAAAAATGCCATTAAGGGGTACCCAAGTAGTAGTGTGGGTTGGACTGGAGGGGGGTGAGTGTCTTTGATGGGCGGGGTAGGAAAATGGGCTTCTTTACAGATTTACAACCCTCCAAGCGCTTCCCACCTGCTGCCTTATTAAATCCTCATTGGAGCCTTCAAGGCAGTTGTTATTACCAAGTCACCCCTTCCTGTGGTAGAGGATGAAAGTAAGTTCAGAGAGGCTGTGTAACTTGCCCGAGGTCACACAGTGCAAATCCAGTCCTCAAGGACTACCTACTTTAGGATTTTCCTACTTCACGGCCCAGGGGCCCTGCACTGCACAGCGTTCACGAGGTGCAGGGGCGGGGCTGAGACCCCTTTCCTGGTGGAACAAAACTCTAAGTGCTACCCTCCGCACTTGATTATTCACTGGATGGGGAACAGGAAAGGAACGTGAAGCACGCACAGTTACCCTGAACCTGTGCACAGGGAACCGCCCGGGCGTTCGAGTCCTAACCCCGGGTTCATTGAGCCAGAGGAAGGCATTGTTTGAGGAGCTCGGCGCCCGCGATGGGTGGCTGGGGTGAGATAAGACTGCTGAGAAGCGGCTGCAGGGGCCTGCTCCATTCAAGCAGGAAAATGTGTCACTTCCTCCCGGCTCCTAGATCATTTCTCCGCGGGGGAGGAGGGGGGAGGGACCCGAGCCTCGAAAGAATTTAGAATGGGTCCGGGCGGGGTGAGGGGAAGGCCAGTCCGAGTGGAAGGGTAGGCTTTAACCGGCTCTGGCTACACCCTTTTTAAAAGCCCCAGCATATTTTTACTTCTTGGCTCATTCTCAGCCTACCCTTCTGTGTCCTCATTCTTTTTTTAATTCAGTGCTGGAATCTCAGCACATTTCCTCCTCCCCCACCTCCTTCTCCTATGCAAAATCTTGCTCCTCAATCTTTGCTGCATCTATTTTTCTGCAAAGCTGAAGCATTCAGAGCGGGCTGAATGCTTTTTCCCCTCAACACAGCCCCACCCAATAGAAATACACACACACACACACACACACACACACACACACTCGGCACGGAGTGCCTGATTCCCACAGAACAGTTATTTTAAAGAGTCCTGGCTGCGCTCACGGCCACACTTGGTTATTTCTCTCTTACTGTCTCACTGGAGAAAGTCATGGAAGGAAAGGAAAAGGTGGGGTTAATGCTAAACCAATTCGAGTGGGTAACAGAGCTAGAGTACAGACGGTGCCCGGGATTACAGTGGTTCGACTTAACATTTTTCCACCGTATGATGCTGCGAAAGTGATACGTATTCAGTAGAAACCATACTTTGGATTTTGAATTTGGATCTTTTCCCGGGCTAGCAACGTGCCACACGATCCTGTCTTGTGATGGGACGCCATGGCAGTGAGCCGCAGCTCCCAGTCAACCACGCCACCGAGAGGGTGAACGACTGATAGACTTCCAGCTGCTCTGTACCCATGGAGACATTCTGGTTTTCATTTTTCAGTACACTATTCAATTATGTGAGATTGTCAACACTCGATGATCAAACAGGCTTTGCGTGAGACGATCTTGCCCAACTGTAGGCTAATGTCAGTGCTCTGAGCATGTTTAAGGTTAGCTGGGCTGAACCCTGATCAAGGTAGGTTAGAAGCATCAGAGGCCTTTCGACTTCACGGGATTTTCAACTTATGATGGGTTTACCCGGATGTAACTCCGCATTCAGCCGAGGGACATCTGCAGCTTAGAAATGGAAGATCTTATCATGCTTTAACTTTTTTTCTGCAGATGAGAAAATCAGGCCTCACAGAGGTGGGATGACTGACTCCAAGTCTCACAGCTGGTTAGGAGCAGAACCCAGGCCACGGGCCGTGGCTCGAGTGCCATCTGTGGCTTTTGGCACCGTTGCTATGGAATGAGCTGGAGGTGGCTTCCTACTGAGATGTTTCCAGTGCCCACAGCTCTTCTTCATTCTGTAATTCACCATGGGTGCATAATTGCCCCACTAGGGCTTTTATGGGCATTGAAGGACCCTCTTTAACGCCGCCTTCAATCACTGCTTTCCTCAAACATATCCGAAAGCCCAAAAGCCCAGCTTGCCACTCAGATGCATGCTGAGTTTCACCAGCAGTGACTCCACTGACCTCTCCTGCTCTGAAGCCACTTGGATTCTGACAACCACCAGTTTCCCTCTTTGCCTCGTTCCTTATTTGGAAGCAGCTGAGCTTTCCCCAAAACATGCTGGGACAGTTCTAATGGGCAAGGTGTGTGTGTCAACACTTCTAAACTCACCAGCCAACTTACATTGTTCACCTCTCAAAGTAGTTCCAGGGGAGAAGCCGGTTCCTTCCCAGCCCTCGCTCGGTGCCGCACACGCCCAGCCCACGGGATCAGAAGGGCTTGTGCAGGGAGAATTTCCGGTTCTGCTGACTCATCTCCTGCAATGAGATGGAAGGCAAGCTTATATTTTCTTTTCCAGCTTTTAAAGGGAAATGGGAGTCTTCTGAGTTCAGACCTTTTTGAGACAAGATCAAGTACCAGCAACGCCTGGCGCAGAACACTAAATAAATGAGCGTCAAGTGTATTTACGATGGCCCAAAGAGCCGACTCAAAGTGGTGGGCACTGTGGTGGGATAGGGTGCAAGGCTGGCTCTGGGTGTAGCATAGCTCAGAGATTGTGAGCTTTCAGTTTGGAGGGAAGCTATTGGCCAGGAGGACAGTTTGAAGGGGGCATGCCTGGATTTCACTTGCCAGTGGTAACAATGCAGCAGTCAGACCTAATATCCCATATGCTTTCTGACTGAGAACAAAGGCGTTCCGCTTCTGGCCAAAACCTAAATCGAGGGAAGGATGATTCAACTCAATGTAGGAAACAGCAGGAAATCCGTCAATAGCATTTACATTTGGGAGGCAATCAAGCCAGATTTTTGCCAAAGAAGACTGGAATTAAGAGAAAAAAGGATCTGGATAAGATTTGTTCATTTCAATGTATGTACATTTTACCTTAAAAAAAAAATATATATATATATATAAAATGAAGTAGGATGTGGGAGTGATAGTACATGGGAGTCCATTATAATATTCTGTTTATTTTATAAATGCTTGCATTTTTTGTAATAAAAACAATTTAAACACTTGGATCCTATTTTGGGCTTTAATTTACAATGTTTCCTTTATGATCTTTATTTCTATACTACAAAATCTTCATCTGTAGTTTAGGGATACCTGAATGTATTACTTCTTGGTTAATGGATGTTTGGAGTATTTGTGAAATCATGCTTTGGAAAATACTTCGTAAATTATAATGTTCTATTGAAATGTGGTGATGACTTTATCATAATAAAGATAATATACACACATAATAAAAAAAAATTCAAGCCATAGGAAAGGTATGACACAACAGTTTCCCTCTCCCAGACTCTCCTCCAGAAGCAATTAGTCTTGTAGAAATTCTGTAGATATGAAATTTCATATGCTCATGTAAGTCACTTGAAACTTCTAGGCCAGCCTTTTAGGAAAGATTTGCTGAGGTGGAGCCCGGAACTCCACCTTTCCAACCGGCCCTTTAAGGACATAAGAATCCCCTGGAGATATTGCTGAAATGGAGATTCTAGTCAGCAGGTAAGGGCTGGGACCTGAGACTCAGAATTCTAAAGGGCTCCCACACGCTGCAGGTTCAGGACCACACTTGGAGTATCAATGCTCCGTAGACTTCTACTCTGCCTGGAAAACTCCTTAGGTTTATTTCACACACTTTCAGTGAAGCAGTAAAGCACACAGAATGTAAGAATGAAAGCCATATTGAGAAAGTCCCTGAAACAGACAAACATCCCTTCTAAAAGCAACTCACACCTGCACGGCTCTGGTCCTGAGCACCAGCGAACAGCCCCTCAAAGAGGTCATGTTCTTATAAGCACCATTTCTTCTGTGCTCTAGAGTCTAAAGCAGAAAGAAAATCCTCTGTGCCTTTCACAGCTGATGCCTCCCAGGTGTAAAATCACATTTTTGTACCAACGTATAGCCCCCAATTTTATCCCTTCACTGCCTTTTGCCGATGACAATTGATCTCAAAAGATCTTTTGAGCTTTTAGTCTCGGCTTTTTGTGGCCTGAAGTTGAACTAACAGGTAAGGTTTTTATAAATTTGTATTGGGCCCTCTGCAAGGAGGGAAGAGGGTCATTTGGCATACACATTAACTTAAGTTTTGGGAAACATTACAAACAGCACCTTTTTTAATATTTAGAAGAACACTTATGAACTAGTCCAAATTACACCACAGTAGCATAAAAATTATTTTGAGCTGAAGACATTTGAGAATCAGCAGATGCAGAAAGAAGCTTTGTCTAACTGACCACCGCTGCCCCCCCCACCACCCCCCGCCGGCCCAGACACACACTTACCAGACTAAAACCAGAAACTCCTGAGAAAGAGACTGTCATAATTCCCCTCTCCTGGGCAGTTTCACTCCCAGGAAGGATATTGAGGATGGAATGATCATAAATCCCCTCTTCAGGGAAGTGTCATGCTCCCAAGAAGATAAAGAAGACCACTTACACCTGCATAAACAAACATTGTCCACAAACTATCTTACCTCCCTTGTTTTTCTGCTAAAAGCCCATTTGTTTTTCCTAAAGAAACCAATTTTTCTTCCTCTAAGAGCCTTTTCCTACCCCTACCTTTTCCCTCTGTTGTGTCAGGTGTGTAAACCCTTAGTTTTAGTTGTCGAGCTGAACAACTTTCTTTGTGAGCCCCCAAATACCTCTGTAAATCAACATTGTCTTTTCTCTCTCCCGTCTGACTTTTGGCAATTTAATTCACTGGTCCCAAGTACCAAATCCAAGAGGGTAGATAAAAAGTTTTCCCTCTGTGACACCTATATAATTCATATATGAATCCACAACTCTTGATGGAGAACACGTATTACTTCATTTCTATTTAAAAACTTTTCCTAAGTTATGATAAAATGTGTATAACACAAAAATGTACCATCATAATCAATTTTACGAGTATAATTCAGTATGATTAAGTGAATGCACATCATGGTGCAACCAATCTCCAGAACATTTTCATCTTGCAAAACTTGAACTGTTTCCATTAAGCAACCACTTACTCTTCTCCCCTCCCCCTAGCCTCTGGCAACCACCATTCTACTTTCTGTGTCTGTTCAGTTGACTACTCTAGATACCTCATAAGAGTGGAATCATACAGTATTTGCCTGGTTCATCCATTTATGTGAATTTTTAAACAAAATGAATATTCATTCATAGAGATATTCCAGAGTCACTGTTCCATGAAGCTTCTTATTGTCAGATTTTATTTTCGTGGAGATAAGTCTTAGCTTCCGTGTATGTGTGGGTGGGTGTGTGTACCTGTGCACGTGTGGCCTGTGCATGTGTGTATTTGCACATGTGCACGCTTTGTGCCTATCTATGGCTTGTTCTGTTTTTCTAGTCAAGGTTGTGCTTTACGGTCTGAAAGGCTTTAAGTGATTCATATCATTTTACCTCACACTATTTCTGTGAAGTCATGAAGCCAAAATAAATAGACGTTTCAGGAACAGTAAGTTGTTGGTCAAAAGTCAGGTTCCAGGGCTGTTTCGTTTATGGTTCAGTTGGCTCTAGCACTGTCCTAGGGGAGGTAAATCTAGGTTGTAAGCCCCGAGTGGGTCAGCTTTCTGGTGCTGTGTGTCTTCAGATGACAGTGTCCATCTAGCACCCACCACCCTTTGATTCCTAAGGGGGTGCATAACCACAGGAGGGCTATCTATAAAATTAGTCAAGGCCGTGTCCTATGGGCTTTGGGACAGTGGCATCATCTCTACAAATAAGGACTCATTCATGTCCCTGGCTTCCTCCCAAATATCCTTTAATTCCTGCCAGAAGGGACTGAGAAAAATGAGGCTCCATCTTCCTGGAAATGGTTTTATTTTTATCACTCTGAATGCTAATCCTCTGAGGCAGCAAGGCCAGAGGTCCCCAGAGGGGACTGTAGTAGCGGGTGGTGGGAGAGGACAGAACTGGAATCCCAGCCCTGGCACTGTCACTCATGCTCCTGACAGAAACCCACAGGGACAGGCTGGACACACGGTAGACACTCAACAATTACCTCCTACGAGTGAATTTTCCCACGTGACCTTGGACAAACCAGTTGACCTCCCTCGTCTTCCATTTTCTTTCTGTCAGATGAAATAACGGGGTAGAATGAGCTCTGTTTTTCCTCTCAGCTTGAGTATTCTTTGATTTGAGAAAGAACTTTCTAAATTTAACTGTTATCACTTCTATGTCAGCATGTTCAGGGTAGGGATAAATTCCAAGAGAACAGTTTTAAGAATTTATCTTCCCCGAGAAAATAGTTTTTCTCCTTAGGGTAACACTTTGGTGTTGAGGGTCGGGTGGGGAAGAGGAGTAGAATTTGGGAGTTTAGGGACGCCTGGGTGGCTCAGTTGGTTAAGCAGCTGCCTTCGGCTCAGGTCATGATCCCAGCATCCTGGGATCAAGTCCCATATCGGGCTCCTTGCTCAGCAGGGAGCCTGCTTCTCCCTCTGCCTCTGCCTGCCATTCTGTCTGCCTGTGCTCGCTCTCTCCCCCCACCTCTCTCTCTGATAAATAAATAAAATCTTAAAAAAAAAAAAAAAAGAATTTGGGAGATTAATTATCAGCCTAGTGTAAGAGTCTAGAGATGATTGCTTGTCACTGCCTCAGGTCATCATTTAGGATATCGGGAATATCTTGTTAAGAAAGACAGATGGGGGCACCTGGATGGCTCAGTTGTGAAGCGTCTGCCTTCAGCTCAGGTCACGATCCCAGGGTTCTGGGATTAAACCCCCCATTAGGCTTCCTACTCAGTGGGAAGCCTGCTTCTCCCTCTCCCACCCCCTGCTTGTGCTCTCTCTCTTGCTGTGTCTCTCTCTGTCAAACAAATAAATAAAAAATGTTTAAAAAAGAAATACAGATAGTTGTTGTTGTTGTTGTTGTTGTTTTAAAGATGTTCTATTTTGGGACACCTGGGTAGCTCAGTAGGTTAAGCATCAGCCTTTGGCTCAGGCGGTGATCCTAGAGTCCTGGGATCCAGTCCCGTGGCTGCTTGCTCAACGGGGAGCCTGCTTCTCCCTCTGCCTGCTACCCTCCAACCCCCACCACCTGCTTGTGCTCTCTCTTTCCCTCTCTCTCTCTGACAAATAAATAAAATCTTTAAAAAAACATTTTTTAAAAGGGAGGAGGTTCTATTTTAATAATCTCATTACAAAAGAGATGAAATCAATAATCAAACTATTCAAGGTATCTAAATTATCCAACAAGGGTATTATATCATTATATGCATCTGGAAAGACCACTTTTTAAAGATTAGCTTATTAAATATATTAAGTATATTTAATATATTAAATATATCAGTTATATATCAAAATTTAAATATATCAGCTTTTTTTTTTTTTTTTTTTGACAGACAGAGATCACAAGTAGGCAGAGAGGCAGGCAGAGAGAGAGAGAGGAGGAAGCAGGCTCCCTGCAGAGCAGAGAGCACGATGCGGGGCTCGATTCCAGGACCCTGGGATCATGACCTGAGCTGAAGGCAGAGGCTATAACCCACTGAGCCACCCAGGTGCCCCAATATATCACCTTATTAAATATATCAGTTATACAGGATTTTGATCAATTTGTGCTTATAGCAATTTTCTTTTTTTTAAAATTTTTAAAAATTTTTTCCATAAAGATTTTATTTATTTATTTGACAGAGATCACAAGTAGGCAGAGAGCCAGGTAGAGAGAGAGGGAGGGGCTCGATCCCAGGACCCTGAGATCATGACCTGAGTGAAGGCAGAGGCTTAAACCACTGAGCCACCCAGATGCCCCATAGCGATTTTCTTTTAAAGCAAAAAAAAGGCAGAGCAAAGCAAAAATGAGGAAATCTGTGATAGGCAAAGCTTTCTAGCTTGTTCTGTGAAGTGCTAGGTAACTTCCCACTCCTGCTGCCATCTAACAGGACAATGAGACAGCCTGTTGTGATCTTATTTTACAGGACCATCTTCAGTATAGGCAGGTTTGGTATAAAATGAAAGTATAATAGTAGTGTTGCTCAAAGTGATGTTATTTCACCCCCGGAAAAGAGTGTGTACTTGTTACCAAACCCTCAGGAAGATACAACGAAGCTGGGAGTAAAGCCATTTGGGAGCCCTGATTTGAGCACTATGGTTTTCTGCTTAATTATCAAGTGATTTCATTACTTAAAAGCTGCAGAAGGAGGCACAGAATTTTGTTGGACAGATATTCAAAACACTTGGCACAGAGCACACATCTCGGGGAGGGAGTTGGTGACTGGGAGATACGAGTCAGGGTTGAGAAATAGAATATACTTTTTATACTTGAATTTTCAAACTCATGTGCCTATAGCACACTTTCCATGTTCACAAGACAAAGAGATGTACATCATTACTCAAGCTGTCAGGATAAACTCTGGCCTAAACACATGGACCAAACAGCCAAGGGGCTAACATGTAATAAAGCATAATAAAGTTATATAGGATTAAAGTTGAGAAGGGCATCAGGGCATGGTGAAAACAATATTAGAACAGCAGTCTAGAGGGTCTCTACTCCTGTCTAGCTTACTCCTCTTGATTGGTGATTTCCCTTTTTGGCCATGCGATAAGAAGGGGTTCATCTAAGTCAGTGGTACTCAGTCCTGGCTATATAGTAGAAAAATAGCTTTAAAAAATTGTGTTGCTGGGACCCACTCCTTTCTCATAGATTCTGACTTAATTGACCTGAAGATGCTGGCCTTTCAGTGTTTCTCAACTTTTTGTTTTCATTATTTCTCCCCTGAGATCCTTTTTAAAAATATATTTTCCTAATTGCCCTCTCCCATAAAAATGAACCACCACTGAATATGTTCATGGGCTGTGTATACATCTGTACTTCATGCATGAAAAGAGTCAGGTCCTTTTTTGCTCCTGTTGCAAATTCATGATCTCGATGAACTTTGAGGTCCCTTATAAGTTTAAGAATTATATAACTTTCTAAATTTAATTTATCTGAAATGACAGAAGCAAGAAAGGGAGAGAGAGGATAAGCCACCCTGCGCCTTCCAACATGGTCCCTGGTATCCAGGCATACAACAGCCCCATGCTGTCTGTGCCATGTTGGGTTAGACCAGCCTTGGTAATTCGAGACATTACATTCAGTGTAGGGAGCAGACAGAGGGGCCATTTCAGACAAATACCGAGAAGATCCACCCTCCCTGCGGGAAGGTTCCTGACTACGAGAGCTAGGCAAGGTGGGTGGGACTACCACACAGGCGTGATCTGCCAATGCGGGAGTGGTCGAACACAAGCCAGATGAGAAAGCAAATCCCAGAATTTGCTGGGAGTTTGAGCTAAATAACCCTGAAGCGCCCTTTTAAACACAATTCTATGCCCAATGCAAGTGCGAGTCGCTGAAATGAATGGTAAAGCCATTTCCCCTCCCCAGGACTTCATGGCAGGTGGATGCGTGTGAAGTGGTACTAGCCTCTTCCACTGGTACTTAGCGCCGTTTATAAACATGTCCATGTCTATGGTCCTCCCACTAATAGAAGGGGTTAAGAAATGTACAGTGGACGCCCATTTAAGAGGCACAGAGAGGGAAACAAACCACACGAGACTCTTATCTCAGGAAACAAACTGAGGGTTGCAGGAGGGGCGGGGGGTGAAGGGATGGGGTGTCTGGGTGATGGACACGGGGGAGGGTATGTGCTGTGCTGAGTGCTGGGAATTGTGTAAGACTGATGAATCACAGACCTGTACCCCTGAAGCAAATAATACATTATATGTTAATTTAAAAATTAATAAAAATTTTTAAAAGAGAAAAAAAAATCATGTCTATGGTCCTCTCACTAATAAAAGGAGCTTAAGAAACATGCAGCGGATGCCCATTTAAGAGACAAGACAAAAACCAGCAATAGTACTCAAAGAATGTGGAATGACTTCCAGTAAAATGTTTTAAATTAAGTCCTTTCATTCTGAGAGAACCTATCACACGAAGGCAAGATGCTCCCCCAACCACCGCTACTTCTCCACCCCAGAGCGTTTCTTTGTTTTCATAACAACACAAGACTCAGAAAAGCCTAAAAGTCATAGACATGGATTTATAGACATACAGAGTCCTAATCTGAAAAATCAGGCTTGATGTGAGATGCTTAGGATGCCGTTATTTATGGATGTTGATCCTGAATGCTGGGGCTTCCTTCCCTTCTGGCTGGAGAGCAGAGCTCTGTTCCTGACCTCACTTTCATTTGAATGTATTGGTGAGCACATTTTTGGTCTAACATTGAAGATTCAGGGTCAAAGGAGATAGTGAGAAGTAGAAGGGAGAGACGTCAACCTAAAAAATAAAAAGTAGCAAACAAACAGCAATGATAATAGTACATTTGGAAATCCAGGTTGGCCCGGGTGCCGTCAACAGTCTTACAATCCAGCTGGTAAATCAGATCATTTTTATGAAAAGCTAAGCAATAATAGAAGGTATTATTAAATAGGAAGTACAGATAATGAGGAATTTAGAGGTGGGAGTGCTCCCTGAGATCTGGTGTCAGAGATGTTGAGGAATAATGGGGGTGGAAATATCTGCATACATATAAGGCAGGAAGAAAAGCCAGCTGGAGATTGAAAAGGAACAAAGTCAATTAATTGAGTTGAACTATTCAAGAGAAGTTTCGAAGTTTCTTCTCTTAAGTCTGGTTTTTCAAGCTGCTGCTTCTGGAGCTGTTCCTATGCCTAATACAAACCTAGGAGAAGATGATGTGGTGTCTGCAAAAAGGTACCTGGGCACATTCGATGTCTTCCAGATGCAGATGGAAAGAACTCCGGTGCTCAAAACAAAAGTCATTAGCAACTGGGTGGTGGGAAAATCCAGGACAGATAGCAGGTCTTGGGGCTAAATGTGAGTGGGCAATTGGATGCATCTCTTCTAGCAATGATGTATGCGCCTCGCTGAGAAGGGTCCATTGTTCCCTTGCCCAGCACAAGGATCAGGAAGCCAGTGGAGACAAAACATCATGTCACCTATGGAATCAAGAATTACACCCCTGACATGGTATGGAAGGATACTGACGATGCCATCCAGAAGGTTTTGACCCCCTGACATTCAAACAGATGAGACAGGGTGAGGCTACCATTGTGATATATTTCACACAAAGAGTTCACAGGGACTCCAATCCTTTGATGGCATCACCCAGGCTTCTGGACTCTGAGCTGGTATTGGAGGAAACTTGCATTTTGACAAGGCTGAAATTTAGATTAACTACACCAAAGGCATAAACTTGTTTCTCCTTGTTGTTCATGAGCTTGGCTGTTACAAAGATCCAAAGGCTATCATATTCTCCCTCTACAGTTATGTTGACTTCAACAGATTTGGCCTCTCTAATAATGACATCTGTGATGTTCAGTCTCTCCAAGGAGAGTCACAAAAGCACCAACCTACGTCACATCCTTACATTACAGAACCAGCCACCTGTGGCCCCAGTTTGAATGCTGATACTGTCACCGCCTCTGGAGGAAAAGTCTTTTTCTTTAAAAGTGGGTGCTTTTGGTGGAAGCTTCCTGAGCTATCAAGCCATTTATGAAATTGGAGCCAGGGGTCAAATTTTTCTTTTTAAAGATGATAAGTACCGTTTAATTAGTGATTTAAAACCACAGCCAAACTATCCCAAGAGCACACATTGTCTGGGCTTCCCTGAAGCCCAGGAAAAGATTGCTGCTGCTGTTTTTAATCCACCAATCTACTTTTCTCTTTGTGCATAAACATATGGAAGGTGAGATGACAGGAGAAAATTTGTGGACCTTTGTTATTCCATCTTGATTACTGAGAAATTTCCAGGAATTGGACCTACTCCAAAGGATGCAACTGTTTCTTCCAAGGATGTAATCAACTTGAATAAGACAAGCCATCCAACCACATTACCGGAAGTTGGGAAGAAATACTGGGTTTGGCTATTGGGAATGGTGTAAGTAATGGCATGCATCAATTGACTTCATGTTATCCCATATTTACTGCATGTGGGCTTTGTGCCTAATGTGCCTTTATGCAGTGGTATCTTCAAATAATAAGGTAATATCTATATAGAGACTAATAATTATGAAGAATACAACCTGAAATTTTTATAACGTTTTTCAATTTTGAAAAGCCCTCCAGGATATAGTCTCTTCATTTTCCATTTTTCCTGTTAAGTTTGAAAATAGAGCCCATCAAAGGCCAAGAGGAAACCTTTTGGAGAATACTCAGTAAGTTGGTTCTTAAAAGCCTTTGGACAGAGAAATTATAATTATCCCTGTCTGACTTGTCAAAAATTAGGAAATGGTGTTTCAGTGACCATTACAGTTTTCAACAAGGGCATCACTTTAATTAAGATTTATTACAGAGAGGTGACTGGCTGGCTCAGTCATGTAGCATGTGACTCCTGATCTCAGGGTTGTGAGTTTGGGCCCCATGTTGAGTGTAGAGATTAGTTAAATAATAATAATAATAATAATAATAATAATAATAGTAAATGCAGAATACAACTTGGAACTGAAGAAAAGTTGCAATTGTGTAAACAAACTATTTAAATGGTGACAATATAATTTTATTCTATTTCAGGATTGATTCTCTTAATGTTACCTATAAAGTATACATGAATTAAAACTTTGAAAGAAAAAAAGCCCCACTGAATCAGTGTTCTGTTTGGATCCCCTCATTCTGTCAACATCCCCTTGGCTTTGACCTCTTTGGATTCCCAGTTCACCCCTGGGCCTCTTGTAGCCTCAGCCCCACCAATGGCCAACTTTGGCCTTTGCTGGTGGACAGCTCCCAGTGCCTCACCTGAGAGGCAGTGGCAGGAAACAACTGGATTTTGGCCTTGTAGCTTAAGACTCAGGCAGCTGTGGTGACCACAGTAAGGCATTTCATAAAATGGCCATGATCTGATGAAAGATGCAGAATAGAAAATGTGAAAGGCCTTTGGGGGGCTACGTGCTGGTCAGTTCACCTGGAACAGATGGTTTGCAGCAGGGAACACTGAAGTAAGGCAGGAGGAGCTCAGAGTTCTACCAAAGGAAGCTTCTAGATGCCAAGCTGAGGACTGAACTCAAGGCCCTTAAGACCCAAAGGTACAACAGAACTGACTCTCAACCTCTAGGTATCGTAAAGAAATAAAACTTTAGGGGAAGAAAGGGGTTAACTATTGACATCCAGGTCCCCTTCGTACTTGCTGAATCTCTTTGCCCAGTTTTACAGTCAGACCCTTTGGGAAGGAAAGGAGCACAAGTCAGGTATGGTTAGTTGCTTCTCCTAATATGGGAGGCAAACCCACCTGTCCCCAAGTTTATATAACCAGAGACTCTTAGAGGGAGAAATGGCCTTAAAGTCCTTACACCACATCCTCACCCATTGCTTAAAAACCTGCTGGATCAAATAGCTGGGCATGGGGCCCAGGCTTGAATCAGTGCCGGCCGGCTCCTGACTTCCCAGAGCAAACTTTACCTGCATCCATCTCAGCTCGTTCAGCCTCCCCTGGGCCACACAGAGCACTGTGGATCCCTTGCCCACGCAAGGTACCTCCACAGTTCTTCCCTTTTCTCTCACTTCTCTAGCGTGAGTATCCCCACGTTCCCGCAGCATTTCTCATGCATTTGGATCTCCTCTCATTCTCATTTCTGTCCTTGTAATGTCTTTATTTATAAAGAGGGATGTTTTATAGGTAAGGAGTAAAGAATGCATTTATATAGCTTTTTTTTTTTTAAGTTTTGTGAGCTATAATATACATACCATAAAACTCATCCCTGATCATTTCAAACACACCCATCCTTCCAAGGTTTCCTTGTGTTAATATGCACGGTTTGCACAATTAATCCCCGTTCCCACCCCCAGCTCTAGGCAACCTCTGATCTGATTTCCATCTCTGTAATTTTGGGGTTTTCTAAGGGCTGCTTTTTATACAAAAAAATTTTTTTTTCTATCAGCCATCTGAGAGCCCGTGAAACAGTTATGTATTACAGAGCATTCCTTTAAGAGAGCCTTTTTAAAAAATTAAGAAAAAAATTTGCCTAGAGATGCACATAGAGTTAATAACAATTCATGAATGATTGTTCCAGGGTGGGTTATTATATAATTTATCTTCCTAATCACTAGAGTCATCCAAATAGTACAACCAGAGGCTCTCCCAAAATATCCCCTGGAGCTTTCTTCCAAATATAGAGTACTGAATGGACTATCGATCCATCCAGCACGGCACTTTATAAGATTCTGATGTCTTGCCTGGGGTCATGGGATGAGGCCAAGCCCTGGCTCTGCTTTCCTCCTTCCTCTCACAGACCCTCCGAGTTCCAGCCCGCCCTTGTTTGTACCTCCGAGCCTGCAAGGAATGCCTTGCCTCCCCCCAACCCCGCGACTCGAATCCAACCCACTCTTTGAGATCCAGCCCAGGTCTCTGATGCCTTCACTGACCATGCACTCCACGACCTTCCCGTGCTCAAATACCACATATTTCAGCTCCTTGTGACACTGTCTGTGGCCATCAATGGCTTGGGAGTCTGACCCCGGCATTAAACCTCCCTCACAGTTCTCACAGTGTTAGACAAATGGGCTGTCCTGACCCTTGCCCCCTACCCCTCACCCCTGATTTCTCCCTCTTTCGAGCGCCCCTCTGTCTTTGAACTTCTGCCTTATTCCATCGTCTTTTGAGTGCTTCATTATGTTGCCATGTGGGCAGTCCGTCACTCATCTTCAAGTCCCCCTTCGGGGCCCAACACAGTGCCTTGTACATAATAATAATAATAACAACCATCCACCCTGGCAGATGGCTTTGCAGTTTTGGAAGTACTTTTATCGCTCTTCTGTGAGTTGGCCCCATGCAATCCCGTGATAAAGGTAGGATTATTATACTCCTTTAACATACAAGAAGTCTGTACCCAGGGTCCTGGCTTCTAAGATGCAAAGTGCCACACTCTGGTACATCACTCTACAGCTCAATAAATCTTTGTCGAATTGATTTAATGTTACTAATGTTACTTGGTTGGCCGCGTCGATATGAATGAGGGTACAAGAAGTAAGGAGCAGAGTTGGGTTGTTCTTTGTTGTAGCTTTTGTTGCTGTTCACATATACATTATATACTAAGCCCATGTATTCATTCAACAGACAAGTACAGAGGGCCAACTACGGTCCAGTGCCAGTCATTGGCAATGCCAATGAACTCGCTCTCCTGTTGCTTGTTGTGTTAGGAGGGAGACACACAAGTAAACCATAAATGGAAATATAAAAACATATCGGGTTAGGACTGTGGGAGCCTAGATGGGGCCTTGAAGTCAGCTTGGGGATGTCAGTGAGGGTTTCTCAGCAGGGGTTTCTCCTGAACTGAGTCTTGAAAGGCAGGTAGGAGTTAGGGTTTTCTCGAGAGAGAGCAAGGAATGTCCTGGCTTGATAACCAACAGGCATGCATACTGTGGGAAGGTGGGGTGAGCGGTGGGGGTCCGATTTGCTCCAGGTCAAGCACAAGTTTTAGCACAGTAGGAGGTAAGGTAGTCTCATGGTTAAAAGCTTCAACGTTGGGGGCACCGAGGTGACTCAGTGGGTTAAAGCCTCTGCCTTCAGCTTGGGTCATGGTCTTAGGGTCCTGGGATTGAGCCCTGTGTTGGGCTCTCTTCTCAGTGGAGAGCCTGCTTCCTCCTCTCTCTCTGCCTGCCTCTCTGCCTGCTTGTGATCTCTCTCTGTCAAATAAATAAATAAGATCTTAAAAAAAAAAAAAAAAGCTTCAATGTCGGGTGAACTTCAATTATTTTCATTTTTATTATTTTATTTTTTAAAATTAAAAAAAATGTTTTTAAAGATTTTATTTCCAAGTGATCTCTACACCCACTCTGGGGCTGGAGCTCACAGCCCTGAGATCAAGAGTTGCTCTTCTGATGGAATTGGCCAGGTGCTCCAGATGCGCCTCCATTTTAATCTCACCTCTGTCATTGATGAGCCGCGTGACTGTGATCAAGCCATCTAAGTTCATACTTAGAACCTTAGTTTCCTTATCTATGAACTAGATAAAGGTCCTCTCTCACCAACCGTTGTGAGGAATGTGAGGGAGACCAAAGGTGAGGTGCTTGGGTAGCACAGTGATCCGCACACTGGGAGCCCCCAATAAATGAGAGAAGACAACATTTCTTAAAAGATAGGGATTGTCCTTTGGGTCATCATTAAGAGATGGAATTAGCAAGAGAGACTGGCTGTGCCAGCCACTACCTTGCCCTGTGCTTCCTCAGAGAAATATTGCCTCCCCACCTCACAGGGCCGAATAGGCCCACCTCTGCCTGGAAGAGCCCACGGTAGCAGGGAGAATGGGGGGAGGCAAGAGAGAGAACCAAAGCTCAAGACACACAGGCTGACCCACTGAACCAAGATCCAAAACATAACACTGAGGGTAAGGACCCAGGAAGTCGGTGACCTTAGGGGAAAAAAGAAATCTGTAAGATTCAAAAGCAAAATGTTCCTCTTCCACTCACTGAGTTTAAGGAAAGCTTTCGCTATGTCTCTCCGTTAACAAGAACGTTGGCACCACGGTTCTGGAGTTTGGGGCCTCACTGTGTGCTCTCCTTGTGTGCTTCCTCCAGGGTGGTTTATTTTTCCCAGTTTGCAACACGCTGTCCCATATAGTGTCTCATTTAAAACTCATAGGAAGCCGTGACGTTAGGCTGTCATGACAACGAGGCTGCTTCATTTTGCAGGTGAAGAAACAGAAAGCCAACTGCTCCGAGTCGAAGTGGACAGAGATCATCCCAATGTAGAGATTCTTATAAAAATATCCCCCAGCTACATACACCAAACAGAGCACACAGGCCAGGTTCCTACAAAGAGAAAATTCTTTGAATCAGAACAAGGATGGCAAGGAAGGCCAGAAGCAAACAAGCACGTTCCTAGCTATCATTGCTGAGTTTATGGTTCTTTTTTTTTTTTGGACTTTCTTGAGTTTATGGCCCTTGAAACACATCTGCTACCAAAGGCTGCAGAGAGTAAACACATTATGTCGAGGAAGTACCAGATCACTGAGGCCGGCGCTCGACCACAAGTATGTGAGCTTGAAAAGCCTGTCTCGATCAGAAAGACTGGAAAGTAGATCTACTTTGGCTGGTCTTCAATGTGCTTTCTTGGCTTTAGTTTAAAATGTTTTCTTCCAGGTTACTTGAGATGCAGTTGACAAGCAACGTTGTGTAAGTTGAAGGTGGAGGAGGGGTTGGCTTGATACACCTTGCAAAATGTTTACCTCAGTAAGGTCAGTGAGCACGCTGTCCCCCTGACGTAGTGACCACTTTGTTGTTAGGGTAGGAACAATTAAGAGCTACACTTACAGCAACTTTCAAGTGTACAATACAAAATATTTCTAAAAGGATAATTTGTGGCTTCAGCAGTTTAGGAGATGCCCTGTGATATGGTCCTAGGGACACACTATGGAAAAATCTATTTCAGCAGCAGTTAGAATGGGGGCTTCATAGGTATCCCCAGTGTTTCTATTTCTGTGGCCCACACTGTGCGATAATCAGTGCCTTCTAAAACACTCAACATGTTTGTCTCCTATAATCCTCACCCTAAATGTAGGAGGTGAGAATTTTTATCTCCATTTCCAGATAAGGAAACTGAGGCCCAGAGAGGCTGTGTCTTCTCCCATGTCGCAGAACAGATGTGTGGTCAGGAGGGGATTCCAAACCAGGTCTGTTTTTAAAAGCTAGGGCCCATTCTCTTTCTCCTTCATTCATTCTCTCTCAAGGAATTTAGCTCTTGAATAGAAACTTTGTGTCACTCTTTTATTGTTCTTTGATTTTCCCATCTTGGAGAATGATGATTAATTTTCTAAAAATAGGACTAAGTCTCATTGAGGAGGCAATACTTGGCCATCACAGGTACTTTTGACGTGGTAATTTAGGAGATGGCGATTGTTGGTATGCTTTTTCTGCTTGCCTCCATCATCGGAAGCAATCCCGAATGAAACAGAAGTACATTAAGAATGAGTAGAAGCCAATCATTTCCACTCTCCTCCCCCAAAGTAACCACTTTTAATAGATTTGTGGGTATTCTCTTAGATGCCCTCCTTAGCACTTAAAACCATGAGTTGAGGACAGATACAAACGTACTATGGTATTCCCATTTACAGATGAGGACAGAGGTTCAAAGAGGTTGAGCAACTGCCCAGGATGGAACTGTAGGCAAGTGACAGAGCCGGGATCACAAGCCAGGTCTTCAGACGCCTGGCCCACGGCTCAACCCATCACCTCTCCCACCAACCTGAGGTCTCAACCCAAGAGCCACATGGAACGCTGCTCCGGGGCCAAGAGCTGGCTTAACTCTCCGCAGAGTACATGCTATCAGATAAACTGCTTAGGATTCCTTGTGGACTTTGGTTTGTCTGTTTGAGAAAAGAAGGTAAACATGCCTTCACCCTGCTTTAGCCGCAGGGGTGCAGAGAGAAGGGAGTAAATACTGTCTGTGGCACACGCCCTGAGCTCCTAGGAAGAAGGCTCTACTTGGATGCAGAGCTGTTGAGGCGGGGACACACCGTGCTTTCATGCAGACATGCCTATGCAGCCTCCTTTGGAAAAGTGCAGCCCTTGTTCTAGGGTTTCTTTCCAGCTGACTCATCCTGTGACCTTGAGAAAGTTCCCTGTCTCTCTGCACCTTTGTTTCACACTCCGCTGTAAACCAGGGCTAATAATACTTCCTACCTCGTTCATAAGATAGGAAATGAACACACAAGTCCATATAGCACATTCCTACCTAGCTGGGATCCAAGTGCAGGCACAAAGCAAGTAAGGTGACCATGTGATCAGCTAGCTCATTTTAGGCCAAGGGACCTGTGGAAAAAGAGAACACATTGTAGCAGATGTGCGTTTCTCTACGGAAACTGTTTCTTAAATCTCCACCTCTGTGAAATTTTTACCTCATGCCTTTGTTAAAATGCTTTGCTTCTCCTGAAATGTCCTCCCCCACCTCTTCTTGTGAAAGTGTACCTGTCATTCAGTGCCCCAGCGAAATGCCACATTTCCATGATGCTTGCTTCTATTCTTTCAACTAAACACCGTAGCTCTTTCCTCCGGATCCTCTGAAAAGTGTTTGCTTTCTCGTAATCTCAGATTTTGCCAGGAATTTTCTAATAACAAATCTCATTCTCCTAACAGATTATAAGTATATTAAAGGTAATAATAATACAGATTATAAGTATATTAAAGGTAAGAATAATACTGTATTTCTCTAACTTTTTAAACTACTAACACAGCTTCTTGCCCATAGTAGTTGCCTAATAATCAATAAGTAATAATTAATTGCTGAACGAATACATGAAATGATTGAATCTTTGTAGGGGAAAGTTGGAAGTAGTGCTGAAGGTCTGGTGAAGATGGATAGAGTACCAAAGAATTTTTGCTCAACAGCATTGACCTGTTAAATTCATGCCTGTCGATGGACCCATCAATCCACTGATCCTTTGAACACTTGCTACCTGAGCATCTCTTAGGCCAGGACGCTGTGAGAGATTCTTCAGGGAAGAACTCTGTGGGTCCTGAATGCTTGTGGCCCTTGCCAGTCTCATGTTGGCTCTAGTTTCTGAGCTGTGTTTGTGTCTAGGCACCTTGATTCTAATCCTGGTTTTGATCCTTGCAGCTATGTAACATTGAGCAAGTCATCTCATAAATCTCAGTTTCGGCTTCTGTATAAAGTTAAATTGATAAAGAGGAGATAATACCATAGCGCTTGTTTTGTCTGGCTCCCAAAGGTGTTGGAGGCAAGTTGCAATCCCAGGCTGAAAATATTTCGCCTTCCTTAAGAGTACTATGAAAGACATACACACACATTTTTAATACACACACACACACACACACACACACATATGTAATATATATATATTACATACATGTATTTTATATTATATGAAATACATATATATGTATGTGATACATATATAGATGTATATGTAGATAATATATGTATGTAATATGAAACTACATATAGGTTTTTAAGGGATGCAATACATCGTATATATCAAAAAGCTTAATTAAATTTTTTAAAGATTATTTATTTATTTATTTGACAGAGAGAGAGAGAGAGAGAGAGGATAAGCAGAGATGGTGGGAGAAGGAGAAGCAGGCTCCCTGCCCAATGTGGGGCTCAATCCCAGGACCCTGGGATCATGAACTGAGCTGAAGGCAGTCGGTTAACCAACTGAGCCACCCAGGCGCCCCTTATTTTATTTTTTTAAAAATGTATTTATTTATTTATTTGAGAGAGAGCAAGCACACACATATGAGGAGGTAGGAGCAGAGGAAGAGGGAGAGAGAGAATCTCAATCAGGCTCCCCAATGAGTGCAAAGCCTAACGTTGTGGGACTCAATTCCAGGACCCTGAGATCATGACCTGAGCTGAAATCAAGGGTTGGAAGCTCAAATGACTGAGCCACCCAGGCACCCCAAACCAACAAATTTTAAATGGTGCCCTGAGTTACCTTAGAAAAACTCAGTAGGTTCAATTTGTGATACACACTTTTGGAACAACACATAACAATTGTTTTTTCATAGATTTTTTTTAAAATTTTATTTATTTGACAGGCAGAGATCATAAGTAGGCAGAGAGGCAGGCAGAGAGAGAGAGAAGAGGAAGCAGGCTCCCTGCTGAGCAGAGAGTCTGACACGGGGCCTTATCCCAGGACCTTGGGATCATGACCTGAGCCAAAGGCAGAGGCTTTATCCCACAGAGCCACCCAGGCACCCCTTTTTCATAGATCTGTATAGCAAAAACTAAAAAGCATTGAAAAAGCAAAATTCTAAATTTCACTAGTAAACACCCATGATAATAGTTCTAGGACATGACCTTTTCTGGTCGTTGTCATTATACACACACCATGTTGCATAGTCTTAATCAACATGTATATTCTAGTTGGTGTTCCAGTTTTATTTTTAGGGTTATTTCAAACAGACCTTTCCATATTTACAATTTTAATTGCAGTATTATTTATCTACAATCAGAATCAATTTAATTGTTTCCTAATTGTTGGTCATTTGGGTAATTTTCAGTTTTTCGTTACTACACATGGCCTATTTTTAATCACATACAGATTCCTACCCGGCACCTAACACATTCTTGGCTTGGCTCCCTCTACTGTCAGTTGATATATACCCAAGAAATGCCAACTCATTTTATTATTAGCCCAAGCAAAACAGAATTAGGAAGGAACCACCAATGTTTTATTTTAAAAATTAGATCGTGCATTTCCAAGATGATTTGTGAACCATTTCCTTTGGGCAAAGGGAGATCTGGACCATTGCACCACAGCTTCCATTCATCAGGTAAGAAGAGTGATGACCTACTCTATGCCAGGGGCTTTATACATTTATCAAATATTTATTGGGAACCTCTGAAATATCAGAAACTGTTTTTTGCTGAGGACAAAAGGTCTAAGCTTTGCCCTCAGGGAATAGAGGACCAAAGCCAGCAAACAAGCAATGATAAGGTAGAGTGACAAATGCTGCTGGAGTCGTAAATTCAGGGTCCACATGGGAGAGCAGAAGATTAATGCCAGTCTGGTGGAGGGCTTTGGGGAGAAGTGTCACAGAAACTGAGGCCTGAGTACCAGTGGGCATTAACCTGGCAAAGAGTCATCCAACCATGGGAAACAATGTTTACAGAAGCCAAATGAGACAGAGGATTTATTTATTATTTTTTAAGGGATTTCTATGTAGATATAACCAAAGTAGAAGGTTGAGTGGGAGTATAGACGGAGATTAGGATGGAAAAGTAGGCAGTAGCCAGATTAGAAAGGGCCTTGTAAGCCTCATGAAACAATTTGGACTTAAAAATATCTGAGGTTAGTATAGCTACTTTAGGAAAAGAGCTTGGCAGTTTCTTAAAAGGTGAAATAGAAAAAGTTAAATATGACCCAGAAATTTCACTCCTGTCTAGCCAAGAGAAACAAACATGTATACCCATGGAAAGATGCATATGTGAATGTTCAGAGCAGCATTAGTCATAATAGTCAAAAGGCAGAAACAACTTAAATGCCCATCAGCTGATGGATAGATAAAGAAAGGTAGAAGAGTCATACAATGGAACATTATTCAGCCATAAAAAAGGAACAAAGTGCTGAGGCTCGTACAACATGGATGTCCCTGGAAAACATGATGCTAAGTGAAGGAGTCAGTCGTAAAAGACCACGTATTGTATGATTCCATTTAGAGAAAATGTCAGAAGAGCAAATTTATAGAGACAGAAGGTCGATCATTGATTGCCAGGGATTCGAGGGAGTTGGGGAGAAATAGGGAGTGACTGATAATGGGTGTGGGGTTTCCTATTAGGTGATGAAGATATTAAAAAATTGATGTGTTGCTGGTTGTGCAGTTCTGTGAATATACTAAAACTGAGGAACTATAGACTTTAAGTGGGTAAATGATATGATGTGAATTTTATCTCAACGAAGCTGTTAAAAAATCTGGGGGGCATACAAGTATAGATATTCTAGCATGTATAAGATTGCCTTTCGGCCCCTCTTCCAGCAAACTCAAACATGAAATATAGCAATATTTCTTGAGTCAAGGGCCTAAGGTCAGTTTCTCCCATTGGCTTTTTATAACCAGTATTTGAATAATTTAAGGACCGTATTTTTTTAAGTTTTAATTAGGACCTGTCTTCTGTCAAGGGTTGGAAAAGATGCAATGGAAAGAAGTATTTGAATGCAAGACTAGCTTAAAATATAGCCTATATAGCCATAACATGTATCCCTCTCCTTAGCACATACCGGGAAGCAATCCGGTTCAGCAGACAGACAGGTGGACAGACAGGGCTGCACTCACGACTTACTTGCTGTGTGCTCTTAGCAAGTTCTCTGATTCTCAGATTTCTCAGCTGAAAAATGAGAATAACTGAATAACTACATTTTCCATGGGGTAGATTACAGATAAAAATGCGTAAAGCGCCCAGCCAAGCGCAGGGTAGGGTTTCAATAAATAGTAGTTGTCATTATTAATATGATGATCTTATGTTTTCAAAGAGAGATTTGATACAGTGCCAGAAAGCAAATGTTCCGATTCTCTGTTTTTTTGTACTCTCTTCTAGTTCCTAGATCTGTTCTAGCTACATAAATCAATCCTGCCTCTTGGTAAATGTTATTTTAGACTAAGTATATTTTAAGTCTGTTCCCTTAATGAATTGCATGATTTTAAACTGACAGCTCTTTGATCTAATTTGCTGGCAGATTATGCAAGAAATAAATATTTTATTGAAATGCAAAAGCTAGTCAGTTTTTGCACCCTTTTCCTCCCCACCCCTGTGTGTGGGGAGTGCGGAGGGGTAGGAGACACAGAAGTGGGTGCGGTTTCTTTTCTGACTCAGATCCAGATGGCATGGATCTTGAAAGACCTCCATGTATGGCTTGATCTCGACCCCCATACTCTCCTCTACCTGTCTCTGCACTGTCAGCAACTTCTCTTCCCTGTAGTGAATCTTGACCTTCTCTGTACTTCTCTCACCCGAGGTGTCCACCACCCTCTGGGGTTCCAAATAGCCCACCAGGGCGAGCTGGGATCCAGGCAGACAACCTAAGGACCGAGGGGGAGTAGTTAGGGTTTCCTCCAGCCTGGGGCAGGGAGGCAGGGAGGTGGGGGAGGGCCTGACACTCCCTCCGAGGGCCTCAGGAGGATTTGGCTGGCTTGGCTGCATTGCTTTTGTCTTTTCTCCAAAAGATGCTCCTGGGAGCCAACCAGAAAGCTTTCTGTGTCCATTTTGTATCTGGGGAGCAAACACACAGCTTTGGCAAGGGAACATCAGACCTATAATAATAATTCAGATCTCTGACATTAAAGTGCAAAAAACATTTTCCATGACAGCTTAAAATTAATCACCACCACTTGCTGCGAGAGATCCCTCTCCTTTATGCAGTGCCAGCTTTGGGACAACTGTTCAGCCAGCCACATGGCTCCCAGGGAAACACCGTGAAGTCTGCACAGCCCATCGGCAAGCTGATTTCTCCCTTCTCTCTTTTGTCCTGGGGACGATGTGTTTTCCGCTAGGAGAGTAAGTAAGACGGGGCTGGTAATTGATCCCAGAGAACAAGCCACAACGGACTCTTCTGGGTGGGATTAGAAATGCATCTGGAGCTCTTAGTGACATTGATAAACCACCGGAGACGCCAGCTTTGCAACCGAATGTTCCGGAAATTGTTCCTATGGTCTTTGAACTCATGTCAAGGGAAAAGAAAGGAGTCTATGCATATCACTTCCTTTATCCTGCTGCTGAAAACTAATAATCAAACAAATTCTCCCTCGACAAGGTCAAAGTAGTTCAACAGATACTTACTTGTTTACTCTTTAGAAATTTTTAAAATTAGTTCCTGCTGATGGTAAAAAGTTGAAATTGTTTTGGAGGGTAAACAGTGAGCGTGAAAACTGGTTCTCTTTCTCCTCATTCCTTACCCCCTTTCTGTAGACGTTACTATGGTAAAGTTTCCCATATAGCCTTCTGGAAACTCTTCTCGAGCATGCAAGCCTATGTGTGTATGTGTGTATATATTTGCAATATACAGGGGCTTTTCTCATGTAATAATATATATTGGACACCTTTTCCCACCAGTGTCTAGAGATCTACCTCATAGTTTTTAATGTTACATAGTGTTCCTTGGTGTGTGTGTGTGTGTGCGCGCATTATTTATTTAACTGGCCCTCTGATTCCGGACATTTGAGGTGTTTTTTTGTTTCTTTGTTTTCGTGGTTTGTTACTAGGAACAATACCACAAACCTCATTTTTGGAGAATAATCTGTTTACACTTGTGCAAGTTTGTTAAACAAATTCCTAGAAGTGGAATATTTAGGTCAAAAGGTAATTCGCAATTTAATTGCGAAAAATTGTGAAGTTGCTCTCCCACAGCGGAGAAGCTATACCGAAAGCTCTCTCCAGGCTCAGCATTGTGCTGGGTGCTAGGGATAAAAGGTCACAGTCCTTTTCCTTGACAAGCTCACAGGAGACACACAGCCAATAAATTATTATAATGTAATGTGGTCAGTACCATAACCAGGGTTTTACAGCACTCATCACTTTCCTGTGTTAGCCACTCGTTTTATTCCCTCCCTGTGACTTCTTAAAGAGATTCTTGAAGTGTTTTTCACTCCAAAGTAATTTCTGGATGGTGATACGTTTCCCAGGTCAAAAAAAGAAAAAAACAAAAAGAAAAACAAAAACAAAATGTCAAGGATGGGATTGACTGGGACTTCACTGGTGAGGTCCAATCAATATTTAAGAGGCTTCCAAGCCCAAACACTCCTGTGTCTGTTACCCCATTTAATCTTTGTGACATTATGAATATTCCAACGTTACTGATGAGGAAGCTATGGCCAGAGATAGGGAAGGAATTTGTTCAAAGCCATGCCACGAATGAACCATGTAGTTTGATCTGATGGCGAACCCAGGGCCCTTTCTACAGAGTAGCTTGGCCACACCACCAGGGAATCATGCTATCCCTGAGGATTTATACCATAGCCTTCGCAACAATCTCAAGTTTAGGAAGCAGAGGTAGAGTACCAAGAATGGAGAAAAACAAGTAGGAGGAAGACCCACTATTTGCTCTTGGAAAACAGACTGCTTAGTGGGGAAGCAGGTCTCCATCTATTATATGTGAACCATATGCCAGTCATCCTGACTGACGTCATTCCAGACCAAAGCCGTGGCCCCCAGGAAAGGCTGATTCTCTCGAGTTCAGAGGATGGCTTGTTCGAAAGAGCAAAGGGTGATTTGGATGGAGAGGGGGAGCATGGAGCTGACTAAACAGCAGGGGCAAGGCACGGGGAAGACCAATGTGGTTAGGTGGTTGGGGCTTGCAGGGTGTGGGCCTTTTGTAAGAGATAGGCAAGGAGGCTAGGCAGGGCATGTTACCAAGATGTTTAAGGCCAAATCCGCAAGTCTGAGCTTTCTGTGTTAAGTATGAAAACTTGTTTGTTTATTTGTTTGTTTTTTAAGATTTTATTTATTTGACAGAGAGAGACAGCAAGAGTGGGAGAGGGAGAAGCAGGCTCCTAGCTGAGCAGGAAGCCCGATGCAGGGCTCGATCCCAGGACCCTGGGATCATGACCTGAGCTGAAGACATGAAACAGGAAAACTCACCTGTGTTGCAGACGAGCGAAGGCCAACAGTAAACAGGAAAAATTGGACTAGGGAATCCTTGGAGACAGGGAAATCAGTTAGGGGACCATTGGGGTAGTCTCCCAGAAGTCTGCCTGGCTGAGGGAGATGGCCACAGAGAATGAATGGACCGGGAAGGGTTTGAGCTGTGGTGGAGCTGGACTCGACATGATTTGACAGAATAGGTTTCTTGAAGGGAGGAGGGAGAAAATCAGAGATCTCTAGCCCAGACAGAATGGTTAAGCTATTAATGGAGATAGGGGGCACAAAAGAATAACTTTTTTTTTTTTTAAAGATTTTTATTTATTTATTTGACAGAGAAAGAGCATAACTAGGCAGAGTGGAAGGCAGAGGGAGAGGGAGAAAAGAGCAGGGAGCCCGATGATGGGCTCGATCCCAGTAGCCTGGGATCATGACCTGAGCCGAAGGCAGATGCTTAACCAACTGAGCCACCCAGGCGCCCCAGAAGAACTTTTGATGAGTGAAGATTATGAGGAGTTCAGCAGGTGGGAATGCATGTGGGATGTCTGAAAGGCAGCTGGGAAATACAGTCTGGAGTTTGTGAGAATACTAGAGCCAGAGATGCAGATTTATGTCATCTCTAGGGATTATAGTTAATGCTAAGGGTGATTGTTTGGGAGAAGAGGACCAAGAAGTAGATCGATGGTGAAAGTCTAAACTTAAGCAATAATTAGGGAAAGAAACTAGGGGAGACAACTGAGAAATAAGAGGGGTAGGTGAGGATGCAGGCAGGATGGAAACCAAGGGAAAGAGTTTTAAGAGACAGTGCTCAAAAGTTGGTGTATTATAGAAAATTTGACAAGACATGAGTTGAATGTCACTAATTAATATGTTGAGTGTCATACTCAGGAAACTTTGGAGATAATGCGTCGACTGGAGTGGAAAGTGAAGTATGCTGGAAGCAAATTTGCAAGTGGGTGTAAGAAGGAGGGAGAGGTGACTTAGGTTAACTCTTTCCTAAGGGATAGTGGGAAATGGAGTAGAGCTGAAGCTCTCTAAACATCTTCTGCCCCTTCATTAAGACTGGCTCAGGAATTAGGGCAGGAATAGAATATATGTTTGGGGATATCTGAGGAGTTAGCTTCAAGGACCTGAGTCCAAGGTACAGAGCCCAAAGCCTATGGGCATGCTTCTCCTTTACTCCAACAGTGTTTCAAAGCGTTTCTAGCAAGAGGCAACTGAATCATACTCTAGCCAGCCAAGTACAACTTGAGGGAAGAGTCTGGGGCAGCTGGTTCTCAGAGTCCAGCAGGGAGGTCATGATCATCCTGGACCAACAGAGCTTTTTGTAAGAGAGTGGACCCGCCATCATGAACACT
This sequence comes from Mustela erminea, assembly GCF_009829155.1. Taxonomy (NCBI): domain Eukaryota; kingdom Metazoa; phylum Chordata; class Mammalia; order Carnivora; family Mustelidae; genus Mustela; species Mustela erminea. Next base: position 6,284,854 of record NC_045615.1, on the reverse strand, counting down.
CAAGGCTCTAGAAAAAAGAACCATCAAGAGTAAGAGGGCAGGGACAAAACAGAAGCCTCCTTTGCAAGAACTGGGCGAGGGATGTGGGGGAGATGAGGACAGTGAAGAGCTTGACTGAGGATCAGCTGGCAGCAAAAGAGCCTCTAGGGACACCCAAGAACGTCTTGACCTAGGGAAAGGGTGACCTAGACCGACAATCTATAACCACTGAGGAAGATTAACAGTCAAGCCAATGAATCTGAAGCCTTGGGCTCCTCTCACTTGCTTAGTCCCCTTCCAAGACCCTGTTGGGGGGCCTGGCAATGTGTTGACATGCAATTACATGTTAATAAAACTTTCCACATTAAAACACATTAAATATTTTAATCCACGTTCACTAGGCCTGCTGTTCATGGCCTTGGTCTTGCTGTCTGTCCCATTTCCTCTTATGACAGTGATGTGGGGATGGCCATGGACATTTCGGGGATCCAGTTAAGGGGAAATTGATTTGTGAATTTAATCTGGGCTTAATGGGATAGATTTATGTGGTTCACTCACTTCTACTCAGTTACTGCTGGCCATCAGGTGTGGTGACATGAAGGTGTGGGGTTAGAAGACTTATCAGGGTATGGATGTATCCCACCACATCCAGCCCCAGAAGCAGGAGGAGAGTGGAAGAGAAACAAGCTTTGAAACTTAGAGTCAGAAGGAAGTATGTGGAAAATTGGGAAATTCTTCCCAATTCTACAGCTCATATGAAAGGAATCTGATAAAGGACTCTTTAAATTTAATGACAGCTCTAGAAATTGGAACTATCAATAATAAAAATAAATGTCAAAAAACCATGTTAGAAAAAAAGAGGGTGTTATCTTTCTATTCTCTCTATAAATTATATCATAAAATCATTTGCAGATCAAGAAATGATCAAAGAGGGGCACCTGGGTGGCTCAGTGGGTTAAAGCCTCTGCCTTCAGCTCAGGTCTTGATCCCAGGGTTCTGGGATCGAGCCTTGCATCGGGCTCTCTACTCAGCAGGGAGCCTGCTTCCTCCTCTCTCTCTGCCTACCTGTGATCTCTGTCACATAAATAAATAAATAAAATCTTTAAAAAAATTTTTAAAATAGATTAAAAAAATGATCAAAGATAATGCAGTGAAAAATATAGGAAAAATGTATTATAGAGGGATATTAGGCAGCAAATTGACAAAAGCATTCTATTACTCTCCCTGGATTTTTTTGGTCAGCTTTTCAAGATGCACTGGCTTTTAAAAATTGCCATTTGTTGTGATTTATCTTCTCATTTTGATTGAAATTTTTATTTTCATATCTAATTTTAATTTTAACCTTTTTCAGTGAAAGTAGGCCCCCTAAGGTGCACAGGCTTAGGACTTCATAAAACCTGGATCTACCCTGCTTAGGGTTTGCTTATTTATGGTACCAGAAGTATTACTGGATGTGAAAGGATTTTTGTGTGTCTAAATAAGGAAGAAAATCTGGGTATTCAAATATGTGGTCTCTATTCTACTGTAACCTCTTACTTGATACCACAAAGAGATCTATGAGTCATTCTGCACAGTAATGAAGCAGACTGAGAATGAATTCTGAACACTTTAATAGGCAAATTTTTTTGGAGGAAAGGTGTACTTAGCACAAGTGCACAATAAATATTTGCTGATTTGAGGAAAGAAGGTATGTAAATACACAGTGTCTCTTGTAAAAAGATAGGAACTTTTTTTTAATCTAAGGAAAGATAGTAGCTGGTAAATATAATTTTCATAGTTCCTAATTAGCTTCTCCTTCCTTCTCATCATCTAGCCCCTTCTCCTCTAATTAGCTAGTATCCTCTAGGGTAAAATGTGGGCCCAGACAATGGGGCAGAAGAGATTACAACCTGCGTTCATTCATCAGACGTTTATTGAGTATCTACTGAGGCTACTGAAGCATGGTCATACCTCAACTTTGGACTCCAACTTCAGAACTCTTTCAATGAACACTGCCATACTTAGGCATTATTCCAAAGCGGGACCTTGTCGCCAAAGAGGTTCACTTCAGAGCATTAGCTACCCTTCTAGGAAGTTCTCCCCCAGGGATGCAGGTCAAGGCCACCAGCTCAGATTCCCCTCCCTGTGGCAGAACACCTCTGAGAGCATTCCTGCCAGGATCAACTTCATTGGACAGTTTCTAATAATGTTGAACTCCAATAAGAAAAGAGTTGGGGTCTCAATCCATTCGCTTGCTCCTAAAAGAACCCTTAAACGCCTTGTGGATTTATTCATTTCATCTCTTCTTAGCCCTCTCCAAACAAGAGCAACCACCAAACAGCTCTGCAGACTGAGGAGCATTCAGTGGGGTCGAGCCCACTCAGCCCACAGATGGGCAGCCTGTCACACATACAAAATCGTTAGGTTCTGAATCCTGGGCGTCCCATTACATCTTGATAGCTCAGACTTTATAGTTCAAGATCAAAGACAAAATCTGGCCTTCAAGGAGCACACAGACTATAAATAAATAGTTTCGATAAAGTGTAATACATGAATATGCAGCTTGCGAAGTGTACACAGACTGCTAGGGAATCACAAAGGAGGGGCGCTTAAATTAACCAGGACAAGCAACAATCTGAGCTACAGACAGACAGCCAGCCACCGGTTGTGCTGAGCTCCCAACTGTCCCTCCTCTCCAAGGCTAACCCATGATCTTTGAACAAATACATGTACTTCTCTGCTCATTTCCTGGATGCTTCCTAGTGGTAGAGGGGTGTCCCTAGGGCTGGGACTAAGATGAAGCAAATTTTAAGGCGTTACCAGAAGTTTCAGTAATTGAGATTTGTATATTTTTAAAGTTATGATACATTATGGCCTAGAGACCAGCTGCTTGGTTTTATAAATAGGGTTTTATTGGAACCAACATCAGGATGAGAGTAAGGTGAATGAGGCAGGATCATGAAGGTACAGGTTTGGGTCTTGTTTTCATTTAAAATTCTGATATTTTGTCCATCAGGGATTTTTGCATTAATTTTGAGTTTTTAACATCTTAGAACATTATTTATCTTGATTTCTGAGGTTTTGGTGCTCCTATAAATTATGTGCCTTGTGGATGGGGGGGCAAGTGGGGGATGGGTTAGACGGCTGATGGGTATTAAGGAGGGCACTTGTTGTGATGAGCACTAGGTGTTTTATGTAAGTGATGAATCACTAAACTCTACTCCTGAAACCAATATTACACTACATGTTAAGTAACTAGAATTTAAGTAAAAACTTGAAAAAAGAAAGAAAAGAAAAAGAAAAACCACGCGAACTAAATGCCCTTCAGTGAGTGAATAGATAAACACAGTATGGTCCATCCATACAGTGGAATAGTATTTTAGAAATAAAACGGAACAAAGTATTGCTATACAAAAAAAATTATATGCCCAAGGCGAAAACTTCACTTGCCTCCTTTACCTTAGTCTTGGCCCTGGGTCCATTCCCAACAGCCTTTCAGATGGATTTTGTCATGTCTGTGTCTTCAGTTAAATAGGGCTGAGATGGCTGCTGTAGCTATAGAATTAGAAGGTATGGAAGGTTCTACAAATGAAAAGCACAGCTTTCTAGGAGAGAAAAATATTAGGTGACTTCTTTCACTTTGATAGTTTGGGAAGACCTCTCTGAAGAAATGGCATTTGAAATAATCTCAAATTTTAAGAAAAATTATAAGAATGGCACAAAACCTTAATATACCCTTTGCCCAGATTTGACCACTTCTTTTGTGTATATTTTTTAATAAAATGCTTATTTTAAGAGTTGGTCTGTCAGCTTTGAGGAATGTTCTTTTTTTGTTTATTTTTGTTTAGTAAACTTTATGCTCAGTGTTGGGCTTGAACTTATGACCCTGAGATCAAGAGTCACATGTTCTTCCGACTGAGCCAGCCAGGTGACCCAAGGAATGTGATTTGACTCCCCATTATTATAGATGTAGAAATCACTAAACTTATTCTACATCTCACCTACTTTCTCTTTTCCTTTACCAATTTTTTTTTTAAAGATTTATTTATTTGACAGACAGAGATCACAAGTAGGCAGAGAGGCAGGCAGAGAGAGGGAGGAGGAAGCAGGCTCCCTGCTGAGCAGAGAGCCCGATGCGGGACTCGATCCCAGGACCCTGAGATCATGACCTGAGCCGAAGGCAGCGGCTTAACCCACTAAGCCACCCAGGCGCCCTCCTTTACCAATTTTTAAAAAAGATTTTATTTATTTGACAGAGAGAGATTACAAGTAGACAGAGAGGCAGGCAGAGAGAGAGGAGGAAGCAGTCTCCCCGCTGAGCAGAGAGCCCAATGCAGGGCTCAATCCCAGAACCCTGGGATCATGACCTGAGCCGAAGGCAGAGGATTTGACCCACTGAGCCACCCAGGCGCCCCTCCTTTGCCAATTTTTATTAATTACATGGTTTGTGTACCAACAGGACACATAATTTTACATCCTTTCCAACTATTCTAATGTGTAGAATTATTTTTTTATTCATTTATTTATATTTTTTAATATATTTTTTAAGATTTTATGTATTTGAGAGAGAGAGAAAGCATGAGGAGGGGAGAAAGGTGTCACGGGGAAGGACAGAGGGAGAAGCAAACCCCTTATTGAGCAGAGCTGGAGCTCAATCCCAGGACCCCTGGGATCATAACCTGAGCAAAAGGCAGATTGCTCAACCAACTGAGTCACCCAGGCGCCCCATGATTTGATGATTTTTTTTTTTTTTACATATTTACCAACTTTTAACATATTGCCACATGTGTTTTTCTCTGTATTCTTCCCTTCCTCCCTGGAAGACTAAGAAAAGAGAGGTGATTAAAAGTCTCTGAAAAGAGTCTCTGAAAAAATGAGAGAAGATGGGATTAAAGACCCACTTGGAGGAACTGGGTTCCGGGAGAAGGGAGTCTTCTTCAGAAGAAAAGAGAAAAAAGCTGATGCTAATAGCAAGGAGGAATGTGTAGTTAGTGGTGGGAAAATGAGGAAAGTTTTGTCTGGTGACTTACATGCTCTAAATTTAGGAGTAGGGCAAAGCTAGTGCTGTAAACTGATTGTGTCCCCCAGTCCAAATTCCTAAATTTGAGGCTTAACCACCACTGTGACAGTATTTGGAAATGGAGCCTTTGGGAGACAATTAGGTCATGAAGGCCGAGTCCTCCTAATGGGATTGGTGTCCTTAGAGGAAGGGACGTGAGAGCTTGCTTCTTCTCTATTTCTCCACAGTGTGAGGACACAACTAGGAGGCGGTGGTCTCCAAACCAGTGAAAGGGTTTCCACCAGATACAGAATCTGCCAGTGCCTTAACCTTAGACCTCCAGCCTCCAGAACTGTGAAAAATAAATGTCTGTTGTTTAAGTCAACCAGACTAGGGTATTTTTGTTTCTGCAGCCTGACCGAAGAGGAAGATGTGGAGAAGGTCTGAAATCATTTCTGTGGTGAGGAGGCTAAAACTCACATCAGAAAAGCATCCTAACCTGATTGAGTGGATCAGGAATGCCCATTCGATGTCAGTGATCGTGAATTTAAAGGATCACCGATGTGGGAAGTTGGGCGACTTTTCTCCCCACCGGCCAAGGCACCCGTGTAAGTTGAAACAAAGCAAATTGCTGGATCTGGCCAGGGTTGGAGTGACAGGAGAAGGACCCTGCTGGGGAGGTAAGAGGATTTGAGAGAATGAATGTCATGCCCAATGGCACATGGCATCCGAACAGGACATTTCCTCCACCCCTGCTAGATTTTTCTGCTGGCCCACCTAATATTCTGAACCAGTGATTAGAGGCCAAATTAACCATAGTCTGGAGCGGGAATTCCTTTTGCAAATCTGTGGTCTGGAGGAGGAGTACTCTGGGAGAAAAAGGCTTCCCTGACAACAGAAATGTTTAATAGGGATTTCTCTCCCTTTTGAGCTTTTTAAGGATGTTTATAGTCATATTTGGAGTAAAAATAAGACGATTCCGTTTCTCATAAGCATATAATTGTTTATGTCTTTCTTTAAAAAAAGCTTGGAACGGTTCCCAAAGATGACATTGTTCATCTTTATCTACTAATGAGTGAAGAATGCGAGTTGGTAATTTTAAAGTGAGGAAATTGAGCACTGAGATAACTCGCCTGATGTTACCAAGCAAAGCAGTTACAGAGATGGAAAAAGAACACAGACACTCGGCTTTCTAGTTTCTGTTTACCAGCTCGTGTTTCCATGGAGAAAAATTCGGAGAACTCCAATCAAACAGATGCCGAGCCCACATTCTATTCCTGAAGTTACATGTGGACCATGTTCATCAAGGCTTGCAAAACTTTTGGAGAGCTAGGAATGATTTCGGTGGGGGCGTGAAAGACAAGATAATTTTAGTTCGATTTTGGAAAGCATCCATCCCACCTTGTGAGAAATTGAATTGGGTGTCAGTTTGGTGCTCACTCAATGCAGGTTTCCCTAACACCATGTTTGCCCAATGGGCGTGCCTTGCCCTTGCAATCACCCCTTTATACTCACTCTGCCTGCTCGCTCTTCTCTATTACGCAAACCTGACCTAGCTCCTCCCTTAAGAGGCCCTCTTCCAAAGAGCTGTTCCCTGAAACTTTGCCACAGTGATCCCTCTCTGTAAGTGTCATCCTGAATTGCTCCCATGTTTATGCTTCTTATTAAGGGGCATGAACCTGCTCTTCTCCTAGGACGTAGGGTCCACTCAGCGGGATGCTAAGAAATGCTTAACTGTCAGCTCTTTTTTTCTTTCTTTCTTTTTTTTAACTAAAAAGCTCTGATTTGTAGGGTTTGCCAGTTTCCATGATGTAAATATTCTCATGACGACTGATTGCAAGCTACTGACACGACAACACTGAATGCTGAGCTGGGAAGGAATGTCCATGATCGCTTTGAGTAAGGTTGGCTTCAGTGTATCAATGGCATATTAGAGACACACTGTGTACTTCTTCAGTTTTTCTTGAACTCCCTCATCTCTTGGATGCACAGTTGCTCTCTCTACTTGAGCTGCCACTGGCATCTCAATGTGGGCTCTGTGGGCTTATCAACTGAAGTGGGCAAGATGCCTACCCCAAGCACCCTATTTAAAACTGATAATCATTATTCACTCTACGTTCCCTTCTCCCATGCTCCCTTCTAGTTTTTCCATAGTATCCTCTTGCATATTATAAAATTTACCCGTTAGATTTATTGGTTTTTATCTGCTTCTTCCAAATAGAATGTTCTCAGGAGGGAGGGATTTTTTTTTCTAATTTTTTTTTTTTTAAAGTCATGTCCTCCAAATCCTTTGAACAGAAGTGTATTCAACAAGAGGCTATGGATTCTACTCTCTCACTCCCCACCAAGCCCCTAGAATGGTCCAAATCACTTGAACTAAATAAATCCTTGAGGCTTGACTGACTTCTGAGAAGTTGAAGAGTGAGTCCTTCACAGCCAAAGTGGAAACAGTTTTTATCAGACCCTGAAACTGCTCTCGCCAAACAAGCACACAATTCTTCAGCAGGAGAAATCCAGTGCCTTCTTGGAATTGGAGAGCTTGGCAAACAGTTCTTATTCACAGTGTGATTAAAGCATTATCTGAACCCTCCCTCTCCCCCTCCCCCAGGAACAGGAGAAAGAATTCATTAAGGTCTCATCAATTTAAATTTGTTTTCAGGAAGCAAAGATCAATCTGTCATCCTTAAAACTTACTTGGGCTTGCACACTGAACGGTTCAATCCTGCAGAACTCACCTGCTGCTGAACAGATGAGATGCCGTCTTGGGGAAGGCTGGTGGTTCACACAGCCCCAGCCACAGAGCGGAGGGCTGGCCTGGCTTGAAACAGGAGGGCTGAGCTTCCTGTCAATGAAAAAGGCATGGAAGCTAATGGATGCCTTCAGAACGGAGGGATGATTTTTGTTTTTAGGTGGTGATATCTGTTCTCATGCAACATTTATTGGCAATCTCCCTTTTGCTTAGTGGCTCATTAGGCTGGTGGGGGAAAAGGGTGATGAACCCAGTTTTACAGATGAGGAAACTGAGACTCAAATGGAAGTTCTATAGTGTTTATACCTACGTAATAACCACATTGTAAGTTAGAGTTGCTGGCCGCTGTCTCAGCTTTGGGCCACCTGAAAGATCCTTCATCTTCTTCCTTTTCCCTCTCTACTGCCATCTTCTCTCTATGATCTACCAGCTTGCCTCTTGGCCATCACTATTTCTAAGAATAATGGAATTAATGGGGAGCAAATATTGTTACAGAGAGCTTGTGATCTGTCTTCCGGCTTCCAACGTCTTGGTGTGAATTCGCTATAGCTCTTAGTCAACCAACAGTTTAAGTAGCATATTTCTTTTCTTTCTTTCTTTCCTTTTTTTTTTTTTTTAAAAAGATTTTATTTATTTATTTGACACAGAGAGAGAGAGAGAGATCACAAGTAGGCAGAGATGCAGGCAGAGAGCTTTCTGCTGAGCAGAGAGCCCAATGCGGGGCTCGATCCCAGGACCCTGAGATCATGACCTGAGCCGAAGGCAGAAGCTTAACCCACTGAGCCACCCAGGCACCCCTTAAGTAGTATATTTCTATAGTGTATTCAAATTATGTAGGTTTGGGATGGGTTTAAGGACATGCAATGCAAGGAGGGAGAGCAGTTCTGAATTGCTGGTAAAGAGAAATTTAAGAGCAAATGAACTAAGCACTTTTTTTTATTATAGAAAGCTCAGGATAGAAGGACGAACCAAGATTTGAGTTCACAATTTACCCACTGCATATATATTCTTGGGAAACTTCCCAAGAATAACTTCCCTGAAACATAGTTTCCCCATCTATAAGAAGAGGGAAATAATAGGTACCTGCACAGTTTTGTAAAGAGTAAATGAAGTAAAAATACAGAATGCTCCCAGCATCTATCAAATGTTTAAAAGCACTTTGTTTCTTTTGCCTCGAACTATCGTATTTGCCTTAATAGAAATCCCTGGATTCCTAACCTTTTCATCCTAAATGCTCCATTAGTTGTTGGAGAAGTACTTAACTCAGAGAAGGGAAAGGTCCTGCAGAGATCACCAAATGATAATGATGTCTTGTGTTTATAATTGGGAAGCAATGTGCTACTCTAGGGATTCTACGTGCTATTCTTCCAGCAGCTAAAGAGTGGAGGACACTGAGGCCTCCATGAAGAAGTGATGAGACATTATTCAAGTTATAATCTGACTCTGTGTCTTGGTTGACCAGTTCTATGCTCTTCCATTCTTGCCCTCAATGGTTGGTAAGTCCCTGACTCTGCATATTCTGAGAACTACTGTCAGCCAAGTTTTGGGTAACTGTAGCAGGGATGAGAAGAAGGAGAGGGGAGAGAGAGAGAGAGAGAGTGTGTGTGTGTGTGTGTGACCCTGAGGCAGGAAAGAGCAAACCAAGAACCCCAAAAAGGAAAGAATTGGAATTGGTACCAGGTAGCTATTTGGAGTTTCCATAACACTTTCATATACATTATTTGAACTTCCCAGCAATCCAGGAGAAAGGTATTATTGTCCCCATTTTTAAGATGCACAAGATCCTTACCAAGATCTCATAGTTAGTAAATGGCAAATGGGACTTAAACTCAACTCTTCAATTTCTCACATGGATCCTCCATTGTACCTATGCTGTTTTGGAGAGGTTGGAAAGGACCACCTACCCTGGGTTGAGAGTCACCACCAGTGTCACAGGCCATTCAGGATAAAGGACAGCCCTTCATTTGTTGCCCGTATATGCATTCAACCATTATGTGGTGATCTTTATGATATAAGTTGGGGAGAAAATAAACAACTAGTTACAGCAGTATGATAATTGTAATTTGGGAGAGTCTACATGGTTCTAGGAGAGCCAATTGGGAGCTATACCTAATCTAGTTTGGGGACAGGCAGTTAAACTTCCTGGGGGAGATGTTATCCAGGTTAAGAGCTACAGGACCAGCATGGGATGATTGGCAAGGTGAGGAGGTTTTAGAAGAATATGTCAGAGGCTAGACAAAGCAGAGAAGCTGAAAGTAGTGTGAGCAAAATTCATACAATAACCGGCTTTGTAATCCAATTAAGAACATTGGACTTTAGCCTGAGGGCAATGCAAGGGCCTCAGGGAAATTACAAGATTCGATGCACATCCTGGACTGATTGCTCTGGCGGAGGTGTGAAGAATGGATTGGCCAGGGGCAGGACTGGAGGCAGAGGGACCAGGTGGAAGGCTTTGTGGAAATCCAGGGAAGAGACACTGTGGCATGCTACTGGGGATGGAAAGTGGACTGATTCAAGAGGGAGTAATAAACTAGAATAACCAGAACTTGGTGATTGTTTGGATTTGGGGAGCAGGGGCGTGGGAGATGAAGGCCCCATTTGCTGAGTGATGGAATGCTAGAGGAGAAGAGTTGTCTGAGGGAGACAGAGAGGCCCAGGGAGACCCGCTCCAATTGAGATGGAATCATACCAGATAATGCTTAGTCCACACTTACCACAGGCCATGGGCTATACATGGATTGTCTTATACAATCCTCTCAGCATTCACATTTCTGAGCCATATTATTACCACATACCAGGCACCAAGCAAAGAACTTCATATGAATTGACTTATTCACAGTTACCTTATAAGTTGAGCTATTATTAATCCTCTATTTTACATTTGAGGAGACCGAGGTTTAGAGAGATTGAGTACTTTATTCCAAGCCTCACACCGATGAAGTGCCATGGTTAACCCCAGAACCAGTTTATGGCAGAGCCCTTGCTTGAAGTCACGTATCCTTCTGCTTCCACATGGAGTGTTCAGGGCCTATGAGGTGTCCCAGAGAGTATGTCTCCTGGGTGGCTGGAGTCCCCAGACTGAAGTTCAGGCAAGAAATAGGAGTTGGGAATATAGACTTGTGGTTTATCAGCCTATAGGTGGTATTTAAAGCTATGGAAGTGAATAGCTGTGCAGGTTAAAAAGAGAAAAGGGCTATGGGCAAGACTCGGAGGAACCCCAATGTTCACAGGCCCATGGAAATGGAGCCTGCCTGCAGTGGCTAGAAAATGGGAAGACATGGAAACCTAGGGAGGAAAGTGTTTTTAGGACCGTGTGGTCGCATGTGTCAATGCCGGGACGACCCTAAGAAGATGAGGAGGTGTGCAAATGGCATCAGCGCCATGGAGGTGAACTTAGCGTGAGCCATGTTGGTGGACAGCTAAGGGAGTTCTGGAAGTGAGAAGAAGTAAGGAAGGGAGAGGGTGAATGTAAATCATTCCGTCCCCGTTTGAAAAAATTTTAAGTATGAAGAGAAACAACATGTTAACCTGAGGAGGGTTGGGCTAGAAGGGGAAGCTTTTCCTGCAAGATGGGAAGATTTGAGCCTGTGTAAATGCTGGTGGGAAGGAGTCTAGACAGGGAAGCTGAAGACACAGGGAGGACAAGAGATTAGAAGAGCCATGACGTTTCCGAGCTGTGGGTGATTTCTAGGTCCTTCTCTCTTTGAAGACATAGCCCTTGAGTGTGTGTACTCCGTAGAGGGTTGGGCCGCAGAGGTACCTCTTCATCGTTCCCAGAGGGGGAAAGGGCCATGTGTGAAGACTTCTGAGGGAGGGGGGAGGATGAGGAGCACCGTGCAGAGTCTGGGAAGGCTGGAAGATGATGAACCTGATTCACGGTGTTGAGGGAGGTTTGGGGGCAGTGTGGAAGGAAGGAAATAGCCATTCTGGTGACTGGGGGAGCCGAAGAGCTGTGTTGTATCCAGGGCCTGCTGACCACTGGACACCAGAGAGTAGCCCCAGTTTGCTCCGGTGTGGTGAAAACCTCCAGTGGCACCCAACTGTTTTGGGATGGCACCAGGCGGACCCTTGGTTTGAACCACGGTTTCATCCCCCTTCTTTCAGGTGGAAGCAACAAAAAGATGACAGGACAAAAGAATGAAGTTATTGGCAAGAAACTAGGCAAACTGATGGACCAAATGGGATCTAGAATTATAAGTGGAAGGAAGTGAAAATGGAATGGGCCTGAGAAATTGGAATCCACAAATTGTTTGGTACTCCCTTCAAAAGGCAGAGCCTAATTCCCCTCTCCTTGAGCATGGGCTGGACCTAATGTTTCCCATGTAACATATAGGAAAAAAGGAGAGGTGCTAGGTTATAAAAGACACTGTGTGGGGTGTAGGTTATAAAAGACACTGTTGTGTCTGCTTTTGGCCCAGGTCATGATCTCCGGGCCCTGAGATTGAGCCCCATGTCGGGTTCCCTGTTCAGTGGGGAGTCTGCTTGTCTCTCTGCCTCTGGCCCTTCCCTCCCCAACTCATGTGCATGCGCTCTCTCTCTTTCTCTCTCAAATAAATAAATAAAATCCTAAAAAAAAAAAAAAAAGTTGGAATACCTGAGTGGCTCAGTCAGTTAAGCATCTGCCTTCGGCTCAGGTCATGATCCCAGGATTCTGGGATTGAATCCCTCATCAGGCTCCTTGGTCAGCAGGGAGCCCACTTCTCCCTCTCCCTGCCACGCCCCCTGCTTGTGCTCACACTCTCTCTTTTAAAAAAAAAAAAAAAAAAAAAAAAAGTAAGAAAAAGAAAAGGCCCTGTGGCTTCCTGCTTGCTCTCTCTTGGATGGCGGCATGTTTTGAGTCCCCATGGTAGGGAACTGAAGCAGACTCTTGGCAACAACCAACATGAACTTTCCAGGTGGGTGAATGAATGACTTCAGAAGGAAGCACGTGCCTCCATCTCTGCCAGATATCTTGGCCTCAACTTCCCGAGAGACCCAAGAGACCTTGAGCCAGAACCACCCCACCGCTAAGCTGCTCCTGGATTCCTGACTCTCTGAAACTCTGTGAATCAATAAAGTTTTATTGTTGTAAGCCGCTAAGTTTGGGGGTAATCGGTATTGCCACAGTGGATAACAGCACAGGCCCTGAAAAAAAAAACCAGAATGGGAAAGGATGGTAGAATATTGGAAGTCCAGATTTCAGAGGTTGGATGGTGGTGGATTCAAGGCAATGGCCATCTGAAGTTGAGCTAGGAGTGATGGACCCTGACTGAGAAAATATCAAGATACTGAGATATTGGCAGGTTACATCAATAGGCACTGAAATTTTCCAAATAAATCATTTTTTCAACGATTTAAATAAATCAAAGTCGGTTTAAGGACAAAGCCTATGATCTGCGGGCTAGGTCTTGAATGAAGAGGGATAATTAGGATGTGGGCATGATGTCAGTGAGTGGGGGCAGATGGCAAAATGGGAATTTTACACCACTGTGAAGAAAGAAGGATTTGAAAGTAACAGAAGCTAGCAAGAGGGACTGCAATCCGTCTCTGGATTCCAGGTCCCCATGGTGTGGCAAGATGAGCTGCTGTGCTTAGGACTAATTTGGAGATGGCTAGGTTTTACTTAAAGCCCAAAGCTGAGAATCCACTCAGGCAAGAGGCTAAGAGTGTAAATGTAGCAAAATATGTTAATGGTGAAGTGGGCCAACAGCTGGCCCAGTGAATGAATGGTTTGGAAAGAAAGGGAGCAGAGGGTGTGTGTGTGTGTGTGTGTGTGTGTGTGTGTGTGTGTGTGTGTACGCGCACACGCATGCATGTAAGACTGGGGGAGGAAGTGTGGTAGTAAATTAAAACTCAAGCACATCAAAAAGAATCCAGGCGGGTTAATTGACTGGCTCGTGAGTTTTCCAGGATAGCCCTCTAGTCCCTGTGAGAAGCCCTGTAATTCAATTTATCAGCAGTCCATGCTTATAATACGCACATTACTGAAGTCTCACAAATACAGAGGCCCTGCGAGCTGACATGGCATTCAGGTCACACTCGTTCTTGACACTGAGGTTATTTTCTCAGCTAAGATTAAGCCAGAAGTTTATTTTGCTCCTAGAAAATACTGCTCTTGGAAAAGTACAATTTATCCTTCACTTTGTTTGACAGAACATTATCTAGAAAAAGACCTCTGAAGGTAATTTTTTCCCCCCAATTCTAGGCAGGTAGGTAATGAATATTGGTTGCTACGTGGTTGGTGTCTTTTTTGTTGTTGTTGGCTGGAGAGGTTATTTTTTTAATTTCTTGTTGCAAAAAATGAAAAAAAAATTTTTTCATATTCCTGAGGGTATCCTATAGAAAATACTTCAGTGTTGGGGACTCACTTAGGTTTTTTAGAACAAGTAAATGTTGCTGACATATTCAAATGGATAGTTGTGTAACAGAAATATCCCAATTGGAGTTATAAAGATGCTGACTTGAATTCTTATAAAGGATAGAAATGGTTATATGCACATACAATACAGGAAAATATATATTATTTGAAGGGCAGAAAGAAATATAAACTCACAGAAGTTTCCTTAGGTATCAAGTGACAGTTCTGAAAAATGGGTAAAAAGATTCGAGATGAGGAGAGAAGGTTACTTAGTGTTCACTTAACATGTAGAAACAGCTAGAACTAAAGAATCCATTGAGTGTTTTCTGCAACAGAACAATGTAGCATTCTAGATGCTGTGACATCATTTTTTAAAAATAGCTGCTTTCACCAACAGATAGCAGTTTATAATGAAAACGTTTTTTCATTTCTTTTGGGAAGAGGGAGAGGAGAGTCGGGGGGAAGGAGGATGAGTGACTAAGTGAGATAAATGTACTAATTGTCCCCGGTCTCCATGTAAATAGCAATGTAACTGGCACCGAGTCACGTGCACGCTCTCTCATGAAAATATGAAGCCAAAGTTCATTCGATTGTTTGATTTTATGACCAGTAAGATGTTAACATCATGCATTTTATTATTAGCCTACTTTTACAGATTAGAAGCCATCCACAGTAACAAGAATTTCCATGCATGCCTCCATGATGACGCTGATGGGAACACTGAAGGTGTGACACCCCCCCCCCCGGAGATGTGACAGGGGCCAGGGCTGTGGTGTGCAGGGGCACAGAGGGCAGGCACCAGCCCCCACCCTGCCCCAGGGTTGGCCTCAGCCTGGGCAGATGGTGACTCTGCTTTCGGGGTCCCTCTGTGCCTCACACACTCTTGTGTCTCTTGGTATGTCAGATTTCATTACTTTCAGAGTCACAGAGAAACCTTGTTGCCAGTGGTGTGCTGGGAACACTGGCTCTTGAGAAAGGTTGGATGGTATGAATGCTCAGCCGTTGTGGCCAGTGTCAAGCTTCCCAACTTGGAATGAGGATAATTGGCTCAGTGGAGCCAGGGTGAGCAGGACCCTGCCGCACCGCCTGCATCCCTGGACAGCACCTTCCCGCCACACACAGTTACTAGTCCACCATCAGTCAAGTGGGACCCTTTTCAAGATAGAAATCTCTCTAGAAAGGCTAGGATGTGGGAGTTGCACCTCCTCCCTTCTAGGTCCTTCCTGGCTCCTCTGTCTTCTCCTCCTTCTCTTTACTTCCCCTCCTCCAACCCTCTTCTTCTTCCTCTTCCTCTTCCTTTTCAGAATTTACAGATGGCAACTGCATGCTGGACATCGAGCCAGACACTGGGCTGCAAAGACGGGCCAGGATTCATCTCTAAGGGTAAGAACTTAAGGTCTAGCTGGTGGAGACCCACATAGGAAGGCAAGGGACGTTTCCATAGTCAGTGCTGGAGGTCTGCCTGGCATGCAAGCGGACTCAGAGAATAGGGGTTAATTCTGCACGATATAAGCGTGAGTATGTAAGGAAGGGTTTCAGGAAAGTGCTGGTGCTTAAGCTGAAGCATCAGAAGCGTCCCTCTTTGAACGTGTGTTTAAAAGACTGAATGCATGTCACGTGAAAGCCAAACAGTGAGAAGAAAATCAGTAGCAGCGAGGTTTACTGAGCACATCCTCTTCTGGGCCCGTGTACTATCTCGTGTACCCTGACAGCGACTTTATGAAGATTATACTCTCAGTGTCCCTATTTTATTTTATTTTTTTTTAGAGAGATTGAGAAAGAGCGAGAGAGAGCAGGGGGAGGGGTGGGAAAGGGAGAGGGAGAGAATCTTAAGCAGGTGCCATGCTCAGCATGGAGCCCAAACACGCCTGTTACAGGGGTGATCCCATGACCCTGAGATCATGACCTGAGCTGAGATCAAGAGTACGATGCTCAGGAGCCTGGGTGGCTCCGTCAGATAAGCATCTGCCTTAGGCTCAGGTCATGGTCCCAGGGTCTTAGGATTGAGTCCTGCTCCCTGATCAGCAGGGTATCTGTTTCTCCCTCTGCCCTCCCCTCAACCCCCCCCCCCCACTCATGCACATGCATTGGCTCTCTCTCTCAAAAATAAATAAATTCTTTTAAAAATTAAAAATATAAAAAGAGTCAGACGCTCAACCAGTTGAACCACCCAGGCACCCCTTAGTGCCCCTACGGCAGATGAGCAGATTGAGGCACAGGGAGGTTAATAACTTGCTAAAGACCATGGAGCTAGTAAACATGGAGCCAAGGATGAACTCAGGCACTTCGATTCTGGACCTCAAGCTCAAGCATTTAGGACAGACCACGTCAAATAATGTCACAGTGTATAACATAATGGAAAGTTGCTCAGGAGTTCAAATGGAACAGGTAGGAACAGTTTAAACCACCACACATGCCCTCAAAAGCCCTGGGCTAGGACATCAGTCTTGTACCAGTGGGACAATCAGACGTTCTGCGTGGAGCCCACCACTAAGCACGCAAGCTTGGCAACAGTTCATTAACTGTAAGTGTAGTGGTAAATGTGCCATGAAGAAATTTTCTGTAGCCAATTCCAGTAATAATTGGATTAGATATTTATTTAGTACAGATTTCAATAAAGCTGCAATGTTAACTTCACATTCAAATGAACAAAACGGCTTTGTAGAGATCAAATGACAGGGCATTAAATTGGCATTGAAAATCGCCCGCTGGCCGAGTTTTTGGTTGAGCATGAGGTCGGATTATCTTGAACCAGCAAACAAAGCCTTGAAATTATTAATGCTGTTTTGTACAACCTACTATGCAAATAGAGGGTCTCTGCCTTGCTGTAATGGAAGTCAAGGGACGGAGAAGTTTAAATCAAGGGATGGACCCGAGGCTATAGGATCTTATTTTTAAACACAACATGTGTGAGTTAATTTAGCAACACGGGATCCAGCATATTACATCGATTACATTCACTTAGGTATTATTGGTTTTGTATTTTCATTTGGACTTCCTGAGGAGTGCGTTTGCCTTGGTTTTCTAGGTGCATAAGCGGCATGAGGAACTGGTCTCTTTTAAGTCCCTATGGCAAATTCCAACTTCCTGTCTCATCCTTCATTTAAAATATTTTGGTGTGTAGTATTCACAATTCTTGAAACTGAGATTTTGACCCTTGGCTGAGATGATCTGTGGGCATCCAGAAGATGCCTTCTTTGTCCCTGGTGTTTCTCTATTACCGCCAAAGGCTACGGCTCTCAGTTTAATACTGCAAAGGTGTAAGTAAAGCACTTAGAAATTCGGCAGCAGAGAAACCAACTCCACCTACCAGAGAGTTTGGGAGGGCAAGTATTTGTAGTCGAGGATGATACACCCCTAAACAAAGTTGGGGGTATTGCTGGTAAGGAAGAAGCGGGGATGGGGATTGGGGAGGAAACTCACAGAGTCCGTTTAAGTGACTGAGTGAAGGAAAGAAAAGACAAACCATTCTTAGGGGCACCTGGGTGGCTCAGTAGGTTAAAGCCTCTGCCTTCGGCTCAGGTCATGATCCCAGAGTCCTGGGATCGAGCCTCGCATTGGGCTCTTTGCTCAGCGGCGAGCCTGCTTCCCCTTCTCTCTCTGTCTGCCTGCCTATCTGCCTACTTGTGATTTCTCTGTCAAATAAATAAATAAAATCTTTAAAAAAAAATTCTTAGAGTTCTCTCTATACAGTCTCTGCCTCCCACTGTCCTTTAACTCGGTCCCTTAAAAGCGATGGTGTGTTGATAAATGCTTCTTCACACGAGGCTCTTGGCGGGGAAAATATTTATAATGTTTGCCAGTTTCTGTGGTGGAAATATTCCCATCACGGAGGTTTCAAGCTACTAATGTGCTGTCTCCCCCCCCGCAACCCCCACCCCCCACCAGCCATCTCCGCTGCGCATGGAGATGGAGGGGGAGACATCTCCAATGGCGCATGGTCCCGTAGCATTTCCCATATGGAAATGCTATGGAAATATCCCATAGCATTTCCCCTCAACAGATATAGTAGGAATCAGTCACCTCAATATTATGGAACATAGTAAAATGTTGTATTGGTCAGTTTGGATGTGCCAGAACAAAATATTATAGGCCGGGTGGCTTGCACATCAGACATTAAGTTTCTCACAGCTCTGAAGGCTGAAGTCTGAGACCAGGGAATGGGCAAGGTTGGGGTCCTTGGAGGTCTCTCTCCTCAGCTTGCAGGCAGCCTTCTGTTTGCTCCCTCTTCACATGGCTGTCCTGGCTTTCTGTGCGTGTGTGTGTCTCTCAAGTCTCTTTGTGTGTCCAGATATCTTCTACTTACTAGGACCACCAAGCAGAGTGGGTTAGGACCCACACTAATGGCCTCATGTTAACTTTACTACATCTTTATTTTTTTTTTAAGATTTCATTTATTTATTTATTTGACAGATTGAGAGAGAGAGAGAGAGCATGAGCAAGTGCACAATCAGGGGAAGAAGCCAGAGGGAGAGGGGGAAGCAGACTCCCAATTGAGTAGGGAGCCTGATGCGGGGCTCTATTCCAGGACCCCCAGATCATCAAAGCAGGTGCTTCACTGACTGAGCCATCCAGGTGCCCTAATTTTATCATCTTTAAAGGCCCCATCTCTAAATACTGTCACATTTTGAGGTGCTGGTGGTTGGGACTTCAACATATGAGTGTTGGGGGGGGGGGACACAATTCAGTCCATAACAAATGTCATAAAAAACTAGGAAGTGATGAACTGTGAGTATTTCCTTTGTTTTTAATATCATTTAGGGAATCATAAGTTCATAGAATTTAGGTTTAAATAATAGCTGTGTTTAGCAGCTGAATTGAAAAAATCCCCAAAGATTTAAAAATCAGCTCTCATGAGCTGGTGTGAACTGCTTTAAAATAAAACAAAAGCTCAAGCAAACCCCCTACCCAACCAGAAAAAGACAAAGCACAATTTGCCAGGGTGTCAATTTTCTTATTATCAGGATCTTTTCCTGGCAATTACCTCATTATTGTGAAGAAACAGAATGATTTCCAGGATCATTCGAGCTCTAATACTCTTCCATTTTGTCAAACATCTTAACAATAACTAGAAATCTCATGATGCTTTACCATTTAAAAAAATATTTTACCTTATTCCATGCTGTATTTATAAAGTCTTTGCTGAGTACATGCTATGGATGGAATGTTTGTGTCCCTCCCAAACTCCTGTGTTGAAACCCTAATCCCCAGTGTGATGGTATCTGGAGGTAATTAGGTTTGGTGAGAACAGGAGGGTGGAGCTTGGTGAGTACGATGAGTGTCTTTGTAAGAAGAGACTTGGGACAGCTCGCTTCCTGTCTCTCTGTTTCCCTCTCTCTTCTCGCCTCCTGACTCTGCCGTGGGAGGATATGGTCGGAAGGTGGCCATCTGCCAAGCAGGAAGAAGATCCTCAAAAGAACCCTGATCTTGGACTTCCCAGCCTCCAGAACTGTGAGAAATAGATATCCGTTGTTCAAGCCGCTCAGTCCGTGACATTCTGTTACAGCAGCCTGAACCGACTAAGACCGTACCTTCCAGGTACGAGGCACTGTGCTGGGAAATAGGGCCCAGAGAAGACAAGAAGACATGATCCCTCCCCCAATGGTGCCTACAGCTAGAGTGGGAGATAGAGTTAGAGCAACTAATCATTTAGTAACTAATTATAGTAGTTGTAACTGCTGGTAGGAGCATGTATAGGGCACTATGGGAGCATTTGTCATAGGAGGAGCTAGCCTTACCCAGGAAATCACAGAGATTTATCTTGGGAAATGACATTTAACCTGTGCTATAGGCTGAATTCTCTACTACCTGTCCCCTCGCCCGCCCCCACCTTCAGGAACTGAAGCCTTAATCTCTAGAGCCTCAGAATATGACTGGGTTTGGAGATAGGATTTTTTTTTAAGTTTTTATTTATTTATTTGAGAAACAGGGTAAGAGGAGAGTATGAGGGCAGGGTGATGGGCAGAGGGAGGAGCAGACTCCCCTCCAAGCAGGGAGCCCGATGTGGAACTCAATCACAGGACCCTGGGATCATAACCTGAGCTTATGGCAGATGCTTAACCAACTGAGCCACCCAGGAGACCCTGGAGATAGGATCTTTAAAGAGATGAGTACGTTTAAATGTCTTTAACATGAGTGCTAATCCAGTCTGACCAGCCAATTTGACCACACAGAGAGACCCCAGGGATGCAGGGATGCACCCACAGAGGACAGAGTGGGAAGGCAGCTATCTAGAAACCAAGGAGAGAGACCTCAGGAGAAATTAGATCTGCCAACACTGTGATTTTGGACTTCAGCCTCTGGAACTGTGAGAACACAAATTTCTGTTGCTTAACCCACCTGGGCTGCGGTATTTTGTTATGAGAGCACCAGCAGACAAGTGGAACCTGGGGCCCAGGAGTAAGGAGGGGCTGGTGAGACAAAGGGAGGCAGGAGGGCATTCTAACCAGAGGAGGGAACATCTGTCTGGATCCTTAAAGCCACAGATAAAAGGCCCAGAATCTAATCTAGAAGAGGAGTTACAGGTATGCGGCCTGGAGTCAAAGGGCTGGACTCTGGAAAAGTTTAGGAGTCGGCACCTGTACAATGCCACGAATGCTAGGTTCTCCTGCAGGGATGTTGGGGAGAGGGTTAGGGACTGAGCTGCGGAAACAGGTAGTGCAGGGCCTGGCACACACTCCTGGAAATGCTCAAAAATGTGAGATGTCACTTATTATCTGAGAATAGCTCACCATTCTCAAAGTGTAGTTGGAATGTTCTTTACAGTGGCAAATCTTTACTGGTATCACTCCAACCTGAGTAAAATCACTTTCTCTCCCTTATTGGGAAGGAAGACCATCTGTTTCTAAAATCTGGATTCTCCATTTTATGTTCCTGAGGGTTTGGATTTTGTCCTAATGTCTTTTGCTATGGGCCATCGAAACCTACCATTTAGACAAAAAAGAAGTAAAATTCGGCCTTTGGGGAGTGAGGACTGACCAGGCTGTGGGTAGAATGCATGATGGTTTGGGGGACAGTACCAGGAGAGGGGGCTCTAGCTGTGACAGGTGTTTGGGCCTCTGTCCCTGAGCTCTCAGGGCCTGAGAAGTGCCAGGAGGCCAGGAGAAGAGCCACGCCGAGGGCACCATTGAGTGCCATGAGTATTGGGCACTTTGAGAGGACACTGCCCTATAGCACCAGGAGATCTGTAACCCCCTTGATGACTGGAAATTCAGCAGGATGGCAGTGATGGAGAAAAGCAGTTGCACCCATACTTTCGTGCACCCCAGATTAGGGACTTCAGGGATAGGACAGCATGTTTGGCATTAATGGACCCCATGATCTTTAAATTCCCTCACTGGACCCCAGTCCTTAGGGACAAGTATTCTACCTTTCTCTCTGCATCCTCCACACTTAGTCAGCCTAGTGCTGAACACCTGTTTGCTGAATAAAATATATATTTGTAAATTAGGCACTTGAGGCCAAGTGATTGAGCGACCCTCTTAGGGCATATGTGTTGTGAAACCCTACCCAAGAGCTGAAGCGTCTTCCGGTCGAGGCTTCGCTCTTGCCAGCCACCACAGGAGCAACGGACGTGTCTTGTGCTTTTCCCATGACACCTGGTGCCCTGGTGAGCCCGCAGTCAGGAGCAGAAAGAACCCAAGAAGCAGGCGTGCTATCGAGAAGGTGGGTCCGTGGAATGATTGGTAGAGCTGTTGGTGTGGTGGCCGGGAGAGATAAGTGTTCTCGTCCCATTCTGTCTCTTGGGAAGCCCCACAGCCCTTCATATTCACCTATTCCAAAGACATTTAGGAATGGCGATGTCACATCAGCCTTTTCTCCTCCACGTTTATACCCCACAAGCTAGTGAACAAAGCATGGAGTTTTGGTCATTCATTCAACATATACTTATCGACCAGCGTTCCAAATATTTACTGTCTGGCTTCATAAGGGCTGGTCTACCTCTGCGTTTCAGAGTCCACATCTATAAGTTGAGGACAGTAACACCTTTTGCGTAAAGGTTGGCTTAGTTCAAAAGAGGGCGGGGGTGCCTGGGTGGCTCAATGGGTTAAAGCCTCTGCCTTCGGCTCTGGTCATGATCCCAGTGTCCTGGGATCGAGCCCTCGGCTGGGTGGGGAGCCTGCTTCCTCCTCTCTCTCTGCCTGCCTCTCTGCCTACTTGTGATCTCTGTCTGTCAAATAAATAAATAAAATCTTTAAAAAAAAAAAAAAAAGGAGGGCGAACACATAAAATGCGTTCAGGTCACCTAGCCCCGTCCCCCCACCCAGGGCCAGGGACAGCTGGTTATTTCACCACTCTTTTGCAGTGCTGGGGAGCCCGTGGGGGCTTCTGAAATGTGTGGAGTTCAGGCTTGTGCCCTGATTTGGTTCATCAATTATGGTAAAACAAAAGGAACAGGACTTCCCTGGACAGAGTCTCTCCCGTGCCCGGCACATTAATGACGCACAGTAAATATACATTCAGTCCATCAATTATTCTGGCCTCTGGAATGAGTGGGACATTTTGATGACGCAGGAAGATGAGACTCACTCTACAGCTTTCCTTGTTCTAGCCACAGTCTCTTCCTATAAATTGAGAAAAGTTCCAGCAAAATAAGATTGTGCTGTCTCAATATAAATTCTTTATCAGTTTGGATTAGGTTCATCTACATAAGGTAGAAACACTCTTCCCCACACGTACTCCCTTTCCCAATTTAGCCTGCGATAAGATAAAAATCCCATTTCTTTTTCATGTAAAAGACTAGAGTTCGGCATTCCAGACGAGTGTGACCGCTCCACAAAGCTCTCGAAGACCCCCGTCCCTTCCAACTCCAGCTCTAGGGTGGTCTCCTGGTCCAAGGGGACTGCTAAGGCTCCCGCCAGCCATCTCATCTCTGTTCCACGAAGCAAGATGCAAGAATGGGGAGAAGAAAAGAGCATTCTCTCCCTTTAAAAAAGACTTCCCTAAGTCCCACACAGTACTTCTATCTCTTCAGTGAGAGATTAGGCGCCTGGCCAGACCTCTGCAAGCATGGCTGGAAAATGAAGTCTTTCAGCTGGGCAGTAATGTGCTCAGCCAAAAACTGGAATTCTAACACCAAGAAAGAAAAGGAGGCTGGGGTACGAGGTAGGCAAACTGCAATCTCTCTCACCTCCTCCGTCTGGAGAAGACACATAGCCGTTTTCCCTTCTAGGTTTTTGCCACCCCATGCACATTAACATCTTGACATCTTACGTTGAGGGAAACAGTTGGGGTGCTGCTGAGGTTTTTCATCCTAGCCCTGAAGGAAAGAAGAAATGATACCATTTGTCTACGTGCACCCTCACGCTTTGTGTCTCACATACGGTGTCATCCTCTCGCTGTCTCTCCCCAACTATGCACACAGAGCCCAGGTTACAATTGCCCCCCGCCCTCCACACTGCCAATGATGATTGCCTTGAACATGGTCACTGGGCTTTGGCACTTGGCCCTGTGACATCCAGCACCAGCCGCAGACCAGAGCCCTTCCTCTTGTTCAGGAAGAACAGCTCTAAGAGCAGGTAGCCAACCACTCCGTATGCTGGTGTCTCCTGGGTGAGGAGCTGGGTTCCGTTGGGATTTGGACCTTAGTCTTTCCTTTAATGATTCTCTCCCCAGATACTTCTGTCCTTTCATTTTGAACATAGAGAACTAGTATCCACCTCTTACCTTTCATTAAAAAAAAAAAAAGAAGAAGATAAACACAATAAATAAACAGCTGGCTGTGGCAAATTCCTGGTAAAAACATTTTGGAAGACACCCATTGTCTATGAATCTAATTACTGGTTATGGCAGAAGTGAAGTCAGAATTTAACATGGGGAGGGTGGGAGGTGTTAGAATCGGAAGGCCTGGCTAAGCTCTGGTGTGGCCACTGGATTCTGGGTGAACCTGGCTGCTGGTAGCTTCATCCTTAAAATGTCAATAGGAATGTCTGCTTCATGGCGCCATTTTAGCGTTCTGTTAGGTAACACACCCCCTAACACTAGGCGGGACATAGGGCAAGGACTCACTCATTTGTTTCCTTTACCCTGAGGGGAAGTAATAGAGACTAAAGGATTGAGAGCAGAAGGGAGAGGAGATGAAGAGTTGAAGTGCAAGTTGATTTAAATAGCTTTTTAACAACTGGGGGTTGAAGTCCTTGGAGGCTCTGGAAGCCAGCCCGCCATCTATTCCACTTCATTTCATTCTACTCTAAGCCTAACTCTGTTCAGCACATATAGCTTACTCATAAGACATATTGAGGAGTTATTTTTCCAGCCGTAAACTTTAAATATTTTTTTTCGAGGTTAGAAATAATACTGGATCTTTTAAAAAACCTGGAAACTAAAGAATTGTAGTTTACTTTCCAAAATGGAAACAAAGATAAAGAACATGACTACATCACGCGGCCGAACAGTGTTTCTCTCCTTCCTCCCACCCTCCCCTCGTACCCACCCCCAGCCCAGGACAGTGGGGATTTATATCACAGAGGTGCTAGTACAGGGCCTGCAGTTTGAAAGGATTTATATCACAGAGGTGCTAGCACAGGGCCTGCAGTGGGTTCTGTGAGTCCCCTTCCCACTCCCCACTGGTGGATCTCTGGATGCCCCAGGGCTCCTGCCCCACTGAACATTCCACGGGGGCCTGCCAGGCTGTGTCACACACAAGTGGATGTGCGGATAAGGGGCAGCAGGAGGAAGAATTGAAATGACTCAGAGGAGAGGCGTCATCCCTACTGCGCCTGCAGACAGGGCTGGGGAGAACTAGGGAGCAGCACAGTTCCCACAAATGCTCTGTTTTCTTGAGATTTTGTTGGAAGAAGCAGACATTAACCCTCAACCAAATTGTAGGTTTTAAACAAGAGACTGGGGGTGCCTGGGTGGCTCAGTGGGTTAAGCCACTGCCTTCGGCTCAGGTCATGATCCCAGGGTCCTGGGATCGAGCCCCACGGGCTCTCTGCTCCGTGGAGAGCCTGCTTCCTCCTCTCTCTCTGCCTGCCTCTCTGCCTGCTTGTATCTCTCTCTGTCAAATAAATAAATAAATAATCTTAAAAAAAAAAAAAAAAAAGAGAGAGAGAGACTGTGTGTGGGACGCCCGGGTGGCTCAGTCAGTTAAGCGACTGCCTTCGGCTCAGGTCTTTGTCCCAATGTCCTGGGATCAAGTCCTCCATCTTGCTCCCTGCTCAGCAGAGAGCCTGCTTCTCCCTCTTCCTCTGCCTGCTGCTCTGCATACTTGTGCTATCTCTGTCAAATAAATATATAAAATCTTTGAAAAAAAAAAAAAAGAGTTGCATAAACTAAACTCAGGTAGATGGTAGAGAGTGAACTTAAACCCCGGACTCCGCTGTTTCTACATTTTTCCTGACTGTTGCCACTTGCCTGGTTTTGCAGGGCTGATGTCTGCCTCCTTCAGAGGATTTGTTCCTCTGTCTTCCAGGCAGCTGGTACCCTTAGCTTCGAAAATAACTGCTTCTCAGAGGTGCCAGAAGGAGATAATTTGCGGAGCTCCTGAGGGATAAATCACCCTGTAAGCCTAAAATCATCTCGTTGGGGGAGGGGGTGGAGTGAGCAAAACATTTACTCCGGTGTGAATGGCAAGCATGCTGAGCGAGAATTAGCCCGACTTTGAGTTCTTAACGCCATGTAATCCTCCCTTTTAACCTCTCCTTGGCAGGATGGGTTTCTGAGACCCAAAGGCTGCCTGCAGAACCAGTTAAAGGAGAAACAAGTTTCAAAATCCCTTTTGAAAGCAAAGGTTAGGTAATGGTGTTTACAAACTCAGCTGAGGCTTTTTCGTGCTGTATTATTATTATTATTATTAAATTATTATTATTATTTATTGCAAAGGTTCTTCTAGGCATGCCTGGTTTGTTTGTTTCCAGCCCTGCGGGTTGACTAGGGGGAGGAGGGGAGGCCAGAGGAAGGGCGGCTGGAAGGCGGTCTGGATTGTTGCGTTTCCCCCGGGGCGGGGGTGGGGTGGGGTGGGGGGGTGGAGAGTTGGGGTGGAGCTGGGCTGGGGTCCCGGCCAGGCTCCGGGGTGGCCACGCCTGCCTTCCCTTCCAACGCCGCACACACACTGCCACCTACGGAGCTCGGGAGGCAAGTGAACTTCCCCTCAGGAGGGGAGGCTGGCCTGGCCCCGACCGGGGAGCCCATCCGCTCAAGCCCCACGCGGGATTCCCGCAGGGGGCCTCCCTGCATTACCGTATCAAAAGCGGAGTCGTTCCTTGGGCAACTGAAGATCTAGAAAGCTCGTCTGGTTTTACCAGCCCCGGTCTCATTAACCCTGGGTTCCGCCCCGACAGAGGCCCTGCCCTTTCGGTGGCTGGTAAGACTCCACCACCTCTAGGGCCAGCTCCGCTCACCCTACCGCAACCAAGCGACGGTCCTCTTGCTCGCCCACTGATTGTTCGTATTTATTGAACACCCCTCAGGTACCAGATTCCGTGCTCCTTGCTTTACGGGCATCGTTTTATTTAACTTTCTCCACACCCTGGTACTAGATTGCTTATGCTGTAGATTACGAAACGGGCTTAGGAACATGATGGAAATTTATCTAAGGTCCCTTAGCCAGTAAGCGGTGGTGCCAGGTTTTACATTTGAGTAGATTTTAAATCCAGGGCCTACCTCCTGACTCCCTTAAATTAGATCCCCTAGGAGACCCTGAACGGACCTCATTCAGTCTTCAAGGACTGAGCATTGGCCACGTGTACTGCTTAGGGCTTGGACACATTTTATCCTGTGTAATTCTTACCGTCCCATAAAGTACATGCAGATGGTAAGACTGTTTTACAAATAAAGAATCATGGCTCAAAGAAATTAATCATCTTTTTCTCCTAACCAGAGAAGGAGACAAACCATGAGAGACTCTTAGTCCTAGGAAACAAATTGAGGGTTGCTGTAAGTGGGGGGTGCGGAAGGATGGGGTAGCTGAGTGATGGACATTAAGGAGGGCATGGGATGTAATGGGCACTGGGTGTAATAGAAGACTGGTGAGGGGACTCCTGGGCGCAGGTCATGATCCCAGGGTGCTGGGATCCAACCCAGCATCAGACTCCCTGCCCTGAGGGAGGCCTGCTTCTCCCTTTCCTACTCACCCCTGCTTGTGTTCCCTCTCACTGTCTCTTTCTCTCTCTCTCTGTCAAATAAAAAATAAATCTTAAAATAAGTAAGTAAATAAATAAATAAATAAATAAATAAGGGGCACCTGGGTGGCTTAGTTGATTAAGAGACTGCTTTCAGCTCAGGTCATGATCCTGTAGTCCCAGGATGGAGTTCCACATGGGGTTCCCTGCTCAGCAGGGAGTCTGCCTCTCCCTCTGACCCTTCCCCCTCTCATGCTCACTCTCTCTCTTCCTCTGTCTCTCAAGTAAATAATAAAAATTTTTAAAAAATCTTTAAAAAAAAGACTTGTGAATCACAGTCTTGTACCTCTGAAACAATAATACATTATATGTTAATTAATTGAATTTAAATAAAAAATGTTTTGAAAAATGGTAAGAAATTAATCGTCTTTTTCTGTTGGCCATTGTGTCTGGGTATAAGGCCTGGGGTAGAATAGGGCAGAAAGCTGGGAGGAACTTGGGTTATTCTCAATCAGCCACCTGGAGTCACCCTTTCCAGCTACTTCTGGATTCTTCGTTGTGAAAAATGACAGTTATGGGGTGCCTGGGTGGCTCAGTTGGTTAAGAGACTGCGGTTATGCTCAGGTCATGATCCCAGAGCCCCAGGATCCAGTCCTGCATTGGACTCCCAGCTCCATGGGGAGTCTGCTTCTCTCTCTGACCTTCTCCCCTGCTCTCTCTCTCCCTCAAACAAATAAACAAATAAAAATCGTTTTTTAAAAAAAGACAGTTGTGTTCTAAGGATTTGATTTAGGGTTTCTGTCATTTGTGGATGAAAGCAAAGCAGCTGAGGGAATGAGGATTCAAACACAGGTGGGTCTGTCAGACACAAGAGCTACTGGACGTGTTTTCCTGCTACCTTCCTGCCCTGTGTTATACAATTATTAAAAAGTTGCAGGTTCCTCAGAGATAAGGAGACTTTTCCATATGCAATCATGTGGTAGGAAGAATCAGGAGACCTAGAGTTTCATCCTGACTCTTCCTTTGGTTGCTTGTTGATTCACCAGGGAAATAAGACACCACCCAATTAACTACTAAGAATGGTGGAACGCTAGAATGGTCAAGCCAAAGAATGCTTCCTTAGAAAGTCTTAGAGCGGCTCCTGGGTGGCTCAGTTGGTTAAGTGTGTGCCTTTGGCTCAGGTCATGATCCCAGGGTTCTGCTCAGCAGGGAGCCTGCTTCTCCCTCGCCCTCTGCCCCTCTCCTCTTTCCCTTCTCCCGCTCATGCTCTATCTCGCCTGCACTCTCTCTCTCTCTCTCTCTGAAATAAATAAATAAAATCTTAAAAAAAAAAGTCTTAGAGCAGAAATTCAATAAGTCTGGCTATCATGCATTCTGCAAAGGTAAAAGTTCCAGACATAACAAAGAAACGCCCTATCCTTATTAACAGAAACTTATTTTCCAAACTCCATGCAAGCCCTCACTCCACCTTGTACTCAGCCCTCTCTGGAGCCCAGCGAAGTCAATAGTGTCATTTAGTAACATAGAAGGGCAGTTGGACCACAACCCGCCATGCTTGGGGAGTGGCACGCTCAGGTTTATAAAATAAATATCCTCTTGAATAATACCCTGTTACTATATGAGCGTTACCAGTTTTCAAGAAAATAAGATCGAGGCAAGTTCAGCTCATGGCATAACCATATTGAACAGAGGAGTCGTCCTTTGATGGCTGAGCAGAATTTGTCCTCCATGAACCATGCAGAACCCCAGGGAGACTGGGATCCTCTCTGTAAGGTACTATTGGAAAATAGTGGTTTCAGGTTGATGCAGTGCTAAATATACCAGCTTCGACCTAGTAATACTTGCTGGGAACACATTTTAATAGCTGGCTAGTAAGCTGGTATACGTTACCGGTGCACGCCTCTAAGTAAGTGGTTTGGACAGACTTGCTTCTAGGGACATGGGCCCTGGACCTCATCTACTACATAGAAAGGTGGTTGACAGCCATATTTCATGATAAGCTCGCATCTCTTAAATAACTCCTATCACTATTTTATGCCTGCCTTCATTTATCTGTTTACAGAACGGGCACGAAGCGATGTTTCCCTGCTTTGCAGAAAGGGGTAGAGTCTGTAAGGTAGCTTGAGATATGGGCATCATGTAAATATAAGGGTTTTCCTGTACTGTTTGTTTCTTTGGATAGCCAGGCCATTCTGAAATAAATTATTTCAGTCCTTAACCTTTGACTGGCAAATTATCAGTAATGATGGTCTAATTGGGGAGTTTTAGATTTACCAG
Organism: Mustela erminea; assembly: GCF_009829155.1. Classification (NCBI taxonomy): domain Eukaryota; kingdom Metazoa; phylum Chordata; class Mammalia; order Carnivora; family Mustelidae; genus Mustela; species Mustela erminea. The sequence continues at coordinate 6,255,473 of NC_045615.1, read as the reverse complement.
AGAAATAGAGATCCAGTATCTCATAGAACTGTGATCTCCTGGTGGTCTTTAGAGTCACTTTGAGGTGGGGTTATTTAAAATACATATTTAAATTGTGGGACACCTGGGTGGCTGAGTCAGTTAGGCAGTTGCCTGTAGCTCAGGTCATGATCTCAGGGTCCCGAAATCAAGCCCCGCGTTGGGCTCCCTGCTCAGCGAGGACTCTGCTTCTCCCTCTGCCTCTCCATCCCCTCCCTGGCTTGTGCTCTTTCTCTTCTCTAACTCTCTCTCTCTCTCAAATAAATAAATAAATAAATAAATAGCATCTTAAAAAAAACATATTTAAATTGTATTTAAAAGACACTATTCCAAATATATTTGTCTGGGCCCTATGCCAAAGCCCTGAATCAGTATGTGGGGGGTTAGGGTCTGGGCGTCTGCCTTTCACAAGCTCCTCTGATATGTCTTGTGTGTACTGAAGTCTGAGAGTCACTGGTGTAGTCCTTGGAAAACATAATAAGGTGAAAGCTGAAGGTAATCGTGTATTACTGGACATGACCCTAGGATGTTGTAGTGGGAGGCTCCTTTCCCTCCTTCTATCCGTAGCTCTTCAGTCTGAGTGAAGAGAGCCACCGAGGGAGCTCAGATTCTTGTGCCGTCTGAGAGTCTCAGCTGTGGGCAGGTGGGTGCACGACCGATCACCATAGCCCTCCCTCATCCTGCAAAACTTGGCTCGGCCCTCATGTGTGTCCTCTGAGCAGCCACGCCTCGCCTTTGTTGCTCTTATCTGTGGTGCCACTTTTTTTTTGTTATTTTGAAAATTATTTTTAATTATGCAGAATACACAGTAAGTTTATCACCTTTGCCATTTGGAAGAGTACGGCTCAGTGACATTAAGTACGTTTACGTTGTTGTGCATCCGTCACCACCAACATCTTCAGAACTTTTTCACTGTCCCAAACTGAAACTCTGTCCCCCTTACACACTGACTGTCCATCCCCTCCTTACCCCCAGGCCCCTGGTCACCTCCACTCTACTTTCTGTCTCTATGAATTGACTCTCCTGAGTACCTCATAGAAGAGGAATCATGGAGTATTTGACCTTTTGTGACTCAGCATCATGTCTTCGACATTCGTTCATGTTGAGCAAGTGTCAGAATTTCCTTCCTTTTTAAGGCTGAATAATATTCCATTGTATGGTTAGACCGCATTTTGTTTATCCTTCTGTCCTTTGATGGACACTTGGGTTAGAGCCCCTTTTACTTATTTATTTGAGAGGGAGAGAGAGCAAGTGAGAGCATGAGGGCAGGGAGAAGGAGAAGCAGGCTCCCAGGGAGCCCTACGTGGGGCTCAATCCCAGGACTGGAACTGTGACCGGAGCCGAAGGCAGACGCCCAACCAACTGAGCCAACCAGGTGCCCCAATCTTCTGACTACATACCCAGAAGGGGCAATAGCTACAAGGAATGGCAATTCTATTATTAACTTTTTTTAGGAACTGCGACATAGTGTTTTCAGTAGTAGCTCTCTGGTGTGATTTTATGTTGATTTGTGTGATTATTTGATTGTCTGTCCACCCACCATGAGAGCAGGGATCCTGTTTCTTTTTGCTGACTTGGCTCCTGTATCTCACTATCATGAACAACAATGTCTGGGTCGGAGTAGTCCCTGAAATATCTGATGAATTAACGAACGAGAAAGCCCGATGGGAGCACGGCATTGTAGAGAGACTCAGTCTCTGTACTTAATGAGTTTATAAATTTGTTGGTGAGACATGACCCACACAAGGCAGTGAGCAAATAAAGAAAGGATATAATTATGTACTTCCCACCAACAGTGCACAAGAGGAGGAAACAACCTTCACTTGTGATCCTCTCTTGGGGGCTTACCTTGGAGGACTGGGTGTAGGGTTAGCTAAGGAGTCTGCAGACATCAGCCCGGGACAGCAGAGTGCTGTGGATTAGAAGTGGGCTCAAGAGGTCCAAAGCAAGCTGTTCTGTAGGTCCTTGTAACGGGGGATCCAGAAAGCAGGGGGCAGTGCGTGGGGACCTAGCACTTCTCCCTCAGGGAGGCACAGGGAGAGTCCACACCTGGGCTGAGGGCCTGGCAGAAGCAGAGCATGGTCCTGTCTAATAGGACTGAGAGCTTAGGCAGGAACTGGAGATCAGGTGGGGAGCACAGCCTCCTAAGAACTCAGATGAAAACCAGGCTGAAAGGTGTGAGCTGGGCCTTCCTTTACCACAAACACCATAAATCCCTCAACTGGAAGAATTCTTCATGCTAAGAGGCCACAGGTCTGAAGTCTTTTTTTTTTCTTTCTCACCCCTCCCCCTGCCTTTATGGCCCAGTGGGGGTGGTTTCCAGAGCAGAGCAGGGCTGAGTTTGCTTGGAGGGAGCTTGGCCAGCCAACTGTGGGGACATGGGGGAAGGGGGCAGGAGGAGAGGAATCGGTGATAAGAAAGGTATGGGGAAGGGGGTGGGAAACAGGTGCGTGGAGAGCAAGTCAGAAAAGTAGCCTGCCTGGCCAAGACGGCAGGGGCAGGCTGTAATGGGAGCCACGGCTAGGGCCCGGCTGGTTTTGAGACAGGGTGGGGAGGTTTAGGAGTTAAGTGGAGACTCTTTCATTTTCCTTCTCCTTTGGTGAGGAGGAAAAAAAAAAAGATCATTGCTTTAATATTTGAACTTGGAATTCCTAGGGGAGAGAACAGTCTATCTAACCTTGATGAACCAGCCTAGTTGTGAAAAAATAGAACCCAGAGCCTCTGTGGCCAGGGCCAGGTATGAATCGGAGTCAGTTAAATGGTTCTGCCAAAGAAATGAACAGAAATGCCTGGTTTGAGGAGTTAGAAGGTTCTGGAAGAACTCTGAGGGGAAGGGATTTTGTAGTTTCCATGAAGCAGAGAGGCCCATGGGCTCAGGGTTATGGGAGGCAAAAGGATTAACAGATGGAGAGACTGAACTGGACCTGGGACCTGGTGGCAGTATGGACCTGTCATGGCCTATCAGGATTGTCCCCAGTTGGGCTGAGTGGCCGGACTTTCCTATGCCCTCCTCTGTCAGTCACTGGATGTGGGCTATCTCAGAGGGTATGGCCTTGGGCAAGGTGAGACTGAGACACGGCCTGGAGGAAATGAGAGGTGGAGGTCATCACACAGTAGTCTCAAGAATGGAGACAACAGGTCCTTCCTTGAAGAGGATCTGGGCTGAACCTCTCTATGTCCAACACAGGGCCCTGGGGTATGGGGACTAGAGGCAGATGTTGGGATGGCCATCGGGTTTTCCATTATATGCGGGATGTCTGTTGAAGCAGAGTTTTAATTCTGTTTCGAAGGGCAAGGAAACTCCAGCAATGTACAAGACTTGAAATATGGAGGGGACAGCATCTGTCCGTATCATTGTGATAGTCAGACTTGGAGAAGGCCCCTGGTGAATCTTGGCATCTGGTATTGAAGCATCTCCCACACTGAATAGTCCACTTGGCGGGTCAGTAGGATATTAAAGAAATGATTGCAAGTGACTTCTGAGGCTAGGGATGTATAAGACGTTGTGACTTCCATGTGGTTCTTTTTGGGATAATTCCTTCTAGGGAAACCAGCTGTCATGTTGTGAGGAAACAAGCAGTCCTCTGGAGGGGTCCATGGAGCAAAGGAACTGACGTCTGCCAAGGGCCAGCACCAACTTGTCGACCATGATGTCAGACCCTCCAGTTCTGGTCTATCCATCCATGACCTCAGGCCTGCCTTTCACCTTGACTGTAACCTTGTGAAAGATCCGGGATCCACAAGCTAGAAATAGCCACTCAAGGTGCTCCTGAGTTTTTGTCCCACAGAAAAGGAGAGACAATATATGTTATAACACTGTTTATTGTTAATTTAAGTCACCAAATGTTGGGCTAATTTGTTATTGGTGACGAGATACCTAAAATGTTGTGCTCTTAGTCAAAACTCTTTTATTTTGGCTGATTGTTTCTATTCTCTGCTCCCACCCCCACACATACATTCAGAGTAGTGTGTCCCTTTTCTCCCAGACAGTTCGAAGCGCTTCTTCAAGGATACTTTCAAAGGTTGTTGTGCACTAAAGCAACCTAGAAACTGAATTCCAAATCCTTGAGCTGTATGTATTTCTAACCAAACACAGGAAGGAAACAAAAACATCTGTAAGCATAAAATTTTTGTTCAATTCCTATCCAATTTTTTTTTAAAGATTTTTAAATTTATTCATTTGAGAGAGAGAGATACACATACAGAGAGAGAATGAGTAGGGGGGAGAGGCAGAGGGAGAGGGAGAAGTAGACTCCCCACTGAGCCAGGATCCTGACGTGGGACTTGATCTCAGGACCCTGGGATCATGACCTGTGCAGAAGCCAGGCGTTTAACCATTAAGCCACCCAAGCGCCCCTCCTATCCAATTTTTTTTTAAACATTTGACAATATTTTATTAATAATTTACAAAGAAAACCCCCAGATTTACAAAAGAAACACCAATACAATACTTCAATATATTGACAATAGAATGAAAAAAAATTACTATTAGATATAATGTGAAATGTATACTTTGTGCACCATGCTTTGAACTTCTAAGTGATTATCGCGCTCAATTGTGCATCACTGATTGGTGTTTAGACTAATTGGAACAGAAATCAATTTGATCGGTGAAAATGGTCAAGCTGGTCACACACAACGGTGTTGACACAAGCAGTTGGTCACTAAGCTATGGTGGGAGTAAAAGATAGGCTGCTGCTCTTGCTGCAACAATAGAAAAACGAATTATCCATGGCTAGGAATTGCTAATAAAGTAATAAGTTTACACACATTCTCAAAATGTCTATGAATAAGAAGGAAGATAAAAAGGATGAAGAATAGGAATCAAGTTATGTCAAAGGACCTCAGTAGATTATTTTAGAAAAACAAAACTTGCCACATGTATGGGTTTACCCAGGACTGTGTTAACTCCCTAGCAGCTTCAAATGTTTAGTAAGTTTGGACAGTGGGAACAAATCCAAAGTCAGAACAGGCTGTTGGAGAAAGGGTGAGTTAAGACATAGCAGTACTACTGGAGGGCTGAGAAGTGTTAAGAATCCAATGAGTTCTGAGTTGGCGTTAACATGATCCATTGTCCTTTCAGGGACCAGCATCCAGGTCAACCAAGAGGACCTCCAGGCTGTGATTCAGAGGCAGGAAATCCCCCCCACCCCCAGGGTGGAACTGCCGGCATATTTTGCTGGGACTTTGCCAGCCGTCTGTCCACTATTTGGTCCCTAGATGCTATGTCTTATCCTGGGGCATGCTGCATAGCCATATCCCTCCAAGGCCCTGCTGTTCTCTGGTCGCTGAACTCTCTGCCAGGCAGGGGAGGCGCCTCCAGCTGGGCCTGCCTTCCTGCTGGCTGCAGGCAGTCTAGTCACTGAGCTCTCCTAGAGTTCGTGACTCCTTTCAAATTCCCAGAGATAGTCTGGATCTCTCAGACATCCAGACCCCTTTGTCACTGCCTTAGACCAAGTTCCCATGACCTGAGAAGGGGGCTCTTTGGGGAAATATTATGAAGGGGGCTCCTTGGGGAAATACTATGCTACACCAGTTCTCCTGCTCTGCTGGCCCAAATCCCATCATGAGGACACAGCTTCTTTCTCTTTCAAGGCCTGCTCCATTTACCTTCTTTTCAGGGGACTGATGGCTTGTAATCTTTCTCCTCTCTTTTGTACAGGGAATCTTAATACTTATGCCTGGGTTGTGACCTTTGACCTGTAAGTCCCTTTGCAGTTTCTCCCCAGGATCACTCGTGAGGAGGGGTATCCCAGAGTTTGGAAGTAGGAGTAAAGGTTACATTAGCTCGTTGCCAGGCTACTCTTATTTTAAGGGATAAATTCCTCTTCTATTTTTTTCTTCCTCAAGCTCCTTTCCAAAGCATTGTTTATAGCTATTGTCTTTAAAAAAAAAAAAAAAAAAGGAAATTACTGCCTTTAAATTTGACCCTTGCAAAAGGTCTAAATCTGTCCTGGGAACTAGGGGTTACAAGCTAGAACAAGCCTGGGCAAATAATTTATAGTCTCACGTGGTCCAAAGACAAGCAAGGAAATGTGCAGTCCTAATGCAGGTCTGAATGAGGCATTCTTGCCTCAGAAAACATCTAGGGGTGCCAGGATCAAGTTCAAGGTCCCCAGCACAGTGCACAGGACTTTTCAAGACCTGACTCCATCCCCCTTTCCAAACAAATCTCTCTGTCCACGAGTAATCTCTCTGTCCAGACTTGCTTATGACTTTGCGTTATGCCCTTTGCCTCGAGTGATGGGTAATTTTATGTACTGACTTAACTGAACTAAGGGATGCCAAGGTAATGGATAAAACATTATTTCTGGGCATGTCTGTGGAGGGTGCTTCAGGAAGAGAATAGCATTTGAATTGGCATGTGGAGTCAAGCAGATAGCCTTCTTCAGTGGGGGTGGGCCTCATCCAATCCACTGAAGAACTGAATAGAACAAAAAGGTGAGGGAGGCAAGTTCACTCTTTCTGCTTGATTTGGGACCCCGCACTTCTTCTGCCTTGGTTCTCAGATTTTGGACTCAGACTGAATGATACCACTGGCTTTCACAGTTCTCCAGCTTGGCCTGGAGACTTGGCCTCCATAAGCACGTGAACCAATTCCTATAGTAAATCTCCTCTTTCCATGTATCTCTGTGTATCTTACTGGCTCGGTTTCTCTGGAGAACTCTCACTAATACACCTTGAATGCCTTTCTCTGAGCTCTTCTGAGCTCTTGTTCATCTTTCATGAGGCAGGTTAAATGCCACTGTCCTGGTGACACTTCACGAGATCCTCCTACAGAGTTAGTAACTCCTGTTCTGCTCCCACTTTGCCCATACCTCATGTAGTTGCATTGTGATAATTTATTTAGATGTCTTGCTGCCCCCAATAGCTAATGAGCTCCTACCGGATGAGCTTTATTCATATCTTTATTCCTTGCACAGAGTAGACACTCAATAAATGTTTTTTAGTAAAATGAATGAATGGATGAAATCTTGATTGGCAGGATAATTTTGGGTGTTCAGGTATAGCGTGGGTTAATTACGAACATGGAGGAGGGAATAAGAGAGGCAGAAGACCATGTTCTTGAATAAGAAGATGGGGGGAGCCCGGAGGCAAACATAATTTTCTTAGTAATTTTGCCTTAGATTTGCTCTGCCTGAGGGGGTATCTTTTATGGGAAAGAATTCCATTTGGCTCAACGTTTGACCATTGACCCTTTATGGACATTTCTCAGGAACCTTATGGTCCACATGACCCAAATCTCAAATTAGGTGGTGATCATATTTGGATTTCCAAATTTACTGTGTAATTTATATGGTAATATAGTAATAATGCCTTACAATTATATGGTATCTTTCATCTTCAAACCTCAAAGCATTTTCTAAATATTAATTGACAGGAACAGCTTCAAGCGTTTGATGCTACTGGATTCATTTCTCTGCTAGGTAAGTATATGAGGGGGAATTAGCTAAATTGCCAAGAGGATGTTATTATTTTTCAAAACACTTTTCATTAAGGAATATTTTAAGCACACAGCAGTGGAGAGGAGAGTATAATGAACATCTGTGTACCTACCACTCAACTATGAAGTTGTGGCCAATCTTGTTTTACCTATTTCTACCCTCTTGTGTTACTTTGATGCAAATCTCAGGTATCATACATTTTCATCCATAAATTTTTCAATATCTTCAAAAGATAAGATCTCTTTAAAAAAAAGAAAACATGACCGTGGGATGACTGGGTGACTCAGTCGGTTGAGTGTCCGACTCTTGCCTTTGGCACAGGTTGTGATCTCAGGGTCTTGAGATCAAGCCCTGCGTCAGGCTTCCACTCAGTGCAGTGTGCTTGAGATTCTATGTCTCTCTCTCCCTCCACCCCTCCCCTCACTCTCTTTTTCTTTCAAAAAAAAAAAAAAAGACCATTATAACAGCATCACACCATTGATAACAGACAATAACTTTTTAATATCAAGTATTCAATCTATTTTTAATTTCCAATTGTTATATAAGTTTTAAAGTTTTGTGGTTTTGAATCAAGATCTAAATATGGCTCACATATTGTATTCGTTGATATCTTTTATGCTTCCTTTTTTTTTTTTTGAAGATTTTATTTATTTATTTGAGAGAGAACAAGCAGAGGGGAGAGGCAGAGCAAGGAGAAGCAGGCTCGCCATTGGACAGGGAGCCTGATGCAGGGCTCAATCCCAGGACCCTGAAGTCATGATCTGATCCGGAGGCAGACACTTAACCAACTGAACCACCCTGGTGCTGCTCTTTTATGTTTCTGTTAAACCTGTAGGTTCTTCTCTCTCTTTTGTAATTTATTTGGTGAAGAAATCAGTTTTGTCCTGCAAAGTTCTCACTATCTGGATTTTTCTGATCACATGTTCATATTACCAGTTAACGTGTCCTTTCCTCCTATTTCTTGCAAACTGGGAGTTGGACCTAGAAACTTGATCTAGAATTGAGCTTATTTTTTTTTAGCAAAGCAACTTTATAAGTGGTGGTGTTTTCTTTTTGTGTTGTTTGTAGTTGTTGATAATCTGTGTCCACAGTCATTAATTTATTAGGGACTCCTTCATTATTTATTAATGGAAATATATCTATAAAGAGAAACTTCATCTACTATTTGATTATTCAAAGTACATTTTGGGCAGTCCTAAAATTTGTATGGAACCACAAAAGACCATGAGTGGCCAAAGCAATCCTGAAAAAGAAAAACAAAATTGGAGGCATCATGATTCTGGATTTCAAGCTTTATTACAAAGCTGTAGACATCAAGATAGTATCTTCTGGCACAAAAACAGACAGATCAATGGAACAGAATAGAGAACCCCCAAAATGGGCCCACAAACTATATGGTCAACTAATCTTCGACAAAATAGGAAAGAATATCCAATGGAAAAAAGACAGTCTCTTCAACAAGTCATGCTGGGAAAACTGGACAGCAACATGAAAAATAATGAAACTGGGCTACCGTTCACCATATACCATACACCATACACAAAAATAAATTCAAAATGGAAGAAAGACCTAACTGGGAGACAGGAAACCATTAAAATTCTAGAGAAGAACATAGGCAGAAACTTTTGTGACCTTGGCCACAGCAAGTTCTTACTACCACACTGCCAGAGGCAAGGGAAACAAAAGCAAAAATAAACTGTTGGGACTTCTTCAAGATAAAAAGCTTTCGCACAGCACAGGAAACAACCAGCATAACTAAAGGTGGCCTATGGAATGGGAGTAGATATTTGCAAATGACATATAAGATAAAGGATTAGTATCTAAAATCTAGAAAGAACTTACCAAATGCAACACCCCAAAAGCCAGAAAATCCAATTGAGAAATGGGCAAAAGATATGAACAGACATCTTTCCAAAGAAGACATACAGATGGCTAACAGACACATGGAAAGATGCTCAACATCACTCATCATCATGAAAATACAATGAGACAATACAAAAACAATACAAAACCACAATGAGACACCACCTCACAGTGGTCAGAATGGCTAAAATTAACAACATAAGAAACAACGTATGTTGGAAAGGATGTGGAGAAAGAGGAACCCTCTTGGACCTTTGGTGGGAATGCAAACTAGTACACCCATTCTGGAGAATAGTTTGGAGGTTCCTCTAAAAGTTAAAAATAGAACTACCCTGCGAGCCAGCAAACACACTACTAAGTATTTACCCTACCCAAAGGATACAAAAATAAAGATATGAAGGGGTACATGCAGCCTGATATTTATAGCAGCATTATCAACAATAGCCAAACTATGGAGAGAGCCCAATGTCCATCAAGCGATGAATGGACAAAGAAGATGTGATTACACAACATGCGTACGCACACGCGCGTGCACACGCACAGACACACACACACAAATGAAGACAAGATATATATCTATATATCTATATCTATATCTGTCTATATCTATGTCTATATAATGGAATATTACTCAGGCATCAAAGAAATGAAATCTTGCCATTGGCAACAACGTGGATGGACCTAAGTGTATTATGCTAAGTGAAATAAGTCAGTCAGAGAGGACAAATATCATGTGATTTCACCCATATGTGGAATTTAAGAAAGAAAACATGAACATATGGGAAGGGGGAGAAGAAAAAAAGGAGAGAGGGAAACAAACTGTTAAGTGACTCTTAGCAATGGAGAACAAACTGAGCATTGACGGAGGGAGGTGGGTGGAGGAGGGACTCGATGGGGGACGCGTGTTAAGGGGGGCACTTGTTGTGATGAGCACTGGGTGTTGTATGTAACTCATGAATCACTGAATTCTACTCCAGAAACCAATATTGCACTGTATGTTAGCTAACAAAATTTAAGTGAAAAACAAAAAAAAGTACAATTTGGGTTAGACAGAAAAAAATGCTTGAATTCTCATTATCCAAAATAATGAGTTCGTTTTTAGCATTATCCTGTACTAAATGATTTATCATTTCATCTCTTTACTTTTAGCATGAATACTGAGGTATTGTAGACATGAATTGCACATATTTAAAATGTACAATTTGATGAGTTTTGATAAATGTATACATCTGCAAAACTGTCACCATAATTATGGAAATGAACATGTTGCTCATGAATTAGATTTTTTAGATATTTTATAAGCTGATAAATTTAAACATGATGATATTTTCAACCGTCTTGTTATTACTCTTTTTGAAGCTCCAGTGGTCCCATTTATGCACGATGAGATCTTATTGAGGTCATCCCATGGTGCTTTGGAAATGGCTCTCCTAAGCTTTGTTAATTTCCTTGCCATCTTGTCACGACAGGATGCTCCAGCCCTGGTCCTTTCAGTGGGAAACAGGATGTGTCATATATTATATGGTGGTTAAACAGAGCAGCAAAATCCAATAAAATTTTTGGTCTGCGTTCACTGTAGTCAGAATGCAATAGTGTTTTACCAAGCAGCTCTGTAATTAACTACTGCTTTTGTTTCTGTAGTTCCTTTCACTGAAATGTTCAAAGTGGATTTTACAGCATCAAATTTATCTTTGGGGCAATCTAAGAATGGAAGAAAAGGTTAGAGATATTATTATCCCATTTTATAGTTGGGGAAACAGATGCACTTGTTGTGACTTGTCCATTGGTTTGTAGAAAATTGGGTACAAGTTTCAATCAAATCTACGTCCTAGTCAGGAAAATGGGGATTCTCGTCTTGCTGCTCAGGTCATCCTGACTTAACCACCTCAGATAAACTTCCCTTTCTCTCTCTCTCTCTTTCTTTCTTTCTTTCTTTCTTTCTTTCTTTCTTTCTTTCCTTTTTTTTAAATAAATAGGGGATAGGAATCAAAAAACAATGGAAAGGAAGGGAAATAAGAGTATCTTCCTTTTGGGGTGTCTGGGTGGCTCAGTCGGTTAGGCTTCTGTCTGCTTTTGGCTCATGTCATGATCCCCAGGATCCTGGGATCTGAGCCCAGCATCAGGGTCCTTCCTCCTCCCTGGGGTGCCTGCTTCTCCCTCTCCCTCTGCTGCTCACTCTCACTCTTGCACTCTCTCTCAAATAAATAAATGACATCTTAAAAAAAAAAAGTTTTTTTTTCTCTCCTTTCTTTTCTGTTTCCTTCCTTCCTATTTTTTTTAATTTAAAAATTTTCAGTGGCTCTCCTAAGGGGTTGAAAATGTGAGAGAAGTGGGATGAGAAATTAGGGAACCACAGCATCCTGGGCTTTGAAGAGTCTCTGTGAACCTTGCCAGCCCAGCCTCTTTCATCCGGACCGCACGGCATGAGGGCTAAATCCAGATAAATGGGCAGCTCTCCTTTTAGACAGATACAGCGAAGTAGAGTCCACTGTGAACTAAATCAATTTAGACCTACAAAAGCAAATCCCAAAATAGCAGCCTGGAGTTTATGAAAATGAATCCAAGTCTGAGTGCTCTGGGAAAAATAGATGACCAGGAATAGACTGCGCTGTGAAACTGTGAGAGTGCTTTGCAGCTGCGGCTTCCATTTCACTCTGGTCCTTGCTGAGGAAATGGGAAGGTAGCCTACTTTGTGCTAACTAAAGAATTAACGATTCCATTAATTAGCTGCACGGATTTTCTCTGCAGCCTCAATGTAGGCCACGGAGAAACATGATGGATGCATCTTCCCTAGATGGCCTTAAAGCTCTGTAGCAGCCGAGGAGGGAGAAGCAGAGGCTTTGGAGTCTGGGCGCTGATTGGAGGAACTGAAAGCACCTTGTGGCCTCCAGGACAGTGTTTCCCAAACTGGTTCCAGGGCATACTAGTGTTCCGGGGAAAACGAAGTTCCGTGGTAAAATGAGGGAAATAAGGCTATATCGCCATCTCAAAGATTCCCAAAGCATATCATTCTCTTAAAGGCTTTTAGAAGTCCTGCAGCAAATACCTTGGCTCTGTTTAAATCTGTTTTCTAGGATGTAGTTGTCTGTGGAGTCCTCCACCACCTTCTCGCCCTACGCTGTGAACTTGTGGACACGATCACACCAAGAGACAGTAATTTCAGAAATGTTGAGATACCCCCTTCCCTTTACAGATGAGGAGACTAAGGACCAGAGAGGTGGGACAATTCCTTCAGAAGTCACGGCACGAGTCCCTGGGAGCCGAGGCGAAACAGAGGAGAAAGCGGGGCATTTGGAATGAGACAGACCTGAGTTCAAATCCCTGCTCCGCTGCTGTCTAACGAGGAGATCTTGGGCAATATCGTAATTTCTTCTGAACCTTGATATTTTTATTTGTAACACAGGCAATATAGCACGGGTATCCTGGGACTGTTACCTTTGAAATGTGCTGTGAGTTGATGGCTCCATTAGCGAATAGGTGGAAGCCTATAGGTATCAGAACAAGGACAAGCAGGGTGCCAGACTGACTGTGAGATGAATGGAATCCCGTGGCTGGGGGCCTGGCTGAGCTGTGGGATTGGCTCTAGACTAGGATCCGGACCGGGAGTGCTACTTTAGAAGGAGGAGGAGGTCGCCAGGCTGGGAACCAGACAGCGCTAATTGGTAGTTCCCCACGAGGAAGCGTGATTAGAAGGTAGAGACAATGCCTCACTTTCAGACAACACAACACCCCTTCCTGTTCTACCCTGTGTTACAAACTGAAGTAGCTGGACCAGAGAAGGGGGAGGTTGGGTAGGGAGGAGTCTAACCCATCAGTGAGAGAGGATCATCGTTTTTCTTTGTTCTTTGTTTCCATGCCGGTGAGAATGTGCGGTGTTTTAGAGTGTCACCCACTAAACAGAATGGTGACTTAGACTTTATTAATTATAAATGAGTAGCAATTTGCATGGATTATTATGTTTCATGTTCTACTAGGCTTCGGATAAATTATATATAGCCTCTCTGGGGGTGTTGGGATATTTTAGACTGGGAAGAAGGTGTTGCAGCGTGATCTCCCCTAAAGCAAACTAGTGCTCATATTTACGGGGTGGGTTTTCCCATCATCCTTATTCTGGCATATTCTCCCACACCATGGGCTCTATGTGGGTCAGCTCCCCTCCTCTGCGCTGCCACAGCTCCCCTGTAGCACGCTTCCTCGAAAGTACTCAAATAACGTGGCCATGTTCTATGTGTCTCTCCCGCCATTCAGCGTCAGAATACTTTAAGAGAAAAAGAACCGAGTCTCCTCCATCTGTTTCTTCCCTCAGCCCCTGGGGCAGCACGTGCTCTGAGTCAGTGCTTAATAAAGGTGAATTGAGAAAACAAAGGACTGAACTGATGGTGCTGAGCTTTTTTTCACCTCCATAGATCATTGTTTTTTGTCCTGAAAATAATCTCTGCTTCTTTATCGAGACGCCGTGGGCACATATTGTCATGTAGGGTAAGGTGTACAAGGTGATGATTTGATCCATAATTTGATACATGGATACATTGCAAAACGATGACCACAAGGTTAGTTACCACTTTTTTTTTTTTTAAGATTTTATTTATTTATTTGACAGAGAGAGAGATCACAAGTAGGCAGAAAGGCAGGCAGAGAGAGAGGGAGAAGCAGGCTTCCCGCTGAGGAGAGAGCCTGATGTGGGGCTTGATCCCAGGACCCTGAGACCATGACCCGAGCTGAAGGCAGAGGCCCAACCCACTGAGCCACCCAGGTGCCCCTAGTTACCACTTCTATCACCTTTGCAAAATGACCAATTATTTACTTCCTGTAGATCATTGGTCTTTTACAGATGTGAATTGTCATTCCTGTTTTATAGATGAAGGCTAGGAGCCCGACCTTTAAGTGAACATGCCCAAACATGTACTCTCTGAATGAGTACCGTCTCTACTATGGCATCCTCCTGGCACTCTGCATTGTTGTGGCAGAGGGACTGTGGCTGTGGATGTCGGCGTCCTCGGTGCCCACAACTCTTTTATGGCAGATTTCGCTTGTGAAATCAGTTCTGAGTCATTTGGAGCAAAATCTGGTAGAAGAAGTTGAGTGACCCAACTTGCAAATGCCATTTCCGTTTCAAAAGAAAGTCCTAGCTGACACAGATCAGAGGCAATCCCAAGGAGAAATTCTGAATACCTTGTGAGCAATGATAATGTCAATGGAACAAGTATATAGAATTTGGAGAGGAGAGAAGTCATTTAGATTCATGAATTCTAGTGTTTTGGTGTGAAAAACCTCTTTAATATGGAATCAAAGCATTCAAAGCCAGGTTCAAATAAGAAATGAGAGTGATAAATTCAGTCCTTTGAAATGAACTTTCTTTTCTGGCCAGACCTGGGTTCAGGCTCCCAAGTTGGTTCCCCTGCAGCCACTGATAACATCACGGGCACCTCCAGAGCCTTTCCTGGCATTGTTCTGGGTGTCATTGATGTTAAGCAAATGGGGAAGGAAATGCAATTCAGAGCTCACAAAGTTAAGGGGAACTGATTTTTAAGTTCATGACTTTCAAATCCATGGTACGAAAGCATATGCATGTTAGCTAACTAGGTATGTGAAGATGAAGTTATTGCCCTTGGATCTGTTCTTCCCTTTTAATGGGAAATGCATGTTAAGGAATGTTTTTGAAACATGAAACTAATTTTACTGCACGAGGAGGCTTGTTCCCATGCATTTTTGGTTTAATGCCTTCCTATATGTTTGTGTGAAAAGAATGTAATAAGATTCTGGAAAATCAAAGGTCTTGTGAACTCTGAGCCTATTTAATTCAGCAAATGTTTATTAAATACTTGTGTGTTCCAGGCAGTGTAGTAGGACCTAGGCACGGAAGAGGAGTGAGACATGGGGTATATGCTAAAGTAATTCACGACCTGATAATAGGATTGACGGGAATGCAAGTAAATGGCCGAAAAAAGGGCTAGAAGAGCAGTGTGAACAAGAGATAGGGATGTAGGTGGGGGGATGGGAGAGGGCTTGAGGGCACTAGCGATATTTTAGTTGACCTATAAAGGGCAGATTAAATCTTAAGTGCGATGGAGATTGTGGGCCTGATGGGAAATCCAGATGGAAGAAAGAGAGTAAGTTAGGACCTGGAAAATGCAGAAGATCCTGGTGACATGGTGCCTGATCCAGTCTCCCTGACCACTGGGGTGGGGGTGGGGGAATAGAGGCATCCACTCTGAGAGAGAGAATGCCAGAGAATGGGTGCCTGAACTGGTCTCCATGTTCTCATACTGTGGGGTTCCCCTTCCCTCTGCTTTCCCTCAGACCTGAGTGATTTCAGGTGCTGTCCCACAGAGCTTGTAAAAACACTGATTCATACTAACATGACTTCACTCCTCCTGCATATGTCTACATCTTAAAGGGAAAAAATTTAAGAACTCAATGATGGAGCTGATGGAGTTACTTTTTTATAGGAGAATTTTAAAGATTTCTTTCTTTAAGAGAGAGAACACAAGCATGAGTGTGGTGGAGGGAGGGGCAGAAGGAGTGAGAGAGAGAGAGAAAGAGAATCCCAAGCCGACTCCTCACTGAACCTGGAGCCCAACATGGGGCTCGATCTCACCCCTCTGAGGTCATGACTTGAGCCAAAACCAATAGTCAATGGAGTCACCCAGGCACCTCTACAGGAGAGTTTCATGCCTTAATCAAGGGGCCTGTAAGGAACATACTAACCATGGGGGTGAGGGGTTGGGGGCATTGCTGGAGCTCATAATCTCTTCATCACAGTGGGTATGTGAGCACTGAAGAAACAGGGACTCTGTTCAGGGGTGTGAATTCGGGGGACCAGAGGAGGGAGGTGGTAGATGAAAGCCCAAGTTGGGATTGATGGTGTACGTCTCATCTTGGTATCTCCCAGTGAGCTCACCAATAAGCTGCATTTCTCCCTGGTGCTTATTTGTGTGCCAGTTTCCCATTTTTATCCTTTCTCATCTTCTTCCTTTAACTCCACCCGCTTTTTCCAGATCCAACACCGTCATACATCCACCATATGGCATGATGTTATAATTTGGCAAACACCGGTAAAATGAAATCAAACTCTCCTTTACATTGCCCTTTTCTTCCCTTTCCTTCTGTTGCTAGTTGTGGTTCTGTGGGAGGCTCACGCAGCTGGTAGCCTGTTGAAGGAGCCATAAAATGATGTAAGATGCCACTTTGGAAATAAACACATTGATCCTGCAAAATGCCTGAGCTTAACAGTGGATGGGAAATCCAGCAGAGACCTGAGACAGATGAGTTCATTGTGGTTGTGTTCTTTGGCATTAAAGCATATCGGTTACACCATATGTCACAAACCCACTATATCGAAGGCATGAAGTAGTCCACTGAAATGCATTTTCAAAATCACTGAAGTTGTCATGTCAGGGATAAAATGAACACTTTTCCATTTGAATCTTTATAAAACACAATCACTCTCTCGCCTTCATTTTGTTTTAGAGTGTCTTAGAAAGAACGTAAGGACAACCTTCAGCACATTTTTTCCTTTCTTTTAAACCAGAGCACATTTACAGAAAAATTGGAAATACTGTACAAAAACACTCATTTTTCCTGAACCATTTGAGAGTAAGTTGGTGAAATGATGCCGCATCATTCCACTTAATATTTGTTATGGACTGAATGGTGTCCCCTTGATAGTTTTCTGAGTCCCTATTTCTTGGGACTTCAGAATGTGACTGAATTTGGAGCTAGGGCCTTTAAAGAGGCAATTAAGTTAAAATGAGGGGATTGGGATGGGCCTAATCCAATGTGATGGGTGTCCTAATAGGAAGAGGAAATTTGGACACAGATGTGATACACAGGGAAGATGATGTGAAGACACGGAGATAATGGCCATCTACAAGCCAACGCCTGGAACAGACCCTTCCCTCACAGTCCTTAGGAGGAACCAACCCTACTGACATCTTGATCTTGGACTTCCAGCCTCCAGAGCTGTAAGAAAACACAATTCTGTAGTACATTGTTATGGCAAGCAGAGCAAATGAATGTATTACTGTAGTGGACATTTCCTACAAACACGGACATATTTCCACATACCAACAATACAACCATCAGAACCAGAAAATTAATACATTACTCCCATCTAATCCTTAGCTCTCATTCAGGTTTCATGAGTTGTTCCTTTATAGTAAAAGGTTCCAGTTGAGAAGCATGTCTTGCCTTTCGTAGGTCCTTAGTCAAGAATGGTTCCACCATTCCCCCTTGACTTTTGTGACGCTAATGCTTGTCAAGGTTACAGGTCAATCATTTTGTAGAATGTCCTTCATTTCCTTTATCTCATGTTTTTTCACTATAATATTCAGATTATGCTCTTTTACAAACAAAGACGGTAGATGATTTTCATTTGTCCTTCTCTAGGTGATGTTCACTCTGTCACTCGGTGAACGTGGTAACTGGCAGGCATGCCCTCTATAAATATTTTCCCTTTACAATCAGCAAGTATTTTGTGAAGAGTTTTTTGAAAATGAAAGTCTTTTGTTCCTTCTCAAACTTTTATTTATTTATTTATTTATATCAATATGGGCTCAGTGTTTTCTGTTTTATTTAATGGTTTATTTATTTAATGTTTTATTTATTAATATGTTACTATCATTTCTTTTGATGCTTAAATGGCTCCCGATTTAGAAAATGGGAAGCCATAAGATAATTGACTTTCTCTTTCACTCAGCATAATCTTCTTCAGTCCCATTAGGAGAAGGAAGGGAAAAATGAAGGGGGTGGAAATCAGAAGGGGAGACAAACCATTGGAGACTGTGGATTCCAGGAAACAAACTGAGGGTTTTAGAGGGGAGGGGGGTAGGGGGAATGGGTTGGCCCAGTGATGGGTCTTAAGAAGGGCATGTATTGCATGGAGCACTGAGTGTTATATGTAAAGAACGAATCTTGGAACACTACATCAAAAACTAATGACATACTGCATGGTGACTAACATAACATAATAAAAAATAGTAATTAAATAAAAAAGAAAATGGGAGCTTCTTCAAGATATCCTCTGTGTTCTCTTGCATTGTCCTAATATGCTTTGAACACTTTCTTGCTTTTTTTTGTTTTTAAAAAGATTTTTTCTTTATTTATCTGACAGAGATCACAAGTACGCAGAGAGGCAGGCAGAGAGAGAGGAGGAAGCAGGCTCCCTGCAGAGCATAGAGCCCAATGTGGGGCTCGATCCCAGGACCCTGGGATCATGACCTGAGCTGAAGGCAAAGGCTAAACCCACTGAGCCACCCAGGTGCCCCAATTTCTTGCTTTTTAACAAAGAAATATTCTAGGCCCATCTTGCGATTTTCCTGTTCTAGGCTTGGAATTGGCTATTTCTCCAAGGAGTATGATTGTTTATAGTGGACAGTGGTAATCAGAATCCAAAATTAGGAAAGTAAGTATGCTCATTCCTTTTGAGGTATCACTGCTCCCATGCCCTCTTAGGACAAAAGTAGAGACCATGTGTGTAAATATATTCAAACATATACATGTGCCTTTATTTATATGTTTATCTCTGCCTGCATCTATCTATGTATCTACCCATGTCTGTCTATCTACCTACCTTAAACATAGTGAATTCACACTGATACCTTCCATTTCAATTCACCATTACAGGGCTCTGACTTCCCACACTAGGCTGCCCACTCTCCTCACCTTCCTCAGGGTCCGGTCGCCACACTGGGTGGCCCATACCACGGGAATGCCCTCCTCCCTTCCATCCCAGGCTCTAACACCTCACATAAAGGCCCTCTTTACACTGCTTGGGCTCTGGCCCCTGCACTGAGCAGCCCTCTCCATGTATGCATGTCTCAGACTGCTTGGACACTGAATTCTGCTCAGGTGCTCCCCTATCTCCACCCCGAACTTACCCTACAACCTTCTCTGCCCCATCTAATGGCTTTAGGATTGAGTTGTTCAGGATGGGAAGGGGGAGGGAAAAAGAAGAGAAAAAAAAATCATACATAATCTCACTCATTTTAAGTAACTATTTTCATTGTAGTTCACTTTCAGCCTTGAAATTGTATATATATAGGTTTTTTTTCTACAGTTATCATAGAGTAATGCAGTTGTTTTATATTTAAGGTTAACATTGAAACTCTTATTATTTTTCTAATAGCTTTTATAAAAAGTTATGATTGGCCATAGAAAATGCCTTAAGAAATAAGCCTTAATTTACTCCATCATTTCTCTCTTACTGGTTATTTATGTTGTTTCTAATTGTTCCCATATAAATAATGCTGTAGGGGGAATCTCCTCATGAATATAACTTTCCTTGTCTGTTAGATTAATCTCCTTGGATGATGCCTAGGAGTAGGATTATGTGGTTGGAGGACACGAATGCTCTTAAATATGTGCAAAGCACTTAGCTAAGTGTTTACCACCCAGCCAGTGTTGAATCCAAATAAGGATATCACTTTCCAAAGGGGTGTTCCAAATTACTGTGCTGACCAGTGTTGTCAGTTTGATGGATTTGGACAAGTTTGATTTGGACAAGTTGCTTAACTTTTCTAAACCTCAGTTTCCCTAGAAAGTAGGGTAATCCACAGTCTAATGGTACTGTTAACTCCCCGTCCCTTCTCACAGGAGGCTCTGTGAAGTCCCTTATCTGTAGGTGGCTAAGGGAAACCAATGTCTGCCCAGTCTGGCTCAGACCCTGTCTGGTGTCCCTTGGTTCTATGTTGCCCACATAGCACGACCTTTGTCCTTCACAGGCACTTCCGGGTGTCACAGCTTTTAATGCTAATGGTAAAGTTCTTAGAACACCAACTATTCCCTGCTTCCTGCTTCTGTTTTCGCCGCAGCCACAGCTGAGGTGGGCCCATCTCTCCATTCTGCTCAGCGGTGAATGAAGAGTGATAGACATGGCTCTGGATGATTTGAGTGGAAAAGAAGCATAATTCCAGAACAAGTAGAATCTAAAAATAATTTCTTGACTATGTGGAAATCAGGAATGTATGATATTTGCTGTGTTCCATTGTAAAACATTGTCCTCTGCATTTTGTAGCCTGAGGATTTTTTGTTATTGTTGTTGGCAGTGGTGTGTTAATGGTTCCCTTAAGCCTTTTTGACTTTATTTTTTAAAAAAGTTAAAAACATCAAGGCAATAAATGAAATAAAATGTGATCTAGTGCTACCAGATTTTTAATAGAAAATGGCAGCTCTTCTCTATTCCTTCTTATCTTGATTGCTTCTCTGAGGCAACTACTTTTAACTCTTAGCCATTGTTTTCTTAATATCTGCCTCCATATTTCTAAATAACATTTTAAAATACAAGTTGTGTTGGCTCTGGTTTTTAGTAAAATAACTAGAGTGAATCTTGTTATTTGTTAAGAAGAAAACAGATGTATTAAAGGATTTAGGTGGCTTACTGAATTTGGGGGCATTCTAGAGAAAATGGATGGAAGCTGAACTTCTAGAAATAATGTCCCAGACCACACCACAGATTAGCCTGCTGAGGAAACTGTGGCTATTGACCGCAGAACCACAGTGCTGGATCCATCCTTAGGAAGCATGCCAGCCAGAGGTCTCTCAGTCAGTGTTCATGTGGGAGCCCATCAAGGCTGCATGTCTATATATAGATGAATGTGTAAACTAAAACTCATTGTGCAGCTCCCCTTCAGCTCACTTCAGCCACCACCCACTCCAGCCCCTCACCAAGTGTTTCCTTTGCTTTCTCACTTCTTTCAAGTATGTATGTGTGGTTGGTGGAATCTAGCTGCAATCTTAAATGTGAAAAGGGAAGGGTGTTGTTTTCTCACAGAGAGCTTGGTGACCCAGTGTGTGGGGTGCATGCTATCTACTTTTTCCAGTAGAATGTTAATATTATAGTATATTACTTATACTATATTAATAAATTGCTCATAGTTACTTTTTGATGGTCTGATAATTCCAACATCATTGCCATATCTGAGTCTGGTTCTGACATTTGCTTTGTCTCTTCAGACTGTGCTTTTTGACTTTAAGGATGTCTTGTAATTTTAGGTTGAAAGCCAGACATGATGTACTGGGTGAAAGATGCTGCAATAAATAGGCCATTAGCAATGTGGTGGTGAGGTGTGTGTGGGGAGTGTTCTACAGTCCTGTGATCAGGTCCTAGTCTTTTAGTGAGCATGGACTGCAACTGTGAACTTCATGCATGCTTCTCAATTCTTCCCTCCTAGGTGGGACAGGGTGGCTAGAGTCAGCTGGAGTTGGGTATTTCCCTTCCCCAAGGTCAGTTAGGTTTTGATAAAACCCCTGCAGATTAGGGTCGACTAAACAGTTTCTCCTAAAGTCAGGCCTTTTTAAGAAAGGAATGCTCCTTTTCTCCTTCTCCTGGGAGCACGAGAATAACTTTTTCTGATCTTTGCAGTGAGAACCTGGTAGAGCTATAGGAGGCAAAACTCACAAAAGGATGGGGTCCTCTTGCAACTGAGTCCCCCTTAAGTTTTAACTCTCAGACTTGCCCACTCTGATCCACCTCCAATTTATTAATTACTGTTCAGGTTTTCTATCCTCTGGGCACTGGTTCCTGCTGTGGTTTCTACCCTGGTGTGTTGTGATTCTTTGGATTTGTCTGCTTATCTCTCCAATTTTGGGTGAAGCACTTTGCCCTGTGACCTCAATTCTTTGATGAATCTAAGAAGATTTGTTGATTTTTAGTTTGTTCACTTTTTACTTGTGAGAACAGACCGATGACTTCCAAGCAGCTCACATGCTGGACTAGAAACTGAAAGTCCCCTCTTGACAGTTTTGGATGTTCTAAAATATTTCTTTGCCAGAAGATGACCAGTAAAATTAGAAAAACCCCATTCAACGTGGCAGGTTAATTTCATATGTATTTAGTAGGTTTTATTCGAGATAGCCTGAAAGACTAGCAATGACATGGGCTTTGGAGTTAGACCTGGTTTGGAAACCTGATGTGACTGATGTCTCCATGTGCAATTTTGGGACATGTTACCTACCCTCTCTGAGCATCAGTTTTCTAATACATAAAATGGAGGTTGGATTATACTTCTTATAGAATTGCATTACCACTGTTACTTTTGTTCGTAATTCAGAGAATGGGAGGCAGCTGGACAGGATGGTGAGGAAAATTTCTTCTTTCCTTTACTGTGTCTTTAATTTCTTCTATTCTTTATATAGAGAGAAAAAGAAAAAGTTTTCTTTTTCTCTCTATATAAAGATAGAATCTATAGGGCTGTGTTGTAGTATTACATTCTTCCATGAGCGTCAAGGAAACCCTGACATAGGCATCTGGCTGAAGTTGGTAAATTGGTGATTTCTGTTTCTAGCCAATTTTCTGAGTCACCAGAATAATTTGAAACTCCCTATATGTTCCATCAGTACTATGTTAAGTAGCATCTGGATTTCGAAGACCATGTTAGTAGTTAGGACATTACTGGGGTTAGACTTGGGTTTGGCTACAGGAATTCCACGGCTTCTTTCCACCATGTCTTACTAAGTGAGGTACTTAGACTCCCAGTTCCTCATTATGAAGATTCTAGGACACACCCCGATGAGTACACTCAATTTGTTTCTAACAGCCTTTCTTTGGCAGATGAGCTAAAAGGTCAACTGTTAATTAAGGTGGAGCAAAAATGAGGTGAGCACTGGCTGAGTCATGGGTTGGGACTTGGAGCACTTCAAAGCTGGAGATGGTTGGATCCAAGTAAGTTGGATCTGTTTCCTCCTGTTGCTATTTCCAAAGGCTCTCATGGAGGAGGGGAGGAAATGAGAACAAGAGGAGAAAGGGCAAAGGATAAGGAGAGGAGAGGGCAAGAGATAAAGAGGAATGAGAGGTAAGAAGGAAACTGAACTTAATTGGGTGTTCCTCTCGTATCGGTAGCCATCCTATGCATTTCATGCTATTGCTCCTTAGAGCCATCCTCTAGGGTAGCCATCACTCCTGTTTGTCCAGTATCTGCTTTGTGCCATGTACTGCGTGATGGGCCTGGTGATGTAATGATGGATACTTTATTCACATCTGCCTGAACAGAAGGCGTTGACAGTCTGGTAGGAACTCTGACATTGAGAGAGTTTCCATACAGAACACTAAGTGCCTTTGGTATGTATAAGGAAGATGGAAGTGTTTTCAGGCTAGAGCAATTAGAATTGCCTTGAGGGAAGGAGGTCTGGAAAGAATAAGGTGTACGTGAAGAGGGTCCTCTAAGTGGAGGGAGAGGTCTATGCAAATTCATGAGGACATAGAACATCATCATACAGTTTGTTGTGGCTGGAAGTACAGGAAGTGCAGGGAGTAGAGGAAGGGAGTGGCCTGATCACGGTGGGTCCTCTGGGCCAGCCCAAGTTGGGGTTTCATGATGAGGGGGAAAATACCTCAGCAAAGAAATGACTTGGTAGCAACCATCTTTTAGACAGGCTCCTTGGGCAGCATCATGCAAGATGGGTTGGAAGTGGTTGAGAGGGTGATTCCAGAGAAAAGTCTGCTTAAACAGTCTAGACACAGACCAATGCATGTCTGAATAAGACATTCCGGGTGAGAAAATTCACAGACTCCAGAGACTATTACAAAACAATAGAATTTAATGACTGATTGGATGGTGGTGGGAAGGATGAGGGAAATATAAGATAATACTCAAACTTCTGGGTAGGGTAATTAGGATCAGAGTAGCCTACTACCTCAAGTTAGAAATTGGTCCTGGCAATCACTCCTTACTGCATCTCTACTACAGTTGCCAAGGAAGTAGTGGTGACAAAATTGTTACTATTGGAACCAGTACTGGGGCTGGAGCATGTAGATAAGGGTCTAGCTCCTCTTCCTCGGAGTCTCAATATTGGAACATCCTATCTAGATGTGAGATAGAGGGGGAAAGCTGGCCAAGTCAACTTGCCTGTCCAACCACATTCACAAATGAGATGGAAGAGCAAGGAGTGTAGGATACACAGAATTTAGTTTACACTAATCTCATGCCACCAGTCAATGTGCTTCAGTCTATGTTTTGGATTAGGACCAATCTGTTTTGTAACTTTTCCACTTTGAGTGGGGTGGATGGAAAAGTAGGAGGCAAATGAAAAAAGGAGCAAGAATTTTCTTGTCTATATTCTGGAGAAGAAATAGAGGAGAAACAGGCTTGAGATGGGGAGATGATAATTGTTCTCATATATATTTTTTAGAGATTTTATTTATTTATCTGACAGAGGGAGAGAGAGAGAGAGGGAGAGAGAGTACAAGCAGGAGGAGCAGCAGGCAGAGAGAGAGAGAGAAGCAGGCTCCCAGCTGAGCAGGGAGCCTGATGCAGGGTTCAGTTCCAGGACCCAGGGACTATGACCCGAGCTGAAGGCAAATGCTCAGCTGACTGAGCCACCCAGGTACCCTAATCATTTCATTTTTGACATGCAGAGTCTGAGATGATGGTAGAACATCCATTACAAAGTTGAGAATAGGATTCTAGAGTTTGGGAGGAAGGTCTGGGCTAGAAAAATGGGTTATGGTATTATCGGAAAACAAGTGATAGTTGAAATCTTGTCTGTGGTTGACAAGAGAGGATGAAGAACAAACACCAGGAGCATGAAATTTAAGGCACAGGTGAGGAAGTCTGCTTGAGAAGCTGAGTGCTGAGAAATTGACAGGTAGGAGAAAAACCTCAAGAGTGTGAGGTCTAGGAAGCTACAGGAAGAAAGTCCTCAAGAAGAGCTGTCAGTAGGGTGTAAAGACAGGAAAGGAGCACTAGGAGAATGCCCTGGAACAGCTATGAAGAAAAGGTGGAAAGAGTAGGAAGGCATTTTCAAGCTGCCATGAGAGCACACCTAAAAATGGAACCCCATCAATCATGCCAGTTCCTATGAAAACACCGCTTCAGCAACAGTCAACTATCAGATTGCTAGGATTGGGGATTTGCTGGGTGACTGTGGTGGGAGGACAAAAGGACCATGAGCCAAAAGTGTTGGGTTCCCATTCAAAAAGAAAGGAAGACATTTCAGGTGGGATGGGGAGACCCTAACAGGCCACAGAGTTCAAGAGACTTCCATGGGGTCTCTGTGCATTAAGAGAGTGGTGCAAAGGCAGGAAGATGAGGAGGCAGTGGTTTATAGACTGAAATGTTGGGGTTTAAAGTTTCAGATGCAAAACTGCTCCTCGGGATAACAAGGGCCACCGTAGTCATGGGAGTCGATTGTAGAAGGGGGAGGGAGTTGGAGTTTATTGTCTTTGAGGCTTGGGACTAAGAGGTTAGGGTTTAGAGGTGCTGCTCATGTGGAAACTGAATTCATTTAAGATGATAGCAGATCTAAAGTGGAGAGGAAGACAACGAGTATCAAAGTATTCAATGAATGCAGAAGCGTGATGCTCACTTTGGTGGATTATTGAGTAGAAGGAGGAATAACAAAATGGCTGGATCTTAAGAAAAAGGGATTTGGTATGGGAGGAAAAGAAACATCTTGAGAGCATTATTAGAGACTTAAAAGAATGCTGATACTACCTTTGGTGTCCCTGTAAGGGGATGAACACCCTCCATGAAAAGGGGAATGAATATCTTCAGGGAAGAGACAGGATTCAAACAGTCAAGGAAGTAGAGAGAACATTACAGAAGGAGGGTGTCATCCAGGAGGCGCCTTATATTGCGTATGTGTTTTCTGTTTCACCGACTTTTTTTTTTCTATTATTATTAATATACTGTTTAAATTATTATGGCTCTAGAATAAAATTTAATTTCTGGTGTTTGAAGTCTAACTTTGTTGCCCTTTTTTTCCCTTCCAAGTTTCTTAGTTATTTTCACTTAATAAAATTATGTCACTGTTATTCAAACATTTTGAATAAATGTATATGGTGGACCTTTGATCAACCCAAGTTTGAATGGCACAGGTCAACTTACGTTTGGATTTTTTCTTCTTTTCCTGTGAAAAGCTTTATTGTTTTCACTGGATTGATGGCTTGGGAGAGGCCAAGGTGGTTAAAAAGCTGCCTGCAGGGGGAGCCTCAGGCAGAAGCCCTGGCATTGAGGGGGATGCCAGGGGGCCCCTCAAAGCCTGCTAGGCTCCTGAGGCTCCTGGGTGTGCTTGAGGGTGAGCCTTTCCAAGAGATACTCATCCAGCCCAGCCTGGGGACCAAGTCTATGGAGTTTACCAGGTGGTCACCATCTTCTTGATGACTTGCGCCTGCTCACCCAGGCAGTTCTCCAGGAAGCTACAGAGATGAGGGTCTCTGTGAGTGGAACCCAGGACATGCAGATCCAAGAGGGCCTGCTTCAGGCTCTTCCCCAGGACGATGTGGATTCCATGGAATCCACGGCTTTATCCCATTCATTTTGGAACAGCTTCTGCATGTCCTGGAAAAGGGCGCAGCCCTGGGCTGGTTTTGCATATTCAAAGGATGCTGCCTGTCCTCATTTTTTCTCCTCTGCCAACTCTCAGAAGAAGTGGTCCACGCCCTCCAGAGCCAGATCTTCATGGTCAAAATAGAAACCCAGGGAGAGAAATGCGTAGGAGGCCTGCAGATGCACGTTGACCAAGCGGCTGATGGCAGCTTCCACCTCAGTGGAATAATTCTGATGCATCTGGGAGCTCATGGTTGCTCAGCAATAAGGAGCTAAGTTCAGAAGGTGGTATTTACTGGTTCCAGAGGCAGAGGATGGCTGAGAAGATGCCTCTAAAGGTCATGACTGGAAAAGAGGTTGGAGGGTGGTTGGAGGCTGAAAGAAGGGGTGTCCCTGGGTCTGTTCTGTCCAAGCACTTTCGAAGCAATGGACAGGTCTGGAGGATCATCAGAACCACTGCCTCTACAAGGATTTTTTAACAGTGTAGTGCTGTAAATGTAGTTTCTCTTCCTTGTGATTTTCTTAATAACATTTTCTCTTCTCCATCTTACTTTATAGTAAGAATATGGTATGCAGTACGTGTAACATACAAAATACAGTGTTAATTGACTATGTTATCAGTAAAGCATCAGTCAACAGTAGGCTCTCAGTGGTTAAATTTGGGGGAAGTCCAAAGTTATGTGCAGATTTTTGATTATATGCCAGAGTTGGTCCCCTAACCCCCAGGTTGTGTAAGGGTCAACTCTACTTTAATTTGGATCTAATTGATACCCTCACTTTTTGTTTTAGGTCTAGTTCTCTGGGAAGCAGACTCTGAGAAGATTTGCATGTAATAGGTTTATGAAGAAGTCCCTTGTGGGCGTGGGTGTGGTGGTGGTGGGGGGATGGTGCCTGGCTGCCTTAGTCAGAAGAGTGTGCGGCTCTTGATCTAGGGGTTGTGAGTATAAGCCCCACGTGGGGTGTAGAGATAACTTAAGTAAATAAAACTTAAAAAAAAAAAAAAGTACCTCTCCGGGTATGAAAGAAGTGGTACTAGCAGAGCAAGGGGTTTAATAAACTGTAATAAAGTTATGGACCGGGGCCTCAGCTGACTCCAGAAAGTTCTGGGAATAAGATGGAACTTCATAGTTGACCCAAATTGAGGCAAAAAGGTCCAGGCCTTTGTGAAACTTTCTCCCCAACCACTAAGCAGTCACCTGAGAACTACCTTGGAGAGAAGGCCGCTTTTTTCAGATGAGGGAGGTTCCTCGAGAACAAGCAGGTAGGAGCTGTAAGCAGCCAACACTCTTGGCAACTAAAGGAATGAGTGTGTTGGTTCTGAAGTGGGAAATCTGGATGGCACATCTCAGCATCCACGTCAACAAAATGGGAGCATATTGTGTCTTCTAATTTATTCAAATCTTTTTTCCAGGGATTTTCAAAGATTCAAATAATCACAAAGGCTTATGATTTTTTATTTTCACATATGCCTTCCACACGGCTTATTAAATTTATTACAGGTTATTTTGTATTTTGTGTTGGAGTGTTGAGAACATCTATTAAGATGTTCCCATTAAGAACATCTAGCTGGGTTATTCCTTGTATGTAAAAACAGTGTGTATGGATTACTCTATTTATTCTATGTTTTCGGCTTTATTAAGGTATAATTGATGCAATAATACATATTTAAAGTGTATACTTTGATGAGTTTTTAATTTAAATTCAATTAATTAACATATAATGTGTAACTTGTTTTAAGAGTACAGGTCTGTGATTCATACTTCCATGAGTTTTGGCATATATATTCCTTTATAAAAACACCATCGTCCCCGAAAATTCCTTATATCCTTTCGTCAGCCATTCCTCCCTAGTGTCAGCTCCCGGCTGGAGACAACCACTCATCTACTTTCTGGCGTTATAGTTTATATTTTTGAGAATTTCTTATTAATGGAATCACAGAGTACCTATACTTTTTTGCTTGTCTTCCCAGCATAGTTACATGGAAATTCACCCATGTTGTTCTGTGTATGAGTAATTAGTTTCTTCTCATTGCTGTCTAGTATTCAATCATATGGATAGACCACACTCTGTTTATCTATTTGCCAGGCGATGGATATTTGCTTGTTTCCAGTTTGGGCCAATTATAAATAAAGCTGCTGTGAACATCTGTGTACAATGGACATATGATTTCTTTTCTTTTGGGTAAACTTTTACAAGTACAATGGCTGGGTCATAGGGGAGGTATGTGTTTAACTTTTTCTTTCTTTCTTTTTTCTTTTTTTTTTTTTTTTTAGCAGATGGCCTGTTTTCCAAACAATTTTCAAAATGATCATATCCTTTTACGTTCTCAACAGGAGTACATGAGAGTTTCAGTTCTTCTATATCCTTTGCCAGTATTCAGTGTGATAAGACTTTTTAATGACCAGTGATGTTGATCATCTTTTCATGTGCCTATTGTATTTATTTTTACAGATCTAACTTAATTCTGATAATATCTAAAAGATATTTATTTATTTAGTTGGGTTTTCAGATAAATCATGTGTAAGTTATGCTGTTTATTTCCTTTCAGAGATGCTGTCTGAGTTCTTTTTTGGGGGGGGGCTCGAATAATGGTGGTATCTTCGGCTTTACCCTGAATAACATTGTCAGTTTCAAGTCACATGATATTATTGGCATTAGAATATTTAATTTTTTCAATGTGCTTGCTTCCATCCAAATTTGCTAAGATTTTTGTTAAGCAGTTTACCCTTGGGGTGCCTGGGTAGCTCAGTCAGTTAAGTGTCAGACTCTTGATCTCTCAGCTAAGGTCTTGATCTTAAAGAAATTTGCCTTTAAATTAAATTTTTTCACATTTTTGAGATAATTATATATCTGCTTTTAAAGTATAAAAATAGAAAAAATGGAAAAAGCTATATGCTATTTTCTAATTTTTTTTGTAGATGTAAACTTTAATGAACATTTTCCTATGTAGTATCATTCTATAACTTTATGATTAAAGGCTGCATAGTATTTTTTTTTATAGAGGTACTGTAATTTAGTTGGCCAGTCTTCTATTATAAAACATAATGTTATTTACACTTTCTCTTTTCTTACTATAAATTTTGTTGAGATAAATATTGTTCTAAATTAATCTTGGTGTACATGTAGCCCTATCCAGCTAAAATTTCTAGATGTGCAATGCTAGGTCAGAGTCTGAATATTTCTAAGGCTTTAATATTTACTATAACATTTCTCTCAAGACAGTTAGTAGCCATTTATAGTTTACCAAGATTCTAATCTACTCTTGTAATTTGATGGACGACCAGTGCTGCCTCATGTGCTGTGAACATTTGCCTTAGTAATTTTCATTTGCCATTGGTTATACTGATCATTTTATTTATTTTTATTAAAGACATTTATTTATTTACTTATTTGAAGAGTGAGAGAGGCAGAGACAGAGACATAGAGCTGGGGGAGGATCGGAGGGAGAGGGACAAGCAGACCTCTGCACTGAGTGTGGAGCACAAAGTGGGACTTGAAATCACGACCTGAGCTAAAATCAAGAGTCAGATCTCAACTGACCAAGCCACCCAGGCATCCCTGATTACGTTGATTATTTTATTTTTTAATTTAATTTAATTTATTTCAGTGTGTCAAAATTCATTGTTTATGCAC
This sequence comes from Mustela erminea, assembly GCF_009829155.1. Lineage (NCBI taxonomy): Eukaryota > Metazoa > Chordata > Mammalia > Carnivora > Mustelidae > Mustela > Mustela erminea. The sequence continues at coordinate 6,225,250 of NC_045615.1, read as the reverse complement.
CACATCCAGTGCTCCATGCAATATGTGCCCTCCTTAATACCCACCACCAGACTCACCCAACCCCCCACCCCCATCCCCTCCAAAACCCTCAGTTTGTTTCTCAGAGTCCACAGTCTCTCATGGTTTGTCTCCCCCTCTGATTTCCCCCAACTCACTTCTCCTTTCCATCTCCTAATGTCCTCCATGTTATTCCTTACGCTCCACAAATAAGTGAAGCCATATGATAATTGACTCTCTCTGTTTGATTTATTTCACTCAGCATAATCTTTTCCAGTCCTGTCCATGTTGATACAAAAGTTGGGTATTTATCCTTTCTGACAGAGGCATAATACTCCATTGTATATATGGACCACATCTTCTTTATTCATTTGTCTGTTGAAGGGCATCTTGGTTCTTTCCACAGTTTGGCGACTGTGGCCATTGCTACTATGAACATTGGGGTACAGATGGCCCTTCTTTTCACTGTATCTGTATCTTTGGGGTAAATACCCAGTATACACTGTTCTTTTTTTTTTTTTTTTTTTTTAAGATTTTATTCATTTGACAGACAGAGATCACAAATAGGCAGAGAGGCAGGCAGAGAGAGGAGGAAGCAGGCTCCCTGTGAGCCGAGAGCCCAATACGGGGCTCGACCCCAGGACCCTGGGATCATGACCTGAGCCGAAGGCAGAGGATTTAACCCACTGAGCCATCCAGATGCCCCTACACTGATCGTTTTAAATGTGTGTTTCACTTTTTGTTTTCGATTTTACTTCTGTGTTTCCTTTCTGTTTTGTTATATGTATAGTTAATCCTTATCATTTGTGGATTCTGTATTTGCAAACTCACGTACTGAGTAAATTGGTTTGTAAACTCAAGGTCCACATGTGTGGCATTTTTGCAGTCATACACAGACTTGCACCGAGCAGTGAAAATTTTGAGTTGCCTGACATGCATGTTTCTGGCTGAGGCCAAAAGGAGGACTGTCCTTTTGTCTCAGCTCTCATTTTGTAAACAGGAGTACTTTACATGGTCTATGTAGTACCATGGTTTTGTATTATTGTGTCTTTTGATGGTGATTTCGTCATTTGAAATGATCCCCAAGCACAGCATTGAAGGGCTGTCTGGTGTTCCTAAGTACAAGAAGGCTATGATGTGCTTCACCAAGAAAAAATACTGTGTTAAACAAGCTTCGTTCAGGTATCAGTTATGGTGCTATTGGCTGCAAGTTCAAAGTTAATGCATCAACAATATATATTTAAAAGGTCTCTTAAAACAGAAAAAAAAAATAAAGTATGTATTGATCAATGGATATAAACATTGTGACCAGAAGCTTGTAGGAACCTAACCCTATATTTGCCCTAGGAGCAGTGGTTCAGTATTTGCTAATTCAGTGTTTTTTGAGGACTTTGAAAACATAACCGCTGCCAATAATAAGAATTGACTGTACCATGTTTTCTATGGATTTTCCCTCCATGATTTAGAAGGCCTGCTCTCAGCTCATTATCATCTTTGACCCCTTCTGAGCTCTTATTTCCCAGAATCACTTGCCATCCTAGTTCCCTTTCAGGGTCTACTGGTGAAAAGTCATCATGTGAGGTTAGGAAGGTGAAGAGAAGGAGAAGACATCTGTTCCCCACCACCCAGCAGCAGACTATTACATGGGCAGATGGTGACATTCTGGTATCTATGTTACATGAAGCCTGCAGCAGCTTCCCAGGGAGACCTTGCAAGGTGCCTGCTTTGATGCTTCACTGGGCTGAATCATTAAAAAAAATCATCCTTTCCCAACAGTGTACCACAGTCATCTTGACCTCTGCTTCCTTCAATCTTCCAACAATTCTCTAAGCACCTAGTTCTCTGTTGCATTCCTTATTGGAAATACTAGACTAGTTTTTGTTTTCTTGACTGAAGCCTGACTAATGAAGTTTTGATACTGGAAGAGAGTGCCTTCTCTCTGAAGGATGAAGGGAGCGCAAATATTACATGACCAGACTCCTGGTCTTCATTAGAATCCATGTCCTTCTCTTCATCTTAGGCATACAGCTAAGCAAGATTTCTTGCTTTCCATATGTCTAGGTGGACCTTGTGGGCAGAACGCTTTTCTATCCTTTTCATAACACCATGGACTCTGCCATGAGTCCATGAAATACATTTGCTGTGATACATCACTGATATCATGGGACTCTTTGTCTTAGCAGTTTGCCTACCCTAATACAAATGGTATTTTAAAATGGTATTAATGCCTACTTTTTATATTTCTAAAAATATCTTTGGTTCTATTATCACCAATGATAAGAATTAAACAGTAGTTTTTAATTCTCCACTTAGTGAGATGAAAGACTTACTGTGCATTTACTTCCATTTACTTTTACTCCTATTTTTGTTGTTATAATCTGAAACTACATAGAGGTTATACTTAATTTCTTTTGACATTTGCATTATATCTTATAATCATATTTCCAATAATTATTTAGGCTTCATTCAACACATAACAGGTGTTAATGCTCACCCCCTCATCCTTTGACAGCTTAAATTGACCTTTATTGAGTTCTTTCTTTGTTGTATATCTTGGTTTCTGTAAGAAGCCTTCTGCAACTTGTCTTAGGAAAGATACAGAAGGAAGATAACACTTTCAGAGTCCTTGCACAGCTGAGATTGTTTCTTTGTTGTTTTTCTACAGGATTTGACTGAGTCCATAATCTTGATCAGCTACCTTAAGCCCTCGAAACTGTAATAGTTGACATATCTTTTTTTAGCATCTAATATGGTTTTATAGGAGAAGATTGAAGTTAGATGGATTTTCTTTCTTTTTAGAAATGCTTATAAGTTTTTCCCCCAAGATCTTGATATTTATAAATACTATCACATCTATCTATGGGTTGGTTCTTATGATTAACTTAGTTTTGTACTGAGTCCCTTTGAAAAGTTGAAACTTCTGCCAGATATAATGCTAAGTGCTCGACATGTCTACCTTATGACAACATTATGAGGTGACAGCTATTATCCCTCCCAGTTTACAGATGATGAAACTGAGGTTCAAGGACTCATAGAAGGTCATGAACAGAGTTGGGATAGGAACTGAAGTCTACCTCACTTTACAGCCTGGGCTTCTAGTCACCGTACCACAAAATTTTTTCAAAGGAAAGAAAGATTTCTTTTACTATATAATCTCTACAATTTTGCTTTTGCTTCCTTGGTTCCTCATTCTCCTTCAGAGACAAACAATTGCCCATATGGCAGGTCTTTCTTGTGTTATATATGCTAGCTTTTATTTTGTCATTCTTTTCTTTTATATTATCATAGAGTTTGGCAAACTTACCCTTCATATTTGGATTATGTTTTCTGTAGCTTTGTGCTTGTTCTTTTCTGATACTAATGCATTTAAATTTTTTAAATAGGATTTTTCACTTTTCATTTTTCCTGGCTCATCAATTTCCTTTTCTATTTCTCTGCCCATTAGCCGGATTCACTGATATCTTAGTCCTTCCTCAGTTTGTTAAAATCTTGTTTTACAGTCTGTTTTCTAGCATTTTCTTCTGTCTCATGTATTAAACAGTGCTCAAGGGTATGCTCTTCCTCTATGCTGAGTCCTGTGCTCTCCATCCTTTATGTCTTGGGATGTCTTCAGAGGCCCCATGGTGGTTTTGTTGCCTTTAATGACCCCCTGGTTGGTGGAAAGTCTGTTCAGTGCCTCTGGTTTCCCATAAACAATGGAAGTGGATGCTGTTTGAATCCTCCTCTCAAATCATAAGGAGAAGGGATTGTCAACACAAATGTACATTACCTGTCCAGCAGTACATCACTCTTGGAAGAAAATAGAAACATTTGATGCAGAGGTGGGTCTGGAGAGAGGAAGGGAAGATTTCACTTTTGTTATCATTTCTTTTGTCACAGAGTCATCTTTTGGACCTGCCTCTCTGTTTGGACCAGCCTCTATGCCTGCAGTTTTACCTGGTAAGGTCATGATGTTGTGGTCTTAGAAGGAGAATTTGAGACTTTGGTGTGGATAATGGTGATGGTGGGGGGTCTGGTGGGTAAGTGGTGGTGGTTATTGAACTCCTGTTTTACACTATTCCTGAGGATTGGGGCGATGCCTGCCATATGCAGAAGAATAGCACTAGGGTGTGAAGCATCACAGAATCTTGCTCCCTTCATTAATGGTTCAGCCAAGGTAGGCCAACCAACACAGTTTCCAAAAGAGACAGTAATGGCTCTGCAGCCACTTGTCTGCCAGCAGATAACAGGATGGTACTATGACCTTGAGCTTGTGCCACATGGTATACTAAGTCTTGGCTCCACCCCTGGGGCTCCCATTTCTGGTAAGTCACTCCTCCTTCCTCCATAGGACCTATGTATGCCTAGCTGGCCACAGGATACTATTGGGCTATCATATGAAGTTAATTGAAGTTAGAGAAGTACAACTCCCTACCTCCACCTCTTTATCTCTCTCTCTTTTTTTTTTAAAGATTTTATTTATTTATTTGACACACACACAGAGAGATCACAAGTAGGCAGAGACACAGGCAGAGAGAGAGAGTGGGGAAGCAGGCTCCCTGCTGAGCAGAGAGCCCGATGCGGGGCTCGATCCCAGGACCCTGAGATCATGACCTGGGCTGAAGGCAGAGGCTTTAACCCACTGAGCCACCCAGGTACTCCCATCTTTTTATCTCTTTATTCGCAACATAGTTATCTGTAGGGAATGCAGACGCTTCCCAGACTGGAATGGAATCTCTTTCTCTTTCTCTTTCTCTTTCATTCACTGTTTCATTCCCTCTCTCATCTACATTACTGACCTGCTAGATGCGTATTAGATTTAACCATTCTTTATTAGCCTTGCAGATAGCAGTCATGTTGATGGTGAAGACAGAGGCACCAAAGCCTTTGCTCCAGATGTCAGAACCCTTGGTCTGATGTTGGCAGCTGCAGCATGGGCAGCAACACCAGCACTAGACATCTCTTGTTTGCCTTTCCAGGTTCACTTTCCATCCTTTCCCAACCTGCTCTGTGTCCTGGGAGGCTGACCCATATGGTCTACTTCAGTGATGTGCGGGAGCCTACAAGAGCTGATAATGTGCATATCCTCCTAACTTCCTGCTTGGTGACCCTAGTAGGAATATTTACACCTTGAAAATTGGCAAACACTACAAACAGGCATACACACACCTACCTCAGAGCTTGTTGTTAAATATTTATTTACCAGCACACACCACTGGGGCTCTGTCAGTATATCAATAGATTCCTTTGACCTCTGACTTCTGGTTGGGTTTGGCCTTTGGGAACCCCTGAAGGGATAAAAGGACAGGAGGAGAATGTGGTCCAAATCTTCATTCTTCTGGCTCCATCCCTAACAGGTTCCCACAGATTGGCTACCTCTCTCTACAAACACTTCAGCTGCTGTCAGGCACCCTCTTTAAACGTCCATCCTCTCTGGAAACCAACACTCCTTCCCCTCCCCCCTTCAGGGTATTCTGATGGGATGGGTGCTGGTGGTGGAGCTGGTGAGAGAGTTCACCTGAAGCAGAAGGGAGGAGATAGAAGTTTATTGAATAGACTGCAAGGGAGCCGTGGGCAAGAGGGCAAAGGAAAGACCATATGCCATGAGGCAGTGGTGAGGGATTCTATTTATATGGTGGAGTGAGGCCGGATAGGGAAGTATGGAGTTTTCCCTTTTTTGGTAACTGTCTGTGCCTGGTTGTAAGCAACCCATTGGTTAGTTAGGGCCTATGGCTATTTGGAGGTGTGTCATTTAATGAGCCTCTCTGCGTTCAGCTCAGTGGTCACTGTGGGTCCTTTTGCTTTGTTGAAGTTTCCATTGCTCAAGCCTATTGCCTAAAAGCAGTATCTACAAGGCCTATGAGAGCTAATGGCTCCCCCAAACCCTACGTACACCAGTAGTCCCTTCATGATGCCGTTCTCTAACGATGCCCTTGAGTGCATGCCACTTCTTTCCTCCCATGACCCTGACCGGCACAAAACCTAATCACATTCAGTCAGGTAGGACGACTTACTTGCTTCCTGGGTGAATTTCCTTGTTCTTGCTTGGTCTCAACACCACTGGTTTTCAAACACTTTTTAGGCTTTCTTGGGTTATTTTCTTCAAATGAAATCTTATCTGAAAACTCAATGTATACATGAAAGATTCTTGTCTTAAGTGGGGTAGGAGGTAAAGTCTGTCTGCTCCCTCTCCTCCACCCCTCACCTTTCTCTGCCATCATGAATATCTATCACTGGAACCTCCAGGGATCCAGGAAGCACAATTTTAATACCACATTTTTAGAAGACAGAGACCAGGACTTGAGTTTCCCAGGGCACCTAGAGAGATGTGGGTAAACTACAGGCATAGTTTCAAGCTACCATTTATAGACTACATATTTATGCCAAGCTCTCTTCGGAGTGCTTTCCGTTGGTTTGTTCATGTAATCCTCCCAGAACCCCGGTGAGGTGAGGGCCTCATTACTTACATTTTCTGAACGAGGCAACTAAAGCACAGTGTGGTAAAACTCACTCAGGAGCTCATGGCTGGTGTAACTTGAGAGTTCAGCTACAGAACTGTGCTCTCAGGCACCCTGTATGCTTCCCCAAATATGTTTCTAATTAAATGAGAAGCGTGTGGGTTCATGTGTGAGAAAAACCTCACAGCCTCAGAAGCCAACTGAGGACTGCACACTGCCCTGTGGGCTTCCTCGGTGGCTTCACACAACCTCCATCTCTGATAGCTCAGTTATGGGGAGACAGCCCCTAACGCAGGAACACAGCACTACTGCTCTGCAAATGTGGCTGATGAGGGATTTTATCCTCCTCTGGCAACACGTTTCTGTGGTGAAGTAATCAATGAAAAAAGTTTCTGTTTTGTTTTGTTTTTATAAAGCCTTTAAAATGCTAGTTGTGGGCTCTGGCTGTCTTTTGCTCCAATCCAGATTCAGAAAGATAGGTGCAAGCTTCCTAGGCTGCAGTGGGCCTGGGGCTGGTTTTTCCTGAGGAAGGGATGAGTTTGAGACCTTTGAACCACACCCCTTGGGGACTGAACTATCACTACCTGGGAAGTCTAGTTTCTGGGAGTTTCATAGCACCTCTAATCAGGAATGTTAAAACAAACAAACACACAAAATAATATAAGCCAAGCATACCCCAGCACAATGTTGGGGTGGTATAGAAGTCTTAAGTTTCTGATCTCCCATGTATTCGGGAGTGATGTCAAATGTTTTGAGAAACTTTATCCATTTCTCTCAATTAGGAGTTCTCAAAGATGTGAAGACATCAAGAATATCTGAAGAATACATAATCACCTGTTTGTTCTTCCCTCAGGTAGGAAAATAACTGTTATTAGGGTTTCGGGGAGAAGTCAGGGGGGTGAGACTTGGCTTTTAGTAAATGGCAGAAGTGAATGATTACTTCTTGTGAGGGATGAGAGCACATTCTCCTACCTACCCTAAGTATTTGGAATTCTAGAGCCTGTGCACTTCCTAGCAGCACGCCTGGCTACACAAAATGGAAATGAGGGGCCCGTTGCTTAAAATTATTCAGAATTTCCAGACAGCAACAGCAGAATTTTGAGGTGAGTGCGGGTCTGTCAGAGTGGGGAGGCCTGTGTGGACAGCCACGGAGCAGGCCCTGCCTGGGAGCCGTGACCCACATTTGAGTCCTGGGATGCCCAAGAAAGCCGCAGTCGTGTGGGGAGTCACCCGAAAGATGGCTGAAGTCAAGCCACTGCTCCCAATATTCTCCTCCTTCATGCTTGTGCTGAGAACAAGACTCCCGTGCTCTACCCACTGATCCAGTGTTCGTGCCACTATTAGATGAGACCCACTTTCTGGAATAAAGAGGAAAGGACTGGTCTATGCCAGAGGATCGTTGCTTTTTTTTTTTTTTTTTTTTAATACACTTTACTTTTCAGAGCAGTTTTAGGTTCACAGCAGAACTGAGAGGAAGGTACAGAGGTTGTCCATTTACCCCGGCCCCGCACAGGCAGAGCCTCTGCGACCATCGATAGCCCTCAGCAGAGTTGTCCATGGGTCATAATCGATGACCCTACACTGACACATCATCGTCACCCAGACTCCACAGTACGTTAGTGCCGTACATTCTATGGGTTTGGACAAACGAATAAGGTCATGTATCCACTGCACAGAATGGTTCCACTGCCCTAAAAATCCTCTGTGCTCTGTCTGTTTATCCCTCCTTCCTTCTAATGGTCCTTGCCCTTTTCTTGGTGCCACAGACCGCTTCACTGGTCTGGTGTCATCTTTGGGCATCTTCTCCAAATAAGAATTTTTATACATAAAATACAATAATAATTGAAGGCTGAGGGAGCCCTACAATAAATCGAGTGATGAACACATTACAAAACAAAATCATGTTGGCATTATTTTTCTTCTCTATTAGCACATGAAATTACTAGGTCTAGCAGCGAGTCCAACACCTATAATTTTAAAGTAGTGATGATAAGCATAAATGGTATTTTGAAATATCTGCCGCAACTGTAATGTGCAATGAAAACACTGGTAATGGAATTACAGCTACTGCTTACACTACTGTGGTTTTATCCATTTATTTTTGGCCCACATTCATAAGGGAAGGAAATGCTGGCTCTCAGAGAGAGGACAATGAAAATAAAGCTGTGACTGTGTTTTCCGCCCAGCTTCCATGCCCCATGCGCCTCTCAGTTCCCCATCCCCCTGCCAGAGTCAGCTCTGGGATGCTGGGGTTTGGCACTCCATGTTGCTCCCTGAAAGGTGGCCCCTGTGACGCAGACATTGACCAAGGAGCAATGAAAAGGAAGATCAGAAGGCTGGAGGAGAAAGCATGTGATAAGGGCTTCTCGTTGCCTCTGTCAGCCTCAGAAGAACAATGGCGTCCCACCCTGGCAGTAGCAGTGGTTGTTCGAGCCTCCAGTCGCTTCCAGAGTCAGCTTCAGGGTCTCCCCTCAGAAATACCTCCAGCCAGCAGTCTCTCCTTGGCTGCCCAAACAAAGCACCCACAGCTGAGTGGCTGAAAACACCAGAAATTCTTTCTCTTACAGCTGCGGGGACTAGAAGATGAACTTGTCCACAGGGCTGTTCTCTCCACAACAGCCTGAGGGGAGAATCCTTTCTTCCCTCCTCTGGTCTTGCAGCAATCTTTGGCCTTCCTTGGTTCACAGGAACATCACTCCCATCACAGGGCTGTCTCCCTCTGTGTCTTCATGTTGTCTTCCCTCTGCGTCTCTGTCTCTGTGTCCACATCTCCCGTGTCTGTAAAGACAGTGCCATATTAGATTAGGGCCTTCTTTGTGACTGCATTTTAACTTGATTACCTCAGGAAGGTCCCTGTTTCCAAAGGCCAGATTCAGGGGTCCTGGGGATTAGGACTTCCATATATTTTTTTGGAGGGGTACAATTAAATCTTTAATACTTCCCAGAGGTCTGGGTCCCAGTTCTGTGGAAAGCTCCCCCAAACTTCTATGTTCCTCAGTCCTGGGTTGGGAGCTGTCTCCTGCAGTTATTATTTTTGTGCTATCTAGTGTCTCCTTCTGTCTGTCCTCCAATACCTGATTAATCGATTCTTTACATGACCTTCTGTTTGTTAAAATAACTGGTGTGGTTTCATTTTCCTGACCAGGCCCTGCTGGGCCTAGACCCCTGTATCTTTAATGTGGTCCCAAATGAAGAGGACCTGACGTCTTAAATAGATATCTGGAAATTATTTTAAGAGAGAAACAGGGATTCTAAGGATTTATAACTAACAAAACTTCGTGAGACATCTAAAGCTTTTGCACTTTTTTCCTTGTTTTAAACATCTCGGTTATTCTGTTATTGTGCTCTTGCAAGGGGTGCTTGAAAATGAAGGGGACCCATGAGTTTGTCTGTAGAGGTAGTGAGAAAGGCTGGCAGGGGGTGCGATGGTCTTGGATGGGGATCAACCCCGGGGCAGAAATGCGGCAACACTAAAGAGTGAGCGCAAGTGGTTGAGCCCCTGGGTCTGGGGTAGGACGGAAAAGGAGAACATGGTAGCTGGGCCTGAAAACTGGCTCTGGGAATCCCATGGGGGGAAAGAAAAAACTCTGGTGCTCTTTCATTCAGTACTCCTGCTTCTAGGAATCTCTCGTAAGAAAATCAAACAAAGGAAGTTATGTCTGACGCCCTGAACTCTTTCCAGTCTGTCTGGCCTGTGGGTGCGGACATGAGTCCATTAACGTTGATGTCCATAGTCCTCGGACTCCTTGGCCATCTCAAGTCCCTGCCTCAGAGCCCACATTCAGCTCTTAGAGTCCGCTGAAGTGTCTCACATGTGCTAAGGACCAGACTACTTCCGTCCTGCTCCAGCCTGCTTGGGAAAGTCAAGGGCGGGTGGCACTCTACTTCTGCACATCCGCTCCACCCACGTGAAAAGGCTGCATCTGGGCCACTTTCCAGAGCATGGCAAGCTCTGCTGACATCCCTGCCTCCCTGACTTCGAGCCACTGTGTTGTTCACACCTGAACCAGGAAGTGATAGTGCTTGACTCCTGGGTCTCATAAACCCTTCATCTGAAAGATACTTCCTGTTCCTGTCTGTTCACCCTGTCTCTACAAAAGACGAGAACCAGAGCTTCTGGCCAGCTATGGGACAGACCTCACGTCTTCCATTTCTCTTGTCTTCCCCATCTCTCCTCCAACGCCACCTCCCAAAGCCAGCACAGGCCTACTCCCCACTGTGGGTCATGTCGTGCAGAAAGTCACCTGACAATTCGCCAGCACCTAGCCCTCGGTCTTCCTGTGGCGTCTGAGTGATAAAGACTCCGAGTGCTAAACGATGTCCTACAGCCTCCTGCAAGGTAGATGGAGCCAATAACAATTATGAAGACTCCATAACAACATAAAAAAGCACTTGTTATTTCAGTTTAAGTGATTTAAAAAAAAAGTGTACCTTATACATGACCATGATCTCAGCTACCCCAAAATGGCAAATGCCAATTCGAGGAAGAGAAAAGAACCTCGAGGAATTGAAAACCAGTTCAGCCCGGAGCGTTGATAACATGGATCCATTTTTTCCTTTACCGAGTGCTCCCTTAATTTATCTGTAATGTCATTTACTTAAGAAAAAAAATAACGGTTATTAGCAAAAGATGTGAAACTGCTTGATCCTGCTTTGAGAGCCTCTTGGTACACATCTGAGCTCCAGGACAGGGGCTTGGTGTGACCAGACATGCGGTTGGCCGGATCTTCTCCCTGGGGGTGTTTCCAGCTTGGCATTCTAGAAGCGATCCAAAGAGCCTTCTTGTCTATGGTGGCAACATGCAACCCCAGGGCTTCGAGAGGGAAGAATCATAACACTAAATATGGAGTGTTGGGGACCAATCAGAACATGGACATTTGGAGAACTGCCTCCTTCAGAGCTGCCTCCATGGCCCTGCAGTGTGGAGGTGAGATGCGAAAGCAACTGGGTTGATGGTAAAGAGACTGGATCTCTTTTGTTGGCACTGACACCTATTTGTTGTGTGAGTTTAGGGTTCCTTTTCTGTCAGCAAGGGACACCACTGATCCCCACTCGGGTCGCCAGAGCCTCGTGCTGTGAAGAAATGAATCAGAAATGAATCAGCTTTCTCCTTCTGGTTTGCCTTCACATCTGGGTTTTTCTGTTTGTTTTCGTGATTTGCTCTGGACTTTTCCCCCTAGCTCTATGGATTGCTCTCTGTAATAAAGATGGTGGATCATGGTGGACCATGGGGTGAGTGTGGAGGGCCACACTGGCCTGGCCAAATCTCACCCACCTGGGGTCCGGTTCCTGAACTCATGGCCTCTGACTCCAGGAAGTCCTCCAGATACACATATTGATTGACTTTGATTTCCCATCACTTCCAGCGTGCTTGGCTTGGCACTTTGCCTCACCTGTCTTGCCCTGCCTGTTTGGAGCTCCATGCCTGCCTCTGAACTCTGTATCCCCTACCTTTTATAATTACCCTTTGGCTGCGAATTCTACACTGAGGGTGGGAGCAGGGAACAGATCTGGGAAATCCCCAGCTGCACTCTCCATCACCCTCCCGGCCCAGGGATTCTGACGGGACCCATGGCTTATGGATGAGCCTCTCTGTTGCTCCCTCAGTGAAACAGGAAACATAACACCTGCTCTGTGTCTCTTACTGAAATTCTATACTCTTATGCTGGTTCATGGGTGCAAAGTTCTTTAAATACTTCGCAAGCAAGTACCAGATCTTGCTACTTTTTAAAAGAACTGCTAAAGTGCTTTGGACACTGTGCCTTCAAGTAGAACGATTTCTGCAGGGACTCCCTCAGAGAACTCCACAGCAGCACATGAATCTCTTGCTGAGGGCAGGGGCTTGGAATGAGGGGAGCTGGATTAAGACCTGGTTCTGCCTCATTCCAGGCATGTGACTTAGGCCTCACGTTTCCTCATCTATAGAATGGGAATAACAGTAACATCTGACTAACAAGGCTGTTCCGAGGACCAAATGAGGTACTGTGAAAGTGTTACCAAAAAAAAAAAAAAAAAAAAAAAATTAAAATAAAAAATAAAAAAAGCAGTTACCTTAATTATTAGTGCTATGCACCCGATTATTGTATTAATTACAGTGGAGCAAGGGTTAAAAGGACTTAGAAGACTTGGCCTTGCCCACAAAGATCTCAGGCACAGAAAGAAAATGACCTTGCTGGCTGTGCAGGCAAGGGGTTCAAGTTAAGGGTTCACACCAAAGAGTCCCCTCTGGAGGAACTGAATCAGGTGCTCCCCTCTCTCCACTCCACCCCCCAAGTAGAGACCTCGGGTACTGCTTTTGGGCCTGAAATCCCAAGCTGGGTCTCCAAGAGCCTCTGCGGCAAACAGGCCGGCGTGAAGCCCAAGACGCCGGCTCCACCAGCCCCTGCTAACCAACCACAGCCCGTCTAGCACTAGGAGCTCCTGGGAGAAGATTCCTGGGAGAAGCCACCGCCTCCCGGCTCTCCACCCCGGACGCGGGGCAGCGCGCACCGCCTGGCGCCTCGCGGGGCCGGACTGGGCGCCCGTGCACCTGCCGGGCCCCGTGGGAGGGGGACGCCGGGCCAGAGGGCGCCGGCGGGGCGGCCCCCGGCCCGCGGAAGTCCCGGCGAACCGCAGGGAGGGGAGAAGGGGCTGGCAGCAGCCCCCCCTGGAGTCTGCCGCGGGAGACGAGAAGGAGCAGCTGTGGGATCTCGGGGACGGTGCCCTGGCCTCGTTTCAACGACTCGATTTCCTGAGCTCCTCGCGACCGCCTGAACTTGTTTGCTCACCTGTAATAAATAGGTTGTTAAGATTCCATGAGAAAGATAGTAAGGAACTTGCTAATTATTCAATAAATAGTAGCTGTTGTTGTCCCCGTCATCGTCAGCAGCACTGCTGTCTCATCTGTGAAGGCTGAGTCAGCCCTTGCTTCACGCTGCGCCAGCCGCAGGGCCTCCGCCTGTCCGAGGCTCTTTGGCGCCACCATCTGGGAGGGGACTGCCATAGCCTCACTGTCTCGGGAAACCCGGAGCCTGCGAGCCAGGGATGGCAGCTGGAGGGGGCTTTCAGGTCACAGTTTCCGCCAAGTTCTTCCCCCTTCCCGCCACCGCCCCCCACCCCCCGGCTTCGCACCCTATGCTCCTCGTGGATCCATCCAAGAGCTGGATTTCTGCCGATTTCCTTGTCTCCACGAGGACTGCAGGCACTCGCTGGCCCCCAAACTAGACAACCTACCTGGCTGCCCCCTCCTGCGTCTCAGGGATTCCCAAGAAGAGAGACAGACCCCCCTCCTGGGGCAATAGGAACTTGGTGGGGGCATTTTTATCACCCAAAGGGGAGCCCTATTGGCATTTAATGGGGTTGGAGTGATGCTAGACACCCTGGAAAGTGTGGGCAAGTCTTGCACAACAAAAAATTGTCTTGCATGACTTTCAAACATCTTGTAGGACATTCATGTAAGCGAAAGGACATTTACTACTAATTACCTGAGCTACGATCTAACTCTGTTTTACGGAAAACAAAGCTTTTTTTCTGTAAGACTTTTTTTTTTTTTAAGCTATTTTATTACCGGGGTATGAATACACAACATAAAATTTCCCCTTTCAACTTTAAGGGCTCAGTTCCGTGGTGTTAAGTACATTCACAGTGTTGTACAGTAGTCACTATTATTTCCAAGACTTTTTCATTACCCCAAACAGAGACTGTACCCCTTAAGCAATAGCTCCACATTTCCCCTTCCCTCAGCACTTTATAACCTCAAATCTACTTTCTGTCTCAGTGAACTTGTCTATTCTAAGGACCCCAGATAAATGGAATCATATAATGTCTGCTCTCTGCTTCATTAAAAACTTTACCAAGAGTCTCTCCTCTTACTGGGAAACTGCCATCACCAGTGACAAAGCCATGAGTGATGTTTGAATCATCAATACAATTTACACGTGTCAGTTTGCTGCATTCAACATGGCTGCAAGCACCTGACATTTCAATGTTTCCTGACATCATTATGTCCGCATATTCACATCTTGAAATACATATTATTTTATTACACTTTATTCTCCTTTTTATTCCCAAGTTAAGGCATTATTTTTAAAATATTTATTTATTTACTTATGTTTTTATTTAAAGATTTTATTTACATATATGAGAGAGAGAGAGAGAAAGCACAAACGGGGGAGGGACTGGCAAAGGGAGAAGGAGAAGCAGGCTCCACTGAGTAGGGAGCCCAATGCAGGGTTCTATCCCAGGACTCTGGGATCATGACCTGAGCCAAAGGAAGACGCTTAACCAACTGAGCCACCAGGCATCCCATCACATCTTGAAATACATATTATTTTATTACACTTTTCATTCCCAAATTAAGGCCTATTTCTATTTATTTATTTCAAGATTTTATTTATCTATTTGACAGAGAGAGAGAGAGAGAGACACAGAGAGAGAGAGAGCACAAGCAGGGGGAGCAGCAGAGGGAGAGGGAGAAGCAGGCTCCCCACTGAGCACAGACCCGGACCTGAGGCTTGATCCCAGGACTCTGACATCATGACCTGAACCGAAGGAAGATGCTTGATGGACTGAGCCACACAGGCACACCTAGACTTTTTTTTTTTTTTTTAATTATGTGTTGGTAGTGTAAATAAGCTCTTAATTTCATCTTAGGTTAGCAAAGGGTACATTATAAAATATTTATTACAAAAAAACACGTTGGGCCCAGTGAGGCTGAGAATCAGGGATTTCTTTCCTACAGTTGCTGACAGAAGACAAGGTATGAGGGAACAGATCTCTGAAAGTGAAGTGTGCTGTTGACCAGCCCTGAGTACTGCCTGCGCTTATAACCTCAAGCAGCCAGCCCACCCCTCAAACTGGAAATCCTCAAATTACCAAGCCCAGTGTCTCCTGGGTCACTGCTACAGACTGCTGTGGTCTGGCCAGTGCAGCCAGGCAGGAAATTTCGCTTCTGTCCTCAACACTAGCCATTGCAATTACTACCATTCTGGAGTTAAGGATGGGCACAGACAGCCGAAACAAATTGCAATCAGACCGTAGCTAGGCAGACACTTAAAAGTAAAGCTGGATTTTCAGCATTCAACAAAATGATTGATTCCAGTGTAAGTCCTGGGCCTCATGAGTGGGAATTTGGAGCCGCGCTGTATTCATATCCTTGTTTCAGACTGATCTCCATCTAGTTGGGAGCATCCAGATATCAGATTTCTTCTAAATAAAAAGGCCCCCAAAAGTATAGATACTGTTTCCTAACCAACTGTTCCTTTAATATTCACACTTCTTTAGATCATCCCCAAAGTCTTTTTTGAGAGTGTGTAATACCACAAGAGTTGAAATGGGCTAAAATGTGTTGCTAAATCAATTCTAGGGGCGTCTGGGTGGCTCAGTCAGTTAAGGGCCTTTAGCTCAGGTCATGATCCCAGAGTCCCAGGATCAAGCCCTGCACCGGGCTCTCTGAACAGCGGAGTCTGTTTCTCCCTCTCCCTCGGCTCCTTACCTGGCTTGAGTTGGCTTCTCCCTCTGCTCCTTACCCTGCTTTGGTCCCTCTCAAATAAATAAATAAATTCTTAAAAAGAAATGAATTCAATTCTAGAAATTGTAATTATATAAATAATGATGTATACACGTATCTCTGCGAAGTGGAGCCTTGGAGTTTGTGCCCTGTGGTACTGTGAGAAAGGACACCTGAATGATGTTACATTTCCTCCCTGTTCTGGGATTCCTTTACTCAAGGGCTTTCTAGCTCTTTGCTTGGAGCTGATGCCACACAAATGAATAAGATCCTTGGCCTCAGGGAGTTTGAAGGCTTACACAAAAGACTGACACACAAAACGTGGCAACAGCGTGATGGATGTTTTCTCAGAAGAGGGAGGGAGCAGTCTCCGTGACTCAGAAAAGGACATCTGGGCAGGCTACTCAGAGTAAGGAGCCTAGGGTGCTTTACCACACACACACACACACCTGTCAATCTACTGAGTGCTTTAACAAATACTCATTTGAAACCCCTGTGAGAGCTTTGTGTCATGAAACATGAAAAAGACAGCTTGAGGCCGAGGAATGTCAAGGGCTGCACTCCTACTGTGAATAGATCTAAGCCAGTCTGCCGGTTTGCAATTACGAAGTCTTCGTGGTAGAGATCAGTAGCTTCAAAAGTTGCAGCCAGGTGAGAGGGCTATGGGTGTCCTCCCTTCAATCTTGCTTTCAAGCGGGGTGTGCTCCCTGCAACACATGTATCGGACTGAATTCTGCAATCCATTATCTGCGTGTATTAGCCAGGAGCCCAGAAAAAGTCCTATAATCTATTTAACTCATGAATTTGAGCAAGTTTCTGCTTTCTGTCCCCTCCTACGTTGCAACAAGTCCTTTCATGACGTTTACAGAGTGGAATGCTCTTTGAGGCACATTTCGGCCAATGTTCTAGTTGGATGAAGAGACACAACCCCTAGCTAATGGCCCATCCCAGATCTGATAAAGTTCGAAGTCCTCAGTGCTGGACCAAAGGGTATAGAGTCTTCTGAGGTGGCTGCATTATTACCTCCTGTTCATGTAAAGGTGAAGGTGTCTATTCAGCATACATTACCAATCTATGTGTCTTGCATACCACATACCTCATCAATTAAAAAAACAAAAAAATTTTTTTTTTGAGAGAAAGGGAGAGCATGTGCATACAAGATGAGGGGCAGCCAGAGAAAAAATCTTAAGCAGGTTCCATGCCCAGTGCCAGAGCCCAATGTGGGGCTCGATCTCATGAACTGAGTTGAAATGAAGAGTTTGATGCTTAACCTACTGAGCCGTCTAGGCGCCCCCAAATTAATTTTTAGCATCACTGTACTAGTTAATAAGCCCTCTAGTGTGGAAGGAAATTAAAAAAAAAATAATAAGTTGTAGTGGTTGCCAGTGCTTGGGTTGCTGATTCTTGATTCAGTAACTGACAACCCCTGGAGGATGTATTTATGGCTAAGGGTAAACCACGGGTTAACTTGCTGCCTCTAAGCTGTAGAATAAAACCAACAAACACAAACACATATATATCACATTTTCTTTTCCTTTTTTTTTTTTTTTTAAGATTTTATTTATTTATTTGACAGAGAAAGACACAATGAGAGAGGGAACACCAGCAGGGGGCTAGTGGGAGAGGGAGAAGAATTCCTCCCGCAGAGCAGGGAGCCTGATGCAGGGCTGGATCCCAGGACCCTGGAATCTTGACTGAGCTGAAGGCAGACATTTAATGACTGAGCCACCCAGGCGCCCCTATATCACATTTTCCATGATAAAACATTTGAAAAGTAAGTAAAACAGCTCTCAAACCATAAAACAGCCTGGTGAAAATTCTAAAAGAGTATCTGACTCAGGGGGAACTAAGTTGTGCTGCACCCAGAGGAAACGAGCTCTACGCGTAGCTAGTTGATAGCGAGAATGTATATGATGTAATTAGTAAACACTGGTGAATGTGGGATACCTAGCGATACGTTGATTTTTTGTTTTACTTTTTTATTTAAAAAATAATTATAGGTTCACAGCAAGTTGCAAAGATAGTATGGAGAGGTGTCTTTAACCAGGTTCCTCCAGTAGTTTCATTTTTTCCAAAAAGTTAATTATTTTTATTTTTTTTTTAACATCTTACTTATTTACGTAATCTCTACACCCCATGTGGGACTCAAACCCATGACCCTAAGGTCATGAGTTTTGTTTGTTTGTTTGTTTTTTTACCAAGGCAGCCAGGCACCCCAAAAGTTAATTATTTTTTAAATTTTTCTTTGGGGTCAAGTACTGCTAACATAAATTTTGGCCATTTTTTTTAAAAGATTTTATTTATTTATTTGACAGACAGAGATCACAAGTAGGCCAAGAGGCAGACAGAGAGAGAGGAAGAAGCAGGCTCCCTGCTGAACAGAGAGCCCGATGTGAGGATCGATCCCAGGACCCCGGGATCATGACCTGAGCAGAAGGCAGAGGCTTTAACCCACTGGCCACCCAGGCACCCCAAATTTTGGCCATTTTAAAGTGTGTAGTTCAGTAGCGTTAAGTACATTCCCATAGTTGTGCAACCAATCTCCAGAGCTCTTTTCATCTTGCAAAGCTGAAACTCTGTGTCCATTCAAAACCAACTCCTTATTTCCCTTCTCCCCCCTGCCCCCTGCCCTCTGGCAACCACTATTCTACTTTCCAACTCTATGAATTTGTCCACCTCAGGTACCCCCGTGAGTGAAATCATACAGTATTTGTATTTTTGTGACCCTGATTCTATATCTTATATGGGTATAGAATGATATGAAAACCAGGAAATTAACTTTGGTACAATGTTTGTACATGTGGAGATTCCTGTAAACACTCCCAGAAACAAGATCTAGAACATTCCGCCCACCACCATAAAGGGATAGCATAGGGTCTTTCTTGCTGTTCCTCTGTAGTCATACCAGTGATCTCTACTATCTACTATTTTATCATTTTGAGAAGATTTATGTACAGTAGCATACACAGATTTTTCTCTCACGCTGTTGTAATTCTAGTGACCAAGCTGATGTTCTGGTTTGGGGAGCAAGGTCAGTTGTTTTTAAGGCTGCTTTTGATTCATAGTAATGTACCCATCGCACTAGTAGAACAGGAGCCTGGGGCTTATATTCCATCTGTTACGGTGGCAGCCATATACACAGCTCATCTACCTGGCTGTGTCTTGCTCTTTATATGTGAACTTAGAAACACCATAGAGGTTAGGACACCTGCATGGCTCAGTCGGTTAAACATCTAACTCTTGATTTCAGCTCAGGTCATATCTCAGGGTTCTGAGATCGGGCCCCACATCGGGCTCTGTGCTAGGCGTGAAGCCTGCTTGAGATTCTCTCTCTCTCTCTCTCTCCCCCTCTGCCCCTCCCCCCTCAATAAAACAAAACACCAGAGAGATTAAGACAGAGTCCTATCACCCTTTAATACTTCTTTATCAATTCAATCTTTAAAAAAAGAGTTTTGTCTTCTCTGATATTCACAGGCATGGGTCTTTGAACAAGTTCTCAGGGGCTGGAAACTAACAGAGACTCTCTCCTTGACTAAACCTTAGCCAGGCTCCTCTGAGCCCTTTTCTTGACCAGTCCTCAACCTTGGTCTATAAAGACTTGAACAAACACTAACATTATTTCTAACAGCTCAAGGCCACATCCTTAGGATGACCCTATTCTGCTTAAACTCTGAGAAAAAATTAAAACCTGAGAAAATACAGACTGCCAAAAAAACTTTACTGATGGTTCCAGCCAATGCCTGAAGAGAGGGCGCCATTTCCCAGCCTCTGTTGGTGGGGGTGGGGGGGGTGGGAGTACAAACCCAGATACTTTGCTTCCTGGTTTTTGTAACTTTTCATTTGCCCTAGTCTACTGAGCCCCTCCCTACCTGCCTTCCTATTCCCTCATTCTCTCTTTAAAACAGGGGTGCCTGGGTGGCTCTGTTGTTAAGTGTTTGCCTTTGGCTCAGATCATGATCTCAGGGTCTGGAATCAAGCCTTGCATCAGGCTCCCTGCTCAGCAGAGAACCTGCTTCTCCCTCTCCCTCTGCTGCTCTCTCTGCTTTTGCTCTCTCTGCATCTGTCTCTCTCTGTCAAATAAATAAATAAAATCTCTAAAAATAAATAAACAAACAAATAAATAAATACGTAAAACACCCAGTCACCTTTGTACCAATAAAAATTCACTTTAGCTCAGTTCATGCTGCACTTTCCCCTCTACTGCAATCGTGTATTGCTGATGAAAATCTGTCCCTACCTCTTCAGTCTGGCCTTGTTTATCCTGACAGGATAGAGAGATTACTTAGCTTATCTGCCTCTTTGCAAACACCATCTTTTTAAACAAAAATCAGTGAATGCAGCATGAAGTGTCAGGCAGGTCTTGGTCCCTTGTCAGTCATAGGAACTGTTGCAAAAATGATCAGCAATATCTAAAACCTGCTTGAATTCCCTGGTAAGACTTTATGAGAAACTACTCAATCAGGAGAAAGGCTGGTGTGGGTTTTGAAAAGCATGACATCCCCCTCCCCCAATAATTCAGCCATAATTCTAGAGAGACAGACGGTGGCCATTTTGAAAATGGGGTCAACAGTATATTAGTCAGTCCTGGGAGATTTCTGTAACTTGGGAGGTAATGACAGTGAGAATTTAGTCAAGATTATGGTTAAATATGCTCAGTTCTGGAGGTGACCCTTTCTTCTGTAGGTGACTGCAATGGTTCTAAAACATGGCATCAGGATCACCTTGTGGGGTGATTAGAAAATTTTCTGTTCTTCATATTCTGATTCTGTAGGGCTGGGGAGGCCCTGTTTGTCTCTAGTTGGGTCTGATGGCCATTTCCCTCTTTTCAAGATAATCCATTTAAGGAAAGAGTTTGGGGTCTTACTCTATGTGTTTTCTGGGCATCTCTCAGCTAAACTGTGGGAAGCTCAGCTTTGCTTCTGATCAGCATCCCTCCCCCCACCTGGCTGGCAGTGTGAGGTGGACATGGGCAGGACGCTCCTGGCTGTCAGACCTCTATATCCCTAGTGTTTTTGCTCCAAGGAAATAGAGTCTTACTCCTAGAACAAAAACAACTCTGCCTTGAATGTTAGACACCACGGTGTGTTCTTTGGCCTACTGATATGGATTGCATCATGTTCCTCCAAAAAAAGATATGTTGGAACCCTAGCCCTTTTAGAATGTGAAGTAATCTGTTAAAATAGGTCATTAGGGTGGAACCAAATCTAAGATGACTGATGTCCTTATAGGAAGAGGAAATCTGGACTTAAGCATGCGTAGGAAGAACATCATGGGAGCATGAAGATGGCCATCTATAAGCCAAGGAGAGGGGCCTGGAACAGATTCTCCCTCATGGCTCTTGGAAGGGACCAACCCTGCAGATCTTTTGATTTTAGATTTCTAGCATCCAGAACTGTGAGAAATACGTTTCTTTTAAGGCCCCCTGGTGTGTGGCACTGTGTCAGGGCAGCCCCAGCCGAGAAATATATCTACTTACCGACAGGATTGTTCCCCTTCAGGTGGCTTCATCCTCAGGTTCCCCCTCCTCCCCTGGCATCTCTTCTCCTTCTCCTCCCTTCTCTTTCCTTCTCTCTTGTCCCCTAATTCCATCTTACTTCTCATGCAGGACAGTTAGCTACTTCCTCCCTCACAGTCTTCCAGCCTCGGCTCTCAGAGGCTGTCCTCTGCTCACCTTCTGTACTGCAACATGCTTTCCTAAACAGAAAGGTCCCTCCTCCAAGAGGAACTCAGGTGGTAACCATCGAGATCATGGCTTTTTCTTTTTCTTTTCTTTTTTCTTTTTTTTTTT
Source organism: Mustela erminea (assembly GCF_009829155.1). Taxonomy (NCBI): domain Eukaryota; kingdom Metazoa; phylum Chordata; class Mammalia; order Carnivora; family Mustelidae; genus Mustela; species Mustela erminea. The sequence goes on along the minus strand of NC_045615.1, from coordinate 6,203,541 downwards.
TTTTTTTCAATGTGCTACAAGTCATTCCTCTTAAGGCTCTGGAGGTGATTCTGGTGTGTAGCCAGGGCTGAGCAGCTGAGCCCCACTGCTTGAAAATGAATTGTGTCGCTGTTGCTCGCCCTGGAGAACCCTGGGCTCAGACAATATGAAGAACCTGTCGTATGAGTGAGAATTCATGTGATCGACCCGTGCATGTCCACCAAACTCTGTACTCCTGTAATCCTTTGCAGAAAATGTACCAGCTGCAAACACATAAAATCTTCATTTGCTGCTGGCTTTGATGACCATTATGGATGGAATTGTGTCCCCGCAAATTCACATTGAGGCCCTGAACTCCCAATGTGACTGTGTTTAGAAAGGGCCTTTAAGGAGGTGATTAAGTCAAAATGAAGTCACCAGTGTGGGCTCTAATCCAATATGACTCGTGTCCTTGTGAGAGGAGGTGATTAGAACATAGACATCGACTCACACAGAGGAAAGACCATGCGAGGACACAGAGAGAAAATGGCCGTCTGTAAGCCAAGGAGGGAGGCCTCAGGAAAAACCAGCCCTGCTGGCATCTTAGACTTCCAGCCTCCAGAGCTGTGAGAAAATAAATGTCTGTTGTTTGAACCACCCAGGCTGTGGTATTCTGTGATGGCGGCTGGAGAAAACTTCTACAACAGCTTCGCCCAGAGCTAAGGTATAACATATGATATAATGGACTATAAGGTATAAGACATAATGTAATATAAGATAATGTAATGTACAAGGTATAATGCTGCTGAGGTATGTAATTTTTTTTAAGGATGATAATGTTTAGAGAGAAGTTTCATTGAGCAAAGGTAACAGGAATAATATTTTGAAATATTAAACTGACATGTTTTTCCCACCCCTGTAAATCCTGTAACCCCACAGCCTTCCACCATGAATGCTAAGCCGTAAGTGGCAGGGAAGGTGAGAGTTGGTAGTGCCTGGAATAAAAAGGCCATTGATGAGCTTTGATTTTCAAAAGCGGACTTTGTTGATTCCATATTGAAATTCTAGTTTTAAAAGCCGGGCTTTATGGAGAGAGAAAATGTTTATTTTCTGAACTTTAAAAGCCCTTTTTATATATGGAAAGTTAAAGCTGGTGTTTTAGGTGTATACGCCTTAGGTAGAGAGAACTCAGGTGACTTCATTAGGGAGGCTCTGACCAAACAAGAAGGGTTCAGATGGGAGGTAAAATCATCAGACCCTTGTGTGTGTTCTGGCTCTGAAAGTAGGCCATGTTAGAAACTTTGAGGTTGTTTGGGGGAATCTCATAGCGGTGGCTGCTTCCCTTGCTTTTCCAGGTGTAGACTGGGGAAATGACAAGTCCCAGAGACTAGCTACGTCCAACATGGTCTCATGGTGAGCTAGAAAGGGCTGAAGGAAGGGCCTAGACAGAGATAAGACAAGGATAGCCCCACCCTGCAAGTGTTTCTAGGTTCCTGTGTGGCAGAGAAAGGGCCCGGATGGCCCTGTGCCCTGCGGGTGGAAAATACAAAAGGTACCTGAGTTGTGAGCCAAGGGACTGGCTCTGGGGCCACACCGGGCAGTGGGGACCCTACAGAAGAGGTAGTGGGTAGAGAGCCAGGCCACAGAGTGAAAGAGGACACTGTCAAGATTCAGAGCGTTTGCAACACCAGTGAGAGCCAGATAGAACCAGGATGGCAGAGTTGGGAGGAAAGGTGCGAGAGGGCACACATGACCAGCGGGGATGAGAAACTTTGACTCTTGCTTAAGGACCCACACTTTGATCTGAGATTCTCCTCCTGAAGCTAAGCTCCTGGTAAGCTTTTTTCTACAACTGAAGGCCAGGTGGCGATGGGAGAGGACCAGAAATCTTGAAAAACGGTTTTACTGGGAAGAGACCAAAGAAACCCAAGTTAGACTCACCGACTTCCCACCTTTTCTACTCCAAGGAAGAGGGTAGTGACAGTTACATAAAACAAAGGCATAGACTTGTCTGGCATCTCTAAATGCACGGGACAGAGTTTTCAACCTCATGTGTGAGTTCTTCTGATTTTTCTAAGGTTTTGACTCAGCAACTTTTCCTAGCCGTCTCTGAGCTTCTTTGTAGGTAAATAACATCCAGAGAGAGAGTGATTATTCCTTGGTTTCTTTAAGATTGTGTAAGCTCTGGTAGGCTACTCTGATCACTAATAATGTAAGATATCCTAAGAATATCATCCAACATTTTAATTTTTTTCTTTGTTTATTTTAATGGACTGATATGGGAAGTGAAAAAATGTTTTTCTAAGGACAAGATGATAGATGTTTTAAACTTTATGGGCCGCTCGATCCTGTTACAACTATGCAGTTTTACTGTCGGAGAACAAAAGCAGCCGTAGACTGTGTAAGCGCATGGGCGCGACTGAGCCCCGGCTGACACTGTGGACACCAAAATTTGAATTTTGTGTGACTTTCAAACATCTCAAAGGGTTCTTTTGATTCTCCCCAACAATTTAAAAATGTAAAAACTATTTTTAGTTCGCAGTCTTCTCAAAAATGGTCAGTGGATTAGATTTGGCCTGAAGGCTGTAATTTGCCATTTCCTGGGCTAACAAATGACAGCAAATGTTTTATATACAGACAAAGCACTTTTCTGTAGCTCTAATTTTTCAAAAAAAAAAATGGCAGGATTATGGGGGGGGCAAGGCAAAGAGGAGGCAAAAATAATGTCTTTGGTTCAAGCTTAGATATTTGACTGAAAAAATAAATCAGACATTGTCGGATTAGCGCAGTTTTCTTTCTTTCTTTCTTTCTTTTTTAAAGCCAATTTCTGCCAATGGTGATGTGAGAAAATGCTATTTTGATGAGGAAATAATGAGATCATTCGGTTATCACTGACACATGATGCCTGTGAGAGCAACCTTTACCAGTTGCCAGGCCTTGGAGGATTTGAAGGAAGGGAGGATGGATTAGTTTCTTTAATGTTATTTAATTCTTTGTGCTGTGCATAGCATGAAAAGCACATGCACGTGTGCGTACACGTGTGCATTCATGTGTCCATGTGTGCATATGTGTGTGTGTGTGTGTGTGTGTGTGTGTGTGAAAGAAGAAGAGAGAAGGAAGGTGTGGGGGACTACGAGAGGCGTCTTTCCTTTTCCACAGGCATCAAGCCAATCTTTCTTTGCTTCAGTTCTTCATTGTGCAACTGCAGTCCGCCATTATTTATTACTCGTCTTGGCCTGTACATTCTGCCACCAGGAGTAAACTTGGCTGCCTGCTGTGGTCAGTCATTAGAGACAAAGGTTGACAGCAATGCAGCCCCAGAGTTCCAAGATATTGCAGAGATAAAAACTGGGCCGCATCCATCTGCTATGGTCTGGAAGGAAGAAGGGAGAAGAAAGAGTAGGTCAAGCAGGGAAGGAAAATGCCATTGGCCAGGAGCGCTTGACAGAATTCCCAACTTCCTATTGAAATACAGTGCCCCCCCACCACATAGTTAACTCTAACTCTTGAAAATGTGCTGAATAACAATTTTTTAGAGAATTGGAGGCATTTTTTTTTTTAAGAGGGAAAAATCATAGTGCTTCCCTTGTCACCGAAAACCTCAATTCTCTTTTTGCTGAAAATTTAAAAACAAACAGACACACAAACAAGCAAAAAAACACCTCACTAAGATACTCTTCAACAACATGTACAAAACCCCATTAAGAAGTTCTAAATAAGGGGTGCCTGGGTGGCTCAGTCAATTAAGCATCTCCCTTTGGCTCAGGTCATGATCTCAGGGTCCTGGGATCAAGCCCCATATCAGGCTCTCTGCTCAGCAGGGAGTCTGCTTCTCCCTCTGCCCCTGCTCTCTCACTATCCCTCAAACAAACAAACAAACAAATAAATACAATCTTTAAAAAAAAACACAAACAGGATTTCTAAATAAAATACGGTGTTTTGAAGCCTCCGTTGCATAACAGTTAATGAACTCAGCAGGTCCCTTTGTGGGACATAGGCAACATCACTGAGCCATATCAGTTCCAAATTTGTTTTCCCTCCATAGCACGCCGTGGACATGTGCTGCAGGGTAAGTTGATAATGAAATAATACGTCCAAAGCAGTAAAGTTTCTGTCTGCATTGGACCCAGGTTGTTAGTGCCCCCAAGTGCCTTGGGGAATCTAACACGGAAACCATGAGGAACTCCATCCCTAGAGGGTGAGGAGGGTGATCGCTCACTACATCCTGTAACCTGGACTCTGGCTGCTTGGTGTGCTCACTGGTTCAGGTACGCAACTTTCCTAAAGAAGATTTTAAATTAGGAAAGTGGATTTGGGGTAAATATTTTCGTGAAGAGTAGCATACTTTCTGAGTAGTGCAAGTTCAGACAAAGATAAAGATACCTCTATATGGTCACAGGAAAAGTCCAACCCTTGCTAATCGTCCTAAGCTAGTTCTGACTGTCACACTAATAATGCCTGAATTTGGAAGAGACGTCTGCAAAGAATAGGCCAAGGGAATCACAGTGAAAACAAATGAATGAACCACTCATGCTCAATCTGCTGCCAACTTGAAATAGTGGTGTTTACCTCTTAGTCCTTATTCTGAACCCAAAACTCAAGGCTTGGGGTGGGGGGATGAGTGAACTTGAAGTAGGTGATGGAGATTAAGGAGGGCACTTGTGATGAGCACTGGGTGTTGTATGGAATTGTTGAATCACTATGTTGTACACACAAAACTAATATAACACTGTATGTTAACTTGCTGGAATTAAGATTAAACACACACACACACATACACACACACACACACACACACACACACACACACACACAAAATAACCCTCAAGGCTTGAACCAAATCAAAGAATGGTGAAGCCAACACTCTAAGATAGATCTGAGCTGTGACCAACACGATTCCATTCTCAATCCTTGCCTCATATTACTACAGTTCAGAACACCTCTATACAATGAGTGCAGCTCTCAGAGATGGAAAGGAAGTGTGTGTGTGTGTGTGTGTGTGTGTGTGTGTGTAAGAGAGAGAGAGAGAGAGAGGAATGAGTTATTGCTGGGGAGAATTACATTGCTTCCTGGTTCATCCTGGAAAGAACACTCAAGGAAATACTGTAGGCAAAGTCAGGGAGTCCCGGTCTCCAGGATTCTATCTTTTTATGTATTTCAATTGATAATTAAATCCAAGAAAGAGGCAGTGGAAGTGGGAGAGGATTCCATTTGAGTCCAGCAAAGACAGTAGATGATAATGAAAATTGGATTCACAGCTATGTAATATCATCCTAATATCCAAGTGATGGCCTGAGAAGTCCTGGTTATGTGAAATAATAGATTTTATTGTGTAAAATTGAACTGAGTCAGAATTTTTGGTTAATTGTCCTTGATAACTGCTAAAGATCGGGAAGGTAACTGGAGCATCATTAAAACCATGTGAAGCCCAAAGGATGGGGCTGACATAATGGGTAAGCTAAACCAGTGAAGTGGGAAACAAGTCCAAAAAGCTCTTGAGCAACAAAGATAAAGGCCATTGTGAGGGATGATAGAAATAAGTAATAATAAATAAATAAGTAATAGAAATGGAACATAGAGCTTTGGAGATTCAACCCAAGGTTTATGGCAATTCCTTAAGAAACAGAACAACTCAAACTAAAGCCATAATCAAAGATAAAATTGAAGAAAGCTTTTTGGAAAAAAAGCATTAAATACTTAAATAAAAAAGAATCATTCTGTTTCAAAGTGAGTCTTTGAAAAAAAAGCATCTCACTTCCAGGAAAAAGTTTTGAATGACAAGGATAAAGAAAAATATTTTATGTGTTACTTTGACTTGAAAACTGATACCCTACAAGGAAAGAAAACTGGACTGGTCACAGACTTCTCTTTTGCAAAATGGAATGTCAGGAAAAAAGTATCCGCAATAATAGTGTTCTGAGTATTTTGTATGTTGTAACATTTGCTTCACATGAGAATAACATAAAGATATTCTTTGGCATGTAGAGCTCACAAAATATACTAACCAGGTGTTCTTCTTGAGAAATATTGCTTGATATCACCAACTTAAAGATAAATCAAAATTAAGGACTCAAGCATGGGTAAGTTATCCTACTAAAACACACACACACACACACACAAAACCTTCAGAAGAAGAATTTTCTTGGTTTAGGGTCAAACTCAGGCATTCGGGTGGACTGCATTCCAGTGAGTTTTATAGGCTGGGGATGAAACTCAACATGCTGAGTTCTTACCCCGGCCATCCCTCTGCTTTGACTTCTCCTCTGGGCCAGGAAATGGGCTTCTTGCTTCCTATCCTTCTACCTGTGGTTAGCATGTATAGTTTTGTTATGACCACTAAAAGTAATCACCTAAACCGGTATGCTCTCCAAAAAAATGGCTTTATTTTGCATGTTTGGAACTGCGGGCTAAGATAATTGTGGGGTGGGAATAACCTCTTGGCAGAGCTGCACAGACCAAGAGAATAATTTTTTGCATCTAAAAATCTCATATTACAGAAGTGGTTATTTTGTATTTTAGTTAATTTGATTAGTTAATTTTTAAATTTTATTTATATATATATATTTTTTTTAAAGACTTGGAATTTCAGGGCTAATTTTTTAAAAGAATTTTTACCATCACAGCAGAATTGAGAGGAAGATAGAGAGATTTCTCATTGACCCCTGTCCCTACACATGCACAGCCTCCTGCATTATCAACATCCCCTACCAGAGTAGGACGTTGGTTATAATTTTCAACCTACAGTGACCCATCATAGTCACTCAGAATCCACAGTTCACCTGAGGGTTTATGCTTGGTGTTGTACATTCTATGGGTCTGGACAGTCATATAATGTCTTGTGTCCACCATTAGGGGCATCACAGTATCCTACAAAGTACTTTCACTGCCCTAAAATCTTTTTGCTCTGCCTATTCATCCTTCTGTCCCTCAAGCCCTGGAAACTGCAGACCTTTTTACTGTCTCTAGCTTTGCCTTTTCCAGAATGTTATAAAGTTGGGATCATACAGTTTGTAGCCTTTTCAGATGGACTTCTTTTCCTTGATAATATTCATCTAAGTTTCCTCCCTGTTTCTGCATGGCTTAATAGCTCATTTCTTTTTAGTGGTGACTAATATTGCTTTGCCAGGTGTACCCTGATTTAGCTATTCACCTACTGAAGGACATCTTGCTTGCTTCCAAGTTTAGTCAATTATGAATAAAGCTGTTATAAACATTCACATGCAAGTTTTCAACTTTTTTGGTTAAATATGAAGGAGCACACTTGCTGATGGTATGGTAAGAGGATGTTTAGTTTTGTAAGAAACTGCCCAACTGTCTTCCAAAGTGGCCGTACCATTTTCCATTCCCACCAGTGAGGAATGAGGGTTCCCGTGACTCCACGTCCTCACCAGCACTTGGTGGTGTCGGTGTTCTGGATTCTGGCCCTTCTGCTAGATGTGTAGTGACTTCTCGTTGTGTTAATTTGCCTTTCCCTGAGAACATAGGATGTGGAGCATCTGTTGGTATACGTATTTGCCCTCTGTGCATCTTCTACAGTGAGGTGTCTGTTAAGGCTTTTGGGCCATTTTTAAAATCAGATTGTTTTCTTACTGTTGAGTTTTCAGTGTTCATCATATATTTGGGGCAGCAGTCCTTTAATCAGATGTGTCATTTGCAATATTTTCTCCCAGTCTGTGGCATGTATTTTCTTTCTTTTGACATTGTCTTTCACAGAGCAGAGCATTTTAATTTTAATGAAGCCTAGCTCATCTTTTTTTTTTTTTCTTTTGTGATCATGGCTTTGGTGTCGTATCTAAAAATCATTGCCAAATGCAGGGTCATTGAGATTTTCTCCTGCATCATCTCCTAGGAGCTTTATAGTTTTGTGTTTTACATTTATGTCTGTGATCCATTTTTTTTTTAAAGATTTTATTTATTTATTTGACAGAGAGAGATCACAAGTAGGCAGAGAGGCAGAGAGAGAGAGGAGGAAGCAGGCTCCCTGCTGAGCAGAGAGCCCGATGCGGGACTCGATCCCAGGACCCTGAGATCATGACCTGAGCCGAAGGCAGCGGCTTAACCCACTGAGCCACCCAGGCGCCCTGTGATCCATTTTGAGTTAACTTTTGTGAGGGGTGAAAAATCTGTGTATGCTTTTTTTTTTTTTTTTTTTTTTTTGCATGAGATATCCAGGCATCCGGACACCATTTGCGGAAAAATCTATCTTTGCTCCACTGCTTTATCTTTGCTCCTTTGTCAAAGATCAGTAGATGATATTTCTGTGGATCTATTTCTGGGATTTCTCTTCTGTTCCATTGATCTATTTGTCTATTCTTTTGCCAATATAATTTTTTTTTTTTTTACTTGTTTTACTTTTGACAAAGTAATGTGCCACCTGGTGGTCATCATGTTCCACCTTTTCCTAGTATAGCTAACCCAGGTGGTGACCGTACTGTTACTGCACTGCAGACCGCTGGAGCCCAGAAGTATAAAACACTGAGTGTTGTTCCCGTGTTGTCACCTGCTAGCCCCTGTGGAGCCCATTCCTCCTACGCATCTAAATGTTCACTCTTCCCCTGTGTCCTCCCTCTGTGCCCTCTCATGCCATGGCCTTGTTAACCCCTCTACTGTCCTTCCAGCATCCAAGCTCTCTCCTGAAGGTGGGTGTGGTGGCAGCAGCAGGTCCTAATGTCCAGTGTGTCCCTGGAAGGACATCAAGACCTTCCAATTCTTTAGGGTGACCCATCCCTGAGACAAGGAACATGTTCCTGGCAGTCTCACTGCCTTTCCTTGAACACCTTAGACATGTTGAGGCTACCAGGGTCTTTAGTCAAAGACCCACTTCCAGAAAAGAATAAGAAGGGGGCGCCTGTGTGGCTCAGCTGTTAAGTCATTAAGTTCAGGTCATGATCCCAGGACCCTAGGACTGAGCCCTGCATAGGGCTCCCTGCTCAGCAAGAAGCCTGCTTCTCCCTCTCCTACTCCATCTGCTTGTGTTCCCTTTCTCACTGTGTCTCTCTCTGTCAAATAAATAAAATCTTTTAGAAAACAAAGAAAAGAGTAAGAAGACAAAGAAAGAGGAGGTTCAGGGATGGGGACAACCAAGAGAAGCAAGGCTTGAAAACACATCGGTGAATTGGGGTATCTGTGACTTAAATAAGTTTGTTTTATTTCTCTTATTACTCAATTAGTGCTTGTTGTGGAAGATTTGGAAACTTGACAAGTGAAAAGAAGGAAATAAGAACGTCTTCATAATCCTACCATCAGGAGACAGCCACTGTTTATATCTTAGTTTAGGAACTTAAATACACATTTCCCTACATGATAAAGCCCCTATTTCTATTATTGTCATTCTTAGGACTTGTGAATCTTTCTGTATTAATCACTTAAAAACAAGTATATATGTGGAATCAATAAAATAGATTTTAAGGGTAGGGGTGGAAGAAATGAGTGAAAGAAAACAAAAGGTAAAAAAAAAAAAAGACATGAAACACATTGGTAGTCATATATACATACATTCAGGAGATCTGAAGGAATAATATTTGACTGGAACAGTTGCCAAAAAATAGACTTTAAGAGAAAAAACCAAAATGTTTATGGTGATAAGTTCTGGGTGACAGTACTCAAAGGATTGCTATTTTCCCTCTTGCATTTTTAAAAGCTTTTCAGGGGCACCTGGATGGTGGGTTAAGCCTCTGCCTTCAGCTCAGGTCATGGTCTCACGGTCCTGGGATCGAGCCCCGCATCGGGCTCTCTGCTCAGCAGGGAACCTGCTTCCTCCTCTCTCTCTGCCTGCCTCTTCGCCTGCTTGTGATCTCTGTCAAATAAATAATTTTAAAAAATCTTTAAAAGCTTTTCAAACTTTTTACAGCAAACCCATATTATTTCTATAGTTAAAATAATGGTGTTAAAATTTTTTTAAAAGGATTTTATTTATTTATTTATTAGAGAGAGTGAAGGCTAGAAAGAGAGCACACCCAGAAGAAGAGGGAGAGAGAGAGAAGCAGGCTCCTGGCTGAGCAGGGAGCCTAATGTGGGGCTTGATCCCAGGACCCTAGGATCATGAACTGAGTTGAAGACAAATGCTTAACAAACTGAGCCACCCAGGCACCCTGGTGTTTAAAATGTAAGAAGTAATATAGAATCTTTATTGAATAAAACAATGTACCCAGCAAAAAGAAGGGGAAAAACAAAAGCTTAATGGGAAATTATTTCCTGGTGGTGAGATTATGGATACTTTTTTTCCTTTCTGACTTTTTTTGTATCCTTTCAATGTTTATAATGAAATGAAAATTAATATAAAATTTAATGTAGGAGCGTATGTATCCATTAAAGAAACAGTCTTTATGAAGCTGTATGAGGAGTTCTAGTGTAATCTGAGTGGACGTACCCAGATTGAGTCTGAGGAAAGTCTGTCAAGTCATCTGCGGGGCCCCTGGGAAGATAAGTTTCCAACTCAAACTTGGGTCCTAATGGAAGCTATGGAGTTTCCACAGATAGCTTTGGTTTGTGACCTTGACGAACAGTAAAGGAGTAGACTCTTTTAATTATGGCCAACAACTTCCCAGGGGAAGCAGAACCTAAGATTATGTGCTTGACCCGTGCCTCTGACACCAAGCCCCAACTTCCAAAAGCAATATACAAAGGGTCACTTCCAGCCCCTCTGCTTTGTGGCAGCATCCTTTTTTTCTTTTCTTTTTAAGAGAGAATGAGAGAGGGGGGGTGCATGTGCACGTGCATGCATGTGCGGCGGGGTGGGGGTGGAGGGTGCAGAGAGGGGCAAAGAGAGAGGGAGAGAGAGAATCTCAAGCAGGCTCCATGCCCAGTGATGTCTGGCAGCTTTTTTTTTTTTTTTTTTTTAAGAATTGGAAGGAGTATACAATGAGATAGGAGGGAAACCAAGAGAGTGGTTTCATGGAAGCAAAGAACATTTTTTTTAAAAAGATTTTATTTATTTATTTGACAGACAGAGATCACAAGTAGGCAGAGAGGCAGGCAGAGAGAGAGAGAGGAGGAAGCAGGCTCCCTGCAGAGCAGAGAGCCCGATGCGGGGCTTGATTCCAGGACCCTGAGATCATGACCTGAGCCGAAAGCAGAGGCTTAATCCACTGAGCCACCCAGGTGCCCCGTCTGGCAGCTTTTTGAAAGGAAAGTGCCTGCCCTGCTCCTTTTCTGGGCAGGTGCACTGTTCCCGCCTCAGTCCCCACCAGGTGATCCGGACTGGGGTCACTTCTAGAGGTGACAGCGAGAGGCATCCGGAGGCAAGGTTGATTTGAGAGTAAGCAAGAACCCCAAATGGTCATTGACAAATATATGTGACATATACGTACAATGGGATATTATTCAGCCTTATAAATGAAGGAAGTCCTGTCACAGACTGCAACACTGATGGACCTGGAAGACATTATGCCAAGTGACACGAGCCAGTCACAGAAGGACAAGTACTTCATGTTTCCACTTATAGAAGGCATCTAAAATAGCCACACGTGTAGAAGTAAACAGTAGATGGTGGTTACTGAGGGGCGTGGGAGGAGGGATAGGGAGTAGATGTTTAATGGGTACCCAAGAGGAGCAAGTTCCAGAAACCTGCTGTACAACATAGCGCTGGCAGTTAACAATGCCGCATTGTGCACTGACAAATTTGCTAAGGGTGAATTTCACGTTCAGTGTTCTTACCACAAAAACAGAGCGAAACGAAACAAAACCCACAGCAACAGCAAAGGGGCACAAGGAAACTTTTGGAGGTGACGTGAATGTTTTTTATCTTGATTGTGGTGATGGTGACATGAGTGTATGCTTATTGGTCAAATTCGAATTGTGTCCACTAATTATAGGCAGGTTTTTTTTTTTTTTTTTTGTTTTTGTTTTTATATACAATTATACCTCCAGGAAGCTGGGGGAAAAGAAGCATGCTCAGATCAAGGGCTGGAGAAGGCATGAGTGAATGCCTTGGGGACCGCAAAGCTGGTGCCAAATTGAGGAGACAAGCTTCTCAGTTGAGAGAGATCGTCCTGACATGGGCTCTCTTCCAGGACTGCACGCTGTAAAGAGGTAGAAGCAGGATAGTACAGCACTCAGCAGGAGATGATCTAGATGAGGAGACAAGACTCGCAGCCCAAAATAGGAGCTACCACCTTACCCTTGCTGCATCCCCAGGGCACACTGCTTCCTGCTCCTGCCTGCCTCTGAGATGCTCACAGTGTCCCATCACCCAGACAGAGGGAAGGGCAGGTGTATTACAAACTCTGGGTTCTAAAGACGGAAACTGAGGCAGAGCCTCCACGGTGGGGCAGCGGGGGGAGATGGTCTGTTCAGTGCCCCTGGCAGGCGGCCGGCTGTAGAGTTGAGAAATCAGAGCCTGAGACTCTCACCACCATGTTCTCTATTCATACATTCGTGTCTCTGTTGATATCAAATCATGGGCATTGTTGGTGGAAGGAAAGCTCAAGTCCAACAGGAACCAGTGAGAAAGGAAGAGCTTCATTATTCGCCCATTCTGAGTTCACCATAATTATTGCCATCTGGTATTACAAAGGACTCAACAGAAAAACCTCTAGTACGCTTGCAGAGGGGAGCACAATAGCAATTCAAATTCCAGTCCTTATCTCTCACGGCCATGGCTTAATGGAAATGGCAGCAGCTCCCCAGATTAGAAGGCCTGGCATACCTTCATTATTTCATTACAGTGTCTGCCCAGCCTTGCAGGAACAGAGCGTTGCCTGCAGTGCTATGTTGCTCAGAGGAGGCGGGTCTCACAGGCTGGGTCCAGCCCCAATCTGCAAATGCAGGGACCTGGAGGGCGAGAGAAAGCTCTTGGGTCTGCCCTCACTGATCTTACAAGGGAAAAGGAGAGAGATGAGTTGAAGTACACACATCTGGTCAACTGTCCCCTGGAGTTTTGTGAAGTGACTTCCCCAGTCATGCCTGATCATTTGGGGGATGCTCGTTGAAATTATTCAACAACCATTTATTGAGTGCCTACTATGTGCTTGGCACCAAGCTACGTGTCAGAGATGCAAAAACTGAGAAGCCACAACCCATGGTCTCAATGAACTCACCCTTGGTCCTAGTGGGACATTTGTGTTCTTCTCTGTGAGTCTTGACCTTTGTGCTCTCCTGTCACGACCTTTTTCCACTTGTATTCAAAACCAACTGTGAAAGTGCATGAGGAGACGGTTTGCCCAGTATCAGGTAATATTTATCAAGCCCTTATTATGTGCTAGGGATGTTAATATTAGTTATCTGCAGGCGTTATCTCAGATCTCATGGAAATAAGTAGATGCTATAATCGCTATCTCCATTTCACAGATGAGGAAACTGAGGGACAGAGAAATTAAGAAATTAGCCGAATGACATACAGATAACATCGGGTAGAAGTCTAGAAATCTCTTGCACCTGGGTGGCTCAGCTGGTTAAGCATCTGCCTTTGGTTCCTGTCATGATCCCAGGGTTCTGGGATCGAGTCCCACATTGGGCTTCTTGCTCTGCTGGGAGCCTGCTTCTCCCTATGCCTCTCCCTCTCATGAATAAATAAATAAAATCTCAAAAAAAAAAACCTCTAGAACATTCAACACTATTGTCCTCTCTTATTCAAGTTGTAAGGATGGGAACTCTTAGGTCAGTAGGCTGTGGGTTCAGTCCGCGTGGGGTAGGGGGCTCAGACGTGTGAATAAAACACACCTACTGTGGTCCACGTAAGGACAGACTTAACAGAGTAGGTCCAGCTGATGGAAATGGAAGAAAGTCTGTGCCCGGCTCCAGACTTGGATGACCTGTGATAGACTGGGAAGTGGGCCACTCAGTTTGGGAAATACAACCAGAGGTGACGGGCAGCCTTGGGGACAGGTGATTGTCATGTGGCAATGGAAAAGTCTAGGAACTGGAAATGTGTGGAAATCCAGCTAGACAACCAGGTGGTCATAGACAGAAGAGTCTGGGACAGGTAATTCCTGGGCACATTAATGAGTAGAGCAAGGTTCTTGACTACCTGGCAGATTATTGATACAGGATCTTAGGTGTACTTAGGATCCCAATAAATAGGCCCCCTTTTCTCTACTTGAGTTTTAATCCAATTAAAAGATAGGAATCAGACAACAGAGGCCTTCATCTTACTGATAAAGCTGATATTGAAAAATTGCTTATATCAATAGGGGAGGGAGTGTCCTAATACTGAATCCCAGAATAAAGCAGACTTACTCCTTAGTCACAGCAACACCTGGCCACCTTGAGCCTCTTCAATAGGGGACAGGACTATTTCATCACAAGGACGAAAGTACAGAGGACTCATGCTATCTGTGGGCAGCGGGGAGTCAAGCTTTGTACGCCCAACATGTTTATTCCCCAATAAGTTACTCTCCTCCCAAGGGCATACCAGTGGGGCGTCTACACATAAGGACCCAGCAGGAGGATGCAGATTCCCCCATATTCCTGCTTCTGTTAACATGGGACACTGGGGAGCAAGAGAGAGACACCATTGTTAGGACTGCAAGGCAAAGTGAAGGACAAGTTACAGAAGTAAGGCAAAGGTCCAGTTGCTTGAACTGGAACAAAGATCAGGAAGTCAGCGAAAATGTTGCAGGGTAAGTTTCTACATATTGGATCAAATTCCCAGCCAGGAAAAGTCACCAGTTGCAACAGCTTTCTAACTGGCTGTTCTCTGTCCACTACGGCTCCGCTATGGTCTGTTTGCCACACGGCAGCCAGAAAGGACTTTTGAAATTCAGAACATAGCACTCATCTCCTCAGTCCTTTCAGTATCTGCCCACTGCCTGGCCTGCCAGGCACCACACCACCTGTCTCTTCTCAATGCCTACAACTCCCCTGCTATTCTTCTCTACCCTTGTATGAACTTCAGCCCTACTGGCCTTATTTGGGTCTCTTGAACACTCCAAAAGTTGTTCTTGCCTCACAACTTCTGCATCTGTCATCCTCTTGGACTGACAGATTACCCTGCAATTTAGTAGTTGACTAACACCACCATTGTATTATTTTTCATGATTTTATGGGTCGGAAATCTGGGCAGAGCTCAACTGGGCAGTTCTTCCATTCCTCATGATGTTGATGTGAGTCACCTGCTGATATTCAGCTGGTGGCTGGTCTGGTCTGGCAGGTCTAAGATGACCTTACTCATATGTCAGTCTCTGGGCAGGGACAGCTGGAAGGCTCTGGAAGGTTCTGGAAGGTCAGGCCCTTCTCAGGAGTTTGACTTCTCACTTGGGTCAGGGGTCCCAGAATAAGTGTCCCAAGAGATAAGAAGTGGAAGCTGCCTATCTCTGATGGCCTGGAAACTGACCCAGCATCTGTCCTGCTATATTCTATTGGTCAAGGCTGTCCTGGAGCCTAGACAGATTCAGAGGATCCAGCTAGATTCATAGATCCCATCTGTCAATGGAGAGAGAGGCAGAGAATATGTGGCTCTCCATCGTTTGCTCCAGAGTGAAATGCTCTTGTCCCAGATGTTCACTTCCCCAGCTTTTTAATGCCCAGGCCTCAACTCAGATGTTACCCCTTACCATTGTATGGGATTACTGGGCCCCACTGCCCATCCCATGCTCTGATGCTATCACATGGCGTATTTTTCATCGTCTTTGACTTCAAAGTTGTCATCATTTGAAATTAATGTGTTTATCTGTCTTTCCCCCCAAGTGGCATGCAAACTAGAAGCTTGTCTTGTTCACCTTTTTCCTCAAGGGCCTAGAACAGTGTCTGGCACATAGTAAGCACTTAAAAATATTGTGGAATGAATGGAGGGTTAAAGAACTGGCCAATTTGGAAAATCCTGGCTCCTGTCTTTCAGCCCAATTCCATCACACTTTCTTTAAATAAACATATGTAGGTGTCCTTCTGGACCTGCTTCCTTACCTGCTTAGACCAGCCATTCTCAACTTGCCTGCCATTAGAATCATCATGATAGCTTTTAAAATTCCAATGCCTACCCACTGGCTAAGCAAAAATTTATTTGAAATGAATAGAAGACCTAAATGTAAAAACAAAATGATAAAACTCCAAGGAGAAAACATAGGGGCAAATTGTCATGACTTCAGATTTCACAATGGAATGACACCAAAAACAAAATCAGTGAAAGATGAAAATAGATGAATCAGATTTCATCAAAATTAAAAAAAAATGGTGTGTCAAAGGGCACTATCAAGAAAAATGAAAAACCCCTCTACAGAATGGGAGAAAATATTTGCAAATCATATATCTGGTAAGGATTTGATATCCAGAACATATGCAGACCTCCTATAGCTCGACAACAATAAAAAGACAAGCCAACCAATTTAAAAATGGGACTTAGATGGACATTTCTCCAAAAAAGATATACAAATGGACAACAAGAACATGAAAAGTTATTCAACAATGTTACTCATAATAAAAGAAATGCATATGAAAAGCACAAAGAAAACCAATTTATACCCACTAGAATGCTATTAAAAAAAAAAAAAAGAGGGATTGCAATACAACTCTTGGTAAGCACGTGGAGAAACTGGGATGCCTGGGTGATTCAGTCGGCTGGGCGTCAGCCTTCAGCTTGGTTCATGATCCCAGAGTCTTGGGATCGAGTCCCACAGTGGACTCCTTGCTCAGTGGGGAGTCTGCTTATGCTGTCTCGCTCTCTCTCTCTCTGACAAATAAACAAAATCTTAAAAAAAAAAAAAAAAGAAGGATGTGGAGAAATTGGAACATTTTTGGAAGGATTATGATATGATAACAGCCACTATAGAAAACTGCTTGGCAGATCTTCCCAAAGTTAAGTTTACCACATGATCCAGCAATTCTACTTCTACGTATGCAACCAAAAAATTTGAAATCAGATATTCAAAAAAAGAATTTGTACTTGAATGTTCACAGCAGCATTCCTTACAATAGAATATAACATGACATTCTTTGCAATAGGGAAAAAGCAGAAACAACTCCCATGTCCATCCCCTGGACAACACTGGACAAACAAAACATGGCTTATCCATGCACTGGGGTATTATTCAGCTATGAAAAGAATGAGGTGCTGACACGTGCTGCAACATGGCTAAACCACGAGAAGGTGATGCTACATGAAAGACAGCAGACACCAAAGGTCACATATCTTGTACGAGTCTTTTTATGTGGAATATCCCCAATAGGTAAATCCAGAGGCTGAAAGCAGATTAGTGGTTGTGAGGGTGTTTCACCCTCAGGGGCTCTGTGTTCCCTCTTACTCAACCTGCTCAGGTATTGAATTGTTTTGTATCATCAAGTGTGCTGATTTCAGAGAGGATGCCCGGTGACTCACAGGAAGGTTAGCCGCTTTCCAACCATTAAAGCGCAATTTGAATACACATCACTTCATTGTTCTCTAATGATTCAGAAGAACTATGGCATCCTAGAGTGTCTTCAATAATCTCTTCAAGCCTGTAAAGAGAGCATGTGCGTTAGCATCACTTAGTGTGCTGATAAAAATATGCAAATTTCTGGGCCCCAATCCAGACCTGTGAAATCTGAGCTGCTGGAATTAGAGACCAGGAATTTAAAAACAAACAAACAAAAAAACACTCTGTGTTTATTTTTTTTAAAAAAGATTTCATTTATTTACTTGACACCCCTACACTCTGTGTTTATAAAGGTGGCTCTCAGGGTGCTTGGGTGGCTCAGTCAGTGAAACGTCCGCCTTCAGCTTAGGTCAAGATCCCAAGGTCCTGGGATGGAGTCCTGCATCAGGCTCCTTGCTCAGTGGGGAGCCTGTTTCTCCCACTCCCTCTGCACCTCACCCTGCTCATGTTTCTCTCTTTCTCAAATAAATAAACAAAATCCTAAAAAAAAGAAACGCTTTAAAAATTAATTAATTAATTAATTTAAAAAAGTAAATAAAAAGTGGCTCTTCGGGGTGCCTGGGTGACTCAGTGGCTTAAGCCGCTGCCTTTGGCTCGGGTCGTGATCTCAGGGTCCTGGGATCGAGTCCCACATCGGGCTATCTGCTCAGCGGGGGGTCTGCTTCCCTTCCTCTCTCTCTGCCTGCCTCTCTGCCTGCTTGTGATCTCTCTCTATCAAATGAATAAATAAAATCTTTTAAAAAAAAGTGGCTCTTCTGTACACTACTGGAGAATGACTTCTTTAGTTCGTCTCTCTGAGCATTCAATTCACTGTGTAGGAGCCATAGAAAGTAGGAGAGTGAGTCGAAATTGTTTTGCTTCTCTGACACATATTGGATATAATTTTTCTTTAGTGACTGGCTATTATTAGTTTCTAACTTGTTATCTGCACATCTGCCTAAGAACAGGGGGTGTAAAGTTCAGTGATATAATACCCTAACAGAGTACTTGACTGTCTATCTGAAAATGTATTCATATATTCTTTCTGAAATGGTGCCAAAAAAGTTTTACGCAAATGATTTTGTATCTTCAAGAGATATAACTATTTCCTGTTTTCAGCAGGGTACTTTGTCCTCATTGGATCCCAAACATCTCTAGTATCAGTAATAGCTGTCATTCTGTCCTCTCCGTTTATTTCCCGCGCTTGCACGCTACACAACTTACTCTCCATTAAGTGGCGCTCTTTCGCCAATGCGAGGGGCTGAATTGACATTGAGTGCCCCCCCCGTGGGAAAAAATAACTCACAGCTCTATAGCTAGCGTTTGTTCACGATTCAGAGGATATTTTTTTATCCTCAAAAGTGACTACAAAATTAGAAACAATCAGGACTTCTCAATTGTTTAAAGAACACCATTTATTTAAGTGAAATCTTGTGTTCAGATTTGAATGAAATCCAGAATAGAGCACGCGGAAGGAGGTGGGCAGGACGGCAGAGGTGGGGGTGAGCTGGTAGGGATGGCACTGCGTCTCCTCGGGGAGAGGTTATCATTTGGGCAGGAGCACTGGCCTGGTGATAGAGGCCATTGCACCAATTCTGGACATACAGTGTCTTCAAGGTCCAGACGCAGGGCAAGGTTAGGCTTCATCCTAAGAATCCCAACTTGGAAGTCCAAACCAGGGAGTGGTATGTGACACATAGAGATGCCAGGCATCCACGTGGGTTCAGCTAGAGGAATACGTGTACACTCAGGACATTGGCCTCTAAAGGCCAGGAAGCAGGAAATACGTGGGGAGCTTTGACACTCAGGAATGATGAGAGTTGACAGAGGTGCTGGGAACACAGCCAAGCAGGCTAGGTTCAGTGCAGGACATGGGCCTTGGGGGTAAATGAGGTGAGAGGCATGGGAACTGAGAATTTAGGTCAAGAGCTCAGGCAAATGGACCTAGCAGACATCATGTTTCAGGACCCTGGCAGGTCACCACATCTACTGTCACACTTAGTTTGACCAGAAGTCCTAATTAGACACCTGGGAAATGCATTGCACTCAATGGCTGGATGTACTCCTTGGAAGTAGTAGTAATACATGCTTTCAGGAGGGATTGCTTTAAAAAGGGAGGTACATCAACAAATCAAGACCTCACGGTATTTCCAAATGCCATATTGAATTGTGCCCAAACTGATTATGGCTTCAGAAGAGGGAGATTTTTAGTGTCGAAGAGAGCTCTTTGGTCTCTTTTGATGTCTATCCTCCATTTCTCTCTCTCTCCCGCCTGCCTTCTAGCTACAATTACTGGGATCATTCTCCTGCCACATTCCCCTTTCGGGTCCCTCGTGACTTCCTTCATTACTCACTCTTCCAGGACTCTGGATACTCACAGGGGAAGTTTTCTTCTCGTGGACGTTTCCAGTTCCCTGTTGTGCTGGGTCTCCTTCCAGAATGTTATTTATTTCCTCTTGAGGCTTAATCTTTTTTTTTTTTTTTAAAGATTTTATTCATTTATTTGAGAAAGAGCAAGCACAAGAGGGAGGAGGGGCCGTGGGGGAAGGAGAAGCAGATTCCCCGCTGAGTGAGGAGCTGGATGGAGGGCTTGATCCCAGCACCCCAAAATCATGACCTGGGCCAAAGTCAGACATTTAACCTACCGAGCCACCCAGGTACCCTGTGGCTGCCTTAAGCTCATCACATGCACATTTACCCAAATGATAAATGGTGTCATTCTCTACCTCATTTCCCTGGACTTTATCTTTCGTAGCTCCCAGCTACTGTGTCAATGGCTGCTTTCCATTCTTAGATATGGGCCTAACTCAATATTGTTTTTGGTTTTTTTTAAAAATATTTTATTTATTTATTTATTTGACAGGGCATGGGCAGAGAGGGGAAGAGTGAGCTCACATAAGCCGGGGGGTGGGGGCAGCAGGGAGCCTGATGTGGGGCTCAAACCTGGGACCTTGGGATCATGACCCTAGCCGAAGGCAGACACTCAGCTGACCAAGTCACCCAGGTGCCCCTAACTCAAGAATTATAACCATATCTTTACCCCTAGCATCTAACCCACTTTATGAGGAGCAAGCCCACAGGGCCAGCCCAAGCCCCGCTACACAGAACTCCGTTCTCCCAGTATTGACCTAAATCCACACTATTGGGATCCTGTCTTGGGTTTTTTCCCATAGTTTTTCCAATTTCTCTACCTAGTGCTTCAAGCTCCCTGAAGAAGCTGAGTTTTCCTATGAAGCAAAAGTAGGCAATGGTCCTGGTTTCCTGTCTAGCTCTTACTAGCTCTTTTCTCTGCAATAGGAGGATGAAGAGCACTAGTCACTAGCCAGTCATCTGGTGCTTCTCAGATAATTTCCCAGAACAACCACTCTGCTCTGCCTGCACCTCCAGTATTCCCCCAAAACTCTTGTGGCCATGTCCCATCCTCCTAATATTAATGCTTTATTTATTCACACTTGAACTTCCCAGGTTTTTTGTTTGTTTGTTTGTTTGTTTGTTTTCCTACCAACTTTTAGGCATTTTTTCCTGCTATTTCTATAAAAATAAATTAATTCATTATTTTTAAGCTCAATCCATGTAAATGTCACATCTCCAGTTTTGCCTTAAAAAAATAAAATTCATTAGAACACATCTATGCTCATTCATTTATATATTGTCAATGCTGCTTTTGTACAAAGGAGCTGAGGATTGTGACAGACAAAGCTTAAAATATTTACTGTCTGATTCTTTTTTTAAAATTCTTTTAAAGATTTATTTATTTGACACACAGACAGAGCAAGCACAAGCAGAGGGAGAGGGAGAAGTGGGCTCCCCCTCAAGGAGGGAGCCCAACACAACACCCCATCTGGGGACCCTGGGATCATGATCTGAGGGGAAGGCAGATGCTTCATCCGCTGAGCCACCCAGGTGCCCCTACTATCTGGTTCCTTACAGAAAATTCTGTTGACCTCTAATCTTGTCTATCCCTCTGTTTTTTAAATTTTAGTTTTGTTTATTTATTTTTTGTTTGATCAAAAAGAGATATGCTTCTTGTAGAAGATTTTGAAAGAACACAAAAACAGAAAAAAGCTATCCACGATCATATCATCCGAAGCGTGGTAGAGTTCCTTCCAATCTTTCCTCTGTGGCGTTTTCTTCACAGTTTTTCTTTTTCTTTTTTTAAAGATTATCTATTTATTTGAGAGAGAGAGAGGGAGAGGGAGAGAAAGAGAGCATGAGTGGGGGGAAAGGGCAGAGGGACAAGCAGACTCCCAGCTGAGCAGGGACACTGATGCAGGATTTGACCCCAGGACCCTGGGATCATGACCTGAGCCAACGGCAGACACTTCACAGGCTGACCCACCCAGGCATCCCTCTTTACAGTTTTTCTGATAGACTTCATTTTTTTATTTCATCCAAAAGTATTTCAGGATGTATTTCTAAAAGATAAGTACTCTTTAAGAAATATAAATACATTATCATTATATCATCTGTAAATAACAGTAATTCCATAGTGTTATCATATATCCAGTTAGTATTCAAATTTCAAATTACTTAAAAAATAACATATTGAATGATAATCTGGATCCATATTAAGTTTTGACAGGATATGAGACTGATGTGTCTTTTTAAAATTTTTTTTTAAAGGTTTATGTGTTTGAGCAAGAGAGAGCACAAAGGAGAGGGAGGTGCAGGGACCCTGAAGTGGGGCTCGAAGCCAGGACCCTGGGATCATGACCTGAGCCAAAGGCAGATGCTTACGGCAACTGAGCTACCCAGGCATCCCTGATATGTCTTTTTTTAAAAAATTGAGATAAAAGTTACACATACCCATAAAAATTATGAATACATATGCACATAGTATTTACACATGATTAAAGCTGCTATAAAATATTTTGTACAGGTGTTTTTATGGACATATATTTTCATTTTCCTTGAATAAGTATGTAATAACGGAGTAGTTCTGTTACAGGAGGTGTATGTTTAAGTTTACAGGAAGCTCTCATACTGTTTTCAGGGAGATTTTTTCATTTTGCACCTCCACCAGATCTATCGTGTGGCTGCCCTAGGGTGCGTAGCATTAATTTCCCACCCAAAATAAGTCTGCATGTCAAGAGTGAAGATGCTGTACACACCAAGATGGTATGAAAAGATTTATGACTCACATGATGGGACTTTCTGGGGCAAGCAGGTAGGCCCAGGCAGGCCCTAACTGCTTTTTTTTTAAAGATTTCATTTCTTTATTTGAGAGAAAGAGAAACAGAGCACAAGCAGTGAGAGGGGCTGAGGGAGAAGCAGACACCCCACTGAGCAGGGAGCCAGACGTGGGGCTTGATCCTGGGACTCGGGGATCATGACCTGAGCCAAAGGCAGATGTCCCATGACTGAGCCACCCAGGCATCCAAGGTCCTGACTGTCTTGAGTGAAGGAGGAGGGTGAATGGCATGTGGATTTGGGTTTTTTTTTTTTTTTTTTTGTGGCTAGAGGGCAGGTCAGCAAGGGGGGCTTGTTGGTTTGGCTTCCAGCAGTGCCAAGGGGGGGACCTGTGGGCTTTCTTATAGAACTGCCTGTATATGGGATGAAAGGAAGAATGTCAGGCTTGCAATCTATCAGCAGTCAGACATCAAAAATAGCATTGGCCTCATTAGTATACTACATATACTTGTGTTTATATATAAATGCATGTACTTACAGACAGTTTGTACTTGGTTTGATTTCTAAAACCCAGTCCAACAACATCTGTTTTTTAATGAAATATTTAATCCATTTACATTTAACGATATTATTGACATGCTATGGGTTGAAGTCTACCAAGTCATTATTTGCTCAATCTATTCTTTATTTGTTTTTCCGTCTCTCCTTTCCTGCCTGCTTTTTGAGCAAATCAAATTTTGTTTAGTATTGCCTTTTGATTTCTTAGGCTTTTTATGTACACTTTTTAGTATATTTAAATGTTTTACTGGTTACAATATGCATCACTCATTTATCATAGACTACTTAGAGTTAATATTGTATTATTTCACATGAAATATAAATATCTTACAGCAGCATAATTCCATTGGCTGTGATTGTTCTCGTTATTCTGTCTGCCTGACAAGTGACCCCAAAATTTAGTGAAATAAGCAAACATTTATTATGCTTATGGATTCTGTGGGTCAGAAATTTGGACAGGATACAGCTGGGGATGAATTCTCTCTCTTCATTCATATCCAGAAACTCAGCTAGAAGACTTGAACCCTGGGGACAGGAATTATCCAAAGGCTCATTTATTTGTTTATCTGGCATTTGACTCTGGTTGTCTGGGTCTGTCAGCTGGAACTACACACAGCCTCTCTATGGGGCTTTGTGGCAATATGAGGACTGCATTACAGAATGAGCATCTGAGAGAAAGACAGACTTGGGGGGAAGCCTAACTAGCCTTTATGATCTAGCTTTGGAAGTCACTCTGTATCTTTTGCCACATTCTACTTGTCAAGGCAGCTGTTGCAAAGCCCAGGCCATATTCAAGGGGAAGGAAATTAGACTTCACCCTGTTATGGAAGGAGTGTCAAGGAGCAACTATGGGACCAGAAAAAATACACTTGACCACAGTCTGCCCTCTGGCCACAGTTCCTCCCCTCGCGCATATAAAATAGGTTCCCTCCTTCCCTGTGACTTCCTGAAGTCTCGTACTTGGATAGGATCAGGCTCAGTCTCAATGTCTAGAGTGTTATGCTCTCCATCAGACCCACATGTGGATGAGGCACCTTGAGGGTACACCTTGTCTGCAAATCATATCTCCATGATACCTCCTGAAGGCCTGTAAACTAAAGAGACAAGTTATCTGCTTCCCCACCCAAACCAATGGCAGTGGGACAGCTATATGACAAGGAGTACAGACGCTGATATTCAGAAGATGAGTGGACACAGGAGGTGTCCAAGAGGAACTGGTCCATGGTCATTGTGAAATCCAGCTAGAGACGTGTTCCCAGTTCCTTGATTGGGTCCTGATCCTTCTTTCTGGGAATGGTTCTCCATGGTCCTTGTCTCTACCCTCAGCTCTTTCTTCTACCCTTTATGTCATCTTTTCTTTTTTGTGCGAAATGCCCAGTGTTTGAAGTTGCAGTGTTTTTCGATGCTTCCTGTTGGTAGTGGTTTGGAGGTCCATGGGCTTCTTTTCATTTTGCATCATCTATCTCTCTTTTTAGTTCAAGCTGAGAATGTTTTATTACTGCAATTCTCTTTAAAGCTTTGTGATCTTTCTATGAATTTATGTGAGATCACATTAGACAAAAGCCATACCCAGACATTTCATGGAGATAAATTCTTCTCTGTTTTGAGATTCCTGTAAAGCTGCAGAGGGCAACATTCTTAACATTCTTAGAAACTGTACTGTCAAAAAAAAAAAGAAAGAAACTGTACTGTACTGTCACAGGAAAATATTTGTACCATGCTCCTGGGATCCTCAGAGAACTTTTAGTCTTACTGAATATTTCTTGGAGGCAACTATTTAGATCTCACTGAGGTCTTAACAGATGACCACATAATCACACATAGGATTTGATCATTGTTCTAATGCTCCTTCTACATTTGAGAATTTTGAAAATGTTGGAACTGATAAATTGATCTTTTTAAAAAAGATTTTATTTATTTATTTAATTATTTACTTCTTTATTTGAGAGAGAGAGCACACAGCAGGGGGAGGGACAGAGAGAGCAGGGGGAGAGAGAGAGAAAATCTCAAGCTTACTCCGCACTGAGTACGGAGAGCTATGTGGGGCTTGATCTCATGACCCTGAGATCATGACCCGCTCTGAAATCAAGAGTCAGATGCTTAACTGACTGAGCCACCCAGGTGCCCCTAGATTTTTTTTTTAACCTAGGAAATTCTGGATCCTTCATATTTTCTATAAATTTCACTTAAAAAGGGGATGATTCACTGTTCAGCTCATGTCTCGCCTCCCTCATTTTACGATAGGGAGCTAGAAGAATCCGGGAAGAGCCTCTGACACCCTTCCTGGGATTCTCCTTGAAGAGAGTATCCAGGTTATTAGGTATAATTTATATTTTACACATTACCCTAGGCAGCACTGTTGCAAAATTTTCTACCAATATATAATAAAGTCCCTTTCCTTCAATTTCCAATAATATTTCCTTCGTGTTTCTTTCAACTTGCTGACGATTTTCTCAAGAGTCATGAGACTTCTGTTAACAGTGTTCCTGAGGCCCTTCTCACTTTCATTAACACTCTGCTCGAAGTCCTTCCAGCTTCTACCCGCTGCCTGGTCCCAGAGCCACTCCCACGTGCTTTGGTTTAATTTGTTTGTTTATTTTGTACATTACAAAGTACGGCACTCTCTCTTCTAGTTAATTTGGTTGCATGAGCAAAAGCAATGCGTATTAGACTCATGAATTCTGTGGGTCAGGAACTTGGACAGGACACAGTGGGGATGGTTGGTCTTTGCTTCTCAGTGCTGGGAACACAGCCAGAGGACTTGAAAGCCCGGGCCTGGAAACGTCTACAAGATCATTCATTCGTATGCCTCGCAGTTGATGTTGGTTCTTGGCTGGGACATTAGCTGGGGCTATTAGCTGAAACATTTACATGTGAGCTCCCCAGGTGGCCTGGGCTCCTTTACAACATGGTTACAAGGGTTCCAAGAGAAAAAACCCAGGTGAGTGGCATATCGCCCTTTATGACTTAGCTCTGGGAGTGTTATCCCTATCAATGATCGTATCCACAGAATTTTAATTTATAGAGGTGACTTGAGTGATGACGCAGAGAAATCAGTGCCATCGAAAACAGAATTTATTCCCTATAGTTTCCTAGAGAAGGAAGCATGCAATGCCAGGTTGGGCAGCCAGGGAAAGCACCACGTTTGTCAGGAGGCAGAAGCAAGAGCTAGGGGAAAGCATGCCGAGGGCTTTTACTATGTTTTCCGTAGGAGAAGCAAAGAAGGCCAGGGACAGCAGTTTAGGACTGATAATCTGCTCCAGGGTGATCTCCAGTGGCCCCGTCCCAGGCCCTGAGGTGATCCAGGGCCAGGTAAGAGAGTTAGGGAAAGGTGTTTGGAGATACATCTCAGGAGCAGTTGGTCTACATACAAAGGACATGTTTCTGAGTGGTTTTGCATGACCTTGGGAATTCGCTGGCCCCCGGGGAGGCAGTCTCTCCCCCACCAGCAAGGTCTCCCAAGATGTCAAAACATCATAAAATAAAAAACACCATGAACATAATATTTTTTGCCACATTCAAATTTTTGAGGACGCCATGGAGTCCAGCTCATGTTCAAGAAGAAGGTCATTGGGGGCACCTTGGTGGCTCAGTGGGTTAAAGCCTCTGCCTTCTGCTCGGGTCATGATCCCAGGGTCCTGGGATTTAGCCCCGCATCAGGCTCTCTGCTTAGCAGAGAGCCTGCTTCCTCCTCTCTCTCTGGCTGCTTCTCTGACTACTTGTGACCTCTCTCTCTCTCTCTCTTTCTCTGTCAGATAAATAAAAAATATCTTTAAAAAATTAAAAAAGAAAAAGAAGAAGGTCATTGCACTCCAGCTTTTGAAAGCAGCATCGACTGTCTGGAAGAACATGTGACAATAACCTGTTGTGGACATGTTCCACACCCCCCCAGTCTACCACACCTGTGCTTTCTGTTACTGCTGTCAAGTGTCTCATTTCTGCACATACTATAAAGCCCGCAATACTATGCTATGAGTTTTGCTTTAAACAGTCAGTTGCCCTTTAAAGCAATTAAGAGAAGGGGAAGAAGACCATTTTGCAGTCCGTCCCTCACTTACCATTTTCAATATTCTTCCTATAAACCCCTGCTCTGGAATCGACTTCCTGAAACATGCAGAATATTTATTTGGCATTTATTGTAGACAGCGTCTACTTTGAAAAATTATTTTAACTGTCAATTCTCCGAAATTATTGGACTGTGGATGGCTTTCTGGTGATTTACTTTGAGAAAGTCACCCCCACTACTCTCGGTCTCCTCGGCTTATGCGTCGCCCGGGACCATTGTCCTCTGGAGGCTCCCCTCCACTCTTATCCCCACCGCCCTGTCATTTACATGGGACTGTACTTGTCTGATTTCTTGATTTGAATTCTGGGTTTTGCTCTTCTCACCTCCATTCTGTCATGTAAGGTAGTTCCCGCGTCCCTGTAAGTTGGTAGGTGAGTGTAGACGCTTGGTGAAATTCAGTTTTGGTATCTCCGGAAGCCTACTTCACGGTAGTGCTGTGTTAGTCCGTCGGGAGTCGCACACTAGCTGGTGTTCTCTCCTTCTGTGATATGGCCAACTGCTGTCTTGGATATCTATATTCACTGGCTCGTTAGGGGTGCAGCCTTAGTTGTTGTTTTTTTTTTTTTTAGTTGAGCTCCTAGTATGCATATGAATTTGGTAGCCTGGTTTTTATATCGGAATAGATACTGTATAGAATGGGATTTTCATTAGGTGTCTTGGGATCTAAGTTAGAGGCTCTTCCTCTCTAAACAAGACTGTTTAAAAAAGCATTTTGATTTTAATAAAACAGAAGCTGTTGGACACCAGGAGACATGACCTTTGTTAAGATTATTTTCCAGGCCAGATAGGACCTATACTCTGGTCCTTTGTCCATGAGTTGTAGTCTACCCTAATTCAAATGATGTCTGAGCCCTAGAACTGGTATGGAACTAGGACAGAATGAAAGCTTTTTTTTTTTTTTTTTTTTAAGATTTATTGATTTATTTATTTGTCAGAGAGAGAGAGAGAGAGAGAATGAGAGAGCACAAGCAAGTGGATCCATAGGCAGAGGGAGAAGAAGAAGGGTCCCCACTGACCAAGGAACCTGACATGGGGCTTGATCCCAGGACCCTGAGATCATGACCTGAGCCAAAGGCAGACACTTAACTGCCTGAGCCACCCAGGCATCTCTGAGTGAAAGGTTTGACCCCAAACCTTCAGCTCCAACCTCTGCAAATATGACAGGGTAACTATTCTGAGATGAGGAAACATCAGGAAATATCTTACTATTTCACTTACAGCAAAAGTTACAAGCTTATCAATTCATCTAAGTTTGGTTTTTTTCATCTTATTTGAAGCACTGATAACAAAGCATTTTCTAATCTCGTATATGTGTAACTATATGTATATCTCCTGTAACATTTGATTATTTATCTACCTATCTTCATATCTATCCACCATCTGTCTTTTCACTGACCCATCTTTCTACCCTGAAAGGGCCCTTGGGTGGGTCTGGTCTTGTCTGGTTTAAGAACAAGGAATTATAATTTAGATTGTTGATTGGCCCACTTCCTTACCTTCCGCTCCATGGTTTGAGTCTCAAAGTCTCAGTCCTAAAAAACCCTAGAGAGCTTTTCCAACCGGGGCCCGGGAGAATGGCTCCTGCCAAGAAAAGGTCAGTGAGGAGAAGAAGAAAGGCATGCTGCCATCAACAAGGTAGGGATCGGAGAACACACCATAAACATTCACCAGCACACTCAAGGAGATCCAGGAATTCGGAGATGGGAACCCCAGATGTGCGCCTTGACCCAGGCTCAACACAGCTGTCTGGGCCAAAGGAATAAAGAATGTTCCATACCATATCCCTGGGCAGTTGTCCAGAAAACATAGCAAGGATGACAACTCACTAAATAAGCTCTAGACGTTGGTTTCCTATGTGCCTTTCACCATTTTCAAAAATCTATAGACAATTAATGTGGGTGAGAACTATCGGCTGATTGTCAAATAAAGGTATAAAATTGCAAACAGAAAAAAAAAAAAACCACAAAAATCAACCACCTCCCCATTAAAACAAACCCTAGAGGGCTGGATCTGGTTTTCTTACTCCTTCCCACTTCACATCAGTGGCAATAAACACATTTCCCCCATTACTAATTACAAGGTAAGTAAGTTTCTTGAAAATGAATACTCCTTTAAGCAAAGAAGGAGACACAATAAAGAGAGATTCAGAGAACAAAAGACAATATTCACAGTCTTGTTAATGTCAGTTTTGTTTGATTCTCAAGAGAAGGACAAATGCTCATGTTTTGGAATTAAGGTTGGGGGAAGGTCGAGGCCACAGAGGTAATTTTCCTGGGGAATCTTCCTAATCGCAGGTTATTAAAAACCTTTCTTAGACATCATTTGAAATGACTATGTAATAACCTCTATAGATTCACTGGAGTTTACTTAATGTTCCCATTAACTGTGAGCATATAAGTTGCTTGCAGAATTTTTCATATATATACTCACATATTTTTGCTGAGATGAACACCTTCCAGCAGGGAGTTGGAGCAATGCAGTTTTCAGCTTTCTGGTCTCGGGGTGCAGGAGGGCACTAAGGAGCTGTTGGCCGTGCCTGGACCTCCCCTCTGCCCGGTAGTCTATTCTCTTCATAATATGCTTTGCTCTTTCCATTAGTATCACTCAGCCTTTGCCATATTTGTTGGAAGTTTATTTCCCAGTTTGCTACTTGCCTTTTAGGGTTTTCGAAAAGTTAAATGTTGAAATTTTTAAAAAAGATTTTATTTATTTATTTGACAGAGATCACAAGTAGGCAGAGAGTCAGGCAGAGAGAGAGGGGGAAGTTGGCTCCCTGTTGAGCAGAGAGCCCAGTGTGGGGCTTGATCCCAGGACCCTGAGATCATGACCTGAGCCGAAGGCAGCGGCTTAACCCACTGAGCCACCCAGGCGCCCCTAAATGTTGAATTTTTTAAAAAGATTTTTTACTTAGTTAATTTTAGAGAGAGAGAATGGGAACACATGTGGGAAGAGGGGCAGAGGGATAGAGAGAATTCTCAAGCCGACTTCCCACTGAATGCAGAGCCCCATGTGGAGCTCGATCTAACAACCCTGAGATCATGACCTGGGCTGAAACCAAGAGTCAGACTCTTAACCAGCTGAGCCACCCAGACATCCCTTAACTTGTTTTTATGCTTAGGAAGTCCCTACCCAGAAATCATACATTCATTTATATAGTCCCTTATTCCTCTGTCCCTCCTTTCTTCCTTTCTTACCTTCCCCTCCTCTTTCTTTCTCCTCCTCTTTCTTTCTTTCACTTTGAAACATTTAACTCTTTCACTTCTTAGAATTGGTTTGGGGTTTGGCTATGAGAGAAGGATTCATATGCATTTCTTCCTTTTGTAATCAAACATCTCAGGGACAAAAAAAAAAAAAAAGACAGCTGAAATTAAAAAAAAAAATCTCGGCGACTTTTATTGAATAATTGAAATTCTTAAAAAGTAAAGCATTTTTTCAAAGAGCAGATTCTGATTTTTCTAGTCTGCGGCTCTTGGCAACTTAGTTCTTTGACTGAACAGTGTTCAGAGATTTGCTTCAATATTTCAAAGGTCTATCAGAAATCAGTTTGGGGCAACTGGGTGTTTGAGCTGAAGGTTTGGGGTCAAACCTTTCACTCAGGGATGCTTGGGTGGCTCAGGCAGTTAAGCGTCTGGCTTCGGCTCAGGTCATGATTCCAGGGTCCTGTGATCAAGCCCAGCATTGGGCTCCCTGCTCAGCAGACAGCCTGCTTCTCCCTCTCCCTCTGCTACTCCCCCTGCTTGTGCTTTCTCTCTATCTCTGCCAAATAAATAAATAAATAAAATCTTTTAAAAAATAAAGGAAAAAAAAAGAAATCAGTTTATCCTTTAGAAAAAAAAGTTTTATTCATGACAAAATTTCTTTTTCCTTTCCTTTTTTTTTTTTTAACTTTTTATTAGAATTTTTTCAACTCAATTCAATATAGCTGATCAAACATGTCCTGAGCACCTGTAGGTACCCGTACATGGCTCTGGATTCTTCATGGCAGTAACATTGACAAATAGAGAATAATCAATAATTGAAGTTTTATGAATAAAACCTTTCAAAACTAAGATCTACAGAGGAGAAGTTGTAGACTGAGGACATGTTGCGGCATCTCTTGAAGTCAGGGACCACGTCTGTTTATTTTTGTATACTCACTCAGCCCCGCGCCTGGTGCCCAGGACCTGGCAAACGCTCCCATGATTTGTTGAAGAAAGTTGACTTGAAAAGAACTTCTGGCTGCTGAAAAGTCTATGAGCCACAGCACTGCTTATTCCTTTTCTCTGGTGATAGAGTTTTTAAGCCCCTCTGGGAGGCAGAGAATCCAAATGTCCTATATTTGAGCATATTTTTCTAGAGAGGATTAATATTTTTTTAACTCTGAGAAGATTCTATACTGCCACTCCCTCCCAATGAAGAAACATTGTCCTTACTAAAATATACTCCCGTGAAGATTCTGCAAAAAAAACCCCTCATTTGATTCACGTAACCATTCTGTAAGACCTAGATTCTAGGGAGGCAGAGGGTGTATTTTTAAACAGAAATAGCACTTGGTTCCTTCAAGGAGCTTGAAAATGTGCTCTCTCCTTCCCCAAGTGCCTCAGAGGTTATTGGTACAGAAAGAACCCCAGATGGAGGGTAAGTGCTAATAAAATTCACCAGGTGGATCAATCAATTGGAGACATCACCTGTTCTAGTGTGTTCTGAGTGACTTAACAGTAGGCTGTCTTCACCACCCGTGTAGGCTGGGAATGTTCAGGAAACTTCCCTCTGAGGGCACACCCCTCCAGCCCTCCATGAGAACAGTTGCAGCGGTGACCCAGCCTCTGGAAAACATCAGCCTAGCTACACGGCAGGCCTGGCTGGAGAGAACAGAGCCTCTCACTACCTTACCATCCCCGCAGCCCACATGCTCTGTGTGTGATGGCTGCCATCCTGGGTGGGCTGTCGCAGGGTGGTCCCGTTTGTACAAGCTGCTCTGGGTGTGGTAACCTCCCGGGAAGACTTTGGTCACTAATGCACGTATACGCGCGCGTGCACACACACACACACCCCTGTCTGGAGACTGTGGTACCAGGAACGATGGAGATTTATACAAAACAAACAAACAAAAAACCGTGATGAGCACTGGGTGATGCACGGTGGTGTTGAATGACTATATTGTACACCTGACATGAATATCACACTGTAGACTAATTCTAAAAACAAATCTACACAAAATCCAGGAATGAGAATTCATAAAGTTTCAATGCTGAAATGGTCTGTGATATGCAGATGCTTCTTCCAAGGAAAAGAAATACCAAAATATGCTTGTCCTAGTGAAATCTTTTTTTTTTTTTTTTTTAAACCAAAGGCCCTGCCTAGGGTGAATGTGAGAGACTGAGCAGGCCACCTTGCGTTCGGTGTGAGGCTCGGCTCCACTTGGCCACTCCGGGCGCCGTGTGGAAATGTCCACTAGATGGCGCCCCAGTCCAGGCAAATAGTCTCCAGTCTTGGCAGGGAGACAGATTTTGGTATTAATGCCAAAGTCCTGGAGGCAAATTAACACAAGGCCTATTGATTCTTCACCTAGATATTTCAGTTTCTACTAGAAGAATTCCCTTCTCTCTCTCACTCCATACTCATTTTTTTTAAGCAGGCAGCAAAAAAAAAGAAAGACTGATGTTCTGTTGTTTATTTAACCATGTTCCTAAAAAGATGTGTATAGACTGGATTAATTACATTACACATTTCAGGAAATGATTTTTAAATTATTGGCAATGAGGGGTGCCTAGGTGGCTTAGTCGTTAATCGTCTGCCTTCAGCTCAGGTCATGATGCCAGGATCCTGGGATCGAGCCCCGCATGGGGCTCTCTGCTCATCAGGAAGCATGCTTCTCTCTCTCTCATTCCCCTGCTTGTGTTCCCTCTCTCACTGTGTCTCTCTCTGTCAAAGTAAATAAATAAAATCTTTTAAAAAATAAAAATTAAAAAGTAAATTATTGGCAATGATTCCTACCACTTTATCTGTGTGGTAAAAGGCATCCTTGATTGGAGTCAGATAAAGGCATCTTAGGGACAAGGTTCTTCCCGAGCTGTGACACTAGCTAGGTCTCAGGGTCTCAGTTTCTTCACTGAGGGTAAGAGTAAAACTCAGCAGACTATTAAAAAAAAAAAATTACAACAAAGAACTCTCTTTTATTCGCTGGTGATGCAGACCAAAATATTTACTGGTGAAACCAGATGTGGAATTTATTTTAAAGTATTCTAGGGGAATAAAAAGGTATTCGATGACAGAAAGACTAACACGTCTTTGAAAATGAGTGGGGGTCTGTGTGCTAGCGTGCCTACCTTTGTACCTGCTTAAAATGTTCCAAAATGAAAGGTTAGAACATATTCAGCCATGACGAGGCTAGTTTAAGTATGGAACCAGATGTTCTAAGTGCTAAATGATTGTAAATTACTGTTCATCTTTCCTGGGCCTCAGTCATCTATGAGATGAGGGATTTGGACCAGCTTAATGGTAAATTCTTCTCATAGTCTGATTTTTATGAATGTTAAATGTTATAAGTGGTGCTCATCTGGGAGCAGGTGTCTACTTGGTCAGGCCTCAGTCTCCTAGGATAGAGCTTCCTTGGCCATCCCAATCTAAAGTCAGGCCCTCAGACTTCATAGGCAATATTAGGGTTATCTTCTTCATTATATTTATCACTACTGACATTATAGTCTGAGTGTGCCCCCCATCCCATTTATATGTTGAAGCCCTAATCCCCAACATGACTGTATTTGGAGATAGAGCCTCCAAGGAGGTAATTAAGGTTCAATGGGACCATGAAGGTGGGGCCCTTAGCCAACAGGACCGAAGAGGAGGAGACACCATGGTTGTGTGCAGGGAGGGAATGCCACACGAGGACACGGCAGGAGGGTGGCTGGCTGCAAACCACAGACAGCGGTCTCGGGAGAAACCAACCCTGCCGACACTTTGATCTTGGACATCCAGCCTCCGGAACTGTGAGAACATTGACTTCTGTTGCTCGACCCACTCAGCCTGCAGTGTTTTGTTATGGCAGCTCCAGTGGACGAACATGGTCAGAAATGATCTTCCTGGTTTGCTTCTGTTTCTAATCTGGCTCCCCACCCAGAATGTACACCGGGTGGGACGGTGCCTGGCACGGAGCATGGCCCCGAGGAACATATGCTCAGTGTATACACGAATGAGCTTCAGATGCATCAGAGCACATGCCCTACGTTTGGTTTGAAGCTCAAAGTCCCTAGGTCAATTAGATGTGCCCCCCCGGACTGTGAATTTTAAGAATGTGAAATAGAGAATTTGAACTTGGAGTGCACAGGTGGTGGAGGAGGGGGAGCATCATTGACAAAACCTTGCTGGCCATCCTTCATCATCAGCCACTCCTCGCCCTGAGCCTTGCAGAATGTTCAGCCGTGCTCTAGGAACCAGAATGTTCTTCACCTGGGGGGAGGTGTCTGGTTGCAGAACACACTGTAGCCATGAGTGAACCCCTCATCCTATTTGTTCTGACCTACGGTACAATTTCACCAAGGATTTGTGTCATCAGAAGAGTGACCACACAGACTGGGGAACAAGACAGTCCCGTTCACATTCAAGTGCCCGGATGTTAGAGGGCGCAGTTCTTCTGGATTCCAGAGAGTGTCCTCTAAACACCAAGACTGTTAATCACAAACAATTGCCATTGTCACAAGTGAAAATAGCACTTATTGTTGCATGTTATTTATGTCTTCTTCTACACCTTGTTTTTATTTTGTATGTATGTATGTATGTATTTATTTATTTATTTTTAAGATTTTATTTATTTATTTGACAGAGAGAGATCACAAGTAGGCAGAGAGGCAGGCAGAGAGAGAGAGAGAGAGAGAGGAGGAAGCAGGCTCCTTGCTGAGCAGAGAGCCCAATGCTGGACTCGATCCCAGGACCCTGAGATCATGACCTGAGCCGAAGGCAGCAGCTTAACCCACTGAGCCATTTTTAAAGATTTATTTATTTATTTTAGTTGGGGGGTAAGATGCAGAGGGAGAGAAAGAATCCTCAAGCAGACTCCGGCAAGTCTGACTCAGGCTTGATCCCATGACCCATGAGATCATGACCTGAGCTTAAACCAAGAGTCGGATGCTTAACCAACGGAACGATCCAGGCACCCCTAGATCTTGCTTTTAGAATAAACTTAATTTTGGACTAATTTTAGATTTGTAGAAAAGTTGCCAAGAGAGACACCCTTCTCTCAGCTTCCCTTAAAGTAACGGATCTTTCATTGTTATAGTACATTTTTCAAACCAAATTCCAGACTTTGTTTGGCTTCTAGAGTTTTTCCATTTGTATCCCCTTTCTACTCCAGGATCCCATCCAGGACACCACACTGCATTTCCTTGTCCTGTCTACCTTGTGTTTAGGCTGTGACAGCATTTCCGTCTTTCTGTACTTTTCATGAACAAGACATTTTTTTGAAAGATTTTCTTTCTTTATTTGACAGAGAAAGAGAGAGGGAGAGAACAAGTAGGCAGAGAAGCAGGCAGGGGCAGAGGGAGAAGCAGGATCTCTGCTGAGCAGAGAGCCTGGCATGGGGCTTGATCCCAGGACCCTGGAACCATGACCCAAGCTGAAGACAGATGCTTAACCAACTGAGCCACCCAGGCACCCCTGACGGAGACAGTTTTGAGAATGCTCAGGTTTTTTGGAATGTGCCCCAGTCTGGGTTTGTCTGACATTTTCCTCATGATCAGATGAGGTCACAGGCATATCACTGAGATGAAGACCATTCTCATCACAGCATATCTGGGGTGTATCATGGCCACATGACATCATGGGTCAGGTTCACCTGACCACTTGTCATGTGAGTGAGGCTTTTATTTTTCAAACATGACAAAGTCACGTTTGTCAGGCTTCTTCTCTGTAAAGTTATTATTTTTCCCTTTCCCTGTCTGTTCTTTGGAAGCAAGTCACTAATTCCAGCCCACCCCAGCTCTCTCCTAGAGTGGAGCAGGTGCTACAGGTTACTAGGACTCCTCTGCAAGCGACCTGTATCGTTCCTCCCTATTTATTGATTTATTCACTCACTTGTCCCCGTCAGTAGAGACTCATGCAAAAAATAATGATTTTCTACATCGACACAGTTCTGTCCACATGTAAACAGACGCTGATACGCTAGGTTTTTAAAAACTAACTGTGAACCGGAGTGCTTCTCCAGGTGGGAACAGATGAGCCCACCTGTTCCACGTGGGCTCGGGCTCCGTGGTGCCATCTTCGTTCTACTCTAAGCTCTGCTTGAGCCTCGTGAGGACCGGGTTCTCATCTTCCCTTCCCTGCCGGTGCTGGCCCAGACCATCCATGAGGTGTTTTCAGGGCTGCCCTTCCCTCATTTGGGATGCCTGATTTGATCTCCCTCCTGCTTCTTCTAAATAAATTTTGGGAGGGATTAATTTTAGATTGACAGCAAAGTTGCAAAGACAGTCGAGTTCCTGTGACCCCTCGCCCTGTGCCAGCCTCCCCTGTCATGTCATGGTCATGGCACATTTGTCAAAATGAATGTGAGGGATATGGACCGCATTTCCCCCATTGACCTAAGTCATCTAGGGGATAGGCCTGCCCTTTTTCTGTCCCTGTGCCCCAGGATCCCCCCAGCCTAGCCTAGAGTAAGGTTCTGTTTGCCCAAAGGAGGGCCAGACATGAATATCCTTGAAATCTCTTGTTCAGGTGGAAGCTGCTCCCAAGACATCAAAGGGTTAACTGATGGGCCCCAGATACCCTTTAGGTTTTAGGGTGTGCCTCCTAGTATATTTCAATGAACAAATATATTCATTTAACTTATTACTGCCCTTTTTGGTTTTGTGACCTATAGTCATGCAGTTCTTGCTTCCGTCTTGCAGAAGATAGTGACCACAGGTGTTTCCTTTCCTACATTCAGTTCTATAAGCATTTATTAATGACCCCGCCTGCTGTGCCCTTTACATTTGGCCATGCATTCTGGGGGTGAAAAAGGCACAGGCCTGAATGCCAGAAAGTTATAATTGAATGGGGGAAGAGGGAAGACCCATAAACATGGCCATAAGAAAGAACACAAGAGAGATGTTGCAAAACCGATAAACTGAACGTGTTCCTTTTCTGTAGAGTCTTTTAGGGGCCTCCAGCTACCTTCAAAATGAAAGCAGTATTCGTTTTTTTTTTTTAAGATTTTATTTATTTATTTTCCAGAAAGAAAGAGAGAGAAAGCACACAAGCAGGCAGAGAGGCAGGCAGGAAGAGGCGGAGAGAGAGGCAGGCTCCCTGCTGAGCAAGGAGCCCGATGTGGGACTCGATCCCAGAACCCTGGGATCATGACCTGAGTCAAAGTCAGCGGCTTAACCCACTGAGCCACCCAGGCGTCTTGAAAGCAGTATTCTTAACCTGCTTTCCAAAGTCCTCTAAAATTCCTTACTTCCTTATTTCTCCTCTCCTCTTCTGCACACCATCCACGCAGACCTTCCTTCAGATTCTTGCATGAAGGTGCTGTCTTTCTCCAGGCTTTGCTCCTGTGGTCCTGCCCCACCCCACCCCACCCGGGTGGCCCCCTAGCCCTGTAGCCAAAACACCCTTGCTGCTTCCCACACACGTGGCCTCAGGGGCTCATTGTAGCCAAGCCTCTTCAGAGATGTACTCCCAACATGGACCCAGTTAGATCTTCCTGCCATGCCCTCTCAGACTACCCCGAAGTCTCCTTGACGTCTGTGATATCTTGATGTCTGTGGTGTCTTAATGTCTGTGATCCCAGACATCACATTTTTATGGTGATCAATATTTAAGGCCTGCCTTTATGGGTCGGGGGGGGAAGACATGTTTCTCCCAGGGAGGGACTCCGTACCTGGTTCCCTGCTCTGTCTCCAGGGCCTAGCCCAGAGTCTGGGCTAGGGTGTGAGTTCAAGTTCAGAATGAATACATGAATGAGTAGAATGAAAGATGAGTGGATAAAAAGCATAAGCAAATTCGTTTTTACAGTTTCAGGAGAGGACAAAAGGCATTTAGTTGGTGAGGTCAGGTAGCATTCCTGGAGGAGCCGGCATCTGTCACTGTCTTGTAGGATGGAAATTCTGAGCTGAGGTGCTGGGCACTGCTGACGAGAATAAGCATTAGCAAGAGTGTGGAGCAGGAGAGAGGGATGGGTGAGTAAGGGCCACAGGGAGTAATCCAATTTGGCTAAAATCTAGGACAGATGTGAGAGAGAAGAGGGAGAGAAGAGCGTATTATGACAAGGGGCGCTGTAGGATCAATGGCTAGATGAACTCAACAACTACTTAGTAACTAATTTAAAACAGAGCAAGAGTTAAACAAAGACCAGATGATCATCTGTTCAAAAATACAGTGCCAAGTATTCTACACTGGATCAGAGTTTGAAGTAGACAATAATCCTAAAGTCTCCTTCCAATGAAATTCCATGATTTCATGATTCTGGGGATAAGTAGAGTTGAAGATCCCTGACCAAGGGAGGGACATGACTAAACTCAGCTTTAGGAAGAGAAAACTAGTAGGATCAATTCCAAAAGGAGCTGGTCTGCAGGTTTGGAGCTTGGGAAGGAGGTCAGGCAAGAGATGTGGATGGAGCCTCATCTTGTTAGACAGAAGAGGTGGTTGGAACTGTGGGCGGAGGTTGATCATTTGGGAGACAGCAGAGCAGGAGAAGGGAAGAAAGCAGGGCATAGAGATGGGAGGTGCTCCTAGGAAGTCAGAGAGGGGAGATAGGCAGAGAATAGCCCAGGGTCATGAAAGCAGTGGGAAAAGCTTCTCACAAAAGAGACGTTACTCTACAGGCTCGGGTCCATCATGAACAGGTGGATGGATGGTGCCAAGAGGGTCACTGCTCACCTTGGAGGAAGCAGTTTTGGGAAAAGAGTGGGTGAGAGGCCAAATTGAGGAGAACGTGGGACAAGTAAGGAAGGGGGAGATGGCAGAGGTGATGTGGTTTCTGGAAGGTGAGTGGTGAACAGCGGGGAGGAGAGCAGAAGCTTGTGGAAAGAGGGGTGCAGGGGCTAGAGCTGGGATTTCATCAGTGAGGACAAACACAGTCCCACGTAGACATGTGAAAGGAGTGGAATCTGGAGAGGAGAAGCCAAAGAGGGGAAGCAAAGAGTTGACAGCTTGTGGTTCCGGAGGAGTGGGGAATGTTGGGGCCGAGGCTGGTTTTGGCAACAAAGGCAGCCTCCGTCTTTTGCCGAGTCTGCAATGTGGAGATGAAGGAGGGAGGTGAGGGTCCAGAGATGTTGGACGGTCAAGGCAAGAAAACAAGTCCGTGTGACCTCCGTGAATGGGAGATGAAGTTATCTCTAAGAGTTGGAAGCTGAGGTGGGCGGGACGTCTCTGGAGGAGGACCGGAGACCTGGAAGAGAGTTTAACGGTCAGCAGGAAATGAATAAAAGAATTCCCAAGTGTCACTGGGAACGAACGCAGGCAGCTGAGGTTTGTGCTTCCCTGTGCTCGGCACCCAGGAACCGGAAAGGAGGAGGCGAAATAGATCAGCACAGGCTTCCCGTGTTTGCAAAGAAGGAAGATGCGAGTGAATTTGCGACACGTGATAGGATGAGAAGTGACAAGAAGGAAGACAGCACATGCGTCAAGGTCAGAGAGTGGGAAAGGTGCATGTCTGCGGTGTGTCATCCGTGTGTCTGGGGCTTACAGTACCCACAGCGTTCTCCGTCTTGGTCCTACACACGACACAGCGGCACTGGACACCAGTGGGCCTGACATGTGGGTCTGTGGCGGTCCCAGGGACAGTGTGGACATCTGGGCTAGGTTCTGGAGGATGAGAGCAGAAGAAGGCAGATCCCAGGGGTTGGCCAAGAGGATGGTCCACAGGTGAGCCACGCTTCGGGGGCAATCTCAGAACAATTCTGGGGGTCTCTGAGATGGTCTGGCATTCCCAGCAAGTTTGAAGCCAGAGAACATAGTCTTTTAACATTCCTATTGCAACTATACTTAGTGCCACGCTGATGTGGCCCAAGGAATACAGAAAGTCCTAACTACCTCATAGCACCATGTGCTTTAAATGCGATAATATAGGGAGGGCATTCCCAGAGTGTCTGAAGGATACTCCATAAATGTCAGTCCCCTTCGTCCCAGCCCTCAGCATCATACTAGGTCATGCAGAGGAACAAAGAACGTGTGGACTTTGCTCACAATGAGCTCGCATTCTAGTTGGGAAGAGAAAACACTGACTGTATGGCAGAGGAGGCTGCACAGCCTTCCCCGC
This sequence comes from Mustela erminea, assembly GCF_009829155.1. NCBI lineage: Eukaryota > Metazoa > Chordata > Mammalia > Carnivora > Mustelidae > Mustela > Mustela erminea. The sequence goes on along the minus strand of NC_045615.1, from coordinate 6,163,358 downwards.
TTGAAACAGTGATACCTCAGTCACCTGCCAAACCTGGTAAGACTGAGGTTATGAGAAGGACTCAGGGGAGAGAGCTGGAAGAGGCCTGGGTGATTCTCATGGGCTCTAGAAGAGGTGCCCTGTGAGTCAGGCCTTGAATTGGGGAGGGAGATTTAGAAAAGCAGGGTATGGTGTGTGTTCAGGGCGGGAGAGGCAGATGATACCAGCCATGGTGAGGAAAGGCACCTCCCAAGTGTTTTGAGGTATAGGCTACTGTGCTAGGCAATCGTCCCTCATAGCAACCCCAGGAGATACATCCTTAGGTTTCTTCTGGCTACAAGTCACAGAAGCCTGACTCCAGTCAGCTGCAAAATCAGGCATTTTCCTGGCTCGGCTACCTGGATAATGGGGAGGGTTTCTCCCGCTGCTCTGGCTCTGTTTCTCAGTGCTTCTTCCTCCCACCTGCCCCACTCAGCAGCTGCCTCTCCCCTCAGGACTGCAATGTATTTCCTCCATGCTCACGAGGAAGAGGGGGCTTGGCGGTTGGTGGCTTTCACTAAGGAGTCAAGAAGCTTCTGTTTTAGAGGCCTTCATCCTGGCTATCCTGAAACCAGCCACTCACAGTGGGGATGGAGCCTACAGTAGTCTAGAGGGCTGGTCCCCAGGGGGGACTGAGCCTTCAGTAGTCGGGAGTGCTGTCCTCAGTGGGGATGGAGCCTGCAGTAGCCTAGAGTGCTGGTCCTCAGTGAGGATGGAACCTGCAATAGTCTGGAGTGCTGGTCCTCAGTGGGGATGGAGCCTGCAGTAGTCTAGAGGGCTGGTCCCCAGTGGGGATGGAGCCTTCAGTAGTCTAGAGTGCTGGTTCTCAGTGGGAATGGATCCTACAGTTGTCTAGAGTGCTGGTCTTCAGTGGAGATGGAGCCTGCAGTAGCCTAGAGTGCTGGTCCTCTGTGGGGATGGAGCCTGCAGTAGTCTAGAGTGCTGGTCCCCAGTGGGGATGGCACCTGCAGTTGCCTTGAGTGCCGGTCCTCAAGCAGGTTGCATCAGAAGAGCCCTGGACTGCTTGTTGGGACAAACTACTGGGCTCCACGCCCAGATGGTCTGATGCCGCTGGTCTGGGATGGCCTGAGATTTGACACTTCCGAAAGTTCCCAGAACTTGCTGCAGGTCCAGCCACTACACTTGAGACCTGCTGGTTCAGATGCATGGACCGGGATGGCACAGATGTGGAGAGGTCAATATTAATGCCTTCTATGGACCATCTCGTCTCTACCTTATACACAAGGAAATTGAGGCTGAGAAATTTCAAGTATCCAAGTTCATGCAGTCTGATGTGAAAGCCTGTGCTCACCACTGAGCAGGAGGCCTTTCTTGTGCAGAAGACCTCAGCAGTAGGGCATGAGATAGGCCAGACAGGCTGTAAAGATGTTAGAGGTTCTTGAAAGCCAAAGGAACTTAAACTTGAAACCCTGGGCAGTAAGGAGCCATCATAAGGTCTTAAGGAAGAGTGTTTTATGAAGATTGGTCTGGAGGTGAAACTTCCATTTATTTTTTATGCAATTCATTTAATTGTTATGTTGAGAGTCTTTTTTTGTTCCTGAATTGCAATAGAAATGGACTTTATTCACTTCTTTATTTAAAGTCAGATAGGCATCTGACTATAAAGGGAAAAGTTTCCCTTGTGTCATAGGTAGAATTCTCAATTGCAAGCAACAGAATCTGGCTTTAGCTCCTTTAAAGCAGACAAGGAAGTTACTAGAAAGCGTATCAGGCAGCTCCCAGAATCATAGAGAGGGGTAGAGAACCAGATTTTGAGGCTAAGCAGCCGGGAACCATGCCCAAAACCATGCTGTGGAAACTGGAAACCTCTATGGCTAAACTGAGCACCAGAGACAGCTCCGTACTTGATGCTCTGCTCTGTGCCAGGAGTGCAGACTGGCAGAAGTGGCCTTCCCTGCGAGCCACAGCCCCTCCTCTGTGCCGGAGGAGGGTCTGGCTGTTCCTGCCAGGCTGCCGCCTTTGCCTGGTGCCTGCCTCACATGCTCCAGACCCTACGTCCAGGGCATGAGCCTCCACGGCAGAGTGGGAGTCCCGCACCCGGTCCAGCACCAGAGAGGAAGGCGGGGGGTGTAGAGCATCCTCAGCTTCCACCATGGAGATCAGACCCTGCCTCCTGTTCAGACTCCCCTGAGGGTATCATGGGTTGAGCTGTGTCCTCTCCAAATTTCTGTGTTGAAGCCCGAAGCCCCAGCAGCCCAGAATGTGACTGTGTTTGGAGACAGGGCCTCCGAAGAGGTCATCTTGTTAAAGGGAGGGTGTTAGAGGGGCTCTGATCCAGTCTGACTAGTGTCCTTACAAGAAGAGAAACTGCTGGCACACCGAGGAAACCAAGTGCGTGCGTACACAGAAGAAAGACCACGTGAAGACCCAGCCAGAGGGTGGTGGTCCGCAAGCCAAGGACAGAGACCTCAGGAGAAACCAACCCCGCCTTCACCTTGACCTCAGATTTCCAGCCTCCAGAGCTGGGAGACCATGAATGTCTGTTCCGTGAGCCCACCAGGCTGTGGTATTTTGTGGCATTTTGTTATGGTGGCGTAAGCAGAAGACAGAAGGTAGTGCTGAGCAGGGGAAGGGGAAGCAAAAGGGGGTAGAGTGTTGAAGAGCCAAAACAGATGACAAATGTGCCTGTGCTCTCCCCACCCCAACTTGCCAGAGGCTGTTCCATGTCACTCACAAGAATGGGTGAAGATTTGCTAAAAGGGAGACCTTCGGGAAGAAAGACCTGGAGGATTAAGAAAGGGCAGCGTTTTGAGCAGGAAGGCATTGAAGGCTCCCCCCGAGACGGACTTCCTACATGCTCCGTCAACCCGTGTGGAGAAGCGTGGGAGTCCTGGGTCTGTGTATTCTTGGGAACCTCCAAAACTGGCAAGGCCAAGTTGGATTTGGCAAATGCACGTGCCCCTGGCAGCCGAAATTCACAAGCTCAGTGGCGCGCACCGAGGGTCTGGGCTCCTTCCCAGGACGCACCGGTTACCAGCACACACAGACCGCCTTGCCAGTTGTAAAGCTCCCTGGGAGAGCCAGGCATAAACACATGCCTTGGCTGAGGGGACCTGCTTTCTGAGCTGAGGTTTGTGGCCTTTGGTTTTGTGTTTTCCCAGTTTGCACGTCTGTCATCTTCACCTTACCTTCTTCTTTCGTTTCCTTTTTATAAGTGGGTAAGCGTCTCTTGTTTCTATCCAGCCCCATGTTAAGTGCTGGGGGACTGAGGGAGGAACATGGAACAGACGGAGCGCCCCACCCCTCACCATGAGGGGCCAGGGATTCAACTGGGGAGAGGTGTGTGTTTCAGCATCAGAGGAAAAATCCAGACAGTGTAGTCCAGTCTCTTTCTTCTCTGCCTTTGGACTCCAGCTCATGATCCCCAAAGGTCCTACAGCTACTGAAGTTCTTAATAAGCCACGAGCTAGTGGCATTTGGGCAATCGGAGGACTTCACCCGCTGGTGGAAAAGCAGGCGGATGAGGGCTGGTGGAGGGAGCCAGGGAGAGCGGTGTGTGTGTGAGGGTGTCACATAACCACGAAGGGTGTGTGTGTGAGGGTGTCACATAACCACGAAGGGCTGGATCCTGCCCCCTTGCCCATCTCTGGCCTCCTGAAGCCGGAGGTCCAGGACCTTCCGAGTGGCCTCGCTAGAGTCCTGCGTTACAAATCCTGTGGCCTGACCCAACAGACAGTCTGGGGCTAATTGTCCTACCTCCGCCCGCTGCCTGCTATGTGACCTCGGGTGAAGCATCTGACCTCCCTGGGTCTGTTTCCCTTTCTGTAAAATGGGGTTAATAACATTGACCTATCCCAGAGAGTTAGCCCGGGAGGCATCACTAATAAAACTTGTCATAAAAGTCTTTGTTCCCCTAAGGCTCTGGAGCCCTGAACACGGCCCAGGAAGGCAAGGGCTGCTGGCAAGAGGCCGCAGGCTCTGGGGGTGGGCACATTGGAGGAGTGAGTCCTCCAGCATTGACAGGCTGTGCCCTGTGTGAAGGGGCAAGCCTCTGATATCCATTCCTTGCCGTGAAACCACTCAGGACATCAGCAGCAACTCACAGGAGTGGCATCAGCTTCTGGCGCTTTCTATCTCTCAAGGGCAAGGATCTTTCCAACAGCGCTCAGGTGGAAATTGCATGCAAATCATGAATGAAAACCCAAACTTTGTCAAGAGTTTGTTTCTGTGTAGTGAACAGGGGTCAGGGAAAGAGTGCTGCCTTCTGCAGTGTTTAGACCGAACTGACCACGGCTTCTCACAGAGGGCGGAGGGTCCGCCTGCCCCAAAGCTGTGTGTGTCTGTGTGTATGTCTGTCTGTCCGTGTGTGTATGTGGGCATGTGTGTGTGTGTGTGGGGTGTATTGTATCTGTATGTGTAGATGTATGCGCACATGTGCACACACATGCACACACAAGGCCCACACATGCACACACACACATGTCTGTGTGCTTACCTGGGAGTGCGCATGCAGCCATGTAAGTTTATATGTAAGTATGCATGTGTGCACATGTGTATCCGAAGCCATGTTTATGTATATATGTGCGTGCATGTGCCCGCATATGTGTATGTGCACATGTGTATGTACATAGATGCATGCATGTGTATAAGTGTGCATATCTGCGTGTGTGCAAATGTGGGTCTATATGGTGCACACACGTGCATCTCTATACATGTAAGTACACACATACATGCATATGCATGTGCACATGAATATGTACATTTACACACGTGTACATGGGGGTGGCTAGAGAGCACGGGCTTGTCTCCATGCCTCTCTCAGAGTTGTGTTCAAGTGAAAGAAGCCAGCACACGTGTGCCCAGCCAATGTCGCTAATGCTGAGGGCTGGCGGCAGGGATAGTGTGTGAGCGCTCGGAAGGATTGAAGAGGGGCAGCCCCGGGGAGGCAGAGCCCTGCGTCATCTCCCTGAAAGGTCCCTGAGCCAGCCTTTCACATTTCATAAGCCCAGAATGGTCCAAGTCAGGCAGTGGTTTATGCTTATAATCTTAGAGATGCCATGAATGTGTCACAACAAAGTTAGTTTGTATTTTGTATTTATGACAATTAGGGAAATCCTTTGAGTTTAGCTTTCAAGGTGGTTCTTTAAAATATATTCTTCAGAGTAGCTCTCGGAATCTTTTTTTTACGTTGTTTTCCTTGCTACCTTTTCTAGGATTGGTAATGGAGATTCAGTGGATGAAGCCCAGGCCTGAAAACAAGCAAACTTAGGAAGTTGGTCTCTAAGTCCGTCTGTCTAGTCACCTGTGAAGCTAACTTCTCTAGAGCTGTTTGGTCCTTGAGTTGTTACTTGGCCATTCTGAGTCTTAATTTTCTCATCTCTAACGTGAGGACAATAATAGTAACAGCCTGATAGGATTGCTGGAAAGATATGAGATACTAACAAGCTTCCCAGCCTGCATGCCCGTGTACAACGTGCTGTGAGATAATGAACCCCTCCCACAGAGCAGAGGGTCTCCCCTCAGGTCTGGCAGCCAGCCTTCGGCCATGAGCTGTGTCTAGGGCATTGGCAACATAATGGTGAGTGAAAAGATAATGCAGAGTCTCCTGTTAAAAATTCGTGAAGAATCTCAAGATGGTAAAAGAGAACATGAAATCAAGGGTGGGGTCCTTCTGATGGCGGGGCCCTGTGTGATTGCCCAGGCTATACGTCCACAAAGCTGAATCTGCCTGCTGGTGTCAAGCGTGATGAGTGACATCAGCTCTTGCTCCATTTCAGTGTGTTGAGGGGGTCATGGGGTCTGAACCTTCAAAACTGAAATCAACAACAGTAGTGAGCCCTCGAATGTTCCTCTGCCCACCACTGGCAAGGGGCCAGTGGGGCTACAGCAGTGTTCATAGTGTTCATGTTCCAAGTGTCCAGTGTGCTGGTGGGGAGGGGGACTGGCAGGGGACTCAGGTGCTCCTGGTGTGTCTTGCTTCAGGGGACAGTCAAATGCTTTTCAAATGCTTTTCAAATGCTATGAGATACTAATGCTTTGTCTTTACTCAAATCAGATGCTTCTGTTTACCTGAGGATGATGTGTCCTTTCTCAGTGTCACCTGAGCTAACTGTAGTGACCCCCTCTCACAATACGTGTATGTCCCAACATTAAAATGTCATCATGATTTTGAAATATTCACCATTAACAAGGTTCGATGGGGTTCAAAGCACTAACATTATCACAAGAAATGATGTTATATTTGTCAATAAAAGAACTTACAGTTTCTTCAACTATAATTTCAACTGTTGTATGTTTTTGAATGGTATTTTTTGACTGTATTGGTCAATGGTATTTTTTGAATGTATTTTTTGACCTTATTGTGTGAACAAAATTTCTCTTCAGTGGTGAACATCAAGAATTCAAAAGGACACCTTTAAAAAGATTTGGTCAGGAATTGTGCATAGACATTTCAAACCTAGAATTTGATATTTAAAAGATCTGGTCAGAGCAGGAAGCTTAAATTTCTCATGAAACATTTTCTCTGGGTATCACAATGTGCAACTGTTGACAACCACCAAGCAACACATACCAAGAGCTTCTTTGCACATAGCAAGAGATTCATAATATTAGCTTTGTCGTTAATGCTATTGTCATCATTATTATACAGATATCAAGGACAGCTCTGAGCTAGTTGTCAGAAATTGTGAGTTGGAGGCATGCTTCCATTACAAATTACCTAATGACTCTAAATGAGTGTGCTTGTCTTTTTCATGTCTGCTTAAAATGCAGATAACATTACCTACTCAACCTGTGCAACGTTCAAAGTTAGGAGACTCAGATTAGAAACTCAACATCAAAGTCACTGAGAAAAAGGAACTATTTTGCGGTTCTGTCCTTTCTCTTCCTTTAACTCAGTGCTGTCCCACCACATGTGTCTACTGAAATTCACATTCATTAAAATGAAATATAACTGAAAATCTGGTTTCTCAGTTCTACTCTTCCAGGGCTCAGAGCCACATGTGGCTGATGGCTACCATCTTGGACAGCACAGCTCGACTACTGGTTACCCCTTCATACAAAATATTCACTTTCTTTCTGCTTCCTGTCCCACTTGTGGATAAGGTAGGGAAGATTTAAGGTTTTACAGAAGCTTTTTTTCCCCTTAAGATTTTATTTCTTTATTTGAGAGAGAACATGCATGGGGTGGGGGGGTGTGGAACAGGGGCAGAAGAAGAGGGAGAAGCAGTCTCCTTGCCTCAGAGAAGGGAGCTCTAGGCAGGGCTCCATTCAAGAACTCTGAGATCATGACCCGAGCCAGAGGCAGACACTTAACCAACAGAGCCACCCACGTATTCCAAATTCTTCACAGAGTCTTAACCCATAATAGGTATAAATATTTAAAAATCCTGAGTTCTGCTGTCCTTGGTATGGGAAGCTGCCACTGCTGGTGGGATCTGGGCTTCGATGGGTTTACTTTGGCTTCCCTGTAGCTTCTTGCCCAGGCACTGGGCATTTCAGATGGGTTGAGGTGTTATAAGTAGTAATGAAGGAAAAGAAAACAGGACTGTGGCTTCATAAGCATGATATTCTTACCATCCTGACTGCCATCTTTTTTTTTTTTTTCCTTACAATTTTATTTTTAAGTAATCTCTACACCTAACATCGGGCTCAAACTCACAGCCTCAAGATCAAGAGTCACATGCTCTTCTGAGTGAACCTGTCGGGTGTCCCCTGATGGCATCTTGATCTTTATCATCACCCAATGTAATCATCAAACTTTTTATTTAAATCACTCTTGTGGACTTTCTATGCTCGTTAAATAAATCCCGAGTGGAGGGAGTCTGAAACTGTTCCCAGAGCCGTCCCCTTACCACACCCATAACTGGGCATCTGTTACCCAAACCATAAAGGAAAACGGTTTTGCTGAAAGTTCTGAATGCAATGTGGCTGGTGAACTTCGGGAGTCTGGCTGAAGTCTAGGACACCCCGGTGGAGGACACCCCGGGTGACACCCCGGTGAAGTCTAGGACTAGTCCTGTGTAGTGTTTGAATCGTGGTTAAACTGTACCCATGCCACTTCCCCACTTCCCCAGGACATAAAATAGGGGGGAGGAATTATTTGCATAATTGCCACGAGGGGAATCTTCTCTCTGATCCGTTCTGGATCAAATTAGTGTTTCCTTTGGCTGTTGGTTATTATTTAGTCAAATCAGCTGAGGCAGTTTGAGGAGAACATGGACTTTTTCCATTACCTTTGGAAAAGGCTCAAAGTAGATTTGTACACTCTGTGAACTTCCAGCGACCACCACATTTCCCTTCCCTTCCTCCTTCCATCTTTATCTCTCTCTTTTCGACATAAATCCTTGCATCCCTGGGAGGGGTGTCCCATTTCTCACATAGTATTCAGAAGGAGCCCTTGAGTGTCCAAGAGCGATCCTTCAGGAGCCCACCAGGGCTGGCCCCCTTCATTAAACACACGCTGGGCACAGTAAAGAGAAGTTTGCTCTGCAATTTGGACTTGAAAAATGGAATTGGGAAAGTCTCCAACTGTGACAGACCCCTTGCTGGGGGGACATCGAATCTGCTAAACTCCTCACTCTCTAAATGGACTTTGTTTACTCGCAGCAAACTTGCTGTGTTCATTTGCTGGGGCTGCTATAAGGAAGTACTGTAAATGAGGGCCTGAGACAACAGAAATGTACCATCTCATAGTCCTGGAGGCTGGAAGTCTGAGATCCAGACTATGCCCCAAGTAGGGGCACATGGCCTTGAGACCAAGCTAGAGGCAGGGTTGGTTCCTTCTGAGGGCCATGAAGAGAACTCTGTTTCAATCTGCTGCTCTAGCTTCTGGGAGTCGGCTGGTGATCTTTAGTTTTCCCTAACTTGAAGAAACATTACTCCGATTTGTGCCCTCATATTCACATGGAAGTCTCTCAGTGTGTCTGTGTATATATTTCTTTCCCCCCTCTTTTTTTTTAGAGTGGGGAGGGGCAGAGGGAGAGGGAGAGAGAGAATCTTAAACAGGCTCCACATTCAGCATGGAGCCCCACATGGGACTTGATCTCATGACCCTGAGATCATGACCTGAGCCTAAATCAAGAGTCAAATGCTTAACTGACTGAGCCACCTGGGCACCCCTCTTTCCCCTTTTCATAAGGACATCAGTCATATTGGATTAGGGGCTACCCTCCTGACCTCATCTTAACTAATTATATCTGCAAAGACACTCTATGTCCAAAGAAGGCCATGTTCTGGGACACTGGAGGTCTAAGACTACAACATATGGAGGGACACAATTCAAAATTACTGTCAAGCAAGTGTTGTATGCCAGGAAAGAGGGTGTGAGGGGCTAAAAAAGGGGGAAAAATGAGGGATACAGTCAAGGAGTGTAAGAGAGATATGTGTGACATACAAAAGAAAGTTTTGGGAAAGATGTTAAACAAGCCTAGACAGGGCTCAGGTATGCTACTTGCTAGAGGATATGCTACTGTTCCCCCTTGGCAACTCCCAACAGAATGGCAGAGAGACAAAATTTGCATTTTTTAAAAGGTTTTATTATTTATTTGAGAGAAAGAAAGATCACGAGCACGGAGAATGGCAGAGAGAGAGGGAGAAGCTGACCCCCGCCCCTGAGCGGGGGACGTGGGGCTCGATCCCAGGAACCCGAGTTCATGACCTGAGCTGAAGGCAGTCTCTAAACTGACTAAGCCACCCAGATGTTTCCAGCATTTGCCCTTTTATATTTAAGAAGGCTCGTGATTCAGGCTGGAGTGGGCACTGTAGTGTGCTGTCCTTTAGCACAGAGATGCTCAGTCCCCAGCTACTTGGAGGGGTGGCTGCTGATAGCTCATAGTTGGTTCCTTCTCTACAAATCATTCTTGCCCAAAGGAAGCTACCTCAAGCAAGGTCGGGCCCCCTCCCTACCTCCCCCAGCTCCTCCTCCCCTGCATCCTGTGATGCCTTGATGCAAAAGTACAAAAGCCTAGTCCCTTCCTTTGATTCAGGATGTCTCTGAAGGACCATCCCAACTTCAGTGCTCCTTGAAGTGGTCAGCTTCCCCCTTTGCCCGATTCTAATTCCCTTGCTCCTTCACAAGTTTGGATTCCAAGAGTACTTCCCAATACAACTTCTGCTCTCAAATCTCAGTCTCAGAATCTGTTTCCTTGGGATCTCAACCCATAATAGTGGGTATTAGGAGTGGTCCTAGGAAGCAGGCCCTAAAAATGGGGTTACTTACCTGCCGGCAGGCTGGTGTGTGGGCTGGAACACTGGTGGCAGGTGAGTCCGGAGAGGCCCTCGCACAAGGCTGTTGTGCAAGAAGATGGTCCTGGTGACTGAGACAACTCGGGCCTCTGAGATGAGCCGGTGTCTCTGCTCAGGCTGCTGTAACAAAATACCACAGACTGGACGGCTTCAACAACACACACTTATTTTTCACAGCTCTGGAAAATGGAAAGTCCAAGGTCAAGGTGTGAGCAGATTCGATTCTTAGTGGGGGCCTGCTCAGTGGTTTGCAGATGGCTGCCTTCTTGCTTGTCCTCAGAGTCCAGGGAAAGCTCTCCAGTCTCTGACAAAGCCACTAATCCCATCGCGAGGGCCTCACCCTCATGACCTCATCTAAACCTCATCACCTCCAACAGCCCCTTCTCCAAATACCACAACATGTGGAGTTAGGGCTTCAACATATGAATTGTTGGGGGCAGTGCACAGACATTCAGTCTAACAACATCCAGGGTAGTAGTCATTTCAAGCTCTGTGGAAGTGGATCCCTGTTGCTGAGAGCAGTTGATGCCTTAGAGAAGACCATGAAGGACTGAGGGAGATTGATCGTCACCTGGAGTCTCAGATGTCAAGAGTTCTGATCGAGAAGAATGGGGCCCTGAGGGATTGGAAGGTGACTTCTACACTTGGACATCTTGAATTCCCAGAGTTCTGTGAAGATCCTGGGCCTGAATAAGTGGCTACTGCTCTATTTACATGCAAATGCACAGGACTCCACCCTACAAGGTGGCACATAGCCCTCTCAGGACCTATCCATTGGACCAAGGTCCTAACATAACAGGGCCAGGAAAGCATTGAGCCCACTGACAGAAGACTATGCCCCCAACCAGCCACAGGGCTCACACCCTGTGTACTAACAAGAGCCAGGAGACTCTGTGTGAGGATGAATCCTGAGGGCACTGGGGCAAGGTGGGTAGAGCACAGAGTTGGGGAAAGGAGGATCTGTGGATATGGGGCACACTGTAGTATTTAGTATGCTGTCAAAGTCCAGGGTCCCTGAGACTTTGGAATCTTGGGAGACATTGCTAGCATACTTGAAATGGTTTGAAGAAGCTTGTCAAAGGCAATAGAAGAAGGAGTCAAAAGCTTCACTGAAGAGGGCATGCCATGTAAGGCTGGAAAACTCACCAGCCAGCCATATTCCCTGGAGAACCTGGAGGGCATTCTGTTCACCAAGGCATAAGGAATGCCAGAGGGAGCATTGGCATTTTGGAGAAATTTGTGGAGTTAGGGGAGGGGAGGAGGCTGACCTCTGGTGGCCAGGGCAGGTGGCAGGAGAGCTCTTAGGTGATTGGGCTTCCATAGCAAGGGAGATGAGAAGCTCTCTAAATAACAGAGGCCAAGTAGAGGCACATGGCCTTGAGACCAAGCTAGAGGCAATGATCAGAGCTAGCAAAGTCAGAGCACCAGCCAGAGGGCCTGACACAGAAAGAAGGACAGAGATGGTTAGGAGGACATGGCATTGTTGTATAAATGAGCCAAAGCTGGCCCCTGCATGTTGCCTCTAGGTTGTTTATTTCTTCTGAGCAGACTGAGATCATGAGCACAGAAGCCTGCTGTGGTCAAAATCCAAATTTTAAATTTAAAGCATCCACTTGCCTTAAATATAGCACAAGTAGATTTTGAGCCATGGAGACCCTGCTTACTTGGCGTACTCTGCAGAGCATCTGTATCCAGCATCTGCTGGCCAAAGAGAAGGCAAACCAGGGGGGCCACTAAACCCTGCAAGCCATGGCTGCCCTTTGGAGCTCTCCCAAACCAGAGACTGCTCTCTGTGCTGCTGAGTGACATCTCCCAGACACCTACCACCCTCTCACTCCTTTCTCTCCAGCTAGTTTTCTCACATTCTTTCTCTCCAGATGGTGGTCCCTGGTCTCTGGAAAGTCTCTGGTCCTCAGAGATTTCCCTTTGCACACAAGCCTATCAAAGCACTGCCCAAAGAAGCTCATTATGTGTTACTGCCCCCTGTGGTCATACAATTTCATGCCCTAGTGCTGGGTGTGTTGGCTGGTGAGAGGCCATGGAAGGGAAGTGACCTCCATGGAAGGAGGCTACCATCTCATGACCAGCTGTCAAAGGCACAGGCTCTGTGCCTTGACTTGGGTCATCTCTGAAGGCCATTTTGGTTTCAGACTTCTCGGGAGAAGTGAACTTCTCCCTCTGCCCAGTCTTCCTCCGCTCACACCCCTCAGTGACTATTGACAAGGACATTCCTCAATCAACTTTCTGCAGCCCAGACTTCATCTCAGACTTACTTTCCCAGGGATCCAACCCATTATCTTCTCTCTCATCCTTTCACCCCACTATTTTTCCTCTTTCTTTCTCCTCTTTCTTCCCCGTTTCCCTTAAGCATAGGGTGACCATATATCCTGGTTTGCCCGGGACAGTACTATTTTACTACTGCAAATTGGATGATTCACCTAGCCAGTATTTCCTTTAATTCTTACAAGGATCTTGACTTAGACTTTAAATTATGTGATCACAATTCACTGAATTCATCTCTTCTTCCTCACACACACATTTCTCACCTGTATTACATTTTACTAGGTGCTGGGAATAGAGAACTGAGTAAGAGATTCCAATTCTCTGAGCCCATGCTTCAAATTCCTATTGAAATTGCCAAAAGAATATTATAATAAAAAGACATATTATTGCTGGAAACTAGAGAAATTTGCCATTCTCATACTATAAACTTCACGGAATTTCTCCAAAATATATTGCAGGTGAGACTGGATCGAGGGAAGGGTCTGCCTAGTAGGTGTTTCTTTTGTATTCATTTCAAGTATTTTCTTCAGTTGAAAAACTACTAGGGCCCAGTGGCAGTCAACCCACCAACATACCCTAACTCAAAGCATCTGGGACTGCAGATGGTCTGGGAGAATTTCATTCTCTCTGTGCCACAGAGCCATGCACTGGACATAGTGAGGGTGTCAGGGTGAGGGAACTATTCTAGCACTCTGAATAGATATCTATTTGGGGTTGTATCCTAAATACAGCCTGTGCCCTGCAGAGACTGGCCACAGTAAGGGCAGAGGAGCCTCCAAAACAAAAGGTCACTGCTCTAATAGAACAATGCCCCCAGATTAACACAATACACATGAAAATAAAACTCTCAGACATAAGGATGATGCTCTTTCTTTTTTTTAAATGAAGATTTTATTTATTTGCTAGAGAGAGAGAGCACAAGCAGGGGGAGCAGCAGGCAGAGGCAGAGGGAAAAGCAGATTTCCCTGAAGACCAAGGAGCCCAGTGCAATCTTGATCCCGGGACCCTGGGATCATGACCTGAGCTAAAGGCAGACACTTAACCCACTGAGCCACCCAGGCACCCCAAGATGATGCTCTTTTCAGTATAGCTGCATCTTGCTATAGCTACCTCATCATTCTCCATAGAATGAAAATCTTAAATTTAGAAAAGTAAAACGTATAGTAATTCTAAGTATTTCTCTTCTTTCTTCTGAGTCCTAGAGGAGCTCAACAAAATCCATACAAGACTCTATCTCAACTCCCATTACCTGAAAACAGAAGAAGCTGAAAACAGAAGAAGAAGAGCTAAAATACATCATTATCCCATTTTGTAGATGAACTGGAAGTACAGAAGGTGTCCTTGCTCAGGATACTCAAGCGGACTTGCCCCCAGAAGAAGCGAAATCACTGGATAGTCATAGTTTTTTGACATTTAAAGAGATTATTTATTTATTTATTTTTAAGGAGAGTTTGTATTTAAAAGAGAAGGATCAGTCTGCTGCAGCTGTGTAGAATCACTGGAAAAATACGAGTTTTAGCAATGTAACTCTTAATTGTCATCACAATGAGAGTAAAGAATTCACTGGGAGCTGACCCTTATTGTCAACACTCTATGAGGGGAATATAAGGAATTCTTGGAGATTATTACCAAACAGAACTGTAATGGAGGCAGTGATGTTGTTGTAAAAAATGATAATATCCATATATCATTTCCCAAAAATTACTTCAAGAGGTACTTTGGTGAACTGAGAAGTGTGTCTAAATGAAGAGCTGAAGACTATACACACAGGGTCATGAAAACAACTTTTCTGGAAAAATGATTCCAGGTCCCTGTCGAAGCTTTATTTCAAAGTTTCCATGAAGGAAGAGTGTCCTGAGCTGGTCATTTCAGAGACTGTTCCCTTTGGGTGCCTGGGTGGCTCAGTGGGTTGGGCCTCTCTGCCTTTGGTCAGGTCATGATCTTAGGGTCCTGGGATTAAGTCCTACATCAGGCTCTCTGCTCAGCGGGGAGCTTGCTCCCCCCTCTTTCTCTGCCTGCTGTTCTTCCTACTTGTAATCTCTCTCTCTCTGTGTCAAATAAATAAATAAAATCTTAAAAAAAAAAAGACTGTTCTCTTGGAAAATAAAATTTCAGAAGAAATTTGATACAAAAAAAGGGTGCCAGTTAATATCAGATTCCTCTCAAAACTCACAACTCAGAAGGTGCTTTTAGTTTCAGTAAAGTCTATCAAAAATTGCTTAAGAATGCCAAGCATTTCCTAGAAAGATGTGTAAGTTATATCACATACATAAGGAAGTTCTGTCCTAAACCAGATTTGGGAAAATTTCCTTTCTTACCATGCTACAATTTAGCAATCACATTTTTGTGTCTTGTTCAGTAGAGAAAACAAAATTTAGATCATTATCTTAGACCATGTTACAAGTTAAACTCAAGAGAGATTAAGCACATGAATATGAAATCTAAAACTATAATAAAAGTGTCAGGGTATTTCTTTGTGACCTTGAAGACAGGGAGACTTTTTAAATAAGACCAGAAAGCACCAAAATAAATGGAATCGATAATATAAAAATAAAGAATTTCTGGTAAAAAGAAAAAAAGATGATACTGACCAAGTTATGGATAAATGACAAGAGATAATAGTTGTAACATCTAAAACTCTCCACTGATTAATATCTCAGCATACAAGGTACTCCTGCAAATCATCAACACCAACAACGGCAGTAGCAAAAAGCATTAGCAGCAACAATCTCCAAGACTGAAAATCCAATGGGAGAATGAGGAATGCTAGGAGGAAGTGGTTAACTGGAGGGGGACCCCAATGGCTTAGAAGTATCTGAAGAGATGCTCAACCCCATGAGCAATTAAAGAAATGCACATTAAAGCAACAGTGAGGTATAACTTTATATATATCAGCTTGGCCAAAATTAGAAAGTCAGATAATAATAATTTTTTTGGCACACTGTTGATGGGAATGTAAACTGGAATAGTCTTGAAGAATTAAAACAAAATAGAACAAAAATTCAAAGATGTAACAATGGAAATGAGAATTATTTCAGATATAGAAAATTAAAATTACAGCAGAAAACAAGGTATATCTCTATGACTGTACACTTTAAAATACCAATGATATAAATAATTTTCTATGAGAATAAAAATTATCCAAATATACTCATCAAGAGAGAAAACTTGAATAAATCAAGTCATCAAATAAATTAGATAACTTATCAAATAAATTAGATAAATTAGATAAAGTATCATATGGGAAAATACTGTTAATTTATAAAAAACATAGGTCATATGCTATTTAAACTAATCCTGAACATAAGAAAGGATAGAGGTTTTTTTTTTTTTTAAAGACTTTATTTAGGGACACCTGGGTGGCTCAGTGGGTTAAGCCTCTGCCTTATGATCTCAGGGTCCTGGAATCAACCCTCACATCAGACTCTGTGCTCAGTGGGGAGACTGCTTCCCCCTCCCTTCCTCTCTGCCTGCTGTTCTGCTTTCTCGTGATCTCTCTCTGTCAAATAAATAAATAAAATCTTTTTTAAAAAAGGACTTTATTTATTAGAGAAAGAGAAAGATGGAATACAAGCAGGGGGAGCAGCAGAGGGAGAGAGAGAAGCAGGCTCTTCACTGACCAGGGACCCCATCGCAGGGCTCAGTCCAAGGATCCTGGGATCATGATGGAACTGAAGGCAGATGCTTAACTGACTGAGCCACCCAGGCGCCCCAAGATGATTTTTTACAGTATTTGTGTAACCTTGATACTAAAACCTGATGTGCTAGTTAGAGTTTAGCACAAAAAATATTAACTGTTCTAAACATATAAGCAGGAAGAAATTCAATAAGGGAAATTTGGAGTTTGCAAAAGTTTTGGAATAATTGGAGAGGCAGACTCTAAGTAGGTATTTAGGAATGACTCTCAGAGCATTAAAGAAGTTAACCTCCAGGACCGGAAGTCATAGGTGATGGGAATGAATTCTGAGTGTCAAGAGATTAAATACATCACAGACTTGCAAAGACAGATTTAACAAGAGAAACTGTAGATCAATTTTCATATTTCCCACAGTAATATAAATTCCACAAGGGCACAGATGGGGCATTGTTTGGCATGGCATCTCCGGCAAGTGAGGTTTGATAAATTCATAATGAATGAATAAATGATTGTTCCTGTTGGGTTTATTATAGAAATGCAAGGACAGACTAACATTAGTAAATGTGTTAACAATTAATCTTAATAATAGAAAGAGGAGAAAAGTTCTATATTCATTCTAATAAGTGCTAAGAGTGTACTTGATACAATTCAACATATATTCTTGACCTGAATTCTTAAAAACCTAAGAAACATACTTAATTAATAATATTTGACACAATAGTCAAATTAATAATGGCATATTACAAAAGTATCTGTAATATTCAGACAAAGACAAAGTTTATCTCAAACACTTCTACTATTTGCCTTTATATTGGAGGTCCTAGCCAATGTGATAAAACAAGTAAAATAAATCATGTGTATTTGTTGGAAAGAAAGAAACCAAATATCAATAAGTAGGTAATATAATTGTTTATTTGGGAAGTCTAACTGAATCAGTTAAACTACAACAACTAATAAGAGGTAAATAAGATGACTGATTGCATCATAAACAAACAATTTCCCTTTTTTCAACAAAAACCAGTTAGTAACTATAATTGAAAAAAATATATTCACAAACTACCTAGCAATAATTTAAATAAAAATTTGCTAGAACCATATGAAGAATACTATAAAGTTTTACTGTAGGGCATAAAAGAAAATGGATAGTACATGGTTTTTCTAGTTTCTAAATATATCCCAAATTTCCAATTCTAATTTAAAAATCTCAATATTTATTTTACATATATAGTGACATTTCACATTTGGGGGGAAATTGTGGATTATTTAATAAGTGCTATTAGTACAAATAACAATTTGGTGACAGAAGTTTGACTTCTATTTCATAACATAAACCACAATAGAGTTGATGGCATAGAGTTGATATATAAACATCAAATACATTTTGAATGAAAGACAGAATAAATTAAATATTTAGATGCATTATAACTAATCTATTTAAATTAGTCTTTCAAAATGTTGGTGCATACTGATGAAAGTGGAACCAAGACCACAGAAACAAATTTGGTTATTAAGGGAAAAAATTTTAATTTAAAAAAGAGACCATAAAAAAATAGAGGTCAATATTAAAATTATTTTAGAATGGGGAAAGATTACCTGAGAATAACTCAAAAGGAAAATATTTTAAAGGGAAAGATGAACGGATAAAATCACATACAATTGAAGACACTTTTTTTTTTTCTGGTGGGTTTGTTTGTCTAATACAAGGGCCATTCCTAACTCCCATCTCTGAGGCCTATCAGACAGACTGTGGAAAAGTGGGTGCTTGCCTTCTCAGTTACCCATCTGACTATGGATACAATATGTGATTTAGTTATAGCCAAGGGGACATAGGACTGTATCTGGAAAAGCTTTAACTTTACTACACAAAGGTACAGAATTTTCTGGTATCTCTGTTCTTCTTGCTTCCTGCCTTGTATATGTGCTATGATGTCTGCTTCTGTATCAACTATACTAACACCATGAGATAGTGAACATGAGATTAAAAACATTATGCAGAGGATGATGGGGTGAAGAGCTAAGGAAATGGGGTGTTTATGGCACTAGTGAGCATTACACCTAACCTGGGGCCATCCGCCCCCAGACTTCTTGTTATATTAGATAATTAAGTGTTTTTATTGCTCAAGTCACTGTTGGCCACTGAATTTGTTATTTGTAGATGAAAACCTTCTAAGTGAAATATACAACTATAGCCACCACCAAAAAATTCCATAAATAAAATTAAAGGCAAACAAAGACTGGGGAAATATTTGCAATATATGTGATACATTAAAATGCAATATCTTTATTAACATAAGAATTCGCATCTCCCCAAAGATGTATGATGACCACAAATGGATAAAAAATAGTTTCCCCTGAGTGGAAGGAAATTCATGAAAGAGAGATAAAATGCAAATAAAAATACCAAAAGACATATAATATCGGCAGAGTTTTAAATAAGAAAGTAACTTAAGGATTAAGGAAGGTTGGGCTGGGGGCATAAGAGAGTGTAAATTTAATCTCTTAAGAGGACAATCTGCTGATCTGTATATAGGCTTCAAAACAGGCATAGTCTTGAATTTGCAGTTTTACGTTAAGGACTTTATCTTAAGGAAAGAATTACAGTTATGTGAAAAGCTATAGCCACAGAGATGTTCATCACAGTATTGCTTATAATGGTGAAGGATTAGAAACAATTTATCTTCGGGGCGCCTGGGTGGCTCAGTGGGTTAAGCCGCTGCCTTCGGCTGGGGTCATGATCTCAGGGTCCTGGGATCGAGTCCCGCATCGGGCTCTCTGCTCAGCAGGGAGCCTGCTTCCTCCTCTCTCTCTCTCTGCCTGCCTCTCTGCCTACTTGTGATCTCTCTCTGTCAAATATATAAATAAAATCTTAAAAAAAAAAAGAAACAATTTATCTTCAACAACAGCAAACCAATTAAACAATTTATGGTATGACTTCTCCAGATAATGAAATACTACGTCCAATATTAAGTGTTACCGTAGGGAAATATTTAATGATATGGAAATATATGTTATAAGTGAGTCAAAAGATTACAAATCAGAATATGAAGATATGCATAGGAGAAAGACTGGCAGGAAACCCACTGAAATATGAGCAAGAGCTGATGTTGATGCGGTTAGGGATGGTTATGAATTTATTCTGTCGTGGTTGTTCTTGTTTTCATATATATTTTTTCCCTGCAATACACATGCACTGCCTTTGCATAAAAGGTGCAGTTTAAAAGGGGGATTCTAGCAGGCTCTAGTCCTGCTGAAAACAAAATCTTGGGACCCACTCCTCCTTCTGTCCTCTTCCCCCCCTTTTCTGCGAACTCCAGGCTTGCTCCCTCCGGCTTCTTCCGCCTCCTTGCTTCCCTGACCCCAGCTTCCTTCACCGACGTCTCCGGGAAGCGCTGCTCAGGAGCTCAGCTCCGCAGAGACGGTGACCCCGCGCTCCAGGGGTGCCGCGTCTCCCGCGGAGGGTGCTGAGCCGGAAGAGAGGCTCCTGGCTCTCCCTGAACACCGGTCAACTGGTGTCTGTCACACTAGCCGGAAGACCTTTCCAGAGCTCTTTGTGATTTTCTTCAGCTCCCCGGCGATTCCCGCGATCCCTGACGCCTGCCCGTCTGCTGCGGTCCCCACAGCTAACCACACTCGGCTCCTTGCGACAGGCTTGCGACCTGTCAACTGCGGCGCGAAAAGGCAGCGCAGAGCCCCCAAAAGCGAACTCCTAGGGAGTCGCATTCCCTCCGCGGGAAGCCCCACCAGTTGACTGCCGTCCGCGCCCTCTGACACCTGCGAGCACCACACTCCAAAGCACTTCCTTAGATCTAATTCCACCCTAAACCCAATGACGCGGCGCCCACGGCGGGAGCCAGCCCCGTGCCAGGCCAAAGAGCTGTAAAGACAAGTGAGTCCGAATTCTGGTCTCAAGAAGCCCGCAGGCCCGGCAGAGAGAAAAACCACCCGCACAGGAGACTCACGAGACCCAGGGAGGTACAAGAAACACCATCACGCTCATTTTACAGATGCAGACGTTGAAGGCAAACGAGAGTTTCTTGAACACTTACTACGGGCCGGATACTCTCATCTAAACCACTTTCTTACCCCTAAGGCAAGTGTAGCTCTGGAGGCCTAAATATCCCCCATTTTATCCATAAGGAAACTGAGATTCAGAGGAATAACACTCCCATTTCACTGGTTTGGAAACTGAGGCTCAGAGAGACAGATCAAATCCCCAAGACCTCGCCGGTAAATGCACGGCTCTAACCCGGGTCTGCCGACACCAAAGCTGGAAGAGTTTCTCCTTGGTCACGTAGCCGGCCCTGTAGGGACCATTGGAGCGCCCCAGCTTGTCCTGGGTCAGAGCCGAAGTGCGGAGTTACCCGGGCTTCGTGGCCTTTAGTCCAGCGCCCCCTACACGGAGCGCCCGGCATTGCTCAAAACCCCGCTCGAATTGCAGCCTGCCGCTGGGACCGCTCCCACGCGTGAGACCGCCAAGCCTGTGACCCCCTTCGGCTCTCCTTCGGGAAACCAGAATAAATGGAAGTAAGCCGCCCCTTGAAGGGTGGGACGGAGCTGCTCAGCCCGGCGAACTAGCTCTGTGTTCCCAGCGGGTTCTGAGATTTCACAGCCAGCGCCACGTCCCGCACGCCCTGGACCCACCAGCCCCGAAATGAGTGTCTAGTTCCTGGAGGTGAGGAGGTGTAGGGGGTCCCCATCGGACAGAGACGGAGTTCCTAGGCCTTGGGTCGCATTGGAGGAGATTCCACAGTTAAAGTCCTGTTTACGCTTTTGAAGACAACTTGAAAGCATGCGTTTTGCCCAAGTGCTCTTTTTTTCTCGATTTTTCTCTCTTGCCACCTGAAGGGTGTGATGCGGGCGGAGGTGACAGTGATGTTTGTGTGTTGGAAGAAGAGATCTTAATGCCAAATGGAAATTCTAGCTGGTGCGGTATTTGTAGTTGTTACCGCACTCCTCCACTCCCAACTCTGGAGGGGGGAGTTGGGAAGACAAGTGTCTTATGGAGAAGGAAGTTGGATCTGAAAGCCAAGAGTGTGTTTCTTGGGGGCCAGGAGGAAGAAGGGGACCTGGGGAGGATGAGTGGGAGCCTTTTGTCACTCCTCCACTATCCGAGGAGGGTGGTGCCTGCTGGGGGGCTGCGATCCCCTGCGCACAGAGTGCGGAGCGACGGGGCCGGAGTGAGCGCGTGTACATGTGTGTACGTGAGTGTACGTGTGAAATGTGGCGGCGCCCGCCGCGGCGGAGTTGTATGCTCGGCAAAAATATGAATAATCAACACATCGCTCACACCTCCGCCGAGAGCTGGGAGGGAGCTGGGAGGTCCCGAGGGCTTTCCCCAGCCGGCTGGCGGGAGGCGGGGACCACCAGGAAAAGAGGGGGGCATTTCAGAGTGGCTCTTCAGTTATCTTTCGCCTCAACTGAGCTGAGAAACCGAAAAAAGGGAGAGTGGGAAGAAGTCATATTTATACTTTTTCTGTTTAAAGGCCTTATATTGCATGCCAAATGTGGTGTATTGAAGGTGGAAGACTAGCGTGGGTCTTTGTCCCCAGTTTTCCAGTTTATTGGTCGAGAGGCCATCTCCCATCCAATTTTGTACATTTGTAAACTGGGAGCAAATAATCCCACTGCAAATATTGCTGCTGAGTTTAAGGATACTGTGTGGCAGTACCTAGCTCCCAGAAGTGCTGGGTCCAGCCTCCGTTCTCCTGCATCTTACTCTCCGCCTTATCTTGAGTGAAGACCTACTGGACTAGGTCTCTTAATGCTGGTCAATTAGCCCCTCGATTGCTATGCCTTAACTGCTGTGGTGACCGAGATGCCAACGTCTCTGCACATAGGTACATGGAAGGGGTGGCAACCCACCAGTTCACCCCATCACAGCGCCAAGCCCGGGCTTGACGCTCAGGCCACCCCACTCACCCAGGAAGCCAGGCCCCCTGGCTCTCTTGGAGGCTGCACAAAGCACCTCTTTCTCTACAGATCACCTGCCTCCCTACACACACACCTCCTGGGCAGCCATTCCCAAGCAGCCGCAGGCCCAGTTCCAACGCCAGCTCTCCCAACGTCCAAACTCGGCTGCTGCTTCGCAAATTTGTTCTCTTGACCTTTCTGCTTCTTTGCCTGGGTTCGGGCTCTGATGCTTTCTGCACCTGGATAAGAAAATGGGAAGAAAGGGTATTTCAGACAGATGATACTAAGGGAAAGGGAGCAAGCCAGAGAGGGGGAAGAAAAAGTGGAGAGAGGAGGAAGAGGTTTCTGGAGTTGCCAAGTGCTAGGGCAGAGCCAATTCTGGCTCTTTCAGTAGTTTTGGGCAAACTCATTGTAGTGACCCGAGTGGCCTGGGTGCAAGCAGTATCGTGTGTCTATAAAATGTTCTTCCGTGCCACAGCATTTCTGCAGCTGTTCCTGTTGCAGTCCTCTTCACTATGCAAAAACAAATCAAGAAGCGAATATAACTTTTTTACCAAATTGTCCTGAAAGAGAATTGTTCTGCATGGATGGTGGAGTCCTCCTGAAATTTTTGTGGTGCATTTGTGAATACAGTAGTATCTTTCCCCCCTCCCTCTCTAGGGAATTTTTATTTATGAAGCATACAAGTCAAGTTTCTGCAAGACAAATATCTGCGTTGAAATTTGAAGTGCGAGTTAGTAGAGTTGGATAATTTTCTAAAATATCCGCGAAGAATTGTGAGCTAAATATTCGGCAGGATTCTGAGATGGAGAGCAAATCCATTGATTTCTATTCCAGCAAATAAAAAGAAAATGTTCCAACTAAAATAAACAAACAATTTGGAAAAATCACTGAGAGGCTTACTTTTTCCATTTACAAAACCCAGACTGACTGTCCCTATGGATCGAATTCCCTGGGTACCAGCCAGGCTCTGTTCTTTGGGTTGCATAGACCCAGGCGCCTCCGTGAGTGTCTGAGGGGTGTGGGTGAAGGTCAGGTTGCAAGGGAGGGGTGTTTTCACACTTCTGATTTCACCCCAGAGTACTGCCTGACGAGAACGAGGCTTGGTGAACAATTTTCTAAGAAAAATTTCCGAACCTCTGACCCGGAGGAGAGATGCGGCGCCCAGGAGACTGGACCGAACGATATTAGGGGAAATGGGCCTTAAAACCGATCCGGAGGAAATTGAACATACCGCACTAAGGCGCGGATGTGAAACGTGAACGGATAGAAGACTGGGGAGTTCCTGGGGAAGAGTGAACAAAGAAGCGGACGGGGTAAAAGACGGAACACCCCCACCCCCACCTCAATTTTTTGTAAATAAGAGTGTCGTAAAGAATTTTAGTAGTGGTCATTTTAGATTTTTCTCTTGACCCTGGCAAGGGGCAGAACGAAGCTCGCGGGCGGGAGTCGGAGATGCGCGCGCGGGCTCCGCACCCCCGCAGTGCAGTCCTTCCCGGGGCCGCAGCTGCGCCAGCCGGGCCCCCGCGCGGCTCAGAGAAGGATTTCTGTGGCGTGCTCTAAAAGGAGGTTTGTTGGGGGGTAGCCGGCGGCTACAGAGACGAGAGTGACCCTCCAGGAGCAACGGCTCACTTCACCATCAACCAACGCTCCTTCTGCGCGGGTGGCCAACTCTGAGTCCATCCTCCCCCAGACATACACAGAGCTAATTAAACCCAACTCATTTGGCAAGGACGCTCCCTGCTCCCCAAAGGTCAAGGCGCCGCCTCGTTGGGACCAAGGCTTCTTCCCCCTATTCCCTTGTCCCCTCAGCCCTCCTTCCGTGCTAGCCCAGGAACTTCATCTCCGCCCAGAGGGAACTTGGACGCCCGCGGCTCGCAGCCGGTGGGCCCGCGGCAGTACAGGGCTGTTTGCCCGGAGCTCCCAAAGCAGCTCAGTGAGGGCGCCCCTAGCGCAACCGGCTTGGGAGTGGAGGGTGGTGAGGTGCAGCTCCCACTCTTCCCAGGTCAAAGTTCCGGGGTCTCGGCTCTCCCAGGCTACCTCCTTGCTGGGCACGGCGGCCGCAGAACTTCTCTCTGGGAGGTGGGGTGGGGGCGCCCGCGCTGCGCGGCCGTCTGGTTTGGGGCGGGCGGCAGTGAGCCGGTAGAAAGGACCAATTCATTCGCTTCCTGAGGGGCATAATTTGGGTGGCAGCTGTTGCGGGAGAGAAGAGCCAGCGTCCTCGACCCTGGCTCTGCCCTTTAACCCCAGCTACTCCGGACCTGAGGGCCAGGCTGTCTCGCCAGGCTCAGGCCCACGGTTGCCTTGCCGTCCCTCGGACTTTGCTCGGTACCTCTCTAGGGCAGCGTGGAGGTGCAGCAGATCAGAGGCCCCTTGAAAAAAAAATCTCCGGGCTCATGAACACATCTTGAAGAACTCAAGGGCTGTTCCACACTCTCCGCCGCCACCGGAGGCATGGGCTCCGCTTGGCACAGACCGCAGATGAGAATGGGGTGGGTGGTTTAGGTTCAGAGAGATTTAAAAGAGAGCGGGCCAGGGTAGAAGACTCTGAGAGCTTAGTGTTTGCACGGACCGAAGTATCCATAAAGCCTGCCTATAATAGAAAATTGCCAGATTGAAACAGAGTAGAAGTTTCAATCCTACAAATTTCTCTCCCACCCTCCTTCTTTCTATGGACAACTCCTATCTTTGTTTTTACAACAGTCCCGTGCCATATTCTGGCCCCCAGTCTTTTTTCATTGCTCCCTTTTGTCCAACAGGACCAAGCCGGAGCCCTGGGGTCGCAGTGCCACAATCAGCACAACCCAGAGGAGGGGGTTTCACCTTCTCCGCCCCCTAAATTAACTACCCCATCCCTGGCCCCTGGATTTGTACATAAAGGGTTCGCTCACCCTCCCCCATCCCCTCCTCTTTGGTTTTCAAGTGAATATCTGTAATAGAGACCTGCGCATCCTGAGCGCGATCCGCGGGCGCTGTCTAGGGTTGCGGTTTGCCCCTGGGGTAGAGGAGAGGCGCAGACCGGTCCCTCTCTCAAGAGAGCAGCATTTTCTGAAAGTGCGAGCTTCCAGTCCGCTCTGGCAAAGGAGTTGCAAGGCGCTGTGTCCTCTAGCGGCAAACTCTCGCAGTTCATTTCTGAGCGCTCTCCTACACCTAAGGGATCTGGTCGAGAGTCAATTCACGCTCAAATTTGAGTCCTAAAAGGGGGGAAAGTCTCCTGAATGTAATCCAGGCTTTAGCCAAGGCCCTCTCAGTAATGAAGCCGGGAGGCTTGGGCGCAGTCGCTCGAACTGTGGAACAGCTGATTTGTCTCCTCCATGGCAGATGGTCTTTGAGCACAGATTTGCATTCATTGTCTTCAAATCTGTTTTCGCGCTGGTGTTCTAGATTTCAGCAGCAGATCTACGCGCAGATCAGAATACAAAAGGAGAAGCAAGAAAATAACACCCAGCCAGGAGGATTTTTAATAGGCACCGCGAGCTGCCCGGCATAGTTAAAAAGCCGTCTAGGGTTTCAGCTGTTTGGCTGAGCCGCCGCCGCCTCCCGGCCACCAGCCCATGAGCAGCAACGCGGCGACCGCGCGCGGTGGGCAAAGTTTCCGCGATTTCCCCGATGCCTCCCTGCGGCTCCTCTGCTGGCTTCCCGGGGCTTCGGGAACTGGAGTGGGGTGGAATGGGGAGCTCCCGGGACAACGCCGGGAAGCTCTCGCGCTCAGCGAACCACGAGCTGTCAGCAAGCTCTCATCTGCACGGGTGCGACTCTGGCTCGTGTCTGCCCGGGGGTATTTTCCTTAGCTCCTTGACCGTTTTCCGTGACACTCTATTTATTTGAATAGCACTTGAGCCTTGCTTGTCCCCCACCCTGCGGCTTTCATTCATACATCCTCCTCTCTCAACAACCTGTAAACCGCACACGAAATCTGAGTGTCACCACGAAACTCCGGGAGACTTGGGGAGAGCCATTCAGGGCACTGGGTTGCTTTGGGGAACGTTTGCACAAAACATAAGTACATGTGGTCACACTCTCCGCTTCTTCACAAACATGCACACAGATTCAAGTCCCGAGAATAAGAATGAATATGCCTCCCCGCAGGCTACAAAAATTTGCATCTAGTGATGCGATCCACGGAAGCTTCCCGCTCCCGCGGCCAGACTGAGCCGGCACATCCCAACCTGCAGGGCCCGACTATTCGGCTTGATTTGGGGGCCCCAGCCCACGCACGCACACGGGGTTCGGGGAAGGACGCAGCGTCCACAGCTTTCTGTCCCCTTTCACCTCCCGGACTCCCAGCAACGCTGAGCGTGGCGCGCGCCGCCGGAGGACGTCGGCCCGGCCTGCCCAGCGCCGGCCAATCCCGAGCGTCCATGCAAATGAGGCTCCTTATCGGGCCGCGGCTCCGCCTCCCGCGGTGGCGGCCGCGGTAACCCATTCATGGGGCCCGCGCACGGCTGCAGCCCGGTTCCGCGGTGCTCGCAGCCACCGCCTCCTCTCCGCTCCGGGTCTTTCCCTTCCTTTTACAACTGATCCTGTTGGGGATTTTTTTTTTTTTTTCTAAATTCGAGCGGTGGGGAGGAGGAGCAGGGAGGGGGGACCAGGAGGAAGGGGAGCGATTAGGCAGCCATCAATCTCCTCCTGTTTCTCCCAGAACAGGTGATGCTTCTAAATTGTGATCACTTTCTGGAGGCAGCGCTGCAGCTGGAAGGATGCGAGCGACCTAGGACGGAGGCCCTGAGGCGGCAGATCTGAACTTGCGCAGGATAAATAGCAAACTTTAACTACATCAGCCCGCACCTCACGCGCGGAGCAAAGGACGGGTTATCTCTTTTTACCGCCCCCTGCCCCCCCAAGAGAGACTCAAACTTCGGCTCTTGATCCCCTTTCTTGGATTGCTTTGGAGGAGACGTTTTGGTGTTTGGTGACAGCATTGGGAACAGTAGGGACAGTGTTGTAACTCGTATTTTTAAAGCGACAGTAGACCAGACTTTTTAAATGTTTGGGATTCAAGATACTTTAGGAAGAGGACCAGCTCTGAAAGAGAAGTCGCTGGGTGCCGAGATGGATTCGGTCAGGTCCTGGGTCCGGAATGTCGGCGTGGTGGACGCCAATGTCGCGGCGCAGAGGTAATGATACGGCCTCACCATTATTATGTTCTTAAAGTCTTTTCTTCGTTCCCTTTCTCGCTCTCACCGTCTGTCTGTCTGTGTGCCCCCTCTGTCTCCCCCCATCTGTCGTCCTGGCCCTGCGCGCTGGAGCTGGACCTGGGGCAAGCAGGTCGCTGCAATTAGGGGGACACTTACCCCGCAGCCAACACTCGAGTTTCCGAACTGCCTAGGTCGTTTGTGTTTCTCCCCCACTCCTTCCCCACAGACCACTCTTTGGGAAGAAAAATAACAAAGTGGCATCCAACGCCTTGCGGCTCAGCCCTTAGTCCAGCGATGCGGGCCCAGCCGGGAGCTGAGTGCGAGGACGCGAGCTGGCAGCGGCGGCCGCCGGAGAGCCGGGCTTCCCGGCGCCTCCCGGGTTTCGCCACGCCGCTCGCAAGCGCCTCTCCTCCCGCATCTTGCCGGGTGATTCCTGAAGGCCGGAAGCCCCGCGGCCAGATGGCGGCGGCGACGCGAGGAGTGGGAGAGGCCGGAGCCGCTGCCGGGAAGGCAAAGCGGCCGGGAGCTCCGGGGTGGGGGACGGGGTGGGGGCAGGCTGGAGGTCCAGGCGCAGAGATAAAACAGTGGACCAGACCTAAGGAAGAGGGGGTGAGGGGAGACAAGAGATTAAAAAGGGAAGACGAAGGAATAACAGTAGAAAGAGCTGCAGAAGAGGAAGAAAGGCGAGGAGAGGAGACCGGCGGCAAACGCAGGCATCAGCAGCCTTTAGTTTTGCTAGTTACTGAAGTTGACTTTGTTTCTAAGAGTCCGCGTGCTGAGATAGTAAACGCCTTGTCTAGGGTGCCACCCCACGAAGACATTCTGGTCCCTTTCCCTCATCACCACTACTGAGCTGGGATTTATGGTTTCTGCGTCCTTGCCTTCGAAAGACAGCCTTCCTCACACAAACCCCAAAGAGCCTACGAACTTCTTCCCACGACTCCAGCCTTCCTATCCTCTCCCCTGGCCATCTCCCTCTAAGTCCTGACATCACTCAGAGAAATGCCTCCTTTCCCAGACAGGCCACATCTCCAGGTGTCCCGGGTAGAGCGAACCAGCCGCCACCCTCCGAGGAGAGGAGACCCGGGCGGCCGCGGCTCCCTCCCTTCGCCGGGAGCCCGGGGCGCTGCCATCCCCCCACCCCCACCCCAGGCAGACGGCACAAGGCAGAGACGCCTTTCCGCCGAGGTCTGGGGTCTCTTAGAGCTTCCGCCGAGGGAAATCAGGCAGCTTCGCAGACCCGGCTCCGAAGCGCATTTCCTTAGCCAAGCACCTTAAAGACACCTCCCCTACTTTCCTCCTTTACCCGGATCAAATAATTGTTAAACTTGTAATACGCAGCCCGAGTGACGGACTCTAGCCAGAATTCTACGCCATTCAGAAGAGTGAAAGTGCTCGCGCCCTGGGGTAGGAGGCCCAGAGATCCCAGCGCCGCGGGGCAGTCCTGGCCATCTGCGCGCTCGCCTGGGCCCCGAGACTTCTGTTAAATGTGATCTGGCGGCTAGTTTGTCCCCGGCCGCGACAGGTCTGCAGGGAGGTGTGTGCACACATTCAAAACGCTCGAGGGCGCCTCCCGGGTCCTCCAACTTGGGTTTCGCGGTCAGCGGGTTTGGCTGTCGCCGCCAGAAGATGCAGCTTAAGCAGGGATCCCCCTGGCCCCAGGCGAGGACGCTCTCCGCCTCTTAATAACATTTTGCCTTCTCCAAGCGCAGCAGTTCTGGGGGCGGGGTCCCTAGTATCACTTCGTCCGCAGTGGCCCGCGATCCTTGGTCCTGGGGATTCCACTCTGCCACTGTCCCGGGAGCAACTTTTCGGAAGAGCGAGGGAAGCGGGAGGAGAGGCCTCTCCCGGTAGGTTGAGGCTTGGGCTCTGGGTTTTCTGCCCGGCCCCAGGGGGTTCCCCACCCACCAATTTTTGGGAGAGAGCAAGGAAGGTGTAGTGACCGGTAGCAATAGGTCAGTTAGCTCCAATGAAGATGAAGGAAAAGGGTCGCTTCTTCAAAAGTAAGGAGGCATTTATTGCTCTGATCCCAGGGGCCTAGTTCCAAATCCTGATCCAGCTAGGGGCTTTACCTGAGAGTGAGGATAGGGACGGCCCTATGGGGACAAGACTCGGGCTGCCACCTCTGGGGTTGTTTGGGACATTGGTCCGCACTGGGGATCTTTCGGTCTCCAGTAAAGGCCAGACTGTGAGCTGCAGAGCGCTGGGATGCCCCGGAGGTTGGAACAGCCCGTGGTGGCGGTGTACAGGACAGTGGTCCCGTTAAGCCGACCCCTGTGCCCACTGCAATTACTCGAAAGCATTCCCTTTTCTTACATTCAATTGCAAAAAGGTCTGAGGGGCCCAGAACTCTGGACCGGGGACCAGAACCCTTGACAACCCCACCCCCCCGTGGTATTTGTGTGGGCACGTTGGTAATGTGGTGTCTTTCTCTCCTTCCCTCTGTCTGGTGTCCCCCGTGTCTCTTCCTGCTCAGCGGAGTCGCCCTGTCTCGGGCCCACTTTGAGAAGCAGCCTCCCTCCAACTTGAGGAAATCCAACTTCTTTCACTTCGTTCTGGCGCTCTATGACAGGCAGGGGCAGCCGGTGGAGATTGAGCGCACAGCCTTCGTTGATTTTGTGGAGAACGACAAAGTAAGCGAGGGCCCCCTCTTCTCCTCACGGCCTGATAACTACCTCCTTGCACAATACTAAAGATTCCATCTGTCATTCGAGACACCTTTCCACTCATATCATCAGGAATGATAAATCGAGGCTTCTGGCCCCAGCCTCTGAGTCAGTCAATTTCGGGTACCTCCTCGCTGCGGGGGTGCTGGCGGCTGTATGAACCCAGCCTCTGGGTCATTAGCAGAGCCTGCGCATGGACTGACCATGGAGCAAACCCCCTTCAGACCAGAGCATGTCCTTTTCCGGGGTTATTCTATTTTATACACACCTGCCAGCGCCCGCGGAGTGGAGACCTAGAGCCCAGTCTTGACCCGCCTTCCCTATTTTGAGCCCACTTTTCCATTCTCGCTCCCCTGTGCAGTGTCCACGCTGACCCAGGCTTGAGTTTGGGGGCTGGATTCGATCTCAGACGAAATGGACATGTGACAAAAGGAAAGTCTTTTGCCCTCTCTAGGCCTGCGGAGCTTTAGGGCAGAAGCTTCCTGAGGTCCCCCTCGAATTTGGGCCCTGGTCCCTGAGCTTGTGGCCCCAGAGGCTCCAGTCTTGACGGGATAGAGCCAAATGCTGCCATTGCCAATGACAGGTCCCTGCATCTTTCTGCCAAGGGAAGCCTTGGGACTCCTTAAGGAGGGACAGAGACCCGTTGGGTTGGGAGGGGCGGGTTTAAAGGCATCCTTGGTGGAGTGTCCTATTGTCAGCTCCTGGGGGGCTTCGTCACACTTCTGAGGACATTTTTAAGGGGGAGGGACAGAGGGGTGGCCCAGGGTCAAGTGGCCAGAGCCATAGCAAGTTTCAGAGGTTGGCCCAGGGCAGATGCTAGTGCCCTTTGACCTGGGGCTGGGCAGGGGGTTGTTCAAAGCTGAGGAGTGAGCGGCAGGAAAGGCGGTGGGAGGCCGTGCGGGGCGAGCTCTCTAGTTTTTCCTTCACTGGGTGGGGGGTGCTGGAAGGCAAGGGACTCGAACATTGCTTGTCTTTTCAGGAACAAGGCAACGAGAAGACCAACAACGGCACCCACTATAAGTTACAGCTCCTCTACAGCAATGGTAAGCGCATAGCGTTGGCGGTGCCTGCTCATTTCTCTTGCTAGGAGGGCGACTGACCACGTCGCAGTCGCTTGCAGTCAGCCTCCAGACAGGGGAACGCAGGGCTGCAGGAGGCTCAGGCAGGGACAGAGGCGAGTGCGTCGTCTTTGCTCCCAGGACCGCACAGCCCAAGTGCTTGCAGGAATTCGGGAGCCGGGGGCTGCTGCCTGGACTTCCATCCCCCGGAGCAGGGACTGGTTTGGGTGCTGCCAGCAGCTCCGTGGCCCTTACCTCTTGCCCCCAACCCTCCCCCACAGGCGTCCGCACGGAGCAGGACCTATACGTCAGGCTCATCGACTCAGTCACCAAGCAGGTGAGCCGGCACTGGTCTCCTTTACTCTCGGGCACCCCTGACCCCCCAGCACCGCACCTTCCCTCCCCCGCCCCCCTCCCCCGACCTCTGCCTACCTCCCCACGATTGCCTGGGTCGGACTTCACATGCCTCTCCACATCAACTAGCACCTTGTCCAACCTGGAGAGCCATTTTTTTCCCATTCTCCCCACCGTGTCCTCTTTCTTTCTGGTTGGGGTTGGGGATAGGAGAGCAAAGGGGTGAAGAGAGGAAGCAATTGGTGGGAGATCCCATCCTCCCAAACGTTCCCTTTTGCAGGAAATATGTCCTCACTAGGGCAAACTTCTCTATTATTCTTTCGCTTGAATTAATCAGGCCACAGCTCAGGTTCTGTGCTAACTCCTAATGAAGTAGTGGGCAGAGGGGGAAACATCAGTTCTGTGCTCGTTCTGAAGTCCCCTTTCCTTTGTCTCTCCATGGCCCTCCTGTGTTCTCTTCCTGCCTCCCCACAAACTCCCCACACTCCTTTGCAGCCCATAGCTTACGAGGGACAAAATAAGAATCCAGAAATGTGCCGCGTTCTCCTGACCCATGAAGTGATGTGCAGGTAAGTGTCTCTTTTTCCTGCGGGCTTTGCTGGAAAGCGGGACAGGTGAGCCGCGCTGGCTGGCTTGCGTGCCTCCCAGCCATTGACTTTCAGGAGTGGTGGCTCCACGGGATGGAGGCCTTACCCCGGGGGGCTGATCTGCCAGAACTCCCCCTTAAAGGCCAGATTCTTAGAGCATATCCCTTAGGACTCCAAAAGGAAACTAAGAACCACTCAGGATTTTAAAGCCCGGCATCTCAGGAGTTTCCTCCGTTATGAGGAATGTCTCTGTTGTCCCGAGGTCAGTGGTAGCGCAGGGAGGGGCCGGGCAGCTCCCGGCCAAGTTTGGGGTTGCAGACTTTGGGACTCTACCCGAGGTCCGCACGGCTAGGTTCCAGCCTGTTCTGCACGCTCCTGGTAGATTTCCAGGAGGGGCTACTTGTGGAATATGGAGTCAAAGCACTGGAACAGACTTGCAGTCTGGGAGAGGAACTACCCGAGGGTGAATCCCCCCAACCCCAACCACAGTGGCACATTTCTGTGATGCCGAAGGGTTTCCTTCCTCGGGGGATGTCGCTTCTCCGAAGATTTCCCTTGTCAGGGGAGTTTCTGAGGTCAGGAGAAACTACTGGAGAGAAAGAGCAGTCCCGTTGACCACTAGTGGGAGAAGCGGGGAGACGACCTCATTACAGGGGTCCAGAGCAACAGTTGGATTCTGAGCATCAAGTTGTGAGCGGTGTAGTCTCCAGATCCCTGCATTTTCCCCCATCTTCTTTCCGGAGACCAATCGTTCCATTTAAGTCCCTTCTTCTGCTTGACTAGAAGAGAATTAAAAATTAGAAGAAATTCATCCACACACTTAATTATCCATCCTTTGAACAAACTTTTAAGTACTGGGGACCCACCACAGCAAAAGAGAAACGGAAACTCTGGAAAGAGGTGGCTATTTGACTATAAACATTTAAATGTCAAGGTCATACACGTTTTTCTTCCTCCCAAATCTCGGATTGAAGAGAAAAGCCTGTTCTTCCTTACTCTGCTGTTGTCCCAGTGAACGTCCACCAGCTCCAGACTTGCTAGTTTTGGATAATTGCGGGCCATCTGATTTAGTTTGGACTGTTTTATGGGCAGCTCCCAGCTGCCTGGACTCCCTCCCAACCCAGTCAGAAAGAAACCATAACAATCAGCCATGTTTGTTTTGGTTTTGACCAAGTATTAGAAAAACAAACTTTGCCAAATGCAAAGTTCAATTCTGCTCGTGGCCTCAGCGGAGGAGAATGGCGTTTCCCTGCCTGAGTAACTGGGAGAGGCCATGGGTAATGGAGTGAGCAGATAGCCACTCCATTATCCCAGGGTCCCTGATAGATTCCTTCAAAAAGGAAATGCAATTCCAAGAAGAGCTTGCATGTAATACCTGAGATTAAATGGAACACTTTGATTTGGTTGGGTAACTGAAGGACTTTTTTTTTTTTTATCCCTCTTTATACTTTTAAATGTCTTTGTTTGGAGAGATTATCTTCTTAAAAGAAAGGAAAACAAACCCCCAAACTGGCCCATTGTCTGACAAATTATACCTATCACTTTAAATAACACTCGCACGCCCCATCCAGCTGTAGTTAAGGCTGACATTTTTATTTTTAAGCCCAATCAAATCCTCCTCATTTTATGCTGTTTAAGTAACAGCATCAATTTTTAAAGCCTCTAGTTTAGTCTGCATTAGTAACACAATATAAAAATTTAATGTACTGTAACTTCTCTGCGTCTGAGACCTGGGAAGACGTTCTGTGATTTTCTTCCCCAAACTAGAATTTAAAACAAATATTAATTATGGATAAATAAATGATCCGTTGGATGAGTACTGTGTATGGGGTGTGTGTGTGTTGTGTGTGTGTGTGTTTTGTGTGTGTGTGTGTGTGTTTTGGGAGATAGTTGGGGTGATGGCAAATATTGGATGTAATCAGAGGGGAAGATCTCAATTTGTCAGTTAGAGCTGGTTGATTGTCCAGTAAGTGGAAAAAAGTTCCTTCTCCCACATTTTAGGGGCCAGGGAGAGCAGCCAGTGATTGAAGGATGAATCAGATGAGCTGTTCTGAGGGGTTATTTCCTACTCTTCGTTCCCTTTGGTCTTGGGCATACCTGAAAATTTCCTTGAATGGTTTTATGTTCTGTAATCCTTAGGAAAAGAAAAAAAAAAAAAGCTCATAAATTGGCATTGAACTTTCAGAGAGAACAAAATAAATCTCTTTAGGAATAACTTTTTCTCCCTTTCCCAGTTGTCTCTGCTCCTCTCTTCCCTGCTTTAGTTCATTTTGCCAATTATTAGCAAGGAGAGATCTAGTTGTTATGTTGCTGCCAGCCAGCCCTGTGCCCTCAATGCTCAGAGGGTTAAAAGATATTATAATTTGAACAGAAGTCGTCTCAAGGCCTACAGCTGGCTAATAACAGAGCTGTATTGAGCGCGAGCAAACCCCACAGCTGTGACTTTTCGCCACAAGGCGCAGGCTAGACAGGGTCCTAATCAGATGGGCCAGCCGGGCAGTGGGGCCAGTGTCTTTACCGGCCAGATGGTGTGAATTTAGACACTTTTGTTATGCAATCGCAGGGAGGAGTTGGGGAGAAGAAAACAAAACAAAAGCCACCATGCTGTGCGCTTATTTGAGTTTGAAATTAGAGACAGATTTTTGAAAGTTGAGGCTTGAATTTTAAAAACGATTTTGGAGGGGAAAGGGCACATTCGCTTGTCTTGAACAGGAGTTTGACGGACTGGACACCCTGTGTCCAAGGCTGGGGCTTTTTTTCTTCTTCAGCCATCCTTTGGCCCCCTTTCTTCTTCCTTTTGGAAAAATGCAGGTAAGATTCAGGACTGGGATGCGATTTTCCATAGTCCCCCAGCCTCATCACCAACTTGGTTTATTTTTTCTCTTTCCCTCTCTAGAGACTCTGTGAGCTGGGGAGGACCAGAGAGTCCTGTAGCATTTGAGGGAAAAGGTTGAGAGCGTTTCAGGGAAAAGGTTCTCTGAGTTAAGAATTAGAATAAAATAAATCAAACACGGCCAAACTGCGGAGTGGAGGACCAACCTGCGTTTTCATTCATTAGGGAGAAAAAGCCCTTCTGAGCCTCTCTGTGGTAGTTAGGAACACAGTCAACCTAGTGCCAAGTTCAGTTTCCTCTTCTCTTTGTTTATTTTCCCCCTTCCTTTCCTATTTTACAGTCTTGAAATCTTCTGATTTAAGGAAACACCAGGAACATCAGACCTAGAGCATTGCTGGTTGGAAGATAACCCTATAAAGCCTTTTCACTAAAGTAGCTGAACCTGAAGTTGGTTGCACAGGCTTTGTCTCTACAGCAAAGGGAGAGGAGAATGGAGTTTGTTATCTGAGTAATTCAGGGCCCCAGTCCTTCTCATCCACCAAACACATATCTGATCCCAGCACGATTGTTTGCAGACTGGGGGTTCATGAATGTCCTCCACTTTCCACTTCCCCTTGCTTATGTTAATATTACTGGCATGAGGATGGAATGTCATTTAAGAAACCAGATTTAAACAAAAAAGTAACTAAGACTTCTTAATGAGAACTTTTTTTTTTTTTTTTTTAAAGAAAGGAAAAGAAGTAGTTTTGCCTCACCCTGAGAAATTTTGAGAGGGGCTCAGATGGAGCACATGCAGTCCATTCCTATTATTTTTATTCTTTTACTATTATAGCCTGGACCAAGTAAGTATCTCCTACATCTCTTCTGTGCTATTAACATTAGAGATTGTACTTAAATATGTTACCATTGGAACATGAAAGATTGAGTCCTAAGGTTTCTCTGCATTGTTCCTTGAATATCATTTCCTTCTTCTATGAGAGGCACCAGGCTTCCATTTTTATCTGTTTTTCTATTCCTTCGGAGAAAATCCCCATGGAAAGCAGCTGAATTCAGCTCAGCAATTCTGCAAACTTACTCGGCCTCTTCAGAATCATTCCTTCTCAAACTAAACAGATTGGCACAACCTGACAGTCCGTGCTCTTGTAATTAAATTGTACTGGTGTCGCACACATATTTGGGTTAGATTGACATACTACTGATGTCAAAGGGGAGTCTAGCTAGAAGGTCTTTAGGTAACAAGCATGCCTGGACTTCTGAAATTGTGTTGCTAAGAAAAAAAAGCTTTGCCTGAGCTACAGAGGTATTCTGCTGACATCAGCAACAGAAGTAGGGAGAGGTAGGTGAGGGGAGTGGGTGGTGGTAGGGAGTTGGGAAGAGAGACAAGGGCTTGGGGAGGTGGGAAAGCAGCTGGCCAGCATTTTTATTGGTGTTAATCTTGGGATGGATTGAAATTTTAAAAGTTAAGACCCAATATAATTTCAAAGGCAAAATATTATTTCAGAGAGTCCCCAGTGGCAAGCTCTGGTATTTAAGAACATTGAGACAGTTTTTCTTTTACTTCCTTCTAATTTGATTAAATTTCTTAAAACCTCCTAGCGCTCATTTGGTGAAACTTGTTTAGCACTTCTCCAGTCTATCTTGCTCTTGGAGAAAGGTAGAGTAAGTCGCCAGGTAATCCCACATACCCTTCTAGGAGTGAACTTGAAAAGTTTTACAAAGACTTCTTTATTCGTTTGTTTGTTTTTTTAATTCTGTGGAGGACCAGAGAGGGCAAGTGGACTGGAGGGAGCCACAAAGCAAACTGTGTCTGGACTGGTGGTAGGCCTCAGAGTCCCTGTTGCCTTGTGGTCTTGCTCTTTGCCTTGTTTTGTCATCACTTCCAAAGAGGGCTTGGGGATCTCACTGCCTCACTGCTTCCGAAACAAAGAAGGGCCTCTGGAGATAATCTAGTCCAGTACTTTAATTTTATATATAAGGTTGGCAAAGCCCAGAGGGATTAAACAGATTTGACTACCTTCTCTCAGCTGCTTGGTGACAGTGTCTATGGGACGCCAGAGCCCCGATTCTCACTTCAGCCATCTTTCCATTGTGTTGCTTTGTTCTCAAACTTAAACAGATTGTAGGAAGGGCAGTGCTGGCATCTAGTTTGCTTATTTCCTGATGGTTATGAGGCATAGTCTCCGACCAGTGTGGATGGTCATTTTTTTTTTTTTCTATGCAATGTCAAGGCTATGTTCTTAAGCAACCCTGTTGATGGTAGACCAGGTGCTTGAATGAGCCAAGAGGTATTTGGAAGCCTGAGGTCTGGTGGCAGTGGGCAGCCTCAAGGGGAGATGATTTTCGAGTGCTTCTCCACCACCCAGTCTCCTTTGCTTTTGTCACATCTGTCTAGGTCCTTCTTAAAGACACCTTTGGATCAGAGCATTTTCTCACGGCTCAGGTCCGACAGAGTCCTTCCTATCTGCTGTAGTTGCTGTATGGCTTCTTCTTTTCTTTCTCTCTCCCAGATACTTCCACAAGCCTTTCTCCAGCATCTACCAGGTACCCAGCACTTTGCTAGGTGGAAGTCTTGGGAGGTAGCAGCTTCAGGTTGGGACTTACACAGGAAGTCCCAATTCTGTTCTTGACGTTGGTGGAAATCATGCGAAAGATCATTTTAGGTCTCTCTACCTCATTTTGTGTCTCTCTGCCTCATTTTCTCCCAATTTTACAATGTACATCATGGTTCTGGTCTTCCTCCTTCATCTTTAGAAAATGAGAGAAATGGATAAATAACTAAATGTTTATAAAGTATACTGAGTTCTCTGGAAAGATATTATTATTATGTACATAAGGTTGATAAAGCCAGGCAGCTACTCGGGGTCTATTTTATGCCTTCTCCTTTCCCTTCTTTCTTCAAATATTTATTAAGACACACAGATCTAAAAGACACAATCATAAAATCAGTCCATATGGAACTGGAAGTGACCTTATAGATTAAAAAATCCAACGCCCGTGGTTCAGAATACAGGTATGGCTCCTGGGAAAGTTGTGATTTGCTGAAAATTACCCAGTTATAAGTTATAGAGTGAGAATTTGAGAGAGTATCTTTGGGCTTAGGGTTCAGTGTTGTGTTTAAACATAGCCATAAATCCTGAGCTCAAGCAACTGAATGCTAAGAGGTTACCTAGGACATAATCACTTTTGTGAATGTTTCTACATTGTATGCTCATTGTATTTTGTTGATTTTAACAAATTTCTTTTATTCTCTTGGTTCCTTCCCAATCTACAGTCGATGTTGTGAGAAGAAAAGTTGTGGGAACAGAAATGAGACTCCTTCAGACCCCGTCATCATCGACAGGTAGGGGGAGAAAGCAATTGAAGCGATTATTCCTGGTTTCTTTCCTTTATGAATCTCAACGCTGAGTACCAATTGCTTGGGATTTGCCATAAGGTTGGTTTCATGTCTTCAAGGCAAAGCCAGTCCAACATGTGTTTTCTTGTTCTGGTTGAACTTTCTTGGAAGAAGTCAGAACCTTCTTTTCTGAACCCGTGTCTCTAAATCTATGATGGGGTTCTTTTCCAGGTGCACTGATGTCAACCTAATAAGGAGTATGTGGATGGTAAAGGATTCCTGCTCTCCTATCTGGCAGAGCTGGGTCTCAGTAAGTTTCTTGGAAGAGGCAGTGTCCCCCAAGTTAAGCGGCAACTCCTTTATCATTCTCAGTGATTGCTGTTGGGTTTGAAGACTATCAGTTTAGATTACAGTTTAGGGGATTGTGACAAGCTCTCTCTTGCACTGAGGGAGATTCTGTTTTACCACAGAGCATTGCATTCTGGGTCTTATGTTATATTCAGAGTGGGAAAGATTCTCTGGGACAAGATGCTAATTCATTGAAATGTGATTTAGGCATCCTCAGCTGTCTGTTTTTGTGATTGGAAACAGAACTTACAAACCAATGAAGAAATACCAAATTAACTTCCAGCAATCATGTAATTTTTAAGAAATCCCCTATTCCCACCCCTAATTTTTTCTCTTTCGTTAAAAAACGGAATAATTCCCTATTGCTTCTTTCTTTGGGTTTTCATGTTTCTAGCCAGGTCCTGAAATGGATTGGAGAGACCACAGTCTCCAAAGTTGTTATTCCAATATTCCAATGAATTCTCAGCTGGGAGAATGGAACCTCTGGCATTCTTCCCAGAAAGCCAGCTTGGTTTCTTTGTGGAAAGTATAGCATAGCCCTAGGAATGAGGAGCCTGGAATACTGATCCTGTCCTCATTCCTGACCTTGGACAAAGCACTCAGCATCTCTGCTCTTCAGTGGTATGACCGAAGGGTACTGCCTGCCACTCTAGGTTTCAGGAGGCTCCAGAAGTATCTACCCATGGCAGTTTTGCAGTCTTCTCTGAGATGCTTAGAAGAGGATAATAACCAAATGTCAAATGTTTGTTGGTTGTAGGAGTACTTTTGCCAACATAGGAGTTTTAGGTGAGACTCATTTTAGGGAGCTGCTTGGAATTTCCTTTTTTGGTTTTGGTTTCTCTTTTTTTCTGAAAGTGCATGGAAGCTCCCAATGAAAGAGTTGTAAGAACTCTTTGGGGTCAGCCATCTTCCTCATTTGACAGATGGAAACTGGCCCAAGAATGCTGATATGACTTGCCCATGATTGCACAGCTGAGTGGAATAAAGCTGGTCCTAGAGCAAGCCATCCGTCCTTCTTGGCTCATGTTCCCTTTGCTGCCACAGCCTCCTTCTCCTGGCACTGTCTGTCTTGACTTATGTGACTTGGATGTGTTGATTGCACATGGCCCCATTTCCCAACATCCCAGGATGCCCTAAGGATCCCTGGGGGGAAATCTGAAGCCTATGAGAACAAGCTAGATGCAGACCCTGTCCCTCCTGGCATGCACACTGACCTCACCAATCATCTCTCCTTCACACACTTTTGCTCCCTTTCAAGATGCTCCTCCAACCTCATGACAAGTACCTCTTCTCTTGTGGTGAATAACCCACAAACCAGCTTTAGAAATGGTTGCAAACATACAAATGCTGAGCTGCACCTTACATCTCATCAGCACACATCCTGAAGACTCCTCATGGAGCCGTTCTTGCATTAAGAAACCCAAGGAGCCTGCACCTGAGGATAAAGCCAAACATATTTACATTTTCATCCTATGTGAACACATTACATGTACAAGAGAAGGTAGTCTTTTATCTACATCTCTGTGTAGAGTCTCCACAGAGAGAAGAGTTTCAAATTAGGTGCTTTCATGGTTTGTGCTAGAATGCCTTGCATTCTTCTCAGAAGGTGGACATTGTATTTTGGCTGCATGTGATAGAGCTTTATGTGGCAATGGCATTTATTTTTTACTATCATTTGCAGAGTAAAACAGCCCAGTGATGTCTCTGCATCACTTGAAATACGTATTACTTTTGAAATGTTGCTCATCTACACATGGAGACATAAATATCCAAGAGTACAGGTAAATTGGCCATCATCCGGTGTTTCGAGAACCCATTTTATGATACACAGATGCATTTGTTCTGTCTACTCACTGTCAGGCTTTCGTTTGATGACATTGTTCCTTCTGGTTTTATTATTGCTCCTGGGTATCTTTGTGACTTACCTTGGCCTTCTTCCCTTCGTTGTGGAAGTAACAGGAGCTAGAGTCAGGTTTCCATGTGTTGGAAGTGGGACGGGTGGTTTGTGTCATTCAGGGGTTTGGTTGAGTTGTGCGTTCACTCCCTGTGTTCAACGTCTGCCAATTAGAGATGTTGAGATTCCCCCATGAGCACCAAACGGGTGCAAAGTAGTCTATTTCGGATTTCCTCTGAGTAAATATAGAACTCTCATCTTTGCCCTTGTTCCTATAATGCCAACTAATTATCTCCTCCCCCTGCTCACTCAGTCTAACCAGATGCAGTTAATTTACACTGTCTCTCTTTGAGTTTTCTCACA
This sequence comes from Mustela erminea, assembly GCF_009829155.1. Taxonomy (NCBI): domain Eukaryota; kingdom Metazoa; phylum Chordata; class Mammalia; order Carnivora; family Mustelidae; genus Mustela; species Mustela erminea. Next base: position 6,122,729 of record NC_045615.1, on the reverse strand, counting down.
CAACAGGCACGCTCCACTCTGGCTCCAGGGAAGCCTGTTTATTCCCTTGGAATTGTGCATGTTCAGGGAAAGGAATGGGGAGCTCAAGGGTGGCTCCCAAAGTTTTCACCACAAAGGACCCCTTCTGTTGTTTCCCTTGGCTAACCCAGCGTTTTTAAGATTTTGTCTGCTAAACTGCAGTTAACAAGTAATCATTCAGTTGTAATTCCATTTTTATTAATCAAAGACATACAGCAGAATGGGAAGGAAAACCTCATTCCAGAAATGTCCGTGATCTCATCAATGGCCAATGAGAAGTTTTGACTGGGATGAGGCAACCAGTGTTAGCACACTGAGTCTGTAGACTTCCAGCTCAAACACAAAACAACTTGACTTTTCACTTAGCCCATGTGACCACATCCTGGGCAGATACTCAGTTTCCAATAGGCTGCTTGAAGTGTGAAAAATAGCTTTTACTACTCTGTGGCTCCTTCACTGAGAATCATTGGATTTATAAAAGGGCATCACCCATTAGAGATTTGGTTCTTCGTTTCCTAAAACTTAGCCCCAGACCAGGGTTTTTTGTTTTTTCGTTTGTTTTTTTCTACTAAATTATTCCCTGCCCTGATTTCTCTAGAAGCTTATCTGTCTTTTCAGCATGCTTTTGTGAATTCCTGGGCAGCCACACCCCTCTCCAAAACGCCAGGCCAACACACAGCTCAGCAGGACTTGCTGCTGAATCATGGACCCCCAGCAGAGCCTTCCTTCTGTGTACAAATGTGTGCGTATGTAGAGTGGCAATGGGGTTTATCAGTTTTTAGTGTAAAAATCCAAAGTTCCTATTGGAAAGGAAAAAAAAAAAAAAAAAACAGCAGAGCAGAACAAAACAAAACCAACAATGAAACCATAATCCTTACTTGGGTCTGCAGCCTAAATCTTGTTTATAAAGATCTGTGTGTGGTAAATAAAAATTAAAAGGCTCAAGCCTGATTTGTATTTTGTGGTCTCAGAGCTAGTCCAACCTTATTTATTCTGGGCTGTATTCTTCTCAGACTCTCTTCTCTGTCTGGAAGCCTGTTCTGAATATCTACTGAAACTCTGGGGTTCTTAGGATAATCTGGTGCTCCATGGGAAGAGTGTTTTAGGGACAGGTTCACCACTGTAGGTGAGTGAAAAAGAACCCTTGCTCTTCCAGTTCTTACAGCCCCATCAAAAGTCAGATGGATGGCGAGGGCAAGAGTTCTTTTTGAGTCTTTGTAGGCTGTCCCTGCCCCCGTGTATAGTGGTGTGATATTTTCTCTTCAAAGGGCACATCAACCTATGTTTCACATCCTAAATATCCCAGCTTTTGGTCTTGGGACATTGGTCTCCACATTTCTGAACTCCGTTTCCAGGAGTGCCATTTTCTGTGTTGATGTATTTTTGTTTATTTTCTTTTTTCAAGAAGCCAGACAAACAACAAAATGAACCTCATTCGAGTGCTGTGAAGTGTGTAAACCTGGCGATTCACAGACCTGTACCCCTGGGGATAAAAATATATGTTTATAAAAAATAAAAAATTAAAAAAAAAAGCTAAAGAAAAAAAATGAACCTCATTCGAAAGGTTGACTTGAAAAGATCTGGCATATAGGTACGTACAAGGGGGTTTTCCTGATGTTATCTTCTTTTTTTTTAAATTAAAAGAATTTTTTTTTTAAGATTTTATTTATTTATTTGACAGACAGAGACCACAAGTAGGCAGAGAGGCAGCAGAGAGAGAGAGAGGAAGAAGCATGCTCCCTGCTGAGGAGAGAGCCCTATTTGGGGCTCGATCCCAGGACCCTGGGATTGTGACCTGAGCCAAAGGCAGAGGCTTTAACTCACTGAGCCACCCAAGCGCCCCCACCTTTTTTTAAAATAAGCTTTTTGTTGTGGAAAAATACACTCAACCGAAAATTGACCTTCTTAACCATTTTTAAGCATGCAGCTAAGTGGTTTAGGTTCATGCACATTGTTGTGCAGTGAGTGCCACCATGCCTCTACAGAACTCTTATATCTTACAAAACTAAACCTCTGTCCCCATTGAGCACTAACTGTCCACTCTCCCCCACCTCCAGCCCCTGACATCCCCCATTCCACTTTCTGTCTCTGTGAGTTTACTTTGGGGACATCACATAAGCAAAGTCATACTGTGTTTGTCCTTTTGTGACTGGCTTATTTCACTTAGCCTAATGTCCTGAAGCTTCGCTTATGTTGTAGCATGTGTCAAAAGTTGCCTTCCTTTCTAAAGCTGAATAATACTCCATTCTGAATATATCACGTTTGTTTATCTACTCATCGGTCGATGGACACTTGGGTTCCTCCAGTCTTTGAGCTATTTGTGAACAATGCTGCTACGAACATTGGTGTACAAGTATCTCTTTGATTCTTTGTTTTCCCTTCTTCTGGATATATATCCAGAAGTGGGATTGCTGGGCCATATGATAATTTGAGGAACGACCAAACCATTTCCATAGCAGCTACCTCATTTTATGTTCCCACCAACCATGCACAAAGGACCCAATTTCTTCACATCCCCACATAACGGGACATTTTCTTTCTTTCAAGATTTTATTTATTTACTTATTTATTTATGTGTTTATTTATTTGTGTATTTATGTATTTGAGAGGGAGAGAGCGCAAGGGCATGTGTGTGGGAACAGGGGGAAGAGCAGAGGGAGGGAGAAGGAGGGAAGAATCTCAAGCAGACTCCCTGCTGAGCCCAGAGCCTGACACAGGGCTTGATCCCACAACCCTGAGATCATGACCTGAGCTGAAACCAAGAGTTGGATGCTGAACCGACCCAGCCACCCAGGCACCCAGGCACCGCTCTTTTTTTTTTTTTTTTTTTAAATAGTTATAATCCCAAGTTTTTCTCCTATTGTCATCTTGGTAGGCATCTTCACCTGCTGCTTTCCCCTCTGGTTCAGGCTTCCTGTTTGCTCTTTCTCTGCCACTTGGCAAATCCTTTTCTTGCCTCTTTCTACCTCATCAACTGCCTTGTTCCATTGGAGTGCATGCTTAGATCCTCCTTCCTTTGGCCCATACTTGTTATTCCTCTCTTCAGTGTATCGCTTAACTCCAGCAAAGTATCATTTGTGGGATGGGAACTTCCAGAGAACAACTGTGGGGGGTAAAGCCCTTACTGACCTTCCATGCATGCTAGAGGGTACGGCACTCAACCTGAACACCAGAATTTTTGTTAATTTATCAAATGAACTCCACATTAATCTCTCCTTGATTTATGGTGAAGATTCAGCTTCGAACCTCAGTATTTCCTCTAGCGTAGAAGCAGTATTTGGATGGTAGTTGGAGTTGAGCTCTTGCTAAGATTTATGTCCACAAAGCCAAGAGGGTTCCTGCCATCTTAGGCCACTCAGGCTGGTTTTCAATCTTTGACCACTCCCTCCCTTTCTCTGGAAATGGACAAGCCTGATACATCAGTAGACATACCTCCTGAACAAAGACTTCTGTCTCCGAGAAGGTTGGGTAAGACCAGTGCTCAATATTTAATTAGCACTAACTGGATGATGGGCATTGTGCTAAGCAGTTTGTGCTCATTAAATAATCTTCTTAATAATCTTCAATGGTTGAGAAAAGTTTCAATTATATGGAGGAAAAAATGAGTCTTAAGGAGTTGGAGAACTTAGCCAAGGTCACAGGCTAGTTTCAGTGGTGAAATTAGAGTGTAGTTAATGGGTAGAAGTTCCAGAGAAAAAGACTTTTGTCTAAAGGAAGGAAAAACTTCCAGAATTCAGAGCTGTGTAAGAGTGGAAAAACCTGGGACTATGGTCTGGAGGCACTCTTGATGGGCTCTTAGAGAAGGGATCTGTTTTTTGGGAAGTGGTGGGCACTGCTGGCTTCTGAAGTGCCATTTAACTTTGAGGTTGTACAAGTCACATTCATGTGTGACAGGTTTGATGGAATATCAGTCCTCAGTCCCCATGGCAGAAAGGCAGCACTGTATAGCGAGATATGGCCTTGGACTAGGAATAGGATGCCTGCTTCTGGCCCCAGATCATTCACTAACTGGCTGTATAATATTACAGAGGTCACAAGTTGCCTCTTTGGGTCTCAGTTTCCCCATCTGTAAAAAGAAGTGCATTGGATTAATGGATGACCTTCACATTACCTTCCAGCTCTGAATTCTCTGATTCTAGCTGAGGGCCCAGGTTTGGGGCCTGAATGCTAATTCATCAGCCTTGCTCATCAATAATTTACGGGAGCTATTAATGTGCGCCTTCCATGCCCGGTCTTCCCATCTCTGCTGTGGGGAAGCCCAGTGCTATGAAAAGTCTACAAAAACCTGGCCCTGGGCTATTTTTTTTTTTAAGCGAAAATTCCATTTTCTCAGAGAGGGTGTAGATTTTCTTACTAAAAAACACAGATTATCTTCCTAAAGTGAATGCATCATTCTTTCTTGTTCTTTGTCCTTTGTTGTCTAGTAAAACCTTTGCTAGTGTCTTGGCCATTTTAGGGGGACACAGATAGAAGGGACTCTTCCACTTGCTGGTGTAGAAAAAAACATGCTTTTTGGTTGAAACACATCATGGGATGACAGCCTGGACCAAGTGGTAAATAAGAAATGAAATTTCCTTTGAGAAAATCCCTCTCTTCCTGCTGATTAAAGAGATGGCACAGAAGAGTTATGAAGTTTACTTCTGTTCTTGGGTTAGTGTTTAAGAATTATCCTTATTCTATTCGATGGACCAGCCTTCTTAGACTTGCAGAACTTTAAGATTTGGCACAGATTAGCTCAATCATCTGTGCATCAGGTCACTCCATCATTCATTCATTTAGGATATATTTCTGTTGTTCAACTAGTTAGCAAATTATTTGTGAACTCCTGGCACTAAGAGACCATCAGAGAATATAACTGCCATGGTTCCTGTTCTCACGGAACTGACAGCTTAAACAGTCACACATTTATTTACCAACTGTGAAAAGTACAGGGAAGACTAGGTGAATGGCTGGCAGGTAAGTTCTAACTTTCTAGTCCCATCATTTCTTTCCTCATGAATCAAAACGGAATCAAAATCTGTTTCATCAAGCAGACCTTGAATATGTCCTCCCTCCCTTTGCACACACCAGCTCTACCTGGAGTACCCACCCCAAACTCCGTCGGTATAAATCCTGTCCATTTTTTAAGACCTGCTTCAGATTCTGCCTCTTCAAAGATTTCAGTTCTTGGGGCGCCTGGGTGGCTCAGTGGGTTAAAGCCTCTGCCTTCGGCTCAGGTCATGATCCCAGGGTCCTGGAATCAAGCCCCACATCGGGCTCTCTGCTCGGCGGGAAGCCTGCTTTTTCCTCTCTCTCTCTGCCTGCCTCTTTGCCTACTTGTGATCTCTGTCTATTAAATAAATAAATAAAATCTTACCCCCCCCCCAAAAAAAAAGATATCAGTTCTTATAGCCAGAGTCTTCTCACTTGACCTTTGACACCTGTGCTTCCTCTTGTTAGGAAGTATAGATATGATCATTTCTTAAATCTATTTGGGTTTGCCTGACATTTGCAAGCATATTATAATTCTTGGATGCCAGATGCCATGTGTCACTTAAGTCTATCTTTTTTTTTTTTTTTTTTTTTTTAGTTTTATGATGGTGCTGATAATACTGCCTTTCTCAGTGAGTTGTGGTATTAAAAACATTAGTGTGTGTAAGGTGACTACCACAGTACATAACAGAAGAGATGCTTAAAAAAAAGTTATGTCAATTATTACCTTGTATCTTCCACAGTATCTATCAAGTGGCTTGGATACTACAGTCACTCAGTAAATATTGGCAGACTAATCTGTGACTGCCAAGCCTTGAAGAGTTTGGATGACAGAGTCCTTTGCCAATTCATGTAGGACCTTTCCTGTAACTAGTTGTATTTGACTGTTGCTTAGCAGTCTTACCCCCAGTGGCAGACAGGTAAAAAACAATGCCAGGAACAGATATCTAGGGTTGTGAGGCAGAATGAATCACTCAATAAATGTTTATCAAGGGTCTCTTATATTATAGACTTTGAAAGGTGCTCTTAGGGATAAGAACATTGAATACGAAGCTGTCCCATCATCTGAGCTTGCAGTTCAGATGGAAAAACAAAGGATGTGCAGAAAAAAAAAAATGTGATGCAATGGAAAATGTAAAAACTGCCATAAAAGAGGCAGAGATTTAAGCTCTGAAGACCTAGATTTTCATGTAGGTAGAGGTGTAAAGGGTGATGACTGTAACTTAGACATTCCTGGTTGAGGCCAAAGGTCATTCTAGGAGGAAAGTATGTAGGAGAAGATATATGAAAGGAAAGGCTGCTCGTAGTTTTACAAGTGCAGGGATATGTGTGAAGTGGGAGCAGTAGGAGAAGTAAGAAAGATTATTTGGGTCCAGATTTTGTAAGATTTTATATGGCTGTACAAAAGTATTCTGACGTATTTTGTTGTTCGGTGGAAAGACATCAGAAGATTTTGAGTAATGCAATTTCATGGTCAGGTCAATATTTTGGAGAGATAACTCTGAAGATGAATTAGAAAATCGGGAATGGAAGTAAGGGAACCTATTAGGAAGGTGTTACCAATAGTTCACAAATGCTTTTCTTTTTGTGCCTTTTTGGGGGAATTTATCAGTTTATCTGCCAGAGCTTGGGCATATTTCCATTGCCTTGTACCATCAGGAATTGGGAAGATGGGCAGCTTCAAATTTTGTGGCTTCCTATAAAAATATCCCAGTTTTTGATTTATTTCTTTCATCTTCTTCTGGATGTGCTCCCTTCTACCACCAGTAGTGGTTGGGACTTGGGTTTCCCTGCCAGATAGCAGTCACTGGAGGTAAAAGACCCATTTTCTCACCTCTCCACATTTCACTTCCCCTCCCCCAATACACCCACCACTCCAAAGCTTTTGCTGATGTTGCCACTTGTCCCCATGAGTACACGTCCTTTGTTCACTGGAAAGCTCAGATCCTTTGCAAAGAACTGCTGTTGTACCATCTGGCAATCTGTGAATTTTTTAGTAGCCTGGATGTTTGTGAGAAAGCCGGAACTCAGAGGCCAGAATCCAAACCATTTACAAGTAATTCTTTAGAAAAGAGGTGAAAAAACCCAAACCAGCTCATCTTTACTAGCATTCTTTCATCCAGAGTGCTTGCACAGGTCCCCTGGACCAATTCCCAGTGAAAATCAAAGGACCAAGTGGTTGTATGCAGTTATGCAGAACAAATAATGATATGCTTCAATGTCCAGCTTCTTCCTCATAAAATTGCATGATGTGATTAAATAGCAGGATTGCCAGGAAGAGGATGAGTCAAGAGTAGAAGAACAGTATTCCAAAGTTGTTCTGTGCTAATAATAAAAAATAGATGTTTATTTCTAGGAAAGGTATTTCTTTTCAGAGTTGTCTAGCGGGCTCTCAGGGGGAACAAAGGACTTGTACCTGGAGAAAGATTGATAAGACTACACATTCATTTAGAGAGAACCTTCTAGAACTTCCAGTTCTTTCTTTCTTTTTCTATGTGAGGAAATGGGGCTAGATAAGTTCTTCTGGCTCTATTTTTTACTAGCCAAGAGGCTAGCAAGCCAGATGGTTGGGAAATATGAGATATCCCAAGGAGACAAGAAGGAAGTTACCCACAAATGATTTTCCAGACTTGGGGTTCTACCCATTAGGACTGGATTAGATGATTTGTTGATAGAAATCTTAGAAGAATTGTTCTCTGTTGCTCTGTTCTTCATATTGACCTAGGATTGCAATTGGAGGGGGCGTTTGCTTGAAAGGAAAGTGGTTGGGTGACAAGAGGCTCAAAGCATGTCAGGCAGCCTAGACCCAAGTCTATAAAGAGTGAGCATTTCATCAGCCTGGACTGGGTAATTAATTAAATCATTGTCTTCCAGGAAGGTTTTGTTCTAAAACTCTCCCAGCCCCCTCAAGACCACCAAGGAGCCAGAACTGGTGAGAAATGCTGCAGCTGCTCACATATAACAGGAGCTTTTGAAAAGGAAATAGGGAGAAATTCCTAATCCCACTGATAGGATGGCAGGAATGGAAGAATTTGCAGGGATGGATCCAGATGGAGTCAGGCCAGCACTTTGGGGTTAACACCTGCATTTTTTGAGGCACAGAGGGTGCCAGGAGTTTTTAGAAAGAGAACTCACAAAATGGTCATGCATTCTGGGTTGTTGTACCTTCACATGCTGTTGTGCACACAGAGGCCCTCCTATAAAGCCCTGAGGTGGGTCTCTATGGAGACAAAGAGAAAGCCTTTTGTTTGTTTGTTTTGGGTCCAGATTTGTACAGGTGTGCAGGACATTTTCCTGATTGATTTAAAGCTATGCACGTGACTCATCTTAGCTACATACTGGGACTGTCACCCCACGTTTCAGATGAGAAAACTCAGTTGAAGAGCAACTTGTTCAATGGCCGTGCAGCAAGCAGGTCAAAGATTCAGCTGGGATTAGCGGCAAGATCTCTAGATCCTAGGACAAAACTGTGGCGGTCTATGCAAGGAGAGGACAGGAGATACAATGGCATTCATGCCGAATACAGTGTCGCTGAGTCTCAAAGCTTCTAATTGGACTGGAGCATTGGAGGATTCATCACCTTTCAGGCATCATGCCATGGGTCAGACTGATGACATTTTCCTTTGCTATAATCAGTAATTTTGTATGTAGCCAGTTTGTTCTGTGTAAAAGGATGTACGCCCAACACAGATTTATGACATGTGGTTCATATGCTTGAGGTGGCTATTATTCCTGCAATGTGATAATAAGTGTAGCAGAATCTGGCTTCAGACCTAGGTTTGACCACTCTTCTATGCCAGTCATCCCTTTACCCACTCATTCATTTCCTGCCTCTCATTGAGTTTGAATTTGCCAGATTTAGCAAATAAAAATACGGGATGCCCAGTTAAATTTAAATATCACATAAACTTGAGTGATTTTTTTTTTTTTGGTGTAAATACATCCTAATTAAATTTGTATTTCAAATAAACAGCAAATATATTTTCAGGATAAACCTTTCCCAGGCAATATTTCGGATATACTTAGATTAAAAAAAAAAAATCCTTCGTCGTTATCTGAAATTCAAAATTAACTGAACTTCCTGTATTTGATTTGGCAACCCTACCTAAATCCCAGTTTCTTATCTGAAAAATAGGAGACTTAGGGCTGCCTCACAGCACCGGGATGGGGGAGAGATGATGTGTATGAGAGCTCTGCTCCATGATTGGCCCTAGGGCTGATCAACACATGCTTGGTTCCTTCCTTTCCATGTTTTGTTTTGTTTTTTGTTTTTATTCCTCCCTTCAGACAGGGGTCTTCATTACCTTCTTGTCTATGTGGAAGTTGACTCACACTTAGGAGATTCATTTAGGAGGCTGATAGGTGAGCAGAAAGCAAGATTGGGAACCATCAGCATTCCCTGACTGCCTCACCGCCCCCCCCCACCCTGCCGCCCTCAGTCTTTGCCAGTTTCTCCACCCAGACCCCCTCCTCAGAGTTCTGTCTCTTGTCTCTTTTTGTCACCTCTCAGTGCCTTGCTCTCATGCTCTGTCTAGACCCTGTTTTATGGACTTGTCGCCTCTCTTGCATTGCTTTTGCTTAGTGTCCACTGTCCATCTCCTGTTCACTTTCATTCTGACTTCCCTGAAAGCCTTTGTTCAGCGTTCCCTAAGTCTCCCTCAGCGCTTCCAACATGTGGGATTGTTTAGGCTCGAGTGATAAATTGCCCAGAGTTAAAGGTAAAGGGGAAGCTCCTCTTTCCCCACTTGGTCCTGGCTGACGTTTGAACAAGAGCCAGACTTGACTTCGATTTAATGCTAACAGTTCACTTGATGCTTGCCCAAGTAAATGTAGAGTGGCTAATGCATTTTATCATCCAGATGTTGAGTCACAAGATGAAGGATAACTACCACTTATACATATATCTGGGTAATTTAGTGAACTGAAAAAAAAAATCCAACTTTGAAAATTTGGTGTCATTTTTGAGTCAACCTATGTTGAAAGATGGATGGCAGATTCCAAAACGGTCCTCTTGCTTTCTTCACTTCCCTTGCACCCCACCCACGCCCCATCTCCCTCTTTTTTCCCTTTGTTGACCTTTCTTTTTACTTCCTGCCTCTGGTTTTCGGGTCTCCCTGCATCCCTGCCACCCCCCCGCCCCCCCGCACCTTGCCTCGCATTTTCAGTGAGGTGTCTAACCTTGATTCCGACACAGGCTGTCAGAAACATTTCCGCGAGCAACTTGTACCCTAATGCCTCTCTCCTCAATCCCCTCTTTCTTCTTTTCGTTCCCTGATGAAGAATGAAATGCCGGCTTCACTGTAGGTGTTCCGTTTATAACTCCGGCTTGGCGGTTTTCACTTCGAGTGGAGTCCATTGAGCTTGTAAATTGTATTGGATCAGTGAGCCCGTAATGAGACCTCCAAACCCAAACAGTAGAAGTCTGCTGGGATTTTATTGTTCATAAAGCTTCTTCCCTGGGGAGGGATAGAGTCATTAGGTGTGCACTGTGTTTAATATTTGGTCATGACAGGAAGCAATAATTTTCTATTTTTATGGTGGCTTCTGAGTTTTTAAAGCAATTGTCTAATTCCCATCACTGAGACTGGAAGCAAATTAACCAGACAGTGAGGTAAGCCTGGATGTGATTTTGGTCCGGGTCTATCTGGTTTAGCATCTTTCTCCATCTTGTGCCTGACCTCCGCTACTCTGATGGCTGGCACCTGCCTGCTTACGGGTGTAACTTAGGGTCTAGAGTCCCGCAAACTATTCTTGTCAGGTAGAAACGCTCTTTCTCCGAAGAGGATGTGGAGCTGTGGGCTCTGCTTTGAGAAGCCCTCCCCTGTCCTTTCAGACCATCCCTTCTTTAGATGAGACAAGCGTGTCAAGTTTTTCAAACCCTGAAAAAGGCTGCCTCCCCACTTTGTAACCTCGAATGAGGCAGCTGGATTTGAGTGAGATATGAGGTTACATCCGAGTGATTTGGATTTGAGTGAGAGATCTATTCTAAAAGTTTGCAAACTCGTCCCAGCATCAAGAAGCCCCTGGTCAAGGTGTTAGGTCTCCTTGCTTCATGAAGGCGGTGGGGGAATGCTTTGGTTTAGAAACCTCTGGAATAGAGCCCAAGCCTGAGTATCTGCAGACCAGGACAGAAAGATCAGTTTGGTGAGTTGGCATGATTTCTGTCAGTTGGGCCATCCTGACCTGTGATACTGGAACAGGAGGTAGGGATTTTCCAAGGACATGGGCTCAGCTGTTCCCCACTCACATCCGTAAAGGGCCATAACTAGTAGATTACTCTATAGGTTGTGGGGTCAGTGGTCCACTGACTGGTGGCTGCTAGTCTACCTTGACAGCAGGGTTTGAAGCTCCGATTCTGTGATGTAATTCCAAGTACAAGGAAGGTTGAACAGAAGGCTGGTTGTTTTGAGACCCATTCCGTCTATAGATTGTCTTGGTCTCTTCAGCATTTTTCCCCCTCTGTAGGAAACTAAAAATGAGGCGTCAGTGACATGCTTCTTCAGGAAGTCATAGCCTTCAATTTTTTGAGTTTTACAGCATTTAGCAAGAACCAGCTGAGCAAAATTGTGCCCGAAAGATTGTCATGCTTGACCTGACCTGCAGAACTATGGAACTGACTCTCAGCTGTTAATCAGATGTGATGACCTTGAGAAAAACTTCCTGAACGCTCTCTGGCATGGGAAGCCTAGACTTGTTGCACATAAGCGGATTCAGGGAAGGTTAAGGAAGCCATGGACAAAAGACAGGAAACCAGAGCCAGAGGGTAAATGGAAGTATCTTTTTTCCAAACCCAAGTCACACATATCTATCCTCTGAAATATTATGACTGCAGAGGAAGAGGATGTCTAATACCTTCCCAAGGTGTCAGTGTTTGCATCCTTCCCTTCCCCATTCCCCCACCCCAACTTTTTTTTTTTTTTTTTTTAAACCACAGATGCTGTTGATGGGTCAGGGAAGCCCATGAATCTATAATCCTATTGGGGCTTGTTGTCTACATTTCAAATAGAAGGAGATGCTAAATTTCAGTTAGAGGTCAGTGAAAATAAAGATCGAATGTTTACCCTTCCAAGTTCACGGACCTCTTCAATCTCTGAACACACTGAAACTTCCACCAAGGATGCATTGTGCCCTTTCTTTTATCTTATCCCGTCACCACCCGCTTTGTTCTCTTTCTTGCCTCTTTACTCCTATTCTACTCTTGTTCTTGCCTCCTTTTCTCTTTTCATTTCCTCTCACTCTGTGCCTTTTTTCCTCTCTCTCCTTCCCCTTGCCTCCCGCCTTCCCCTCCCTAAGTTATCGTGGACTTGCTCGGGAGCCAACTGCCAGCGTGTTTGTCGGGAACTTGGTCTCAGCCGTTCTGTTGCTCTCAATGGCCCATTTGTTTGCTCCTGAGAAGGAAAAAAAAAAGAAACTTTTCCAACCTACGAGTTCCGTTGTCTCCCTAGGGATCCTTGTTTGAATCTTTGCTGTAAGATTTTTTTTTTTTCCCCTATGAAGTACCAAAGAAATAATTGCCTTATCGTTAACAAACAGAACCTGGCTCTTATCACCCCATACCCCAGAGCCTTGGTGCAAAAGTTGGGCCGTGCCAAGTGCATGCATTAACCTGATACGCAAAACCCCTTTTCAGAGCTGGTCCTTGGAGGATGCTCGTTGAGGGCGTTTTTGTCCAGAGGTGGCAGAGTGAAAGCACTTCTTACAGCACTGGGTGCCAAAAGAGATTGGCTGGCGTTTACACCCCTGTTACAACAAAAAAGAGTGTATTTTTCCAGGAGGAACATTTTCAGATTGTTCTAATTGTCACTGGCAACGAGCAGTACTTGGAACTTGAGTCTTGTGGTGGCCTCACCGGAGTTTTAAAGCATCACTTGGCACGGGAGACTTTTTGGTTCCGTGGGTGAGCTGTGGCCTGACAAAGCAACGGATCATAGAAAGTGCCAGGCCTGACTGCCCACTGCTGCCCTGTGGAGGGATGTGACATAACTTGGAACCTGGACTGTGCTGTCAGTGCGGATTCCGAGTTTGTTTTTGGAGCGGGAGAGGTCTCCCGTGAGAGCTCATTTGCATCTCGTAACAGTCTTTTGGCCTCCACCTGTTCGTGCTCTTTTTCTTTCTTTCTTTTTTTTTTTTTTTTTATAAAAAGGCGAATTCTTCCTTTGGAACCTGCAGACACTGTGGTATCCTCTCCTCACTGAAAATCGATGGTATCGTTTTCAGGAACGCTGAGTGTGAGCTTGGCCTCTTTCTGTTCCCATCTACTACTGGAGCAACACTGCTTCTGCTGTCTTTCGGATCTTTTGACAAGGCGGATAGATGCACAAGGGATCTGGGGAAATGCTTGCTTTGGGGTCAACTTGAATTGCCATCCTTTTAAAAAAGTTTTCCCTATTGCGTCTTCTTTGTTAAAATAAAATAAATAAATAAGGAAACCGCACAGCAAAACACAAAAAAAGATATATGATGTTGTAGCGACATCAGATACTGACAGCACATCTCAAAAGATCCTTGGGGAAGCTTTTGTTTGGGGTGGGAGAAATCTTTCTCTTAAGCATTTCCCAGCATTCCTTCAAGACATCTGGTTCTCTCATTTTCTCTCTGACTTCTGTGCTTTTTTTTTTTTTAAATAACTCCACTACTGTCATTATTTTTATTATTTTTAACCATTTAACTAAATGTGCTGCTTGGTGATCCCACATGGCATCTTGTCTAAAACTCGTTTGACCTTCGGAAGTGATGACCTTAACCAATTTTTACTGGCAAGTGTCTTGACTTTATTACTCAGGAGACAGTTTATTTTTTTTCCTTAAGGAGAGAGTGAACAAGAGAGAGCGAGCTTTTCTTAAGATCAAAGAAAAGGAAAGAGCAAGGAGATTATACCCACCCATCTCTATGCTGGAGCAAAATTTTCTCTTTCCCATTCTGTTTTATTATTATTCTCAGTGTCCTTATAAAAGCATAAATAAATAAGGTGAAATCTCACCCATGCCTCCTGTAGCCACATTCCCCTCTTAAAGCATTTGGGAGCTCCTCTGTTTGCACTTTGAAATTGGGTTGCTGAGTTAAGGCGTTGTCTAATGTAACCATCGTATTATTTTCTTTTGCCCAGTGTAAGCGGAGGCCAAATTGATGAAATACAAAGAAAAAAAAAAAATAAATAAAAGGAAGCAAACTGGGTTGATCAACTTTCTGCTCTAACTTTAGTAGACACAGGTCTGAGTGCAAAGGATTAACTTTGCTGCTTTGTGTACCCTGCTGTCCCTAGGCTATATCTCCAAAACCAAATATATGTAGGTGGAACGGTGTGCAGTTGACAGACACCAGGCGAAGAGGCCCCCCAGTGGAATGAACACAGTAAATGAATTGCTGTTCTACCCCGGGGCCGGGTGGAGTGAGAAATATCAGTAGAATAGGGCAGGACTGAGCCGCTTCAGCCTCCCTGCCCTGAAGAACTGGTTTAGGTTTCTGGCATCATAAATCTCAAGTCCCTGTCAACTCTGGGGAGTAAAGAACATTTCAGCTAAAGCATCCTTCCTGGAAATGGAATAATTTCCTTCTAGGTTCTTTGGGGCTATATGATGGCGAAAATATTAGGGCCTTGGCATAGAGCATTTCTTTTGGGTTGAGGGCCTTGTGGGGCCAAAGCAAAGGACTTTTTTGGGAGGTGCAAGCATGGATGGTGTCACAGTATTTGGAAGGGGTCATATCGAGTTGGAACTTGGAGGCTGTCTCTACTGTCCCCCAGCACGCACCTGCAGTGGCTGCCATCAGGGTGTCCTCTTTAGATGGGCTCAGCAGACAGGTGCTATTGGTTCAGGGTTTGCCAAACATCAGGAGATTAATGATGATTGGCCTCAAGTTTGACCAAGGGACCAGGAGTTTATGAAGAAGGCTTCTTCATTAGTATACACCGGGCTAAGGAGAAAATTGCCTTTATGGATATGGTTTACGGTTTGGATTGCTAGAGCCTTCGTAAATGCTGCTTGCAATAAGAATGACCAGTTTATAGCAGTTGGAACCTCTGATGTATTCTCGGTCCTGTCATCCCACACTGCTGCCGTTCTCATGCCGTTTCACCTTATTGAAGACAAGCAATGCTATAGATTCAGTTAATTAATCAAGCCCTCGGTTGCCGCCCAGATGAGCCCTTAAGCACTGTGGCAGTGCTGTAGGCAAGGAGAGGGGGGACAGGAAGACTTCTGGTTCGAGGTGGAAGGGGAAAGATGAGCGTGTATGCATGCTCGAGGCTTGTTTCTGTATCTAAGAACTCTTAAAACACATTGCAAGTCTCTGGGGCTGAAACCAAGCAGTCGCGTCTGGAAGTCATGTTGATACTGTGGCTAGGTTGTTTTTTCTTCTGTGGCCACTATTATTTTCTTGGTCCACCCATCACAAAACAGAGGTCAGAGCACCATGACCTTTTCCTGGTGGAATGGACCGCCGAAGAAGTCACATGGCCAAGTTTGTACCGGGGGTCCACATTTGTTTCTTCCACTCTTTTAATCAGAATGCTCATTTAATTCTATTCCAGCACCTGTTCAGCAATTAACACCCTACAATTTGCATCTTACCCTGACATTTGCTATCTTTCCAATTAGTTTTTATATCAGTATAATTAGGTAGGGTTATTACAGTGCATCAAGCAGGGTCATGGTTATTCCCAAGCCTTTAAGCGCTTTCCCAGATTTGTTTAGGGAAGCCACTAAGGGCAAATGGTTGATTAGGATCACTGTTTTTCTTCTTCATTCAGATCAGGAGAAAACTGTTTCCCCATGTGGCTCATGAAAGATCAGGGAAATATGTCAACCTATAAGAATTAGTATTATGTAGTTCATGACTTTTGGGTGAATTTACAGAGGATTATAAATAAGGCACATAAGGTGGATGTACTGTGGGTGTTTTCTGTGCGGGGGCAAAGGCAAGACCCTCACTTCACTGGCTTTGGGTTATCAGTGGCAGGGACAAAGGGAAGTGTTACGCGAAATGGAAACCTTCTAAGTCAACTTTGTGTGTGTGTGTAGGGGGTGAGGAAGGGGGGCAGAGGGAGAACTGTTTTTATCCTAATGGCATAAGAGGATGAAGAAAAGATAATTTGAAAATTCAGCTGATATCCATATTTCAGCTTAAGCTTGGTTTTGTGATTTTTACCCACAATGGGAGTATCTAATGAGATAAAACCCCAAATTCTCTATTTACTGAAAAAAAAAAAACCACCTAAATTCAGAAGGCAGATGCTTTGCTGGGTCCATTAGTGTGTCTATCTATTATATCCTGGATACTTGGAGCATTGCCCAGATATGATCTATAGGTGATCCATGATATGGGCTGGAGGGAATTCGTAGAATATCCAGAGCTAATCCTTGATAAGTTAAGGAACTAATCTTTAATGAGTTAAGATTTGAACTATATGCCATCCAATAATATATTATCATATATTAGTCAATGATAATGTGTATATGGTGTTTCTTTGTATATGTCCAGTCAGATTAATAGTTTCCTCATAAATGTACATGTACAGGTCACACACAAATATTTAGGTCAAATTCC
Source organism: Mustela erminea (assembly GCF_009829155.1). Lineage (NCBI taxonomy): Eukaryota > Metazoa > Chordata > Mammalia > Carnivora > Mustelidae > Mustela > Mustela erminea. Next base: position 6,106,196 of record NC_045615.1, on the reverse strand, counting down.
ATTACAGTCAATGGCAAAGTCCTGAGATTTGGAGATCATTGTTGGAAACAAATGAGGACTTTGAAATCTCTAGGCAGAGTTCAGATTTTGGTGGGCCTAGAATTGTTGGTAATGGTATCTGACTTCCCTGCTGAATTGGAAGGATGACATAGCAATATCCGGCTGCTGCATCTGATACAGTTGTTGGAGAAACAATACCATGATTGATGGGGGATGTAATAATGCCAGATTCCTCTGGGAGAGAATTTTACACTGTCTGATTTCATATCGACAAGGTTTTCTTTTACCTGTGATACAAAATTGCATGGAGTCATTTTGTTGTGGCTTGCCTTGATTTTTTAATAGTGAGTAGAAATGTGATTTTGGGACACATGTATCAGAAAACCAGGGAATCTGAATTGTCATAACTGGAGCACATCTGTTTACAGCGTTGGGGGGTGCCTGAAATTAAAAATCCCAAGTACTGTATGGGGATCTCTGAATGTTTCTGCCTTAAGAAGGAAGCAGAGCAGGGGAGCCTGGGTGGCTCAGTTGGTTAAGCAATTGCCTTCAGCTCAGGTTGTGATTCTGGAGTCCCAGGATTGAGTCCTGCATAGGGCCCCCTGCTCAGTGGGGAGTCTGCTTCTCCCTCTGACCCTACCCTCTTCTCGTGTTCTCTCTGGATCTCTCTCATTCTCTCTCTCTCAAATAAATAAATAAAATCTTAAAGGAAAAAAAGAGGAAGCAGAGCAAGTAGAATGGGGGAGGGAAGAGACAGTAGGGAAAAGAGTCATGTGACGTCATAGATATTCCTTCAACACCATTTTGATATTTCCTCCTCGAAATGTTGACACAGAGTAGACACTCGGCAAATATGACTTAAAGGAATGACAGAACCTGCTGTTAAGACAGCAGGAACCAAATGGTGCAAGTTCAGTGGGAAAGAAGCAGCAAAGGGTGCGGGAAAGCGCAACCTTGTGTCTGGAAGGAAAACGGGGAGAAATTCAGCTGTTTTACTATTGGCTGTAATCAGTAATTAAAGTCTTAGTTAATTCATAGCTATTTTTAAATTGTGACTCTGTGTTTCAGTGTCAAGTTTTTGCTCAGATGTCCTTGGGTCTTAGCCGTCACCTCGGTGAAGTGCCTCCTTCCGGGTCCCGCACTTCTAAACCCCCTTCCCTACTTGATTTGTCACATCACACTTTTCACCAATTAATGTGCTATTTTACTCATTTGTTGTTTGTGGATATTGCCCTCCCTGACTCCCCCTACGGGGGGACAGAGAGGTTTTTATCTTTCTATTCAGTGGTTTATCCCCAACATCTAGAATAATATCTAACAGAGTAGGTATCAATGAATGTTTATTTAATGAGTGACTAAAAGAAGACCTACATTATGGAAGCCTTTGTTTAATGTTTCAGTGGTCAGAGGTACCAGGAATGCTTTGAGCATACACACTGCACACTGACCAAGGAGACAGGGAAATTTCCCTCTACCGGGGTGTCTCACTGGTAGCACCTGTTTGAAATCTAGCAAACAGCACAAACGGGAAAATGTCTCAAAGGCAGAACATGTTATGGAAGTCCAGAATAAAAACTGTAACCATGTCCATTAGTGGAAGAGTTAAGAATCCTATCTGCCCATCTTGGCTTATACTTCGTCCTTGTCTTAATAGATTTCATCTGGAATGCAAACACTTACTTGTAGAATGAATGGACCTGTTTCATGTACTACATACTGACTCCAGGAAGAGACAAAAGAGTACGTGTGAGAGGGTCAAGCTTAGTAAGCATCAGGACTCACTTCAGTGATTTTCAGCTTGAGGTTAAGGCCAGTTTCTCTATTTTAAGCTAGTTATTTTTTATTGCATTTTTCTTTGCATAGGATTATAAGCTACTACTTTCATATAAATGATAATACACTTTTCCTAATGTTTCCTATACTAATTAAGTGTCATGTTAACTTTATATGTATGTGTGTGTGTGTGTATACGCATATATGCGTGTGTGTGTGTGTGCGCGCGCAAAGGGACCCCTCCAGAGAAGGTTCCTCTGACACATCTTGCCTGTGGCTTCCTCTCCTTTGCCCAACCGCCCCCCCCCCACATACACCCACCACTTTTGACTTTAGGGACAGAAATACAGTCTCATTTCTTTAACCAAAATCTATAACACAAGAACTCTAGGAAAGTGATATGCTTACAAAGAAGTGAGAGAAGTAGAAAAATAAACAGGGCATAATTTTTTTTTCTTTTCTGTCTTGGAATGGAAGCAGACAGATTTGGCTTCCTAAGGTGATGAGGTTTCTTTCCCCACTTCGGTTTTCTGAAGCTCTGGCTCTTTCAAGGCTCCCTTTGTAAAGTTAGCACAGTGAGGTGGGGAAGCGTTTACCGCTCTGGGGGAGGAGCTCTGGGAGGACCACTTGCCCAGGCATCAGCTTCTTATTCATACTGTGCCTTTTTGTTGGCTGGGCAAGTGCCCCTGAAATTTGATAACACGTGGGTTTAAAAAAAATGTCCAAATAAATGTTATTTTCCCCTAACAATGTTGGCAGGATGGTGAATAGCACCTTAGAGGTGCACAGGGCTGTTGCAACAAACGTGGACTCGATTCTGGGAAGATGCATTTTGGGGTCTTGGGCAGGATCCTTTTAGCAGATGATGCTAACGCATCTCACTCCTGCAGCACTTGGGGAAAGACCTCTGGGACGCACATTGTTGTGTTCTTCCCACAGCGCTATGCCCTGGACAGAGAGAGCATCTGGTCATTATTATTTATTGATTGGCAAACTTTAAGAGTTGAGGTGGGGAGAGAGGGAGAAGTGAGCTGGGGGATATATTTAGTGGGAATACAGTAGGTGAGGACAACATTCAGAGCCATTAAAAATGAGAGAAGGGTGGTGGGGGGGGAGGCTTATTCCCAACACAGAAAATCCGAAAGTGAAATGTTTCTTCTGTTCTTCCTCCTCCTCTTTTCTTTCTCTTTCGTCCTTTTGCCAGAACAACTTGGTAGTCTCATAAACACACCAACTAAGTCTAAGAAAGCAGAGCCCATGTGAGGGAGAGCGAGATTAGCAAAATAATCAATATAAACAATATCACTGGCTGTATGCAATTTCCTTGGGAACAACCCCCAGTGACCAGGATGCAATTTCAACTGCTTGGATAAATGTAGTTTGCCTTTATCCCTAAATAGCTCAGCTGATCAGCGTTGAGTACTTGTTTAGAACCAGGGGCTGTGGAGAGAGTTAGGAACTTTTGCTGCAAATCTGAAGGTGGAGGCTGCCTCAGAGACGTATCTGTACGGGTATATATATTTCATGAATACACACACGTATAGGCACACATGGCACACGCGTAAATAGGCCTATACGCCCCCACACACGTATATACATGTTCCGTGGGGGGGCGGACCATGCTGCAGACCTGCTTAGTGGGGGCAGGTGAACGTCTCCACATCAGTGCCCACTTGAGTCCCCACCTTGCAGCCATCCGTCCCTCGGCAAAGGCCCGCTGATGAGGGACAGCACGGGGGACAGCAAGAGCCTCCGCCCTCCGGGTCTGATGCGCCGGCAGGCCTCAGGGAATATTCTCGCCAGCTTTGTGCCCTTAAATCCGAGGGAAGGCATTCCAAGATGTCAGAAATAAATAAATAACATTTGCCGTTGTTTATAAATCAATTAATTTGTAAGTTGAAAGGTCACGCAAAATATTTAGCGATTGCCGAGGCAGCGCGCAAAGCTGCGGCGGGCGCCCGAGCAGCAGCTGTCAGGATGAGGCTCCCGCGCTCGGCGCTCAGCTGCTCGGCACCCGGAATTTTCTGCCGGGGGACGGGTGACCGCTTGATTAGTCGCTACTGGGTTTTGTTCAAGGGAGAGCTCTGCATGGTTGCATTTTAACACCTTCTCCACTAAGCAGGAGGCCAGCCCAGGGTGCTAAATTCCTGTCTGTGGCTGTCTGTGAAATAAATCTGTGTGCTGTGCCGTTCCAAGCTGTCAGCAGTGGTTCGCCCTGATGGGCCCCTGAAAGGAGTTTCCTTTCGCTCTGTGGAACAGTGAGCAGCCACTAGGGAGCTGTCTTTAGCTCAGATTTCAGAGTTCGCTCATTAGACCAATAACAGCAGACACTCGCTTAAACATATTCACAAAGTTATATTATGAGAAGGAAAAAAACCGCCCGGGGGCCAGACAATGCGCATATTCGGTTTCCCCTCGTGCACCAGCCGAGATGGGAGACAGGAGGGCTCCGCTTACCTCGGGCCCCCCTGTCCGTCCAGGTTGCCCCCCTTACTTCCCTTTTTGATGTGTGGCCTATCTCCGTGACAAGTTTATTTATAAAAGCAAAGTTTCTTCCCTTCCTGGCTGGGCAGGGTCTCTCATCCATTTTCTCTGTTCCTGCCTACCGGGAGCCTCAGCCCACGGTATCTGAGGTGGAGGGCGGCCAGCGAGATGATTATTCCGTGTTCTGGCTTCCCCGGCTCGTTCCTGCAATGCATGTTTTTCCTCTTGGCTCTAGGATGTCGGCAATCTCCTCAGATATTTATGCGAGATTCGTGAAATGAGGCCAGGGATGGAATTTCTGAGTGGGGTGTTTCCCTGCAAAAACAGGGCTGGCCTCTACCCTCCACTTAACTTGTTCATCTCTTTTACTTGCAACGTTCCAGAATGTCTATACCTCTCTGCCCCGCCCGTTACTGGCACACGCTCGCCAGGCTATACCAGATCCCACGTGGAGGCAGTTTGCAAAGAATTTCGGAAACCTTTAATTTGGGGACAGCGTTCCTCAGAGTCACGGCCGGAGGACGTGAGAACTCGTCAGCACCCCGTGGCCCAGCTTTGGCCATGTTGGCCTTTCTGTCAAGGATCTCTATCTTGGAAAGGATTATTTCCGTGTTCAATGCTTTAAAATAATTTTAAACATCGAATTCTTTTTTTTTTTTTTTTTTGGATGCAGGATACTAAGTACATGCTTGCTTTCCTATTCTCGAAGTTATTTATCATTATGATGTGCGATCTGATTTGTGTCTGGTAATGCTCGTTTTACGGTTACACATAGATCTGCCTCAAGAATTCCCTGGTGCACATTTGTATAGAGAGAACATGCTGAATACGTTCATACTTGGCTTTAGCACAAAGATGATTCTTCTCTCTCTGAAAAAAATTAAAAAACTTGGGTAAAGGATGTTCAGCCATTGTCAAGTAACTCAAAGAGAGGCAAAGAACAAAACTTTTTTCTTCTTTTATGACAAATTCAAACTCCTACTCCATGTGCTTTTTTTTTTTTTTCCTCCCCCTTTTTCCCTTTCACTCATGGATAACTTAAAAATGGCTCAACTTGAAATTTTCCATGTGTCCAGGAAAGCTCCTGGGATTTCTGAGGGTACGTAGGCAGGAAACACTTCAGAATATATAAGCAATCAAAAATTTGTTTTCAGTTTGTGAGCATGCTGTATAAAATATCACAAGCTCTCTGGCTTAGCTAGCTTTGCCTACGATTTTATACACACGTGGTGTGTTGTTTTGATTTTAGTTTAAGTGTTTTATTTGTGAGTGGTGAATAAATAAGACTAGGAGTAGTTTGTTTATGCTGGGGAAGGTTAGTTAACTGGGTGTTTCTATGTAGAGTCCATTTTTTTCTCTAATGTTTAGTTTCTAGGGGAACAAACGCTTGGAGTATGAAAAGCGAGGCTGATAACAAGCTGCTAATTTAATGTTGGTATTAGAATTTCAGGTGAAGGGGGGAAAATAAGGTGTAAAACCACAATTCTTGTCCTAACTCTACTTACTGCCCTTTTCAACAGAGGGCTTCCCCCTGCCCCCCCCCCTCGGTTAATTACCGTTATCTTAGTGAATATTTTGGTGGTTAACTGAGTAGGTCATTGTGCCAACTGGCTCCGGCAGCACCCAGTCTGTCTCTGTGGCCCCCGGCAGACCGACGTTTTGCTCTTGAATGGTAGCTTAAACATCAATTTAGTGGCCATGGATCATGACCTCACCAGGTCCTTGTCAACCGAGGCTTCTCACAGTGATAAAGCAGAACGTGTTTTGCAGGTTTATTGGTTGAACACAGCCTTGGAGGGGTGTGAAGGGAACTGGAGTAAAAGACGGAGAAAAAAGTATCAATGCAAGCTGAGCCTTGAGCCAAGTGTTGGGATTTTCGGTGTACTTCCTGGGGATTGGGCGTTAGAAGGCTTCCCTGCTTTGTAAAAACAAGCCCACGCCCGTGTATCGCCGAGGTCGGTCTTGTACGCAATTTGTGAAAACTCATATTGACCTCGAAGATATCCCAGGCCCTGCTGGTCATGATGATTGCATTGGAATTGGGGACACAGTCTCCCAAGTGAATTCAAATATTAGCCTCTGTGAACAGCCCAAATGTAGGACATTTAAAACGATTTCACTTGGAAACTATGCAATGATATCTTCTTCTTCTTCTTCTTCTTTTTTTTTTTCAGGGAGAAATGCTGAGATATCTGGTAAAATTATTTTTTGAGGGGAACCTAAGGGCCACACTTTTCCAGTTATACCAGGCTGGGCTCCATTGTGACCTTGGGACTGCTTTCTTTTTGGTGTGTGCATTTTGCGCGTGTGGGGTGTGCAAAAAGTTGTGAACAGCTAAGAAAGTGATGGTCCTTCAGGGTGGGGGTGGGGAGGTCAAGGTCTGAGTCCGATCTAGGAATCTGGGACGATCCCAATCTTGTAGCCCAGCTGCTACTCTTTGGTTTGGAGGCCCAGCGTGAGTCTGGGATCTCTAGGAAGGATGTGGAAGTTTTCTGTGTCTTTTACACTTCTCCATCCTCTCAGTCTGACCCTTCCTAGCAGCCCCTATGGGTGCTTTTGTTTTCTAACTGAGGCTATTTTAGTATCCATTGCTTTCCATAGCTTTTTTTTTTTTTTTTAAACAAATTGAGCCTAGATTTGATGATTTTTTAAAGCGCAACTCAAGTAAACTTGAGGAGAACAAATAGTAAATGACAATATGGGCAGGAAAACATGATGAAGCAAATTGCATCTCTGGTTTCCCAAAGGAACTGATACCAAAATGATTCATATTTTGTGAGTAGAGAATGTCAGAGGCTGCAGGGAGTGCTCGGGGACTTGGTCAAGGCCGCGGAGTGAGTCAGTGTGGAAGGCAGGACAGAAAGCCTGGTGTCCTGATAACTCACCCAAAAGCCCGCCTCTCCCTCTGTTGGCCCAGTCATTTAAACTTGGTGATATGAAATGATCAGGCCACAGGAACAACCTTCGCTGAAGTAGCTTGGCCCAAAGGAGCAAGGATGGACCGCAGGTCTTGTTGGGTTATGCTTCAGTTCTCAGTGAGGATATGTCTTCAGGCTTCTATTAACTCAGTGTCTTTGCTACCATGGCTTCCTGGAAAGGCCCCTTCTTCGGTAACAGATAGACTTATTTGTCCCTTCTGGGGAGGAAATCTGCGCTGTCATCTTGCGCCACACCGAGGTGACAATGTAAAGATAGCCAAGGAGCATTTCCTTGATGATAATTGCAAGGGACTGTGGACTGAAAACTATGTGCTGAGTGGGTTCTGCTGTGTTCATATTGCTGAGTCCCACGACCTCTAAGGGGAAAAGAAATTACTCTGGTTCTGAAGGGACACAACTCAGCAGTGAAAATGCTATTTCCAGTCTCTCAGAAACAGAGGGACGAGGCTTTGGCAGTATGCCATGTCTCACTGAAGCCAACATCAGCCTTGCTAGTGGGCTTCTAAGTTTTGCTTTGAAAGCATTCCTGCTGGGCACTGGCAAGGAGATGGTGTTGGGAGAAGGTAATTAACTGGACAATGGAGTTTTCTCACTAGGAAGTACATAGGAGGTTGCTTACTTAAAAGTAGGTTCCTAGGGGATAATGTAACAGAAAAAATCCCTCCCTCCATGAAGATGTTCATTGCCTTGTGTATTATCCAGAAAAGCGAAGACCTGAACAACCTAAAGCATGTTGTGGCGAGGAGAGAGAATGGGTAAGCAGAGATAGCATAGCAGTCTGATGCAGCAGGAGAAGAGCCATTGAAGAGAACTATGGGGGCTGGCTAGCAATGTGGGAAAATGTTTTGTGAAAAACAGAATTGTTGTCAATACACAGATTGCTGCTCTGTAAAGCATGCCACAGGAAGCAGAGAGAGTAAAGTCATCAGTGGTTAAGGTGGTGCAGTTATGGCTCTGGATCTGTTTTTTATTTTCTTTTATTCTCCTTCCCTAATGTAATTACAACCAATGTTCCCAAGAAGGATCACACAGACCAGCTTTTTGATGACTTGACTCAGAGTAGTTTTAACTTCCTATTCCCTCTCTGGGTTCATCTATGTTCCAAGATGTTTAGCCATTTGTAAAAATGAGTCTTTATCCTGCAGGAAGGGATTTTTTTTTTTTTTCCTTGTGCTAAGGAGGAACCAGGTTGCTGATGGAGATGTGCTACATGGAGGCCCTGGCCATTTTTAAAATGGAAATTAAATTGTGGTTATTTTTGGAAAAGACTCCTGCTTTGGCGTCATCACGTATGGAATGGTCCAGTTTCTACTATCATTTTAAACTCTTCCCATTAAAATAACACACAGGGTACTCGATCTCATAATAGAGTCATTGCTGTGCACATCAGTGTAGAAAACATCTCTTAGAAAAAAATAACCCAGCTGTTTTCCAGTATCCAAGTAACTCCTTAGCAATGTTCCCTAAGCTTTTTTTTAATGACCTGGTAAAAAAAGAAAAGAAAATCCTGCACTTTAATTTGATTTTTGCTGTTAAATTTGTGTTTCTGGACAGGTGGTTCTTCCTCTATGTGCCTCAATTATCTTCTTCATGTCCCTTGTCTACCTCAAAGGAATATCGGCAGCCCCACGGGACTGTTGTGTATAATCCCATTGTTCTGGATGAATGAAGAAATTAAAGATAATTCTGTTATCTATATTGTGGGGTGAGGTAGGGCTCAGTTTGAGCTAGGAAACCCATCTCTTAGCCCTGGTTATAAAGCTACCATTTGGAATGTTGAGGGGTTTAGGTGTCTTTTTTTTTTTTTTTTTTTTTAAGATTTCACTTATTTATTTGACAGAGAGAGAAAGAGAAAGCATAAGCAGGAGGAAGGCAGAGGAAGAGGAGAGGGAGAAGCTGACTCCCTGCTGAGCAGGGAGCCCGATGTGGGCCTTGATCCCAGGACTCAGGGATCACGACCTAAGCCGAAGGCAGGTGCTTAACCAGGCATCCCGGCTTAGGTGTCTTTTAGGGGACTATCGTACTTTAAAAAATTACAGTTTTGATTTTGGTGGGGTAGGTTTTTTTTTTTTTTTAAGATTTATTTATTTATTTGACAGACAGAGTTCACAAGTAGGCAGAGAGGCAGGCAGAAACAGAGAGAGAGGAGAAAGCAGGCTCCCCGCTGAGCAGAGAGCCCAATTCAGGGCTCGATCCCAGGACTCAGGGATCATGACCTGAGCCAAAGGCAGAGGCTTTGGCTGAGCCACCCAGGCGCCCCATGGGGTAGTTTTAATAGGTAACATTATATAAGGGACCACTTTGATTTTGGTCCTGTCTCAATAGCTGAGGTAATTTGCACTTGGAGTACAATTTGGAGGTTGAGTATTAATAAAAGTCATGAAATAATTCTATCTTGTTAATTTTTCTTACAGTAATTTTACTGAATGTGTGCTGCTTTAGAGACACAGTTTAAAATTGTATTCCAGGGAAAGCCAGTGTGTGAAGGGTTTATAAATATTGAAACCGATAGTAACAACAAATTACATGTTGACTTTATTTTGAGCGGTTTTAATCCCTTTTTTTTCAACATGTCACTGTTGTCCTGAGGAAATTCTTTAGGCGTGGGGAAAATACTAATTCAACAATTAAATGACACCTAGAAGGAAAAATCTTTTGCAAGAGTAGGAGGAAAATGCCTTTCCTAATGAGATGGTAAACAAAGATGAGGGAGTTCTAGAGACAAAGAGCTTTGGTATAAACTGCACCCCCCCACCCCCCGCCTCGCCATCCCTGGAGAGTCCGAAGTCTTGCTGGCAAGAGAGAACACTTTGGTTAATTCCTAACTGTTCTCTTGGTGCTTTGCCAGAGAGGTGATTTTTCTGGAGAACATGTGAGCTCAGATGAAAGAAACTGAGAATTAGGGAGTGGGGAGGGTCAGTAACATTTGCCGTCTCAGGGCATGGCTAGAAGCAAATCTGACCATTACTGGCTCCTACGGATCACTTCTGAGCAGAAGCAGGGCAGTCCCTCGCCCACCTGTGCAGACACTCAGTGTTCTAAGACCTGCTTCTTTATCTCACCTGCCATGAGCGTTGCCCCAAACAATTCCTGGAGCTGCAACTTACAGAGCTTCAGATATCAACGTGAGCTTGCCTGTGACCAAGGAGATGTGCTACCTCCCCGCTCTCCACCCCCCGCCACCCCCTGCACCACCTGTGCTCACCATAGAAACAGCTCCATCCTCCTGAGGCTGCAGGCTCTGTCCTCCCGAGGCTGGATCTGATTCCAGAAGTTCAAGTGCAGGACATTGATCTACCTGCTGCTTTAGCTGCATATAAGGAATTGTCAATGATGTTCATTTGCCCTCTTTTGAAGAAAGGATTGGGAGTAGTGGGAAAAGACAGAGCTATCAGAGAAATCCTGACAATTCTCACTCATGGAAAATAATTTAGCAGCAGGGATTGTATAAGGGTGTGGAAGAAGAAGCAGTAGGCCACTCAGCGCTTTTCTCAAAGGGCCTGAAGTTTCCAGCCATTTTCTAGCAGGTTTTCCCACAGGCTCAGTGCCCACGGATGAGTTATCCCCCTTTTATATCCATCACACATGATACTCAAACCCTCCCAGCACCATTTTTGTTCAAAGTTCCCAGGCACTCCTACTCTGGCTTGAGAAGGAGCCACTCAAAATAGTCTCTTGGAAGGCAAACTAGGATTATATTCCTTCCCCCAAAAGATTGGGGGGTTTTCTTTGTTCTCCAGGCTCCTTGTCTGCAAAATGAGGCCAGGAACAGGAAAGACACCGTCCCCAGATGAAAGCCTCTGGAACTGTCCTGGAGCATGGCTTCTTCTAGGCACCTGCTCTCCTGCCTAAGACTGGCTATCCATCGGCTGCAAGATTGAATCTATTACCACAAGCAGCCACACTGACTTTAGGAGATGCTCCACACCCAGGGGGAGAGGCACAGCCGGGAAGAATCGGGCCCATTATTACCCTCATTATTTATTTCTCACCCAGCACTCCAAAGTCTGCAAGGGAAAGGAATATAATTCCCTCTGCATTTCAATCCTGCAATATTTACTCCAAGCCAGAGCCTCTGCCTGTTAACGTTCTCTCTGAGGAACGCCACTTGCTTTGAGGCAAGGGCCATGGGGAAATAGAACACAGAAGGGAGAAGGAGGCAGAAGAGTGCTCAGACCGGGCCCTCGCCGAAGAACTTGGGCTGTCATAATTTACACACCTTGCCTAATGCACAGCACATGTCTCGGCTACAAAAGGCGTTGGGTAGACTGGCGCTGTCTGCCTCGCAGTGGGCCTGCTGGGAGCGTGTCAGCAATACTCTTAACGATGACAAAGTAGTTCATCAATAATTTTTTCCTAATACCCTTATCCAAGAACCGAACAACAGATAAAATCCATCTTCTATCAAGCCCATCCCTCAGCACTCTCTCCCCCACTTTGCCCCACCGTGGCAGACTTCTGAGTGTCATCTTGGACAAGGAGGCCATCGGCTCCAGAGTGGGCTCCTGGCCCTGGCTGGGACCTTGAACATGGCTTGAGGCAAGAGGCCCCAGATCCCTTCTTCTCCCCTTTTTCTGAATACTTCACTCACCTTGGCCTGCTCAAGTCGGGGAGTACCAAGATTCTTCTGGCTCTCTTGCCTCATAAAGGGAAGTTCTCTTAGTTTTCATAATCATTTTTCTGAACTCGCTTTACTTCAGGTCACTTTTGTTCTTCATCCTTCCTAGTTCTGGTGCCCCCATGTGAACAGCGTCAGCAGCATCTGGAGGCTGCTTAGGGAGCGGGCGGGGGAGGGCAAACAGTAGAGCTGTTTTAAATATATATACTAAATATATTTCTGCATCTGCCACGCTTAATGGAGAAAGATGACTTGAAATTATACACATCATAAACAAAACAAAACAAAAACAAAAAACCAGACCCAGCTCACAAGCTAGGACTAACCTCTAATAACCAAATGTGGTTAATATCCTTCCAGATACCTAGTTAACCTAGTTAGATCTCTTTCTATCAACCTCTTTCCTCCTTCCCTCTCTTCCGTCCTTCCTTTTTTCCTAGCAATACAATTGACCCTTCAACAATGTGAGGGTTAGGGTTAAGGGGGCTGACCATCTCCTCCCAGCCCCAAATCCAGGTATAACATAGACTTCCCCAAAACTTAACGACTAATGGCCCACTATTGACCGGAAGCCTTACCAATACCATAAACAGTTGGCGAACACATATTTCATTGGTTACAAGTATTATATACTATGTTCGTATAAAAAAGTAAGCTGGAGAAGAGAAAATGTTAAGAAAATACATTCCTAGTACTGTATCTTATAGGAAAAAAATGTGTAAGCAGACCCACACAGTTCAAACCCAAGTTGTTCCAAGGGTCAACAGTCTATGTAAGGTGTTTGAAATGTGGAAGCCAGTTTTAGAAAATGCTGGCTCATGTTTGCCTTTCCTTCCCGTTGCAGGCATACATGAATGGCTTAGGGGGATTTGGCCTTTTGAGTGGGAGCAAACCATTGCCAGGCACGGTGCCTGGCACTTCGCATGCACTCAGTCCTCCCTGAGTTACGCTTTACTGCAATTTTTCTAGGTACCCCACACGCCATGTGGTTGCTTTGCATGCTAGAAATCATATGCTAAAGAAAGCGTTAAATCTGGAATTTATGTGAGCAGTCAGAGCTCCTCCCTGAGGTCGGTCTGACTTCGACTCTTCCCTCCCCTCTCTTACTGGAATTCACTGCTCGCTCTCCACACTTGACCATTGGTGGCCTATCCATAATACGAGGATTTTTCTTGATTTATTGGATTAGCTTCTCGGCTGGCATTTTTACGGTTGTGTCGTGCCTGTTGATTGTTGTTGGCTAAAGAACAAAGGCGTGGGTAATGTCCGCGGGGAAGAACAATTTGCACATTTATTTTATCCTTTTGTTGATATTTCAGTTCCAAAAGCTCAAGGTTAGTTTGCTTAACTAATGCGTTATCCCTTGATCCCAGGTGTTTCCATATGACAGTGTTGTCTGGGCTTGGCTCCCTGGTGTGACATTCAAGACTGTTAGAATGTACACATCCTTATGAAATACTAACCATTCCATTTATTAGGGGGCTAACAGAACTAAGGTACAGCCAGTTGATTAAAGGAACAAATGAATAGTGCATTCATTTATGTGTCAACAGAGGCTACTTACTGAATTTGACTGTCTGTTTTTTCTCGTACGGTATGGCCTCAGCACTGGTGAACCTTGCTGGTGGCGCCTGTTCCCAGGCTGCATGTGCTGAGACGGCAGGGACCATGTCTCCTGTCCATCCTCCGCAACGCCTGGCACTGGAGGCAGTCTATGTCTGTGCTTCGTAAATGCTGCTCCATAATGTCGAGAACAGTGGTATTTGCTAGTATTTGTGTTGCTTTGCTAATTGGGCGAGCCAAACGATGTGAGGTCTGATGGCAAGCCCTCTGCTCCATCCTGGGCTGCTTTCAACGTAAAGCCAAACACAAGACTGGGCCTACTTCAGAGCTCCAGGGGTCACGTGATTTGGGAGGAAGGATTTGAAATGCCAGGTTCTCATTGGACAGTAATTTAGGAGGTTCTAGGACTCCAAACACATACTGGACAGTAACAGTGTGATTTCTACAATTTTCCTGGCCCATTTTGCAGCATCTGGCTACTGGGGAGTTTTCAGCCATGGTGGACAGATCTGTTGTTTTTGAGCTACTGATGCTGTCGGTTCTGAGGTCAAAGTCAACTAGGGGAATGCCCATTTCCAAGACTTTGATTAGATATCTTGGTCCAAAAGGAGCAAGAGTTTGAGCCACACAGCTGGAGCTGGGGAAGTTCGGTGGAAGGTGGGAAGTGAAGAAAAAGGGGAGAGAACAGAGACTTGCTGCAGAATGGGATTGTGGGCAAAACAGACGAAGCAGAAGTGGGGGTGGGGGGAGACTGAAGGTAACAACCGGGGGGGGGGGGGAGGACGAGGCCACTCATGGAAGGAGCATTATCGGAAATGTGGAAATGTGAGAGAAGAGGAAGAGGAAATGTGAGCACGTGGGGCTGGTTTGGGAAATGAGAGGCAAAGGGGAAAAAAGGAAAAGACGGGACCTAGAGTGAGACCGTATGTACGGAAATGAAGGAGGAAATTAAGAACCCAGATGGAGAGAGACCCCGACTGCAGAGGGAAGGAAAGGCAAGAGATGGAAAATGAATATAGACCAAAAAAAAAAAAAAAAAAAAAAAAAGTAAGTGCTCTTTGAGGGAGATAAATAGAGCATTAGTCAGATGAGACTTTCTACGAGACACAGTACATTTGTTGGGTGACCCGAGAAAGGTGGGAGCTGAGAAATACAAAAATATTTTCCACCTGATGAGTTTTTAAAAATATTATGTATTTATATTTTCATTGGCACCCAAACCCTCAGAATGTAGACCAAATCGCCACAGAAAGGTGTTGGGGGGGAGAAGAAAAGAGACAAAAATGATTGTTGCAATAGATTGTTTTTCATTTTCCATTTCAGAGACAATTTAATAACAATTTGGCTTTGATGCTTTTATTTATTTTGCTTCCTCTTCTCAGGGGCCTACTGGACCCCTGTCTGTTTTGCTTGCCTGTGAGCGTCCTTTGTTTACAACTGAGAGGGAACCCGATCTTTTACTTGAGAAGTTTCAACCTCAGTTTCCCTAGGAGACCGAGCTTCTTTCTTTCTTCTCCAGCTTTTCTCCAAGAAATTGGCTGGATGTCCGTCTTTCGTTTTCTGGAAAACTGTTTTCTTCCCCTCGCGGGGTTCCTCTGGGGCGGTTCCTCTGCAGTGCTGATAAGTGGAACCCGCTATTTGTTTATTCAGAGAGAGGGGGCAGTGACGAGTGCATTTCCTGTATTGTGAAATCAGAACTCATCTGCACTCTTGTAACGAGATATCAATCTTTTGTGTAATGCCAGGTACTGCGCTTAATTGCCCTCTTGTAATGTGTTATCCCTGAGATGATAATTTGAGTTATTTCTTTGTTAACCTTTACACAGCCAATAACAAATTAAACATCATTATCTGAGTTTAAAATAGGCTGTAAATCTCTAAGCCCTGGTAATACTCAGACACTTACAACCAGGGAGTCATAAAATGACATTAAATGACACTCTGAAACACAACCCAGAAAGTACTACAAATAAATGGGAAGAAAGCAGAACGTTACCAAGAAGAGTGTATGTGGGATGATTTCTCTCAGTTACAATGCAGAGACTATTCAACTTATGGCAGTTTGGTGCTAACATAGCCACTTAAAATGCGCTCTCCTAACCTTTCTTTGGGTTGCCTGGGACTCCTTCAAGACCTGACATTTCTTCCTTGTGCACTGTCTGAAATACTGCGTGGAAGTTCAAGTTTGGCTTCGGCCCCGGAGTCCGCCTCGCTCATTCTCCTTTGCACTAAGGTCCTCATCTATCTGCTTGCACAACTATTGCCTAAACTGCCTCTTTGGTTACTTAATTCTCTTCTCTTTTCTGTCACTGCTTGATGTCATCAGTTGTCTCTCTTTCATGACATGGTGAGCCTCTCATGAGTAGGGTTATGTCTCATTTTATTTTGCAGAGTTGGTGTCCAGTGGAAGCTTCCAAGTGAAAGTTTCTAGGTTCTGTCCCGTCTTCCCAGGGCAAGGAGGGGGAGGGGGAGAAGGTAGAAATATGTGTGCCGAGGAAACTGCTTTTGGAACCAATGTTGCTGTTCTTTCTCTCAGGTTTGTGTGAAAACTAGCTCTGGATCATAGCATATGCAAACTGAACCTTATGTGGCAGGTGTGGGCCAGAGAGAGACACTGCCTTTTCCCTGATAGTATTCAAACTGTTGTTGGTGGTAGAACAGGACTAGAATTCAGGGTTCTGGGCCTCAGTTTAAATGCTCTTTCTGCTATACCCTGTGTCACATGGAGATGGTTGGAATTGGTCTGTTAGATTAAAAAACAAAATGGGGATTGCCTAAACAATGGTGACAATCTGAGGAATGTAGCTTGGGACCTACTGATCTCAGTATAGTGTAATCCTAGCTTGAAATAGAATGTATTTTAGCACAGGATGGGCTGGGGGTGGGTGGGTTACACAATGAAAACTGTAAGGTCCCCTCCAGCTGTGCGATCTCCGGGATTTCATGCTGACTCCTCCCCTCCACCTCCCAGGTGTTCCTGACCATTTGGAATACAGAGTCTTGGCTCCAAGATGCCTTTTTACCTATTTTACTTAGTATAATACCCTCTAGGTCCACCTATGTTGTTGCAAATGGCAGGATCTCATTCTTCTTTATGGCTGAGTAATATTCTACCATGTATATATGCCAGCTACTGACAAGCAGAAAAAAGAAAAAAAAAAAAAAAGAAAAAGAAAAAAAGAAACATTTATAAATGTAGAGAATAAACTGCTGGTTGCTGGAGGGAGATGGATTTAGGAGCAAACAAAATAGGTGAGGGGATTAAGAGGTACAAGTTTCCAGTTATAAAACAAATAAATCATGGGGAATGTAATGTACAGCGTAGGGAATATTGTCACTAATATTGTAATAACCTTGTATGGTGACAGGTGGTAACGACCCTCATGGTGGACATTGCATACTATAAAGAATTGTCAAATCACTCTGTTTTACACCTGAGACTAACATAATGTTGTATGTCAACTATCCTTCAAAAATAAAAAATTTTTTAAAAGGATCCCTTTGAAAATCTTCCCAGCTTTATAATAATTTTTTTGATCAGTTTACATTTTCTCCTTGAGGAAGTTTTATTCTAAAATTCAGTATTATTTTAAAAGTAGCAGATGTAAGTCAATATTTTCATACTTATTAACATGTAGTTATATATAATGATCCCCTATAATTTTAAAGATCCCCACTTGAACTGTGGTACATTTCCCAAGTCCCTCATTCTGGAGGAGGTAGATACATTTGTGTTCTCTCTCACTCTCTTACCCTCTCTTCCTCTTATCCTTGGCAGTTTTTCTAATTTATATTTAAATTATTTATTTAAGATTATTTGTCAATTCTACTTACTTATGGTCTGCTTTCATTTCTGCCAATTCCATCTTCTTCCTTTTCATAGGTTTGTTTCACTTTTAAGTTTCACTGACTGAAATTTTAGTTTATTTCTTTCTTTATTTATTTAGTGTGTTTTTTTTTTTTCTTCTGTCTTTTCTTTTTTTAATCAAAGAAAACATTTGGGGACATGCATTTTCCTCTGTGTACAGATTTGGCCTTGAGTTTCCATGAGTTTTAATATGTTTTTCTTTATATTTTTTAAAGATTTTTTTATTTATTTGAAGTGGGGAGGGGCAGAGAAGAGAATCTTCAGGCAGTCTCCCTGCCAAGTGTGGAGCCTGATGTGGGTCTTGACCTCACGACCCTAAGATAATGACCTGAACTGAAATCAAGAGTCAGACATTTAACCAACTGAGCCACCCAGGTGCCCTATGTTTTTCTTTCTGATTATCATTTATTTGTAAGTACTCAAATTGTGGTTTTGATTTCTAAGTGATTGAAATATTTTTTGTTAAAATTAAGGAGATTACCTTGAAATATCGGATTTTGGTTAGAAAATAAGGTTCACACCATTTCTATTTTGGGGCATTCTAAAAAAACCACAACTTTATTAATGCTATTCACATCTTCTCCAACTTTGTTTTTTAGTTTGTTTGATCTGCCAAAGAGCAAGAGGGCTGTGCAAATCTCTAGCTATAATTATCATTCTGCAAATACATCCTTAGAATTCTAATACTTTTAAGATTCATATATTTTGATACACGTATTTGCATTCTTGATTATTATGCATTATTTTCAATAAAAATTTTAGCTCTCTTTATTATTATAAACTTTTCTTTTTTATCTAGTTTCTTGTTGTTTGCCTTTAAGTTTACTTTGTCTACCATTAGTTTCATAACCTCTGCTTTATTTTTATCTTTGCCTCCTAATCACTTGCATATCCTTTTATTTCTGATTTCTGACTTGGGTGCTTTTTTATTTAAAACAGTTTTATTGAGGTAGAGTTGACATAAATAAAATCCTCCCATTTTCAGTGTGTAATTTTTGATACTGTTTCGGGACATCTGAGTGTTCTTTTAAATAACATACAGTTGGATGTATTTTTTAAAATAGATTTTATATTTATTTATTTATTTGACAGAGAGACACACAGTGAGAGAGAGAACACAAGCATGGGGAGTAGGAGAGGAAGAAGTAGGCTTCCTGCCGAGAAGGGAGCCCGATATGGGGCTCGATCCCAGGACCCCTGGGATCAGGACCTGAGCCGAAGGCAGACGCTTAACCGACTGAGCCACCCAGGCACCTCAGTTGGAGATATTTTTTGATTCAGTGTGAATATTTCATTCAATCCCCCTTTAATAGGAGAGTTTACTTTATATACATTTATTGTTATAGCTGGTGTTTTTTGATCAAACATCTGTCATTTCGTTCCACTTCATTTTCTTTCTTCTTTTTCTATATATTGCTCTTGGTTTTTTACCTTTAATCTCAAATATTTTTGGATGTATAGATCTTCTTTTAATTTTGCTATTGGTTAGAATTTTTTCCAAAATATTTCCTAGGATATATGTCTATTCTTGCCAG
This sequence comes from Mustela erminea, assembly GCF_009829155.1. Classification (NCBI taxonomy): domain Eukaryota; kingdom Metazoa; phylum Chordata; class Mammalia; order Carnivora; family Mustelidae; genus Mustela; species Mustela erminea. The sequence continues at coordinate 6,087,416 of NC_045615.1, read as the reverse complement.
CCAGGAGTGAAATGCATCTCTTTCTCTCTCTATTTGATGCAAATAATTGAGCACAATTTGCCTTTATATCATCACTTTTCCAATCTCTGTTCTTATGCTGTGTCATAGTCTTTCAAAATAATAAACTTGGCTTTTATAACCAGATTGATGTGATTATATCAAATTTTTTCATTATATATCCTCCCTTTGAATAACTATTTTTTGGCATTTATATTTAAATTTATAGTGATATTTGTGTTACTTGTTAAGCTTGCTTCTATTTTAATTGGTTTCAGTATCTCCACTACTTCCTTCATACTATAATACCCACATTTTTGAACTCCTAATTTTGTTTTGTTTTTTAGGAGTTGGATTATATCTTTGATATTCTTGGCAGGAAGCGTGCATAGGTGCTATGTTTTCTGACACTTGTTTTATCTAAGAGTCTTTTTCTGAGGTCTTCACTTAAAAAATATTGGCTATCAAACTCTTGGCTCATATACTTTTCTATTTAAAACTACTTAAGCATAGCCCATTGTATTCTAGTATTTAATGTTGAAATGTGAAAATCTGGTAATACTTTGATTTTCATTGATTATTCCTGGAACATAATGAGCTCTTTAAATCTGTATACATTTCTTCAAGTTAGAAAAATATTTCTCTATTATTTTGTTGTCTTTCATCTGTTGCATTATTTTGCCATTTCCTTGTGTTTTCCATGGAGCATCTCAAGCTCATGGTCCACATACTGGTTTTAATTTTCTCCTTGCCTGCTGTGTGGAAAGTGGACCAGAAGGTAGTTTGGGATGGAGACAGCTAGGAGAGTTGTTAAGGTAGTTCTTACAGAGGAGGGTGTATCTCAGAATGAATTTGAGATACACTTTATAAGTAGTTTTCCATGTTGTTGTGAGCTCTCTTTCTTCTCTTCCTTCTTTTTCTTCTTCTTCTGTCTTTCTGGATCTTACTATTAAGAAGGTAGCGGGACAGGGAGCTGTTAGCTGGAGGCCATTTTGAACCAGAAATTGGCTCACAGATTTCTGTGGCAAGTTTATAGGGAAGAGGAATCCTAACCATTGGGCATTTGCAAAGTGCCTTAAAACTTATACAGTATAGCCTTAATTGAGCTTCTTACCCAGAGTGGTTGACAGTACAGATAGAGATAATGAAACTGAGATGCTGGGTCGCTCAATGATTTGCTTGAAGTCACTCGTAGTTAGTGGCCAAATCTATGACCTCATGTTCTGTTTTTTAGTGCAGTGGACTTCCTACTTAGTGTATTTGGAACCTTGGGGATGTGTAGAAATAGGAATGGTCACTGGGAGTGGGACGAGGGGGAGAGGTGGTAGATTACTCTGCACACAGAACCAAGCTCCCATGACCTCTATGTTGACCAGAGCATTCCCTGCTTTGTCTGTTATAATCTTATAATATATAAAGAGAAAATTTCTCTTTAAAGCAATTTTATGACTAAATAATAAATTTTGAAAAACATTTCAGGATACCACGTTGTCTCTAGTCTTCGAGCTTGCTGAGTCAAGTGGCTTTAATACAAAATGCACTTAAATCCTCTCCACCCTCTTAATCCAGATTCTGACCAAGGGCACCACCAAATGCAAGTGGCCGGGCAGCCACCGAACAGGCCATGCCAGTCATAGTCCAGCTACGCTGAGTGGAGTGGTTTGGAAAACACCAGAGCTGCAGGTCTTGTCAGCCTGTATGGGGCCTTTCTCCTTTTTTGTCCTGTTGAGCTCACCTCATCTGCCCTTAGTTTGCTCCTTTCTTATTGCATATATTGTCCTCTCTTCCCTCTCATTTTTTCTTTCTTATCTTAATACTTCCTTCCTGATCTCTGTTTATATTTCCTAGCATCCTCCAACTTGACTTCCTTCTACTTCTCCTTTCCTCGACTTCTCTTCAGTGTCTTCCTTCTCTGTCCTTCTCGTTTCCTGTCCTTTCCCTCCTAGTCTTTCTTCTCTCCCAATCCTCCTGCTCTTTTCCAACACTTTAATATGAAGCTGTTTAAATATATAGTATTGAAAAAAATCTTACAGTGATACCAGCATACTTACCCCTCAGATTCCATTATTGAGGTTTTACAAAATTTGCTCTATTACATACCTACTTATCTCTCTATCCATCCAGAAATCTGAAACTGTTTTTAATCCCGAAGTAAATTTTAGGTATGAGTCATCAGCATGCTTCCTATAAGTACTTTTGCATGTGTATTGTTGACTAGAATTCAATATTGGTTTACAGTTCCCACTTTTAAGCTACAATTTACAGACCACAAACTGCACAAATCTTAAATGTACCATTGGATGAGTTGTGACAGGTGAATACACCTTGGTAACCCCAACCCCCGACAAGATAGAGAAACTTCCAGTCACCTCAGAGTTTTCCCTCATGCCCCTTCTCAGCCCATCCCTGTCCCAACTTCCCCCTTGAGAGACCACCACTGTTCTGATCATTTACCACTTTGGATTTGTTTTGCCTGTTCTAGAAGTTCATAGAAATGGAACCAAACAGAATGTACTCCTTTCTGGAAGGTTTCTTTCACTCAGCAAAATGTTTTTAAGATTTGTCTGACTACCAATAGCTTTTCCTCTCTGATTGCTAAGTAGTACTTCACTGATATTCTCTTAGTGATGGTCAGTGTTTACTATTAGGAATGAAGCTGATTCTCTCCCTCTGCCCCACCCCCCACTCACCCTGGCACATGAGCATGCTTTCTCTCTAAATTAAGTAAATAAATCTTAAACAAAAACAAAAACAAAAACAAAAACTGAAGGTGCCGTTAATTCTCCCTTTTGTTTCCACTGTCTTTCATTTACTTCCCCCATGTCTCCCCCTGTTTTGGTCCTTGAGTGCACTTGGGATGTCTGAGTAAAATGGTGAGAATAATTCCTATCTCATAGGGTTGTGGTGTGAAGAAAATTGAGGTAATGTATGAAAGACTTCTAAATCAGTCCTGGTACACAATAGTCACTCAATAAATGGTAGTTGGGATTATACAGGGAAGGCACAAATGCTTCTGATTGGAAGACTTTTTATGGTTGGATTTCTGTGTGATTATCTAGCTCTGTGGCTTTTGCCAGGTTATATCACATCTATCTGCCGTCATTTATTCCTTAAGATCTTTCTTCTTCCTTATGAGTTACATAAGGATAAAAATATAAACTTTCCCAGAATTATTGGAGGAGAATGATGAAGAAAAGTGATGGCAAAATAGTTTACAGAAGAAATAGCATCTCTCTCTCTCTCCCTTTTTTTTCACACTGCTCGGGTTTTGCAAGAAATTGCTTCGAGATTCTTGGATGAGAAAATCTTATTCAAAAGCCAAGAGCTACAGTTTGAGGGATATCCTTTTCCCAGACCCATTAGCTGCCATTCAGCTAGGACTTAGCAGTTTCCACTGGAGCATAAAGAAGTTTATTTTACCATTTTAATTTGGTGCTGCTTTATTTACCCTGTTTGTGCTAACCCAAATTTGGCACCCACTCTGTACTCCAAGTGCTAATTTAAGTGACATATTTCCGTTCTGCCTGGGAAGAATACACAGAAGAGCTGAAAGACGTGTGTTTATAATTATAAGGTACCGAGTTGGCTCAAACAGCATCTCATAGCATATGGGAACTATGTGGGCTAGTTAGCAAAAGTTTATGCTGAAGCCTAATGCTGTTTGGCTGAGTTTTGTAAACTCAAGAGTTGTTAAGCTGTGTCTAATAAAACATGGGTTGAGTCAATTTAATATTTCCAGTCTATTTTGTTGTTGTGGTAAGGACAGCCCCTTTCCATTTTCTCGGCCTAAAAATGCAGAGGATTTGAATTCAGTTCTGGAGATGGTAGATTTTGTTGGGATAAGGACATGCTTTTCTTTCTTTCTCCCTTTCTTTCTTTCTTTCTTTCTTTCTTTCTTTTCTGTTTCTTTCTTGCTTGCTTTTTCAGCACAATCTTCATGATCCTCGATATGAGTGCTTGACCCCCAGATGACTGCCTCTAGCTTTTTATTTTTCATCATAGATTGACATCAGGGAGGGTTTTCAGATTATTCCAGCATTACACATTTTAAGTTTTCTGTTTAAAATAATATTATATGATCTTATAAAGTCTCTACCCATAGATTTTTTTATTATTACTTCATATAACAATGCACATATATGGAGAATATTTTGAGCCCAGAGGAAAGATGAGCTATTATAGAAATTGGTCCATTGATTTTGTGGAGTGTGTGTGTGTGTGTGTGTGTGTGTGTGTGTGTGTACACCCAAAGCAGTGTATTTTATGCATGCCTGTGTGTAAGGACATAACTACATAGGTTATATATAGACAGGTTGTGTAAAAGTGGTTTCAGTAAGATGTTATCGTACACCTACTATGTGTAGATTACTGCAACTCTTGTTCTTGATCTTGGGCTTCCTTTTCTATTTGCAACTTTTGGGGCTGGGAAGAGGAGCCACCAGGGGCTGAATTCCCATGCTAATCCTAATGCAGCTTTAGGCTGTAGAAGTTGACCCTTGGGCCAAGTGAACTGGCAGAGAAGAAAACCATTAACCCTCAGTGGAAGGCTTCCTGGCAAGTCTGCTCCCGCTGCTGCTGATCACATTTCTTTATTGGTAAGTACAGGAACAGGGCAACCCACTGGCCCTTTTATCCAGAAAGCTGAGTCAACTGAGCTTGTGGAAAGGGAGACTCTCGTGCCCTTCTTCCTGTTATTATATGGAATACATGGCACCTTTTTGTTGTGGGAGTGCCAAAAAGAGATTGGAATAAAAATTTAAACTACTTGTAAATGTAGGAGAGTTCTCTGCAAACATCTGGATTGTCATCTCTCGGCATCGTTTTTATTCCCGAGGGCCTCACATATCTGAGACTGAATGGTAGCATGCCTGTACTCTCCAACCCCGCCCCGCCCCTCCCGTTAGGTGAATATTTGTTTAAAGAACTGGAGCTTCACATGGCAACTAATGTGCTTCGCGAATTGTATATTTTTACATCTTCTAGGGTGGATCTGATGAGGTCTTGCTCACAAGTTGGCTACATCATACGTCTTTATAGCTCAGAATGTGCTGCAAGCCAAAACCTTGTCCTCAACACCTCACATGGGAGGTAGTGAACCTGCTCTAACGTGGCCTTGGCCCACTCGATGAGTGTTACATCCATCAACATGCCCCGCAGAGGGAGCCCCCTTTCTCCTGTGCTACTGTCCCCACCTAGTGAGTCATGTTCAGTTGTTCCTTTTTTGTCTGTAAAACATCTTCACATACCTTATTACCTTAAAACCCCTCCAGTGGGTAGCTGCCATCATTCCCATTTTGCGGAAAACTGAGGCTCAAAGAGTCTAAGCGGTTTATGGAAAGTCATACATTTTTACCAGCATGTTACAGAGTCCGGGTTTTCTGATGTTGGTTCCTCTATAGCTCAGCTGTCTGTCAAGGTTGGGTCATACACAGGTCATTTAATGTAATTGGACAGTGAGATGCTTGTCATTTAGTTTTCCTGTTTTTGTCTTGTTTGCACAACATGCGTAGTTTCTGTGAAAGAATGATGGATTTGGAGTTTGAAGCACTGAGTTGAAATTCTCACTCTCATCCCTGTTACTGGTGTGATTTGGGGCAAATCCATTTTGATTTATAATAGATGTCTTATAAAGCATGAGGGATGGTGTTTTAGAAAGCATTCTGTAAAACATAAACTATTATGCAAAGTGTGGAAGGTTATTATAATTTTCTCTCCAACTAGAATGTCCGTTTCTTGCTGGACTTTGTCCCACTACTTGTGTAGTAAGTATATTTCTTACTTGCCTAAGTAAGAAATTTCTATAACTGGCATAGTGCTACCTACATAGAATTTACTTGATAAATATAAGCAGAATGACCTACTGGTTGATTGAAAGCTGAGATCATGCCTTCCCATTCTTCTGTTTCTTTTTCCTGGTGCCTAATATGTATCCATTTAAATGGTGACATCCCAGAGAAAATTTCTGACAGACTGAATAATATTTCTTTTTTTTCTTAAGATTTATTTATTTGACAGACAGAGATCACAAGTAGGCAGAGAGGCAGGCAGAAAGAGAGGAGGAAACAGGCTCCCCGCTGAGCAGAGAGCCCGATGTGGGGCTTGATCCCAGGACCCTGAGATCATGACCTGAGCCGAAGGCAGAGGCTTTAACCCACTGAACCACCCAGGTGCCCCTGAAAAATGTTTCTTAATATATATATTTGAATCAATGTTCCTCTGTATGTACATGGGCTTATGCAATTTATTTAAATGTGTGCATTTGTGACCACATAGAATATTTCTGCACATATGTGAGGAGTTCACTGTTAGTGGGGGGTTACTAATGGCTGATGCACAGGGACTTTGCAAGTTCAAAGCTGGTCTACTGATCTATGGCTCTTACAGCTCTGTGGACAGCTCTCTGATGTTTCCAGGGCCCTCAGAGCTGTGGTAAGGGCGTCAGGATAGTAATACATACTCAACTCCTTATTTTCCCACCTCTTCATACTCCTCAACCTTCTATCCAGTGGCTGGCCAAATAGATCTATAGACAAGAAGTGCCAGCCTAGGAGAGGCAGGTAATCCTAAGACAGTAGGTCTGTTGTAAAACACTTGGTCAACACGAGGCTCTCCTTGGAATATGCCTGTGTCAAGAAAGTAAAGTGAGGGGCTCCTGGGTGGCTCAGTGGGCTAAAGCCTCTGCCTTCAGCTCAGGTCATGATCTCAAGGTCCTGGGATTGAGCCCTGCACCGGGCTCTCTGCTTAGCAGAGAACCTGTCTGTCAAATAAGTAAATAAAATATTTTTAAAAAAAAGAAAGAAAGAAAGAAAGAGAAGTGAATTGTAAGATTCCCTGTAAAATGAAAAATAAAACCTACCAAATCTCTAAATGACCTCAAGAGGTTTTTTTTTTTAAGTACTATTTTTTATGTATTACTGTAACATACACTTGAGTGGCTGATGATATGTTTGTAGACCCCCAGCTACTCTCTGGAGTCCGAGTACATGCTGGAACCCCCTGGGAGGATGCACTTCTAGGGAACAAGGCAGAAGCTTTCCGAAGGGGCCTTAGATAGGTGTGGGGTCCCTGTGAAATTTGGTTTAGAAAAGAGCTATGTGATAGAGAAGCCCTGAACATAGAGGTTGGGAAACCTAGGTTTTGGTTTGGCTTTGTTACTCAGAATAGAATTTAACTTTGTGTGCCTCAGTGTGCCCAGCTGAGGAGCTGAGGCTGTGGTCCTCAGACATGATAGTTGAGTGGCTCAGATGGGATACGATGCACACAAATTCTTAGACGTCTCTAAAGTACAGAGCCAATGAAAGGTGGTATGGCTGTTTTTGAAGAGTTGAATGACCTGTAGAGCCAGCTGTCGTAGAGTGATTAAGAGAAGGACTTGGGACTACCTGGGATCTACTCCCAGCCCTGCTATTGCTAGCTGTGTGACCTTGGGCAGGCTTCTGAACCACTCTGTGGCTCAGTTTCTTTATCTGCAAAATGGTGGAGAACCATGGTGTTTGAACACATGGTTGAGGGCCCACTCAATGTTTTATTTAATACAAAACACATATATAGTGTATGTATATGTACATTATGCATATCATGTATAATTTGGATTATTATCTAATGAACATGAACCCTGAGCAAATCAGATTCCTACCTCCTTCTCTCTTTAGCCGCATCCTCCTCTTCTTCTTTAATGAAAAAATGAAAATCATGGATTTTTTAAAATTCCAGGCTAAAGTCTAAAGTGGTAGTTTTGGGACCTCACATAGTGGGTTCAAGGGAATGCTGATGGGTTGTGAGGGCAGGACAGCCAGACAAGGGCCAGGGTTCCCCATTTTGGCTATGGCAGAGCCTTTATCCACATTGGGCTTCTCTGTATGAAATGTGTTTGTTTTGTTTTGTTTTGTTTTTAACAAGAGTTCAGCTGATTTAATAAGTTGGAGACCCACTGGCTCGGAGTCAATGCAGAGTCACCCCCACCTCAGGACCTTCTCCTTCCACGTCGAGGACAATTCACACAGACATGTTGGTGATACTGACAAATCACAAAGGAATGTGCTGTCCAAAAAAAAAAAAAAAAGATAGTTTTTTAAAAAATTGTTTTGGTGGACGTGCCACTTTAAGAAAGGGGAATACTAATCTGGCTTGAAAGGATTTAAAAATAAAGGTTGAAATAAAAATTAACTCTCAGATAGGCAGAAAACAGCCTCCTTAATTGAGATTTTCAAATAGTCCAGCATCAGTAGAGGTGTAGATGCTCAGAAATCGCTACGTGTGGTGCTGTGGGAGACATGACCAAAATAAAGCATGTCCCTTTCCCTGGGGAGGCCATTGTCTAGTAGGGTAATAATTTGGGGGCACTTACCAGCAGTTCACAAGCAATATGGTTTCATGCTCAACAGTGCTCCTAGAAACTTGCTCCTCTCTAGCCCAGAGGAGGAAGAGGCCAGAGTAGACTGCAGTAATACTAAAGGAAGCCTTCATGAAGGAAGGCAGAATTGAAATAGGTGGAGGGCACTGCAAGTGGGAGCTGCAGCAGGGGCAAAGGAAAACGAGTAGACCCACCTGGTACATATAAGCATCCGAGAGGGCGCTTGATAGGCTCAGAGACAACCACCATGCTGAACCACGAGTTTCATGAAGGCAAGAACCATAGATTTTTGCCCTCCTGGGTATGTGCCCAGCACATAATAGTTCCTCAACAAATACGTGTTATATAAATGGGTGTGTATCTTAGAGCTAGGTAATATCACTATTAAGCTCATAAAACTTTTCCAACACCTAACCTCATTTTTCAATAGCAAGATTCCCATTGCTTCCTGTCCTTCTTAACTTCTCTTTTGGCTGGATCAAGAAGTGTGTTTCTGGAAATATCCGGGACTTGAGAATCACTATTAGTGTATACCTTAACAGAGGAGGAAATGGAAAGCCAGAGAGGTTAAGTGACTTACCCAAGGTCACACAGTTACTTGGTGTCTGCTCTATAATATTTTCTTTGTTCAGAAGTCTGGCTTCTCAAGTAAATGCCTGGCTTTCTCATCAGGGCCAAGTTGACTCTGGAAACCTCTCCAGTCCCCTGGATCATTTATCCATCCTTGCTCTCTGGAGACCTACCACCTGGGTTTACTGATGGAGTATGGTGAAATTTTATGTGTATATCATGTGCGAAGAAATCTGCTGTGGCACCATATATTTTATATGTAGCCACTGGGTATTTCCAAGAAGACAGGAGCTAAATTCCCAGCCTATTTTAAAGGGCTTGTCTTATATGGCATTGGCAGAGAAAGGGGGCTAGCCACATGGAGCCCTGGAGAATGCTGAGACTTCATTGGAGGCTTGAGTTATACTGGGTAATTCCCACCTTGGTGATACTCCTCCCTATCACAGCCCATACCCTGCTCAGTTCTGTTTTTATCACTTTTCAAATATAAAACAATTCTCTCCCTGAAGAGCAGAGTGTACTGCCCCTGAGATCTGGAGGCAGAAGAAAGATACCTTTCCCTTTGCTTATTGTAGAAGCAGGTTCATTATTTTCCTTCCTTCCTTCCTTCTTTCCTCCCTCTCTCCCTCCCTCCCTCTCTCTGTCTTTGTTTTTGGCAGAAGATGAGTTTTTTTGTTTGTTTGTTTGTTTTTTTAAGTTTCTCAGTTTCAGAGAGTAGGCGGATAAAAATCTTTGAGAACACCCAGGATGAGTAGCTGCAGATCTGAGCTTTGCACATCTCATTCTGTAAAAATCAAACAGCCTTTACTCAAAGAAAGAATGCTGGGCTGTTCCCAAAATGTAGACATCAAGGAATGCTGGGCAAGTTTCATTGTCTGGAAAAGGGGTTTCAGAGGTACAAACAAGTTTGATGGACCTCGCTGAGTTTTCCCAGGCTCTGTGCCTTGTTTGCTGGTGAATGTTGGTCAACCTAGGTCTGCGGGTCTGTTTATGTACGCTTTTAATGATATGGTTAATGCAGCCGTGTGTGACTCTGATACTCCAGTTGAGTTGGCCAAGATTGTTCCCATGAAACAGCCATTTTTTTTTTTTTTTGCACTGCTCCCTGAAATGCTCAAGTTCCTATAGTCTTCATAAATGTGGAGAGCCAGCTCCTCTTCGATTTCATGTTCCAGAAATAACCTTTTTGGATTCAGTTTGTATGCAAGTACGCACATCAGCCTACAAAGTTGTACACCTTTTGGTTTCCTTTCCTCTCTCTTTGACCCCTGGTACCATGCTCTATTGGAGGAGAGAGCCCAGCATATGGCACCGTGACAAATGTGGAGGGAATCTATCCACCAGTAAAAAGATGCTTAGATTTTATTATTTTTTTTTGAAGGCATCCTTGAACAGTTATCTTGGGGTCTCTTTTAAATAGCACCCCACTGACATGGAAGGCTATAGTTCACAAAGTAAAGTTTTTGATTTTTAAATTGACACTGATCCCAAGGAGGGAAATCCTTTGTTATGTCTCCAGCACGGGGGGCTCAGCTGATCCATATGCACCAGTGGGCACACCCAGAGAGCTTTCATAATTCATAAGCTGAGAGGCCCCTGACGAGCCGGGGCTACACACAGCCAGAGCGAGCAGAGTGCCCGGGAAGCTGGGGCTGGGGGGATGCTGGAGACTGGAGCTCAGAGCCCTGGCTCTTCCTTGCACTCCAGCGTGTTGGGTCGTGTTGGGAACCTGAAGCCCAGTTCCCCAGTTGGGGGCCAGGAGATGGTCGGCTGAGAAGACAGGCTTGTAAAAGATCTTCCCACTGGAGGCAGCACTGAGCTCGGATCAGGAGACTTAATTTCAAGTTTTCTTGTCTGTTGCAAAACAAGCTAGCAAAACAAAACGTAAGCCTGGAAAAGAGCAGGATGAAAATCACTGCAACGCTCAGCACTTTAGCATTATAATTTTCACTTTTGTGTGTTCCCTGCAGTCTTTTTTATAGGTGTATAATGATGCATGGCAGAGGACATGTGATTGTGTGTTCTGTTGTTTTAGCTTCCTCATCGAGTGATGAGCATTTGGCATGCTCTTATATAGTCTTCATCCTTTTACTTTTTTTGATGAATAAATACTAGTCCATTGAGCAGATGAATGTGACATAGTTCACATAACCATTTCACTATTATTTCTGATCTGTTGAAGTTCTCATTGTTTTATTTTTAAAAATGTTACAATGAACATATTCACTCATGAAGATAAAGGTGTGAGTCCTTTTTCCTTTCTTTTAATTTTTATTTATTTATTTATTTATTTATTTATTTAGTGAGCCCTTTTTCTGCTGCATATTACCTGGGTGATTTGTTGAGAGCATTTGAAGTATTCTGAGTCTCATTTCTTCATCATGGAATTGAGTTATCATGTCTCTCTTACTTAGAAATATATACATACAACATATTAATCATATGTCAATATGATATAGTGATACATAATTACACATTTATATATACTGTTATATATTATAATAACATGATATACTATAAACACAGAAAGGTTGGCCCATATGTCACCATATGTCACTCCCATGTGACTATTTAATGACTGGTTCCATATTCTGAAAACCAAAATAATCTAAATCAACCTTAACTTAAAAAAATAGAATAGTTACTTTTCCCCCCTTGTAAAGGTGAAGGGGAGAGAAGGAAATATTCTGGTAAATTCTGACAGTGCTAGTGTGTTACCACTCTTAAAAGGTTAGGGGCCACTGAAGAGCCTCTTAATGGTCTTGGAGGGCAGTGTAAACACAGATCAGTGAAATCCACACACAACCCCCAGCCTCCTTTTAGATGGTAGTCTCAGGCTCCTTCCTGGTGGAGCCTGGCATTAAAACTCTTCTCTTGGGACTGATCTGAATTTTGCCTTTTACTTCCCATGCCCACCATTTGGGGAGGGTGAAATGCACGGAGGAAGGGGCAAGAAGCAAAGAGGAGGAGGGTGAAGGATGAAGAAGCAGGGCCACCAGCTGACTGGGTGGGAAACTTTTGCTTCGGAGCAGAGCTCGTGGAGGGCTCGGGCTCTGTCCCGCTGAGCCTGAGCTCTGGGAACAGGGAGAAAGAGAGCAGCTCAGTGTGGGTGTCCTGGGCGGCTGTCTTGCCGCCCACCGTTTACCACATGTCTGAAGGACTAGCTCACAGAATTGGCAGTAGAGTCCAGAAAGCCAGAGTATGAAGAACTTCAACAGTTTTTGAAGCATAAATGGGAACTTCAGCCCAGGTGTCTGAGAGCAGGAGCTAAAAATGCCCATCCAAATCCAAACTCTAATTGGGTCAACTTTATATATAATATGAGGGGCTGAAGCGACTGAGACCTCCCTCTGGGACAAGTGCAGCCAAGTACTTTAAAAAAAAAACAAAAACGATTAGTCCATGAGCTATATGACTACCTGAAAGTGTTCTGGTCCGTAAAAAAATTTTATTCTGTTTGATTAACCAGCTGGAGGCTCCTAATTTGCATTTAAGTGGTGAGAGTACTTTGAAAATTTATATGTAGATCCTTCAGTTTAAGGAAGGGAGTCCTGGTTACCGATCCCGTGTACTGTGCGTTGAATGCATAAGCACATGCATTCTGAAACGGACAAATTGCAGATACATGCTATCTGAATGCATCTGTTTATGTGTTCTTTCCCACTTTCTTTGCCCTGTAATTTTCATTTTGGAAGTCAGACTCTTCCCTTTCACTTTGCAGTGATCGATCGACATGGATGACAGAGCACTGATCAGCACCTGTGACACAGTGTGCGGTGTGGGAGGGTGGGGTGGGGGCAGGAAGCCCCTGCTGGTCAGGAGTCAGAAGTGGGGAGATGGCAAAGGTGGCACATGTGAAAGGGGGTGGTGCAAAGCGGCAAAGCGTTGGGGCCACACGTGTGGCAGGGTGCGGGCGATGGCAGCTGCAAGCGGGGTAGTCAATGGGGGTGAGGAAGAGGGCTTTGGGGGCACAGTAGGGAGAGGGCGTGGCTCCACCAGGCAAATTCTGGAGGTGGAATGGGCAAACCATGTTCTTGGAGTTTTAGGCAGAAGATTTAGGGTTCCTGGGGCTGGGACTCAAACATTGGTGGGAATTCAAGTTCTCCATTCATGGACTTTCTACCACTCACCTGATCAGAGTTTCCCAAGGACAAATCACAGTTAGCAGGGGGTCTGGGGACCATCCCCCACTGCAGTGCAGAGGCTGCAGTTTCCTTGTGGCCCCAATGGTACCCCTTCCTCCCCCCCACCCCCGTGTCTTTCCTCCAAGGCATTTGGCATCTTTTTTTGTGTGTGTGGTGGCCTCCTAGTGTCATTAAGCAAGTCAAAGGTCATCAGTCTAGAAATTGACACACTTGACCCATTTCCTTTCTGTGCTGGACCTTGAGTCTGGACCCAGCTCCCCCAGGGACCATGTGGAGGGCTTGAAGCCGAGTCTTCAGTCCTTTCTTCCCATGAGGTGTATAATTCGATATTTATTGCCTCTCTCCCCAACAAGGTCTATGGTGCCACTGGGATCCATTCGGTAAAGAATGCTGATCCCCTTTATGAATTTTTGATGGTGGAGGAGGAGCATTTGAGGCCACTGGGGGACCTTGTGAAATGGAAATGTTTTTTCTTTTTGATCTTTCTTTCTTTCTTTCTTTCCCTTTCTTAATTTAAAGATACACATGCCATTGTGGCAATGCCTGAACTTCTCTGAATCTAAGTGTGTAGCATCTTTTCAAGAAAGCCGCATCACAGCTCTTTAAAGCAGTGGCCCAAACATCCCCTTACACATCTATCTAACTGTATTTATAAGAACAGTGGAAACTTTATTCAGGAAAAGAGACGTGCAGGCCAAAAAAGCAAAAATTAAAAATAAAACAAAGCAACAAACAAAATTCACTCTGGAGTGGGAGAGGATAAATGATGCCCCCCCACCCCCTGGCTGTTCCTTTTTTGGTGGTCTGAGGGGGTAGGACTCAAGGGACCAGGAGAGTCAGGATCTGTATTTCATTGCTGAGAATTTGACAGCTACAGTGCAAAGCAATACAGTCCTGCTTTTTATTAGCCTGTGTGAGTCCAGCACAGAACGAAGTTTTTTTTTCTCTTTTCATTTTTCAGAGGTAGAAGTTTTTGCCAAACTATGAGATGATTTAACCACAATTTCCTTCCTGAATTTTTTTCCAGAGGGGGAGGGGATGGTTGGGTGGGTGTTACTGTTTAATAAGATTTAAACAGGGTCTCTATTTTGTGGCCGGAACAGCCTTTCATGCCCTTTATCTGTACTGGGATTTCAGCTGGGTTTTTATTTTGGTGACATATGGCCCATCGTATAATAAAAAGAGACGAACCATTCAGATTTAATTTGAGCAGCTAAGGACGTCAGAAGGGCTACGAGGGGAGCCTGTACCTGAGCTTTCATTTGTTTTAAAAAAAAAAAAAATTGTGCAGAGAAGTTGAGAAGGTGACTTTTGGAATTAGTTTGGTTTGGAGGCATTAAGTCCCAGATCAAGAGAGAAGGTCAATTTGAAAGTTTGGGATATATGCCAGCTTTGCTCGCTCTTTTATTGGAGAATTGCCTGTGGGGCCTTTCAAAGTATCTGCCCTTCAGGGGTTCTGCTTTCCACCTGCTTCCCCCTGAACAGGGAAATGGGCTTTTAAAAAATATTACGCAGCACGCCACAGCCGTCTCCTGATCCAAATGCTGTGTGGCATGACACAATGTGACTCGAGGGCCGGGGGCAGGCCTTGGGTCTGCAGCTGGCACACGGAGCCTGTCCGGTGCGGGGACCGCTGCTTAGCCCAGCACGCCTTTCCCTCAGAGGACAGGGCCCACCTGGCTCCAAACACCGCTGGCAGCTTTCCCAAATCATTTACTCTCATTTCATCCCCAAACACTGTCATGGAGGAAATGCTTTTTGCATCTGTGGGGCGTACAGCAAGTGGCTGCTAATGGCTTTGTGGGACGGGAACACAGCGATGACAGTGAGCAGAGATTTGTACCACCAAACGGGGACCTCCCCGGGACTCTCCATGTGGGTCCTTTAGGCAGGAGCATGTTCACCCACACTGAGACAGGTAGCGATGTCCTGAGCCCCCTTCATGGCGAGGGGGTCAAAAGTGCTGGGAGGTTTGGGCAGCCTGTTTTCCAGCCTGAAGTCACTGCACGTGCCGGAGAGAAACGCCCCTATGTCAGACCCACGATTTGCCTTCAGTGTCCAACATGCATCTTTGGCGGTGTCTTGTAAAGGCTTTCATTACTGGATGAATTGTGTCCACTGTGCACCGAATCACCCTTTTGTGTTGCTTCTAATTAACTGTAATGACAGCATTTGATACCACTCTGTGTGCTGGAGTACGGAGCCTTGGTGAATTTTCCCGGGGCCAAGCATTGCCACAGCGGGGAGTTCAAGTTGCTAGGTGCTCTTGTTCTGAACCTGCAGGGGGAGGGCAAAGCGCCCCTTTCCTCTTTTACC
The DNA here is from genome assembly GCF_009829155.1 of Mustela erminea. Taxonomy (NCBI): domain Eukaryota; kingdom Metazoa; phylum Chordata; class Mammalia; order Carnivora; family Mustelidae; genus Mustela; species Mustela erminea. Next base: position 6,072,035 of record NC_045615.1, on the reverse strand, counting down.
TGCTCAGGCTGCAGGAGGGCTGCTACCCTCTCTCTTTTAGCCATAGACCACAGCTCCGCTTGGGCCCTGGCTGCGACGCCCCTCATCTCTACGACGGAATGACCAGGAGGACCATCCGAGCCACTCACCACGACAGCTGCCAATAGCCTTCTTGATTTATGTGCAGCAACTTGGAGATCTGCTGCTAACAGCCATCTTGATGGGAAGCAGCCCTGTAATTGCTTGGGGAGAAAGGCAGGCGTTTAGCAGTCATAAAAGAAAATCTGCCCGCCACCAAGCCAAATGCCGCTGCTCTCCTTCCGTGTGGCCAGCTTACTCGCCCCCTCCATTCTGAGTTCCCCCCACCATCTTCAAGGCTGGTCTGGGGATTCCCTGACTTTTTGAAGCCCCTCCATTCTGAATCTGGGGTTTGAGTGATTCTTTTTTATTCCTCTTGGGGGAGACTGAGCACATGGTGTGGGGGTTACAGTATTCAGTGCATGTTTTCTGGGGCTTCCAGTGTGACGGGAGTCCAGTGACAGGAGCTTCTGACGGGCTCTGGGGCTGCCCAGCAGCCTGTGACCATGGTTGATCAGCTGGGGGTTCATGGTGCTCTCTCTCTACCTCTTCAAAGTGACAACAGAGTAGGGCAAAAAGAAACACACGCACAAACACACACACACACACACACACACACACACACACACACACAGTAAAGCCCAGGGCAAACCAAAAGCCTGGCTGGAAGGGAAAATAAAATAGTAATGATCCTTTATTTCATTTCCTTTCGCGGGCATCATGGACATGGCCTTCTCCGCACCTGTACCCCCTTATCTTTAGTCTCTGCCCGCAGGCCTCAGCTCACCTTTTTTTCTAGCCATGTGTCTCTCACGTGTGCTACCAAAGACTGTCACCAGTAGTATCTGTACTTCAACACTTTGGGTAAAGGAGTAAGAACGGACTCAGAGCGAAGTATGTGTGATTGCCAGAGGTTTTGGGGCAGGGTGGTCCATCACTGCCTTTGCCCGGGAACAAAAGCACAGCTATCTGGTTGAATGAGATGCTTTCTCCATGCGCCTGAACTCCGTTACGTTTCTTTCTTCTCCTCTCGCAACTTCTACTTTCCTTGTGCTGTCGTGGTCCGGACTAGCTGGGGGCAGGAGAGAGACGCGAAGGCTTGCGGGTCTGGCAAATCAATCATCACTCATAATGCATCGATTGTGAGCCCTTCTGCATGTGGGTGTTGCACTAGACGGCGTACGAAGTCATGGGCCCTACCCCTTTCCACTGGGGGAGAAAGTTTGTGTCAGGTTGAGAAATTAGCCGAGCTGAGATGCCTGCCTGGCTCTGTCTGGGAGGGAGGAGATCACCTCGTAGAAGTAATTGGCCTAAGTGATAGAGTAGGAACCAGGTAGCCCCGAACCCCCACCAGCCCCCTTCTGCCTGCCTCCACGTGCCTCTCCCGCGGCCCGAAGTGCCTGTTGGTCCGAGACCTGTGCCAGGCAGCAAGGGCAGGCTCTGGGCTTGGAAATGCCTCTCTGCTGTATTCCCTAATCAGATCTCAGTGAGATAACAGCTCAGACCTGGGAACATGAGATTTTAATGTGAAATGAATAAGTACCCTGAGACTGAAGCTTGTCACTGCGGCGCATCTGGAATCACTTACAGCTGGGTAAATTCACTGGGAGCTGCAACACTGGGGTGGAAAAGGAGGCACACAGCGCGTTCCTTTTAATGTCTAAACAATCTGATGTTGACAAGCCTTTCACATTAACCCCAAAGTGGCAAAGTTTAAACCCTTTATTATCCGATTCGGTTTGGCAAATCATTTAGAGGCTTAAGAGTCCATATTTACAGGGAAAAGGCCAACCTTTTTTTTTTTTTTTTCCCCTTCTCAAAGCAAGCACCACTAATGTATGCACATTGCTGTTTACTTAGAAGGTTTGAAAGACCTTCAGCATGCAGGCTCAAGCTAGAGAAAGTGAGTTGATTTTTTTTTTTTTTTCAGGGAGCCCCTAATCTCTTTTTAGGACACAAAAGGCATGAACATTCCAAACCCTGGAAACTATATCAGATTAACAAATAAGTAGAGAAGGAATACAGGAAATCGTTTCCAAATATTATTAGTCTTCAGTTGAAATATATTGTGTCTTGGCAGCTAGCTCTAACTCTGTGTCATTTTCCTATGGTTTTGCCCAGAACATTATGAGTGATTCTAAAGATGGCGAATGGTCCTCTGAGTTCTATAGAGGACTACAAAATATTATAGAAGTTAGAAAGCTTAACAGTCGAGCATGGCTTAATAATCATTTATTGGACCTGTTGCCAAATTGGCAAAATTTTAGGGATCTCCATTATAACATGTGGAAGAACATGGAAAAAAGCTGCAAGTGGTTTTTGAGAACGAGATTCAGTAATAATTTAATAATTTAAACCATATCCTTTAAAAGCAATGAAGACATTTTAATTCATCTTCATAAAAAAGCATGATGCAACAGAGCTGAGTTTTAAATTTTCATCTGAGGAGAGACTTAATGTAATTGAATTTATTATTATTTTAAAGAAGACCGAAACCTCAGAACATGGTAATTCTGACTCGTTCTGTGTAAGGAATCTATTTGGAAATTTCTGGCACTGGTTTGAATCCTATCGAAGAAGCTCATAAAGATTAACACTGCAGCGTAATTTTGACCACAGCTGTTCATCCTTTAGATGTCATTTTTAACTTTCCTTTGGCAGCTGTGCAAATTTAGATTTGAAATCACCAGTCACCAGCTCTGCTTAGACAGAACTTTCAGATTCTATGATGATTTTCTGCCCGTTAATCCTCCTCAGTAATTCTGTGCACAATGCCAATTTTTACAACTTAGGATAAGTTTGAGTTACTGTAGAAATGAAAAGAAAAAAACCTTCTTTAAAACATGTTGCTTGGAAATAAAAAACTACTTTCTTAGCATAATACTGCAGTTTTGGGGTTGGCAAGAAAAAGATGAAAGAATCTTAGAATCTTGTTCATAGAAATACATATAGCACACAAAAAATGCATATCTTGTTTTTATAAAAACATACTTATGGTCTTAAAACATACAGTTTTAAGAAATGAAAAAGCAGGTTGCATAATTCAAATATTTCCTTTAATAAAGCCAATGCATATGATCATATTAATGACCCACAAGGCGTATCACTTCACTTATGAACGCTTGGATGCCGATTTAACAGTGTCCCATTATTCAACCAATAGAAATTTGCATCCAGATTTTATCATAATGAGAGTTGGGAAAGGTGTCTGATACTGCTCTCAATGTTTGTTACATAACCTGTGTGCCTGGCATGTTTTCCTGAGACCTTGTTGATTCTGGATGAAACCACTAAGGTCCTTTCCATTTTGCATGATGTAAACTCCTGTAAAATTTGAAACATGTACCATTTCTTTCCTTTTCCCCTGTAACCCTGCTCACAGAGTTGAGCAGAAGATGTGATTTTCAGTTCAGCACAGTAGTTCCTGTGTTAACAGAAGCTCTGAGACAGGATGTAGTTTCATTTTTTTTTTTTTTTTAAACTTGGGCACTGGTGCTTAGAGAATAGGGTTTAGACCTGGGTCTGGAACCGCTACAACTTTATCCTGTCTTTATTGTGTCTCCAATTCACTTTTTCGGTATTTCTGATAAACAACAATAACAACAAAAAGGTAACACTTACTTGAGAAATTGGCCTCAGGCAAGTAACCAGAGTGGCGGGGCAGCCAGTAGCATGATTGTTCTGGATGAGCTATCAGGGATCTTTTGGGAATACTGGTGCCTTGACCCCTGGTGGCCCTCAAAGTGCTGAGTGTAGAAAATGGGAAGTCTCCCCGGACGTCAGAATGTACAAGATGTCAGAAAAATGCAGTTCTTGGAAAACCGTAGTTTTTGGCTGGGGTGGGAATGGAGAGGGGAGGGGGTGCAGAGAAGGGGAGCAGGGCTCCTCATGTTCTGCAGTTCAAGTCCTACTTACTTCACTGTTCATATGATTCTGTATTGTCCGAAAAAAAAATATTTTATAAAGATGAATTAAAAACACCTATTTTGAAATACTTGGTTGGATAGTAAAACTCTCAGGGCCTTGTTTAGGTCACATGACATTAAAAGCTCCAACTCAGATGGCTTAGGTTTTGGCTGTAGCAGCTAGCTAATATCCAAACTAGAGGTTTACCCGGACAGGTATGAGGGTGGAGGTTTTCACTTTGATGACTAGGGTATCTGTGAGTGTTCTCAGTTTAGAGTGAGTACAAGGGGGATGCACCAGACTTTGATTAAATCTCTTATTTTCTGATGATGGTCAGACCCGTAGAATAAAGTTGCTGGTGGCTCAAATGATGACTGCGGTGCTAGGAAGCCAGTGAAAGTTTCCGGCAAGAGCACTGAGTCCGGGGACTTGGGTACCAGCCTCTGGCCTCCACCTGCCCTCTCCAGCTGGGACCTGTGTCGGTTCACCTGGGTGTCTCTTGAGCTCATCTGTAAAATCAGAGTTTGACAGCACAATCTCACCTGCCTCTTCCCGGGCTGAAGCTCTGATCTTAAGCAAGAGGCTAAAATCTCTCAAATAGTTTCTGCTTGGAACTCTCAGTAGGGTTGTGGTCCCCCACCTCACGTTCTGTGCAGAGGAGCAGAGAGCCCTGTACATTTCCTGATGGAAGCAACGCACTTGGACTAGTGGCAAGGGCTGAAACAGTCTAGCCCAGCAGAAAGGCTTGAGGTTGGAGCTGAAGTGAGGAGAGTTGTGATGTTTGCAAATTCTGCTCAAACAGAAATAGAGCTTTTCCATTTTTTTTTTAAAGTTAAACTTGTTGCATCAGTGACTTTACATACCTTTGGAAGTCCCACCTTCTCCTAAAGTAAATTTTCAAAGGGGAAATCAAAATATTGCTTAGCAGAAACAGGGGCCCCTGTGCACTCAAGCCAGTTAAATGTGGCAGGAAACAAAGTTCTGCCCATAAATATGGTCTAGATTAGAACAGCATCAAAGGCAGAAATTGCATAAATAATATTCTGTTTGGGGGACTGATGTGGAAAGTAAAGTACTTTACCAAAAAGAATGAAATCAGCATTTAAAAATCCCTCAATACATGTTTTAATGTTTGCCTTTTTTTTTTTTTTTTTAAGTCTGCCCAAGTTCATATTTACCTGTGAGACCCAATTGGCACTGAAGGATGGCCTGAGTCTCACAGGTAAATAACAAATGCTTCTGCAGACCGCCTAATTGTGTTCCAAACCCTGGAAACTGCAGGCCTCCTGGGTAAACGGTGTGCTTTGGCAACTCCGTGAAAAAAGGAGCACAAGGATGTGTATCTGGGAGTGGAGTCGGAGCACAGGGCGGAGCCCAGTGGAGCAGAGGAAAGCCGAAGATCCCACCTTTGGAATCGGGGAGGGGGGAGCAGATTTTGAAATAGAACGTGAGTTTAAATATGATTTATAAAAAAGGTCATTTAAAAGACAACACCAGTAATGCTTTCTACTGTATACTGTATCTGTTTACATTTATGGAAAACAGCATCTCTCAGTTACTGTTTCCAGCTGGCACACGTTGAGTCTCCTTCAACCCCTCCTCCCCTCCCTGCTGTGGGTCCCTGCGGTGCCATCGCCCTGGGGGTGTGGGACCGAAGCAGGCGCTGGGTGCAGGCTCTGCCCCTTGTCCTGCGACCTTGAGCCTTGAGCAAATCACTTCCCCTCTCTGGCCTCCTTTTTGTCCAACTGTAAAAAGGGGGTGTGTATGCCGGGGTTGGCGGGGGTTGGAAATTGTCCACAGTTTCTTAAAATCCTTTCTAGCTCTGACGTTCTATGGACTAATTCGTGATTTCTGTGTCAGGGTGAAAAGCCTTCCGCACCCACTCGGAGGATCCCGTGCTGCTTACCCAGATTCCAAAGTTCTGTCTCACTTTGTTCCACTCGTGACGGTCGTGGGCACGTGACCCCCTCAGAATAACCCCAGATCACCCCCAGGGGGGGTGCGCTGTTGTCTGGGGGAAAGTCTAGCTAGCTCTTCTGACCTTAGCTGGAGGGCGACTGTACCTCCCTCATTCCCCAGCCTTAGGTAGACCCAGATTGTGGTTTTCAGCTCTCAGGCTCTGCTCAGGCCGGATGAAGGAGATCCAAGCTTTTCCTCTTTAGCTGTGTACCAGGCTTCTCCTTGCGCTCGGAGGGAGCAGCCGTGTCCTCCGGCTCGCATCCTCGCCCGTTGTCAGCTGCTGCCCGCTCCGCCACCCTCTTGCAGAGTACTAACCTTTTGATTTAACTTTATTTGCCACAGCAGGACTATCACCAGAAAGGGAACAATATGCCCCAGCCATCTGGCCCCCGCCGCCCTGAGGCGCCCAGGCCGCTGCTTCCGCGGTCCTTGCAGGGGCTGCTTTGCCTTCCCACCAGCCTCTGAGGCGGCGGGTGCCCTGTTTTTGTTTTTTTGCAAATCAACCTTTTAAAATCCAGAGACAGGCTACAGCTAGTGACTCAGAAAACCATAAATAATACAGCAGGCTTTGCTTGAGGAAAAAAAAAAACAAAACCCACAACAAAACCAAACCAAACCCAAAAGGTGTATTTATCATTATACTTAGCTGGTAACAATTCTAAGATAAAGTTGTGTGGGTTCTCCCCCCCCCCCCATGACCCTTAAGCAAGTGTGACAGGCATTAACCTATCAATATTAGTGAGTGATTTAAAATACCAACCAACATTTGCCTGCAATAATTTCTGTTGTAAACGACTCCTTCTGGGCCCTCCTACCAATAATTCAGTGCCCATAAATCAGAACTCAGAGCGTGTTGCTTCTCTCTCTCTTGCCCTGGGCGATTCTTGAAGTCTTTTGAGGGAAGTCTAGAATCCATTCCTATTGTATTTCCCTCTTCCTTCTGCTGCCATCTTCATATGGGACATTAAAAAAGAACACACGTCTCCAGAATGGGACAGAACTCCATGCCCCACACCGCCTTGTTCGGGTGACAGGAGGTATGGGGCTCCTTCATTACTCTTTCTGGACACTTCGTCTAGGAGGTAGGCTGGTTCCTAGTGGAGGGATTCTGTCTGGATCCTTCCTCGTTAGCCAGCCCCTTTGGAGGGTTCGCACATGGTGGAGATTTTAGTTTAGGTAAGGATGGCGAAACGTGAAGATTCTGAATCTGAAGGGAGATGGCGGGTGCCTGGGGTGGGGGGTGGGGGGCAGGAGGGGGAGGGAAGGGACAGTGGTGGTCAGTGAGCCAGGGTTGAGGGGAGCTGGGCTAGGGAGGCAACTGGTGAAAGTTCTGGATGAGTCGCAATACAGGTACTAACCTGGCCTGAATTGGCAGGCTCAGCCTCCGGCTTCATCCTTTGGCCTGCACCCTTCTGACCCACATTCTTGCCCACAGAGGCAGCTTGAGTCCACATACGAGACCTGATAAAACACCCACTTCAAGAAAGGTAATTTCTTTAGAGTTAAGAGATTTATTAGGGGAGCCTGAAGAGTGGGGAGGGGGTGTTGGGGAGGGACTGAGACCCATCTGGTTTGTTGTGGGTCTTTTTTTATTAGAAGAGAGAAAAAAATCTCTCTGTGGGTTCATATGTCTAAGGAGAGCTCAATTAAAGTTATTTGCTGGAGCTTAAAATATGCCCGCACCTGCTTCAGCGCTGGGCTCCGAGACTAGCACACTCTCCCAGAAGGCAGAGCAGATGAGGGCTCCTGTCGAGGCAAATGGTGGAGCAGGGGCGCAGTGTTTCACTTACACTTCCATACGACCCCAGGACAGGAATGCCAGCAGCCAACCTGGAGGCAGTTTCCTGGTTTACCTGGAAACCAGAGCCTTCTGCCTGGCCTGTCGGTGGATCCAAAGGGCTCTTCTCTTCTGAAAGAGAGAACAGAAACCAGAAGAGGGAGCAATGTAGACAGGGTGACATTATCCAAGTCACTCACTTGGATGTGTGGTCCCTTCCTTCCTAATAATGGCAAGATGATAAAATCGATCAGAAAGGTCTGTTGTGAGAATAGTAAACAATGATGGTGAATATTCGCCAAACATTTGTAAGGTGTTAGGCACTGCATGAAGCCTGTTTTACACATCACACCACTGGGTCTTTACGGCAGTCCTAAATAACGGGTGATGTTGTCATCCACATGTTATACATGAGGAAGCAGGTACCAGGAAAGATGAAATTCCTCGCCCGTGGTTACTCAGCAACCCAGATTCTTCTGAATTCCAAGCCCGAGTGGTTAACTACCCCGTCTCCAATGAGACTCGTGGGTGAGAAAGAACCTCCAAGTAATACAGGTATAGTGTCCTGAGAGATGCTTGGGTGACGCAAGCATGATCTCATTTAGCATTTCCTCTGCCCTCTTACAGTTTCAGTATAGAAAGTGTCTTCCCAGGGTGGGTGCCCCCACCTGTGGGTGTTGCGTATCCTGCCAGGCCCCGTGGAACTCGGAGGGGTCCATATGACTATCGCCCTGCCTCCAAAGGCAAGAGTCTCCACTGTCTTCCATTTTCTGAAACAGGTGATTGATTTCAGAACCTCCCTTTTTAGCTCGGGCTGCTCTATGAATTCTTTTATCCCTGCTTCCTCAGCTGCCCACCGGAAACGGAGCCAGTCCCAGGCCTCAGGGTAGCAGTTCCCATGTGGGACAGAGGAATTTGCCAACTTTCACTGATGGATTTTGTTGTTCATCAGACTTAAACCTGAATCTTCTTCTATTTTTTTTTTAATAAACATATAATATATTTTTATCCCCAGGGGTACAGGTCTGTGAATCGCCAGGTTTACACACTTCACAGCACTCACCAAAGCACGTACCCTCCCCAACGTCCATAATCCCACCCCCCTTATCCCAACCCCCCACCCCCCAGCAGCCCTCAGTTTGTTTGTGAGATTAAGAGTCACTTATGGTTTGTCTCCCTCCCAATCCCATCTTGAAAACCTAAATCTTCTAAGACAGTTCCTTATTCTCCGGCATTTGACTTTGGGATTGCTTCAGAGAAGGAGTCTTTGGTGCAGGGAGGATCCGGAGACCAGGGGCTGTAATCTGCATCTGAAGCAGACTTTTTGATTGGGAGATTCTTAGGCAGCGCTCCACGGCTCCATCTTTCACTATATAGCCCACCAGTGAACAGAAAAATTACCCCCTGCAACCCAGAAAATTTTTTAAGGAAAAAAAAAAGCCTTGGCCCTGATTGTTTCCATCAACCTGTACCCTGTAGGTACCTACTGTTGGTGTGCCTAACTGTGAGTTCATGATGTGTGTGCCAGGCACTGTGGTAAGGATCTCACCTGGACCTGGCTACTTCATTAATTTATTTTTTTAAAGGTTTTATTTATTTCAGAGAGAGCATGAGCGTGAGCGTGAGCTGTCAGGGGAGGACAGAGGGAGAGAAGGGCAGAGGGAGAGGGAGAAGCAGGTTCCCCACCGAGCAGAGAGCCTAATGCAATGCGGGGCTTGATCCCAGGACCCTGAGATCATGGCCTGAGCCAAAGGCAGAGGCTTAACCCACTGAGACACAGGGGCGCCCCCTGGTAACTTCATTTAATTTTCACACTAACACTTCGTATGTGGCAGGTTCTGTGATCACCTATGTTGTACAGCTGGGCATATTAAGTCTTAAAGATATTGAGAAATTTGCCGGAGTTAGTAAATGAGGGAGCAGGACATGAACCTGGGCAGTCTGGCTCCAGAGCTGTAGTTACACTCCGCGCTGCTCCCCATGGGGAATGGGTAAGGAGCCTACCCAGTGTCAGCTCCTGTCCAGCACCTTGCTGTTGGCACCATTAATTAGAGGTTTGATTTCCTGGATATATAGACTCATCTTCATTTTTCTGCAGCATCACTGATGATGAATTTATTGATTAGCCTTCCCTTCATCTACAGTAGGTGTATTCACTGCAGCTTATCCGTTATTACTTCTCCCATCCATTGTTGATACTGACTCAAGAAATTATATATATTTGGGGATAGTGTCTGGGCAGGCCATCCACGGACAGTCCACAGAAAATGATCTCTGGTCGACCTTGTGCCTGGAAGGGCCCTGAGGTTTGTCATAGCTTCGCTGTCTTGGTCTTGAGAATTCCTCTTTGTCTTCTGGTACAGGGGGTGGGGACAGGCTACCTGCACTGGGAAGTGGGTAGTGGAAGTGGGTAGCCTTGCTTTATGAATTCTTTCACCATCCAAATGACAAGACAGTTGAAACACCAGGAAGGAGCAGCAGAATAGGCTGTCCTTTCTTAAGAACTCAAAGAGGAGATGGGCCCCTCTCATCAGGTGGTTGGAAAAGAACTCAGGTTTGTGAGACAGTTCCAAGGCCTCCGTCTCATACTTTATATATATAAAGGAACACAGCATCCCTGCCCCACACCCCGCCCTCCCGCCCCAGGGGTTTACAACAAAACTCTTCGATGGCAGTTATACCCTTGCAACTCCTGCTTCTTTTCTTTCTGCCTAGATTGATTTTTGTTGTTGTCATTTGGTAAATGTGTGAGTGAGGGAACCGTCCAGGAAGTGATTTCCTTTGGGTCTCCTAGGAACAGGCTGGGGCTCGGATGGGAAGTGTGTGGAGGAAAGCAGAGCCTTATACCACTTTGCAACTTCCTTTCTCCCTCTGCTTGTGTCCCAGTGGCAGGTTGAATGACTTATGCCAAATATACCTATTCTTTATAATTTTTTTTAATTTGAATAGAATTGACATGCAATGTTACATTAGTTTCAGGTATACAACATAACGATTCACCAAGCCTATATATTATGCCAATGCTCATCACAAGTGTAGCTGCCACCTGTCACCCCCAAATACTATGACAAGACCATTGACCGCATTCCCTATGCTGTACTTTCTCTTCCCATGACTTGCTCTTCCCATAACTGGAAGCCTTTACCTCTCACCCCCTCTTCACCCATTTTGTCCACCCCCAACCCTCTTCCCTCAGACAGCCATCAGTTCCTTCTCTGTATTTATAGGTCTGATTCTGCTTTTGGTTGGTTTGTTTGTTCATTTGTTTGTTTTTCTAGATTCCACATATGAGTGAGATTATATAGTAATTTTCTTTCTCAGTCTGACTTATTTCACTGAGCCTAATGTCCTCTAGGTCCACCCATGTTGTCACAAATGGAAACATCTCATCCCTTTTTTATGGCTGGGTACTATTCCAGTGTGTGCTTGCATGTGAGCACATGTGTGTGTGTGTATACCACATCTTTTTTACCCATTCCTCAATTGACGGACACTTAAATTGCTTCCATATCTTGACTATTGTAAATAATGCTGTAATAAACATAGGCGTGTATACATGTTTTCAAATTAGCTTTTTCATTTACTTTAGGTAAGTAAACAGTTATGGAATTATTGGATTATATAATACTTCTATTTTTAACTTTGTGAGGAACCTCCAAATTGTTTTCCACAGTGGCTGCACCAATTTACATTCCCACCAACCGTGTACGAGAGCTCCTTTTTCTCCAGACCCTCGCCAACACTTGTTTTTTCCTGTCTTTTTTATTTTAGCCGTTCTGACTTTTAGCCATTCTGACTCTGTGAGGTGATAGCTCGTTGTGGTTTTGATTTGCATTCCCTGGTAATGAGTGATGTTGAGCATCTTTTCATATATCTGTTGGCCATCTGGATGTCTTCTTCAGAGAAATGTCTATTCAGGTTCTCTGTCCATTTTAAAATCAGATTGTTTGGGGGTGTTTTTTGGTGTTGAGTTGCAAATATACCTGTTCTTATATTGCCAGGCTGCTAACCAAAATCTCCAGAACCGAGAGGTAGCTCCCTCCCTGATGGGAAAGATCAGACTGTCCCTGAGGCCTCGGCCTTGAGCAAAAGTCCCCTTTCCCTTTGAGGAGGGGCTGACCCAGTCCAGAGTGGGGTGGAATAGGTACCCGTGTCTGGGTTGCTAGAGGGTTCCCTGTTCTTACTTCCCTTTGGCTTCCCCCGCCTTGCACGTTTCAACCTACTCCCCAAATAGTCACGGAGGGAGGTGATGCCCCTCCCCAACACTTAGTGATTCTCAAATGAGTTGTGTCATGGCCACAGAGTACACTGGCCAACCACAGTCAGTACAACTGGGGGCAGGAAGCATTTTGCTCATGTCCTGTCAGAGAAAGTCACGGCTCTGCTGCCCTTGGTCAGGTACAGAACTCTGCCTTTCTCTGTGCCTCACTTGATCTGAGGTGGGCCATTCTAGTAAATATCCTCCCATCCTCCACCCGGTGGGGGGCTGAGGCAATGAGCAGAAGGGATGACTTTCGGGTCCTATGATGCATTTGTGGATGGGATGGGGAAGGAGGTGGGTCCCCTTGACCAGGAGGCTCTAATTCCTCGGGTGACCCTCATAACAGCTGTCTCTCCTTATGTTTTGAGTGGGAATGGTTAAAATGGAGGAACTGACAGGAAGCTTGAGTTGGTACCATCTTGTGTCTGTCATCTCCCGCTAAAAGCTGACAAATAGGATTTCTCCCTGGGTGCATGCTCAGGTTCGGGGCATTCACTTTTCACTTCATATATTATTTTTGGCGACTGAGGAAAATAAATAGAACTCTCATTCTCAAAAGGCGTTGCTAGCATTTCCATGCAACCAGAGCTCGTCTTAGCATTGGCCTTGTTGGAGAACTGGGTGAAATCAAAAGTGCACAGAATCTGCATGTAAGCAAAGCAATATAAGACAAGATCTGTCAGGGAGCACTTTTAATGTTGCTTAACAAAATCGGTTACACTAAATCTTTATAGACTGAATAAGTACTCTGAGTTCCAACAAAGTAAACCAAAGTAAACATCGCTCTTATGGGAAATAAAATTCCATGTGGTTAGGGGCAGGGCTGTGATTAATTCAGTGGCAGTGAAAAGACCATGAAAATATAGTAAGGTTATTGACTCTGTCTGAGAAACAATTTAATATCTGCCATATATGTGTGTGTGTGTGTGTGTGTGTGTGTGTGTGTATCTAAATCTATATGATTTAATACCAAATGATGGGAGGTGGGAGAGGAACTGGTGTTCCTTATCTTTAAATATAAATTAGTGTACTGATGCTCTAGGTATCATTGCTCTGTCAATTATTAATACTGACCTCACTACAGAAGTCAGTAAGGAAAACAGTGATAAAAGGCAGCACTGCAGAGAGGGGAACCAGGTTTCTGTGAAATTCTGTGTGTGTGTTTGTGCATGTGTGTGTGTGTGTGTAAGTGTGTGCGTTTACCTTTACAACCATTATCTCCTGAACTAGAGATTTCTCAGAGCTCTCTTGGACTGTAGCCTTGCCCAAAGTACAGGCTTTCATAATGTGCATTTTAACGTTAAATGATTTTTAATATTCTACATATGGTTTCATGGTTTTAAGTCTCCTCTCTGGGAAGGAACAGGGCTGTGGTATTATGATGAATAGTGGATTGTGTCCAGGACACCCACTTACTTCCCTACATATCAAACATGTGGCGCTCCCATTAAACATGGGACTGTCTCTAGAGATTACAGTTGTCCTATCTAATCCAGTCCTGTTTTGTTCCCTCGACCCGGATTGAGAAGGATACATTGTTCTCATACATTCTTCTTTTAATTAAATGCAGTAGATATGTCACGTCCATGAAATATTCCAGGTCTGTTTTCACATCTGCGGACATTTTCTCCTCCTCTACTTCCATTTGGCTTCTTGGAAAGAAAACTAACCCTAAATGTATACTTGGATTAATTGATTGGTGGTATGCAATTTGCCAGGACAGTTTAGATATGATCTTAATATTTTGTTCCTAATTGTAACAGAATGTGCTGCTCTTTGCTGACATTCACTCAAGCCCTCTTTGCCTGTGTCCAACAATTGGTTTGAATCCGGCACTGTATTCTCATTCAAATTGGCTCATCCAAGCTCCCGTCTACCTTCACTGGTGCTGGCGCTTGTAGGTGAACTTTTAGGTGTGGATGTATCCCTGTGTGTGTTTTAAGTTTTAATTGCTGGGGGTGATTTGCTAATTGATCCTATTGATACAAAGTACCCATCAGGAACCTTCTATGTACATTGTGCTTCCTCATCAGCAAGGAAACCTGATATCTCGTAAAATTATCCATTCAATTATAATTTTAAAATACTGGAGTAAACTCCTAGCAATTCACAAGAGGCTAAACTAGAGCCCCATTAGAAGGGTACTACAAGTAAACATTATTAATTATAAAAAATTGCCTAAATTAGATTTTTTTCACACCTGCTTCTTGCTTAATTAGCTAGCAATCCACATATTCCATTCAGTTGAACTCTTACTATTTATTCAAGCATACTTGACATTAACATACTGTTTGATGTTTGATATCCTCAGTTTTAATTTAACCACATGACAACAAATGTGTTTATGAAATACCAGTGAGCTGGAAAAATATCCTGTGTTGGAGTCGCACATGGGACTGAATAGAGAAATTTTCTCTAGGAAGAGCTTGAAGGCAATAAGGAAACAAGAGTCTAATTTTCTTTAATTTTCCTGTGTTTTCACTCTTACTCTATCGTGCCTTTAAGAGAGCTTTGGAAGATCCTACAAGATGGCACCAATGCTATGAGGCTAGATGTCCTTGGTAATGTTAATGATGGAAAAAGCACTGTCTGCTTGTTGACCCCTGGGAAGGATCTTACAGAGCTATCCTCGTATTGGATGGCCACATTCTGGCCATTCTTGAGGATTTAAAGAAGACAGCAGGGACATAAAGGTCTTTTGGGTAAATGAGGGCTATCTGGTGTTATAGATGACTGAGGGCACAGAGGCTCAAGCCGAAGACTAGAAGTCTTGGACTTCATCAGCGAGTCATTATCTCTAAGTTGTGGCTAAGCCAAGGTGATGATACGGTTCCTTCCCGGGGGCGGGATGGGGGCGGTGTTGGGGATGGAACTCAGTGTTTCCCCCAGTGTTGTTCTTACACCTGAGAGTCCAAAGTCATGCCCTTAAAGGGGTTAAAACAACAGGAATGGGCTAGATGAGTTCAAAAGAGACCTGCCAACAGAGACCTTGGACGTGTTATTCTCAGTCTCCCATGTCTCATTGGATTTATTCTTTTAACTTTTCCCCTGTTCCTCCAGAAGAGCCACGTGAGCGAGTCCTGGTTGCGATTCCTGTCAGCCACTTTGTAATATGAGTGCCTTGCAGTCTAGTGATGAAACTCAACTCAGAAAATTCCCTGGGCCAAGAGACAAGAAGAGAAAATTGTCTCCATAATGTATTGATTCTGACTAATGACATCACTTGTTGTAGGGGATACGGATTGATAGCCCCTGGCTTGTCTCCAGTAAGATACCATTTTACATCTGACTCTGATCAAACTGTGTGTAAATCATTTTTAACTTGAGTCCTGTAGATTTTGTGTTCACACCACGGAACTATGGCTTGGTGGGGTTTGACATCATTATTCTTTGTTGGGCTGTCTTTGTTTAAGAGCCACTTAAAATTTTTGGCTGCTGGTGAATAGAGAAGCTTGTTAGCTGAGGAAAACATGTTGATGTCACACACTTGCTGGATTTTTTTTTTTTTTTTTTTTTTTTGGTGGTGGTGGTTGGGGGGAGTCGGGCTATGTGGATCCAAGAAAGTGTGTGGTGTTACCCGTGATAGATGAATGGCTTTAGGTTCAGAGGCTAGATTCAGTTAAGTCTGGAAAATAGAAGCTGATCCAAAGGGGTTGCCATCCCTTGGGACCCTGGGAATTTACATTGAGGCCAATACTTCTTGCTTCTGGAGGGGCTGGTTATCCTGGGGCTAACTTGTTATCCAAAATAGCCCTCCTGCAACTGGGGTCCAGGGGAAACCAGGTGCATCAGTGAACTAACACCACCAACACCCTGTGCTCATGTTGCGTATAATCCTCAAGAAAGTGGGTCCTGGATAGGATTTGGAATCAAAATTTGGACCACCTTCTTGTGTCTTTGTTTGACCCATCACGTGTAGACTGAACTCATAATATGTACTTGAATGGAGCAGAAAACAAATAGGATTTGGCATTCAGAGTGCACATCCCTCTCCCCTTTATTGTCTGTTTAAATCTGGCTGCTCCAGAGAATTTGTATTCCTTATGCCCAGGTCAGCTAGGTAATGGGTAGAAGGACATTTTAGGATGATGGAAAATATGCTCTGGCTTATAAATTTTCTAAGGACAGTTTGGAGAAGCTGTAATCTACAGAAAGATAATAAAAAATGAGCTTTTAACTTCATAAGAATAATGGCAAATGCATTTTCCATCTTGAGGGTGATCACAGAATACCATTTGGTTCACCTCCCACCCATTTTCAACTGTATGCTCCCCTGGTGCTTGGACCCTTTCCAAAAAGACTCATTATTATCTTTTCTGTTCAAAAAGTTTAGAGCAGTTTAGGAAAACCAGTATAATGAGGAAGAGTCTCCATGTTGTTGATTACTTGAAATGTCCCATAATTAACAAATTATAAAATCCATTCTATAGGGGCACCTGGGTGACTCTGTCAGTTAAGCATCCAACTCTTGATCTCAGCTCAGGGTTGTGAGATCGAGAGTGTGTGTCTGGGCTCCACGCACAGCTGGGGATTCTACCTGAGATTCTCTCTCTCTCTCCCTCTCCCTCTGCCTCTCCCCCTACCACCCCTACAATAATAAATAAATAAATCTTTAAAAATCAATGTTCTTTACTCCATAGAAATTGAATTTTTGTCTTTTAAGTTTAAATTTTAAACTTTCTCTTATGGAACATTTCAAATGCAAGAAAAGTAAGGAGAATAACATAATGAAGAATTTGTGTTCTATGTCACCCAAGCATGTTTCATGTCTACTCCAACTTTCTTTTTGAATTTTAATTATAATTTCTGCAATTTTTTTTCATATGAAACAGTGCAACATAGTATCCATATATCTGTCTCCTTCCCACCAGGTGCCAAGCATATCACGAAAAGAGTCTTTGGTTGTGTTTTTACATTCATTGATATATAGGTAATTATGAACCATACATAATATTTTTTTTGTTTTTTAGTTTTATTTTTTAAAATATTTTATTTATTTATTTGACAGACAGAAATCACAAGTAGGCAGAGGGGCAGGCAGAGAGAGAGGAGGAGGCAGGCTCCCCGCTGAGCAGAAAGCCTGATGTGGGGCTCGATCCCATGTCTTGGGATGATGACTCAAGCCGAAGGCAGAGGCTTTAACCCACTGAGCCACCCAGGCGCTCCCATGCATAATATTTTAAAAACAATGTGGATATATACATATATTATGGATTTGCATGCATCCCAACCAGTAGCACCATCCTTACCTGTAATTTTAAGACTCTAAAATTGGAGAATTGAAAGAGGTAGGAAAGATACCTTTTAGTGAGTTTAATTATGTGTTGTACTCTGGCTTTCTGAAGAATCTACCAGTGAGTCTTCACTGGTAGAAAGAATTCTGACCAATCCAACATATCCAGCTCTGAAGAGACTTTAGGATGATGTGTAGGGAAAGAACAGTGTCAAAGAGTAAAAGCTCTTTACCAGGCAAAATATTTTCAGGGGACCAATTCTTCTTTTACTGACTCATCCACCATGATAAGCATGTGAAGGTATCCCCCAGCAAAGCAGAAAATTTGCAGTAAACTGAAACTTTCCAGTGAGGTTCATCTTGACTGTTGATGTGACAAATTATACCCCCACCATTTTAATTCCTTGTTCATTTATGAGACAGGAGAGATCTGATGAATATTTATTCTGGTCATCTCTACTCATTTATATGGACACGAAGTTTGTTGTCAGAAGCGTGGTTTCGCTTTGTGGCCCATTGTTGGGACAACAAGCAGAACTGTATATTTTCCAAGCTAGCTTTTGGGGCCTGGAGCTGAGCTCTGTGAAGAGAGCCACAGCTGGCCCTGAGGTATGGAATTGCTTCTTCTGGTTAGAATCCCACTTCTTTAAAAACAGACTGCTCATGTGATGATAGACTTTCCTTCACTCAGGATCTCAAATGAGGCCTTGATGTTGAATACTCCTGCATGACTGAGCAAAGGCTAAATCTGCCAGTCCTGGTGTGGAGACCCCAGCGTGGACGGCCATGGTCTGCGAGTCACCAGTGAAGCTCTCCCATCACCTCCCACCTTAGATGTTGAAGTCATTGCTTCAGGGTAATAGATGGGTTCAAGGGTAGCTCCACTAGAAACCAGGAAAGACAAGTTGCCTGAGATTTGGATCATTTGTGTTTATTCTGCCTTGGTTGCAACGCTGAACTGTGATTTCTTATCTGGAAGATGGGGCACTCTTACCTAATTATTATTCCCATTCTTGAGAAGGACGGAAACCCCCTTCCCTATCACACACACACTCACACGCTCTTTAAAAATCTGAGAAATGCCTTCAAGTCTTTTGCATTGTACAGGTGAGAATTATACCGCTTGAGAGACTATTGGCTTGAGTTGGGTCAAGAGGATGACCCAACTCTGCTCTACTGGAAAAACGACTTTGCTCTTACATGGGAATAAAGTAAATCAACACAAAGTGATGCTTTAACTGCACATCTGTCCCATAAAACAGCGCCTTCCTTTTGCTCTCCTAAGAATTAATATTGTTGCCATGCAGGCTGCAGAAAGTGAGATTGTGTCTGAGAACCTTGCAGACTGTGGGATGGAGGTTTCCTCTTGATACAAAATGTTCTCACTACAGCTTCAGAGAAGGAATGCTGTAAGGAGAACCTAAGGATCAGGAGGCCAAAGGCTGGATGTGGCCGGATTTCAGGGAGGCTGGTCCACAGCTTAGGGTCAGTAGCAGAGAAAAATGGGAGAAGAGATGGTCAGGAGTGGCTGACGTCCCTTAGCATTTGTGATAACTGACGGTTTTCTTTCCTTGCTCCTCGGTCATATTAGCTACCGAGGCATCGTCATTCTTGACTTCTCATCCTTCCATTTTGGATGTCATGTTTTAGATAGAACTACAGAGTTGCAGTTGTAGGTAATGAAACCCAGAGGGAAAGGAAGGGGGACAGAACCTGGGGGTAGAGATGTGTGCGGTGATGGTGAAATGGCTCTGGTGTGATGGACAGAGCTGGCCCCTGAGTTATAGATTTTGGAAGAATAAAAAGAAAAACAAAACTGCAAACAACAGACCAGGATCAGTCCCAATGTGGGTGGAAAAAAATGTTGATTACCTTTTCATACCACAATTCATTTGCTTAGAAGCGCTTATTTTATTTTTTTAAAAAAGATTTTATTTATTTATTTGACAGAGAGAGATCACAAGTAGGCAGAGCAGAAGGCAGAGGGAAAGAGGGAAGCAGGCTCTTTCCTGAGCAGAGAGCCTGATGTGGGGCTTGATCTCAGGACCCTGAGATCATGACCTGAGCTGAAGGCAGAGGCTTAACCTACTGAGCCACCCAGGGGTCCCTAAGAGCTTATTTTTAAAAAGAGTTCTATCCCCAGAAGCCAGAAAACCCACCGGAGATTGCCCCTGGCTTTGCAGAACAATCTTAACAAGATATCCCTGAGCCCAAGGAACACTGAGTGGTGATTCCTCCAGATCACTAAAACGTTCGGCCTCAGCTTATGCCTGCCCTTGGCCCCCAGCGCCTTCCCCTGGTCCCTTTCCTGAGCCTAACCTGCTGAGGCTCCCAAGGACCCAGACCTTCCAATAGGTTAGAACGGGCTAGGATGGATCATGTCACTAATGGCAGGGTCAACAAACTTTCCAGACTCGATTTTCTTTCATTTTTTTCTCTCGAGAAAGAGATGGAAAGGGGCTACTTCAGAATCTACTGAAGTAATAATAAAACCAGACCTACTGGGTCACCATATGTGGGGAAAAGTTCTCTTGGGCCTTAGGATACACACTCAGGGAGTGAAACAAAGAAAGGGAAAGAAGCAGTCCTATTGGCAACTGTCGTTAGGTAGTATAAACAATGGCCAGTCACTGGCATGGAGCACAGGCTCAGATTCCAATAGCACTCAATGGGGAGCCTTCCTTAAAAAATTAGAAGAAGCTGGGCTGGAGCTGGTCCATGCTGGGAATGGCAGAAGAAGCAAAAACAAGAGTAAATGAATGGAAATTAAGCAGCAGGAAATGGGGATTTGGCACAAAGTTGGAATTTGAAACTGCAGAGAGGTGTCAGTGATAAGGTTGTATAGAGTTTCGGGCCAAAAAAAGAGAGAGAAGGAATGCAGATGTGTTCATTGAATAAAGTGCAGATGGAGAAGGGGGCAGGAAGGGAAAAAAAAAAAAAAAAGCACGCTGGGGAAGTCATAATGAGTGGAGGTGCATTTATTCAGCAAAGCTTTAAAAATTATTCTCCCCGCGTGTCTGGATGAAATTACAGGTTGGTTCAGATTGTTCCAATCTACAGGAGAGATTAAGGCAGCGTTTATTTACTTTTACCTTTTCCTGCTCTCGGCCGACTGGACTGTTTCTGTCGGGGGCTCTCGGTGGTGTTAGGCAGGCTGAATCCAGGTGTGAGTGGCCGGTTGGGGTCTGCTCGGCTCAGGAACGACATCCTCTTCAGTTAGAAATGACTGGGCCATCTCTGGAGAGCCTGAATCAAGAGCTTGAACTGTCTGTCTGGGGAGCTCATGGGAAGACAAGCAGTGAGAAGCTCTGACCCTCTCTACCAATCATGCTCTCCATTGGCTGTGGAGGGGAGCCTGGCCACTCGGGTTCTGTCTCATTCACCAAACCCCACTCCTATCCCCGCCCCCTGTCTGGAAGTGATGGGTTGAACTCTTTCTAGGCTGACTGGCAAGACAGTCTTTGAGCTTAAACGCTGTCTTATTTGGCTTAACTAATAGGAAGGCTGAAGTTATCTTCCATGGTTGTACCCTAATCCCTTCCATTCCTCATCCAGCCTTGGGCATAATCCGGTAATGTAGAAGCCCCAGCCAAATGCTAGTGTTCCAGAGGCGGCGGGGATGGGAGGGAGTGGGAGTAGCAAAGGAGTGGCCCATGGGGGAGTAGAACGGTCTCTGACTTTGAAAGGCGATGATGACCCTGGACAAGGTCACTTTGCCAGCCTTAGGTGTTGGCTTGTCATTTTCCAAAAAGGACTAACAATAACCATGCAGTGAACTTTAGAGATCCTCATTTGTTTGATGAGACACCTGTGAAGAATTATGCATGAAAGTGTCTTGCAGAATATCTTATATTATCTTGTGCAAAGTGCCATGGACTTTGTCATCCGGCGGTGGGGGCGGTGGGAAGGGGGTGGGTGGTGGTGGTAGGGGGAGCTGGCTCTTGGGAGTGAAATGGCACTTTTAACAAAGATGTTTGGTAATATGTTGGTGAGGTGTTGCCAGGCAGGAGGGCCGTCTGGACACAAAAGTCCTGCTGCTATCTTTCTCTGCAAGAGTGAAAGGGAGTACTTTTTGATACATGCCCTGACCCCTCTGCTGTGTTTTAAGAGCCATGGAAGATGGGGAAATAAATGTGGTCCTCGGCAAAACTTCCAATTTATCAATATGAATATTGGCAAATGCACAGCGGTGGGTAATATACCAGTCTGGGCTTCCTGTTTTCCTCCATTTGATGAGCTTCCGTGGGGATAAGCCCAGATGTCATGTGTTCTTTATCAGTGCCATTGACATAATAGTCTGGATTCCATCCATTCCAATTGTGTGCCGTCTTGGGTAGGCATACCGTTAAAATGTTAGCATTTAAAATGGAACTTAAGTGAGAGTTGGAGGGCAGGTGACCATGAAACCCTCCCTGTCATACCAGTGCCACTTGTCCCCATGCAGAGCTCCACCTCTGCCTTTCCCCTTTCTCTGATGTTCCTGGGTCAGAAGTCAAGGCTGTCCATTCCCCATCCTCTGCAGACCTATCTGCACATTGAACCCCTCGGTGTCACCGTTTTGAGAGGAAGGAAAAGTGTATTGGTACCTTAATTTTGTATTTGTCCTCATCAAACACAAAGGTAGCACTTACCTGTACCAAAATAACTTTTGAAGGGCTCACACTGAAAGGGGGTAGTTTAGTTAGTAGCAAGGGCATTCAAGTGCCCTTGAATGTCGCTTGTGGTGGCAAATGTTGAGACTATAAGCAGCTGACTCTCCTGAGTGTGTCCTTTTTCCTTCCTTCATAGCCTTTATTTCTTGTCCTTTTATCGTCAGTAGACTATCTAAAAATATAGAAAATGTGTTAAAATAACAATGTTTTAAAAGATTTTTATAAAAATCCATCTTCATTCTTGTATGTCCCTGGACACATGAGTGTATATATTTTACAGGTTGCCAAACATTTACTAAGTTTCTATTATACAGTGAACTTTTGAAGCCCCCCCAAAGGCCTGGAGTCTCACAAAAGTTATGAGAATTTCGTCCCCTTCTCCATTCCCAAGGCCTCTATTAATTTGGGTGCTTATCTCCCACCATGGCAAATAAAATGGCCTGCAGCTGGTTTCCTGTGTCCAAGCCCTTCTTCTGCCTCAGAAATTAAGTTTCTAGAGCACAGACTTGAGGGCATCTGCCCTCTGTGTCTGGACCTGGCCCCGGCTCCTAGTGCTTGCGAGGGAGGCCCACCCCTGGGGCCTGGTCACTGCCTCGGCCAGGCTAAGATGGAGCCGTGGCTCTCTCTGCTGGCAGTGATCTGTCCAGTCTCTCCACTTTGCTGCAGCCTGGAGCTCTTCTCAGGAATGTGTGCCGGGCTGTCTTGGGCAAGCCTTCTCAGATCTCCCCGTGTACCATAGTGCTCAGGGCACCTTGTTTACAGCTGTCTCCCAGGCTGGCATACTGTGTCTGTGTCCTCAGCATGGAGACCCCAGCTCCCAGAGCCTGCACAGCCAGCATTGCGCTTAACAAACGAGGCACAGCTCCTACCTTCGCAGAGGCAACAATCCATTTGGAGGAGACTGCCGTATTATAATTTAAAGTGCAATGGGCATTCGTATCCTCCAGAAATGTAGGTTGCTACAGCAGCAAATATCCAGGGGACCCCAACGGGGACAGAAAGCAGGAAAGATTTCCTGCAGGGCTGCAGGGCCAGAGAGGAGTTCCATAGGGGAGGGACTGTGCGGGGCTGGAGGGGGGGTGGTGAGAAGGGAGATTTGAGTGGGGCCTTGAATGGCAGGAAAAATCTAGATGAGCAGAGAGGAAGACACAGTAAAAACAGTACATGATATGTGTGTGTGTGTGTGTGTGTGTGTGTGTGTGTATATATATATATATTTCCCTATTGACTCCCTTGAGGAAGGCCGTGAAAATGATGGATTCTTTTTCTTCGGTACTTCAAAGTGTGAGGCATTTGTGAGAATCAAGACCTATTGATTGGCCTCACCTCTTAGGGCTCTTTCTTCCTGGACTTGCACTCTCTCTGCCCCTGATGGAGAGAAACCTGGTGAAGCAGGAACACCTGTGCTCCTAGGTGGGGCTGCTGAACAGCAAGATGCTTCTGGAGCTCCAGACCCAGGTGTCTATATAGAATCGCAGGCATCCACCACCAGCCACCTTCCTGGATGTTATGAGTGCCAAAGTGGAGGCTTTGGGAGAGCGGTTTGGGTTCCCATGTAGCCTGATTTCACTCTTCCTCCGCCTGAACTATTTTGAGACACTCCTGCCATCTTTCTCTCTCCCACACATACCCTTACTATGACTAGAATATAGCTAGTTCGAGCTAACATATGTTCTTATAATTATGTTGCTAGCATGATAGATTATTTATTCTACTCATTTCTTTTTTTTTCTTGAGTCCCAGCTCTGTGTACCAAGACTAGAGAGGTTGTTTAAATAAAGATATACTAATACACCTTGACAGCAGCTTATATAAAAAAATAAATAAATAAAAAGGAAAAGCCCCAACCTTTAAGAGGTCTCAAATCTGCATCCCATCTGTTTATTATGCAACCTAATGGTGCTACTGTGAGGCTTACTTTCCCACTGGGAAGCAGCTGAAGGGAGAATCAGAGGTTCTGTCTGTTAAGCTGTCAGTCCCTGACTGTGGAGAGCAGGAGCCCTGGTGTATCCAGCCCTGCTGGTATGTTACCCTACCTGGGAATCAGCATTTGCCTAGAGGAATGTTTAGTGACTGGGCCAATCAGCACTGGGACGGGAAAGGGCCCCTATCATCTTTGGGGCCAGACTTACCTTATTTCTGATGGAGAGTCTGAAGTCTAAAGCACCATGTCTTGCTGGTGGTGGGGCAGACTCAGTGAAAGATGGTCCCCAAACCATGTCCTCTGGCTCTGAATCCAATGTTTTTTTTTTTTTTTCCCTACACAGTATGGGGCAAGAAAGCCAATGGAAATGGGCTCTCTGCTAGCCAGTCTGGAAGGCAAGCAGAAGCTGGGAATCAGCCACCCCAGTGTGCTACCTATGACTTGTCTCTTCTCTTCTAGAAAAGAGAAGTTTCTGTCTCTTCTCTCCTAACTAAATTTAGTAATTTGATTAAGTCCAATAAGTGCCTATTTTATTACGTTAAGGAAAACCATTTGTTCCTTCATTCCTTCAGTTGTTCATTCAACCAACATTTACTCAGTGTCTCTTCTATGTTATGTTTATTTATGGAAGATATGATAATCGATGCAACAGAGTTCCTGCCCTCTAGAGCTTTCCAGTATGGTGATGGACAGCTAAGTAAACAGATCATTGCCATCCAATTATTACAGTGAAGAAATACCACAGTGTGTGTGCCATGCAGTGAATTACACAAGGTCCCATGGAAGCCCAGAGCAGAGTGCTCTATCCCAGGCTGTGTTAGGGCTGGGAGGTCTCAGGTTCTCGTGCTATAACTTGACTAGGTAGTCTCTTAGAAGCTTGTTTCTTTGTTCTCCTATCCTAACTTCCTGAATCAGGTGTGAGGTTGTCCAGTGGAGGATGCAGGAGAAGCCCAAGAAAGATCCTAACCTTTCAAGGACTCTAAAACTAGTTGGGAAAAGAACTTCATGCTCACAGAACAAGGAGGAAAAAAATCCAGTTTTTTTGTAGGCCAGTGCTATGTTACATGATACACACAATAAATATTTTTTAAAATTCAAAAAGGGGAGAGAGTAGAATGAGTTAGAGTAGGCAGAAATCGCTGTGTGGGAGAGATGGACATTCATTTGGGTTTTAAATAAAGTGTAAGATTTCCTTAGATGAAGGGCAGGTTAGGGAGGACCCTCTAGGCAGGGAGTTGGGAAAGATTAACAAAGCCTGCAGAAGAAGTGAACATGGCAGATTGGGGAAGAGCCAAAAGGCTGAAATGATTTGTAATAGTTCTTAACCTAACGATTGCCCAGCCAGATTGTAAATTCCACATACACAGGGTGAGCACATGTCTCAGGTAGCCCTGGACAGGTCTGGTTTATGTGCCTGCTTTCCCGATGTAATTATTAACAGAGCCCCTTTCAAACACTCTTCAAAATGTTCATATCAAGAATGATTAAACAAGTATCATTTCTGATAAATCCTGAATGTTGGTCTTGACCTTGCCTTTTTGTCTTAGAGTGTATGCTTGAAGCCATTGCTACTCCTTTCTGTGCCTTTGCTTACCCATGAAAGGCTTGGGGCTTTAATTGCTTCCTAGGAACATGGGGAACCCAAAGAAATCTTCAGCCTCATTCGGCTCTTGGTAGAACATAACAATTCACCCTTAGAAGTAAAAAACTCTCTCATTTCTGCTTTAGCAAAGTGTGTGTGTTCTCTCTCCTCCCAAGTGAATTTCCAGGTTTCCAAAGATCTGTCTTTGTCTAAAAGGGTTGGAGAACTGAGTTGAATGACTTGGAAAGTGTTTAAAAATTCTTTGGACAGAGGCATCATAGAAATACCAGGTGGCCATTGGGAAGTGAGGGGGTGGATTCTATCCAGTGGTGGCGCCATTTATCATGTTCACTTGGATGGGCCAACTAGGATTCTGGAGCAGGGAATAAAGGACTGTCCGATGTGGGACTTGCTCCTGCTCTCACAGCTGGTAATCCCAGCCTGGATGGGTCTGGGCTCCAGCTCACGTAATCACTCCTCAGATCTCTTCCAGCTAGGAGGGAAGATTCTAGTTGCTGGCATAGTCCATCGAACGCCTTTTTATGAGTGCTGAATTTGCAAAAATAATAAATGTAAATGAGATTGTGTGTCATTTCAGCATGTGTTCTATATAATGACATAAGATGGTGATATCAAATTACTGATAATTTAATTGCCTGGAAAAATTAATTTCTAAAAATGCCAAATAATTTCCAAATCAGATAGAGGAGCAGCATCTATTTTCGGGGTTGTTATTTGGGTAGAAAGACGTACACCATGCTCAGAGACTTTTTTTTTCAAAGATTTTATTTATTTATTTGACAGAGAGAGATCACAAGTAGGCAGAGAGGCTGAGAGAGAGAGAGGGGGAAGCAGGCTCCCTGCTGGGCAGAGAGCCTGATGCAGGACTCAATCCCAGGACCCTGAGATCTTGACCTGAGCTGAAGGCAGAGGTTTAACCCACTGAGCCACCCAGGTGCCCCATGGTCAAAGACTTTTATTTTCTTCGAAGATCTATTAAAAATTACTTTGTCCTAGGCTGGGATAGGAACTCAGTATGGGGGTAGGTGGAGAAAAAAACCCTTTTATTTTCATTTTGTTTCCGAGTTACACTTATTTTTATTCTAGTTTCTTCTTGTCAGCTTGTGTTAAAATTGTGGCGAATTGGCCTTGTTTGTTAACTGATCTGTGAATTATGCATTTCTGGGACAATTTAGAGTACCAAGGCCTTAAAAGATTGCCTGAAGGTTGCCCAAACCCAAGTTTGTGATTCAGGTCTGAGGCAGGTGATGAACAATTATGGTGACATCTTTGACCCTGGGTCAGTGGTTTAACAGACTTTAACCCATTCCTCCCAGAAGGACACCCAGTTTTTTCGTTATTCATTTGGCTCTAGCACATCAACACTCAGATGCAGCAAAGCTTGAAGTGTCATTGATGGATACTCCTCTCTCCCTCTGAACCATAGAGAAGAGATGTCTGGGGCAGTGTCCAAAGGTGGCTTGGCTACCTGCCTTGGCAACCAGGAACCTTCAGGAAAACAAGAGCGTTTAAATTCGGAGGACCCATGTGTTGCAGAAGCATCTTTTATGTAGAGACTTTGCATATGTTTTCCAGTGTTGATTGTAATTGAAAACTGAGGCCAATTTTATTGCACATTTCTATTAATTTTTTAAATAAAAGTGTGAAAATCTGATTCGGGTGGGCATCGGTGATGGCAGCCTTCTTGTTTTAGCAAACTACGGAATTTGAGAGACCATTGTATGCATTTAAAGGAAGAGGTCTTTGCAAAAGTAATGGCATCTAGCAGTCAGTGATAAAAGGGGGAAACAGACAGCTCATTTCAGGGGCAGCTCATTTCAGATGCTCTGATTAAGGAGGTTGCCCTTTATCAAAGTTGGTCTTCAGACAATGTTCATTAATACATTTCCAGACTGATGTGCTATGTCCTTGTTGCCTTCTGTAAAATCCCAGAGATATTTGGCCTCTTGCTTATTGGTCCAGTTTTTATTTCAAAAGGTGATGAGGTTAATATTTCTAGAAATAAGGATTTAGCCCTTAACGGATTTTAAAACATCTCACCAAAAATGTCACCCTGTGTGGTACTGATGAATGCCCCCAAGCTGGCTCTAGGCAAAACTGTGAAGTAGGCCAAGTTTATTTTCAACTTCCCAGACTGCCTCCGAATGCAGTCATTTTTCCTTCGTTTTCTTTCTTTCCCCCACTCTCAAGTCCCCTTCCTCCACTTCCAACATTATCCTTCTCATGCCTTGATTTTTTCTTTCATGCTAATGAAGGAATGATCCAGAAAACTCACTGGTACTAAGGTACTGTGACTTTTCATATTACCCTTCTTAGGGTACTTGCGTTTTAAAAGGGCGCGATAAGGGCCCCCTTCACACCCATGGTTGCGATCTCCGATGGCCAGCTTTGAGGCATTGGTAGAAATGTTCTGTCAGGGAGTAGTTCTTGCAACCTTCTTATTTGGCCAATTAGGAGTTCCAAACTACATGAGGACCCTTGTTAAAGAAAAAGAATATTAAAAAAACCCCACACTCCCAATATGATTATGGGGGTACTTTTAATAATTGTGAGCAATGGAGGAGGCAACGTGTTGTCATAGTGATAAGGCATGCTGCAGCCACATGGCCTGGCTTGAATCACAGCTCCACTTCTTCCTTGCTGTGAGACAGGGGCAAGTCCTGAGACCTCTCTGGACCTCAGTTTTCTCATCTGTAAAATAGGAGCAACAATGGTCTTGTGCTTCACTGGGTGGTTGTGAGGATTAGATCAGTCAGTGTGCTGATAGTACTGGGAAAGTGTTCGGCATGAGGTAAGCCCTTAATAAATGGTAGCAATGATGATGACGAGGAAGATGACGATGATGACTGAGAACATCTGAGAAGTAGAGGGGTGTATTTTTGCAAGACCTATTATTTACTCAACCATGATTTTTGATATATGTTTGGATTCCTAGATTGCTTGTGGTCACCTCCCAGCTGCCCGGGGGTCTGTAGTCATAGTTGGAGTTTGGATTAAAGGCATATCGTGGTTGGTCCCTTCCAGCAGATAGCCGGAGAGATAGAGGGAGTCAGCGGCAAGACAGGATTAGACTTTAGATCTCCCAGAGTTCCAAAACCCAGGAGATCTCTGAGATATGTTCATCTTTCAGTTAAGGCTCCGATTATTTCCCTTGTGTTCAGGGCTCAAGGAGGGAACTACTATTTCCTTTGCTTTGTGAGTCATGGTTCTGTTCTGTCATTTTGGGAAGGGCCTGAGGCGCCTCAACAGTGCTATCACTGTACAATTATCTTTAGTGAAGGCACACAGCAAAGAGCATTTCCTTTGTAATGTAGTTATAAATGTCACATCAGTTTGAGATTTAAGAATGGATCCAGAGCTCTGTCTCCTAGTCAAACAGGGTATAATTAGAGTGGGACTCTGGGCCCATCCCTCACAAGACATTTTAACTGGGGAAGGTGAAGCAAGGGGCTGGTTTGCTTCCTCTGGATCAGAGAGGTATCTGGAAAAGGAGGGCCTTCTTGCCAATCATCCTTCAAGCTGTTGTTTGTGGATACTTGCTCAAAGTGAGAGAATTGGTTTGTATCCCCCGAGTAACGATGCCTGCTCTCCTGAGAAATAACACGTTAGAGTTTTCATTCATTCGCAGAACCCCTGAGCTGGGGTGAATGTATGTGGCAGGTGAGGCACTGCACATTGTCATTTCTTCAAGGCAGACCAAGGAGAAATCAAATCACTTAGAAAAGCAGCTCCCTTAGGATTAACTTCTAATCAGATTCTAGCACCAAGGTGCAGGAGGCTTATAGAATGGCTCTATGAATAAATGAATGAATGAATGAATGAACAAATACATGCTTGGCCAACCAAACTCTTTGGAAGAACTTTTTGGCATCATTATGCCCTTAAGAAACATTTATTACACATCTTCCGTGTAACTGACTTTCTGCTCTATGGAGAGAGTTGAGTGTCATAGTCACTGCCCTCCAGAGGGTCCCAGTTCAGCTAGCAAAACAGACGAGGAAACCAGAAATGACCAAAGAGAATGTGTTTATCAGAGGTCTGTATCAAATTTATAGGAGGGACCCCCTACCTACTTCTGCCTGGGAATAAAGAATCTGGGATCATTTCCTAGAGTGTGTGATTTCCTAGACTGGGTGAAGACTGTCCCAGACAGGTGCTACCAAGGCAGGGAAGGAAGGAGGGAACAGAATCCAGGTAGAAGGAACAACAGAATGTATGAAAGAGAAGGAAGGATGTGCCACATTGCAAACTTCCGGTAGAGCTCATACCAATAGGGGCAAGTTATTAAGGGACTCTAAGGCCAACCCAAGGAGCATGGACTCCGGTCTGAACACAGTGGCAGTGTTGGGGATGGTTGGGCAAGAATCAAAAGTTTTTAAGAGGGAGTGCAGCCTGATTGAATTTGCCTTTGACTGGAGGTAGGGTACGGAGTGAGGGTTCCGTAAGAGGGGAGAGCCTGTAGCAGGATGGCAGTTAGGGGACTGTCGGCCTAATTCATGCAAGAAGTGAGGTGAAGCTTGAATGAAGGCTTAGCAGTGGGTTTAGGGAGTACTACTTGAAGTACCTCAAGCTTGAGGCTCTTTTGAGGTAAAATCAGCATGACTTGGTTGGATGTGAAGGTGAGGTGGAGGGAGAAATGTGGGCTCCTGCCCAAGTTTCTGCCTTGGTTGGCACATTGAATACGGAGGGTGGCGTCATTCCTGAGGACAGTCTGGGAGTAGATGCTGGTTTAGGTAATGGAGATGGGGTGGGTGGAGGGCAGAGAAGGGGTTAAACCATTTCATCTGTGTTGAGTCCAGAAGTGTCCATCTTTCTTGTTCATGGTAGTTGCCCCTCACCACCCTCGCAAGGTAACGACTGGGAAAATTAGGAAGTCTCGTTCGTGTCCATTTTCTTTTCAGTCACTTCCCTCTCAGCAAGCATAACAAATACATACGTTTTCAGATACCATGCCAGGCCTTGGAGAAATAGTCATGGATAAGGGACAGGTCCTGTTAGCAGGATCTGTTTCCTAGATACTGTCCTTGGCCTGTGTCATCCTGCGCTTACGCTCACGGGGCTCCACGCCCAAGGGAATTAGTTCTTAGTTAGCTGCTGCCTCATTCCAAATACAGTGTTTGCTGATAAAGTCTTAAGAGACTTGGCCCTTATAAGTAGATGCACTTTAATAGGAGATTCTGGAAAAATTCTTTATCAGGAAGAATTCGTTCTAATGATGGCATTTCCCCAGCATGTCAGACGGTAGGAAAAATGCTTTTTGGCCCATGAGGACTTCCTGGTGTTTCAGAAAGCAGACCACAAAGATGGCGGTCTACTCTCCTTCACTTTGGACCATCCTCCCAGTTCCAACCTTTTGCTTATTTGGACACTAAGCATTCTTGATTAATAGTAAGAGGCTCTCTCATCTTTGGAATGAAAGAGAGACTACTCTAAAGCTTTAGGAGTCATGAATCCTTTGCAGTACCAGGAACATAAATTCCCTTTCCCCCAATCCATTTAGTTACTGTCTGACAGCATTGAACATTTAGCAGAGCTCAAATCAAAACCACCTTCCCTCCACCCCTCTGTGTCTTTACCCGATAATCCCCAGTATAGACCCATTATTCAGAGGCCCTCAAAGCATTGCATGAGCCGCAACAAACTTCATAGGCTTTTGCTGTACTCTGGAAACCAAACACAGATTAAGCTGAAAGAGAGATAAAATAGGAGAAAGAAATAGTTGATTCTGTAAAAATAATGCCTCTCACATCCTGATTTTGGTATAAAAAAACCCCTGAGTATTGGGTGAACCTGGAAGGACTTGTTTCTGCCTCTCTAACTAGGTGATGCAAGAAGCTTTGTTCAGGCCAAGAGTTTGGATAAAATGCAGGAAAAATACAGAAAAGGATGGCATCATTGTCTGGCTTTCCTTTGCCCAGCTGCCCCTGAAGTTAGCAACCCATGGAATTCCATTAAAAATGTTCAGGTCAGAATGTGACATAGAACAAGGGAGATATTGCCTAAAAGAAATTCACATGGAAAAAGACAAAAGTCTTGAGTTCAACTCTGGGGCCACAGCAGAAGATTATTGACAAACTGCGTCTATGACAAAGAGAGAATTAGAATCATGCAGGCTATGGAAGCTGGTGATAGGACCCACATTCCTGGTCACATGGCCTGGGAAAGCTTCCAGCAAGGAGGCCGGGGTGGAAGGAGAGGGGGCAGCACAGTGATCTTCAGGTGCTTGAAGGATTATTACTTGGAAGAAGGACAGGTCTCTAACCCTCCGGCCTTAAAATCCAATCCATTGTTTTGTTTCACATTTGAGATATCGCACACCCAAAGACATAAGCTCTTTACTTAAGAGCAGCCCCAAATACCTACATCCTATCCTATGAAACAGGAGTCTTGGGTCAGAACACCATTTAGGCCCCGACTCTTCATGGCATCTACCACCGCACCTAAGAACAGAACCAACATTCACATTTTTTTTTTTTTTAAAGACTTCATTTATTTATTTGACAGAGAGAGAGATCACAAGTAGGCAGAGTAGCAGGCAGAGAGAGAAGGGGAAGCAGGCTCCCCGCTGAGCAGAGAGCTTGATGCGGGGCTTGATCCCAGGACCCCGAGATCATGACCTGAGCAGAAGGCAGAGGCCCAACCCACTGAGCCACCCAGGCGCCCCCCAACATTCACATTTTTGAAGGTCCAGCACGTACAAAGTCCTATGCTGGATGCTAAGGGCAATTCAAGCAGCATACCTTGACCTCTGCCTACAAAAACTTCATCGTATCGGGGGAGAGAAGACTGACACTCAGGAGGAGTGGACTGTCTACAGCAGGCAATACGCTGGAGGTCTGAAAAGAAACAGGAGGGTGGATGTTCTTGGGAGTTTAGAGATGAGAAGGATTACTTCAGCTGAATGGTTACATTCATTACAGGTGTTTATACACGTTAGGTGATAAGTTTCTTTCTAGCTCTCTGTCACTTGTGTCTTTTTCTCTCATGAGCTTGTGGCTTCTTGGAGGGTTGGAACACTGCCTTATGCTTTTCTTTTATCCCTGTAGAGTATCCAGTATGAGCCAAGCAAATAACGCATGCTTAGCTTAACTTAGATTAAAAAAAGGTTTTTTTAAAGATTTTATTTGTTTATTTGAGAGAGGAAAGAATAAGAGTGGGCAGAGGGAGAGGGAGAAGCAGGCTCCCTGCTGAGCAGGGAGTCCAATGCAGGGCTCCAGCCCAAGAGCCTGGACAGATGCTTAACTGAGGCCACCCAGGAACCCAAATTAAAAATTTTAAGAAGATGAATTTTGTTTAATGCAGATGTCCTCTTTTTTAAGCTTATCCATTCACACAGTCATTTTTCAAAGGGAAACAGGGGCCCCTTTGGGGTGTGGCCCAGGGGCCATGGGTCTGGCTATGTTCTCCCCTAGTCTTGTTCTTCTGCTTGAAATCTGATAAGGACATTTGTGATCCCTTAAGATATCAGGACAGTCATGGGATTCTCTGGTATCCTATTCTGCTCTATTTCCAACAAGGAATGGGAAGGAGGAAAAGAATGTTCCAGATCAAAATAGACCTCTTCATAGTGTTTTGGGAAGAACTGTGTTTTTCTGGGCTGTCCAGTTTCCCAGATTAACCCAGAGGTTTTTGTAAGAGGTAGAATATTGTCACCTAACCCATGAACTAGGTCTCCAAACGAAAGCAGTCACAGTCTACTTTCTGGAAGGCCAACCATGTATGAGATTCTTTGCTAGCAAGGCAGTAGAGAGAAAAAGACAGCGAACCAGGAGGCAGGAACCTTCGGTTTTAAATGAGGTGTTTCTACCAGATGTCCTCTGAAGTTCTACCCTACTTTAACCAGTTTTCTTTCATATAAGAAACAAATGTTTGGCTCTTAGTCCAATTCAGGCCCTCCACAGCTGAGTCGAGTTGGTGCTCAGGCTGCAAGAGACAAGAGTCCTGTGAAGTTCCTGCTGGATGTGAACTCTGGTTTTCAGGCAAGCTTCATGAGAAAAAGCATATGCCCAAGGAAGTCAGCCCTTCACTGAGGTAAAACACAGGCACTGAAGTAAAACTCACCTGCATTCACATCTGCAAAACATCCTCCCACCCATTCCACACAAAGGTCCGCCCAGCAACCCATGACCAGTAGAAGAGCCTGGAGAGTAGTCATTGGTTCTGTGGCACCAAAGGGGTGCAGCCCCCATGCTGGCAAGTGAGGGGTGAGTGGGGTCGAGCAGGGCTCCTCTTTCCACGGTTGCTCTGGTCCTCACAGCCCAACTTCCTCACTTAATTATCAAAGAAAGGAGATATGTGTAGAATCTCCAAGTGAGGCTTAGGTCAAGTTAGGAAAGGCTTTCAGTTTCTATTTGCAGACTGATCTTACCATATATGTATCTCTGAAGCGGCCTGAGGAAGCGGCGAGGGGTTAGCCTCTGCCCCCGCTGACCTTCCACAGCACTCCATCCCCACAGAGCCTCTCTAAAAGAGTGAGAAGCTCTACAGGGATGTTGGGTCAGGCTACTAATGACTGTAAAAGGCTTTGAAAACCCTCAAGTGCTGGAGGATGCCTCTCCCAGTAAGGGGAAAAGGAAAACAGTGTATTTCCAGGACACTGTAGTCTGAAGCCTTGCTCTTGCCGGGGCGGGGGGAGTTTGCAGCTTTTTTCACTCCTCACCAGGACTTGGGTGAACAGATTTTCAGACTATCTAAGGACCCCGGAACTTCCAGGTAACAAAGAGCTCGGCCCTGGCAGGGGGAGGGGAATTCAGGTTTCGGGGAACATCAGGATATAAGAAGGAAAGCAAAGGGAGAAGAGAGTTTTAAAATTGTCTTACTACATCAGAACTGCTGCTAAAAGGCAAGGGTGTTGGCAAGGGAACAGCTGAGGTTACTGAGTGTCTTGGTACTTGTATGAATCCAACAAATACTTATGGAGTTTATTATGTTCTGTTTCCTACATATATTCTTATATGTGATATATGTTCTATTTTATAAATATATATATTTAATGTAATATATATTATATGTAATATATTTTATTAAATATATATATTTATAAATATAAATTATTTATTTATAAATTTCTCAAATCAAGTAGATCCCTCAGAAGAATCCTTTGACATTTTTCAACATTGAAACATGTGCCCATTAATAGGCATGAAATGCAGGCCATTCCCAGTATCACACTGCATAGTTTACATAAACCTGAGTGAGTGCCCAGAGTTACTGTCAAGTAGTGAGTCCATAAACCCATCCTGTCCCGGGAGCTGGTGGTCAGCACATGGGCCCGTGTGTAAGCCTTTTTGGTTAGCCGTTTTTTAAAATGAAAGTATGTTTTGTTATTGGTTTTCCACACTGCAAATTAGGAACGTCTCCAAAAAAATATCCTGTAAGTGAATCAAATATAAATATACCATATCTTAAAAAGGACAGAGAAATTGAAAGCTTAACAGCATGATAGGGTTTATGTTTCCACTTCTGTTTCCACTTCTCTGGAAACACCTCTGTTTCCACTTCTCTGGAAACACCTCCTTTTCTGGTGGGTTTCTTTCACTCTACAGACTGAGGACTGACAAGGAACCAACATCTGCTACCAGCTCAGTAGCAGAGGAACATTATACCAAGGAACTGAATTGTACATTCTACAAAAAAAGTGGTGTCTGATTTAGCTTACTATCTAACTAGACCGCCTGCCTCTAAGACACACACCAAATCCAACCAGGGATATAGAATTAGAATACAGGTTGCTGCAGCTGGCTCTTAAAGTCTAGTTTTCAAGTTGACAGGTATGCCCGAGAACCGTTCCATGTTCCCTGATGGGGTTCGTTGTTCTTCTCATGTGTTTCCCCCACATCTTGGGCTCCCCTTTGTCTCAGGTCTCCACATATCATCTTAGAGTTTTGTCTCTGGTGTTTGTCTCCTCCACTGGACCATGAGTTCCTTTCTGTTTCCAGCTGCTAGCACAGCTATAGCACAGCAAATAATAGATACTCAATAAACATCTGTCGAATCAACAAGTGATCCCTAACTTAGCCACAAGAGACTAAAACCACAGGCCATCTTAGGAATGGAAATGGCTTACTTTGGACACCCCCATGATATTTTAATAATTTCGTTGGGATGTTCTAAATCATGGTTTGGTGAGAGTGGGGAGTTTTGTAAAGAAAGGGAGAGGACAGGAGCGGTGGGTAGTGTGGATGTGAGTCTGGCCCCTCTGGCAGCAGCCAGTGGCCTGGGACTCTTGCTGGATCCTTCTGGTCAACCTGGGTGTCTTTAATGCTTCTCTGTGCATAAGACACAGACTATGGGGTCAGATAATGGAGTTATGGCTTCTATTGCCCCTTCCTTTCCCAGACTCCTTTGCTCCCCTCCTTTCCCAGAATCCTTTGCTTCTTCTGTAGAGCTGTTGTTCCAACCCCCCCAAAAAATCCGGATGGCAAAGGTGAGCAGAAAGGAGGGGTGCAGTAATGACTTGGGAGATACCAGTCATCATCCAGCTCAGTAGCAGAGGAAGCACAGGGCTGGGAAAGTCCCAGGGCCTGGAGAGGAGTGGCCTGTATCCCTGCCATTAGTGTCACTCCACTCTTCATACCCATGAGGTTTGCTGTCACACCCTATCAACTAACCAATGAAATAATGCTTGAAAAAATATTTCAGAGATAGAGTGCTGTATAAATATAAAGTATCATTATAATTGTTATTAAATCCTGCCAGAGTAAAATATTTCCTTTAGGATGAAGTTGTTTGGCACATGGGAAAAATTATCCCTGCTGTCAGCCTTACAAATAGCTAGCAAACATTTACTAGTCTACCATGTGTGGAAGTAGGGGGAGGCCATGGAGGTTGGGGGTCTCTCTCCATATACGTATTCCACATGCCTTCCCTCAAGAGGCACATGGAAAATGCAATGAATGAAATCATTCTTGCACTCACCTGGTTTAAATCATGACTTGCCTGGTCAAGGGGGCGGGTGCCTGCTTTAAGGTCTTTGAGGAGCCATGCAGAAATCAAGGTTTATATTTCACGTGGTGCACTGAATGAGGACTTCTCCAAGCCTCAGTTTCCTTTTATGAAATGAAAGAATGGAGGCTCCTTTCTATGTCTGGTAGTTAATGAGTCTCTATGGCTAACAATTCTTTTTTTTTTATTTTTAATTTTTTATAAACATATAATATATTTTTATCCCCAGGAGTATAGATCTGTGAATCGCTAGGTTTACACACTTCACAGCACTCACCATAGCACATACCCTCCCCAATGTCCATAACCCCACCCCCCTCTCCCAATCCCCCTCCCCCAAGCAACCCTCAGTTTGTTTTGTGAGATTAAGAGTCACTTATGGTTTGTCTCCCTCCCAATCCCATCTTGTTTCATTTATTCTTCTCCTACCCACTTAAGCCCCCATGTTGCATCACCACTTCCTCATATCAGGGAGATCATATGATAGTTGTCTTTCTCTGATTGACTTATTTCACTAAGCAC
This sequence comes from Mustela erminea, assembly GCF_009829155.1. Lineage (NCBI taxonomy): Eukaryota > Metazoa > Chordata > Mammalia > Carnivora > Mustelidae > Mustela > Mustela erminea. The sequence continues at coordinate 6,035,197 of NC_045615.1, read as the reverse complement.
GATACCCTCTAGTTCCAGCCACGTCATCGCAAATGGCAAGATTTCATTTTTTTGATGGCTGCATAGTATTCCATTGTGTATATATACCACATCTTCTCGATCCATTCATCTGTTGATGGACATCTAGGTTCTTTCCATAGTTTGGCTATTGTGGACATTGCTGCTATAAACATTCGGGTGCACCTGCCCCTTCGGATCACTACATTTGTATCTTTAGGGTAAATACCCAGTAGTGCAATTGCTGGGTCATAGGGTAGTTCTATTTTCAACATTTTGAGGAACCTCCATGCTGTTTTCCAGAGTGGTTGCACTAGCTTGCACTCCCACCAACAGTGGAGGGTTCCCCTTTCTCTGCATCCTCACCAGCATCTGTCATTTCCTGACTTGTTAATTTTAGCCATTCTGACTGGTGTGAGATGATATCTCATTGTGGTTTTGATTTGTATTTCCCTGATGGCGAGTGATGTGGAGCACTTTTTCATGTGTCTGTTGGCCATCTGGATGTCTTCTTTGCAGAAATGTCTGTTCATGTCTTCTGCCCATTTTTTCATTGGATTATTTGTTCTTTGGGTGTTGAGTTTGCTAAGTTCTTTATAGATTTTGGACACTACAGCTAACAATTCTTAATGCATAGGTCTTGGATGTGGCCGGGAGCACTGAGACAAAGAAAGAAATGTTCAGAAATCCTCCAGAGGAGAATGTCAGGGAACCAAGGTATAGCTCGGGATGGAGGCTGCTAAGAGGTCCAGTCTCCACTCTTCGACTTGCTAGCTGCCCAGACTTGGGCAAGTGCCGTACCCTTTCTGTCCTTGGTTTCAGTGACAGTAAAATGTGCAGCCAGTGAGTTCCACCTTAACAGGTTGGTGGGAGGCTCAAAAGAGGTATATGCAAAACTGTAGTGTAAGACACTCTTCACACATAGGTCATTGTAACTCTGGCTCTACCACCAGCTTCAGGGGGATGTGGGCACTGTCCAGAGGTCCCTCCCAGTTCTCTTTCAGTTTTAATAGTCTATTCTGTAGTGGTATTTCCAGGTTATTTTTGTGAAACACCCTCTTGTCTAGCTCTGTATCCTAGAATCATCAAATATAGATGTTTTTAATTAGAAGGAAATTCGGTGTCATTGAGTCCAACATGCATTTTCTTTGTGGACTTCTGGGCAATGGGTTAGTTATCACGGTGGGGAAACCAGGCCTAACAAGGGAGCCAATTTTGATTTTAAGCAGTGTTACCCTTCAGCAAATTTTTCCCCAATTGAACCAAATCTACTCTTCGGTGAATCCTACTTTTTGTCATCTGGAACCCTAAAAACCTAAAGTTATTTACCTTTGTTCTATCTCAAACTCCTCTCTTGTCCAGGTTAATTGTCTTCTCTCTGCTTCACAGATAAGCAGAAAGAACAAGGTTAAGCGGCTCATCCCTGATGACATTGTGGGACATATCCTGAGGAAGCTGCTTTTACCACTATGGCGTCCCCCTCCCGAGACCCGTAGAAACGGTCTTTGAACTTCTGTAGGGAAGTCCCTGTGCCGTTTTGCAGACAAACCGCAATCCATTGCTTTGTTTTGAAGTCCTTTGTTCATCTAAATGTTTTCATTACATTAATTGTAAAAGGTTTTCCTGGTTGACCAAGGTTGACTCATTAACCTATGTGTGTGTTCGGACCCACACAGGCTGGGAACAAACTTATAACCAAAGTGATGAGCAAAACTCTGGGGGAAGTCATCCCACATTCATGTTTTTCTATTAGCCTTGAAAGGAAAATAGCTAATACACGGACATAGAAGAAATATCTCTGAGGTTTTTTTTTAAGATTTTATTTATTTATTTGACAGACAGAGATCACAAGTAGGCAGAGAGGCAGGCAGAGAGAGAGGGGGAAGCAGGCTCCTTGCTGAGCAGAGAGCCCGATGCGGGGCTCGATCCCAGGACCCTGAAATCATGACCTGAGCCAATGGCAGAGGCTTAACCCACTGAGCCACCCAGGCGCCCCTGTCTCTGAGTTTTAAGGCATGTTCTCAACCTGAATGAATCCAGCAATGTAAAAGAATAAAGGAACTAAGGGGAAAAGATCAGGGAACAGAAAAGTTAGCAGCCTTTGAGCTTCGTTTTGTTAGAATGTAGAATATTACCGTGGGTCACACACTTTTAAATGCTAAGATGTTTGTCTTAAGAGGGAGGTTGATACAGCAGAAAAATTCACGGCAGCTGCATTTTGTGTGGTGCAGAAGGAAAAGGGTGAGAGTAGAGGGGAGGGCACTATCCCGTTTGCTGAGCTTCTGTGGAAGGGTTGCCTCGGTCTCTGAGAGGCTCGGTGGTGAGTGGAGGAAAGCAAGTAATCTGTGACTGCTGGAAACAAGTAGTCACTTTTGCCTTAGAAGATTTTGAGGCTCCTAAAGGGAGACATGGAAGTCACTTGGGACTCCCTGCCTCCTCACAATATAACCATATCGTACAAGTAGGGAAAGCAAGGCACAGGCTGTGGCAGTGACTTGAGTGGCACCGTCTAGTCAATAAGCAAGACGGAGCCAAGCCAACAGCTTTGGCCTCTGAGTGTGAGCCCTGCGCTCTCGGACGGCATCACTGAACAGAGTAGATGACTTAATTCTCACCGTCCAGAAGATGGACACCCGAGAAACAATTGCCCTTCCACCCTCTGAAAGTGTGAAGACTTATGTCTTCTATCCAGCCACAAAGAAAATCTTACTGTCAGCTCCTTCAGTGATTGTGGTACAAAATCACAGTTGCCTTGGAAGCATTTCGATTTAGCGTCTTATAAGGTTAAGATATTTGTCTTCTGTATTTACTGGAAATGATGGAAGAATTTCAACAGCTATACAACAACAGCCAACAAGAACGACAGACAGACAGACAGAGAGAAAGAAAAACCAGGCTTTTTTTTCCCCCCCCTCAAAGTAAGGGAGGAAAAATAACATTAACACAAAGGAACACTCTTACTAAGAGTAGGTGGAGAAAGGCATCTGAAAAATAATACCTCAAGATGCATTGAAACATTTTAGGGAATTAGGGAATTCTGATCTCCTGAAAAAAAAGAAAATTAATATTAAAGACAAGCTGTGAGTTTCCATCTGGCCTTGCCGCTTTCGACTAACGCTTCCATGACGGAATTCATCTGTCCATCAACTGTCAAAAATTCTCCTGTCAGTAAATCCCACGATACCCCGGCAAGCCCACCCCGCTCAAAATATTCCATGCCACAAACTATTCCGAATTCTGAATTCTTTTTTTCAGATCTCTGTACTATAAGACATGAAAGTTGTTGCTTCCCCCCCATCCTTTTTATTTTTTCTCTTCGGTTTCCCCAAATCTCTCCCACCCACACCGTGTTGTATAGGGGTGCTGAGGGAACTTGAGTGGAAAATTTGGGGAACCCTCCATCGTTTGGAGATTCCCACCAAGCTCCTTCTGAGCTTCTCCACTAGAGTCTGACAACAGACAGCCCACATCTGTTTTAAAACCCTGAGTGGTTGTGAAGTGTGAACTCCCCACTGTTTAATGTAACTACATGACTATTTAATGTACACAGTGGTAGAGCCGCTTGCAATGCCAAACTGTTGTGACATGCCTGAAGGACATATATAAACAGAATATACTGTGGTTTATTGTGACAAAGAACATCTATGCCACAAACAGGGAGATGGGTTTGTTCGCCAGGACCGTCGATTGAGAAAGGAAAAACGTCTGGGAGATCCTTTCCCCTCCCCCCTCCCCCTTGTCAGCGGTGAAATTGATAGGAGGCTAATGAATCGATAAATCCAGAATGGGCATAACATGCCCTATTTTAATAATTTCAAATCCAGAATTTCAAAACCACTTATCTTTTAAATTAATCTGAATGTATAAGGCAGAGGGAAGGAGCGGGGGTGGGGGAGGACAGAGAGGAGGAGCGGACACGGGGATGGCTGAAGGTTTGGGCCTCTTCCTCGAGCCCTTGTTAATTTGTACGGGTGTTAGGGGAAATTGGAGAATATTTTGGTGCCGCTTTTTGGTAGATTTGGGGGTCATAATTTTCTGTACATTGTCCTAGGTGGAAAAACATCTACAGCTGCTCTAGTGTTAATAAACTAAATAGGAGGGAAGACATTATGGCTTTACAAATGTATTTCATTTTTAATATGTTTCTCCCAAAGGTGAATTCTTGTACCTTCTGACATCTCATTAATCAATTGATCAGAATCTGTTCTTTTACATTCCATTGCTACAATTCTAATTAACCTTTGCTAGTTAAATACTCACCAAAAATCAACTCCAATTGTTTTCCTCTAATCCAAGCATTTCAGTAAAAGCTTTTCTTTTTTTAATCAGTCTTTAATTAGGCATTAAGTGGAAAAAGATCTATATGGTGTGGTATCCACAGCTCTTTAGGGGATTTTGAAAACCTAGAATAAAATCTTTAGACACCAACAATGTACAAAGATTTCGCTCTTAGTAGGCCTCCATCGGGTAGACTCAGGCATCCTTCTGTGTATATTTAGGAAAATGTCTCTTTTTAAAATTCCAAAGTTGCTGTTTCTCAGAAAATAGCTATTTCCATGGAAGACAAAGCAAAACAAAACAAACATCCCGAAACAACAACAAAAAAGTTCCTTTTGTCAATAATACCAAGAAAGAGGAGGGAGATTTATTTAGAAAATAAATTTCAAGCTGCTATTGTTGTTGGTATTTTAACTTAGGCTATTTTGGTACAGAGCGAGATTATTCAACTGCGTCCATATTTCTAGATTGAAAATACCAACGCTAAGGCCCTGTAATTAGGAAAACTTACTCTTGACTCTGCCTATTGCATTTTGGGGTCCCCATGATTTGTATATTACTGTATCCTGTGGTTTGCATAATTTTCCCTAATAACTTAGCGGTCGCCGAGGGAATAAATCCGAGAGGTCCTTTAAAACAAAACCGTGAATGCTTTCCCGTTAGCCTCAGGAGTGCAGCTTAACTGCAGGCTGTGGATGAACCGCCCAGGTGGGCACCGAGGACCTCCCTTAAAATGCATGTATTAAAGGACAGGGTAAGGAAAGTCGCCCAGGAGAGGAGCGGGGCACGGGGGAACCCAGCAACACAGCGGTGGAGGGAAAAACCACTTCTGCAGAGCGAGCAAATGAGTTTTGGTAGAAGGTCTTTGAGAAGCCGATCGTCCCTTAAAAACACGGTCAAACAGTCGTGTTTTGTTTTGACACAATTTCATATCGTGTTCTTCTCCACTCATCTGCTGCCTTTCATCACACTGAACATTACCATTACCGAGTAACACCTCACATTAGCTCCTAATGTGCAGAAGTTTCTGGTTACGCGGCTGCAGATGCTGGCTTACGTTACCACCCTTGCACAGCCGAGCGGACTTGAACGGGCTTTTATTTTAATTTCCTTTCTCCCGCTGGTTGCAACTTTGGGGACGGCGTGCAACCCTCACCGCGCAAACAGGGTTAGTGCCTCTTTAAGGAATATTTAAATTGCATTTCCTACTGTCAGTTAAGTCTCATCAATCATGTTTTTAATTAAAAAGAAGGACATCTACATCCCACTTTCCACTCAAAGTGCATAATGAAATTGTAGATTGGGGCAGCACTGGAGAGTTTCAGCCCTGCTCAATGCATTCGGCGGGGATGCGGGGGAGGTCAGAAACACTGGTGCATATGCAAGTGGCGAACAAATAACACTCCTGATAGGGCCGGGTGACATGTGTCAACCCTTGTCATCGAGAAACAAGAAAGGCAATGTGCCCAGACAAAGGGTAGGGCGGAATCTCTACACACTGGCAGAACCTGACCCACGCGTGAGGGCTTTGTGTAGCAGATGCCTCTGTCATTGTTCTGTGCCTGCCTCCCCCGTACCCCTGACAACAGCCACTGCCGCTGGCATTCCACCCTGACATCTGTTCAGCTTTATTGATGCGGCCCTGGAGGAATTCCCAGTGTAAACAGGGAATTCTCTAAGGGAACCCCATGTTGTAAAGGGATGAGCTGCATAATGCAGAGATTTAACCACTATTTAAAGGTGTGACACTTGATTGAAAGTGACTTGATTTTTACCCCCCTTTCCAATCTTGCCTCCCTCTCCACCCTTAACTGTATTTGGCAACACACCGGCTGCAGCGGCACCCCACCTCCCCCTCCTCACCGCTTTGTTTTCCCCGTGCATAACTGTTAGAAAGAAGGAAGGATGGGAGGGCGGGGGCTGGTGATGCCCGGGTACCACCGTCCAAAACAGCCACTTAAAAAAAAATTCCGGGTTACAGTCAATTGAGTCTAGTTGTCGCGCTGGGATCCTGCCTGCTGCCCACCCACACTCCTGGCGAGAAACAGCTTGGAAGTGGCTTGGTCCTGTGGCTGAAACTGATGGCGCGGGCTTTGTGCGCCTTGCTAGAAGCCACCGGGGCAGCTTACGGTCCCCGGGCACAGCCTAGCTGGACCATTTCTGGCCGGACTAGAACTTAGGGGACTGGCCTCGGGAATTTTATGTTTTTGGCAATGGTGTGCCATAGGATGTTAAGATGGATTTTTTTTTTTTTTTTTTTTAAAGCAGACCTGTTAAGAACTGCAGCGTCTCTCTCTTTGGCCCGGCCCATGTACGTGCGCTGGAAGGCCGACTCTGAAAGGCTGCAGCCTCACTCAGCGTCTTGGCTGGTGCTCAAGTACCGGGAGTGTCATGAGAGCTCAAGGCACTAATATTTTGTGGCTGAGGGTGGAAGAGACAGAGCTCCATCAACAGGGCCCTACGCGGCGTGACCGCGTCTAGCGGAGGAGCGAACTTTTCTTGTTAGGATGCAAGGGCAGAGTGTGTTCTCTGAGGCTGTGGGCTGGATTTGGAGTTGTGTGGGTCCAACCCCCGACTTCCATCGAATTGACCAGTGGATAGATAAAATTTGAAAACTTGCCATGATTCCCTCCCTGCACTGATTCGAAATAAGGGATGTTCGTGTTGTCATAATAAGGGCAAAAGCGAAGCGTAGAATTACCAGGACATGAAGTTCAGAGTTGTGATGGGAAATTTGTCTGTATCAGGGCCTGAGGTGTGGCTGACCTACCCGCATTTTCAGAGAACAGTTAGCTATCAAAAAAGAAGGTCCGAGTGAGTGAGTGAGTGCGTGTGTGTAGATTAACCATAAGCAGCAGGCCAGTTTCTCGCATAGAGTTCTGAGATCTGCTTTCAGTTGACCCTTTCCCTTTCTTTGACTTCCGTGGACTCATGTTGTGTAAGGCCACAGAGCTTAAAGGCAAACAAGCCCACCTGGCATTAGGAGTCCTGTCGTTCCCACTGTCACAGTTCCAATTTTTGCTTAACACAACTGCAGGAAGCCTCCAGATTTTTTTTTTTCCTTCCTAAAAACAATTTATATATTTTCTTCCAAATGAACCAGTGCATGATCGGTTTGTAAGATTTACAGAATGTGGACAGGCAAAAGAGAATAAAATGGAAATGACCCATGAGGTCACCAGTCAGGACAAGCACCCGTCCCCTTGGCTAGCCCTCTTCTGCTCTTCTTTCTCGGTACTTCTAAAAGAGGGATTATCCTATATTGGCTCTCCTGTAGTCTCTCTCTGTGTGTGTGTGTGTGTGTGTGTGTGTGTGTGTGTGTGTTTAAGCTTACTAGACTATCCTTCAGTATCATTAAATATTCTACAACATAACATATTTTAGGTAATGACGTGCTATTCTCCTGTATGTCAGAGTCAATTATTCATTTCAGGGCAAATGTGGTTCCCACTATGATATTTATTACAAGTGATGTTGGAAGAAATATCTTTTGGAAGTAAAGCGTTAAGCATATCCAAGACTCCTTCTTTGGGACAAACCCTTAAAATAGAATTGCTGGGTCCAAGGCCCTATGTATTTTTAAGATTCTTGACCCACATTGCTGTACGACCAGGGAGATGGTACCAGTTTAGGCTCTAAGCACCATTGGCATCAGCGTCCCCCAAAGTGGAAGTCTTCTGGGCATATCCATGTGTGTCCGCATAACACAGAACTCTGGGTGGCGGAGTTGCCGTCTTGATCAGTCCATAGATTCATGGCAGCAATTCTAATTAATATGTACATTCCCAAATCCCTTTCCATCTGTATTTCTCTGCCTGCAGCGCTTGAAAAATAATAAGTACAAACAGCTAAGTGCTGATAGAAACCTCATAGTCTGGCAACATCCAATTTCCCTTCTCGTCCACTTTAAGGTGAAAAATTAGTGAACTTTGACATTTGTACCAGTCACAGATTTGAAGTATACTGGAAAGTAGAATTCAGGCCCAGCTCTGAAAGGGACACAATAACGCCCGGATGTGTCCACCACCCGCTGGGAGGTGGCGCACAGGAGACCCCCCGCATGGTCTCAGAGGAACGTGGCTCCGTTAGAATGCCCCTGCTGATGGGCTGCTCCCTGAAGCCCGCTCAGCCTACATGGAGTCTGAAGCTTGAATCTACCTTTTGGGATTAAAAATAATTTTGCAATGGATACAGACTTTTTTTTTTTTTTTTTTTTTAGTGTGTTATTGGTCTGGGAACAGCAACAGATTAAAAAAAATATTACCAGGTCAAATAACAGCTGTTATTATTAAGTTCAGCTTTTATTATCAATTTGCTAGTAGAATCCGGCAGTAAAAAAAAAAAAAAAAAAAAAAAAGTATGCATCTGAGCTTTTTACTAATCAGTACTCTCATTTTGCTAATATTCTAACGACTGTCAATTTACTTCAGTGCTGCCATTTGCAGAATTTTCCAATTAGCAGCAAACCTGTTCCACCTTCTCCTGTAATTACGGGGGACTCAGTTCAGATCAGCTGCGGCCAGACAGCATATGATGTAGTTGCCAAAATCTGTGCAATGTTGTTTTTAACCTTTGCATGTGCTGGCACAGTTTTCACATCTCTGTTTGTAGGCAGGAGGCTCCCACAGTTAGTCATGTGTCAAAATATCAAAATTATTTTTAATAAACACACAACGAGGATGAAAACACAGATATGGGCATATTTGGTTTTCGGATCAATTTAACGTCTGTTTCAGATTCAGAAGTGTCCCTGCACTGCCCCCACCTCCCAACAGCACTCAAACACCCTCCTTAAAAAAAAAAAAATCAGGAGTCTTTAGAAAGGAAACAGTTGAGAGTCGCCAAATCATACTATTCTCTTCTTCTTTTGTTTGCCAGTAGAAACCACAGTTATTAAAAATCCTGAATTTCAGAATGGAAGGGACCTCAGAGATCCCAAAGGCTAGCCCTCCCATTTTTTGAAGTAAAGGAAACTAAGGCCCAGAGCAGAGAGGGGGTTTACGCACGCTCCCACAGCTGGTTCTGTGCAGTGGGCGAGACTAGAACCCGGGTCTTTCACCTCCATTCCGAGGCTCCTGGCACTACAGCGCTCCTTTCCCCTCTTCTCTTGATGGCTTCTGGGTATGGCAGGAGACACAACAGGAAAGCCCCCCCCCCTTCGCCCCGATCCCTTGTTTCATAGAATGCCTTGCTAGCAACATCAAAACCAATCAAACTCTCTGAAAGCTGCCTAAACAGCTGACATTGCAGTAATAACAATAGTGCGGCAATAACTATTATTGCTACATGAAAAAAATATATTTAATAATAAGCTCATTGATTTTTAACAACATCTCTGTGTTGCCTAATTGATGGGAAGTTGTATGTTTGTGTAGCCGATGGGGGTTATGAATTAAATATGGCCGTCTTTCCTTGAGGGATGCATGTCAATGCAAGGAAGACGGAAGATCTACATTTCCCCCAAGCAAAATAGTCCCCTTGTAACAGAAGCAGGGAAGACTGAAATACGAACAAAAATAAAAACCATCCATCACTGTTTATTAAGTGCTGCTACTTGAAGGTAAAAGGGATATTGAACTGTTTTTAAATTGGAAGGAATGTAGCTGGACAAAATATTGATGGTAATATTAGCTGGGTGACAAATTTTATTCTTTTGTCCACATTCATCAAAGGAGCAATTTGGAGTGAATTATTCTCTCTATGCCCATAAACTGATTTTTTCCTCCCTTTTTATTTTTTAAGCACACATGTTTATTAAGGAAGATGGTGTAGGAGGGATGCTACCTTCTTGTTCAGGTTGTCCCAACCTTGTTGTATGAGTCACAATTCCACAAGTGCTCTGGACCAGGCCATGCATGCATTGATCTCCAAGGTGCTTGTATAAAATTTAATATGGGCTTAAAAATTGAGGCAGACTGAGTCTGTTCCCACAATTTAAAAGAAAAGGGGTGGGTCAGATTTGATTTCATTTTTAGCTGTGGTTTTCAAGTGGAAGTTCTGAAGCATTTATTTATTTTTCCAAATTTATAGTGTGCCCCTTCAGTCCAGCGTTCACTGGCTGCTGTTCAATGAAAACATCCAAGTTTCTATGGCAAAATGGGCTGAGGCAGGGAAATGAAAATTGAAAATGTCGGCTGACAATGAAGAGAATTTCAATAAAAATTTAGTTTGAAGTTTCATTCGCTTCAACTGTATTTAACTTCAAGTCACTTTTGTTTTCATGAGGTCATGTAAGCTCTGAGTTGTTTCTCAAAAATCTTACAGGCAGTCCAGGGTACCGTGCAATAGACAGATGGCTGGATTTCAGACTTGACTCAATCCCCAATGTTTTTAAAAATGCCCTACTGTGTGTCCAGAGCTGGTGGGGCAAGGCAGGTGGGGGCTGGCACTGCCGACTTCTTCACTCTGATGTTTGGAGTCTGGCTTCTTCCAACTTCAAAATGCCGTTAGCCAAACTGATATTCTTGTTTCTTCGACAAATTTCATCATCCCAACCAAAGTGAAATTCGTGAAACGACAGAGGTTTTGTTTGCAAGTGAATTTCTAAATTTAAAAATCTCTTGGAGTACGCTGCTGTGAAGCCCTGTGGATTGTCTGGGATGTCGCTCGACTTACATGGCTCTTCCACTTCTCAACTAAACGAGCACACATTTAAGGAAGCTGGCCAGAGTTAATCAATCAGTCAATCAATCAGCAAGATTTTAATGAGTCCCAGCTAGGCACAGGGAGATAATAACAGAAATTGCAGAAATTACTAGTGAGGCTCAGAGTGGTTCAGTGACTTCTCTAAAGCCACACAGCTTTGAAGTCACGGACTCTAGCCCAGTTCTTCCGGAACTCTTTTTTCAACTCTACTTGACACAGTGAGGGTCAGCACAAGACTAAGTACCAAATGAGCAGTACTGTCCAGAAGTACACATGATCTTGGAGGGGCCTCGGAGTGTAGTCTGCCTAAAACCGAGTCTGTGCGTGCCTGTCTCAGCATGGTGTCACAGCTGAACCTTTCAGTAGCTAAAAGTAATTGGAAGTAATTCATTTTCTTCCAGGCATCTTTCAAGGAACAGTAAAGTAATTAAAGGGAGCTCCATTCATACGATTTTGCCTCCTCCTTTTCTTCTCCATCCCTCTCCCATCCTCAGCTACCACGACGTCTGTGTCCCCACTGCTCATACTCCGTTCTTCTAAGTTCTCCCCATCCCTCACCCTCCTTCTACCCCCACCTCTGTCTCTCTGAGGTGTAAACCTTAGCCCTTTCTGACACAGCCCCAGCATTACTCCTCCCCTCACTATTTTTAAAAAAGATTTTATCTCTTTGAGAGAGAGAGAGAACGAGCACAAGCGGGAGGAGGGGCAGAGAGTGAGGAAGAAGCAGACTCCCCACTGAGCCAGGAGCCCGGTGTGGGGCTCGATCCTAGGACCCAAGGACCATGCCCTGAGCTTAACTAACTGAGCCACCCAGGCACCCTCCTCCCCCCTCTATTATCTGGATCTGGATCAGGCGCAGCTTGGGGTTGGGGAGAGGAGCTGTGAAGGATGCCCAGGATCAGTATTATCTTCTTCATGATTGTCTGTAGATATGCCGAGGAGGGGAGCAACACCGTGGACTGAAGGATGGAGATTTATAAAGAAGATAATGTGTGTGTGTGTGTGTGTGTGTGTGCCCCCAAAGATGGGTAGACCCCACCCCCTTCCCTGGAAGGAATAAAGGGGCAAAGTAGATAAAAACAGAAATGAAGACGTTTTCTGCCTTAAAAATATAATAATTACACAATAAATAGCTGTTTTGAGTGCCTGCTGTCAATAAACAGTGTATGAGGTGCTTTAAGTCACCAATAAAATGCTTTAGAGAAATAAAAATTGCAATGATCACTTCTTCCCCTAATAGAAGTTGGAGCTAGGGCACTGTTTAAACAAGTCTGCTCTAGAGCCAGGATACCTGGCCGCACATCCCTCCTCCACCATCTAGGAGCTGTGGGACCCTGTGCAGGTGGCTTTACCTCTTCATGCCTCAGTTTCCCTATCTGCGTGCAATGAAGATATGACAGCCACCTGTCTCACAGGATTGTTGTGAGTGTTCATATGAACTACAAGCACATCATTGGCCAACATCCAATAAGCATTTAGGAAGCTGCATTATTTCCTTCCTCTTTTTTTAGAAGATTTTTTTTAAAAAAAGATTTTATTTATTATTTGACAGAGAAAGACACAGCAAGAGAGGGAACACATGCAGGGGGAGGGGGAGAGGGAGAAGCAGGCTTCCCGCTGAGCAGGGAGCCTGATGTGAGGATCGATCCCAGGACCCTGGGATCATGACCTGAGCCAAAAGCAGGTTCTTAACAACTGAGCCACCCAGGGGCCCCTGAAAGATAATTTATTTAGAGAGAGAGAGCAAATGAGCAGGGGGAGGGGCAGAGCGAGAGGGAGAGAATCTCCAGCAGACTCCTTACTGAGCCCTGCATGGGCCACGATCTCACCACCCTGAGATCATGATCCAAGCTGAAATCAAGTGTCGGCTGCTTAATTGACTGAGCCACCTAGGCACCCTTCATTTTTCTTTTTTTAAAGTGGGCTCTGCCTGGGCCGCTCCACCTTGGGCCCCACAGATGGGATGTGAGCTTCCAGCCTCCTGCCTGGCTCCAAGCCCTCCTCACACCATGCTGCTGAGGAGAACTCTGCCCTTGTAGACCACAGACCCCAGGGTGCCCAGCCCCTGGACACCCCTCCCCCACAGCACCAGGCATTCCCTTACCAGGTGTATTAATTTCAGTTGATCTTTCTCTGTACAGTTCTTTTTGAACCAAAAATAATAATACTAACTACTATCATGTATCAAGTGTTGATGTGCTAAGCACTCTGTAGATAAGGGCCTCCCAAGTAGCAGGTTCATCTTGGAAAGTAGAGACTGTTTCCTGGTGTGTTTGTGGTCCCACCAAATCTGGTCTGCTTCCTGTTGGAAGAGGCTTGTCCTCTAGTTCATTTTCAGTCTCCATGTCTAAGGTGAAATATGTCAAGTAAGAGCAAATGAAGCATCTGGGGATTCTCTTTCTCTCTTGCACAGCGAGCAGTAAGACTTCAGCCCATGACGACCAGGTATCTGAAAGGCTGTTCTCTTCCTACAGCCTGTGAAGCTCCAACCTGTGCATCTTGGATGCGAAGCAACTGCAAGAAAGCAGGGTAAAGATTTCAGGAATCCATGCTAACTGCGCCTTATTTTTTTCCCCCAACTGAGTTCATCCTAAAGAAAAACATTCACGCCTACCAGATTCTAACCCATTTCTGACTGTTTCTAACAGTTTGGCTGCAGTTGTGCAGAGAGAAGGGGACAACCCTTCTCCCTTTATACGACGGGCATGACACCTTCTATTTCCATTTCTGTTGAATGGAATAGATACATTCTGGTTTTTTTCCTGAGACAATGCAGGCCAGGTTTTTCTTATCAGGGTTCTGGAACTCTTCTGGAAAAATAGAGGATTTCTCAGAGACAGAAGGAGAGCCCACAGTACTTGACACACTTTTGTTGTGTCATAATAACAATAATATCATGTTATATTATTATATGTTATATAATAACATATGTATATGTTATTAGAAACATATCACTCTGTTTAGGATTTAAGTTCCAATTGAGTACTTGTCAGTCTGGGATGTAAAAATTCCTGTTGTGAGGCCTAGCATGGATCACAGCGATACTCCCCGTTCCTCTCCCCCACCCCCTCTTCTACCGTTCAGAAAGGATGTTTCCCAGGAGGTTTCATGCACACCAAGAATAGGATGGCTCACCCAGGAGTTATCCACCCAGGCAGGAAAATGCCTACTTTTTGCTACTGTTTGTTTCTTTGCATCTTTAAGTTTCTAGAATGATGGAAATTCTTTCTAGGGAGAAATCAATAGGAGATTATGTATGTATATGAATTGGCTCATGCAGTGTTGGGGTGGGGGTTAGCAAGTCCAAAACCCATGGGGCAGCCTTGCAGCCTGGAAATGTGGGAGGGGGTTGGTGCTTTAATCTCGAAGCAGAATCTCTTCTCTAGGAAATGTTGGTTTTTGCGTTAGGCCTTCAACTAACTGGCTGAGACCCACCCACATCAGGAAGGTGAGCTCCTTTCCTTAAAGCCCACCAATCACAGATGTTAACCACGTTCTACAAACATGGTTTGTCTACAAACAATAACAAACGTTGTTGTTTCCACAGCAACACCTAGATTAATGTTTGATTAAATAACTGGGCGTTAGAGCTTAGCGGAGCCGACCCTCAAAACCATCCCAGTCCTGAAACTCTCTTCCTTTTCCTGCATCCGGGGACTTCCAGATCTTCTTGCTGTCCCCATAGGATCATAGGGAAGTCACTTCCTTCTTGATTTCAGAGGATTTCTGATCTGGTGGAGATTCTCTTCTCATACCCTCTGGGTAGTTTGGTGAACCTCAATGGCTCCAAAGGTTATGAATAGAACTTTCTAATGTAATTCTCAAGTCTTATATGCAACAATAAACGACTGCCTGGGTGGATGGTGTTCAAATCTCATAGGAAATAGCCTGGAAACGTGGGAGGGACTCGTGCCTCTCTGAGTTGGTGGAACACGTCCGGGGTGTCAATGAGAGTCATGAGTGGGACCAATGAGACCACTGAGTGGGACGCTCTTTGACTAAAGGAGAACCCTTAATATGGTGAACTCTGAATCAGAAGGGGAATGCCTAGAGAGAAAGCTCTGTCTCCTTTGCCAAAGGTGAGGTATAAACACTGATGTTCCACCCATGGAGACACAAGTCTTACCCACCTCTTCACGCTCTTTCCCAAGAGACTTGATTACCATCCAGTCCAAGCACCAGTGTATTGTTCGTAGCAAGCCTTGAGAAGAACAGTAGAAGGACAAGGGGTGGGGGTGGGTAGAGGGATTTCATGGGCTAGGCATGAGGTCTCCTAAATGCCTTCTTTTGCAATAGCATCTACCATGGGTGAGCTAGCCTGCCTCTGACTCAGTCCCAGGGATTTCACAGGAACCCTTGACTTCTCAACCAGGCAGCCATGTGGAGAGAATAAAGAGGTCCTCTTCCCACTTTGCACTGTGGCCTTGGTATCTGGGGCCATGCGGCCATTGGTCCTGCCTCAAAGGAGAAGGACTCTCTTCGCCCCTCTGAGCTAACTGCCTGTTTGAGTCAAGACTCTTTAGGGCACCTGTTAGGTAGGGCGGTTGAGGAATACTTTGCAGTTGTGCAAATCGGGAAAGTAAGAGAAACGTTACAGTGAGCAATGTGCGTAGCGAAGTGGAGTTAAGCCTGCAAGGAGTTGGCTGGTACTTGCAGGTCTCAGCGGTGTTCTAGGATCATTTATAATCAGGGTCTGTGATGCTCAAAACCAAAGTATAGGGAGAGTCATACCTGATTTCAAAATGCATTCCCTGTATGGGCTGTAAGGGTTTTGCAAAAAAAAAAAAAAAAAAAAAAAAAGAATCTTCCTTTCTGTCATGGAAATGAAAAGCTGAGTACTTTTTCCCTCTCAACAGTTCAGCTATGAAGGGATTTGGGGCCCCACAGCCCACCATGACTCAGAGGCAGCTGCTCTGACCAAGGCTCACAGACCTCCAAAGGAGCCTGTCCAGAGGCTTGGCTGCCAGTGATTAGGCCCTGAAGAGCTATTCTGTGTTTCTGGCAGTTCACACACACACACACACGCATGCACACACATGCACAGATGCACACTCCCAGGCTCACTCACTCTTCAAAGGGCAGCTGGTGAAGTGTATTCACAAGGACTGGCCGACATGATGTCATGGTAGGTTAGGGGTGAGGGGGTAGACTTGAGGATTAGAGAATCAGGACCAGCAAATGATAATGTCCGCAGCCCCCTTCTACAAGATTTCCAGGGCTCTGCCAACACTTTCCTGCATGGCCAAACGCCCGTGGTGGAACCCAGGCCCTGACAATTCTCCAGTTTCCGCCTACACCAGTCCTTGACTCGTTTTGTATGCCTCTGGTTTTCCGAAAAGCCCATTCTTGTGTAGTTATGAGAGCCTGAGAGAAAAGTTGAAATCCACAGTGTTGTTTAGGGATGAAATTTGTTATAATTCTCAAAACTGGCAAGTGATGAGGAAAAAAGAGATGTTTGAATTTTCAAAAAAAGGGAAATATTCTCAGGGTCAGAGGTGAAAAATCTACCAAGCCTTTAGTTACAAAGCCCATTCAGTCCTATAATCACCACAATAGGAAAGGGACCAACATCCCGGGGCTGCTGGAGAGCTGTGAAGAAAGGCCTGGTTTTTTAAATTCCCTCTAAGATTGTCCCCCCAAGACCAAAGCAGGTGTTTCTAAAGCACCCCAGGTCTGGGAAAAGCCTCAGCCCTGCACTGAAGAGCGAGTTCCTCATTTTCTGGGCGTCTGGTGTGTTTCCGAGCACCAGTGGGTGCAGTCGTGGCTAATAGGGATACTATAAATGTCACCTTGCTGTTCTGATATTCTGCATGTATGTCAAAGGCACAGAAAAGCTGGATTTACAACGTCTTATGCCAAACTATATATTTTGAGAGTCACAATTCAGGCCTAGACGGCTGATTATCGAACCCCAGAACTTTGGGCTTAGTCCTGCTAATGAAGGCCGTTTGGCCCTGTTTTCTCTGTGAACAAAGCTATCTGTGTTGGTTCATTTCATCTAGCCTCTATCTGGCAATTATTGATATTCAATTGATTTAGTGTTCCAAAAGATGTTTCAGACACCAAACACAGAACTCCCAGTTTGTTTTACAGCTGAATACAGAACACGAACTCCTTCTGGCTGTAATCAGCTCTTGGTTTAACCCCTGAAGTGTAAGCTTTGCTCTCTTCTTAACTTGGTGACTTAATTACTAACCACAGAGCTCTCCTTCTGTGTCATCTATGCTCTGGAAATGAACGGAACCCTTTGGGTGGAGGGTTACCTGCGTGGGATCATTTTTTCACCAAGTAGAAAGACAATTTGCTAAATGTGTCATGGTTATTTACCGAAGGCTGACGCCATGGTGGGGACATTAACAATGTCTGCTATTTCACAAGAAAGTTCTAAAAGGTGTTTTAAGTTGCCTCCCAAAGCACCTAAGTAATTCTCCCAGCATCTCCCTGAGGTAATACCCAATTTTACAGGGAAGATATGTGAGGGAATGTGTATGAGGGCCGAGAGTAGGCAGTGAAACAGGGAGGTGAAAATATTGTCAGTATTACAGGTAGTAATTGAACATGCTAGCCTTACTCTTAAGTCTTATTCTCTGGGTCACACTGCCTCCTACGCTACATTATCGGTATTAACATAAGCATGGGAGATTAATTTTATAGATCACGTGGAAGTAGGTGACATTTATCTTCACTTTTCAATGAGTCATCTCATTATGAGAAGGGTAA
Source organism: Mustela erminea (assembly GCF_009829155.1). Taxonomy (NCBI): domain Eukaryota; kingdom Metazoa; phylum Chordata; class Mammalia; order Carnivora; family Mustelidae; genus Mustela; species Mustela erminea. The sequence goes on along the minus strand of NC_045615.1, from coordinate 6,017,557 downwards.
ACATTCAGTCGGGTGAAAATAGTCAAGTTTAAAACCAAAATGAGTCCACTCATTTTGTGGAACTGCTTTATCGCTTTTTTTTTTTTTTTTCCTGCTTTATCCCTTTTTAAAATTGTAATATAAAGGTCCATCTGTCTAGCTCACTAAAAAAGGCTTTGGCCAGCCTCAAGGTAAAATATATTCATAACGAATCATAAACCTAAAGCTGAGGATGAACTGTGAAAGATGGTGAACTACGTCTGGGCCTCTCAGTTGGACTAGATCTTAAAGTTGAACTTAAGTCCCCCCTCAACCCTGACTTAAGACCCTGGATCACAAAGTAGGGAGATGGAAACACATTTTGATCAGTTTAGAACCTGCAGTATCTAAAGAAAACTTAAAGCCATCATGATCCTGGGAGTGATGAAATCTCCTTTTTCTTAGAAAATGAAGAACTTTAAACAAGGACTGGATGCCTAGCTATAAGCTCAGAGTGGCTTAACGGTAATTACATGGACAAGCTGAGGGACGTAACAAAAATGAGCATGCTTTTTCCTGTTCTGTCATACTTCAAGGCAGGATTCTACCAGGAGGAATGGTAGAATTATAGCTTCAGCTCAGGACTAACGGCAGCCAATAAACTCTGACTCTTGCATGAGCCAAGATGACTTCCTTGGGACGGTGTTGGGCTAGAGGCATTTTTGGGCCATTTCTGGGGGTGGCAATCCTGCTGATGGCATTACCAGGGAGAGGCTGGCATCGGATCCCTGGCAACTGAGTCAGCAGAAGATGCTGGGTTGGACAGAGCGGCCTTTCTCCCAGCGTGGCTTTGTGACCTTCCGTGCTTCTTCCCTAGGGAGCTGTGGCCGTTGCTTTCCCATGCTCCTGGACCCAGTCCTACTGCTCACTGGAGTCCTGGCAGCTCTCTGAGAAAGCAGAACAGGCTCTGTGGCCTCGGAGTAAAGGGCTGTGATGTTTTACTTCCGGGTCAGCTGCTGACTCCCCAGGGGAAGTAATTTTTTTCTTTAATGGCTGTGTTCCATTATCCACTGCATAAGGAGAAGCCACAGACTCAACTCTAGGCTTTGGGGTAGGAAAAGCTCATAGGGGTAAAACCACGTTTCTGGGTCTTGCAGATTATTAAATATGGAGATTGTTAGTTATCCAAAACTTCCTTCCCCTTGGGATGTTAAAATTTGAGCCATTCGTTGAATTCTTTACCATATTCCAAAAAGAACTTGCGATGGTCCATTTGGCTTACCAGCACTTACTTCAAAGGCCATTTGGATGGTGAGAAAGCCAATGGCATTGAAAGCCTCAACTGGGTTTGGGTTTGGGGGACTAGAAGCAACTTTTATATAACTTTTGTGTTATCCTGTTTCGCGCGTGCATATGTATGTGTGTTGTGTGTTTTGATGCAACAATGATATCTGTTCTGGTGAAGGAAATGAGTGGTTGAACTATTAATGTTTGGGGAGCCAGAGAGAGCAAACACCCTCATGATCTTTTTCTCAAAGTTTTCCTTATTCGAGGCATTGTGATTATATGGTCCCAAGCGAACATACTGTTTAGACACATATTCTGCTATACCTGTCTGTAAGATCAGATCTTATTTGATGATGGGAAGGAGTAAGTACCTAAAAGCAATTCTCATCTTTAGAGAGGGTCTGACCTGTAAAACACTGTATATCATAAAACTGGGTGAAAAAAAAGAAAAACAATTTTCATCAGTTTAAAAGTTATTTGAAAAGCTAGAGTTTGTCTATGCTAGGTCTAGGAATTTTGAAACCTTAAAATGGACTTAGGGTCTGTTTTAAGCAAACTGGGGCTGACATAGGAATGTCTTGTGAATCTTCCCCATTCACCTTTAGACTTTCTTTGACCTGGGGAAGAAGTCCCAGTCGCTCAAATCAGGGGGAGGATTTTACGCCTAGCCTCCATTTCTGAAATAGAATGGCTCCACATCACCGAGTTCTGGGAGTCCAGCATATTGAGCAACAATATGATACGGTGTGGAAGAGAAAGGTTAGGAATGTGGGTTGACCCAGGAGAAGTTCCAGGGACTGCTTCTGTTCTCTCTGAAGAGTGTTTGAATCTGCTTCTATCAGGAGATTTTTTCACGAGAGCCTCTGTTTTTTAAAGAGAAAATGAGAGGAGATTCTACTGGTGCCTGAGTCACTTAGTCAGTTAACCATCCAACTCTGATTTTGACTCAGGTCATGATTCTCATGGTCCTGAGATGGAGCCCTGCATCACAGAGCCCCTTAAAGATTCTCTCTGTCTTTCTCCTCTTCTCTGCCCCTCCCCCACTAAAGAAAAACAAAAGAAAAGAGGAAATTCTAGTTATCTATTCATGGGTAAAGTGAGAACCCATACTTAGTGGCCTTTGTGAGAAAACCAGAGTTAGTAAAAAAAAAAAAAAAAAAAAAAAATGCAGTGGTATTATAGAGAATAAAGAAAAGTAGAACAGATTTAAAAAATGTCTTTCTGGCATTTAGAAACAAGATTTCATTTTTGGTACTGAGATTTGGAAATTTCTGAAAAGCTGGTGATACCTGTAAAGTAAATAGGGGCTTTAAAATCAACCAAGTTTTTGAAAGAAAAAAAAAAAAAACCATCAGAAAGGATGCCTGATTCCTGGAACCTTATGTAGATATAGGGGTTGGGTTGAGATTAGACTAATGTCATCATATCCTGCTACACTGACAACACTCTGGAATATTATTAGCTTTATCTGGATGCCTTTTGTATCAAATTCTTGACCTGATTTTTGTCCCAGTTTCTCTTTTATATCATTTAGGTTTAGTGCTTCCTTTAAGGAAAAAAAAAAAGAAGAAGTTAAAAAAATTCTAATGAAAGCCGGCTGACTCTACTATGAGTAATATAAGAAAATCTGTTTTGTTAAGGGAGTGACAGAATATTGAAATACCTGGTTTTATATTTTTATGTGGGTTTGGCAAATGCAGTCTGAAAGTGGCTAATATGATACCCGACCTGGTGTTAATAGCCAATGATAATTCCATATGTACCACCTGCTACCTGTCAGGTTACACTTTCTTTCTTTTTTCCTTTTTTGGCGTGAAGGTTACATTAACTGTGAATATGAGTCTTCGTGGCCAGAGTGGAGGCAAGCCGTCATACTTTTCAGATGAAGTAGATCTTTGATGTCATTATCATGCTTTTCTTCAGTCGCCCCTTCTTCCCAACCCACCCCTTGCCTCCTACCCTGACAACTTCTGTGTAGCCCTTAAGAGGCACAACATACCATCTTGAATTTGGGAATGGGGAGAGAGCGAGAAGGAGACAGAATGAATCACGAGGATAAACTAGACGTGATGTTCGTGGGGGAAAATCTTTCTACTAAAAAGTGAAATTAGAGAAATTTCCTGGAATGTATATATGGGGGGAAAAACCCATTAGCCAAGGGCAATGTGGATTTGTTAACTAATTGCTCTACACCTTAGTTTTTAAATGCCGCCAAGTCGTTTCTTTTTCTCCCTAATAATTTGTCTGGAATATCTCAAAACCTAACTCCACATAGGTCCCAACAGCTGCCTCTCGGCTCTCTCCCACGGGTACATATTTTGAAATCGGCTGGGTAAAGCTGAAGATAATATCCCAAAAACCCCAAACCGAAACCAAATCACTTGTCTCTCCATGCGTGGGGCTTGACTGGGTGACCTTCTGGCTCCTTCTAGCTCTGAGCTCTTCTACAGATAGGATGCAGCATGCTAGGTCCAACACAGTACATTAAAATGATTTTTCTTGAAAGGTAAAGACATTATTAAGGATCCATGGCCATTCACATATTTTTTTGAAAGAAAATAGTTTTAGCCTCTTGTTCATATTATTCCAGCTGTTGTTATTATGTTCCTTCTGCATAACTCTGAAAGACACAGAAAACTCCCTTTCTTTTAGGCTTTTTAAAAATACCCTTAAACTGGTTAATCTCTTCAGGTGGAAACCAAAGGCGAACGCTATGGTCTGGCTCAGAAAAACTGTCCAAATGTCTTACGTTTCCAAACTATCCAAGTAATAACATTGCTTAGCTCAGAAAAATTGTTGCTCTTTTTCCAGGTGCTTTCAAAATATTTTCCTCAGGCTGGTTAGTCACTGTAATAACCCCATGACATAGCTGGAGTTAAGGTACATGCCTCTTGAGGCAGAAACAGAAGCTGCCCCTTGGTTTGACCCCCTGGCATCTGCTCCTGGCGGTGGCCATGGGCCTCTGAGACTACTTCTAAATTTTCAACTCAACTCCTAAGCTAGCTTATGTCCTCACTTTGTCCAAAAAAAAAAAAAAAAATTGGCTGACGTGTAACAGGGAAGTATATGGTAACGAACCTGGAGAAATCATTTCCCATTCTTCAGAAGAAGTTGCTGTTGTTTGTAGAGTCATTGTAAAAACCTAAACCTCCAGGGATAGACGGCCAGGCACATTTTAAGTGGCTTGTTCTTTTGGTCTACCAATCTTTTGGCGGCTAATATTAGTGATTTAGCTGTGTGGGAGGGCCAAGGAGCTCTCTCTTTCCTCGTCTCTTTGAATGTTTGATCACTTAACTCCACCAAAACACGCATTTCCCACTTTGTTTCTCGAGGTTCATTCTCAGTTCGTGTCACTATTTGTTAGGCTTGCCTTGGCCTTCCAGATTCCTGCCGTGCCTCAAATTTTCGAGCCAGGTATCTACAAGCACGTTGACTCTCCCAATCCTGGTTTATTTTGGGGGGTCAAAATTGAGCTTCGTGCTTGGTTGCAAAACTATTACAGTTTCCCATTTTCAAGAGCACAGATGCATACGTTTCTTTGAGACTGTACTCTTCAGCATTAAAGAGGGACCCTTCATTGTAATCATTACCAAATGGATACAGTACTAATGGAACTTAATTGTTTCCACTAGATGGATCTCGGGTGTTTTTGGCAGCCAAAATGAAAATGATTCCAAATACCATCAAAGGGGCTTATAAGCACCCAGCATGCACAGAGTGTTTTGATATACAGTGGAGTGTTAATATCATTATCTCTCCTAATACAACATACGGTTACTTTAATCCTCTCCCGCCTCTGTGATCTTGGAAGATCCGACGGATAGAAGGCAAAGAATAAAACATTATATACAAGGAGACAAAGGGAGAATTAGTCCCCATCCTCTGAATGCGATTTTTTTGATTGTTCGGATGTTGGCTTCAAATATGTACCTTTATCAATACTGACTTCTGTATCTTCCACGCTAGTTTGAGTTTGTATGCGACATCAAACATACCTTTTCACACATGTTCTTTCCAGATTTTTTTTAACACTTACTTAGCAGTTTATAGAAGGAAGTGAATGATCTCCTCAAGCTGCTTACAAATTAAAAAAAAATCTGTGCTTATTAATTATGCAGGATTAGTCTAATTATAATTCAGCAAATTAATTAGCGACAGAAGGTGTTCTGAAACATTGGAGTACATTTGCATGTTAAATGGAGAGGCTAGTCTGTAATATATGTAAATTTATGCATGGCTTCATAGTTTAATTTAAAAATTTGCAGCTGCATATGGTATGGGAGCAGGTGAAAAGTCAGTTTTAGTTTAATGATGCTAACAAACATTGGATGGTGTCCTGTCTTAGCAAGAGAATGCACTCATATCTGCTAATCTACGACTCTGTCATAAGACTATAGTATTGAATTGATGCTCAAACTCAAGGTCATTAGTGAGTGGACCCCGTAGGTGCAGTAAGTCTAAAGCTAAAAGCTGCAGAAAGAAAGCGACGATAGGAAGGACCCAAACCCTGAACTTTGTTTGCCACTTTGGCCAGCAGCGAATATTGAGACAGTCTGCTTTAGTTTCGGGAAAGTCACATTCCAGCCCGTGTAAAAAGGGACATCTATTTGCCTGACTGTTATCTACTCTGGCAGGTATAAAAGAGTTGTCCAACCTTGATTCTCTTTCCAAATATTCACATTTGCACTTCATTTCAATTTCCCGGAGCCGTGGGAAAGTTATTACCAAGTTATGAATTAATGGTAGGGTAGAGAGTTTTACACATTGGCCTCAACCATCTGGCAAAACAGTAAAACCAGCGGACCAGGCAGCAGCAAAGGGCTCTTGGTGTAATTGGTGTTCACTGCTCAGCCTAGCATAGATGAGCTTCACAGGGAGGGCAGAGCGCCGGGAGGGGGAGGGGAAGGCTGCACAAGGGGAGAAGGGGCGCTAAGGAAATAGGACGGTAAGGACCCATTAAGCTGATGGCTGGCTAATAACTTCATTTCTCTCCTTCACCCGAGTAGTCGTGGCATTAGAAAGGGAAATAGATTTGTATCCCAATTCTGAAGGCTCACGGAAAGATGCTTCCCAAAGTCAGTCAGTAACATGTGCAGTTTCTCTCTGTCTTTTTTCCTTTTCTTGATCAGAAGGGCTAGGAAGGGATAGGGCAAAAGAGAGGATTTGGGTTAAAAACAAAACAGAACAAACAAGCAAACAAACAAACAAACAAACAAAAAAGGAAGAGATGGAACTGTGCACATTGCAAAGAGCCCTCCAAAGACATTTAACGATAACAATTAGAATTACAAACATGCTCTTCGTGTTGTGTTTCATTCCAATTCAAGCCCAAAGAGTTCAATTATTATTTTCATTAATGGTGTCAGATTTTCATCCGAGTGCAAAAACAAGGACTTTTCCTTGGAGATTTTTTTTCCCTACCAGCCTCATGTTGCCAAGTAATGGAATTCAGAAGAGTGAAGATGTCTGAGTACAGAAGAGGAAAAAAAAAAAAAAAAGTCCCAACATCCAGCCCCAGGTCCTTGGAAACTAGAGTGGGTTACCGGCCAGTAGTGAGTGGAGAATCAAAGTGGCCCCTTGGTTATATACCTTGGCAATTGTTTGCCATTTGAGCTATGGGAGGCATTCACTTCAGAACAAATCATAAAACGAAGTCTATCAGTACAGAGTCAGAATTACACGGTGGGGAAGTGGCTTCCTCCCGGCGCCTGAATGAGTACAGCAGACTCACTCCTGAGGCAGCGTGTTTGGTAACGAAGGATCTGTTGCCACACTGAAATGCCACTTCCAGGAGCTTGTCATTGGAGTGAACACCAAAGAGAATATGATTTGATGGGGCCTGCTGCCAGGTAGGAACCAAATGATTTTGCCTGCCCGGAGCTTACTGAAAACAGTGGTGAGGATCTTGACCCAGTATCTTCCACTGTTCCTCTTTTCTGGCAATCTGTTGTAATAGAGTTAATGGCATACTCTTTTTTTCTTTGGAAAAGAGCTCTCCCTAAAAAATCAAGGGAAGAACTTTAATATGGGACAGATAAGCAATGCAGAGAGAACCAGATCTGAATTATACCCCCTCTGATATAATTTCGTTTGGAAAATGGGCTATTTTAAAAAGGTGGTGGGGAAGAAGGGGCAGTTCAAAGGAGAGTGTCAGAAGCATGCCCAGCGAAATGTGAGGGAGCTAACTTTGCCTGGGTAACTAGTCCTCACTACTGGCCTAGAGGCTCTATTACAGGAGGAAGAAACTGAGGGTCCTAATTTTCACACTAAATACTAAGTAAGCAAATAAAAAAATAATAATACAGAAGCTTTGGCTTCATGTGGAAATGACTTGGTAGGAAGGACCCAATAAGCTGCCACATGAAAGACTGAAATTATCTGCTGCCGGAGAAATTAACTTGCTGGTCTATTTAAAAATGTCCAAAGGAGGAGAGTCTCCACTGTCCCTTGGGTAATGCTTTCAAAATTTAGCTTGGTGACTTGACTCTGAAAAAATGTTTTCCAAGACTTAATTCAACTTCTTAGGTTATACATTTGACTTCCAGCCTTTTTTTCTCCATAGTCTTAATGGACAAATGGCCTCGAGTCTTCCTCATCCACTCAGGGTAATCGTTGACCTTCTTTTTGTAGAGAGCTTTTTGTAGAGCTTGGACAAGGAAGGTAACCTGGCTGAGCCTTGCTTATTTCCTCTGTAAAATGGAGACGTTGATTCTCCTGCTGTCAGAGGTGGGTGGATTAAACGAAACCACACATGGCCCATAATATGGGGTCGATGAAGGTGGGGCATTTCTTTGTTATTATTATAATCATCATCATGATTAGTCTTTTAGCCTTTGGGAGTTAGAGACATCGAGTATAGCTGTAAGAAAGAAAATTTAGTGCTTCAGAGTTTTTTGTAGACTTACATTTTTCAAATCTGAGATGGCCTTTCACTGACATAGCCTGAGTGAATTAATGGTCATTAAACTCTTCCATAGGAATGTCTGTAGAGATTAAAGTTTCTGTGCCTAATCTGGTCCTGTATTCATACTTACATTTTAAGGGCTTGTTGAAATAAATGGAATAGATAGAAAATCAGCTTATAAAAATGAGTATTTGACTGAAGCCTAAGGAAGATAGTCAGTCAAAATTTTTAAATTTCTCCTCTTTCCATGGATCTTCTTGAACTTTGTGCCTGCCATCATCTTACCAAGCAGATTCCAAGTACGAAGCATTCCCAGATGCCCCACTGTCAAGTTTTTAAGGTGCAGCAAGAACCAATGGGGAATTTGACCTCCCAGAGTGTCTTCATTTTTGTGGACTTCAACGAGAGTCTTCACAAAGCCCTAAAGCTTCAGGGCCCTTTCTCAATTGGGCTGACACCTAAACAATCAATAGGGCATGTCATTTTCAAGCCAAGCGTGGGGCCTACTGGCGCCCTTCACCTTACTTTAACTGCCTGGATTTGGATTCTGCTGGAGGCTTTTGGGAGAGGAAAATGTATTCTTTCTGTGGTAGGAAGGTTCAAAGAGGATATCACAGTTAAGACCTAGATTAAAGCTGGAACATTATCATCGTGTTTTTTACTGGTCTCTAGTGGAAACCTAACACTGAGGGGTTTTCTTACCTTATAAAGCAGAGTGAGCTGCCATGTTGGCCATCCCGAGTGAGAAAATGGCTCCAGGGGTATATCCATCCTGCACGAGACCCCTGACTCTGCCTAGTCCCCTTAAGGATGTAAACTTGACAGGGCCCTGGGAGAGGGCTGCCCATTTCTTTCAAATATGATTTTATCATCCAGGATATCCCAGGTAGTTTTTAGAAATGACTATTTGACAGTTCTTAGAAAGGTCTGAGTGTTTTAAAGTGTTTTCAGAAGCACACACAAACAGTGAAAGCCAATTGAATTTTAATTTATTGGACTCTAGAAAAGGAGGGTTAGCAGTTAATCCAGATAAAATGTGTCTTCCTCAAAAATCAATGGCCTTAGGCTTTTAAACACCTACACGGTTTGTGAGGCTGATTCAAGTCTATGTACAGGTCAGACTTCAGTGAGCCAGCCTGCCTATGTGGCCATCACAGCAGAGAGAGAGAGAGAGCACTCCCTGGTCTTAGCTTTTGGAGAGTATGGGGGTGCTCTTGTCCTCATGGTGTGTAAGATGTGACCATGGCATTGTAGGAGTTATCCCTAGGGTTGGCAGAATTAGATTTCTTTAAGGGAATAAGTTTCAAAGTGAAAGGTATTCTACATATTATTTTGCATAGAGTAAGGTTCTGCTTAATGGTAGCTGTTACTAGTGCTAAGTTCACATTCTTTGATACACATCCCTGTCTAATCTTTTTCTCGAAAGAAGCTTTCATGCCTTCCCACAGTGCTTTCCTTAACGTTTTTTTGTATTGCAGTTTTTCAGAAGGCGCTATATCTTAGCTTTCAAATGGGAGATGAATGGAATGACCTCTACCACAAATCTGGGCGAAATCAGGCTAGGTTTTGTATCCATCAGATCATTGGTTATAATTCCGGAATCCAGCATGAATACTAAGTATTTGCCCTTCCTTTGCTTTAGACACAGTACCTCCTTCTCTTCCCCCACCCCTGGACCTTGACTTTTCACCTTATTTGTGCAACTAGTTTGAATCTCAGTTTCTGTTTGGGAAGGGCCAGGACACATCTAGACCCATCTAGGAACTTTCATTCTACTCTCAAACAGTGCTATGTGTTCCAATATTCCAGAGATTTCGGGAGAAAGAGACTTCTGGGTGGCTGGGCAGTCCCCTGAAATCTTAGACCCATATTCAGGGATCTCCAGATTCCTCTCAGAATCTGAAGAAGCATATTTTGAATAGCTTGGTAGTGTGCTCCATGACAGCCAAGATTTGGTCCATCTTATTTGCCATGGTGTCTGACCCTTTGTGGAACATACTATACACTTCGTAATTGTTCAGATGGTTAAATCAATTAATTCAGCAAGGATTCTCATTAGTAGGCATTTACTTCCATGCAACTCTATTTGACTTAGTGTTTTCTTCTAGGGATGCTATAGTCTTCTCATTCTTCAAGAAACCAGAATCCTTCACATTGCTCTTTTTCTTTCCTCCCTCTCTCCGTTCCTCCCCGCCTCCTCACCCTCCGTCCCTCTTCTTCTCATTATTTCCCTTCCTTCCTTCCTTTTTCCTTTCTTCTTTCTTTCAGACCATTTTCTGAATTTCTAAAACCCGCTATATTGAGATATAATTTACACACTATAAAGTTCACTGATCTAAAGTGCACAGTTCAATGGCTTCTAATGTATTCACAGAGTTGTGCAACTGTCACCGCGATCTAATTGGTTCAGGAAACAGACTGCCAGATGGAGCTTGCTGTGAGAAAGACCCAGGTTCAAATCCGTGTTTCTGCTACTGACAAGCTGTGTGATCTTGGGCAAATTTCTTAAATTTTTGGTGACTTCATTTTTCCTAGCTGTGAAATGATTCCTTAGTCGTCAAGTTGTTGTAAGAAAAAAATGGCGCATTTTATATGAGGTACTTCCACCTAGCCTCAGGGTATGGCACAGAGTAGATGACTGACAAACTTCCGAAGGATCTCCTCTGTGATCCCTGTACCCTTCAGCTGCTGGACCAACACAGGATGGTGAGCAGGGACACAGATGGCTCTGATCGGTGATGTTCCGGGCCACCTTCTCCTGCCTCAGAAGCATGTAGAAGGGAGCCTAAGATGATGGTCACTCAACAGTTTGCCTGTCAAGCCCCAGGGGACTGCCTGCTCTGACCTGTTTTCTCTCTGCACTCGAGATGCCCCACTGCCCACCGATCAGCAGTCCATGCTTACTTTTTCCCCCCACCACTTCAGGTCAGTGGGTTTGACCTACCTTTCAGAAAACCCTGCACACACACCCCCTTGGACTGCAGCAAATCGTGGTCTTTTTGTCTTCAGTGGTTTCTTCCCTCAGTGTAGCCATTTCTGGAGGCTCAACTCTACACACTTTTCTTTGCCATCACAGAATATTAATGTTAGAAGGACCCTAGTGATAAGCCAGTTAGACCCAGTTGAACAAACTGAGGCCCAGAGAAGTGAGCTAATTTGGTTACACAGTTGGCTCAGGTCAAGACTAGACTACCGTGCGGCATGTCATACATATGTGTGGAGTGAAGAAACGCCCTTTGGTTCATTGCATCACCCCAGCTGACCTAGGAACCAGGTTGCAATGTGCTGCTTGAGTTCACATTTTGATCCCACCTCTCTACTCCTGTGTATCTAGAGACCAAGGATAAACCTGTTGTTGGTGGTGTGTCCACTCCTAAGGGGTGAGATCAGAAGCTTTGCAAAGTGTACTGTGCTAAGTGGTTATGATATTTATGTAGTCAACATTGTTTGGAGAAAGTGGAAATAACAACTTCCAGCCTGATGAGAATCTGCACATTTGGTCTGAATCTTGCAGTTCATTTGGGCTTCCCGTTTCTGAGCGCAGAGTGCTGACATTTCCCAGGCAGCTCTGGCTTCGGAGGGATCCAGGCCCAGGGGATTTGTTCCCTGCAAGTCACCCTGTGGTTAATGGATGGTATAGTTAGTAAAGGGTTCTGTATCGAGCCCCTGAGCATGGTGGGCGGGGGTGGGTTGGGGGGGGTGGGAGGGAGGGAGGTGGAAGCTGGCAGTAAAAAGAAGAGAAAAAATTGGAGAGAGCAGTAAACCCCCAGGACTCCTTTAAATTAATTTTTAGGCTCACATATAAAATATCCAGGTCATAATTTCTGGACTAGCCATTTAGAAGCAGCTATGTCTTCTTTTAGGAAGCAGTGTACAGTGTAAGAGAATTTTCTCTCCCTCTCTCTCTCCCCACATATCTCTCCTTCCTCCGCTGCTCTTTTCCTCTTTATGAACAGAAGATTATATCCTTAGTGTGCAGGGGCTGGGCGGGTTACAGACTTAGACTCCAGGCCAGCAAAAGAGTCAAAATTTTCCACCCGAAGAACTGGTAAGGGTCCTAATTGAAACCGAGCCTTTCAGCAGGCTCCTTCTTTCCCTACATCAATTCGATTTCATGTAAACATGTATTCCTTCTGCACTTTTCCACCTTCCACACCATGCGTCTAATAATGTCTTCACGAACATTCATGTTTTCGCCAGATATGTTTTAGAGAAAGGGTCGGGTAGGTAAGGGAATGTGTCAAACACGGGCAGTGCATTATAAGGAGCTCAGTCGAAGCAAAACTTTCCCCAAATCAAGGACTCCATAAGAAAAAGCACTTGATTTGGCTATAGGAGGGGAAGAGGTGTAAATCACGCTTGGGGGTGTTGGAGGATAGATGTGGTGTGTGTGGGGGGGGCTATTGTTCGGAAGGAGACCCGAAAGAGAATAAAGCAAGTCTGAAGCATATTGTAAGAGCATCTCCGTGGGTTGTGAGTGACTCTAGCCGCCTCTTCTGTAAATGCACAAGTGCAAGGACGTTTCCCTTTAGAAAAATAAAATGTTTGCCTTGTGATCAACCTCTGAGTGCTACTGGAAGACGTTTCACAGCACTTTAGGAAGCGAAAGCAGGTTGTGAATTTGAACGCTGCATAAAGCAGTGCGGAGCAAAAGGGAACAAACAAACAAACAAACAAATAATAAAGAAACGTGGAGCATTCCTCTGCCCTGTGGCTCCAGAGGTAGCTCCGGTGAAGACCCGGATACCTTCGTGGCACAGGAAGTCGTGCCAACCTCCCGGCCCAGCCAAGATGAAAAGAGAGAAGGGAAAAGCAGATGTTACCACATCATGAACAAAATTTTAGCTGTTATTTCCAAATTCCCACCCCACCTTTATTTGTAGCTAGGGGTCAGGAGCAGTTGGCCAAATATTTTCAGCAAATCTAGAGTAAAACATCCTCAGATACAGAAATCATTTTGAAGAACACAGTTCTCATTCTCTCCTCCTTGATCATTTACTATTTATCTTTCCATCAGATTTTTATTTTTCTTTAAGTGCTAGATACAATTAACTGGAGCACTGTCCAATTCTTTTGTGTGATTCTTTAAAAAATAAAAAATAAACAGAAGGTCACCCAGAGAGCATCTCACCAGCCGTTGCCTTAAAATAGAATTTTTGGAAGCATTGTTGATTTCTACTTATTTTTGTTGGTAAATCCTGAGGAAAAAATGTATATCTTTTCCTTTAAAGTTCTAATTCAAGGCATGGATGTGAGAGTTCTGGAGGGACTTTGGGACTGCGGTAAAATTTCGTTGTCATAGTAACAGAAAGGGAAATAGGCCTAGCTCACCTGGGACTTTAACACTGCAAAAGCTGGATTTTTTTCTTTTCTTTTCTTTTTCTTTTTCTTTCTTTTTTTCTTTTTTTTTTTTTTTTAAGGAAAAGGACTCTGCAAGTGAGATAAATGAAAAACTTATTGTGTTTTGAAACAAAAATCCCAAACATTAAATAGGTAAATGGCTGAAAAGGTCACCTCTGCCATTTTTCTGGTTCGACGTAGTTGTCTGATTAAAAATGCCCAATTTAGAAATTGCACAAATAGTTTATTTTGGAGACAGTTGGCTTACCAGTATGCCTCACGACGAATGATAACCTCAGACGGTCATTCGGTGACTTTGTATTTTTCCCGGTAATCTGCAGAAGGTCTGAGAGGACATTCACACTTGTTACGAGTCCTAAAAACCCCAGTGTGTACCTGCACAGACTGACCTGCCTTTGGATGGCAACGTTACTGTTTTCTGATTTTGTATACATTGGTTAAAAAGAATAGGAGCGCTTTGTGTGTGAGGTATGTGAGCACGGAGGTGCGTGTGGTCGGCGGAAAGCCACATGCGTGGGAAACCCTGGGATTCTGGGGGAAGTCATGCCATTTTTTTCCCCCCGGAGCAAGACATTTTTGCACGGCAGGAGTCACTGCTGCTTTGGAAGCCTTATTTGTGGGAGACGGAGTGCCCTTGCAGCTTGGGGGGCAGGTATATAAACCAGAGCCCAGCTTGTGAACCGCTTCGCAGGCCTCAGCGGTGCTGGAGCCGGCGTGTGATCGCAAACATCCAAATTTGCAAATTGCAGAAGGTCAGCAGTGTTCCTTCCCAGGCAGGGCCGGCTGAAACTCCCCAGACATGAAATACAATCCCTTTCAAATCAAATCTAATATAATGCAGATCTATTTTCTCTTAAAAAATGTTTACTCCACCATGTAACACATCGTTTTCTCTCCACAGATTCTTTCTAAAGTTTTTCCTCAAGTGCAATCAGAATTGTTTGAAAACAGCAGGAAACCCGAGGGACATGAGAAGGTTTCAGGTAAGGGGCCTGCCGTTCCTCCCTGTTCAAGAAGGCGTCCTGTTTTCTCTCTCTTTAGCACTTTTGTTCCTTTCTTTCTTTTTTTTCCCCCTTAGAAAACATTATTCACGGAGGCTGCTAACAATACAGATAACTCTCATTGCGTGGAGGGTTTCTGCATTTTGTCGTGTTTAGGCCTTTTGCCTCTGTTGCCCAGGCCCCAGGGGAAGGGCACCAACCCCGGCTGGAGATTTGATTTTCAGCCCTCGGGCTGCCCTTCGCGCACACAGCTGCCCACAGCAGGACCCGTGTTCTTGATATTCAGCCACTTTGGGATTTTTCAAAGCAGCTTCTCTGTGCTCTCTGCAAGCCACAGCCTCTTCTCTTCCTCTCCCACCAATTAACTATTCAGTGGTCTCTCTCGGAGTCCTCGGGAAAGCAGCAGCCCAAACAGCCGTGGTCACTTTAAGATCGCAGCATGACAACAAGACCCACGGGACAGTGACCCAGCTGCCTGGCAGTTAAATCTGCCACCGGTTTCATCACCCTTGCCACTGATGTACTGAAGATACGCGCTAATAAAAACACAGAGAGAGGCAAAGTGTGTCAGGTTGGAGATGAGAGGAAGTGCAGTCCCCCTTGGCCCCCTTCCTTAATCTTTGAAGGACCCTTATTTAATCCGCCAAAAGGCTTTCCTGCCATTCGTACACCCCGTTGAAATATAGAGAGCGCCCTTCCCCGTAGAAACATGGAAAACACATTAAACAATAGCATCCAAGCTCCAAGCTTGAGACTTTAAAGAAAAAAAAAAAGTCTGGCAGCCATGGGAGGGATGGGGATATTAGACTCGTATTTTCGGTGAGAACAGTGAGGTTCTGAGGGTTTGGTAACTCGCCTCGAATCACAGGAAGGGTACAGTGGAACCAGGAACCAGGAGGGTCTATCTGGTCAAACCCCTTCCACCAGACCACGAGTTTGCACCGTCGGCAGCTGCTAAGTGGATGCCTAGTTGTTGGCTTTTTGAAATTCTTCATAATTTCTGAGTCAGGGGTCACATACACTCGTTTAGCACAGGATTGCGCCAGTCAAGGGGCTGCTCCTGCTTGCCACCCGGAGAGCTTCTGGGGCTTAGGAACAGAGTCCTTCAGGAGTTAACGGGGGAGATGGGCACACATAAGGTGAGAAAATTACTTAGTTAAAAAAAAAAAAAAACAACTCAAGTCATTCCCCTCCCCCCCCCCCCCCCCCCCCGCCCATGTCATGGTCTTCAAACAGCCTTGCTGACACTGGGACATTTTTGGTTAGTTATTTAACATGATTACCAGCCTCTCTTAAAAAAGTCAACCCCCTCCTCTCCACCATACAAATTTTCCCCTTTTGCACGGTGTAAAGACGAGCAGAAATAAAATGAGCTTTCTTGGGGACCACACGGAGCATTGTGCGGGGAGGAGGTTGATGGTGTTTTGTGTTCCAAATGCAAACGTAAATAATATCAGTCCAAAAAAATGTACAAGATTCAAAAGGATTCCAGAGCACCTTGATGGCCAAAGCTTGGCTTTCACTTCCTGAAGAAACAGAAGTAGGAAGAGGGGTTGGCAGTTTGGATTCCTATCCCCTACTTTACCATCACTTCCATAGACTTTTAAATTTGAGAATGCTCCCATCAATTTCAAGAGGCTTTTAACAGAATGTCTTGGTATTTTATTTTTCTCAAATTTTGGAAATGTACAAACTAAGCACAGACATGTTCGTATTTCCTATACTTTTTCCATTATTTACTAAGTAATGGTTTCATGTTTCAGTGTGCCTGAGCTTTTAACAGCATTAGAACAAATACTACTGATCTCAAAATGATGGGAGATTCTCATCCAATGTGAAAATATTTGACTTCAACAAAGAAAGGGAAAGAATTTTTTTTTTAAGTTTAGATTAAACTAAACTTAAGTTTAGATTAAACTAACTTTAGACAATTAGATTCTAATTGTCTTATTTTGGGGATAGAGCTAAAATTAACTGGCAATTTTGTGAGTATTTTTTTCTTGAGATAAAATTCATATAACATATTCATCATTTTAACCATTTCAAATTGTGCAATTCAGTGACCTTTAGTATATTCACAATGTTGTGCAACCATCACCACCCTACAATTCCAGAACATTTTCAGCATCTCCAGATGAAACCCCATCCCTCCCAATTCCCCTTTCTCCCCACCCACTGACAACCATGGATTCATCACTTTCTCTGTCTATGGATTCTTCTATTTGGGACATTTCATATAATTGGAATCATTCAATAATACATGTCAACAATACACAAATCAACAATACATACAATTTTCGTGTCTGGTCTCTTTCTCTTAGCATCATGTTTTCAGGTTTATCCTTGTAGCAGGTATGAGTAGTTCATTCCTTTTTATGGCTGAATAATATTCCATTGTAAAAGTTAGCACATTTTGTTTATCTCTACATCAGTTGATGGACACTTGGGTTGTTTCTACTTTTAGGCTTTTATAAATAATGCTGCTATGAACATTTGTGTACAAGCTTTTTGGTGTGTGAACATATGTTTTCAATTCTCTTGAGTATATATCTAAGAGTAGAATTTCTGAGTCATATGTTAACTCTATCTTTAGCTTTTTGAGGAACTGCCAAACTGTTTTCCACAGTGGCTGCTTCATTTTATATTCCCACCAGTAATGTATGAAGGTTCCAATTTCCCCACATCTTTGCCAACACTTGTTATTTTCTAGGGTTTTTTTTTTTTGTTTTATTTGGTCTTTTGTTTTTGTTTTAATTTCTAGCCATCCTATGCGTGTGAAGCAGTATCTCATTGTGGTTTTGATTTGTCTTTCCCTAAAGATGTGAGCATTTTTTTTCATGTGTTCATTGGCCCTTTATTTGTATATCTTCTTTGGAGAAATATTTGTTCAAATCCTTTATTCATTGTTAAATTGGGCTATGGATCTTTTTATTGTTGAGTAGTAAGACATATATATATATATATATATATATATTTGGGATACCAGGCCCTTCCTTATCAAATAAGTGATTTGCAAGTATTTTTTTCCTATTCCATGACTGTCTTCTCACCTTCTTGATCGTGCCCCTTGATGTACAAAATAATTGATAATTTTTATACTGTGCTCAGATTCTATTAAGAGTATAACCTTTAATGAGCACTCTTTACATGGAGAAGGCTACTGTGGAGAAAGTCTTGACTATGTGCTGTAATGGTCAAGTGAGAGACTTGGATCAAGTTCAAAATATGAAACCAAACCGGAGATTGTAGGTAGTCATGGCGAGAGGATCTGAAGGAATGGTAACTTAGGAATTTCTGAAATACATATTTATTCAGAATGACAAAGATAATACTTTAAAACCATATAGACAGTTACTTTGTTCCTCCATTTTGTTATATGATCGATCAAATATATTTCCTAGAGAGGAGCTTTGACCAGCTAAGCTACAGCACCCGCTGATCAAACATATTTAATCTGAAGCATTCTTTTGTAGAGATTTGTTGAGAACAGCATAGAAATAGGAAATTCTTCTTACCAAATCATGAATCCAAACAAACTCCCTCTTCTCTCCCACCTCTCTTCTTTCCCCTGTCCCCAAACATTTGTGGAACTTGTATTCTTTTTCCCATAATGACCAAATGAGAACAAAATCATTACATTATTTTTTTTCAAGCCTGAAACAAACCTCTCTTTAATTCAGTCCAAGTCCCAAGTATCTCAGACATAAATAAATATATATACCTATTTATCAAAACACAATAGATTTTAATCCTTTTTCAGCTCAGATCTTTTTGAAAATTTGGTAAAAGCTATAGATTCTATTGCCATAAAAAGCTGCATTTAAGCCAAGCTTTGCTTAAAATGTCAGGTGTTCCCACATCTCTTAGGGTTCCATGGTCTCCTGACCTAAGGAAATGAAATTCATCTACCAAATGGGTATCCTCCATGTAATTTAACTCTTACAAAGGGGACCTGTCCCCTTGGGAGTTCACTTGATAATCTTCCCACCTTCTTAAAAGTGCCATCTGTTCCAGGTGACTCCTGGATCCATATCCTTAGACCTCAGCCTTCTCTGGAGCTGCAGAAATCCCACTCCACCTTCTTCCTGGGCATCTTCCCTCGGGTTACTAATGAGCACATGTTCATGGCAGAATTCAATACTTGCTCTATGGATCCGTGCCTTCCTCATTTATTGGTGAAGTGTCACTTCCTCCCCCTAAGTATATGCTAAGTCTATCTCTTCTCCTGAACACAACCGCAATAGGTCCCTGCTTCTCCTTCTTCCTTGTCCAGTCCTAAAGCTCAGATTTGGAAAGGCACGGCTGCTTAGTATCTTCATGCCCGGCACATCCCCTGTTGTTTCCATATACCCACCGCTCACTAGGCACACCTCACTGATTTCTATTACGTGGACTATTACTTGAACCTTTCCACACATTTGCCCCTCTGCCTGAGATCCCTTTGCCCCCTTTAATTTGTGACTTTTACCCATGCTTCAAGACTATACGTGAATGGCACCTACTTTTTGAGGCATTTTTCAGACTCTCTCTGGCAGATTCATTGGCTCCTTCTTCTGGGCTATTGTTCCATTCTCTACACATTGCTACCACACCATCAATCACATTGTCTTGCCATTATTGTTCATCTAAGAGACTGTGCTGCTTGAGGGTAACATATTTTTTTTTAATTTTTGTATTTCTCCCCAGTGCCTAGCATAATACCTGCCACTGTAAAGAGTTCAATAAATTGTTTTTAAATATTTTTTTAAGAGAGAGAAGGAAAAAAAGGAAGAAATAAAGGGAAAAAAGGAAAGATTTTTTGTGGTCCCAAAGTATCTAACCCCATGGGCCATACATGCAGAAAATCATTCCTGCCCTTATTGAAATGGAACAATTGGGTGAAACACCCAGATTAACAGCTCAGTGAAGGAAAAGAAAGAAATTTATGTCTGCTTGAAGCTAACAGTCCTGTTAAGAGATGATGAACCCCATTCTTTATTTCTCTGCATTGTGGGTAGAGGGCAGGCGGTTGGAAAATCCGGAAGAAAACCAAGCCAAGCCAAGGAGAAGTCAAACATATTGTGCCCACATTCAGGTTTTAAAACACAGAAGTTGGTGACGTTTGGGCAACTGTTGCCAACTCATTCTCAGAGATAGGTGGACTGGGTCTCCTCCCAGTCATGGTGAAAACACTGATGCACTCATTCATTTGTCCAGCCACCCACTCGGTATTACTGAGGACACTCTGTGTGCCAGGAACTATCCTAGGTGCTAGAGATACATCAACAAGCCAAACAGATATAATTTGCCACCCTTGAGGGACTTCCCTCCCAGTGGGGAGATAAGGAGAATATGACAAACGAGTGACTCACATAGCTTAGCTACGTTTCTCTGTGGTCTTCAAGTGACCTGCCTGGAAGCATGGGGCCTGGCGTGATGCCAGTTGGCTGGTGCTGAGTACTGAGACTTAGTGCTGTGGTCATGGGCAACTGAGGTAGAATCTCAGGGATGCCTGCCATTATAATGATAGTAAGTGTGGATGCTCTTCCCAGTGGTTTTCTAAGTTTTCCGTGGTATCAGCTATAACACGACACTGATGTCAGCAGATCACTCACTTAGTTGGTATTGAGAACATTCAAGATCTGGGTGCCAGTTATTTTCCTTTGCCTCAACAAGACTTTGTTTTATTTTTTTAAAGATTTTATTTATTTATTTGACAAACAGGGATCACAAGTAGGCAGAGAGGCAGGCAGAGAGAGAGAGGAGAAAGCAGGCTCCCCGATGAGCAGAGAGCCCGATGTAGGGCCCGATCCCAGGACCCTGAGATCATGACCTGAGCCGAAGGCAGAGGCTTTAACCCACTGAGCCAGCCAGGCACCCCAATAAGACTTTGTTTTAAGCAGGCATGATCACTGTAGAGGCCTGGGGTATTTTCCATCACACGGGTAAACACCAACTTGCCTGTTAGTCATTCTGGAATTAGGAGCATGCACCTGGCTATATCTCTAACCTTAGGATAATTTTATATAAACTCCTTTATTTACAAACTTATAGCTTTCATGTAGTGAGGATAAGATTCTTACCATCATTTGCTGAACTTTTCTGAGTGAGTCTTGTGTGTCTCAGATTCACCCCTAAATTATTCCATTTTTAGTTTAGGTCCACCAAAATCATCAATTTTTATGTACTTATTCTAGGGAGAAGACTAAGAAATATATCCTGGAAGGTCTTGCCATCTGTTGCCTCAAGACATAAAAGGTCAAGATAGATGGGGAGCACATGCAGACATTTGCAATGAAAGAAAAGTTATTTTGGGAGCCAGACTAGGGAGGGACATCGGGGCTGAGCTGATTCTTGTTTATGGGGGCTCTGCACATGCCTCCAGGATGGGCCTAACAAAAGGGAATTTTGAGGGTCCTTGGAGGGGGTGAGGGAAAGAGTTGTGCTGTGGGGGGACACAGCTAACAGGTCTGTCAGACATCTGAGGAAGAGAGAGCAGTGCATGGTGGCGGGGAGAGGGGAATGGAAGACGCAAAGATCTCTATCAGGATGAAGAAAGGAAGTGAGGCCATGTGAGCACCAACTGGCATCAGTGGGGTAGTTGATACTGTGAGAGGCCTTGGGCCTGGATGCAGCCACTGCACGGGAACAATGGGGAAATTAATGTGGATGACAGAGACACCCAGTCCACACAGCGGGGCGTTAGCCACCAGTCTGTTTGACTGAACGACGCAGGAGCAAAGGGCACGGCTACTCATGTCTTGGAACGGGGCCAAGAGCCATCCAACAAACTCTTATGATTTCTTAAACCCCCAGTTCTTATATAAAACTTTTTAATGGCACCACCATCTATTTTCCTTAAATAAAAAACGTTGAGTGTTTCTCTCACACCCATTGAAGAGGGAAACGAGAGTTTAAATTAACTCCAAATGGTAAAAATTTAACACAGCTCCAGCTGCCTGCAGGTCTCTTCAGTTCAGATCTTTCAATTCAAGAGCTACTCCAGCTGCTCTGTGATCTCATGCACCATTTGAAGGTTGCTGTGCTACCGAGCAGCAGTTTTAAAGCTCATAATGAAAATCACTTGACTTATGGCCTCTCTAATCAACAGGTGAGTCCATTATCTGGTGGTAAAACAAACCAGATAGTCTGAGAAATCATAATTATCTACTTGGAGTCAGGAAAAAAGAAGACAAAAAACCTCTGAGGGTCTGAGGATATTTCCCTTGGTCCAGTGCTTTAAGCTTGGGGAAGGTTTTCTATGCGTTACTTCAAGCTTTTGTCTTCTCATAGGATACCCTTCTGCCATCCCTACCCCATGCCTTTTTGCATCTCAAATGGGGACAAGAACCAGGGTGATAAAAATTTTAACCAACCCACAAAGGGAATGTGTTTTGAGTTATTCATGGGAGAAAAGGAAGAGAAGCAATAGAAAGTAGCTGCCTGCGTGTAACTCTTGGGAAAGATTGTCAGATTTCAGGCAGGTGGAAACAAAGCTTAAAGGCTGAAACATTTCAGGAGACTCAAATTTGGGTGCTAAAGCCTAACACCAAACACATTCCAGAACAATCAGATGCAGAACTTCCTGGAAAGCAAAGCTTTCTTAGTTTTGCAATAGGAGTACATCGGTTTGTAGCTGCTTATGGGGACTACATGCTCCTGGTTTTTGATGAACGAGAGGTGATTCATGAGGTCCCTGGGGGGCAGGGTTTGGTGGAAGAGAATGGCCCAGCGAGTCAAGAACTACATCAAATATGTTAAGGCTCCCCTGTGGCTCTCAAAATGTTTGCTAGTAAAATACTGCCCTTGACCATAACCATCCCACTTGGGGAAAGCAATGGGTTCAATGGAATAAAATGAGGTAGGGTAGATGTAGCCAGTGTCTATGTATGACCTTTGAGATGGGGGAATTTAGTAGTAAAGCAGGCTTCCTGACGACATGAGAGGCTGGTTGAAAAAAAAATTGCCACATTCTAACTGGTTTTTAAAAAACAAACTCTTAAAAGATGGCTATCCTAAGCCAAATTTGCAAATCGTGCCAGTGGAAATGGTCTTCAGTATACTACTGCGCTTATGCCAATTAGATTTTATTTTTTAAGTGCCAGAAGAATGGTTTCAGTGACCTCGAGTTGTGTAACAAAACTTTTTCAACTCTTTAAGGCCTCTCTCAAATCTCATTTCCTTGATGGAATTGATAGTCACCGCCTTCATTATAGGTTCATTTTTCTCACCTCTGGGCTCCTGGATTATACGGTGGCCACACAGTTTAGTCCTCAGTTATGCATTGCTATCTAGTCATCTCTTCTGATTATATGTAGTGTTTGTTATGCTTCATCAACTCCCTGGTAAGCTCCTTGAAGTCATGACAATGTTTTCTGTGAGTCTCCATTGCACGCAGCAGTACCGTGTCACTGGGAACGTCACCGGGAGTGTCAAAAACCACATCTGACTGATCAAAACATAGGGCTGTCTTCTTACTAAAGAAAGTGTCTTCTCAGGAGCTATATCATTAATGCCACAGTCTCCCCTCCCTTGGTGTGAGCAGCTCCCACACGCCCCACATCTGTCTCGACAGCAATCAACTTCGTGTTCTCTCGTTTGGCACTTGATCCTTAAACGAACAGAAAATTTAGCCTTAGGGAATATGAAACAACAGTGATTGCTAAGAATTCTGGGAATTCCTTTAAAAAAGAAAAAAAAAGATGACAAAATCCATACTTGTGGGGTAGGTGTTTAAAGGTAATTTTGGAGACCCTGGAGTCCAGTAACAAAGAAGAATCTAGGCTTTAAATCTGGTTTGAAAATACGATGTGTGCCAAGAATAAAGTGGTGGGGAGAAACAATTTGCAGTAGCCAATTGTTTGTTGTTAGCCTGGGTTGGATTAATGGAGGCTTAGACAAAATTGTTTCATCAGAGTCCCCTTGTCGAATGCGAAAATTAGCCAGTGTATAAAAACACCAACGGAGTATTTTTTCCTCATGGTGTAGACTCCAGACTTGGTTGCCAGCACAACCAGAAGTCTGTCTTGCTTTTCTCTGTCCCTTTAATGGTCTCTATGTCTCTTTCCTCCTACCACAGGTGGAAAATAAAATCCCACATAATAGTTACGCTTTGGGAAAGCTGAAATAACATATATAGCAACTGAACAGTTATAAGGGAAAAGCACATCATGAATTTAATTCCATTTCCAGATGTAAAATGTCATAAAGAATTTTTTTTCCATACTTGGCAAAATAACAGGAATTTTCAAGACCATTTTATTTAGCTTGGTGGATGCGTGTTTGTGGGTAGGTATCAGAAAGCCTTGCACCTCGGGTGTGCTCTAAATGCTACACATCCGGGCTTTACTGAGATTAAACTACCAAAGATCCACGTTCAGCGAGAAGGTACATGACCTTCATTGAAACGGAGGGGAAATGTGTCCGCCAAATGGTTGAAATGGGTGTGTTTTCAAAGCAAGGACTCTGATCCGTATGGGAAGGTTTCTAACCCAGTGCAATTATTCTCCCGTGGGTACAGACGCTAGGATACTCATCTGTTTCAAAGAGCAGATCATGTAGTCATTCCACACATTTTTCATAACGACTTCTCTTTTTCCTTTACCCTTCTATGTGAGACGTAAGGCCTTTGTAGGAACACCTGGGCATGAGCTGAGAAAGGCTGGCTGGGGGTAGACTCCAAGCTGGTCGTCCCTCTGACTTGAGTAATTCAACCGAATCATACAGTTATAGCTTGGAGAAAGAGAGATGTTAAAAAAAAAAAAAAAATTTAAAGTGTGATGTTCCAACAAAGCCGAAGACATTTTAGAGTGAGACATAAAAATGCCCCATGGGTGGGCATTTTTATGTAAGTAAGTCAGGTTGGTAAGGGTTCCCATGTCGCCTGCTATCATTCCAATACCAAAGGAGCCGTTCCTCCATTGGAAACCTGATTGTACAGATTAACGGATGTGCCCACCTAAAGAGTAACTCCCACCGTGGCCTTGTATGGGCAGGAAAGAGCGCTTTACAACTCAGCTCCTGCTTCGTGTAAATTATTAGAGTGAGGGACGTGGGAGTACTTTTAGATAATGAGAAGAAAAAAAAAATAATTTGAGAAAGCCAATCCGTTTTCTTGAGTACTTTCAGCAGATTGCTAACACAGTTGCAGATTTCGGTCTCAAAACTGTCTTGTATTTTTCAAGGGGAGCTACTGACTTTTTCTTCATGTGGCTAAAACTGCCACATCGAATGATTCAGAACAGAACCTACACTGCCACTCTCCAGTTGCTCTGTGTGAAAACTCACTAAAAATTCGAGATCACATGAAGCAAAATAAGGAATCGCAAAAATTGGAGAAACTACTTCCACTTAAAAAATGCAAGCAATTTCAATGGATCCCTACTTCTCTCTCTCGGAATTTTGTCTTTTTAAAGTGCCATGTCATAAAAAATATTTGCATGAGTATCATGGGTTATTGCTTTTGTGTTGAAATGTCTCAGTCGAGGAGAACTGTAATCCATGGTAGCTTGGGTTTCTGACCTGCAGGCTTTCCCTTCGGAGCTTTGAGCTAAAATACAGATATTTCTCAACTATGAGAAACAAATGAAAGCTGTCACAGTGTCAGCAGCAAAAACCAGGGGTCCGTCCCACACAAATTATAGACATCTGTATTCCTAATTGGCATTCTTTTGGGCCATGCCAGCATAACGGCAGTGCCAAGAGAGGCTGACAGCTTTAGAAAAGACCAGGTATCAGGTTTAGGTGATAGGAGACACTGATGAGACATAGAAGTTCCTTTGTCGGCAATATTCTCCATATGTTTGTTATAAGGCCCGTGACTTCTAGTTTCTGCTACCTCCAAAACAGCACCCTTTGACTAAATTTGCTACCCTGAAAACAGATCAGCTCATGAGCTCGGGAGAACAAGTGGTACTGATGGTTATATGATCAGAAGATCGTTGGCAAAGATGCATACAAATAGTTAACAAGGTAATGGTAAGAAATGTTGACCTTGATTTGTTTAGCTAAGATGTAAAGATTTTTGAAGGTCAAAGGTGTCCTTGTGTAGTGTTTTGGAGTCTAACTGTGTCTGACCCTCTAACATTAAGCTGCTGTGGCCTGCAGTTTTGAAGAGTGAAGCAAACCAGGGGAAAAGAGAGAAGGGGGGAGAACAGGAAATGGAGTGAGGTGTTTCAGGAAGTTGTCAGGGGTTGACTGATTGATTCCAGATGGAAAAGGTCAGCCTTCGTGACCCAGGAAATACTCACTAGGGGAAAGAAGTTGGCTTGTGGAAAGGGAAGGCCTGGGAGTGAGACGACGCTGGAATGCACATTCCACTTCCTTTAGTCCCCAAACATTCAGAAACTTTAACTTGTCTGAATAGAATAATATCAGTGTTGTCATCATTCATCAGAAAACAGGGAAGGAAGTTAAATTCAAAGCTTTGAATGGACCAAGTTAAATTCAAAGCTTTGAATGGACCAAATGTATCTTCACCTCCATAATGTAGTTCATTTTCTTCCAGAAGGAGAGTGGATGTATGTAAAAATCAGTATTTGTGTTTGTTTGTGTGTGTGTGTGTGTGTGTGTGTATAAAAACAATGAGCAAACACGTCCTGTTTTGCATGCTGAAGTTGGAGGATTAAATTCTGTACGTTTTCCCAGTTCCTTTTAATTGACAGACTCTTCTAGATATCCCACAGCCCAAGATATTTGAAATATTAAAAATGGGAACTTGCCTCGTATCTATATATATACACACACACGCACATACATTTGGACATAATTTAAAATCTTGTAATAAATTTTGCAGACACTGAAATAATTCAGGTTAATTCCCTTGCTGTCATGAGAGGCCAGCGCTAGCCAGCAAGAGATTAAAATTTATTTCCATTGTTAATAGAAAATAATGAAGTGCATCTGAACCATCAGGGTATGTCATTCGGGAAATGTTCACTTTGGAACTGAATCTCACTCCACCCAAATGGACAATGATGAAATCAGCTGGCTCGAGAAAGCCCCATATTTTGTGGCAGGAATGCATGAGGAGCACGAAAGTACAGTATGACAAGAAGCTTGTGGAATGAATTAAAATGGTCTCAGAGAGAATGCTCTCTCTCTCCCCATAATCCTCAGACAGCCTGGGGTTCCCCTCCCTGTGCCTAGCACAGCTCATTAGCAATTAAAGCCTGAAGCGCCCTCTTGTTTCTAGGCTTTCCGGAGATGGCAGCTACGTCAGTCAGTTTACACACACAATTTATAAAAGTTACCTGATTCCTCTTGTTACTACACCTTCTCCTGTTATTTTCAGAGGGTAAGCGCTTGCAGAGGTGAATGCTTTCAACCCTCATACTCCCCTTAACCCCATGCCAGGAGCCTGGGCTTCTCTCTTCCTTTGACTATGATGCCATCTTGTGCTTGCCCTGACAAGGACTTGGGCCTCCAAACACTCGTGGACAGCGACGGACGTCTACATCTTACGGTGGCCACCGTACGATAGGAAATTTCTGAAAGCATTTTCCCCAGACTCTGAACATGTTGACATGGGACAATCCAGATCCAGAGCTAGACAGGGTGCATCCCTGAATTATGGGCTATGGACAATCATTTTCTGAATGACAATGGAGATTCTGTTAAGTTCCTTTTGATGTCACAGAGAGGTGGGGACACCATACCTGTAGTGTATTCACAGGAGAGGAACTGAAGTATGGGAGAGACACATAGCTGACTGGGAACACGTTCTGTCGTCTTTGAATCTCCAGGGTCTGATGTAATACCCAACATGTAGTGGGAGTTCAGTGAATGCTTTTGGGATGAATGATTGAAACCCGCTGATGTCTGTGGAAAATTCCTGTATGCTACTGTCATGCCCATGGGACCAAGGTTAGGTGAAACATTTTGGGGACTCATGCTTTTAAGGGTTCCCCTGAACCTCTAATATATTAAAATATATATTTAAAAAATTAAAAGCTACCATCTAAAACTCCATTGAAGGTAAAAAATAAAAAATTCAGAAGGGTTTCCTTGGGGTGGGGGTTAGGGAGTGGGGAGGATTGACTGAAAAGGGACACTTTCTGGGGAGATGGAAATGTTCTGTACCCTGATGTCTGTCTTACCTGGACGTATCTGTCAAAACTGTGCAGCTAAGATTTGTGCATTTCAATGTATGTAAATTTCACCTTAAAAAAAAAAGGATGGATTTATTATACTACCCCATTCACTTTGTTTGCTTGAAATTACTCACAGTTGAAAATTTTAAATGCCATCTAATGAATCTTACTTCACATTAGAGATAAAGTAGAGCCGAGGTTCCCCTCACCTTCATTTCATGAGAAGGAAGGGTGGCAGAAAAATTATAAGTAGAATATCAGCAAATTTATTTTGGGAGTAGACAGGAAGAGTCATTTTTTAAATAGAGCTCCCATTACATACCTATTCAATGCCTTTCCTTCAGAGGGGTGTGTGTGTGTGTGTATATATGAAAATGTATATAACAAGTTTTTTTCTCCAAAAAAATGACATGCAAAACAGACACACAGACTCATGTCTAAGACAGCCCATCCTCCTGGGTCAAGTAGGTAATGGGTGCACTCAAGTCCACACACTTCTTCTATACTTTCCCAATGGCTCTGGTCTTCCCTGACCTCTGCCTCTTGGAACTACAGCACACAGGTCGAACTCTACTTGATCACCCAAAAGCGAGCTCTCTGAGGATAGGGTCCAGCCTGTGTGTCTGCCTTTCTAGAGCCTCCCTCAGAGCTTACACTATAGAAGGGGCTCAATGAGTAATGTCGCCTGTCCTGGTGACAGGCCAAACGAGGCAGAGAAGAGGCAGTTAGGGGGGAACTCATCTCCGTGTGGCATGCACCAGGCCCTGCACCTAGGGCTTTACATGTAATATCCTATTTTATCCTTAGTTTATTTATTGAGCCCTGGAGATAGTCATTGTTGATTACGTTTTACAGATGCGAAAAATGGAGATTAGAGAAGTTGAGGTAATTTGTCTCATGTTACCGGGTGGCAAAACAACAGTTGTTGTGTTTTTAGTTCTCTCTGACTCCCAATCCACGTTCTTCCACTGCCCCACACCCAAATCTTCCCTTCCCTCTGCCTAGATTACTAAATATCCTACATTTTCAACACCGAATTCCAGCAAATTCATCTCCTCACCAGAAATCAGAGCTTCTCTGCCACTGCTCTCTAGCGGGTGGGGACAACCCACCAACGGCTCCTCAGACCCATCTCTGCACCCAGCATGACGTCAGCAGCCATTAGAAGTGCGAGAACCCATTGCCAAGCTGGGAGACATGTCCTCCC
This sequence comes from Mustela erminea, assembly GCF_009829155.1. Taxonomy (NCBI): domain Eukaryota; kingdom Metazoa; phylum Chordata; class Mammalia; order Carnivora; family Mustelidae; genus Mustela; species Mustela erminea. The sequence goes on along the minus strand of NC_045615.1, from coordinate 5,988,769 downwards.
AGCTGGTGTTGCGGTCTTCCCTTCCCGAGTGCACACAGTTGGCTCCTTGGCGTGACCACAGCTCCAGGGTCAGCTGGGAATGGATTGTCCAGGTCCTGTAAGAGAGAACTCCATCACCCCACTCCATCACCAGGGCATGCCTTGAACGCAAATAAGTAACAGCATGCGAGTGAAGTGTGGCCTCTTTTTCCAGGAAGTTCGGCCATAATCACAGGGGGAGGATGACCTGTTGAGATGCCAAGGGCATGGCCCTGGCCCAAGATTCTGTTCCATCTCTTATTAGCCATAGGGAAGTCTGCAAGACAGTAGACTGTGACTTTTCCTACTTTATGTACAGCTAACTCCCCCCGCCAATTTTTTACTTTAAATATGCAGGTTGTGTTGTCAACAACGGTGAACGTGGATGGACATGTGCTGGCTGTTTCCGACAACATGTTTGTTCATAACAACTCCAAGCATGGCCGGCGAGCAAGAAGGCTGGACCCATCAGAAGGTAAGGCTGCCTGTCATCCCGGCTGAGAATGGGCCAACAAATCAAGGTCTCCGCCATGGTCTTGGTTTGAATTTTAAATTTCTCTCTGGGAGGGCATGGAGAAAGTACACAAGATCATGTGGGTTTTAAGTGAACTTGTAAACACTGACTCCTGCCTGTTTTGTTGCAACCCCGCATGCCTCCCAGCCGACGCTCTGGCCTCCATGTATCCCTGCCTCTGCCATCCAGTCCTATGTTTTTCTTTTTGCTAGACGGGCATTGAGGCAAACCTAAGCCTATGACATCTTAGTTAAACAGGAACATTACAGTGCAGACGTGTATGAATAAGTGTCAGATGTGCCCTTAAACAGATTGTGGCCAGAACAAAACAATGTGCAGAATGAAATTGACACTAATTGATTTTTGTTTGCTTGGACAAGAAGAAATCATGATCTGCTCTGGGTACTTTTCCATGTGCATTAAAGTCGTCAGAAATACTGGTAACTGTTCAACTTCAAGTTGTCCAAAAAAATTAAAGCATATCAAGGAAGATAACTGACAAATACCTGAGTAAATTCCATCTTTTACACTCCCCAACTCACTGGGCTAGTAAGGCTTTATAATATAGGGTGAATGGCTAACCTAGGCTACTATTTTAGTGTGATGTTTTGCTGTATACTACCCACCAGCTCCCAGCTCAGCTTGGCCCTTAAAATGTGTCTTGTATCAATTTAAATAGGAATTAATGAACTGAAAGAAAATGATTGAATCAGTAAAGAATTTGGAGTGGTGTTAATTCTCCCACAGTGGGCACTGAAAGGGGAGAAGAAAATCCCAGGGTTCAGAACTAGGAACCCATCCAGTTTCTTTTGACTGATTGGATGTGATTGACTGGCTGTTCAAAGGGGGCTCATGTTTTTGGAGTCCTGCCAAAGTTCTCCTCCACCTTTGACCCTGTCAACTTTGGAAATGGAGTGATGGATTGACTTTAGTTATGGCCTGAAAACCATATTGGGTTCCTGTTGGGATGCAAAGTCCAGAGGCCTTGAACATATGGAAGGGGGGGGTGCTAAATCTGTCCTACAAAGTTAGGAAAGTGATTAGAAATTGTCTCTTGATAGAGTTGAAAAAAAAAACCCAACTATGATAGATTTTACTTTCTCCTTCTCTCTAGCACATTAGCAGGCCTTGTAAATCTTAACGTCTTGGGGCAGAGGAGGTGGGGAGAGAAAAGGGATTTACACATTTCCAGTGTAATCAACTTATAAAAATATGGGGAAAAACAACATGGTTTTAAAAACACTCCTGGCACAATTAGTTAAGTGTTCCACGTTTTCATACATAGTGGTCAACTCATTAAGCTTTAATGATCTGGTGAAAACCAACAACCAATTAGGGAATGATGGCAAGTCAGCAAAGCTCGACTTGAACCTGGAATAACCAACAGCTTGCAAGAGCAACCAATCCTCAAAACTTCAGATTTCAACCAACAAAGGACAGCCTTGACTTTTTCTTTTCTATATTCTTAGCTACCCCCTGCATCAAAGCCATTAGCCCAAGTGAAGGCTGGACCACAGGAGGAGCCATGGTCATCATCATTGGAGACAACTTCTTTGATGGCCTCCAAGTGGTGTTTGGGACCATGCTTGTATGGAGTGAGGTAGGCAAAGGCTACTGGCTTCCGTGATTTTCTTTGGCCCGAAGATGGTTTTGATTTGGGGAAATGTAATTCCTGGAGCATCAGTGACATGAATCAGTGACATGAATGTGCATTACTGAGAACCTACTATGAGCAAGGCACCAAGAATTAAGACGTAAACTACACTTTATTGTAGGCATGGATCCCTTAAAAAATAAATATTTATTGCACCATTGCTTATAATTGTGAAAAATTAGAAACAGCCTAAATATTAGAATATAGCCTAAAAATTAGAAACAGCCTAAATATTGAATAATAGGAGAATGGTTCAATTCCACCATTAAAAATTTGGTTTTGAAAAAGTTCTAATGGCACAGGAGAATATATTTATGCTATCATGCTAAGTGGAAAAAAAAAATCAGGACGATGGTGTCTACAGATATAAAATCTCATTATATAACAGCTATCCACAGAAAAGTCTTGGAAACACACCAGAATTAACAATGGCCATCTCTGGGTTACACAAGGCTAATCTTTTTCTTCATATTTTTCTGTAATTTCCTAATTTTGTAAGGTGCATATGTTCTAGTTTCATAAACCAACAAGACATTACAAAAAGAAAAGTAACAGTGCTAGGTTGAATGTGGGAATTGCCAAGTCACTACAGGAGAGAATAGCAGTGTAGGAAACAGGGAGGGAGTGAATACAGGGCTGGGCCCTGGAGGTGGGGGTAGTCTTGAGCTGGGCTGTTGGGAAGGAAGGATCTGGACAGGTTAAGTTGCGAGGAAATTCCAGGGTGGGAGGGAGAAATGTGAGAGAGAGGGACAGGGCCTTTGGCGCCAAGAGTACAGCCAGTTTGTCCCTGGGTGGTGGTGGGGGGGGGGAGGGGGTTGTCGTTAGAGATGCTCCTGTCCTCTGTAGCCTCGGTGATAACTTGTATAAGAGGTATTTTATTTCTCTGCCTGTTCATTCCTCAGCTAATAACTCCTCATGCCATCAGAGTGCAGACCCCTCCTCGGCACATCCCTGGAGTAGTGGAAGTGACATTATCTTATAAATCCAAACAGTTCTGCAAAGGAGCTCCAGGGAGATTCATTTACACAGGTGGGTGAGAAAATGATCCAAGGGAGACAGGCTCCTGGTTCACCTTTGCTCTACTTCCCAGTGTCTCCGCTTTATAATGATTTTACATTTCTAGGTCTTTTTACTAGTGTGGGAAGAATGGACTGAATGATAGGCATTGAATGGGAGAAGTGTAGACTTGGTTTTCAATTTTATTTTATTCAATCAATTTCTGAATAGTCTGGGAGATGATCATGGGAGCTCATTTCATGTGCATCTTTATAAATTTGACTCGGCTACAACCATGCTAGAACAGACTTTTATCTAAGCGATCGGATGAAAAATTAGACCAAGTTGAGAGCTGAATTTTCTTGAAAAGGGTCCGTAAAAATTGCCCAGTGGTGCTGCAGAATGATTCAAATTACTTTAAAATTTTATGAAAGTTGGAATTATCTATGATTTCAATTTTTGTTGAAATTTGTTGATTATTTGTTTAAAATTTGTTGAATATCTACTTTTTCTAGGTGGAAGGCATAATAACTTATGAGACACGGTCCCTATTTGGAAATGTAGAAATTTTTAGAGGAGGCAATGGTATATTGCACAGAACAGCTGGGGAATTAGAACATTCAAAATGTTTCGTGTTTCCAATGAATGGAATATGAGTTACAGAAAGACAGAGTTTAGTGTGGACTAGGGTAGACAGAAGGGTTTTCAAGGAGGAGGTGGAAATCAAAAATTATTTCTATGGGTGGGAAGGATTTGAATAGTTGGAGAAGAAGGAAGAATGTCCTAACTATGGGAATCTCATGTGCTAGAGCCCAGTGAGTAAGGTGAGCATGTGTCTGAAGGAGAGAAGGCTGGTTTACAGCTGTGGCAATGTACTTGGGTAGAACTTAGACCACAATTCAGCCCACATGAGCGAGGAATGGGAGGGAAGGAAAACATAAAACAGCCTAAAAGCCCTGTAGGGTACCTAGAATGGTCAAATTCAGAGATGGTAAATCAAATGGTGGTGCTCAGGTGTTGGGGTAGGGAGAAAGGGAGTGATGTTTAATGGGAACAGAGTTTCAGTTTTGTGAGATGAGAAGTTCTGGAGATTGGTTGCACAGTGTGAAGGTACTAACTAAACTATACACTTAGAAATAGCTTTGGATGGTAAATATTATCATGTGTGTTTTACCACAGTTTTAAAAAATGAAAAACAAAACAAAACACCGCAAAGCTTAGTATGGGAATGAGACTTGATTCGTAAGACCACATCAAGTGTTTCCATGCAATGGAGAGTAACTCAAAGGGGTTCTCATAACAAACACAAATGCTATTGATATAAAGATTGAGTTAGTCAGGAGAATGATTGAAGACAGGAGGATCAACTAGGACATTGTACTTTGAAGGAGAAAATGAGGGCTATGGACAAAGAAATATATAAACTTAGAAAATATATCAGGGACACTATGAAATTCTAATAATATTTTATAGTGTCTTCTCTCGTTTGGATCCAGCCTCCCCTTCTTGTTTATGTGTAAATGCCTGGTTAGATATCACTGAGGGTAGATGGAGGAGGGTAATTTTTAGGTATATTTATTTAAAATTTCATCTTTGAACTTTCTCTCTTGAGATAGATGCATCTTGGTTGGGTTATAGTGTGCGTGTTTCTATGGAAGATGCCATTGTAATCATAGTAAAATATTTACTGTTCTAGCCCCCAAAGGGACATAGTTTATTCATTCATTTAAATGAGTATTTATGACATGACTAGTACCATGGGCTGGCACAACTCTAGGCTCTGAGATATAGAAATGGGCAAGATAAAATCCCTCGTCTTGATAAAACTTATTTTTTAGAGGGGAAGACAGACAACACAGAAAATAGATGATATAATTTCAACAGTAATAAGTAAGGGATAGAGAATGAGGGGGGCTTTTGGGTGCAGGGAGGGTCTCTGAGGAAGGGACTCTGAATGGAGACCCATATTACAGGTGTGGAAATCTGTCCCCCTGCCCCATATCTTTCTGACCTTTTCTCCTCTGCATTCACGTTGTCTTCCTTCTGTGCCTGGAACTCTCCAGGGTTGTATTTCTCTTTGGTTCACCAGTGTTCTCTAGAATAGACTGACTATCAGTGAATTGGGGGTGAGTGTCCCAGGCAGAGGACTGATTATAGCCTGAGAGGTGGGAATAAGCCCGGCATCATCAGGAAAGGGCATGAATACCTCTGGCCAGAGTGGTGCTGGTGGGGAGGAGATCAGTGGGAGATGAGGGAGGAAACGCAGGTCGGGCAAGGGGTTTGGATGGGAAGACACTGTGGATGTTGAGTAAGGGAGCAATCAGCATCCAGACAAGATCTGAAGCCACAGGGCTGAAGGGGATGGCCCCAGAAGAGAGTGGCACTACAGGATGGAAGAAGTCTCGAGATGGCACCTCAGGAGCTCCAGGATATAGGGCTCAGCGTGACAGGAGGAGCCAATGAAGGTGACTGAGAAGAAGTGGCTGGTGGGGTAGGGGGAAACCTGTCCCTGAGGTTAGGTGAGGAATGGGTCTCACTTTGGGATAACTTCCACTTCTAGGGCTCTGGCATCTCTGTTTTATCTACCCACTGTATATGGATGACCATCTGGGCTGTGAGGAGACAGGTAGGACAAACCAGGTTGCAACCAATCCTCAACTCTCTTCTAAAGTAATGAAAGATACTCAGTGAGGCTGTGGACGTGTGGAGCCTGGTGTTGTGTGCACGTGCACGCACATGTGTGTATACATGTGAAAACTCTCTCTGCAGCACAGGTCCTCACCCTTGGCTGCACTTTAAATCACCAACACCTGGGCCCCAGACCAAGCAGCTCTGAATCTCTGAGGGCAGGACCCACGTATCAGTGTACTTGATCTATTCATTCAACAAACATCAGTTCTAAATTATGCTCAAGGCACAAAATCAGTAATTTCAGTATGCCTCTAGCAGCTTACAGTTCTAGAAGGGGAGATAGACACCTGGAGATTATGATAATTGGATTAAGTCCCATATGAGTTATAAATGCAAGAAGCACTGAGCAAGGAGTGGCTGACTTTAGGGACTCAGTGACGGCTTTCTGGAGGAGGTGACAAAAGAGTGACATTTCTACAGTGAAGTGGGAATTTGCCACACAGAACAGAGGAGGCCATGATCCACAGTTTGTGGAAACAAAGTGTCTGCTGAAAGGGGAGCCCACATAACCATGAAAATAATAGATATTATGCTACTTGTAAATTCAAAGAATTATAGAGATGGTGAGACATTGGAGGTCACCTGATCAAACTCCCTCTTTTGCAGATGGGAGAACTAAGACCCAGGCAGAAGCAATTTGTTCACAATTGTCCATTGAAATCAAGGTGGAATTAGAACAAGGACTCAGGTCTTTGGCCATGCTGCCTGGTATCTCTTATTTAGCAATTATTGTCAGCAAATATCTCTGTTTTCCTGACGTGCTGAAATTTTATTGACTTATTCATGAAGCAAATGTCAGCTGAGCCCACCCACCATGCTCAGCTCTGTGCTGTGTGCTGGGAACACTGTAGAGGAGTCAGACCAGCAGGATCCTTTCTTCAATATGGTATAGTGATGTGAAGATGAACTACTTGGGCTCTAGGTTTGGGCTTCTGGGATGCCTCTAGTTCTTAAATCTCATGTAAGTGACTTAACTTCTTAGTTTCCCCATCTGTAAAATGGGCCATCTATCTCACAGGACTGTGGTGAGACTAAATAATATTGTGCATACCAACAGTGGTGTTTGGCTCTCCAGGGAAAAGTGGTGGGGAGGAAGCGGGAGGGTGGTATTTGCTGATTTCCATGGTGCAAATACTCTGACTATGGCTGATTTCAAGCTACCAGTATGACATGAGCTGGCTCACATTATTTCTGAACTATTAACAACCTGCTGTCACAGGCTGGCAGAATCCAAGTCTAGAGCACCTCTTCATGTAAGTACTTGGGATAGACAATGACTGTATCTTACTATTCAAGGGTATTTATTATTAATAATATTCTTATGATTACTATTGGGTAACCAGCATGGAAACTTCTTCTATTAGGGTTATTACCATGGAAACTTGAACAAGTAATTACAAATGTGATGAGTACTAAAATGAAGTTATACAAGATGCTGGGAATATACACCTGGGAAATTGAACCTTCTTAAACTAAGATAATGGGGAAGGCTAAGAATAGTGCAAACACAAGAGACAGAATGTGCAAAGGCCCTGGAGTAAGAAAGGACATGGGGTATATATGATGGCTACTATGAACAGGGCAGAAAAAATGAGTTAAAGAACGGTTGGTCTCAAACTGGAAGGTAGGGTTGGGACCTGCTTGTTTGGCTCTACCCTAAGAGCTGTGGGGGGCTATTGGACTATTTGAAAGCTGGGGAGTGCAATGATCAGATTTGCCTTTTAAAAGGTCATTCTGGTTGAATTGCAGAGAATGGCCTTGGAAGCCAGGGTAGATTCAAGGAGGTCAGTCAGAGGCCAGTATGGTGTCCTCAGCCAGAAATGATGGCATCTTGGACTAGAATACTGGTAGTGGGGACAGGCAGAAGGGGTTGGAAGCTAGGGGGTCGGACTGGCAGCGCTTGATGATGGATTGGACGGGATGAAGGTTGAAGGAGGAAGGGGAAGAGATGCCTCTCAGGTTTCAGGTTTGAAAAATTGGGTGGGTATAGTGTAGAAAGTGATTTTTAAAAAGGTATAAATTGCTAAGGGAGTTCAGAGGAAGGACAAAATACTTCCAGCTGGTGGAGAGGTGGGAAGATTTAATATTGTAAAGATGTCAATTAATGCATAAATTTAACACAATGCCAATCAAAGTACCAACAAAATGTTTGGGGAAAATTTACAAGAGTTCACCTGGAAAAATAAAGGTGTTAAAATAGGACCCCTCATTCTGAAAAATGAGAGGGCCATGCCCTACCAGACTTAAAACTATTTTGAGTAATTAGAAGAATATGGGGCTTTGGAGGTACATGTAGAAATGTTATTCAATGGAAGAGAACATTTAAAAATAAACAGTTCTCATACACATTAATGATATAAACACCTAAACATGTGTATAGGTGAGAAGCCATCCCAGGCAATGTGGAAAAGATGGAATGTTTAACAAATGGTATTAGATCAACTAGCTAAGTATCCAAAAAAAAAAAAAAAGTTAGATAGCTAATTTTATTATAAACAAAAACATTTGAATTAAGTCTTTTAATTAAAAATGTACACATTTGCAAAATATTGTTATTATAATCTGGAGCCTTACTAAGCTTGACCCCAAGGAAACCATCAAGCATAAATCTATGATTATGTAAAAAGAAAATTTTCGCATCTTGAGGTGATGGTCATTAAATCAAAAGGAAAAGGACAAAGTGAGAACATATTCATTACGTGTGACATACTGTCTTACGTGTAAAGAGATTCACTCATTTGTTCAGCAAAAGCTTATTTTATGCCTATATTTGTCAACAACTAAGTTATGCATCGCAGATAAAGAGGTGAATGTTAGATATCTCACAAATTAAAAAGAAAAAGAAGTATGTAAATGAAAAGCTAGCAAGGAATATCAGGAGTTAATTCAGTAAGGAATTTAACAGTAAACATTTTTAAAATCCCAATCACATTAATAAATAAATACATGCAAATTAAGACAACAGGATGACATTTCCCCCCATTAAGTTGGCAAAGATTTTCTTTTTTAACAAATGAAAATCTCCAAATTGGCAAAATAAGAGAAAGTGGGGACTTTCTAACATATTCCTGTAGGAGGGTAGAAGGCTCTAGGAGAGTATCTCGATGGTACTAGCTTTAAAAATGATTTTTATTTATATCAATGTAATAAAATTAAAATTACCATTCAGAAAAACGTATATACCCTTTGACCTAACAATTCTGCTTTTCTGGAACGTATACTTAGGAAATCACTGAGTTTGCCTGAAGGCTGTTCATTGGAGCACTGTTTGTGGTAGTGAAGAATTGAAAATATCCTTAGTGTCCATGAGGGGACTCGTTAAATAAACAGTGAACAATCCTTATACTGAAACACTTTTTGGACACTAAAAGTAGTGCTGTGAATGGATATTTAGTTGCATGAAAGATGTCTGTGATAGAGGTTTTTAAAAAACTATATGCACAGTATGGTCCAATTCATATATATATGAAAAAAGAATAGCTGTGTAAAAAACCCAAGTAAGATATAGAAACCTGCATATGAAGGCACTACCAATGGTGGCTTCTAGATGTTGGTATTATTATTTGTTGTTTAAACTTTGCTTACTTATATGTATCATTTTCTGAAAAAATTAATTAATAATGAAAGAAAATGTGGTGTAAAAAATTAGTGTCCCACATATTGAAATACTGAAACAGCATACATTGGTAAACTTGGTTCTTTAGGTACAGAAAGAGTATTTCCAGCCAAGGAAGCAGTGAAGCTTCTTCCTGAAGACTGCTTTGGAGAAGGAAGGACCATGGGAGGCAGTTAAGGGTGAGGAGGGTGGGGAAAAGCTATACATTCTTTCACAAGCAGAGAAGAAAATAAAAATACAAACTCTGTCAAGGATAACTTGGGAGGCTGGTCACTCCCTCTAGAAACTTCCACGTGAGACTACTGAGCCAAATGCAACTCAGGTTGGTAGAGACACCTGGCGAATGTTACTCAGGGAGGGGCCCAAGCACTAGAGGAAATGGATTGGTGATCTCTAGTCTGGCCCACTCAAGGAGAAGCAACCGGCATGGAAACCACTTTACAATCCATTGGGGATCTTAGTCCAATAACTGGAAAGGCAGTGGCTTCCCTAGGTGACTGGGGGTGGGGCTTTTCTTAGAGCTGAGGCCTACCTTTTCTGAGCCTGGAGAATCCCGGCCTTCTCTTTCGTGGGGGGTGGGGCGAGGGGGATGGGCAGAGAACTTGTGGGGGTCCAGCCTGCTTGAGCCACACGTTCTGAGCCTCAGAACGTGCTCAACTGCAGGACAGAGTATCAGAAACCGCCATATCCATCTGCCGATGGATGGGTACATTATCCAGTCTGGATACACTATCCAGACCAATACTCTGCTCCATTGGTCAGGTGGAAAATATCATCTTGATTCCAGAGGAAAAGAAAATTTTGAGAGGTCTTGAGAGCTTTAGTGGGGACAGAGTGAGACCAGCGTGAGGGTGGCATCTGAGAGGAGGATTCACCAGACTCTGCCAGAAAACCTGCTTTCAGATGACGGCAGGAGCATCAGTGACTTGTTTGTCCTTTTGACAAGTCACCTAACCTCGCCGAGCCTCATTTTCTTCATCTGTAAAGCTCTGGTACTAATTATATTATTACCCATAGGTGTTTCCCCAATTTGGCTGAGTATGAGAATCATGCTTGGCTCCATTCCAGACATACCAAATCATATTCTTTTGAGAGGGTCTAAGAATCTGTATTTTAAACAAAGAAAGGAGTTTGAGAAACCTGAGTCCTGCTCATCGGGCCGTTGTGGAGATGTTCTGGCTGGTAAAGCACTCTGCACATGGGGCAGTTCATCCCCTGGTGAGCGCAGTATTTCTTCTTAAGTGGAACTTTCTAGAAGGAGACTCAAAAAGCAAGAGGTGGGAAAGGAGGCTCGCAGATCCAACCATTGATTGTTCCTGTATCCAAGGATACACCACCACAATAAACCCAAGCCTATTAAATGTAACTTACCTGTATAATTAGCCAAAACGCAGTAATCAGTCCCCATGGCTGTTGCTGCCAAGTACAGCATAAACAACATCAGGGCTCTGAAAAACAACACATTTTCTTCACACGTGTGACTTTGCAGGTCTATTTTCCTCCAACCATGGTTTTGCTAAAGTGCAGCTTGCTGCTTCAGCGCTGAGAGATCCACATGAGAATATAGCACCTCTGGGAAGGTCTGCTTGGAGACCTAGGGGTGGTAGGTATGCCAGCCTGGGCGCCGAGGAGAGAGGGTCCTCTGCTTTCCTCGAACACTTCTCCACAGAGAACCGGCAGGGCAGAAAAATAATCCTGGTGGGGCACCCAGTGGGTTCATGGTCATTGGCTGTGCGGGCTTGCTTGGCTGTTTTGAGGATGCAGGAAGAGAGTGTCTGGTGCATGCATTTCTGGTGGAATGGCCATTGTGTATAATGATAAAATCTGCCCACTGTACCCCCACCCCCCGCCCCCCGAGACCAGTGTAAAGCCAGGATGTATGTGGCCATGGCAGGTCACTGAGTGTGCGGGGGTAGATGAGCACAGCTTTTCAGTATTATTCCTATGGCTCTGTGCAGAGTCTGGTTGAAACATTTGATTGTTGGTTAAGAACTCTCCTGTAAGTTCTGTCATCAGGTGGAACTCATAAGAAGAAAAAAATGGTGATAGTAATTCAGTATTCCCACCTGTCATTGTTTGAGGAGGTAGAGCCGGGCTCTGTCGTATGAGCTCCTGTCATCACTGCCTTTCCTCGCTGCCATGGTTCTTTTAGTGTATCCACTTTAGAGATAAGAATCCTGTGGCCTGAGGTCAGCAAGTTAGGTGCAGTCATAGCGGTCTACTTCCAAAGCTGCTCTCTCCACCACTGATCTGTGCTACTGACCAATCCCGTGTAGCTTCATAGGAGAAATTAAACAAAGCCTATCTGTTTGACTTCACCCAGTAGTTTTACCTGCAAATGCCAATGGCCTTGGCTCTCTGGTTGTTCTTCTAAGGAAATGCACAGGAAACACGCCTGGCCAGTGAGCCCGGAGGGGGCTCAGAGGATGCCCTGCCTGGTGTTCCACATTGCAAAGTGGGATGTTTCTATTATGTGATAGGCTGGAAACTTCTGAGTGCCTCAAGTTCCCTGGAAGGCATAGAAACTCTCCTGTCCATGAGTAACTGAACCTGCGGAAGGCAAAGGAGTACTAGCTCCACTCTGTTATTTTTTTTTTTTTTAAAGATTATTTATTTATTTATTTATTTGACAGAGAGAGATCACAAGTAGGCAGAGAGGCAGGCAGAGAGAGAGAGGAGGAAGCAGGCTCCCTGCTGAGCAGAGAGCCCGATGCGGAACTCGATCCCAGCACCCTGAGATCATGACCTGAGCCGAAGGCAGCGGCTTAACCCACTGAGCCACCCAGGCGCCCCTCCACTCTGTTATTAACAGAGAACTCAGCGCCAGGATGGAAGACCATGACCAAGACTAGAGGCCTTGGTCTGAGCCCCAACATTCCTGCAAATCACTTAACCATTCTGTACCTCGGTTTTCTGAGTGAACAAACAGGAAGGTATTTCTCTTACAGGGAAAATGAAATGATAGATACACAAGTGCATTATGGACAGAAATTTAAAACTAAAAGTCTACTTCACTACTGTCAGCATTTGGCAGAGGCATACAATTCCTGGGATGAGTTCTAGGTGGCTTTGCCCTCATCACTGCTGGAGGGAGTATGGATGTTTTTGCATGTCTCCCCTTCTATAAGAGGCTTCTTGAAAGACCTACAATACTGTGCCCTTAATATCTGGATCTAGTTAGAAATGAGGATTTTGTCGGTGATGAAGAAGGCCAAGGCAACCTGAGAACATGGCTCTGTAGGTGAAGTGAAGGGAGAGCGGGTTTTCAATGGAGAAAGAAAGAAGGAGCAAGAGATGCTCACTTGGCCAGATGAGCCCAGGTGCACACGGAAGAGCTGCTTGTCAAGGTGTGTGGTGGACCTTAGAAGCTGGCAAATGAGAACTAGTGGAGACACTGAGAAACCGAAGAATCCATGTCAACTAACCTCCTCCCCCAAAGATTAGAAAACTTCTTATCTTTTACTCTAGCACAAGCAAATGCATTTGATTACACACCCCTGTTTATTATTTGGGAGAAAGGGTTCATAAGAAAATGACCAGGAACAGGCAGCAGTTTGGAGGAGAAATGGGAGGCCTAGATTTTTCCACAAATCACCGGATCATACCCTGAACAGTCTTGTTCCCGAGGCTCGGTGTGGGGTGTGGGGTCTTCTTTGCATAAAGCTTCTGTGGACAGGTGTGCATGCAGGACTGCAAATGTTAATAGCTCAGCTACTTCACATTCCTTTCTTTTTTTCATATAACATTACCCTGATTGAAAAAAATCCCATTTAAGAAACGAATCTGATTTTGAGTTAAAAATACCCCATTCAAACATCAAAAACTGGCCTGAGTACAATTGTTCCCCATTCACACTGGAAACAGGTTGACTCAACAGCCCTCCTGGTAGCCCGTAGTTTTACTGAGGTTGCTTCTACCCTCACCTCTTGTGAAATCCAGATCCGTCCTCCGGCTGAGTCTGAAGAATGATGTCTCCGTTGGAAGCCCCAGTATAGGGGGCTGGTGTTTCACCGGAGACATCCCAGCCCCTTAATGGCCTGGTGATCTCGGCTATAATATTCTAAATACACATTACCGAGGGCAGGAGCACATTCATAACTGCTCCATTGTGGCATTTAGATTTACCCTTGAAATTTATCTTTAATTTTTACAGTTGTCTCCTTAACCATGTATATTACTCCCTTCTTCAAATAATCTGTCTTCCTGCTGCAGTTTTTCTTGAAGCCAAAGCATAATTAAATATTAAATTAATATTTCATTTTAAATTAAATATCAAAAGCTTCCGTCTAATCTTTCACTTGTGCACTGCTGGTTCTCACCTCGTGTTCTTGTTCCTGTATCCACAAAGGCAGGTGCTGCCTCTTAATAATGTGTTCCTATATTATCTTTGTCCTTTTTTTTTAATTGGTGACACTGAACTTTTGCTGCATTGAAATAAACGGATGTAGGGAAAGATTTCAATGTAGCAACGGTTAACAACAACATAATTCAACAGCCTATGATTTCAACCCCACCCATCTCCACTTCTCGCAGAATTTCACTGTGCCAAGTAGGTAATTGTCTTAGAATCATATAATGCAAGAGCTCACAAGGGATCTTAGAGGCCATTTAGCCCAACTGTTTTTCTCTGCAGGGAGATAAACCAAAGTCCACCAGGCCTTGAAGGTGATGAATGGTCAGTCAGGGGTGGGATGTAAAGCAGATACCAGGCCAGACCAGTTTTTATCTCCTTGGACTATCAGATGCTACAAAAAAATATAGCTTGAGAGCATTAAAATGCTAATTGAACATAGGCTCTGCACGCTGGACCCATAAGCACTAGGGAAGAAGGTAGACAATTAGACAATGAAATTGGGAGGAAGTGGTGGGAGAGACAGAGGAACGCAATCAAAGCACAAAGAAGGCAGACCTTACAGGAATCAATGTGGAGACTCAAGGCTCTTTGAAGACATGGATCCTGGGGGGAAAGCAGAATAGAGAAGTCCCAGAAGTAACATGAAGGCAAGAGCTGGAGTCTGTATATCTGAATTCTTCCCAATGCTAGATTGCTCTACACCTTCCTGGCCTGCTACCAGAGTAACTGTCTTTGACCAGAGCCACACAGAGAGGCATTCCTGATGCATGGTTTCTCCTTTGCTTATTTATCAAAGTCCATCTTCTGATCTGGTGTTTGTCTGGCAGTCACATTATATAGATTTTAGGTTTTTTAGGCAGGATCCTTTTCCATTGTTTTCTTTATTATTAGAGAAGGATAAGAATTCAAGTTAGGACTGGAGAGAGCCTCTGGTTCTGTGGGCTAGACCCACATGGTCCTCAGGGTACCGTGGGCTTTATGCATACCTGATGAAAGTGAAGATCCTTTGCTGCAGATGAATGCACATATGTGCAAACATACAGCTAGGCTCTGACTTCTGGAATTTTCTTGGCTTCTTGATGGACATCCATACACTCCATGATGATCCTAGGCTCCAACTAGATACTTACTAGTGAGAAAATCCAAAATCCCAGAGCAACCACCCAACTGATCACTCAGATGTTCCCTCACTCCATCATCTTATTTGTCTCATCTCAAATTTTTGCAAAGGAATTTGATCAGCCTTTGATGCTGCCATTTTTGTGACGAGTACTCCTATTGGTCAGAACATAAATGATCCTGCCTGCAATGTCAATGCTGTCTTTGTTCAGGGTTGACCAGAACTCTAACAGAGTCCCCTTTCCATATTAGCCCGTGTCCCCTATATTTTTGGGAAACAAGTAGAGGTGTTAGCTAGAGTAAGCGTTATCTGGTCTCTGTGCCTCCTCTTAAGGAAAAAAAAAAAACATACAGAATTTATACATCTCACCAGCCTCTTGGGAAAATTAATATTGAACACCAGCCAGTTTTTTTTTTTAATGAGTAGTTCCCAGTACATATTTTTAGTTAAATACTATTTACTTATAAAATAAAACCTTTACACATTGCTTAAACTTTATATCTATTTGCTGGGTCCAAGATATGTAAGTAACCTCATATATTATACCTGCAATCAAAATGAGAAATGACACATAAGATCCAGGCTCTCAGGAGAAATATTATGAAATCTCAAGGTATTGATGAAAGTTTTTCCAAGGCTGATCCAAATGGGATTTAGATTCTGTGGCAGTTGAAATGTGTATTATTAAACTCCTTAAGCAAACCCGAATGACTCCCAGTGGAGGATTAAGACATTCTATGTATAGCAAAGACGAAATTCTCATGTCTGAGTTTTCTCTATTGAATTCCCCCTTGATTAGCTTCTGTAATATTTAACTTCATGCCATGCCATAATTATTTAATAAAAGGTAAATATAAATTATATTTCAGTGGGGATATGACCTTTTACCTTAATGTTATGTTACTAAAGAAAGACATAGATAAATAGAGCCTATAGATCGAAGCGTATTTTTAATTTACTCTGTTTTTGCCTTGCTAGCACTTCTCTGTGTCCCTGTCAGCCAAGGGCTTGGCAGCACTTCACAGCACCCCCCTCCACTCCCCGCCCATGTGGTAGGAGAGGTTGTAAATTCACACTGATGATGGCGGTTAATGATCTGGTCGGCCCTTAGAGGCAGTCTTGGTGCTGGTCTTGGGCACCTCATTAGCTAATTGAGGTTTGCTTGGCTCACACCAGGCCTGAAATATCAGAGAACACCCAGGGAGGTTGGGGGTTGGGGGTGGTAGATGGAATGAAACTGGGATTCAACATGAGGCTGAATATGTAGGATGCAAAAAGCAACTGGTCAGTTGGGAAGTCAGTTTGGAACCAAAGTCAAAGTTGTCCAACCTCATCTCCATGTTTTGAAGGCTGAAAACTGTAAGGATTGACTAACTTTCCTTCTTATGGTTTGGTATTGACTAAATGGTTTCGACTTCACGGTTTGTATTTCAAGAGAGCACATGATTAAATGAAATCGTGTGTGCACGCGCATGAGATTTTTTTTCCCTGTCTGTATAGATGACAGCATGTTTTTACCATTGTCCTCTGGGGTACACCGCCCATCCCACTGTTTGCGCTATGAAGTCTGGCAGGGGCCTGCCAAAAAACGCTCAACATCAGAAATAGATGAGTATGCCTAGTCTACTTACTCATTTTAAAACACGAGTTGCTAAACCAGTGTGGTCAAGGTAGTCTGCTATTTCGGATTTGGGTTGGGACTGAGAACGGGAGGGCAGGCAAGATAAACCAGACATTACCCATGTGTCCCAGCAGTTTCCTATTTAATGGGAACAACAGTGGGTACAAATGTGGGATCAATTCTGTGAAAGAGAAAGCACCATCTACATCCCACCTCCCCGTGCTGATTAAAGCCTGGCTTTAGAGAATTCATCTGCAAGCAGCAGGAAGGACAAGGGATAATGAGATTAGTGGTGGTCATGGGGAGACCCCTGGAGCTCTAGTGAGAGGGAGTGAGAGCTTGCTTGGGGGAGTGGTTGTGCAAATGGGAAGAAAGGACAAAGACAGTAGTAGAGACCAGAGGGGCCTTGGAGGGGTTAGACAGTCTGCCTCAGGGGATAGTCCCTTACCTTATAGCCAACATATTGTGAGCACACCCATATCTATCATTTCCATTTTCTCCATGTAAGAAAATCGGTACCCTACGTAATGAAATAGTGCCTATTTGAAAAAAGACGAGGCAATGATTGATTTAGAGCATTTTGTCACTAGGTCTGTTGGCCATGCAGCACGGGTTGGGGGGGGCAGCTTTTTGTGCTTGCTGATTGATACCACATGGGGCCCTTCTCCCATACTCCGTGATTGAGAAGTCAGGCAACCCGGCAGGGCTGAACTTTGCAGATCTGCAGCCCTTTGCTAGAAGCTGAAGAGGAAGCATGGGGGGTGAGTGGGTGCAGGGGTGTGGGTGGAAGGAGATGGCATGGCCACTTTTCAGCACTCTTCTCTGCTCCTCACCAGCTCAGAGCAGAGAGGTAGGCTTTGGCCCAGGCAGCTGTTGGCATATATAGATAGGGCTTGGAACAACATCTCTAATTCAGCAGAAAAAGTTAAAGCATAGGCCTTGGAGTTAGAGAAACGAGGGTACAAATTCCACCTTTACTGCCTGGAACTGCATTGAAAATAGAGATAAAACCCAAATTGTGGGATTGTAATGAGGGTTAAATGAGCTAACATATGTAAAAGGCTTAGCACAGTGCCCGTACTATAGCAAGCCTTTGGTAAATTCTAACAGCGGCAGTAACGATTTTCATTATTGAATACAGCCGTGGAAAATACTGTTATTAAAAACAAACAAACAAACTTCAGAACCTGCTGACGTTATAATGCTAAGTGGGGGGGAAAAAAGTTTACAGAATGATTCCAATGATACACGCAGCTATTTTTACATGCGTTCCCGGGTAAAATGGTAATTTGAGTCCAAGTGTTTATTCTGCCCCCAGTCCCAGAATATACCAGAGGATATTTTCAAGAAAACAAAACAACAACAAAAAAGGGAAATCTAGTATTCGTGGTTGAAGCTAGGCTGGTGTCATCAATATTCCAGAAATTCTGTGCTGTCGTACTGGTGGGAGTGGACAGAGTCCTCTCGGAGCATGTGTGGAAGCTGGACTCGCCGTTCCCTCTAGGCCTCCTCCGTCCCCACCTCTCAGGGTAAGAACGAGAACACAGACAGAAATTCGATTTTGAATAGAGAGAGCGTTCCTAACAATGCTGCATGCAGTGACACTGTCATTTACATGGGAGGAACACAAAGATACTCTCTTATTTCAAGGGCATGGACAGGATTCAACTCTTATTCTTACCAACGGACCCTGATTGCTGGAGGACTGAACCAGGAAAGAACCCAAGAATGGGAAAGTTATAGTATCACAGGACTCCTGGCCGGGAGAAAAAGTAGTGAAATTAGATATCTCAATTATTGTTAATATAATGGCAAAGCTTAATGTCAATGTGAAAACTAGTCTAAAAGATACAGATCATAGAAGATCTAAAGATAGTAATATTAGCTGAAGAAAGTGACTGACCAAAATGTAAAAGTGGAAAGTGTGAGGTGCAGGAATGAAAGGTGGGCAAAATTCCTTATATGTGGAGGGGCTTATCAGACTCAAACAATTAGAAATATAGAAATATTTTTAGAAAAATCTGAAAGTACTACTTTCAATTAAAATAGGATGTGTACCTTTCCCATTACTAGAGAAAAATATATTCACTAAAAAACTATCAGAAAGATACGAAGAGAATGTGGAAGGGTAAATTTAGAGTAGCAATAACAATATGTTAAATAATAGAGTCAAAGAGATACATTACATAATGCATTTAAAGCCTTACCCATGGAACACAGAAAAAATTCATTTGTACTAATACATAAAAAACATAAATTCCAAAAGACAGATATTCTGAAGGACACCTTTTTGAATCCAATGCAATGAACTAGAATAACTAACTAATATCCAGGCATCTCAAAATTTTAGGATATTCTCTTCGGAACAAAAGGAAGATAAAATTAGAAATGTGATTACTTAGAAAGTTGCAAAAATCAGGGTTTGGAGGGAGAAAACCACAAATAGATTAGAAATTTTAGATATCTGTGTAGAATCTGTGCTAGAACATTTAAAATATTGATGAGGTACATGAGTTTTCTAGAAAAATACAAATGATATTAAGAAGTAAGGAATGACCCTAAGGTTTCTGATTGGCAATCTGATGGATGATGGCTATTCTCTCAAAGTCGGGTGAGCTTGGGGTATCTTGGGTGGGAGGAGTCTATGGGCCATCCCGGGGGAAATTTCCAGCCAATACTTGGAAAGATAAGGCAGAATCTCAGGCAAGCTATCTGGACTAGAGATAAAGATTTGTGACAGTTAGCGTGTAGTTTGACATGGAAATCACAGGGGCACTGATGAGGTTGATGCAGGAGAACATATAACCAGACAGAAGAGCGGCTTGGTAAACAGGTGTGAGGAGCAGCAGTGCTTGTAAGATGGAGGAAGAGTGGCCCTCAATGTGGACTGAGATGCGTGGCTGGGGAGGTAGGCGTGAAACAGGGAAGTACACATTTAGGAAAGGTGTGGGTGGATACATTTCCAGCAGGAGAGTATTTTCAGTGTCATAACTCACATTTATGATAAGAATGGAAAATTTCTGGGTCACCTGGGTGATTCCATTGGATAAGCAATTGACTCTTGGTTTTAGCTCAGGATCATGGGATGGAGCCCCAAGTCAGGCTCCACACTCAATGGAGAGTCTGCTTGGGATGGTCTCTCTCTTCCTCTCCCTCTCCTCTTCGCTATTCCCCCTGCCTCAAATAAATAGATCTTAAAAAAAAAAAAAAAGAATGGAAAATTTCCTCTTCATTTGACTAAAATATTTTCGGTGACTTTGACAAGAGAAATTTCACAGGGTTCTTTCAAACTTTTAGCCAAGAGATAATGATGATAAAATGTTAGCGTCATTCCCATTCAGAGAAAAATAAGCAAGGATATCCACCATCATCCTCATTTTTAGGCAGTAGGGGACATTTTAGCCAACACAAGAGTGGGATTAAAGAACTAATTGGAATTAATATACAGATAAAATACATAGATGCTGTGAACGTATGATCCTAAGAATGAACAGAAATAATTAATGATATCTGACAGGGGGTTGGTTACAAAATAGCAGATAACTACCATTGGTTAAGAACTTTTCTGTGCCAAGAACTATGTTGGGGGCATTCTATAAGTGGTTCCTTTTAATTTTTACAGCAGACCCATAAAATGGATCTTAAACATAAGTGTAGAGAAATTAATAGTGGAGCTGGAATTCAAACCCAAGATCAGTTTGACTCTAAAACTGATTCTCTTAATGACTCTGCCATATTCAGCCACCACTCCCCTCACAAGCTGCCTGAACAGACATATAAAAACCAAAAGGGTTTCTAGGCACCAGTAAAACTTGTAGAAAATGTGAAGAGGGAGTAATCATATTTACAAAAAGATGATAAAACATGAAGATGATAAAAACATAGCAAAAAACAAAATAAAAAATAAAAAACTTATTACCTAGATGATAAGCAGTACACATTTTACTGGTAGAGCTAAAGGAGAGGAATTCATATATGTTGGTATATGTATATGCAAATACACACACATATTGTGTGTGTATGTGTGTGGGCACAGACGCACGCATGCGTACTTACTGTGGAATTGGGATGGTCTTTCTACATATAATACCTAAAGACATGTTAGGATACTGTAACATGGTGCCAGAGCATTAAAAATATGAATATGTAAAGTGTTTTTACAAAAAAAAAGAAAATGACTAGCCCCTAACAGCCCCTAACTAGCCCCTAACAGAAGAATGCAGAAAGTATCAATGAGCAGGTCATAAAAGAAAAAATTAAAACTATCAGCTGGTATAAGAAGTTCTTCAATCTCACTGATTAATAACCAAATAGAAGTGACCACATGCATTGCTGGAGGGAGTATGAATTTATACATTCTTCTGAGAAGTGTTCGACGTGATGTGTGTTAGTCCTTAAATACAGTTTTTGGTCCAGTTATTCTGATTCTTGGAGTTTTCCCATTGAAATCATTAAGGCTATACATGGTGGATAATTATTGCTCTGATTTTTATAATAGTGAGAAATTACGGATCACGTTAAATGCCAAACATTAAGAAGCCATTTAAATAAATTATAGACCATGTCATGGAAAAATATTCAGGAATTTTAAATAACATTATAAAAGAATAATTAATAACCTGGGGAAATTTTGATATATTGTTAAATTGATAAAAAGTAGGTTATGTAATGGTGTGAATAGGATGTCTCTGAATGATTTTAAGTATGTGCATGTGTTTAAATCTGAAAAGATATAAGCAAAAATGTTAACCCAGATCATCTCTGAAATGGTGAGGTTATGGATGATTGTATTTTTACTTCCACATTTAAATTTTTTTATAATTCTTTTAAAACAAAAGGTGTTGCTTTGATACTTAGAATAACAGCAACAAATATTCACAAAACACATGTGCAAAAAGGAAGATTAAAAAGGAAGTACACCCTCCTGTGTTTACTGCTGCCTAATGGGAGTGCAGGTGGTTATTATTTTATCTTTTGCATCTTTTTTCTTTACTTTGATTATGCATTAACTTTGAAACTATAAAATTTAAACAAAAGACTTTTAAGAAGTCGAGGAAGAGGGGCACCTGGGTGGCTCAATCAGTTGGGGGACCTCCTTCAGATCCCAGAGTCCTGGGATAGAGCCCCGAGTCAGGCTCCCTGCTCAGTGGGGAGACTGCTTCTCCCTCCCCCCCCTGCTCACGTGCTCTCTCTCACTATCTCTGTCTCAAATAAAAATAAATAAAATCTTTAAAAAAAATAAAAGAAGTCGAGGAAGAGAGGAAGGTGAAAGAAGAAGGGGCTCAACTCCAAAAACTCTTCAGCACAGTAGAAATGCGAAGTTAAGCGTTCATTCATGCCCTGCCTCCCTCATTGTACAACCACTGACATTAAGCACTAAGCCCCTCCTATGTGCCCGACACTGTCTTCCGCAACACAAAGCAAGTATGCATCCTATTTTATGACTCTTTCCGGCTATGGTAGAGCCTGACATCGAATGAATGTACATGTAGCAAACGGTAATTGCAAATTCTGCAAGTGTACTATGCATAAGAACAGGGCTTTATGAGAATAAACTCACAGAAGGTTTGTATATGGATGTATGTAAATATTTGAGAGAATAAGAAAAAGTGATAATTAGGAGAATGAATAGATGATAAAGGTATACTTGGGAAAGAGAAGGGGGAAGGAGGAAAACACATGTAAGGGTAGTTTATTATCTTTATAAAAAACTGGGATATGGTTAATTGTGTAATATTTCTGATTATTTGAGAGTGAGCAGAAAATTTTAAGTTGTGTGCACTTTGGGCAGAAATAATAAAGTAAGTGTAATCAACCTGATGTTTTGAAATATCATTCTAGTGCAAAGACATTAAACTACTATGCATTCCAGACTTATAAATGTGAATTAACCAATGTCACCTTTATCCTTAACTAATCGTATCCATTATGCGTCAATTCTCAGATAATACCAGCACCTTTCTATTACCAGTGGAAGACTTAATTAGAGGCTTTGTTTATGGCCATGAAACATACTCAAAAAGAGGACTTTTCTTTTTCAGCATTAAATGAACCCACCATAGACTATGGCTTTCAGAGACTCCAGAAGGTCATCCCAAGGCATCCTGGAGACCCAGAGAGATTAGCTAAGGTAAAAAAAACAAAAACAAAAACAAAAACCTTTTAGAAATTGACAGGTGAAAACCTTATTATGGGATTTCAGCAAACTTAGATAAATCCAGCAAATTAAGTCCCTTTAAAATTACATTAGGCCCTGAAATTTGGCTAAGCTTTAGGTACACATAAAATATCTTCTAACTCCGAGATATAGTGTGATTAATATCCAAGGGAATAGGAAATCTGAAAATTGGGTCCTATGAAATAGATACACTACAAGTATCCAGCTTATGAAACATTGGCAACTTTATGAAAATAAATAATTGCGTAATGGCTTAAAAATGTAAGTTCCCGCTCCTTTGTATTTGAATATAATTTTATTCACCCATAATTGCAGGGACACGTTAATCTACAGTCATTTATTCATCGAGGAACTACCCTGTATATAGATATTAAATTAAGCAAAAAATGCCTCCATAGAAAATGTCTATGAAGTGTTTTGCTTTTAAGTGAACTTGCTTATGACAATCATATCATAAATCTGGCCCATTATTCTAGCTTTTGTCATTGAAAAATACATTAATTTATTAGCTATTCAATTAATGAGATGTTATTAAATTTTAACATCTACATTTGCATTTTGAGCACACAAATTATCATATGCCATGTTCTCTTTTCTGTACTGTGAGTAAAATTCAAGTACCACATTTGCTTCTGCATCACACCTTCATTTTCCTCTTGGAAAAATCCCCAGCCCCACCATTAAATTAGATGATATCTGGAAAGTAGGTTAATAGCAATTTAAAAGGCTGTTAAAAACAGGAGGTAGAAAAGACAAAATGAGACGAAAGGGATTACTGATTACTAATTCTCTCTGGTTAAAGTGAACAGGGGGAAATATTATTGAAAGAATTCATCTTTATTAGAATAGAATTTTGCAGAAGGCACTGCCAAGATAATTTCAGTATTACGAACAACTCCTTGGCAAGCAGCTAAACTCAGGTCAGTCAATCATTCTAAGAATTTTTGGTTAATTAGAGTACCAGATTCTTTAATGGAATGGTCTGAAAGTTTTTAATGGCACTTCCATGACTTAGTAATTTCAACCAACTCCATCTTTCATCTGGTCATTTTTTATTTTGGTGGCGCAATCACGGATGGAAGGAACCGTTTTGTCTAGATGGATTCTGTGTACATATGTATTTAGAGAGGGATTTATATGTGCAGTTAAATTCTGCCTGTCAAACCAAATAGAGGACCTCGTAGCCAGTTATTTATATTTTAGGGATGACATCTAGACTTTTTGTTTTTATACATAATTTTCATTTGAGTTGGCCATTTGCGGGTTTTACCTTTGCTTCTTCCTCACCCCTTCTGCTTTTTTTTCTAGGAGATGCTATTGAAAAGAGCGGCGGATCTAGTGGAGGCCCTCTATGGCACCCCACACAATAACCAGGTTAGATGCTCCCATCTTACACTGTTGAGTATGACTCTTGGCGCTGCCTAAAAATGTTCACCTCCACCTGCCATTTTCCAGGACATCATTTTGAAGCGAGCTGCAGACATTGCTGAAGCCCTGTACAGCGTCCCCAGGAACCCCAGCCAGCTCCCAGCTCTCTCCAGTTCCCCGGCTCACAGTGGCATGATGGGCATCAATTCCTACAGCAGCCAGCTTGGGGTCAGCATCTCAGAGTCAACACAGGGAAATAATCAAGGTACTACCCTTTCTCAGAGTCGAAATTCCAAACATCCTATCCATTTACAAGGTTGGTTTTGCTTAAGCAGAGGGAGGTAAAGCTTGATTCGTATACAATCAAAGAAGCATGTCCCCAGATAAGCAGTACCATCCTATATTGGATTATCTCAACATGATAGGTGGTGTTTTGTGAGATTGGGGGGCTATTTTGGGCCCAGTTGGGACCCTTTAATTGCAAATATTTAAGGTTAAGATGAACTATGATTAACTTCAAAGGGTTTTGACTTCCTGAAACTAGACTTACAGGTGTAGTTTGACGAAAATGTGCAGTTCTGCTATTGTGATTATCATCTTCGACAGTGGAAGGAAGATGAGTCATTGCCATTGTCATTTGTTATGCATGACCCTCTCTTCGCAGCAGCAGAGGCAGAGTGGTTCGGTCTCCTTTAGTGACTTCTGTTTGTGTATCGTCTCATTTGCAAATGCAGAGCAGCACACTTTACAGTTATCTGTGCTTTTCACACGTGAAGTATATTGCATAAAGATTTTTGTCACTGAGGTTGATTTTGCTAAGGGGCTAAGTTGATCACAAATCATTTTTTATCATTTTTAAAAATTAAATCATAAATTTCCTAAGGATGTCCCTAACCTTGGCATAGTTGTATTTCCAGTTTCACTCATCCACTGGAAGGGAAGTCCTCATTCTCATGACCAGGGTGAGTTTTTCTTACAGCAGGGTGGGTGCAGACAGATGATTGCCTTTTTTTTTTTTTTCCCCTTCAAATTTAAAAAAGAGCTTTTCAAAAAATAGCTTTAGGGACTATTACCTGAAGTGGGTTATTTCAGGATGGTTTAGGTGGTCTCTCCGTGCCAGGGTTTTGGAAGTATGGAGAGGACTTGTTCCTTCCACATTCCTCCCACAGACCAGATCTCCCTATAATCAATTGCTGATGCTTCCACGTCTTTGGTCAAAGAATAGCGCATTTAGATGAACTTGGCAACAATTTTTAAATAAAGATGTTCCCCACCTCCACTCGGGCATGGTAATAGCCTTGAACTAACTTTTCTAAAGGTATGATCTGCAGATTACGAGTGGCCCTTGAGATGTTATTAGGATGCCTTTTGCTCACCATTCCCAGAAAAGATACTGTGGTGTGCTAAATTTGGGAAACACTAGGTTAGCAAAGTTAAACTGGTTTATTTATTCTCTGGGACCCACGTATGCGAATCTTCAAGGAATGGCTATAGCACACAATATCTGCCAGGCTTTACTTGATCACAAAATGCTTGCCTCAGTGATAGTCATTAAGATCTCATAGGGCTCTCATGAGTTAGGAAGATTAGTCATCACTCCTTTGTGTGAGCTGGAGATGTTGACGGCAAATGGGAACAAAGAGGAAGGAGGGACCCTCAGAGACATGGCCTTGTGTAGGATGGGGAAGGGAAAGGAGGATATAAACGCTGAAGACAAACTGCAGACCTTCCGCCCCTGCCCAGGGGTGGCTTGGAGCGCTCTATAATCAAGGGGACCTATAATCTATAATCGGGGGGACCTATAATCTATAATCAGGGGGACCATGTGGGCCTATGCCGCCATATTTGGTCTCTGCCATTTCATTTATCTGGGCTTTTTCCTTGCTGTCCAGGGTACATCCGCAACACAAGCAGCATCTCTCCACGGGGCTACTCTTCCAGCTCCACCCCCCAGCAGTCTAACTACAGCACCTCAAGTAACAGTATGAATGGCTACAGCAACGTCCCCATGGCCAATCTGGGCGTCCCAGGGTCACCAGGATTTCTAAACGGCTCCCCCACAGGCTCCCCTTATGGAAGTAAGTGGCTTTTCCATCTCTCCGGCTCTCCCCGTGTCTCTGTCCCTGGGTTTTACTCTTCAGCCTTTTGAGGGAGACTTACACCCCTACCGATGTCTTACTGACTTCTTGAGGAGTAGCCCAATTTTCCAAGGAAATGTCTTTCATGCCTTTTGTTCTTTTCCCTTAGCTAGACTTTGGTGCACTTAGTTGCTCCAAACCTTCTGAAGGGAAGAAAAGGAGTGAAGCTATTTGCTTTATATAAAGAGAGGGCAGATGTATGTGGCTTGTGTGGATGGGAACAAGGAATGAAGTTTCCATTTCAGTTACTATTATGCTCTTCATTAGGCAATTTCAGAGGTTTTTCTTTCATCCTCGTGAGAACTTTCTCATTGTTGTGGGTGAGGGGGATGAGGTGCACAGCAGTTTACTCATCCAAGATCACACCAGTAGGATAGTGCAGAGCCATCATTTGAACACAATTTGTGGCTTGGTCACCTGTGTGTCATACCACACTCTTGGGTCACTTTGTTACATGGCCCTCCCTTCCTTGTGTACCTTCTGAGAGATGGAATTTAGCTACTCATGAGAGAGTGATCTGAGATGGACTTCTTGATCTTAATCTGGGCTAGCTAGATGTCCTAGGGGTTTGTGAAAACTCATTTGGGTGCTTTGAGGACTAAGAAGCCTGAGAGAATATGTGTCCTCAAACCTACCTAGAGAATAATACTTTAGGCCAGGAGAGAAACCACCATGGAGGGTCTGTGTGAGTGAGTGGAATGTTCTTGAAATGCTGGCTCCTGTCGCAAGGCTCTAGAGCAGACCCTGTCTTCACCCAGAGTAGTGGTTCCCCTATGCCAGGAACAAGCATGAGTCAAGGACACCACACAGCCATTTCCACGCAGCTCAGGGAGTGACATGCCAAGGGTCTGGAGGCTTCTTCTGCAGCCTTGTTGCTTCCCTGGGGACATACAACCAGGGGTTACTTCTGGGTTCCCTATTTACTTCATTAGCCTTGAGAGTCTACTCAGTGTGTTAAGGACATAGTGACCAAACAGCAGAGGTAATAGAGGCTGTTTCTTCTACTAAAACTAAAATCTTGTTGCTGCCAAGACATGAGTTCTATGTTGTGTCATGTTGGATGGCCCAGATCTATTAGATCCGAGTGGTCTCGATGAATAAACTTGTGCTGGCTTGATTTATTTCTTTACTTATTTTTACCTTCTCTTGTTCCAAAACATTTTGGGAGATACTAATAGTGAGATGAGTGTTATGAAAGTATAAAATAACAGCTATAAGAAACTGAGATAAAAGAAAAAAATATGGATAGGAAAATCAGATGAACTCAAGGTCTAGTCTGGATGTTATTCAGTGTATTCAAGGGAGCCATTGACTTGGTTTGGAGGCTTACAAGAAGGGAAAGCAAAGAGAGAAACACTCTTTGTTATCAGATTTTATGTCCACACAGTTTCACTGGGGTTGGGGGTAGGGTAGCACAGGAGAAACATGATTTTTCTGTTGCTGAGATCGTGGAGAGACTTGTCCCATGAATCACTGTAGAGAGGTTACCCCATGTGTAGAAGGGACCACATCTTCAGCAAGTGACACAAGGGCAGGGGAGCCACTATGAAAGGTTATGATAGAATGATGGCGACAACAATAAGAGTAACCCACAACTGCATTCTGCTTCGCAGCCTAGAAAGCGTGTTCACATATTGAGTCCAATTGCCTCCTCAGAACAACCTTATGCCATGCTATAATCATAATTATTACTATCATTTTCCCCTATAAGATATGAAGAATAAGCATGACTTAACGATTCATAAAAGTAAAAATAGGAATAGAAATAGGTGGTCAGATTCAGAAGACCATGTTCTAAAATCATTCAATAATATAAGAAATATTTCATGTATTTATAATATACAATTAAACTGACCCCTATAGAATTACTTGTTTTGTTTCTCCAAATGGTAATTTTACATGTTTGATGTACCATTTATGAACAAGCATCTGTGTATGAGGCTGAACCACATAAATTGTCATTTTTTGTAGCTCAAAAATGGCCAATATAATAATATAGTAGTAGTAGTGTGGTGATGAGGGAGAGAGAGCAAAAGACAGACAGGGAGGGGTTAGGTGAGTAGGGTTGAGAGAGAGAGACAGACAGACACAGAGAGAGGATGAAGAGATAAATGAATATATCCACTGGGTAATTGCTTGATGTTTCTTACAAGGTAATTCCTTTAGTCAGAAAGGGACCGTCCCACTCCAGCAAGTAACAACTTCCTTCCACTAGCCTTGCTTGATTATCCAGTCCCATTGCCGCAAGGAAAATGATAGCACCCATTAAGTCACCCACTAAAACAAGACAGTGTATGCAGAATAGAAAGAGGACCCTTGCCCACGGGAAGGGGGAAACGCAACAGCAAACCTGCTCCTTGTGCCTACTGGGTCCCTCTGATCTGCACCTTTTTTTTCTGAAGGAGGGTCTGAAGAAGTCGCAGACTGGGAATGGATTCCAAACAGTGCCTGCATTACGATAAAATCCCCTACTGCAAAAATACTGAATACCCCACGGAGTTCATTACAATAACATCTGACCTGTATTTCTAGCCAGCTAAGTCTTAACTTCTCTGGGAAATACCAAAAAACAGCCCAGGGGAAACCATTTTGTCAATTCTGTTGCCTGTGTCTAAAAAACACCAGTCTACAATTTTTCGTTGTCTTTTTTAAACGAGTCCGATGCGGCCAGACCAGGGCATGGAGCAATCGTTTGCCAGAGTCGTTCAGAAGAAATAAAGCCAAGCCTCTCGGTCAAGTTGATTCGCATTGCGGCCAATGCAGAGTATCAGAAACCTGCATCTTTACTGCTCTTGCTCTCACACGACTTCAAAAATGGCCAAACAGATGTTTTTTCAATTTCACATACAAACTTCACTTCCTGGCGGTAGCAGTGTGTGCCAAGTTCCAGCTCAGTGCAAGTTTTTATGGCTGAATTCTAAACCCCTGACAATAGGGGGTTATAATGAAATGCTGACAGACCCCTTAGCGCCAGCAAATGCAATGGCTCAGTGCAAAGGAGGATATGGTGGCCGGTGAGTTCCAGCTGGGACTCGGCAAGCCAGTCAATCCTTATAAGAAGAAAAGTGGTTTTTCCTTAACTCCCCATGTTCACAGAGATTTGGGGGCCAGACTTCCTCGCCTTTTCTTTGGCCTCTGTCCATAGAGAGAGAGAGAGATGTCCAGAGAAATTCTCAGTTGTGATCAGCTTTCCTAAAATGGTGCACTCTGGTGTCCCCACAGTTGGTCTACTCGACAAGCTTGCAACACCCATGGGCCCACTTCTTCCAAAGCAGAATCGCCACTAAACAGTTCCAAAGTTTGGGACAGAATCTATACAGAAATCCAACCTATGTTCAGGGAGTCCTACTTCATTGACATCGCCTTAGACTATGCCCTGGGGCTCAATATTTTTATATTTTCAAAATAAATATCAAGACATTTTCTATTGTAGAGTATTAAATGATGATTATAGAAAATTTAGAACATATGGAAATAGTTTCAAAAAGAAAGCCTACTCCCACCATAAAAAACAACCCAACCTTGTTAACATCTTGACATATTGCTATTGTCTTCTTCTCCAGGAAAGAAAAAAATCCTGTTACAATAGTAACATTCTCATTATGCACAATTTAAGAAGCATGTATACGTAAAAAAGGAAAGAAAAATGACACACTTTATTTCTGTGCAGGCATGACCATTGTTAACTTTTAAAGTATGGCCTTCCAGCCATAGAAGGATACATTTTGGAAATTATAATGTCTACTCTGATGCACAGCTAATGGGATTCTGCCATGAGATAAATGAAAGAGGGAGTGGAAGAAAAGTGGCAGAATTATCAAAGTCGCAGATATGAAGCTAGGCTCCGTAAAATCTGTCAATGATGCAGACTTGTATCCTAAGACTGGGGAACAGAGATGAGAAGTGATGTTTGCTTTGCGAAGTTCACGGCAATCAAGAAGCTTTTCCCAGGAATTTGAGAATTTATTAGTCTCTTTGCCTTTGTGTGTATGTGTGTGTGTGTGTGTGTGTAGCAGAAAGGTTAAAAGGCAACCTGGTTTGCAGGTAGTAAAGCCTTAAATCGAAGAGGAGCATTAACACACAGGAAATCTGTTATGCCTATTGTTAAGGGTTATATTGGTTTTTTTACACCCCCCCCCCCAATGGAGATTTTCCACTTGTTTATTTTAACAGCTTTGGTTTTTGCTACATCAAAAGTAATGCAAGTTCATTACAGAAAACTTTGCAAATAGGGACAAGTGAAAGGAGTAAATTCAAGAGCATTCATAATCCATTGACCAGAGAGAACATTGTTAAAAGTTTGGATTATATCGCATCCTTCTAAACTTTTACTTTGTATGTTTTCTTAAAAAATAAGCCTGGGTTTGAGGTACATGTTATGACATAATTTGCATTATTCATCTTAGGAGGCATATCTTTCTGAGTCATCAAATATTCTTCTCCAACATTAGCATTAAAATTTGCATAGCATTCTATTTTATAGAGTGAATATACTTTACCCTGTTGCTTAGTCACTTCTGGGTTTTTTTCCCCAATTTCTCACAATTATAAAAATGTCCTTGAATCTATTTTTTTTTTTTTTTTTTTGCAAATTTATGATTATCTCCTTGGGATTAATTTCTCAAAATTAAATTACGAGGTTAAAAAATATGCACATTTTAAAACACTTTGGTTTTAAATACACATTGCCAAAGTCCTCCCCAGAGAGATGAATGCTCCCCTTAGAAAAGGAAGAGTATCTGTTTCCCTGGCCTGTTCATTTCTTCTTAATCTTTGTCAATTTCGCAAAGTGGTAAGTATCCTCTTGTTACTGTTTTAATTTGCATTTGATTACTTAGCAGTTTGAAGGTTTTCAGGTCTGTAAAGACCTTTTGGTCATTTTCCTTCCTGTCTCCTTTGGTGACTTTGCTTTTCCTTTCCTTTGCCCACTTTTCTAATTGGGATGTTTTCTTTTTTCTAATTAATTTGTAAGAAACCTATCAGTTATCAAGGATATGAACATATCTAAATAATTATCAGGAAGATTTTTCTAACTTGTCTTTTCTCTGTTATGGAAGGTTTTTTTGGTCACATGACCAGTCTTGTGATGTTCTCCTTAGGCTTTGAGGTTGAAAGAATTATGTAAATTATATAACCTTCCTAATTTTTCTACTAGTGCCTTCATAATTTTGTTTTAACAAATAACTGATTAGTCCACTTACATTTACCTTAGTGTTTAACATGAGGAATCGCTTTAAATTTCTGTCTCTGGGGGACTTGCATATTGTTCCCATGCATTTATGTCCCCATTAATTTGAAATGTCGCCTTTATTAAGTTTCAGTTCTCATATATATCCAGGTCTGTTTCTGGCCTCTTT
The DNA here is from genome assembly GCF_009829155.1 of Mustela erminea. Taxonomy (NCBI): domain Eukaryota; kingdom Metazoa; phylum Chordata; class Mammalia; order Carnivora; family Mustelidae; genus Mustela; species Mustela erminea. The sequence continues at coordinate 5,957,144 of NC_045615.1, read as the reverse complement.
TTTCTCCAGGGATTTGTCTGCCTGTTTCTGTGTTAGTATAACACTGACTTCATTGATGTAAATTTTTTGTTAAGTTTTAATATCTGTTAAGATAAATGCCTCCTTAGTACTTATGAAGTATTCACAAAACTTTCTGGGTCTTACAGTGTTGTTGTTTTTTAAACAGACAAACATAGAAATTGTGTTTGTTGAAATACACAAATTAAAATTCCTTTTGGGATTTTGAATATAGTGGCATTAAATTTTAAATTAATTTGGAAGTTAATTTAGCATTTTACAAAAATTACATAAAAACTATTTTAAATGGTATTCATCCTTTCTGAAGGAGGCATAATATTCTATTGTATGTACAGACCGTATCTTCTTTATCCATTCATCTGTTGAAGGTCATCTTGGCTCTTTCAATTATCATGTGGTTTTACTTACTTGTGGAGCATAAGGAATAACAGGGGGGACATTAGGAGAAGGAAAGGATAAGTGAATTGAGGAAAATCCGAGGGGGGATGAAGCATGAGAGACTGTGGACTCTGAGAAACAAACTGAAGGTTTTGGAGGGGAGAGGGTGGGGGGTTGGTGAGCCTGGTGATGGGTATTAAGGAGGGCACATATTATTGCATGGAGCACTGGGGGTGGTGCATAAATAATGAATCTTGGAACTCTAAAAAAATAAAATAATAAAAAAATAAATAAAATAAATGAATAAAATCCTAAAAAAATACACCCCTATTTTAAATGGGCGTTTTATAGCCCTGTGCTTATTCAATCCTGCAACAGTTGTCTTATGTCACTTAAAGTGAAGTTTGAGGTGACTCTTCCACTGAGGCAGCCACGTTTGACCTAATGCATCTACTTTAGGTTGAGGACTGTTATTTAGAAAAGAAATATTTGTAAAAGTGAGTCCTGCACTGAATATAAACAGAATCAGGTGTGTATATGTAGGCTTAATTCACCTTATAAAAACCCTCCTCTGTAACAGTGTAGGAGGGAAGGTGGTGGTATAGCAGACACAGAAACCAAGGCGCCATCTTGATGCCTTCATGGTTCATATCATGGCAGCAGAGATTGGACTGTGGTCAGAATCAGGGCCTCCTGAGTCTCAGCTTTTCTTTGGCCTCTAATTCTGCGCCTTACACAAAGAGGAAAGGTCCCTGACCCCATTTCGTTGACGCTGAAGCCAATGTGAAAAGAGGCGATTTTGCTTGAGAGTGTGACTATAATCCATTCTCAATGTTTAACCCTGTATCCTATTCTATAATAGTGAATTAGCCCAATTTTGTCCTCCTTTTCATCTTCAAGTATTATGTGAGATTCTTCCAAGACTTTACCCTCCTTTCCAATTCTTTTGATTTATGTTACTTGAGGAAAGAAAGAGATGTGCTTGGATACTTCCTTCTACATAGCTCTTTAAATCAGGACTATATAAGGATGAGCAGTTTTTAGATAAAGCTCTTTGTTTGAAGTCTTTGGTTTGTCTATATAAGACATCATATTGGAGGTATGCTGTATGATTGCTTTATATATGCAATTCTGTGACCTAGCACAAAATATATCTTTATAGTAAGAGGGGAGAAATGGGGACTGAATCTTACACAGGTCATCAGAACAGCTGACCTTCAATTCACCTTGACTTGGCCTTTGAATCGTCGGTCACTCTCATGTCCTCACTTTCAAAATTTACTTTGTGGAGTAGCTGGGTCACTGGAGATATGAACCAGAAGTTTCCATTCCTGGCTTTGACCACTAGGTTCCAGTAATTCTTGTACCAACTCATGTGACAGCTCAGAAATCTGGAGATTGTGCTAAAATAAGTCCCTGGAACTTGACCTTATTCCACAAGATGCTGTATCTGACAATTTTACCCTTGTGAACTCTAGTTTACCCCTTACTTGAGCTAGTTGAACATAGAAGATAAAATTATCTTCTTGTATGATGTAACTTGGTAGAGTATCTGACATTAAGAGGTAGGGCATTTCATTGTGGAAATCGCCTTTATTTTTCTTGGAAATTAAAACACTTAGCTTTTGGCTTCCTTTAAGTAATTTTATTGTTAATATTGGTGTTTTTTCTGAGCATTACATCAGAGGGGTCTGACTTGCAACTTCATTTCCCAGGAGCTCTGAAAGTAGAGAGAGAGGGAGGTAATCTAGATATTAATAAACGTTTACATTTAATGAGGCAGTGGCCCATAGAGATGGCACTCTCAGAGATGTTAACTCCATAGATCAAACCTCTGGAGCCCTGAGAATTGCCAGGAAAGCACAGAGAACCCAGACAGGACTTCTTTCTAGGGTGAAAAAAGTTTCCATTCTTGAGTAGATTTGATGATTTTTCACATGTTGATCTCCATGTTCTCCTGTCAAGGCTTCTCCTCATGAACAAAGACCTATCAGAGTATTACCTCCTGCTGCTGCCTTCCTGATTCCCTGGCAGAAGAACAGTCTCCCTGCTGAGTCTCGCCAGCATTGTGTACATTCCTCCAGTAGGGTTGTTACCCTAGACATTGTTTTGTTTGTATGTTCCCCCCACAGGGCAAGGCAGGGATGCTGTCACATTCAACTTGTTATAATCCCTAGAATCTGGGATAGTGCCTGGAGTGAATGAGTAATTTCTCAATGAATGTATACAGGTTATATGTCTTGAAGACAGAATTTAACTCAGAGGTTTGTCCTTTCCTAAGAAGATTGTGCGTTTGCTTTCCAGTCATGTCATCAAGTCCCACTGTTGGATCTTCTAGCACGTCCTCCATCCTCCCATTTTCCTCTTCAGTTTTTCCTGCTGTCAAACAGAAGAGTGCCTTTGCCCCTGTCATCAGGCCACAAGGCTCCCCTTCACCTGCCTGCTCCAGTGGCAATGGAAATGGATTCAGAGGTAAGCAAAGATATCACTTTGGTACCACCATAATAAATGGGCCACAGGACCAACAAAGTAAGAGCAGACAGCACAGCATCGGTCCCTATCTCTAGCCATTTATCTACAAAGAGATGCTTTGTTGTTTCCATCATGGGACACAGAAGGCTTGTACAACTGAGCCACTGCACCACCCGAGAACAAGAAGGGGGAAAACTGAGAAGTCGGACAGCTCTTCAAGGTCACAAAATTAAGTATGATAGAGCCATATGTATCTTCCAGGACTGTCTGGAATTCCCAGACCTTTGCTTTCCATAGGCCCATGTCATGATTTCCTAGAGGGTGCCTGGTCACATCAGATCACAGCAGACCACATGGTGACTGCTACTTACCTAATAGGCTTGTCCATCTGCAGTGCATACCTATGCCCACGGTATACATGGATAGGAGCGACCAGCACATTGTGAGAAATCTGGTTCCATGCCAGTCACATTGATAGCAGGTGTCAGATAAGGGTGGAGCAGGAAAGAAAGAAAAAAAAGACATACACTGTCTAAGAACAAAAATTAATATCACCCATCAAACCAATTTTTGAGCGATGTCTGAAAATATAGCATGACGTAACATAAAGGAAGTGTGATGAATACATGAGAATCTAATCATCTCACTGTGAATGGGAGGCAGCTGAAGATGAAAGAGAAAATTGGAACCTGTTGAAGACTATGGATCCTGACAAGCCACATTATTTTTAGGCTCTTCTTCATGTCTTGACCTGAAAACATTCATGACAAGCAAGTGTTTGATAAAACCAAGCAGGGCAGAAGTTGGTTAACCCCTTGCCTCTCAAAGCCTCTGAGGACAGCAGAGCCTTGCATGAGCTGTGTGATCCCTGGGACGGCATCTGTCTAGTAGCTTTACGATTGTGCATAGATTCCTGATCCTCTGGGTCACATGTAAAGGTTCATCCACCAGTTGTGGCTGAGCAGAGCTCTGGGAGGTATGGTAGGTTCCTGTGTCATTCTACCATAAAAGACAGGGGTGTCTCCTCAAAATCAAGTGACTTGACAGAGAAACTCTGAAATAGGAACTGAAACCCAGCACTCAGAAGAGTCCCTGAAAAGTCTTACTTCCATCTAGACAAAGCAGCTGGGTAACATGCCACCCAGTGTGTGAACATCCAGAAGCATCTGTCTATTTGAGAGGGAAAAATAGGTATATATATATATATATTTCATTTTCATCTAGATGTCGGATCCCTAGGGAAACAGGTTCAGCCTGTAGCTGTGTTGCCCACTTGCCCTGTCTCTCCTCAAGGGCCAGTGGTTTCCATCTCACCCTTCGTGGATATGCTCAGAACTTTTTCTATGAATGGCTTCATCTCCAGACTGATAACTGTTGGCAACTGTTAAGTTTTTGCTTTATCTTTCCCTTCTGCATGCCTACTTCAGTGGCAATATCTCCCCTTTCTAAGTTCTGTGGTTTTAGTCCATTCCTTAACCAAGTGGGGGCCCACAGGTCTCATTGGGGAAATGCAGAGTGGGAACCCCATGAAAGGCTAAGAGGGAGTATAGGTGTAGGTGAAAGTCAGGAGGGATGCAGACCTTTCCTTGTTCCAGACAGCCCTGGCCAACATTTTCAACTTCACTTTGAGGAGAAAAAGTATAACGTGACTTCCACTTACCGCCCCTCCCTTACCTCCTCTCTAGCACATTGGGGAAGTTGAGCTGGTGGTCCCAGATCTTCTGGGTCTGTACTGTCCAGAGAGACTCACATATAGGGCTTGTTTGGCTTTGGCCCACCCACTAGGCCAGGATCAATTTTTCACTGGCTCCCATGGCCTCGAATCCCTACCCTGCCTGTTGCTGCATGCCCAAGTCTTGCTGTGGTATTACCTGCTCCGGGTTGAGTTGGCTCAAAGAGCTGGAAGTATCTGTGTGGTCATAGTGAGGTCTCTCTGTGGAGGTAGCAGTAGCTGAAATAGCCAAAATAAGGATCTCTCTAGGGTCCTTAGCCATGTGAGCTCCTGGTCAGCACAGGTCAGAATAGTTAGACCGAGGAAGTGGCTGAGCCATCCGTTCTTTGTCTGTGGACGTGATGATGTCATCAGTTACACGTAGGCTCTGGGATCTAGTCTCATTTCTATAGAACACTGAGAACTCCCAAGCCTGTTTTATTTTTTATTTTTTAATTTTTTTAAAAAGATTTTATTTGACAGACAGAGATCACAAGTAGGCAGAGAGGCAGGCAGAGAGAGAGAAAGAGGAGGAAGCAGTCTCACTGCGGAGCAGAGAGCCCAATGCATGGCTCGATCCCAGGACCCTGAGATCATGACCTGAACTGAAGGGAGAGGCTTAACCCACTGAGCCACCCAGGTGCCCCCCGAAGCCTGCTTTAGATCCTACAATTCCCTCTCAATTTCTCTGGTGATCTGAATCTTAAGAAGAAGGAAGACTGGGAAAGGAGGGTGAGGAGGAAGGGGAGAAGAGCATACAGACTCCCATGCTTCCTCAGTTTGCATCCAGGTCCGATGCGTAGAGGGAGAAAATGAGTTGACATCAAATGCTCTAGTCATGGTTACTGAGTGAAGGATTCCTGGGATTCTAGGGGTGATAAACACGAAGCTTCACCTTTTTAGAAACAGACAGTAGGAGAGGCAAAGTGTGTTCTGAGGTGCTTGAGTGATCATAGGCTGATGGAGAGGTTCTGCTCGTGACTTGTAAGGTGAGATGGTCTCAGTCATCTGCAGAGGCCATGTACAACCAGCCCTCTCTGAGACTGGCTGGTTTTCAGCAAGACCTTGAACCAAGCGCTTTACACAAATTATCTTGCTCAAGCCTCACATGTGACTGGAAGGGGAAGGTCATACCATCCTCATCATCTTCAGTGAAGTAGTTTTCCCCAAGGCCACACAGTAAAATGACCCTCAGACATTTCGGCTCCAGGGCCTGTGCTGTGACAGCCCACTGTCTCACCACGGACAAGAATAGTGCAGTTCCTCTCCGCACCCTTCACCCATACCTACTTTCCACCTGGACCAAAGCGAGATTATTGCCTTCTCATGAAATGCCAAAGGCAGAAAGAAATTGGACAAAGTGCAGGTCCACATACTCCCCACCCCCAACGCCATACACAAGCTTACTTTTTTCCCAATTAACTTCTGCTTTCTGTCTGTTGGCTATGGTTTCTACAAGCAGAAATTCAGGATCACCACATAGCAGAGATGGCACTGGATCTTCTTCTTTGAGCATTCTGCCCTTTTAATGAGCTCCTTCGGTAACTCTCTGAGGACCCAGAAAAAAGAAGTGGCTGATGAGTTTTAAGTGTAATAGACAAGTTCAAGTTGAAAGAATGAGCCAGAATCCTACTGCCAGAGAGCTTATGTGCAGTGTTCACTGTCCCACCTTCTACCTCATTTATCAGGCATTTGCAGTGATGAGTATAGATTGTCAAGATAATATTATGCACTATGTGCCTGATTCATTTTCCAGCTCCCTCCAGGAAAAGAAAAAAAAAAAAAAAAACCCTCCTACACTCTGGGATAATTACCAGGGTTGCTATGTCTCCAAATCATCAGGGAGTGTCCAGAATTGAACTCCCTTTATTGAAAAGTTACATCGATTCAATATATAGTAATACAGGCAAAAATAATTAAGGCTTTGCTAGCTGTGTAAGACCTTAATCCAGATCTCACAAACATTCAATAAAGGCTGTATGGGCAGGGAAATAGGCAGCTGACAGCTTTGCCTGAGAAGACTAGCTGGCATGGAGAGAAGGGGCGGCGGGGGGGGGGGTGTTGGGGGCAAGCTGGAAGAATTTTGGCCATTTGCTTGTCAGTTTAGTAAGCACCACTCAGCAAAATACTTCTGTGATCATTGATAAGCTCCAGATGAGCCAGAGACAATAAAACTCAAAGGATCAAATACTAGATATGGCTTGAAGTTTTGACACAAGGCAACTACTCTGGTGATTTCCAAGAATGTGAAAATTCTATGGGTTCATCACCTGAAAGCCAAGGTCAGAGGGGTGCATTTTGCTGTGTGATTTTTCCCCATTTTGCTGATGCTGCTTTGTTTCCCACATCAAGGGGAAACCTTGGACCCAGTACCCCGCACAAGGATTATCTGTGTCTTCATTAGCTGGAGGAAACATTGGGCACTACTAGGGAATGGGAGGGGTGAAGAGTGGAGATTGGGTGACTCCCAAATTAGTAACTAAATTAAGTCTTCAATCTCAGTGGATCAGTATTCATCAGTGAACAAGCATCACATACCAGTAGTAAGCATTAAAGACAGATGAGCTTGGGGGTTGGGGGGGAAGCCCACCACATTTCAGCCAGAGTGGATAGAAACCTAGAATCATAGAAAGCCCTGTTTGTTATAAATGTTATATATGATGTTATAAATGATGCCTGGAAAGTTACTTGATAGGCTTGGCACCTGGAGTTTTCTAGATAGTTCTAGAATATGTAATCTAGATATAATCTAGAAATTAGGATAGTCTAATGATGAAAAATATATATTTTGCAAATACATTAAAACATAGTTTTTTTGTATGTTTGTGTCTATCATATCAAGTATACAAACCATTAATATAACACAAGGCAAAACCTAGCTCTTGGCCTCCCCGCAGAATTTCAACCAGCCTGTTTATATTGCAGTGATTTGATAATAAGGCTTCCGTGCCACTGATAGGCTGTGTTTAGACCAAACCTGGAGAAAATGGGTTCCCACATCAGCGGAGCACACCATCTCCCTGCGTTGTACCGGACTCTGTCAGTCCCCACCCCTGCCCCTCTCTCTGGGTTAGAAACCAAAGCACAAGCATCTCTGAGTCTCATTCCCATCTCTCTCTTTCCTTGCAGCCATGACCGGGCTTGTCGTGCCCCCAATGTAAAGAAGAGGAAGAACTGCTTTCTGAGAGCACAAAACTACTTACTCTGATGGACCAATAATGAAGAAAGCACTAGGAGCTCTTCGGGGATAGTTGTGCCCCAGAATGAACATGACGGACAGATTTAGGTATGCAAGGACCTGCATCTTACCTGGTCTCACGTTTCTCATCTAGCTCTCATGGTGGCTACACAAACTGACCCTCTTGGGGACAAGGACAAAAGATGTCATTGACGTAGTCAGTGCTAAGAGCAGAAATGCAACTCTTTGTTAATGAACATTATGAGAACCACCTTCCTATGTTTGTAAAATATTTAAGAAAAAAAATTGGCAAACAATTCATGCTTAATATTTTGGATACTATTTGTTTTTCTTTGTAGGAAAAAAAAAGTTGAAAGTTTCTATTTTCTATGAAGCCTTTCAGATACCAATTTAGTTTATGCAGAAAAAAAAATTGAACAAAACAGGGTACCAGCATGGAAGACTTTCTTAAACAAAACCTGAATTGAATGATGAAATGTTGTTGTATGTGTGTTTGCTTATAGTTTAATCTCTTTAAAAAACAACAAAAAAAAAACAAAAAAAGGGAAAAATTTTAAAATGTTTTACAATTATTTAAATAAATAAACGTGTAACTTATTGTAAGTAGAGGTAGAAATTAAGACCTTTTTGGAAGAGAGAGGAATTTCTCTTCCTGTTGTAAAATGAAAATGATGCAAACCAGTAGTAACAAGTTTAAAAGGTGTGTGATTATTACTGCAGTTACTTACTAGACTTTTATCCCCCATCCTGCATCCCCCTCTTTTTCCATCATTTGATTGACCCATGGGCAAGAACATGTACATTATATAGATTCCTACAGAACAGCCTGATACAGAAACAGTGATTCGGTCCATGTGTGTACACAAATACTCAAACTCATCAGTTCATTCATTCCCAGCTCCATCCACTTTCTAAATAGTCTACATGTCCCTTTTGGTATTCACTCTTTGTGGATTTTTTAAAAATTTATATTAGCTTTCAACCTTCTCCTCTTGAGCAGTGCAGAGAATTCCCATGTGGTAGTGCATCCCAGGCTTTGCCTCCCGAGCAGAGACACGTGTCTCACCTAAAAGAAGAGCCAAAGCCATGTGACTTTCCCAACCAAGTGGCCCCTTTGGAATTCTCCCTTGACAGAGCCACACACCCCCTCCTCTTTGGTTACCTGGTTGAGCACAGAGGTGTGAGCCCCACAGAACTTCAGAGACAGGATTTAAGGAAGATGATCCTGTTCCTTGGACTCTTAAGCATGAATCTTAGAATGTCCATGTCCTTTCTTCTCTCTGCAGATTTCCCCTCTCATGGCATTCAACTCACTTAAAAAGATACGTATCTTAGCTGACAGTTTCCAGGCAAGAAAGGGATGGTGTGTGGAAGAGGAGTGTTAAAAGCCCTAAACTCCTCTCCTAATGTTCAAAAAGATGGAAACCCAGATTCTTAGCAGGATTAGAGATTAGGGGTTTCTGTGTTCCAAGCAGCACAAAGACCCAGGGCTGCAGTGGGCTCTCCATACTTCTGGAACTAGCTCTTAGGCCAAGAAATGTTGCAGGAGCTGCTAACAGTGGCTGAGTTTTGAAAGTCTGTTTGATCCTGAAGATGTATCTGGACTTATTTGGATTTCCAATAAGGATGCCATTTCTTCCTACTTGGATATCCAGTAAGGGTTTTTCTTGTTGACTCATTAGTACCATAATACAATCCATATACAGATTTTCGTCTGGGGTTCTAACAGTGAAAGTTGTGGCAGCTCTCATGGAAGAACATCTTTCGTGCATCTGAGCCAGTTTTAGAGGACCTCACAAATGCCGCCTCCCTTCTGTTTGTCACATTGATACCTGTTCACAGCTATTCAGCCTCCAACAGTCTCATTTGTCTTCAACTATTCTGGAATTACTCAATATGACCCAAATATAATTCCTATGCACATGAGAATCCAAAGTTTTGGAAACTTGGCATGCTTAGAATTACTGCTGATGGTCCTTCGTGGTCAGGGCTTATGGCACCAAGACACAGGCACACAAGAGAAAGCTCTCCCATGAGAAATCTGATCGAAGGGGAAGGGTGTGCAGAATACAAACATGACCGTCCCAAAGTGAAGGTGGAACAAAACTAAGCATGTTTCAACCTGGATTCGAGCCAATCCAACATAAGGAAATGTTTTTTTTAAGTAGCATTGCTTTTAGAATCTGTGAATTTTGCTCTTGCATGAAGATGATGCAGTACTGTCTTCAAATTGATTGTAGAATTTGTTGGTAGCTTTACACCGAAAAATGTGTGTAACTAAATACCAGACATCCTTGACCATTGAGCTAGAATCTTGGCAGCAACAGATCTATTTAATTGTACAAATGTGTGTAAGGATTATTTTTAGTGTACTAATAAATTAAGAACAAAGCTACTCGGTCCTCTTCAGTCTTGCTGTTGAATCATTCCAGTCCCAGGTTAATTTTGTGCCACTTGGAATACGAGTATTTCTATAGGTAACTACAAATTCTATCCTATCTTTGTAAGAGGAGCTGTGTAAGATTTTCCATTTAAGGGGACAATTTACTTCATTATTTATCTCATTTTTTGTTATAGCGTCATATTTTTTCCAGTTTTTCTTTGCACATTTCAATATGCATGGTTTAAAAACCATTATCTTCTCTACCTTTTGTATAGTAAAGTCTCATTTTCAAACTGTATAGTTTCATTTTATCGTTTTGCTTTGTCAGTTATATACAGTATAAAGTTGCTATGCACAGAGCTTTTTGTAAAGACAGCTTTTTTGTTTACTGTTTTTAATGGTCTTACTTATTAAAGAATATCTTGTTTGTAAAATGAATATGTCTACTTCAGTTTTAAACTTTAAATTATCCTAACAAAAAATAAAATTTTTGTACTGTAAAAAATGATTGGAACTTTGCCTTTTTTTTTTCCTGAAGTGAAAAAAATTAGTTTGGGATTTGTTCTTCAGTTTGGGGATTTTCTCATAACTGCTAGTCCCTGAGCTCTGGTTGAGGAAATCTTACTACAGCTTTTGCTTACATGGAAAGCTTTCTGAGCTGTTCACTTGGAAGAAAGAATATGTATGACTTTAGGTCATTTTTCTCTATGTATTCACCTGTATATCCATCTGGTCGAATTCCTTCATAAATACTCAAAAGGATCCTACTGCCTAAGTTGGTCTTTGGTCATACGGAATTCTTGAGGTAGGTAAGTAGGTGGTCTGCTTAGGTTTGAAACTGCATGTTGAATAATGTTAAAACTGATTCGTCAGACAGTGAAGAGCTAGAGGCTGGACACGAAGGCTTGAGGCCAATCTTAGATCTCTTCTTAGAAGACAGCAAGATGTATACCCCTGGAAGGGGATGACCCATAGGCAATGGTTCATACAGGAAGATAGAAAGGCTGCAGGAGCTCAGAGAACACAGCAATCACAGAGGGTTGGAATGATCAGAGAAGGTTCCATGGGGGAGGTAAGGCTGGATGAGCCTTCCAAGAATGGTAGGAATTTTGCTTGCAGAGGTTGGTAGGGAGCACTGCAGATGGGAAAGCCATCGCAAACCAAGACCTGTAAAGGGAAGTTCACAAAGCACATTTAGGTGAATGTGATTCTAAATGTCATTTTCTAGCAGACTGTTCACAAGCATACACATAATTGGATTATCTCATTTCTCTCTACAAGGGTAGAGTGTTCTTGAAAACACAAATTATCGTGAAAACATAAATTGTGTCCCTTGCATGAGTGGATGAGATGCTCTTGCTGAGCACGACTCTGAGAAAGCCCCCACTGCAGTTTTCTTTTTCTCTGTGAAGACAAGATGTCTGCCTGGACAGAGCTCACCCTTGATCTTCTCATGGGGAAGAGCTTGCTCTGTGCAGCCTGGCATCCTCTCCTCCTTCGGGCCTGGTTCAAGTATCTTCTACTTATGGAGGTCTTGGCTGACCTCTGACCATGCAAGCTTCCCAGTGACTCTCTTTAACTGAGCTCTGCTTGTGTTTTTATCACAATTTGTATTCACTCATTGTGTACTTTAGACTGAAGGCTCACAAGTACAAGGGCCTTATAACTCTCAGTACTTCCTGTGGAGCACCTAGTTCAGTGCCAGAGGTGCCTAACAGATACCTGTTAAATTAGTGAATGAGCATATTGGATGCTGAGCCCAAGAGGCAGCTCTGCCTTGTCGTGTGGGAGAGGTAGCCAATCTGTCACAAATGAGAGGAAATAGCATCACTTGGAGAGTCCACTCCTTAGGGAGTATCTTGTCAGTCAACTAATCAAAAAAAGTGATGAAGTGTGTCTATAATGTGATGTGGCTTGTTGCTTAATAAACATAGAAATCTCAAAAAGGGAGGAAGTGAGGAAGCAGAAGCCTCTGGCTGGTAGCCTCTTAGGTCAGTTGCTTTGCCCCTTGGCCCTGGAACTTATCCCATATGGACTTTCATGATGCTCAGATGTAATTCCAGAACCAGAACCAGGGCCTTTTAGGAAAATGTGCATTCCATTCCTGTTCCAGATATGACGCTCGACTTGTTGGCTGCACACTTGAATCGCAAAGAGCTTATAGTGCCTTCACCAAACTGCAAGTTCACAGCGACTGTAGGGCAATGAATAAGACAGAGTGAATGTGAGACTTTACGGATGAGGTGGGAGCAAGGTCCTAAAGGATCTTTATGCCAGAGAGTTTAGACTGCATCACCAGGACCATGCAGCAGGTAATGGGAAACTTCCAGGAACCTGTCAAGGAGTGAGACAATACACTGTATGTTGTAGAAAAAATCACAGTAGCTATAATATGGATTCTGGATTGAAGCAGGTGGATATTGGAGGCAAAGAGACCAAGCAGATGAGGGACAAAAGACAGCTGATACGCACCAGTGTGCTATACCAGTGCCTACAACAGACACCTATTTTGACTGGTCAGTACCTGCGCCATGCCAGCCAGTAAGTGCTTTTAAATGACCCTGCAGTTCACTATAATAATCCCGATAAAAGTGACTCATACCTGACCTGAGGATTGCCAGTAGAGATGGAAAGTAGTGGAAAGATTTGAAAGAAAGCCTTTCAGTTTGACAGGCCTTTACTGACTGATTAGATGTGGGAATGAGGGAGAAGACAGGACTAATATAAGTCCCAGTCTGCTAGCTAGACAATTGGATTCTGTGCTAACATTAACTGAAGTAGGGAATAAAGAGGAACGTAGTGTGGGGAATGGAGAGATATAATGATTATAAATTGGGGCATAACTACTCTGGTTCCTTTTTTCTTTCTTGGTTAACTGAAGATTGTTTTCCACAGTTTATTTAAGAACTCTGGAGAATTATACTCTTTAGTGGATGGATATACAAATACATATATATATATTTTTTTTTTTTTTTAAATGATGGCTCTATTTCTCTTTGAATGTCTGTTTGGTTGGGTATAAAATTTCTGGGGTTACACTTTCTTTCTCTGAGAATTTCATATGAGAGGTATTTTGTAAAGCAAGTTCCCAAGATTGAATGTTGCCGTGGTGATGTCCTAAGTCATGTCTCTCCTCATTCTTCTCTTTTATTCCCCTATATAAGCAAGAAAATCTGTCATTTGTCGTGTAAGTCATGACATTTCTGAGCATGCAAGGGGGCCCAGTAAATAATGATGCTTGGAAAACATGCAAACTGACAGTTGATCACCCTTGATATTTTTATCTGCCTGCCAAAACTACCTTTCTTTGTAGATGAAGTCCAGTGATTTGTCTTAGTGTTGATGTTCTGTGTATTTTTTTTCCCCTTGGGATGCAGCATTCCCTCTCAATGTGTAGCTTCAAGGCTTCTTTCATTTTGGAAACTTTAATTGTAACTTAAAATACGTTCTCTGTTCCTTCATTCTGGTCCTTCTTGCTGGAGACTCCAGTTGTTCATATGCTGGATCTCCAGTATCCATCATTCATACCTATCACGGTCTCTAGCCACCATGGACTCTTAATACACCTGTAGATTTCTATTCACATGCTTGTCCTCCTCTGTACTCCCTCAAATGTGGCCTTAATTTTCCAGATGCTTCTATTTTTTTCCTTCACCCTTTCATAAGCTGTACCAGCTGATGACTAAAAATGCACATAGCTGAGGATTATATATACACATCTATGTATACAGACATATACACATATATGTATATATGTATATGTATACACATCTATGTATACAGACATATACACATCAGACTCCCCCAGACTCGGGTTTGCAACCCAGGTCTCCCACTGGCAAGTGTGAGAACTGAGTGAGCACTGAAACCCAATGGACACTAGTTTATCGTCTTTGAAAGAGCAGAGCGACAGCACCTGTTCCTGCCTTGGGATCAGTTCACATCTCCCTCAGGGCCTCAGCTGCCTCTCAGCCAGGTGCTCAAAAGGGAAAGAGTCAGGGCACTGTCTCTTTTGTGGATGAAAGAGTGAACGGCACTGGGACCATTATTCGGTCATGATGCGCTGTGAACCAATGGTAAATTTCAAGGTGGAGGAACCAGCCCCATGCCAGGAAGTTCTCTAGCACTCTGCATACCCAGGAGTGACACACTCAGGAGAAGCCACAGTCTCAGTTCTTTGTAAATGATAATAGGAGAGTGAAAGATGTGTCCTTAACACCAGTCTATGATTTCTTCCATTCAAAATGAAGAAGAGTTGGGTTTTTTGTTTTGTTTTGTTTTTAATCACAGACCAGAACATCTGGTGTGTCTTGAACATAATTTTTGAGGACAGAGCAAGCATTGTTTTCAATTCCAGATTTTTGCGAGTTCCAAGAGTTTGAACCCATGAAAAATTGCTCGTAAGACAGAAATGAGACCAAAGTGACTTCTAATATCAAATCCAAATATTTGCCATTTCTGAAGTGAGCAAGAGCAGAATAGCTATGTAAAACTCTAAGTGCCTCAAAGATCATGACTAAATAATTTAGAAAGATTATGGTCATCGAATAATAATAACACTTGTTGCTAACAGTAACAATGATAATGACCAATACAGCGAAAACGCGAAGCTTCTAGCCTGTGTACGATGGAGTAACAGAGTGTGAGTCCTGGAAATTAGCAGACCTGAGTTCAAATCCCCCCTCCAGCCTCCACTCATAACTGTGTAACTATCGGAAAAGTATCTTTAGGAGCTGTAATTTCCCCAGCTGTAAAACTGGTGACAGGAAGATCTTTGTGCCAAGATCTTTCCCTGCCAAGACTGTTGAAAGGTTTCAATAAAATAAAGAATGTGAAAGTGGCAAACACAGCAAGCGTTCAGCTCTATACCTTTCGGTTTCTTTCTCCTTAGCCTTAGATAAAAACGAACATGTGTTTTTCTGGAAAACCACCCATCACTCTTTCCTTACAACTTCTCCCTGCCAACCCTGAAGGGAGGCTTATTAATTAGTCAGTGTTTGTGAAACTCTTAGAAGATGAAAGTGCTGGGTGTGGAACAACATCATTTACATTACAATACATGAGTTGGCTGCTCCTTCAAGGGGATCTGCTTACAACGTGAGGGAGTCCTCATAGATGTGCTCCAGTCTTGCAAAAATCAATGTGAGAGTTTCTGGAAAGGCCATGCGTCTGCATGCTGTGCTACGGACCATTCTGAGCAGGAGGCCCGCAATTCTGGAGATGCGGTATTTTAGATAATCCTCTAATAGCCAGGCCAATGAGAAACCAATAAAAGGAGGTCAAAAATTGATCTGATTGAAATCTGCAAATCACCCTCAGTTCCCTTTAGTGACAACTTTACCAACAAGAAGGACAGAGACCCATTTGGGTTTCACATTTTCTCCTTGCCCTTGCATATCTTGAGCTAGAGAGACAGATCATCAGTTCTAAATGGATAAAAGCAGTATTTCTCAAGCCAAGATTCCTAAATCCCTGGGGCGGGGGAACATGCTGTCTTCTGGGAGGATTTGGGCCTTGTGGGTCTCTCACTCTGGTCTCTAATATTTCCTTCTCCTCTGCTCTGGTCACAGGGAGAGATTGCGATGTCTGTCCCATGTTGTTTCAGCAAAACGACGTCAGCTGCCAGTATAAATTAGTGTTGTGAATGCTCGATTGATTTTGTGATTTTTACTTTTTTACTTTCTGAATTACTTTTATTTATGAAAGCATAAGCATTCCATCTTAAAGTATAATTCTATGCAAATTTTACAGTTTTAGTATAAATAATTTAAGAAATACTCTGGCCTTTTAGGGATTTTTTTTTTCCCTGAACGCATTACTCAAATTTGAGAAGCCCTGGACTATGGCAATGAGAAAAGGGAGGAAAAGGTTTGGTAATCTGCAGATTGGGTCATCAGTCCTTGAATAATCAAGACTTGGCTGAATGCTAATTCCTGTGTTCCGTAATGCAGCATCAATAAAAGAAATCTCCATGTATTCTTCCAGTATTTCATTTTTGCCTCTGAATTATGTTCATATCCACAAATCTCAGCCAAGGACCTATTGAATAATTGTCCCCACATGTAACATTTTCCTGGTCATGTTTTCCTTGCCTTGGTTCTGTGAAATATGGAAATGTGTTTCTAATTATTAGCAGAACCACCTGGTAACTGCACTGTATCATCTCAATAATATGACTCATTTGTACAGTTTGGTAGAGCTCAGAGTCATCTTTGACACCATCCAAGAAAATTTCGTTACCAAAATGACCTCAACTAACACAGGCTCACCTATAACCAAGGTGATCATATTTTGTAAGCCAAGAATCAGAACTCGGGGCTTGACAAGTAGAGCTGTATCTGACACTGGGTTTGTCCTGGAAAATTCTGAAGTTCCATGGTATAAGCCACAAAATCAGCCACTAAGTGATGCACTGGTGCCTTCATGTTCTTATTTTTGAGAACTTATTAAAACAACCGGTTCTTGTCTTCACCATCCTTACGTATGTGTGGGCTGAGGCCCAAGAATCTATCACTTCCCTAAGTTCACTGAATGGGCAAGAGGTGAGAACAGAAATCGAACCAGCTCTTCTGGGAAACTTACCCTGACTTTGCAAGGAAACCAAAAAGAAATCTCTTCCTGTATAATGAGCCTTTTAAAAATCGGCCCTTTCTTCAGGCTTAGCAGAGTTGGCATATTGATGGTAGAGAAGTGGTATGTTCAGAAGCTCCGGGAAGTGCCTGTGCATCGGGCTAAACCTTTCTTCCATGTTGAATCTTATTGTACTGGCCAAAGCCTTTTAAGTTTGTAAGCATATGCTAATTTGCATAGCATATAGTTTTCATCCCAGCCACTACTCTTTTCCCTTAATTGTTTGACTGTATTTTGGTAAGTAGGAATGTCAGAGTGGAAGAAGAGGGAAAACGAAGAGAAAGGCCGGTATATGTACTTGATGTTTTTAAATTGAGTTATAGTTGACATACAATGTTTTATTAGTGGCAGGTGTACAACATTACGATTCAATATTTGTATGTATTACAAAATGATCACCATAGTTAAGTCTAGTTAATATCTGTCACCACACATAGTTACAAAAACTTTTGGGGGGAGGGCGCCTGGGTGGCTCAGTGGGTTAAAGCCTCTGCCTTTGTCTCGGGTCGTGGTCTCAGGGTCTTGAGATCAAGCCCGGCATCCGGCTCTCTGCTCAGTGGAGAGCCTGCTTCCCCCTCTCTCTGCCTGCCTCTCTGCCTACTTCCAATCTCTCTTTCTCTCTCTCTGTCAAATAAATAAATAAATAAATCTTTAAAAAAATTTTTTCTTGTGATGAAAACTTTTAAGATCTACTCTCTTAGCAACATTCAGATATGTGATACAATATGTATTTGATCTTAAAACAAGAACAGAAGAAATTTTCTAGCATGGCAGGTTATGCTGGCATGGAACAGAGTTTCATGCTGAAGAGAAGTTCAGTTAAGTAAATTCTCAGAGGCCTTAGGCACACGTAGAAGTGATACCGAGGTTCTGTCCTATAGGACACATTTTGATGCGGGGAGTAAAGAGAAGTCTGTTCCTTTGTGGGAGCACAGGAGACATGATTGATGGCATCCATTCCTCAGAAATGACAGCAGAACGTGGAGCTTCACCTTGACATTCATCAGAATGGCAGAGGAGAAGGAGCCCGTGGCAAAGGCAGCAGGTGCAGGAAGTGGGGAAGGAGCAAAGGAGACACAAAGCCTTAGGCAAAATGCTCCAGGTCCCTCACAAGGTGCTGGGCTCTTTCTGCCTAACAGAGCACTGTGTTGGTAAGAGAGCGACAAGAGGGAATAAATCTGGGAAGGGTGCTTTTCCCAACATGCTCTAACTTAGCTTTCTAAAATCCAAGGACTTCAGCAATTGTAACAAAGAAATCTACATAATTATGCCAGCGCCCTTTGGCAGCATCCTTTCTCAAGCCTGGGAATTCTCACATCCCCCCCACCAAGCTTCCTGCATTCAGGACCTTCATAAGGCTTGTCTTCAACCCTGCAAGGTTTAATCACATGCGCAGGACACGCTGCCAAGCTCTTGAAAGTACATACAACATGTGACTTCTAAAGTCGGCGTCTCGGGGGCAACAGAAAGACTTATGATCAGAAGGGCTCTTTTCAAATCTCAGTTTATCTATTGATTGAATGTGTCAGTTCTTGGCCTCTCTGGGACTCCCCTGTGTTCTGCAAAATGGGCTGACTCCTCCTTTCTTTGTGAGGTTGTAGTAAGAATCAAATGGGATGACTCCTGTGAACATACCTGGCAGAGAGCAGAACTCAACACCTACCAGGAGACTTCAGTGCTCTTAAATGTGAATCAAGAAATTGGCCCTTGTGGCGCCTGGGTGTCTGAGTCAATTAAGCACTCAAATGTTGATTTTCCCTCAGGTCGTGATCTCAGGGTGGTGAGATCAAGCCCTGGGCAGAGCTCTAGCTGAGCATGAAGATTCTCTCTCCCTCTGCCCTCAACCCCTTGCTCACACACACACACACTCTCTCTCTCAAAATAATCTTCCCAAACAAAAAACTAACAAAAAAAAAAAAAAAGAAAGAAAAGAAAAGAAAAGAAACCAGCCCATGTTAGAGACTAACTTTTTCAGTTTTGGTATATTGATAAGTAATAGATCATTCAGTAAGCTATTACAGAAAAGCCTTACTAAAATAGATTAGAAGATCTAAAGAATTAGACTAGAGGTAGCTTTGGTCCTTCTCCATCTCATAACCTAGATGGCAAAAAAAAAAAAAAAGAAAGAAAGAAAGAAAGAAAGAAAGAAAGAAAGAAAGAAAGAAAGAAAGGAAGAAAGAAAGAAGAGACATAGATAAACTCTAACGATAATGTGTTCAAGACCTTGGGGTGACAAAACTGTTCTAAAATTAGGTTGTAGGTGGGGCACCTGGGTGGCTCAGTGGGTTAAAGCCTCTGCCTTTGGCTCTGGTCATGATCTCAGGGTTCTGGGATCAAGCCCCATGTCGGGCTCTCTGCCCAGCAGGGAGCTTGCTTCCTCCTCTCTCTCTGCCTGCTTTTATGCCTACTGGTGACCTCTGTCTGTCAAATAACTAAATAAAATCTAAAATAAAATAAAATTGGGTTGTAGGTGATAGTGACACACTCTAGTAAATGAAGAGATGAAAATTACAGAGTTGTACACCTGCTGGCTAGTTTTATATCACCTTGGCTGGGCTACCGTACCTATTCATTTCATTAAGCACTTCTCTAGGTATGGCGGTGAAGGTATTTTATGGGTACAGTTAATATCTACCATCAGTTGACTTTAAGAAAAAGGGATTTCCTTTTGATAGTGTGGATGGTCCTTGTGAAATCAGTGAAAAGACCTTAATAAGAGCAAAAACTGAAGTTTCCAGGAAAAGAAATTCTGCCTCACGATTGTAACATCAACTTCTGTTTCTTCCTAGCCTCCTGGCCTACTCTAGAAATTCAGACTTGCCAGCCCCCACGATCATATGAGCCAATTCCTTAAAATTACTCTCTCGCTCGCTCTCTCCCCATATATATATTAGCTATGTTTCTCCGGAGAACCCTGACGGATGTTACACTTAAAATAAGTACCTTGTATTGTATATGAATTACATCTCAATAAACTGCTTATTTTTAATTATGCACTATGGGATTCCATTTTTTTTTAATATTTCATTTATTTGACAGAGAGGGACACAGCGAGAAAGGGAACAGAAGTAGGGGGAGTGGGAGAGGGAGAAGCAGGCTTCCTGCTGAGTAGAAATCCCCATGCAGGGCTCTATCTCAGGATCCCGGGATCATGACCTGAGCTTAATGACTGAGCCACCCAGGCACCCCCTGGGATTCCATTTTTTATGAAATTCTAGAAATGGTAAACTAATCTATGGTGAGAGGAAGCAGATCAGCAGTGGCTGGGGTAGAGGAGGAGGTTAAAAAATGGGCATGGGGAAGCTTGACAGGGTGATAGAGATATTCACTAGCTTGCCTGTGGTGACCTGTACATGAGGGTTTGCATACGTCAAAACTTATCAAAGAGCACACTTTATATATGTACAGTTTATTGTATGTCAATCATACCTTCATACGACGGTTTAAAGGTGAGAAAGAAAAAGAGAGGAAAAAGAGACACAAGATGATAAATCCACGGGAAAAAGTAGTTAAGCCTTATAGCAGCCAGGGCTATCCTCCCTATTTCGTTCCCCCTTTATCTGGCTCCCCACTTTGCTGTCCTTGGGCTGTATGCAGGACACAGGGGATGAAAAGGAGCACTTCACTCCGGCACTCAAGGACGCTGGAGGCATGCCAGTTCCCTTCTTATTCAGGTGAAGATGTCAGCAAAGGTCTGGTCCCTGCACACAGCGCCAGCCACCCACAAGTGGAAATGAGTAGAAAAAGTGTTCCAGAGCAGGCTGCTATAATCAGCTAGACTGGCAACGAAGAGGAAAGCTTCTGTCCACCAAGGAATCCATTTTTATCTCGGAACCTAGGTTCTGTCTGAAAGGAGTGGAAGACAGCTCCTGTTCCCTCCCTGCCACACACACAGAGCTAGGCAGACAACACAGAGCTTCCAGAATCAGTAGGGATGTAAGACTAGGGGTTAAGGGAGCAGTAAGAGCCCTTTCCCTCTCACCAAGAGGAGGAAGCGACAAGCATTTTGTGGAGCACACAGGGATTGGCCACACTTCCGCTCAGACAGAGCCTTGAGCAAGGAACTGCGCAGAGGCCGAGGAATATCACCTGGGGGTGTCCCGGGATCCATAATGGGGAGGAACTGTGGCATGCTCTAACTCAGAAAAAGAAATCTGGTCATGCTCCGCCCAGAGATCTCCTTCTCTGCACTTGCTAAGCATTTTGGTGATGAGGCAGTAATGCTTAATCAGACTTCATGTCAGAAGCCACCAGAAGTTGTTTAGACTCGGAGTCTAACGCAACAATGTGTCTCCTGATAGCCCCAGGAACCCTTCTTAGGAGTTTAAAACTACTCATGATGCTTTTGTGGATCCTACAGAGCCCTTTCAGGAAGGATTCTAGTGCTCAGAAGAAACAGGGCTGCCAAGCAAGTGTGTGGGCTTCGGTGCATTGTGGGGACCCGGGGACTTGAACCATGTTCCTGGATTTCACACACCGGGGACTGCTTGAGCCTCCAGTCTACCTGGGTGCGGGGGTCCGGCGAGAGGTGGAATTCAGCTCCAGGCCACAGAGGAGGGTATTGACTGTGTGAAAGGGATAGCCAGGGAAGCAGAAACAGAGAGCCCCGGGCCTGTGGGACAGAGAGGCCATAGAAACACAACCTTTACAATCAGACGGCCCCGGTGCATGTTCAAGTCACCTTGTTCATGAGCTTTCTGATACGGGAAAATTACTTGCTTTTTCTAAGCGCATTTTATTCTCTGTAACATGGGACCCAAGGAACAGGCTCACGTGAGTGTTGGAAAGATTAAATGAGATCGTGTGATTGTACACGAGGAAGTGCTTTATAAGCTGGGAGATGAGTGTGGACGTGCTGGGGACCGCTGGGGGTAGGGGGAGATGCGCCACATTGCCCGGGGGCTTCATTACCCAAGGGAGGGGCTGGTTTATGGACACACAGTTCCAGGACACCCTGTGAACAGGACACCCCTGAAACACGGCCATAGGGGCTGGCTGTGCAAATCCAGACCTAGGAAAGTTGTCCCAGAGGAGGTACTGGGGACACTGCTGTTGCCTTTGAGAACCATGCGCCTGTTTTATTTATTTTTTTTTAAAGATTTTATTTATTTATTTGACACACAGAGAGAGATCACAAGGAGCCAGAGCAGCAGGCAGAAGGAGAGGGAGAAGCAGACCCCCGCTGAGCAGGGAGCCCCATGCTGGGCTCCATCCCAGGACCCCGGGACCATGACCTGAGTCACCCAGGCGCCCTGAGCCTGTTTTATTTTAATCCACAGAAGGCAGTAGTAATTTTTAGCATTTTTAATTTTTCACTAAAAGGAAAAAGTCGGTGCAGGGAGCTTTCACTACTTCATCTCTGATACTCCAGGCAAGCCTGTAATGACTGGTTAGCCACGGTTCAGAGGTGGCCTAACTGAGGCTGAGAAAGGTCAGGGGCCTCACCTGACCTTGAACAGCCGGGCAGTGGCAGAGCCAGAACTCAAACTAGCTTCAAATCCCCCTGATTTCCCATTTGAATTTTAAAATAATGTAAGCAAGATATTATAGCTTTTTGAATTTAGAAATGTTTTAAAATAAGATTATTGTTTTCCTGTACGAGTTTCAAGCTGGACGTCCAACAAGAAGAAGGAATCGGGAGAACTTGGAAAGGCTTGGGAAGGACAAGGCCAAAATGAACAAGAGCTCGGGGGAGAGGCAAGAAAACTCTGCCTGACAGGGAAAAATTAAAGAATTTGTTCACTAAATGGTCAGTTCCAAAGAGGCCAGGAACAGTGTCCTATAACTTTGCTCAGTGGCTGGCCTCTGCCTCTCCCACTGAGGGTCCCCACTGGGAACGTGAGTATCCTGGTTGATCTCCTGATCATTCTGTCTGCAAAAGGAAAGGCTGAGGGGAGGGACTTCATTACAACCTCCAAGAACTGTGCATAAAGGAATCAGAGGGGCGTGGTGATAGAGGAATGTTTGTGCTTCCTAGTGTCAGAACAAGAAGGAAAGTTCTAGAAGGTGTCTGAAAAATAATTTTGCCTTTTCCCCCTGAAGTGGATGTGAGACACTCGAACACACGACCAAAGGAGGCAAAGCCTCTTTCGTTGCAGACCTTGAAAAGAATGTTCAAGGGCCAGAGTTTTGAATGAGCGGAATGTAGAACCATCGTCCTTGAGGCAACCTCTCCATGTAACACCCAGTCTGAAAAGCCTCACTCTCAACCCCTCTCACTCGGCCTGTATCAAAAGGCTAATTCCAACATGACTTTGCAGGCTAAAATGACTTCCCCACCCATGGCAAGTCCCACCAACACCCAGAGGATTCCAGCGACGTGGCTAAGCCACCAGGAAGACCAGGAAGAGATTTTTCAATATCATTCGAGGCTTTGTGGGAGAGCGAACTTCGAGCCCATAATAGATGCTTTCTGATCCTCCTCACACTGCATCTGGCTCTCCTAAGTATTGGTCTTATTACGTTTTTAAAAATAGCTCTGAAGTAATTTGTGTGCTGAACTGGCTACAGGATAAAAAAAAACCCACCTGAATAAATTCTACTTGTTCCTATCAGCCAGAGACCAGGAACTGCAGCCAGTTTCCTCGGAGCTAATTTTCAGCATTAGGGTTTATCAGAACCTAAATTCCGTTCTAATAAACGATGAAACAGCAACCACTCTTTCAGCCACTTATTTGGGCGACCTGGGAATTGGCAGACGAGTTAAAAATTTCCATTGGTGACAACACACAGCTGTTGAGGTGCAAAGATCTGAGACTCTAATCAGACCAGGTTATATAAGTAGCACTGTCTCATTATCTTTGCTTGGGGGATAGGGTGCACGGGGCAGCTGGGGCCGGCGGCCCTGTCGGCAGAATAGCTAATGGGAAGTTGACACACAGAGATATCCGGTTCAGAGAGAAGAGGTGGGTGAGCGATGCCCCTTTCCAACCTTGAAGAAGAGTGCGGAGCGGGAACGGTTCCTCCCCAGCTCTTTTTGCATGAGGCAGTGTCAATAGCAAATGTATTTATTCTGTATTTAGCAGAAAGGGCACCCGGGGCCTCCCTTCGGCACACACTGCAGCGTTCTCTCACGGACTTCCTCTCCCCTCACGGTCTGAGGAAAGCTGTCCTGTCGAGAGAGCCGGAGATGCCCAGAGTGGGAAACTGTCCTGAGTGCCCAGCACGGAGTAGGGAGAGAGTAAGTGGTGCCCACTCACTCTACCAGTACGTGACAGCCTGCAGTGCCCTTTTAAATTCTGGTTTTCAAAGTGGGCGATGCTTATCTTAGAACTAATAAAGGTTAACCACGGTCTTTGGCCAAACTACATCATCATCAGGAATCCACAAAATATGTTCATATCCATTATCTGCTTAACTTTCCGATACAGCTCTGTGTGGTAGCAGTCCTTATTTCAGCCTTTAAAGGTGAGGTTTCTTGGGGGTTCTATGGACTAAACAAATACCCCTGTTCTTGCCCAAGTTTAGAACCTACAGGTGCCAGGCCAGTGAAGAGGAAACCGTCAGCTTTGTTACTGATAAAAGTTACCAGGCAGAGTGGCAGACGTAGTCAAGAAGTCAGTTAGCATTCCTGCCCCAGTCCCCACAGCACACACACAACTCAGATCAGCATAGACCCGGGGCCGCCCATTTAAGCACGAGTTCGGGTCTTTACAGCAGATTTCAATGATCAAGAATCCAGGAGGAGCACAAGCTCATGCTTAAAGGCTTTTGGTAGGTGAGCTCCCTGCAACTGAGAAGCATCTGCTAAAGGCTGTCATTTCATGAATGGGTAATTCCATCCTCCTGCAGGGATGAGTGGGTGAGGGGGCGGGAGAGCCCACAATATTACTCATAGAAACACGAGGAGAGGACGGGAGGTGATTTCTCCTGGTATATCGCGGCTCTTTTGTTCAAAGTACTGAGTTTCACCCCCAAGCTCATGGTCATCACAGATGTGGTTCTTTGTCCTAAGAAGGCTTTTTCTCATAGCATTGCTGCTCCCACTTTATAAGATCAGCCCTCCAGTACTAGCCACATCGCCTTTAGAAAATTCTTCTGGGATCACAGGTAGACAGTTTGGAATTTGCCCTCAGGAGACTCTGAATGGATCTAAAGACTACCTTAATTTAAGTGCAAATGCGCTTGTGATTCTGCTTTCCTCCCCACAAGACTGTTCAGCCATGTCCTTTGATATAATTCTTTTCAGAAGTTTTGCAGTGTGGTAAAATAACAATATACTCAATTACATCATGCCAGCAACATAGAGGGGACCAAATTTGAATATGAACTCCTGCCCGTTAGGAAATTCCAAAGGAGATCTTGAAGTCCAAAAATTAAATAATACTCTTCTAAAGAAAGTCCAAAGAAGTTTCAGTCCAACAGAAGTAAAGTCCAAAGTTAAATTTCCTTAACTTGTGAGGTTAAAAGTCCAAAGAAATTAAAGATGAATTTGAATTTTTAGTTTTTCCTGAGACTTGATATGCAAAGGAGTTCATATCCAAAATTTCATTTCTCCATTTCCAGTCCTGCTCAGTCTCAAACAGAGGGTCTTGGCCTCTAGCAGCTGCAGACTGGGCTGTCTTCCATGGGAATGGGTGTGGCTTCTTCATGGTCTCTCAGGAGCCCCATTTTTAAAGAGTTCAAAGAGTTAATGGAACACATAAGATTATTATCGCATCAGGCCCATATTCCGCAAAATTTAAAACCACAAGAAATCTCCAGCCACCAAAGAAGTTAACTTATCACAATTCTTTTTTTCAGAATGCAGTATTCAGTGTTGCCAGAGGCCAGCACTATTTGAGGGAAGGAGAAAAATCTGCGGATTAACTCACAATATAGGTCCTAAAATCTAAAATCTTGGTTGGTGCTTGTGTATTTAACAAATCAGAGCCAAACTGGGGTGACTTCTGGAAAGTGTGAATAAGCCAGGTGAATCCAACTGGGCTTTGAATCCCTCTTCTCTCTCCCTTAGCTCCGAATGGGATCCAAAGCAACACAGTGAGATGACATCTGAGACATCTGATCTACCTGTGCCCGGCACAAGACACCTTGGGGCTCTATAGATGAGTGCTGACTACACAATTTAAATTCTTGGCCTGCACACTTGTCTGTGATTCACAGTCAAAGCTGCAAGCACAGTTATGCCTACTGATGCCTGACAGGTGACAATAATTCCTCATGCCTGGGTAGTTACAGGTGATGTGCAGAAGACACAGAGGCACATGGCTTCACCAAGACCCCAGCAGACTTCTCATTCTGACAGTCACAGTTTGCTATAGTCCATGTTTATTTAAAACTATGAAAATGGCCATTTTCCCATGGATAAAACTGCCATGGGTAGAGTGACCACATAATTTAGTGTTTAGGCCAAGAGAGTTTTGAGAGTGAAAAGGGAAGAAATGAATAAATATCATGAGAAAAGAGCATTAATGGGACTGGGCAAATTGTGATGTATGGTGACTTGAACCATAAGCCCCAGTGTCTAGCAAAGGAAGACCTTAAATCTCTAGGGAACATGAAGAGCAGGGCATTGGAGTTTTCCCCAAAGGAAATTGAGGCTCAGAGATTTAAGGGATTTCCCTGGAGTTAACAGGCTTATCAATGGCACAACCAGAAATGCATCCAGATTTGTAGGTAGAGTCACAGTTCTTTCAATACACCACAGTGACCCATTGCCCTTGGATTCTGCTCCCCAATGCCTCACAGCTCTGGTATGGTTTCTTACAATCCCCTCATTTGCCTCTTCTTTTTCAGTAATATAAATTTTCCCTACTACATGAGTAATAAATGGTCACTGTAGAAAATTTGGATATTGTAAAACAGCATAAAGGAAAAAATCAATTGTTATTTTACTGTCAAGGAATACGTCCTGGTATATGACCTGTTACCCTTTTCTCTAGATTTGTGTTCTGTGTGTGTGTGAATGTGTGCAGTAATATTTTTGAGCAGTTCCCAGTTCCTCTTGTCTTTTTTTTCTGTATATAACCCTTTTCCTTCCCTCTCTACTTGAAGCAGATAGAAGCCTTGTTGCTCATTGCCCCAGGGGAGAAATGAACTAGGCAAAAAAAACAGAAAATAAGGAGAATTTGGTTTCCAAAAGCCTGAGCCCATCAAGAATATTATTCTCATAACCTCTGAGGCAAATCACAGTGTTTCTCTCCTTTCCAATATTTATACTCCATATTTCTTTCTGTTGATGTACTGTTGATTAAGAGTTCCAGGAAAATATTAAAAAGTTGTGATGAGAGCAAGCTCCCATGGCTAGGTCTGACTTTAATATCCAGGTTGCCCAATTAAATGTGATATCTGCCAATTAGACATAAATATTCTTTCTCTCATTAAGGAAGTCTCTTATTCTTTTTGCTAAGAAGTTTTGTTTTAACATTTTTTGGTAAAAATCAACAACAACATTGAAAATTGTCAAGTGGATTTTGGCCTCTAGGAAGATAATCATGCAACTCATTCTTCTGTTTATGAAGAAAATGAATTATATCAATAGACGTTCTATCAGCCAACCATTTTAGAATTCCTGATTTTGCTGTGTTCTTTGTTTAAATAAGCTGCTGTATTTGACTTGTACTCAAGTCAAAAGTAAGATTGGCTTATATTTTTCAGTTTTACAAGTACCAAGTTTATATTCTTGAGGGATATGTAGAATCATAAAATAAATTAGAAAACTTTCCTTATTTTCTAGCTATGTAACAGGAATTATTTTTCTTAAAAACCATTTAAAACTTGTTCATCAAACTTTTGGGTTTGGAGCTTTTGTTAGAGGTAATATTCTGACACCTTCTGCTTTACTCATAATTATTGACTAATTAAGGATTTTTATTTCCTCTTTTGTCAATTTTATTACTTAAAATTTTTCTGCATAAATGACCATTGCATTGAGAATTTCAAATTGATTAGCATAGAATTACAAACAGTTCCTACTGGATTTCTCTGGTGGTCTAGTTTAGTATATTTTTTGGTTCGGGGTGCCTGGGTGGCTCAGTGGGTTAGGCCACTGCCTTTGGCTTGGGTCATGATCTTGAGGTCCTGGGATCGAGCCCTGCATCAGGCTCTCTGCTCAGTGGGGAGCCTGCTTCCCTCTCTCTCTCTCTCTGCCTGCCTCTCTGCCTACTTGTGATCTCTACCTGTCAAATGGGTGGATGAATAAAAACTTTAAAAAAAAAAGTGTATTTTTTGGTTAAACTTTTAGTGATTTGGTACTTGATTATTTTTTGCAAAGAATCAATTCTTAGGGGTGCCCAGGTGGCTCATCAGTTGAGCATCTGACTCTGGATTTTGGCTTGGATAGTGATCTCAAAGTTGTGAAATCGAGCTGCATGTCTGCTCTGCACTGGGTGTGGAGCCTGCTTGGGATTCAGTCTCTCCTTCTGCCCTCTGTCCTTCCTCCCCATTCCCCTATACCATCCCACTCATGCATTCTCTCTCTTTCTTTAAAAAAAAAAAAAAAAAAGAATCAATTCTTAGATTTAATACTAATTCTCTATTAAAATTTCAGTTTGCTTTTATTATTTTTTTCTTATTTCTTTCCTTTTGGGAGATGGTGTAGTGAGGATGTTTCCTGTTTTAACTTAAGTGAAATTTATTTACCTTTTCACTTATTAAAAATGAAATGATTTAATGTTTTTTAATTTCTCATCTATGAGCTATTGTTTTTGTCTACTGAACCCGCTACTTCCAGGGTTAGCTAAAGCCTTAGTGAAAACTCATGAGCTCCCAGTGTGAGAGTCCTGGAACAGCCCTCCTTGGCTTTCCTGAGACACCTGGCATCTTCTTGACTTTCAGTTCCTTGTGTTACATCAGGATCACCTCAATATATCCCTCAGTTTCATATAATCTGATCAGGTTTTGTTGCTTAACCATGCAACTGACAGAATATTCTTAATTTTAGTTTTGCATCTCGACCCAAGTATTACGTACTGTGCATTCTAATTCCTAAGCAATGGGGACTTTTATTTTATAATTTTGCCATTAATTTCTATTTTTTCTTGCATTATTTCAGAATGTGGACTGTACAATTTTTGATTCAAGCTTTTTTTAAATCCATTTTCTTTGTAGCCTAACGTGTGACCATTTAAATAAATAGTTCAGGATATTGGAGGAAAGGGTGAAGATTTAGGGTAGAAAGATATTTATTAATCAATATTATTACGTTACTAAGATTCTCCAGCCTTATGCATGCCTTGTTTATCATTTATCAAGAACTGAAAGGGTTGTGCTCCCAAATTGTACCCAGCTTCCTTTTTATTATATAGGCTAAAGAGGCATATTTTCCCCCCAGTGCTGTTGAAACATAATTGACACACAGTACTGTGTAAGCTTAAGGTGTACTATGTGGGGGGCTTGATTTACATACATTGTAAAATAATTATCACAATAAGTTTAGTTAACAGTCGTTATCTCATATAGATACAAAGAAAGAAAAATATTTTTTCATTGTGATGAGAACTCTTAGGATTGACTCTCTTCATAACTGCCCTATATATCACGTGGCGGTGTTCATTATAGTTAGCTTGTTGTACATCACATGCCCAGTATTATAACTGGAAGTTTGTGTCTTTTGACTACTCTTGTATGTGCCTTTTGACCTCACCCCTCCCACCCCTCTCCCCACTACTGGGGAGTTTTTTATTTTTTAAATTTCAGATATCAGTGAAGTCATACAGTATTTATCTTCTCCCATTCAGTAGTCTTTTCATTTTGTTGATGGTTTCCTTTGCTGTGCAAAAGCTTTTTATTTTGATGTAGTCCCTGTAGTTTATTTTTGCTTTTGTTTCCCTTGTCTGAAAAGACATATCTAGAAAAGTGTTGTGTGGCTGATGACAAGGAGATTACTGCCTGTTCTCTTCTAGAAGATTTATGGTTTGTCATCTCTTGTCTCTTTAATCATGGCCATCTACCAGGCTTGAGATGATATCTCATTGTGGTTTTGATTTGTACTTCAGCTAATGATGACTGCTGTTGAGCATCTTTTCATGTACCTGTTGGCCATTCATATAGTTTCAGAAAAATGCCTATTCATAATATGTATGTTACATGAGTTCTCTATAAGATTTGAAATATTAATCCCTTATCAAATATATGAGTCACAAATATTTTTCCCATTCCATAAGATATCTTTTCACTGCATTGTTCGTGACTTTGTAGTTGATGTAGTCCCACTTGTTTGTTCTCTTGTTGCCTGTATTTTAGGTGTCATAATAAAAAAATCATTGCCAAGACCCATGTCAAAAAATATTTACATTTATGTATTCTTTTAGGAGTTTTATGGTTTCCAGTCTTTATGCTTATTTAAAGTACACAGTGTGATGAGTGTTGGTGAATTCACACCACTCCAATTGAGATATATGTTTCCATCATCCCTAAACACATTCTCCTGGCCATTGCAGTCAGTGCTTCCACCTGACTGCAAGTATCTGCTGCTCTGCTTTCTACCTCCATAAATTAGTTTGTCTCTTCTAGAATTTCATATAAGTGGAATTATATAGTATGCAATCTTTTGTATCTTTCTTCATCAAGCATAATGCTTTTGAGATTCATCTGTGTTGTTGCATGTGTCAGTTCATTCTTTTTTATTGAGAAGTAGTATCCCATTGTGTGAATATACTATAATTGATTTACTCATCCACCTGTTGATAAACATTTGTACTTCTATTTTTTGAGATATTATGAATAAAACAGTATGACAATTCACATATATCTTTCTGTAGACTTACATTTTCATTTCTGTTGAATATGGAATGGAATTGGAATTAGGAATGGAGTTGCTGGATCATATAATAAGGATGTATTTGATTTTATTTTTTTTAAAAGATGAAATTGTTTTCCAAATTTGCTGTACCATTTTCACTCACACCAGCAATGTATGTGATTTCCAGTTGCTCTAGATCCTCAGCAACAGCTGGTATTTTCAGATTTTCTGGTTCTATCCATTGTAATGGGTGTATAGCCTATCTCGTTGTGGTTTTAATTTATATTTGCCTGATGACTAATGATGTGAGGCATCTTTTCAAAACCCATTGTATTTGTCACTTGTTTATCATCTTTTGTAAAATGTGTGTTCAAATTATTTGCCCATTGTTTCACTGGGTGGTTTGTCTTACTATTATTAAGTTTTAAAATTCTTTATTTATTCCAGATACAATTCCACTGTCATATATATTCATTAAAAATATTTTCTCCCAGTCTATGGCTTGCCTTCTCAGTTTCTTAATGAAGTAACTTTTGTTTTAAATTAAACCTTTATTTTGAGGTCATTGTAGACTTGCATACAATTGTGAAAAATAGTAGAGAGAGATCTCTTGTACCCTTTACTCAGTCTCCCCCAGTGGTGACATCTTGTAAAATTATAGTATTGCATTACAACCAGGAAATTGACATAGGTGCAGTCTACCCATCATATTCAGATTTTCCCAGTTTTATGTATACTTCTTTGTGTGTGTGTAGATTTGGTTCTAGACAATTTTATTACTTGTGTAGGTTCATAGATCTGTAATCAAGATGCAGAACACAAGGCTCCCTTGTGTTGTCCTTTATAACCATACCCACAGATCTTCCTTCCCCTACCCATGCACTGTCTCCATACCCTGACAATTACTCATCTGTTCTCCATCTCAGTGTTGTTCATTTCAAGAATGTCACGAAAATGGAATCATATAGGATGCAATCTCTTGGGATTTTTCCCCCCACACACCGTAATTCCCTTGAGATTCATTCAAGTTGTTGCATGTATCTGTAGTTTGTTGCTTTTTAATTTTGAGTAGTATTCCACATACCAGTTTGTTTAACTATTCAATCATAGAAAGACATCTGGGTTGTTTCCACTTTGAGGATATTATGAATAAAGCTGCTATGAACATTCATGTACAGGTTTTGTGTGAATATAAATTTTCATTTCTCTGGGATAAATGCCCAGGAGTGCAATTGCTGGGTCATATGATAATTGCATGCCTGGTACCATAAGAAACTGCCAAACCATTTTCCAAAGTGGCTGTACCATTTTATAATCTCATTAGCAAAGTCCGAGCGATCCAGTTTCTCTGCCTCCTTGCCAGCATTTGATCTTGTCACTGGTTTTTATTTTAGCCATTCTGATAGGTATGTAGTGATTTTCATTGTAGTTCTCATTTGCATGTCCCTAATGGTTAATGAGGTTGAATATCTTGTCATGTGCCTTTTTGCCTTCTAAATGTCACCTTCAGTGAAATGTTCTTTGTGATTTTTTGCTCATTTTCTAAATGAATTTTTGGTGGTTTTTGTTTTGTTTTGTTTTGTTTTGTTTTTACTTTTGACTTTTGAGACTTCTTCATATACCCTAAATAATAGTTCTTGATTGGATAAGAAGTTTGCAAATGTTTTCTCCCAGTTTGTAGCTTGTTTTTTCCTCCACTTAAGAGGGTCTTCTGCAGAATGAAAATTTTCATTTTAATGGGGTCCAATTTATCAGTTTTTCCTTCTATGGATTGTACTATTGGTTTCAAGTCTAAGAGCTCTTTACCTAGTCCTAGATCCAGAATATTTTCTCCTTAGTTTTCTCCTAAAATTTGTATAATGAGCCATTTGGAGTTAAATTTTGTAAAAGTCTGAGGCTTAGGTCTAAGGTGAGGGAGTTGTTTGGGATTGGTTTTGGTTTGGGTTGGGTTGGGTTGGGTTTTTTTTACATATGGATATAAAATTCAAATGTCTTTTGGATAGGTGAAATTTTTAATTTTTGTCGAATTTAATTTGCCAGTCTTTTTCAATTTTACAGATAGTGCTTTATGCATCTGGTTTAAGAATTCTTTGCCTTCTCCGATGTTGACTGGTTGACTGTTGCAAAGATTTTCTTTTTGTTTTCTCTTAGAACTTGGAATTTTAGATTTATATATAAGTTATGATCTATTTTAGGATTTGTGTGTTTGGTTTGAAATAAGGGTGAAATGTTCTTTTTCTCCCCAATCTCATAAGGATATCCATTGTTCCAGAACCATTTATTGAAAAGATTTTTCTTTCCACATTGAGTTTTATTTTGGCATTTTTGTCAAAATAGCTTGAGCTTGTATTTGATGTGGGCCTATTTCTTGTATTCTGTTTCATTAATCTATATATATACACCTTTATGCCAATACCACACTGGTCTTAAGCTGAGCTTTTTAATAGGTCTTGAAATCAGCCTTTCAACATTATTCTTTTTCAAAAAACAATTTTGGCTATTTTAGATCTTTGCATTTCTGTATAAATTTTAGAATTGGCTTGTCAATTCCTAGCAAAAGCCTTTTGAGATTTTGATTGTGTTGAATCTATGGATTAATTTAGGGAAGATGAATGTCTCAATACTGAGTCTTCTGACAGATAATTATAGTGTATTCCTCAATGTGTTTAGGTATTTTTTAAAACTTGAGCAATGTTTTCAGAGACTGCATTTATATGATCATTTGATATTGTCCTGTGAGCCACTTAACTCTATTCATTTTTCTCAATGTTTTGCTTTCTATTGTTTGAACAGTTTCTATTGCCTTGTCTTCAAATTCACCAATCTCTTCTTGCTCTGCATGTAATATTCTGCTGAGCACATTTAATTCTTAAATTTCAGATAATGCATTTTTAAGTTCTAGAATTTCCAATTGATTCTTTTTTATACCCTTTTCTTTCCATATTATGTTCATAATTCCCCCTAAATCCTTGAACATCTTTATAATAGCTATATTAAAGCCTTTTTCTCCTAATCCCATTATCTCTATAATTTCTGGTCTGTTTCTACCAACTGATTCTTTTCTTGGTTATGGATCATATACTCAAGCTCCTTTATATGTCTAGTCATTTTTTTATTTGATCCTAGATATTCTGAATATAACATTATTGAGTGTCTGGATTTTGTTGTCTTTAAAGAGAGTTGCTTTTTATTTGGAAAAGGATCAGCTTGATCCTTTGTGGATTTGGTTAAGCTTTGTAAGGGAAAATCTGGAATAGCCTTTTTTTCTTGGGTTGAATTAGCCCTCCCATTAAAACATGACCCTTCTGGAGTATCTACTGAATGCCTAGTTGTTCAACAATGTCTCTTCTCTTTGGCTGGTTGAAAGTTGAAAATCTCTCTCATCTTGTGAGCTTTGCCAGTTTTTCAGCTTTACCAGTAGATTTTATATGGCTTCGTGGAATTGCATCCTATGTATGGATAGCTTAATATTCAACATCAGACTCTAAGACACTCCTCTGAAGATTTCTGCATCTCTCTCTCTGTCTCTCTGCATTGCTTCTTTTTCTCCAATAGTCTGACTCACAACTTCCAGCCACTTTAGACCATGTATATTCCAATCTCTGTCTCCTCAACCCCGCGAGACAACCCTGTTCTGCTTGAGCTCCTCCTCACTGTGCTGAGGTCCTGAAAGTGCCTTCAGGCAGAAGGCCACAGTAATTGTAGGGCCCCGATTTCTCCCACTGTTTCTTTTCCTTCACTGTCACAGTCCTTCTCTGCTCCTTTCCAGTGTCTGAAAGGAGTCATTTCATGTATTTTGTCTAGTTTCCTCATTGTTTAAGAAAGAAGGACTAGCCTGGTACCAGTTATCCATGAAGGCTGAAACTTTTTACAACATTTTTTTTAAGATTTTTTTTTTTTTTAATTTGACACACAGAGCAAGATCACAAGTAGGCAGAGATGCAGGCAGAGAGAGGGGGGAAGCAGGCTCCATGCTAAGAAGAGAGCTGGATGTGGGGCTTGATCCTGAGACCCTGAGATCATGACCTGAGCCAAAGGCAGAGGCTTAACCCAGTGAACCACCTAGGTGCCCCTACAACTTTTAATTTCAGCCAGCAACTGTGTATATATAGATGTTTGTGTGTATATGTGTGTGTGTGTATGTATATGTGTATGTGTCTATATAGAGTGATAGATATATCTTTTTTCTTATTTCACATTACTCTTTTTTAAAATTTCAGCCTAACATTTTAGTCAGTTCCTTTTACTTTTAAATTATTTTAAATTATATGCTCTTTCTCTGCATCTTGGCCTCTATACTCTTTACCTTTACATTTGCAGAACATTTGTATTGGTTTGTGTTGTGATTTTCTATTCAGTCATGCGGGAGCAGACAGGTAGCCGTGCCATCCTGGTGTACTGGGTACAAGTGTGCATGGAGTCTCTTTTCTAACATTCACTGTCCATCTGGATGCTATTATTGCCCTTTTCTAGGTATTCATCTGGAATGCTGATTGATGGCATTTTTCCATCTTTTTTTTAGTGTCAGTCTGTTGGTTTGACAGAGGATATTTTTTTAAAGAATTTATTTATTTATTTGACAGAAAGAAAGAAAGAAAGAGAGAGAAAGCACAAGCAGGGGGAGTAGCACACAGATGGAGAAGGAGAGGCAGACTCCCTGCAGGGAGCCCAACTTGGGTCTCGATCCCAAGACCCTAGAATCATGACCTGAGCTGAAGGCCGACGCTTAACCAACTGGGCCACCCAGGCAAGGTGGCCACCAGAGGATATCTTGGTCACCATGCATGAGAAGTACTGTTTTTCCTGCATGATCTAAGTGTTTGTGGTTTTCACCTTGTAAGAAAAATAATGACCAACTTCACAATCCATTTCTTCTATAGGTTAAAGTTGAGGCTGAGTTTATTTTACTGGTTGATCTTTAATTTTAAGTTAATTTTTTTTCTTTAAGAAGTAATATTTTAACATGATTCAAAATTCAAGATAGACAAAAGTATGCTGTAAAGTTTCCTTCTGGAAACTGTTCTATAGCCACCCAATTTCCTTCTTTGTAGGTAATCAATTTTACCAATTTCTTGTGTATTTTCCCAGAGGTAGTTTTTATATATACATGCACAAATTATCTTCTGGCCCCTTTTCCACAAGCAGTAACAAATACTACACACTTATAAAAAACATAATTATACATCTTAAAGATTTCCATTGCATGTAACTAGAAGCTTGGCTTTTAATGACCATATTGTATTCCTTTTTTTTTTTTTTTTTCTTTAAACCCAGAACAGAGCCCAAGCTCTAAAGAGTTCTCTCAAGAGGGAGGTGCTCCCCACCCCAAGAGCAGGAAGGGTGAGGACCAGGAAAGAAGCCCAGGGTCCAGCTGTGGCAGAGGCTGCGGGGTCACCCCATTCTCTGGCTGTGTCCCCAAGCCCAGGGGGTGGTGCTTTTCCCCCTTTCATACCTTCCATTTTTGTGGGTCTATATTTTATTTGGCCATTTCCCTATTTATCGACATTTATGTTGTTTTCTATTTTTTGCCATTATCAATAATAATATAATTAATACTTAATAAATGTGCCATGTTTACACATATGTGAGAATATGTATAGTTAATTTGCAGGATAAATTCCCAGAAGTGTGTGAATGAACATGTGCATTTGTCATTTTCAAATATTGCCAGATTACCTTCTAGAGAGAGAAGACACAATTGCTCTAGTTTGCCAAGGACCTTGTCCCAGCGTAGTTATTAACAATAACACCTCTTGTTCTTAAGTGTCTGGTTTGGATGACAAACTACATGGTCGCCTCTATCTGTAGAACCTGCGCCAGTCTACACGCTCAGCCTGAGCCTGGCTTTTAGTACCTGTTTATATGCTGACATGTCTCACTTATATATGTCCTCTTTTGAGGTTTAGACAGCTGCCTATTTGGATATCTCACAGAAAGCTCAACCCAACGTGCCCATAATAAACTTTTCAGTCACCCCAAAACTGATGCTCCCATGCAAGTTTTTTATATCAGCAAATGGCAATACCATTCATCCCTTTGTTCAAGCAAAAATGCTGGGATTCATGCAGGATTCTTCCATTTTTCTCCACTGGCTGAGTGGCCACGAGCAAGCCACTATCCTGCCTAGCCTCAGCTTCCTCGTTCGCAAAACTAGGATCACACTGCCTGCCCCATGGCTCTGCGGGGGTGATGATACGAGACAGCGTATGTGCAAGCACACCTCTCATTTTCTGGCATATACTAGAGGATCAAAAATAGTCCTTCCCTCTCCTTCCATCCTTCCAAATCCTGCTCTATGTGTCCCCAAAACCCTTTTGGATTCCAATCCATGTAGTATAAATATGACTTTTGGCCTGGAACGAGTTGTTCCAAATGTCCTTCTTTAGGCCCTTGTAGAATATGGAGTTTATTTCTGTAAGTCTATATGAGAAGAGTCCCCATGGCCAGCCTGAATACTGAAGAATAAACTGCACATTTATTGGACATGAAATGAACTAAATACTACCAAAAGTCAGAAAAAGTCAGAATTTATATCTTTGTGAGTTGTTTCCTTTCAAAAGTTTTTCTGGCCTGGCAATGCTGTGGTGATTCACTTTTCAAAATGACTTACACTCTTCCCTAAACTTTAATTTTAGAAGACTTCAGGCTTACTGGATTACAGAATTTTCTTTTCTTTTCTTTCTTTCTTCTTCTTCTTCCCCGCCCCCCCCCTTTTAAAGAGCAACAACTTCTTTTTTTTTTTTTTTTTTTTTTTTTTTTTAAAGAGCAACAACTTCTGAATGCAATTGCAGTGATTCACAGGGAAGAACATTGGCCCAGGTTGAAATCCTGTTTTGGCCACTTCTCATCTGAGCGACCTTCATCAAGGAGTATGAGGTCCATGAAACTCAGAGTCCTCATTCTCTCTTTTGTATACTTTTGTACATGTTATTATATCTCATCCCTATACTGTTATTTAGAAGATGAGCTTCAAGGAGAAAAAGGTGTGTAAGAGTGCTAAGCATCCAGCAGGCGTCTGTCCCAACATTCATCAAACCTGATCTATATAAGCAGAAAAATTGCAGCCATGTGACCTGGTGGTAGAGCTGAGTACAGAAGCTTAAACTGTGAAACCCAGTGAAGAGTATCCGGGACACAGAGCCTTCAGTTCTGTGAACGGTTCCATGGAACTCGAAGGGCCATTCCTTCACAGCACAGTTAAGAAAAGTAAGGCCTCCTGTGCTCTTTGGGCTGCTCTGGCTCACAGGTAGTGGTGTCAGGGCCAGATTTAACTCAAGCTCAAATGCAAACTGTCATACAATGTTCTCGAAACTGGACTCTTCTCCCTCATAGAAATTCTCTTGACTCAAAGACCAAAAGTGACCTCTCCACTGACTTCCTTATGGAACAATATGTCCTAAGCCCCTGTGCTAGGTTTTAGGAGAAGGCTGTTCAAAGGAGCCTGTGTTTTGAAAGGGGAAGAAGAAGAGGAAGTAGTGAAGAGGAGGTGGCCATTTGTGAAACATCTCTCAGGTGCCTATTGGGCCAGATACATCAGAATAGATCAGAAAGTGATGTCCCAGAGAAGGAACCCACAGACCTCCTTCTCTTCCCTATAGAATAAACCTGTGGGTAACATGCATGAGGCCAAAGTCCATCTTCCCCTCTTAGTCTCCATTCATGACTTACTTCCATAGCTGGACACGGAGCATGTGTGGACAATGAGAACCCAAATCACTGCCCCTGCTGCAGGGTCTCTGTCAGCAAGTGTTGAATGACCAGAAAGGAAACAGAAGAGGGAGCACTAATGAGGGACAAAGGTACTGTGGTCAGTCTTCATTCTTCATTTCCCTGCCACTGAACTCTGACTACTTGCAGGGTGGCTGTCCTCACAATGTCATGGCAACATACAGGCCATTCTGGCTTGAATCTATTCATTTGTAAAAAGGAGGAGAATTGGTGTCCTCTCATTTTCCCCAAATGGGAACACTCAAGATAAAAGAGGTGACTTGACTTCTCAGAGTACATCCCACTCTACATGGATGACATTAATAAATATGGAGTGTGTCTTGCCCCCAAAATTAAAATGCATGGTCTGACAAAGTTCTTTATTTTTGAGTTATGAATTTATTTTTGAGAAAAATCTTATAGAGGTTTAATAACTGAGTGACATTTAGTTGAGAATTTACAAATCACTTTTGCTATAAAAAATAAAATGACATGGAATCTGCACCATCCTGGAAAAGGCAGGCCATATGGTCACCATAGGTATAGGTGATGCCTTGTGACAACAAGAAATCACTTTATGGGTTTGCCAATTTGCCACCTAATTTTAATCAAATATGTAGGTATGTTAAAGAGGAAAGTCTTTCCTGTGGGATGGTAATAATAACAACAAGCAATACCTTAGATAGCCCTCTAAAAATTTCAAAGTGCTTTCGCATAAATTATTTCATTTGATCCAATCCATATGTGTAAGAATAGTCACACATACCAAGGCAGAAATGTCAAGATCGATAAAGTTCAAATTCTCTCATACACTGCTCACCCGCCCAGGCAGGCCCTGTTTTTCTCACAGGCGTGTTCTCAGTAAACAGAGGAAGGCGACCCAGGGCTGTGGGGAGGTGAAGGGTCAGAAGGACAATCCCCCTCACACCGTCTGGGGAACTTCTCCAGTTTCAGGTCACCAGGCTGGTTTCCCAGAAGCCAGCATCTGCTGTTCTCTCTCTGCTTTACTCATTCCCTCAACTCTAGAAAGCAGTAGTCAGGCCAGTGACCAGCTGCCATGAAGTGATGTAAGGGCCCGATGCTACTTCTCACAGGTTGGAGCCCACCAGGGGCACATCTCCGAGGCCAGGCTAGATCAGGTAGGGAAGCAGAAATAACCCACAGATTAGAATTGGCATGAGCCGCTGAGGGAGAGAGCCAGGGGCTGCACTAGAGCAACACAATTGGCTTCAGATTTGGAAAGAAGGAGCAAATCTGCTTCACCCAAAAACCAGGCAAGAGGGTTGAAAGGTAAGGGGAAACAACAGGGGAGCGAGGGAAGTTTTGGGAACAGAGGGAGCCGTTCCAACTGTGTCCTGGCCAAGTAGGGCAGGAAGGGTTGGCTTGCTTAAAAGGCCAGGGCTTAGAGGGACACAACATAGTCCAAACCTGGTTAGATGGGTGGGTCGGTGGGTGGATGGTACAATTTTGTTGTCTATTCTCCAGGTTAAGAGACTCAGGAGTTACCAGATATCTTGTCTCCTCCTCTCCAAGGCTTCAAATACAGTGTCTATGTCCATATCCACAAGTTTATTTCTAACCAAGACTTCTCCTCAGAATGCCAGAACTATATATATCAACATTTGACATGACTGCTCGGAGTCTCCAAGGCAGTTCAAGCTTAACATGCCAAAAAGGTCTTCTTACCTCTGTCACTCTCACCTATTCCTGTGATTTTTTCTCGAAATCTGCATAAGCATAAAATTGACGTCATTCTTGTTGCCTCTCCTTCCTTGTCTCCGGAATATTATTCGTCATTAAGCTGTGTCAGTTTGATCTCCATACATATCCAGAGAGTCTTCCTCCGTTTGCTTTGCAAGCCACCAAGACAAACCACTGTCATGCCTCCCGTCTGTTGACTCCTGAACTCTTGAGTGACCTTCCTGCTTCTACGCGGACTTCTCTCTGTCGGTGTCTCACAGATCAGCTTGAGTGTGTTGTTGTTTGTTTTTTTTTAGTGCTGATTGGGTCATACCTCTTCCCTTTTTTTTTTTTTTAAAGATTTTATTTATTTATTTGACAGAGAGAGATCACAAGTAGAGAGGCAGGCAGAGAGAGAGAGAAGCAGACTCCCTGCCGAGCAGAGAGCCCAATGCGGGACTCGATCCCAGGACCCTGAGATCATGACTGAGCCGAAGGCAGCGGCTTAATCCACTGAGCCACCCAGGCGCCCAACCTCTTCCATTTTTAAAACCTTTAGTGGCTTCCTATTGTACTTAGGATAAAATCCTTCGTATTGCTTACAAAGCACTGGAAATTTATTATTTTCCCACCTCTCCAGTTCCATCTTCTGTCCTCTTCTTCACTTTTCAACCTCCAGCTAAATAGGCATACTTTATGATTCTCAAACTCTGTAATTTTTTCTATTTCAGGACCTCTGCACATATGATTTCCTCTGCCTTAAAAACCATTTTCCCGAGCATAGATGTCCATTGACAGATGCATGGATAAAAGCAGATGTAATATACACGAGATATATATATCTCATATATATATATGAGATGAAATATTACTCAGCCATCAAAAAAATGAAATCTTGTTATTTGCAACAATGTGGATGGAACTAGAAGGTATTATATTAAGTGAAATAAATCAATCAGAGAAAGGCAATTATATGATTTCACTCATATGTGGAGTTTAAGAAACACAACAGAGGAACATAGGGGAAAGGAGAGAAAAATAAAACAAGTTAGAATCAGAGAGGGAGACAAACCATAAGCAACTCTTAATTATGGGAAACAAACAGGGTTGCTGGAGGGGAAGGGCGTGGGGGGATGGGGTAACTGGGTGACAGGCATAAGGGGGGGACATGATGCAATGAGCACTGGGTGTTACACAAGACCGATGAATCACTGAACTCAACTGTGAAACTAATACTACACTATATGTTAATTAATTGAATTTAAATTAAAAAAATTTTTTTCCCCACTTTTTGCCTACTTAACCCTAACTTACGCTTCAGGTGTCAGCAAAAATGCTGTTCCTTAGAGAGACACTGAACCTCACAACCTAAATCATACCCCTGTGTCAATTAGTTCTTTGGTACAAGCACAGAAACCAAGTGGTTAATGCAGGAAGAAAGCGAATGAACTGGAACAACATGAGAACCTGCAGAGACTGAGAGGAAAACCCATGAATAGGCTCGGGAAGGATAGGGAGCAGGAACACACAGATCCAAGTGACAAGAACTGATGTTTACGCTATTTATCGTGCTTTCATGGCAGAGAATGAGATCCTGCCTTCCCTTGTCTTTCGTGTCTTTCCAGTTGAGGTTAAGTTCCAGGGAGAGAATCCGATGAGCGCAGCTCGTACTGTTGCACGAGCCTCATAGGAATGGTGTGGAGCCGGTCAGGTTCTCCTGCTTGAATGGAGAGAGAACATGAATGATAGCTCCGTGAAAACTGCACACGATGGAGGGTCATTCCCTTCTCAGGCAATGAATCCGTTCCTTTCAGAAGGAGGAATGGATGCGGGATGCCATGTGGGTGAAGTTTCCCATTGCACCCTTTCGTTGTGCCTTGTGCTTGCCTTCCACAGCACTAGTCGCCATCTGCAGTTACACAGTGCACCGAATACTGGCTGAGTGTTCACTTCTTCCTTTCCTTTTACATTTTCTTGCCTTTTTTTGCAGTCAGGAATAGCCCTGCAGCCAGTAAAATATAGGGAAAATGGTATATGGCCCTCTAAGCCTGGTCTCGAAAATCTCCCAAGATTCTCCACACTCCCCTGTCCACACAGCTGGGAATTAAAAGTTCCATAATGACGGGGCCACAACGTGGGAGAGCTGGGTCCTTGAGCCACCGCTTGGACAGAGCTGACCAAGATCTGAGCAAGAAATAAAATTTCATTATATGAAGTTGCCGAGATTTGAAAGGTAGTTTGTTACAGCAACTACCAAGCATTACTCTGACCGTTACCAATTTATTTTAGCGTTTATTGCTTACCCTCTGTCTTCTCCACAAGATTATAAACTTCACAGAGTCATAGAGGAGGTCTATCACTTAGCACAGAACATAGTGAAATTCAATAAATATTTGATAAATAAACAGATGAATTTTTCTTGTCCAACCTTTCTCGCTCCAATTTTTTCTCTGAATAGAGGCGGGAAATGAAAACTATAGACTTTCCTGACACTCTCTCCACCCACCCGATGGGCTTCCCACTAGGCAGTGGGTTCACAGACAGGAAGTCTTAGGCCACTTCTTCAAGTCAGTGTCACAGATGCATCAGAACTGCTTCCACACATCATGGGCACGTGAGGAATGTGATTGAAATCTAACAGCAGGTTACCTGTGACACTGCAATTGCTTCAGTCATTTCTTTGTCTTTAAAATGCCATATAATTGCTAATGTAATTAGTAATGTATACAGAGGGGGCTTGTGCAATTACTGAGTCCTAAGATCAAGTAATTAATGTTCTGTCAACAAAACAGCAACTGTTTCATTAACAACTGCTTGGATCTGGAAACAAGCATAATCAGATGCAGACAGATCAACTAAACATTATCAACTCAGCTGATTTTTTTAGACATGAAAATGTCAACCCCATAACAGTAAACACAATGGAACTTTAAGACTTTTTCCAGTTCAAAGAAATCCATAGTTGGGTGGATAAATAGATAGATAAATAGAGAAAGGGGGTAGGGGAGGGAAATGATAGATGATAGATAGATAGACAGACAGGGACAAAACCAAATAGCTTTGGTTTTTTCCAACCTGAAAGATACTAAGAATCACACATCTAAATACTATATGAAACTGAAATCTGAAAATCAGGAAGGTTATATGAATTTTAACCTCAGTTATGCCTCTGTTCTTTTCCAATATGTCCTTATAAAAAGCATCTAATCTGGAACGCAATTTTCTCATCTGAAAAATGAAGCAACAGTCTGAGCTTGTACACTACAATGGGAAAGGTGAGGGAAAGGTATGGATATCTAAGGCAAGGTTTGCTTGAGTGCATTAGCTTGTGCTGTGATATATATGCTGTATAACAAACAATCCTTCCAAAT
Organism: Mustela erminea; assembly: GCF_009829155.1. Classification (NCBI taxonomy): domain Eukaryota; kingdom Metazoa; phylum Chordata; class Mammalia; order Carnivora; family Mustelidae; genus Mustela; species Mustela erminea. The sequence continues at coordinate 5,913,914 of NC_045615.1, read as the reverse complement.
TTCCATGGATTCCAACAACAAACCTGTATCCTCGCCTGCGGGTTTGTAGGTCAACCTTGCAGCAGCATTGCACCAAGTTGGCTTCAGGACTATGTCATGTCTTTCTATTTTAGGACCCAGGATGAAGGAGCAGTAGGAGGCTAGACCATGTCCTCCCTATGGGAAAGGGAGAGAACACAGAACCTTCACCATAACAGCAAACCTCTGCTCACTTTCACTGGCCAAACCTGTTTGGCCGTCACATGGCTAAGCCCTCCAGTGGTGTGGAAAAGTCTACTCCTTTCGTGGGGGAGAGGAAAGAGAGGGAATATATGCTCCACAAGAATGCCCCACTGAAAAATTATTTTCAGTTTTGCAGTTTGTATCATTAGTCATGAGCTCTCTGGTTTCAGAGAAAAGTGATCAAATGAGCCAAATACTTTTTAAAAATCTATGTTTATCTGGAAAAGATGGCATACTATTTGGAACAAGAGAGCACTCAGACGAGAGTCAGGAGACACTTGTCCCCTAATAGTGTTACTATTAAGCTCATTTTATGAAGGCAAGTCCCTTCACCACTATGGGCCTGTTTCCTCACTGTTACAATAAGAACTTTTGACAAGGTGGTGTTCACGGTGCTTTTTAGCCTGCAGCGGATAACCTTTACAAGTAGATGTTCAGCACTGCTCGGAGTACAGAGTGATGGTCAGCTAATACTTGCTTATTAGAGAAAGGCTCAATGCAAAGGAGGCAAATGTAAAAAGAAAGCTGCTCAGTTGGGGAAATGTGTGTTACTAGTGGTTCCCAGCCCAGCCCCCAGCACTGCTTGGGTTGTATGGATAAAGCCTGCATCTTACTTGGTCAACTTGCCCACACAAACATTAACTCAATTGTGGATCAATTCAGAGCACCTGCTTTTGAGAGTTCTAATTTGGGACTCATATTTGAAACTATTGTTACATATTACAACATGTGGATCAGAAGTCATTGGAACACCCCCAGTAAACTTAGTTTCAGATGCTCTGGAAGACAGCTGTCTTTCCCTTTAAGGGGACCCTGAAACCTCTGAAAGTAAATTTCACAAACTTTACATACCCTAGATTTTTGAACAGACCACCCTTTATACGCCCTCAAAATTTAGTGAGAAATCCATCCAAATGATTACATGTGATGCCCTTAGACACTAACAGACAGCAATTGATTTTTTTTTTTTTAAAATTCCAGATTGACTGTATTTCCAGAGCCTGTCTTGTTTGGAATAAGGGGTGGGTGGGGGCAACAGAGGGCATGCCACTGGATGGGAAACATCAGACTCTTAGCTGGAGAACAAATGTTGCTTGCACATTTGATTAATAAAGCGACCTGGCCCCTCTCTTTTTCTCAGAAACAGAAAAAGAAATTATACTCCAGAGTTAATGCCTGAAAGCACTCTGACATTCATAACTTCCTGAGAGAGCCTTAACTCCATAATAGCAAGCTGTGAGACCTCAGGACTCCCACATCCCTGCCTTTCAAAATTTTCTGTCAAAGAACTCCGATGCCACTGGAAGTGCTGGGATGAGGTCTGAAAACCTGCTACCCTTACACTTTCTTTGCAGATTCACTTTTTTCTTTTTCTTTTTGTTCTTTCTTTTCTTTTCTCTCTCTCTCTCTCTCTCTCTCTCTCTCTCTCTCTTTTAAGTAGTCTCCATGCCCAACATGGGGCTGGAACTCACAACCTGAGACCTGAGACTGAGTCTCATGGTCCACCAACTGAGCCAGCCAGGACCCCCTTTGCAGATGTGCTTTTAATCTTTTCATGTTTAAGTGAAACCTACGTTCACATTTTTGGTATATAAAATACTGCCCCTGCCTTGCCTCTCCTCAAAATACTTTGAATGATACTGAGGCAATGTAAGTGTTCTGCTTATCATGTCTTCCAGCCACACACACAGTTTGGAACATTTGTAACCTTTGTGACTTCTGATGCGACACATCAGATTTTCCCCAGAATTTCGGAATTAATGTCTTGATCTGTACCTTAAGGATCATAGTACTTTATCTACATAGTACTTTATCCCTTTTGAGAGGAATAAAATGAGACAGCTGGTAGAACAACCAGCGAAGCATCTGGCACACTGAGGGCAAAGCAGCTGTCATCCACACCGTAGGATGTGCCCAACACCACATCCACTGTTAGCTCTGACACCACTGGGGTGTTGGTTTGCCAAGTTGGAGAGCAGCCTTGTGCTCTGCAGTGTGCTTTGCATTTCTGTCTCCGGTGGAGGGTAACTGAATTGTTCCCCAGGAAGGTCTTTGAGATCCTTCAGAACTTCCATCTTATCCATCAGACAATTTCCTGCCCCAAAGAACTCTTCACCGTATCCCCTCCTCTGTACAACACTCCCTGCAAACCCCACTCCAGGAGTACTCACCCAGTTGCAAGCTTCTGTCCTCATGGTGGGAGACTAGGCCTTCTCCCACAGCAGGAGAAGCAAACCAAAGCAAACAGTAAAGTCTGTCCTCATGGCTGAGCTGGTTTTACTCATACTTCTGATATCAACTGGGTATCCTACAATTCAGTTAAATTCTTATACTAACTATCTCAAATTAGCACCATACTCCAAAGGCCTACGGACTCTGTCCTATAAGACTGTCCTGAATTCGGGGGCGCCTGGGTGGCTCAGTGGGTTAAGCGTCTGCCTTCGGCTCAGGTCATGATCCCAGGGTCCTGGGATTGAGCCCCGCCTCGGGCTCTCTGCTCAGCAGGGAGCCTGCTTCCTCCCCTCTCTCTGCCTGCCTCTCTGCCTACTTGTGATCTGTGTCTGTCAAATAAATAAATAAAATCTTAAAAAAAAAAAAAAAAAAAGACCGTCCTGAATTCGGATACCAGTCTCAAGTGGGGTGCCCAGATCATTTACACTTCTGTCCGACTTAGAAACAAATTTGGGGTTCCCATAATCCCAATCAGGTTTGACAATTTGTTTGAATGCCTCATAGAATTTGGGAAAACACTTCACTTACCATGAGCAGTTTGTTAACAAAGAATACAACTAGGGACAGCCAAATGGAAGAGACACACAAGGGGAATGTACTAGGGACAAGGCATACGACCCTCTCGGCACCTTAGTGTCATAATTAACCCAGAAGCTCTCTGAACCCCATAGTTTAGGGGGGTTTATGGAGCTTTCACTATGTAGGCAGGATTGATGAAATTGCTGTAAATTGCTTATTAACTCAATCTCCAACCATTTTACCCTCTCTGGAGATGGGATAGGGGCTGAAAGATTCAAGCTTCTAATCCCAGATGGTCTTTCTGGTGACCAAACCCTACTGAAGCTATGACCAGTTGCCATCCAGGAGCTATCTGGGGCCTGCAAAGAGTTGCCTCATTAGAACAAAAAAGGCTCCTACCACAATTATCACTCAGGAAATTCCAAAACTTTTAGGAGGTCTGTGCAAGGAACTGGGAACAAAAACCAAATGTCTTTCAATGATATCAAAATGGTCATCATTTTCATCCAGTGAAATGGGCACAGAAAGTAAATGACTCCTGATTCCTTCCTTACATGTTTCTTGAGTGTTTAAGAGCAAGAAGGGATGACATCAGCACCTCCCTGAGGTGCTCCACACCTTAGATCTTCAATTTGTTTATTTATTCAACACATTAGGCAGAGAACTTCTCAATTTTATTCAAAGTAAACATTTACTAGTACCTACTTTGTGCCAACAATGTGCTAGGAAGCTGTTAGAAATGTCATGAAGAAGAAACATAAGAAGAAAGTTATGAAGAACTGCTGTCTTCAGAGAACTCCAATTTTAGTGGAGGAGACAATCAGGAAAACTTACAATAGAGGTAAGTGTGGGAGAAGCCCTTTCTGAGCGTTGGGTGAAGGAAGCTCCCAGAGAGTTCTTCCTGAAGAAAGGGCTGCTCCCCCTGTGTGACTCATGAGGGAGTAGGAAAGAGAAGGGAGGGGATTTATTTCTGTGCTCACATAAATGGTCAACAATGCGATGTAGAATCAAGCAATACCAATGCTGGCAGGAGCCTTGTGCATCTTTTCCGATCTAAGTGTTGTTCAAGGTCCAATAGCAGCAAATGTGAGTTCCATTAAAAGTTTCAGATGGAAGTTTGTACTCTTCGACCAACCTCATCATTTCCTCACTCCCTCTCTCTCCTAACTCCTGCCCCTGTAAACCACCAATCTACTCACTGTTTTCTATTAATTCTCCTTTTTTAGATTCCAATATAAATGAGATCATACAGTATTTGCCTTTCTCTGTCTGACTTACTTCACTTATCACAATGCCCATCAACGTTGTCACAAATGCAGGATTTCCTTCTTGTTAATGGCTGAATAATATTCCACTATGAATATATAATACATTTCCTTTATCCATTCATCTGTTAATAGATACTTATTGTAATCATCCTGCAGTATATATGTACATCAAATTGGCACATTGTACACCTTAAACATACACAATGTCATATGTTAATTATGTCTCAATAAAGCTTGAAAATTCTTTAATTAAAAATAAAAATAAACTTGAAACTTTTTAAAAGGTTCAAATCCAGAAATATACCAGACTACTCTAAAAAGTGAGATTTTTTGCTCATACTTTTGCTCAAAACATGATTGTACTTCAAGAAAAAGACTTTAATCTGTCTGTTTTGGTCTTGGGGTCATTTTGTCATCTCTAACTTTCCATCAAAAGGACAGCTACAATTTATTGACAGCTTATCACTTGCATTCTCTAAGTCCTTTCATATGTTTTCTCTTACACAAGGACTTGGAATGAAAAACCATTGGGGCAGGATCATAACTACTGAATGTTTTTGCTGCTGAGGCTTCACACACAGGATTAGTACCTCAATTCCATTTGATGTTGAGCAGGACACACAGCATAAAGAGTCAATTTATTCAACTAACATCCAGTGAACAAGCATCTCCAAAGATCTAGGCACAATCCAGACCGACAAATAGCACACAATTTAGCAAGGGCTCAGACTGTGGATATGATAATGACATACTTACAGAATACAATGTCTTTACAATTTTAGAGGAATGCAGTATGGGAGTTCAGAGGAGGATGCAACATTAGTGTATGTTCCTGACTACTCCTAACTAGATGACAGGCTTCAAGAGAACAGGGATCTATATCTATCTTGTGTACCATTCTAGCCTCTGTCCCTAGAACCCAGGAAAAACTCAATAAAGATTTGTTAAATAAATGAATGAATCAATGAATGAGTGAATGAGTATATTTTATAAATGAGGAAATAGATGCCCACAAAAGGATGTCATTTGATTTGACAAACCCCGCCCAGGGCTAGCCAGAGAAATCCACACCCAGGTCTCCAAACTCCTTCTAATCCGATGCTCATCACAGTAGATCAACTACCGAAGGTTCAGGAAAATTCTCCAAGAATCTCAGGCTCACTGCTTCATAACTAGGCTGGATAAACTTATAAAAACATACATCCTGGCATTGGACATGGCTGACTGTATAATTAGCTTATTTCCTACCCATATGGAGCAGCTCAGCTCCTGGGCCTCAGTGGGGAATTCCTCGTATGTTGCTAGGGTCGCCTTCTGGGATTACATCTTCAGAGGTGTGCAGGAGGAGGAGTCGGCTGTGCTGATAAATGAATCAGAGAGACAGGAGGAAAGCTGGCAGAGTCCCTGCAGGCGAGATGGATGGGGGGCTGCTATCCTCCCTTGGCCTTTTCTCCCTCTGACCTGAAGTGGACCCAGTGGGGAATTAGTGCCTGTTTCTGCAGAACTTACTGCTTAGTCATAATCCTCCATCTCAGGGCTGTTGTGCGGTGTAGGGGGGACGGCATTGAAGGAGGGCGGTGCAGGGTGAGAGAGGGAGGGAAAACCAGCAGAAGGAATAGGGGAAGAGGACAGAAAAGGAGACAAAGATGTCTGGAAAAGTTGAAGGGCCAGCAAAGCCTCTTTAACTCAGGTTTCATAAGTCAAGAAATATTTATCACCCTTGTGAGTCAAACCTCTGAAAATCAATAGGGCTTGAGAGTTGCCTATATTGATCTGAAAGCCCGAGATGTATTGAAATATTCATGGCTGGTTGTATGTGTTCAGAGAAGGCGCTGGGGGAGGGGCCTCTTGCCGTGAGGGAGATGGGTAGGTAGATTTCTAAGTAAAAGCCATTCGCATTTTCATTAAAAATAGATTAATTCTATTAGTTGGACTAAAACCTCACACTTAAAAGGAAATGAGCTTGTTTGTCAGACAAATAAGCCACTGGCAAACCCAGAAAAAAACATTTATTTATTGCTATTTAATAGCAGAAGAGCCGGGCAGAGTAGATAAAATTAGCACGGTATCCCCAGGGGGGAGGCAAGGGGCTGCTTTGTTTGCAAAGGCAATTTGGACACTGCTGCTTTGATCTTCACTTTGAGCATTTGAACAGGCATGTTAGTAGCACTCATTTCACAAGAGAATTGGGATTCAAGTTTCCCCAACAATCTAAAAAGCAGTACATTAGAAGGGGGTTGTCTGCCTGTAGTTTCAGAGTCTCAATACCCTTGATACTAATTTGATGTGATGCATTTCACCAGATGTGTCTACCTGAACGATAACTGATGCCCAGGAGACTGTGGTCCTGCTTGAGAGTATTAGACTTGGGTTTTTCCTCCTTCGAAAATGATTGGATGAAGGCATCCATAATTTAAAATCTGCATATAGATATGACATATGTTACAAATATTTGAGAAAATTCATGCAAGGAATTGAACAACAACAACATATGGGAAATCAGTTCCAAATAACAAGACAGAATTAAAAATAATCTGTTACCTGTAGCTACTCTCCTCTTATGTTCCAGTGCAACCGACAGAAATGGTGCCAAAACCCGACTCTTGAAAAAAAAAAGAGGGGAAAAAAAATATACAAAAAACCACCTCAATCCCAACAAGGCATCATGCTGTGGAGCAAGCATTTGGGAGTCTGAAGTGAAGGGCAGATTGGTTTAGATTCCAGCAGGGCTCATCATTCCCACATTCTTCAGGTGCGAGGATGGTCCTACCGAAAAAGCAGCAGTCATGGAACTGGATGGAGGGTGTATCAGTCGGCCACAATAGGACTTCAAGGAAACCAAACCATTCTGAGCAGCTAGGGCTCATGTTATGGGAGACAGCAAGTGCTATAGGCCCTCTTGGCTTCAGTGAAATTCAATTAAACCCAAACTTAAAAAAGCAAACAAACAAAAAACCAAACCACGTATGGTGGAGCCAGCCCTGGCTTCCCTAAGCAGCTATTTCAGAGAGATAGTGAGTCTGGCTCAACTCTCCAACTTCCCACAGCTTCATGACACTTTCCTTTCTGGGATTTCCGCCATATTGCTGTCACATAGCAACAAAGTTGAAGGAGGCAACAAGAGAGGGATGCAGAACTCCCTTACTTCTGGGAGGGCTTTACTGATGGGAGAAATCAATGTCTGTCAGAAAACAAGAATGACTATAATACCGCTGTTTCTTCCAGTGAACGTGCCATCCGCCAATGTCGTGTCACCTTCCTGCAGAATTTAGAAGGTGCTTTGTAATCTCACCTCCTTATTACCCTTCCCAGAGTATATTAGCGCTTTTATTGTTACTCCCTTATATGAAGGAAGAGGAGTGCAGAGACACTTTCCCAGGCTCTCACAGGAAGAGTCAGGATTAAGTTCCTATCCCTACATCCCTATTTTGCTGCTAAAAGAATGCACTTTTCTCTCTCTGTGGGCCAGCGCCTCTCCCCAATACACAGAAGAACCAATAAATCCTGTTACCTAGAGACTTCCTCATCGCCTACTGAGATAGCACTGTGGTTATTAGAAGCAGACAACATGCTCCAGGAGCATGTTCTCGGAGACGAACTTCCGGGGTGCCATCCTAGGCGATCTACAATGCAGGATCTGGTGATATCACTTGTAGGTTACAGCTTCTCCTACTACTCTCCCCTTGTGTTCCCTCACAGCTGAATGCTTTCTCAGAAAGAACGGGGGTGGGGCAGAAAGGCTCTGAGTCCTGTGATTGGGTTTTTCCTCTTACCCATCACCCAGCAGAAGTTTTGGAGGTGTAGGAGATTGAACAAAACCACTTTTTGTCTACACCTTGACAACAGGCTCCCAGCTTCAGTTCTGTCTTCCTCATTTTCAGGCTGTTCTTCTTCCAATCCATCATTTGTGTTTCCATTTCAGTGGTTACATGGCCAGTCATTTGATGGACACATGCTTGTTCAACGTCAAATCTGATTCCTGATGATCTCTACTAGCTGTAGGTGGGGTGTTTTAACCAAGAGTCCATAAATAACGGGTGGCAGAGGGCCTACAACTGTCCCTGAAATTGAATATAAAATGTAAAATTATGTGTTTGTGTGTGTGTCACTGCACCTTTTTTTCCAAAGAAAAAGGACCATAAATTCCATTATAGTCTGCATCCCAGAAAAGAAGAAGAATTATTAATATACAGCACAAAGTTCAAGCTCCTTATCATGGCGTTTGGGGTCCTTCATGACTCATCTCTCATTCTCACATTGTTCCTCTTCACTTCCAGGAAAGAACCATGAGTCTTTTAGGTTGGTGTACAAGCTGCTTCCTGTGCCTATAATGCTCTTCCCATCCTCCTGTTCCCCCTCAGGAAAATGGTTCAGATGTCCCTCCCTCCTTTCCTTCCTTTCTTTCTTTCTTTCTTTCTTTCTTTCTTTCTAAATTATGGTGTGTTAGTCACCATCCATTAGATGCTCCTCCTGTGTCTCCCCTGAAGTCCCAAAGCATTCCTTGCTTTCCACTGTGGTAGCACTTGTCACACCATGGTGTAATTCCTTGTTTATTTGACTATCTATATCCTGAACCATAACCTCTTAGAAGCTGGGGCTGTGTTTTTTTTTTTTTTCCTGAATCCCAAGCACTTAACATATGTCCCCAAATAGTAGATATTCAGCATATATTATAAAACCTACAATAACATGGTATGTGATGCCCAAAAACTTCAGTTGTGCAAAGTGTCATCTCTTATTTGTTCAAGATTAATGAAACGACCGGGTAGATTTTGCACAGGTGACCAGCTTGAAATTCTGGAGGTATTCTAGGAGTCAGGCTATGCAAACTGAATCCTTTCTGTGCCCTGCTGTGGTTTGGTGCCACCTGATGGTAATTCTTCACTCTGGCTTAAATATTGATGGAGACAACTCTGGGTCTGTAAATTGGCATTTTTAGGACAGTAGAAAGGATTCAAAGAATTTTCACTTAGCTAGGATCTGTTTCATTGAACAATGTGAGTGGTTTGGGCTGGGAGAAAACTGAGGATATAATCACCCATCCTCCACCCCCAGTGTGAGGTTATTTTGTTCTAGGGCTGCCTCATCCCCTGCTCCATGTCACCCATCTATACCCTCCCCCAAGAAGATCAGAACTTCAGCTCCATTTGAGACATGAGCTGGGCAAAGGACATGAGCTAATCACCAATCCCATGACAGCTACATTTGTGTATGTATGGAGGTATTTCACTCTGTTTGCAGAGACCATACAGGATTAGTGGACGCCATTTAATTTGAAGTCTCATTTTCCTCCTCTTCCTAAGGTCTATCCCCTTGAAGAGAACGTACAAGGACAGAGGAAGAATCTCATCAGTCTCTGGTTCTGAGCATCCTCAGGTACCCGTCCATGACCTCAGTGGGACCTCAGCCTGATGGGATATGCGTTCTTGGTGACACCAGCCCAGAAATCCAGCTTTATGCATCATGTCTTATTCCAAAAACCTGACAGCTCTGCCTTCTAAAGATTCCTAAATCAGGGATAGATTGGTGTGGGGAAATTATCCACTCTGTTCTCTACCAAGTATTTCATGTTTATTAGCTTACTTAATCCACACAAAACACTGTGAGTCAAATATTATTATTCCCATTTTGCATAAGATGGAGGCTGAGAAACATTAAATAACTTGTCCTGTGCCAAGGGCCAGTGGTCTGGATTTGCGTAAAGACTAGCTGATTTCAAAGCCAGTGTTTCTCCACGATGAAGGCGGAATGTCATAATACTACGCAGCTGGGGCTGTGAAGTCAGCCTGAGTGACCCACTAGCTCTGTGACCTTGGCCAAATTTCTTACCTGTTTGGTGTCTCCATTTCTTGAGTAAAATGGGGAAAAGGAGCTAATACACATAAAGTGTTTAGAACATATTTCAGGACTTAGTCAATGTAAGCCACTATGGTGATTGTAATAGATGTCTGAAAATTTGATAACCATATTTTCTAAACAAAACTTTGGACAAATAGTCTGACATGTAAAAGTGAATTTAAGTGTTGGACTGTTCGTCAGGCCAGAACACTGGACTCCATCATAGCTCTAAAAGTGGCCGTCATACCTCTATATTAGAGAGCACTGACTGGCATTTTCTTTCTACTTGTGACATTCTGTATATTCACTTTTTAAGCTACAGAAAAGCATTAGGATAATAATATGAAGAGGTTTTTTCCCCCTACAATAACCTCTAAATCCCTTTCCTCATCAATATGCTGGTAGGCACATCTATTTAATATGTATTCTTTCTCCTTTTTCCTCCCAGTGCTTCTTCCCCACACTCAAAGTGATTATTCTGTGTTTTCATTAAGAACATTTTCCATTTGCCAGTCCAGAAAACAGCTTCTCAATGTGATGGCATCATTTCCTGCAGAGAGGAGAAGTCTCTCCATTTGCAACCAATCACAAGGCCAGATTCAAACAAGAATTAACTTCCAACCCTTCTTTCTCAATGAGAAGGTCAAAGGCTGACCCTAGAGACGGCCTCCTCCTACTTCTGCATATAAATTCCAGGGCTTTTTAATAAAGTCTTTCTTGCAATTTTTTCCCTCTGTTTCTGTTTTATTCCTCTAATACTCTAATTTAGTAAAAATAAACCTAGCAGCTTCATGTCTCCTAAAAATCTTGCAAGAGTAATATCAGAGGCTGTGCCTCACGATGTGATGGTCCGTTTCATTAAGATGTATTATTTTAACATAGAGATATCTAACTTATTTAATAGACTTTTATTAAGAATATACAATGACTGGACTATGACCACAGAATAGAATAGTGGATGAGTAAAGCTAGGTCCATGCCTGTGAGAAGCTCAAATCAGAAGTTTGGAGAGTAAGTAGATATATTCAATGTCCCATGGAAAAGGCTGCATGAGACATAGGAACTGCAAACTGTAGGAAACAGAGAGAGCCACTCACCGAACTAGGAAAAAAAGCTTCTGTGATATTGTGATTTATAGGAGGAAATATATACTTGGTCTTTGTCCAGTTTCTGAGTCAGAGCTCCTAAAACCCTCAGAATTTCATAAGCAATAAGAGCAATGGGAGCATCTTCTGTTGTAGTGATTCCTTTTGTCCTTGGTTTTTGAAATAGTTCCAGAGCCATAAAGGTGAAAGGAGTGTCTTGTCATTTTTAAAAAACCCCTTTGAACCATACTTGAGTTTATGTTAATGAGGTGACTTTTGGAAACCCACTAAGGATGGGGTTGGTTGCCAGTGGAATTATGATTAAAGAGTTGGAACTTTCAGCCCCATCCCTACCCTCCAAACGGGGGAGAGGAGAGGAGGTTGAGTTCAGTCACCAATGGCTGAAGGCTTAATCAATCATGCTCGTGTAACGAAATCTCCATTGTAAAAAAAAAAAAAAAAAAAAAGCAAAACACAAAAGGATGGGTTTAGAGAGCTTGCAGGTTGGTAAAGCATTGGGAGGATGGCATATCCCAAACTTCACCAGGATAGAAACCTCTACGTTGGGGACTCTTCCAGGTCTTATTTTATGTATCTCTTCGTCTGACTATTGATTCATACCCTTAAGTATTCTTTGTAATAAACCAGTAACCTAGTAAATAAACTGATTTCCTGAGTTCTCTGAGCCACTGTAGCAAATTAATTGAGCCTGAGAAGTGTATCATGGAAACCTCTGATTTATAGCGAGTCAATCAGGTGATAACCTGGAGTTGTATTTGGCATCTAGAGTGAGGGCAGCTTTTGGAGACTACGCCCTTAACCTGTGGGATCGGACACTATCTTGCAGTAGGTAGTGTGAGAATTAGGTGAAATCTGTGGGACACCCAGTCAGAGTCCACTGAAAATTGAAGAACAGTTTGATGGTGTTAGGAAAAAACAGCTTCACAGACGAGCCAACCTTCTATGAGCTGGTCTTGAAACATGAACAGAAGTTTGCTATGATTGATGTAGGAACACTGAGGGAATCTGGGGAGTAGAAGAAGCAAATATAGGAAGAGAGAAAGAGTATCTACACTCGGCAGAATATAAAATAACTTATATATAAGTTATACATATGTCCACAAATATATATATTGTCCACAAATATATATATATATAGACAAGAGGCTGAGTTTTCTTTGGAGAGACTATGGGGGCTCTAACACTAAGACATAACCCATAACACTGAAGGATCATTTCTTTAAATGAGAGCGAAGGACCAGATTAGTGTTATTTGAGGATAAGTTATATAGAGACTCCTTCTCACAGGGAAAAAATTTGCAAACACACAGTGTTGACTTAACATTTGTATTATGTTTTACACAAATATAAAATTAGGTATGACTTCTTATAAGTATTAAGTAACTACAAAGTCATATTCACAAAGTAAATAAAAACACAACTCAAAAGACAATGAAAGTCATTAATTTAAGATAGTAAGTAATGTTGTGTGGCAGAAACTAAATTGTTATCCCCAACATGAATGGGAGCTGAAGGCTACAAACTAGTTACTTCGGGGTTTGATATGTTTATATTTCTGTGTGCTATGTGATGACAAAACTCTCATATCACTTTCCTCTTTTAAAATTACTGGAAACTTTCATTCATACAGTGTGCCATGATAGTATTTCATCCTAACTTTATGAAATGCATAATTCATCTATTAAAACTGACTCTGTTCTTTTTCATTAGCCATCTGTTAGAATATATCATTTCCAAGATGTCAAATTAAAGTATTAATTTATTTTAAAAAACTATATGTCTATGAAAGTGTCTTTTAATTGTAAATTATCTCTGGCAAATAAGTCTTGTATTTATTACTGGTAAAGAATTCAGTGTGAGTAAACAGAGAACACAAGTTGGTAGCTGTCGTTATAATATTAGGACCTGCCAACTTGCGCTCACACAGATAAGGCCAAGTACAAGTTCCCTTTGGGTTGTTTCCCCCACCAAAAACAAAACAAAACAAAACAAAAAACCCACCATAAACAGTGTCCTAAGATCACATAGCTCCAGATCTGTATTCAGATGCCCTGAATATTCTGAAAATATATTTATATCACTATTAAAATGAGAGGACAAAATTCTAAATCTCGTAAAAAAAACTTGTAGCTAAGAATATGTTTGTGGATCCCAGGAGCCTGCTGAACCCAGTTTGAGGTTGGCTGTGCCAAGGATGAAAGATCCTTTCCAGTTCTAAAGTTCACCCATTATCCTTAAAGTCAGAAATTATAAACTCCAAACAGGCAACTAAGTTGAGTGAGTCCTAACCAAAACCATCAGGTTATCCAAACTTGTCTTTTGTGCCCCAACCCACCGCTCGCTCTTTGTGCCCATATCTTCCTCATTCCTGGAATCTCAGAACTCTGTCCTCACAAAAATCTGCTCTTGGAAAAGAGGAGGATCCTGGCCCTTCATGTCTGAGTGTGGATTTTATTAATACCACTTCTTGCAAAGATGATACACATTAAGCTTGTGCCCTGTGTTTTAAATGTTTCTTTTTCACCTCTTATTATTAAGCCCCAATGCAGGCATTTCAGATATCCATAAACAAGTCCAGGGGAAAACTGTTTGATGGGGGAAGACAGAAAGGCTGGGAGGCATACCAAGGAGGTGGCGAGCCCTGGGGACATTTCAACCCTGAACATCTGGAGCCTGAATCACATGAGTGATGACAGCGAGAGGCGCACAATTATAAACTGGGCAGATTTGAAAATTGATCCTGAATCAAACAACCACTAATTTTCCTGGTCCCCTCTGGCAATCATCCTTTCAAACCACTCAGAGCTTTAAAATATGAAAATAATGAACTCCTAGCACCCCCCTTCCTTTCCTTTTCCCTTTCCTCCAGCTTCCCAAGCCCCTCCTCACAGAAACCTTCTGGTTGGCTATCTATATTCAAATTACGCTTTTCAAGCTGTCCCCTCAGTAAGTTCAAGAAGAGTTGATCCCCCGCACCCCCCCCACACACACAACTGCTGCTAAACTATAATTGTCTGTTGTATCTTTTACCCCCTTTTGAATAAGTGGTGTTAGATTTGCCACTTTGGTTAATCCTCAGGAATCTGACCTGTCATTACACAAACTTCTAAAAATATCAGCTTGCACTTCACAGTTTCCGTTTTGGTTTCATGTAATTCCTCTTCAATGTATTTTATTTGAACTTGCTAACCTGCTTTGAAGGGGGGAAAAATTGCTAGCTAGCATTGCCTGTCATCTGCAGTGTTTGCCGGGTTCTCAAAAGACCTCAAATGAGAATGCTGGTCTCTGGGTAGTTGAATAAAAATGAGAAGAATGAAACAGAGGCAAGACACACCGACACACACATTTCCCTTTGGTGTTTATGATTATGGCAGAGAACACATTCCTTCTCTGTCTTCTCTCAACCAGGACACTGGAAAGACTACAGTAATAGAAGAGATCCAGCACCTATCTATCGAACACCTGCTAAGAACCAAGCACTGCACTATGTGTGGGCAATGCGCAAAAGTGAGCTAATGCAGATGATAAGGAGAGATTCTTGGTAGGGTCAGGTAGGTGGGAATGGCAGAGCTGTAAATGAGAGTCTGAAATCATGCTGAGCAAGTAGAATAGCTCTTTACATAAAAACAACAGCCTGCCAACTTTGGCTGTCTGTAGCAGGGGATAGGCATGCCCCTTCAGATTATGGAATTGCTTCTGTGAGAGTGGGCTCAAATCTTAAGGAGTAAGACCAACTGTGAGACAAAAGCTGGCCATGCCTTCTCCACATATACACACTACCTGTGGTTTTCTATAGCTCTTTCTGGTCATAACAATGAAAGAACAAGACCTGATAGTGCCCCACTCTGTTCTCAAGAAGCCTACTAAGTGACACCTAGCCTGGACTCTGCTTTCCAAGAGCACAGAGATAGATAGGCTTTGTCCCTGACAAATAACCTCCCATGTGGATTACTACACAACACCTCTAGTGGTCTCTTCAGCAGCTTGAAAGGAGCTGCCTGAGCTGGTCTCAGAAAGCATGCTAGACCTGCTGGCTTCTATGGCCAGGTTAAGCTCACTCTACAGGTTCTAAGCTACATAATGAGCAAGATCACTATCGCTCTGATCAATTCTGTGCCTGAAGATTCCATCACGTCTCACAGGGTATCATCACCCAGCATTCAGGGCCAGCCTAGGGAGCCCTGTCCTGATGGCCCAAGCTCTGACCTGAAGGCCTTGCTTTTCCAGATCCATTCCTTTTCAGTGAAGTTACCCACAATAAGTTGTCCATGTAGTTGGAAGGATCTAGTGCTTTTCCATTTTACATTTAGTTCAATAAATGGTTTCCAAGTATCTCAACTTGGGCAAGGACTCATAACTTAAATATAAAAATATGATGAGTGGTGGACATGAGGCCAATTATACAGAAATAAAAAGGGTTATCAGAGAGTAGCATGAAACTGTTGTATGACAGAAAATGCGATCACTTTGATGAAATGGACAAATTCCTAGAAACATACAGCCTATCAAGATTGAATCAGAAATAGAAAACCTAAACAGACAAAAATCAGTAAGAAAATTGAATCTGTAATCAAACACATCCTCACAAAGAAAAGCCCAAGATCAGGTGTCTTCATTAGTGAGTTCTACCAATCCTTAAAAGAAGAATTGAAGTAATCCCCTCCAAATTCCTCCAAAATGTTGTATAGGAAGTAACAATATCAAAATTCATTCCATGAGGCCAGCATAACCCTGATACTGAAACTAAACTATGAGAAAATTATAAACCAATAGCCCTGATCAATAGTGATACATAAATCCTAAACAAAATACTAGAAAAGAGAATTTAATAGCACGTTAAGAGGATCATAAGGAGAGGGAGATTTTTTTTCCTGGAGTGCAAGGATGGTTCAAAAAATGAAAATCAACCAATATAATGTACCAATCAAACTAGCAGAATAAAGGAAAAAATGACAGTCATCTCAGTTGATAAAAAAAAATTGACAATATTCATTACCCTTTATGATAAAAACACTTGACAAACTGATAGTATAGAAAAACTACATCAACATAATAGAATATATGAGAAGCCCAGAGCTAACATAATACTTACTGGTATAAGTCTGAAAGTTTTTTCTCTTAAGATAAGAACAAGACATGGATGCCCATTTGGGTCACTTTTATTCTTGCAGTGCTAGAAGTCCTAGCCAGAGCAATTAGACCAAAAAAAGAAATAAAAATCATTCAAATTGAAGAGGAAGAAGTAAAATTTTCTCTGTTGGCAGATGACATAACCTTATATGTAGAAACTTCTAAAGATTACACACACAGACACACACACAGACACAGACACAGACACAGACACACACACCACTGTTGGAACTAACAAACAAATTCATCAAGTTGCAGCATACAAAATCAACATACAAATATTAATTGTGCTTCTAAATACAATGAATAATCTAAAAAGGAAATTAATGAAACAATTCCACTTTCAATCAGAAGGAATAAAATACTTAGGAATAGACTTAACCAGGTGGAAAAAGAATTATATACTGAAAAGCATAAAATATTGATAAAAATTTAAAGAAAACACAAATAAATGGACAGACATCATATGTTTATGACTTAAAAGACTAAATATTAAGCTGTCAGTATTACCAAAAGTGTTCTATAAATTTAACACAGTTCCTATCAAAATTCCAGGGACATTTTTTACAGAAATAGAAAATCCATCATAAAATTCCTATGGAATTTCAAGGAAGCCTGAATAGTAAAAACAATCTTGAGAAAGGAAGAACCAAGTGGGAGATCTTACACTTCCTGATTTCAAAACTTATTACAAATATATAGTAATCAAAACAGGGTGATACTAGCATAAAGACATTCAGAACAATGGAATAGAATAAAGAGTCTAGAAATAAAACCTTGCATATATCGCAAAATGATTTTATGGATGCCAGGAACACTCATTGGGAGAATATCAGTCTCTTCAACAAATGGTATTGGAAAAACAAGATGTCCACATGTAAACAAATGAAGTTAGACCCATATAACAAATGAATATTATACATATATATATATATATATGAGATATATGACCATATAACAAATGAATATAACAAACGAAGACAATATATATAATATATTTTTTAAAAATAATTGATTTGATATAATTAATTTCATTGATATATATACATATACATATATAAACATATATATGTATATATATATAATTTCTTGGATATAACATTAAAAGTACAGACAGTAAAAACAAACATAGACAAATGGGATTATATAAAACTTAAAAACCTTTGTGTATCAAAGGATACAATCAATACAGTGTAAAGACACCCTATAGAGTGGAAGAAAATAATTGTAAATTACATATTTGACAAAGGGTAAATATCCAAAATATATTAAAAATTCCTATAACTCAGCAACAAAAAGAATCAATTAATTTTATTTAAAAATGGACAAAGGACTTGAATAAACAGTTCTCCAGAGATATAAAGCCACCAAGTACATAAAAAGTGGCTCAGCATCACTAATCATTAATGAAATGCATTGCAAAGACACAATGAGATACCACCTTTCACCCACTAAGATGACTACTATTTTAAAAAACAAATAACAAGTGTTGGAAAGCATATGAAGAAATTGCAATCCTTGCACACACTAGTGGGAATGTAGAGTAGTGCAATTGCTATGGAAGATATTATAACAACTCTTCAAAAAGTTAAACATAGAATTATCATATGACTCAGCACTTGCATTTCTGGGTATATACCCAAAAGAATGGAAAGCAGGTTTTTGAAGAAATATTTGTACACTGTGTTCATAGCAGCATTATACATAATGACCAAAAAGTGGAGGCAACTCAATCATTGATGAGTGAGTAGATAAACAAAATGTGGTATATACAAGTTAACATAATATTATTCAGCCTTAAAAAAAGAAGGAATTCTAACACATGCATCAACATGAATGAACCTTAAGGCAAAATGCTAAATGAATTAAGCCAATCACAAAAAGGCAAAGGCTACATGATTCCACTTATGTGAGGTAACTAGAATGGTCAAATTCATAGAAACAGAGAGTAGAATGGCGGTCTCCAGAAGCTGGGGGAGAAGAAATGGGAGTTGTTTCATGGTACAGTGTTTCAGATTGGAAGGTGAAGAGTTCTGGCTATGGATGGTGGTGATGCCGGCACAGCTATGTTAATATATTTAATGCTGCTAAACCATGCACTTTAAAATGGTTAAGATCAATTCAGGTAAATTTTATGTTATGTTTATTTTTCCACAATAGCAACACTTTGAGACAAAACTATGATGAGTAAGATGTAAGTTATGTCCTTGTAAAGCTCATAACAGATGAAAAAAACACAAAATTCCAGTATGCTAGAGTAAGAAGTTGTTAAGAGGGGACTTTTTCCTAATGTCCTAGAATCACAGGCTAGGCCCCACAGCCAAACATGAAAGGAACCAGAATTTACAGACCCTAAAGAGATCCATGAGGACATGTCAGTGACTGGCACCAGACACTATGCCACGGAGCTTGCCAAGAGGTGTCAGAACAACTTGCCTGGACCACCTCTCACCCCACTTCTACTGGGAAGAAGGAAGGAGCATTGATCAGCTTTTTAAGGGAGGGGAATTTGTGGAAAGAATCTCTTTCTCTCTGGGGCGTAAAAGGGTGCCTGCCCTCCTGCAGGCCACCAAGGGATCCAAAAGGGCATCAGGTGTGGGCATCAGCAGAGCCAGCAGAGGAATCCTGACTCTTGCATCCCAGCTGGGTACTTGCTGAGCTGAGAAACCCGTGGGCCCCTTCTGAAGCTGTCTGAGGAGCAGAGCATAGAGAAGGTTGTATCTGTATTCTCTAAAGTCTAAAGCATATGACCATGTATGGAGTGTTGCCTGCTTCTCATCCTGAGATTCTGAAGATAGAAAGTTCCCTTGAGGCATCTGAGCCATCATCAGGGTTTGAAGGGAACATAATGATGGGTGTACAGAACGAACATGGGGCAGAGTCCACCTCCTCCCAGTTCTCATAAGGTCTTGGAGGTTGAGGAAGAGAGCCCAGTGGTACCTGCGGCTCTAGTTGAAGAACCAGAGAGCTTAGCTAAGGGACAGAAGCAGACGGGCAGACCAGACCTTACTAGGTCAAACAATGTCATGTCCAACCCAGAGGAAATCTAGAATGTGCAATGCTAGCAGGGCTGACAGCCAAAATGGGTGGCCTACCAAACAACTCCCTGGCAATGGAGAAGGCTGGGGTGAACATCCTCCAGAAAAAAAAAAAAGCAAAACAAAAACCTTCCATCCACCTACATAAAGACCACAATTTCAGCAGAGAGACAGAACTAGACTGAAGCAGAGTGAGGCAAGGGACACACGGCCAGAGCCAGACCAGACATCACTACTGTCCTTCTCCTGGCCTAAGCCCAGAGAAGCCCCTTTTAGAACATTCTGTTCCCTTTATCTTCTTTCTGTACCCACACTTCAGAGGAAATGCACCTTGGTGCGTGCCAAGGGGTGAGCAAAGAGCAGCCACTCCGTCCCACAAGCCTCACCTCAGCTGGGGAACTGGAAGCACTTTGGACCACACATGAGTCTAAATTTTTAAATGGGACCACACTAAGTTTTAATAAGTAAATATGATCGGATTATTGTGAGATTTAGACAACGTGCCATTAGAAGACCCATTTCCTGGTGAGAATGGGCATGAATGTTCAATACAGAGTATTTGAGGATAGCTAGTGGCAAAAAATAAAATCATATGATGTCTTTCCTCAGGGTAAGAATTTCCTTAGTCAACCAGCTATGTGAAGATAACACCATAGAACCCAGAGGAGGGTTACTTAAGGACATTCCGGGAGGTAGAGGAGGCACTGTAGAGAGGACTATGTTCAGCTTTAGGAGAACCTGCTATCTTAGGGCTATCTGGTTGGGTCAGTCAAGGCCCCTCTTCTTTTCCAACACCCAGTGCCTTAGATGTGAGGGCTCCTTGACATGAGGATCACACCTCTCATTCTTTCTCTCTGCATGGACCTTTCCCACCCTAGCGCTGCCTATTCCAACACACTACTCAAGGCTCTCATATCTTAAATATTCAAATTATCTCTATTGTCTCCCTACCATCCCCAGGAAACCAGGATCGCTCAGGTACCATTATACCTCCATACCCTTTCTTCCAGCTCAAGCACTCTCTGTCACTTATACCCATAAAGATGCTCAATGCTTGGAGCAGTAGAAGGGACCCTCTTGAAGTGTGTGGGCATCCTCTTAAGCTCTTGGGTTATGCACACATACAATATTATCTGGTGAAGACTCACCAGATAATATACAATTGTGATAAGTGAATAAATCACATGTTGGGACTAGGGAGGGAGAGTGGGCTCATATTTCAACAAGAACCTGTAGTGACCGTCGTGTTATACTACTACTACTACTACTACTACTACTACTATTAGTAACTCATCTTTATGGAGAGGTTAAAGGTGCCAGGCATGGTGCTAAGTATTTTCATTGTGTCATCTCTTATTTCTCAAAACTGTTAACTCTGTAAGGAAGACACAAATGATGGCAGAGTTTTTTGAACATAACACATATCCTCTTTCTTAGTTTAATGCTAAGTATTTTATTAACCCCATTTTATTGATGAGGAAATATAGATTTCATAATTGAATAACTTGGCCAAAGATTATCTAGAATGATTAAATAACTTGTCCTTGATCGCATGCAAGTATGATAGCATTTTGACTGAAAAGAGGATGTCATTTATATTCAAATACTTAAATTCTACCATGTAAACCCCAAATGAAGAAGACTTTTCCACTTATCTGCATAACCTAAAATCCTACAAAATTTTCTAGAATGATCCCTGGGAAAGGAATTTGCAATCATTTGCATCGATTTTGAATGAACATACAGGAGAAAGTACATGTAATATTCATCTTCTGCATTATTTTTATGATAATTTTAAAGCATTGGCATGCATTAAGCCTTTTCAGGAATGCCCTGACTAGGAAAGAAGCAACAAATAAAAACAGAATTTACAAATCCCATTTTAATCAAGATGTCCTAAAACTAAGAGTATGTTGTTCACTAGAATAACTGAAAGGAAAAACAGATCTTATTGTTATAATCTATCTTGTATACAAGGAGTTTTAGAAAGTTTCACACTCTTAAGTTTAATTCTTCAGGGATTTTCATGTCTCACAATCAAGATTATTATGCCAATTAAATAAAATTGAGATTCAGAAAACCTGTTCTGCTTATTTTACAGTGTGGTTTGGGAAATAATACTAATAGTAGTTACAATTAACATTCATTGAGGGCTTACTATGTGCAATATGTATACTTAAATTCATTCGATAATTGAAAAATTTCTGAGCTACATACTATTATTATTCTTATTTTTCAGATAAGAAAATTAAGGTTCTAAGAGGCTAATTTAGCTAAGTAAGCAATGGAGGTAAGATTTGAACCTGAGCAACTGGCTTCTGAGTCCAGATTCCTAAGTACTTTACCATAAAATATGATAGTATATTAAAAAATAATCAAGATTCTTCACCCATTTTCATTCAATCAGGGCACCGAGTATTTTAAATATTAGTTTAAGCCCCCCTCTTTAACTATACCTGAAGGGGTTAAAAATTGTTGCAATCAAATATTACCTCATTGTAACTTGGCAACCACTAAATATGGGTTCCAGAGGCCCTCTGAAAAGTTAAAAGCATTGCACAAATATTAGTATTACTAATTTTATTGGCTTGAAATACCATTCTTTTTTAATAGTCCCTGAATAGATGATATTGATACTCCAAATTCAGAACTGAGTTTAGATTGTCCAAATATCATTCAGCATGAACTTCTTTTGGAATGCCTTACGTTATTTC
Organism: Mustela erminea; assembly: GCF_009829155.1. NCBI lineage: Eukaryota > Metazoa > Chordata > Mammalia > Carnivora > Mustelidae > Mustela > Mustela erminea. The sequence goes on along the minus strand of NC_045615.1, from coordinate 5,891,847 downwards.
TCCTAGTCTTTCCAAAACTAAAAATCTTCAACTCTATGATGTCAGTTAGAGAGATGATGCTAGAGAGGGGGAAGAAAGGTTTTACCAAAACAATAATTCTCTGCCAAATCACCTACCATAATGAGGTCATTATGACTTTTGGATCTTTCTTCAAATCAAATACATCCTCCAAGAATGAAGACTCACCAGATAATATACAAAGGAATGTAACAAGTCCCCAAAGACGATTTCCAAAGATGAGTTCCAACATTAAGGGTATTCAGTGTTAGGATGAAAATGGCGTCAGCATACAGCTGGCCTCAGTGAGTAAGTATATTAAAGTCAGCAATGTTCATCCAAAAGTGTTACCTTCTGTTATATTTTTTTTAATAAAATAATTCCTAGTACTTAACATACATACCTCATATATTTGTCCCCAAGTAGCCCCATTCTGTGTTAATAATTTAAAGTCATGCCACCTTTTTGTACAGAACTTCTTGACAATCAACAGTTTGTTATACTCAGAGTCAGTGCAGCAGGCTGACCTGGTGAACTCCCACCCTACCCCCACTCTCCGACATTTAATATCCCAAGCTACAAGACAGCTAATGGTGCTTGTGTTAGAAACAGCCAGGACAAAGGTCAGCTGGTGAAGAATGTCCCTAGGACCCCACTTAGCCAACTCTGTGCAGCTGATGCAGAGGGCGTGATGATGAGAAAGTCATACCGCAACTGTTTGAGCCCTGTTATCTGAGCCAATGTAAACACGAACCACAAATACTTCCCCTTCCTCCTCCAGGATCCAAATGTCAATTGCTTCCAGCTTCAAAGTTCTGAATCTCTTACCACACCTCCCTTTGATTCAAACTTGCTCGGAAAGAGAACAACATGCCTGACTCCATCTGTGTGGTAAAATTGAGTTTCTCTAGCTAAGTAATTAAGAGATACTAGGCGTGCCTCAAACCTGGATCCCTGCAGTATAATGTGCTCTGGAGAAAATTCTGGCTAACTCTCAAACGACCACACAAACAACAGGTCAGCCTCTGAAAAGGCCATCCTTTAGGTGGGTGGAACCCAAGACAGATCAGATCTGGGGCCCAACTAACGGGCTCGAGGGCACCCAAAGATGCTATACTGCTGAACCTTGGGGTTACCCAACTAAGGACTTCACCTGGGAGCTGTGACAGAGGGACAAAAAAGGGGACTTGCTTTTCCCTGCTCTCCTTCCCAGCCCCACATTCTTTTGGCCAATAATAATAGGATAATATTATATTTGCCATTCTTTTTCATTGGTAAACCTATTCCCAGAGCTTTAGGTTAAAAGCAGTTAATCTAATGATTCCTTAGAACAAGTTTCCCTAATAGTCAACCTCCTCTGAGTGCTTTTTTTACATTGTTATGGGTGTTCTAAATTATTTTTGGCTCTCTTTTTGGCATTTAAAAACTTCTGTATCACTCCCTTTGCTACCAGCGCTATAATGCTTCGTTCAGTCCAGTGCTTGAGGGTTTTTTTTTTTTCCCTATCAAAAGTATCCTTTTTCCTACCCTCCGCCACCAAATGCTGCCTTGTCCTGGGCTTGGCCAGTGAGGAGCCAATGAGACTTTTCAAGCTGGTGCCTGGTTTGGACGGTTTCTCCTGACTTTTCAACAGCTTGTAAAAGTGGTAGTCATGGAGGAGGACAAAAGGGACCAGAGGGGGAAGTGGCAGCAGAATCCTTTAAATTAACAATGTTGGTCTGACTGTTGACTCTTCTCGGTGGCACCTTCCAAGCAGAGGCTGAATTCCTCACCTTCTCCACTTCTCCCCCACTGGAGTACAGCCTGTCTCCAACCCATCCCTCCTTCCACTGCTATAATTCGCATTTCTATAACAGGCTTTTTTGTTGTTGTTGTTCCAGCTCCCAGGCCATATTTTCATGATACATAATTCCCCTTGGGTTCACAGGTTGGAATTTGACCTCTGGATTCAGAGGGCTCTGGTTGCTGGCAAGTGAGAGAGTGCTTCTTGTGAGAGCAACTTAGTGAGAACCAATGGTGCTCTGGCTGACCATTCCCAGAATCCCTGCCGATCTGTATTAACTCCTTGCAGACTCAGTTTTGCTCATTCAGAAGTAAGAAACTGCCTGACCACAACCTACTTTTATACAATTCTTTCTTAGGAAAATGGAAAGTAGTGTGAGAGAAAGGAATATAGGTTTTAGAGTCTGATGGGCTGAGCTTCCAATTCTCTTTTAATCAACCATGTGCCTCTGGGAACATGGCCCCCATTTCTTCATCTGTAAACTGGGACTAACCATAGCCTTTTTAAGAACTATCCTGGAGGGGTGCCTGGGTGGCTCAGTGGGTTAAGCATCTGCTTTTGGCTCAGGTCATGATCCCAGGGTCCTGGGATCAAGCCCCATGTTGGGCTTCCTGCTCTTTGCAGCGCCTGCTTCTCCCTCTCCACTCTGCTTGTGCTCTCTCCCTCAAATAAATAGATAGAATCTTTTTTTGAAAAAGAACTATTTTGGAGAAAGAATAGAAAGATAGACATAAGATATTGTACTTGTTTACTGTTCTTCAACTTTTTTTTTTTTTTTAACCTGTGGGTCTTCCCACAAGCTTATTTTGGCCCAGAACATTCTTCAGTTTGTTCCCAACTCAGAACCCACCCTTGCATTGGCTTTACTCATCTTTCAGCCTTTAGTTTATGGATAGCTTTGCTGAAGAAGCCTTCTACTCCCCACATCACCAGACTAAGTCAACTATCCCATTTTGTATTCCTAGAGTATTCCATATATTTCCAAATTTTATTCAGAGTTCCTTAATTTTTTTGACTTAATGTCTTTTTCTGGGCCAGGATCCTATCTAGGGTACCACATTATGTAAGGTCATCATATTTTCTTAGGTTCCTTTGGACTATTATAGTTTCTTAGACTTTCCTTATTGTTCATGACTTTGACAGTTTTGGGGAATATTGTTCAGGTATTTTATAAACCATTGTTCAGTCTGGGTGTGCCTGATATTTTAATCATGGCCAGACTGGGTTATGGGTTTGGGGGAGGAATTCTCATCACTTCATCTCAAGGATGCATGTTAGCAACATGACTTATCACCACTGATGTTGACCCTGATCATCTGGCTGTGATAGACTTTGTCAGCTTTCTTTAATGTAAAGTAAAGTCATTTTCCCCCCTTTCAGTACTTCACTCTTTGGAAGGAAGTAACCTTATGTATCCCACACTTAAGAAATGGGGAGTTACGCTCCACTTCCTTGAGAAATGAGTTTCTATATTAATTACTTGGAATTTTTTTGGCACACAAGTGCTGTCTCTTCTCTTCTACTTACTAATTTATTTAATCATTTATTTATAACAATAGGGACTCCTGAATACTTACATTTAGGCTATCGCCTATTTTGTTGCTCAAATTGTTCCAGTTTGGGCCCAAGAGAGCTCTTTCAGGTTGGCTGCTATGTTCCTTTGACATACCCCCATTCTTCTGTTTGTGTGTGTGCGAATACTTGATTATTTTCTGGCACTACTAGAGGCTCATCTTGTATATTCCCTGCCTCAGGTCTAGAATCAGTCCCCAAAAAACGGTGATTTCTCTTGTTGGAGGATATTAGAAACCATGATCTGCATGTTGAATGAGCTCACTGATGACAGAGTAAGGAAATATATGTATACTAACCCTCCTACATACATATATCTATAAAATTTGCATATATATGTGTGTGTGTGTATATATATATATATATATATATATATATATTCATATCTATATCAAACTAAACATGAGTTTGTACTGATGCCTCCAACTTTAATTCAGTACCCCATGGATCACTCTCTCTTTTCTTGCTTCTCTTTACCTTCCATTCCAACAGTGAGAACCTGGCTTATACCAACTGCATTCATTTAATTAATAGTTCAGTTTCAGTATACATGTAGAGTAGTTTCAGCACTGTTAACCCATACACTGTGAGAAATGACTTTACCAAACAGAGCACAGTACTATGTACAGTTCTTTATGCTTTAGTCTCACAGTGTCCACTCACTGCTAAAGTTACTTAGGTCAGCATCACCTCTACCAAACACGCACTCTTCTTTCAGTGAGGGTATTTTATACCTTTATGGTACAGTTAAAGTCTTTTGTCATAGCTCATACTCTATCCTGAGATCCCTTGACCTTCTCAATGGTTTTTAAATTTTGCATTTATTAAGGCTCACTGCTTGTACTGCAAAGTTCTATGGGTTTTAACAAATGCAGAGTGTCGTGTGTTCACCATTACAATATCACATAGCATAGTTTCACTGTCCTAAAGAATCCTCTGTCCTTCAACTATTCAACCCTCCCTCTCCCCCAAGTCCCTGGCAACCACTATTTTAAGTGTTTTTTTTTTAATGTGTTTGTTTACCACCTCTATAATTTTGTTCTTTTTAGAATCTCATAGAAGTGGAATCATGTGGTATTAAGCATTTTCATGTCAGCTTCTTTCACTTAGCGCTATGTGATTCTGTAATTGTTTTTAAAAGTTCATTATTGAGGGCCAAATAGGTGTCAGATAATGCTCTCAGCAGATTGACTATACATCACAGTTTGCCTGGGGTAGTGCCTGTTTACAACTGTTATCTTTGTATTCCATCCATCTTACTATTTTAGCACAAACACAAGTGCCCCAGTTTGGACAATAAATTATACTGTCACCCTAGTTCTCGTTGTGAGACTACATCAATGAACAAGACAAAGTCTCTTCCCTTACTGCACTAACATTCTAATGGGTAGAGATTGATAATAAATAAAAAACAATAAGATGATTTCATATAACATTATGAAGGAAAAAAAGAAAACATTAATTGAATTAAACATTCTGGGGGAGTGTGGTCAGAAAAAGCTTCTTTGATAATGACGTAGTTGAGTCAAGACCTTGCAAAGAGCCAGGAGGGAACAGCAAATACAGGGATCTAAGGCAGAACAAAAGATGCCATTTTGAAAAATTGAAAAGAACTGGAGAGAAAAGAACAAGATAAAATTGGTGAAACTGTTCATGTTAAGAAGATGTGTATGTTTTCTAAAGGCATTGGGAAGTCATGAGGTGTCTCACGCAGGGGAATTACATGATATGATTTATATTCTAAAAAGATCACTTTGGCATATGAAGAAGAGACTGGAGTGAGGCAGGTAGGAAAGAATGTAGATCAGTTAGAATCTATTATTGAGGTCAAAGCAGGAGATGATGCTGGCTTAGACTGAAGTGGTGGTAATGGGAGTGGAGAAAGTTCATTGATCCAAGATATAGTTTGTGGATAATGAGAAGGATTGGGTATTGGGGATAAGGAAAAGTGATGAAAAATTCCTAGACTGTTAGTCTAGTAACTGGCTGGTAAAATCATTCACTGAGATAAAAGAATCATTTAGAAGGAACTGTTTAGTGGGTAACAGTTGATGGTCTGTTTGAGTTTCTATTACACATTCATGTAGTACTACCAATAGGCATTATACCTATGAGTTCAGGGCTTAGGAGAAGTTTTAAAGCTGAATATTAATTTTGAGAACCCTCCTTATACATTATTTAAAACTATGGAACTGGATAAGACTTCATAAGGGGAGAGTGTTGATAGAAAATGGAAACTCAGGAACAAGCCTTGAGAATTCCAGTATTTATCAACAAAACTATAGAGCAGTGGTTAGAAAAACAGAAGGAAAAACAGAAGTTTTGTCTCATCAAAATTAAAAAGGAAAATTGATTTAAAAAGATAGACAGCCATTGTTTTTGAATGTTGTCAAGAAGTCAACTACAGTGAAAAGTCTTTTGGATTTGGCAGTATGGAAGCCATAAGTGTCCTTGAAAGAAGCTGTGGAGATGGAAGACAGAATGAAGTGTGTTGAAGGTGAACTTGAAAAAAACTTTTGGATGATTCAGTTTGTTTAACTAGACTATAAATTCCATGATAGTTTAGTGCTATCCAGTTCTATGTTTGGGGTTTTGTTGTATCTCTAGTGCCTGCAATTAATATTTATTTAAATACTTTCACATTCTGGGGTACCTGGGTGGCTCAGTGGGTTAAAGCCTCTGCCTTCAGATCAGGTCATGATCCCAGGGCCCTACGATTGAGCCCCACATTGGGCTCTCTGCTCAGCAGAGAGCCTGCTTCCCGCTGTCTCTGCCTGCTGCTGTGCCTACTTGAGATCTCTATCAAATAAATAAATAAAATCTTTAATAAATAAACAAACAAATAAATAAACACTTTCACATTCTTATGAGTTAATTTACCCTTAAAACTATTAGAAAGACCTGAAAAGATTATCTATTTTAGTTATGATACTTCTATTTTTCATTTATTGCAATTTGGATAAAAGAAAATTGGCCATCCCCAAAATACCTTCATCTTCTTCACACTCACCTGGGCTGCATTTTAAGGAAGTCTAGAAAACCACAGGTATTCCTACTCTTTACATGGGAGCATTTCCAGTTTAAGAGGAAAGATGGCTATTTAAAATAATAAACTGAGAGCAATAATCCTGGTTTAAATCCCAAATCATATCAGCAAAACCAAAAAGTAAAAAAGAAGGTATCTAAAGTGGGGCAAAATAAGAGATATTTCATTCTGGACTTTAACAATTAAGAAAATACAGAATAAAAAGTACTTTGGGGTTGATTTTCAGTCTTTCTAAATATTGTTGCCAAGTGTTTCCTGGGCCAGGAGAAGGAAAAGAAAGCAGAGTTTTAAAACCAAGTAAAGAATCAAAGCCATCCTGAAGCAATGACATTTCTAATTTAACTGCAGAATAGGAGGGCTAGGGCACCAATATAAAAGCATGGCTCTTGTATAGATAGATAGATAGATAGATAGATATGAATATTGGGAATATATTGGAATTCCATATATATGGAATATTTATATATAATGGAATATTATGGAATATTATTCTATGATATATACATGTACTACATATAATAGAATAGTATATATTATATATATAATGAAAGAATGTTATTCAACCATAAAAAATGAGATAGTCCTAGCATATGCAGTAACATGGATGAATCTTAGACATCATACTAAGAGAAATATGTCAGAAAGAGAAATACAAACTGTATGATCTCATTTATATGTGGAATCTAAAAGCAAACAAACAAAAACACCAAACTGATAAAAAAAAAAAAAAGAGAGAGAGAGAGAGATCAGATTTGTGATTACTGGAGGCAGAGGACTGGGGGAGGGGAAATTGGAAGAAGATGGTCAAAAGGTACAAAGTTTCAGTAATAAGGTAAATAAGTACTTGGGATATTATGTACAACATAATGGCTGTAATTAGCACTATGTAATATATAGAAAAGGTGTTAAGAGAATAGATTTAAAGAGTTCTCATCACAAGGAGAAAATTCTTTTCTTTTTATTGTATCTATGAAATGATGAATGTTAATTGTGGTAATCGTTTCACAATAATGTAAATCAAACCATCATACTGTACACCTTAAACTTATAGAGTGATGTATGACAATTTTTTTTACTAAAATTGGAAAAAAATAAGAAATCAAAGTGGAAAAATTGGGTCACATTTAAAAAAACTTTTAGAAAATAGTATTGGTAAGTGTCTTCTGGCTTTATGCTAAGGTAGGATTTCTTAAATAATACACTAAAAGCACCAACTTTAAAAAGAAAACATTGGTAGATTCAACTACATTAAGACTGTTAAAACTGCTAAAAAAAATAAAGCACTTTAAACAGTGAAAAATCAAATACAAACTGATAGAAAATACTCATGTTGCCAACAAAATGTTCAAATTGAGACTGTAAGTAAAATTTCTGTAAGATGATAAGAGAGAAACAAACAACTCAATTGGGAACAACAAAAAAAGAGTTTCTGAATTCTACAGAAGAAGAAATAAAAAAGTGAAGAGATGTTCAACTCCATTAGTCATCAGGGAAATTCAAATTAAGACAAAATAAGTTGTCATTTGCTTACTGATTGGATTTGTAAAAGTTAAAGAAATCTGATATATTGACTTTTGGCAAGAATATATGTCAATTTCATTTTCATGTGTAATTGTTGGGGTGTAAATTGATACAATTATATTAAAAATCAATTGGACATTATAATCTAAAATTGAACACTCTTATAACTCACAACTCAGCAATTCCACTCCTAGATGTATATTCAAGAGAAACTCTAGTACATGTGTCTCAAGAGATGTACAAAAATGTCATAGTAGCACTATTCATATATTTAAAAAAATGGGAAATACCTTAAATGTCTATTGACAGGGAAAAGTTAAATAATGTAAATTCATGCAGTGGAATACTTCATAATGGAGAAAATGAAAGAACTACAACCACATACAATGACCAGGATGAATATTAGTATATTGTGTGAAAAAAAAATTCCAGAGGGGCACCTGGATGGCTCAGTTTGTGAGGCGACTGTCTTAGGCTCAGGTGATGATCTCAGGGTCCTGGGATTGAGCCGTGCATCAGACTTAGCAAAGAGCCTGCTTCTCCCTCTCCTTCTGAAGCTCCCCCTGCTTGTGTTCTCTCTCTCTTTCCCTCCCTCTCTCTCTCTCAAATGAATAAATTAAGTCTTTTTAAAAAGTCCCAGAGGACTAGATATAATAAGATGCCCTTTTTATAAAGTCCAAAATTAACTAGATCAAATAATAATGTACTGTAGAGGCAAAAGCAGATGATGATAGATAGATGATAGATGACAGATGGATAGATAGATAGACGATTTTAAGTAGATAAACGATAAAGCTTTTTTTAAAGCAAAGAAAAGATAAACATGAAATTCATGTTAGGGATTACTTCTGGAAGGGAATGAGATAGGGAGATGGGATCAGAAAAGACCCCATTAAAAGATGTATGTAATTTTTCTTAAGGGCTCATTAAATATTAGATATTAAGTACTATATGTTTATATAAATATATAGCTATATATTTATTTCTTTTTTTTAGGAAGTTTTATTTATTTATTTGACAGACAGAGATCACAAGCAGGCAGAGAGGCAAGCAGAGAGAGAGGGGGGAAGCAGGCTCCCTGCTGAGCAGAGAGCCTGATGCGGGGCTTGATCCCAGGACCCCAAGATCATGACCTGAGCCGAAGGCAGAGGCTTAACCCACTGAGCCACCGAGGTGCACCTATATATTTATTTCTATATAAATGTAATATGCTGATATATATGTAGAGAGAGACATATAGAGATAGATAGATGACAGATAGATAGATATAGTTAGATAGATAGATAGAGCTTAGTGTTCATGAACCATGGATTATGATCACTCCAAATCTGTATACCAGAGGTCCAAGGGGAGATCAAAAAAAAAAAAAAAAAAAGATAAAAAGTGACCAGGGAAAAACAGCACATTCCCTAGAAAGGAATGTTAGAATGACAGCAAACCGCTCACCAGGAGCAATAGTTGCTGAAAAACAAGGGCTGAGGGGAACTAATAGTTTTGTTATTCAGTACCCATTTAAGTTACCATTTAAAAGTGAAGATGAAATATGACTTTTCTTGACATACAGAAACTAAAATTGTTTTTCATCTTGCAACCCACATTGAAGGCACCATTAAAAAGTGACCAGTGACCCTAGCAAAAAGGAGTGTTGTAAGAAACAGTGGTGAGCCCAGACACTGATAAAATATACTTGTAAATTTAATAAAATAATTTACTTAAAGTAATTAATTTTGGTATATTTTTAAAGAAAAACCTAAAACTAGAGGTAACAATAATAATGATGGTGGGAGAGTTGTGCTACTGCGTAATCCTAGCAAACTGAGGCCTTTCCGGCCAAGGACTCCTGTAGAGTTTTCATCAGAAAAAGAAGAGTGTTTATATATTTGAAAGAATAACTGTTAAAAGACTAAAAATAAAAATTATAATTTCCAAACCAGAAGGAGTTGGAGTGACGGGAAGGGAATATATAATGATCAAAAAAAAGGTTATAAATAAAAATTAGTAATGTATAAAAGGGCCATAATTGTATGTATCATAGAGCTTTTAAAAAAATCATGAGAACATTACAAACAATTTTATGTCAATAAATTTTGAAACTTAGAGAAGTGGATAGTTATGTAGATAAGTCTAAATTCTCAAAATTATCTTAAGGAAAAAAAAAACCTGTCAGTATACTTCAAAGTTATTTAATTGGTAAAATGTTTCTTCCCACACATAAAGAAAATACAATCTAAGTGGTTTTATGGCCTAGTTTTTCTAGACTTTCAAGGAATAGCTGTTTCCTATCTTACATAAATAGTTTTAGAGGGTAGAGAAAAGTTATTCAACTCCTTTTAAAGGGTAAATATAAGATTGACCCAAACTGGACAAAAATAAAGCAAGAAAATAAAATATAACATAATCTCATTTATGATCATAAGTATACAAATTTTGAACTATTAGCAAGTTAAATCCAAATTCTATTATTTTCAAGAACGCAAAGAAATTTCAATATCAGAAAATCCGTATTAACTAATATTAATCCTGCAATATTAATTAACAGAATTAAAAACAAAAAAGAGAGAGAGAAAAGAATGAAATAAGAAAGAAAAGAAGGGGAAAAAAGGAAAGAAAGCCATATGATCATCACAGTAAATAGAAAGATATCTGACAAAACTCAAAAGCATTTATGATTTGAGACAAAAACAAAAGCAAAACTCCCAGTTTTTAAACTTTGAATAGAAGGAAACTTCCTTACCCTGATAAAGGACAACTACTCAAAACTTAAAGCAAATATTATTCTTATTAAAGTCAAAAGCAAGGCAATGATTTTCAATGTCAATTCTATTATTAATATTATCCCAGAGATCCTAACAAATACAGGACTAGAAAAAGCCGAAGTTCAATAATTGCAATGGAAGATACATCACTGACATTATTTCTAAAAAATAAAATTTTGTGCATAGAATATCTTATCTGCAGACAAAACTAATAAAGATTCAGCAAGAATGCTGGATATAAAACATACAAAATTCACAGCAGACAGGATAACAGCACTGGCAAGTATTTCTGAATTCCTCTTATGAATACATATTCAACAGAATCTAGAAGGAGATCAATGAATCTCATAGTTAACATTAAAAAAAAAAAAAAAACCCAACCTTGCTAGAAGATCCAGCCATGTGATTGTGTTCCTGGTAGTATAGGAATGTAGGCAATTCACATGAAAAGAGAACTGGGTTTCATAGATTAGACAAGGAAAGTTGTCTTAGTGTGACTTTTGTCCCCCCAGGGTTAGTCTTACTACTTCTGAAAGGCAGAACATCATATATGATATCATCTGTAACAACTAATACAGCAAAAGCACCAGCCTTAGCAATAAGGGGAGAGATTAAAATCAAGCTAGTGTGTCAACCTGTCTGGAATGGAGTACAGATAAAAAGTAGGGTTTGTACATCAGATTTCCAGAGCTTATTTATCCTGCATAACTGAAATTTTGACCCTGTGCCAACACCACCCCATTTACCCCAGCTCCCTAGCTCTTGCCAACCACCATTCTATTCTCTGCTTTTATGAGTTTGTCTTTTGAAGATTCCATATATAAGTGAGATAATGTGGTATTTGTCTTTGTCTACCTCATTTCACTTAGCATAATATCCTTCAGATTCATTCATGTTGTCATGAATGGAAGGATCTCCTTCTTTTCTAGGTCTGAGTACTCTCCATTGAAATTGCTAAGAGAGTTGATCATAAGTGTTCTCAACACCCTGCTCCCCCCCAAATCAGAACTATGTGAGGTGATGGATGTGTTAATTAATTCAATTATGGTAATCATTTCACACTTACATATATCAAAACACTACATTGTACCCCTTAAATATATGCAACTTTTATTTGTCAATTATACTTCAAGAAAGCTGGAAAACAAAAATTAATACAATTAGGGCTTGCCCCTGCATGTTCTTATCCCAGTGACACCCATCCACATGTCAATAAGTCGGTGATTACACTTCCTGAAGGGGCTGAGCCAGGCAAAGATAGAGCCAACAGAGCTCAAGTATTCTCATTAGGAGGGGGCACAAGCTGGAACCTGAGCCTTATGGTTGAAACAAAACCTCAAGGAGACTGTGAGGTTTTTAGACACAATAACAAGACATTTTCACAACTTTTGTAAAAAGTAACACAACATAAACAAGTTAAACCAGACAAAGAAAAGGTGATGGAACAGATAGAGCAAGAATTTAAAATAAATGTGTTATTACCAATGAGATGATTGCGGGGGGGGGGGGGGGCGCATGTTCAAAACACAAAAGAGGAATGTAAAAGAAGGACAGGTTCAAAACTGAAGGAGGAGTCAAAAAGAAAACATTTTTGGACATATTAGGTAAGAAAAATAAAATTGATAGCTTGAATGGCAACATGTAATCATTTTAAGATCATATGAAAGAACTCTCCCAAAAGACACAAAGAATGTAGTAAGAAAACAAGATATATAAAATATATTTAGAAATGTGGAAAAAAAAGAGGAAATAACACAGTTGAAAGGACATAAATATTTGTGAATTTTCCATATTTTAAAAAACATAAACTCCTGGTTAAAAAGAAATGTAAACAAAAACATCCTACACTACGCATCTACAACCTAAACTATTGAATTTTTAAGGAATAAAAAATCAAAGAAATATTTCCATAAACTTCCAGAACAAAGAAGCAAATCACCTACAGAGGAACAAGAAATAGTTTGACATCAGACTTCTTAACTGTAGCATCAGCATCATATGGCAATGGGAAAATATTTTCAAAATGTTGAAAGAAGTTATTTTAAAACCTAAAATTTTATGTCCACAGAAATTATCATTTAAATATGAGTGCATAATAAAAAAGTTTGCTTCAAATACCTTTTTGGAAAAACTCTTACAGAAAGTATTTCAGCAGGAAAAAAATAAGGGAGATAATATAATATAAATATAATATGAATTTACCAAAATAGATTTGCCACATATCCATTACAATCCCAAACTAAAATTCTAGAAAATATCAACAAAATGAAGAGAGCATAGAAAATATTAGCTAACTAAACCCAAGAGTGTGCACCTCAGCCAAGAGTTTATCCAAAGAAGTAAAATGGTTTCACATCAGAAAAATCTATCATTGTAATTCACCACATTAAAAGTAGATGCAGAGAATGTACTTTATTAAATTATTTGTTTATGATATTTTAAAAAGTCTCTTAAAGAATTGAGAATAAAAGGGAACTTCCTTAACTTGATAAAGATTTTATGCTAAAACCAAAAGCAAATATCAAACTCAATGGAGAATCTTAAGAACATAATCTCTTTAAGATTCAAGTAAAATAAGCATTTTCTCCATCATTATTATTTTTAACATATCATTGAATACAAAAGTTCAAATATTAAGAAGGGATAAATCAAAACTATCATTATTTGCCAATGGTATGATCATTTAGAGAACTTATCAAATTCAACACTCCCCCCCCCAAAAAAATTTCCAGTCAAGAAATGGGCAGAAGACATGAACAGACATTTCCCCAAAGAAGACATACAAATGGTCAATAGACACTTGAAAAAGAGTTCCACCCCACTTGCCATCAGAGAGATACAAATCAAAACCACAATGAGCTACCATTTCACACTGGTCATAATGGCTAAAATTAATAACTCAGGAAGTAGCAGATGTTCGTGAGGATGTGGAGAAAGAGAAACCCTTTTACACTGTTGGTGGGAATGCAAACTGGCACAGCCACTCGGGAAAACTGTATGGAGGTTTCTCAAAGAGTTAAAAGTGGGGCTCCTATGACCCAGCAATAGCACTACTAGGTATTTATCTAAAGGATACAAACATAGTGATCCAAAGGGGCATGGGCATCCCAATGTTTACAGCAGCAATATCCACAACAGCTAAAATATGGGAAGAGTACAGATGTCCATCAACAGATGAATGGATAAAGAAGATGTGATATATATATATATGAAATGGAGTATTACTCAGCCATCAAAAAGAATATAATCTTGCCATTTGCAATGATGTGGATGGAACTAGAAGGTATTACGCTAAGCAAAATAAGTCAATCGAGAAAGGAATATTTCATGATTTCGCTCATATGTGGACTTTAGGAAACAAAATAGATGAGCATAAGGGAAGGGAAGGAAAAATAAAATAAGGCAAAATCAGAGAGGGAGGCAAACCATAAGAGACTGTTAATTCTAGGAAACCAACTGAGGGTTGATGGAGGGGAGGTGGGGGAGAATGGAGTAACTGGGTGATGGGCATTAAGGAGGGCATTTGTTGTAATTAGCACTGGGTATTATATGCAACTGATGAATCACTAAATTCAAGCCCTGAAACTAATAATACAGTATATGTTAACTAAATTGAATTTAAATAAGTAATTTTTAAAATACGATCATCTATACCAAAAACCTAATCGAAGCTGTTAGAACTAATAAAAGAGCTCAACTGGACTTTTGCAGTATTCTTCTATCACAGCAATAACCAGTTCAAAAACAAATTAGGAAATAACATGTCATTCATAATAGCAACAAATTTTATTAAGTATCTGGGATGCACACAACTTTTAGAAAGAAAATTTTACAACTCACAAGACATAATGGAAAATTTGAATAAAATAGACTTACCATTCCCATGGATGTGATAGCATCTCATGATATAAAGACTTCAATATGACCAAATCAGTCTAAATATTCAATGCAAGGCCAATTAAAATTCCAGCAGGACTCTTTTTAAGAAACTCAACAAATTTATTTAAAAATTTCTGTGGAAGGGGCGCCTGGGTGGCTCAGTGGGTTAAGCCGCTACCTTCGGTTCAGGTCATGAACTTGGGGTCCTGGGATCGAGTCCCGCATTGGGCTCTCTGCTCGGCAGGGAGCCTGCTTCCTCCCCCCCCCCTCTCTGCCTGCCTCTCTGCCTACTTGTTATCTCTGTCTGTCAAATAAATAAATAAAATCTTAAAAAAAAAAAAATTTCTGTGGAAGAGGGGTCCTGGATGGCTTAGTTGCTTAAATATCCAGCTCTTGATTTAGGCTTAGATCATGATCTCAGGGTTGTGAGAACAAGCCGTGCATCAGGCTTTGAATTGGGTGTAAAGCCTGCTTAAGATTCTTGCTCACCATCTCCCTTTGCCCCTCTCCTCCTGCTTGCATGCATGTGTGTTTACACACTCTCTCTAAAAATAATAATATATAATAAAATAAAAATTTATATGGAAGAATAAAAGTTCTTGAATAGTTAAATCAATTTTGGGGGAAAAAAAGAGATTTTTATTTTTTTCATTAACAGAGATGCCCCTACAGGAACAAAAGAGCTGGATGGTACCATTTCCCCTCCCGACTCCTCAACATAAAACCACCTGAGGGAAACATTTCAGCATGGACACTGGCTGCCTAATTTGCTTACACCAAATCCCACCCTTCTGTGCTTTGGCAAGACTACCCTTCTCAGACAAACTTGCCTCCGTCCCAGCTTGGAGGGGACTCTCCCTCAGAAGACCAGCACAAACCCCTGCCCACACAATGTGTCCAGACTAGAGAGTTCTACAGGGCCTCAGTTCTAGTGGAGCTGGTGCTGGGTATCATTCCGCAAGCCAACGAGAGCACACCTAGTTAAAACTCACCACATTCAGGCCAGAGACCAAACACTGCCTTCAGTAGACAAGGAGAGCCTCTGTAGACAACTAGCCTGAAGGATAGAGCACCCAAAACCTAACAGCAAAACACATGCAGCCCACACTGGAGACATTCCCCAAAGCACCAGACCCTGGGAACGATATGACCTCTTCTTTATAGACCCATTACTTTCAGGAGCAGAAGACATAACTGGCTTTTCTAAGACAGAGAGGAAAGCAGAGACTTAGACAAAATGCCCAGGTGGAGGAATTTATCTTAAGTGAAAGAACAAGATAAGGCCATGGCCAGAGATTTAAGTGAAACAGATATAAATAATATGCCTGATGGAGAATTTGGTTTTTTAGCATTTTATTTATTTATTCAACAGAGAGAGATCACAAGTAGGCAGAGAGGCAGGCAGAGAGAGAGGAGGAAGCAGGCTGTGCAGAGACCCTGATGCAGGGCTAAATCCCAGAACCCTGAGATCAGGACCTGAGCCAAAGGCAGAGGCTTAACATCCTGAGCCATCCAGGTGCCCTCCTGATGGAGAATTTAAAGCAACAATCATAAGGAAACTCACTGGGCTTGAGGAAAGAATAGAAAGTATCCATGAGACCCTTACCACAGAAATAGAACAGCTAAAAAAGAATTAATCAGAGATGAAGAATGCAATAAACAAGTTTGGAAACAAGCTTGATGCAATGAACAGCAGACTGGAAATAGCAGAAGAATGAATTAGTGGCCTAGAAGGCAAATAATGGAAAATAATGAAACTGAACAAAAGAGAAAAAGAAGAATTAGGGGACATGATAATAGACTTAGGGAACTCAGTGACTTCATCAAATGTAATAACATTAGTATTATAGGAGTCCAGAAGGAGAAGAAAAGGAAAGGGGGACAGAAAAATTATTTCAAAAAATAATAGCAGAAAACTTCCCTAATTTGGGAAGGAAACAGACATCCAGATCCAGGGGGCACAAAATCAACAAAAGCAGGCCAACACCGAGACATTGTGATTAAATTTGCAAAATATAGTGATTAAGAAAAAGATCTTAAAAGCAGCAAGACAAAAAAAAGTCCTTAACTTGTCCTTAATTTAACAAAGGAAAGCCCATAAGGCTAGCTGGAGATTTCTCAAGAGAAACTTGGCAAGCCAAAAGGGAGTGGCATGATAAATTCAAAGTGCTGAATGGGAAAAATCTGCAGCCAAGAATACTCCATTCAGCAAGACCATCATTCAGAATACAAGGAGAGATAAAAAGTTCCCCAAACAAAAACCAAAGGAGTTCATGACCACTAAAGCAGCTCTGCAAGAAATATTAAAGGAGACTCTTTGAGTGCAAAGGAGAGACCAAAAATGACAAAGGCAAGAAAGAATCAGGGAAAAGCTCCAGAAACAATGACAAAGCAAGTAATGAAATGGCAATAAATACATGTCTATCAATAGTTACTTGGAATGTAAATGGGCTAAACATTTTGATCAAAAAAACATTTGATCAAAAGACATAGGTTGTAACAATTGGTAAGAAAACAAAAACAACAACAAAAAACCAAGACTCATTTATATGCTGTGTACAAGAGACTCATTTAGACATGCAGATTGAAAGTGAGGTGGTAGAGAAATGTTTATTACACAAAGGAATGTCAAAAGAAAGTCAGAGTAGCAATACTTATATGAGACAAACTAGACTTCCTTGTTCTAGTACTGTTTTTACCCTGCCTTAGTATCAGAGTAGAACTGGCATCATGGAAAGATTTTGAATGTGTTCCCTCTATTCCACTATTTGTAAGATTTTGATAAAGATTGTCACAAATTACTTTTTTTTTTTTAGATTTATTTATTTGACAGAAAGAGAGATCACAAGTAGGCAGCAAGGCAGGCAGAGAGAGAGGGAGAAGCAGGCTCCCTGCCAAGCAGAGAGCCCAATGTGGGGCTCGATTCCAGGACCTTGACATCATGACCGGAGCTGAATGCGAGGCTTAACCCTCTGAGCCACTGAGGCGCCCCATGAATTACTTTTTTTAATGTTTTTTTAAGAATTCACCAATGAAATCTTGTGGTCTTGGGTTTTTTCCCTGCTGGGAGATTTTTGATTCTTAATTCAATTTTCATTCTAGTTACTGGTCTAAAAAGATTTCCTACTTCTTGGATTTTAGGCTCATGATTTAATCTTGGTAACTTCTGCCTCTTTAGAATTGTCTTTTTTTCCTAAGTTATCTAATTTTGTTAGTATATAATTGTTTATTGTAATCTGTTACCACACTATTTCTGTGGTTATTGTATTGTTATTGTATTATTTTCTTTTCCATTTCTCATTTAGGTTTGTGAGTCTTCTCTCCTTTTTTCTTAGTAAATGCAGTTAAAGCATTGCCAATTTTGTTTATTGCTCTTGGAAAAACTGATCACTACTTTCAATGTTATGCTATTGTTTGTGTTGGTCTCTATTTTATTTATTTCTAATTTTTCTTTGTTATTTCCTTCCTTTACTAAATTTCAGCTAAGTTTCTCCTTTTTCTAGTTCCTGTGGTGTAATGTTAGTTTTATTTGAATTTTTTTTCTTAATTCAAGCATTTATATCATAAATTTCACTCTAACATCTGCTTTTGCTGAATCCCATAGATTTTGGAATATTATGTTTTCTTTTCTTTTGTTTTGAGATATATTGTGATTTGCCATTTGATTTCTTCTTTGTCCCATTGCTTGTACAATATGTGTTGCTTAATATATGCATATTAAGTACTTAATATTTACATTGTAGATTTTACAGCTTTGTTTTATTTTTGATGTTTACTTTTATAACATTGTGGTCAGAAAATATACTTCGTATGAGTTCAATCTTCTTCAATTTGTAATATTTGTTATGTCTCTTTTTATGTGATTTAACAAGAGATTCTTCTGTGTATACTTGAAGAAAATGTGTATTCTATTTTTCTTGGATGGAATACTTTATATATATCCTTTAGAACCCTGCATTCTGAATTATGCTTCAAGTAAAAGATGTTCTTGTTTAAAAAAAAAATTTTAACAAGGGTACTCATTTATTATTTTTCTTTTAAAAATTGTTTTAAATTTAAAATCAATTAATTAACATATAGTGTATTGTTAGTTTCAGGGATAGAATTTAGTGATTCATCAGTTGCATATAATACCCAGTGCTCATTACACCAAATGTCCTTCTTAATGTACTAACCCAGTTACCCCATCCCCCCACGTACATCCCCTCCAGCAACCTTCAGTTTGTTTCCTAGAGTTAAGAGTCTCTTATGGTTTACCTCCCTCTCTGATTTCATCTTATTTTATTTTTCCTTCCCTTCCCCTATGTTCACCTGTTTTGTTTCTTAAAGTCCACATATGAGTGAAATCATATGATATTTATCTTTCTCTGACTGACTTATTTCACAATAAGTCAGCAATATTCTGTTAGAAATATAATGAATCAAGGTTCCATTCATGATAGCAACAACAACACAATGATATTCTTAGCCATAAATGAAATTTAAAAATTTGCTTGATGCATGAGAAAATTTGACAGGCTAAAGAACAGTTGGAATAGAATCAGGTTTCTGGTTGGGGAAATAAGATTCTGCAAGTTATCGGTTCACCATTATTTAATTTATGAATTTTAAGGAGTTTCCAGACAAATCTTAAAAAGACTTTTATGGAATTTGAGTAAACCATTTTAAAAGTTTATCTGGACAAATAAATAGAAGAGAAGAGCCAACAAATCTTCTAAAAAGAAGAAGAAAGATGTAATTACTTTAGTAAATATTTATACACCTTATAAGTCTGACATAATGTCCTTTTAGAAGAGATAAACAGATAAATGAAACAAATAGAAAGTCTAGAGTAGAGAATTTAATTTACAATTTAATAGTAAGAGTGGTATTCAAATTGTTCAAATAAAGGAATTATTTAATTATAGTCCTAGAAGTCTTACCTAATTATTTGGGGAGAAAAGTAAAATCACAATCCCACCCCACACCATCTTCAGGATAAACTATGTGCTGATTAAGAGGTTAAAATATAAAAAGAACAAGCAAAAGCACATCAATCTGTATACATGTAAGGACAGAATTTGTGAAGGTAAAGAATGATATATCAGACACCATAAAGTCAAAGTTTTCTATATATTTAAAAAAATCAACATAAATGAAGTTCACAAGCATAAAAAGACTGGGAAAATATGATGATAATATATGACAAAAGATTAATATCTTTAATATATATAGGCCTTGCAATCATCAATACAAAAGCAAAAGACAAAGGATATAAACCATCAAGTGCAAAGGAAGAAATAGAAAGAGCTTATATAACATGGGAAGGTATTGAATAAACAAGTACAGAGATAAATGTAAATTAAACAGCAATGAATGCTAACTGTTTACCTATAAAACTTCTGAAGAGCGTGTGAGGAAATAGAAAATTTCACACAGTATTGATGAGAGTATAAATTTCTTAAAAGCAAAATGAAGCAAACAAAATCTGGCAGTATGTATGAAAACCCATAAGATTGTGCACATTCTTTGAACCAGTAATTCCACAACTAGAATTGACTATAATTATAATAAGAGAGGTGCTAAAGCTTTGAGGACAGAATGTTTATCACAGTGACTTATGTATAATTATAAAATGTTCAAAGCAAGCTAATTGTCACATAATAAAAAATTGACTATTGATATGTGAATATTATGGAACATGTAACAACCACTGAATGTCACATTCTATTACAAGAGTTTAATCACAGAAAATATTCTAAGTACACTAAGAGAAAGAAAACAGATTAGAAGATGCAATCATTCTATACTTATAAAAAATCTCTAAAATAATAGATTTCAATATATTAATTAATTTATATCACAAGAAAGAGCTTATAGGTGATTTTAATTTCATTTTTGTGCTTCTCTCCACTTTATAAGTTTTCTACAATGAAAGTATTTATTTGGTAATCAGAAATATATTTTAAATGTTAGTTTATATTTATATATATTATAAATGTTAGTTTATTGGAGCAATGGAAATATAAATGCATTTTCTTCTTCTATCAATGTATTCACATTTAAATATATTCAGGGAAAATGTAGTATCAGGAAGTATTAATAATTTATATATAGTGAGCCTAGAGAAGTATAAACATTTCACTTGGCTTCTACTTTTACTGTCTATTCTACTAATTGGCACAGGCGTTCTACCTGGGACCAAAAGCCACAAACTTTGAGCCATGGATCAATTAGCCCAAACTTTGATAGTTCTTCCGACAAGCTGATTTCTTGGTCTCTTATTTTCTCTTGAACACACACTTCATTCAGTGTTCGCACATTCAGTACAGTTATTAAGAACTTGCTGAGGGGTATGTATGTAAAAGCAACTGGGGAATAGTTATTCTCAAAGACTTCATCCATTCACTCTTTCTTTTGCCTTCAATTATTCATTCATCTCTATTCTATTCTTCCATTTTATAATTATTTATTAAGCATTTATTACATGTCACATGATGGGCTAGGTACTTGGAGAGATTGAGAATATAAATGAAACACAATCTTTACCTCTTAAAGCTTTAAGTCTCATAGGTACAATAAAACATATATGTGAATGGCTACAACACAAGTAAGAAGGAATGTTATATGATCGGTACGTATAACAAGATTGATAAGTCCTTAGAGGTACAAGTCTTTTTGCTTGGGGTAATTGGAGAAACTATTCTAATTGTATAAAATGCTATTTGAGTTGAGTCTTAAAGCATGGGTAGTAAGTTGGAGAAAGTGCATTCCAGATGGAAGGAGTGGCTCAGTAGGTGGGACTGTCTGGCGCATGCCCAGGAGATGAAAAGCAGATGTTTGGTTAAAGGGAATGGTTGAAGATCACTAAGTAGTGGCCAGATTGTGGAACATTTTAAATTCCAGATTACAGTGTGTGATTCAGATTTGGTCATCTCTACAGTAACCCAAATAATAAATTAGGGATCATTGCCATACTGAACACCTAGCCACCCATAACACCCAATAAATCACCAAATTCCACAACCACTCTATGTCAGATGCTGTGCCTGGCACTATGTGAGGCTCTGGAGACACAATGGCAAAGTTCAGGCCTTATCCTAAGTGAGCTGAGCTTCAAACGGCTGACATTGATTTTAAAGTAGTTGAAATGAGAGGTCTAGAGTTCTGAAATGAGGGGAGGGTATGCAGATGCAGATATAAATATCCATACAGACATGAAATTTAAGTCATGGGATTAAATATGAGATTACCCCGAAAATAAATATAGAGAAAGAAGAGAGGATGGCCGAGAACTAGACTTGTTTAGTGAGAAAGAGGAAGAAAAATCATAAAGAGTTTAGAGAAGAAGTAACTGGAGAAGCCAAAGGAGAAGTAGGTTTGTGTAGTGTCAGACTGAGAGAGAAGAGTTTCAAGGAAATGGAAAGGAGCACAAGTGATAAATGGACCAAAAGTTCAAGGGAACAAAGAAGGAATAAAAAGTCCATTTGATAAGCAGCTGGGGGGGGGGGCACAATTGTCATCCACACTGTCAAGACAGCAGTTTCTATAGAGTAAAAAGTGCAGAAGCCACTTCAGAGGGGACAAAATGGTGAATGCAAGGAAGTAGAAGAACCATGTCTCTGTAAAGCTGGTGTTGTTTCTTCTAATACAACTTTTTAAAAATTATGGCTCTCCCATTAGAATTCATTAAATGCCTCCAAAACTACATCTGTAACATTGACTCTAGAGGCCATGTGTGGGGCTGCTTTGGGCACAAAGCCTTTGTGATTCTTAGCAGCCCTTGGTTTTGTTCCAAACTCCTAAAAAACTGTCTTAGAGCCATACCCTTAATTTAATCTTTGCCCAGAGGCAATTTCCTACTTTAAGACTTTCCCTTGGAGAGACTGGGAAGAAGAAATATGGTTGACCCTTGAATAACAGGTTTGAACTACATGGGTTCACTTATATGTGGATTTTTTTGATAAATACAGTATAATGTTATAAACATATTTTTTCTTCCTTATGATTTTCTTAATAACATCTTTTCTCTTACTTTATTGTAAGAACACAGTATATTATACAGTACAACATACAAAATATGTGCTAATGGACTGTTTATGTTATTGGTAAGGCTTACAGAGACAGTAGGCTACTGGTGGTTAAGTTTTTGAGGAATCAAAAGTTATGTATGGATTTTTTACTGTACAGGGGTCAGTGCCCCAATGTTTGGGTTGTTCAGGGTCAACTGTAGATTTATTTCCCAAATTAGTTTTATTTCCAAGTAGATTTTATCTAAGACTGAGCCTAACACATGTCTTACTTTCTCCTTGAAAACCAGTTACTGGGGCGCCTGGGTGGCTCAGTGGGTTAAAGCCTCTGCCTTCAGCTCAGGTTATGATCTCAGGGTCCTGGGATTGAGCCCCATATTGGGCTCTTTGCTCAGTGGGAAGCCTGCTTCCTCCTCTCTCTCTGCCTGCCTCTCTGCCTACTTGTGATCTCTCTCTGTCAAATAAATAAATAAAATCTTAAAAAAAAAAAAAAAGAAAACCAGTTACTTTTTTAGTTCATTTCTCCCTCCATGAATCTTATCATGTGTAGATAAAACATGAATTGATTCTTTCAACATTTTACCTAGAAATCTGTTATCCATACCCACAAGTTCATTAAATACATTTCCAGCTTCTAATTGCTACAGATAACAATTTTGCCAGTGTTTTCATCATTACATAATTTGGGTCTTTTTCCAGCCTCCAGTGGAACTTCCCTGTGATCTTTCAGTCTACACTGTTTCTTCCTGCATCCTTTCTGCCTCCATCTGCCACCTAATCCCCAAGCCAATGCAATGTTTCAGGGTTTTGTAACACAGCGTCCCACCTCCTTTCTTTTTCATTTAGCTTTTGCTGTATAACAAAACACCCCAAAACTTTGTGGTTTAAAGCAATAATGATCGATTATTTTCTCAATTCCATGGTTTGATTACATCGTCATGTAGTTTAGCCCAGGATTATTTACGAAACTTGATTCAGTTGGAGGGTCAGCTGGGCTGCAAGGTTCGAGATGTCCTTGCGCACCATGTGTGGAAGCTAACATTGGCTTCTGGGGAACTCTGGTTCTCTTCCACGTGAATTCCTATCCTCCACTAGGCTAGACTGACATCCTTAACATGGCAGCCTCAATGAAGGGTTGCAGAGAGCAAAGGCAGAAGATAGAAGGCTCTGGAACTTGCAAAACGTCACTTCTGCCACATTCTTCTGTTCCAAACAAGTCACAAGACAAGCTTTTATTCAAGGGACTAAGAAAAAGGCTCAGTCTCTGGATGTGAGAAATGGCAAAGTAATACTGCAAAGGGATGGGCATATTAGGAGAGAAGGAAGTTGTGACCGTTAAACAGTCCAGCACATTTTTGAAGAACAGTTTTAAATTTTGATAAAGCTCAACTTACCATTTTTTGTTTCATGGTTAATGCTTTCTGTATAATGTCCTAAAGAACATTGCCTGTCTCAAAGTCAAAAAGATTTTTTTTTCTGGAAGTATTTTAAGTTTCACTTTTATATGTAGGTCTATGAATTACCTTGAATTAATTTTTGTGTATTGTGCAAAGTAGAGATCAAAGTTCGATTTTTTTTTCATGTGGGTATCCAACTGATCCAACACAATTTGTTCAAAAGACTATCCTTTCTTGTTGAATTAACCTGGCAACTATGTCAGAAATCAATTGCCTGTACATCTATGGACCTATTTCTGGACTCTATTCAGTTCTATTGATCATCCTGCCAATAAAACAGTTTTAATTACTGTAGCTTTATAGTAGGTCTTAAAATCAGGTAGTGTAAATCTTCAAACACCCTTTTTCAAAGTTTTTTTTAATGCTTTTAAATCCATTCCATTTCCATATAAAACATATAAATTTTAGATTCAGATTACCTACTTCTATGTAAAAACACTGTTGCAATTTTACCAGAATTATGCTAAATCCATAGATCAGTTAGGAAAGAGTTGAAATCTGAACAAAATCGAATGTTCCAATTCATAAAATCTAATCTTCCAATTCATAGTATATCTCTCCATTCATTTAGGTTTTCTCTTTGCTTTTTCTCTGAAGGTTTTTTTTTTTTCATTATCAGTAAGGAGGCCTTGCATTCTCTTCATTAAATTCATTCCTAATATTTTATATTTTCTTCCATGCTATGGAAGCAATTTTTAAAATAATTCACTTTCTCTCTTTTTTTTTTGACTTTTTAAGTTTTTACTTTAATTCTAGCTAGTTAATGTACAATGTCATATTAGCTTCAGGTGTACAATACAGTGATTCAACAATTCCATATCCTGCCCAGTGCTCATCACAAGTGCACTCCTTAATCCCCATCACATATTTCACCCATCCCCCCCCACCTCTCCTCCAGTAACCATAAAGGTTTTGTTTTGTTTTGAAGAGCGGCAGAGAAGGGCAGAGGGAGAGGGAGAGAGAAAATCTTGACATGGAGCTCAATGTCACAACCCTGAGATCCCAACCTGAGCTGAAATCAAAAGTTGGACACTTAACTGACTGAGCCTCCCAGGCATTCCAATGTTTTCTATAGTTAAGAGTCTATTTCTTGATTTGTCTCTCTCTTTTCTCCCTCTGCTTGTTTATTTTGTTTCTTAAATTCCACATATGAGTGAAATCATATCTTTCTCTGACGGACATATTTCACTTAGCATTACATTTCCTAGCTCCAACCATATCATTGAAAATGGCAAGAGTTCCTTCTTCTTTTGCACCTGAATAATATAACATATATATATGGAATATTATTCAGGAATATGGAATATATGGAATATGGAATACACACACACACACACACACACACACACACACACACACGTATATACCACTTCTTTTTTATCCATTCATCAACCAAAGGACATCTGGGCTGCTTCCATATCTCGATTATTTTAAGTAATGCTGCTACAACCAAAGGGATGCATGTATCCTTTGAATAAGTGTTTTTGTATTCTTTGAGTAAATAGCTAGTAGGGAGATTGCTGATTGTACTATAGTTCTATTTTAAACTTTTTGACGAACCTCCATACTGTTTTCCAGAGTGACTGTGCCAGTTTGCATCTCCACCAACAGTGCATGAGTGTTCCTTTTTCTCCACATCTTGGCCAACATCTTTGCCAACAACATCTGTTGTTTCTTGTGTTGTTGATGTTAGCCATTCTGACAGGTGTGCTTCTGCCTATTTTTAATTCGATTATTTTTAGGATGTTGAATTATATAAGTTCTTTATATATTCTAGATATTAAACCTTTATCAGAGATATTATTTGCCAATATCTTCTCCCATTTTGTAGGTTGCCTTTTAGTTTTATTCATGATTTCCTTCACTGTGCAGTTTTTATTTTGGTGTAGATCCAATAGTTTATTTTTGCTGTTGTTATCCTTGCCTCAGGAGACCTATCTAGAAAAAAATGATACAGCCAAGGTCAAAGAAGTTACTGCTATGTTCTCTTCTAGGATTTTGACAGTTTAAGGTTTCACATTTAAGTCTTTAAACCATTTTGAAGTTATTTTTGTGTATGATGTAAGAAAGGAATCCAGTTTCATTTCTTTGCATGCTGCTGCCCAATTTTCTCAACATCATTTGTTGAAGATACTCTTTTTCCTATTAGATACTCTTTCCTGCTTTGTTGAAGATTAATTGAACATATAGCTGTGGGTTTATTTCTGGGTTTTCTATTCTGTTCTATTGACCTATGTGTCTTGTCTGTTGTTGTATCAATACCATACTGTTTTGATTACTAGAACTTTGTAATATAACTTCAAGTCCAGAATTGTGGTATCTCCAGCTTTGCTTTGCTTTTCCAAGGTTATTTTGGTTATCTGGAGTCTTGTGGTTCCCTACAAATTTTAGGATTCTTTGTTCTAGTTCTATGAAAAATTCCATTGGTATTTTGATGAAGATTCCTTTAAATGTGTAGATTGTTTTGGATAGCATAGACATTTTAACAATATTTTTCTTCCAATCCATGAGCATGGAATATCTTTCCATTTCTTTGCATCATCTTCAATTTCTTACATCAGTGTTTTATAGTTTTCAAAGTACACATCCTTTACCTGTTTGGTTAGGTTTATTCCTAGGTATCTTATTATTTGGGGCACAGTTGTAAATGGGATTTTTTTTAAAATTTCCCTTTCAACTGCTTTATTATTAGTGTACAGAAATGCAATAGAGTTCTGTACATTGATTTTTGTATCCTATGACTTTATGAAAGTTATCAGTTCTAGCAGTTTTTTGGTGGAATATTTCAGGTTTTCTATATATAGTACCATGTCATTTGCAAATAGTGAAAAGCTTTACTTCTTCTCTATTGAATTCAGATAACTTTTATTTCTTTTTGTTTGAGATTGTTGTGACTAGGACTTCCAGTACAGTGTTGAGTAAACGTTGTGAGAGTGGACATCCTTGTCTTGCTCCTGACCATAGAGGAGAAGCTCTCAGATTTTCTCTGCTAAGGATGATGTTAGCTGTGACCATATATGGCTTACATTATGCTGAGGCATGTTCCCTCTATGCCTACTTTCTTGAGGGTTTTTATCATGAATGGATATTGTACTTTGTTAAAGGCATTTTCTGCATTTAATGGAATGACCATATGGTTCTTGTCCTTTCTGTCTCTCTTTTTTTATCCTTTTTCTTATAGATGTGATGTATCTCACTGATTTGAATATATTGAACCACACTTGCAACCCAGGAATAAATCCCACCTGATAGTAGTGAATGATTTTTTTTAATGTATAGTTAAATTTTGTTTGCTACTATTTTGTTGGGAATTTTTGAATCTGTATACCTCAAGGATATTGGCCTGTAGTTCTCTTATGTAGTAGTGTCTTTATCTGGTTTTGGTATCAGGGTAATGCTGACCTCATACACTGAATTTGGAAGTTTTCCTTCCTTTTCTATTTTTTGGAAGAGTTTGGCAATATTAGGTATTAACTCTTCTTTAAATGTTTAATAGAATTTGCATATGAAGCCATCTGGTCCTGGACTTTTGTTTATTGTGTGTTTTTCGATTACTGACTCAATTTCTTTACTGGTTAACAGTCTGTTCAAATTTTCTATTTCTTCCTGTTTCAGTGTTGGCAGTTTATTCATTTCTAAGAATTTATCCATTTCTTCTAGGTTGTCCAATGTTTTGGCATATAGTTTTTATAATATTCTCTTATAATTTTTTGTATTTCTGTGGTGTGAATTGTTATTTTTCCTCTCATTCTGGATTTTATTTATTTAAGTCCTTTTTCTTTTTTATTGTTAAGTCTGGCTAGGAATTTATCAATTTTACTGATATTTTTCTAAGAATGATGTCCTGGTTTCATTAATCTGTTCTATTGCTTTTTAGTTTCTAAATCATTTATATCTGCTCTAATCTTTATTATTTCCTTCCTTCCACTTGTTTTAGGGGTTTTTGTTCCTCTTTTCCTCACTTCTTTAGATAAGATTAGGCTGTTTGAGATTTTTCCGGGTAGTCCTGTATTGCTGTAAACTTCCCTCTTAAAACTGATATCGCTGCATCCCAGATATTTTGGACCATGTCTTTTCATTTTAATTTGTTTCCCTGTACTTTTTCATGTCTTCTTTTATTTCCTAGTTGGCCCATTCATTGTTAGCAGCATGTTATTTAACCTCCATGTTAAATAAATAAATAAATAACCTCCATGTTAAATAAATAAAAATCTTTCCATATTTTTCTCGTGCTTGACTTCTAGTTTCACGGTGTTGTGGTCAGAAAGTATACACTGTATGACTTTGATCCTCTTGAATTTGTTGAAACTTGTTTTGTGGCCCATAGGTGATCTATTCTGTAGAATGTTCCATGTGCACTTGAAAAGAATGTGTATTCTGCCGTTTCAGGATGGAATGTTCTGAATATATCTGTTAGATCCATCTGTTACAGCGTGTCATTCAGTCTTTGTTTCATTTCCTTGTTGATATTCTTTTTAGATGATCTGTCCATGGATATAAGTGGTGTATTAAATTCTCCTACTCTTATTGCATTATTACTGATTAGTTCTTTTATGTTTGTTATTAACTGTTTTATATATTTTGGTGCATAAAAATTTACAGTTGTTATATCTTCTTATAAGTTTATCCCCTACAGTGTCCTTCTTTGTCTCTTGTTACAGTGTTTGTTTTAAAGTCTATTTCTCCTATGTAAATATTGCTACTCTCGTTTCTTTTTTTAACATCCATTTGCATGACAAACATTTCTCCATCTCCTCACTTTCAATCTGCATGTGTCTTTAGATCTGAAATGAGTCTCTATTAGGCAGCATGTACAGCATATGGGTCTTGGTTTTCTTATCCATTCTTCACCCTGTCTTCTGTTGGAACATTTGGTCCATTTACATTCAAAGTAATTATTGATATACATGTATTTATTACTATTTTATTATTTGTTTTGTGGTTGTTTCTGAAGATTTTCTCTTATCCCTTTTTTCATTTCTCTCTCTCCTGCTGATTTTCTTTAGTGATATATTTGAATTACTTTCTCTTTGCTTTTCACATATTTATTAGTGGTTTTGATATGTGGTTACCATTAGGTTTGTCCATAACCTGTGCATATAGCAGTGTATATTAGGTTGATGGACATTTAAGTTTGAACCCATCCTTTTCTCATCTCCTATCTGTGTCTTATGCATATATTGTTATATTTCACCATTTATTTTGTGAGTTCCTTGACCGATTTTCTATAGAAATACTCATTTTTAATGCTTTTATGTTTCCTATCTCATCCTTTCACTTTGGGTATTTCATTTCCACTCAAGAGTCCCCTTTAATATTTCTTGTAGGGCTGGTTTAGTGGTCATGAACTCCGTTAGTTTTGTTTGTCTGTGAAACTCTTTATCTCTCCTTCTATTCTGAATAATAGCCTTACTAGATATTCTTGGCTGCAAATTTTTCCCATTCAGCACTTTGAATATATAATGCTAC
Organism: Mustela erminea; assembly: GCF_009829155.1. Lineage (NCBI taxonomy): Eukaryota > Metazoa > Chordata > Mammalia > Carnivora > Mustelidae > Mustela > Mustela erminea. The sequence continues at coordinate 5,862,358 of NC_045615.1, read as the reverse complement.
TCTCTGCTAGCCTTATGGGGTTTTTCCCTTATGTGTAACTGTTCTTTTGTCTTACTGCTTTAAAATTTTTTTCTTAATCATATATTTTGCCAATTTAATTACAAGATGTTTTGTGTTGGCCTGCTTTTGTTGATTTTGATGGAATACTCTGTGCCTCTTGGATCTGGATATCTGTTACCCTCTCCGGACTAGGAAAGTTGTCAGCTATTATTTCTGCGAACAAATTTTCTGCTGCCTTTTCTCTCTCTCCTTCTTCTGTAACTCCTATAATATGAATGTTATGTTTGATGGAATCATGAAGTTCCCTAAGTTTATTCTTATTTTTAATAATTCTTTCTCTTTTTTTTTCAGCTTAATTACATTCCATTATTCTGTCTTCTAGGTTATTAATTCATTCGTCTGCTTCTTCCATCCTCCTGTTCTTTCAGACAAGCACATTATTATTTCATTTATTAAGCCCTTTATCTCTGCTATGTTATTCTTATCTCTGTGATAAGAGTCATGCTGATATCTTCCACTCTTTTCTCAAGTCAGTCAGTATCCTTATGATCATTGCTTTAAATTCTCCATCAGACATGTTATTTAGATGAGGTTTGCTTGGATTTCCAGATATGGTCTTGTCCTGTTCTTTCGTTTGGGATAAATTTCTCCATCCTCTCATTTTATCTAAGTCTTTGTGGCTGTTTCTCTGTGCTAGGAAAGTCAGTTGTCTCAAGGGTAATGGCTTTATGAAGAAGAGGTACTGTGCTGCCCTGCTGTGTAGTTGCCTCAGTTCCCTAATACCTGGTTCTTCCAGGAGTATCTCCACTCTGTGTCTGCATGTGCTTTGCTTTTTTGTCTTGGCCGCTTTATCCTTCAGGCTAGTTGTCTGCAGAAGCTCTCTTTGCCTATTGTGGGCAGTGTTTGGTCCCTGTCTCGAATGTGGTATGTTTTAACTAGGTCTGCTCAGGTCTGTTTGTGAAATGAGGCCTGTCACCACCACCACCAGAACCAAGTCTCCACAAAATTTCCAAGTCAGGAGACATGGTGTGAGCAGAGTTTTGTGCTAGTCTTGCAGGAGAAGGGGCCCACTGCACTAGGACTGAGGCAAGTGTGACAGGGAGGAGTGGTTCCACGGGAGCACGGGGGCAGGACTTGATGTAAGTATGCCGGGTAGAGATTGTTGGTGCTGGGCTGGTTCCCACAGGTGGCCCTGTACTTATAGCGAGGGGTGAAGGAGGGGAATGCTGTCACCTAGTTTCTCTCTTCCCAGTGGGGTCTCTCTGTGAACACTCTCTCTGAGATGAGCAAATAACCTCCCCATTCTGTGCCCCACAAGCTCCTCAGTGCACTGTTTCCATGCTCTGTGTTCCCAGACTATTTGCCCCTTCTCGCCAAGAGCAGCCCCAATGCCCTCTGACCTCTCCCAGAGCTGAGCACACTGACCTTTAAAACTCCAGGCTTCGAGCCCTGCTGGTTGCAGAAACACAAAATTTAGCCCCTCCTACTTTTCAAGCCAATTGCTATGGGGATTCATATTCCTCATACTCTCCTATGTGCTAGTCTGTCTCTTACCCCTTTCTGTAACCGTGACTCCTTCCCACCACAGTAGCCATGATCTGTTTCTCTCCCAAACAATGTCTGCACATTTCCTAGCTTATTCAGTGTGGCCTCTTCTCTACCTTTAATTGTGAAGTTTGTTCTACCAGTCTTAGGTTAATTTCTGGGGTGTTAAATCAAGTTGTATTCATGGGAAGAGACAGCCTAGGGTCCTTTTACTCTCCTGTCACATTCTTACTCTTTAAAATATTTCATTTTCTAATTGTTCATTGCTAGAAAATGGAAAAGACAATTGTTGTCTTTTTATATCCCGAGAATGGACTAACCTCACTTATTAGTTGTATTCATTTTCATGTGTCTTTCTTAGCACTTTCTACACAAATGCAGGGGTTTCTCTTCATAAAGAAGTAAATGTTTATTCCTTCCATTCTTATGTGTGCAATTTTTTTTTCTTTTTCACATTAAAGTGGCCTTTAATTAGCTAGGAACTGCAGAACAATGTTGAGTAGAAATATTGAGATCATACACCCTGGCTATGTTTCCAAGCTGAGGGGAAAAACCTTCAATACAACATCAAGCATGATGATAGCTACCAGCTTTTCATAGACTTCACAGATGCCCTTTATCAGGAAATTTCTTTGCCTTTCTAGTTTTATAAGAGTATTTATTAAGAATGGGTGCTTTTCCATATCAGTTGAGGTTATTACATCTTTTCCTCCTATACTCTGCCAGTGTGGTAAATGAATTTTTTAAAAAGCTGAACCAATGTAATATCTTGTGAGATAATTCCTACTGTGTCATACTGCTTTATCATTTTTATACAATGGTGGCTTTGATTTGCTAACATTTCTTAAGGATTTGTCCATTTATGTTCATGGGGCATACTGGTCTATTATTTCCTTTCTCATATATTGTTTGAGTTTCATATCAGAATCATCCTGGATTCAATAAATGATTTGAGAATTATTCTCTCCTCTATTTTTGGAAAGAGCCTGAATAATATTGATAAATCTTAAGATCTGAATAAGATTGATAAATAAGATTTTTTCTCACCTATTAATAGAATTTACCAATAAAACCATCTGTTCCTGTTGTTTTCATTGTGAAAAATTCTAGTTCTAAGGCATGTTTCAGTTTCATCTATGTCATCACAAATATTTTAAGTCATCACAATTTTTGACACACAGTTATATATAGAATCCATTTATTATTTTTCTGATATGTAGAGGATCTATAGAGCTATCCTATCTTATTCTTTATATTTTCTTTTTTCCCCCTCTATCAGCCTAGCTAAAGGTTTATCAATTTCATCAGTCTTTCAAAAAGTCAAATTTTGGGACACCTGCGTGGCTCAGTGGGTTAAAGCCTCTGCCTTCGGCTCAGGTCATGATCCCACGGTCTTGGGATCGAGTCCCGCATCAGGCTCTCTGCCCCGCGGGGAACCTGCTTCCTCCTCTCTCTCTGCCTGCCTCTCTGCCTTCTTGTGATCTCTGTCAAATAAATAAATAACATCTTTTTTAAAAAAAAGTCAAATTTTGTCTTTATTTACCCTTTTGCTCTTGCCTATTATATTGATATTTGCTCTCATCTTTTTTTTTCCTACTTATTTTGAATGTGATTTGTTATTATTTTATCTAATTACCTATGGTGGAAGTTTAAGTAATTGATTTTATCTCATTCTTCATTTCTAATATATCATTCAAGCCAAGTATCCCACTTCTAAGAACTGTTTAGTTGCATTCCACACATTTTGATATAAGTATTTATTATTTATTCAATTCAAAATATTTTCTATTTTTATTTCTTTTTTAATGATTTTTAAGAAGTGTGTTTCATTTTCAAGTTCTGTTGAATTTTCTAGAGAGGTTATTGTGGAATTCTAGCTTAATGCTGTTACATTCTGGAAGCATACTCTGGATTATTTTAGTCCATTAAAATGTATTAGACATTTTATAGCCCTGCATATGTTCTACTATTGAGAGTTCCATGTGCACTTGAAAAGAGTGTATTCTGTGGTTACTGGATGTAGTGTTCTATAAATACCACTTAGGTTAAGATGACTGGTAATATTGTTCAAATTTCCCATACCCACACTGATTTTTTCCCCCACTTGTTCTGGCAATTACTGAAAGAGGGTTATTAAAATATTTAACTATCTTATATGTTTATATTTAATATTTGTTAAAATTGTCTATTTTTTCCTTTTGTTCTGTCAAATTTTGTTTTATATGTTTTGAAACTTTGTTATTAAGTACATAGATACTAGAATTGTTATGTCTCTTTTTTCTATAGTAAGAATTTTAAAAATTAATTGAGATAATAACATGACAGTATAAAGGTAAACATATTTTGTTACTTTTAAAACATAAAGATGAACATGCTATTACATGAACAAAGCTATTTTAAATACCATTCATGGTATAACAGATAAAGAGATGAATAAAAAAATAAATGAAACAATAAACATAATATCAGCATGGTCATCTCTTAAAGTCTGATGACTCTGAAGATGGGCTTTTGACTATATAAGAGTTTTCGGCTAATTTAATTCAATACAGTCTATGTCTAAAGCAGAAAAAATGGCTGAAACCAGTAGGAGTGTGATATAGTGTATTACTCAATGAAAATCATTTCAATAACCTTCCAGGTCACCTTTCTTCTTTTCCTTTTTAATGACTTTATTGAACTGATAAGAACAGATACTACACTTGATCTTAGCCAAAAGGCCGAGAAGCGATGACTTTATTGAAATATCATTTATCTACCATGTAATTCTCACATTTAAACTATACAATTAAATGGTTTTTAGTATACCCACATAGTTGTACCAGGACTGTCTTTCTTTTTATAAAGTTATCCCCTTTATCTCTAGTAATACTCCTTTCTTTATATCTACTTCATGATATTTATAGAGCCAAAAAAACTTCCTTAATCTTAGTATTTACATGGTATATCTTTTCTCATCCTTAACTTTCAGCTTGTGTCTATTTATTTATTTTAAGATTTTATTTATTTATTTCTGAGAGGGAGAGTGTGTGCACAAGTGGGTGGACAAGCAGAAGGAAAGGGAGACATAGACTCCCTGCTGAGTAGGGAGCCCGGACATGGGGCTTGATTCCAGGACCCTGAGGTCATGACCTGAGCCAAAGGCAGATGCTTAACTGACTGAGCCACCCAGGTGCCCCATCAACTTCTGTCTTTACATTTAAAATGTCTCTTATGTAAAAAATTTATAGTTGGGTCTTATTTCTTTAATCAGTTTACGGTATTTTCCATTTAACTGGAGTGTTACCTTTAATGTATTTATCAATATAATTAGGCTTGAGTCCACATTTGCTCTAATTTGCTTTATTGCCTCTTTGTTCTTTATTTCTTTTCTTGCCCTTCCCTGTCTTCTTTTGGATTACTTGGTAATGTTCTAGTATTCCATTCTATTTCTTCTATTAGCTTTTTAACTATACTCTCTTTTATTTTTTAATCGTGGTTGTCTTAGAGGTTACAATATGCATTCTTAACTTGCATTCCTCTTTCCTTATAATTATATTGTAAAATTTAATATAATTTTAAATACACGTTTTCTTCATTTTTGATAGTGTTGTAATATATTTTTTCTTTTTATACATTATAAACCCCATAATATATTATTTTTTCATTGAAATAGTAAACTCTATTTTAAAGAATTTTAAAAGGAGAAAATCATCTTGTATATTCAACCATATATTTACCATTTCTAGTGAACTCCATATCTTCCTTTCAAATTTTCAGCTGTTATAATATTCAAATTTTCAATTGGTATAACTCCACTGTAGCCTGAAAAATATCCCTTTCTTTTAGGGTAGGTCTTCATATCTCAGCACTTTTAAGATTTTATTCCATTGTCTTCCATGAGAAATCAGCTGTGTTTGTTCCCCTATATGTAATGTCTGGGGTTTCTTTGTCTGGGGTTTTCTTTGTATTTATTCTGCTTGGGATTCACCTAAAGTCCAGAATTGGTGCATTATGTTTTTTATTCAAGTGTGGAAATTTGGGTCTGAAAATCTTTGATTACCTTTTCTGTCCTAGTCTCCTATTTCTTTCCTTCTGGGACTCCAAATACACGTATGTTTGGTTACTTGACTTTATTTTATGATTGCTGAGGCTCCATTCTTTTTGCATTTTATCCTTTTTTTTCTCTCTATGTTTTAGTTTGGATGATTTTAATTCATTTTTCTTCTAATTCACTGTCCCTTACTTCTGTTTAATCCAATCTAATGTTAACTTCATGCAGTAAAACACTCATTTCAATTGCTTTTTAATTTTTAAGTAATAAAAATAAAATACACCCAATATGGAGTTCAAACTCACAACCCCGGGAGCAAGAGTTGCATGCTCTACTGACTGAGCTGGCCAAGCACCCCTAAAATGTTCACTCAGATTCTTCATTTCTCAATTCCAGGATCTCCACTTAGCCCTTTTTTATTGTTTCTGAAACTCTTCAGAGATTCTCTCTCTCTTTATCCATTACTCTTAACTTTTTCTGTGGATTGTTTAACATGTCTTTAATATAAAGCATTTTTCCATTTTAAATTCTTTAAAATACAATTTACTATTTGAAGGAAAACATCAATAATATTTTATTGGGTTTATAAACTGGAGGAAAATACACGCAACACACTTTTTAAACTACTAACATATTTAAAATATTTGATAGCTATTTTAAGGAAATTGTTAATTTTAACATCTGGCTTGTTGCTTTGTTACTGTTCACTTATTTTCTCTTAACTCTGTCACATTTCCCTGATTGGTGCCTGTTTCATAATTTTCTATTATATGTTGCACAGTGGGTCTCAAAGAATAGTACAGTCTGAAGAAAGAAAGTGGGTATGTGCAACTTGGAGGGGCTAATCAATATGATCCAATCAGGAGTTGAACTGTTTGGGGGCATAATTGTAGATTTCATTCCCTAGCAAGACAGCCATTGGAATTTGGGCTTAAGGGATCTTTGCTTTTCAACACAGCCTCTAATTCATTTCTTGCGTTGCCACTGAAATCTTTGAAGGGATCAGATGTTGAATTGATTGGGTGTTTGGTTTTAGTGTTGGTTAGACTCAATTTGCCTCTGCCTTCAAACAGTTTGAAGGAAAGTTCGGGCTTCTTTCTCTGGGAGGCCCAGGGACAGGACAATGGCTAGCCCTCAAAACTGAGGGAAGGTGAGACCCAAAGACCATGAGACTTTAAAGCCACTAAGCGTAGTGATCCCAAGTTCAAAACAGCAAGACTGTGAGATCATGAGACTTGAAGGCAGTGAGTCTAAAACCATATGGCTTTGAGAGCACATGATTTTTGAATACAAGAGACTGCTAGATCTTGAGAGTTCTTTCTGCTAGAGTGCTGTATCATCTTGTGAGGCTGCTTCTCCTCTTGCCTATGTTTATTCAGGAAAATCAGTGAATGCTGGGCAGACAGGATTATTTCTGCATTCAGAGCTCCTCCAGATTCAAATCTGATGATATCAATCTCTAAGTCTGCCAAAGTTTGGTAGGTTTCTTCATGCTGAAGCAAGCCTTCTCTGGTAGCCTCGGTCCCCTGCTGACCTTACCCTTAATCTCAACAACTGAACCCAGGTATGGGACATCTTCTCTCCCTTGCTTGCCTTGGAAGAGCCCATCCCTCTAAAGTTCAATTATTTCAGATTTGTTTTATTTAGTGATTTCTTACTGTTTTGTCAAGAATGAAGGTCTCTTACATGTTTCCGCATACTAACCAGAAGCAGAAATCTGAATATCCTCTTTTTATGTTTTTATTTGTGGCTGCACAGTTTACACCTTGGTGAATAGATTTTTTTTTTTTTTCACATGGTAAGAGCCTAGAGAGCCAAATTTTGTGGAAAGGATAAAATGCCATGCTGCTGGGTGGCTCAGTGGGTTAAAGCCTCTGCCTTCAGCTCAGGTCATGATCTCAGGGTTCTGGGATCAAGCCCCACATTGGGCTCACTGCTCGGAGGGGAGCCTGCTTCCCCCTCTCTCTGTCTGCCTCTCTGCCTACTTGTGATCTCTCTCTCTGTCAAATAAATAAATAAAATATTTAAAAAAAAAAAAAAAAGTACTGAGCAAAGGAGCACTATTGAAATAAGCAGTTGGTTTCTTAAGGAAAGTACACCGAAGAGCCAAGCCAATAGCAGTGTTTATGCTCTGTTGTATTTGCTTCTTAAATAAGCCTAGGTGCTTTTTAGTAAGTTCCTATAATGGCACAGTCAAATTTCACAAATAGAGAACTCTGAATGAGGCCATATGAATTGAAAGGCATGAGATGACCCTGGAGGTAAGGAAATGAGAGGCGAAAACATTTCCTTATTCTAATTTAAAGATGGGTAGTTTCTTATCTTGGGTACAAATCTGAGCAGTGTTCCTTTGACTATCAAAGGTGAAGAGGTAAAGGGAGAACCAGACTCCCTGCTAAGCAGGGAGCCTGAAATGAGGCTCAATCCCAGGACTCCAGGATCAGGACCTGAGCTGAAGGCAGACACTAAATCAACTGAGCCACGCAGGCACCCCAACCATTTACAAAATTTTTGAAATTCAAAATTTAGCTTCTTCTAGATTCATCATGCAATCTATCAGGAACAAATATATTTTGAGTTGAGGGTCTTCCCTGGACCCTGTTGTGGGCATTTTTTGTACTCTGAGCTTTCCTACCATAGCCCTTATTTCTTTCCTACTGGAATTTGAAGTGGTTACATAAAACCCAGGGAAAGGAACCAGTTTTTAATATCCAAACCGCCAAGCCTAAATCTGGGTTTGTGAGCCTCTAAGGCTTCATAAAAGGGGAGGATAACATCAGCTCAGCCCTTACCTCAAACCACAAGACATTTAAATTCTGACTTATGATCTAGGCTGGACTAGTATAAGCTATCAAGAAGATTCATGTTCCATTGTTTTGTTTTGTTTTTGTGTAAAGTAAAAGTAAAAGGACTGAACTTACTTCTTCCCTGTTTGGTTAATGGAATTGATTATGGAGTTGGAAGAGGTAGTTAGAGGCCAAAGGAATCGATCAGAACAGCCTGTGTTTCCTTCTCAGATTTGCCATCAATTGACCAAATGATCACAGCCAGGTTTCTTTTATTCTCTGGGTGTCTACCTTCAGCCCCAGTCAGAAGGGGACTGCCCTTTACCTTGCACCTAGAGGCCCCCATTCTGACTGTCCTCCTGTGGAGGGGTCCATGGGGCCAAGAGGACATGCCTATCTGGAACTTGTGCCTGCCCTCTAGATTTCTCTCCGTAGAACCTTTGATTTGCTTTCCCAACTGACGTGTAGACCACTTTCATCGTTTGCTTAGGCCTCTGGTCCAAGACTGCCCTCCCACGTGTTGACTCAGTCACCAGTATGTTTAACTGTTTTCCCAACTGTTGACCAAGGAAGACTGTTTCAAAAGCATGTGAATGGAACTTGTGGGTGTGACTATAGTGTCAATGTGTCTACATGCATGCCAGCTGAGTGTCTCAAATATCTAACAGATCCAACTGAAAGTAAGAAGGTAAGAGAGACAAGCTTAGAGCTGAGAACTGGCTCCTCCTAGGCTGTCAAGAAATCCCAGAATTTAAATGTAATTTGGCCTTCCAGGTCTTGATGAAATTGTATTTATTAAGGTATGAGGCTAGAACTCATTTTATTTAACATTTTTAAAGCTTGAGTTATGAATTCTAAATATTTAAACATGCATGTGCATGTGCATGTGGGCCACCATGTATATTCTTATCTTGGGACTCACAAATGTTAAAGGGGAAACTGTATCCAGAATACTTCCTTTTCCTTTATTATAAACATTTTGACTATAACCAACAATGGGTGTTTAAAGGTCTTTGGAAACCTCAAGAACCTTAAACTATTTTTATTTCTCTCCTTCCAAGTTTCAAGTGCTTGCAGATAGAAGTCTAGAATAGTCCAGGTTGATAACTAAGTCACTTATTACCAAAAGTTACAAAATTTATAGCAAATAGTAAAACCTCAAACAGAGGTAATATTTTCAGAAAACCAATACCACTCAAGCTATTATTAATTTTTCATATCCATATTACATGTTTCTATGTCCATGTTGCCAGAAGATCACAAGTAATTTTGTTTTCATTTATACAGAAAAAGTCAGTTGAGTTTCCATTATGAGGCACATTATGCCATATGCTACGGATATAGCCAACTCACTATGAAACTGTGATAAGAGCAATTATAGAAGTGTGTTTGTAGTGTTAGAGAGAGGAACATTAAAGTTCTTGGTTAAAAATAGTTAAGAAGAGGCTCACTGAATCTCTGGACTGGAGAAGAACATAAAGACCATCTAGTTTAAGGCCCAGCACCAGCATAATAAATGAACATAGATCTCAGTGCATCACCATGAGATTTCAGAACACCAGGGAAAAAGAAGATCTTTTAAGTTTTTCGAAAGAAAAATGTTTGAGTATACAAATGATCAGAACCTCCCCAGACATTTTAACAGTAATACTAGAGTGATGCCATCAAAATTATATGGAAAAATTATTTTCAACTTAATTTCCAAACCTAGTGATACTATTAAATTAACCTAAAGGTAAACTAAATATGTTCTTGGATGTAAATTCTCAAAATACACATATTTACAGGAAGCTACTGGAGAAGGTACTCCATTTTAAAGCAAGGGAATAAACCAATAAAGATGCAAACATGGGGCCCAAGTAGTGAAATTCAATATCAGAGAAGTAGAAGAAATCCCCAGAGTGATGACAAAGAGTAATCTCCAGATGGCATCAGGCAGTAGCCTTAGCGACCAACAAGCCTAGATTGAAAGATGAGAAGTCTCCTTCAGCGATGTCTCCAAAAAGAAAAAAATTGTCAAAAATACTTAATCCATTGAGACATATTGAGAGCTGGAGGCTGAATTAACAAAACCATAGAGGGCACGGATTGCATGGAGCACGGGGTGTGGTGCAAAAATAATGAATACTGTTATGCTGGAAATAAAAATAAATAAAATAAAAAAAAATAAAAATAAAATAAATAAATAAATAAATAAATAAATAAAAAGAAAATGTAGTGGGTAAAGAAAATAAACCAATTATTAACTCTGGGAGAAATAATCACACAAGAAAGGAAGAAAAGGATAGTACCCTATGTTGCTCAGCTGTGAATAGCATTTATGTACTCAGGTTAATTTAAGCACTGATGATAGATCTAACCAAAGTGATATTATCATATATTTATATTGGGAGAATGGAAATATAACTACTGTGCATATGTTTGCTAGTAGTAGAGTGCTGGGGATATAAATTGGCTAAATTCTCATTTTCTGTAATTGGTAGGTCAATATAATGCTTAGAATTGAAGAATCAAGAAATGGCACTATATGGATATTATTTAGATGCACAGAAGTTTAAGACTTAAAAAAAAACAACTTAGAGTTGACAATGGTTGCCTCTGGGGAACAGATACCAGTGATTGCAGGGAGAGGGAGCATCGAACTACTTGTTATGTAACGGGCTCCATAGAGGTGATTGACCCTTTAAACCATGAGCATGCATAACCTTGATAAAAACATAAATTACATTTATTTTTTTCAAAGATTTTATTTATTTATTTTGAGGAGAGAGGGGCAGAGGGAGAGAGAGAATCCCAAGCAGACTCCATGCTAAGCTCAGAGCCCAATGCAGGGCTCAATCTTACAACCCTGAGACCATGACCCAAGGCAAAATCAAGAGTTGGATGCCTAACCAACTGAGCCACCCAGGTGCCCTTACATTTATTTTTTTAAATATGAATTTTAAAAGCTCTTTGTTGGGTAAAAAATAAATGAATGGGCTGTACTAGATGACAGTCAAAATATGTCAATGTGTACAGGATTTTATAGTATAGAGAGTACTTCCATATATACAATCTAATAAATATCTGTGTGGTAGATTATTACTGTCCTCATATTATAGCTGAACAAACTCAGGTGTAAGGATGTGAAATGCCTTGCCAAAGTCCACATGGCAAGGATATGGTGGGACTCAAGTGGGACTCAAGTGAAGGTCTCCTAACTCAAGGGGTTTCTATAAAAGCATGTCTTCCAAAACAGCTCTCTGAGCCTGGAATATTCTATAACTGCAAGCCTGCCTTATTCCTAGGATATTGGTGGAAGTGCAAGTATTTGGCATTACAGTCATGAAGGACTTTATAGACAATCTAGCTTAACACTCTCATTGTACATATAAGAAATGTGAAGCTCACATTATAGGCCACCAAGATGTTCAACATGCAAAAGAAACTTGATCGAGGGGAAAGCATAATTTAAATTATCTTGAGTTGCTTAAATCCAGAAATCTTTGCACCATTCTAATAATGTAGGACTTATTTTTATTTTATAGATGAGGAAAGCAAGGCATGTAGGGACAAAGTGCATAGCTTGAGTTCCAATACATGAGATTTTTCCTTGAGGAATTTCTTCTAGTCTACCTCCTTGAGGTAGGTTCTTCATGGAATATAAAATGTCAAGGGAGTTAAGTTTTATATAAGTCTGACACCTTTGTGTCACTTTGTCCCTCTTGGGCATGATTGCAATGGAATTTCTCCCTGGTAACCAATCCAATTTCATTTCTGGAATGAGCAAGCCCAATGAAAGGAAATCCTTACCACATTTTATAATGTTTCTCATTGTCACAGTAGCTTCATAGATTATTTCTCAAGCATTTGCAGCCTAGTGATCTGACAACTTTCTACTATTTTTCATTTGTTTGTTTTACTATGTAAAACCGTCCAACAAAACCCCATGCATGGCAAGAAATGAGGGAAGTTTATTTTGCTGGCAGTGCACATAACTATCCAAAGAAGTAAGTTTCTTTTTCAGGTCAATTAAACTTGTGTTCAATAAGATCACATGAGAGACAAGAGGGCTAGAAATGTCAGTTATTGATTGCATCTGGTTACACCTGGAGAGAGGCTTCCTTGACTGAACTTGATTAAAAATCATTTCCACATCACATCATTTTACATCATCCGTGTGTCCTCCCTATACCCCACCCTTCTGAGCTTGCAGACTGAGGGGTCTGCTGAAGATGGTCCAGCCATGTATTCTTCTCAAATTGTACATCAATTACTTGAAAGACAGCCTGACCCTGGAATGAGCCAAGGCACCATTGGGAAAAGTGATGGATGTTTTCCTTGTCTAGGTAAGTAGAAAATTAGGGGAAAGAACTCATACTTCATTCATAAGCATCATCATAGAATGAGATTTTCCATATAAGTACATTTTTCGGTCCTTAAAACCTAGCTATATTTTTCAAAGCCTTCATTTTTAACTATAAAATAGAGATAATACTGTTTGTCTGGCTCATTTTGGTTTTTGTTGTTGTTGTTGTTGTTGTTGTTGTGATCATTATATGAGTGAATACATTTTAAGCCCCTACCTAGATTCCTGTCATATTGTAACTACATTTTGAATGTTAGTTCCCTTCTTCCTGGAAGTGTAAAAACTCTTAAAAAAATATGTCTTACTTCCCTGATTTGTCAGTAAATATGTAGTATTGCTACCCCAGCCATAGGCTGCTCTCATTTGCTAGGAAGATGATATATATATAATGGTATGACATTCTAGTCACTTACCAATAAACTCAATAAAATAGAGTTTGACACCAAAAATGGACAAAAATGAAATTATCATACCTCCAGATTATTTATGCTTTTCCAGAGATATATGAAAATAAGAATTTTTAAAATATTATCATAGATTTAGCTATATTATGAACTAAATAATGTGCATGTTTGTAGCAATGGTCTATTCTGTCACCAAATGGTACAAAATGTCAAACATGGAAAGGGAGAATCCAAGTTCAAATCCAGACTCTTCTACTCATTACTTGTGTAAACTTGAGGAAATCTTCCCATTCTGAATTTGTTTTCCTTACCTGTAAGATATATATTTCTTTCCTTAAGAGGCAAGCACCTGATTCAGAATAAGTCAACAAATGGTAGCATTTATATTTCTCAAAAATAATGTAATTAATCATCATAATACAGATCGGATCTTTATGTTGCTCATCAAAATTAAAATCAAGTTATACCAAGTATAAACACAATTCAATTATTTCTGCTTCTCTCAAGAGAAGATGGTTCTTCAAACTGATTTGTACTAATGAAAATGAGATAAATTCCATGGATACATTCTTCCAACAGGTCCTTTTATTTACTTGTATCTGTCATCTATGATTATCAAGTTCACACTATTGAATAGACCTACAGGAAAAAGATAAGGGCCGCTAGAATTTATTATCTATTCTATACAAGGCATTGTGCTAATTGCTTTACCATGCATCAATTATGTTATTTGTTCCTACTAAAAACAATATCAGGCAAGAACTAGGCTGCCCATTTTTTTCTTTTCCCATCTAAGGAAATGAAAGTTTGCCGAGGTTAAATGCATTGCCAACGGTAAGCAACAGAGCTTGGATTAAAATCAGGGCATGTCAGATTTCAAAGCTTACACCCTCCAGTTCATCAGAAATGGAACTATTCCTCTGGGATTACAAAGGATGTGAAACAATCTGAATTTTAAGGGCATGTCTTTTTCAGAGTCCTGTGAGAAGCAAAGAGTCTCTGTATTCTGGTGAGAGTACTATTTTTCCTACTTTATTGGTTCCCTCTTATTTAGCATTTTCCAAATCCTTGAAAAAAAATATATGAGGATAAAATTGTTTCTTTCAGTTAACTGTGAAAAATAAGTTCATCAAGATGCTCAAATGGCATATTCTATACATACTCTTTTCTTTTTCATACTATCTGAAAATACCCACTTCAGTAAATTGTGCGTTTTCTCTTTCTCATATCTTTCTTTCTTTTTATTCAAATGGTACCCTGGGGGTAAAAGATGTACACATTTGTTAAGAGAGAAAACCAAAAGTAATATTTTCATGAAAACATATTTCTGTTGATCAGAAAGAGAAAATGGATGCTGCTTTCCCAAGATATCAAAACAAGCACTCTACTGAACCAAATAAGGCCTTCAAACTAATTTAATACTCACTGGGAGTTTCATTCTGTAAAACAAAGAAACACACACACACACACACACACACACACACACACACACACACAAGACTTCGCGTAAAGTTCAGACATGTCCGACAGATTGTGACTTTGTCCAGAAGGTAGAAGAGAAAGATTCATTGAGAGTGTGTGCAACTGTCTTATACTCTGTCAGGTGCTATTGTCTCCCTAGAATCTTACAAGATTGGGAACTTTGGTCTCATTTTACAGATAAGGAAACTGAGGTCTAAAAAGTGATTAAGTTAATGTCCTTTTAAAAATTCCTACGAAGTGGAGAAATTAGGATTGAAATCCTACATCTGACTGATGCCAAATAAAAGTTATTTTCATTCTATCATGTGCCAGGTGATTTACATAGTGGCCTCTAAATCCTCACAGTAATATTAAAAGGTAGGTGCGATTCTCTCCATTTGTAAACCTCAGGAGGCTGAGGCTTAGGTGGGCTAAGTAATTCTCAAAGCCACACAGCTGGTAAGATATAGCACCAAGATTTTAAGCTCGGCTTACCTATCTCCAAAGCCATCACTTTCCATGGTGCCGTACATTTTTCCAGCAGAGTTAATGACCACACTGGCCTTCATTAAGAAAAATAAACAGTGGATGTTGAAGCAAGCTCCTATAGGAGAATGGCACTACCATCTTGGATGTCATGTCAATTGAGAAGAGAATGGAAGGTGTGGTTAGTATGTGCCACACAATTTGAGAAACAGATTCTTGACAATGAAAAAAAAAAAAAAAGAAAAGGAATGGAAAAGGGAGTCAACCCATGAATAGAGAAAAAGAAGGACCACAAGTTCCCAATGTAAAGTTGCTATAAATCAGTCATAGCTAATGTCAAGTCGAAAGATAAATGCAGTCATCTGAAGAAATCTGTGACCCAAGAAGTCTTCTGATATGGAAAGAATAGAAACAAATGCAAGGAAAGACCTGAGAACCTAGAGCCTATTTTGACTGATAAAAAAAAATTAAAAAAATAAAAAAAATTTTTTAAAAAAGTATGCAAGTAAAAAAATGGTGTTTTATAGGTAATGCAGGGAAAACATTTAAAAAATAAAATGAAAAGTGTAAGAAATTAATAATAATAATGTCACAGCATCAGCAGACAGCCACAACCCCTGCCTTAGTTGCATCTCTACTTGTATGTTGTCATTCTGGAAAGAAAGGAATTCTGAGTTTAACTTATACTAACTTTAGTGATCAGTTCCTGAAAGCCCCGCACAGTTGTGTAGGAGAATATGTGGGACCCCAACTGGTCAACCTTCCAGTCCCAGGTTAAATGTTAAAAATATCTCAAGGAAGGAAATTGATGAATAAAATTAAAAGGATGCAGGAACGGGAGGGAGCGTGGCAAGAGGATCCAAGAGCGATGGCAAAAAGAAGACAAGAAGTGTAAAGCAAACTGCATCTGTATATACATATGGTTGAAATTGGAGTTAGATTAGAAATTACTCAGAGGCTAATTAGTGCTCAGAGAGAATGCCTTTGTCACTGGCTTGATCTAAGTACTTTGTTATATCCTGAACAATGGGGGACTGGCTGTGCTGCCTTAGGGTAGTGAGTAATGGCCTAGACCATCTGTGGCTGCTCTCAGGCACCTGAACCCAGAAGGAGCCACCCTCACAGGAACCATCACACCCCAGACACTGAGTATGTGCTGTCCCTGCTGCCTGCCTCCAGGGTCCTTGCAGGAGCAAGGAGGTCTGATCTTGGAAAAAGAAAGAGAAGACTGTTATGGAAGTAACCTGAAATCACTGTCTTGTAAAGGATTTCTTTCCTAACTTTTCCTTTCCTTTTTCTTTTTCGTTTGTCTTCCTTTCTAATACACGTTGTATTACTGCTCTTTGAAGACAGAAAAGAGACAGAAATGCAAAGTGGAACTGTCTGTGATAGAGGAGAAAGAAGATAAGAAAAGTGACCACAGCTGAAAAATACAGAAGAGGAGGAGGAGGAATGATAGGATTCAGAAATAATGTAAAGCCAGAAAAATATTTTTGAAGACATTAAAAGTAAGTACGACAGACCACAGATTATTAGGCGCTGATGTCATACCCCAAATTCTCATTTTCTCATTTGTAAAATGGAGGTAATTATATATGCCTCATAGGATTTTGCCAGAACAATAATAGCAACTATTTCAGAGAGCTATCAAAATAAAAGGAATTAATGCATGTAAAGTGTTTAAAAATGTCTAGCACATAGGAAATATTCAATATTGATAACAATTGTTTTCATTTTGTTGATGTTGTTAGTAGTTAGATTAACATTATAGAAAACTGTAAAGTGCCAAACATATCGCCAGGTGCATGCAGGCTTTTAATAAATGACTATTATAATAATAGTAATAGAATTATCATGCTATTATTACTACTATTTGAGTAAAAATGGGATATATATCAAACTAAAACACTGGAAGACTAAAAACAAAGAAAAAATACCATAAGTGAAAAGACAGAAAATAAAGGAGACAACGGGAAAGCACAAAACAAGATCAAAGTAATACTAATTAAAACAAAAAATCAACTTTCATATGGTATAAATATATATATATTATAAAATAAAAACAGAAAGCAAAGCAAGAGAAAGAAAAAACAAGTTAATCTTACATGTTGGAAAGGGAAAGAAAATATAATTGGCAGATATTATAATTGTATAATGGGAAAGCACCAGAGTATCAACTGAAATAGTAAAACTGGAAAAAAAAATTCAGAAAGGTGACAGACTAAAAAATAAGATTCCAAAAATCAAGATTGTTTCTATATACAAAGAGATATAACAAAAATGTAGGGAAAGAAGATCTTATCCACAATAGTGCATAAAACAGAACAAGGACCTAGAGCAAGAATAAGAATAAGAGAGAAGGAGAGATGAAGATGAATAGATACACTCATGATATGTAGGAATGAACTGAACAAGAAGTGTGCAGACTTTGAGAAAGAAAGCCATAGTCTTTGTGCTTGGACAAAAGACTTAGATAAATTCAGAAATAAAATATATTTCGTGTGGAGAAGGTAAAATGACTCACAAATTTATTTAGGAGGGGGAAAAAATACCTCATTAAATTTACCAAAAAAAAAAATAATAATAATAATAAGGAAGAGAAATGAGACCTACTTCCTCCAGCATGCCTTAATACAATATAAAGCTGTGCTAAGTGGAACACCTGGGCACTACTGCTGGGATAAGATAACTGTAGCCAGCATTTATTAGTTGCTTTCTTTGTTCCGTGCACTAAGTGCTTTTCATGCATTAACTAATTTTATCTGATATACATAACAGTGCTGTGAGGTAAATACTGTTTTTATCTGCATCTCAGAAGAAGAAAGCAGAGCAGTTACATTAAATAACAGCCCCACTCACTCACCATAAGTGTGAAACTGTTTGAAAACCTAGCCTTCCTCTCCTCAGTGCCTGTAAAAGATATTTAGAAGAACTTAATAAACGAAGTTTTCATCTTTAAATTTATTTTTACATAATCTAAAAGATCAGTACCTCAAAGTTTCAAAGGAGACACAGTCATTCTCCCACACGCAGCCACTTTTATTATAGGTATGGCTGTTAGTATATAACTTTATGTTTCTCAAAATAAAGCTTACATTGCCATTTTTTTTAATTTTTTTTTATTTATTTGACAGACAGAGATCACAAGCAGGCAGAGAGGCAGGCAGAGAGAGAGGAGGAAGCAGGCTCCCTGCTGAGCAGAGAGCCCGATGTGGGGCTCGATCCCAGGACTCTGAGATCATGACCTGAGCCGAAGGCAGCGGCTTAACCCACTGAGCCACCCAGGCGCCCCGCCATTTTTTGATACTTTTGATTTTAGACCTTATCTACCAGTTCCAGGTCTGAAGGATGAGGATTTATCTCTCTTATGCACAATAGTTTCCTGTCCTCACCTTATGGCAATGAAACAATATTGGTTAAATCAATATTCCAATTAGTTAACACACAATGTTTTATTAGCTTCAGGTATATAATACAGTGATTCAACAATTCCATATATCACCCGGTGCTCATCATGACAAATGTCCTCCTTCATCCCCATCACCTGTTTCACCCATCCTCCCACCTATCTCCCCTCTGATAACCACCAGTTTGTTCTCTATAGTTCTCTAGAGTCTTTCTTAATTTGCTTCTCTCTCTCTCTTTCTCTTAGCCCATTTATTTCGTAAATTCTACACAAGAAAAATAGTCTGACATGTGTCTTTCTCTGACTGACTTACTTCAGTTAGCAATATACTCTCTAGCTCCATGTTGTTGCAAATGGCAAGATTTCATTCTTTTTTGTGGCTGAATAATATTCCATTGTATATATGTTCATCTTTATCCAGTCATCTATCAATATTCCATTGTATATATGTTCCTCATCTTCTTTATTCATTCATCAATCAAGAGACATCCACATCTTGGCTATTGTTAAGTGATGTTTATAAACAAATGATAATGTATATATCCCTCTGAGTTAGTGTTTTTGTATTCTTTGTAGAAATACCTAGTAGTGTGATTGCTGGATTGTGGTGTAGTTCTATTTTTAACTTTGATGAACCTCCATACTGTGCAGCTGCACCAGTCTGCATTTCTACTAACAGTAGATGAGGATTCCTTCTCCACATCTTTGCCAACATCTTTTATTTCTTGTGTTGTTGATTTTAGCCATTCTGACAAGTATGAGGTAATATCTCATTGTAGTGTTGATTTGCATTTCCCTGTTGGTAAGTGATGATGAACATCTTTTCATGCATCTGTTGGCTATCTGTATATCTTCATTGGAGAAATACCTATTCATGTCTTTTGCCTATTTTTAAAATCGGATTATTTGGTTTTTGAGTGTTGAGTTGTATAAGTTCTATGTATTTTGGATACTAATGCTTTATCAGAGATGCCATTTGCAAATATATTCCCCCACTCAGTAGGCTGCCTTTTGGTTTTGTTGATTGTCTCCTTTACTGTGCAGATGCTTTTTATTTGGTGTAGATCCAATAGTTATTTTTTTTCTGTGCCTCAGGAGACATAACTAGAAGAAAGTTGCTATAGCCAATGTCAAAGAAGTTATTACCTGTGTTCTCCTCCAAGATTTTGATGGTTTCCTGTCTTACAGTTAGGTCTTTCATCCATTTTGAATTTATTTTTATGTATGTTTTACAAGAACAATCCAGTTTCATTCATTTAGCATATTACTATCCAGTTTTCCCAACACCATTTGTTGAAGAGATGGTTTTTTCCCCATGGATATTCTTGTTTGTTGAAAATCATTTGACCATATAACTGTGGGTTTATTTCTGCATTTTCTTTTTTTTTTTTTTTTTAAGATTTTATTTATTTGACAGAGAGAGAAGCAGCAAGAGAGGGAACACAAGCTGGGGGAAGAGGAGAAGGAGAAGCAGGTTTCCCACTGAGCAGGGAGCCCGATGTGGGCTTGAGTCCATAACCCTTGGATCATGACCTGACCCAAAAGCAGACACTTAACAACTGAGCCACCCAGGCACCCCTGCTTTTTCTATTTTGTTCTATTGATCTACATGTCTATTTTTGTGCCAGTACTATACTGTTTTGTTTACTGCAGCTTTGTAATATAACTTGAAGTCTGGCATTGTGACTCCCCCAGGTTTGCTTCTTTTCCAAGATTGCTTTGGCTATCTGGGGTCTTTTGTGGTTCCCTACACATTTTAGGATTCTTTGTTCTAGTTCTGTGAAAAATGCTGTTGGTATTTTCACAAGGATTGCATGAAAAGTAGATTGTTTTATGTAATAGACATTTAACATTTTTGTTCTTCCAGTCCATGAACATGGATAGTCTTTCCAGTTTCCTTGCATCATCTTCAATTTCTTTCATCAGTATTTTATAGTTTTCAAAACACAGGTCTTTCACTTACATGGTTAAGTTTATTAGTTATAGATAGTTTATTATTTTTTATGCAATTGCAAATGGGATTGTTTTTCTTAATTTCTCTTTCTGCTACTTCATTACACTGCAACTTTGCTGAATTCTTCTATCAGTTCTAGTAGGGGTATTTTTTGGTGGAATATGTCAGGTTTCTATATATATTATCATGTCATCTGCAAATAGTGAAAGCTTTACTTCTTCCTTACAAATTTGGATGCCTCTTATTTGTTTCTTATTGTCTGATTGCTATGGTTAAGACTTCCAGTACTAATAAATAAGAGCCATAAGAGTGGACATCCTTGTTTGGGTCCTGACCATAAGAGGAAATCTCACAGTTTTTCCCCACTAAGGATGATGTTAGCTGTGGGTTTTTCATATACTGCCTTTACTATGATGAGGTATGTTCCCTCTAAGCCCACTTTTTTGAGGGTTTTTATTCATTAATTAATGTTGTACTTTGTTGAATGCTTTTTCTGCATCTATTGAAATGAGAATATGATTCTTATCTTTTCTCTTATGGATATAATGCATCACATTGACTGATTTGAAAATACTGAATCACACTGCAACCCCAAAATAAATCCCACTTGATGGTGTTGAATGATTTTTTTTAATGTATTGTTGAATTTGGCTTGTTAGTATTTTGTTGAGAATTTTTGCCCTCTATGTTCCTTAGGGATATTGGCCTGCAGTGCTCTTCTATAGTGCCGTCTTTATCTGGTTTTGATACCAGGGTAATGCTGGTCTCATAGACTGAATACGGAAATATTCCTGCTTTTTTTATTTCTTGGAATAGCTTGAGAAGAATGGGTACTAACTCTTCTTTAAATGTTTAGTAAAGGAGAGCCAAAGAGTGGGGTGGTTGGTTAAACCTCTGACTCTTGGTCTTGGTTCATGTTGTTATCTCACAGTCGTAAGATGGAGTCCGACATCAGCACCCTGCTGAACGTGAGGTCTGTTTGAATTTCTCTCTCCTTCTCCCTCCATCCCTCGCAGCTGTTCTCTCTTATCTCAAATAAATAAATCAATCTTTTAAAAAAATTAAATAAACATTTGGTAGAAATCACCTGTGAAGCTTTGGTCTTGGACTTCTGTTTGTTGGGAGTTTTCTTGGTTATGGACTCCATTTCTTTGCTACTTACTGGTCTGTTCAAATTTTCTATTTCTTCCTGTTTCAGTTTTGGTAATTTATATGTTCCTAGGAATTTATCCATATCTTCTAGGTTGTCCAATTTGTTGGCATATAGTTTTTGTAATATTCTCTTATGACTGTATTTCTGTGGTGTGGGTTATTTTTCCTCTCATTCCTGATTTTATTTCAGTCTTTTCTTCTCTATACTTGGTAAGTCTGGCTAGATGTTTGTCAATTTTATTGACTTTTTCCAAGAACAAGCTCCTGGTTTCATTGATCTGTTCTATTGTGTTTTTTGTTTGTTTGTTTTAGTTTCTATATCATTTATTTCAGCTCTAATATTTGTTCTTTTCCTTCTTTCTGCTGGTTTTAGGTTATGTTTGTTCTTCTTTCCTCACTCCTTTAGGTATAAGATTAGGTTGTTTATTTGTGTTTTTATTTTTATTTTATTTGTTATTCTTGCTTCTTGAGGTAACCCTGTATTGCTATAAACTTCCCTCCTAAAACTGCTTTTGCTGCATCTCAGAGGTTTTGGACCACTGGGTTTTCACTTTCATTTGTTTCCATGTATTTTTTCATTTCTTCTTTTATTTCCTGGTTGACCTATTCATTCATTGTTTAGTAGCATATTATTCAACCTCCAGGAATTTGTTGAGGTGGGCTAATATGTGATCTATTCTGGAGAATGTTCTGTGTACATTTGAAAAGAATGTGTGTTCTGCTATTTTAGGATGTTCTGAATATATCTGTTAAGTTCTGACTATATCTGTTGAGTCCATCTGTTACAGTGTGTCATCCAAAGCTATTGTTTTCTTGTTGATATTCTGATTAGATGATCTGTCCATTGATATAAGTGGGTTGTTAAAGTCCCCTACTATTATTGTATTATTTGTGATTAGTTCTTTTATGTTTGTTATTAACCATTTTATGTATTTGGGTGATTCCATGTTGGGTGTAAAAAAAATTTACAATGTTATATCTTCTTATTGGATTGTCCCATTTATTACTACATAGTTTCCATCTTTGTATTTTGTTACAGTTTTTGTTTTAATATTTTGTTCCATATAAGGCTTGCTACTCTGGCTTTCTTTTGACATCCACTTGCATGATAGATGTTTCATCATCCTCTTGTTTCAGTTTGCAAGTATTTAAAATGGGTCTCTTGAGGCAGCATATAGATAAGTCTTATTTTTATCCATTGTGTCACTCTATTTTTTTTCTTGGAGCATTTAGTTCATTTACATTCAAAGTAATTATTAATAAATATGTATTTATTACCATTTTATTAGTTGTTTTTTTTTTTCTGAAGATTTTCTGTGATCCTTTCTCTCTTTCTTTTAGAGTTGGCTGATTTTCTTTAGTGATATATCTCTTAGTTTTTTTCTCCTTATTCTTTGCATATTTATTAGTGGGTTTTGATGTACGGTTACCAGTTAGGTTTATATATAAACTCTTCGCATATAGCAGTCTATATTAAGTTGATCGTCATTTAAGGTCGAATGCATTCTTTTCTCACCTCCTCCCCACACTTAGGTATATGTTGTGATGTGTTATATCTTTTTTTGTATGAGTTCTTTGATTTTTTTTAAAGAAATATGCATTTTTACTGCTTTTGTGTTACCTTCCTCTATACTGTCACTTTTTCCTTTCTCCTCAAAAATCCCCTTTTAATATTTCTTGCAAAGCTGTTTTTAGTGGTCAAGCACTTCTTTAGTGTTTGTCTGGGGAACTCTTTATATATCCTTCTATTCTCAATGATAGCTTTGCTAGATAGAGTATTCTTGGCTGCAGATTTTTTTTCATTCAGCACTTTGAATTTATCATACCACTCTCTTCTGGTCTGGAAAGTTTCTATTAAAAATAAAATCTCTCTTGTAAGTTATTCACTTCTTTTACCCTGCCTTTAAATTTTTTTCTTTATCCCTATATTTTGCACATTTCATTATAATATGTCTTAGTGTGGATCTGATTTATTGAGATAAATGGAAAAATGGATCTTCTTTTATTGATTACTGATTTTTTCTCTATGCCTCCTGGGAATGGATATGTTTCCCTCCCCAGATTAAGGAAATTTTTAGCTATTATTCCTTCAAATAATTTTTCTGTCCCTTTTTCTCTCTTCTTCTTCTTGGAACTTGGGAGTGGGTGGCAATACTAACAAAATTTGCACTGGGTCACTCTTCTTATGCCAGATCTCCTGAAGCCCTGCAGTGGCTGGGGGATGGATGTCATGGCTTCCAGGGGAATAAGCTTGGGCATACCTGGGCACAGCACACGATGCCAGCTATGTATATGACAGCTGGTTGGCATGCATGCACAGCTTTAACAAAATTTGCCTTGAGCTCAGGGCCAACACTAATAGGCTTGGAGTGAGCTAGTCCTCAGTAGAACTCATGGGCATAGATCACTATTAGTGGGATAGGTAGGAAGTGTCAGTGCAGTCCACTTCCTACAGGTGGCTCTGTATTTGTGCTAGGGGAAGGAGGAAGAAAATGGCACCTGTCAGCTCCTCATTTTCAGAGAAGTCCTCCAATAGTTCCAAAATCATTATAAAGAGTTCTGTCTCCCCTTTGTCCCTGGTATTGTATAAACTGCCATTTTTATGTTGTCTCTCTTAGTGGACTGCAGTCTCTTTAAGGGTGTTGGTGGGGTTGTCACTCACCCTACTGGCTTGCCCAGTGCTTAGTTAGTAGACTATTAAAACTCCAGACTCCAAGTACCACTGGTTTTATAAGCTCACAGTATTCAGCCCCTCTGGTTTTCAAAGCAAAATGTTGTAGGGATTAGTCTTCCTCATGTGAGCTCCCTGGTGCAAGGGCCCATTTCTCTGCCCTCTCCACACATGCAGCTCCCTCCCTCCACTGGGCAGCCTCCCTCCACCTTTCTGACCTTCCTAACTTTTCAGCTGCAGCTACTTCAGTTGTGGAATTTGTTCTGCAAGTCTTTGGATCTCTCTCTAGTTTGTTGACATAGATGTGGATGATATCTAGTTGAAAAAATGAGACAGTGTGAGTTCAGGGTCCTTCTACTCTGCTATCTTCCCAAGCTCACTGTCATGTGTTCTTTTATCTTTCTTTCTGAAACTTCTGTTAATCGGGTATTGGACATTTTGTGTTGATTGCCCAACATCCTCTTCTGTTTTTAGTTTTCTATCTTTTTGTTGTCTTTTTGAGAGATTTCCTATTACCTTCCTACCTTTTTACCAATGTTATATTTTAGCTATTATTCCTTCAAATAATTTTTCTGTCCCTTTTTCTCTCTTCTTCTTCTTGGAACTTGGGAGTGGGTGGCAATACTAACAAAATTTGCACTGGGTCACTCTTCTTATGCCAGATCTCCTGAAGCCCTGCAGTGGCTGGGGGATGGATTTTTTAATATATGTTTCAGATCAAGAGTTGTATTTTGTTCTCTAAGTGTTATCTAAATATATGTACATATACATAACAAACATATATTCACACACACACATATATATACTTATATTTCCATTTTGTGGATGTAACCTGTAATCTTCTTTTATTAAGAATATTGCTTTTATTTTGTTTTGAAGTTTTCTTCTGCTTCCTACATTGCCTTTGCGCCATCTAATTTCCTTTTTTCCTCTTTGTTTATTAGTCTCTTTTTCATGTTAAAGACTTTTTTCGTGTTTGTTGAAACTTGATCTGTGTTATTATTTGAAAGTGTGCCATTTAAAACCCTAAAAACGGGGAGGAAAGAAACCATGATAATGCTCAAAATTACAACTTTTCTTGAAGTCATCAGAATGCTGAGGTCACAAAGCAACCAACAGCCTGAAATTGAAGGCAATACAAGCACTTCTAAGAAGAAAAAGGGTCATGAGTACTGGTTCACCTTTCGTAGAGCACAGGGTGAAAACAGTATGACCAAGAGAATATGAAGAAATTCAGCTCAAGTTTTTAATGAAATGCTAAAGTCTGAGTGTAGGATATCAAGAAAAGCTGAAACTATCAGACACTATAGGTAAAGGAGAAGTCTGCTCTGAGTACCGTATTTTTCTCCATGTACTGTCTCAGGGCTCATATGGGAAAGATTGCAGCAGGGTGGGAGATTGGAGGAAGCCTCCCTCAGTGATGGAGAACTGGAGGAGGGTAGTGGGTACATTACAGAAAAGGCAGAAGGATCTTTCTGGACACTTCTTCCCAAAGGATAAATATCTTAAGTGTCTGGAGATAGAAGCAGGGCAGCAAATCCTGTACTTTGAGAATTCAACTAAAACCCACTGTGCTGGAAGAAAAGTAAAAGAAGAGCCCTCCATCCTTGGGATATGGGCAAGAGGCCATAAGAAATCTCCTACCACTGGGAAGGACAGTGATCACTGAGAAAGCTTGATCTCTAAGACTCAAGAACATAGGGCTTCTCCATAAGATACACACCCCACCCTAAACTAGGCTAAAACATACCAAATAACTAGAAATCACACAATATCCATGGTGTTAAGAGTTGAATTGTATCCCCAAAAAGATATATTTAAATGCTAACCCTCCAATACTGTTCGGAAATAAGGTCACTGAAGATGTAACTACTTATTATCCTCAGATGATTAATCATTAGTTTTGATAGTAAACCAGTATAGTATAGTATATATTATATGGTGCTATATGCTAATGTAGTATTTCATGATATTAGTATGATAATTTTAGTAGCAGTATTATATATTAATATTAGGTAAGGTGAGATCATACTGGATAAGGTGGGACCTTAGTCTGATATGACTGGTGTCCTTATAAGAAGAGGAAAACATGGTCACAGAGACATGGAGAGAACAACATGTGAAAATGGTGGCAGAGAATGGAGTGATGTATCTATACGCCAGCAAATACCAAGGACTTTCAGCAAGCCATCAGAAATTATGAGATAAGCATAGGACAGATTATTCCTCAAAGCCCTAAGAAGGAAACAAGGCTGCTGATACAATGATTTCATATTTCTAGCCTCTGAAACTGTGAGAGAATAAATTTCTATAGTTTTAAGCCACACAGTTCATGATATTTTATTATTATAGTCCTAAGAATCTAATATATATGACAAGAAGAAAGCAGGGAAGAGAGATTATTTTCTGAGGCACAGATACACAAAGAAGGTTTAAAGCTGAGGGTACAACAGAAACATGGGTGGGGGGGGACACCTTGACAAACCAGCTCCCATTCTAAACAAAAGGTAAACCTACAAGAATTTAAAGCTTTGATGCACTAAAGTTATTAACAACCAAATGAACAACTAGGTCAGTTTGTTTAGACTGATACAGCCCCACCCACTAATGATCTAGGAGAAGACTATGCTTATTTCCAGATGCAAATACTATTTACCTCAGACTTTACTGTTCCAAACACAAGAAACCCTAAAGAGACACAAAGGATTCAATAGAATCAGATTCAAATATGACCAGATGTCAAAACTATCAGATAAGGAATTAAAAATAACTATAATTAATATGTTAAATATTCCCATGGAAAAGATAAACAATACAAATAAAGAGATGGGGAATTTCAGCTGACAGATGGAAACTGTAAGAGTCAAGTGCAAATGCTAGAAATAAAACACACACACAGAGTAATAGAGATACCTTTGACAAACTCATCAGCAGATTCACTACAGATAAGAAAAGAATAAATTAACTTGAATATAGGTCAATAGAAATTACCCAAAGTGAAATATGAAAAAAAATAAGATTGAAAAGAAGAAGAGGGGGGAAGAAGAGGCTATCAAATAACTATTAGGACCATATTAAAAAATTTAGATTTTTAATTCTGGAAGAATTGGCAGAAAAAAAAATATTTGAAAAGATAATGGGCAAGAATCATTCAAGAATAATAAGCTACATTGATCACAGATCAAGAAACCCAGAAAATTTTAAGCAAAGTAAATTCTCCCTCCTCATTCCTTAAAGACAGATTATATTCAAACCACTCAAAACCAAATTTAAAAAGAAAATTATGACAGCAGCAATGAAAAAAGACAGCACATATTTCCACAAAGGCAAAATATGTCAGAAAATATGCAAGCCAGAAAAAAAATGGATTAACATATTTAAAGCCTATCAAAAAATGAAAACCTTCAACCCAGAATTCTATACCCAGTAGAAATATTTATATAAATAAAAGAGAAATAAAGACATTCAAATAAACAAAAATTGAGAAAATAAATCATGAGAAGACCTGCCCTATAAGAAAATATTAAAATTCTTCAGTGAGAACTTGTATATGAACAACAACAAAAAAACTATTTTAAAACCAGCTTTGTTTCTGAACAAAGAAAAGTCTATCTCCAGAAATATTTAAAAGTAAAATACAAAAGACATTTTCTTATTTTTAATTGTTCAAAAGAAAATTGACTATCTACAGAAAAATTATTAGCAAGATGCTAGATTTTAACCCAAACATATAGTTACATTAAATTTAAACAGCTTAAAAAATTTAAATAGCTTAATCACATTAATTAAAACATAGAGTTGTCACATTGCATCTTTATAAAAAGCAAGATCCAGCTATATATTTTCTACAAGAAACACACTTTAAACATACAGATATTAAAAGGAAAAAAATTATATCACAAAAATTCTATTTTAAAACATACTAGCTATATTAGCTTTCGACAAAGTAGACTCCATAACAAGGAATATTACCTAGAATAAAGAAGATATTACATAGACAAAGGGGTGAATGCACCAATATAAGATTATAATTGTATATGTATCAAAACAGAGCCTCATAATTCTTGAAAAAACACTTCAGAACTGAAAGGAAAAAAATAGACAAATCCATAAGTGTTGTAGGAGACTTCCACTTTGCTCTATCAGAAACCAATAGAAACAAGTAGAGAGAAGGTCAGTAAAGAGACAGAAGACCTAAGCAACATTAACAACGGGTTTACTTTCGAACTGATGAAAGAAATCAATGAAGACTTAATAAAGAGATATACCATGAAATCAATGAAGACTTAATAAAGAGATATACCATCAACCATAGATTGAAAGTCTTGATATTGTTAACATGTTAGTCCTCTCAAATTAATCTGTAGACAATGCAATCTGAGTTAAAATTCCAGCAGGATTTTTTTTGTAGAAGTTGACAAGCTAAAATTTATGAGAAAAAGAAAGTAAGATAGTCAAAATAATTTTGGGAAAAAAGAATAAAGTTGGTGGGCTCAAACTATTTGTTTTCAAGACTTATTATAAAGCTACAAAAATCAACACCATGTGTTATTAGTGAAAAAAACAAACAAACATGTAGATAAATAGAACAGAACAGAAGAGAATCCTGAAATAGTACCCTCCATCACACACATATGTAGTCAATTTTCAACAAAGGTGCAAAGACAAGCCAATGAAGAAAGGATCATCTTTTCAGCAAAAGATGGAACAATTGGAAAACTATATGCAGAAAAACGAACCTCAAGTCATGCTTTATATCAAACATAAATATTAACTTCAAAAACTCAGACTTGAATGTAAAACAAAAAACTATAAGACTTCTAGAACAAAATATAGGAGAAAAATCTTTGTGATTTTGAGTTAGGCAAAGATTTCTTAGCTATGACACCAAAAGCATGATCCAAGAATTAAATATTGATAAATTGGACTTCATAAAAATTAATACTTTTACTCTTTGAAAGGCACTCTTAAGACAATGAAAGACAAGCAGCAGATAGAGAGGAAATGGAAAATAACCCAAATGCCCTTCAACTGGCAAATGGATAAAAATAATTAGAGTGCATCCAAACACTGGAATTCTACTCTTCAATAAAAGGTAAGAACTAATGATGATACACTCAACACATGGATGAATATGAAAGAAGCCTGATCAAAATTCTACTTATTATATAATAACATTTATATGACATTTAGGAAAGGCAAAACTCTATAGTGATAGAAAACAGATCCATGGTTGCCAAAGACTGGGTAGTTGACTACACTGTAATTGATCACAATGTAATTTGGGGGCTTGATTGAACCATTCTTGTATCGACTGTGACAGTAGTGACACAGTGTACTTTCAAAATGCACAGGCAGTATAGTTCATTTATTTTTTGTAAAGACTGTAAGTAATCTCTACACCCAATGTGGGGCTCAAACTCACCACGCTGAGATCAAGAACCACCTGTTCGATCAACCAAGCCAGCCAAGTGCCCCTAGACTGTATATTTTTAAAATGTAAATAAAAATGTATTTTTGCTGTATGTAAGTTATACTTGAGTGAAGCCAACTTTTTCAGGAATGTTGATTTGAAGCTCTCTCTGCATGTGTAAATTTTGAGCTCCTCTGGTGAACATCTCTCAACTCCTGTAATATCTCCCAGTTTCTTTTTACAGGGGGTTTAAGACTTTGGATGTTTTTATTGCCATTTTAAATGGACTTTCAGGAAGAAGCACAGATAAATATGTGTGTTCAATTTGCCGTGACTAATCAAAAGTTCAGAGGTGGTATTTTAAATCAGTAAGGTAAGCTTAGATTATTCAATAAGTGGAGAGCAGATCCTAAATGTTCTCACTACACACACAAACAAAAAGAACTAATTTTATTGTGGTAATTATTTCACAATATGTAAGTATATCAAATCATCATGTTCTACACCTTAAACTTACACATTGCTGTTTTTCAATGATATCTAAATAAAGCTGGAAAAAAGTATGGTTTCTGAATAATAAAATAAAGTAAAATACAATAACATAAAATACTAGACCAATCTTT
This sequence comes from Mustela erminea, assembly GCF_009829155.1. Classification (NCBI taxonomy): domain Eukaryota; kingdom Metazoa; phylum Chordata; class Mammalia; order Carnivora; family Mustelidae; genus Mustela; species Mustela erminea. The sequence continues at coordinate 5,832,076 of NC_045615.1, read as the reverse complement.
CTAATATATAGGATAGATGCAGAATTAATGTCCTTTTAGTACAAAATACTTCTGTGAATAAGAAAAAAATATAAAAACTTAATTTTAAAATTGTCAAAAGACATAAAAGAGTACTTCACAAAAAAGAAATACAAATGATGAATAAAATTATTAAAAATCTTTAACTGCTTTGTAACTAATAAATTCCAATTAAAACTATATTATTTTGTCCTATGGGCTGGCTACTTTTTCTTTTTTCTTTAAAAACAATACCCAGTAACTGAGGTTCAGGCAACTGGGTATTCTCATGCAAATGTAAACTTGTTTCAACTTTCTTTAGGGCAATTTAGCCATCTGTATATAAATGACAATTTAGCAAAACTATATATTAAACCTTACATGTAGAACATATCCTATAGCCTGCAATTCAATTTCCAGGGATTTTTTCCTAAGGAAATTATTAAGAATGTTGATAAAGATTTTTATAAGAATATTAATCATAATATTTGTATAATAGTAAAAATAGAAAAACCAGAAAAATTACCAGTTGAAAAAATAAAATACTGTGTTTAGTCTTTTAAGCAAAATGTTATAGTTGGGTATTTTTTCCCATGAAAACACATTGGTGATATATTGCAAATAAAATGAACAGGATTACAAAATTTTACATACAGCATGAAACCATTGTTTGGGGCATAAATGTGTGTAAATAGGCATATAGTCTGGAAAGTCTCGAAATAGTCTGGAAAAGAAATGTATGTAAGAATTCTCAGGAATTATCTCTGAGTGTTGAGATTATGGAGGTTTTCTTTTTCTTTGTGTAAATTATCACTGTTTTGTATTTTCTATGAACATATATAATTTTTTAAATTAGTAGAACAAAAAAGGATTTTTTTATTAAAAAAATAAATTCCATCCAGAAAAGGAAGAAAAATAGAAAAAATTTAGGAATAAATTTAAGAAGAATTGCAAAGAATCTACACAGAAACTTTAAGGGGAGCATGTACATGAGAAAGAGGACTTTTGTAAGACTTTTATGGGGAAATGTCATTTGTGTGGAAAGTCACACATTTTCAAAGACAGTTCATTAAAACACAATCTTCTGGATATTCACATTGAAATAGTTTCTACTGTTTGTTTTTTAATAAAAATACTTAGGCTTAGTGAACATATAGGGGAAAATGGAACTTTCACATTCTATTAGTGAAATGATATATTTATACTGTCATTTTAGAGGACAATTTCACAATACTTAATAAAAGCTTTAACCCTTGAATCAATAACTCCCCCACTGGAGTTTGCTTTAAGAATATCATTGAAGATAAGTGTAAATATTTGGTTATTAAATTAATGATTTTATGGTAAGTGAAGTAAATAATCTATGGTAGATTCATTAACTCCACTGATTACATGGATTATGTTATACCCAGACCGTAATATAGTGAGAAATTTGAAGAGGTTTTGGAGAACCTATGTAATCTGTCAGGGTACAGTCAGGAAAATGGAAGCCAAACAAAGATATTCACATAGACATAATTTAGTCTAGGAGATTGGTTACATAGTTACTGAAAAAATGAAAAAATAAAAGGGAATGTTGAGATTACCCGGAGCTTAGTCTTTTCTTACAAGATCTCAGACCATCCTTAATAAGGAAGCCCACCATAGTGGGCTATAAGGATAACATAGTGTTAGGTTAAAATGGTGACTAGATAGCAATACCAGCAATGAAGTGGTTTCATTCATCTCAGTAACTACTCCTGCACAAGAGTCCTTGGGATAAGGTGTGACAGAGAAGATTCTGAAAATCCAAGACCTCAGTTGGCATCACTTAGTATCAGTGAATGGAAAGAAAGGCAAAATTATTTCTAAAGGTCCTGGAACTGAGGATGGGTATGCTCAGGCTGCAACTGGTAGAAGAATGCTATCCTGCTCCATAGGAACACTTACTAGGTTTTTGTTTTGTTTTGTTTTTTGGTTTTGTTTGTTTGTTTGTTTGTTTGTTTTAAGTAGGCTCCCCACTAGTGGAACCCAGCTCAGGGCTTGAACTTAGAACCCTGAGATCAAGACCCTAAGATCAAGGCCAAGCTGAGATCAAGAGTCAGAGACTTAACCGACTGAGCTACCAAGGCACCTCCCAGGTCATTACTGAAGTCAGTTGTATGACTTATTATTTGGGCAGGATCTTATACTTTCTTTTCTGTAGGTATTATATGTGGATACTTTCATTGTTGCCTTGTTTATAAATGTCACCCCATCTTCATCTTTACAGAAGTGACTCTGTGACTTGTAGTGAAGTATATATTGAGGGGTTGAGTATAATAACTCATTTTTGAACTCTAAGAGCAAATCTGGGCTTACCCAGAAAGGTCACATCTAATTTCAGGTTCATTTTGCTGCTGCATCTGTTGAAAACAAGCAAATAATTACTAGAACTTCTTAAGACTTCAGAGCTAGAATATTAGGATTTTAAGAAATAAGTGGAAGATTCTTAGGTGTTAATACTTGGCATCAAGAGTTGTATATGTGTCCACTGGTAAATACTACCAGAATTTATGGGAGATATTTTTGACCTAGTATAAATACCCACTGCTTTAGAGGAACATGTGTCATTTCAATTCACACTGTGCTAAGGGCTCTTGATTGATAACTTAGGTTGCAACATACTCCTCACAGTGGAACAAGGGGATGTAAAAGTACCTGTGGATGCTGATGGGTATATCTTTCCTGTTCCTTGCTAAATTATTAATTTGGTTATTCTCCAGTGGTAAATGAATTCATATTTAATACTAGTTGTCTAATCTTGTACTGTTTGTACCAGGAGTGAGGGTCAGGTGTTGGAACCTCAGGGAGGGTATACAGTTAAAGAACAAGCAGGATCAAAGTAATCTCTCCATTTGGAACTATGAAATATATAGCCCATATTTGCTCACACCCTGCAACTCATGAGATAATCATTGTACCATTATGAAAGGTTAAGAATTACCCCCATCAATGGCAGCTCCTTGAGAGAGATGTTAGAATATTAAGAAGTTAATACATAAAGGTCAGGACAACCTCTCCTTTTTGACTTAAATAATACAGTGTGGAAAGGGATAGTTCTAATAGAGGCAATCAACAACTTCAAGATTAAAATAAAGTTAAATTGGCAAATGTGATTCTTCAAAAGGGAACTCTTTCTTAGGTAAATGAGTTAAACTGTCAGGAATCCAGATTCAACAATTTGATGAGTTGGTCCAGCAGGTTACTATGTAACCAAACAAAGTCTCCATGGTCAAGAGTAAGGAACTCAAAACAGTAATTAAGGAGTGGGGAGGGATAGAACGGCTCAGCTGCTGCTATGTTCTGATTTTCTCCATCAAGGGGGAAATGGATTGGGGGAATATTCACAAGATAAAAATAAAAACCGAAGAAGAAGAAAATTAGCCAAGTCCATTTCCTCGACATTTTGCATTTATATTTCCTCTATGTATCAGAGGAAAAACTAAACTAACCTAACCTAAAACTAACCTCAGAAGGAAGAAGGAATGAAGGAAGAAAGGAAGAGTGAAGGGAGGGAGAGGCAGGGAAAGAAAAAGTTAATTGATTTACTAGATGCCAGAAACTGATACCAGATGGTTTCACACAAGTTAAGTCATATTTAAATTTCACCAAAAAACCTGAAGAGTTAGCTTTTGTCTTTTCCATTTTTAAGATGAAAAATTATATATTGTTTTGCCTAAACTGAAGTAGCTATAAGGTGGCAGAGCTGGGGTTTAATCTGGGTCTATATCTATTCTATCTAATTATAATATGGAGTTGTAAAACCAAACCCATTGCTGTGGACTAGCATGGGCAGGAGAGTGAAGCAGCACAAAGGAAGTAAAATCTGACATGACACTTGAAGAAAGTTGGGCTACAATAAGGAACTCATCAGAAGTGTTGCTTCGAAAGGACTGTACAACCTTAGATAATTTCACTGGAAATGAAGAAAGCTTCAAAAATAATGACCTAAGTGTCCATCTTCATAAGTTACATGAATGAACAATAGAATAAACTCAAAGAAAGCAGAAAGTGATAATTAAAATAAGAGTGGAAACGAGTGACATAGACAACAAAAACAAAAAACAAAGATAGTCAAGAGAGCCAAAATCTTATCCTTTGAAATTAAAAACACTGGACTAGAAGCACTGGGTGGCTCAGTGGGTTAAGCCTCTGCCTTTGGCTCAAGTCATGATCTCAGGGTCCTGGGATCAAACCCCGCATTGGGCTCTCTGCTCGGCGGGGAGCCTGCTTCCCCCTCTCTCTCTGCCTGCCCCTCTGCCTACTTGTGATCTCTCTCTCTGTCAAATAAATAAATAAATAAATTTTTTAAAATTAAGAAAAAAAACACTGGACAAATCTTTAGCAAAACTTTTCAAGAGATAAGGAACAGAATACAAATAAATAATTGCATCAATTGGACACAATCTTACATAACCACATATAGTAAGAAAACTATAACTATATGCTGAGAGTTTGAAACTTACATAAAATCAACAAATATGTGGGAAAATCTAACTTAACAGAATTGACTCAAGAAAAATTAAAAAGCTTGAAAATTCTGTATTTGTTAAAGAAATGTAAATGATGGTTAAAAATTCCCCACCATAAGCATACCTCGGTGTATGCTTATGTCATATACCTATGCTTATGTCAGCTCAGGTCATATTCTCAGGGCATGAGATCAAGCTCCCCATCAGGCTCTGTGCTGCTTAAGATTCTCTCCCTCACCCTCTTCCCTTCCCTGCTTACACTCTCTCTTTAAAAAAAAAAAAAAAAAAAATCCCCACCTTAAAAGTAGTAGGTGGCCCAGGTGATTTTATATGTAAGTTCTACAAAACTTTCAAGGAATTGATCATCCCAGTTGCACATAAATTTATTCTAGCAGTAAAAAAGGAAAAAAAGAAAACATTTCCCATATTATTGTATGAGGACAGCATAACCTTTATTCCAAAACTAAATTTATACATTCTATAGAAGGAATATTACTGGCTTATTTCACTCATGAATACAGGTGCAAAAATCCTAAACAAGATATTTGAAAATTAATTCAACAGTGTATATAAAGGATTATACATCATAACCAAGTAGAATTTATCCCACTGAAACAAGAGGATTTTAATAACAGAAAATCTTTTTTTTCTTTTTTTCTTTTTTTTTAAGATTTTATTTATTTGACAGAGAGAGACCACACAAGTAGGCAGAGAGGCAGGCAGAGAGAGAGGAAGCAGGCTCACCACCGAGCAGAGAGCCCGATGTGGGGCTTGATCCCAGGATCCTGACATCACGACCCGAGCTGAAGGCAGAGGCTTAACCCACTGCGCCACCCAGGCACCCCAATAACAGAAAATCTTTAAATGTAATTCACTATATTAGCAAATTAAAAAAGAAAAATCATATCATTGTACAATATATGCTGAAAGGTATTTGTTGAAAATCAATATTAATACATAATAAAAACTCTTAGTAAATTAGAAATAGAAGGGAACTTCTTAAAGCTGATAAGGAGAGCTATTTTTTTTTTTTTGTAATGTCCTAAAGCAAACATTATCCTCAATTTGGAAATGCTAGGATTATTTTCTTTAAAAGCAGAAGCAATTTGATCTCATTTCTAATAATATTAAACAGGTAATCTTAGCCAATGTAATAAGACTCAAAATAGCAATTACAGTTAGAAGGATTGTAAAGGAGAAAGTAAAATTATCACTATTTACAGATTATGTGATCATTTACAAGGAAAATCTGAAATAATTTACTGAAAATTTATTTAAAGTAACAGAAGAGGTTAAAACTGGCTGGTAGATATATATGTTTGTGTGTGTGGTTATGTATATATTTGCATGTATATTCAAAAATTAGTTTCATTTCTAGAAAACAAAGGCAGACAACTAGAAAACATAAAGAGAAGGTAGCATTTATAATAGTCTCAGAGAATATAAAGAATCAAGGAATAGCACTAACAAAATATATGCAAGATAAGAGATGTTATAGGAAGCTTAAATAAATGGAGAGATAGAACATGTTCTTAGCAAGATTTACTACAAAAATTATTGTTTCCAAGTTGAAGTATAGATTCAATGCAATTCTAATTAAAATGCCAATAGTGTAGTTTGCTTTTAGAATTTGATAATATTAAACAATGCATAATAAAAAGTAGAAAACCACATATACCCAGGACACTTTTAAATAAGAAGTATATGGAGAGAGCACATGCCCTAAATAGATATCAGGAATTACTATAAAACTATAGTAGTTTAAACTGTACATACTGATACACAAATAGACAAACTGATTAATGGAATACATTGGAAAGACCATAACTAGACCCATGAATATATGGACCTTTGGATTAGGACAAAAGTGGAATATCTGATCAGTGGAAAAAACTGAGGATTGTTCAATAAATGGAGCTACAAACAAACAGTTATCTACATGGAAAAAGACACAAATAAATTCTACCTCACTTCATGGCCAGATATCAATCCAGGTGAACCAAGTACATAAATGCAAAAACAAAACTTTAAAACCCTTACTAAAAAAGTAAAAGAAATACCTTTTAAACCTTGAGGTGAAAAAAAGTAGTTTTAGACAACTATCAAAAAGGGACTATAAGGGAAAAGACTGATATATTTAACTATATAAAAATTAAGAACTTTTGTTCACCTAAAAATGTCATAACTAGTGTGAAATGACAAGTTGAAAACTGGGAGAAGATATTACTATATACTCAACCTATGAAGGATATCCATCAAGACCATATAGAGAACTCCTATAAAGCACAAACAATTCAACATGAAAATGGGCAAAAGACAGGAACAGGCTTTTGAGACTAGGCAGGCCCTGTGACCATTACGTACTTGAAGATATGTCCAACACCATTAGCAAAGTAGAAATGTGAATCAAGACCATGATGAGATATGGTTTTACACCCATTTAATTGGTTAAAAATCACAATATCAAGTGCTATAAAGAATGTGAATCCATAGGCTCTCTTTTACATTGCTGTGGGAATAACATGGCAAAAAGTTTGCCACTGTCTCTTGAAGCCAAACATTCATATATCTTACGACCAATGACTCTGCTGTTTGCTATATACCCAAGAGAAATTCCTGTACATTTCAACAGGAAATATGTATTCAAATGTTCATAGGAGCACTGTTTACAATAGCAAAAGCTGGAGTATTCCAAAAACCCATCAACAGAAGCGTAAATGAAAGAGCTGTGAAATATTTACACAGTGAATAGCATATTACATGTCAGAAAAATGAACTACTGCAACATGCAACAATCATGATAAATCTTAAAAGTCTTCCAACATTACATTTAACATATTTTATAGTTAAAAAACAGCAAAGGTTACACACACACACACACACACACACACACACAATGTTATGAATATGTACAAAGGAAATCTATAAAATATACAGAAAGAAAAGCAAGGGCATGAATCAACATAGAAATTCTAATGATGGTAACATCAGGAGGGAGGAGACAGCAGAATGGTATGGGGGTGGAGGAACACAGGATTATATGTAGGCTATTTTTAAGGTCCTGGCTTTAATTTCAAGTTACAGTTTATGGATATTTATTAAGGAATTGAAACAAACAAAAAAACAAATAAATATTGGGCCATGTATGCATCAATGATGAGAATGTGTTTGAACCAGATGATGGTTAATGCATCTAATCGTAATTAGGGAGGAATAAGGAGCACTTGAGAAGTCTCTGGAGCAGCTCTATCCACAGAACTCCTGAGGTGGAAATATTCCGTATCTGCAATAGCCAGTGCAGTAACCACTAGCCTCCACTGAGTTCTCGAATGTGTCTAGTACATCTGAGGAACTAAATTTTCAGCTGTATTAATTTGAATTAATTTATATTTAAATTTAAACAGCCACACAATACAAACAACGTTCAGTGGTGGGAGAAAATTAGTATCGTTCAGGCATCCGTGAGCAAATTGACCTGCCTTAAGTAAACGGTTCTCAGCAGAAAGTAGCCAAAAATAAGTTTGACCAAAGACATAAGTTACTTACCTTGTGAAAAATCCAGCTCACCATCTCCAAAGAGTGGAATATGTACTTTTCTTTCCTCTTCTTGTCTTTCCACTTAGAGTAGTATGAGAAGCCTACTTAATAACACGAAACTCAACTACCACTTATGATATGCATTCATTCATTCATTCATTCCTCATTTAATTTTTCTTTCACCCTTCCCAAGGACCCTGTTTTGGTAAATGAACAAGATTTCTTGAAAACCAAGAGGACATAAGCCAGTTATTATTTGAGTAAAGCCTAAGTCTGCATGTTTAAATGTATTTACCTCCTTCTTGTTAATGGCATCATTCAATCACAGTTTAGTAGCCTCCAAGTGAGAGGATTAGAAGTATCAGGGGAATTGCTCACTCAAACCAGGAAATGTGGGGGTTTAGTTCAAACACTATCTGAAGGAAGCTGGTAAGCAACAGCTGAGAAGATGAAAGATCAGACCAACGCCTCCCTTTGAAGTAAAGACTACTCAGACTGTGAGTATAACAATGTTCATTACTGCCAGAACTTCAAGTGGCTGTTTGACGCATGCTTTAGAATGTATCATAAAATCTATAAAAATATCAACAAGATGCTTTCAAGTGACACGAAACAGCTAGAGTGCCCTATTTGCAGGGACACTGCTGTTTAAAGGCAATTTGCTGGATTGCTTTCCATCTGGGACCAACGCAAGTGCCTTCCAATCTCTCTCCCTCCCCCCACCCAACAACTACCACCCCTTCCTTTCTTGCTCCCTCCTCCCAACCCCAGCTAGAAACTCAGATTTTAAATGTTTCATTTCTGCTTCCTTTGAGGGCCAGGAGGAGAAAATGAAGCTTTTCTTGGCTTGCTTCTCAACTCTCCTAAGAGATTCAGAGACAAAAAGATTGCTTTGGGAAAATAATAATGCCAAATGAGCATTAAAATAATAAATGGGTTTTCTGGAAATTAGGTTCTCAGAGGTCATGCAATTAAAAGTTAGGAGGAAAACACACCTCAGGCTTGATTGGAGGAGACAAGCGAGAGCCTGGGCAAATACTTCCACCATACTTCAAGTTCCATTCAAGGTTTGAAGCAAGGGAGCTTGTTGATTAATCTATTTGCATACTTCCAGGACTTGATAACAAGCCAGAGTGTGGTATAATTTCATAGGCACTGATTATTAATAATAATGAGGACCGTGATTAGGGCCCTGAATATGGAGGGGTCACAGCAGGGCACAAGGCAAACATGAGTCAGCAGCACAATATTATTTGAAAAATAACAAACAAAGGCCGTGAACTGCCTGAGGAGACGTGCGGATGCCTTTCATTACATGAATGTTGATATATTAGACTTCGTCGCGGCACAGTTAAAATCGAGGAACTTATTCCTCATATACTGTCCTCAGAAAAGCTTTATGGAAATACAAGGACCCTTGGCAGCTTGTGTTTCAATTAACGTGCTTCCCTTGTGACTAGCGGGTCTTTCAGTAAAGCAGGATCTGTTGTGATTCTTCCCTTCTCCCAGCAACCTCCATCACACGATCTTGGACTGAAGATCAAAGAAGAACCTTTCATAGAAGACAGTTTGCCTTGCTGAAGAGGGTACAGGGGTTCAGGGGTAAAGCAACTGTGCCGAAGTCCCAGACCTAGTAAGGGGCTAAGTTTTGGATCAGAAACTTGGCCCTTTCCACCTCGGTCCCTATCTCTAGATAGCCCACCAAAACTCCAACTTCATTTTTTCACTGGGCTAGAGAGCCAGATCTGAGCAATGGGACAGAATTACATATCACTCGGCTGCAAAATCCTGAGGGTCTGACAAATCAGCTCTAAAAGCACTATTCTTCAATAGACCAACAAGCCATTTTTGAAATACAGTGTTTCACACAAAGAGGTATTTGGTGAGGAATAGAAAGAGAGTGCCGTTCCAGGCTAATATGTTTGGATGGATTAAACTGTGGTTCATGTCTTCATTTGAGGAAACACTTCTCACTTATTCCCTCTCAGTCCAAAACAAGCATGAGAGGATAACGTAAGAAGCACTGCTATGCTAACGCTCGTGACTATGTGTCCGAGTCTACACAAATGCCCAGCTGAAAACATCACCCATACTCCAGCTGCCGGGTCTGTAATACATCTTTCTCCCAAGAGTGTGTTCTGCAACCCACACATAACAGAGGCCTGCTTAGAGGGTCTCTAAGGTCCTTTCAGATCTCACATTCTCTGGTTCTGTAATTTGAAGTTTTCCTTCAGACCTCCTAGCTCTTTTGTTAAGCTTAAAAGATAGTCATCTGTTTCAACTTTTGATTAATTCTGAGCTTTATTAATAGAATGTTATAGCACAATTCCTTTTAAATATGTTATAAAAGCTTTGCTTTTTAATGCCTCAATCAAACACTTTTTTCAAAAGGAATATATCTTCAATTCTTCTTCCTAATAGCAGGCTTTCCTAAGTTGTCCTTTTGATTCTATTACATGGTAGATGAAAGACAGCCACAAATCCTCCTTCCTGAGAGGTGGGGTCTAGGTCTTCTCCCTTTGGATCTGAGTGGGCTCATTCCTGCTTAGTCAAAGAATGCAGCAAAAACAATACTGGGCTCCTTTCTGGGTCTTAGCCTTAGGAATTCGGCAGCTTCCACTTCCTGTCTCTGGAGTATTTAGCTATCATGCTGTGACGGAGAAAAAACAGCCTCCCAGAGGCATCTACATAAAGAGGAATTGAGGCCCCCAGCTGAGCACCCATCCAAATACAGCACCAACTTGCCAGTCACAGAAGTGTGCCATCTTGGAAGTAGGTCCTCCAGCCCCATTTCCACCATGCCAGGTGACTCTGAATGGACAGCAGATCCCTGACCAAACTGTAGATTCATGAGTGAATGAATGGTTGTGCTGAGGCAGTTTGTCACGTAGCAATAAATACTGCTAATAGTAATGATGCTGATGAAGATAATGAAAATAATAAAGCTAACATTTCCTGAGCATCTATCAGGTTCTAGATACAGTGCAAAGCACTTCATATGAGTTATATCATTTAATTGTCACAACAAAGCAAGGAAGTAGCCACTCTTATTCCCTTCATAGGGAAGGAAACCAAAGCTTCGTGTGACCAAATACCTAGCCCAAGTACATTTAGCCAATAAGTGTAGACCCAGGTCAGTGACCCAAATCTTCCTTCTTGTTTTATGCTGAATTTCCCTCTGTGTCTCAATGCTCTTGGTGACTCATCCTCTGTATAGCTTTGTCTACTGTCTTTCTGTAAATAATACCTACGTCTGTTCTGACAATTATGACTTCTCACAAGCTCCAACCTGATCTTTGTAGGAGCACAGGTAAATATCTCCTTGGATCTTCCACCTCTGTGCTTGCTACCTCTACACCTTGTAGTTCCCATCTGTAATTAATTGCCACTACTTCCCTTCTGGGCAGTGGGGATCCCACAAGAGATGGGCTAGATCTTATTCCTCTCAATATCTTTAGCTCCTGGCCCATAATTAGTCGACTCTGTACAAGTGTACTTAACTACATTCTTTTCCTGTTTTCACTTCAAAGTCATGATGTCCCAAAGCCATCATCATCCCCATCGCCTCCTCTTCCATATTCCATCAAAGACTTCGCCATTCTCATAGGCCTGCGAACTTGGTGGCATTTGGCAACTGCTTCTCCTTCAGGCACTGAGTCCTGTCAATTCTTCAAAACACCTCTCACCTCTCACATGTTCGTTATGTCCTCTCATCCCAGCTCCCATTATACTACCTGTGGATTATTGTAATTTTCCTAAAACTGGTATTCTTGCCTCATCTCCTCTCTTCCAATCTATTCTGAACATTTTTTAACGAACGCTAAATGAGTCTTTTTAATGCATTGCCTTTATCTCATCACTGCCTTCTCACAATCCTTCAGTGGCTTGGGACCCCAGGATCGTGTGTCCTTGTTTAGTTTTGTGAATCAGTTAAGATGCTTGCAACTGCAAGTACAACCCAACTTACACTGATCTAAACAAGGAAATCTGGAGTTCAGAACTAGGACCCAATGGCTCAGGATTTTAAGGATCTAGTTTCTTTGCATTGTTCCAGCATCGGTTTCATGCCATACCGAGTCTTTCTCATTCATGTTGAGTTGTGATGGTATTGGGCTACATGTGTCCTCAATAACTCCCAGTAGATTTACTCCTTGTGGCTTTTTCTTTCATCTCTTTAGTAAGTTCAAGTTTCTGTGGCCTACAACATGTGTTTATTTCTTATTCATTATACACGTTCAATAAGGGTTGGCTGCAGTTCTGCTTCCTATCATCTTTCTTCCAGGACCCAGACTGAATGAGCAGCCCTTAGATGGGATGCTCCTAGATCAAAGAGAGCCTCGTGACAAAATCTGACATCCATGAGGCCAGGGAACCAATGGGCTCCAAAGACAAGGGCAGCATTGTAGGGAATACTAATATTCTCCAAGTTAAACTGAGTCAACATACTGATTTTTAACCATCACCAGCAAATGGGTAGAGATTTTTCCTTCTGCCAAGGCACACTGAGCTGAGGGTCAGTTCCCAAGAAGTTTTGCTATTACCCAACTGGGGAAATAAAGTTGGGGACTTATCATAATGTCCAATAAGTATTTAATAATCAATGTCCCAATCCAATGGTCCAGTCTCCTACTGCTCTCCACTCATCAGTGAGCACTTTCTTCTGTGAACAAACATCTCCAACACTGGTTATGCTGATTTTTCACCTGGAAAGCCTTCTTCTAGCTTCCCATCCTGGACTCACCTACCCACCTTCTAGGAAACTCCATCCATCACTTCCATCCTCTGATATTACTTCTCCACTAGCATCAAACACCACTGACAAACATGAACTTTTAAAATTTGAGATATCACAAAACCTTAAAAATCATTCAGCTCAGCATCTCCTAAAGGGAGGACACCGCAATCTTTTAAAATTCTTTGTGGCCCCCACCACAAAAGTAAGTAGTAAAAAATGCAATCAGAAACACTGCATGTGTTATAATCTCTCTTAGTTATTCGTAATGTTCAGTAGCACCTAAAATCTCTGACAGGTTTTTTATAAAGCTATTATAGTTAAGAAATCAATCACTTTAATAATAAATGAATTATATTAAATCTATTTTTAAAACAAATACACTAGTATATATTTGATGAGATTATTATTTTTGAACTAAGACACTGTTATACTTTGTTTAAATTGTCATTTTCTAAACATGTTGGTCACTGACTAATGTCCTGTATAGTATTCCCCATAACCACATTGGAAAATCCTGATATAGGCCAAACCTCTCATTTAATAGCCTACATTACTGAGATCCAGGTAAGTCTAGTGACTTACCTAAAGTCACACAGCAACTGTGGTGAAATAGAAAAAGAGGCATGCTTGGAAGGAAAAGTCTCAGGAGTATGTCTACCTTTTAATCAGGAGTTTTAATGTAGATAACCATAAAACATTCAGAACATCAATGTTGCCTCCTTTGTTGCATGAGGATCATAACGATATTGACCTCTCAGTGTTGTTAAATCAGATAGTGTGTGAAAATACTTTATGAAGTGTACTATTTCATACAGATGTACAATATTACATACAGAGAATGAGAGCTAAAACTCCAGTCCCCAGGCTCCCAGCCAGTGCTGTTTCTATACCATGCTGTCCCCACTATGCCCTCAGTCTCTTAATTCTTTTGCTACCTTTTAAGTCATTTCGATACTTTATATCTCTGTGCCTGAGTCCTCAGCAAGACTGTAAGTTTCTTCAAGATAGGTAATACATCTTCCATTTCTATTATTTGCTCACAGCACCAAGCACAATGTGATACGTATAGTAAGTATTTGCAAAATAATAAATTGAATTTACTCCCAGGGACAACTGGAAAATAATACTCAGTGTAGAGAAAGTAAAATTTTCAGGTATGCACTAATTTCTTTGTATCTACATGAATACTAAGAAAAACGTGAAGGTAATTCCATGCCCTAAAAGAAGTGCAAAGGGAGTTTCAAAGAAAATGAGTTAGATAATTTAAAAGTTTGACCTGAGAAAGGAAGGTTTAGGAATTGAGAGTTTTTTTTAGTTCTCATTATGAAAAATTCTAATTGTGTTTCATAATGACAAGTCCTTGCAATGTTAAAGTTCTATATGTAGTTTCAAAACACTTTAAATAAATATACATGAGTTCGTATATGTTCCATAAAAGACTTGCACTGACAAGTACAAATTCTGCGGAAGTTGGTAAAAATTGGGCTTTATTATTTCCATTTATTTAAGAGTGGGAAGAATATTCAAATTGTCCATGATTTTAGAATTTCTTATGTTTAAAGCATCTGTTTCCAAATAAGTTGAAAAAGTTTGAAACTGTATAGAGAAAAGTTTTCACCAATGTGAGGATCATTTCCCTCTAATAGGTCATGATTAATGTTTGAAGTAGAAATAACTTATTGGCGTTGCTATTGCAGGATTAAAATTTTGTTTTCCTGCTAATTTTTGTTTTCATGCTTATATCTCTTAGTAGAAACTGATGGATGAAATTCTCTTTGAATCTGACTTCAGAAATTATAGTTATCCTACCCATTTGTGCAGTATCTCCCTTCATACAATTCTTCAGTAATACTCCCAAATAGATTCACAAAATTAATGAGTGGCATATTTCCCATCTCCTTTTACTAGAAACCCTGGAAATACTTAAAATAGAAGAATGTACTTTTACTACAAACATATTTAGAAGTTTAATTAGCCAAAATAGTGTATAATCACATGTATCAGTCAGGATAAGCTAAAATTTACTGCAAGAATAAACAATATTCCTAAATTTAAGACAGTTTATTTCTTGCTCTTATTACCTATCCAGTATGGGGAGCCAGGTGGCAGCGCTCATCCTAATCATTCAGGAACTCAGTAGAATGGAGATGTGTGTTTCCACACTCACCATGTGGGTGACAGGGCATATCACACTAGCAATTAAATGCTTCCACACTTAGCATAAATACATATCACTTCCACTCCCATTTAACTGAGTAAAAACATAATCTAATCATGCCCAGGTAAATGTGGTCATACTGGTAGTCTCTTTTTGGGTTTGGCTATTTTGGCTTAAACTCTACTCATACATGTGGTACATCAGTCACTAGCCATCCAGTCCTCTGTCCATCTCAGATCCATTTTCCCTTACCGAGCAGATTCAGGGCTTCTTGATAAGGTTGACAATCTCCTTGAGCAACATCCCCAAACTTATGCACATTTTTTGCTGGGGTAAAACATACATAATATAGAATTTGCCATTCTAACCATTTTAAGTGCACAGTTTGGTGGCGTTAAGTATGCTCACATTATTGTGGAACCGCTACAGCCATCCACCTCAAGAACTCGATCATCTTCTCAAAATGAAATACTGCACCCATTAAACGATGTGCATTTTTCATCATCTCTCTTCCACCTCCGAAAGACCCCAAGCCAGAGTTAGGCCACTGGCTTTTTCTTCCCAGAAGACACATCAGGGTTTCAGTCTGGATTCAGTTCTTTCCTAGAAAATCCTCAACATCTCCAAAGGAAAAGTGCCTACACAAATACTAGGAGATACTGACCATATTTATCTAAACTTTTAAGAGTTAAGCGGGGTGTTTGTAAGAACCGTATTGATAGGGACAGCAAGCATAAGCTGGGACTATCCTACACAACTTGGGACAAATGTTCATCCTATGTATAAATCAGCAGTTCTCAAAGAGCAGCCCGAGAACCTCTGGGGTTCCTGAGGCTTTCTCAGGAGGTGGGCAAAGTCAAAATTATTTCTATAATAATACAAAGATAATATCTGCCTTTTTCACACTCATTTTTATGTGTGTACGATAGATTTTTCCAGAAACCACATGGCATATGATGTCATTTCTCTGATAGCTAAAGAAATATATGCTTTTGTATTCTTGAGGTTTCCAGAATTTTCCACAGTTGTTCATTTAGGTTATGTTTTCAGAGATTAACTCTCTTTTTTCTCAGGGATTCTACTGAACTTCTACAAACCATCTTCTTTTATATCTGCTATAACCTCTGCCTCTGCAACTTCACTATTATCCAATGAGTCATTATTTTGAAAATCCAAAGTTGTCCTTATGCTTACATATAAATTCAAGAAGAACGTATATTTTGTTGTTTTCTTTTGCAGTTAAAAAAAATTATGTTTTAATTTCCAATAAAACAAATATCAGTTTATATACAATCTATCCCTCCTACAAAACAACAATAACAACAACAACAAAGAACACCTATAGGGTCCTCAATAATTTTTAATAGTGTAAAGGAATCCTGAAACCAAAAAACTTGAAATAATCCTGTTATAGATAAATGTTATGCTAAATCTTGGGAATTTAGCCATTTGGATACAAAAATCTTTATCTCTCTCAAGAAACTTACCTCTTACAATGAGAAGTTTTATTTACATGACAAAGACTAGGAATTTGAGCCTGTTTTCTGCAGTCCACTCTCCTTAGTGGTATCTTTTTAACTGTAGAGGGTCTGAGGGACTAGACCCATAGAGTATTAAAAGTCATATTTTTATGTAGTTCAAAATATTATTCTTACACATGCGTAAGTCATATTGTGGTGGGAAGAAGATATTTGGTCAGGACCCATGGTTTTGAACACTCCAAACCTGTCCTGTTGTCACTCTCAGCACTTTGAAATGGTCAAAAGATATCTGAACAGAGACTACAACCAGACAAATAAATGCTTTTGACTGGAGACTTGGCTTTAAACTCCAACACAGAACCCTAGCCCTTATGAACTGAGTTGGGCCACATGGTGCTCCAAGGACTTCTTGACTATAGTAGAGCCTCTTACTTGACCCCATTCTCTCTAGAGGCAAATGAGAATGACCCATATAACTCAGTGAGATAGCAGCTGAACATTTTCTGAAATGGTCACATTTCTATCTATATCTCGTGACTTTCAGAGCAAAGATAGTTGCAAGACAAAATGACCAGAGAAAGGTGGTAGAGAGTGAAGAGGGTACCATTTGACCTAGTAAAGCATAATGTTCCTTTCCCCAATAATCTTGCTCAAAATTGATATTGGGATTGATATTGGGATAACCCAACCTTAGCAGCATTCTAACATTCTACCAACACCAGGTGTTGGTAGTGGTGATAAGAGAGTGGCTTACCTCTTTCTTGGGCAAGGTAACTCATCTCACTCCTAGATAGTAATCAGTTCAGTCCATTCAATCCCTAAGACAATAAATACCAGGACTGCCAGGATCCCAGCATTCCTAATAGCAAATAGAATGTAGAGCTGGGTAGAAAACCTATTTGTAATCTCCCTCCAGGAGAGGACTAAAGACTCTGTTCCATATCACTTCAAGCTGAATGGGCTTCACTGGGCCCAGCCTACTCCCAGCTACCTGACAGGGAATAAAGCCAGTGCCAGTAAAAGGACCGAAAGACCCCATGGACAACAAAGTATGACTAGTCAGTACCCAGAATTCCAATATCCCTTGACCACTGTCATTTGGGAAATTGGGATATCCTTAGAGCCATAGCAGGTCAGTTCTCTTAGTCAAAGCCACATTTCTTCCCTCTCCTGCCAGCCCACCACCATAGTCCTGAAACTCCTCATGTATTCTTATGTGTTCTTATTTACCACCCCGCCATATTTACTTAGCCACTTCTATCCTCTAGTTCTTGACACTTGCCCAATGGAGGGGTCCATCTTCAGTCACTGTTGCCTTTCCCCATGGTAGCCTTGGGTGCCTCAGCCTCCCCTATGTAGGTGATAGGCTCTAGCATAGTTTTTATCATGCTCATGTGACAGAAGCCACAGAAGATCCAGTGACCAGGTTCAACATGTCTAGACACATGCAGACTCTGTCTCTTCATACAATTTGGAGATTCAGGCAAAGTGCTATACACTGGGCAGAGATCCATTTCTCCAGCAGTAATTCAGTGAGGCCAGGTAACAAAACCGTGAAATGTAGAGCATGAACTTTCAACAACAAGAGAAGGGATGAGACAATGACCCAGCAGGTAAATTTCTCTCCCTTCCTCCCTCTAACAAAAGGTTCCCAGGCACAGTGTTTGGGACGGCCTGTCTAAAGATGGCCACATGACTACATAACTGGTTGGTTTCTTTTCCTCCTTTCCTGACTCTCCTCTCTGTTTTCCTCACCCTTGAAACTCTGAGAACACCCACTCCCCTCTTCCCCAATAAGGAATTATCACGTAAGCTTTGCCTCAAGTCCTGTATGATGTAACTTAGACACTGAAAGCCTCAGATCCATTATTCTTCTCAAGGGATGGAAAGAAAAATATATTGATGGGAAGGTATCCAGAGCCACACTTCATGTGCCCAGAGCAATTAAAAAACAAAAGTTCTGATACGGAACTTACCCATTCAACAGCAGTTCGATCTCTTGTAAATGCAGACACTCTTGTGCTCCTCTTAATTCTGTTGTTCAGTCTCACACTTTCTCTCTTCCCCACTTCC
Source organism: Mustela erminea (assembly GCF_009829155.1). Taxonomy (NCBI): domain Eukaryota; kingdom Metazoa; phylum Chordata; class Mammalia; order Carnivora; family Mustelidae; genus Mustela; species Mustela erminea. The sequence goes on along the minus strand of NC_045615.1, from coordinate 5,813,602 downwards.
CTGCTCCCCGCTCCTGATTGGTCTCCTTGTCCACGTGGGCCCACAGTGGTTTGTTTCGCCTTTACTGCTTCTTGGTGGTCTCCAATCTTGACTTCACCCGTGCTCCCTCCAGCTCAGATGAATTCACTTTGGCCTCTGGTTTCTTTTCTTCACATGTGGACTCTTGTGCCATGGCCCCACTCCAGGGGCTCTGAGAGCCAGCTCAGTGAGCCTCAGCAGGCAGCCACTGTATCCTGTACCCACAAGTAAGAAAGAAATATTTAGATGCCCTTGATTGGTAATGTGGGGGAAACTTTCATGAGATACTATTACAGGGAATTAAACAATTCCTTTATATGTACATTTGTTTCTTATTGCAATATGAGGGCCAAGATAGAAAAATAGAACCCCTTGAAGAAACCCACCCAGATAACATACAGCCAGAGTTCTGTCCATACACACAAACTATTTTGAGGAGAGGGAGAGAAATTGAATTTTGTGAACCAACTGACTTCTTTTAATCTGTCTCTTCAAAAAATTCATCCAGAGGCACATTATAAATGAAATGCAATGAATCTAATTGGTTTCATGTTAATCAGTGAAGGATAATGGTGCATTCAGTGAACTGGAGCAGTGACAGCCAGAGATGGAACTGCCTTAGAGGAGTAGAGCTGGGGGAAAGATTCAGGTAAAGAAACTGAGGCTAAAAAAACAAAGGGTAGTGCCCGCGGGAAGGTCATGCTGCCCTTTAGTAGCCGAACCAGGCCCTGACTCAGGCCTCCTGCTTCCTGGGATAGAGGGCGAGATTGGTGATTAGTTCTTTGAGAGGCCGAAGCAGGCTCTCCTGTTGGGTCATAGGACATTTGTCCTAGACAGCCCTTGGCTCTCTCAGCTTCCACTGCTCTTCTGTCAGCCTCCAAAAACGGGACATGAAAATGGATTTGTTCAAGTGGTGACCCACACATTCCAAGCCTTAGCACCTTTTTAAATGAGCAAGTGACACAGTACCAGGCAAGATGCAACCTCCGCAAATGAATTAATTAGACTTTCAAAAAGAGCAAGCAGGCTTGCCGGGGTGTTTTATTACACAGTTTTCTAAGTGGTAATTGAAAAAGAAGCACTTGATTCTAAATTCCCTCCCTGAGGTGTTAATTATGGCAGGGAGGGACTGTAGAGACAGATTCCTATGTAAAATGAATCTCTCCATTGCTCAGGACTTGTGGGTCCAGAGACCCTTATACTCGCTTTGGGAAACGGAAAGGGAAAGAGCAGGGCACAAGATGGCAGCTCGGCCTTGGGGTCTTTAGCCATTGCTCTACTGGAGAAATTTAAAATGCTCTCTCTTTGGTGATCTTCTTCCAAAGTACTATAGATCAGAAGGTTAATATGAATCAAATTAAAGGAAAACACGGAACTTGAATTGTCTTTTGTGTAGCCTGTCATCTCCCTTCCATTTCTCCTCCTCTCCCTTTCCTTCCATCAAGAAAACTTGGTCTTTGGGCTAACTCCGTGCCATTAAAGTTTCTTAACACTTGCTGAACAGCTATAATACATCAGACATTGGAACTTTATACAGGGGAATGCATTATTCTGTCCTTATAGAAGCTGTAAGAAGGGGAAGACAGGCATGTGTCACAGATGGGAACAGATCCATGGCCCCAACAGCACAAGAAACAGGGAAGTACAGTTGACAGTTGAATAAGTTGGGGGGTGAATGGGGACCAACTCCTCCAGTCAAAAATTTGTGTTTAACTTTTGACTCCCCCAGATCTTAGCTACTAATAGCCTACTCTTTTTTTTTAAAAAAAGATTTATTTATTTATTTGACAGAGAGAGAGAGAGCACAAGCAGCGAGACTGGAAGAGGGGGAAGTGGGCTCCCTGCTGAGCAGCAGGATTCAATCCCAGGAGCCCCGAGATCATGACCTGAGCCAAAGGCAGTTGCCTAACCAACTGAGCCACCCACGCACCCCGACTAATAGCCTACTCTTGACCAGAAGACTTGTTGATAACATAAACAGTCAATCAACACATATTTTGTATGTTATGTATATGATATGCTATATTCTTATACTAAAATTAGTTAAAGAAAAAAAGTGATATTAAGAAAATCCTAAGGAAAATATATATACAGTGCTGTGCTACACAAATCCACGTGTAAGTGGACCCATGTAGTTCAAGCCTGTGTTGTTCAAGGGTTAACTCCACAGTGTTTGTGACACACACAGATGGTAGAAGATTTATCCAAGGTGCTATCCTTCCTTACAGTGTAAGGAGACAAAGTCAGAGTTGAGAAGTATTAAGAAACCATCCAATCAATTTCCTTCATGAGTCCTGTAGTCTTCCTGGACACTGGATGCAAATTAGCAAGATCAGTAAGAGTGTGGGTCCTAGAGACAAAGTGACACTTTGAATCATAGCTCCACCTGTGACTTGGGGCAAGTTACTTACCTCTCTATATCTCAGGGTCCTCATTAGTAAAATGAGGGTGATAGACATTCCCATCTTTTATGTTTTTCATGAGAACTAAGTTTACATATAAAGAGCACATACAATGGAGTCTGGCACATTGAAAATGATACTTATATGCATATTTGCTTTGGAGTGACAAAGGAGGACTTGTACAGCCTCAGAGGTGAGAGAAAGATGATGCAGAAACACTTTCAAGGACCTGTAAAGGGTGCCAGGACTGCATGGGACATAAGAAAGACCAAGTCATACCGGCGTGCACCTACATACACACATGGTGCCCGGACAATAAACCCATCCACTACCCAACCCACTTTGTAGAAGGAAAGGAGAAAAGAAGCCGGGATCAATTGAGTATTTACACCGAAGACATTAAGGGAAAAAATGTGGAAGGGACTGCATCTATCTGAAAGTAATTAGGTAAGTTTTTGCTAAGCACACAAGAGAGAGCTTAAGAGCTAAATTCAACTCAATTGCAGAGACAAAGGTTCTGTTTTGCACAACTGAGACTGTGACTGTGAAATTCATACCCACCAATCAGATCAATGAAATCACCCAGGACTAGCTTGATGCTTTCCAGCTTTCTATTTCCACAGCTGCTTCCTCTGAACATTGCCAGCTCCTGCCCTGCCGCTCCCCGGAAACCCCACCTTTGCAAATCACAAAATGAACCCAACACTTCCTCAACCAACCTGGGTCGGCACTGGCCACACATGACACAAGGATTGATGATCCTTCTTTTTTTTTTTTTTTTTAAGATTTTATTTTATTATTTGACAGAAAGTGAGATCACAAGTAGGTAGAGAGGCAGGCAGAGAGAGAGGAGGAAGCAGGCCCCCCGCTGAGCAGAGAGTCAGATGCAGGGCTCCATCCCAGGACCCTGAGATCATGACCTGAGCCGAAGGCAGAATCTTAACCTACTGAGCCACCCAGGCACCCCTAGATTGATGATCTTTAAGTGTGAGATGCCTCATGAATAGACTGCCAAACTTGATAGAAGAACAGGGACCAGAGTCAGCTGATCTTTCTGGATTAGAGCTTCACCTTCTTATAGGCTCTTAGGGATAGGAGAATGAGATAATGCCATAAAGTACAGAATAGGTGCTCAGGAAAAAATTATTACATTCTTGTAATTATTATTTTGTTCTTTTGATTCTAAGGTTTCTGAAGTTATAAAGCTCATTGTCCTAGGAGCACTTATGAGGGCATCTCTATGCAAATGATGTATTTTTGCACACAATTTTGGAAGGATCCGGGGAGTTCAGCTGGAAGGTGTTCCCTAAGGAAACTGTTGTGTTGGACAGAAGCACCTAGGAAGCTCTTAAAACTCCCACTGTCCAGGGCATTCGAAACTAAATCAGAATTCCTGGAAATGGACCCAAATATTGGTAATTTTTAAAACTCATGTAATTCCAGGGGCACCTGGGTGGCTCAGTAGGTTAAAGCCTCTGCCTTCAGCTCAGGTCATGATCCCAGAGTCCTGGGATCGAGCCCCACATGGGGCTCTCTGCTCAGCAGGAAGCCTGCTTCCCTTCCTCTCTCTCTGCGTCCTCTCCACCTGCTTGTGATCTCTGTCTGTCAAATAAATAAATAAAAATCTTTAAAAAAAAAAAAAAAACTCATGTAATTCCAATATCCTGACAAGATTAGGACCCTATGTGACCATTTAGATCCTTACTTCTTAGAGTGTGATCTGGGACAGACGACATCAGCATATCCTGGGAGCTAATTGTTAGAAATGCAAAATCTTGGTCATCACCCCAACTCTGCTGAATCAAATCTGATTTGATCCCCACCTCTTGAGGTTTTTGGGGTAAGGATTAAATGAGTCCACATATGTCAAGGACTGTTGTAGAAATCCCAACTTAGGAATTGCAAGTTCCACTTTCTCTGGCTATAAAAGCATTGGCAATCCCTGGGCCTCAGTCTTCTCTCTGTTAAAATAGGTCTCAGCTCTGGCATCCAATCTACCTGTGAGTAGAGGCATCTGGCCTCCCACGCAGCAAAACCTCTGATGATTCTCGGCCCTCCACTCCCTCCCCAGCTGTGGGCCCCTAGAGTGTCCCGCTGGGGAGTCCAACCCAGGAGCAACTGAATCTGGCAAGTGCTAAAAAACGTAATTCCCTTTAAATCAATAATTTGCAATTAAACAGAGAAGACATTGAAGCCAAGGGGGTGCAGGCTTCTGGAAAGAGGACAGCTGAGCACTTCAAGCCTTTGGAACTGAGAAGAGAGGGAAGCCCAACCCTTTCCAAGCAAACAGATGAACATTCAGCTCCATTGTTTGTGAGGAAGCAAGCCCGGGGACTTAAGTGGTACTTGAGGGGTGAAAAAAAATCAAGAGCTTATATCAGCAGGACTCAATGCCAAGAGCTAATTTACTTTCCACTGCACTCTGTGCTTATACACTTCCCATGGCTCAGTGCCCTACTCAACCATGCTGGGGACCTCGGAAGCCTTAGAACAGGGCTTCACAGTTTGCTGGTTGCAGGCAGCACCCAGCTCATAAAAGAACTGGAAGCCTGCCTGGGTCCCCTCCCCATCCTCAGCAGCAAGTGTCAGACCGGATTGGGTGAATGCCAGGCGGGCAGTGCCAATGGGGAGCACAGACGCAATATAAGCAGCCAGCTCCATGGAGCCAGGATTGAATGATGGTTGATGGATGCTACACAGCGATACCTGCAATCTGGGGCTGGGAGCCACCCCATGGGTGGTCTCTAGAGATGGGCAGGGATATGCTGAAATTCTTGAAACAAAATTGAAATATGCTTCATTTTCAAAGTAAATGCATGCCATGTAAGATCGGGAGGTGCGGAAGGCAAATATAAAAAACTGCAGCTCTGGAAAGACAGTAAATTCAATGTATAGAGATTATAAAACAAAACACAGGTCTTTTGATTTTCCCCAAACCACAGTAAAATGAGGAAAGGAACAACATTTTTTCTTTCACAAGTGTTAACAAATGGCTTACATACATCATTAATAAGTCAAAGCTGGACATCTTGCCCAGAAGGACAGGAAAAGGAATATCATTTATTGAGGAGTTAGTATGTGCCTGAGTCTAGGTGCCTTATGACAGCAACTCTTCTAGTCCTTATAGTCTTATTTGGACACAGATTTTAGCATTAACTTCATTTTACATGGAAAGAAATTTCCCAGGACTGATTTTCAATTCCAAAATATGCATTGGGCCTCATTGTATGTCAGACACTCTTCTACAGCATGAAGAAAGATACAAAGAATTACAAGACACAGTTCTAATTTGTAATCAAGTCAGGAAAGCAAGATTCACAAAGAAAAGGTGACATAATCTGTCAAGTGCCAAGTGCTAAATGGGTAGTGCAGAAAGGAAGAGCTGTATTAATATGAACGGAAAGAGACAAAGAGATTAGGACTTCGGGGGACAGGAAGACACGCACAGGTTAGTGTTGAGGGGTTCTTAAAAAAAAAAATAGCCAACATGATTCGAAGAGTGAAGAGAAACAATAATATTCCAAATGAAGAGGGCAGCTAGAACTAAGGTACAGAATGAAAGGGTAGACTCCATTTGTTAGATGGTATGAAGACCCCGTATGGTATATTTTTCTTTGATGATATTGTTATAATACAGAATTTGAAAAGTAGCCACTGTAAAGTTGTCATTCAAATCTTTTTGACTCCTAAAAGAATCCCAAATCACAGCAAGGACATATAACTATTTGCTCATTCAGCAATTATTTGCTTCCTTGCTTTGGGCCAAGTACCCTAAGGCATATCCACTGTCATGGTACATTGCTAAGAGCTCTGCCACCTGCAGAAAATATGGTGCCCAATTCCAGTCTCTCAATGGGTGACACAGAACTATGGACAAAGACACCCACCCAAATATAACTACTTTAAAGCATAGGTATGTGCTGGTGCTGTTCTCCTAAAGGTAGACAAAGGCTTTGGGAAAATTTCCAGGCATCTCATATTAGTCAACTGGTGTTATTTTTATTAGTACCTATGAAGAATCAGATGCACCATTACGAATCTTTACATACAGGCCAAACCCAAAGTCATTGTCATAAGAGGAAAGGATAAAGAGACACTAGGCAGAAGCTAAACTACTTTATGGTAGAAGTTCTGCATCTTCCTTCCCAAGGGAAAGGCTGGTTCAGATCTCTCTCTTCTCTCTGGAGGAAGCAAGACATTCCATTTCCAAGGAGGAGAAATTCTTGCCTCCACTGTTTAAATTCTAGAACATTCCATTGGACCACCATCTACTGGGTAGAGCATCTAATGGAACAAAAGTTCACAGAGCACATAAATGTCGTATCTTCATACTAATGCAGTAGTTGTGTGAGTTGTCCTAGGTTCAAGGTTCTTACACACTTTCTCTTCTCTCACCTCCTTTCTTTATGCCAGAATGGTAAGAATGTCTGAACTGCTTTGAGCAGCTCTTCCCTTCTATTCTCTCTCCCCTTTGCATTCTCTTTCTCATTCTCTCTCTCTCTCTCTCTTCTTCTCTCCTTCCCCTTTATCTATCTATATATCTAACTATCTTGTGACAGTTGGGCATTTAGGAGGGCAGCATAAGCCAGCTTCCTTCCATCACTGGAGGACCTGCTCTCTTTGACTCCTTTTTACCAGGAGTCTGAGCTGCCATTCCACTACATAAAATCCAAGACTCTTACTTGAATGTTGAAAGAAAGATAGAGTTCACAAAACACTCATTTTTGAGGCCATATTGTCCTTCCTGATCTAGGAAAAAGACCTGTGGAGGAGATTCAGCCCAATTACTGGAGTCCAATGTTGGCATTTGGGGGAAAATACTAAAGAGAAATACTGTTCCATTGCCTTACTTTGCCTCCCTTGTGCACCTCCCTCCTTTGAGGGAGACATTCTGAGAAGAACTCTCTAGACCAAACAGAATTCAAAAATGTCTGAATACCCTAGTCAAATATAATGGTAAGGGCTTTCTAACACCACACCTTAATTAGACTCAGTCTCCATAACTTCCAACACTCACCTGAAATAATTAACTCCCTGGGATTCAAGGAAAATTGGAGGTTCTATGCAAATTCTCCCTTCCCTCTTCTCACCCCTGTTCTGTGACTAAAACACTCGACACACACTTGTACACACACACACACACACACACACACACACACACAGTGCAGCTCCACACAAATTAGATTGAGACGTTTTCTGGAAAAACAATCCATGGTTCTGTTTCCATGGAAGCAATCTCATGTCCCCAGTGGCAGCAAATGGCAGGCAGACGGCGGTAAGGGAGCTCGCAGTGCCGCAGTGGGCCTTCTCCCTCACCGCCAACTCGAGCAGAATGCACTGTAGGAAAGCGGGAGGCAGAGTTGAGCTTCACCAGAAAACCAAACCTCAAGGGAGGCAGTGAACCCCAGCTGTGCCCCCTCTTTTGGGCCACATGTACATCTGGGCACTCTGGGCACAGCTCCAGCCAATCAGCCAGGCTGATCCTCCCACAGCTTCTCACAAAAGGCTGCTCACTCAGAGCAGATGGCGGCGCCTAAACCAAGATGGAGGCCGCCCAGGGGGCTGGCACTGAGAGAACATCCGTTGCTCTATGCAAATACCCTCTTCTCACCACCCCCTGTGGGTAGATGACCCTTGCTTCTCTCAGCTTCTAAAGCCACATCCCAAAATGTGGCCTGTGCACCACCCGTGGTACACAAGATGATTCAAAGTAAGTCATGGATGAACATTCTTTTAAAATTTTGAGAGTTACATATTTACTGTAGTGTGTATTAGAAACGAAAACTATAATTTCATGGATATTATTGCTTAGAATAAAACTAAAGTAGGTGCTTAAATAAAATCTGAGTCGATTTTAAGGAATAAAGTAACCATTGGAAAACCTGAGTTAAAGAAAAGATTCCGTCCTCTCTCAGGACTGGATAACTTTCTTAGCAGAAGGAAAAAATTCTTGACAGAGTATAAAAAATTAGGGAGCCGCCAGACAAATTCTCCACTGAGGCCAATGAATGTACTGGAGGTTCCCTTTACCAATCTTGGACTGTACCTAGTGCTGGTGCCCAGCACCTTGCTGAGGCTCCAGAGAGCTATGTCAGAAGGGATGCTCAGTCCATTAGGTTCTCATTAGTACTGACCACGATCCTGCCCTAGGTCAGTCCTGGCCAGATGGACAGAACAATGAAGAAGACCAATCCACTGAAAGCCTCTTTGTCTTCCCACTTGGAGCCATTATCCTGGAGCCAGCTCTGAGTAGCCAGCAATCTCTTCCTTTCCCCTCAGCTTCACCCTGGCTCTTCTTAGCTATTAAGACTCAAATGTGACTTCTATAAAGAAGTCATCTTCAGCCCCAAAGTGTACTTCCTAAGGTCTCACCAGCCCAAGTGTTGCCACAAAAGAAAAAACAAGGGCGCCTGGGTGGCTCAGTGGGTTAAGCCGCTGCCTTCGGCTCAGGTCATGATCTCAGGGTCCTGGGATCGAGTACCGCATCGGGTTCTCTGCTCCGCGGGGAGCCTGCTTCCTCCTCTCTCTCTCTCTCTGCCTGCCTCTCTGCCTACTTGTGATCTCTCTGTGTCAAATGAATAAATAAAATCTTTATGAGACTGACGCGCTACCTACTGCGCTAACGAGGCACCTAATAAAATCTTTAAAAAAAAATAAAAAAATAAAATAAATTTAAAAAAAAAAGAAAAAACAAAAGTAGAAGGGATGTAGGAGTTTCTAATCTTCTCTCCCATCCTCCCTCTGAAGTTTCCATGAAAAAAATAAGGAACTGGACCATTGAGTCCCCCTTGTAAGATAGTAAGAGTAATAACAAAAGTCATGATAATTGAGATTTATTAAATCTATCTAGGTTCATTATACTCTATGAGGCAATCGTCATTAGTCTCACTTTATAAACCATCTTTCCAAGACTCAGGTTAAATAATTTGATTAAGGAGTGGCAGAGCCAGGACTCAAACCCAAGTCTATGTGACTCTGAATCTTATTCTATTTTATGGACTCAGCTGCCTTCCTTTCATGATCTTCCTCAAACTCCACTGTGTCCTTTTGTGCCTGTCCCTACCCCTCCCTACTTCCTCTGTGCATGTATTCAGAGGAGGTCCCTGGAGAGCCCATCAATCTGAACCCCTGTAAAAGGCCATTTCCTCATAACACACCCTGAACATCTGTAAAAACAATTTCTCCTCAAGCCTACAACTGAACCTCATAATAAAAACTCACCATCCAATATAGCCTTTAAAAAAAAAAAAAAAAAAAAAAGAGTCCTGATGGCATTTTAACTACTAGGGGGACTTAGTGATGTTTATTTCCTAGTTATTCTGGGAAGATGGTTGCCTCGTACGTTTTTGGAACAGAGCTATCTATGACAGAGCTATCTATGAGACACTGGGATATTTTTTCTTCCATTGGGAAGACTGTGTTGGTCTTCAACTATATAGATTAGATTATGCTGCTGTAACAATCCCCAAATATCAGGCATCTGAGTTTGTTTCTCACTCACTGTGAGTCAGCTTGGGGTGCTGGTGATGGTCCAGCCAGCTAGCCTCAGCATTCAGGCAGCTTCTGCCTTACAACCCTCTCTCTCCCAAGACTGCCAAGACAGTGGAAGCAAGAACATGGAGAACTGCAGACTAGCTCCTGTGGTATTGTCCAAAACCAGCCATATGGTCATGGCTAATTCAAGGGATTGGAGCTATACAGTCTTCCCATGTTCTAGGAACAGGAAGAGAATTAGAAATATGGGGCAGAGGGGTGCCTGGGTGGCTCGGTCGTTAAGCATCTGCCTTCAGCTCAGGTCATGATCCCAGGGTCCTGGGATCCAGCCCCACATCAGGCTCCCTGCTCAGCAGGAAGTCTACTTGTCCCTCTCCCTTCCACCCCCCACTTGTGTTCCCTCTCTTACTGTGTCTCTCTCTGTCAAATAAATAAATAAAATCTTTAAAAAAAGAAAGAAAGAAATATGGAGCAGAACCATGGTTTATCTTCCACAACACTCATAAGCTTTCTTTTCCACATGTGCAGGAGGAGGTAGTGTCAGCAAGAAACTCCGTGAGAAGAGCCCTGGAGCAGGAGTCAGGAGATAAGAGTTTGAGGCTCTTCTCAACCCCTTCTTAGCTATTCTTATGGAAATCACCTGGCCTCACTGAGGCTCAGATTGTTCATGCACAGTGTAATGAGGTTTGGTGAACTTCACAGGGTTAGTTTAAGTTTGGCGGTGAATGTGTTTCTCCACAAAAAAACCTTGCTACTCTTTAGTACTTTCAAAGCCATCTTTTCTGTCATGGGGAAAGCAAAGAATAAAAATGGAAAAATGAAACAAAACAAAACTGGTGTCAGGTGTCCTGAGTTCATATCCTAGTTCTCTCCTCTTACTAAAGTCCTTTGATGTCTCTGAACCTCAGTTTTCCCATCTGTCTAATAGATGGTGACATTGCTTCTATTCACCCCACTGAATAGAGACACTGAATACAAAAGACTGTATAAATTGTAAAATTCTGCACAAATGGAAGGGATTATTATCTTCCCTTCCCTCTTGTCGCTAAGATGTCACCCCACCTCCTCATCTTCCCCTCAGCTTTTGAATAAGCTTTATCTCTCATCCTTCAGAGGATGTTTCTTCACCCTTCATGCCCATCCCCCACTTAATTTTCTGCACAATCTCTTGTCTATTTTCAGCCAAACTTCCTGGAAACAAGGCTGCACATATGCCTGGTCCCCATTCTTACCTTCCATTCTCTTCGTAACATTTTTATTTAGTTATTGTCTCCACTATCAGAAAAATGTATCTCTTAAAGGTCCCCTGAATTCTTCATTAATTTTTATCAGTTTTGCTTTTCTTGACTTATTGAAACATTTAACAACAGTGACCACCCTATCTAATCTGACTGATTCCATACTTTGTTGGTTCTTTCCAAATTCTATTGGTTATATCTATAAAACAACTCTGTCTTATTGATTCTATTGCTAAAAGAGTTGTCAGGTCCATGTCTTACGTCCCTCATTATCCACTAGTATGTCCTATCGAGTCTCCGTTACTGGCTTTTTTCCAGAAACACCTCCCACATCCATCTCTTCTCCATACTCTTTGCTCCTGTGCTAGTCCAGACTCCCAGTTATCTCTGGCATAGCTTAGCTCTGTGTCTGGCCTTCCTTCAACCAGCTATAAAATGGGAAGCATAGTATTTACTGCCTAGGGCCTGAAGAAAATTAATTTATGATCTTAAAGAGGGCAGAAGTGCCATGCTGCTGGTACTTTCCTCCTCTTGCTTAATATACTGCCTGGTTTTTTTTCCTCCGGCCTTGATTGGCTACTATTCACCCACAAAATCATTCAAAATGTCTCCATTTCTTCAACCTCTAGCCCAAACATCTCCTCTTAGCTTTATGCTCAGTGCTCTCTCTCCATTCCCTCATGTTTCAACTGCCATAGACTATTCAGCATTCTGCAGACAGCCACCTACAGGTATTTGGATACATTATCTCTTCACTTGGAATTTACTTCCTTTTCTTAATTAATATTTAATTTATTATTTATTTCAGGGGTACAAGTCTATGAAGGTCCAGGTCTGTGAAGGTACAGGTCTGTGAACTGTCAGTCTTCACAATTCACAGCACTCACCACAACACATACCCTCTCCAATGTCCATAACCCAGCCACCCTATCCCTCTTCCACACATCCCTAGCAGCACTCAGTTTGTTTCCTGAGATTAAGAGTCTCTAATGCTTTGTCTCCCTCCCCAGTCCCATCTTGTTTCATTTTTCCCTTCTTTGCCCCCACAAACCCCCACCCTGCCTCTCAAGTTTCTCATATCAGAGAGATCATATGATGATTGCCTTTCTCCAATTGACTTATCTCACTTAACATAATAGCCTCTAGTTCCAGCCACATAGTTGCAAAAGGCAAGATTTTGTTTTTGATGGCTGCATAGTATTCCACTATATATCTATACCACACCTTCTTTATTCATTCATCTGTTAATGGACATCTAGATGTTGATCCATAGTTTGGCTATTGTGGACATTGCTGCTATAAACATTGGGGTGCACGTGCCCCTTTGGATAACTACATTTGTAACTTCAAGGTAAATATCCAGTAGTGCAATTGCTAGGTCATAGGGTAGCTCTATTTTCAACTTTTTGAGGACCCTCCATGCTGTTTTCCAAAGTGGTTGCACCAGCTTTCATTCCCACCAACAGTGTAGGAGGGTTCCCCTTTCTCCGCATCCTTGACAACACCTGTCATCAAAAATCTCCCAACAAACAAGAGTCCAGGGCCAGACAGCTTCCCAGGGAAATTCTACAAAGAATTAATACCTATTCTCCTGAAACTGTTCCAAAAATGGAACTTACTTTTCTAAGAAGACAGCCCTCTCTCTACTTTCAACATCCCATCAACATTAAACTTGTTGTAAAGCTTTCTTAAACCCATAGCCCTATCCCCAGGAACAAATCATTACTCCTTAATTCTGTTTTCCTGCACTTAATTCACATTTTTGGAGAAATGTGGCATTGTGTCCCTTTGTATTAGAGGTAACTATGTGACATAGGTAGTATAGATAGAGACCACCACAAGGGAGACAATTCACTAAGATATGTGCTCCAGGACTAGTAAAAGGCTTCTTTAAAAAAGGGAGGGGGTGCCTGGGTGGCTCAGTGGGTTAAAGCCTCTGTTTTCAGCTCAGGTCATGATCCCAGAGTCCTGGAATCGAGCCCCACATCAGGGTCTCTGCTCAGTGGGGAGCCTGCTTCCTCCTCTCTCTCTGCCTGCCTCTCTGCCTACTTGTGATCTCTGTCCGTCAAATAAATAAAATCGTTTAAAAAAAAAGAAAGAAAGAAAGAAAGAAAAAGAAAAAGGGAGGAGGCCCAGAAAGGAAGAGCAAGACAAGAAGAGTCAAGAAGGCAACGTTGCAGAGAAGGGAGAGAGCAGGGATCCACAGCTCTAGGTTCAAATAAAATCATGTGTGCTAAAAGGCCAGGATAATTGAGGGAATTAAATAGAAAGTTGGAATAGATTCGTGAGGAAGGGACATGATGGGTGCCCACTGGTTTGAATGAAATGGTGTACCTTTCTGATTGGTTGTCTGCCTATTAAATGATATCATAATTTTGAGTTTTGCTGTTAAGATTATCTCCATAACGGAAGTAAAGTATTCCCTGCATGGAGTAAATGTGCACTGTCCCCCTGAACATGAGTCATGCTAGATGGCCTTGATGGGCTATTGCTAAAAGACACAATGATAGAGTTAGTAAGTAATGACATTAAAAATACATATTCCATATGTTCCAGAATTGCAGACCAAGCTCTGATGAAAAAGCAGATGTGGGTGTTGGGATTGGTCTACAAACAATGGCTGAAAGGTAAGACATTGATTCGTCTCACATGAAAAATGACATTGATTCGTCTCACTAGCCCTGGGTTGCCTATCCAGAAATCAACCTCTCTCTTCTTCCTTTCTACCAGCCTGAGAGAAGGCTGCCATGCCTTAGGGCCCACACTAACTGCAGAGAGGAGGAAGGCAGGTGACAAGAGGCCTCACTTCTGTTTATATTTCATTGGCCACAGCAGCAAGAACGTGGTCACTTCTGGCTGCAAGGGAATCTGGAAAGGGTGTTTGGAGCATTCCAAACTCTGTAGCACAGAAAGGCATAGTGACTGGACGTGAACTACCGTATCTGCCACAGATGAACTGAAACAAATTTTAGAATTATTTGTCATTTGTTTGTATTCCGAGCTCCCTGAAAACACTGGTTTAGTAATATCAAAACAAACAAATAAGCAAGCAACACCAGAGACCTGGTAAATGTTAATATTGAATATCTTGTTGAATTATGTCTCATTAAAGGAAATGACTGGAGATAGGGCTGGAAAAGTGAAAGCTGATGGCCAGGATGAGTCCTTCTCTAAATACTCCTAAAGGCTACTGAGCAAAGATGTAGAGGAACAGCTATTTAAACAGGGATTTATTTTTACCTAACCCTACTTCTAAAAGGATTTAGGTTACACTTTATAATCAAAACAATCTAAAATAAGGCAATTCAGGATGAAAACGAGGTAGAATCATCTAAGACCAGCTAGGAAGAAGTGCAATCCTGTTGCAACTTGGTGTAGAAAGATATTGAGTATGAGCCATGCTAAGTGGAGAGTCAGCATCAAAAAAAGAGGGGCACGGGCGCCTGGGTGGCTCAGTGGGTTAAGCCGCTGCCTTCGGCTCGGGTCATGATCTCAGGGTCTTGGGATCGAGTCCCGCATCGAGCTCTCTGCTCAGCAGGGAGCCTTCTTCCTCCTCTCTCTCTCTCTGCCTGCCTCTCTGCCTACTTTGATCTCTGTCTGTCAAATAAATAAATAAAATCTTTAAAAAAAAAAAAAAAAAGAGGGGCACTAGGGAGGCTCAGTTGATTAAGCACCTGGCTCTTGATCTCAGTGCAGGTCATGATCTCAGGATTGTGAAATTGAGCTCTACATCAAGCTCCATGCTGGGTATCAAGTCTGCTTAAGATTCTCCCCCCTCACCTTCTGCCTCTGCTTCTCCCACGTGTGCCTGTGCTCTCTCTCCAAAAACATAATAAAATAAAATAAGTAAAAATAAAATAAAAATTTATTGGTGAATTTTTAAAAAATAAATTTTATAAAGGGGTCCTTAGAGCTACAGTTTCTGGACATAAAAGGGAAATGAGCATGGGAAAAGAAGAGAAAGGTCAAATAAGTAAAACAAAGCCGTGTGACGGAGGCTGATGTAGGCACTAAGGCTCTTCAATAAGTTGTGGTGCAACCTATCTCCAGCTGCTGGAAGAGACTCTTCACTGAGAACCTCCGGGACCTCAGGAAACCTTTGTGGGCATCTAGTTCTCCTTTGTACATCCTACCCTTGGCCCCTCTTGAGAGAACAGATACATCTTCGGGGACTTAACAAAATATAAGAGGCTACTCTGTGCCTGGTATGGTGATAGGCACTTTTACACATCCCAGCTCATCTGACTTCTGAGACAGATCAGTTACTAAATTCATTTTTAATTTTTCTCCTGGACTGCCTGAACATTCTAATAGGAGCAGGCCTGGAGCAAGAATGCAATAGAAGCTGCCTTGAGTGAACACAACAAAATATCATATAATTACATGGTACTTCAGTTTATAAAGTATTTTCACTCACACTGTTATATTTGTTACTCAAAACAAACATTTATCTATTGAGCAGATCTCTGGTGATTGACAACACAGAAAAGAAAGAGTTCAGTTCTACCATCAATGAGCTCAAAGAGGTGAAAAAAACAAATACAGAAAACTGCCCCACAAGATAATGTGCTTTAGAAGCTCAGAATGGGTGAGGTTGGCTCTCTGGTTTCATCCAAGGTGGCTTTGAAGTTTACAAAGGCATCTGGGCTATGAACACAAGAGCAGAGAGAAGTGAAGAGCCACCAACAGACGCAGGGAGGGGGAGACAGAGACAGAAAGGAACATGGAGAGAAAGTAGGCTGTGATTTTGCAACTGGGGGTCAATGAGATGTCCCTATTTTCTTTCACGAAAACTTTTCAAACTTTAAGTATGAAAGAATTTCTGTTCCTTGTAACCAAATGATTCCCAATGATAACAACTGTCTAGGCTTCCTTTTTTCTGGGCAACCAAACATGAAAAAGCTGTGTCCTTTAGCGGCATTTTTTAGTGAACACTGGATTCACCAGCAAGCTCCTCCCACTTGCCCCTTCCTTACTCTAGCCACACTCTCCTCCTGCTCTTGAAACATCACTGCCCTATGTCCCTCCTCCCAAGGCCAGGCTCTGAACTCCCAAGGAGACAACTGAGATCCAGTTATCTGATGCGCTAGACCATATAAGTCTGCTACTGAAGACCAAACAGCAATTTTCTCCTGACAACACATGGAGAATTAATTATATAAGCAAAAAGCAGAAATTAAAATACACCCATAATCCCATTACCAAGTACCTCCTTTGTTACCTTTTCCAGCTTCTATTTTTTAGATAGTTACACATATTTTGCTTAACAAAAATAGGATCATGCTATACAAACCACTTTGTTACTTGTTATTTTCATAATTATGTAGGTAATGTTCCTTTAATTGCAAGTAATAAAAATCAACTTCAAAATGGTTAAAGAAAAAAAAAAAAAAGGCAAATAAAGCATCAGATGGAATTCCAAGATTTTAAAATCCAGGCAGCCAGTGCAGGAGACCCAAAGGCCTGGCTTCTTCCTCCTTCCCATTGATTTTTTTTTTTTTTTTTTGCCTTCTTGGGCTCTTTCCCCACACCTTTCTGAACATCTGTTCCATTCTTCACTAATAACTAAAAAGTTTCATTTGTGTTTACATATCCTATCTCAGGCCTAATGCTGAATATTTCTCTTTCTCCTTGCTTCAATGTTTTTTCAAGCCTTTTTCAAGGTGTAATCTCCAGTTTACCAACTAAAAATACATGGTCAAAGAATTTAAGTGACCCGCCCACTTCCACAGCTAGTAAGTGGTGGAACGAAAAGGTGGCCTGCATTATTCTAATTCCCAATCCCACACTATTTCTACCTTTGCATATGCCTCCCAAACAATTCTGAAAAAGAATCAAAAAGCTAAATAAGGAAAACCTGGCTAGAGCAGCACTCTCTAAGACCAGCAAAACTTCTGGGTGCTTGTATTTAACATTTACGGCATCAGAGAGCAAGCATTTTATCTATATCTATATCCTTCTATAGATATATAGATAAATATTTATAATAACCCAGTATTTTTCCATCCTCTATCTCTATCGATGCATTTTTCTTGATTTTCTGAAGAGATGAGCTATGAGGACGCAGTAGAAGCAGCTGTTTGGGAAATATTGCCTTTTCTTTGTTCTGAATGCTATTTAAACATTGGCAGGGGGCCTCATTAAAGATGAATCGTTGAATTAGCAAGTAGTGTTGTAGCTAGAAGAGACAGCATGTGCTCCTGTGGTGAAAACAGATTTGCACAAAGGAGGGAAGGTTTGGGGGCCTGTGGGGGTGGGAAATGGACAGAGGGTGGAAAGTCCTGTGACACACAGCAAAGTCAAGTGTTTTACAACCTTCTCCAACCTGCCCAGTGCCTCAAGGAAGTGCACGAAGGCTAAAAGAGAAGCTCTACCTCATGACCTATGGATGTAAGAGGGAGCCCTTCGCTCAAGGGTAATAGTGGTTCTAAATAACCTCTACTTCCTCCCCTGTATGCTGAGCGTCTTGCAGCTCCAGGTAATCTAAAGACTTGGCCACCAAACCCAATAACAACAAAAACAATGAATGATTGCAAGATGACCCCACTCTCTGCCCTCCTCCCCATATGCCTTGTGTATCTTGGAGGTGGCAAAGAGGTGTTAGCAGGTTTATTTCTTTGAATCCAGGACTCGGTTCCCACACTGTTTTCTCACATTCGTGATGGCTTTCATTTGCCTACAGGTTTGGAAATGAAAGAGGCATGGCGGCAGGGACTCCTGTGGGATTATTTGCTCCCACACATCAGGTGACCGATTGTCCTGGATGCTGTCTGAAGTTGAGACTCATCCCCAAGTGGTGTTTCACAGGGTGTGTCATTTTACTTGGGCCTGTTCTTTCCCTTGAATCCTTGGTGCTTCAGAATTTGGGGAGGAAGAAGGAGAGAGTGGGAAATGGATGGAGGATGAAGAGGGGAAATGAACCAACCACTACCAAGTGTCTACTATGTACCAGAGACTGTGCCACATGCCCTGGCACATATTGTTCATTCCCCATAGCAACTATGAAAGAAAGAGTATGATTCCCATTTTAAAGGTAAAGAAACTGAGGATCAGAGGGAATAACTTGGTCAAAGCCATACAGCTGATAAATCACCCATTTGGAACTCAAAGCCCGATCTGTCTTACTTCAAGCCGGTACTTCTGATATGATAATTCTCATAGATATTCACAAATACGGTTTAAAACAAAGGACATGTGGATATGAGTTGGTAGTCTAAGATGAGGAACCTAAAAGTCTTTGTCTCAGATTAGCTCTCTTGCATGGAGACCTGGAGAAATTCCTGGCTTGGGTCTCCAGCAGGAACTCATCTAGTTCCCTTCTTTGACTGCCATCATGCCAGTCCCTGAGGTCACTGCTTCTTTGGGCAGATCGTATAAAGGAACCAAACCCAAACAGCCAGGCCCCCAGCGCAGTCTCAATCAGAACCATTCTACTTGCAAGGATCAAGCTTCCTGCTTTGCTGACCTTCTGGGCCTCAGACCTTTAGATGGTACCAGGCTCCAATATACACCCCCTTCCCTTAGCCAACCAGCCAACTCTCTTGAATTTCTTCTCCATAAAACTGTGCACTCAAAGTATAGACAGGGATGGATTTACAAAAGGCCAACCAGGCAATCTATACCAACCATCTCAGTGGAGAGGATGCTAGACAAGGCCCCCTGTCCTGAAACACTGATCATACTGTCTACCAAGTCCCCCTCACCCTCCCATAGGTTTGAGACTAGAAGCCTTTGGTAGTATCCGGGGTCCCTTATTTCCAGTAAAAATAAAGCTGTGAGATGGGTCACACCTTAGATTCACCAGTTTGAGCAGGGGTTACTGATGTGACCGAAAGCAGAGATACCAACCAAAAGACAAATTCTGATTTGATCCCAAGTGTGCTCAAAGGTGGTCCTGCTAGTTGCTCCCCTCTGAGGTTCTAGCATGTGCCCTCATCAGTATCCCCATACCTTTCTCGTAACAGCTATAGGGTCAGAATAGCCAGAGCCAGTCACCATGGGAGGGACAATGTAAATGGTAATGGCTGGTAAGACCTTCGCACACTTGTGGGTCCTTTACCTAAGTCTGCTAATACAGTCCCTTTAACTTAGCAGTTCAGTCACACCCCTGCCCCCATTCAGAGTGTACCAAAAGGCTGCAAAGGCTGACTGGTTTGCCCACACTTTATCAGAAATATCCAGAATGGTCCTCAGTTCATTGCCTCAGATTCTTGGATGGCAGCTTCCCGTTTCCCATGCCAGTACACTTCTTTTTGTTCACCCACTGCCAACACCTGCCTGTCCTCTAACTACCCCCTCCAGGTCACCCAACATTTATCTCTGCTTTCTTTGGGCTCCAGGTGCAGACCAGCCTAGAGAGGGCCTCCCCCAGAACTGCTTCCCTGGGGAGTTACCAAAGGTTTCCCTGGCCACCTTATTCTTTGTTTGTAGGCACATCTTCCCTACAAGGCATTTTGTAAAGCCAGCTCCAAGGAGCCTCCTGCTCTGAGCTACACGCCTCTTTATACTCACTGACCACTCTGACCTGAACTATAAAATGAAGTAGCCTAATACACTCATCAGACCAAGCAGGTGATAGATTTCAATTGAGTCTCACCTCTTTAATCTTTCTTAGCTGTGTTATGTTGGCCAAGTTCACCTGTTTGAGGCTCAGTTTTTTCACCTTTAAAATGGGAGGATGCTATACAGCCCACAGAGTGAGTGTCAGTCTTCAATGACTATCGCACATTAATGCAGCTAACTCAGGGCCTGGCACCCAGTAAGTAATCAGTCAGAGGGTTCTTTCACTAAGCCTCCAGCCAAAACAGGCTGGCTTTCCTGTTGAACGATGGCCCCAATTAGAACGGTTTATTAGCCCAACTGAAACAATGCACACTGACAAGTCAGAACGTCATCACAACCTGAAAACAATCAAGGCAGTGTGTTTTAAAGAGCAAATTACACACTTATGACTTATGCTCATAGGGCAGAAATGGGCAACTACTTGTCACAGCTTCTGCAGTCAGGATAGACACATGGTCTTTTGAAAGCCAGGACAGTATTAAACTTGGACTTGGATCCTACCTGAAAGCCTTCTATCTCACTGTGCTGAGTTCGCTGAGTATTGTTTTAAATCTTCCCAGTGTTTCAGCTAATGCTTGGTCCTCCCTTACTTTTAGAAAGCAACCAACTCATTTCCTGCATACAAGAAGAAGGGAAAAGAATAGGGTCAAGTGCCTAGAAACGAGGACCCATATATTTTCCTTCTCTCTTTCGAGACTAAACACTATATAACTTTACAGCCAATGATAAGCAAAGATGCTTCCTTAATCAGGGGACATGGGGAGAGGGAGAAGTTTATGATTTAAATGAAAAGGCTTTCCTGATGACCAAAAGCATTCCAAGAGGAGGATTTCACCAGTCACACTGTTTTGTTGCTCGGATAAAGAACGCGTGTCTTATAACCTGACGTTGCATGACATGTCTAAACAGACAGGTCTTCCATTAAAAAGGTTTTGTTTCATGCTATTCAGTACCTCTGCCTTCCCTGTACTTTCTCAGGTTGGGTCAAAAAAAAAAAAAAGGTACCAAAAAGTGTACTCGAAACTATTGATTTCTGTTGTGCTAAAGCCCCTGACATTCTGGTGCGATGAAGATATTGCTCTGGACCCTGTGAGCCTTCTCATACTTCTCTTCTGCTTATGAGGGTCTCTGAGGATGGTATTAAAGATATTGTAGTTCCCACTTTCTGACTGTGGGATATCAGCAGGGTCTCTCCTGTGTAAAGAATAATTATCAGCACTGCTGTTACCTCTAGTAAGTGTGTAATTACATGCTCGGTTTTGTGGGCTCTAGGCTGTGCAATTTTAAATTATACAATAATGTCAAATTCTCTCTCGCTCTCTGTCTCTAGATTTCTCTTGCGCGCGCTTTTTTTTTTTTATTTGAAAGGGGAGGTGGGTAATTTTTTTTTTTTTTAAGAGACAGAAAGAGAAGAGTGTGGGAGAGTCTCCCCACACACACCCCAACAGAAACGACAGCCTGGTAATCAGGAAAGGGCAAATGCTGCCTCTTCATGCCAGGATCTCAAGCGCGAAGAGGAAGCCTCTTTAAAAATCAGGACGTATTTGGCAGGGAGGGAATGGGAAGAAATGAAGGGAGAAAGGTTGGCCCCAAGGGGGCGGGTGGTGGTGGTGAGGAGAACCAAGGAGTAAAGAAGGATGGGGAGAAAATGCGGGGTGAGGGGCAGGAGGGGCGCGGTGACAGCATCCCGGCAACATCTCCTCCAGAAAACCAGGGAGTGGGAAGAGTTGTCCAACCGCTGATTACCAGCCAGATATTCAAATAGCCTGAGTCGGCCTCAGTGTGATGTTTGGGGCAGAACCGGATCAGCTCTCCACTAAGGAAACAATACCGAGCAGACTGACAGGCCACACACGTGGCCCGGGGGCCCTGGAGTCGCTGTCCCGCACTTGGGCCGCTGGCGGGCCAATCAGCGAGCGCCGCGGACTGCCCTCCATCCCCGGTCTGCGCATCCCTGTGGCTGGGGTCCCAAAGCTCCGGTTTCTGGGTGTCCTGGGATTCCCCACTCAGTGCCAAGCCGCTGTGGGTCTTTGCTCCCTCTCTGCTCCCCTTCCCCGTCCTGCAAACGCCGGAGGGCCCAAAGGTTGAGGGGAGGTAACCCTTGGGTCCACCTCAAGCCTGGAACCATCCACAGACCGACGTGGTCTTGACCCTGGCTTGCAGATCAGCTATTCAGGTGTTCATTTATTCAACAGACTTTCTCACAACTGCTACTACCCTGCGTCCTCCAGCTCCTCCTTTACCCCTGCAAAGGGAGCCCGCAGCTCTGAGTCCTGTTCCACTGCCCCTTCAGCTTTCCCACATGTGGAGATCCTGCCTTTGCCACCCTCTCCCTCAATCCCTCTGGCCACTGCTTCTGCAGCTGACGCTTCTCTGTATCATCTTCATGTTCTTTTTTTTTTTTTTTTTAAAGATTTTATTTATTTGTCAGAGAGAGAGAGGGAGAGAGAACAAGCACAGGTAGACAGAATGGCAGGCAGAGGCAGAGGGAGAAGCAGGCTCCCTGTCGAGCAAGGAGCCCGATGTGGGACTCAATCCCAGGATGCTGGGATCACGACCTGAGCCGAAGGCAGCTGCTTAACCAACTGAGCCACCCAGGCGTCCCTCATCTTCATGTTCTAAACATACTGGGTATTCAATAAATACCTGCTTGAGAACATGCAACTCTTATGGTACAGACCAAGGAAACAAAGCCAGAGAAGTAAATGACTTGCCCAAGATCGCCAAGCAGTTTAGCAACAGATCCACAAAAATCCAGTTTCCCTCCCTACCTTCACGACCAATTTCCATTGTACCACGCCACTTCTGTGAACACCAAGATTAGACAGTGTCGATTATTTCAATCAGCTAAAAGATCTGAACTGATATAGGAGATACTGTGTATCTAATAATAGGAGCAATGATACCTGACACTTACTGTACATTTATTTATATTACATATGATCTTCACAATAATCATAGGATATAGGTAATTTATTATCCCCATGCAGATAAGGAAACTGAGGCACAGAGAAGAAAATAACATCCCCTAGCTCACTGGTAGAACCAGGATTTGAACTCCAGTCTGCCTGACTCCACAGTCCACATACTTAACTCCTATGCTTAGGGCTTCCCGTAAGACACATCTGTAGGGGGCAGGGGAGATACCCAAAGATGTGCTTAAGAAGGAATCCATAGCTTTTGCTGGACATTTCCTCACTGCCTGTCCTGCTTCTTTCTATCCCACAAAATAGAATTTGCCGTCTCTCTCTTACACAGTCCCAGATTGATTTTTGGTTGGGGGCAGTTCAAGTGCATGGCAGTTAAATCATCTCAAACTGACAAGGAATCAGTCAGCAGGCTTAACGAAAGCTAGGCTTCCCTCTCTGAAGGCACAGCCTGCCACCAGCCTCGAACAGACTTCCTCCTCACAGTCCATCTATAAAGCCTCTTCAGCCCAAAACGAGACAACTGCACCGGGAGATTGCCAACCCAAACAGATCGGGTCAGGCTGAGTTTCTGAATTTAATCATCACATTCTGTGGTTCTTCTAGTCCCCACAGTTCCTGTGGAATGTGCTAAAGGTAAGCAACCAGAGCGGGCAAATATCATTTTAAGACTGTAAATAACAACCTCCTGGATTTAAATAGATGTTTCCATTTCATCGTGTTTTCACATGTATTATACCAGTTGAGGCTTCATCAACCCTGTGGAGAGAAGGAGGCTATTTTTATTCACATCTACTCCCGCCCCATCACCATCTTTGCAGAGAAAACAGAGACAAAAGGAGATATAGTTACTTGGACAGACTCCAGAAAGGAATGGAAGCCTGGGTCCAAGACGCTGGGTGAGTGCTGGGTATCACATGACTCCTCAGAAATGATCACCCTCACCTGTGTCTATTATCCTATAGCTCACCAGGCCCTATCACATCCATCACATCATGTTACAGGAAAAGGACCACTAGGCACATCTGCTAGCATGGTGGCCACCCCCGAACCAGGAAGTGGAAAAGTGTTGGCAGGGATGGGGATAATTGAAACCCCAGTGCACTGTTCATTGGTGGGAATGTAAAACAGGGCAGCTGCTGTACAAAATAGTGTGCTGGTCCTCAAAAAATTAAAAATAGAACCATCATATGTCCACTTCTGGGTATATGCTCTCCCAACAAGTTGAAAGCGAAGTCTCCAAAAGATAAAAACTTGTTGCCCTCCCAAAAAGTTGAAAGCAAGTTTCCCCCCGCCGTGTTCATAGCAGCAGTATTCACAGTAGCCAAAAGGTAGAAGGAACTCAAGTGTCCATGACAGATGAATGGATAATAAAATATGGTCTATCCATAGGAGGGAATATCATTCAATCTTTAGAAGGAAGGAAGCACTGACGCCGGCTACCTCATGGGTGAACCTTGAAGACATCATGCTACATGAAATAAGTTAGTCACAAAAGGCAAATCCTGTATGATTCTACTTATATGAGATATAGAATATCTAGATTCATAGAGACAGAAGGCCAAAGGATATTTGTCAGGGGCCAGAAGGAGGGGAGAGCAGAGAGGTAGTGTCTGATGGGTACAGAGTTTTAGTTTGGGGAAGACAAAGAAAGTTCTGGAAGTACATGTTGGGAAAGTTATACAACAAGGTGAATGCACCTAATGCCACTAAACTATACACTAAATCTGGTAAAGACAGTGTATTTTATGTAACTTTGCTGCAACTAAAAAGGATAAAAATTAAAAATAAGTTAAAGTTGTAAAAAAAAATAGGTAAATCAGTAAGTATAAAATAAATAAATGGAGAAGGATTAAGCTCAGAAGACTGAGTTACCCTCCATGGAATGCAGACAGTTGGAATTAGGCCCCAGCTCCCAAGACCAAACCTCTTCCAACTGCCCCCTCCCCCAATGCTGAATCCCAGTCAGTGCCCTGATTTGAGTGTCCTTATGCCAGGGAGAATATGTTTCCTTTTTATTTTTCCTGCCACATTTATCAACAACTCTGACCTTCCATGATAACTCTTCTGCACGTGGAGTTCAGGAATAAGTCCTACGGTTTACATAATATAGATTCATATTCAAGATCAAATCATGTTTCTTAAAGTTGAAATGTGAAATCAGTAAACATCTATCAAGAACAATGTTGGAGACTGTGAAGGTACCATAGAAAGATGGGGCAGTTCTTGCCTTCAAGGAGGTTGCAGACTAGTTGAAGAGAAAAAGATCTTAAGTAATCAGGGTTTAGAGAAAAAGTCAAGAAAGTAAGCAAGGTCCCAGGGGGGACACAGGTGGCACTCACCTGGATCTCAAGGAATGTAGTAGTGAGCAGGAGAAAACAGAACCTGCCCTTGTGGGAGGAAATCAGATCTCCACATGAATAAGTACGTAACTAGCAATGTGTTACGTAGGATGAAAGAAAAGTACACGGAGTCTGAGCATATAGAGCAGAGGGGTCTGGTCCACCTGGGAGGTCAGGGAAGGCTTCCTGAAAGAAGAATGACCTTTCGTTTGAGATCTGAAAAAACAGAAGTTAATTCAGCTCTGTGAAGAGTGCAAGATGGTGGGGAGCTGGATAATAAAGAGAAGAGGAGACTACTTAGTCTCGTGGTCCTGGAAGTCTGAAGAAATGAGATTCAAGGTGGACCCTGGAGGATGGGTGGGTCTAGAAAGGGATCAGGTGTGGAAGCGGGGGACAGAGGCAGTAAAACACAAGTCCAACTAAAGCCCAATACATTGCTAGTATCCCATGAGGACTGGACAAGTCTCTTTCCTGACAACAGCAAGACAGAGGGGGTCCTGCTCATCTCCATTTCCTCCCCTGCCCAATGCTTCTTGCCACCCTAACTTAGACATGCCACCGGGAGCAACCTCCACATTTGTCAAAATAGAAACTAGGCACTCAGGAAGTTGGTTAGATGAGAAGGGTGAGCAGGGAACGGAGCAGGTGTTGCCAACGGAGGGATAGCTAATCGGGCAAGCCAAGAACACGTGATCAAGAGGCCCTCAGTCACTGAAAGGCATGGATGGCCACGGGGAATCTGGGAGCAGGAGAATCTGATGTTCCATTCATGCCATGCGGGAGGGAGTGGACAGCCTTTCTGCAGGCCTGAACTTCTGGGCAGAAGTCCAGTTCAAGAGAGGGAGGAGTTAGCAAAAACGAGGAAAGGCTGGAGCCCCAAAAGAGGCCAAGGCAAGCCAAGGGACAGCAAGCCGCCTTCCAAGGATGCTAATGTTATAACAGCATAAGCAGATAGCCCTTGAGAGGGACTCTCAACAGTAAAGAGAAAACTTTACATTTCTAGACACCCTAGTGTCTAGTACATTTTACATTTCTAGACACCCATCAAATTCTCCTTAAGAGCTCATTTAGTTATTAAATGTGTAGCCTTTAAGAACCTTTGAGATTATCTGCTATACCCCCTCTTTTCACAAATGAGGAAATGGGGGTCCAGAGACATTAAATCGTTTGACAAGGTCACACAGCTAGTTAGCCACAGAGCTAGATGAAAACCTAGGTCTCTTGACTCTTAATCCACTTCTCTTCCCTCCACATAGTTCTCATTTTTAACTTTCAAGAGTTAGATTTAAATCAGGAAAGAAGCCATCTCTGACCAATCCCGTTATGAGCAGTCGATATTCTCCTCACGGCTGACATGGACTTTGATTCTGAGACTAGTTCATTTTTTTTTTTTTTTGTCTGCAATCATTCTATTGTATAAAATTGGGTAGAGTGATTATTCTAATTATTAATAGCATTGTTTTTAAATACTAGTATAGGCTGCTTCTAGATCTATGACCATATGTATTGAAGTTTCTGTGTTTCCATGACTTTAGGAGGGTAAGATGGGGACACCTGTATGTGCATGTCCATACTCACCTTGTGTATACCTGGGTCAACACACGGCTGCGTATAGAGTTAGTTAGTTGGACAGTTAGTTGATCCACAGTCTTTGGATCTCATCTTTGCCACTGTTAGCAGCTGAGTGAATCCAAGGCACTGACCTGGCCCCTCAAAGCCTGTTTCCCTCTTTGCTATGTGATGACAGTAGTCGCTGCCCTGCCCAGCTCACAGGATCCTTTTTACTTTCACAGATTTGTGAATATAAATCTTTGGCCTCAACATTCTCTTCTTTAGGAGCACTCCCTTAATCAGGGTCTCTGTGGGACATTCACAGGGAACCTCTGCCTCAGGAGCAATGGGTGACATCAGTGCCCCAGGCCAGGACAGGCCTGCATCAGGGTCACCTGGTCCCTGACACATGGCAGGTGTTCAGAAATGGGTCCTAGCCTTGGCTTTATTCTTATTCCACTGGAAAAAAAAAAAAAATCAAGAAAACCTCTTTAGGAGTAAATTTCAGGAGAAATATATTTGCAAGTTCAGTCCCCCCACCCAGACAGATCTGTATGAGGGTCTCCTAGAATATCCTACACCAGGGTGCCTGGGTGGCTCAGTGGGTTAATCCTCTGTCTTCAGCTCAGGTCGTGATCTCAGGGTCCTGGGATCAAGCCTCACGTCGGGCTCTCTGCTCAGCGGGGAGACTGCTTCTGCCTCTCTCTCTGCCTGCCTCTCTGCCTACTTGTGACCTCTCTCTCTCTCTTTCTCTCTCTCTGTCAAATAAATAAATAAATAAATCATCTTTAAGAAAAAAAAAAAAGAATATTCTACACCAAAACCCAGAAGTAACTGAGAAACCCTCTAAAAGACAAGGAACGCTCTTAGTTATTGTCCAAGAAGATCAGTATCTCCAAATCTTCTAACAGATATCTCTCCTACTGGCTGCCTCCCTAGCTACTTCTGCAGGAACATATAAGATTTACTTCTAATACATTTAGTAACTAACAGCTAGGATTCTACCCCACACACACACACCCAATTCCTTAGATTCTGGTACAGTGAACTGGACTAAATTTGAGCCTAAAAGGCTTCACTGGAATTAATTAAAGATCAACTTTAAAGAATTGTCTTATGTCCTCATGCCATCTGGTCAGTCATTTACTACGGGTATTCTATGGAGCACTTGCTCTGTGAAATTTTACTAGACAAGAGCAACTGAATTTTTGTCATCAAATAAGTTGGGAAAATTAATTTTTCCATTTAATTTTTCATTCATTCAGTAAGTATCTATTAGTCTCCTTCTCTGTGCCAAGGCAGAGTCCAGGTTCCCTGCCCGTATGGGACTCCTACAATAGCCTTTGATGCAGCACTTAGAAGGGTCTGAGAAATCCACCCATAAAGAAGCATGCTTAACTTTGTGTGACCCAACATTCCTTCACATTATTTGAGTGCAGAACCTTTTTTACTTAACATTTCATAGACATGAATGGAAAGAATTTGTCCTAGACCCCCTCTTTGTTGCCATTTGGCTCTCTAAGGACAGGATATTTTGCCAACAGAAGTTGCCCCTAGATCCACACTGGTGTGTTGGCACGTTGGAATAAAAGAGAAGGAAGAGAGTGGGGGAAGAAAGTGGTCATAGAAAGAGAAATATCCCTGTCTAATTCTACCAATCCCATGAGTCCTGTGAGCCAGCCATGGCCTTCGTGGACTCTTCCCTCCTCATGGACCCTTTCCTGGGTTCCCCTATGAATCCCATTTCTTGTCATTAACAAACTCCTCACTGTCTGCATCCAAGGCCTGCTCTTTTTGTGTGGTCTGGCCCTTTGCTTCTAGGATCTGCTTCTAGTTCTCAGCCTCCTTGATAGGACCCTATGCTCTAGAACTCTCTAGAGCCCCCTACGCAGGATGTAGATTCCAGTTCCTCTTGTACGATACCCATGCCTCCTCACACTCGAGATGCCTAGGACCTCACTGGTGTGGGAGATAAAGCCTGGCATGGTCCTAGCCTACCAACTCATCCTTCTGTCTGTCTGGTCCTATTGTTTGGTCAAGGTTTACATAGCCACAGATCCAAACTCTCACTTTCTCCTAACTTGGTTACTACTCAGCCATCCGAGGGCAGGTCTCAAACAGAGGCATGAGATTCACACCCCCGGGCTACTCAGGCTCACCTTCTAGCACCTGCAGTGGCTGCTCATAGGGCAGTAATGGGCCCTGGGTTCCCATCCTTTGTCCACAATCACTGCCCTTGGCCTAATAACATTTCTACTCACAGGAGAAATCATGGATCAGAATGCCGTCCCCATGTTCCCTATTTCCAAGATAATTCTAAGCAAAGGGAGCTACTGTCTGCTGATCATGAGAGACTTTCAAGCTGGCAGAATGACCTCCAGAGAGAAATCCAGGGAAGTGCCACTGACTCATGCATTTAAAGTGGGCTGAGATAGAGCTCCCAGAAACATTCCACAGGAACAAATCTGTAATTGGGAAAGAAAGAAATAACCAAAACGGTCTTTCCAAACTCACACGTCTGTCATTAAGTTTCTCCTGGGGGAAAGGGAAAGAGAAATCAGGGCAGATTGGGGGAAAGGTTGGTCTCATTCTTTTTCTGTCTTCATTAGAGACGTTGGCTAGTTCTAAGTCAGTGGAGAGACACCACTGGTAATTACCAGGAGGAACTTGTTCGCCGCTCTGCTGCCCCTTTCACATCTCAGTTCCTGGGAGGAAGTTCAAGGTGAGGACAGTTTTGCAAGGCCGGCAAGGAGAAGGAGAGTTAGGCCCCCATGGTGTGTGGGAACAGTAATTTGTTTCTGTTAATGTATACTAAGGCTTGAAAATAATGTTTCCTGTAAATTAGAGAAAAGGCAAAACTCCCCCGTCCTCACTCTACCCCACTTTCCTGAGCAGGACAGAAAGGAGTGAAGTAAAGACCAGTCACAGGGGACCTGCCCATGGCTTTGCCCACCACACTGTGCTGGGATTGTGTATCATTTCTCTTCAGGGAGGAAAACACTAGAAGCCTACATATTCTTAAAACTACCTCTTACCTTGGGGCGCCTGATCTTTTCTTCATCTTTAAATATGCACACTGTTTTAGGCACCTGGGTGGCTCAGTGGGTTAAAGCCTCTGTCTTCAGCTCAGGTTGTGACCCCTGAGTCCTGGGATCAAGCCCTGCATCAGGATCTCTGCTCAGCAGGGAACCTGCTTCCTCCTTTCTCTCTCCCTGCTTCTCTGCCTACGTATGATCTCTGTCTGTCAAATAAATAAATAAAATCTTAAAAAAAAAAAAAACTACTTCTTACTTTAATGTCATTAGCCACCTCTCTTTAGTTCTCTGAGACTGAATAAAATTTATTTTTTGGTGTAACTTCTTGATGTCTAACTAAGTAAAAACCAAGAGTAGGAGTTTCCATTTATGACCATGAAACATACAGGCATAAAAGCAATAGTTTAGACTCACATTCTACACGGATTCGTTGGGCAACTCTGGGCAGGTCATTTAATGCCTCTGATCGTAGGAATTTCACATACAAGATGCAGATAATGTATTACCCTCTCCATGTATGCCATGGAAGGATTGCTGCTGGTGTTACTAAAGCACACAGCATGGGCTGGGCACAGACCATGTCATCTCAGCTAATCCACACAGAGGTGCTATCAGAAAGGGGTGATTACCCCATCTTACAGAGGGAAACTTAGGCATGCAAAAGTGCTTTGATGGGTATTAGGAGCTACAATCAAATATAAGACATTAGGGCTAGTAGTCACCGTGTTAGCCCTGTTGACTGCAGACTGGTCTCAAGTCTACGAATTAAATATAGAATGAAACATAGTTTTAAACATAAATTAAACCAGTCTGGGGAACCAATAAAATACAGTTTTGGGGGAAATATTGCAGAGGCAAGGGAGGTTTCCTGCACTCATTCTGGGCACTGGGATACAATAATGGACAAAAAAAGCCCCACGGTCTCGGGCCTGATAGAACCTACCATTCTTGGGATGGACATGGTGAACGCATACATTCCTGAAAAGCAAAGCACATCAGATGGTGACGAAAGCTAAAGAGAAGACCTCACAGAAAGCGAAGAGGGGCATTTCAAGCCAAGGAAGTGTTCTGGGAAGGTCTCACTGAGAAGGCGTCCCACTTTGTCACCTTGAAAGAATAAAGGGCTGATTTGTGCTGAACCTGTGGGGCGAGCCTTCTGGAGAGTGCTGCAGACCAAAGGGATAGGGCCTAATTCTTCTATACTCGCTTAATGCCCCGAAACCCTCCCAGGGATGAGTCCACACTGCTGGAGATTCCAAGGATGCTGAGTGCAGCAGTGGGAAGAAACAATTTATTTACTAACAAGCCTGGACCATCCCCGGAATGAACTTTCATTCATTTTTTTTTCTTGCCCCAGGATGTTTAATACAGATATCGATCCTTTGAGTTACACAAAGAGGCCAATAGCCCTTATTTGAAAATCTCCCAGATGCAAATGACTCACTCTGAAATTCCATTTCAAAGGCCCTCACAAGAAATAAACATTGCTTGAAGAATACACAGAAACGTTAAGTTTTTCCAGTAGCTCTGTGATGTCTACAAAATTGAGGGGAAGGGGGTGCCCTTTGCGGCCCACGAAGCAAGACCTCAGGGATTCTGTTGCTATGCAGGGGAACCTACTTCCAAACCCAAAGCATTTCTGCCCCTAAAGGAAAGCCCGATCAAACTAGTCCAGCGTCCTCGTGGCTTGGGTGTCCTGTCCACCTCTCTCAGTGCTCCCCGGCTCCCCAGCACTACCCCCTTCCCCCACTCTGTTATTAGGTATGCATTTCAGATTTTGAATGGATCTCCTTGTCTGGCGTTAATTGACAGTGAAAGCCCGGTTTTCAAAGCCAAGGTAGGAGCACTGAAGGTAAGTGATCAGAGGACTGCCCTCGTAATAAATCACTGCGGCACAGGTCACTGTTTGGAGTGTGAATGCAGTGTTCAATAAAGAAACACACTCCACCTTTCAGCTTCAAGCCGACCCTGGCTAATTGACCTCATTGTAGTCCCCCCATTAATCATTCTGGCACATGGGGCAAGAGGCAGTTTCACTGCTTAGGTTTGCAGGGAGGAGGGGGGCCAGGTCCATGTGGGGGTGGGTAAGGGTTGAGGGGGCAGTTATAATGTAAAAGGAAATCATAGACAATTCTCCCTTAATTAACTCATTGGATTTCCAGGTTGGCCAGATACGGTTTACTTTGCTAAAGGAATGTGGGGAATAATGCAGGGGCCTTCATTAACTTCACACCAGGACGCACGAGTTTGGGTCTCTAACGAAAGCAGATGTGAGCATCTGTACCCCATCCAGAGAGCAACTCCGCCAAAGGACGGGGGTTAGCCTAATGCTACATAATCATTCAGTGTCATCGATCTCCCCAGACCCTGATTAATAAATTGCAGCAGAAATCTTTTACGGGGGTGACTACAATTATATTTCACCTATTAGAAGCCCGTCACAGCTCACCCCAGGCGTGCGGGACTGGCCTGCCTTCCTCTTGGCTTTCTTGCTCCCATCCTTCTGGTCCTGTCTGTGGCTCTACATTTGCTTTGCTGGTGATCCTTCCATGAGTCTGTTTTAGGTAAGAGACACGGGGCTCTTTTTGTCCATTCCCCCCACTCTGCCAAACCAACCCCCAAGCTGGCCATGGTGAACAGAGAATAGAGGGTCAGTTCACACTTCTGGCCGAGACTTGTTTCTCCAGCGCAATCCCGCAAACATAATTTGGGCACCTGTTCTACGCTGAGCATTGCACCGTGCTAGAAATACACACACACTGAATTTGATTTGGTCCTGGTCCTCAGAGATCTAAGAGTCTGCATTGATCTATTTGTATTTTCAAAATGCGCAAGCTGCCTCTTTGTACCAAGCTGCTTTAAATTAGACCTTTTTTTTTTTTTAAAGGTCTTTTCCCCGTGATTAGTTGCTATTATTCTGGAACGCAGTAGTTTCACAGTTCACAGGGGTAAACAAAGCCCAGAGGGTCAGAAACTTTTACTTTGAGAGGAGAGTGAAAAGGCGTGGGGCGGAGACAGTCTGCTGAGGAGGGCTATTGCTCATTTTACACTTGTGCTCTTCCCCGCTGCTCTGTCTTCCCCCGTTCCATTACTGCTAATGAACTTCATTGTTTGGTTCAAAACGCCAGCCTGAAGGCATCACTCTCCTTCCCCTCAGTGCTGAGATTCAGTCTTGCTGATCTCCAAATTAACTTGTAAGCAAATACTTCAAGAGCAGTGCCCTTCCTTCCCTGACAAGCACCTGGACGGAGGAATTCAAGCCAAGACTTCAGGACAAATTCAGTCCGAGTGTCCAGAAAGGCAAGAGTGCCCGTGTTCATTTGCAATTGCTTGTAATTCAATTCCACTTAACTATATTTATTGCGTGTCTACAATATGGTCTGGTAATTGTGCTAGTCACTGGGTTTAGAAAGTTGATAAAACACAGTCACTGACCTCAAGGAGCTCACGGTTTCTTACTAGCCCACAAAACGGATCACATTTCCTTGGTTTTACTCTCAAAAACACAGCCACACCTAGAGGACTCGAGAGTTAAAGCAGCTCAGCTTAGTGGGAAAACCACAGGATTTGGAGTCCTACAGATGTAGACAGAATCTGAAGTCTGTCTGCTCAAAATCTGTGTGGGCTGGGCTGCATGGCATAACCTCACGGCAGCATAATGGTATCTATCCGCTGGAGTTACTGGAAGATTGTATGAGTTAATGTATGGAAAGGGCACCTATTGTGAAGACCACTTTATGCAGCAGAATTCCGGTGAATTATCGCCAAGATCATCCACACAGATGGTAATATGCCAGACCAAAATTAAAAATCCACTCTAATATGTCCCCCTCTTACTCCTCCCACGGAAGACAAACCATCTCAACAACCTTAGCATGTGATCCAGAAAGGGCACATACCAGCACCCAGCAAGATCCTCTCCCAGGCTGCACTGCCCACCCCCCAAACTCTGCACCTTCTCCCAAGACCATCTCTTGTTCCCCTTGCTTCTACCCAACATTTGCCTGCCCTTAATATGTCTATCCCACTCTTTTCACATGTGGAATAATCAAAACCTAGAATGTGAGGCCAGTGTCAGCTCGGTTGGTTAAGCAGCTGCCTTCGGCTCAGGTCGTGATCCCAGCGTTCTGGGATCGAGTCCCACATCGGGCTCCTTGCTCGGCAGGGAGCCTGCTTCTCCCTCTGCCTCTAGCCTGCCACTCTGTCTGCCTGTGCTTGCGCTCTGTATCTCTCTCTCTAACAAATAAATAAAATCTTAAAAAAAAAAAAAAGAATTAGACATTTACTTGGTCTTCTCACATTAAGGAAACTGAGTCATACAGAACTTAATGGACATTCTCCAAGTTTGCACAGGTAGTTAGGGTGAATTATAACTAGGATTAAAGCTCCGATCTCCTGGTATCAAATCCAGTGAACTTGGGGTACCTGGGTGACTCAGTCAGTTCAGGTCATGATCCCAGGGTCCTGTGATGGAAAACCACATGGGGTTCTCTGCTAATCAGGAGCCCTGCTTCTCCCTCTCCCTCTGCACCTGCTTGTGCTCTCTCTCTCTCTCTCTCTGTCAAATAAATAAATAAAATCATTTTAAAAAAATCCAGTGTTTTTCTTACTACACGAGGTTGGGTATATCCAGTTACGTTCAGATTGGTTCCTTATTTTATGTTGCCTTGAAGTATCTACAACCCTTACCAGTCTCCATACTTCCCCCACTCCTTGTCCCCCCTTTAATCCAAATCTGCACATCACGCTCCTGAGCAAAATGCACAAAGAAGACAAATGATAGTAGACGTTTGATTTAAAGTGGTATCTGAATCTGGACCTTAGTTCGGTCTCTTCTGTGGGGGGAGGAGCAGGAAGAAGATGAAAACTCACAACCAGAAGAAAAGAAAATCTGCCAGACAAAATAATGTCAAAATTGGAAAGAATCCTGAGAACATACAGAGAAATGGGGATTTGTTAAGTAAAATCTGCTTAATTATGGCCTCATGAATTTCAGTCTTTGCCTCATAAAAAGGATGAAAGAAAGGGGAAAATGGAGGGAGGGAGGGAAGATAATTCAACACACACTGATAATTCAATATATATTTTTACAAAACTTACTAGTAAAGTGAATAGAAAATACATTTGTAATTTGATTTCTTTTTTTTTTTTTTAATCATCTGTGCTTGAAGAGAAAGGGAGAGAGGGGCAAGTCCTTCTCCCTCTCCATTGTCTCCTGACTCAGAGACCCAGAAGCTGTGAGACCCAGAAAGCTGGCAGGTGGGCCTTTATGACGCGGATGCCGCCTCTTAGTCTTGGCAGAGTACTGTTCCCCTCTGTCACACACTTTCACTCAACATTTATTTTATGGTCATTCTGATTTAGTTACTCCCAATAAACTTCTGGAAAGGAAATGTGGAGGAAGCTAGTGGTTGCACAGCAAATAAGGCCCTTTAGGTAGGAGCAAAGATAAGAAGAAACAAGGTGGGGGAGGAGGGGTCCCTGGGTCAGTTGGTTAAGCCTCAGACTCTTGATTTCAGCTCAGGTCATAGTCTCAGGGTCTTGAGATGGAACCCCAAGCTGGGCTCTGCCCCCGGCGGGGAGTCAGCCTGAGATTCTTTGTCCTTCAGCCTCTGCTTCTTCCCCTCCCTCCCCAACTCATGTATTTGCATTCAAGCTCTTTCTCTTTCTAAAATAAATATTTTTTTTTAACAAAAGAAGAAGAAGAAATAAGGTGGTTGCAATGACTTCTAGGAGCCATCAGTTCAAGGGTCATGGATCCAAGTGGAAGGAAAGAAGACTGAGCCATTACAAAACAGCCCTATCCCATGGGTGCAATACTAACACATCCATTAATATGTTTAAAATATTATTTGGGGAGAGGCGCCTGGGTGGCTCAGTGTGTTAAGCCTCTGCCTTCAGCTCAGGTCATGATCTCAGGGTCCTAGGATCGAGCCCCATATCGGGCTCCCTGCTCAGTGGGGAGCTTGCTTTTTTCTCTCTCTGTCTGATTCTCTGCCTACTTGTGATCTCTGTCTCTCAAATAAATAAATAAAACCTAAAAAAAAAAATCATTTGGGGAAATAAGATCATCCATGCAAACATGCAACAAATAGCACAAAAAGGAAGGGAGAGAAGGAGAATGGAAAGGGTGATTCAACACACTAAGTTAACATAATTTTTACTAAATTTATTAGTAAAATAAATAGAAATTATATTCATAATTTGATTTTTTTGAAAAGTCATCTGCTCGTTTCAGGAAAAATATACTAAAATTTCAAAATATGCAGGCATGAATAACATGTAAACTCTTCAAATCCTCCCTACTTTTACATCTTACATAAAAAATTCTCATTAAGAAAAAGAATATCTCTTTGAAATCAGAATCTCCTATCACGCTTAAGGCAAATACGTTCTTTTAAAATCGGGAATAAAAACAAAGATTCACTGGGCATTGTTAGGAAAGTTTTGGTCAATTCAGTAAGTCAAAAAATGCATTAAGAAGAGGTACAGATATAGCAAAGAACAGAAAATTATTCTTTGGAGGTGATAGTATGGGTTACTAAAATATCCATATGAATCAATCACACAAATCTACTAGGACTTCAGTGAGTTGGTTTAGACCACTGTTTCTCAACTTTTACTTCATTTTAGAATCACCTGGAAAGCTTTTAAAAATTACCAGTGCTGGGGCACCTGGGTGGCTCAGTGGATTAAAGCCTCTGCCTTCGGCTCAGGTCCTGAATCCAGGGTCCTGGGATTGAGCCCCATGTTGGGCTCTCTGCTCAGTGGAGAGCCTGCTTCCTCCTCCTGTCTTTCTCTGCCTGCCTCTCTTCCTACTCGTGATCTCTATCTGTCAAATAAATAAATAAAATATTTAAAAAAAATTACCAATACTAGGGGTGCTTGGGTGGCTCAGTCAATTCAGTGTCTGACTCTTGATCTTCTCCTAGATCTTAATCTTGGGGCTACGAGTTCAGATCTCACACTGAGCTCCAAACTGAGCAAGGAACATACTTTTAAAAAAATTACCAGTGCTAGGGGATCACCCCAGAAATCCTGATTTTATTGTTCTTGAGCGAGGCCTGGCTTTGTGTATATTTTAAAATATTCTCAGGTGATTCTACTGTGCACCTAAGTTTGAGAACCACTCATATAAACATAAGAAATATACCAAATCCAGTAGACTTTCCTTTATGCCATCAACAACCAATTACAGAATATGATACAAAGAAAATCTTACCAATAACCAACAAAAATATAAGATATTTATAATAATAGAATTAACACACAGCCAGCAATTCCACTTCTGGTAAGAATCGAAAGCAGGGTCTAAAGAGATGTTTACACACTCATGTTTATAGGTTATTCATGGTAACCTAAAGATTGAGCAAAGCAAATGCTCACTGAGAGATGAAGAGATGAAAAAAATGTGATATATATGTATATGTACATACACACACACACACACAGGGAGAGAGAGAGAGGCATATTATTCAACCCTTAAAAAGGAAATAATTCTGACATACGCTAACATATTGATGAACTGTGAAGACATTATACTGGCTGAAATTAGCCAGTCACAAAAGAGCAAATACTGTGTGATTTCACTTCTATGAGGCACCTGGAGCCTAGAGTAGTCAATTTCACGGAGACAGGAAGTAGAATGGGGAGTTCCAGGGGTTGCGGGGAGAGAGGAGTTATCTAATGGTTATAGAGTTTCTATTTTGCAAGTTGAGAAGAATTCTGGAGA
This sequence comes from Mustela erminea, assembly GCF_009829155.1. Classification (NCBI taxonomy): domain Eukaryota; kingdom Metazoa; phylum Chordata; class Mammalia; order Carnivora; family Mustelidae; genus Mustela; species Mustela erminea. The sequence goes on along the minus strand of NC_045615.1, from coordinate 5,776,301 downwards.
TTGGTTATATGACAATGTCAGTTTACTTATTAGTACTGAACTGTACATTTAAAAATGGTTAGGATGATAAATTTTATGCTATATATATTTTAACACAATTAAATATTTTTTTGAGAGGGAGAGAGAGAGACAGAATGGGGTGGGAACAGCTGAGGGGGAGGGAGAGAGAGAATCTCAAGCAGGTTCTATGGCCAGGGAAGGGCCTGATGTTGGGCTCAATCTCATGACCCTGAGATCATGACCTGATCTGAAATAGAGAGTTAGACACTTAACTGATTGAGCCACCCAGGCACCCCACAATTAAACTTTTTAAAACTGTATAAAAGAGGGGTACCTGGGCGGCTCATTCAGTTCAGCATCTCACTATGGATTTCAGCTCAGGTCACGATCTCATGGTTGTGGGATTAAGTCCCATGTCAGGCCCTGTACGAAGCATAAAGCCTGCTTGAGATTCTGTCTCTCTGCCCTTACTTTGCTTGTGCTGTCTCTTTCTCTCTCTATCTCTCTAAAATAAATGGATAAATCAAATCTTCTTTAAAAAACTGTATAAAAGGGGCGCCTGGGTGGCTCAGTGGATTAAGCCGCTGCCTTCGGCTCAGGTCATGATCTCAGTGTCCTGGGATCGAGCCCCGCATCGGGCTCTTTGCTCAGCGGGAGCCTGCTTCTCTCTCTCTCTCTGCCTGACTCTCCGCCTACTTGTGATTTCTCTCTCTGTCAAATAAATAAATAAAATCTTTAAAAAAAAAAAAAACTGTATAAAAGAAAAACAGAAAGTATCTATAATAAATTTTACAAGAAATGTTATATGAGAAACAAGTGAAGTCTTTATTGAATTATATAATAGGAAATAATAATAATAATAATAATAATTAAGGCCCTGTCCCACATCCAAAGGAGCCCCAGCATGTGTCTGGGCATTCAGAGGAGAACCTGCTTTTCTTCTAATTATATACCTATAGCTCCGAGTTCTTGCTTGGGCTGAGTTAACTCAGAAAACAGATGTAAGAGAAAAAAATTAATTGAATGGAAAGACAAAATGTGCTTCTTTATGAGATGGCTCAATATCAGAAAGAAGACATTATCTTTAAATTAATTTATAAGTATGATTCATTCCAATCAAATCTCAAGCATATTTTTATAACCAAATAAAATAATTCTCCAGTTCGTTGTAAAGAATAAACACCTGTCACTAAACAAGAAAAAATGGGACTACAAAGTGGCTTGAATTACCCATATTAAAATGTATTAGAAAGATACACTAGTTGAAAGAATATGATAATAGCAGAGGCAATGACAGACAGGTCATTAAAATGAAACAGAAAGCCCTGAAATTCACCCCATATACATAAGAATTTATGACAAAGGTAAAAACAGAAAGAAAAAAAAAATGATTGCAGTTATATTTAGTTAATCATTTGGGAGACAAAGTTAGGTAGTATCTACCTTACACCAAATTGCAAAATAAATTCTTTGTGACCTAAAATTTTTATGTAAAGAAAATGAAGTAATTAAAAAAATAGAAAAACCACAGATGAATATTTTAAGTGATCACAGGGCAAGAAAAGACCTCTCTATTTATTCTCTGGAAAACAGAAAACTTAGAAAGAGAACAGGAAGCTTGAAAGCTGATTTTTCAGAGCTGGGGATGTGGGAGTGGTGGTTTCAAACTAGTATATAGACCTAAGTGCTAAGTGTGGGCCTTCATACTGCTAAACACTCCTGCACACACTAGCAAGCCAGAGAAGGCTGCCTCCTCTGTGAAGTAGGAACTTAAAAACTCCATCCATCAGCTGAGGAAAGAAAAGGCATTGTAATCTCTGGTTAGATTTCTGGAAGGAAAAAAAGATCTCCTGACAAAAAGCAAAAATCCAAATCTATGCCACATGCAGTACAAATTAGTGCTTTTTGCTGAAAGAAATCCCAAACCAGTGATTTTATTTTAAAGAGCATCTGTGAATCTCAAGATGTTTTTTTTAATGTGCTCTCTGGATATGAGCTTCCCCAAATATTACAAACCACAAGAGGAAATAATCATCCACGAGCAAGAGTCCCAAGCTCAAAAAAGATGGGCATTTGCCATCCCCCAATACTTCAGATAAAGGAAATTTTTTCACCTGAAGAATATAAACCAAATATGTTTTAAATTCTCAAAATGATTAAAGAAGTATAGAAAACCATATCCAAAAAAAGGACATTGTGAAAATAGAATTGGCAGAATTTGAAAATAAAAGTTATAAAAATAAAAAAATACTGTCATTGGGATAAAGCCTCAAGGCATAAATTAAGCAGCAGGTGAGTCCCAGATAAAAAGAGCATTAAAAGGTTTGAAGAGAGCTCTGAGATAATTACCCAGAATGAAGCACAGAGATGTAAAGAAGTGGAAAAGATAAAAGAGAGATTAAGAGATACAGTAGATAGAATGAGAACATCCAACATACATTCAATAGGAGTTCCTGGAAAGAGAATAGGGAGAAATGTTGAGAGGCTGTACTTTAAACAAAAATGGTAAGAATTTTCTAGCCTGTATTAATTCACACCACATATGTTCATGAAGCTCTACCATGTACCAGGGAGTGAGTACAAACAGAAAAGAAAAGATGTCCATGTACTGAGCTAGGGACAGTTCAAAGTTAAAGAGTTAAGGAGATGATGAGAAATCAATAAATAGAATGACAAGGAGCCATCATTGTAGTAGGAAGAAAAGCAGGCCAGGGGCCTGTTCTGAAAGCCTGGTGAAGATGACACTCAATCAGGATTAATTGTGTCAAATGCTGCTGCTGGGTCAAATGAGATGGGGACTGGGAACTAACCATTTTATTTAACAACATGAAAGTCATTAACAACCTCCTGAATAGAAAGTACCCAAGGAAAATGGTGGAAGTATGAATAAAGTCAGCAAAGATAGACAAGTCTTTCAAGGGCTTTGCTGGAAAGGGAGAGAAGAGAATATGGTGCCAGCTGGAGGGGTAGTAAAGTCAAGAGAGAGGTTCTTTTTAAGACGGGATAAACAAAATCATATTCAAATGCTAATGGAGAAGTCCAGTAGGGAGACAAAAATGAATCTAAGAGAGGAGATAGTTGGTGGAACAGTATCTTTGGGTAGCCAAAAACAGATGACACCTAGTGTATAAGTAGAAAGGTGGGCCTAAGCCAGGAGTATGGACAGTTCTTCCAAAGTAACAAAATGGAAGGTATTGAGGTTTTGATTTGTATTTCCTTGATGATTATTGATGTTGAGCATCTTTTCACATTTGGATATTTTCTTTGGGAAAATGTCTATTTAGCTTCTCTGTCCATTTTTTTTAAATTGGTAGTATGACTTCTTCATATATTTTGGGTATTAACCCCTTCCCAGTCATCTCAAAGCTGTTAGAATGGCTGTCAAGAAAAAAAAAAGCCATAAATATTGGCATGTATGTGAAGAAAAGGGAACACTTGTACAGCATTAGTGGGATTCTAAGTTGGTATAGCCTCTAGGGAAAACAATGTGAAGGTCCCTCAAAAAATTAAAAATGAAACTACCATATGATCCAGCAATTCCATTTCCAGGTATATGCCCAGAGGAAATGAAAACAGGGTATCAAAAAGATATCTGCACTTCCCTGTTTCTTGCAGCGTTATTTATAGTAGCTAAGATATAGAAACAACCCAAGTACCCATTATTGGATGAAGAGATAAAGAAGATGTGGTATAAATTTATACAATGGAATATTATTCAGACCCAAGAAAGAAGGAAATTCTGCCATTTTTAACACCATGGATGAACCTTGAGGACATTATGCTAAATGAGGTGAGTCAGGCAGAGAAAGACAATACTGTATGATATCAGTTAGCAAGAAAATCCAACATACATGTCGGTCTCTGCCCCCTGTTCCTGGCAGAGAGCTCCTAAAACCCTTGTTTAAGTTACTAAGTGATAGAACATTAGAAACATCTCTTGTTCTAGTACTCACCTTTGACCTCTGTTCCTGACATGGAACTCCTGAAACCTTTGTAATTTTCCAGGTGATAGAAGTGCCTTTTGTTCTAATCAGGTAACTCTGGAGGTCAGCTCCTGGGTGGCTCCTGGATGAAGTCTGGTCACCACAAAGGCCATGCCATAATTAGAAGCTTGGAATTTTCAGCATCACCCCCCTGCCCCTTCTCTTGAGACACAAGAGGGGCTGGACATGGAGTTAATAATCCGTTATGCCAATATGATGAAGTCTCCATAAAACACCAAAGGGATGGAATTCAGAGACCTTCCAGGTTAGCAAATACATCTACACCAGGAGGGTGACACAGCCTTAACTGCAGAGACAGAAATTTCTGCACTGAGGATATTCCTAGGTCTCACCTTTGGTATCTTTTCGTCTGGAAGTTCATCCTTTATTCTCTCCTTTAGTAAACTGGTAAATGTAAGTGAGTGTTTCTCTGAGTTCTGTGAGCTGCTCTAACAAATTAATCAAAACTGAGGAGGAAATCATGGGAACCTCAAATTTATAACTAAACTGGACAGAAGTTGAGGGTAACTTGGGGACCTGTTACTTGGATTGATGTCTGAGGTATGGTGGGCAGCAGTCTTGTGGGACTGAGACTGAGCACTTAACCTGTATGACCTGACACTATCTCCAAGTATATAGGGTCAGAAGTGAGTTAAACTGTAGGATACCCAAATGGTGTCATGGAGAATTGCTTGGTGTGGGGGGAAAAAACCACCATAAATTTGGTGAAGTATTGTATGTAAAAGTAAAAGAGACACACAAGAGAAAAACACCCTAGGGAAGAACTGGGTCTTTTCCAACATAGGGAAGAGGAATACGGGGTTTTTTTCTTTAGACACGTCTATGTGGAATCTAAAAAAAGCCAAACTCGTAAAAACAGAGTAAAATGGTGGTTACCAGGGACTGGAGGGTGGTGGGGTGGTGGCATAGGAGAGATGTTGTTTAAGGGCACAGACTCTCAACTAGTAGATGAATAAGGCCTGGAGATCGAATGCTCAGCACAGCCTGCTTCTCTCTCTCTCTCTCCTTCTACCCTTCCCCCAAGTTCCATTCATGCTTTTTCTCTCTCTCTCTCTCAAATAAATACATAAAATGAAAAATAAAATAAAGGAAGACAAGCCCAAAAGGAAGCAATGATGAGCAAACACACTTGTATAAGCACTAGTGGTAATAATTTGAGGGGGCTTAAAAACAAAGCAGATATAAAATATTGGACCTCAATACCCTGGAAGAGAGAGGAACAGTCAAGGTGTAAGTGGTCTATAAGTCCTAAGTGTTCTGAAGGAGACTACATATAATAATGATAAACTAAGATTATCTTAAGATCAATATGGATGTTACTAATGTAAGGACTGGTGCTGGAAAGACTGAATTAACCTGCATGGAAAAGAGTGAGCTTGGATCCCTTCCTTAGATCTTACACAAAAATTAACTCAACAAGAGTGACAGTTACCCATGTAAGAGCTAAAATGTGAACACTCTTAAAAGAAAACCCAGAAGTAAATCTTACTGAACTTGGTTAGGCAAAGTCTTCTTAGACACAATATGAAAAGCAAAAGTGGCAAAAGAAAAAAATACATAATTAGACTTCATCCAAATTAAAATCTTTTGTGCCACAAATGATACCATCAAGAAGGCAAAAGACAATCACAGAATGGGAAAAAAGATTCGAAAATCATGTATCTGCTATGGCACTTATGGCCAAACATATGTATTTATTTATATTTATATATAAACTCTTACAACCCAATAACAAAAAATAAATAAATAACCCAGTTTAACAATGGGTACATGACCCAAAGAGACATTTCTCCAAAAAAAAAAAAAGATAGAAATGACCAAAATGCACATGGAGAGATGTTCAATATCATTAAAAATTAGGGAATGCAAATTAAAACCATGAGTTACCACGTCACACCCACAAGAATGGTTACATAAAAGGAAAAAAAAAAGGAAATCACAATCGTTACGGAGAATGTGGAGAAATTGGAGCCTTCTTACTTTTCTGGTGTGAATGTAAAATGGTGCAATTGCTTTGGAAAGTAGTTTGGCAGTTCCTCTAAAAATGTTAAACATTGACTTGCACATGGCCCAGCAATTTCATTCCTAGGTGTATACCCAGAAAAATTGAAAACACGTGTCCACCCAAAACCTCGTACATGAATGTTCATTGTACCAGTGGTCACAATCATCAAAAAGTAGAAGCAACCTAATGTTCCACAATTGATGAATAGATAAATGTGGCCTATGCATACGGTAGATCATTATTCAGCCATAAAAAGAAATGAAGGACTTATACACGGCACAATATGGATGAACCATAAACATGTTATATTAAGCGAGTAACAAAGTGACCGGTTACAAAAAACCACGTATGATATGATTCCATTATATGAATGTCCAGCATAGACCAATCTACAGAGACAGATAATGGATTCCGCGTGGCCACGGGCAGAGGGGCGAGGAGAATGACCGATAACATGACTAATAACTGGTATGGGATTTCAAAAGTTGTTCCATTCTATTGGGAAAGGAGGAGCAAGAAGTAAAGAGAAGCAGCACAGCGGGGATAAAATTTTTACAAGAAAGCTACGAGAACTACACTCAGTATGACACCATTATTACATATTTTTAAAGCACAAACATTATCAAATATTGTTGGAGGTATCTGTGAGTGGTAAAAATGTGAAAATATCCACTCGAAAACTACTGGGAGAGGCAAGGAGACGTTTAGGGGATGGAAATGGGGCATGGGCTTCTTTAAATGATCAGAAATGCTAGCAAATTGTGCCTACCTGTACAAATTTGAAGAGGGAAATCTGAAAATACATGTAACAAGACTTTTTTTAAATGTTTATGTTCTTTGGGGCGCCCGGGTGGCTCAGTTGGTTGGGCGGCTGCCTTCGGCTTGGGTCATGATTCCGGGATCCTGAGATCAAGCCCCGCATCGGGCTCTCAGCGGAGAGCCTGCTTCTCTCTCTGCCCCTCTCCCTGCCACTCTGCTTACTTGTGCTCTCTCTCTAGCTGTCAAATAAACAAATAAAATAGTTTAAAAAAAAATGTTTATGTTGTTTGAGGAAGTAATAAGTCTTCTAAGACTTTAGGATCACATGTGTACACAAAGATTTAACCACACTGATGTTTGCTGTCTTTCCATACATACATGCATTAAATATATGCACATATATTCATAGGCAAACAGATTGTTAATTGGACATATTCAAAATATTAAAAAGTACTGTGCAGTTAATCTAAATAATTAACTGGAGAAAGAAGTCTTGGGCCTCTAAGCGACTAATGAAAGCTGTGTCCTGTGAAGACGGGAAGATGCAAAAAAGACCCAAAAGAGTTTGCGGACAATTTCAGCAGGTCCCAGAGTATTTAAAATTCAGATCTTTGATTAGGGAGGAAAAACCTGCCGACTGACTTGTAATTCTCCTCCAGAAGCCTCTTCTTCCTCCAGGCAGCTTTTGCTGAACCCTGCCCTCCCCAGCCTGACGAGGCACTCCTTCTTTCAGACTCTATATAAACCTGTAGGCTGTGTGTTGTATCCCTCTGTACTGTGATCTCAGCTCTGTTTTCTCTCTTCCCTGCCAGCCTCTTTTGAGAACAGGGCACGCAATTCAAGTGGCTTCAAATCCCCAGCACCACACAGGACCTGGCTGGGGCACAAATAAATATTTGTTGACCAGATGATCACATAGATGTTCCTGGAGGAGGGTCACATCGCTATATCAATTTTGTCTAGATGACACGTCGCAGAGAGAAACTCCTGCTTCCCACATGTTTATTAATCCACAGTCAGTGTCAACAACCTAACAGGCTCTATGCATGCCCCAGCCGGAGCAGATTGCCTTTTGAAACACGCCGAATTTTAAATACAGCCTTATCTCCAAGAGTGAGATGTAATGTACACTCCACATAAATTGCAAATGAGGCACAGGGGAAGCAAGGCTCCGACATTCCTCCCAACTCAGCCTCATGCTGGGCGCTCAACCAGCCAGGCAGTAGCTCGGACAGTCAAATTAGCAGCAGCTTGTTTTCATTCCAGAGGACAAGCTCTCCAGTCTTTTCTGAAGTTATTTCCCTTCCCTTTCCTTCCCGTTATTCCCTATTTCCATCAAACGGGATCCTTGCATGCTTTCCCCACCAGCTATTCAAGGGGTTGTCCTCCCCGGAGCCGGTGACACAGAACCTATTAATAAGCAAACAGAACCAACTGGCTCATTCTCCTCATAGTTAAATTCCTTTGCCACCGATTTCTCAAACACTTCCCTTTAGGGTTTTCCTGCAGAGTCTCATTCATTTAGAGGAAACGTGGAAAATTGTTTAATGTTTCTTGTTCTAAGCAAATGGCCGTAAATGCGGATTACACAGGGAGAATAGGATGCTTCTCCACTACTTGGTTCCCAAACCCATCTGGGGGCGCTGGCAAGACCTGCCTTCAGTCCCACGCCAAGTGACTCTCCGCAGTGACATGGGGTTCATAGGGAGAACTGTGAAATGGGAAGCTGGAATTCTGTCAGCATACCTGGTATTCACGGTGCACATCAGTTAAATCACTGTCTTGGTTTCTCCGACTGTAAAACAATGGCAAGTATCTTTGCACTTGATATATATTTGAACGAATGCAGTTCAAAGATAACACTGCTTTGTGCCTACCTTGGCCAGTCAGGTGGCATGGGGGCTGCAAGATAAGCGGGGAAGATCTTCATCCTGTTTTTTTAAAAAATAAAAATACCAAAGAGACCTCATGTCTCTACTTACTCCTCTAAAATACTTCAGAGAAAAGGGGCTGTAGGAATCCTCCATTCCTGTTAAAGAGTGCTTGTATTTCTAGTAAAAGGAAAATTGGTAAAGGAGCCCCTCTTTCTTCCAGTAAGGGGAGTAGGTGAGTCAGGTGACCAAAAAATTTTGTTTCTTAAGTAACATAAAACAGAGTGTCAGAACCACCCAGGTCAGTCCCTTTCAGTCTACAAATGGATATACTGAAGCCCACAGAGTCAGAATGACTTCTCCAGGGTGACACGGTTGGCAGGGAGCAAGTCAAGGGTGAGACCACAGGTCTCCCATTCCAGGGCTCTTTTAACGGTAGAAATTCTCAGCATCCAGCAACATAATCCAAACATTAAAGCAATCAGTTTATTATCACATTGAACTTCTTATTCCACCAAATGTTTCTTCTACTTCAGTCAAACACCAACTCCTTCCTGTATTACAGAGACAATTTGTCCATTCCTGCTCATGTGATTTCCTTAGCAGGCAGGGCTGCCCTGTATGGCCACACAGGTGGTACACTGTACAACTCTAAAAGAAAAAAAAAAAAGTGTTCATATTGCAACTGACATGTCAGCCCTAGATGTTCTTCTCCATATCCCCTTCTCATTCAGGGTATTTTCAAGTCCCACTTTCATGAAGCCCTCCATGTTGGGTTTAGACCACACTAGTTTCTCCTTCACCTGAGTTCTTAGGATTCTTATTCTTTGTACCATTTAGAAGCTGCGAATCCTCTGGTGAGGTAATGATTCTGAGTCTCTGCTTTCTAATGTGTGAGAACAGTATAGAGCTATTGTAAGGATCAAATAAACCCATGTCGATGGAGGAACTCTGCAAAACGCAGGGAGCTCTGTGATGCTTGTTGTCACTCCAGCAAATTAAATACTATTTATGGCGTTTACTAATGATTTCTCAGTCTTAGTCTGGTTTTCCCCAATAAGAAATAGTTCCTGGAGAACAGGGAGAGGCCATTGGTATTTCTACTGCCTTCACAGACTGCAGTCCAAATAATGGGAACAACTCACTGCCAGCCTCATTCTAAATGCTGTGTAAGGCTAACTCACGTCATCTCTATATACATATGATGAGGTGGCTTCTGCTATTGTCTAGGTTTTACAGATGAGAACAGTAAACACAGAGAGGGGAAATAACCACATGAGTCAAAAAGCTAGTCTGTGATGGATTAAGGATGTGAGCTCAAGACAACTGTCTGCTTTTCTGCCCTCTAGACCATTCCACCCCTCACTCTTGTATGTACAAGAGGGTCAGCGGAGAAGCTCAGCACATTTTTGGTTCTTGCTTGTTTGTTTTTTGAGGTGTCCATCCTTTAGACTGTGTTAGCCCTTAGAAGGAGAAAATCAAATCCATTTGTTTACCATGTGATGACCTGACATGACATTCTTCTCCAGCTGGTTCCCTCTCCTACCTTCCCAAAACTCCACTCCCTGGGCCACTGCTGGTTTGTAGTGAAAAAAAGACAAAATTCCATCTCCTTTTTTTTCACTCTAATAAAATATTCATAATGTGTAATTTACCATTATAACAATTTTTAAGGGTTTTAGGGGCATTAAATACATTTACAGTTTTGTGTAACCACGACCAACATCCATCTTCAGAACTATCAACCCAAACAGAAAGTTCTCCATGCATTAAATAATAACTCCTGGTTCCTCCACCACCACCCCTCCTCAGCTCCTGGAAACCTCTATTCTACTTTCTGTCTCTAAAAATTTGCCAATTCTGGGTACCTCATACAAGTGGAACCATACACTATTCTGTTATGTCTTTCTTTTCTTTTTTTTAAATTTATTTGAGAAAGAGAGGTCACGAGCAGGGGGGAAGGGTAGAGGAAAAAGCAGACTCCTCACTGAGCAGGGACCCTGATGAGGGATTCAATCCCAGGATCCTGGGATCATGACCTGATCCTAAGGAAGATTCTTAACTGACTGAGCCACCCCTGGTGCCCTATGTCTTCTTTCTTCAGTTATTACAATGCTTTTTAAGATTTCCATTTTGTAGCCTATATCAGAATCTCATTGCTGTTGGTTTTTTTTATTATTTTTTATTAACATATAATGTAATATTTGCTTCAGGGGTACAGGTCTGTGAATCATCATGCTTACACAATTCACAGCACACACCATAGCACATAAACTCCCCAATGTCCATAACCAGCCACCCTCTCCCTCCCCTCTCAACCCAGGCAACCCTCAGTTTGTTTCCTAAGATTTAAGAGTCTCTTACAGTTTGTCTCCCTCCCCAGTCCCATCTTCTTTCATTTTTTCCCTCCCTTTTCCCCATAACCCCCCACCCTGCCAATCAAATTCCTCATATCAGAGAGATCATATGATAATCGTCTTTCTCCAATTGACTAATTTTGGTTACCTAATACCCTCTAGTTCCATCCACGTAGTTGCAAATGATAAGATTTCTTTTCTTTTGATGGCTGCATAGTATTCCATTGTGTATATATACCACATCTTCTTTATCCATTCATCTGTCGATGGACATCTAGGTTCTTTCCATAGTTTGGCTATTGTGGACATTGCTACTATAAACATTTCAGTGCACGTGCCCCTTCAGATCACTACATTTGTATCTTTAGGGTAAGATACAAGTAGTGCGATTGCTGGGTCATAGCATAGCTCTATTTTCAACTTTTTGAGGACCCTCCATACTATTTTCCAGAATGGCTACACCAGCTTACATTCCCACCAACAGTGTAGGAGGGTTCCCCTTTCTCTACATCCTCACCAACATCTATCATTTCCTGACTTGTTAATTTTAGCCATTCTGACTGGTGTGAGGTGGTGTCTCATTATGGTTTTGATTTGTATTTCCCTGATGCCAAGTGATATGGAGCACTTTTTCATGTGTCTGTTGGCCATGTGGATGTCTTCCTTGCAGAAACAACTGTTCATGTCCTCTGCCTATTTTTTTATTGGGTTATTTGTTCCTTGGGAGTTGAGTTTGAGAAGTTCTTTATAGATTTTGGATACTAGTCCTTCATCTGATATGTCATTTGTGAATATCTTCTCCCATTCTGATGGTTGTCTTGTGGTTTTGTTGACTGTTTCCTTTTGCTGTGCAAAAGCATTTGATCTTGATGAAGTCTCAATAGTTCATTTTTGCCCTTGCTCCCCTTGCCTTTGGCAATATTTCTAGGAAGAATTTGCTGCGGCCAAGGTCGACAACATTGCTGCCTGTGTTCTCCTCAAGGATTTTGACGGATTCCTTTCTCACATTGAGATCCTTCATCCATTTTGAGTCTATTTTCGTGTGTGGTGTAAGGAAATGATCCAATTTCATTTTTCTGTATGTGGCTGTCCAGTTTTCCCAACACCATTTGTTGAAGAGACTGTCCTTTTTTCCCTGGACATTCTTTCCTGCATTGTTGAAGATTAGTTGACCATAGAGTTGTATGTCCATTTCTGGGCTCTCTATTTTGTTCCATTGATCTATGTGTCTGTTTTTGTGCCAGTACCATGCTGTCTTAATGATTAAAGCTTTGTAATAGAGCTTGAAGTCTGGAATTGTGATGCCACCAACTTCGATTTTTTTTTTTTTCAACATTCCTCTGGATATTCAGGGTCTTTTCTGGTTCCATATAAATTTTAGGAATATTTGTTCCACTTCTTTGAAAAAAAAAGGATGGGATTTTGATAGGGATTGCATTAGGTAGATTAGGTAGATTATAGCATATACATTTTGTATATATGTAGCATATACATTTTCACAATATTTGTTCTTCCAATCCATGAGCATGAAATGTTTTCCCATTTTTTTGTGCCTTCCTCAATTTCTACCATGAGTACTTTATAGTTTTCTGAGTACAGATTCTTTTCCTCTTTGGTTAGGTTTATTCCTAGGTATCTTATGCATTTGGGTGCAATTGTCAAGAAGATCAACTCCTTAATTTCTCTTTCTTCTGTCTTGCTATTGGTTTATAGAAATGCAGCTGATTTCTTTGCATTGACTTTATATCTTGACACTTTACTGAATTCCTGTATGAGTTCTAGCAGTTTTGGAGTGGACTCTTTTGGGTTTTCCACATATAGTATCCTATCATCTGCAAAGAGTGAGAATTTGGCTCCTTCTTTGCCAATTTAGATGCTTTATTTCTTTTTATTGTCTGAATGCTAAGGCTAGGACTTCTGGTACTATGTTGAATAGCAGTCGTTGAGAGTGGACATCCCTGCCATTTTCCTGATCTTAGCAGAAAAGCTCTCAGTTTTTCCCCATTGAGAATGATATTCGTTGTGGCTTTTTCATAGAGAACTTTTATGATGTTGAGGTATGTATCTTCTATCCCTATACTGTGGAGCTTTCATCAAGAAAGGATGCTATACTTTGTCAAATGCTTTTTCAACATCTATTGAGAGAATTATATGGTTCTTATTCTTTCTTTTATTAACATGTTGCAGCACATTGATTGATTTATGGATGTTGAACCAAACTTGCAGTCCAAGAATAAATCCCACTTGGTCATAGTGAATAGTCTTTTTAATGTAGTATTGGATCCTATTGGCTAGTATTTTGGTGAGAATTTTTACATCCATGTTCATCAAGGATATTGGTCTGTAATTGTCCATTTTGATGGGTCTTTGTCTGGGTTTGGTATTAAGCGAATGCTGGCCTCATAAAATGAGTTTGTAATTTCTCCTTCCATTTCTATTTTTTGGAACAGTTTCAGGAGAATAGGTATTAATTCTTCTTTAAATGTTTGGTAGAATTCCCCTGGGAAGCTGTCTGGCCCTGGGCTCTTGTTTGTTGGGAGATTTTTGATGACTGCTTTAATCTCCTTCCTGGTTACGGGTCTGTTCAGGTTTTCTATTTCTTCCTGGTTCAGTTTTGGTAGTTCATAGGTCTCTAGGAATGCATCCATTTCCTCCAAATTGTCAAATTTGCCGGTGTATACTTGTTCATAATATGTTCTTATAATTGTTTGTATTTCTTTGGTGTTGGTTGTGATCTCTCCTCTTTCATTCATGATTTTATTAATTTGGGTACCTTCCCTTTCCTTTTTGATAAGTCTGTCCAGGGATTTATCAATCTTATTAATTCTTTCAAAGAAACAGTTCCTAGTTTCATTGATTTGTTTTACTGCTCTTTTGGTTTCTATTTCATTGATTTCTGTTCTGGCCTTTATTATTTCTCTTCTCCTGCTCTGTTTAGGGTTTCTTCATTGTTCTTTCTCCAGCTCCTTTAGGTGTAGGGTTAGGTTGTATACTTGAGACCTTTATTATTTCTTGAGAAAGGCTTGTATTGCTATATACTTTCCTCTCAGGACTGCCTTTGCTATGTCCCAAAGAATTTGAACATTTGTGTTTTCATTTTCATTTATTTCCATGATTTTTAAAAATTCTTCTTTAATTTCCTGGTCGACCCAGTCATTCTTTAGTAGGATGCTCTTTAGCCTCTATGTATTTGAGTTCTTTCCAACTTTCCTCTTGTGGTTGAGTTCTAGTTTCAAAGCATTGTGGTCTGAAAATATTCAGGAATGATCCCATTCTTCTGGTACCTGTAGAGACCTGATTTGTAACCCAGGATGTGATCTAGTCTGAGAATGTTCCAGGTGCACTAGAGAAGAATGTGTATTCTGTTGTTTGGGGATGGAATGTTCTGAATTTATCTGTGATGTCCATCTGATCCAGTGTGTCATTTAAGGCCTTTATTTCCTTGTGGATCTTTTGTTTAGATGATCTGTCCATTTCAGTGGAGGGGGTGTTAAAGTCCCCTACTATTATTGTATTATTGTTGATGTGTTTCTTTGATTTTGTTGTTAATTGGTTTATACAATTGGCTGCTCCCATTTTAGGGGCATAGATATTTAAAATTGTTAGATCTCCTTGTTGGACAGACCCTTTAAGTATGATATAGTATCCTTCTTCATCTCTTATTATAGTCTTTGGCTTAAAATCTAATTTATCTGATATAAGGATTGCCACCCCAGCTTTCTTCTGATGTCCATTAGCATGGTAAATTGTTTTCCACACCCTCATTTTAAATCTGGAGGTGTCTTTGGGTCTAAAATGAGATTCTTATAAACAGCATATTGATGGGTCTTTTTTTTTTTTAATCCATTCTGATAACCTGTGTCTTTTGATTGGGGCATTTAGCCCATTTACATTCAGAGTAACTATTGTATTTCCTGTAAGGTGACTGTTACTGTATCTCTGTTCCTTTCTATTCTATCTATAGGTGAGTTTTTCTGCCCTGCCATTTTATCCAGATAAGAATAAATGAACGAGAGAAGAAAATACTAAAAGAGTAAAAATATACACTAATATAATTGGAAGAGACCCAAAACTGGGGGTAGAAGAAAGGAGGAAAAAAAGAAAATATACACATATATTAGACTGGTGAATAGAACAGAGTCACAAACTTAATTTGTGGAGTGTTTTGATCTCTTAGAAGAAACTGCCTCCCAAAATTTTAAACAAAGAAAAAATTATATATATACAAAAATAAGTTTAAACATGATGAAGGGATGGAATATGACTGCAAAGATGAAGATTAAAAAAGATTCTACAAAAGGAATTGATAAGAAGCTGGTTGCAAAAGAAAAAAAAAAGAGGAAAGAATGTGATCAGGCTGGAGACTAGAATAAAGGCATGTGCTAGATTTAGGGTATACTCTGATCTGTTAAAAGAAACTGTATCCCAAAATTTTAAGAAAGAAAAACCTATATGTACACACACACAAAAAAAATGTTAAATACAATAAAGGGATAGAATGTGACTATAACAATGAAAATTAAAAGTGATTTTTAAAAAGGTATTGATAAAGTAAAATATTTAACATAGGAAAGAGGAAAATTTTTTAAATAGAATAATAAAAAATAAAATTAAAAAATTTAACTTTGAAGACTAAGGAATCATGAGAAAAGAGCCATGAATTCTGCATTTCCCTTGCTCTGGAGTTCCACAGTTCTCATTGATTGGTGAATTTGGTCTTGGCTGGATATTTTTGCTGATCGTTTGGGGGAGGGGTCTGTTGCAGTAATTTCTCAAATGTCTTTGCCCCAGGGGGAATTGTACCACCCTTGCCAGGGGCCAGGCTAAGTAATCTGCTTAGATTCGCTCTTAGGAGCTTTTGTTCCCTGAATGCTTTCCATATAGCTTTGGAGGACATGAATGAAAATGGCAGCCTCCCAATCTCCTGCCCATAGGAGCTGAGAGCTCAGGTCCCGATTCCTAAATGCACCCTCAGAGAAAAGCAGTCAATCCCTCCTGTCTCCCTGGTCTTTGGCCTCACTCTGTGCTCACCTGGCCTGTGACTGAGCATTTCTGTCTCTGGTGCATGGTCCGGTTTGAGTCTCCTATCCCAGCAGATTCCTGCAGCACACTCCCAAACTACTCCTCCTGGAGGAGGAAGGTGAGTCTCCCTGGATCTACTACTTGTGGAGTCTCTGCTCAAAGAGCAGGGGCCCAACTGTGCCTCAGATTGTGGTTTAAGGTAACCCCAAGCTGAGAATCCGTCCTCTACAGAGCTCCATCTCTACAGCCAACTTCACCATTCTGATACCTGGGAGCTCTTCCGCACTGAGGCACCCCCAGTCTTTCTGTGACCCAGTGGGTCCTGAGACCACACTGTCCCTCAAGGGATCCACTACCCCACTGCTTAGCATCTGGAGTGAGGTCCCTCAGTGGAGTCGACTTCTAAAAGTTCCAATTTTGTGCTCCACTGCTCTACCTCTTCCTGGGAGCTGGCTCCTGCCCCTGTGGTCTCTCTTCCCATGTATCACCTTGGATTCGCTTCTCCACACATCCTACCTTCCAGAAAGTGGTCACTTTTCTGTTCCTAAAAGTGCTGCTCTTCTTCTCTTCTATCACCTGTTAAGTTTGTAGGTATTCAGAATGGTTTGATAACTATCTAGCTGAACTTCTGAAACCTGATGATATCTCAGTGTCCTACTCCTCTGCCATCTTGCTCCTCTCAGAATCTCATTGTTTTTTAAGGCTGAAAAGCATCCCAGTGTATGAATATACCACATTTTGTTTATCCATTTATCTGTGGATGGATATTCAAGTTACTTCTACTTTTTAGCTATTGTGAATAATGCTGCTATGAGCACTGGAACACAGAAAGACAGAGACGTTTTAATACCAGCCCATAGTCAGCAAAATTGAATGGATAAATCAACTTCTGGAAAATAATCCCATGATAATCCTTAAAGCCAAATGTGGCAGCAACTCAGAAGAGTAGAAAGATCTCTCAAGTGAGAAGTCTGGGCCCTCTCCTCATTAGCTTTTCAGTCTTTTGGATTGAGTTTCCTGACCTGTAAAATAGGAATGAGATTAAATGACTTCTGAGGTCCTTTCTAGCTCAAATGTTGCAGGATTCTATATCTCCCGCAAGTGAATATATTCTGCTCACTCTCTTTCTTAGGATTTTAGCATTTATAAATGTAAGCTGGTTTTCCTAGGTCTGTTTTTCTCAGATGCAAAATGACTTCCTAAACAGGCTACATTTCTCTTGATTTCAAAAAATAGCCTGGTGGATACTAAAACATATCCTCTTCCCCACATACCCTATGGCCATTGTTCCATGGTGACTCAGTTTTCCAGGCCAACTGCATTGACTTCTTCACAGGAAACCCCATTTCTCTCAAAAACCAAGACACCAAGTCACTCACATTTCTAGGCCTCAAACTGAATATGTTGGACCATTCATAGCTCTAACCTGTGAGGACTAGGGAAAAGGAGAGGTATTCATTTGAAAGGAAAAAACATAAGGATCGATGATGAGGACTCTGCATCAGTCCTTAGGGCATAGGTTGAGAGGAGTGGTGGAGAAGAGGTGCTGCATACCATACCCCTTGGCAACCAAATGAAATAATACATCAACATCACAAGAAGAAAAATATATTTGTAACTGTTGTTGAGTATAAGGGAAATGAAACTATATCATTGTGAAATAAAAGTCATGGTTCTATTTCTTCCACAACAGCATAAAATTACACTTTTTGTCAAGAAATCAGAGCAAGAGGGATGCCTGGGTGGCTCAGTGGGTTAAAGCCTCTGCCTTTGGCTCAGGTCATGATCCCAGGGTTCTCTGATCGAGCCGGCCCCACATCAGGCTCTCTGCTCAGCAAGAAGCCTGCTTCCTCCTCCTCTTTCTCTTCTCTCTGCCGGCCTCTCTGCCTACTTGTGATCTCTATCTGTCAAATAAATAACTAAAGTCTAAAAAATATATAAAAAAATAGGAGTACCATCTTGTGAATAACCCCTATACTGACTTCTGCGTCCCTCAACCATTTTTCTAATTCTCCCTTTCTTGCCTCACCTTCCCTTTCCACCTATCTGAGCTCTTGACTATCAGGGCACTGATGACCAGTTGGGTCCCCTTCAGCTAAGGTGTAATATATAAATGTTGTCATCCACAGTTCAGCTTTTGAGGCTTTAGTCCATTGGGTAAAGTGAAGTCAAGATGAAACTTGTAGAAAAATCTCACCTTTCAATAAATTCCAAGTGTAGAAAGTTTTTCTGTTCTTTTCTTTATCTAAATCTAACCTGGTTTACCTTATCTCTTGTTGAATTCTTATCCTGGAGCAAATTTCTCAGTTGAGCCCATGTGGACTTATGCTTCACATTTGACTTTGTAGCCTGGGAATGCATGGTATGTGTGTGTGTGTGTGTGTGTGTGTGTGTGTGTGTGTGTTCTCTGCCATGACTTACTGATACTGTTCTTGACTCTTACTATACTAAGGGGAAAAAAAAAGACAGAAAGAGAATGCAATACAATTTTCATGTTGGCAGAAACAAAGTATCTGTCCAGAACCTTCTTTATATATATATATATATTTATTAACATATAATTTATCAGCCCCAGGGGTACAGGTCTGTGAATCGCCAGATTTACACACTTCACAGCACGCACCATAACACATACCTTCCCCAATGTCCATAACCCCACCACCCTCTCTATTCCCCCTCCCCCCAGCAACCCTCAGTTTATTTTGTGAGATTAAGAGTCTCTTATGGTTTGTTTCCCTCCCAATCCCATCTTATATCATTATATACCCACCAAGCCCCCCCTTTGCCTCTCAAATTCCTCATATCAGGGAGATGATATGATAATTGTCTTTCTCCGATTGACTTATTTAGCTTAGCATAATACCCTCTAGTTTCATCCACATTGTCGCAAATGGCAAGATTTCATTTCTTTGGATGACTGCATAATATTCCATTGTATATATATATACCACATCTTCTTTATCCATTTATCTATTGATGGACATCTAGGTTCTTGCCATAGTTTGGCTATTGAGGACATTGCTACTATAAACATTCGGGTGCACGTGCCCCTTCAGATCACTACATTTGTGTCTTTAGGGTAAATACCCAGTAGTGCGATTGCTGGGTCATAGGGTAGCTCTATTTTCAACTTTTTGAGGAAACTCCATGCTGTTTTCCAGAGTGGTTGCACCAGCTTGCATTCCCACCAACAGTGTAGTAGAGTTCCCCTTTCTCCGCATCCTCACCAGCATCTGTCATTTCCTACCTTGTTAATTTTAGCCATTCTGACTGGTGTGAGGTGGTAACTCATTATTATTTTGATTTGTATTTCCCTGATGCCGAATGCTGTGGAGCACTTTTTCATGTGTCTGTTGGCCATCTGGATGTCTTCCTTGCAGAAATCTCTGCCCATTTCTTGATTGGATTATTTGTTCTTTAGGTGTTGAGTTTGATAAGTTATAGATTTTGGATGCTAGCCCTTTATCTTCTCCCATTCTGTCAGTTTTCTTTTGGTTTTGTTAACTTTTTCCTTTGTTGTGCAAAAGCTTTTGATCTTGATGAAGTCCCAATACTTCATTTTTGCCCTTGATTCCCTTGCCTTTTGCAATGTTTCTAGGAAGAAGTTGCTGCAGCTGAGGTTAAAGAGGTTGCTGCCTGTGTTCTCCTCAAGGATTTTGATGGATTCCTTTCTCACATTGATGTCTTTCATCCATTTTGAGTCTATTTTCATATGTGGTGTAAGGAAATGGTCCAATCTCATTTTTCTGCATGTGGCTGTCCAATTTTCCCAACACTGTTTGTTGAAGAGACTGTCTTTTCCCGTGGACATTCTTTCCTGCTTTGTCAAAGATTAGTTGGCCATAGAGTTGAGGGTCTATTTCTGGGCTCTCTATTTTGTTCCATTGATCTATGTGTCTGTTTTTGTGCCAGTACCATACTGTCTTGATGATGACAGCTTTGTAATAGAGCTTGAAATCTGGAATTGTGATGCTGCCAACTTTGGCTTTCTTTTTCAATATTCCTCTGGCTATTCGAGGTTGTTTCTTGTTCCATATAAATTTTAGGAATATTTGTTCCATTTCTTTGAAAAAAAAAAAAGGATGGGATTTTGATAGGGATTGCATTAAATGTGTAGATTTCTTTAGGTAGCATAGACATTTTCACAATATTTATTCTTCCAATCCATGAGCATGGAACTTTTTTCCATTTCTTTGTGTCTTCCTCAATTTCTTTAATGAGTACTTTATAGTTTTCTAAGTATAGATTCTTTGACTCTTTGGTTAGGTTTATTCCTGGTATCTTATGGTTTTGGGTGCAATTATAAATGGGATTGACTCCTTAATTTCTCTTTCTTCTGTCTTTTTGGTGTAAAGAAATGCAACTGATTTCTGTGCATTGATTTTATATCCTGACACTTTACTGAATTCCTGTACAAGTTCTAGCAGACTTGGAGTGGAGTCTTTTGGGTTTTCCACATATAATATCCTATCATCTACAAAGAGTGAGAGTTTGACTTCTTCTTTACCAATTTAGATGTCTTTTATTTCTTTTTGTTGTCTGATCGCTGAGGCTAGGACTTCTAGTACTGTGTTGAATAGCAGTGGTGATAATGGACATCCCTGCCATGTTCCTGACCTTAGCGGAAAAGCTCTCAGTTTTTCCTCCATTGAGAATGATATTAGCGTTGGGTTTTTCATAGATGGCTTTGATGATACTGAGGTATGTACCCTCCATCCCTACACTTTGAAGAGTTTTGATCAGGAAAGGATGCTGTACTTTGTCAAATGCTTTTTCAGCACCTATGGAGAGTATCTTATGGTTCTTGTTCTTTCTTTAATTAACGTATTGTATCACATTGATCGATTTGTGGATGTTGAACCAAACTTGCAGCCCTGGAATATCCCACTTGGCTGTGGTGAATAATCCTTTTAATGTACGGTTGGATCCTATTGGCTAGTATTTTGGTGAGAATGTCCAGAACCTTCTTACCCTTTCCCCCACCCACAGCTACATTATTGTCACATGCCTACTCATTCCTCATCCTGACTTACTCACTTTGCCCAAACTTCAAGCCCATCACTAATGCATGCACTGATATATATAATGTTCCCCTGAAATTATGACTGGTAGTGTATTTTAACAATAATAATAGAGAAGTGATTAGGTTTTCCTTTTCTATTTATTTTTCATGAAACATCTATTAGCCTATATCTGGAATTCTTTTCAATCCCTGGGTCAATAATTACCTTTCCGAGACATACTTGAGAACAAACTTTAACGCTTAAAAAAAAATACAAAAATCTGGGCCCCATCTCAGGCTCACTGATTTGGAATTTTCGGGATAGTTCCAGAAATATCTGTATACTTTTTATATTTCAGAAGAGGCTACTTGCTTGTGCTCAGGGTTGGGGAACTGCAACAGAGCAAGGGAAGTGTACATTTAATCAAAGAGAGAGTTTCTCTTTTTTTAAGATTTTATTCATTTATTTGTCACAGAGAGATATCACAGGTAGGAAGAGAGGCAGGCAGAGAGAGAAGGGGAAGAAGGCTCCCTGCTGAGCAGAGAGTCTGATTCAGGGCTCGATCCCAGGACCCTGAGATCATGACCTGAGCTGAAGGCAGAGGCTTAACCCACTGAGCCACCGAGGTGCTCCATGAGAATTTCTTTAAAAAGAGAGAGAGAGAGAGAGAGAGAGAGAGAGATTTTATTATTCTATTTGACAGAGAGAGAGAGAGAAAGAGAGCAAAAGGACAGGGAGCAACAGAGGGAGAGGGAGAAACAGACTCCCTGCTGAGCAGGTTTCCTGATGCAGGACTGGATCCTAGAACCACAGGATCATAACCAGAGCCAAAGGCAGACACTTAACTGTCTGAGCCACCCACGTGTCCCAAAGAGGTACTTTAAAGGTATAGAACAATATGAATATCATCACCGAACTTCTCATCAAAAAAGCATTGATACATCCTTTCCTGGACATGGTACACTCATTCCCTCATTCGCCAACCATTTACTCAATAGAGCTTTGCTGAGTTCATACTACATGCTGTAAAAGACAGAGAGTAAGCAAGATATCAGGCACCCTACCACTAATGAAGAAGAAAAGACACAGACAGAATTAATCACAATAGGCAAAGGGTTATAAACATTCAGAAGAGTGAAATGTCCTTCCTGGCTAGAGACACACACCATAAGGGTTTCATGGAGAAAATATTCTTTGAGATATTTCAATAGGCAGAGATGGGAGGAGGCAATAAAAGGAAGAGAGAATAACTTGAGCAAAGGTTCAGAGCTGGGAAAGCCCAGGATGGTTTTGAGAGGAAGAGTTCCCACAAGATGATGAAGTGACAAATGGAGATGGAAAGACAGGTAGAGATGGCCCATGAGTGTCACCAAGGAGCTACATTTCATCATGAAGCTCTCCAGCCCATAATCACTTAGATGCAACTCAAGCCCAGAAGTCTCCTTCTGTATAGGGCTCCTGAAGGCTCCTGCAATTTTTATTTTGCTGTGTTTGACTTCTCATTTCAAACAAATGCCAATGCCTAAATTTTATTTATTTTTTTAAAGATTTTATTTACTTATTTGACACAGATAGACAGCTAGCACAAGCAGGGGTGCAACAGGCAGAGAGAGAGGGAGAAGCAAGCACCCCGCTGAGCAGGGAGCCCAAGGAGGGGCTCAGTCCCAGTACTCCGGGATCACAACCTGAGGTAAGGAAAAGATGCTTAACTGATTGAGCCACCCAGGTGCCCCACCAACCCGTAAATTTTAACCACCAATCCTTTTTGGGAACAGCCAGTCATACCTCAGTATATCAGCTCACATTTGCTGAGTGTACATTATGTGCCAAGAACCAACTCATTTGATTTACATAATGACTGGGGTACTATCTTTATCATTTCTATTTGGCAGAAGAGGAAACTGAGACCCAAAGAGGGTAAGCAATTTACCCAAGAGTATGCATAATAAGCAGAATAACAAGGGTTTAAACTCAGATAACCTGATCTCAAAGTCCATGCTCTCAATCTCCCCATTATACTTCGTTGTGCACAGTAGCCATGATCATTTCCTATACCTTTGATAATGAGCCATTTTGAAGCTATCTACTTTTTTTTTCCCCAATTACTTACCTGTTACCATCAGATTGATTAAAAACATGAATTCTGAAGCATAGCAATCCCAGAGTCAATCAGAAAATTGATTTGTTTTGCTTAAATCAGTAAGGTTGTAGTACTTTGTTATAGAGTATAGAAAACTAGTATGTCTGCTATGTAGGCCCACTCAGCCATTATTCTTTGCAATAATAATAATGCTTTGTGTTAATAATAATGCTTTCATTGATGTTAAAGTCAGGATCACCAAGTTCCTTGGCAACAGTGAGCCCTGAAGTAGGATAGAGAAAAGAAGGATAGTTATTTATGGGATGTCTGTAGACATCCGAAACTCAGATGTGTGTATGTATGGTGTATGTTATATCTCCAACTAACTCTTATATATCCAACTAACTGTGAGAACTTGGATAATTAACTTAATTTGGCTTAGTTTCACTTTCATTATAAGTAATGCTGGAATAAAAACATATATTTGACACGATTGTTAGGAGGATTAGAGCTAATCTGTGGGAATTTATTGGTACAAGGTACGTGTTCAGTGTAAGAAAATAGTCTTTTGTAATAGAAGTGCCTGAAAACTTTACAGATTACAATATTGAATGATTTGATGCACAATGGGATACAGCCACTGGTATAAATGCATATTTTTTAAAAAGGCAAGATGGTAGTCAAATAAGAAAGAAACAAAGAAATGGAAGAATTTTCATGTTCATTTTCCCAATTATTAAAGATGTCTAAATGTTGCTTTTTCAAGACCTTTCTAAGTATAACTCAGATATCTAAATGTTCCACAGTCTTCATGGATTTTCCTTCACATAATACCTAAATAACAATAAAGAAAGCTCCCATTCCCTAGAATGAGAATTCCCTTCTTGCAAGTTCCCCTTACTACATAATTTCTGCAAAAAATTGAGAAATTTTCCCTGATGGTCACTGTAGTCTTGTTATTTCTCCTGGCCTCTAATGCTTCTCCTACAAGTTTAGCCTTATGAATGGACACAGGCCACTTCCTTAAATCCTAGAAGGACAAATAAACTGGGTTTGCAGTGTTAACAAAACACCACAGAAGAAAACTTGAACACAAAAATAAACTTTAAAACTGATTGTTAAGTGTCCCTGTTCCTAGTTACAGGCCTTGGTTTCCCAATGTTTCTTCCTGGCCCTCCAAATGCTCCCCTCATTATCTTCTGACCTGCTACCATGTTGCAAGGGCCAGGCTACCTTCCCCAAATGTCCTCCTTTCCAAAGTACAAATCCAACTCCTACTGGTCCAATGGAAAGATACAGATTTTCCCACCTCAAGCCCAAGAACTATCTTCTTTCCTGGCCCAGGAGGATTGCCAAATCCAATGATATGAAGTTTTCCTCTAAAAATTTTATAGTTTGGGGTCTTTTATTTAGATATTTATTTCATTTTGAGCTGATTTTTTGTATATGGTACAAGATCAAAATCCAACTTCATTCTTTTGTATATGGATATCCTGTTTTCCCAACACTGGTTCTTGAAAATACTGTCCTTTCCCCAGTGAGTGGTCTGGAACCCTTTCAAAGATCATTTGACAGTATACACTAGGGCTTATTTCTGGACTCTCTAATATATTCCATTGGTTTATATGTCTGACCTTTTGCCAGTAACACACTGTTTTGATTACCATAGTTCTGTGACATGTTTTGAAATCAGAAAGTGCAATTCCTCCAACCTTGTTCTTCAAAATTGTTTTGACTACTCAAGGTCCCTTGAAATTACATATTTATTTTAGGATGATTTTATTTTTCAATTTCTGCAAAGTATTGGGATTTTGACAGAGATTGTGTTGACTCTCAGATCTCTTTGAGTATTACTTACAATATAGACAATATATCTTAATAATATAACTATCTCAACAATATGAAGTGTTTCAATACATAAACATGGATGTCTTTTTATTTGTATCTTTTTTAAGCTATTTCAGCAGTGTGTTTTGATGTTTGGTGTACAAATCTTTCACCACCTTGGTTAGGTTTATTCCTAAGTATTTAAATATTTTTATTGCTATTATGAGTGTGATTGTTTTCTTAATTTCCATTTCAGATAATTTATTGTTAGTATATAGTGACAACTGATCTTTGCATTAATTTTGTATCCTGCAACTTTATTGAATCTGTTTAGTAGTTCTAGTGGTTTGTTTTCTTATTTGTGTACAAAATACTTGGGGTTTTCTACGTATAAGATCATGTCATCTGCAAACAGAAATTTGGATGTCTTTTATTTATTTTTATTGCCTAACTGCTCTAACTAGGACTTCCACTATTATGTAGAATAGAAGTAGAAAGAGTAGGCATACTCACCTTATTCCTGATCATATAGGAAAAGTTTTTAGTCTTTCACCATTTTATATAAAGTTAACTATGCACTTTTCATATATAGTCTTAATTATATTGAAGTAGTTTTCCTGAAATTATTAGTTTGTTGGGTGTATTTATCATGAAAGGTGTTGAATCTTGTCAAATTCTTCTTCTTCATCAATTAAGATGATCATGTGGTTTTCATCAATTACTGTATTATTGTGGTATATCATGTTGATTGATTTTTGTACATTGAACCATCCTTGCATTCTAGAAGTAAATCTCACTTGGCCCTGGTATATAATACTTTGAAAGTGCTGTTGAATTCAGTTTGCTAGTATTTAGTTAGAGATTTTTTATCAATTTTATCAGAAATATTGTTCTGTAGTTCTCTTTTTTCGTAGTATCTTTGGCTTTGGTATTAAGATAATGCTGGTCTCATAGAACGAGCTTAGATGTGTTCCTTCACCAACTTTATTGGAAGAGTTTGAGGGCAATTAGTATTAATTTTTCTTTAAGTGTTTGGTGAAAATTTTCGATATAACTGTCTGGTTCTGGGCTTTTCTTAGTTGGGAGGTTTTTTGGTTTTGTTTTGTTTTGTTTTGGGGGGTTTTTTTTAAATATTTTATGTTTTATTTATTTGACAGAGAGACAGAGAGATCACAAGTAGGCAGAGAGGCAGGCGGGGGGTGGGGGAGAGAGAAAGCTCCCTGCTGAGCAGAGAGCCCAACATGGGGCTTGATCCCAGGACTCTGAGATGTTTCTTCCTGGCCCTCCAAATGCCAAAGACAAGGCCACCCAGGCATCCCTGTTGGGAGGTTTTTGAACTGAGTCAATCCCTTTATAGTTAGTTACTGATCTGTACAGATTTTCTATTACTTCATGGTATAATCTTGATAAGTTTTGTCTTTATAGGAATTTTTTAATGTTAAAAATATTCTTTATTTCTTTATTTTTAAATTTTAATTCCACTGTAATTAGTATATAGTATTATATTAGTTTTGGTTGTACAATATGGTGATTCAACAGTTCCACACATTACTCAGTGCTCATCAAGATAAGTGTACTCTTAATCCCCTTCACCTATTTCACCCATCCTCCTCATCCACCTCCCCTTTGCTAACTGTTTGTTTGCCTTCTACAGTTAGGAGGCTTTTGTGGGGGGAGGGGTGCTCATCTTTTGGGGTTTTTTTTTCCTTTTTTCTTTCATTTTGTTTCTTAAAGTCCACATCTGAGTGAAATCATTGGGTATTTGCTTTCCTCTGACTGACTTATTCTGTTTAGGATTACACTCTTTAGATCCACCCACATTGTGATAAATAGCAAAATTTCATTCTATTTTATAGCTGAGTAATATTCCATTGTGCATATATACCACATCTTTATCCTTTCATCACATAGGCTGCTGCCATAGTTTGGCTATTGTAAATTATGCTGCAATAAACACAGCGGTGCATATATCCCTTCAAAATAGTGTTTTTGTACTTTCTGGATAAATACCCAGTAGTGCAATTACTGGATCATAGGGTAGTTCTATCTCTAACTCTTTTGAGGAAATTCTGTACTGTCTTCAAAAATGGCTGCATCATTATGCATTCTCAATCAAGCATGAGGTCTCCTTTTTCTCTACATCTTCACCAGCACTTGTTGTTTCTTGAGTTTTTTATTTTAGCCATTCTGGCAAGTGTGAGATGACATCTCATTGTGGTTTTGATTTGCATTTCCTGGATGATGAGTGATATTGAGCATCTTTTCATGTGTCTGATGGCCATCTATATAGGTCTTCTTTGGAGAAATGTCTGCTCATGTTTCTGCTCATTTTTAATTAGAATATTTATTGTTTTGGTGTTGACTTGTGTAAATCTTTATATATTTTGGATACTAACCTTTTATCAGATATGTCTCCTGTTCTGTAAGTTGCCTTTTAGTTTTTTTGGTTGTTTCCTTTGCTGTGCAGAAGCTTTTTATTTTGATGCAAACTCAATGGTTTTTTGTAGCTTTTGTTTCTCTTGCCAAAAGAGACATATCTAGAAAGATGTTGTTACGACTAATATCAAAGAAATTACTGCCTATGGTCTCTCCTAGGATTTTTATGGTTTCAGGCTTCACATTTATGTCCTTAACCCATTTTGGGTTCATTTTCATGTACGATGTAAAAAAGTGACCGAGTTTCATTCTTTTGCATGTAGCTATTCAGTTTTCCCCACCATTTGTTGAAGAGATTTCTTTCTATTGTGTGTATCTTGCCACCTTTGTCAAAGATTAATTGACCATATAATTGTGGGTTTATTTCAGGGTTTTCTCTTCTGTTCTGTTGATCTATGTGTCTATTTTTGTGTGAGTACCATACTGTTTTGATTACTACAGCTTTGTAATATAACTTGAAGTCCAGAATTGTGATACCTCCAGTTTTGCGTTTCTTTTTCAAGGGTCTTTTGCAGTTTCATACAAATGTTGGGATTATTTGTTCTAGTTTTGTGAAAAATGTTGTTAGTATTTTAATAGACATTGCATTAAATATGTAGATTGCTTTGGGTAGTATAGACAGTTTAACAATATGTGTCCTTCTAATCCATGAGAATGGAATATCTTTCCATTTCTTTGTGTGTTGTCTTCCTTTTTTTTTAATCTTTTTTTTTTTTTTTTTTTTTACTTTTCAAAGTACAATTTTCACCTGCATGCTTAAATTTATTCCCAGGTATTTTATTATTTTTGGTGAAGTTGTAAATGGGGTTTTTTTTAATTTGTTTTTCTGATGCTTCCTTATTAGTGCATAGAAATGCAGTAGCGGTACCTGGGTGGCTCAGCTGGCTCAGTCAAGAGCATCTGACTCTTGATTTCAACCCAGGTCATGATCTCAAGGCTGTAAGATCGAGCCATGCACGGGGCTGTGCACTGGGCATGAAGCCTGCTTAAGAGTCTCTATCTCTCTCTCTTTCCCTATGACCTTCCCCCAACAAAAAAAAAAAAAAAAAAGACAGAAATGTAAAGATACCTGTACATTGATTTTGTATGCTGTAACTTCACTAAATTCATTTGCCAGTTCTAGGAGTTTTTTGGTGGAATCAGTTGGGTTTTCTGTATATAATATCATGTCATCTCCAAATAGTGGATTTCTTCTTTACTGATCTGGAGGCATTTTATTTCTTTTTGTTGTCTGACTGTTGTGGTTAGGACTTCTAGTACCATGTTGAATAGAGGTGGTAAGAGTGGACATCCTTCTCTTACTTCTGACCTTAGGAGAAAAGCTCTCGCTTTTCCTTCATTGAGTATGATGTTCACTGTGGGTTTTTTTTAATATAAGACCTTATTATATTGTGGATGCTCCCTTTAATCCTACTTTGTTGAGAGTTTTTATCATGAATGGATGTTGTTTTATTTTGCCTTTTGCTATTTATTCTTTTTCTCCATCTACTGAAATGATCATATGGTTTTTATCCTTTCTTTTATTGATGTGATGTATCACACTGATTGATTCATAAATATTGAACCACACTTGTATGCTGGAAATAAATCCCACTTCACATGGTGAATGATTTTTTAATGCATTGTTGAATTTAGATTGCTAATATTTTGTTGAGGATTTTTTGCATCTATGTTTGTCAGGGATATTGACCTGTAATTCTTTTTGTGTGGTATTTTTACCAGGTTTTGGTATCAGGTAATGCATGACTCCCTCCCTAACATTAATGGCCATTGTTCATTTTGCTCCTCACCATGTCTCCACCCTTTGACCCTCTTCAGAGTGTTCTCTTCTCTATGTTTAGTTGTAGACTTTGTTCTGCTAGTTTTGGGGTCATTTTCTGGGCTATTTAAAGTAATGTGAGTATTATCTAGTTGTATCTGTGGGACTAGGTGATCTTGGGATCCTCTTACTCCACCATCTTCCCATTATGTTTCTAGGAATTTATCCATTCCTTTAGAATATCCAGTTTGTTGACATATATTGTAGCATTCTCTTATAATTCTTTTTATTTCTGTAGCATTTTTGTGATATCCACCCTTTCATTTATAATTTTGGTTATTTGAGTTTTCTTTCTTTTTTTTCTTAATCTAGCTAAAGGTTTGTTAATTTTGTGTATTTTAAAAAAAAGCTCTTAATTTAGTTAATTATTTTTGTTTTTCTATTTTCTGTTTTATTGATCACTGCTCTAATCTTTATTATTTCCATACTTCTGTTAGTTTTAAGTTTAGTTAATTCTTTTTCTAGTTTCTTCAAATATAAAGTTAGATTGTAATTTGAGATTTTTTAATGTTAGTATTTATAGCTATAAGTTTTCCTTTCATTGTATTCCATGAATGTTGATATTTTGTTTTCACATGAATTTGCCTCAAGGTAATTTATAATTTCCCATATGATTTCTTGTCTGAACCTTTGGCTGTTTAAGGGACAATTTTGGCATACTTGTAGATTTTTTTTAGTTTCCTCTTGCTATCAATTTCTAGCTTCATTCCATTATGATTGGAAAAGATATTTTGTATAATTTAATTTTTTAAAAAAATTTCCGAAGACTGGTTTTATAGCCTAACATATAGTACATCCTGGTGATTGTGCCATATGCACTTGAAAAAATGTATTCTGCTATTTTTGGCTAGAATGTACTAAATATGTCTGTTATGTCCATTTGGTCTAAAGGTTTGTTCAAGTCCTCTATTTCCTTATTGATCTTTGGTTTGGTTGTTCTACCCATTAGTGATAGTGAGATATATATGTTTCCTAATATTATTGTATGTCTGTCTTTTTTTGTCTCCAGTTCTACATGTTTCCCTCATACATTTAAGAAAGTTGATGTTTGGTGCACATATGTTTATAATTGTTATATCTGGGTGAATTGCCCCTTTTATCATTGTATACTGTTCTCTGTTTCTTATAAAAGTTTTTTTAAGGTTTTATTTATTTATTTGATAGAGAGACAGCAACCCACAAGCAGGGGGAGTGGGAAAGGGAGAAGCAGGCTTCCCACTGAGCAGCGAGTTTGATATAGGGCTTGATCCTAGGACCCTGAGATCATGACCTGAGCCAAAGGCAGATGCTTAACAACTAAGCCACCCAGTGCCCCCTTATAATAAAGTTTTTGACTTAAAGTCTATTTAGTCTGATATTAGTACAGTAACTCCTGCTCTCTTTTGGTTACCTTTGCATGAAGTATTTTTCCCATTTCTTCACATTCTTCCAAGTGTGTCCTTGTATCTAAAGTGAATTTCTTGTAGACAGAATATAGTTGAATCCATTTTTTATATTGATTCAGCAATCTATGTCTTTTTATTGGGGAGTTTAACCCATTTACATTTAAAGTAATTACAGGGAAGAACTTATTATTGTCATTTTGTTAATTGTTTTCTGTATGTCTTTTAGATTTTTGTCCCTCCTTTCCTCTCTTACTACTTCCTTTTGTGTTTCATTAATTTTTTGATTCTCCTTTCATTTTCCTTTTGTGTATATTCTATAGATATTTTCCTTGTGGATACCATTTTAATTACATGAAACATATTAAAGTTATAACATTCTATTTTAAACTGATTACAACTTACTTTCAATCACATACAAAAATTCTATTCTTATATGCTCCTTTCCCTGCTTTATGTTAATGATATCATAAATTACATCTTTACATCTTATTGGAAAAAGAAGTCACATACTGTAGTCTTTCAGCTCCTATTCACCTTCATAAGACTAGCGTTGGGCCTAGAACACTTCCTTACCAAGAGATAAAGAATCTGCACAGACTGTGCTGGACTTTTCCATGTTGTATGGTAATATCATTCTTGGTTTCAAGCATATGGATACATTTTTGCTCTGGTTAATAGTGCACACCAGTGGCCCTCAGGAACCCCCAGCTTTCAGTATTTCAAAACCCATGGGAGAGGATGAGGGTTCCTTCCAATGTGGCATGGGAGAGGAACACATACACACACACACACACACACACACACACACACACACACACACAGTGTGTTGGTGTGGGCCCCTTTGGATTTATCCTGGTTGAAGGCTTTGAGCTTCTCCCATAATGCATATGCATATGTTAGGTTTTTTGGTAGTATCCCATAAGTTCCATAGGTTCCTTTCACTTTCCTTTTTTTTTTTTTTTTTTGGTTTGTCTTTTTCACTCTGACTCAATGACCTCAAATGATTTGTCTTCATTGTCTTTCTTCTGCTTGATCAAACTGGTTGTTGAACCCTTCTAACAAATTTTTTAGTTTGGTTGTTGTATTTTTTTAATGTTTACATTTGTTTGGTTCTTTTTTTATAGTTTTCATATCTTTGTTGGTAATCCCATTTTGTTCATGCATCATTTACTTGATTTCATTTAGTTGTCTGTGTTCTCTTTAAGCTCATTAAGCTTCTTATGACAATTATTTTAAGTTTTTTGTCAGGCAACAAGTAGATCTGTGTTTCTTTAGGGTCAGTTTCTGGAGTTTTATTTCGTTTCTTTGATTTGGCCATATTTATGTTTCTTTGTACCTTTGTGTGCCTTGTGATTTTTTTCATTAAGACTTGGGCATTTGAATAAACAACCACTTCTTCCAAACTTTTTGGCCCGACTTCATGCAGAAGCCTTTCACCACTCAGTCCATTAGAGATTCTAGAATCTCTCAAAACTTTTCAGAGGATGTATCTCCTCTGAGCATGTGTACTTTAAGTCCTCTCAAATTTCCTAAGCATCTTGTCCCTGCTTCTTCTCAAAAGCCTGTAATCTCTTGCTCTCCCTGCTGTCTGCTGACAGAATTGCAGCCCTAATGTGCTCCTATGATCATATCTTTTCTTTCCTGCAGCTTCCAAACAAGGCCACCACTCCCATTAGCACTCCCGAGTCAAGAGAGACAGATATCAGTCCCTCAGACAGTCCCCAGAGTAACCAAAATGATGCACATTCTCTTCTTTTGTTTCTGTCGTGAAGGATAATCCAGAGTGTGGGAGGTTTCCTTCCGATTACACCACACGGGGTCAGATAGAGAGATGAGCACGAACAAGGGTGGAAAACTCAGTCAATTTTCCTACTCTTTCACTGGAAGGTTTGGGTGTTGAAACTTCTCAACTGCTCCCTAGAGTTCTCACAAAAGCATTCTGATCCATATATTGTAGTTATCTATGGGTCTCTGTAGGGGAATAAGGGCCTAATGCTTCCTATTCAGCCATCCTGCTGACACCTCTCTAAATGTGTGCTATTTTTTTTTTTAGTAAGATTAAAATATATTTTCTGATAGAATCCTTTCACCGGTAAACCAATCTCTCCATTACCTCCCTATGGCACTAGGCTTTGATCTTCCCATACATCACATTTTGCTTTACGGTTATCTTTGATTCAACATATGTTGGATCTGTCCTCTAGGCTAAGGAGAATCCTGAATAGTTTATGTGTGTTTCAACTCAAAAAAAAAAAAAGAAAAGAAAAGAAAAGAAAAAGTATTGAAATTAACAAAGTGAAAGGCTTTCAAATAACGAAAGTCAAGGAAAATCCTGGATTAGGGACAAGTAGATATTCCAGGCACAGAAAGAGCATATACAAAAGAATAATAGAGCTGGTGATCAAGAATGGGTAAATAGTAGGGAGCTAGGGGGAGGTAACTGAAGACTCAGAGAAATTCGACAGAGACTCATAAAGGAATAGGAAAAAGCCACCATTTCAGTTTGCCGCTAACAGAGGCCTATGGGTAGTGGAATGCTCATAAATGTACTCTACATCTTTTCATTTTAATCGACACAGATATATGAGGCCTGTAGCTCTAAGATGTCTTAAAAAATCAAGTTTAGAGCATGCAAATGGTTGGCTTAAAAAAATTCTCATATAGGAAATGTTAAGACACATTGACATACAAAAATAAACATATTGAACTTTCACAGATTCACATAAACAATTGTATGCTGACCATCAGTCCACTGAACAGGAGCCCTGTTTTGGTTCCTGTTTCCTGGTGTTGAGTCCTGGGACTCATCCAATAAATAGCATCAGTGAGGAGGAAGGTAAGGAGGAAACACCCAGTATAATCCTTGCATGGTTGTCCCACCTCAGTTGAGGGTTTCTGTCCCAGATTCAGGTGACCAAGAGCACCTGCAGAGCTGTGTGATTCAGTGGGGTTAGGGAACCAGACTCATCTTTTTATTTATCAAAGAAGTAGATGTAGAAATGACAGTTATTAAACATCTGTGCTGTTCAAGACAGCCACCAACATGAGCACCTCCGGATTCTAACAATTCAAGTCCTCCTTAACTTAACAATGAACAAACTTAACTGGCAGGCCAGTTCTTTGAACATTTCACATAACAGCCAAGAGTACCTTAACTAAGCCTCAAATGGCTGATTTTCAAATAGGAAGAAAGAAGTCTGAGTGGTGGGGGTTCGGCTGAGGTGGTAATTTGGTTTGTTTTAACGATGACACGTTTTAACATTGATGGCCAGCCCCAACCGAAGAGAAACAGATCGTGACATTGCCCTTAAAGGGACCAGAGTTATTAGCCTAATGTATTGAAAAGGGTGATGCACTAGACACGACAAATCACAACAATCACATGAATGCTGACAACACAGGCAAGGAACAAAAGAACAGAGCTGTAACATGAACCATATGGCTTAATAACTAATAACACTTCTAAGTGTCTTTATTGTTGTTATTGTTTTAAGACTGGCTCACATTTGGCCTCTCCTATTATAACTGAAATGTTATCTATAGCTGCTATCTCCCCTGTATTTCAAACTGTTGTTTTTAAAGCAAGATATGAATACATTAGAGACTCTTTCATATCTTGTAGAGGGAAAGTTCAAATGCACGAGCCTCCATAATAAAGCCTACCCCGATATAATAAATGGGGCTGTCAGATTGATTCTCACTTGAGACACCAACTGTAGCTAATATTACTCGATATGCAGATGTTTTCTGTCTCTTTCTCTTGGACAAAAAAAAAAAGAGCATTTAAATGGAATAATGATAAATTGGTATTAATATAAAGAGGCTCTGCTACAGTGTGGCAAAGGGCTGCACAGGTCAAGAGTCAGAGGCATGTGTGAGTGATGGGGCTCTCACCTCTGTGCTGAAGGGTCTCAGGAATTTATTAGCTGAAGTGTTCACTCTGTCTCAAGACCACACAACATTATTTTTAAAGAAGAAAATAAAAGCCTTAACTATCCTAAGCTTCTGTTGGGTGGAGACGAGGCACCCTGTAGTGCCTGGAACACTGCGTTGCTTTGCACACAGTAGGTGCTTAAAATTAAGAGCTTCATGAAGAATAAAAAAGTACTAACAATTCTGGTAGAAGCGTGAAAAATAGAAAAGCATATCCCTACAATTCTTTATCCAAATGTCAGAGCGAATGCTTGTTCTCAACGGATTCCACTGTCCCAGGACAGGCTGCCTGTCTGCCTCCTGGAATTTCATTCCACGGCACCAGCCAACGGTCACCTTCACATTTGTTTCCACTTAAGCTTCCCCTGCTTCTCTCGCCTTTTTCCCCCCCGCAAGCATGCAGGTACAAAACACAGAGGGAGAATGCAAAAAACTTCACTCAGCTTCTTTTTTTGAAGGGGAAGGAAAGAAAAGAAACATGAAGGAAAGGAGCAAAGGGCAAAAGGGTCTAATGGGGCATCTCCCTAAATGATGAGGCATTTCTTCCTAGAGAACACTTGGGGAACTCTTAGTAGGTGTCTCCTGGTGGCAATCAAATGCTTTCTAAAGTCCTTAGGACCAAGCGTCTATAAACCTGGAACACAGCCTTTTATCATGCTTCTGAGAGTTTACTTTGGACAAATCAGTTAACTCCGTGGGGACAAAGGGATTGACTTCATCTGAAAACAGCGCTATACAATCCAGTCTACAAGTGACCAAATTGAGCAGAGGCTAGCAATTTATTCACTCACGTATCTTTCATTAATGGAAGTCAGAATCCAGAACACAGCTACAAAAAGCAAAGCAAATATTTATCCATCAGGACTCTCTAAGTCCCAACTCTTGATTTTCCATGTTAATGGTCTGGACAATTCATAACAGTACCTAGTCTCCAAATTATACCCCATATATTACAGAATTCATGTCCAAACAACTTATCTTTTTTTCCCCTCAACATTCCTCTCCTTAATTAAATTCAAGTAGGAGAAAATTAAGGATTGTCAAATCTAAGCAGACACCAAATACTCAGACTAAGAAGGGCAAGAGAGCTTTCTTGTGACAAAGAAGCCATGCTTGGACAGTGACTTTTCAGAGAGACGTCATGGGGTGTGGGAGTGGGGGGTTGGGAGGATTACCTGCAACCAACCTGCAAGACTTGCAGGTTAAATTCCTGCCAAACCCAGGAATTGAGTCACTGTGATGTTCTCCTGGATTCAGAGTTCAACAATCAAGTTCCCTTCTAACTCAGTGTTCTGCCTAGTTCTTTCCTTCATCCACTGATCAACCAAGGGGAAGAAGGGGAGCTATGTCCACCCAAACTAAGCTCAAGACACAGGATGAAACCACTGATTGTATTTCCCACCTCAGTGCTTCTCCTCAAGTCCACTGCCCCATCCTCTCTTGGGCCTATGATGTCCCACTGGCAAATGCTCCTCTTTCCAAGACTTCCTTCCTTACTACCTCTTCCAATGAAGCTTGGGTTGATTTTCCCTACCCTGACAGCCAGCTGCTTTATATAAAACAAAAGGCATATGAGTTCCCTTCTAACATAATAGGCCCTAAGTTTCCTGAGGTCTGGTCCCTCTATAACACCAAGGATTTCCATAGGCCCCAAGGACATTGATCCTCAGATCCGTCCACTATAAGATGAAAGTGCTAACAGTACCCTCTTCCAGCTGGTTCCAAAACCATCATGTCTGGTTCAACTCCTGACTGCCACACGTAACAACTAGATGACCTTCGATGAGTCACTCAAGCCTTCTAGCCTTCACTTTCTCATATGTAAGATGAGTGGTAGTAATACCTTCCCCATTATTGTGAGGATTAAATGGCATAGTTCAATTAAACCAGTGGGATAGAACTTGTCACAGAGTAAGTGCTAAACAGATATTGGCTATTATTCATTTTCCTTGAATCTTTGTATAGTTCTAAGATAACAAGACATGTGAAAGTGCTGTACACATACTGGCCTTCTTTGAAGCTCAATGTAAGATGGGTTCACAGGTTCCTGAAAATGCAGGAAGACCCTTATTTTCTCTGTGTAACATGCTTCTCACAAATGGATACCAAGAGAACTTTGAAAAGAGGCTTTCCCTGAAGGTGAGAACAGAAGACAAAGGCCCTTGCCATCAGATGGCATTAACCAAGAATGCAATGGGCCCACCATCTTTGGGACTCCTTACTTTTGGGACAACGGTTACTGCTATTCCCATCTCATAGACAAAAGTCAAGACACAGTGAATATAGACCTAAGGTAACCTAGTCACAGGCAAAATAATGACACAGGTCAAGCAAGTCTTCGTCACTCCTTTATCTTTTCCTCTGGATGTTAAAATCATCTCTTTCTATGTTTCCATTCCCTTCGAGGTCTCACTGTAACTTTACAGGCCAGAGAATAACTGGCAAAAAAATTTAGACTTTAAATAAGCCAATTTATATAACAAAGTAGATAGCTAACTATATTGCCTTTTTCCAAAAGAACTGATAACCTAATAAAGGCCCCCAGAACAAGGATGAACCAAGCAACATTTCACACTCAGAAGTTTTCTTCATTTTAGGGGCAGAGGATACTTTCAGGGTTACCAGCAAGCTATCTGAGTTTGTATGGGACTGAGGAGTTTCCCAGCACACGGGATTTCCAATGCTAAAACCAAGATGAGTTGGTCTGGCCCTCTTTCTGCCCGCTAAGGATATCAGCCATGCCAGGGTGACCTGCAGAGGTAATGACCTGCTTCCTTGTGCTTTAGCCTGTTGCTTCATCTGTCAGAAACATCTCCACACCCTCCTTCCCACACTACTTTTACTTACTAATTCCTCCCCATTCTTTAGAATACAACTCAGTGGTAACTTCCTTGGGGCAACCTTCCTAGCACACTCGATCTCAAGCTAATAATTTTCTTATTAGATGTTTTCAGACCACCCTGTAAATATAGGAAGCATTTCCTCCCTAACAGTTAAACTGTATAAGAGCTTAGAGAAATACATTTATTTGTTTGTAATTACTTCAGATATGGATTTCCCACCAGAATATAAGCTCTACAAGAACAGGAACCAGGAGAATAAGCCCTTGGTTGATTATGGTGCCTGGAAGTTGAAAGGAATCAACCGTGTCTGCCCAAACCAAAGTAGCAGAAGGAGTTCTGTCTGGGATTCTTTAAAGGTAAGAGATCCCAAGGTCAGACACTTAAATTCTTCATATCAAGGCTGCCCAAGCGTCTCTCATCTCGACTGTGCTCCTGAGGGGCTCTCCAGGGCACACAGAGATTCTGAGGTGAACTGACTCTAGTTCAGCTCTGCAGGCCCAGGACTCCTCACATCCCAGGCAACACTGTCCCCAACAGCTGCTTCAGGTCACCGTTAAGTACCCAGGGCTTTTCTTAGGAGTTCTTTGCATTGTGGTTGCGGGGAAACCACAAAGAAGTGCATTAATTGATAAACTAAACACAGAGGGTAGGTGGGTGAAAAAGAAATTCTTACTCTCCGCACCCTGGCTTAAATTTGCCTCTCCTTTAACATATACCCCATGAGCCCAGAATTTCCTCCCTAGGATTCTACTCTGAGAGAGGCAACCAGATTATGCGCTAGGAGCAGGGAGAGCAAGAACTTTACATTGTTTGGGACTCTATCTCCAGAAGCAGGCATCTAATTGCAATTAACTAAATTATTTACACAGCATGATAACAACCTTGCATGAAACTCTTCGATATCTATGCCTAAGAAAAATGAGAACAAAAAATGCTTTCAAATTGTTCTGGGTAGAGAGGTTGGCATGCATGTTTTCTTCTGCTTTTTCAAAATTTCCTAAAATGTGCATGATAAATTCTATGAAAAATAAATGAGTTATTGGTTCTATTTAGTTGCTTAGATGTAGTTTTACTTTATGTTATAATCTGTTGGTTTATAAAAGGTTTTTTAATCATTGTGCATTTCTTAATCATTTTATTTTATTTCATCAGGATAAGTGCACTCTTTAATCCCCATCCCCTATTTTCCCCCACCCTTCCCCCAAAACATTGTGCTTTTTTATCTCTGCAGTCAAATTTTTTAACCTGTGTATTTCACAAAATCCTTCTTAACATCCACAGGCTTTGTCGAGAATGCCTCAGATTTGATTCCTTTCTTTGCGTTTCTTCTCTTTCTTTTCTTAACAGCTTTTGCTATTGACTTATTAACTTGATTACTATCCCAAAAAAATGTTTTGCTCTGTTAGAAATAAATTTTAAAATAAAAGATAGTGAATAAGTAGAAAAACTGTAGAAACCCTGGTGATGCTTAGTTTAAGGGTATGGCAGTAGATACGGTGTCCAGGAGAGCTGGAAAAGGCTAACGCTAATTAGAGTCTCAAACAGGTACAGCCTCGTCACAGCCATCACTGTTGCTACTGCAACCCCAGCGTCCTGGCATCCTGTCACACAGACACAGCTTAACTCATCCCCAGGACAAGCTCTTTGCCCATCACATCCCCTCTCTCCTTCCCCATAACCACTCAAAGAAAAGAAAAATATAGGGCACCTGGGTGGCTCAGTGGGTTAAAGTCTCTGCCTTCGGCTCAGGTCATGATCTCAGGGTCCTGGGATCGAGTCCCGCATCGGGCTCTCTGCTCAGCAGGAAGCCTGCTTCCTTCCCTCTCTCTCTCTCTCTCTCTCTCTCTCTGCCTACTTGTGATCTCTCTGTCAATAAAATAAATAAAATCTTAAAAAAAAAAAAAGAAAGAAAAGAAAAGAAAAAGAAAACCTGCAAAAAACTGTCTACTTCACAATTATTGAGGGCATAAGTCTTCTTTACACCTGACTTGGCAAAGACGAAAACTGGTCCTATGGACGAGAGGGAAAAATACAGGAGAAAGTGTTCTTCAGGGGAAAGTCCACACTCCTGAAACTCATTTGTCAAAGGACACATGACAACTGACTTCAGGAAATACAGGAACTGGTTGGAAAAAAAGAAGACTATTCATGTCCAGCAAGAGCTAGGAAAGGTCATTCTCAAACCCAGGAGCAAGGGGGAAAAGACGTGTGTCAGCAAGAGACGGAACTGTATTCTAGAGCTATTCAGTATTGCTGCTTATTCTGAGGGAAACCCTCATCCTCCTTAGAGCTCTCAATTTTTGTTTCCAAATATCCTAGGGAATGAAATGAACTAATTGTTTCTTTCTTAATTGCCAGATTAAGGAATCAAAGCTTTTTCTTTTGGGTTGAGCCGCTGCCTTCAGCGTGGGTCATGGTCTCAGGGTCCTGGGATTGAGTCCCGCGTCAGGCTCTCTGCTCAGCAGGGAGTCTGCTTCCCTCTCTCTCTCTCTCTGCCTGCCTCTCTGCCTACTTGTGATCTCTCTTTCTGTCAAATAAATAAATAAATAATCTTTAAAAAATGTGTGAGGGACAGAAAACGTTGAAGATCTAACTTAGAGCCATTTAGACTTCGGGGTTTAGAGCGCTTATTTAATTAACATTTATTGAACACCTATTGCGTGGAAGGCACTGTGGAAGGATCAGAAGATAATTAAGACACAATCCCCATTCTCCAGGAATTTTTCCATCCAGGAAGAGACAGTCAGCTGGGAGTAGAGGCAAGAGTGTGCTTAGGTGAGCTTGCAGACAGCCCAGCTCCCAATCTACCTTCCCACTCCACCCAGTGAGAAGACTGGTTCTGTCGGTCCCCACTCACGGCCTTGGCTTTGTCAACTGTGAGATAGTTGAGAATCCATGCCCTGCCCCTTTCCCTGAGACTTCAGCAAGGGACAACTGAGAAGCTGGGGTGGAAGAGGATGCTGGAAACAGTTTACACACCTATAAAATATAAGATGGTATCATTCTCCCTGTGAAATTCCTGATTCCTACAACTCTTTAAAAATGTTGTAAAAGGGTTTTTATTTTTACCTACAAATGCCGTCTTCCTTTTAGGAAGCTTTTGAAGGCAAGACAGTTTTGCCCCGTGAAGAAGAGAATAAATGACATCTTCCCTGTGACTATTTTCCCTCTTGAGTAGGTATTGCTGTGCCCATCACCTTTTCTTTTATGAAAATGCCTTTTATTTTAAGAGTAAAGGAATTTACAAATCATCTACTTTGGTCCCTGGAGAAACTTCAACAAGGTGGTTTGAGGAAGAAATTTCTGTGTCATTTTCTTCTAAATGTCTCTTTCTGAAAACGAAAAGGACTCAGTTCAAGGACATAACGGTGAAGTATTGACTGTTTACACAACTCAGAAATGGTTTGAAAATGGAGAAAGTAGACTTATTAATTCAGTGGGTTATTGAAATTCCCCAAACATTCTATTTCACCTTACCTAAAGCTATATGTTCAACTTTTTTCTTTGGGAATTTTGTTGTTGTTTTTAATAAAAATGTAAGATTGGCTATATCAAGGCAACTTAATTTCAACTTTTGTTTTTGACTCTTCTAGTTTCTTTGTTAATTTGTTGACCGACAAATGACTTGACCTGACCAAGAGATATGGCAATGGGAAAGGAAAACAGAGCGCTGGTCTTTTTAAGGTTTGTATTTTTCAGGGGGTGCTCTGAGCCCTAGGCTTCAGTCTCCCATGTCTCCCCTGGTCCCCACCTCACACACACTGTGGCACACAAAACTCCCTGCCATCACCACTGCCATTCCACATTGGTCATCAATTGGAAATGGTTTTCCTCTAATTCTGTGTGTTGGCTTATTCTACCCTCTCTGTTTGCAGCACAATTCCCTACTACATTCACCTATTGAAATCTTAGAGCAAGTCAAGGACCAGCACAAATGTCACCTCCCCATCTGGTCTTCCCAGATTACTCCAGGTTGACACCAGTGTTCCTTGATCCGTGTTCCTTGTCATTCTCCATCATTATTTCTTTGTAATTCTCCTTTTGGTTATTGCATTCTGCCTAGTTTTAATTATTTCTTTATATGTCTAGCAGAGTTTCCTATTGAAGATACAACCTATGTTTTGCTTTTTCATGGCTTTAGCAAGAGGGGTGCTAGGACTTATTCCTCCCCTTTCTCCAGAGGGTGGCTCATTCTAAGATAGGGCATTTTCTCTAAGTAAAGGAAAGCAGTCATTTGAGGTCTAGAAACATCTTAGAGGCGAGGACTTTATTAAAGGGAGGTAGGGAGTGAACAGAGGGACTGTTAAGAACCCATTGTGTTTCTGGGGATAAAGGAAAAGTGACCATCTTCTGGAGTGGGTTCCCAGGATTGGAAAAAGGAAGTGTCTGTGAGCCCAGCAATGCACTGACTCCTAGACTTCCTGGCGGGGCTCCTCTGAGGTAGGAAGAAGACTGTGTGAATCAGGACTGGACACTAACGCCTGTCATCTAGGAACCTAGTGAGAAAAAAAGGCCGTAAGACGTAACTCTTAACATGAGGACTCAGCTAGGATTTACCCTCCAGAAAAAAAGCCACTCTGGCCTATGCCAGCATTCAACAGTGGCACCCTGTGGCAACAAGGAGCTACGGCAGGGGCAGGGAGAGTGGCAGGCAAGGGACAGACCCAGGATCCCCAGCTTTTTGCAACTGATGTCAGAAGAGCCTCCTTGGAAGAGCTTTAAAAGGTTCGGGGTGCAAGAGAAGGAGGCTGGAGAGGTTGATATTGGACTTCTGATCAAGTCAGAGGGGTTGTGGGAAAGGAGCAAGAGACAATATTAATTAGAGAAGTTAACACATTAAGGAAGTGTTAAATCACCTAAATTAAATCAACTAAATTAACTGCAACCTCCTTAAGGATAGACACCATCTTCACCTCAGTGTCTTCAAAGCAACAAGGCACTGAGTTGGGTACATTCGATGTAAATATTTTTACTTGGCATATATTTGAGGACTATATACACGAGACCATGAAGCCCAGAGAGATAAAACAACTGACTTTACCATTTTTAGTATGGCCTCTCCCCAAAGATTACTCACTTGTGTGAAAATAATTGTTTTGCCTCTTCTTGGATGGATGCCCAAAGAAGTATTTAATCAAAATATTAGCCAGTTGGTCTACCCCGATATTTTCCATGATCCTCTAGGATTTAACCTTTCCTGAATTCTGTGATATGTACTCAGGACATAATTTTCTTCTTCTTAAGACCTTCCCTGCTAAGTCATCCCTGACCAAGTAAAGATACCACAGCAGACCCCAGTTAAACTGCCTCGGGTCACGGCTAAGGCAAGTCCCAGATTCTTGGCACCTGCCATCCCTCTCTTATCCTACATCAAGCTCAATAGCATTCTTTTCATTTTTAAAGCTACACTGATCATTTCATCTCATGAATATGGACTTCCACATCCTTTCAGAGTTACCCTTCACCTACGATGGCATCATTGTGTGGGGTCATATTCCCCTACCTTGCTCTGCCTTGCGTACACTTACCCCTTCTTAACTAATGGCTTCAATCATGCAAAACTATTTTCAAGTAGATGAGAGAAGTGGGGCTTGAAATATAGAATATATCGTCATCTCCTCTTGCATGATAAATAGCTGTTATGGTCATTTATTGTTCCCATGTTCCAAAATCTAAAACTGCTTTACAGATGTTCTTTAGCCTAGCTTCCCAACATCTGTGCAGGGAAGGCAGGGTGCAGAGTTACCAGCTCCATTTTGCAGATGAGAATAGTTATGAGAGGCCCAAGGGGCAGCAACTTGACATTTTTAGGACATTGTGATTATACTTTATTAGCTTTAGCCATAACGTCCTGGAACAGCCGGCAAGCAGCATGTGTCAATGTCCGGCAAAAAGGTCATTCTATAAAGTCAGAAAAAGCTAGAAACAGAACCCAGGATGGGAGGACTTCCTATCTCAAGTTGCATTTGCTATTTTCCTAAGTTAAAGAGATAGGAGTAAAATCACAAATGCATACACCTAGCCTCAGAAAGAAGATCACATAACCACTCACATGACACAATGCAAAGGAGTAATTAGCTTTACCTTCAAAAAGCAAAGCAGCTTATTCTGCCTTTCTGGTCTCCTTTGTGACAAGTGACCTCAATCCAGAGGGCCACCCAAAAGACATGACCCCCTCCCCCCCAAGTAGGGACTATTTGTCTTCTGGGCTCCTGAAGTCTCTACTGAAGATAAAGTAGGACTGTACTTTTGCTGCATGGCATTGGAGCCTATCCAAATAGGAATCAGGGAAAGAAAAAAAAAGGTATTATAACATTACACTGGGATTTCCATATCAACACTTCAGAGATAGTTAGATGTTCTCTTAATTTTTTTCCTAAATGAGGTCTATTACCTCGAAGTATTTCCCGAGGTGCCAATATCTATTGTCTTTGTGAGCACTGAGTACTTAAAAGGCCAGGGTTTGGGTTGCGCTGTGCTGCTGGTTTGAAAACTGCATTAACCTATGTCCCCAGGTGAAAACAGCAAAGCTCCCAGGAAGCACTTGGGGAAATGCCCCATTTCTAATTATTTCATCTTTCCTTCCTTGGTGGGAATACTCAGCGCTTATACTACACACCGACTTAAGAACCATTTCCAGTGAGGCATGGCTACCACTGTTCACCCACAGAATAAACCTACACAGGCTGTGACCTCGCAGAACAAGGCCAGACACATGTATCCACAGGTTAGAGACAGAGTCCCAACTGCAGCCTTGAGAAATGCCCAAGTTCTTTACTACTCTGATTCTAGATGTCGAATCATTGGTCTTCAGCAGGACCACACGTTCATGTTGTGGGTCTATGACATTGTCCTCCATCAGTTTGGGTTTGGAATTAAAGAAGTAATTTATTTTCTCCTTGATATATTGCCAACAATTAGGATATGTGCCACCAAGTGGGTTCAGATTGTGTTACCTCACAATCTGAACAGACATTCTTTAAGCATGTCTCACC
The DNA here is from genome assembly GCF_009829155.1 of Mustela erminea. Classification (NCBI taxonomy): domain Eukaryota; kingdom Metazoa; phylum Chordata; class Mammalia; order Carnivora; family Mustelidae; genus Mustela; species Mustela erminea. Next base: position 5,731,962 of record NC_045615.1, on the reverse strand, counting down.
TGCCCTGAAAATATTAACCCAAGAGTCCTGCTTTGCAATTATTTGTAAAGCTTCTTTGTGGTAGCCACACTAAGAAAGCGTGATCTTTTCAAAGGACTTAAATTCGGGGAGCTTGTGTGGCTCAGTCAGTGAAGTGTCTGCCTTTGGCTCAGATCATGATCTCAGAGTCCTGGGATCAAACCCTGTTTTGTCCTGTCCGGATCCTTGCTCAGTGGAGAGTCTACTTCTCCCTCTTTCTCTGCCCCTCCCTGCTCAGGCTCTCTCTGTCTCTCACTCTCTATTAAATTAATAAGTAAATAAGTAAAATCTTTTTAAAAAGAAAGGACTTAAATTCATAAATCAATAACTACCAAGGCATAGTTTTGCTCCTTTTTCACTATTCCTTAATCATTCTTGGAGATTTAATTTAAGCTTAACTTATCTTCAGTTTGCATTAAAAAGCTTTTTTCCTATGTACCATAACATGTTCTCTTCTACTGAAATCATTTCTAGGAAAGAAATGTATTGAGCCTATTTGGCATTAAAGCCCTATTTGGTGTATGATGTCAGCTGTCCAAACTGGTCTCTGCTTCACCCATGTTCACTCCTTACCCAGCTTGGCTGTGGGGGAAAAGTCTGGTTTGTTTGAGAGTCAGGATGGGCTTTGCCATCCTATCAGGGCACCTGTCACCACCTTCAAGGAAAAAAGTGTAAAGTCATTTCTTTGCCTATTGTTGACATTATAAAAGTCTTCCTTCTTTTTTTTATAATCAAAAGGAGCTATTTTCCTGCTGTCAGATATAACAGATTTTCTAAGAGAAGCCAACAGTAGTTTCATCACTGTACCCTGAAGCAAACATTTCAGAAAAGTTTCCTCTGGTTCTTTGTCAGTTGCAAAACAGACACCAGAGGTCAACTGCTTCTTTCTCTGGCAATTTTAGCATGCAGATGCTCTTGGCCAGCATTTACCCACAGGGCTTAGGACAACGAGGAAACTTCTCCTTAAGTGGATCCTATAAGCGGCTGTCTTTGGGGGAGGTTTAAGAAGGTTTCTATGAAAAGAAAAATCTCAATTAAATAATCTAACTTCACAACTAAAGGAACTAGAAAAAGAAGAACAAAGCCCAACATTAGTAGAAGGAAGAGAATGATAAAGATAAAGCAGAAATAAATCAAATAGAGATTATAAAGACAATAGAAAGGATCAATGAAAGAAAGAACTGTTTTTTTTTTGAAAAGATAAACCAAATTGGCAAGCCTTTATCTAAACTCACCAAGAAAAAAAGAAAGAAGGTTCAAATAAATAAAATTAGAAATGAAAGAGAAGTTACAACTGATAACACAAAAACACAAAGGGTGCTAAGAGACTACTGTGAACAAGTCCATGTCAAAAAATTGGACAACCTAGAAGAAATGGATAAGTTCCTAAAAACATACAATATTCCAAGACTGAATGAGGAAAAAGTAGAAAATCCAAATAGACCAATTACTAGTAAGAACATCAAATCAGCAATTTAAAATCTCCCAATAAACAAATGCCCAGGACCAGACAATTTCACTGGTGAATTCTTTCAAACATTCAAAGTAGATTTAATGCCTATTCTTTCAAACTCTTAGAAAAAACTGAAGAGAAGGGAATGCTCTCAAGCACATTTTATGAGGATAGCATTACTCTGACATCAAACTCATACAAGAACAACATAAAATCAGAAAATTACAGACCACTATCCTCGTTAACATAGATGTAAAAATCCTCAATGAATATTAGCAAACCAGATTAAATAATACATTAAAAGGATCATAGACCATGATCAAGTGGGATTTATACCAGGACACAAGGATGGATCAACATCTACAAACCAATCAATATGATGCACCACATTTACAAAATAAAAAATTAAAAACATACGATCACTCCAAAATACATGCAGGAAAAGCGCTCAATAGAATTCAACATCTCTTTATGATGAAAATTCTCAAAAAAGTGGGCATAGAGCAAACTTACCTCAACATAATAAAGGCCATATATGACAAACCCACAGCTAACACCAGGCTCAATAAGGAAAAGTTTTCAGCTTTCTCTTTAAGATCAGAAAAAAGAGAAAAATACCCACTTTTAGTCAGCATAGTATTGGAAGTCCTAGTCATACCAATTAGGCAAGAAAAAGAAATAAATGGTATATAAACCAAAAGGGAATAAATAAAACAATAGCTATTTGCAGATGACATGATACTATACATAGAAAACACTGAAAATTACACACACACACACAAAAAAAAAACCCGTCAGAACTAATAAATAAACTCAGTAAAGTCACAGGACACAAAATCAATATATAGAAATCTGTAACATTTCTATACACCAATAACAAACTGTCAGAAAGAGAAATTGAGAAAACAATCTCAATTATAATTCCATCAAAAAGAATAAAATACCTAGGAATAAATTTAACCAAGGAGGTTGAAAGACCTATTCACTGAAAACTGTAAGGCACTAATGATAGAAGTTGAGAAAGACACTAATAAATGTGTTCATGGATTGGAAGTTTTAATATTTTTTAAATGTTCACACTACCCAAAGCATTCTATAGATGCAATGCAATACCTATCAAAAATCCAATGGCATACTTCCCAGAAATAGAACAAATAATTCTAAAATTTGTATGAAACCACAAAAGATCCTAAATAGTCAAAGAAATCTTGAAGAGGAACAAAGTTAAAAGCAACATGCTTTATGATTTCAAACTATACTACAGATCTGTAGTAATCAAAACAGTTTGGTACTGGCACAAAAACAAACACACAGGTCAATGAAAGAAAATTGAGAGCCCAGAAATAAATCCACAAATATATGGACAGTCAACGTACAACAGAGAAGCCAGGAATATACAGTGAGGAAATGACAGTCATTTCAATCAATGGTGTTGGAAAAACTGCTCAGCTATATGCAAAAGAATGAAACTAAACCACTATCCTAAACCATATACAAAATTTAACTCAATAAATGGGCACCTGCGTGGCTCAGTCAGTTAAGTGGCCAACTCCTGATTAAAGTTCAGGTCATGATCTCAGGGTCATAGGATTGAGCCCTACATTGGGTTCCATGTTCAGTGGGAGTCTGTTTGAGATTTTCTCTCCCTCTCCCACCTCAAATAAATAAATAAGTCATTTATAATTAATTGGTTAATTAATTAATTTTAAAAATTAACTCGATATGAATTGAAAATTAACGGTAAGATCTGAAACCATAAAATTCCTAGAAAACACAGATGGTAAGTTCCTTGGCATTGGTCTTAGCAGTGTTTTTGTGGATTCAACTCCAAAGGCAAGGAAAAGAAAACCAAAAATTTAAAAATGGGACTACATCAAACTAATAAGCATCCATACATCAAACTAATAAGCTTCCACACATCATCTAAATGTCCATCAATGGATAAATGTATAAATAAAATATGACATCTACATAGACACACACACACAGAGTGGAATATTACTCAGCTATAAAAAAGAATGAAATCTTTGTGACAACATAGGTGGACCTTGAGGATATTATGTTAAATGAAATAAGTCAGAAGAAATCTAAAAAACTAAACAAGATGGATGGACAGATAAAACAAAAACAAACTCACAGATATGGAGAACAGATCAGTGTTACCAGGGGGATAAGGGAGTTGAGGGGTGGACAAAAGGGGTTAAGGGGGTCACTGTAGTGTGATGGATGGTAGCTATAGACTTGCATACTTTGTAGTACATACAGATGCTGAATTATAATGCTGTACACCTGAAACAGAATAATTCTTAAAAAGAGCTTCAGTGTGGGTGGGAGGAGAGAGAAAAAGGTTCTATGTTACTTTAAAAAATAAAAAATAGCTTTATAGGCCTATCCTTCTGCCAGGGAGGAAAACCTTTTGCTCTGTACCTGCCAGACAGAAGCTCTATTTCCAGTATATAATGGGAACTTAGGAATGCTATGCTGGGTCAGCCATGTGCTCCTCCGTTCCCACCACTCCCATAAATCTCACTCATTCACCTCTACCGCACTGTCCATGGACCCACAGAGGGACAGGAAAGAAATGCTCTTGGGCACAAAGTAAAATCTGGCCATGTGAGAACTCAGATTTTCCAATGGTATAAATAGCAGAGACATAAAATTGTTTTGCCAAAACTTCTTTAATGTGAAGGTATTTAACAGCTTGGCAAAACCGTGGTGAAGAAGGGTATCTAAGTGTCTTTGCCATGTTGTCTCATATTCTATTACAAACCAAAGGCTGATTAGAGTCCTTTGCGAAAGAGATTAAAATGGAATAAACCTGGGACTTCATAGGGTCCTGTGATTAAAAATGCTGTTGATTCCCTCTGAAAAACTGTTTAAAACTTCAGAGCAAAATTTGTTTCCCTTTGATTAGAGAATATAATGCACTCAGCTCTCTTTTCTGCCTCACCCTTCAGTTGCCAGGCTGGGTAGAAATCTGGGGACAATATGGAGGAACATCAGAGCTGGACCTTGGCTTCAGGAGTCTGTTACAGATCTGATTTTGTCTGAAGGTGAAAAACTGTCCCATAGAACAAAGTCAAAGTCTCTCCATAGTGTGCAGGCGTTTACCCAGTGGGCTGATGGTGCTCTGCCCTTCAGGTGTGGCCTAGATCCCAGCTCTGGCCAGAAATGACATGAAGGGAGATGGAGGCATAGTGAGATGGGGAGCCCCTGGGTCTACTCTGAAGACTCAAAGATTTACAAAAGTAAATCCACTGTTCACCCTAGATCATGGAAACACTCACATTCAAAAAATGTACACAATTTCTCTACTTCTTTCCAAAGAGCATTAATTCAAGCATAGAAGTTTGCAGAGTAAGAGCGAACAGACTCCTTGCATCTTCATTTGGATACTTCTCTTTATCTAAGAGAATGCAAAACATGCCCGACCACAGCTTTCTATGAACCTCTCCTGTTCTAATTCTTTTTCACCCTCCTTTTTGGTTTCTTCCATTCCCCACTAAGATTTGAGCCTCAGAGAGCAGGAGAGTACTCTTGATAAGGTTTGGAAAGAAAACCGTTCCAATTTCTGGTCCTGGCCACAGAGCCTGAAGAATTTTTGAGGCATTAAGTAATTAACCTCTCACCACCTCTGAGTGTTAAGAGACATGTGCTACTGTTATCTCCCATTTTATAGCGGGCACAACAGAGGCAAACCAAAGTTTAAAGACTTGCCCAAAATACCAGAGTCAATAAACAAGCAAGAAACACACACTCCCTTCTGCACTCACTACTCACTTCCAATAGACTCATTTATTGTCAACTGCTTGCTTGCTTTGTTTAGTTTTAATCCCCACGCCATTAACATGGGAGCCTGGAACATGTTGACTTCTTAACAGCTCACAGAACCACAATCATTTAAGATTGAAAGTAAACAGCATCTTATCCTCACAAGGGAGGATGGGAGGTCAGCGGTGAAGGAAATCCCAGTCCCAAACCGGCCAACGCAAGACAGGCCCGATGCAATGGCTCTCACTGATCAGCCCACAGGAATCAGTCAGGGCTGAGATGTTCTGACTGATCTTTACATGATCTCCATCATTTCAGTCATCTGTTACCAATGAGGGAGGAATTGCTTGGATCCCAGAGCTTGAAGGGTCTCATTTTTGCCATTAAGCAAACTCCCCTATGTTTTTTTCTAAACAATCTTAAATATGCCTGTCTTTTTTAAAAAAATATTTTTTACTTATTTGACACAGAGAGAGATCACAAGTAGGCAGAGAGGCAGGCAGAGAAAGAGGGAGAAGCAGGCTCCCCACCGAGCAGAGAGGCTGATGTGGGTCCCGATCCCAGGACCCTGAGACTATGACCTGAGCCAAAAGCAGAGGCTTAATCCACTAAGCCACCCAGGCACCCTTAAATATGCCTTTCTTATAGACCACAGTCTAGCCAAAACTGGGGTTTAGTTAGGAAAAATAAATAATGCAACCAAGAAAAGATGGGATTTGGAGTCAGGAAGATATGTCTTCAAATTCTGACTCCACTGTGTGCTATAGCTACACAGCCAGAGGGTAAGTCAGGGCGCCTCGAAGACTCCCTTCCGGGCCTGCAGTGTGAGGAGGAGAATGCCCAGCGCAGAGAACCACTCTCTAAAACTGGGTCTGGAACGTGTATGTATAGTGCCTCCCTCATGCCCGGCACAGTAATGAGAACTCCAACTTCTTTTCTGTAGAAAAGAAGACAGTCAGTTAAAAATAATCGAGTACAAACTTGATTAGCATTATCCAATGTTCCTGCTACTTTACCTTGGAGCTGAAAAGCAGTCATCTACAAAAATAAAATTACAGAGAAGGAAAGTAAGAAGGTGGTAAGAAGTTAGGAAGGTAGGGAGGAAGGGAGGGAGGGAAAGATCCAGGAGGGAAGGAGAAAACAGGGAAGAGGAAGGGGGTCAGGAGGAAAGGAAGGAAGAGAGGAAGAAAGGCAGACAGACAGTTGCCAACCAGTGTCGCCTGAAGCAGCACAGCACACTAGAAATGGGAGTCAGAAATCAGCTGGAATCTTGCTTCCTAATAACTCACCCTGGGTGAGTTACTTAACCTCTCCTCAGCTTTCTTATCTCTTCACTAAATTTATAGTAATAATGTCTACCTCACAAGACTATTTTTATAGAATAATTGTAATAATGGATGTGAAGGCGCCTAGCCTGGTGCCAGGCACTGGAGGCACACACACAAGCGTGTGCATGCACACACACGCACACGCGAGCACACACGCGCATGCACACATACACACGGATTGGATTTAAATGTCAATTCTAAGATTACTCATGTAAGCCAGGAAGATAACTCAGTTTCCTCGTCCAAAATAATCAGAAGAGCAGAGTTAGCTCAGAGCTTGTAGCGCAGAATGTCCTAGAGGGACGCAAAAGCTTTACTGTATAGTTGCAATATTAAGTTGTTCTTATTAAAATAAGCTCGCCAGACTGCATGGGGACAGAATCAAATCCAATCCATCTAGAGCAGGCCAAGAAGCACACAGTCTTCTCTTCAGCAAGAAACAATAAATAATTCAGCAAGATAGAGATGCCAGTATTCTTACGATTTTTCTTCTGGTGATGAATCCTACTCATATTTCCCGAAACCATAAATGGAATATAATTTCACAAACTGAGGCAGAAATAAAGCATGCTGGAAGTGCAGGGACGTCACGACAATTCTTTCCCTGACAATACCAGTCCTCAGTGATCTTCCCCTTGATTTTTAATTCCTTTAGCATGCAGTTTACAGTCCACAGGACACCATGACTGAACGGATTCCGGAACATCTTGGAATGGTTCTCTTTTTTCCTTGAAATCATTCTCCTAACAATAACAAAGAGTTAACCTTTGTGAAGTACTTACTCTGCCCAGCATTGTTTTAACATTTGTCATCTAAAAGTCTGCTTTGGGGCGCCTCGGTGGCTCAGTTAAGCATCCAACTCTTGGATTCAGCTCAGATCTTGATTTCAGGGTCGTGAGATCGAGCCCCGTGTCGGGCTCTGCACTGGGCATGGAGCCTGCTTGAAATTCTCTCCCTCTGCCTCTCTTCCTCCCCTACCCAGCTCTGTGCACGTCCCACCCAGTTGTTTCTAAAATAGATGAATAAATTAAATATTTTAAAAATAAATTAAAGTCTGCTTTCACAACCCATCTACCACCTGCTAAGCATCCTTTGCCCCAGTTTTATTGAGATATAACTGACAATACTGTAGAAGTTTAAGGTACACAGCATGACGGTTTGCCTAAGTATGCTGTGAAATGATTGCCACAATGAGTTAACACCCATCATCTCATAAAAATACCAAAAAAAAAAAAAGAAAGAAAGAAAGAAAGAAAGAAAGAAAGAAAGAAAGAAAGAAAAAGAAAAGTGTGTTTTTTCCTGGTGATGGGAAGTCTTAGGATCTACCGTCTTAACACCTTTCGGCAATGTTAGCTGTAGTCATCGTGTTGTACATGACATCCCTAGCACGGACCCACAACTGGAAGGACCTATTCACCACCTTCCCTCAATTCTCACTCCCTGCCCCTCTTACCTCTGCTAACTACCATTCTGATCTCTTTTCCTATGGCTCAGGTTTTTGGAGGGTTTTTTTGTTTTTTGTTTGTTTGGGTTTTTTTTGTTTGTTTGTTTGTTTCGTTTTGTTTTAAGATTTTTTTTAAAGATTTTTTGTTATTTATTTGAAAGAGCACAGAAGAATGAGAGGGAGAAGCAGACTCCTGATGAGCAGGGAGCCCGACATGGGACTTGATCCCAGAACCCTGGGATCATGACCCGAGCAGATGTTTAACCAACTAAGCCACCCAGGGGCCTCTGGGTTTGTTTTTTTTGTTTGTTTGTTTTGGGGGGGTTATATTCATCATTTAAGTGAGACCATACAGTATTCACCTTTATCTGTTTGACTTATTTCACTTACCATAATGCGCTCGAGGTCCATCCATGTTGTCACAAATGGCAGGAATCTCTTCCTTTTTATGGCTAAATACATAGCTATAGCACAACTTCTCTATCCATTCATCCATCGATGGACACTTAGGTGGTTTTCATGTCTCGATTATTGTAAAAAAGGCTGCTGTGAACAATGGGGTGCAGATGTCTTTTCCACCTGGTGCTATTTTTTCCTTCAGCTACGATTCCAGAAGTAGAATTGCTGGATCATACGGTAGTTCTAGTTTTAATTTTGTGAGGGACCACCATATTTTTTTCTAGAGTGGCTGCACCAGTTTGCATTCCCACCAACAGTGCACAAGGGTTCCCTTTTCTCATCCTGGCCAACACTTGTTACCTCTTGCCTTCTTGATAATAGCCATTCTAACAGGTATGAGGTGATAACTCAATGTGGTTTTATTTATTTATTTATTTGACAGAGAGAGATCATAACTAGGCAGAGAGGCAGGAAGAGCGAGAGGGAAGCAGGCTCCCTGCCAAGCAGAGAGCCCGATGCAGGACTCAATCCCAGGACTCTGAGATCATGACCTGAGCCGTAGGCAGCGACTTAACCCACTGAGCCACCCAGGTACCCTAGCTAATCACTTTTTTTAACAACAACAACAACAAAAAGAGCAGGGATCAACTTTAAAGCCTTCAGCATGCAAGTGAACCTAGCGAGAACTTAATAACATTGCTCATTTTCATTCTTTATTTGCAAATGATATTGATTATTTATAGGACTGCTATAAAATTTTTAAGTAATGTACTTAGCTGGGGGGAAAAAAAAATTAGTTGACCTAACTGCATACAATATGGATACGGCTCCTGCAAAAATTGTGAATGTGGCAAACCAATGCAAAAAGATTGGGAAGACCAGCTACCAGCCTGTAAAGATAGACAGAAGTTAAGACAGGTTACCCAAGGAGCAAAAGAGAATGGAGGAAGTGGTCGTCGGGTTTGTGCCCCAGCCTCCCCATAGTTGAAATCTAGGCTTCTGGATCTGAGTTCCTTGTCAAGTGACTACAGGAGGGACAACCACAGAAAGTGAGCGTTTCTGGCACCCCCCACCCCCCATATCCCCACACACACACCCTTGGGGACAAGCAGCTTCAGGTGGGAGGGGGGATGATAAGGAAGTGGGGGGAAGAGGGAATGTCTAGATAAGGATAAAAACCCTGAGGCTCAGTTTCAAACAAGCACTGTATGAAGGTCATAAACACGTAGAGGAAAAGCCCTGGGGCACCATGGAGAGATCACCGAACTGGGAGCCAAGAGACCTTGTTTCACTTGCAGCTATGTTGTCTCCATGTGTGACCCAAGACAAACCCGCTCTCTGCACATCAGGGTCCTCACCTGGGGACTGCTCCTCTCAGTTACTCCACTTTTTGCCTCCACATCCTTTAGTAAGTCTGTCACCAAAATTTCCAATTTGATATGAGGGGACACAACTTAAAAGAGACAATATATTTGCTTCAGAAATACTCTCTCTTCCTTAACCAACCTTTCCCTGATGCCTGTGGGCACTTGTGCGTACACACACACACACACACACACACACACACAACTGCATTCAGGGTTGTGCTCATTTGACTGTGAATATAATCACCGACAAATGTGGGTCATAAATACTCCGTGCTAACGGGGTCAGGTTCCCTGGTGGACACTGAGGAATGTGCCTGGTGGGTGGTGGAGGGGAGCCACTTTTCCAGGAAAATACAGGAGAATTAACCACGGATCTCTGCCTCCGTGGCCTTTCCAACAGTCCTAGCACTCTCCTCCTGCCCAGCCTGAGCAGACGCACTTTCCTTCGAGCGGACTTTGTCCAGCCTTTTGGCAAAAGCACTTCGACTTTTAATATTGGGAACCACATGCGGCACATAGAATCACAACTATTCTCTCCTGGGAATTAAGGAAACGGGAAGACAGGTATGAATTTTGTCCTGGAAGTTGAGGTTCAGAAATCGCTGTCATAAGACTCACCCAGAAGTCTCCCTCCGTTTGTTGCCCACTCGAGGGCTACTGCACTGTCCCAAGTGTCGGAATGGCAAACAGAAAAGAAAGCAGCGCACGAGTCCAATCCGACTGCCCTTTGTACTTAATGAGCATCTACTCCCCCTTACGTGCAGAGGGACCGAATGTGGTGCCTGGATTCCACAGGCTTATTATCAGGCAAAAGGGTGAAAGGCTGATACAGACAATGAAAGAAAGCAAACCGTGTGTAACTGAACACAAAATTAGGTGACTTCCATTCGAGACAACCTTCCCCTTCACTGCCTCAGCCCCCAGTCCATGGTCCAAACCCCAGGCGGGGACAGCTTGCAAAACACAAATTGAAGCCCGACCCTTCCTTGGCCTAAAGCATCTCCCTCCAGAGCAAGTCCACATTCCTCCCTTGGCTTTAAAGGCCGGTTCAGGATGAAGCCTCTGCTGGCCTCTGGGCCTTGTTTCCCACCACTCTCCTCCCTCCTTTCCCTCCACGCGTGGCCCGGAAGTTAGCACCGTTCCCGAAGTCACTGGGCCCTCCCTGCGCTCCTTTCCCAGCATGCCGCGCTGCTCATGCTGTTCCCTCTGCCAGGAGCATTGACGCACACCCAGTTGCCTGGCTCCTTGCCCATCCTTCAAGTCTGGACTAAACATCATTACCCATCAGGGCCTCTTTCCTTGCTCCACAGCCTCCCACGTCACAAGGTTTAGCATACCATATTGTACCTAATTTTCTGAGTGGCTGTTGCCTCCGTTCTACTTCAAGATCCAGAGGGCGGGGAACCATGACTGTGTTCATCAACACGGTATTCCCTCCCTCCAGCACCATGCACTTTTTAAACGCTTGCTCAATATGTTTGAGTGAATGCATGCCTGCTATAGATAGAGGAAAGGAGGATTAATCAGGACCAGAAGGTACAGAAGGGGGAACTGCATGGAGGAGGTGCTATTTGGCTTGGACCCTTACGGTGAGTAGCATTTCCACAAAGGGAGAGAGGAGATTAACCTGTGGTCAAGAGAATAGGCAAAATGCTTCGAAGTATAACCAACACATGGAGGGTAGATTAATGAACAAATAGATTAATGGATAAAAAAATTAATGAATGGAAGGCTTCCCTGGTGAAGGGAACGGCAATGTAAATTAAAGGTATTATTCTAAAAACCTTTCTGGAACCTGGTATCAACACGCCACGCATATGGCGATAGAGTACTGAGTGGGAATGGAAGGGTTATTGGAAGGTCACAAATAACCAGCGTTCTCCATGTCTCGTGTCATTTCAGACACCCTCCAATTTTACCTTCACCTGGATGTTTTGTTATGATTTTTAGGAGTCTGGGAATCTAGAAAAAAGTCTTCTAGTTGCTTTTGGGCTTTAATGTGTTTTTCCCACCCTTCCCACCTGAAGACAAAAAGAAATGCAGTCTTTCTACTGAAAGTATATCCAGAACAGAGTAGACCGACAGCTATTCCAAAGCCCATCTCAAACACATTTTTCAGATCTGATAGGTTTTGAGATTTACCCTCTTCTCAAATGTTGTGGATTATCCTGGAGTTTTTATTTGGTTTGCAATTCTCCTGACTAACAGTCCTGATTAATAGGGGACACGGAGCCCTGTTTAGAAAAATTCAATACATTATGCTCTAGTCTAATATATCCTAAGAAACTCCTTTGCAAACCCACATTGTAGCGTTCACGTTTACTCTCTCCTCTGGGGGTTTGAGGGGCCAGGAAAGGGAGAAGTGAAGAGAAAGAAACCAGCTTCTTGGCAGCTTCTCAACAATAGCTCCAGCTCCCCAGACCCTCCAAGAAAAAAAAAAAAAAAGTCTTTTACATAGTTGCTCTAACCAAGAAAATATGCATAGCTTCCTGACAGATTGGATAATGTGGAGATTTGAGAAAATTGTGGCATTCTTCTTATTTTCATTTCACCCCCAAATGCTTTGGGTGCAAATAGAACTTCCATCCACACATCATAGTAGTTTCATTTTCTTAAAACTGAGGAGTGGGAATGGGGCGGGGTGGGGGGTGGGGAAGGGGGCAGTAGGTAGGTGAGCAGAGGTACTTGTTTAGACAGGGTCCATCAAAATGGCGCCCAGTCCCATTTGGGGCTGCCCCTTTTGGTCAGTGCTGGGCTGGAGTCCAATCCCTTTCAACAGCAGGCCCAGCTGACCCTGCTTCGTTGAGATTAGATACTCATGGACAACACAAGGAAACCTTCCAACTCGTACGTTGGAGAATCTGAAGGAACCTGAATCCTAGCTTACCGTTGCCAAGAAACTCTATATGATGCAGGTGCAAATCATTTTTCCCCTCTTTTAAATTCAGACTCATTAAAATATGTATTTTGCAAGGGGATTAAATTCAAACATCTGGGAGAGGGGAAAAAATATCTACAACTCTGAAATATTTTTTAACTCAGTTTCAGATTCTGATTGTTTCATTTCTCTTAGGTTGGGGGTAAGAGGCTGCTCGCTGCTGGAATGACAGAAAGGGGCAAGGAGAGAGTTGGAAAATTGCTTCGAAGGGCCCCAGACTTCATCAGCAGCCATAATTGTGGGAAAGTAACGTGAAGATGCCAAACAACAGGAAATTACCAGAAGAATCTGTCAGCACAATCAGCTGCTATTTTCATTGTTCTTTGGCAAATTTATACACAGTCGGGAACACCTGGGCTGGCCTGAAGCCCAGGTTTGACTAATTGCCAGGGGAGAGGAGTCGTCATTTGTCTTCGGAGGGATTTCCTCCATTCGCTCCTCAAAACATGTGGTTTCACTTTTCCCCTCTCTCTGCAGGAAATGGCAGGACAGTGAGACGCAAAATAAATGAGTTCACTTCCAAGAGGTTGCCTCCTAAGAGGCCACTCCAAAAATAACTGTCTTGTGAGAGGTTGTTAATAACCAAGATTCTATATACTGTCCTCAGAAAACAACATTTCAAAGGCACAATGATTTCCACCGCCAGCCCCTTTCCAATGTCACTCCTCTCACTCCTGTGCAAGGCCCCTCTCCTCGGAGTATAGCCTTACCCGAATCCTCTTCCCTGACAAGTGAAAGGTGAAGCGGGAACAGTAAGAGATGTCAGAGCCTGGTCTCCCTCGCTCTTCCTTGCTGCCCATCACTGACGTCCCCCCGAAACCCAACAATTCAACTTCCCCATGGAGACCCAGGGCATTCCTCAAAGGCACAGATGGAGCCCGGCTCAACTTCATTGCCGGGCGCCTGGTGTGGAGCTGGTGCTGGATCAGTATTCATTGAATGAAGAACATTGAGGGGTTTGCACGAATCACCTGCTTTGCGGCATGCTGCCCAGGAGTGGGTGTAGATATGCTTAAATTTCTCAAACTTCAAGAGGTCACTTTTTTACGAGAACCACCTGCCAGAGTGACAGCCTTCTCCCCTAACCTCTCTCCATATTTTTATAGGTTAACATAGCACAACACACACACGCACACACACGCACGCCCTTCTACCTCATACTCCTCATTATTTAAGCATAGCTCTGGCCCAGATATCCTCCTTGGGTAGCAAAGTCATGTTTTATGTTCCTTCTTGAAGCCAATAGAGCTTTATAACTTAATTGCCTAGTATTTTAAATGTGCTGATTGGGAAATGTCACAGTGACGGTATGTTTCATATTGAAATGTACATCCGCCTTTGGTATATTTTCACCTGCGTTGTGTTCAAGCTCTCCAGTGATTTAGGGGTTCTGGCATCACATCAGCAAAGAATCAACTGCTTTTCCTTTCTTTCCTTCTTTCTTTTTTAAAGCATTTAGAGCATGCGGCAGATCATTACTACCCTAGGTGAAGCCAGCAACATTTGGGTTTGATTTGGTTTCAGTCACAGACCCCTTTCTCAAAGTTGAACTGCACTGTAATTCTAAACTGACCCACCTTCCCCCTAGCAAAGGTGAAAAAATGTTATGGAGCATTTTACAACCCACAGCCCATCATTTATGCCGAAACACTGGGAGAGTTCAGACTTGGCTTATTTTCGCTAACTCAGAGATGTTTTGACATGTTTATTTGTTTAATTTGTTTATTTTGACTAGCTCTGATTATAATTGGCAGGAGTGTGTAGAATTAACATTAGACAGTGTCTTAGACTTGTCTGTTACAATAATGCAAAAAGAATGTGAAGAGAAATCTACCCACTGCATAACAATAGCAAACAGGCAGGAAAACTGCAAATTTTTTTCATGAAAAGAAATGCAACCTCACTTTTAAATTTTATTTAAAATTGTACACAACAAATGTACAAATTTATGTTCAAACACCAGTATTTCTTTTAGTCAGTAAATCTGCCTCTCTACTGATAGACTTGTAGAACAGTTACTAAAAGGTGAAATTTTTAAAAATTCAACCTTTAGAATTTAATTTTTTGAGATTTTTCTTTATTGTTCTACACATGAGCTCTTTAAAAATAAAGGCACGATAACAATGTAATGACGTTGCGGTAACATTGAAGTGATCACACAGTATCTAATGCAGTTGATGGTTCAAAATGTACTTTCTGAATTCTCTGTCTGAAAACCCCTGAACAATGAGATGGACATCTCAAACACAGAAGTTTATCTGAATCGGGCAGTCTCCCCTGGATTTTTTCCGTATTTGCTAAGACAATGGTCATAGCATGCTAACTTTCTTCTCGGTGTTGCAAGGGACTACATAAAGCCTATTTCACAGGGTTGAGCTACCCTCCATATATTAAATAAAATAAAATACGTCTTTAGAGGGAAAAATTCGGTGTTCATTGTTCAGCCAGACCACACGTGGAATTCCTTGTGTCCAAGGATTTGTCCTAAGCCAGCTGATAGTGGCCGTTCCCCATGCACCCCTGCCCTGGAGTTGAAGACTATATTGCTCCTAGGCATGTCTGAGAGGACATTTGGCCACAGCTCCCCAAAAGGGAAAATAAGAAATCAGTTCATCTACATAGCCTACTGCCAATTATGCACAGAGCACAAACACGCTTTGCTCGCATTTATTATCCCATAAATATTTTCCCCATGCACAGTATGGTATATTGCTGTGTGTGATCTTGACTTGGAACACCATATGCGCTCTGAGACGGGGGCCAAGTTCAGGTTGCCACATCTATGCCAAGCAGCCCAGAGGTCTCTGCTATGGAATATTTGCTCAAGGAGCCTGGAGTCTCCAGACAACTGATCTCTCAACTTCCATTTCCCTTCAGTTTAAATCAGACTGTTTGGGGCAAGAAAAACCCACCCTAACTAAGAGCGTAAGAGTGGCCAGTTACACTGAGCTTCCACTAAGGAATTATCTTGTGTTTAAGGAACCATCTCACATTTTTTTAAAGATTTTATTTATTTATTTGACACAGAGAGAGAGCGCGCGCGCACAGCAAGCAGGGGGAGCAGGAGGCAGAGGGAGAGGGAGAAGCAGGCTTGCTGAGCAGAGAGCCCAATGAGGGCCTTGATCCCAGGACTCTGGGATTGTAAACTGAGCTTAAGGCAGATGCTTAACAGCTGAGCCACCAAGCGTCCCATCCAGGTCACATTGTTTTAAGGGAACTGGGGAGCTAGATTTATCTTAGGGGGCATGGGAGTGTTCCTTATAGGAGACTGAAAATATATTGTCCCCCCACACACTCCAAATTCAATGAAAAATCCAGAAACTGTGCAGCTCCAGGGAACAGGGTACAAGATCTGGCATCAAAGACGGTTTAAGAAATACAATATGGATATAAACGTCAAACTCACTTAGACACTAGATCTTAATTATTCTTATCACAAAAAGAAATGATAATTATGCAATGCGATAGAAGTGTTAACTAATGCTACACTGGCGATTATATTGCAATACACAAATGTATCAAATCAACATGTTCTATGCCATAAACTTACACGATGTTATACGTCAAATATATTTCAAGAGAAGGACGAACTCTATGAAGAAAGAAAGAGCAATACAAAGTTCTTCCTTTCCCAAACTGCATGCTGAGTTTTCCCAAGAGAAGTGCAAAAGGGAAATACACAAAGGACAGAAATCCCCAAATTGGCAACCTGCGGTGCCCCCAGGCACCCACAGACAGTCCCCACATCCTGTGTGCCATTTCTGTGGCAAACCCATGTTGAATTCAGGAGTTATTCGCCCAAGCCTCTGGAAGAACTGGACCCAGGGACGAGAGAAGAGGGTCAAGGGGCAAATAACGGTCAAACACACCGTGGTTCTCCAGGATGCGTCCAGAGATCAGAACACGGCCGTTCCCACTTCTCACGTTTGATATCCTAGCAGGTCTGACAGCGAAGAGCGGCAGTGTGGACAGAGAACAGCCAGGGCCTGAATCATCAAAGACAGAGACCGCCGGTGGCTCCAGACTTTAGAGGGACATATAACAAGCACTGAAATAAAAAGGGTTTACTATGCAACATTCACTTAACTACTTGACTCGAAGAACTAAAATGCTCACCTTGAAGTCCCGGGTTAATTAGGACTTTGCCATCCGGAACGTTCTGCACCATCTCTGCGAACCTGAGGAGGGCTAACCAGGACACAAAGATAAAGAACGCAGCCTCACACCCAGAAACAGAGGCATGATTTAGAGACTTTTCCCTTTAGTGGAGAAAAAAAATTAGACTACACAGATTTGCAACGGGGAACAGCAAAAGGAATTTCTTCCAATTTCTTTAAAATTTTAAATTAACATTTTAAATTTCTTTAGAAGTTTACTGTCACCATACTTGTGACCAGTGTTAATGGAGGGGTGACAGGAGAGTCAGAAGTTTTGTTGAGTGATTCACACTCTGCCCCCATTTTGCTGAGTTACGTTAAACCAAGCGCTTGCCTTTTCTGTTCTTTATTTTCTCCAGGAGTTCAGTTGTTCAAATCAATTTGAGCTTCATGGAAGACAAATGTGTCACACAGACAAAGCATCATGATTAATACCTCTCTCCAAAGGGAGAGCTTAAATTTGTTAATATGAAATGGGTTGACTTTCTTTTTGGTTAAACTAAGTAATGAAGCATGGGCCATAAGTGTTTTTAAGCTCCTTAGATATAGAGGTTATATAAATATGAAGCAATATTATTGAAATGAAACTTCTTCAGGGCGTTTGCCAAGGGACCCGGCGTTAGGAATATCTTACAGGAGAAGATTAAATGAGGGTTAGTCTAATGAAGTCTTGTTGCGAGAAGTTCCATTAGGGCCAGTTCTAAATCCCACTGGGTATCTGGGTGATTTAGAACAAGGAGAGCAACCAAAAAGTGGCTAGCTCGAAGACACGTTTTGAAACCATCTTGCCTCCTGCCAATGTAGATCTATGGCTTCAGAGATTTCCCAAACTCATTACATTGAAAATTATCAAGACATACTCCAAGAATTCTTTAGGATAATAACACCTGATGTGGATTCACCTTTAAAAAGTATTCCCCCTTCTAATCATCGGATAAAAACTTCTGACTTGGAACAATCAGATTCCTTTGGCTTAAACAGAAATTCATTTCGTTTACTGTAGAGTCATTTTATGATGCACAAAAGTCGTGTCTAAGAGAAACCAGACAATGGTCACAGTGGCAGGGAAGTGGGCAGTATTGGCCAGGACCGGCTATATTAGGGGGCTTGCTCCAGAAGGAAGAAGAATCAGTCTACGGTTTTCACTGCTGACCTCATGACAATCTTTCCACTGTCACATTTTCCGCTGTTATGTTATAGTAAGTATAGAAAGTTAATAACTACAAAGCTAAAAAGCAAAATAAACAAGACGTACGCCATAGAGCATCTTATGAGCATAAATATAACATCTTGTAAAATATATAAAAATGAAAATGTCATGCTAAAAGGCAAAACATGAGATTGGGACACAGGAGACCTGACTTCTGCCCTACTCTTTCTAGCATCTTCCTGGAGACCACGCATCAACTTCTCGATTGTTTCTGGGCCAAACACCTGTATCTAGTGAATTAGGACCACCAGTAGGGCCCTTCTGTATCTCACAGCTGCTGTATGGAGCAGAGCAGGGCGTACAGGGTACAACCAGGCTTCAAAACACATTAAGTCTTGAACAAATATATGGTATTTTTCCTGAGGATTGAGGCGAAGAAAAACAATTCAGTGATCAAGTCAGGAACATCACATGGTCTGAGAAACACAGTTTCTGTCATCCCCTGACCTTGGTGCTGCCCATCACGAAAGGAAGAAACTTTGGTCACCAAAGCCTTCAGAAAATCTAAAATGCTTCAAACACAATAAATGGGTTTCGCTGGCCTTTAAATAGAAAAATGATTTCTTACTTAATTCCAAAGCAAGACCAAATTCTGTCATCTCTCAAGAGTTCCCTCTTTAGTCTTTCAATATGCTCTTAGCCAAGAACACACTTTCGTTTTGTTCTGTAAGGTTATATAAATACGAAGTAGTGTTATTTGATCCCGATATGAGATTTTATTCAATTTGATTCAACCAAATGTCCCCGGAGAAGTCCCTGCCTTGAAGAATCTGGGCCTCTGCACCGAGGAGTTTCCTGAATATCTGCACCCCCACATTCTCCTTTCTCCCTCTCTCTCGTTCACGCATGCCTTCCAGGCCAGCTGTCCTCCTGCCGGCAGAGACCCTTCCCTCAGCACTCCAGGCTAAAAGGACCCTAGAGTAGCTGACACTCTACACAGTGGTTTCAGGATCCAAGGGAACCTGCACCATCCAGCTCAGTTCCCAGCTAAGCAGACGCTGCTTTGGGGCATTTTTGTCCTCTCGCTCGGAGCTCCAAGTGCACAGCCATCAGCCGTTTGGGTTCCCCCAGCCAAACTGGCCACCTTGACCTCCCAGTGGTCAGAACCTGGCTCTTGGTGTGCCCCACAAACAACCTGGGCAGAGAGGCAGGGAGCGGAAGGTTCTGGGGGCTCCAGCCAAGTTTGTCTTCAAAGCATCAGCAGGCGCGCTACGTCAGGAGGACGTTGCATCATTCTCCCACTCAGACGTTCTCCTTCTTTCTTGTCTTCTTTCCCTTCTTTCTCTTTTCCCTTCTCTCCTTTCTAAATGATAGGCAAGCCAGAGGCAGCTCTACTTACCCATCACGCACAGAACCGAAGGGCTTCCTATTTCAGATTTGCCATGTGGCCACAATAGGAAGCCCCCTTTTTTCCTCTGTCCCCATTTTGTTGCCATTCCCAATCAGCAGTCTTTCTGATTTTAGAACAAAATCATCAATTAAATCCCAGGATAGCATCAACACCCACAGTCCTTGGTATATGCACTTTTTAACTCGAGCTTTCTCTTGCATGAGCAGGAAGACATTTGAGCCTCGCGCTCTTTTCCCACACCTCCCACAACACCCCTTGAGGGAACCACGTTCCCAAGGAGGAAACCCCTGATCCTAGAGTCGGGCAGGGGTCAAATTGTTATCTGAGGGTGGGTGGCAAACAATTTCATACCCAGCAAGGCTGGCTACTTAGCTCTTCTCAATTGGAAACAAACCACCAAAAAAAAAAAAAAAAAAAAAAAAAAAAAAAAGGAATTTTCAAAGAACAACAAAACCTCTTGTGTAAAAGAGAAAGAGGAAAATGTTGCTTGGCCATTTCTCCCAGAGATGAAAACATGAGTGACCGTACGTACCCAGTATAGTAATGAACAGAACAAATGTGGCTAAAGGGGCAGAGGGTGGGAAGGGCCAAGAATCAGACATTTCTTAAGCGAAATTCTTGGTATTATGCCATTCGATAAACGGAGGAGATTTTCAACTTCAGCAAGGTAAAAGGTGAAGCTATTCCAGAACACGGCTCTCTGTTGCCATCCAGTGGATAAGAACTGTGTGGTAGCGAGGTTCGTCACCGAAATGATTCAGTCCATAAATTCAGTCTACATGAAATCACGTTGTTTCCTCCAAAGAATTACTAAAGCTTCCAGAACGTCCTTTCTCCTTCACCCCGCCCCCAACCCCACCTCATTAGCTGCTTTTGTTTGTCTTTGACATAAAGGATCTTGACTGGCCTCTCCCTGTTGACTGAAAAACTCAATACTCAAAAAGGAACAACTTCTGTGGCACTTGAACAAAATCTGCCCTTCCCTTAATTGGCTTAAAAGACAGGAGAGAAGGGTGTGGGGAGGAGGAATAAATGGGAACCAGGGAAAGAGTGAGAGACTCTGGCTTCATCTGAGTGCCAAATGGTAAATAAGCCCTTTTTATGGACTCATTTGGTCTCAGCGCTACAAAGGCTTCCCTAATTGAGGGAGGAAGCAGACAAAAAGGCAATTTTAAGTGACATTCGATTCTTCCTGAGGAATGCTAAGGTTTGTGGTTGATCTGGAGAGCAGATAGTAGGGATTCTTGAGTAGCTCTTTAAATCCATGGGTTTTTAACCCAGAATGGAGTGTTTTAGTTCACGTAGTCGTGGAATTTTTCCTTCCAGCACTGACTCTGTGTTTCCCCAGTGGGTCTCCCATTCTGAATCCAGCTGGTCAAAGCCCAGCAGCCTGGGTCTTGTCTATCGAAACCAAAACCGGGCCCCGCTGCCCATGGTATCTGTGCCAGGCAAGTCCCCAGGCCGGTTACCAGTGGCCCTAAGGTGGAGGGGTGGGGGGGTGGGCGTGAAGTGCTTTAGGATATATGCAGAGAGTCTCAAACTGTGTACTCCTGAACTCTAAGTTGTACCGGAGTCCCACAGAAGTTTCATTCAGGATCTCTACTTATTTTTTTTTTTAAGATTTTATTTATTCCTTTGAAAGTGAGAGCACAAGCAGGGCACAGAGGGAGAGAGAGAGGGAGAAACAGACTCTTCACTGAGCAGGGAGCCCTGCGCGGGGCCGGATCCCAGGACCCCAGGATCATGACTTGAGCCAGAGGCAGACGCTTAACCCACTGAACCACCCAGGTGCCCCAGTTTAAGTATCTTTAACAAATTATTTTTATCTTTAAAAAAAGGAAAATGGGGCGCCTGGGTGGCTCAGTGGGTTACGCCGCTGCCTTCAGCTCAGGTCATGATCTCAGGGTCCTGGGATCGAGTCCCGCATCGGGCTCTCTGCTCAGCAGGGAGTCTGCTTCCTCCTCTCCCTCTCTCTGCCTGCCTCTCTGCCTACTTGTGATCTCTCTCTGTCAAATAAATAAATAAATAAAGTCTTTTAAAAAAAAAAGGAAAATGCAGTCTCAAATGTCTTCTATGTCAAATTTAACACATCAGGACAGCAATAAGTAAACTCATGTGTCTGGACATTTTAAAAACCTAGGCCTACACATGTCTCCTCGTGTAATATTGCACACGTATGTTCTTTTAGTGTGCATTGGCTGTGCTCAGGTTCCAACGGTGTGGGCTCACCTGAGTCCGCTCAGACGATGTGTTCTCCCAGGACATTGTGAGTTGTACAGTAACAAGTAAAGAGTTGACAAGCCTCGCGATAATGTCACATTAAAAATAGTTTTAGCAATTTTTCTGCTTTCTGGATGCTTTTTATTTAAATTTTCCCTCTGTGATAAATGATATTAACAGATGTTAAATATTGGTAGTAATTCAATTTAATTTTTGTTTTAAATCCAACTATTCCTCTTTTGGGCTTTGCATCAATTTATTCGAAGAGTATCTAGAGATTGCAATATGAGCCAATTTAAAACCGTTACCATTTGCAAATATTTATCTGTATGAATTAGAATTTTCCCAATACTGTTTTAAGCGAACAAAACAAATACTGCACTAATAAAGCCAGAATAATGTTTATCCGCCAATCTCATTAACAAATACGATAGACTTCTATTGTCTGAAAAAGTGTATACAAAACAGCATAAGCCTTGGAATCTGTTATGGGCTGAATTACATCCTGCTCCCTATGAATTATGATTCAGATGTTGAAGGTCTAACACCCCCTGACTTAGGGTATAACCATATTTGGAGATAAAGTTTTTAAGGAGGTCATTAAGTTAAAATGAGGCCAGAAGCGTGGGTCCTAATCCACTCTCACTTGGATCCTTGTAAGAAAAGGGGATTTGAACAAAGACACACCAGGGATGGGTATACACAGAAGAGGAGACACAGTGTGTCCCAGGGAGAAGCCAGCCGTCTGCAAGCCGAGGAGAGAGGCCACAGAAGAAACCAAACATGCCAACACCTGAAACTCAGACTGCTAACCTCCAGGACTGTGGGACAAGAAATGTTTCTTGAAGCCAGCCAATCTGAGGCATTTTCTTATGACAGCCTCAGCTGACTAACACAGAGCTGAAAACAATTAGGTCTGAAATTCTCATTCCACCACATACTACCTGTGTGGTCTTTTTTTTTTTAAGTAGCTTACTGAAATGCAATTTACATATCATAGACTGTAGCTGGTGTTAAGTGTACAGTCCAATGATTTTTAGTGTATTTACAGAGTTGGGCAACCATACCTTTGTAATCTTTTTTTTTTTTTTAAAGATTTTATTTGTTTATTTGACAGAGAGAGTTCACAAGTAGGCAGAGAGAGAGAGAGAGAGAGAGGAGGAAGCAGGCTCCCTGCTGAGCAGAGAGCCTGATGCGGGACTCGATCCCAGGACCTTGAGATCATGACCTGAGCCGAAGGCAGTGGCTTAACCCACTGAGCCACCCAGGCGCCCCATACCTTTGTAATCTTGAGAAAGATACTTAATCTCTCTGGGCCTTAGTTTCCTTATCTGTAAAATGGGATTAATACCTTCTACGTGGGTTTGTGTGAGAAATTAATGGTGTAACATAAAGCATAGGGCTCACGTGTCTGTTTCCGTCCTTCCTCTCTCATTCTTGGTATCTTTCTATTCTAACCCAATCAAGTCTCAAATCCTTGATACTTGTGGCTCCAACTTTCCTATCAAAGCTCCAATCCTTTCAAAACTTGGCACTGTAACGCCTTTTACTCCCACTTACCACCTCCTACCCCAAGGGTGTAGTAGTTGGCTACGGGTCCCCAGAGACAGTCATCTGCTGTGAGGTAGACAGCTACCAAGATGGCCACCAGTGATCTCTGACTCCTGAGATGTTCCTGCATAATTCCCATCCCTTCAGTTTTAGATGGACCTAATGATTCACTCCTAATGAAAAAAAGACAGCAGAAATGATGGAATGTCACTCCTGAGATTAAGTGACAGAAAGCCTGTACTTTCCTCTTGGGTATCCTCTCTGGCTCTCTCACTTGCCCACTTGCTCAGAGGGGACCCAGCTACCACGTTGAGAGCTGTCCTATGGAGAGCTCACAGAGCTCTAACCAGCTGCCAAGAGAGACCTAAGCCCTGCCAAAAGTAAGGCTGATTAAACTTCGGTGATCCTCCTCTAGGCATGCCTTGATGTGATCAGAGCCGTGATCCGTGCCTCCCTTGTAGCCTTATGAGAGAACCTTAGCCAGAAGTCCCTTGCTAAGCTGCACCAGGATTCCTGACCCACAGAAACTGAGGGAATAAATGTTGGGTGTTTTAAGCTTTTTAAAGGGGTAATTTAAGGGGTAATTTGTAACACAACAATCAAGAACCAATATATCCACCTTTCAGTTCTGTAGAAGGAAAAGGGTCAAAAGCAGGCTGACCACTTTGGAGAAGTCCCTACTCAGTGCCCAGCACACTGTCAGTGGTCAAAGAAGGAACAAGTAAGCTCATCCTACACTTGCTCTATAAGAATTTGCTAAAAAGCTTCAGTTGTTTATGGCTGCTACCTCTTCATGTGTCCCCATGTCTCCCAGGAGAGGCTTATTCCAACAGCGGAATTCAGTTTGGGATGCCTCTCTAACAGGCTCAAAAAAAGTTGTGATTTTATTGAACATCCAGCTTTTTCTCATTATTAGGATAGAAGCAATGTTCTCGGTGACTATCTACATCTTAGGTATAAGTGAAACCGCAGACTGGGTTTGAATGTTGATCTCTCCCTTCTTTTCCTTCTGTCCCAGAAAGTCCACATGACCAAGAAGAGGAGGAGGCCTGGATTGACTCTGAGTCTAAGGTCCACAGCCAGCTGACCCTACATATTCCATTTACCTGTAGAAGCAGATGTGCCTACTGACCTAGAGGCAAGAAAAGAAGGTTGGTGCCCTAGCAATGGGACTTAAAGACCATCAAAGCTGACCTTCATCTACTCCTTGAAATTCCCACCATTGAAGTCAGGAATGAGTTTGATGACTAGTCTGTCGAAGGCAGGCCAACACAGAAAGAAAAAAAAACACACAATAAATCTGGATGAAGGAGCTTTGGGGTTTTTTGTCAGTTATCCACCAATTGGGGAATTTGGCTTGGGCAATTCACTTCAATTAACTGTGAATTATTTTCCTCATCTATGAAAGAAGGGCCTAAATGATAGTCCTTATAACAATATAAAAATTAAATTCCGAATTTATCAAAAAGAGACTTCTTTTCTTCTCTGATTTGCATCTATGTTACTCTGGGTTCCTTCAGATTCCACCATTTTGTTGAGCTCTAAGCAGATGAGACTGACCAGTTAAGTCTTTTTTTTTTTTTTTAAGATTTTATTTATTTATTTATGTGTGTGTGTGTGTGTGTGAGAGAGAGAGAGAGAGAGAGAGAGAGAGAGAATGCACACAAACAGGCAGAGCAGCTGGCAGAGACAGAGAAAGAAGCAGGCTCTCTGCCAAGCAAGGAGCCCAAGACGGGACTCGATCCCAGGACTCTGGGATCATTACCCAAGCCAAAGGTAGCAGCTTAACACACTGAGTCACCCAGGTGTCCCCAACCAGTTAGGTCTTAGAGAAGGTTAAGAACTGCAATAACTGTTTTTCTTAGCTCTACACAGTTTATTTATTTATTTGTTACATAGTTTCCCTGTTTCCCCCACCCCTCAACACGATACACACAAGCTCAAGGAACGGACATATGACCTAGAATCAGTCAATCTTAGTACTTTAACCCCTCAGCAAACAATGTTTGGTCTAAGAAATGCACATAGGAGAGCCTTCCCTTGGATTACTTTAAAGATTTTGGCTTTGTTTGCTAATCCAGGAGAATGTGCCTTTGGGGATGCTGGCTACCAAACAGAGGGATCTTTCTCAGAAAGAAGCCAAGATGAGAAGAGGAGAAAGAAAGAAAGAGAGAAAGAGAGAAAAGAAAGAAAGAAAGAAAGAAAGAAAGAAAGAAAGAAAGAAAGAGAGAGAGAGAGAGAGAGAGAGAGAAAGAAAGAAAGAAAGAAAGAAAAAGAAAGAAAGGAAGGAAGGAAAGAGAGAGAGAGAGAGAAAGGGAGAAAGAGAGAGAAAGGTCTTTGGTTAGGGTTCGGTCCCAGTTCCAATTTCTAAAACTCTGATCTGCACAGCTCTTCTTTAAATTCTGTGAACAAACCTGATATCCTTCCCTGGTGTGTGAGTTGATAAATAAAGATGGTTTGACTTGAGTTTCAGTTACTTGCAACTCAAACAAGCCTGATAAATAGAGATGGAGAGGGTGTGGGGTTATTAAAGCTCAGGATGAAAGTCTTCTGATGGGATACATCAAGACAGAGGATCTAGGGGGCCCAGGCAAAACATCCAACTCGACTCCTTTCCAAATGTACATAGACACAAATTGCCAATGACTTCTTGGAAGGCAGAGAAAGAATGTAGGCTTGTTTTAGGCAACATCTCAAACTCTCAGGTGGCGTGGTGACCGGGGTATGGTTTCTTTCAAGCTTCATTTGTCTATGAGAACCAGTTGGTACAGCAACCTGGAACCATCAAAGTGACTAGCAGCCTCGCAACCTGTGATATTTCTAATTTGGGCAGCCTCTGCTTTTCAAGAGCAATGTGGCTCTGGAGACAATATCATTGATTAAATTGTCATGTTACAAAATCCCAACTGTAAGTGTATACAGAGCGGCGGCATTGTGTTAAGAGGGGAAAGCACTGGGGTTGGAAAAGCATTCAAAGTGGACTCAGACATCATACTCTCTCACCCAGTGCCCACTGTATGCAAGGGCCACGAGACACTAACGGCTCCTATGGGGATAGAACCAATAGCCTTGGCCTTGGTCTCATTAGTACCAGGCTCTAGCCAGCTGAATTAATCATACGAATGAACACTTGTCTATGTCAGACACACTGTCCCAGGGCACTTAAGCTCTGGGCTTAAAGGGAAGTTACATTAATAGTTGCAATCCATATCTTGCTGAGTTTTTCCACCTTGCTTGCTCCAACAGAATACCCAACTTCCTAACAAGCTCCCCCAAATTCTGTCTTGGGACCTCTGCCGGGATTTTACAATACAGAAAACTGAACCCTGATAGCTTCAATATGGCATTCACCTCTGTATTCTTTTTTCCATCCTCTTTATCTGCCCCTTTAGAAGAACTGCCATTGTGTCCTTTTGGATGCCAACAATGTAGCAACACCATACTCCACGGATATAAAGAAAAACCCCACTCTAATTCCCAATACCCACTTACAGGAACCATTAATGTACCCTGGGAGCGTGCGTGTCCATGCGCGCGCGCACACACACACATGACACCCCATAGTGACAAAGTCTGTCAAAATGATCCCACATTAGTGCTGTGTTATATGTCAAATCTTAGAAGGATCCTTTATGCAGAGCACTCTTTTCCATTCCCCTGTGTAGTGCTTTTATTTCCCACGGATCCAGATGTAAATCCATGGTGCGAACCCGGGAGCAGGTTCCAGAACAACTCCAACGTTATCCCCTAGCCCTGTGCCTCCCACCGCCTGAGCGCTCACTTCACCTGCCAAACACTCCTCTCCCTCCTGTCATCCAAAACCTCCCAGGGGTTCTGGAATCTATCCACAGGTCACAAGCTTTGGGCTTCTCTTTGATGTTTTGGTTGCATATACATAATTTCTATTTTTGCATAGTGTGATAGATAATACAGCAACCACGATGGAGGCCAAGAAGGCTGGTAGAGGAAGACCCATTGCTTCAGCTCACCTTAAAGAAAGGGTCACAGTCCAGCATGCCTCACAGTATAGTGGAGAAGATGAATATGACAGAAATCATCTTAAAATGACTGGCTAGAGGACTGTTTGGGTGGCTCAGTCAGTGAAGCATCTGTCTTCAACTCATGTCATGATCCCAAGGTCCTGGGATGGAGACCCATACTGGGCTCCCTGCTCAGCAGGAAGATTGCTTCTCCCTCTGCCTTGTGCTCTTTCTCTCATAAATAAATAAAATATTAAAAAAAAAAAAAAAAAAAAGATGGGCTGGAATTTTTTTTTTTTTTTTTTTTTGGTCTATTCTTTCCCTGATAGCTTATGGAGATATGTTTGAACCATTAAAATAGAAAGCAAAAGAAACAGAGTAATTCAACCCACGAACTAGGGAAGTCAGTCTTTAACAGAATACTGTAAATTCTTGGACTATGTGATAACTCTTTAGATTGAAATTCAAATCTTAAGTACCAAGGTCCCCTTATCTTTCTAATCCTATGTTAGGAACTTTCTTATACATTATCCCATTTAATATCTAGGATGAAATTGTGCCAGCAATATACTGCTTTATCTTTTATTCTCCAAGTAACACATGTTCACTCTAAAACAAACAAACAAAAAAAACTGATAAAAGAAGACATTTTAAAATTATCTATTATTCCTATGCCCAGAGAAGAGTATTTTAATAATTTAATATTTGTGATATGTATTAATCTACTATCTTTTCCTATGCATATGTAACATATAACTTTCTACTACGGAAATTTTAAAGCTACCTGTTCTTTGAACAAGATAATACTGAATATTTCAGAGCAAGATAATAGTGACATGCAATATATTTTTTTCTACAACATGATAAGGTTACATGAAGTTCCACTGTGCACCATACATCATGGTACATTTAACTGATTCTCTATTGTCGGGGACTTTAGCTGTGTCCAATTTTTAGTTATTATAAAGAGGCTTTGATCAACATTCTAAAAGCAAAATCTTTGCACATATCCATGATTTTTCCTTTCAGACTGATTCTCACTAGTAGAATTTCTGGGTCACAGCACAGTGAAATCGTAAGGCTTTTCTTCTGTATATTGCCAAATATCCCTTGAGAAAAGTTATAGCAATTTACATGGCCACAAGTGGTATAAAAACAAGCACTAATTTCCCTGTAACACTGCCAGCATTTTTATTTTTATCTTTGCCAATTTTTTGGAAGAAAAATTAACTTTCAGTTGTTTAAAATGTGCAATTCTTGACTTTTGCCAAGGAAGTTAAATATATTTTCCATGGGTTCACTGGCCATTTACTCACATTTCTTCTTATGTAAAGTGATGTTCATTTCTTTTGTCTGCTTTGAATTAACTTGTTCCTCTTTTTCTTGTTGATTTCTAAATGTTTTATTATTATATCTTCCACTGATAAATATCTTGTGATTAACTCTTTCATAGGCACCAAAAATATTGTCTCCCCATTTGCTTTTTAATATTATTTAGTATTTGGTATACATAAGTTTTCATGATAAATGTTTATGAAGTCAAATTATCTTCTGTATTTTTCTTTATGATTTTTGTACTTTCTGGAACCCTTAGAAAGACCTTCCAAGATTATAAGATATTTATTTCATTATTTCTTAGAACTGTAAAGTTTTGTGGGTTTGGTTTTTTTTTTTTTTTCACATTTAAATCTTTATTTTGGATGTGGCCTTGAGCAGAAATTTACCTTTATTTAATGGCTAGTCATTCTCAGGTAATCCATTCTCCTCCCACTGACGTGAAAGGCCAGCGTTATCACAAAAAATTCTGTTCTATTTGGAGTCTCTTTCTATTCCATTTCATTTTTTCACACAGAGTGTCTCTCATCATTCTTCTGTCCTGCCTTTTCCATTTACCCTGCTCCACCACTGGGAAACGAATTCCTTTTCTGTACAAAATGAAGACAAGTCACCTGTTTTTAGTGCTCCTTAAAAAAGCAAAAGAGTGAAAATAATGATTAACCATGGATATTTTTAAATAGAGGAGTGTCATTTCAAAGGAAATCATTCCTAAAGAAATGGGCTTTAATCCCCTTGTTTTTGTTACTATCAGCCATTAGCAACTGAAAGGAGGGAGCCGGGAGTCCTGCTAAAACACTTGTCTCTCTCTTTGTTAACCCTTGAGTTACAAGGAGATGCATGCAGTTGAAGGGAGTTGGCCAGATTAGCAGGGCTCTACAAGCCACATCTATGAAGCAGAGTGCAGTGACCTATCCATCTGGCCATTTGCATCTGTGGCTGCTCCTTTAAGATGGCAGAGTTAAGAACCCACTTATGATATTGGGTAGTGTAAGTAGGTCTTTGACCCTGCACCAAAGACCTCTATCACTCACTGTTTCGAATCTGTTTCTGGTCAACTCCGGTTGGCCCAAACGCAGCTCTAATGAGACTGAGGTCATGGGTTCAATACCAGTGTGGTCTAATTACCAATAAGTCAACTGTTCCAGGGTCTCCGCTTGTATTTCTAAACCAAGCCAGTCATTTTGCATAGCTTTGGTGACTCAGGGGACAAGGTGAGAGAGCACAGATAAATCAGAACAAATCTCCCACCATACTGGGACTTGCACTCAATGCCCTGCTGTTGGCAGGTCAGTAGCAGGGTTTGGGATCCAGGCAAGGAGAGCTCATTTTTATATTGGAACAACAGCCATCAGTAATTGGCATATACTCCACCCCATTCTCCACCCCATTCCCCCATTATGGGATAAAGATTGCCAAACTCCCATCTCAAGGGACTTAGTGTTCTAATTTAGAGGATAGAGATTGGAGGGGATGGGAGGTTGATGGGGGGGAATCCAGTGCTTTAACAGGAATGTTTCAGTAACCACCGATACGTACGGGGAGATCAAAAAATGAAATGGAGATGCAACCCTTCTTGTTAATTTCATTATGAAGTAAATAAAACATGTGAAAACTTGGAAAACAAAAGAAGAAAAAGGTCCATTCACCCACACAATGCATGCACAATTAGAAATTTTAGATATCGCTTTTTCATTTCATTTCAATGCATTGCACAAATAACATTTTACAGGAGGAAGAAACATTTTTCAAGAAAATGGAAATCACCCACCATCTCTAACAAAGCTATTATTTTACATTTTTCCCGGAGATTTCCAGTCCTCACCCACAGAAGCACTGGGTCTGGGGGTAATTCCTCATAAATGCAGAAGTCCTCCAAGGCGATAACCCTAAAAAAGGCCCATCATTAAAATCCCCCAGGAAATCGAAGATGCCCGGTATTCTCAAGACCCCTTACACTTCACCTACTAAAGAAGTTTCTCTAATCATGAGTATTCAGCGCGATGTCATTTGGAAAACATCAAGGCGGGGGAGGGGAAGTGCTCCTGCCTAACACGAAGGCAGCACAATTGGAACTCCCCTTTAGAACGTACTGTAATTTCTCATGGAAACACTTTGTGAAAAGCCAGTCATATATCGTAGCCCCTAAGTATGAAACCATGGGTCCCTCCAACCACACAAAACAGCTGTGCCCTTGGAGGAAAGGTCATCGGCTGCAGTCGTGTTTCTTTTTACTTTTAAAGAACTGTCAGACCATGTTTTATGCAGTCCTTATGACAGGGTGCTGTTTATTGTATGACCAAAGCTGCCATAACTTCAGGACGAGGAAACTGCCTTTATTTGGAGAGTATATATCTTTCTGACTTGCAGGAAAGATGAAAATTAAGAACGGCCCCTTTTCGAAGTGGGTCTAAGTATTCTTTGACAGTCTCCTACAATATTTCAAACATCTTCGTCAGACCCATAAAACCTGATGCTGGCCTTGCTTAGCCCAGCTGAAGCTGGGTTGGAGTAAGGACATTTATCGCCAAGTGTGGTGTGAATGCTGCCACTTGGCAGATGTTTTTGGCCAAGGATTTTTAAACCGGCTTGCTTGGTGCCCCTGAGGACAATGCAGTGTAGATAAAGAAATCACAGGGCGTTAGGAGATCCTAGTGAGAGCCGATGTTTATGTCATGTGCCAGGTTCTGTGCTAAGCGTGCTACATGCATTATCTCAATTCGTAATCCTGTGACACAGATAAGAAAGCCGAGCTGGAAAGAAATCAACCAGCTTGTCCCCAGGTCACACTGCTGCAACGGCAGGGTGTTTGGATTCAAACCCAGGGCTCCGTACTCTGAGCCACCCTTGTAATTAACATATGTTGGTCACGTGATGCTTCCCAGGTGCTGTGGCCCCACATGCTAATGACAGTCTCCGCCGCCCTCCCATGTTCCTCTTCCTATCAAAATTGCGTCGGAGAAAGTAAGTTGCCTCCGCAGGGTAACACAACCCCATGACAGTTTACATTTGAAACCAGCTCTGTATGACCTCCAGCTCCTTCCTCCAACACCCAAGTTCTTGACCCGGAGAGTCTTCTCAAGACGAGGAGTAAAGCAAATGTGAACCATTTTCAAAAACCTGCTCCAGGGCTTGATTGTCGGAAGGATCAGTTGGGGAGGGAAAGGGACAAATTCGCTTGAGAGCTCTGCTCAAAATGCTGGCCAAATTCTGCGTCAGTGTGTTTTTATATTCTAGTGCAGGTGAAACCTTAGGAACGCTGAGCTGCTTCAGAAATCAGTTTGGATCTGCACCAAACTTATGAGGGACCAGTGGTTACTAAATAAGTACAACCTGGTCATGTAAGTTAGTCAAGCAATGCCTTGCCTGGGGTCATGCAGTCCACTGTGGCATAGTGAAGTCCAGGAGAGTCTCCTGCCAACTAGAAGTCTCTGTCGGGATGGAGAAACCGTGAAGGTCAGATCGAGTAGATGAAGCAACCATGGAACCTTTTTCTGCTTCGAATAAAGTCACAAGAGAGCCTGACAGCTGACAGACACATTTACCTTTTCTCCTTCCCCTCAGGTGGCCCCTCATCTCACCCATCCCCCCCCCTTGCCCGCACCCTCTTTTCTCACCCCTCCCTTAGCCACCCTGTGACGGTGGGAAATCACTGGATAGGTGGGCTGGCTTCTAGCCCTTGCTCTCACACTCACTAGCTTTGTAACTCTAGACAAGTCACTTAACCTATGTCTTTCGACCTCACTGCTTCATTTTTTTCAACAGATTTGTATTAAACGCCAAATGAAATGCTCATATTTCATGGGTGATATGAGGACTCAGGCCAACTGGACTCTGCAGTCCTTTCGAGGTTTAAAATGCTGTGACTCTCTCCCTCTGCTGTGATACTCCTTTCCTTCTCCTTCTCATCTTCTTCCTTCCTTCTCTGTATTTCCTCTGTAACCTCATTCCAGTCCGCTTCTGCGGCTCCCATGGCACAGAAGGAGAGAGACAAAGATAGAGGAGAGAAATTCAAAGATGGTGGGATCTTCCTTCCTTCCTTTCTTCCTTCCTAATCCCAAGGTGCTTTTCTTGGGCTTTTCAGGGACTAAAGAAACCTCTCTTAATTCATTTGTTCCTTCAGGCAAACTTTCTGAGTGTCTGCAGGTGCCAACATTTTGTTAGGCATGGTAAATGACAATGACCACCAATGGGATCTGGGGAATATTTGCTCACACTGATATGCAAACCGTGGTTCCTTGGGGGAACCCAAGGAGCTGATGCTCATTATAATCACTTACCACTAAAGGAATGTCCAAACCAAGCACATGGACTGCCTTAAAAGTGACAGTCTCAGGAGCCCACCGCAATAAAGCCTTCCCATAAATGCAATTCTGATGGCCTGTAAGGACTCTGGCAAGTGCCAGTTCTGTGTGTGTCTAATGTACCCGCCTTTCTGGCTTGAAAATTCCAAAGGGCTCAAAGAACAGCTACAGCAGTGCAGTCTAACAGAACTCTAGGATCACGGAAATGTTCTATATCAGAACTGTCTGATACTACACGAAGCTAGAGGCTACCAGTTGGGACAGCACAGATACAGAATATTAGAAGCTCATATGAAAGGACATAGGACTCCTAGACTGGATAGAGCAAATACATAAAATGGACATCAGGTGATATCCATTATCTGATAATGGAAATGTTAAGGACAGTCAAATGCTGAATTGTGGGATTTTTAAGAGGAAAAATGCCAAAACAAGAAGGGAGGGATTTTAGTCTTAGAGAGTTTCAGGGGGCCCTGGCACACAGCTCTCTGAAACTTCACTGGATGGATGAATGGTTGCTACTGGTTCTGGTTAGGCTGCTTTGGTTATGATAAAGAACAGACACCCACATACATCAGCTTGAGCAAATGATGGCAGTAGTTGTAGTAAAACTGTATTTCTTCTACATAGGGGGCAGGATCTATTGGACCGCCCAAATCAGCTGACGGCAGCTGGGTCTCACAGTGATTGGGTGGAAGACATTTTCACGGTTTTTTCAAAAACATGAAGTCAGACACCCTTAAAAACGGTATAAGCACTTTTCTGGGTTTTAGTGCTGATAAATGTCCATGGTAAATGATAAAAATGATAAAATGATAAAAACAGCTTTTAAAGGGTATGTCAGAGGCAAGAAGAATAAGGAAGTCTTCATGTTTGGGGCAGAAGTTCTTGTTAATTGATCACAGATAGAAATAAAACTACTTGGCTTCTGTTCATACTTTTCTTCCTATTTCATCCTAGGGAGATCAATCTTCATGTGATAAAAGAGAATGAGAACATTGTAAGAGATAAACCGAAGTTGGTTATTATAACACACCTCATTGCCCTCCATGAGTTTAAGTCTACACAAATTATGCCACCAGCATCGTGTAGAAGCAATTAAAGCTGAAACGCTACAGATATCTTCTGAACACCCATGGAGAATGAAAGGAGTGTCAGTTGACTGGAGAGGACTCAACATATCCCCAGTTTTCCAGAAAATGTAGGAAAAATGCTTCATAAGCTGAAGACTAAAAGGCTTGATGGCAGTCTCTAGAATAATTTCAAAGTGCGTTTTAAGGGAGATGGTATGTGGACACACTTCGAAAGGAAAGCAGTGATCACCAAAAGTCAGAATGGGGTCACTGAGAATAAATCATGCCAGTTTACCTTCCATTCTGCTTTTGGCACAGAGAATTGCAAAAACACATACTAAACTGTAAGGTATTTGACGGGGTCTCTCATTAGCTCCTTTGGACAAGATTTAGAAATGTGAGCTAAATGCTGGTACCATTGGATAGATTAGTAAGCACTTGGATGGCTATTCTCAAAAATTTGTGATTAATAGATGGCTGTCAACCCAAAGGGAGGCTTCTAGATCATGCCACAGAACTATTTGTCCTTGGCGTGCATGCTCTGTTAAACATTTGCATGACTTAGATGAGGACAGTGGTGATATGCTTATTAAATCAGCAGATGACAGGAAACTAGGAGGGAGAGATAACAGATTTCAGGCCCCAAATTTTCTCAGTCTGAGAAAATAGGCCAACTTCAATAACTTTTCAGTGTGAAAATCTGCCCTAATCCATGTTGACAAACAGCCCCCTTCAGCTCCTTGAAAGACCAGGTAGGATAAAGACAGGGAAACTTGGCCTGTCTTTACCTGAGCAACTATTTTAATTATTGCTGTTACCATCCTTATTTCCAGCTTCCACCATTTTCCATAATCAGACCACCCAAACCAATTTGCTTTCCAGTCTCTTGACTGCTTTGTTTTGCTGTCAGAATAACATCACGACACTTTAAAGTCATCCCCTGGCTCTTGTTAAGAACTGACCTTCGGAATGCCTCCTCCATCCCTTGTCTTCATGCCCTACTCACCAATAAAAAGTTTCCAAGAATCAGCCTCTACTTAGAGCTCCTAGTACTTTACTCCCCTTCCTGGTAAGAAACTCACCAATCTTATAATTTGCCTTGTGATGAAACTGAAGAGGCTTCTGTCCTCAGTGACACACACAGAGCCTGGGCTCTCTGTGTGGAGTTACACTATCCTCTGTCCAGTTCTGTTTGCTCTCTGATGTCATCTAGAAGCCAGCCCTTCTTGGCTCTTTAACACTTTGGGACTATGACCCCTGTAACATACAATGGGTGATTAGAGCTGGTTGCTAAAAATCAGTAAGACAAGCCCAGAGGCACCAGCAACTTGTATTCAACTGATTATGAACTCCAAAACTGATGTGATCCTAAGATGTGCTCTCAGAAGTTACCAATCTGTCATAAAGGAAGAGAACCTCTTGCTCTTCTCTGCTGAGTAGACCACGCTGGGTACTACCTGGAGAAACACTATCCAATCAAAACCTCCTTGGAGAAGAATGGCTAGCAGAGTTAAGAGACTTGACACCAAGTGAATAAAACAAACACTGAAAACTTGGGGTGTTCAGCCCTGAAAAGACCATAAGAGTTGCCCACAGATTTTAGGTCTGGCATATAAAGGACTGGAGTTATCCTCCCAGACAAAGCAAGCATCAAGAGATGAAAAGTCCAGAAAATCAGATTTCTTACAACAATCTCTGACACTGCCCTAGGCCAGCCCAGGCTACCTAAAAATGTTCTGAATTCCCTGCTGCTAGAAATGCTCAAAAAGAGACAGTCTATCATCTTTACTGTTAAATTTGAAATGCATGGGTTAGCATCTAGTTAATTAGAAAACCTTCAAAGCCCTTTACACCCGAGGTCTATGATTTTATTACTACATGTGTGATTTAACTTGGGCTATTTTGTCTTAATTCTCCTGGTCTACTATTCCAAGAATATATTCTAGAGAAGGTATACGGTCTCTCTCTTTAAGTGTGTAAGGCCAGGCAGAGGAACATTGGGGAAGACCAAGATTAATCCTTTTTTAAACATACAGCTGGTAAATATCTGCTGGGTCTACAAAATTCTGCTCATCATTCGTCACAATCTTTGCCCCCACCCGAGCTCCCTTGGGTCCTTTGAAATATGACTTTAATTCTGTTCTCTTATCAGAATCTGGACAACAGGTCAGTTTTCCTCCCAAGCCTTCCTCTTCACAGATAGGAAGTTCTCCAGGACACTGCGGCCAAGCTTGGCGTTGGGGGCCTTGCTTACTCAGCCACTGAAACCCACACAACCACCTGATTGCCTCCTTTTTATCCCAGCATGAGAAGGGGAACAGAGAAAGGAGGGGGTCATTACGCAGAAGAAGCTGACTAGGCCCATTCATCTTCCTGCATCAGCCCATGGCCGTTCTGCTCCTGGGCTTCTTTCCATCCCTGGGCCTGTCTCTCCACTAAAGAGCCTCAAAGTGACTCCCATCTTTCTCCCATGCCTCTGTGTCAGCCTTCTCAAATAAGCCCTCTGTCTACATCATAGAAATCTCTGTCCAAAACCACACATCTTTTGCATTTTACACAGCTTTCAGACTATTGTCTCTGGGCAAGGAAGGTATGATTATTTTCATTATTTCTATTACCATCACCATTTCCTGAAAACTTACAATGTCAACCTTTTACCTTACTTTCCTTAACATATGAGGAAACAAGCCATGATAAAGATTGTTGAATAATAGACAAAGGTCAGAGCATGTTCTAGAGAGAACCTAAAATATGTGGATGGAAGGTACGACCAGATTACATTAAAAGATCTTTTCAAATCTAAGGACACAGAAAAAGCAAGAAAGAGAGAAAGAAGAAGGAAAGAAGGAGGGAGGATAGGAGAGAGGGAAAGAAGAAAAAAAACCCAGAAAGTAGAATGGCAGTTGCCAAGCTCTTGGGGGAAGGAGCCCGTGGGAGTCAACATTTAAGGGGACAGAGTTTGAGATTTAGAAAGTGAAAGGAGTTATGCAGACAGATGGTGGCCACAATGGCACAACAATGTGAATGTGGTTCCTACCACTGAATTATACACTTACAAATGGTTAAGATAGTGAATTTTATGTTAGGTGTATTTTACCACAATTTTAAAAATGGGAAAAAAAAGATTTTTTTTCAAACCTAGATTTTGACTCTATGATTTTCAGTTAGAACTTCTAAGAACAGCACATAGTTAACACACAGGCCACAGGAATCTGAGACATGATGTAAAAGTAAGTGAGGAAGGAAGGAAGACATGCACCCCAGCAGAAAAGTCATAATTCTTATGGGTAAGAGAATTCCTCTATCCAACACTCGACAGTCACCCATCCCAGTCTTGGTTTTCTGGATTCTCAGCCAACAATAAATTCAGTACAGCACATCTGAAGAGAGTAGGACAGAGCAGGGAAAAGACGTTAGGCTAAGATCAGAGTCTAGAAAAGATATTGGATAATGCTTAAAAGCATATACAAAACTAATAAAAATCAGCAGGCTGAGACCATTTAGTGCTGGAGCAAACAGCTCTTCACAACTCAAAGGGCCCTGAGGGCTTGACACAATGACTGATGTACATAATCAAGTCATCAAAGCATCATTGAGAAGGTTAAATAACACTCAAAGTTCTTAGTTGATGAAAGAAGAAAGTATCAAATGCTTTTTAGAAATATTCTCATAAGATGCCTTGAATTTCTGTCTAGGTTGTCATTTAAAATGGAATATACAGTTGTCTGGAAGACTCACTGATGCAGAACCCTCATTTTCCCATGATGCCTGATAAATAAGCAGACCAGAGAGTTCCAGAAAGCTCTCCAAGAAGATTTCTTCCTCTCCTTGTGTTGTCTCACTCTTTTATGTGTGCTTCCAGTTAAGGAAACACACATGGGCCACAAGGAACCAGATTATCAATACAAACAACAGGCCACCCATCCGCTCGGCTTGAGGAAGGCCAGCCACCTCTGAGGACTGGCGGGTAAACCCTGCTCGGTGAAAGTACTCTCAACTGAATGGTAACAACCTGATCCAAATACATACTCTCTTTTGGTAAGAACAAATGTTATGAAATAAAGAGAAGGTGAGCTAACTGAGTTTGGTTCCCTCTTCCAAAGCTATTATAGATACCAGACATGTCAGTCAGAATGCTTAGCAAGATCACTGGCCATTTATAAGGAGACTTAAGCACCCATAGTCCTCAAGTGATGGCATGCGTTTCTTGAGCAAGGGATAGCCTTAATTGTACCAGAAATGGGCACCTGATCCAAGGTCGGCGAATCTATAGATTGATCTCGACCAGTGAGGTCGGGCATAAAACAATCTACTTACAAGGTAATAAGCAACCTTTCTCTCCCATCAGAATTTGAAATGAAAAATATAGAGAGACTCAGCCAGTGTGCTTGGGATATATACCGAGTAAGATACATTCTCTGTCCTCATGGAGCTCATTTGTGGACAGGTAAATGCTATTACCATAATTGCCACCAAGTTATGAGCCAAATGTAAATTGGTGCAACCATTATAGAAAATAGTGTGGAGGTTTCTCAAAAAATTAAAAATAGAAATACCAAAATTCTACTTCTGCATATTCATCTAAAGAAAACAACAACACTGAGTCAGAAAGATCTGCACCGCCATGTTCATTGCAGCATTATTCACAATGGCCAAGAGAGGAAAGTAACCTAAGTGTCCTCCATGGGATGTATAGATAAAGAAAATGTGGTATATAGGTAAAAATGGAATATCACTCAGCTACAAAAAAGAAGAAAGTCCTACCATTTCTAACAACATGGATGGAACTTGATGCTATTATGCTGAGTGAGATAAGTCAGACAGAAAAAGACAAAATACTGTATGATCTCACTCATATATAGAATCTAAACAAACAAATTGAATTCATAGATACAGAGAAGAGATTGGTGGCTGCCAGAAACAGGGTGTGGGGAGGAGGAGAGGGTGAAATGGATGAAGGGTGTCAAAGGGTACAAACATCTAGTCATAAGATAAAGAAGTCATGAGATGCAAATGTACAGCATAATGACTGTGGTTAACAACACTCTGTTGCATATTTAAAAGTTACTAAGAAAGTATATCTTAAAAGTTCCCATCACAAGAAAAAGAAATTGTGATGCTGTGTGGTGATCAATGTGAACTAGACTTACTGTGGTGATGATCATTTCACAATATTTATAAATACTGCATTCTGTTGTGTACCTGAAACTAACATAATACTATTAAATGTCAACTACAATACAATAAAAAAAATTATAAAAAAACCTTTCTACGACCCCCTAAGGCAACTGGGAAAAACATCCACACTTCTTTCTCTGGTCTACACGTGATCGGATCCCACATTTTTTCCCCATACTTCCCCATGTCATTCAGGCCTCAGCTCCAGGGCTGTCCAGAGCCATACAGAAGTCTGAGACCAGAGGGGAAATATGCTCCCTTCTCGATGTTTTCATGTATTTTTTGACTGATTAATATTTTTCCAGAACATTAAAGTAGTTGAAAAAATATCAAAAACTTTAAAAGTTTATTAAAACTCACATTATTTTAAGTTTAAATATTTTATTTATACCCAAACCAGAATTTATTGGCATCAACAGAAGCAAACTCACCAAGAATATGTTCAAAATTTCTTCCTAGATGATCTCATTTTCAATTGAGAGAATTGCCATATTTGATAACATTTCCTGACCAAGTGATAATCTTAAACAGTTTTTGATTAGCTTCACCTTACTGATCCTCTTTTATTTAAAGTTTTGATATCTTATTCCTTATGTTTTACACATTAATTTTGCTTTTAAAAAAATATTTCCTTAAAATAGTATTTATTTTGATTATTGAGATTTTGGTGTCCCCCCTAAATTCTGTGCCCAAGTCTGTGCTTACCTGGCCCACAGGGTCACGGGCCTCTTCCACTCAAAGGCCAGCTCCTCAAAGAGGTCTTCTCTGACATTCTATTCAAAGTAGCCTTCCCACCCTACACTTTCCTAGTTACCTTGTCTACTGTTACCCTAATTTAGTTTTAAAAGTAATTCTAGGGCACCTGGGTGGCTCAGTGGGTTAAGCCTCTGCCTTTGGCTCAGGTCATGATCCCAAGGTCCTGGGATCAAGTCCCGCATCGGGCTCTCTGCTCAGCAGGGAGCCTGCTTCCCTTCCTCTCCCTCTGCCTGTCTCTCTGCCTTTCAAATTAAAAAAAAAAAAAAAAAGTAATTCTATTATTCTAAATCATCCTACCATTTAATTTTTTTTTAAAGATTTTATTCATTTATTTGAAAGAAAGAGACAGAGATAGTGAGAGAGCGTGAGCAGGGAGGAGAGGGAGAAGCAGACTCCTCGTAGAGCAGGAAGCCAGATATAGGACTCAATCCCAGGACCCCAAGATCACGACCTGAGCTAAAGGCAAATGCTTAACTAACTAAGCCACCCAAGCACCCTGCTTTTAAATTTTTTCTTAAGTTCTGTCTTCCACAGAAGACATTTAAGTTCTGTCTTCCACAGAAGGATTTTCCACCCCAGGTAGAAAATCCATGCAATGTGTCCATCTTCTTCACTGTTCTAGCAACAGCCCCTATAACAGCAGCTGGCACACATCTGATAAAATAATGCATTTGGGAATAATTGGATTAGAGATGGTCATTGAAGCCTGTGTGTTTCAAAGAATGTATGATATGAAAAGAAAAGCTAGTCTAGAACAAATCTCTGGGAGACAACAACTTTTAGGAGCAGGAAAAAAGAAGACTCTAAAAAGGTAACTGAAGTATCAAATGTTGGTGAGAATGTAATGGCAACAGAGCTCTCATTCACTGCTAGCAGAAGCGCAAAATGGAATAGCTACTTCGGAAGACAGTTTGGAGGTTCCTTATAAAACTAAACATACTCTTATCAGCATAGTCTTACTGTGAGCCAGCAGCAATTGTGCTCTTTGGTATATATCCAAAGCAGTTGAAAATTTATGTCCACAAAAGAACTTGTACGAAGATAAGTATAGCAGCTTTATTTGTGATTATCAACACTTGGAAGCAACCAAGATGTTCTTCAGTAGGTAGATGGACACGAAAACTGTGGTACATCCAGTCTATGAAATAGTATTCAATGCTAAAATACTACTACTACTAATTATTATTATTATTATTATTAGAAGAAGAAGAAGAAAAGAGCTATCAAGCCATGGAAAAACATGGAGGAAACAATATTAAGAAGAGGCCAATCTGAAAAGGCTACGTACACACTGTGTGATTCTAACTGCACAGCACAAAATAAAGAGCCAGAAAAAGATCCACGGTTGCCAGGAGTTGGGGGAGGAGGAAATGACTAGGCAGACCGCAGATGTTTAGGACAATGAAACTATTCTCTATGATACTACAATGGTGGATACATGCCATTACACATTTGTCCAAACCCATAGAAGGCACAATATCAGGAGTGAACTCGAATATAAATTATCTGGACTTTGGATGATAATGTGTCAATGTAGGGTCATGGATTGTAACAAATATGCCATGCTGGTGAGGGACATGGATAATGGGGGAAGGGCTAGCCATGTGTGGGGGTAGAGGGTAAAGAGGAACTCTCTGTCCCTTCTGCTTAATTTTGTTGTGAATCTAAAACTGCTCTAAAAAAAAGTCTATTAAAAAGGAGGGGGAGGGACGCCTGGGTGGCTCAGTTGGTTAAGCAGCTGCCTTCGGCTCAGGTCATGATCCCAGCGTCCTGGGATCGAGTCCCACATCGGGCTCCTTGCTCTGCAGGGAGCCTGCTTCTCCCTCTGACTCTGCCTTCCACTCTGTCTGCCTGTGCTCGCTCTCACTCGCTCTCTCTGACAAATAAATAAAATCTTTAAAAAAAAAAAAAAAAAAAAAGGAGGGGGAAAAAAAAACAACAACTGCGAAAGTACAGAGAAGCAGAGTGAATCCGAAGAGTAGCTCTTGAAAACAGCAAAGGATAAGATTATTTCAAGAGGGCGTGGCAGTCATTGCCTAATGCTGCCAAAGGCTCATCTAAGATAAGGACTAAAGGGGGCATCTCTTGAATTTAGAAAGAGGTCATCCTCTACTTTCGCAGAAGCAGATTCGTTGAAGGATGGTGGGTGAAAGCCAGATGGAGGGATGAGGAATAAATGGGTAGTATGACGATAGTAGAGCTTACAATAATGACAACTCTAAATGTCTGGCAGTGAAGGAGCCACAGATAGAGGAAGGGGACAAAGGTCAAGAGACGACTGATGTTTCTAGATTGGGACAGACATGAACATGTTTAAATATTGATAGGGAAAAGCCAAGAAAAAGGAGAGGTAAAGAATGATAATGTAGGAAAGGGGATAACTTATATTGCATCTTCCTAAGTAGGTGGGAGTAGGTAGGAACCAGGACACTGGTGGAGGGATTTACCTTGAACAAGAGGGGAATATCCTATTCTGTTGTAAAAGGTAGAGAGGAGAGAAGACCATGAATAGTCATGATCAAAGAATGGTGCTTCCTCAGAAGCTTTCTATTTTCTCCTATGAAATTGGAAGTGAGATCTACTGAGGAGAAACTATGAAGCGATTGGATAGGAGGTTTTATTTATTCACTTCACAAATATTTATGGGGTAGCTACTATGCCCAGGCACTGTCTTGGGTACTTGGAATACATTAATGAAAAAAGGGAAGACTCCTGTCATTGCGGAGTTTAAATTCCATATGAAAATAGGTAATAAACAATAAACATAATAAATGAATTATCTAGTGTGTTAAGTTATAAATACTGTGAGAGAGCTTTGCGCAGTGGCAGTATCGTAGCCAATGAGGTTTATCCGAGGCGCGATTATTGCTAATAAATACTGTGAGAAAGTAGAGGGAAGAGGTGGAGAATGCCTAACAGGGAGGCAGAGAGCAGCTTGCAGTGTCCAACAGAGAGGTGAAGGCGGGCTTCACTAAGAATAGGAAGTATGAGGAAATATTTGAATATGATGAAGGAATTTGATGAAAATCTGGAGGAAGAGTCTTTGAAGAGGAACAAAGAGTGCAGAAGTTCTAAGGTTGGACACTGTGTTTCCCATTGCTGCTGTAACAAATTACCATGAACTTTATGGTTTAAAACAACACAAAATTGGGTCACCGAGGTGGCTCAGTCAGATAAGTGTCCTACTCTTGGTTTTGGTTCAGGTCATGATCTCATGGATTGTAAGACTGAGCCCCACATGGGGCTCCATGCTTAGTAGGGAGTCTGCTTGAGATTCCCTCTGTCTCTGTCACCCTCCCCCTCTGGCCCCGCTCATGCTCGCTCTCTAAAATAAATAAATAAATCTTTGAAAAAAAAAAACCTACAAAATTTATTCTTTTAAATTCTGGAAGCAGACATCTAAGATCAGTTTCATAGGGTTAAAGTCAAGGTGTCAGCAGGGCTAGTTCTTTCTGGAGGCTTCAGGGGAAATCTGAACCTCTTCTAGTTTCTGCAGGCTGCCTAAGTTTCTTCTTTTTCTCATCACTCCAACCTGTTGCTTCCGTCCTCACATCTCCTACTTTGTTTTCTGTAGTCAAATCTCCCTCCTCCTCTAAAAACAACTGTGATTACATTTAGTGCCCACCAAGACAATCCAGGATAATTTCCCTATCTCAAGATCCTCAGTCACAACTACAAAATCCCTTTGCCGCTGTAAGGTGATATTCACAGGTTGAGCAATTAGAACCTGCATATATTTGAAGGCCATTCTTCAACCTACCACAGTCCATACTCTGGCTCCCAGAGATCCACATTCATCCAATATGTAAAATACATGTAATCCAGTGTGCCTGGGTGGCTCAGTCAGTTAGGCATCTGGCTCTTGATTTCGGCATAAGTCATGATCTCAGGGTCATGAGATGGAGCCCTGTCTAGCATGGAACATGCTTAAGATTCTCTCCCTCTGTCCCTCCCCCACTGCACATGGGTGTGTGCATGCACTCTTAAAAAAAAAAAAAAATACATGTACCACCATCGCAACATACCTAAAAGTCTCAATCCTATACAGCATCAATTCTAAGTCCACAATTTCATCTAGGTGTCATCAACTCAAAAATCTCAAATATTATCTAAGTCAAATACAGATGGAACTCTGGATAGGATCGATTCTGATGCAAA
Source organism: Mustela erminea (assembly GCF_009829155.1). NCBI lineage: Eukaryota > Metazoa > Chordata > Mammalia > Carnivora > Mustelidae > Mustela > Mustela erminea. The sequence goes on along the minus strand of NC_045615.1, from coordinate 5,687,971 downwards.
TTTCCTCTCTACCTACGGATTTGTAAAACTAGAAAACAAGTTATCTGTTCCTAAAATTCAAGGGTGGGACCATCATAGGCTGCCAGGTAGAGACGTTCCCATTCAAAAAGGAAGGAAAAGGATGGAAAAAAGCATCACTAGTCCTAGACCATCTTGTAATCCAGCAGGGCAAACACCATTAGTTTTCAAGACCTGTAAATAACATCCTGTGGCCTGAGACTCTACGCTTTGGAGCCAAGGTTCTGCTTTCTGAGCCATCCTTCTTATTTCATGAAGGGTAGCATGTGTTTGCAGCTGAATAGTTTTACCTGCTTCCTGTCCATAGAATTTGGGGACTTCTACAGCCCTCTTTCATTTTGTCTTCTTAGGTCAAGCTGGTGGTGCTTCCGCTGGTGTGACATTCTCAGAAACCTTGCGGGCCTCCTTCGTTCTGTTGTATGTCATGGGGATCCGTTTGACTCCATTAGACCCTTCCACAGGCTTCTCCCGGTTATCTTTTCTCTGTTCCTGGCTTCTGTGGAGAAGGTTGAGTCACACACCTAATCTCTTCAAAGAGTCATCTGTATGACTGAATACTTTAAACCGTGATCCTAGACACTAACTAAAGTTTGCCCAGTCACACTCTTGCTTTCTCTCCAAAGCACAGCTTCCCTGATAGTAAATCTCCTAGTTTTAACACCTTTTGCTGTCTAGATAACCTGAGAATTTCCCAAATCAAGTCCTCTTCATTTTTCTTAAAAGTTCTTGCTTCACAGAAGGCTATGCCTTCAACATCTTGCTTGGGAATCGCAGGTAAATACCTGCATTCATTGTTTAACAGTTCTGCTTCCCACAAAACTGTAGGACACAACTCTGTTGTTTTGGCTGCTTTATGCCAAAGATTCTTTTTTCTCCTGTTTCCAAAAATGTGTTCCTCATTTACTTCGGAATCCATACTGGTAGCACCTTTAATATCCAAATTTCTACCAACAATTTAGTTATGGTCATTTGTGTATTCTCCAAGACAATATGGACTTTTCCACAACAGGGAAGGAGTTCTCACTTCCTCCTGAGCCCTCACAGGCAGAGTTTTAACATCTATATTTCTACTGACAGTCTGCTGAAGACAATCTATCTAGGCTTTTTCTAACGTGCCCTTCAAAATTTTTCTGGCATCTGCCCACTGCCCAATTCCAAAGCCACTTCCACATTTTTAGGTATTTGTTAGAGCAGCACCCACTTTCAGGGCATAAAATCCATGCCAGGATTCAAGCAGAGAAATAAAACAAGTAGAATCAGATATATAGTAAGAGATTTATTGCAAGGAATTGGCTTACGTGATGTTGAAGCAAGATGTTGAAGTCACTACTTGGAAATGATATTGTGAGCCTGTCAGGGGTGAAGGTCAATGGAAAGAAAAGTCCAGCAGACAGCCAGGAAATTGGCGAGGCAAGTGCTAAATCTGTAGGGCAGGCCATCAGGATGGTGAGCTAGAACTTACAGGAATGAGCTAAAGTTGCAAGAACTGAAGAACTGAAGAAAGCTTCAGTTCTACTCGTAAGGCCTTTCACTCATTGAATCAGGTCCACCCACAGTACCTAAGATAATCTCCCTTACTTAAAGTAAGCTTATTATGAGCTTTAATCTACAATCTACAAAATGCCTTCACAGCAACACCTATATTGATGCTTCAATAACTAGGAATGATAACTTAGTCAAGTTGACACATAAACCCACCATCAGAGTCATGTTCAAGATTTAGCAAGTGGCTAAATTTGATTGTGGCTGGACAGGTGTCGGCAAGAGAGCAGTAGGAGGTGAGAGCCTGAAATGCTGAGTACTGTAGGGCACTGAGTAGAATGAAAAAGTTTTGAAATAGTTAATTCAGAGAATCAGAAGGCTGAAAAACCCAAGTGAAGAATGTACCAGCCTCCATGATAATGCTATTTTCTTCAGCAGTGAAGCAGTCCCCAGTTTAGGCAAGTTGAAGTCAGACACTAGAATGATCCAAGGGTTTTTGGAGTGTACATAGTGGAAAAAGAAAAGGGGGCAAGGAATTTAATTGGCAAGGAAGATGTGGAACAGTAAAGCATGAGGCCCAAACTGGGTGGGATATAAAGTGAACGGTGGATAGGGGAAGACCTAGGCTTCAAGAGACTCAAGGAAGACTATAATAACAAGGCCATATGATCAAGGAAAATGTAAAATAGGAGTAATTATATGAGACAGGCATGAAATTAAGAGGTCCGGTCAACAGTGGAATGTCTACACTTATTGTTTCTGGGATGGGATAGGTATGGGTCACGATAGGATACGTGATATATTTTTGGAAAGTACAGCTGATGAAGGAGTACAGTAAAGCTCTCAGAGATGAGCCAGACCTAGAGTGGAAGTTAGGAAGATGAGCCCCATCCACCAGTGTCTTCACTGAATGAGGGGTATATGTCCAGAAGACAGCTAGTGATACAACCAGAGGAGTAGCCCTATGGTGCAGGCTAGAAGAAAGCAGGGCTTTTCTTTCCCCTGTGGAAGCACGGGTAGAGTCAGAAAATGAGAATTATCCATTTGAGATAGCTACCAAGAGAAGCAGTATCCTTAGGAAAGAGGTTGGTTTCAGTTAAGGAATGGATATAGAGGTAATCTTCAGTGAAAAGGTTGAGGATGCAGAGAATTTGCTTCCTAAGGGACCAAGGAAGTCTTGGAAAGGAGAGCAGTGGGGAAGGGAGTGGGGAATCAAAGCAGAGAGCTATAAAGATGAGTAGAAGTTACCTGGATGGTACCAAGGATCACAGAGAGAGGAGGCATGATGGGTTTACTGGTGGGGAGAGGGACACTCAGGCCTTGAGTGGCCCAGGGCCTGAATGGAAGTCACTTGCAAGGGAGGCCTAGTCTGCTGGATGTTTAGATTCTGGCTTCTCCGGAAGACAACAGTAGTCAAGACTGATGACAATGGGTTCTCTGTAGATGCCATTATACCATCCTGCAGTGGGATTTTTTTTTTTAAGGTTTTATTTGTCAGAGAGAGAGTATGTACAAGCAGGGAGAGCAGCAGGCAGAGGGAGAATCAGGCTCCTGCTGAGCAAGGAGTTCAATACAGGATTTGAATCCAGGACCCTGAGATCATGATCTGAGCTAAAGGCAGACACTTAACTGACTGAGCCACCCAGGTGTCCCCTGCAGTGGGATGTAAGGAGATTTAGAACCCTATCTATACAGGTGACTACTTAGAAATGATATTATGAGTCTCTCAAAGGTGAAGGTCAATGGAAATAAAAGTCCAGCAAACAGTAAAAACATTGGACAAAGTCATAGTTCTAGATACACACATACAATTTTATATTTATTTCGAGTGCTATCAGTATTAGATACAAATGAAAGTTGAAGTCATGGTTGTAGAGAAGGCTAAGTGTCATCTAAAGATACCATCAGAGGGACACCTGAGTTTAGTTGGTTAAGAGTCTGACTCTTGATTTCAGCTCAGGTCATGGTCTCAGGGTAATGAGATGGAATCCTGCATGGGGCTCCAGACTGGGTGTGAAACCTGCTTGGGTTTCTCTCTCTCCTACTCCCTTTGCCCCTCCCTCCCACCTCCTCTCTCTCCCTCAAAAAAATAAATAAAGATATTATTAGTAGTAACAATAATAATAATGATAGCAAAACATATTGAGCACTTACTCCATAGAGTAGCTGGCAAGTCACTACTCTAGCACACAACCTATACCCATTCAATATCCAAACAACTCTATGCATAGGTATTAATATTTTTCCTATTCTACAGATGACACCACAAAACTCATAATGATGGAACTAGTATTGAATCCAGAACCCATACTCCTAATCTCAATGCTAGTCTACCAAAAAAAGAGAAGTGAAGACATAAGCCTGCAGAACATCATTATTAGGAACATACTGCAGAGAAAATATAGAAACTGTATGTTGCTGAGATATGGGTAATGGATCCTAAGTATGGTCTTGAAAGTTGATTTTAAGATAAGGTACTGACAGGGGTGCCTGGGTGGCATAGTCGGTTGAGCATCTGACTCTTGATTCTGGCTCAGGGTCCTGAGCTCGAGCCCTGTGTTAGGCATCATGCTCAACAGGGAGTCTGGTTGAGATTCTCTTTTTCCCTCTCCCTTTGCCCCTCCCCTGCTCTCTCTCTCCCCCTAAGATAAATAAATAAATCTTTTAATAAAAAAAGATAAGTTGCTGATGGTATCTGGCTTTCTTGCCTTTGACTTTTTTCTTCAAAGTAGAATATGGGATAAAAATGAGTTCAATTTAGTTGGGTTTCAATTAATGGAAGTTTTGTGGTATCTGCTTAGTGGTTTAATAAAAGCAACCTAAGCACTGGGAAAAATTCCTCTAGTCTTCCTGCATTCCCACAAGAAATTTTTATTTAAAAAATAATAATCACCATAATAATAATCATAATTTTTCTTATCTTCTAAAGTGGACTCCTTGGACTTCACTGGCTAAAGCAGTTACTGTGGAAGGATCAGGGGTTAATTTTAGTTCTCCTGGGTTGTGAACACTGACTTGGGACTAAAGGAAAACCTTCATCCAATTTTTTTCCAAATTAAATCAAGAGCATTGATAATTAGTTTCTATCAAAGACATCTAGTGGGAAATGAAAGAACTGAGAAAGCCATAAGCTGCCTTTACTTCTTCATTAATATTTGCTCCCAAATGCAGGTCAAATAAACTACACTCACAGTTTTAAATGAGTTGCTTTAAAGTTGATGAATTATTTTTCTCCTTGGATTTATACCACCCGTTGTGGCTAATTATTCCCACTACATTCTCCTCTCTTACTTGAGGTTTTAGTCAAACAAAGAAAACAAAGCTAAGCTCCATAGACACTCTGTTTTGCTTTAAAAATTTCTTTCACCACATATGCAATCCCACTTTGAATACTGAGAGGTTTGTTCTCACAATCAAAGCCCCTCCTGGCTCTGATAGTGGATGAGGTCAGCTGATTTTATGACTTTTTGAATCCTCAGCACAGAAACACAGTTTAGAAGACAAGCCTGTAGGAGCTACAAGTGCAACTCCATTCTGACCACATCCTAATTTCCCCTGGTTAAAGCTTTCTTTCACTCCACCAGGCCTCAGCTTGCTCATCTCCAAGATAAGGGGAAGAACACTGTGGTAGAGATGGTTAGTTAGTCACCCAAATTTGTGCCTCCCCTCCTAATGCAGAGTTGTTGCTGGGAAGTAATCATTCAGCCAGAAACTAGATTGCCCCACCCCTCTTCTAGCCAAGTGGAGCCACAGGACTAGTTTTCACCAGCAGAAATTCAATGGAGTTCTGTGGGCTTGGGTTTTCAGATGGTGGGCAAGCACTCCTGTTTCTGGCTAAAATAGAACAGCAGGGACTAGATTTACCCTGATGTCCGAAACGATTAAAACATCAGATAGTAGATATGAAGCAATGGTTCTCAAGACATAGGACATCAGAAAACAAAGGGCAGTAGTCCTGGAGTGAGGAGAAAGAAATGAGGTGAGCCCACTTGACTTCCCAAACTAAATGGCCTGGAGAAAGTTTCCAGTGTGCAGCATAGGGAGGGGAAATCCAGGCTGAGTCCATCCATCTCCCTGAATTGAGGATACAGAGTAGGAGTCTGGGGAAGCAGAAGCCGCTAGAGGTCACTGGCCAGAGTACAGGGGATGCGAGAGGGTGCTGCATGGAGAGACAAGTCTGGGGCTCCATAGACAGTCCCCATTGAGTACTCAGTCGAGTATTACTTAGCACATGTGTATAATAAACTACCCAGGCCAAGAAAAGAACCACTCTAAAAGATTAGAGAGAATAATGCTCACACCACACACAGGGCCAGGATCAGTACCTGTTCCAAATACCCAGAGTGGAAGCATCAGAGTACTAAAAAGAGCCTTGCCTCACAACTGAAGACAGATTAATCTTAAATAAACCCTGCTCTGATCTCACCTAAAAAGGCTTACCCAAAAGGATTAAACTGGGGCACCTGGGTGGCTCAATCAGTTAAGAGTCTGATTCTTGGGGCGCCTGGGTGGCTCAGTGGGTTAAGCCGCTGCCTTCGGCTCAGGTCATGATCTCAGGGTCCTGGGATAGAGTCCCGCATCGGGCTCTCTGCTCAGCAGGGAGCCTGCTTCCTTCTCTCTCTCTCTCTCTGCCTGCCTCTCAGTGTACTTGTAATTTCTCTCTGTCAAATAAATAAATAAAATCTTAAAAAAAAAAAAATTTAGAAAAAAAAAAAGAGTCTGATTCTTGATTTCAGTTTAGGTCTTGATCTCAAGGTTGTGAGTTCAGGCCCTGCATTTGGCTCCAAACCCAGCATAGAACCTACTTACCAACAACAACAAAAAAGATCAAACTGTTTTTAAACAACAGCATCCCAGAACAAAGCTCAAGGCTATTTGTTAGAATGCAAAAACATCCATTACCAAATAATATCAAATAATACAAAATTCACAATGTCTAGCATCCAACAAAAGTTGCCAGGCATACAAAGAAGAAATACACAATCCATAATGAAAAGAAAAAAAATCAATTGAAACTGACCCAGAAATGATACAGATGGTAGCGTCAATAGAAAAGGACAATAAAAAAGACAATAGAAGGCTTATAACTGTATACCATATATTCAAGATGATAGAGGAAAGATAGAACAAGCTAAATAGAGACATAGAAGTTTTTTTTCCCCAAGATTTATTTTATTTATTTTAGAGAGAGAGCGAGAGTACAGTGTGGGAGAGGGAAAGAGAAACACAAGCAGACTCTGTGCTGAGTGCAGAGCCCAATGCAAGATTTGACCTCACAACCCTGAGATCAGACCTGAGTGGCAACCAAGAGTCAGAAACTCAACCAACTGTGCCACTCAGGTACCCTGAGATATAAAAGGTATTTTAAAAGAACCAAAGTCAGAAAGATTAGAACAAATACAAGGAAACTACTAGAACTAATAAGTGAATTTGGCAAGGTTTCAGGATAAAAAATTAATATATAAAAATCAATTATATATATAATGATATATATATGGGGTGTGTGTGTGTGTGTGTGTGTGTGTAGTAGTAGTAGTAGTAGTAGTAGCAAGGAACAATTGGAAAATGAAGTTTAGAGATTTTATTTATTTATTTGACAGACAGAGATCACAAGTAGGCAGAGGCAGGCAGAGAGAGAGGGAGAAGCAGGCTCCCTGCCGAGCAGACAGCCCGATGTGGGGCTCAATCCCAGGACCCTGGGATCATGACCCTGAGCTGAAGGCAGAGGCTTAATCCACAGAGCCACCCAGGCGCCCCTAGAAATGAAGTTTAAAACAATACCATTTATAATAACAAATAATATGAAATACACATAAATTTAACAAAAGATTTGCAGGACTTGCACATTCAAAGCAACCCTCAGAACATCCCTATGATGAACTCTATCAACAGAAAGCACCTTGCCTGGGCAAACTCAATGGGTGCTTCCATTGTCCCCGAATCTAATTAGGTGTTTGATCCCCCCCACTCTCCTACCTCTTGTCCACCAGCGTGAAACCTGTCCCAAGGTTCCACCTCCTTTTGTGTCCTCTCTATGACTGGAGCTAGAAGGGCCTCTAGTATCCCTCCTTTCCATGAAAAGTCATGTCTTCAATGTCCCATCTTCTTTGTACCCCAACACCACCTCCATTTTCCTTCTCCACCCCTGGATCTCTCCCCTTGCTGGGTGATTGACCATAGGGATTTTCACTCTTAGAGAAAACTCAGTCCTCTGACCTCAAGGTAGCTCACCCCAAATCTCTCCCATCTGGTGGAGCCCAGGATTCCACCATCCGCAAGCTACTTAGGGCTGGATTATTTTGTTTGGAATAACATTCTCGTGGGCCCTTCACACAGAGTCTTAAGTACTCAGTTTGGTCTCAACTCAGGGTCCCTCTATCAGCCTTGTCTGGGGTTTGCTCCTGATCTTCCGGCTGAGGAACGCCTTTATCAGGAGCCAACAGTCATTTTTAGTGAGAGGGCTATCAAAATCTGTATGGGGGGAGAAATTTTTTCCTAAAAAAGAAAATAATCTGTGGAGATACAACTTACCCACAAAGACAATCGTCTACATTATTCTGCAGAACAGCTTATGCTTTTTAGAGACTCTAATTGATTTGAAAACTATCCTTTCCAAGAAGGAAAAGATCTTTGATTTTGCAACACCAAGGTCCCACTAAGCTGGTTTTAGTGTGACCAAGAATTATTTGTCCTAAAATTCTTCAAGATCCCGTCTTTTAAAAGTACATTTTCCCAAAGTTTCCAAGATCCCAGGACTAACTCTTTGGCAGGGCTCAAATTCGCAATATCTGTTTTTGTCTTTCCCCTACAGACACCTCAGCAGTTCAGGCAAAAAGGAAATATTTCTAAACCCACAGTCTAAAATGGGAAGCTGGCCACCCACAGCAAACCCCAGGGGTTCCATCCTGTATCTTATTACAGGAAACACACACATATACACACACATATAACCTATATATATTATAGCTTATATCATATATATATATATATATATCACAATATCCATATATTATAGATAATATACAACACACTACATATTAAGTTTGCTGACTTATAACAGCCCAAGCCTATGAAGGGCTGCCTTTGCCAGTGTCCCCTGTACCCTGAAGTCTTCCCTCCAGAGTCTCTGTTCCTAACTGTGGGACAATGGTCCCTCTACCCTACATTTTTATTAGCTGATAAAATAAGAATTTAATAGACATGGGGAAGAGTAAACCTATACCATTCGAACTAAAGCATCTATAACTCTATCTGCACATTAATATTAGAGGACTGTAGTAATTATCTGCACCCAACAATGCAAAATAGATTCTGGAGGAAAATTCATTTTGTGTTCTAAGCAAGTAATTTTCAACACAATTCTTGGTGCCTTTATACATGCTTAAAATGTCCTATATCCTGTAACATTACCAAAAAACATGTTTTCTCTCTACACTTTCTTGGGAGATAAATAGCAGACCAAATGCTAGATCAATCCTATTAATGGAAAACGTGGAGGCTAGGGAGAGGATAAAACAAATTCACCTCAGGTCCTGAGTAGATTCTCCTTCTGCTAAGCAGGACCGCTTGCCTGCCTGCATCAGTCTCCCCGATACTTAGGTGAAGCACTGGAAAAAGAGAAGGAGAGTGGACCTTGCCCAAAGACAGCATTTTATCACCATGGTCCCACCCAGCAGATCTAGGGGCTTCAGTTATTCAAAGTCTTCTGTGTTGGCCAATCGGAAACATTCAGCTATTGCACTATGATGGGGGGAATCAACACAAGACCCCAAGGGATATTTTGACTGTGCCAGGCTTCCATCAATCAACCCAGAACTTTCTGACTGGAAATGAAGTATCCCAAACTCTAAATTCTCCTTCCTGGTTCCCCAACCCTGCCAGTTCTAGGGAATGCCACCATGTTCCCTGGACTTGTTCCCTCATGTGTTCTCTCACTGGGCAACATTTTGTTAACACTCCAAAAGAAACCGTTACTTCCACTGGTTCCATGCCATTCCTTCGTCATAACCCACCACAGGCTAGCATTTCCGTGGCTGTGCGGGGTATTTCCAGGCTCGGCTATTACCAGCGAATGCGGTGACATTAATATGAGTAAATGCAGGAAAAGGGATGAAATAAAACATATCCTATTGAAGGAAATGAGAGCTCCTTAAGAAAGGAAAACACACATAGGAAAAGACGTGGGCATATCAGAATACAAATAGGGCACTTGGGAGTAGTGGATTCCACAGGCATGATGTTATTGAAGTATTTGATACTAGAGTAAGCACCTGCAGATATGAATTACATCCTCGTGCAGACCACTAACATTAGAGTACTGACATCTCAGGAAGCGCTTATGTTATATTTCAAATCCCCCTGCCCACTGAGCAAATATCCAGTAAATCAATCAGTAATAAAGGACACCAACTAAAAGGCTTAAAATGCTGAACAAGCCACCTCTCCCTCCTCAGAAAGGCTGCTGTCCTTAATTTATTGGGGGTTCCCTAGTTGCTCACACCTCAGCCTAGAGACACAAGGAGGGTGAGATGGGCTATTAACACCTTCAGTGCTGGATCAGGGGGGAAAGCAACAGGCCGACCATCTGGGAACATTTCCAACATAGGCATCAGCTTGGAGAAAGGGGATGGAATTCCCTGGAGTCTCTCAGGAATCCCCGATACCTCCCCTGCCCCCAACCTCTGCCTCCTTAACTTGGATGTCACTTCTCTTTCCTTTGGGTGAGACACAGGGTTGTGGGTCATGCTCATTTAATTTGGTTATAATGACAGTGTCATATATTCAAGGCAGGTTTTCTAAAATAATTGTTTTAGAAGTGCAAAACCAGAGGCATGGAAATTTTAGATACTTTTCTAAGTAAATAAGAAGAGACAATATGAACCCTCCTGTCACATAGAACAAGTGATTAAAAAACTGATCCATGGCACACTAAACAAACCAAACAGAAAAGAGTGAAAAGAAACATGTGAAACATGTCAAGTCTCTAATAATGGTTATCTTTGGGTGGTGGAATCTGATCAGTTCTTGTCCTTCTGCGTTTCCCAGTAATCTATTATACTAGTATTATGTGTCAACTTGGCTTGTCCATATATTTTGTCAAACATTATTTTGGGTGTGTCTGTGAGGATGGTTTAGGATGAGGCTAATATCTGAATTATTAGACTGAGTAAAGCAGATTGCTCTCCCCAGTGTGGGTGGGCCTCACCCAATCAGTTGAAGACCTGCATAGAATAACAAGGTGGGGTAAGAGGGACCCTCTCTGTCTGACTGTCTTTCAGCCGGGACATTGGTCTTCTGCTTCCTGAAATAGGCTCAGAGTGAAACTACAGTACTGGCACTCCTGGGTCTCTGCCTTGCCAACTGCAGATCTTGGGACTCTGTTTCCATAATTGCATGAGCCAATTTCTTATAATGAATCTCTTTATATATATCTATATATAAAATATATCCTATTAGTTCTGTTTCTCTGGAGAACTCTAAGTAATACAACTGGTTTTGCATTTATACTTTACTATCTTCTACAATATTATTTTATAATTAGAAAATAACTTTTAAAATTTATCTATGCAAATTTAAGAGCGATGTACTATGCAAAGGGAGCCTCACAAAATTAATCCCACTGAGAACACTAGTATTTCATTTCAGGTTTAATTTTGGTATTTATTCTTACCACATAAATCTTAAGGCACCTAGAGAATATTAACATCAATATTATTTACATAACATTACTCAAAGCCTTTACTGGTTTTGAAAGCATATTTTTTGTGTTTAAAATTTTGCATTGGAAATGAAATGCTTTAATCATATACCAACAATACTCTTCTTCAGTGATTTTAAAATCAATAATACCAAGTCTTACCTTTGTTCTTAAAACAGATGACATTCAACAAAAACTTACATAATTTGCCTAGTGGTAGGCTCTGTGGGCAATACAATGAATGATAATGAACCTGTTTTTTAAGTTTAGCAAGTGCTATATTAACTATTACCTTATTTAGTCCTCACAATAACCTTGTGTTTTTAAAGGGTGCATCAACCCCATTTTGTAGCAGAGGAAAGCACGGATGGTGGGGGTATGGAGACTCACCCAAGGTCACACAGGCTGGTAGGTCACAGAGCTGGGACTTGAACCCGAGGCCCCTCCTTCTAAACCTTATGTTCTTTCCTGTGGAGTGTGACACTGTCCCCCTGCTTGAAGAGCTGGCTGTCAAGACAAGATGGATACACAGGAAACGACATAAGAGTATACGATTAAGCATTAAATCTGAGTGGTATTTTCATCGACTTCCATCAATTATAGTAAGTCTCGCCTGGTTTGTTCCATTTTAAAAACTGAAGTTCAAAGTTGGAAAATAATTCACCCACATAGTTAGTGGCAGCTCCAGAAAGAGAATCCTGGAATGATGGCTTATGTTCCAAATGAGGCATAAACAGAGACATAGCTACAGCCCAAGAAGCTGTGTTTTGAGGCCCCAGAGAAGGCAGCCCTCCCCTCTGCCCAGATGTTCAGGAACAACACAATATAATGATTCAGAGGGGAAAAAGCTTTTGTTTGATTGTTGACTTTTCATTAAGCCTTTACAAAAATCAATGATTCTCTTTAGGGTCCTCAAAATCACTGATTTCTTCTACATAGAAAGCCAAGAACTGGATGTTCTCTAATAATTAACGTCTTCCTTCAGATCATCCAGAACGGGGCTGGGGTAGGGGATGGGAAGGAGAGAGGAGAGAATAGGAAAGGAGAAAGAAGCAGCAGAGGAAGGAAAAGAATACAGAAAAAATTGGGGTTGACTCCACTCAAGTTTATTGCTTTTCTAACTAGCCACCATTTTGAGAATCTTTTAAGGGCTACCATCTATATATAAGGTGTTTTACTTATATTAAGTCTCACAAAATCACTTGAACGAAAAACACTGCCATTGTTTTAGACGATGAATCTGAAATTACCTTGCTCCGGGTGGCACAGCTAGGCAGTGGAGCTGAATCCCAACCCAGATGAGGCTGGCTGTGGAGCCCGAGTTGTCGACCTCCAGAGGGGACTGTTTCCCCGTTTCCAAGCTCTGCAAGCAGGGACCCCAAATATTCCCAGACACCATCTCTTGTCTTGGCCAAACAATGGCTAACTTGTGGTTCCCAAGCAACTTGGAATTTTCTATTAAAGTGGCTGGTCTGTGAATCAATATTCTTTTCCCACTGAATTTGAATTTTTTAACGCGACTGAAAGCCAGGGCTTGATGATTAAAGCACAGGATTTTACTTGAAGTAAATTAGTCCTGGTACCAAAAGGGTCGCCTCAGAATTCCTCAGTGAAAATCTCTAAAGGATATGTCACCCCAATGGATTGTGCTTGTTATTATTCTCCGTGTTTAGGCATGAGAACATTGAGTCAGACCAATCAGCTCCAGTTAGCTGAGAAGGAGAGCAAATCGACAGCTCTTGCTTGCTGCTCGAGTCTGGCCTGAGCTAAAGGCACACCACCAGACCACATCTCCAGTTTCTCAAGTCCTAACCACCAAAATGTTAACAATATCGTCAGCACTCCCTGAGAAAAATAAACCTTCATTTCAAAAATAAACCTGACTAGAGGTATCTGAAGATAAAGTGTTGGTTTCCAGCCAGCAACAAAACTACACAAGAGGATTACAATTACTTTGAAATAGAGTTCTGGAGAGCTCATCAGAATTAGGAAGAACTGTGAAAACAAAGCCCCAATAGCTCCAGCGACAGAAGCATGTGACAGGTTAGCCAAGATTAGCGCGTGGAGGATCTCAGGGCCCCGGTAGAGCTGCTCCTAGTTTTTCTTACTTTCTCCATTTTTATAATAGAATGTAGTCAGCAATCTAGACCAAAGAACACTGTTTTTGTTAGGAGTGTAGTTTTAATACTGTTACGCTGAAAATAAATTAAAAAAAAAAAAGAGTGTAGTTTTAGAAAGCACACAGGGCTTCAAGGACTCAGAAATGGGTTCAAATCCCTCGTCTTCCACTAATTGAGTTCCTGCTGGAAATTTACTAACTCCTTACATCTCTTTAGTTACTATGTTCTGCAAAATGTTGTTAATAATATCTGCTTCTTGATGCTCTTGAGAGAATCCGATGGAATATTTTCCAAAGCCTCCAGGACTATGGCTGGCACATAATACATGCTCATTAAAAGACGGTTGGCTCCTGATCTGAATCAGAGACAGAGAAACACTGCGGAACTGTGGAAGTACTCCCAGCGCTGTAATTAGAGCCCCTTAATAATAATCATCATGACATGCTATCCCATGTTTTCAGGAGGTTTACACTGAAGAATTCAGGCGTACAGAGGCATCATATCTGCAATCCTATTAAGTGGTTCAGAAAAAAAATATATTTACAGATAGACAAATATGGATATAGAGATAGGCAGTTATTACGGTCCCCAACTTAGAACGTTTCAACTCAATGACTTGACTTTACGATAATGCAAAAGTGATACGCATTCCATAGAAGCCAGACTCCAAATTTGGGATTTGGATCACTTCCTGTGCTATGACAAGGGACACGATCCTGTCTCATAACGTAGGGCAGTGACAGTAGCTCCCAGTCACGCCATCATGAGGGTGAGCAACGCATCCACTTAGCACCGTACTGTACCCACACGACTATTCTCTTGTCACGTCCAGTATGGTATTTAATAACTACATTATTATCAAACAAGCTTTGTGTCAGACGATTTTGCCCAACTGTAGGCTAATGTCAGTGTTTTGATCACGTTTAAGGTCGGCTAGGCTGAGCTCTGATGATGGGTAGATTTGGCACCTTAAGTGCATTTCGACTTAGGAGATTTCCAATTTAGGATAAGTTTATTGGGAGGTAACCCTTATAAGTCAAAGATTGGGATCTATACAGACATAGATCTCTTTATCTGTCTATACAAATATGCCTTTCTTGAGAAAAAGCAGATGCAGTAAAATACTAATCTTTGGGGAATCTTAGTGAAGGTGATTTTTAGTATTTCTGTTAACTTTTCTTTAAGCCTGAAATCTCTGTAAGTCTGAAATCACATTAGAAAAAGTGAAACTTAATGTTATCTTATTCAATCACATGCCAAGCACTGAACAGGGACCTTTACCCATAATCACTACGTAATTTAACCCTCCCAGTTATTGCAAGAGAAAATATTATTTTTTACCCTCATTTTACAGATGTAGCCACTAAGAGGTCCCGAGAGCTAAGTAATTCAGCCAATAATACAGTAACCGGGGCACTGAGATTCAAACTCAGGTATCACTCCAAATCCCTTGCTCTTGACCCACAGACGTCACACTGGCAATTTACATCAAAGGTAAAGCTTACAAAACGATTAGAAAGCAGAGAGCATAAAAAGCTCGAGATCTGTGTGTCTCAGGGTCCAGCAGCTGCTACAAGCAGTGGGTCAACAGGAACACTGATCTTCGAGTGGCATAAGATTGTTGTCACCTGTCTTTTTAAAAAGTTCCCTGACTTGTTTAAAGTGGGCCATGCTTTGAGAAATACTGGGATGATTGCAGGAGGCTTAGCCAGCCTCCCCCTGCCCCCACTCAACATCTGTCCCAAGGGTGTAGAATGAATTTGGATTACATGCTTTTCCAACAGAAACAATAGTCTCAGCCCCTAAAGCAGGTGTATCATTACATAGCCTGGCCCTCAGTCCCTCAACAAGCATCTATGACATCTGTTCTGTGACCAGCAGCGAGTCTGTTGCTGTGGTCGATACACAATACACAGAAAGCCCAGTTGGTGGTCCTTTCAAGAAGGCTAGGACATGGTCAGGTGACAGAATATCATATATCCCACAAAAGCAACATGCAGAGGGAAAAGACACACGCCCTGTAATCGGCAGACCTTATCTTGGCAAGGAGTGAGCAAGTGGTTCCAAGTCCATGGCCATCAGTTTCCATACATTCAAGGTGAGAAGTTTGGGGGGGAAAAAAGTCCCTATTTTGTTCTTCATCTCTATCATTCTGTAATTTTCTAAAGTTGTTTTACACATTGCATATCTCAAGACTTCCAAACTACAAGCACAAAAATACTAGATCTTGAAAGTTTCTAACTGACGTTTTATGGCATCAGTGTTTATGGCACATGGTAAGTACAGGTAAAATGGGATCATCATGCAGTAGGAAAGTCTTAAAAATGTCTGTTCCCAGTGCCCCTTGCAGTAGCTATTGGGGAAAGCAGGGTAGCATGCCCCAAACATGGATACTAGCTGCTTTAGAAGGGAGCTCCCATTCTCACACTGAAATATCTTGGTACCACTGCCTAAACTAGAGCAATGAGTTGAAGAGACCCCTTCACTTTAACCAGCCTCTCAGCTAAAAGCTAGCATGCCAACTAAACTTATGCTCTACTCACTGGTAATTAGTGATCATTTGCCAAACATTTCTTTTGGCATTTGCCTCCCCATGCCCTCAACACAGGACTTATGGCAGTCCTACTTCCTGGGTCTCTGGACAAAAATGGTAACAGCTTCCCAAAACTCAGATATATTTCTACACAGGGCTGAGGTGCCCAGAAGGATAGAGAAGTACCTATTTAACTTGAACCATTCCCAGAACTGGATTTAGGGTGGACAAGACTTGCTCATGGAAACCCGTTCTTCTGTCAGACTAGGGAGTCTAGTCTTCCTGTCAGTTCTAGGGAGAACATCTAGCAAGCTTCCTCCATTTTGAATGTTTGTTTTTGGCCAAAATGCACATGTGACCACTTGCTGTGAAACCATAGTTGAGTATATTTTGAGTCGATGAAAATGTTTGATTTCCACAGATAGGAAAACCCTAGGGGAAGTTTTGAGTAAGATAATACAACATTTTAGCAAAAGTCAGGGTATTCAGTACAGGATTACACAACCAACAACCTTGCTCTTGTGCATGTCTGCCCTAACCCCCATTTGATACAGAGATATCAGAACTAGGGAGTGAGGAGTGCAGCAGGTGGTTCAGTGGCTGAAGTTCAGGTACCTGAAATCTTTTAGGCCTGGGATCGATTTCCTTTTGAAGACATGCAGGACGAGCCTAGTGGCTAAGAACATGAAAGCAAGACAAGCAGTGGGAAGATGCCCCCCCCCACCCTGCCAAATGGAGCAAAGGGGGCCTTTGTGTCTGTAATCCTGAGGCAGAGGGTAACAGCCTTCCATCAGGGGCATTTCTAATAACACGAGCAAGTCTAGCACAGAGAAAATTCTCACCTTCATGTCCTTGACTATTTACAGCATTTTCCTCAAAGGAGAATGGACTTGAGAACACAACAAACTCCTAATTCCAGCTCTGTCACTTACTAGCTACGTGATCTTGAGCAAGTCACATGACTTAAAGTCTCAGCTTCCTTATCTGTAATGTGGGCATAATAATGAGACCATGTAAAATGAGGGTCCATGGGAAAACCCTATAGCGACCACAGTATAGACAGACACCCGAGAAAGGAAATGGGCTTCTGTCACAGAAAAGTGTTGAAGGATAATGAAAACAAGGGGCACCACATCTGTGTTAGTTGATTTTTATGGCAGCCACATAAAGGAGATAGTTACCACTAACTTGCCCATTTTACAGACAAGGTAACTAGTGGACACTTTTGTTGTTACTGTTCTAAGCACTTTACTTTTTTTCTTTAAACTTCTCACCGTTGACCCTTGAACAACGCAGGGGTCAGGGGCACCAACACTGCCCCCCTAGTTGAAAATCCACTAACTTTAACTAACTGTTAACTACCTTTTGACTCTCAAGAAACTCAACTACTAATAGCCTTCTGTTGACCAGAAGCCTTACAGATACCATAAACCGTGGACTGACACGTTCTCTGTATGTTATATAGGTGATAGCTTGTATTCTCATAACACAGCAAGCTCTAGAGAAAAAGAAAACGAGAAAATCCTAATATATTTATTTATGGTATCGTATTTGCCAAAAATCCATGCCTAACTGGATTTACGCAGTTCAAAACCCTGTCGTTCAAGGGTTCACTGTAATTCCAGATTCATAGGAAGTTGCCTGTGTGCGGGTTACCTAGTCTCCCCCCTGGCTGCGTCTCACCTAAAGGCGGGGGCTGTTCCTATTTCCTCAGGGGCACCAACGAGAAGTGGAGCCCAGTCCTCTGAGGCGGACAGTCGGGAGCGTGGCTGGGGCCACTGGAGGGCTTTTATCCGGATTAAGGAATGAACGAATGGATGTCAGTGCTCTGGGGAGCTTGCACTAATCCCCTGATTGGAGACTAATGTGACAAGGCAGTAACTGAGGTTCACCGACTGGGTACAGCTGCTTCTGCCTCGGAGCAGGAAACTGGCCCTACCAACCTGATCGTTAGCGATCCGACCCGATTGGACCCGTGGAGGCTGCCAGCTCGCTCCGGTGTCCTCTAATCTGCTAACCAGGCTCTGGATGCTGACTGGCTTCCAGTCACCAGCTGGGCACGGGGTGATGAAAGGCTTGCTATTTTATTGCCGGTCCCTCCGGCTCATCTGCTCTTCCATGCACTCGGCTCCCTGTTCCAACTTAGCCCCATCTGAAGCCAGCAAACGTATAGGGCCAACTGTACCCCGCCCCTTGTGCGCGCCAACTTTCAAACTTGGAAGGGAAAAGAGCTCCCACATTTCTTCCTGCGCTGTTTACTGGATGGGAGTGATTTCATCAATCATGAACATCCTTCTCCGAGAACTGGTTCCCAGGAAACGAGGAAACTCCATCCTTTCCTTCAACACAGATGCTGCTTGCCGGGTGGGCTATCCGCATGACCCAGGTGATGTCTCCCGAATGCTCCGCATGTGAGGCCATCTTTCCTGTGGGCCACAACGCTCGGGGGGCCAAAAATCCTTAAGGAAAATTATAATCCATCTAGCGGCTCCCTGCACCCCAGCTGCAACTCCAGGTCCTCCGCTGCCCACGGGGAGGCAGCGGCTGGTGAAACTGGTTCGTGAAACTGACATAGCCCGGGTGATGGCAAAAACAAAGAATACTTGTATTCCTTAAAAAAATAAAGGAGAAATGTTCTCTCTGACCCCCACTAAAACAAAAACCTTTGCAGAAAAAAAGCACCCTGCTCAGCCGCGATAAGGTGAAAGGTTAAATGTGGACAGAGTAGTAATATATAAGCAGTTTCTTAGTTTTCTGGTGGGAATACTTAACAACCTAAGTATGTTTCCCCAGGAGGTAATCTATTATATTTTGTCCAATTTTTTCCTCCAAGAACTGAATCAATTCATGATGTAATGCCCAGGGGAGAAGAGTCTTCTGGAAACAGAGTATCTTTCTGGGGACAAGGTTGAGGAAAACATCTTAATATTGTTACAGCTTTGGCCTGGCGGTAACAGCTCCTAGCTTGTGGAGATGGCAGAGCCTCGGCCCTGGGAAGGCAGGGAAATGTCAAAAGGACACATGCCTCGGAAGTGTTCGGCATATGCCCAGAACTGCTCTCCCCTCCTGGAGAAATACAGGATATAAATCCCCTCAGACGTTTACACGACAGCAGCGGGGCACTGGGCACATTTCAGCGATCTGGTTGAGAGTGCTGCTTGTTGGAAGTGTTGGCATCTAAAAGCTGAGGCAGTCCTGGATTCTGGTTTGAACACTATTTCTTCTGGCTTCTTTCCTGTTCCCAGTCTCCTCTCCTACCGCACCCCCTACCCCCTCCCCCCCTCACCAAATATATTATAGAACAAATGGCAAATCAACACTCATCATTCACTTACTTTTACGAAGAGAGATGCAAATTTTGATTATTTGTGAGATCCTGGATGAGATTCAAAACCCCATGGCAGCTATTGACTTCAAGGGCTCCTCCAACTAAATTTTTTACAAGAACAGCCACCAAGTACCCAAATGGCCTGACCTCCTTAAGCACGCAGGTGGAAGATGAGGGAGGCAGCTGAGGCAAGGGAAAGCGATGGGCCCAGTTTCAGAAGGCCCCTGGTCTTTCCAGGCTTTATTCTTGCTTCTTCTCTCTGTAGGCAGAGAAAACCACTTCCCTCTTGTTCATCTTATTCATGAGACGGGAGCATCGTATGTCTTGTTATGTACTTTGAGATAGCAGAATACCTCAGAAGGGCGTTTGTATGTTTTACTATAGTGTGGGTTGGAAAAAAACCTTACAAAGTGCAAGAGTTAAAGCCTTGATTAAGGGTTATGAATAGAAGGCAGTTGGGCCCAGGGTACATACCTAAAGAAAAGGTTTCTGAGGGGAAAGGAAGCCACAGTACACATTAAGAGATTCCGATTTGACTGAGAAATGTACATTTTTTTTTAATCTAAAAATAACTTTGCTTATTTTTAGGGGAAAAAAAAAATCCCACAAACCCTTCAGCTCCCATGGAATTGAGAAAAACGATAGAACTGATAATTCGGTATCTAATTATTCTTAGACAACCTAGTGAAATTACCCTATGCATCCACACTTAGGTCTGAATAGTTAAGTTGAAGAATTTAGAGCGACATTTAAAATAGAAAAGAGTTTTGGGTTTTTTTTACCCAAGAAGTTTGCATTCCACCTTCCTCTCCTCCATCTTAAATCTTACATTCACATTTGCTTCTCAACAGCCCAAGAGCCATGGACCTCGTGGACCCACTTATCCAACACAGGAGTCTTTCCATTTCCCACCATTCACACACACCACACAACACTAAAAACCCACTCCTTCAAATGATTTATGTCCAGAACATGCCAGTCGGGCTGCTTGATGGGAATTTGGTTGGACTTCGCAGGGCTTGGTAATTAGCTATCTTCACAGCAATGTGCAACTTTGCTAACTGAAATGCAAGTTGCGGGCAGCGTTCTCTGTAGTGTTTATTGTATGAAAAGTTAACGACCAATGAAATTAACCGATGGCTTAAGTCCATTTGCACAGATGTCTGATATTGTTCAACCAAACATTTGATGAACGTTTGTGTTTTCTATTTCAAAGTAAAGACCTAAAAGGTGGATTGAATGAAGTCTTTGCTACCATTTTTCGAAGCAGACTGCCTGGCTCAAAAATTTATGTTTCCAGTATTTCTTGGTTAAGGCACAAACCATGGTCATGGGTGACCATAAATTTAAAGTTATTATTCTAATAAAAAATATATGTTGCCAGGGTCATGAAGCACAATGGTGCATTACAGAATGAATTATCTTGATTGTGCAGAGTACTTTCTCCCTACAGATCCAAAGGGTGGGAATACTTAACAACCTAAGTGGGGGTAGTTGGAGTCAGTAAACAATGTTGGAGGCATCATCATAAAGGAGTCATTGATACTCACTAGAGTGAATTCTGGGGGGGCCATAGAAGGCTACCATCAAGGGAGTTTTACTGCATATTTGCTGGGTCTGATATTCCTAGAATTCTCAGATTCTTAGTGGTCTTTCTAAATGTTTAAATACTTAAATTCAAACTTTTATCACTCTTCAGGGACCTCTGTAGAATTTATTTACATTTGGCGTTACTATTATCGGAGGGAAGTTCATTTAAAAAATACCAAAAAAAAAAAGTAGTCTATTTAAAAGCATTACCACAAATGCAATTACTTAAGACAAACGCCACACATTTGTAAGAAAAAAAAGTAAGAAAAAAAGAATGTAAGAAAAAAAAATGCCACCTGCAAGCTGTAAATATGTGTATTAATTTTTCCCCACAATATTTGCTTTGGCTGCAAACTATCCTAATATTCAGTTGAACAAGGGCTAAAAATTGTCAAACCAAATTCTTGTTTGAGAGCTGAGCTCTAACTACTGCCAGTTTGAGAGAAACACACATCCAGGTTTAGGGAATATGTTTTGTTTGTTTTGGCTATGACACAGGGCAGAACACTTTCCATCCCATTCGAATGCATTCAAGAGAGTTTGAAATATTGCACAATAAAAGTCATTCATTATATCTGTCTCCTTTCCCTTCCAAAAACAAAAATGGCTGCCCAGTTCCAAATCTACACAGGGGGCAGGAAGAAGGGAGTCACAAGGTCACTGGAAATCACCCAAGACTAACACCAGGTTTTTCAGGTTTGAGGGAATACTTCTGAAATCTTCATTCCCAAACCATACTTAAAACAAGAAAAGACTGGCTGGTTTTGGATTATTGTTCTGTTATGAACAATTAGAAAACAAACACATTAAAAAAAAAAAAAAAGAAAAAAAAAGAAAACAAACACATTGTATTCAAATGTTAGGCATAAAATCACACACTTTACATCCATGTGCCTGGAGTCTGAACTAAACTTATTTGAACCAAGCAAATCCTTTAGCTATGAAGTTTCAACTATTCAACACCAATCTTATACTAAACAAAAATTATGTCATTCTTTGGGCCATATATGTGGAAGAACTAATTTTTGCAAACACCTGATGCTATTTAGCAGTTATCTGACATGCCTAAATAGACCCTCCCCCCCAAAAAAAAATTTAAAAAGACATTCACTTTGTGCTTACCAGATATCACAAGCCTGAAAATGCAGTTTGTTTTTAAATAGGAAAAACAGAAATGTCACTAACAAATCACCACATTTAACATTAAAAACAAGTGGAAGAATTGTTTTCTTAAAGCAAATACTAAGTGGGTAAATAAAGCCATGAGAATAAAACAATTATTAGATATAGCAAACAGAAGAGCTATCTTCACATTTCAGAGCTTAACAATTCACGAATACACTTAAGAAGTTGGGACTTCAACAAATATATATAATTGGAATTTTCTTAAATTATATCTAAGACCAAAGTGCCAGCTGTTTGCAATCCCACGGGCCATTTTGAGCACAGAGAACATAAAGTAAACCATTTATCGGACACTGTGTATGCTGCGGACAGATGAGGAGGATGCCTGAAGAAAAGCTGCTCTACAGCTCTGCTCTACAACTGGATATTTTGGAAACCCCAACCTATCCCACAGAAAATGCAAACTTGTATTTTTCTTTAATGTGTATGCTCATTTATTTTCCCTTTTCATTTAACTGATACAATGCTTAAAGTATCTACAAATAGCAGCTCCAGAGGACACTTCTCAATATCCTAAAATTTTCCAGAGTCCTAATAAATCTTAAAATTAAGGTCACCCCCAGGCTAAGCAGGATTTTGGTGGAAGATGTGAGACAAAACTATGTATCAGGAGAATGGCAGTAATTACTCCTCTTCTCACTAAAGCTATTATGTTACTTGTAGTCTGTTTTGTGATTTAATAAAAAACAGAGAAGCATCAAAGAAGGTACAAAAATGAACACATCAGTAGACACACAACAGTAGACAAATTTGTAATTGTTAGGCCATAGTACATTAGTAATTAGTCAATTCTAGAGCCCAGTTAAGATTATGAAATAATCTAAAAAAAAAAAAAAAAAAGAAAAAGAAAAAAAGAAAGAAAAAGTAAAAGGAAATAATCTCCAAATAAATTTAAAGTAAAAAAAAAAACTTTTTAAATATATAATTATTTATTTATTGTGATTTAATTCCATCCCAATTCTGTTCACTTGATCATGGATTCCAAGCCCTGAGTCAACCCTCTGACACAGTACCAAGAAATCTGGTAATACAAAAGATAGGAATGCATTAGCATTCAAGAGGGAAGATTTCTTTAAAACTTGGTTATGTACGGGGGCACCTGGGTGGCTCAGTGGATTAAAGCCTCTGCCTTCGGCTCAGGTCATGGTCCCAGCGTCCTGGGATCGAGCCCCGCATCGGGCTCTCTGCTCTGCAGGGAGCCTGCTTCCTCCTCTCTCTCTGCCTGCCTCTCTGCCTGATTGTGATCTCTGTCTGTCAAATAAATAAAATCTTAAAAAAAAAAAAAAACTTGGTTATGTGCATTCACAATTGCTAGTCTAGTTTCGAATCCGTGCTTTATCCAGATTTATTCATAGGTCAGAATTTAATGGGAAGAAAAATACTGAAAACAAAAACAAGTATGAGATGAAGCCAACTTACATTGCCTCCTCACAGCAAATGACTGCAAAAGTTACAAAATAATTACAATTACGTTTGGAATAGAATGTGTCTTTTGAATCCCCAATCCCCTAAAACTCCTGTTAGTGTATTTTGTTCAAGCATCACTTTTTCCAGAAAGAAACCAAACAAACTCACCTGATCTCCAGGTGATGCCACTTCAGGGTTGAGAGGACCAGGATCACCCGGATTATAATTCTGCCCCTCACACAAAACTGAGTATCCTGAAGGCAGTGATTACATTGGAAATTAATCCCTGGCATGCATATTAATGAAGCTACAATCTGCCTACCTCAGGTGACCTGCTGTAGGAAACTTTTCCCATGTTTAAGAAATAATCCTCAAATGCTAAGGCTACTTTATGAGTAAGTGTAGTGGCAGTTTTTATACAAAAACCAAACTATAGTAAAAATCTTATTTATGAGAAAAAATGAATCAGACTTATAATTTAATATTTTTGGCAAAGACTTTTGAACCTTATTTTAATTCAACTCACTTTATTTCCTTGCTGATTTAGTGGTAGTATTCAAAAAAAGAATTCTTTCTCAATGACTAAATCCTATAGTGGCTCAGGGTGACAGTTTAGAATCATGAACAAGAGCACTGGGCTGAATGTGTATGGACTCACGGAAGTTGGTTTCCTTCCTATGTTTCTGATAGCTTATTATAGATTCTTAGCCCTAAATGGAAATGCAGGTCTGGATATAATTGTAGGCTACAGATAGAATTGGTTGGTCAATCTCATGCTTCTAATGGCCTCTCACACACAAAAAAACTTTTAAACATAAACTGTGATAAAGAACCATGATAATGGGGAAAAAAAATTAAAGAGCTTTCCATGGTAATCAAGATGGTGTGATGTTGATTTGAGAACACACACACAGATTAATGGAATAAAGTCCAGAAATAGACCTGTACATATAAGGTCAATCAATTTCAACAAAAGTGCCACAGAAATTCAATGAGGAATGCAAAATCTTTTCAACAAATGGAGAATAATTTCCATTAAAAAACCCTGACTTTACACAATATACAAAAATTAATTCAAAGTGCATCTAATACCTGAGAGCTAACTCTAAAACTTCTACAAGAAAACAGAGGAGAAAATCCCTGTGCTTTTGAACTAGGCAAAGATTTCTTAGATAAAACACAAAAGCACAAGACATTAAAGAAAAAAAATTGATAAGTTAAAAGATTACACTAAAAAGACACTAAGAAAATAAAGAGACAAGCCATAGACCGGGGAAAAATATTTGCAAGACTCATCCAATAAAGAATCCATATTCAAATAAACACCGAACTCTTTCCCTCAACAGGAAAACATCAGTAAGTAAAGAAAATGTGGGCAAAAATCTGAATAGACACTTCACTAAAGAGGATACCAGAATGGCAAATAAGCGCAGGAAAAGATGTCTCCATCGTTAGTCGTTAGGGAAAACTCCATCAAGACCGCAGTGAGATATGACAGCACAGCGACCAGAATCCTACAATGAAGGCGGCAGACGGCGCTGGGTGCTGGTGAACGTGCACGGCAAACTGCACACGTTGCAGGTGAGCATGCTCAATGGTGCAGCCACGACGGAAAAGCCTGGAAGTTTCTCAGAAAGTTAAACATATCCCCACCCTACACCCCAGGAATCCCCATTCCTAGGTATTTACCCAAGAGAAACGAAAACATCTCTTAAAAAAAATGTTAATGTTCATAGCAGCTTTATTTGTAATTGTCAAAAAACAAATATTGGTGAATGAGTAAAGAAACCTGGTACATCCATAAAACAATACTACTACTTAGTGATAAACAGGAATCAACCACCTATGACATGACACGTGGATAAATCTCTAAAGCATTCTGCTAAATTTCAAAAAAAGAAGGCTATTCACTCTTACATCCATTTATAGGACATTGCAGAAAAGGCAAAACTAGAAAGACAGAAATCTGCTAAGCAGTTGTGAGGGACTGGGGTTGGGGGAGAGGAGACTGTCCACATAGAGGGCAGAGGTCTTCCGGGGTGATGGAAATGTTCTTCTGCGGTAGTCATTATACGACTGGATGAATTTGCCAAAATTCACACTGTACTCTTAAAAAGATCAACTTCACTCAGTTTACTGGAGTTATTTACACTTTAATAAGCCCGACTTCTGTAAAAACTAAGTTCTTTCAATCTAAACCATGAATCGGGCATTAATAATCCTTTCCTCCTTGTTGCACCAAGTCTAAGCCCCAAGTTCGATTCCACAGCTCAAGGGCCAGATGAGCTGGGGCAGCGAGAGAAAATGGAAGCCAAATGGCATTCAAACAGAGGGAGGACAACGTGGCAAGCAGAAGGAAAGGAGATGCATCCCAAAATCTTTATGAAAGACATGGATCAGGTATGAACTGTGGAGGATAACTTGATATCCATTTAATTTTAATTTCAGGGAATTTATCTTACAGACGTTTTCACACAAGCCCAGCACAACTTGGGTCTCCACAAGGAAGTGGAGACAGCGAGCATTTTTGTTAGTAAGGAGATGCGCAGAGTGTACAACTCTATGCAGGGATTCAAAAGACTGAAGGAGCACGAGGCCTCCCCATAACAACACGGTAGTTTATTGAGTAAAAAAACTGAGCTGCAGAACCGCACATTACAGTGATCCCGTTCGAAAGCATGTTGGCACGCAGGCCAGTTGTTAAGTGCTTACACAGAAAGCTTTCAGGAAGAGGCAGGTGTGGCTACAGGATGCTTCACATGAGGTGAAGAAGACAGTTTTCAATTGTGTACCGTTTTCTACTTGTTGCGATAGACATACAGGGCCTTTGATGACATAAATGAGTGAAACTAAAAGTTAAAGAGAAGCACCCACAGCAACAGTGACTAGCTGCCCGGGGTTTAAGGTAATGTAGCCAGATGTCATGCTGCCATCTTCTGGAACAAACAAGAATCTACAGGATCAACAAAAGATAACACAGATTTCCTAAGGCAGAATGTCTAGGGTTACTGCAGTAAAAAAGATAAGGCAAGTACAAACTCTTCCAAAGCCCAGTTTCTGATTCAACCATTAATGAAAAGAAACAGCTAAAAAACAAGCAAGCAAGCATGATCAAATACAGAAATAATTAACTTTTCACAAATCCTGGGATACAAACGAGACAGTGGATAAAATTATGTCCAAATTTCTTTGACTTCTCAGACCTCTTCTTTTTTTGAAAAACTGCCCATTTGTTATTTACAAATATCAACAAAACATTTATACCCACACACCCTAAAACCAACAAAATGCATCAAGGGTTTTACATTTTTAACTGGAGATGCCAGAAAACAATTTTACACTTGAAAACTCAAGCCAAAAAACAAATCCCACAGATCAAATGCTTCCCTCATCCTCATTAGCACATTTTAAGAAATAAAATAAGCATGTGAAATTCTTAAAATTCAAATACAACTGAGATCATACATCATACAGCAAAAAGGGGAGGAAAAAAAAACGATCAGTAGTTTTGGCCTTCACATTAAACGAGGAGAACAAAAAGCTTAAAAAACAAAAAACAAAAAAAAACTCTTAAACATCACGTTTCTGAAAGTTTTAAATCTTTTCTTTTTAAATTTACCAAAACCAAAATGCTTCGTTTTTTTGCAGGGAGGGGGGGGGCAGGGGGAGTGTTGGAGGGGTTGACTGTTTTCAGTGTTAGAGATCTGCCAACCATACCAAACTATAAACGGGGAGGGAAAAAAAGCCCATAAATAATTTACGTGTAAAGATAAAAGAATTTTTTAAACAATCCACCTTTTAGCAGAAGAAATTGGGGATCACTTTGAGTGTTAATGTAAAATACATTTAGTCTTTAGCAGCAGGGCTTCCAGACCTATTGGTGCCAAGAAGGTAACAAATAGTCTCTCTCTGAGGCGGGGGAAATGGGCGCTCAGCAGGAGCTTTCTTCCCTGTTGTGTTATTTATAGAGAGCTCTATTTGTTAACATGTTTCTGCTATCAGGGAGAGAGAGAGTTTAATGATTTAAAGGATTTCAAAGACAATTGTTTAATGATACAATGATTTATGTGCATTCACAAATTCCAGATATATAGCAATTTAGATTTTCAAACTGCTGTCATCAAAACAGTGATAGAAGAGCACACTGCTGAAATGTAACTGGAAAATCCGAAACAAGTGACAGTACTTGCTGTTGTGAAATAGAACTGCTGGAAAAGACATGTTAAAAAAGAAATCAGCCATCTACCACCACCTTCATGGTAAGTAAACGAATTTTCCAGCACCCTTTCTTATGAGTTTCTGGATTTTTTTTTTTTAAAAATTGTTTTAAAGGAGAACCATGAATTAAATCCCAAATTACTAATTTGGGATTTCTTGGAATAAATCCTAAATGTGACTAATTGGAATGATCTGGAAGATGATTCAACTAAACTGCTCTGTTTTCACCAAAACCAGTCCTGCACCTCCCACCCCACAAAGCACGTAAGAATCTTGTTTGAAGGACAAAATGTTTTCACCCTAGTTATTTATAAACTGTATATTCATTTTATAATGCTAGATTTATAATACTCTGATTATTAAAAGAATTTTCCAAAATGCCATGTTTAGGTTTTGATTTTAACCTATTAATATACAATTTTCACTTGAGACAAAGTAAATCATTAAAGCTTCTCAACTTTCAACCAACAAGTCTTATGATTTCTATCTTTCCTGTTAACATTTTTTAACCCTTTTTTGGGGGCAGCATTTTAAAACACATCTTTTCTCATTTTCTCACAGTGTTTTAACCTTGTATTTATTACCTTCAATTTTTACAAAATTACATTAATTCCATCATTTTGTTTTTTAAACTCTTCTCATGCAGACAGAATGAGTCACTTTTAAAAGACAGTTGTTTTTTACAACGGAGACAAGACTCTAAAGCTTCAGTGAACATGTACTAATGTGAAAGCTTTAGTAAATATGTACTATTTGGGGAGGGAAGAACATTTTTAATAGAATGTTTCCCTTTGGAATGAAGAAATTCACTTATTTCTACTTACAAATTGGTTCAACTCAAATGATTTTATTTGCAACTTTCAAAACACCGAAGTTGAACAAAGGACGAGAAGCAGAATGAAAGGATCTTTTAAGCACGGATGGTTACCTTCTCTGCGGCCACAGGTTCTGTAGGAAATGCCAGTCACTGCTTTAGTTCCTGGACATGTCCCACTCTTTCGAAGTCCTTTAGAGAGGTCTCTCCCTTTTGGCTGAGAGAGGTTCTTCTTTTCAAGCACTTTGACTGAGTCGTATCTTTTGAATTTGCGAGTGTAGATGTACAGAGGCTCTTCCTCCTCTTTCCAGATGAGCTGGAAGCCCTGGCAGCAAAGCCCTCCCTATTTTCTTTACCTGACACGGGGAGCGAAAGACTCTGGTTCTGTCCAGAAGATGCAGTTTCTTGAGAGAGGGACAAGCTTTCAAATCCTCTGCTGTCAACCGTACATATTGTTCTCCTTTTCGTGTTTTGGGAAGTGCAGGACGTGGAAGGAAATGGAATTGAAATCCACACAAGCCCTTCATCTTCCAGATCTTTCCGTAGCCTTGTGCTACGTCTTACCTTTGTTTCGCTATTTGTTCTCTGGAAGGTTTGCTCTATGGAGGCGGATAAATCTTTATACAGTTCAGAATTTTCTAAACCAATTTCTAGAGAGTTGCTCACCACGTAGGGAGGTTTGTGATTTCCAGTTTTTTCCAAATATAAACTCTGGCAGTCGGAATAACATGTAGAGCGCCTTCTGTGCTTCTTTTCTCCACCACTCACACCCGTGCCACTCTGACCTTCTATAGAGCTTCTTCCCAAAGCTGCATTCAGACTTTTACTGTCTTTTACATGGTCACTTAAGATCTCCTCATTTTTTAAGTCAGATGTTAAGGGCATGGCCTGCCGTTTTCCTTCAGTAGCTATTAAAAAGTCATCCTGTTTTTCATACTTTATGTTTACATTTTCTGAAATTTTAAAGATCTGAAAAAGGTTCTCCACATTCTGACCGGCAGCAGCCAATTCCCGGGGTGGCGGGACGTTACTGGATTCTGCATCGTCTGATGCCAGGGGCTCCGTGGTCACAGGAGCACAAGAAACATGACCGCTTCCACTCTCGGAGCCGGCACTCAGTCCGTTTTCGCCTTCTGACTTAATTTCTGCTTTTGGAATAGTTTTCTGTTCATTAGTGGCTATGGCACTTTTATTTAAATCTTGCTCTAAAGTAGCGTTGATAAGCGACAAGGACCTTTTTGTGAAAGGGCTGCACGATGCAGACAGATCATATTTATTAAAGCCTTGACTCATCTGCAAATCTTCCGGGTTCTGGGGCAGAAGATTCTTTCTTTTAGGAAGCTTTGTTTCTTCAAGTTCGCCATTGGAGTTGAAATCATCTAAGGACATGTAAATAAGTTTAAATCTCACTAAAAAGTACCAATGGAAAGAAAGGTCAACGGATCAAACAGGTGCCATATCGTATTCTGTGTTTTAGGCTTTCAAAACTCACAAGACTTACAAATGCTATGCCGTACTTGCTCCCATCTGTCATCCTGCTCTTTCTTTTTTAGCTCTTCCTCAAGCCACAGGTTAAGAAAATATGAATTTAATACATGAGTGAATAAAGTACATAACCTCAGACCGTGAAAATGAGAAGTGTATCTCAAATTGCTTCCTCTATTCTACTGTAGTTTCCACACCTCAAGGTCAATTAGTATGAGGCAGCCCCACTTCCCGAAAAATGAATTACTGAAAATGGGTGTCCCCGTGCTTCAGCAACTTTCCTAGCTATGTTTCCCCTGAAATAGAGAAAAGAAAACTTGGAATTTTGGGGGATCTGAGGATTTAGCTGAAAGGGTACTTCTCAAGACGCTTAGGTCTTATGTTAAAAATTTTAATGTGATTTAAACTGCACTGTATTCTCAAATAGAACTGTTTGTTTCAATATTCTAAAAATCTTCCCCTTCCAGCTTAACTGGAAGATACTGCATGTGGAGGCTATCCACACTCTGTGTGTGGAGGATACACTCTGTCACATCACACAGGTGAACAAAACATTATCAACGTTTTAAAGCTATGTAGCACAGCCTTAAATAAATACATCTTAAAATAATTTTTATTTTTAAAAAATGGGGTGCCTGGGTGGGCTCGGTTAAGTCTCCAGCTCTTGATTTCAGCCTAGGTCATGAGCTCAGGGTTGTAAGACAGAGCCCCAGGTTGGGCTCTGACTCAGCAGGGAGTCTGCTGGAGGTTCTCTTCCTCTCCCTCTGCCCGCACCCCCCAGCTCCCATGTGCATACGTGCACACATGCATGCTCTCTCTCAAATAAATACATCTTTTAAAAAAAATTAGGCTATGTAACACAACCTAAACAAATTCAGGCTTTCAGCGTTCTAAACCTCAGTACTATTGGATGTCATCTCTCTTGTTATCTCAGAGAGTAAGGTTTTTAACTGGCACAGTTAAATAAGTATAAAAAATGTTTTAAACAAAATCAGAACTGTAAGATATACAAAACATCAGCTGAGCCACAAATCTAAAAAGCAGTATTTCATGATTTGATTACTTCAAGTCAGGTCACGTGAGGCAGAGATTAACATAGGGCCCATCAGTGGCAACTAACTAATGTGTCAGTTGGGCTTTTTATACAACTTTAAAAACCGATATTTAATGTATTTTTCATGAAAGTGGCATGCTAAAGAAGAAAGGTAGGGGACAGGGATGGAGGGAGAAGAGAGGTAGAAAGGAACAGGGGAAAATGGAAAAGGAGGGAGGGAAGATTTTGCTTTAAACCCTTATGAGGGATGATACCCTTTTATATAGAGATATATAGATATACATACATTTATATATATATAAAAAAATACTTCAGGTATCTTTAAAAAGAAATTCTCTAAATAAGACGCAAGATGAAAAACATATACTAACAGTTATTGTTTAAACATCTTTGGAAAAACTCCAGTCAGGAACTGGAGATATAATGAGATCACTTAGTTTTCAGTCTCAAGGGGACTGCAATTTGCAGGGAAGGGAGATAGAGGGAACATTACAAACTTGATGGTAAATAAAGGTATAATGCGAACAAAGACTTCTGGAAAGGCGGCCAGCAGAGCTAAAGCTTCAAGGATAAGCAGCATTAGGCCAAGATTATAAAGAGGTGGGCTGGTCAGCTCCCTGTCCCAAGACAGGCACATAAATGGGCTGGGGCAGGAGCAGCGTGTTTGTGATGACGGGCTAGCTGTGTTTGTTTAAACTCTGTGCTTTCCGGAAGTTGAGAAGTAGGCAGAAGCCAACAGTCTAGGATGGCATATGCCTATTCATCCTTGGATCTATTATAAATTCTACAGATATGTTGCAAATGGTATGCGGGTTCTACTCACGTGATGACAGACAAAGACGGCTTTTTTAAAACTATTCTATACATAATTAACACCAAATGTATGAAAACATACTCTTATTAATTTCAGCATGATTTGGTTAATTTTAAAACTCAGGCATTATAAAATAGAAGCAACTCCAATTTTTATCTAACCAAGGATGTCAGCTGACTTAATCTTTGCTTCTCAAGAAAACTGTTTCAAGGTAATCAAGTTCAATTTATAAATGTTATTTCTAGTAGATGTTTTAGCAGTGCCAACTCTACTGAAACATCATAGGGCAAACTTTAAAAATATTTTTGTCCTTGATTATAAAAGATCTATTACTGAGCCATCACCATATTTACTCTTCATGATGGACCAAAACACGATACAGAATTCATTATAACAGAATGCTATAAAAAACATAAAATGCTTTACGAAGTAAAAGGATGGAAAGAAGTTATTTCCCCTAAAATTATACAAACTACCTTGTGTCTTAAGTTTCTCTGGGGAGAGGATCCTGAGCTCCCATCAAATTCTGAAGAGGGTTAAAGTTATGAACTACTGCTTCTTTAACTTAAAATTCTCCCGTTAATATGAGGGATGGTTGCTATTTTTACAGTTTACAATTGCTCTTTTTTTTTTTTTTTTTTAAAGATTTTATTTGTTTATTTGACAGAGAGAGATCACAAGTAGGCAGAGTGGCAGGCAGAGAGAGAAGGGGAAGCAGGCTCCCGCCAAGCAGAGAACTCACAAATGTGGGGCCTGATCCCAGGACCCTGAGATCATGACCTGAGCCAAAGGCAGAGGCTTTAACCCACTGAGCCACCCAGGCACCCCACCTATAATCACTCTTTAACAGTGACAAGGAAAAAGGGAAAAGAAGGTGCAACAGCAATAAAGTGGTGGAGGGGATAAAACATCAATAGGAAAAGAGCAGAATACCTGAACACAGTCTTCCGGGGCCTGGAGTGGGAGGCCATATCTCAGAAAGCTCGGGCAGCTCCGGAATAGGACTGAGCAGCGGCTTCTTTGAAGCAAGGTCTCTTTCCCCATATAAAGACTTCTGAACACTCTTCTTTCCCTTTGCTTTCTTCTTCCTGAAACTTTTTAAAGCCTGTGAAATGTATTAAAATGCCGTAATCAGGAAAGATGTTACACCATATACAATTTTGACCCTCTAATTAATTCTTAACAACAACAACAACAAAATTCTTACTGAAAAGGACCAGTTATGCCATTTAAACTTTTAGAAATTCTGAGTTAGGCGTGGAGGGCTGGGTAGCTTACACAAAGTCAAATAGAATGTGAAGCAGAACTCAATTTACAAATGATCTGATAAGCAATGGTCTACATTTCCACAAAATATTTGCCAAAGTAAATTCTGGGTAAATGAAAGATAGATGCTATAGATTTGACAGGCTTAAGACATGAGATATTTGAAAGTAGGATAGTTAGGATCACTCGCGATTAACCTTGAATGAGCTATCTACTGGAAGCCATGGGATATTGTCTTCTGCTCAGAGGTGTGGAAGAAGAAATGACAGTTGTGTACATAAATGTTAAAGATAACACAAAGCTAGGTGAGGTGCTTCCAACAACAGATGATTTCATCAAGACTAAAACGAGTAAGTCAAAATAAGATGGGTTAATGAGCACAAACAGAAGATGACAGACAATGGCCTGGTAATAACTGATGAAAAACACGCAGGCTTCTATAAAAATTAAAACTGTTCTAATAATATCTGGAATGCAGTATTAAATTCAGTTTTGACTGCCATGTTAGCAACTGAGAACTAATGTTCACTGTTAAAAAAAGAAGTTTCACCTAGAAAGAACTTCGGGGAAACTCAAACATTGTATTGTTATGAACAAAAAGAAATACACTCAACATGTTAATACTGGAAAGAAATGGACTTTAGGTCAACATAAAGAATATGTTTTTAGCAGATAAAGCTGCCAAAAAATGGAATCCATTCAAACATTCATTGAGAGATCACTATGTATAGGTATATTTTAAATGGTAAGGTGGAAAAAACCAAACCGAATATGATTTTTAGGGGGCTCCCAGTCTTAACAGAAACATATAAATATATAAATATTTATAAACTATATACATATATAAATATATGTATCCATGACAGACGATATGGACTGAGATGGCTACCTTGCCTACAGGGGGCTCCATAAAGCAAGCAAGGCCCTCGTATGCAAAGGGTATGAGCCTGAAAACAATGAAGGTTCACTGCACAGTGATTCAGGGAGTTACAACATTTGATTTCACATTTAAGAAAGATGATTTGGGTGAAAGCATAGAAACTAATGATGTGAAAGAGTGGCTGATGTATTCAAGAGTACAAAAATGGCACAGAACTGTATGTTCCTTGAGATATCTATAGATATCCTGTAAAAACAAAACAAAATAAAACATTCCATGGACAAATAATTTTAGAACTGTACAAGATAAATGTTCCTCTTGGTGATTTATAATATACATTTAACATTACATTCTCTGAGAAGTCCTCAGTATAAATAATCTCCATACACATTTAGGAATATGCTGGGTTAACTATTTTTCCATGGCGCGTATATATATATATATATATATATATTTTTTTTTTTTTTATGGAACGTCTGTTGACATTCCATGGAACAGTTGGGGAAACAACAGCTTGGTCAATGGATGTGGAAACCAAGAGAAAAATCTTAACTTGGGCTCCACAGATGAGATTCCATCTCTGGTGCCAGATGCCCGCCTCTGCCACCTAAATGCCTTCCCGTCTTAGGCAAGTCACCTCACCTCTCTGTACCTCCACCTCCTCCCTGCAAAATGGGAACCACACCAGCACACATCACAGATCCCTGCGTTGAGTATGAAGTTAGTTAACATAAGTGAAATGGTTAAACTTAGGCTTGGGCCGTGCACAAATGATCTGTGTCAGCTCTTCTCGTTCTCTCAGATTCCTTCCTAGCACTATGAGAACAGATACAGGGAAAATTTTTAAATATTTTTTAATACCAAATTGTGATCAGTCTTACTGTGTGACACAGGCACTGCACGTTAATATGTTACAGTCACTGTTGTCAGGTTATAACTTCTAGAATAGCCTCTAATTCATAGGTACAGAAAATACCCTTTTAGTAGGATTTTGGACATCTTTGTTTATATGAAACATCTCCAGAACCTACAATAGTGCCAGCACATAATGATTCTCAACAAACAAAAACAAATGAATAAATGTGAAAGAAGAGATCTAGCTAAACTTCATAAAATTTGCTACCGATGAAAAGCTAATAATGCTTTTTCATTGTTATGGACCAGCAGAAGTACACCACCGAAAGATAAGAGGAAAGAGTAAAGCACTCATACTCTCATGAACATATGTCTAGTACTGCTTGTCCATTAGAAGGTTTCATCTGCAAACGCTAGAACCTTATCAAAATTTAAGTCTGCTCCAATACAAAAAAGCCTTGTTTATACTGTAACAAAGCCAGCTGCATATGACTGGGATCCTAGGGAAGCCACAGATCTACAAATGTAAGGTTGGTTTATGACTTAAAGCAAATGGACAACTGAAGGTATTATCCCCAAAGTGATTCCATTCATTCCAGAATCACCAGTATTTCTTCTCAGTGAAGGAGATCGTGAAACAGATATAAATCCTTATCTTTTATTTGCATAAATAATACTTAAGTTGCTTCCAGTGAGTTGCTTCAAAATTATTTAAAAATAATTCATGTACATGACAACAAATCAAATTGTACAGGAAAACTTTTATGATGAAAAGCATGTACTTCCTTATTCCTGTTTACTTCTTGGTTCCATTTTTTGTTCTTATAGCTAGTTACAGCTCTCCAAAGAAGAGGCTCATAGTATTGTATTTTTAGTTTTCTTATGGAAAATTTAAGCACAC
This sequence comes from Mustela erminea, assembly GCF_009829155.1. NCBI lineage: Eukaryota > Metazoa > Chordata > Mammalia > Carnivora > Mustelidae > Mustela > Mustela erminea. The sequence goes on along the minus strand of NC_045615.1, from coordinate 5,652,324 downwards.
AGCAGGTAGAATAGTATATTGAACCCCAGGTACCCATCCTCTAGCTTCAACAATTACTAACATATAGAAATCTGGATTCATTTATAATCCCCTTCCCTCGGATTATTTTAAAGCAAATCCCAGGCATTAGCCCATTTTGTGTGAAAATCCCTGCAGCATTCCCAGGAGATAAAGCTCCTTTTTTTAATTCCATAATAAAATGAAACCTTTTATTACTTGGCATTGAACTTTATTATTGATGTTTACCTTTTGTAATGTCATTTCCCCCAGCTTTATTGAGATATAATTGACAGATAAAATTTAGGTTTAAGGTATACAATGTAATGACTTGAGAAAAGCCAGTTCCAAGAAGTTACATAGAGTGTGATTACATTTTTATAACATTTCAGAAATGACAAAATGAAAGAAATGGAGAACACATTAATTTAAGGTGGGGAGAGGCATGGGAAGTAGGCAGGGTTACGAAGGCAAGAGGATATCCGTTTATTTTGACTGCAGGTATTTTTCTATGTCATATTTTCTAAATTTTCACTGGGGGAAACTGGATAGAGGGTACTTGGGAAATCTCCATAACTCTTGTTACAACAGCCATGTATCTAAAATGATCTCAAAATAAACAGCCTAGACACAAAGAACAAAAACAGCAATTCTCCCTATATTTCCTCAGAGGTTTAGTTTCTCCAATTGGCCCATCAATGTTTTTTACAACTGTTCAAAATCAGGATCCCAATAAGGTCCTTACACATTCCATTCGGTTGGCAGATCTTGTAATCTATGGTTCTTTCTTCCCTCACCATTTGATGAGTAAACTGAGGAACTTGTCTCAAAGAATTAGCCAAGTTCTGGATTTGGTTGACTGCAATCAGGGGGTCTTTATTTTCCTCTCTCCCCCACACTTCCTAAAACTGGTCATTAGATGTAGGCTTGATTAGATTCAGCTTTGATTTTTTTTTTTTGAAAGATTATTTCATGGATGCCTGTAGACTTCTTCATTGCATTGGAAGGACCATGTTCTCTCCCCTGTGACACTGTGATTGACCGGGGGGCTCAGGTGTCCACTGCAATCCATCCATTCTGACTCCCCCATCAGCCTACTACCTCATGACCAACAACTTTCATGAAAGTTTTTTTTTTATTTATTAGTAGAAATTCTCCTATAAGTAACTCCCTCATCAACTATTTGCTTCCCAGAAATAAAACTCCTGTATTTTCCAGTTTTCACAAAAACAAGCTGGTGAGCTCCTAAGGTGACCTTTAAGATTTTTTAACTATTATGAACTGAAGTATTTTTTTCACATTTGAAGTCTGTTTTAATCCACTACAATTTTTTTTCCTTAAAGGTTTTATTTATTTATTAGAGAGACAGTGAGAGGGAACACAAGCATGGGGAGGGGCAGAGTGAGATGGAGAAGTGGGCTCCCCACTGAGCGGGGAGGTCCATGCAGGGCATGATCCTGGGAACCTGAGGTCATTACCTGAGCCAAAGGCAGACACTTAACCGACCAAGCCACCCAGATGCTCAGCCACTGTTACTTCTGACAGTCACACTGTCCTACCTTTGGTGAGTGGAGCCCCTTTGAAATGGTTTGAGGAACTTCTCCGTGGCCCCAGTCGTTTCTTAAAGCTTCCTTCACTGCACACTGGTACAGACCCAGGCTCGTTTCCTACATGCGCTGTTCATAAATCTAAAAACGGCCATTTCACTCCGGAACCCTGATCACTTTTAGTCGAAAATGGTATTCAGAAATGGCAACCTAGGTACCAGGGTTGCTCACTGCTTCTAAACCTTGACAGAGCTAGGAGGTCTTTTTTAAAGGAAAAAAAAACATGAGTCCATACTGATGTTTCTAATTCAAATTTAGCCTAACAAGATTCTGAATTTGAATTTTTATTTTTTGTCTAATGATGAAGTCTGGATCCCTGAGAGTAAAAAAAAAAAAAAAAAAAAAAAAAACCACAAAAACCTTTATTTTCTTTATTCTAGATTGCGCTCCTCTCTCAAAGGACTCTTCATACATACTATCTTTGGCTTTTTCTCCCACTTTTATGAAAAGATTTATGTGTGTATATGAATATATACACATTTTCACACATGTTTAATGTTCCCTATTTTCTTAGGTAAAACGTAGTATATTCGTTTGTCATATTGGCTGTCATAACAAAACACCACAGACTAGGTGGCTTACACAGTCTTAAATCTCTTGTCTCACAGGTTGGGGGCTGGAAGTTCAAGACCAAAGCACTGGCAGGGTTGGTCTCCTCTGAGGCCTCCCTCTTTGGTGTTTAGATGGCTGCCTTCCTGCTGCCTCTTTATGTGGTCTTCTCCCTGGGTGTGTGCTCACTTAGGGTGTCCTTTTGTGTCCAAACTTCCTCTTATAAGTACACAATTAAGACTGAATTAGAGATCATCCCGAAGGCCTCATGTTAAATCAGTCACCTCATCAAAGGCCCTATCTCTAAATCGAGTCACATTCTGAGGTACTGGAGGTTAGGGTTTCAATAGAGAAGTATTTTGGCGACAGGGTGGGGGCGGCATCACAATTCAGTACCAAGAAGCCTACTATATATGTTATTTACACCTACTTTTTTTTTCATTTAACTGTAAATACATCCTGGCATCATTCCACCATTGGATATTCTCTTCACTCTACTTTACAGCTGTAAAATACTTCGTCAGTACACACTAGTTTATCCAACCAGTCTCATACTGATGGACATTTTGGTTTTTTGGTTTTTCCATTACAAAGGGTACTGCAAAAAATAACTTTGTTCATATACCTTTTTGCACTTTCGTCATTGGATCAGAGACAGATTCCCAAACATGAGATTGCTGGGTCAAAAGGTAAATTTGTTTCATTAGCTTTCAAAATAGATCTTGAACCCCTAATCCGTAAGACAGTTGTAAGGACAGCTGTAATACTTGCTATCGCCAGGCATCATTCTAAGCATTTTACAAGCACTAACTCATTTAATGCACGCAACAAGCTTATAAATTAAGTACATTACCTTTATTTTAAAACCAATAGAGAAATCAAGAATCTTGCCTACCATTCCACTGGTAGGAGGCGGTCAAGCCAGAATTTAGAACCCAGGCAGTCTGACTTCGGAATTTGCACATTTCCCCTTAGACTGAATGCTAACACTCTCACTGACATCTTCTCTACCCACTTCTCACCTTCCGATTCAGCTAATTCAGATCATCTTGCACAACAATCAGGTTCTTAAAAAGCTTTGCCCTTAGTTGAAAACAGCATTTACATTAGGACTGCCAAGGACAAATCTTGGCTTCCTTTCCTCTGGCGCCCCCTGTAGATAGATGACGCTTGGCACTAGAAAACATACTTTTCCTTACACTCCTTTATTGCTTGAAATCTCACTAACTATTGCTTCATGTTTACTCCAGAACTTTTATACACGGACTTTTATTTGAAATGGTATAGGCATATAATTACCTTTCTTTTTCTTCTCATATGACATGCCTTCCACTTTCTCAATCATAGGTCTTTTCGTTTTTCTATCGAGACCTTCTCCCTGGAGCACCCTTTCCTCCTGCTCAAATTGGGACTGTTGCTCTTCTGCGCTGGCTGAACAACCACGTTTGGAGATTTCCCTTGCATCGCTCTCCTGTATTATTAGGATCCACTGTGTGTCCTGAATCCTTAAGCTTACTTCCTCAGTTTTGCTAGAGTATCTCCTTTAGTAATGCCCAAAGAAAAACTTTCAGAGTCCTTGAAGTGTCTAAATGTCTTTATTTTTTTCTTTTACACCTAACTGGATTTGACTGGGTACAGAGTATTGGGCTGACATCAAGTTTTGTTCAAAACTTTAAAGGTCCTGTTCAATTACCTTTTACCATTCAGACCACTGCTAAACTTGATACTCTCAGATTCTTGTTTCCTGGGAGGAAAAGTCCACTTTTCTTGTTATCCTTATTGTTCAATTTCATAATGACAGAATGAAGTCCCGGCCTTTTTTTTTTTAAATTGTACTAGGCATTCAGTAGACCCTTATACCCTGAAGACTCTTTTCTTCCACTATTGGAAACCCCTTCTTTGGACAGTTTCTCTCATTCTATCTTCTTGTTCTCAGATACCTACATAGTCTCCTAGATTCAGCTTTCATATCTCTTACTACTAGTCTGTTTCTCTTTTGCTCTACCTTCTGGGATACTCCTTTTTTCTCTAGTCCAATGACTAAATTTTATGTATTTATGAATATTTCTCCCTCTGCTCCTTTTTTATAGCATCATCTTCTTAGTTTTATGCAGATAATATTTTCTTAAATCCGAGTATGTCAGGTCTTTTTAAAATAAAGTTTCCTTCCATTCCCAGAATAATCTTTCTTTCTGGGGTCAGTTTTTCAACTTTTTTTTTTTCTTTAAGATTTTTTATTTATTTATTTGACACACAGAAAGAGACCACAAGTAGGCAGAGAAGCAGGCAGAGAGAGGAGGAAGCAGGCTCCCTGCTGAGCTTAGAGCCAGATGCGGGGCTTGATCCCAGGACCCCGGGAACATGACCTGAGCCCAAGGCAGAGGCTTTAACCCACTGAGCCACCCAGGCGCCCCAGTTTTACAACTTTTAAATATAGATCTCTCATCTCTGGTTTGTACTGAGTTGTCTGATTTTACATAAGAAAAGTCTGGATAAATTGGTCAGAGAGTTCCCTGTTTTCCAGCAACTCTTTCCTGCAGGGAAATCCTAATGGCAGCTCTGTGCAGGGTCGGGGAGGGCAGAATGTTGAGTCTCAACCATGGGCATTGCTTGAAGGCAAGAGCAAGCTGTCAAGACTATGGGACTTTCCAAATGCCCAGAATGAGGGCTTTCACCTACATGACAACATCTGTTCTGAGATGGGAGAACCTGATGGGACAGGACGTGAGGTGCCAACTGGTGCAAACTGTCTCATATACAAAACTTCAGTCTTTCTGTTTTCCATTACCACTTCCCACTCTCACCTTCTACTGGATCTGCCAATACTGGACACAGATTTCCTGGGATCGTGCTATGTGCTGGCTGGTTCCCAATGCCTCTCTGACTCCCTCCGAGTACATTCTGGGCTGTAAATCTACACCTTTCATCTGTCAATGTGCCCTCGTCTGCTTTGTCTTCCAGAGATTCACTGAAGGCTGTCCTCTGTTGCTTAACATCTTTCCTCCCTTCCTTCCTCTTCTCATTGCTATTCTGAGGCTAGTCTTTTTATTATATCAATTATTTTAACTCCAATGTGTCCTGGGAGAGGTTGGAACAAACCTTAATGCTCAATCCTCCTTGAACTTTCTGGCTATCGATTTTATGTCAAAAAGTACATGTACATTCTTTGTAGCAGTTTTTTTTTAGTCTGAAAAAACCAATTTCTAATGTAGTAATAAAGATGTATGCATATTTTTGAATTTATGTGTATTTTTTTTTTCAGCAAGGGGATATTTCAGAGAAGTGTGATCTAAAAGAGGGATTGAACCAGGAAAACTTTCAGTTTTTTCGGCTTTGCTGGCCTGCAGATGTTTGGGCCATGTTTAAGTCAGTTTTTGTTTCATGGAACACGATGGAAGTTTACTAACTGTTTTGGGGGGGTGTTGGGGTAAGATTGATGAGCTTAGTTTTGGAAAAGTTGGTATCTGAGGGGCTTGTAGGATGGTTTAAGAAGAGAAGTCTAGTAGGCCATTTATCATGTTTATAGATCAGACAGATTTGGGATGCATCAACCATGCTGCCAATGACACCACCCAGAAAATATACAATTTAGAACGGCAAAGAGGAGCTCCAGGTAATACAAACTAAGGGTGGATGGAAGGAAATCAACCCGTAACAGAGACTGTAAAGGGATGTTCTGTTATGTCAAATGCTGCTGAGGGGCCACTTAACAAAGCATGAGACCTCAAATCAAAGGCTGCTCTCGATTGTCACTAGTTTCTCAACACCTTAGGAAAATAATTCCAATGAAGAGGTGGAAAGTGAGAGCAGACTTCACAGAGTATCTGCAGCTATGACTGCCATAGGATCACCGATGTGTGTCTCTCCAGGACCAACGTTAGACGGCAGGAGGGTGGTGGGGGACCAATCCAGACTAGAAGTGGAAGGCAAGGGATGGAGAACGCACGTTACTGACAAGAGTTAGTGAAATAGCTCAGGCAGCATGAACAAGGAAACGTAGGAAATAACGGGATATCTGAATGCCAGAGAGTACACGGAGGAGCCAGAAGACTGTTCATATCAGAAGAGGTATGTAAGGGAGTGAGAACGTGGCAGGAGAGGCCGCTGGGGTCAGCAAATGGGACAAAGTAGTGTGTACTATTAAAAGCAGGAAGGTCTTAGGTACCAACAAGCTGTGGGGAAAGGCAGAGGAAGGCCTGGATCACTGAAGTGGCCGAGGTCCAGTGACTAAGTTAAGGTGCTAGATCAGCCATCCATAAAGAGATCGTAAAGTCCCCTGAGCCAGCACAGGCCTTGAAGTATTGAGGAAGATGAAGAGCCAGTTTCTAAATTCTCCCTTAAATACGGGAAGAGATCCAGCCCTGGCAGAAATGAAAGCACACAAGGGCAGGTGGCACACTCATCTTTGTCTAAGAAATTAGGGTGATTTCATAGGGTGAGATTAGATGAGATTCAAAGGTAAGAATCAATTTAACACTTGAGTTCTGAGTTTTACTGTGTTGAAAATGTACATAATACAATGAAGAAAATACAAAAATGGTCCTCGGGTAATTATAGCGGATTACATATATTATAAATTTTATATATACATACACACACACACACACACACACACACACACACACACACACAAAAATTGCCTCTGGCCCTTTCTATTCTATGATGATTTTAATACTCTTGGTCTGATGTTAACTAGAAAAATTTTGTTTCCGTGCATTCCTAATCATATAACAAAGATATGTACCAATTAATTCTTCTCTTACTGTATCTTTAAACACACACTTACCTGATTCTTTTTAGAAAGTACTCTTCCTGTGGACTTCCTTTCCTGAGATTTCCTCCTATTAATTTTCTTTTCTTTACAAGGCTGAGCTTCTGTATTAAATAAGTTGCAACCATTCTCTTCTGCAAAAGTGATCAATTGCTATAAAGAAAATTTAAAGGAGGGATATCACAAAACACAAGCAAGTGCATTTTAAGATATGTTTCTCACATTTATTTTCCTTCCCACACTGTTTCTACATTTTCTATCCCACTTCCTTTTAATTCACAAGTTCCACTGCAAGTATTTTAACCATCTTAAACCCAAATGGGAGAAGAGTAATTACCAATTTCTGATCTTATCAAACGTATACCCAGAAGCATATGCACTTTGTCCATTTTTTTAAAAAAGAAAAAAAAGTGTAAAATTAGTTATTTCTTCAAATATTTACTAAGCATCTACAATTTAGCAGCTAAGTGCTGTGGAGTTATGGGGGATGGTGGGGTAGGAACATGTACTTAGCTTATCTAAATGTGAATTCTGGGTTTATCACCCAACAACTTCAGCTAAAAGGGCCCATCATGGTATACTATATATTTATAAATTTAAACAAAAATCCAATTTTATCTAATTTAATGAAATAGGAAAAGACGCATTCAGTGGGAGTTAGGCTCCTATGGAATAGTTAAAACCCAATGTTAAAAAACCTGGAAAAAAATGAAATATTTTATGAAAAGTTATAATTGTCATTGTCTGGGACTGTTAAGTACACACTACTCTTCTCCACTGTGAACTTCAATAAAATTCATAAAACCACATAGACCCCAAACAAATGTTCCAAACAGATTACCTTCTACATTAACACAAACTTTGAAAGCACTGTATTACTACATTGTAATATTACTGTATTTTTCTTCTAACAGAACTAAAATGAAATCAGAAAAAAGAACATTACCATGGGTTATATGTTATGTAGGTAAGGTATGAGCTCTCAATGATATTAATCAAATCAAGATTTTACCTATAATCACGTGATTATAAAAACAAAAAAAAATTTATAGCAAGATTTAAAAACAAATACATTGTGCCAAATACAAATACTTACACTACTTCTGTTAGAGGCCCGTGTTACTCTACCAACTTTATGGGAGGCTATTTTCTCATGGTTTTTTTCAGAGCTGAAAGTATCAGTGCCTGATGAAGAAGACAAGCAAAATAAGGGTAGCTAACAAAAAGTTGTAAGTCATCATTTTTCAGTTATACTGCACATTGTTTTGGATATGCACCTTTGCTTTTAGCATAATATAATATCTAAACATAAATAATTAATTACCAAAGATAAATTCTGAGATCCAAAACATGTTTTAAGATTTAGAGTTTACTGAATACCCAAAAACTTTTACCACTTTCCATGGAGAATGCATGCCATTTAGCCCTAAGATAACACATGAAATCAGATTATAATAAAATGCCATATTTTCACTCATGTCCATTTATTCCAAGCTACATTTCAATGAATTACAATGAAATTGCATAAAGGGCATTAAGATGATCATGAAAATAATTTTTTTAACTTACAAAATTCAGGTAACTATTTCATTTGATCACTTTTAATGTTGTATATGAAAAGTAGTATAATATGTAAAAAAGCATGGGCTTTGGAACAGACTATGCTTCCAGGTTTAGCTCTAACTTCACACTCCAGGTCTTAGATTCTGTACCAGTGAATCTGGTTTGTGTCTTCCAGCCAATGAGAAGCCACTAAGGGATTTCTTTCCGGAAAAAGACATGAATAACGGTTCCCATGACATTTGTCACCCAAGTCCTGTCTTGCCTTGTCACGATCATAAAGAAGCCAGGGACTTGAAAAGTGCAAGTGCCCAACAGACCAACTTAATGTTGGTAAACAATTCTGGACCCTGGAAAATGATCCTTGTGATCCACATCATTCAGTTGTGTCAATTGTCACAAGGAGCTTACTACTGACATGTTGAGAGGAGTTGAGAGGAGTTGAAAGGAGAACTCCATTGCCTGCAGGGACTTGAAAAACAGGGCCCACCATCTACGGAAGTTAACTGTGGGTGATTACAAGGTATGGGGCCTGGATGGGCAAGAGACTACTTTTTTTTTTTTTTTTTTAATATTTATTTATTAATTTTAGAGAGGAAGCACACAAGCAGGGAAGGGATAGGAGAGGGAGAGATTTCAAGCAGGCTCCAACTCCCTGTTGATCTTGGGGCCCCGCACGGGGTTCAATCTCAACCACCTTGAGATCATGACCTGAGTTGAAATAAAAGAGTTGGATATGTAACTGACTGAGCCACCCAGGTGCCCCAAGAGACTTCCTGTAAGCTTTCTATACTATATGATTTTTTAAAGCAAGTATGCATTGTTACAATAAAATTTTTTAAAAAGGAAGTTAAGTTTTAGTTTCATAATGAAAATGACACTTGTCTGATTTTAAGATAAAAAAAGTTACTACCTGAAAGAGTCTCAGAGATTGAAGACTTATTAACAGGACTCAGAACTGCCAATGATACCTGAAGAGGTTCTATGTTTTCCTAAACAAAGAAAAACAAGAGTAGAAATTAGACATCCTTAAATTCAGTGGACATGTACTGTGCCCAAAAAAAAAAAAAAATTTTTTTTTCTTTTGGGCATTTTTGTAGATGGAACTTGAGTAAGCATACAGATGGGAAATCAATAAAAGATTAAGAAAAAAAAAAATCAGGGGCGCCTGGGTGGCTCAGTGGGTTAAAGCCTCTGCCTTCGGCTCAGGTCATGATCCCAGGGTCCTGGGATAGGGCCCCACATTGGGCTCTCTGCTTAGCGAGGAGCCTGCTTCCCCCTCTCTCTGTCTCTGCCTGCCTCTCTGCCCACTTGTGATCTCTATCAAATAAATAAATAAAATCTTTAAAAAAAAAAAAATCAGAGCAAAATAAACATACTGAATATAAAAATATTTTACAATATTTACCAATCTTTAATGAAACTGTTTATTAACTACAGTCCAACAAATAAAATATTAAATGATGCACTAATAAGCTACTCTGTGGTTTACTTAAAAATCACATGTCCTAATTCTAAAGTAAATAGGATATTCCATTAATAAACACAACCTAACATTTCAGTATAACTCAGGGGGACTTCAGGGAAAATAGCAATACAATTGTAGATGTCAAATCTTTTCTTTCCCACATAATTAACATTATCATGGTAGCTACTGATTTTTCAAAATAAAACTTGTCAGTTTGAAGAAATTTTCTATAATCACCAGTTTGCTCAGAGTTCTTATCAGAAATGACATATGGTTTCCTTAGTTTGTTAATATGGTAAAATATAGACTGTTTTTCAGATAGTAAACCAACTTGCCATCTCTGGGTTAAATCTCAGTTGGTGTTGATATAGTACCTTTTTATGTATTATGTTCATGAGGTGATAGTTTTCTTACAATGTCTGATTATGGTAGCAGGTTAATGCTGACATTGAACTGAACATTACTTCCACCTCCTCAATTGGCTTGAAAGGGTATACATAAAATTAAGAATTCCTTAAAGTGTTTGGTAGAATTCATTAGCAAAATCACCTGGACATGCGGTTTTTTCTTTGTGGGAAGGTTTTAACTACAACTTAAATTTCTTCAGTTGATATAGGGCTAATGAGGTCATTTATTTCTTCTAGTGTGAGATTTGGTTGTTTTTCAAGGAATGGTTGTTATTCAAGGAATAGTTTGCTTATGTTGTTGAATTTATTGGCATTAAGTTTTTCATAATACTTCCATATTATCTTTTTATCTGTATCACCCTTCTAAAACCTGTTAGAAAATGCGGTCAAGTCACATTTTATTCCTTATATTGTAATTTGAGTATTTCTCATTTTTTTCTCTGAATAGTCTGATTAGAAGTGTACTCATATCTTCCAAAGCATAATCTTTTTACTTCAATGATTTTTTTCTCTATTTTTGTTTTTTACTTCATTGATTTCTGCATTTATCTTAATTCCTTCTGTTCACTTTGGCTTTAATTTGCTTTTATTAGCTTCTTAAAGTAGAAGTTGGAATCATTAATTTGAGATGTCTCTTATGCTGAAATACAGGCTTTAATTATTTCCCTCTAAGCCACTTTAGTTTAGTGTTTACAGCATACATGTTTAACTCAAACCGCTTTATGTAAAGCATAAGAGCACCTCCCAGCCTTCAAGCCATATTATTTTTGTTGTATTTCTTACTGACATGTTATAAACCAAACAATATGCTATCATTATCCTTGCTTTAAAGAATCTTTTATGGAGTTTAATAATAAAAAAAAGTCTGTTACATTTGCCCACATGGGTTAGCAGCTTCAGTGGTCTTCATTTCTTTGTTAGATTTCCATCAGGAGCCATTTTGGGGGGCGCCTGGGTGGCTCAGTGAGTTAAAGGAGCCATTTTGCTTTCGACTAAAAAATTTCCTTTAACATTTCTTCTAATGCTAACCCACTATGGCAATGAATCCTCTCAGCTTCCAGATGTCTAAAAAAGCCCGTCCTTCACCTTTGTTTTGAAAGATGGTTTCACTGGATATAGAATTCTAGGTTGATATGTTTTGTTGTTACTGTTTTGGTATTTCCTCCAAGTAAATGTTGCTGCATTGTCCTTTGGCTTGCAGTTTTAATGAGAGTTCGGCTGCCTTTCATGTTTGTTGTTCTTTATGGTCATGGGTCTTTTTGTTCTAGGTCGTACCAGGCCATATATCATGGTTTCTAAGTAATGATGTGTCTTTGCATATTATTTCATATTTCTTATGCTGGGAATTTGAACTTGAGGATTTGTGAGCTTTAAATTTTATCAAATCGGAAAACTCAGCCATTATGTTTCAAATATTTTTTCTGTTCTGATCTCTCCTCTCCTTTGGGGACTCTAAGTATATGCATATTATGTCACCTTAAGTTGTCCCAGGCTTATCAACTGCTCATTTTTGTTCAGTTGTTTTCACTCTTTCAAGAATAGTTTCTATTGTTACATCTTTAAGTTTGCAAATCTTTTCTTTTGCAGTCTCTAATGTGTTATTAATCTCATTCAACATATTTTTCTTCCCGAAGCTTCTAATTTTCAGCGACTATAACCTCCAGAGTTCAAGTTAGATCTTTTCTGTATCTTTCATGTTCTTAACAAGTTCAAACTTTGCTCTACTACCTTGAACATATGAAAGATAGTTAAAGTAACTTTTTAAATGCCTTTGTCTACAAATTCTACCATATGTGTAATTTCTGGGTCTATTTTTTTTTTTTTTAAGATTTTATTTATTTGAGAAAGAATGAGTGAGAGAGAGCATGAGAGAAGAAGGTCAGAGGGAGAAACAGACTCCCCAAGGAGCTGAGAGCCCGATGCAGGACTCAATCCTGGAAGTCCGGGATCATGACCTGAGCTGAAGGCAGTTGCTCAACCAACTGAGCCACCCAGGCGCCCTCTGGGTCTACTTTTATTGACTGGTTTTTCTACCCACTGGGGGCATCTTTTCTTACACATCTATTAGTTTTTAATTGAAATGTCAGACATTTTGAATTTAATGTTATTTGACACTGAATAGTTTTCTGTTGAGTTAGGTTATACAACACAGTAAAGTCGCTTGGAGGAAAGCTGTGTCCTTTCGAAGTTTGCTTTTGAGTTCTGCTAGGCTTTTAGTCTAATTATGTCCTGCTAGTGAGGCAATACTCTCCCGAGTATCTGATGCCCTCTGAATTACAAGGTTTCTTCAACCACTCATGTTGGTGGGAATAGTTCCTGCCCATCTGTAAGCTCTAGGGATTGTCTCCTCTGCTCCATGTGGATAGTCCTTTCCCTGAAATCAGGCAGTTTATTCACAATCACACATTGACCAGTACTCAGCTACAGGCTCAAGTGAACCCTTTGCAGATCTCCAGAGCTATCTCTGCAGCTCTCTCCTCTCTGGTCCTTTGCCATGAGCTCTAGCCTCCTTTGCTTTCCCAGACCCCAGCTCCATTTTCTCAATTCATGGAGATTGGCAGGCTCTACCAAGGTAAAACCTTCCTGTGCTGTGACCTGGGAAGTATAGTCCAGGCAGTAAGCTGGGGCTCCTATGCAGCTTGTCCCATTTGTTCCTCTTCTCTTGGGGATTACTATCCTGTACTTCCTGATGTTCAATGTCTGAGAACCACTGTTTTGTATGTTTTCTGGGAATTTTTTTTTTTTTTTAGTTGTTTCTTACAAAAATGTCAGTTAGGTCCCTCCAACTCCATCTTGGCTGAACATGGAATATTTTTATTTCAAAATATAACAGGCAAGGGAGAGAATGAATGATGGCCCCAATATAAAAATGGGTAAAGATTAATAGACAATTCTCTAGAGAAGAAATCCAAAGGCTTATAAACCTAGGAAAAAGGTTCAAACCTCATTAGTAAACTAAAAGTTTCAAGTCATCTTTTTCTCTTATTGAGATATTTTTAAAAAGTACTGTCAATACCCAGGTTTACAAAGTGTGGTAAAATAAAACCTTTATACTGCACTTTCTGAATGCTCAGCAATATATATCAAAAAGGTTAAAAAAAAAATCCATTTTTCATCCAGTAATTCTACCTACAGAAAATCATCTTAGAGGAAAAAAGTTTGTATTTACAGTGTATCAGTTCTAAGGTTGTTGCTCTCTCAAATCTTTCTTCCTCTGAAATCTGAGTATATCCTACAATTCACGGTGTATGACAGCTTTAGTTCTGGCCCTTTTCTTGGTGATAGATAAAATGATGGTACATCCTACAGTCAACCGTATTTAGGGTCATGAAATATGCAGTGCACAAGGTGTCATGCAAGTATGAGAACACAGCTAATCCCCCATACACCTGTCATGATAGGCACAGGGTTGGGGGGGAGGGAACCTACCTAGAAAAATGCATTAATTTATACCATGACACATCATTTAGTCCATTTTGTGATTTCAAAGCATAATTATTATTCACACAAAACAGGTGAGGCCTGATGGAAATAAAAACAAGTTTGTTTCACATTTTTCACACTTACAAGATTCTCCCCCTTGTCATCAAAATTTGGTTGTGATAACTGTAGCTGCACAGGAACTGGTGATTGCTCAAGTAGCAGAGGACTGACACCACTTAAATCCCTTTTGCGGACAGGCGTTCCTCCTTTACGCAATGGAGTATTTGCTGGCAAAGACTCATCAAACACCTCAGGGCTTAGATCCTCTCCAAAAGTAACTCTTTTCCTCTTCCTGATATTTAGAGAAGCTGGCACTTTGCAATTTTCTTGACCTTCTGTAGATAATAAATGGGTAGATTAAAAAATATTAGGCTATATTTCTTATCTAAAAATGCATATCCTAGAATCTTTTAACATGATTAGATTCAGCTCTTACCCATTTAATAGAAAATAGTTTGTAGAAGAAAGAAATTCAAAATGAAAAATGTTAAGAAGTAGTTCTAAAATATGAAAATAGATTTTAAAGTAAATGTTGCATGAGTATCTTAGAAGTTTAGAAAATTGGAATATCAATTTTCTTTACAAGCAGTACCATTAAGTACAAAAGGGCAGATGAAATGGACAGAGTAATTGTCTCTCCAAAGAGATTCCAGGCAATTGTCCCTCCTTTCCATATAATGTGAGAAGCATCAAGGCATTTAGCAGATCACTGAAACTACCATATAGAAGATCTAATATTTCACAAGAAAAGGATACCATGAAGCTTCAAAATAAATGTGAATTTCTTACCTGCTTTTTGTTCTTTGCAATAGTTTGCAAGACTTGAGATTAAGCCTGGATGAGTCCCATCATCACAGAGATTGTCACAGTGTTCCTAAACAAAATAAACATAAATGAATAATTTTACATATATAAATGCATATGCACTTCGGTAAGAAGGGCCACTCTGAACTGTCTGCCCAGGAGAGATATTATGCAGTGTTGCAGATTACATTTACTTTCATAATTGTTCTGGCTTACTGACATGGGCAACAAAGAAAAACTGGATGCCCTAAACATTACTTTAGTAAACAGTATTTTAGGTCAAGATTAAAGAACAGAAATCCATAAAAAGGGCTGAATTCACTCCATCATTTTTAATCTGGCAAATGAAGATCAGGAAAATGTGAGTGGCTAGAGTTATACCACAGTTGGTGTCAGATAAAAGAACTATCTACAGGTATGAGAATTGCATGAAAATAAGAAAACAAAAAGGTAAATGGCATAATGGGGTGTTTTGTCTTTTAAATATGGGAACCACACCTTTCCTAAATTCTTGAGTTTGGAACAAGGCAAAAAGTTAACATCTGTCCCTGTATACTTCCCCAAAAGCTTGAGAGAGTAGGCAAGCTGGGGAGGGAGGGTCAGTCCAAGTCCTGAAGCACCAGACAGGGTCCCACTCAACATAGGGCCCCAAGTGACGCAGGTGGGAGCCAGGGCTGTGGGCTCCATGAGTCACCTCCAATTCATCACCTGCTTCCTACACCCTGGACAAACTCCTCTCTAGGGCTGTTCATTGACTCCACTGCCCCCATTTCAGGAGCAGCACTTCTCTCAGCATCTGTCCTGCCCCCAACAAGCCTCCTTGAGTAACTATCTCTCAAGTCCATTTCATCTTCCTGATCAGGGAAATGCCTTTATTTATGAAATCAGTGAATGCAGAAAACAAAATTCTTGAGAACTTTGAGGCTATCGTTAATTAAAACAACCACAAAAATTAGCTCACGACTCAAACTGTATACACCTACAAACTTTAGAGAGCTCAGTGAAAAGATCATTGATCATAAAAATCTTCATAAAATTTTCGTGGTAGGACTTGTTGTTGGCTATGTAATGCTGTTAATCAGTAAGGGTTATATGGATCATGAAGATGTTAAGTCTGTTTGAGGAGAAGATAAAACGAATACAAGATATGAATAAGCAGTTTTGCATAGAAACCCACATCAGCTCTTTGACCGGAAAAACTGTTAAAATGTTTTAGATAACCGGTGTCCATAACTATTCATGTCAATAGAAGATGGCTACCTCCTTTTGGCTTTAGAAACAGATGTGTAGGCCTGGTTATACATTTAAATGCCTGTGGACTGAAAACAAAATAACTTCTCATTTGCCAGGCACTGGTGCTAATTTCATATTATTATTGCAGTTAATGCTCAAATCACCTTGTAAGGTAGTTACTAGTGTTGTCCATTCACAAGACTAGTTGTGAACTAGAAGGAAGCCAGGGTATAAAAAGTGACATAATTGGCCCAGCAGCTCTTGAACTTCAGAGTGAGGATCTGAAACCAGGCACTTGGGACGCCAGAGCCCATTCTCTCCACCTCTCAGAGTTTATAGCCTGCCATGGATTTCTATATCAGATTTATCTGGGTTCGTTTAATAACCTCAAGCCTAAATTTACTTCAAATGGGGCTAATATTCTCCTTAGAGTACTAGGTCTGCATGTCCATGATCTATGCCAGAACTGTCCATAGACATACTCAATCAGGGGCGCCTGGGTGGCTCAGTCCGTTAGGCATCCGACTCAGGTTATGATCTCAGGGTCATGAAATGAAATCCTGCATCAGGCTCTGCTGAGCGTGGAGTCTGCTTAAGATTCTCTCCCCATGTCTCCCTCTATCCCTCCCTGCCACAACTTGTGTGCATGCACGCTCTCAAAAAAAATAAATAAATACAATTTTAAAAGACTCAATAAATGCCAGCTAGTTCCCATCAACCTACTCTTTGCTCATCCAAGCTGAGTTTAGAGAAACATACAGGCCTGTGAATAAGCTATCTCTGAGACCAAATATTTTAGGTGGAAATAACTAACACACATTAATAATTATGAAACTCTCATACAGTAAAGTCTACATATATCAAATTGTACAAGTTATATTCTATGCTGAGTTTAGAAAGAGAGGAAAGAAGGAAGGAATGAACTCTGCACAGTGCTCTAAGTAAGGAAAGGAGGGAAAAACATTTGAAACCAGTATGACATATACAACAATTCATAAAAATTGCTTCAAGCCCAAATGCATATTTATTCAATTTGCTTTAGGAAAAGGAGCTCTAAACTTACCTGCAGGCCCTCTGGAAACAGCTTAACAGAGGTTTTCTTTAGCACAGAACGAAGTACAAAGGTCTCAGAGGATGAAACGTCCCTCGTACACTGTGAAGTAACCAGGGACCTGACTTCAGGAGTGGTGTCTGTGCTCACTTCCATCAAATTGTCAAGTGGAACAGTGTCCCTTGATCTTTTGCCCTCTATACACTCGGCAACCATGACTCCTTCAAAGGAAACATGTAAACAAGAGAGGTGGAAGACATCTGAATCAAGTGTTCTACACCAAAAATACTGTGCATTTGCAAAGAGACTAACAAACACATTAGAAGAAGTCCAACCCCAAAATATCCACCTTAGGGCAGAACATCTGGAATTTCATTTGAATATATAAAGAAGACACGAGGCGCTGGCCATAGTTTTCAATTCAAATCTAACTCCTGAGGGTAAAGGTAAGCAAGGAGTTTTGGCTGCCATGAATCCTAGAAGATTGCCCAGGCCTCCACTCATGACCGCTGCGCTTTGCACCAGAAAACTAACCTGAGCTGAACAATGAAGGAGGACCAATTTCATTGCTGGAGTCAGAGGCATTTGAGGATGCAAGGGTGGTGCGAGGGAGAAGATGGGCTGTGAGGAGAGAGATGATTAAAAAAAATTTTTTGCATGTTGTGTGTGCTCTCAAACAAGGCAAGGCTTCCTCCTGCATATTTTTTTCTCACAAGAGAGCCTTTCCTTATGATCGACGCTTAACAAATATATATTGGGCACTTATGATGTGACAGGTGCTCTTTTCTAGGTGCCAGAAAGACAATGATCAATAAAAACAGACAAATCTCCCATACTCTGGGGTACACACAGACAATATAAACACCCGGGAGTGGTAGAAGGAAAGAGGGAGCTACACCTATTAAAGGTGAACATAGCAAGAGGGACCCCTATGCTGGAGCTGTTCTCTAGCTTGTGTGCAACATGGTCATATAAGTCTACAGGGGATAAAAGTACACGGAACTAACTATATACACAAATGAGTGCATGTAAAACTGGGGAAATCTGAGAAAGAGTCAGTGGCTTGTATCAGTGTCAGTTTCCTGCTTGGGATATTGTATGACCACTACCCAAGATGCTACCACCTGGGGAATTTGGGGGGGTCGGGGGGACAACACTAAATCCTTTTAGATATGATTTTGTACAATTGCTTGTGACTCTAAGTCACCTCAAAATAAAAAGTTACAAAATGTATAGGTAACAAGTAGTAATGTATTCCTTTAAAGGAAATAATATCAAAATTAAGGGGATATGGCAGGATAAGGTGGGAGGGGGGAGTTGCTGTTTGGAGGTGTTCAGGGATCAAGCAGGCATCTGAATGAAGTGAGGAAGTGAGCTATGCATGTATCTAAGGAAGAACCTTACATGCATGAAACCAAGTGCAGAGAACTGAGATGAGAATATACTGGACACATAGAGGTAGAACAAGACCAGTGTGGCTGGAACAGCGTGAAAAGGAGAAGAGAGCTAAGAAGCTCCAAGAGAAGGCTAAGGACTAGGTCAGGTATGGACTGAGTCCCATTCTAAGTAGGGTGGGAGGTCAATGAAAGATTTTGAGAAGGGGAGTGACATAGCATAGCTAGCATTTTAAAAGGAACACCCTGGACGCCATGTAGAAGACTCCAAAGAGGGGGGGCTGGCAAGGATGGAAGCAGAGCAATCACATAAGAGGACACACGAAGCAATCCAGGCATGAGAAGGTGGGAGCCCGGACCACAATGATAACAGTTAGGGGGTGGGAATTGGTTAGACACCTGCTATATCGTCAAGATAGAACAACCAACAGAATTTGTTAATGGGACTGAAATTGAACTTTTCTTTTTTTTTTTTTTTAAAGATTTATTTATTTGAGGGAGAGAGGTGGGAAGAGGGCTAGCAGGAGAGGGAGTGAGAGAATCTCAAGCAGACTCCCTGCTGAGTATGGAGCCCAACATGGGCTCCCAGGACTCTGAGATCATGACCTGAGCCAAAGTCAAGAGCCAGACACAACCAACTGAGCCACCTCGTTATGCCCGGAAGTTTAACTTTTAAAAGGGAGGTGGCCAGTGTTACTCCAATGCTTTTGACTCAAGCAGCTGGGTGAATGGTAGGATGGTTTATTGAGATGAAATAAAACAAAACAACAAAAAACAACCCAGAGATGAGCAGACTGGGGAAGGAAAAATAGTCAAGATCTTCTTGAGTATTAATTCCTAAGTCTGAGATGTTTATTAAACATCCCTGTGGAGACCAGAAAAGGCAGTTGGGCACTTCAGAGTTCAGGGAAGAGGCCAAGGACGGGTATTTAAATTCTGAAGTCAACAGCATACAGGTAGCATTTAGTGTTGTGGGAATGTCCACAATCACCTAGCGAGTGAATGCAGAGAGAAAAAGCCTGAGCACTAAAGCCAGGGCACTCAAATGCTTGAAGGTTAAGGGATGTAAGAGAAGAAAATAAACAGACAAATAAGGAATGGTCAGTAAAACAAGGAAGACCAGAGAAAACGGCGTCCCGATGCCCAGTAAAGAAATGGTTCCTCTAGGGAGGGCAATGGCAGCTCTGCCTGCCGTGCTGGGGCCCTGGGGAGAGGGTCTGGTGAGAATGCCTAATGGGATAGCAATGAAGAGGTGACCAAGACCTGTTAGGAGCTGGTGCAAGTGAGAATGGGAGGCGAGGAGACAGAGCTCCACCTGCTCTTAAAGGGAGCTTTGCCATAGAGGAAGCAAGGAAATGGGGTTTTGGCTGAAGGAAATCCCGGGACAAGGGTCAGTTTAAGAAGGGAGATAATACAGCACACTGTATGTTAATGGGAGAAGTGAACAACTCAGAACAGAGGGAACACCTCAGGCAGGAGGTCCTCTAATCAGCAAGGGATCACCCTCAAGGGACTGGCGTTGGGTCAGAGCACAGAGGATCTACTGGAACAGGAAGGGAGGGGGAGGGAACAGATGCTTGTTCAGAGGGGCATGAGCATGTGATGGTGAGTGGCCCAGCCCATTTGCTTTGGACATATTTCATTCTCTCCATGACAGAAGCATCCAGGGACAACTAAGGGGCACCAGGGAACTTTATCTCAGTCATTCATAGTAGGGCTGTCAGATTTAGCAAATACAAATACATGAGGCCCAGTTCAATTTTAAATTATATCTAATTATTTAAGTGTATGTATGTTGATATAAAAGAAAAAATACTGCACGAAACATACTGTGTAAAGCAAAAACAGTGCAGGATTTAAAATGAATATAAAAGTAATATAGAGGTTATCAATAGTGTAAAGGACCATAAAAGACATGGGTGGGCAGACAGGAAATAGAAACTTTACAAACTGTCTGGATCTATTTCCCCTAACACCAACTCTTTTTGGGTTCCAGGACCCAATTCCAGCTTGGGGGAAGCAGATTCTCCCACACACAATGCCATCAAGCAATTCTCAGACATCAGCAGGAGGTCCAAGAACTCAACCCAAGTCTGACCCCACCCAGAGACCCAGAGGCTGATCAGGTTCCATAGGTCAAGGGCTCAGTCCAACAAGAGCATCCCTCACTCATTTAAGATGCCAGTCTGGGGCACCTGGGTGGCTCAGTCAGCTGGGTCCTGGGATTGAGCCCCACATCAGGCTCCCTGCTCAGCAGGGAGTCTGCTTCTCTCTTTCTCTGCCTTTCACCCTGTTTGTGTGCTCTTTCTCACTCTCTCTCAAATAAACAGATAATTAAGAAAAAAAAAAAAAAAAAGCCAGTCCCAAGTCCTGGGCTGTCACTGGTGCCTCTGACATGCTATAGACTGGAGGTTCCAACAACCTCCTCCTTGGATTTCAGACACCAGTCACAAGTCCAGATTGCTACCTAAACTTCTGACTGAGTGGCTATCAATCAAGAGGTTCTCTTAATGTTCTTTTAATTTGCCAGAGCAGCTCACAAAACTCAGGGAACCACTGTTTGCCAGTTCATTAGAAGAAATGAGAAAGGATATCAATCAACAGCCAGATGATGGAACACAAGAGAGATCTGGGGAAGAGGTACAGAGCTTTCATGACCTCTCTTAGAAGTAACACTCTACCCACATTACCATGTGTTTGTTCACCAACCAGGATGCTCTCTGAACCCTGTGTTTCTGAGTTTTTA
The DNA here is from genome assembly GCF_009829155.1 of Mustela erminea. Taxonomy (NCBI): domain Eukaryota; kingdom Metazoa; phylum Chordata; class Mammalia; order Carnivora; family Mustelidae; genus Mustela; species Mustela erminea. The sequence continues at coordinate 5,631,254 of NC_045615.1, read as the reverse complement.
TGGAGGCTTCATTTCATGGCCATGAATGGTAACGCCATTGGCTGATTCAACCTCCAGCCTCAATCCCCTCATCAGAAGTCAGAAGTGGGGCTTAAAATTCCACCCTCCAATCACATAGTTGGTCCTCTTGGCAACCAGCTCCCCACCACTGGGTGGGGTCCCAAAGGCACTTTCATTAATAGTAGTAAGATATCATGTCACCTTTATAGGTGTATTTTCAGGAACCGTGGAGGAAGACCAAATCTATCTGAAAACCGTGTATTTGGTCATCTATTTATTATTATTTATTCATTCAGTAAATATTCATTTAGATAATGAATATAAATATATATTTTATAAATTATTATACTACACTGTCTTTTACATGAAGTTGTACAACATTAACTCTAAGTAGACTGAAAGGTTAAGAATGTATTTTGCAATCCCTAAGGTAACCTTAAAATGATACAATGAGGTATAGTTTGAAAGGTAAATGGGTAGGGGGTTCTAGCTGGCTCAGTCAGTAGAACACACAACTCTTGATTTTGGGGACATGAGTTTGAGCCTCACTTGAGGATGAGAGCTTACTTTAAAAAAATTTTTTAAACAGGGGCGCCTGGGTGGCTCAGTGGATTGGGCCGCTGCCTTCGGCTCAGGTCATGATCTCGGTGTCCTGGGATCGAGCCCCGCATCGGGCTCTTTGCTCAGCGGGAGCCTGCTTCTCTCTCTCTCTCTCTGCCTGACTCTCCGCCGACTTGTGATCTCTCTGTCAAATAAATAAATAAAATCTAAAAAAAAAAAAAAATTTTTTAAACAAATATTTAAAAAAAAAAAAAGGTAATGGATAACTGGCTTTCCAAAAAGAATATTTCAAATAAACCTCTAAAAGAGAGAAGGGAAACAGAGGAACAAAAATCGGAACAGAAAATGCATGAAAAAAATGGTAGATTTATAAATCAAACCATATCAATAATGACTTGAAATGTTAATGGGCCAAGTGCCCCATGGAAAGGCACAGGCTCTTGGAATGGATAAAAATGCAAGACCTAACTCTATGTCTTTAAGTTTTACTTTAAAGATAAAGACACAGGTAGGTTGATAGTAAGCCTAATACCTTACTGGTGACTTTCACACATACCAGCATACGATTTGGGGAAAGTTTTGAACGTTGGTCCCTTTCCACACTTAAAAACCAAAAATAACCTCAAAAAACAAAAAATGAAAAACCAAACCAAACAAAAAAACAACACACATGGAAGTGTTTTCTCTTACAAAATAAATGTTATATGTTCAGACATCCTGTTTTGTTTTGTTTTTTTAAGATTTTATTTATTTGACAAACAGATCACAAGTAGGCAGAGAGAGAGGGAAGCAGGCTCCCTACTGAGCAGAGAGCCCAATGTGGGGCTCAATCCCAGGAGCCTGGGATCATGACCTGAACTGAAGGTAGAAGCTTTAACCCACTGAGCCACCCAGGTCCCCCAAGACATGCTGTTTTGTTTTTTTTTTTAATAACAGATTCTGTCAACTTGGAAATATCTCACTCTTACCAGCAGCAGTTTAAGGGCAAAAAAAGTCCTCTCTCATACAAGAATTCTGAAACATTTCTACTAGACCGAGAGCTCCTAAAATGTAGGGCGCTGCCTCAGTTTCCCCAAAGATTAGTAAACCAACCACAAATGTCTACTGAACACATACTTCAATAGGTGAAATGGCACAGGTACTAGGTACTACAAAAGATTAAATACTTACCACTTGAAGCCTCTGTGAGCTTGGAAAGTGAAACAGACTCTCCAACTAAATATCCAGACCGTGTTAAACCAGATTCAAAAGATTTCTTGGCAGGGGGATAAAATTAAAGAAATATTAAGTCTTATTACTTACAGGAGTATTGAGATCTTTATAAAGATTAAAGTATTACAGATTACCTAGAAATCTGATCTTAAACCAGTCACTACCTAGCTGTTAGGAAAGCATACATGGATGGAGCTAAAAACATTGTAACTGCAGCCTAAACATCCTACTGAACAAATTTCAGCTCCCTAGGAAGTCTGGAGGGCACGTTTCGTTGCCTTACTATTAGAAGTCTAAAAAACTATAATGATTAATTTTAAAGAGGAAATTCTCAAAAGTAATGAAGAATGGGGGTGTCTGGGTGGCAGAGTCGGGTAAGCATCCAACTCTTGGTTTTGGCTCAGGTGATGATCTCAGGGTCGTGAGATGGAGCCTCACACTGGGCTCCATGCTAAGCGTGGAGTCTGCTTGAGATTTTCTTTCCCCATCTCTACCCCTCCCACTTGTGCTCTCTCCCACCCCCTCTCTCTTAAATAAAGAAATCTTAAAAAAAAAAAAAATAATAACAAAAAATGTTACATAATTATTTTAAAAGGTATCAATAGCTAGGAAAAACATTAACAGCTAGGATAGAAAATACATTCCTATTAATGTGGACACCATTTCTAAATCATGATGTATGCCCGAAGTGCTGATGAAAAACTATTGGTTTTCCCGGCTGATAATTTCCTATCAACTAGAAAAAAAGAGAGGGAGCAGAAATTGTAAGTGACTGTAAGCTAGAAATGAAACCTACTGGGCCCTGAAGAATCTTACTATCAAACATTTATTATGCCAGTCCAAATCAGATCAACAGAATATGCTCTGAGTCTTTGCAACAGAGAAGTTACAGATAAAAAGTTTCAGATCTAATGGTGTCAGGTGTCTGCTCTAACTAAAGATATGGGAACCAGCTATGTCACACCAGAAGTAAAGCACAGAAAGCCAATAATGAGAGAACCAGCTTCCTGTTTACATGTGAGTGAAGGTCAAGATTCCTCAATAGTAGTATTTAATTCATGGAGCTTAAGATCTTTTGATAATCTTGACAGGCTTTAGGTAGTCATAAACAACAAAAATCCCTACACCTACTTGAAAGAAGTGAGCAGAGCAAAGGAGAAATTGCTAAACAGCACCCTGTTTCCTAGCCAGTAATAAAGCAGGTAGAGGCAGAAAAGCCAAGTGCAAGACCTCTCAGACCTGAGCAGCACAGCCCAGAGAGAATCTTCAGCTCATTTGCCAGTTGCGTAAATAATATGCTCCTGTTTCTGCTTCCACCAGCAGACTAAAAGCTGCTCGAGGGGAGGACCATGATTTTCTCACAGCTGTACCATCAGTATCTAGAACAACAGCTGGCAAGCAGAAGACCACAGGGCTTAATATTTTCATTAAATGTTTTTTTGTAACCAAAAGCAACATATTCATCAAAACTGTCTAACCAATAAGCTAACAACAAAAAAATTTAACAAGTAGGAGATTCAAACACACACAACATAATTGAAAACTCAGCTACAATATAAAAAAACAAGGTACCCTAGCTGGAAAAGGGTTCTGACAATCTTAAAAGTGTCCACCCAGAAAAACCAAAGCTTCATTTTCCTAGGACTCTGGTCAGTGAATTACCTCGGAAAAATCTGCAGGTGCAGCTTCAACAGCACACATTTTGCCTGTATCAGGAGAAGGGGCACTATGGAATATCTGAAGATGAACCGCATCCGTGAGATTTTCATCAAAGCCACTCTGAGAGGATATCCTTCGACGCTTGGATGATAAGTTTGCGGGGAACTCAGACTCTTGACATCCACCAAGATGTTCCTTTTTGGCTATATACAGGCAAAAATATTTTCTTTTACTATACCACTTTTAAATTTTGCACATAATAATTTCAGTAAAATGTAGTGCTTGAATCTAAATATTTTATCAATTAAAAGTACATTTTTCTATTCAGAAGAAATCTAGCTGAAAGATAAGAGAATATCACTATTAAAAGGATAATAAATATTATTAAAATTTTTTTCTAGACTTTAAAAATGTACAAACACACACTAATATGTATTTCTATTTCTGATATAGTATCTCACTATTTTAAAATATACAAGGAAACCTTCTTTTTAACTTTTTTTAAGATTTAAGATTTAAGAACACATGTGAGCAGGTGGAGGGGCAAGAGAGGGAGAAGCAGGATCCCTACTCAGCAGGGAGCCCAAAACAGGACTCCATCTCAGGAGCCCAAGATCATGACCTGAGCCTAAGACAGATGCTTAACTAAGTCAGCCAGGGGCCCCTCTTCTGAACACTTTAAAGGATGTGGTTATGTTCTAATACTGGTTCTGCTTTGACTATGTATGGTTTTATGAAACATATAGCCAAAATGTGCCTCAGTTCTTCCCAGCCACAAAAAGTGAATTTGGTCATCTGCAGAACTAGAGCAATCATGCCAGTAAAATATTTTAAAATACAGGTCAGGAGTGAAAAATAGGTAAGTTACAAACTACAAATACAAACGAGTACATCAGAGTGGGTCACACACTGGGGAGGTAGATGAATGGGACTTGAGTAACAGTGCTCTGTGCGTGAGGAGGTGTTGAAATGTACCTGAAGTTGGTTCAAGAAACCAAAACAAAATCACGTGGAACCTCAGCGTGCAAAGCACCGAGGAATGGTTATGATGATTATGGTAATGTCAAAACTTTGTTCAATTCTGGCATTTCAAATGCCTTGTGATTGCAAACTCAGAAGTGATAGGAAAAAGTGAGTTATGGTAAAGAAGAGAACAGGCTATTAAGATGCCAGATTAGATATATCTGTTTATAACATCAGGGCTGAGTGTTTGGTATTCATAGAAATGCTTGCCAAGCTTAATAATCAACTTCCAAAAATCAAGGTTTAAATGTTCAAATTTCCCTCATTCTAAAGATAAAACAAGCCAACCAGCTCTGCCATGTTAACACACAAAACTCCACTGTGGCCATGTGGAATTATAGGCTCGGGAATGAGTGAAAAATCAGGTTTTTTTCAAGACAAACCAGAAATCCAAATTTTTGTGTGAAATTTCCCAAATTTTAAATGTTAGGCTCCATTTAAAAATACAGCTCTGCTCAGAAAAGACTGCCTTCACACTGTGGAACTAAATCTTTTTTATACCTCACAGGCGTCTCTGAATAAACACAGAAGTCCAAACTCACTGAATTCTTTTTACTTACATGAGCCTGTTGTCTTGAACTCTCCTTCAGCCTCTGAGAATTCAGGATGGTCGATCATGTTTTCATTCTCCTTTATGCAGTGAAAAGCTGACTGGAAGGCAGACATTCGCTCCCTTAAAGAATTAACATTTCGATACGGTACAGGACTGCCCTGTTAAAATACAGACATGGAGGGTATTATAAAGAAATCAAACGGAGCATCTCTATTCTAGGCCTATAACCATTGTATCCAGGACTAAATACATAAAGGCTTTTTGAAGATCAGAGGTAATGAGTGTGGCAGAGCCTCTTCTCCCTTGAATCATGTATTTTCAGTTTGAATATTTCGGGCGCTGCCATCACCCTGGTTTCTCCTCTGCTCCTCCCTCGGTTTTCAACCCAAGCCCAGAGAACAGCTGTGTGGTTATGTCTAGGCATACAACCTGGCTCAATACTGTTATTAGTCAGGCCACACACATGACAGAAATCTGGAGTAGGTGGGGAACAGCTTTAAAAAAAGCACCTGTGCAAAATACATCCCCAGTTATCTGGGGGCTAAAAACTCTAAAAGGATTCTTCCTGCAGAGCTTAAGGTCTCTCTTTTAGAGTTCCTAACCTGAGACAATCTTGACAAATCAGATTAGGAAAGGGAAAGAAGTTGAGCACAAAAATGTTTGAGAGGTCTAAGTAAGCAATTACATGGAGAACTCAAGAAAGCACTGAATCCAGAGACGGGTAAGAAAGAAGAACCTGCCACTTTAGAAATTTTACCATATATATATATATATATATATATATACACATACATACACACACACACACACACACACATACATACATAAAACAATCCACTGAAAACCATCTGCATGACACATGAGGGTCTCAAAATACCCAGGTCAATCCAAGCTAATCTGACTGCCTATTTCCATCCATACACACCCCTTCCCCAGGAGGCCAGGACAAGACGCAGATGTTCCCGGAGCAGTTCAGAGACCCACCTTCGCACTTACCCTCTCCCCAGCTAAATTTTCCTGATTTCATAGGACCTTACTTCCTCAGCACTAAAAGCTGTCGTATGCTAAAACTACAAAGCCAAATAGATGGTTTAAGCACAAGAGCGCTCTGGAAACTCTGCTAACAGGGTTTTAGCCAAGGAGTCATCAATTTCATGGACACTGGCAGGGAGAGAAGTGCCAGATACATGCGAGTAACATACAATTAAAGAGTTCTGTTACCCAAAAATTATTAAGTTCTTTATCCAGTTCCCCCCCGTTACTATTTAGTCTAATATTTCCAGTAATTTGGAGCTAATAACAATTTAAAAATTATACCAACAGATAAAAGTAAAAAATTACCTCCCTTTATGATATCATCTGGAGGAAAATCAGTTAAAAGTTTGGAGCCATGATTGATGGTGGATCTGTTCACACACTTGATTCTATTCCCAGTTAAATACATTCACAAAGCGAACTGTTACATAATAACAATATTTTAAATCCAAATATGGTTGATGATGTAAACCTTTATGACATAACACACAACATTCATAAAAAGCTGGTGGCCAACTCTTCTCTATGATACGGAGAAAAGAAACAGGTTATCCCAAAGTCATACAATTTACCTCCAATGGGCTTCTTTTGGGTCCTCCCATTTGAACACGGTAGGGATCGGTTAAAGCTCTGAAATGCTGCCTAACACAAATGCAAGTTCCCTAGTTAGAATTGTTCTTCTCTATTTCCTGATGGAGAATGGGAATATATAAGGGAAACAAAACATTCAAAATGCATTGCTTTATTCTTTTGTCTTATGACCTTTGTTAGTCAACAACATTCCTTCCACGTACCAGATATTGTTCCAAGGGCTCAGGACATAGAGTGGGGGGAAAATCACACTTTGGACAGAAATTCTGAAAACATATTAATGTAGTTTCAGGTACAGGAAGTGCTAGTGAGAAGATGAAAAAGGAACATGATGAAGTAAAAGTGCTGCTCTGGCTTGAGTCAGAAGAGCATCCTATCAAAAGCAATAGCCAAGCTGGAACCAAAACAGTGAGGAAACCACGAATTATGGATCACTGCAAAAAAATTAAATTAAATATTAAATTAAATTAAATTTTTAAAAATTTTTTAAAAAGTAACAGTGAGAAAGTGGCAGTGGAGGAGAAAGGCATTCTGTAGTAACAAAAGCTTGGATGAAAAAAACAGGATGCAGCAGGGAAAAAAAAACCCCATCATGCCCAGGAAACGGAAGGAGATGGGGATATGAGGCTAATGGTGGGCAAGGCTCAGATCAGGAAGGGCGCTGCAAGCTTCAAAGAAGGGGTCTGGGTTTAATTCAAGGCATAACAGAAAGCCAGTGGAAGGTTTTAAGCAGCAGAAGGAATGATCTGATTTCATCTCTCTCTGACTGCTCTAGGGGATGCTGGGTGGATTAGGGAAGGAGGGAATTGAGGAGAGCAGTTAAGAAGTGCATTTGGTAACCTAGGCAGGAAACATATGAGAGCTGTTGTAGCAGTGGAGCTGTGGGACATGCAGTCTTAAAAGGGTTCTGATAGGTAGTGATGTGCTGGATGTGGAAGAAAGAAACCAAGGAACATTAATAGGTAGTTGGCCTGAACAGCTGGATGATGGTGCCATGTCATACAACTGGGAAACGGGCTGGAGAAGCTGGTAGGGAGAAGAAATGTACAGTTTGGCTACGGCCAAATGCTTATAAAAACACCCAAGTGAAGATGTTGAATAGGCAACTGGATATCTAACACAGTCTAGTGTTCTATGAAGCTCTGGGCCAAAGTCAGACATTTTGCAGTCAGTCTACAGCTGCTGATAGTAGCCACGGGAAGGGATTAGGTAGCCTAAGGAAAGCAACCGAAAGGGGACAGAGGGGAGCCCTAGGGCACTCAAGCATTTCTAAGGAAAAACTGGAAGCAGGGGTGGAATTAGCACATGAAACAGAGGGAATGACCTATGACAAAGAAGGAAAATTAGGTCAGTATGGAATCCTATAAACCAAGTGCAGAAGGTGTGTAAAGCGGGGAGTGGTTGAAGACTTCAAAAGCTGAGGAAAGGCTAAGATGCATACTTAGATTTAATCTTTGTCTTGGCCAGGGATCAATGGTGACAAGAGTCTTGCTGACAGAGTGGTAGAAACAAACAAAAGCCCAGTTGGCGTGGCTAGCAGCCACAGAGAGGATGGGAGAAGGGAAGTGGGGCAAGACAGACTCACCAAGTTTTGCGGTGATGAAGAGGCACAGAAATGGGACGCCTGGAGGTCTACGAGGAGTTAAACAGATACTAAGATTTGTTTGTACTAATGGAAAATGAACCACATGAAAAGGAGGATAACATAATTGCAGAAGAAAAACAAGCTCAGTATGACCTGTGTGGTCATAGTAATATAAAACCTGAATAGTTATATAACCCAACTATTAGGAAGTTGTGGAGAATGGGAAGTACACATGTGTATGTAGGATAGAAAGCATAAGGAAGAGAGAAGGGCTAATTCTCTACCATCCACAGAGGGAAGTTAATAGTCTTTATGCTGAAAGATTAAATAGTAGCAACTAGACAAAAAGTAAAAGGCATCCAAATTGGAAAGAAACAGGTAAAACTGTCACAATTTGCAGATGGCATAATAAATATAGAAAACTAAAGACTCCACTAAAAAACCATTAGAATAGAGGTGCCTGGGTGGCTAAGTGGGTTAAGCCTCTGCCTTCAGCTCAGGTCATGATCTCGGGGTCCTGGGATCAAGCCCCACATCGGGCTCTCTGCTCAGCGGGGAGCCTGTTTCCCTCCCTCTCTCTGCTGCTCTGCCTACTTGTGATCTCTCTCTGTCAAATAAATAAATAAAATCTTTAAAAAAACCATTAGAATAAATGATTTCAGTAAAGTTGCAGGATACAAAACCATCATACAAAAGTCTGTTGTGTTTCTATACACTACTAATGAACTAGCGGAAACCAAAATAAAAAAAAAAAAAAGGGCGCCTGGGTGGCTCAGTGGGTTAAGCTGCTGCCTTCGGCTCGGGTCATGATCTCAGGGTCCTGGGATCGAGTCCCACATCGGGCTCTCTGCTCAGCGGGGAGCCTGCTTCCCTCTCTCTCTCTCTGCCTGCCTCTCCATCTACTTGTGATTTCTCTCTGTCAAATAAATAAATAAATAAATAAATAAATAAAACAATTACATCAAAAAGAATTAAACAGCTAGAAATAAATTTAACCAAGGAAGTAAAAGACCTATGCAAGGAAAACCATAAGAAACTGATGAAAGAAACTGAAGATGTAAATATATGGACAGATACTCTGTGCCCACGGATTGGAAGAGTATCATTAAAATGTCATACTGTTCAAAGCAATCTACAGATTCAATGCAATTACCAACAAAATTCCAGTGGCATTTACCAAGAGCCAAGAACATCCAATGGGGAAAGGACAGTCTCTTCAAAAATGTCATGCAGAAAACTGGACAGCCACATTCAAAGCCATGAAACTAAACCACAGTTTTACACCTACACAACAACTAACTCAAACTGTTGAAAGACATGAAATCATAAAAATAGGTGGTGAGCAACTTGACACCAGTCTTGGCAAGGGTTTTTGGTTTTAACACCAAAAGCAAAGGCAACAAAAGCGAAAATAAATGTTATTTACTATATCAAACTAAAAAGTTTCTGCACAGCAAAGGAAACCATCAACAAAACAAAAAGGCAACCTACTGGATGGAAGAAAATATGTGCAAATAACATATCTGACAAAAGGGTTGATATAATATACAAAGAACTCCTGTAATTTGGGGCACTTGGGTGACTCAGTTGATTGGGCATCTGCCTTCAGGCTCAGGTCATGACCCCAGGTGCTGAGATCCAGCCCCCCCCCACCCCCACTCTTGGGTTCCTTGCTCAGCAGAGAGACTGCTTTTCCCTTTCCCTCTGCCTGCTGCTCCCCCTGCTTGTGCTATCAAGCGAATAAACAAAATCTTAACACACAAAAAAAACAAAAACCCAAAACTCATGTAACTCAATAGCAAAAAAAGCAAGCAATCCAATTTAAAAATTGGCAGATCAGAACAGACATTTTTCCAAAGACACAGATGGTTAACAGACATGTGAAAAGATGCTCAACATCACTCATCATCAGGGAAACGCAAACCAAAACCCAATGAGATATCACCTCCTATCTATCAGAATGGCTATTAAAAAAATAAGCCATAAGTGTTGGCAAGGATATGAAGGAAATCCCTGTACACTGTTGCTGGGAATGTGAATTGGTGCAGCCACTATGGAAAACAGTATGGAGGTCTCTCACAAAAAAAATAAATAAATAAAAGTAGGGGCGCCTGGGTGGCCCAGTGGGTTAAAGCCTCTGCCTTCAGCTCAGTTCATGATCCCAGGGTCCTGGGATCGAGCTCAGCAAGGAGCCTGCTTCCTCCTCTCTTTCTCTCTGCCTGCCTCTCTGCCTATTTGTGATCTCTGACTGTCAAATAAATAAATAAAAATCTTTAAAATAAATAAATAAAAGTAAAATGACCATAAGATTCAGTAATTCTACTTGAGTATTTACCCAATGAAAATGAAAACACTAACTTGAAAGGAAGTATCTACCCCCATGTTCACTCTATCATTATTTGCAATAACCAAGATACAAAAACAACCTAAGTGCCCATCAGTGAATGGATGGGTAAAGAAGATATGGTATATATACACAATAGCATATTTTTCAGTCAGAAAAAAAGAAGGAAATCTTGCCATTTGTGACAACATGGATGGACAAACCCTGAGGGCATTACGCTAACAGAAATAAGTCAAAGAAAGACAAATACTGCAATGTCACACTTACATGTGAAAGCTCAAAGTTTAAAAAGAAAGAAAAAAAGGAGTTCATAGTTACAGAGGAGAGAGTGGTGTTGCCAAAGGCAGGAGTCGACAAAATGGGTAAAAGGAGTCAAAAGGTACAAACTTCCAGTTATAAAATGAGTCATAGGGAAGTAAGGTGGAACATGGTGACTCTAATTAATACTACTATATTCTAAATTTGAAAGTTGATAAGAATAGATCTTAGAAGTTCTTATCACACACATAAAAATTTGTAACTGTACGATGGATACGATCAGACTTATTGCAGTGATCAATTCGGAACACAGTTGAACCCTGAACAACAAGGGTTTGAACTTCAAGTATCCACTTAAATATGGATGCTCTTTTTCCAATGAATACCATTCTGTTAGTGTATTTTCTCATTTTCTTAGTAACATTTTCTTTTCTCTAGCTTATTGTATATTTTATGGTACACAGTGCATATAATATACAAAATATGTGTTAATCGACTGTTATCAGTAAGGCTTCTGGTCAATAGTAGGCTACTAGTAGTTAAGATTTTCGACAGCGTGGGGGTTAGTGCCCCTAATCCCCATGCTGTTCAAGGCTCAACTGTGTATAAAATTTTGAATCAGTACATTGTACACCTAAAACTAATGTTGTATTTCAATTAGAATTCAATTTTTTAAAAAAAGGAATTGCAAGGAAAATTAAGAGCTATGAAAACCAGTACCAAAGCAACAGCTACAGAAGTTGAAAATGAGAGCCCCGGGAAAGCGAACATGGAAAAAAGGCAGCTGCACGCCGTAGTTCTTATAAATAAATCCCAAAGTACTGTTTCCTTAAACAATGTGCATACATAATATTTTTATTTATATAAATTTTAAAAACTTTAAAAAATGTGTTTGCAAGAAAACTTCAGAGAGTTAGAACATAGATCTAGGCTGGGTAAGGGTAAGAGAAGACATAACGTGAGCAGTAGATAGTACAGGTGTGGTGAGATCAATAGTCTGGAGGCTTCGACAGAGAACTGTGAAGTAAACTGGAAAGATGAAATCTGGGTCAGACTGAGGTGGGCTGAAAGAAGATCTCAAAGGTGCAACAGTAGCCTAGTGAGCACATAAGCAGATGCCTGAGGTAAAAAAAGATCACTGGAGCTACAGAAGTCAAGGAGCTTGACTTGCCGGGATGGTGGATGATCAACCATGTGCTTATTGAAATATTCAAGAATGAAAGCAAGGGTAGTGGAGGAAAGATGGAGAGCCACTGCCCTTTAACTTTTCCTCTAAAGTATTTTCTTTCTAAAACAGGAGAAGGTCAGGGTGCCTGGGTGGCTTAGTCAATTAAGCATCTGCCTTTGGCTCACATCATGATCCCAGGGTCCTGGGATCGAAACCCAAGGAGTCTACTTCTCCCTCCCCCTGCTCTTGTGCTCTGACTCTCTCTCTCTCAAATAAATAAAATCTTCAAAAAATAAAGCAAGAGAAGGTGGAGAAAAAAGATGAAATATGTAAGTATAGAGGCCCTTATAATTTACAGAAAGAAAAAAACAAGTCCTACTAGTATATTTGTGGAAACTTCAGTAAATTAGAATATGTGAACTAATATTATTTATGCAGTGAATTAATTTGTTGAGCAAGGGAAGAAGAGATAGGGTGAGAACAGGAAGAGACATCAAGGGTATTTGCTATAGAGGCAAATCTCGAAAGGTCAAAGGACAGCACTGATTGTCCATAAAAACTGCTCACATGGAAAGCCCTTACTCTTAACAATGCTAGATATTAGAGCTATATATTCAAGGAATTCTTTTAATACATATAATCACATGTCATGGGTATGGGGTGTTTTCATATATACATTTATACACACACAAATATATATATTTATATGCATACAAAAAAACCATAATTATCAACAGCACATACGGAATGTCAACAAAAAAGGAACTTAGGCCAGAGAAAGCTGAAACTGACAGGGACTTTTTACGCATTCTGAAAACAGGAAATAAGCAGACCTGCAGTAGACCCCAGGAAGGCTCAGCTATCTAATGTATCAGGTATTTCTGAAAACCAGGGTCAAGGGCAGAACTCAGAACAGGAACACTGAAACTCTACCAGTAGCACTTGAACCCACAGATCTCTTCATAAAGAAGAAAAGACCTTTACAGTCTGGAGAGAACACAGAGATTCAGAGATTCAGGATTCCATGATTTAAGACTCCACAAACAGCTAAGGAGAGGACGATGTGCACTGAAAACAGAGGCCATCCAGGACTTCTTGGTGAACTTCTGACTTGCAGGCATTTTCGACACTTAATTTCCAGAGTCGGGGGTTCAGGTTTATACCCCAGGAATTCCTTCCAGAGGAAAAAAGATCTGCCAAAAGAAAAGTACCACAGGATTCTGATACTTGGGAGTTCCTCCAGTGAAAAAGTGGCCATGTCTACACTGAAGTCCACTGGCTAACAAAACTGGACCATGCACCCTGACCTCTCAGTCAAGGTTTTAAAGAGTCTCACTTTTAAAAATGAACAGAGTGTCAAGGATCACTAGATATCTGAAGAAAGATCTGAGCATGAGTCAGAGTCTGAACTAATCAGGTAGCAAAATGGAACCTGAAGGCAAAGAGATCCTGCAAGGGGAGGACGAAAACATCCAGGAAAATATAATGTCCCTAACGGGGCACAATGTTCTTTATTTAATACAAGAACAGAGCTTAAAATGAAAAAAAAACAGGCCATACAAAAGACAGGGAATCAAAATGGGTGTTGAATGAATGAATGAATGAATGAATGAATAGGATTCTTCATCTCTGTAAACTAAAATACCATGGAGCAATGCCTTCAAATTTTGATGGGAAATATGTGCAACCTAGATTCTATAGTAAGACAAACTATAATCCAAATGTGCTAGTAGAGTAAACATCATCAGATATGCAGAAGCTCCAGAAAAATGAGCTAGTAAAACAAGAAGAAAGATATGTGGACAAGGAAACAGAAAATCCAAACAGAGGAAGAAAAGAAAATCACCAGGGATGGTGAAAGCAAGTCACAAAGTGACAGCTGACCAACAGACCCAGATGGCAACCAAGCCAACAGAAGACAGAGAACACCAAGGAAAAAGAAAAGAACCTGCAGATCCTTAAGTTTAACAGATAACTGTCAAAGTCCAGGGATGAAATTATGTGATAAAAGACTAAACCAAAAAGTAATAAAAAGTACCTACTAACTAGAGGAAAAATAAAACTTGTGTAAGAAAAGAAATGGAACATAGCATACCAAACAGCAGTTTGTGAAAAATATCTGCATGGTTAAATAATGCACACGAAGTCTTAATTCAAACAAAAATTATAATTGTATTGGAAGGATGGGGAAGGGGATAGTGTTAGGATAGCTATGGCTAGGAGGTATAAGAGCAAAATCCTCATTTTTTCACAGAAATAACTACAATGATAGTAAATCCAAAGCACACTATGTTCCAGGCACAGATCTAAGTACTTCACCTCTACTAATTTAATCATCCTCATTGAAAACCTTGCTTTTATTTTCACCCCCATTTTATATGTGAGAAAACAGAGACAAAGAGGTAACTTGAAGTGCTGGCTGGCTCAGCCTGTAAAGCACCCAACTCTTGATCTCGAGGTTGTAAGTTTGAGCCCTATAACAGGTGTAAAGATAAAGAAAGAAAGGAAGGAAGGAAGGAAGAAAAAGGGAGGAAGAAAGGGAGGGAAAGGAAAGAAAGAAAAGAAAAATTAAGTGACTTGCCAAAAGCACAATTAATTAACAATAAAGCCAAGAATCAAACCTCAGCAAATAGCTCCACAGTCCATGTTCATACCTAACCTAACAGCAGTTCTCAGAAAGTGTTTACACTCTAAAATCTTTAAAAAAAAAAAAAAAATTATTGAGAACACCAAAGGCTCTTAGTTCATGTGCACTATAGCTATCAAGAGTGTTTTAACAGGCTTTCCAAAATTGTGGCTACTCTTCCTTTCATGGAACATAAAACCCAAAGATTTCCTAAAAGTCAGTTGCAATGTCAAATATGAAATTCTATCAATCATATTCTGTGGGCTAAAATCTATGAGTCTCTTGCAATTTGAGGGTATATTTTGCATGCACTGGTCATTAGGGAAATACTGGTTCACTTACTTCTGCAGATCTTCCAAATGTTGACACCTTTTATTGTGTAGTATTAAAGAAAATCACATTCATTAATATCTCCACTGATCTTATCAGGAAAGTTTAGCTAGTGGGAAGTTCTCAAACTCATGGTGCTAAGCAGAATTTTTCCAAATTCTAATTTTCTCCTGAAAACTCGAGTTTTTTAAGCAACATGTTTTAAGAAACATTTCCATTTTTCCTTGAAGTGGCAGGTTCACTGTTCATTTCTGAAAAAACGTTATTCACATTTCCAAGTCTGACTAAGCATGATGACTGTCAGTCTTTCAAGTAAAAATGATGCTCCATGAAAAAAAGTGGCCAGAGTTCAGATTATGGCTCAAAACAATTACACACATGATTTTTTTTTTCAGAACATCCATCATACTTCTGTATGTAATTTGGAAGTGCCTGAAGCATATTTCCCATTTTAATCACACATAACACAAGGGTAGAGAATAAAATTTACAATGTTCACTGCATCATTATCAGGGATATTAAGTGAACCTGGCATTATCATTCCCTGTGAAGGCTTAGGAGTGTGGAATAAAATGATAGCTTGGTGCCTTCAATCTTACCTACCATTGCTTCTGTGCTGTGAATGCAAACAACATAGTGGGAAAAGGAAAACACCTCGGTGCTATTACAAAAACCTGTTTTAACCTCACAGACCTCTTGAATGGGACACAGAGCTCCCCGGGATGGTCAGATAATCTCTGAGAACCACTGCACTATGTAGCCTTGTGCACAGTGTCTAAAACTGAAAAATAAAGAAGTGACAATAAAGTACATTTTAAAATAGGAAGGCCTGGGTCGCCTGGGTGGCTCAGTGGGTTAAGCCGCTGCCTTTGGCTCAGGTCATGATCTCAGGATCCTGGGATTGAGTCCCACATCAGGCTCTCTGCTCAGCAGGGAGCCTGCTTCCCTCTCTCTCTCTGCCTGCCTCTCCGTCTACTTGTGATTTCTCTCTGTCAAATAAATAAATAAAATCTTTTAAATAAATAAATAAAATAGGAAGGCCAGTACCAAAAGAGACAATATAAATAGCTGTCCTTCAAGAAGGGGAAGCATTAACTGTGTCTTTCAAAGACACAGTTGTACACTACTGACTTTTTAGGAACATGGATTATTCTTATAAAAATCCGCAAAAATAGCTATATCCTTCCTCATCAGAAGACAAGTAATTTTTTCCTTTTCGTCAGGTTATCCCAAATATATTTTGTCCTGGGGGAACTCTTACTCCTACATTCCAACATGCGGGAGTCAAAAAAAATGAAGATGCTTCAAGAATAAATATTAAAAGAAAAAGGTTGAAAAACACTACCTCGGGGCACCTGGGTGGCTCAGTGAGTTAAGCCTCTGCTTTCAGCTCAGGTCATGATCCCAGGGTCATGGGATCGAGCCTGCATCGGGCTCTCTACTCAGCGGGGAGCCTGCTTCCTCCTCTCTCTCTGCCTGCCTCTATGCCTACTTGTGATCTCTGTCTTTCAAATAAATAAATAAAATCTTAAAAAACAAAATAAAACACCACCTCACTTCATTGTAGAGAAAAACATCAACTGGCAAAAACAAAACAAAACAAAAAACCCTGCAAAATAAAATAGCTCCTCTAGAAAACCATTTCTATCCAGGATTTCCTGATTTTTAACATAGCCATGCTCAACATCACTATCAATGAAAACTGAACACTCGTCGTAAAGACAGAGAAAACATTACCTCCCCAGATCCAAAAACAGATGAGATGCACAAGAAGGTAGAAACACCGTATGAAAGCTTCGTAAGAGAATTCATGACAGAAGTTAGAAGAATACCATACCAGAAAAGGGGAATTCGGTGTCAAAGGAGACTTCTCTGCCTTCTTTAAACTCCGCTGCTGAGCAATGAAACGAATAAGATGGTTTGTTTCAGGAGAGCCCCGAGCACCGATTGTAGAACGTCGTCTGGATTTTTTAAGGTAGGATGAGGACTTTCCTATAACGAAAACTGTCTTTTACATTGGAACAAAACAAGGCTATCATGAGTAATCATGTACTGAATTCCCTGTAATATACCAACCTAAAAGAGAACATGAGAAGCACCTATTACGGAAATCTAAACAGAGAATTATAGAGGAAGTTATTCACACATCATCAGATGGATAGGGATCTTTGTTTATTAATTTATTCCATGCTTCTGGAAGTGCCTGGCACATAGAAAACGCTGATCAGAGAGTTGTGGCATGAGCACATGAACACATATTTTAATAGTTCTCATTTTTGTTTTATATTTCCTGCACACAGGAATGGGTAATGTCTAGCTTTGGACTAATAACTTCTCTTTTTTCGGAATTAGTCTGTCTTATCCCCAAGAACTGAAAAGAAAGCTCTCTCCACTTTGGCACATGCACTCCCATGTTCTCAATTTTCAAAATCATTTTTCTCTGAGAAACCAATCCACCTTCCACACACTATGCTGCATTCGGGCCACATGCTAAAGAGCACAAAATGAATCCAGTTTTTCTTTTAAAGGCTTATAGATAATGTTCTTGAGAATGGAAACAGAATGGCACATCACTGTGTCTTGTCTACATCATGCATTATTCAGTCTAGTGCCCTCTGACTTTTCAGCCTTCCTTCACCTTCTACTTCTAAATACTCTTCTCCAATCTAATCCCAGTTTCACGTTTATTTCCTCTCTTAGCTAAATCAGACTTCACAGATGAATTTCATTTCTACTCCTTGCAGATTCGTCCGAGTCAACTTTGCTTGTGATTTTGAAAGAGGCATACCCAATCTTTCTTAATAGCTCTTCAACTTTCTTCTATTTTTGCCATATGTAAGCATAAAATTTATTACTACTTAGAGGAGTCAGGTCAAAAAATGATTCACAGGTGTATTCTTTCCCAGTCTGAGCCCAGGGCACATTGTTGAACATTATGCTGCTTGCCCTGGGAACCAAACTGCTATGCTAGTTGCACCGTGCATATTCACAGAAATCTCCCTAACAAAACATTTGTAGAGTCAAAGTAATGGGAGAGGGTAGATTAGATGCACAAAACTGCGTTAAAGTTATTTTTAAACTTCAAAAGCACTGCAATAAACTTCTTTTACCTGAAGAGTTCTTTACAAAGCTTTCAGGTGTAATTCCCAATTGCTCTACTGTTACTGTGGAAAAGTCCAAAGGTGACTTGAAAGTATCCAGTGTGCAACCATTAGGAGTCACTTCAGGTTCATGCTTCTGAGGAGTTACAAGATTCCCATTTCCCAAAATGAAAGAGGAATTTTCTGAAACAGACAACATGTTGTGAGGGCCAAACATCATTATGAAATCAAACACCTAAACCTCACATTTTACAAGGAGGCAACAGATCACTACATACCATCATCACGAAGAGCAGGCTCCTTGGTTTCAAGACGCTCGCTGTCTTTGGGGTTGCTATCCATCTTAAAAAAAAAAAAAAAAAAAAAAAAAGCCATTTCCGAGATTAAAGATTTGATCAAGATTCTCATTCAAGACTGAATTCTAATCTATACACAATCTATACAGGCATGAAAATAGAGGCCAAGCGGGTATTTTGAGGGCTTTTCAAAAAGACAAATGCAGGAAACTGCTGTTGGCAACAAAGCAGACCTCCCACTAGAAGCCAAGGCTTTTCAACCTTGGCGAACATCTAAATCATCTGGGTACCCTGTTACAGACACAGCTTTGCGGATTCCCAGAAGTTCTATTAAGTAGGTCTGGCGGGGCTCCAGGAAACCTGCATTTTAGAAAGCACGCGGGGGATCCGGCTCGGGTCTCAGGAGGACCACCATCTCCGTGGAGCAGGATAAGTGAGAACACGCTTTTGAGAAGCACGGCCCAGAAGCAGCTCTGCAGGACCAGGGCCCCTGCCCTACCTCTCACTCCCGCAGCTGGGCTCTCCTCCCACTGGGTGTATTTGGAACGTTCCACCGCCTGAGTGTCGTGCAGGGGCTGACGGTTCGCTCGAGAAGGCAACTGTCGGCCGCCAAGCCGGCCGCCGGGAGCTGCCTCGTCCGGCCCGAGGAACTCCAACCCAGCCGTCCGCGATCCCCACCTTCTCCTCCGCCGGCCGCTGCCCGCCGCCCGCCGCCAGATTCAAATCGCCGGCCCCGCCTCCCTGGCGTCGGCGTTACTCCAGGAATCTCTACGCCGCGGCTGTCCACACGTGTCCACGCGCACCCCGAACTCTCCCGGGCCTGTACCTAGTCCTCCCAGGACCAGGAGTGGCTTGGTGAGCTCGAGAGAAGCCACCACTAGCTGCGGGTGACGCGCCAACCAGAGAGAGGGGCTGCTAATCTGTATCCAGGGGGGACTACTTTCCGTGAGAATCTCGCGGAAGAACCCTTCGGTTAGCGCCTTAGCTCCGCCCTCGCTTTGCAATTGGATGCTGCAAACTTCGAAAAGAATCATTGGGCCAATCCTGGCAGAACGACGGGCGGGCTCTTGCCCAATCATCCAGTCCGGACAGCGGCCGTTTAGTCCGTGGTTTGAGAGACTGGGCGGAGGCGCTGACTTGTATGGGTCCCCGTTAGCGCTCCACCTCTTTCCTTCCAACCCCGCCTCCCTATGCAGATGAGCTCTACCTGGTATGGGGTTTGCGCCTGCTCAGTAACGCCTAGAGCCGCCGTTCGCCTCCAGGTTGTGCTGATTGGCTGATAACCCTTCCCGTCTGCAAGACTGCAACCTCTCTTCCCTCCCTCCACCTGGGCTGGGTTAGTATGAGCCCACCCAGTGCAGGGCGATAATTGGCTGAGTTCTGGCCGGCGCTGCCGGTTGATTGGTGGAGCTTAGAGTCAGTCTGGGAGAGGTGGGGGAAGGGTCCCAGGCTGACTGAGGAGCCCAGGGGCGGGGTGGGAAGGGAGGACCGGCCAACCCTGGGGTGTGGGACCGAGAGTGCGTGCGAGTGTGTCTCAGTAAGAAAAGGAAGGTGGCGAAGGGAGGAGAGTCCGAGTGGGTGGAGGGAGGGGTAGGGCGGGAGAAGAAAAAGGTGGGAGGAGAGCCAGGTGGGAGGGTGGCGACTCACTCAGGACCCAGTGGGGGCAGCGCGATGAGGCGGGTGACCCTGTTCCTTAACGGCAGCCCCAAGAATGGAAAGGTAAGGAGGTCGGTAGGAGGCTGGCCGCCTGTGGGGGGAGAGGGCAGCGGAGCGCGGAACGGGCTGGCAGGGCAGAGGGCTGAAGTTGGGGAGAGGGGCTGGGAGGTGGGCGTGCGCCGGGGTGGAGGGCGTCCGGGAGGTGAACGTCGGGTTCCCGCGGCCTCCTCCCAACCCGCGGGATTCCTGGCCGGAGCCTGCCCTTCGGCTCCCCCGCCGCCCTGGGGGCCAGCGCAGGTCAGCTTGTGCTTTATCGTTCCCTCGTCCAGGTGTGGGTCCTGGAAAGCGGAGGACTCGGACGGCGAGGGGAGGGCCGCTATCACCTGAGCGCTTGGTGCTGGTGTTCCTCTTTCCACCTCCTCCCCGAAGACCCTGCTGCCCCCCACCCCTGGCTGTAGAAGGGCGCTCGTTGCCACCTTGGTGCTGACTAATGGTCTGCTCCAGAAAGTGGTGGTTAACAACTAAGGCAGACTCGGAAGGTTGATCAGGTAGAAAGAATAAAATTGTCTGTCGCTGGATAAGTCAAATATCCTTCTGTCCTAGGGCGAATAGAAGAAGATTGAAAATTAAGGACATTTGCGTGATGGTTCCTACCTCTCTCTATCTTGTAGGCGCCCCAAGCCCCGCCGCCGCCAAACTTACGTACTCACTTTTTTATTTTGCTTTGTTTTATTTTATTTAGTTCCTTAGAAGACTGTCACAATGGACCAAAATGGGTTGATTTGATTACTAGTTGCTGTGTTAGGCCTTTGTTGAGGGTGTGGTACCAAATGTTTTTTTCCAAGGCTGGAGCAAGCCAAAATGAATCCTGTTCCTTCTCAAGCCTCTTGCCCCACCCATGGAACTTGTTCGGCTTCTTTGGAAAATTTGACTGTTCAAGGCAGACATTTATGATGTGGCTAAATGACATCTAGAAGTAACTATGCCTTAGAGTCTAAGGTAAAGGTAAATTGACCTCACTATATTATTTGTCAGAATACAATACTTCGTTTCTTGCATGTTTTGGAAACAGTACGTTTTTAAATAGTGTAATTGTGCCCCGGTATAAAAAATGGTTTTCGAACTACTCTGAAATTTTAAATAAATCTGCTCCAAAAATTTGAACCACGTATAGTTTGTTGACTATAATTTTGTGTAATTCTGATTTTAGAGATTTAATGTATAAAAACAACTGGCATATATTCAAGTTCTTGAGTTTTCATAAATATTACTTCAAAATATACTTCACAGGGCTCATACTATTTCTGACCATTAACTTTCTAAACCTGTTTGTCTGTTAGCTACTAATAATCTAAAACTTACATTGTTACTGGAAGAAAAAATTAGTATAGCCAAACAACTGCAATATGTTCTCAAAAACAGACCTTTGGTTGACCTTTTTATCTAGCATCTTTTTGTTTCTCTCTGAAAGACAAGATGTTTAGACTCAGTCATAAATATTTAACTGTGCTCTAATTCTCCTCTGAAACCACTAGATTTTGTTCTTTCAAAGATCGGTATGTTAATCTTACCATATATATTTTAAAGCTATCTCGTTTTGACCGGATTAGGTTTTGGGGTTTAAATTTTTAAATTTTTAAAAAATATTTTGAAGGAAGTCTCAAAAGATTGAAAAAAAACCACATCTCAAGTAAATAAAGATAAATATATTTATGTCGTGAAGATCATAAAGACCCAGACTGGAGAAAGAATACTAGTATGATTCAATATTAAAAACAGATCATACTATAATCCTTACTACTCAATTAGAAAACATATTCTTTGCCAAAGTTCTGTTTCCTCTCTCTCCAGCTGATTTAAAAAAAAAAAAAAAAAACCTGTAATTACTCTTATTTGACAAAAGAGCACAGAATACGTTAACAGCTTGCGTGTTTATGTAAATAAGGTGACTAGAGTTAGCCAGGATTGGCATGATCATGGCACGATGTTCATGAAAGACATGCTGAAACAGAGCACTACTATTAGAGTTTGAGTTCCCATCCAGCAGCTGGAGTATCTGTCACTTTCAGTCTCTCCTTATTAACCTAGCTTCTATTTTTGCTTCCTGTTCTAAACTAAAAGATCAGTGTCTGTTTTTTCAAATAAGTTTCCCTCCTATAAAGCTGCTTCTATGGTTGCCAGACTGGGCCCTAAAGCCTGGGCTTGGAGAGGCAGAGAGTTACTGCAGGAACTACATCATATGTTTACCATGACTCTTCTATATACTGAATGAACATTAAGTGTCACTATTACATGCTTTGATGTTGTAGTTGTAGAGAGGGCTGTGCGTACTCTAACACAGTGCTTGCCAGAATGAGGTGGTACACCACAGAGGGTGTGCAAGAGGAGCCAGGGGAGTTTAAGAAGAAATATTACACTTTTTATTTATATTTTTACCTGGAAATATATAATTATATGAAAACTTGATTTTTTAATCCGTAAAGACACACGTTTTCCATCACTGAATGTGTCAGGTGGTCTCAAGTCTACTGAGAGAAGGAAGTGCGTTCATATGTGAAAACTTCTTCCCCGATTGGTTCATGTTGGTGTATTGTGATGAACTGAAGCATACAGTGCAGGTTAAGATTGCATTATCCAGGTTTTTTTGTTTGTTTGTTTGTTTTTTAAGATTTTATTTATCTATTTGACAGACAGAGATCACAAGCAGGCAGAGAGGCAGGCAGAGAGAGGAAGGAAAGCAGGCTCCCCGCCAAGCAGAGAGCCTGATGTGGGGCTCAATCCCAGGACCCTGGGATCATGACCTGAGCTGAATGCAGGGGCTTTAACCCACTGAGCCACCCAGGCGCCCCGCATTATCCAGTTTTAACTAAATTAACCTTCACCAAAATGTCAAGTGGCTTGCAAGATTCCTTCAAAGCTGCAGACTGAAGACTTACCTGAACACAAGTAAGCAATGAGAAGATGGCAGAGCTACCACTTCTCCAAATATAAACCATGAGATTTTGAAAAGAAAAAAAAAAATTTCTGAATCTAAGAAGTCCAAAAGTGTCAGGGTTGGTTTTTTTTGTTGTTGGTTTTTTTTTTTTTTTTTTAAAGATTTACCTATTTATGTGAGGGCGCTCGTGCACGTGTGCGAGTTGGGGGAGAGGCAGAGGGAGAGAATCTTTCAAGCAGACTCCCCACGGAGTGCCAGAGCATGAATTAGGGCTAAGTCCCATGATCCTGAGATCATGACCTGATCCAAAACCAAGAGTTGAATGCTCAACTGACTAGACCACCCAGGCACCCCCAAAAGTGCTGAATTTTAAGAAGACTATTTAAAGTCCTAATTAGTAGCTGTTTTTAACTGTAAGCCACTCCCTAAGTGTATATTGTTCTTTGAAACTTAAGCTGAAGATGAGATGAGGTCACCCTAATTAGCAAGATGTTTAAAAATATTTTCCAGTATATGAAGACAATAAGATGTTTTTCTTTTCCTTTCTTGTTTGTTTTCAGTGTTAAAAATCAATTTTACATTTGGCATGATTTCCCTAAATTTAATGATATTTAGGGGATATTTACCAGCCAGCAGCATATTGAAAATCGATAAAGGTCCTCATTTGGGAAATCATGTTTTTTCTGACCGTGGCATAAACTTTATATATAAGTAAATAAATATACAATACAAATGTTTGAGCACATGCCCAAAAATGTTTTACTGATGGGGTACATAATCAAAAATGTTTGAAGGCCATACTTCTAAAAAATTGGGATCTTCAAATTTGTTTTTTTTAGTTGCTCCAAAAGGATCAGTGTATCCTCTCATCCTTTCTCCGTATGCCTCAGAATTCCCATTTTTCTCTTTTTAATATTCTCTGTAAATAGCATTAAGGAATTTGAAATGAGGACTCAGACATCTGAATGTTGTAAGTGGCTTCTGAATAACTAATATCAGCTCAAAATTTCTGTAAATTTTGAACAAGAGTTGCTTTAACTTCAGAATATTTAGTAATAGGCTGTGCAAGTCACAGACCTTTTTATATCTTATTTTTTCAGCCAGAACTTACTGAGGACCATGTTGTACAAGGAACCATGCCAGCTCACTGCAGACATAATGGGATGTGAGATAGGTCTTCTATACTGATGTTTACACTCTTTATCCAGGACATAAGTGTTTTCTTCTGGCTTTGATATTAGGTCAGAAATGTTGTTAATATAAAGTATCCAGATTTAAATCCATTATATTAAGTTGAAGAAAGATGAAATCTATGTGATCTTTGCCTATTGAGATCTAAACATTAATAAGAACTTTGCTCTTCAGCTTTAAAACATTTAAAAAATACATTTGATACATATAAAGAATATTAATATGCATAATACTTAAGAGGAAAATAACATACCAAATATCAGTAAACCTGCCACACAACATAAGAAAAAATATATTACCAAAACTTAATGTGCTTATTCACTTTCCTATCCCCCTGCTTCTCTGTGAAGTCAGCTAATTTCATGAATGCTGTATTTCTCTTTGCTCTGTGTCTTTAATAGTTCATTTATAGATAGTTATATATATATTTTTAAATTTGCTATATACATCTTTAATAGATAAAACTGATCTGTATAGCTATATATAACTGAACTGTATATTTGTCATCTTTGGGACATATCCTAAATGGATGTCATATGTAATATCTTTGGACATATTTTTCATTCAATATAGTATTTCTAAGATTACATCCATAATGTTACACATAGTTTATTATTTTTGCTGCTTTATAATAGTCCATTGATTACAAGCACTATCCCATTTCATCCATCCTCCTGTCAGTGGACATTTGGGTTGTTCTTTTCTTTATATTTTGCTATTAAATTAACAGTGTTGCCATGAATATTCCTGTGTAGGTATCCTGGTGCACACATGCCAGCATTTTTCTAGGGCAGTGGATGGCAAACTTTAGCATGCATTGGGATCTGTTGAAGAATGGAGAAAACACATTGCTGGGTTCCATCCTCAGTGCTTCAGATTCAGTAGATCTAGGGTGGGGCTAGGAATTTGAATTTCTAACATATTTTTAAGGTGAGTCTAATGCTGCCAATTAGGGACCACACTTTTTTTTTTCTTTTTAAGATTTTATTTATTTGAGAGAAAGAGAGAAAACATGAGCAGGGGGAAGGGCAGAGGAAGAATCTGGCTCCACTCTCCTACCCTTTGCTCTGTTGGGGCTCCATCCTAGATCCCAGTACTCCAGGACCATGACCCAAGGTGATGGCAGCTGCTTAGCCTACTAAGCCACCCAGGCACCCCTAGGGAACACATTTTTGAGAACCAGTGCTCTGTGAATATAAGTTGTACTAACAGTTGACCCTTCAACAATATGGATTTGAACTGCACGGGTCCATTTATGTGTAGATTTTTTTTTTTTATAAATAACGTATAGTACTATGAATATATTTTCTCTAGCACACTTTGATATAAAAATAGAGTAACATAACTTAAACATTATGTGTTAATTGACTATGTTATTGGTATGACTTCTGGTCAATAGTCGGCTATTAGTAAAGTGTTCGAAGAGTCAGAAGTTATATGTGGATTTTACACATCCTCTACACAGGAGATGGGGAGTTGGTGCCTCAAAACCCTGCATTGTTCAAGAGTCAACTGTATTGGGTGTTAGGTATATGAATGCTTAATTTTTTTAAATGCCAAATTGTTTTTCAGAGTTATTGCAGTAATTTTATATCCCACCAGCATTGCATAAATCTTCCCGCTGATCCACATCCTCCTCAATGCTTGATATTCTCAATACTTTTTAATATTTAATATTTTAATATTTGCCTTCTTGACCTAAGGTTATGTTCTCTTTTTTAGGAACAAAGTAATTTTAAAATATGTGGAATTTAAGAAACAAGACAAAGAGGAAAGGGGAAAAAGAAAAGCAAACCAAGAAACAAACTTAACTATAGAGAACAAACTGATGGTTATCAGAGGGGAGGCAGGATTGGGGGGATGTGTGAAATAGGGAATGGGGATGAAGGAGTACACTTATGATAAGCACCAGGTGTTGTATGCAAGTATTGAATCACTCTGTCGAACACCTGAAACTAATGTTAAACTGTTAACTAACTGAAATTTAAATAAAAACCAGCCCCCCCCCCAATTTTAGTATTGAACTAAAAGTGTAGGTAGAGTAAATTGAGTTCTGTGTTTGGTAATTGTGATTGATGGTTTGGTTGAATAAATCAGCCTGCATAAATTGAATAAGTATTTTTTGATAGTATATTAGTTAATAGATAATATGGGCATAAAGAAAAATGCTTTATGTACATTTTATGTAATTTTTAAATTTGAATAACATAGGTTACAATTTGAAAATGGTGTTTAAAGGCAAATTAAAACTCACTAAATTGATATGCCCTCCTAGACACAGTATAACATTGGCTTTCCCAATTGGTAGATGGCTTTCACTTGTCTTGGGCTCTGAAATTTAGAAAGGATTAAGTTAAATAGTAGCATAATATGGTGATCATTAACTTAACTAGAAGCACTTCTCAATTTACTCCATAGAATGTTTCCATTCTAAGTATAGTGCCTTATTTATTAAAGTGGATAATCCCAGTAACTTAGGAACTTCAGGTCCACCCTGGGGAGCATACCACACAGAAAGCAAATAACCATTCTTAGCATGATCATTTTATAAATGCTTGGCCTCTCTGAGGACTAAAATAAGCTTAGTGTATAACAAAGCTCATATCTATGATATACAGGATTTTCATTGCTGCTTTCTCCCCAACAAAGCTGTTACATAAGGAAAGGTACATGAGCCAGTCTATTAGAGACTTTCTTATCAACTTAAAATGTTTCCAAGCCTATCACATTTTTATGTTGGTATTTATCTATTTTTAAATTAGATATTCTGATTGGTTCATATGAAAGACAGATTTCGAATATATGTTTACAATATAATTCCATCTTATTTGTTAGTATGCTTAAGAAAGTAAAGCTGAAGTGATCTAATTAAAAAACAAATGCCAAAAATGCCCTCCAAATGAAAAATAAGAGTGGTAGCCCAACTTGAGGGCAGTTTTCAGATCTACAGAACTGTGAGATTTCTTGCAATAATTTCACTACTACTTTCTCTAATTGCTGGCCTTTTGATTATTTCATTTAGAGGAAAGTGTGAGTTGCATAACATCAATACATTAAATTTTCCTCCATTTTGTGATAGGGCTGGTTGAGGGAGAGGAGTGAAAAGAAATGTTGGGGGAGAAAGTTGATGTTCTATCTAGGAAGGAGAGGATAATGTCAAATCAACTAAAGCCATGTAAAGATGTATAAGAAGCAAAGGTCAATTAAAAACTTCTTACATAATGGCAACTATGAAAAGAATGCTGAAATTGGAAAGGATTTTCTTACTCTCCCCTGGCAGTTTCCAGGCTGTAAAAGTCGATCCTACATTTGCTTTGGTCAGTCTCTTGGGCTTCTATGCTTTTGATTCTTTTCAGTTTTCTCTCCACACCCTTTCTCTGCCCAGATGGGTTTGCTGCACGTAATGCCTTATGTTTTTTCTCTTCCTTTTCTCCCAGGAACATGTATCTGCAGTAACAGAATTCCAGGCTCTATTACAGAGGCGAAAAAATGATAGGAAATAAAGGAGACACATTTTATTCAGGTTTCAGTTATGTATGGCATGTCTGCTGTGTTGAGACACTGCCAAGTGCTTTCCATTATTTTTTTTTAAACCATGGCAAGATATACATAACATAAAAGTTACCATTTTAGCCATTTTTAAGCATATAGTTCATTGGCATTAAGTATATTCACCCCTACTTCCAGAACTTTTTTTTATCATACCTAGTAGAAACTACATACAAACAATGACTTTCCAATTCACCCTCTCCCCTGGTAATCTTTATTCTACTTTCTGCCTCTATGAATTTGCCTATGTCATATAAGTGGGATCACATAATATTTGCCCTTTTATGTGTCTGGCTTAGTTAGCATATGGCTTCAGGATTCATCTATATTGTAGCATATATCAGAATTTCATTCCTTTTAATAGCTGGATAATATTCCATTGTGTGTATTTACCGCATTTTGTTTATCCATTCATGTGTTAAGGACAGTTGGATTGCGTATGACTTTTAATCCACCTACATCCCATTAAAATTGTGCTTGCCTACAACTCTTCCCTAGAATTCACCAGCTTGCTATAGTTATCTGTCCTTTCATCTTTATTAACCAAGAGAAGACAGTTGGGAATCTGAGTACTCTGCCATGAAGATTGCACACTTCCTTATTGGCAAACAATTCCCTCTATACCCTGCTATTCATTTCATTTATTTAACTGAAAATTCAGGGTCTACTAAACTCTAGTCACTGGTAAACAAAGGATCAGCCTTGTTTCTTATTTCATAAGGCACTTTGATCCAGTATCCTGTGGGAAGTTGATTGGCTGTTCATTCTTCATGTTCAGCCCCTCATCTATGTTTTATTCTTAATTTTCAGTGATCCTAACTGATAATGGTAATGCTATACAAATCAGCCACTGGGAGCCCATAGTTAAAATTAAATTGGAGCAAAAAACAACTTAACTACATGTAGAGATTCTCAGCCTCCCCACCTATGCATTTGCATTGCTCCTACATCTATCAGACTGTGCCTGATGTAAAGCAGAAGAGAACAATTCACTGTATCCCAACTGTTGGCTGTATTTAGAATTAGCTAAAATCTGGCTTTTATAATATCAGTAGTTACTGAAGAATTAAATGAAGTGGGAAGTTGTTACCTTTCACATGGTGATTAATGTAGTGAATGTTATCATAAACAGTAAATATTCCTATTTTTAAAATAAACCATTCCTATAACAAAGGAATAACATAAAAGCAACATTACAGAGGTCTCAGGCACTTTGCTAAGCTCATACCATGCAGTAACTCATTTCATCCTCATGATCTGATGTCCGTGTGACTTTTATTCATTTTTGGTTAAAGCAACAGAAGCATGAAGAAGTTAATTTGTCTCATGTCGACAGATGTCAGAATCTACATGCAGGTGTGGGTCTGTCTTCAGAACTAGAGTGTTATTTAACATACATAAGATAGTAGACTATTTTCATGCAGAGATGATTTCTTACACTCTAATTTTGGATCTCAGCAATATTAGATATAAGAACCTCTCAAGATCTCCTTTTATTGATAGTCTGATTTTTAGTCCTGTTTATAGTATGGTGGTTTATAATTTGTAAATAATGAAATTCATTATATAAGTTGTCCAAATTAATCTGGTGTGTTCACAGGTGGTCGCTGTGTATGGAACTTTATCTGATTTGCTTTCTGTGGCCAGCAGTAAACTCGGCATAAAAGCCACCAGTGTGTATAATGGGAAAGGTGGACTGATCGATGATATTGCTTTGATCAGGTAACCTTCACCTTCTTATAAGCTGTCTACAGTGTTCCCTCAGCATCTTGGTGCTCTGCTGTTTCCCTTAGGCAGTAGTTTAATTACTGGTAAGAATACAGAATTTTGGCAAATGATTGCCTAAAATTTGCTCTTTAGAATTTAAGTAGTTTAGACTAACACTATATGGTAGAAGATCCTCAGTACATTCCAGTATTCTGATAGTCTTTCTGCATATTTCATACATGGAATTTTTTTCTTTCTGTTGCTAGAGGTGGATCTAATAGGATGTGCAATTCAGGAGGGGTGTCAAAATTTATTTTGGTATTACAGAATTGATGTACGTACATTAACTCATGACTTGATTGCCTCTGAACCTGTGTTTTTGTAAGATAAATTTAAAATGTTGATCCTTCTCTACTTGTTATACAAATAGTCCTCACAGCAAATCAGGCCAGTTTGCTAAATGACTAATTTACACAGCTCATCAAAAATCAATTTGTCAAATGACCAATTTGCCCAGTGTTTTCTAGTTGTTAATTTCACCACATTTTAAAAAAATTTTTTTTATTTATTCATTTGAGAGAGAATGCACACAAACAGCAGGAGAGGCAGAGAGAGAGAGAAGAGAAGCAGGCTCCCCGCTGAGGCAGCCTGGAACCTGATGTGGGGTTCAGTCCCAGGACCTGGAGATCATGATCTGAGCCAAAGGGACACCTACCCATCTTAGCCACCCAGGCACCCCTCACCACATCTTTTCTACTTCTTTTCCCACTGGCTTATAATTTGGGTTTGGCTAATACCCATTTAGCATGTTTCAAAATTCAGATGCCTAGAACTTTCGACTCTGAAGACATGCATTTTTTTAATGTTAGAAATCTGATTGATCTCTTTAATTTTATATGCTCCTGCTTATTGTTTAGTTCATTTCCTAAGAATGCTTTGAATTTCATAAACCTTACAAGGACCTACTTTGGTAAAAACTTGCTAAATAAAGTAGAGCTTTAAGTAGGGTTAACTCACCAGTGATCACCACCATAGTGATTTTTTTTTTGGTTAGGTTTTGTTTTTGTTTTTAAATATCCTAGGCAGATCTGTCTCCTTAAAACAGATTAGTTTACCTCATTCCATCCTCGTAGGATCATAGAATTTTGAAGCAAGAAGAGACTTGAGAAAGAAAATAGGAAGGAATGCTAAGTACTGACTCTGCCCAAGTCACTTCCATTTAATTGGAAGACATGGGATTTTTTAAAATGATGGTATGAAGATAATGATGCGCTGAATTACAGTACAAAAATACAAAGCTAATTCAAAGTTTAGTTTTCATTTAAACTCAGGTCAGAATGACCTTTCAACATAATATACTGCTTTTGAAGGTAATCGCTTCTAATCTCTTCATTTTATAAATGAGGAAACTAAACATCTGAGAAGTTCAGTGTCTTACCTGGGTCACACCGTTTAGCAGTTGATTTTTGTTAATGAGAAGAAAACAGATGTTCATACTAGTCTTAAGTTAATTGGCATAGTGATTAAGTAGAAGAGATTGTAGACTTAAAAGATACAGCTTTAAAATCCAAATCAATTAGAATTTCTTAATTTTTTCAACATCTGTCTCCCAGCTTCTTTCTGTTTTGATAGATAATTGAGTCTCATTGTTGGATGATTTGCATCAAACTAAATTTCTCCTTAACCCAGATGCTGCCTCTAAGAAACATTTAGTGTATTCCTATGATGCCTTATAGGAAATAAAAATTTTTGCAACATAGAAGGTCAGAACTGAAGCCTTCTGAACTAGAAAATACCTACTTGATTAAGAACTGGTGGCTCACAGTATAATCTCTAATCATTTATTTGCGCAAATAGATATTTTGAGGTAGGGGAGGAGAATATGCACTAATAATCTAGAATTTTGGATTATATGCAGTCATTTTACCTTTGGGTGTGTGGTGGGTGTTAATGAGTTTTTATAGCAGAGTTCTGATTGCAGTTTTATTCTTCCTAGATGTAACATAAAAATGTATTTTCATTTCCAGAGCACAGAGCAGCTGATGATTTAGAAGAAAAACCCAATAATTTATTTAGGGTTATAGAATTAAAGTAAAAAAAGAAGAGTTGGCAGTGCCTTTAATCATATCCCTTGAGCATGAGAATATGTTCTCCAGTTGATAAGAAAGCTGTGAGTTCACAGGATTTGCATAGTGGGTTTTGTTTTGTTTTTACCATTTTAAAAGTTCTTCCATGTGCAGGACCTTATTTGAATTTAAATCCAAAGACCCTTAAATCAAGAAGTTAAGCAAAGCACTGAAACTTAGTTTCTTTGCAATATAGACTGATAGCAAAACCTGTCTTCTGCATAATTCTAAGGTATAGGTCCTCTAGTCAACTGATAATTAATGTGATTTCTGGATTTTGATGGTGGCTTTTAAATTTTGATTTTCCCAGGGATGATGATGTTTTGTTTGTGTGTGAAGGAGAACCATTTATTGGTAAGTGACTTCCTTACAAGCCAATTTTATCTGCCAAAATGAAAAAGATGGCAAATATTTTACATGCACTTACTAAGCTTAACTGAAAAGGATCTCATGGCAGCATTCAGATCTTCATACCTTTTTTTATTCTAAATTGGGTGTGTGTTGAAGTAAAGTTTTAATTTGAATTATATTATCATATTTTAGTATGGATACCTCATCTTTTACATGCTTTAAAATGCACTGAAATTGCATGGGTTCATCAAAAATGACATGATAAGGTCATTTTGATTGTGGAAATACAACTTTTTTCTGATATGTTCTCCTTGAGAGTAATTGTCCCAATTCCTATAAGTGTTAGGTTATAGAATTTTGAGTGTGTACTGCTTGCATAAGTTAGCATTTGACAGTCATTCATAGTGGCCATATCAGATCAGTCAAAATGACTTGATATCAACCACATACACAAACACATAGGCTACTTTTTGATTTGGAAGAAAGCTTATACAATTGTGCATCTCAAGAAAAAGAGCCTAAGGCTTAAATAACATCACTGTTCTTTAATGAGTATTTGATATATTTAGGTCCATACAATCTGACCCTGAATATTTAATGATTTGTGTAAGCCATGACAGTAATTGTATTTGGTGAGCAGAGGGAATTCTTAGGATCATCACACAGGCAGTTGCCAAATTAGAAGTAAGTACATTCTCTTCTCTTCTCTGTCTTTATCTTAAGACGATGAGCACAAATTTTTCCACATCTTTTATCCATTAGCTTAACAAAGTATTTAGCAGGCAGTGGTCACTTAATTGGTTCATTGTACACATACAAACAAAAAGTAATCAAATAATGTTTTTGTCTTACCATTATGAACTTCTGGATTTAAAAATATTTGGTATGTTTTCATGCTTTGCGTTTATGGATGCTTACATTGTTTTACGTTTGACTGGTGGAAACCTCTTCAACTCCTTTTATTAAAACCCTATTGGTCTTTTATAGCTTCCTTACTATCTGGAATAACAAGGCATTCATCTTATACTTCTATTGCAGACCCAGATCAATATGTTTTACAAGAAGCCCTAATGTCTTTTACTAGGAAATGTCATTTCAAAACACAGTCTGGGTGTCAGACAGGCTCTTTGCCACTGGGTTCATTATTTTTACTAGGCTTTTTGGTAGACAGAGTTGAAAATACATAGCTAGCTAGAAATGCAATTTATGTGTAACATATGATAAGAAAGTTTATATAATATATGGCATTATAAGAGGTAGAATTTCTCCTGGGTTCATACTCACTCACACTTTGGTTTATAATCAGGATGGTTAAGATTTTTATTTAACCTTTTCTGTCTTACACCTATGTCTCCTTACATCCATATCAATAATTCTGGCTTGGGGGAATGTAGGGAATGATAGAATTATGTCACATAAGTACTCATTTCATCCCACACAAAACACACATAAAAGTGTCAGTATCAATTCCAATAGTTTCAGTACCAATATGAATCCTAAAGACAGTTAAACATTTTTTTGCAAATGCTCATTCCTTTCTTTCCTTACTTAAAAAATAATTTTATTGTTTCTACATTATCAGCTTACATAGCATTATAGACTATACTCTCTCTTAAAACTGTCACTTAGCTTTACTCTTTCAAATGTATTTAATGCTCATCCCCAATCCTTATGTTGATGCCTCCAGTGGTTGTCTGAAACTCTAGTAGATTCTTTACAAAGAACTTCCAAGAAGAACAATGTTCTCTGACATCTCACATGTTAATAACAGTTTGTGGCTTCTATTTTTGACAATCACTTTGACTGGATATAAAATCATATGTCAAAACTGAACAAATTGAAAACTTTAATGATGTATGTTTTATTGTGTATCAGTTATCTCTCAACTAAGCTGTTAAAAAAAAAAACCCTTGGTTCATATTTTCTTTCTTCAGATATCTTAAATATGTTGTACTCTGTCTTATTCTGGCATAAAATGTTCATGTCCAAAAAATATTATTCATAATGATTATTTTTCCTAGGTCACTCAAAGGATTATTCTCTTTCTTTAAAGAACAGTAATTTTGGTAGACTTTTTCTGAGTATTCTGAGCTGATTCTCTCTGTCTGATAAGTGGTGGACCTTGTCAATATGTACTTTCAAATCTTCTTTTGATTTCAGAAAAGTTTTCTTGAATTCTAAATTATGCATTTATTTTGTCCCCCTGCTTTAATTTTCTTTCAGTACTCCTATTGTTTGTATGTTGGATATTCTACACCTGTCTTCTATCTATATCGGAAATTTTCTCTGCACTCCTTTTCATCTCTTCCTTCATTTCTTATTATTTTAAAAGTTTTCCTCTTTTTCATCTTTTCTTTCCTTTAAGGTATTACCTGTTTGTTCTCTCCTGTGCTGCTTCTAGTATAGTTTCATTTCTGAATTAGGTTTTGGTTTTTTTTTTTTTCTTTTTTTTTAAGATTTTATTTACTTATTTGACAGAGAGAGATCACAAGTAGGCAGAGAGACAGGCAGAGAGAGAGGAAGGGAAGCAGGCTCCCTGCTGAGCAGAGAGCCCGATGCAGGGCTCAATCCCAGGACCCTGGGATCATGACCTGAGCCGTAGGCAGAGGCTTTAACCCACTTAGCCACCCAGGCCCCCCGAATTAGGTTTTCATCATAGTTCTCATTCTCTCCTCTGAGTTCTCTCACTTCATTGGTGAATTTTGTAATTCTGGGTTATGTTCTTTTCATATTTTATACTATTTACTACTTTTAGCATGTTTGGAATATTTGGTAATAGTTTTTATCTATTTTGGGGGCATTTCTTTCTGGCACATTTTCATGGTCTATAGGGATGTAATTCTTATTCTTTGAAAATTTTTGTATGAGATTTTCTGTTGCCCATTTAACATGAAATTGTTTTCTTTAACTTGAGAAGGGAAAGCTAACTTAGGGAAGGTTTTCTAATTTCATGGCTCTGAAGTTCACTTTTCTGTTATTTGTGTGACATATTAAAAAATATGTAAGTCACCTTCTGATGTATTCTGGCTGTTTTAGACCTTTTTAACTTTTATTTGGACTCCTTCTCTTTTGTCTCTTTGTTCTGTTCAGCTTGGGTTCTTTTTCCAGCATCTTATCCTTGGTGTATTGGGCTTTGTCCTAGAAGGGAGTTTTGGCTGGTGGGTTTTGAGGTTCATTTATAGCCTCCTAAGAATCTTACTGCAAACTACTTGCTTCATCCACCCATAGATTGAACATACCCCTTCCTCTTTCAGTCTGCTATTCTCAAATAGATTTGCCAAACTTTGAAGTGAGTATGGATTACTTTGAAATTCTTAGGTTCATCACCTAACCTGTTGTTTCTGTCAGCTTCTTCCTTCAAAGACGCTAATACTGTGGTGCTCTTATATCTGTGGGATTACCTTATCAGTTTTGTCTTGAATGCTATCAATGCATCGCTAGTAGCTCTGTTAAGCTTTTAGGTATGTTTTTACTGTCAAAGTTGAAGCTTATTGCCATCTTCCCCATTAACTCAATCATACCTTTTTTATTGTTTTCTACATGTCATTTCTAGATCCTCAGACAGATTCTAAACTACCTGAAGGGTTGTCAGGATCTCACACAGACTGGCTAACCTTAAATGTTGGAGGGCGGTACTTTACAACTACACGGTAGGTGCATGTGAATGTGTGCACAGGTGTGTGTTTGAGGACACTATGTAGTATTTGTTCTTTCCTTCAGTTTTGATGATTTCCTTAGAAAAGACTGTAGTACCTTGTGATCTTAAACCATTTTTTAGAAAGTTTTTTTAAAGCGTAGAAGAATGATTCACAGGTCCTTCCAAAGAAAGCATGAAAGGCATGAACATGCTTTTTAGGTATCAAGTATTTTAGGGTTTTAGAACAGGTTTTTTAGATGTCAGGTAATAAACATGTGACACAAGTAAAAATGAACAATATTGAAATTTGTAGCAACTACAACTGCGTATGCTAAAGGGGTAAGAACAAGGCAAGTTTAGATCAAGAATATTGTGATATGATAGCTTGCTAGAAGAATGAATTAGTGTTTAAGTTAAAGGAACCTAAAACAATATTTGAATCAAAGGAAATGCCAGATTAGAAAGGAGTTTGACAAGTGGCAACTTATTGCACATTTTTTTTCCCAGCATCACTCCTACCAGGTTATAGCATGCATCTTTTTGAGAGAGCAGCTGGGATCAAGTATACTCTTGACTTAATGTTTGTTTATAAAGACAAATGGAGAAATCAATTTTTTTCCCTGAATTCTTAGGAGCACTTTAGTGAATAAAGAACCTGACAGTATGCTGGCGCACATGTTTAAAGACAAAGGTGAGTGCAACACATTGTTTTCACATTTTGTGAGACCTCTTTATAGCTGTATTGGCTTAACTCTGTCCTTCTGTACTTTTTAATGATACCAATAATTTTTACACGAGTGAAAACTTACTAGTATGTTACACAGTTTTTCTTCCTAAATTTCTAACTTTGTTTCTTGTTCATGGTGGGGTTCTCTTCACTATAATGGTGACACAGGTGTCTGGGGAAATAAGCAAGATCATAGAGGAGCTTTCTTAATTGACCGAAGTCCTGAGTACTTTGAACCCATTTTGAACTACTTGCGTCATGGACAGCTCATTGTAAATGATGGCATTAATTTATTGGGTGAGTTTTTATGATTCCTCACATTTTTGTGAAGTTGGGATTTTTAAATTTTGTTGCCACTTGCAGAGTAATATTAGTAACATAATATATTTTCATAAAGTGAAAGCATATCTTTTCCACTTTTAAAGCTAAATTTTTATATATATATATATATGACTATATATAGGTATGGAAATAGATGTAGGCACAGATACAGTCTTTGTGTATGTGGGTATATGTCTAACCCATAAATTTTGATTTTAGATTCTAAAGAGATTTAGATTTTATCACAAGGGACTTTAAGCGATTTTGTTGTTTTTAATCAAATTGTGACTGTGACTTCACTTCAAGTTATGCACCTTCCCATCATGTTGAGACGTAGGGTCATCAAAAGGGGAAATTATCTTCAGAATCATAAGACTGGATTAGAATCTCAATTCTACAACTTACTAGAAGTTTAACTTGGGGGAATTCTCTCTTGAGTCTACTTTGAAAATAGAGTATTAAAAATATGCTCATCCCTGACTACATCACAGGATTTTCACATCATAGAGATGATGTCAGCCAGATCCCTTATAAAGCAGTAGATGCATCTTCAAAGCTCATAGGCCTCTACCTGACTAAATTTGGTGTGACTTGATGAGTGGAGGGGTTGTGGTGAACTTGAGTGCACATTCCTAGTTAGCTTCCACAGATTGTTGCCATGTAGGTGTGTGGACATAGGGTGTCAGAACCTTGATTTTTAAAGAAAAGATAGAAATCTAAAATTTTACGTGAAATCTTCTTGTTTTGAAAATACTGTATGCCAAAAACATCAGAATCAGCCTGGGCTGGTGGTGAGGCAAAGGAGAACTTAACAATCTCTGGAGTATGATAGATAACATTCAGTAACTTTCATTGTTTCTGTATTAAAGTCTGCATTGCCTTTAAAGCTTACCCATTGCAAAAATATGACCTTATTTGACCTTTCATCTAGTGTCATACCTATTCATTACAAATTCTTTGTTGCTTTCTTATTTTTTACCTACCAACTGTTGCTTAAAACCATGTAAAACCTATTTTCATTTTAGTCATTCTGCAGAAATTATCATTAGACAAATAAGCAATGGTCCTCTGTTGTACAGCCCTTTGCTTTTCAGCAGCTAGACCACTCCTGCTTACACTCTGGTGGCCACTTTTTTCTGAGGACACTTAAACTTCACTGTGCATCCTATGGGCTCTTCGATGCTTCCTAGTTTAATTTTTCTCTGTATCGCTGATAGCCTTTCATATCCTCCCCACCTGGGAAAGAACATCAGAAATACATATCCATGCTATCCCAGACTTCAGCTATTGCCAAGCTATGCTTGTTCCTTTTTCAGGTTTCTCAGCCATTGTTGTATTTATTCAGTTGTTCAGCAAGCAGAGCTCTGTACTGGATTCATTTTATAAAGCGTTACTACTTCTAATTAAGATTTTTTTTTTATTTATTTATTTGACAGAGAGACATCAAGTAGGCAGAGAGGCAGGCAGAGAGAGAGAGAGAGGAGGAAGCAGGCTCCCTGCTGAGCAGAGAGCCCAATGCGGGACTCGATCCCAGGACCCCGAGATCATGACCTGAGCCGAAGGCAGCGGCTTAACCCACTGAGCCACCCAGGCGCCCACTACTTCTAATTAGTACAAAATCTAGCCAGACTCTTTATAACATTTACAGGTTGCCCACCTGATTATATGCTTTACAATAATCCACACTGACTTATTTCCCTTCTACCTCTATTTACTTAAATGACCTTATTTCTTACTCTTCCTAATTTCTGCTTTCATCAGTGAATATATTTTTTCCTTATTTTCATTATTTGTTTTCTGCCTTTAATGACCTTCACTTTTTCCAGTGAATCATATTGTCCTATTCTGCTACCATTTATCTTCAAAACCTTCTTTTTCTGATTTTTTAAAAATATTTTACTTATTTAAGAGAGAAAGAGCACGAGTAGAGAGGAGGGATGAAGGGAGGGAGAAAAGCAGACTGTCCACTGAGCAAGGAGCCCAGCACAGGGCTCCATCCCAGGACCTTGAGATCATGACCTGAGCTGGAAGTACACACTTAACTGACTGAGCCACCCAGGCACCCCTCATTTTCTGCTTTAAATTATCATTCCACTCAGTGGGTTAAGGCCTCTGCTTTCGACTCGGGTCATGATCCCAGGGTCCTGGGATCGAGCCCCGCATCGGGCTCCCTGCTCCACAGAGGAGCCTGCTTTCCTGCCTGCCTCTCTGCCTACTTGTGATCTTTGTCTGTCAAATAAATTAATAAATAAATAAATAAATAAATAAATAAATTATCATTCCTTTCCTTGACTTATTTGACTTCAATTATTCTCTAACTTGAAAGCTTTTCTTGCATTGCAATATTTTATTTCCTTGAAGTCACATAAATTTCTGAACACATAAATTTGGTCTGAAGTCACATAAATTTTCTGAACCCCAGTTTGATACAGTAAAAAGAGAATGGTCGTAAATGTCAGGAAACATAAAATTTAATAATGATCAAGGTGATCATTTGCCCTCCAAGTGCCACACATTATACCTAATTATATATTGCATATCACTTTTTTTTTTAATTAACATAGAATGTATTTTTTGCCCCACAGGTACAGGTCTGTGAATCATCAGATCAGACTGACACATTTCACAACACTCACCATAGCACATACCACCCACATGCCCATAACCCAGCCATCCTGTCCCTACCACCCCACCACCCCAGCACCCTCAGTTTGTTTCGTGAGATTAAGAGTCTCTCATGGTTTATCTCCCTCTCCATCCCATCTTGTTTCATTCCTTCCCTCCCTACCCCCAACAATCCCCCGCCCTGCCTCAAATTCCTCATATCAGAGAAAGCATATGATAACTGTGTTTCTCCAGGTGACTTATTTCACTTACCTAATACCCTCTATTTCCATCCACATTGTTACAAATGGCAAGATTTCAATTTTTTAATGGCTGCATAGTATTCCATTATATATCTATCTATACTACATCTTCTTTATCCATTCTAGGTTCTTTTCCATAGTTTGGTTATTGTGGACATTGCTGCTATAAACATTGGGGTGCACATGCCCCTTCGGATCATTATGTTTGTATCTTTAAGGTAAACACCCAGTAGTGTAATTGCTGGGTCACAGGGTAGCTCTATTTTCAACTTTTTAAGGAACCTCCATACTGTTTTCCAGAGTGGCTGCACGAGCTTGCATTCCCACCAACATTGTATGAGGGTTCCCCTTTCCCCACCTCCTCACCACATCTTTCTTTTCCTTACTTGTTAATTTTAGCCATTCTGACTGGTGTGAGGTGGTATCTCACTGTGGTTTTAATTTGTATATCCCTGATGCCAAGTGATGTTGAGTACTTTCTCATGTGTCTTTTGGCCAATTGTATGTCTTCTTTGCAGAAATGTCTTTTCATGTCTTCTGCCCATTTCTTGATTGGATTATTTGTTCTTTGGGTGTTGAGTTTGAGAAGTTCTTTATAGATTTTGAATACTAGACCTTTATCTGATACATCATTTGAGAATATCTTCTACCATTCTTTTGGTTGTCTTATGATTTTGTTGACTGTTTCCTTTGCTGTGCAAAAGTTTTTGATCTTGATGAAGTCCCAGTAGTTCTTGCTTCCCCTGCTTCCCTTACTTCCTTGCCTTTGGCAGTGCTTCCCTTGCCTTTGGCAGTGTTTCTAGGAAAAGTAGCTGTGGCTGACTGAGGTCAAAGAGGTTGCTGCCTGTGTTCTCCTCAAGGATTTTGATGGATTCCTGTCTCACACTGAGGTCTTTCATCCATTTTGAGTCTAATTTTGTGTGTGGTGTAAGGAATTGGTCCAGTTTCATTCTTCTACATGTGGCTGTCCAGTTTTCCCAACACCATTTGTTGAAGTGACTCTTTTTTCCATTGGACATTCTTTCCTCTGTTGTTGAAGATTAGTTGACATAGAGTTGAGGGTCCATTTCCGGGCTCTCTGTTCTGTTCCCTTGATTTATTTGTCTGTTTTTGTGCCACTACCATACTTCCTTAATGATTACAGCTTTGTAATAGAGCATGAAGTCTAGAATTATGATTTCACCAACTTTGGTTTTCTTTTTCAACATTCTTCTGGCTATATGGGGTCTTTTCTGGTTCCATATAAATTTTAGGATTATTTGTCCC
Organism: Mustela erminea; assembly: GCF_009829155.1. Taxonomy (NCBI): domain Eukaryota; kingdom Metazoa; phylum Chordata; class Mammalia; order Carnivora; family Mustelidae; genus Mustela; species Mustela erminea. Next base: position 5,590,579 of record NC_045615.1, on the reverse strand, counting down.
ATTTCTTTGAAGAAATTGATAATATTTTGATAGGGATTGCATTAAATCTGTAGATTGCTTTAGGTAAATGAACATTTTCACAGTATTTGTTCTTCCAGTCCATGAGCATGGAAAATTTTTCTATTTCTTGTGTCTTCCTCAGTTTCTTTCATGAGTACTTTATAGTTTCCTGAGTACAGATTCTTTGCCTCTTTGGTTGGGTTTATTCCTAGGAATCTTATCGTTTTGGATGTCTTCTGTCTTGCTGTTGGTATATAGAAATGTAGCTGATTTCTGTGCATTGATTTTATATCTTGACACTGTACTGAATTCCTGAATGAGTTCTGGCAGTTTTGGAGTGAAGTCTTTTTGGGTTTTCCACATAAACTATCATATCATCTGCAGAGAGTGAGAGTTTGACTTCTTCTTTGCCGAATTAGATGCCTTTTATTTCTTTTTGTTGTCAGATTGCCAAGGCTAGGACTTCTAGTACTATGTTGAATAGCAGTGGTGATAGTGGACATCCCTGCCGTGTTTCTGATCTTAGCCGCAAAGCTGTCAGTTTTTCCCCACTGAGAATGATATTCGCTGTGGGTTTTTCCTAGATGGATTTGATGATATTGAGGGATGTGCTCTCTATCCCTACACTTTGAAGAGTTTTGATCAAGGAAGGATATTGTACTTTGTCTAATGCTTTTTCAGCATCTATTGAGAGAATCATATGGTTCTTGTTCTTTCTTTTATTAATGCATTGCTTCACATCGATTGACTTACCGATGTTGAACTAAACTTGCAGCCCAGGAATAAATCCCACTTGGTCATGGTGAATAATCCTTTTAAATGTACTGTTAGATCCTAACGGCTAATATTTTGGTGAGAATTTTTGCATCTGTATGCATCAAGGATATTGGTCTGTAATTCTTTTTTTGATGGGGTCTTTGTGTAGTTTTGGGATGAAGGTAATGCTGGCCTCATAAAATGAATTTGGAAGTTTTCCTTCCATTTCTATATCTTGGAACAGTTTCAGGAGAATAGGTATTAATTCTTCTTTAAATGTTTGGTAGAATTCCCCTGGGAAGCCATCTGGTCCTGGGCTCTTGTTTTTTGGGAGATTTTTGATGACCGCTTCAATCTCCTTACTGGTTATGGGTCTGTTCAGGTTTTCTATTTCTTCCTGGTTCAGTTGTGATGGTTCCTACATCTCTAGGAATGCATCCAGTTCTTCCTGATTGTCAAATTTGCTGGCATCAGTTGCTCATAATATGTTCTTATAATTGTTTGTATTTCTTTGGTAGTGGTTGTGATCTCTAGTCTTTCATTCATGATTTTATTAATTTGGGTCCTTTTCCTTTCCTTTTTGGTAAGTCTGGCCAGGGGTTTATCAATCTTATTAATTCTTTCAGAGAACCAGTTCCTAGTTTCATTGATTTGTTCTACTGTTCTTTTGGTTTCTATTTCATTGATTTCTGCTCTGACCTTTATCATTTCCCTTCTGCTTGGTTTAGGGTTTCTTTGTTGTTCTTTCTCTATTTTAGTTGTAGGGTTAGGTTGTGTATTTGAGACCTTTCTTATTTCTTGAGAAAGGCTTGTATTGCTATATACTTTCCTCTCAGGACTGCCTTTGCTATGTCCCAAAGAATTTGAACAGTTGTGTTTTAATTTTCATTTATATCCATGATTTTTAAAAATTCTTCTTTCATTTCCTGGTTGACCCAGTCATTCTTTAGTAGGATGCTCTTTAGCCTCCATGTGTTTGAGTTCTTTCCAACATTTCTCTTGTGGTTGAGTTCTAGTTTCAAAGCATTGTGGTCTGAAAATATGCAGGAATGATCCCATTCTTCTGGTACCTGTTGAGACCTGATTTGTGACCCAGGATGTGATCTATTCCGGAGAATGGTCCATGTGCAGTAGGGAAGAATGTGTATTCTGTTGTTTGGGGATGGAATGTTCTGAATTTTATCTGTGATATTCATCTGGTCCAGTGTGTCATTTAAGGCCTTTATTTCCTTGTTGATCTTTTGCTTCGATGATCTGTCCATTTCAGTGAAGGCGGGTGTTAAAGTCCCCTACTATTATTATATTATTGTTGATGTGTTTCTTTGAGTTTGTTGTTAATTGGTTTATATAACTGGCTGCTCTCATGTTAGGGGCATAGATATTTAAAATTTTTAGATCTCTTTGTTGAACAGACCCTTTAAGTATGATACAGTATCCTTCCTCATCTCTTATTATAGTCTTTGGCTTAAAATCTAATTGATCTGATAGAAGGATTGCCACCCCAGCTTTCTTTTGATGTTTATTTTTTTTTTTTTAAGATTTTACTTATTATTTATTTGACAGAGAGAGAGATCACAAGTAGGCAGAGAGGCAGGCAGAGAGAGAGGAGGAAGCAGGCTCCCTGCTGAGCAGAGAGCCCCATGCGGGACTCGATCCCAGGACCCTGAGATCATGACCTGAGCCGAAGGCAGCAGCTTAAACCACTGAGCCACCCAGGCACCCTCTTTTGATGTTTATTAGCATGGTAAATTGTTTTCCACTCCCTCACTTTAAATCTGGAGGTGTCGTTGGGTCTAAAATGAGATTCTTATAGACAGCTTATTGATGGGTCTTGTTCTTTTTATCCATTCTGATACCTTGTGTCTTTTGATTGGGGCATTTATCCCATTTACATTCAGGGTAACTATTGAAAGATATGAATTTAGTGCCATTGTATTGCCTGTAAGATAACTGTTACTGTATATAGTCTCTGTTCCTTTCTGGTCTATCTTACTTTTTTTTTTTTTTCACTTTTTTTTTTTTTTTTTTAAGTTTTCATTTATTTGACAGACAGAGATCACAAGTAGGCAGAGAGGCAAGCAGAGAGAGAGGGGGGAAGCAGGCTCCCTGCTGAGCAGAGAGCCTGATACGGGGCTTGATCCCAGGACCCTGGGATCATGACCTGAGCTGAAGGCAGAAGATTTAACCCACTGAGCCACCCAGACACCCCAGCTCTAACATATTATTAATTTCCATATTGATTAGGTCCCTAGCCTTCAGTACTTCCTCTTGTTCTTTTTTTGTTGTGGTGAGTTTTTCAGCCTTGTCATTTTATCCAGATAAGAATAGATGAATGAGAGAACAAAATACTAAGAGGTTAACAATGACCTGAGAAAAATATATACTAACCAAATCAGGGGGAGAAGAAAGGAGAGAAAAAAATATATAAATATATATTTTTAATTTTTATTTTTATTTTACGTATATATATACATGTATATATGTATATACACATATACATATATGTGTGTGCATATATATAATATAATATTTTATATATGTGTGTGTGTGTGTGTGTATATATATATAAATAAATAAAAGACTGATGCATAGAATAGAGCCGTACACTTGATTTTGAGTGTATTTTGGTCTGTTAAAATAAACTGTCTCCCAAAACTTTGAAGAAAGAAAAACTTACATATATTTTAAAATAAAGATAAACACATCAAAGGGATGGAATATTACTGTAAAGATGAAAATTACATATATTTAAAAATAAACACATTGAAGGGATGGAGTATTACTGTAAAGATGAAAATTTAGAAAGATTCTAAAAAAGCATTGATAAGTTGGTTGAAAAAAAAGAGGAAAGAATGTTATCAGGCTGGAGACTAGAACAAAGCCATGCAGTAGATTTAGGGTATATTTTCATCTATTAGAAGAATTGTATTCCAATTTCCTTTAGAAGAAATTATATTCCAGTTTCTAATTGGAATTTCTAATACAATTTCTAATAGAAATAGAAATAGAAATTGTATTCCAATTTCTATTAGAAGAAATTGTATTCCAAATTTTTAAAGAAAAAAACCTGTCTGTATACAAAAAATAGGTTAACTACAATAAAGGGATAAAATATAACCATAACAATGAAAATTTAAAAAGATTTTTAAAAGGGTATTGTTAAGGTAAAATAGTTTAAAAAAATTAAAATACGGAAGAGAAAAGGTTAAAAAAAATTTAACTTTGGAAGAGTAAAGGATCATGGGGAAAAAGCCATTTATTCTATGTGTTGCTTTCCCCTAGCTCTGGAGTTCCGCAGTTCTCATTGATAAGTGAACTTGGTCCTAGCTAGATGTTCTTGCTGATCCTCTGAGGGAGGGGCCTGTTGCAGTGATTCCCAAATGTCTTTGCCCAAGGTGGAATTGCACTGCCCTTGTCAGGATCCAGGCTAAGTAACCTGCTTGGTTTTGGTCTCTGGAGCTTTTATTCCCTGAACACTTTCCATATAGCTTTGGTGGACGGTAATGAGGATGGTGGCCTCCCAATCTCTGGCACCGCAGGAGCCGAGAGCTCAGGGCCCCACCCCTCAGTGCACCCTCAGAGAAAAGCAGTCAATCCCTCCCATTTCCCTGGTCTCCAGCTGCATTCTGTGCTCACCTGGCCTGTGACTGAGCGTTTCTGTCTCTGGTGCATGGTCCTGTTTGGAGTCTAGAAACCTAGCAGATTTCTGCAGTGTACTTCTGTGCTGCTGCTCTCAGGAGGAAGGAGGGAGTTCTCCCTGGATCTGCTACCTGTGGGGCCCCTGCTCAGAAAGCAGTGGCCTGACTGTGCTGGAGATTATGGTTTAAGGTAACCCCAAGCTTGAGTCCACTGCGTGGCTCTTTAGCCTGCTTCCCTGCTCCGATACCTGGGGCTCTGTCACAGTCAGGTACCCTGGTCTTTTTGTGACCCAGGTCCTGAGACCATACTGTCCCCGTGAGGGCTCCACTCCCACTTAGCCTCTGGAGCAGTGTCCCTCAGTGGACAAGACTACTGAAAGTTCCAATTTTGTGCTCTGCTGCTCTACCTCTTGCGGTGAGCTGGCTCCATGCCCCACATTCTCTTTTCCCATCTGTTGCCTCGGAATCACTTCTCCGCATGTCCTACCTTCCAGAAAATGGTTGATTTTCTGTTCCTAGAATTGCTGCTCTTCCTCTCTTCTATTTCCTATTGAGTTTGTAGGTGTTCAAAATGGTTCAATAACTATCTAAGCTTAACTCCTGGGACCTGATATTTATGCATCCTACTCTTCTGCCAAGTTGCTCCTCCTATTCTATTGCATATCTCTCTTAATACTTATGTCAGCTTTGTGGAGAAAGTGATAATACTACCATTTCACAATGTAAACAGGAACTTTAAGAGAAAGAATACATAGCTTCTCTAAGGCAAAAAAGGAAGTAAGAGGCAGAAATGGGATTCAAATCTAATTTCTACTGGTGCTGACAGAAAATTTGCTAAATATTACTTCCTTTTCTCAACTGTGCCCCATAGGTGCCTTTTGTGTTTATAAGGCTTTTCTGGAATTTTTAAAGTTTTGATTCTAAACCTAAAAGTAGGGGGAAAAAAATCCTTACTCTATTCCTTGGGGGGTTCTGATCGACTCAGAAGATCCAGGCACACTGAGAGTGAAACTCATTAGAAATCTCATTTTAGGGGCGCCTGGGTGGCTCAGTGGGTTAAAGCCTCTGCCTTCGGCTCAGGTCATGATCTCAGGGTCCTGGGATTGAGCCCCGCATCGGGCTCTCTGCTCGGCGGGGAGCCTGCTTCCTTCTCTCTCTCTGCCTGCCTCTCTGCCTGCTTGTGATCTCTCTCTGTCAAATAAATAAATAAAATTAAAAAAAAAAAAAAAGAAATCTCATTTTATGGTGGGTGTCTACCAGGGATAGATAGGAAATATGGCTGCCCCTTCATGAGGAATCCAAAAATGAGGCCACTCTGGCGTGGACTGGAAATTGTTGTGCCAGAACAGCTGCCTAAGATGACTTTTGTTTTGCAACTGGAATATTAGAAGTGGAAATGGGCTTTCCCTGAGAAGATCATAATCTTCCCAGATAACTGCTGAGCTTCCTATATCTACCTATAGTTACCCTTATTGGCTTGGAACTATTCAAAGGAAGAGATTATGTCACTTAACTTTCTTTTTTTTTTTTTTTTTTTTTTGTCACTTAACTTTCTTTGTAATTTCTAATCCTTGGGAATTTTTTTTAACAAGTTAAAAAACTTAGCTAAATGACTGAGGTCTTCATTTGAAGGAAAATGGATTCTAATTTTCTTCCCAAATATCCTGATGAAGATGTTTAATAGATGTAAGAATATACATTATATATACTAAGTCACCTAGAGAATGTACAGATTTTTTTTAACCGAGTTAAGACAAGCAAATGATACATAAAAATCCCTTTTATCATTTAGAAATAGTTTTTTTAATCATTTATTTTATTTTATTTTATTTTATTTATTTATTTGACAGAGAGAGATCACAAGTAGGCAGAAAGGCAGGCAGAGAGAGAGGAAGGGAAGCAGGTTCCCCGCTGAGCAGAGAGCCGGATGTGGGGCTCAATCCCAGGACCCTGGGATCATGACCTGAGCTGAAGGCAGAGGCTTTAACCCACTGAGCCATGCAGGTGCCCCTAGAAATAGTTTTTTTAATTGATTTTCCTTCAGAGAGTGTTCTGAGTCATTCTGTTGCTTTTATTTTGAAACTAGTATACTTTTATTCATTTCTATAATTTACTGATTCAGTAAGTAAAAGAAAGTTGTCACAAACCCATTCATATCTACTCCACTGAAGAAGTCAATGAAATGTTAAGATGAGGTGAATTAATCATTTATTAGATTCACAATCAAACTTATTTCAATTATTTTAGGGACTCATAAAATTAGGAGGTTTTGCCTGTGGCCTATTATCAGAAAATTTAGAAATATAGAAGGTTTTCATTCTGATTCATTAGTTTCCTGTTTTTATTTTGCTGAATGTAAACTATGTAGAAAAACTTCATATTACATATATTTAAAAGTATTCTGTATACACGTTCTACACTTGAGTTATTTTTCTTCTATATTGATTGCCTGCTTGTTGAATTTCACTTGTATTGTGAGGATTTAACAAAGAATTTTTTACAAATATTAAAATGAATAGTTTTCTGTAAAAGTCACATCGTTTTTATTATGATAGGTGTGTTAGAAGAAGCCAGATTTTTTGGTATTGACTCATTGATTGAACACCTGGAAGTGGCAATAAAGGTAAGGCTCTTTTTACATTAGCCAGTGTTACAGTTATTGTAGCTGCCTCCCAAAATGCGCCACTGATTTCTTAATATCTGTTTCAAGAATTCTCAACCACCAGAGGACCATTCGCCAATATCTCGAAAGGAATTCGTCCGATTTCTGCTAGCCACTCCAACCAAATCAGAATTGCGTTGCCAGGTAATTAGAGCAGACTTTTATGTGAAATATTTGTGTCAGCAAAGCTATGAGTAAAGTTTAACATTTTTCTTGGATTTTTTTTTTCCCCTCATGTTCCTTTTTCAGGCAAGATACAGTTTAATTATGGGTGATAGCATTAATTTAATCCCAAAATGGTTAGCAAAAAAAGAGATGCAATGGCCTTTTTTATTATCTAATATGCCCCATGTGGCAATTTGAATAGTTCATCAGAATTGCAGCAATTAAAATAAAAAGTCCATTCTTCCTATATTTGTTATATATGGCCAGTCAGTGGTAGATACTTTTATGTATTAAAGATTTTATAAATCTCAATACTTACTTTTTAAGAATAAAACTACCTTGAATTATTGAATACTTATAAAATAGATAAAAATATATAAACAATACCTATTAATACTTACATGGCCAACAGAGACAGTTCTTTAGAAGTTTTTGCACATGGGGCAACTGGGTGGCTCAGTGGGTTAAGCCTCTGCCTTTGGCCTGGGTCGTGATTTCGGGGTCCTGGGACTGAGCCCCATGTCGGGCTCTCTGCAAAGTGGGGAGCCTGCTTCTCCGTCTCTCTCTCTCTGCCTTCCTCTCTGCCTATTTATGGTCTATCTCTGTCAAATAAATGAATAAATCTTTAAAAAAAAAAAAAAAGAAAGAAAGAAATGTTTGCACATAAATAAACTATAGCCAGACTGGATTTTAATGTTATATTTAAAGTTGTTTTTCTAAGAACCCATTAAGGATGCTGGTTTTATATCTAAGTTTTATCTGATCATGTCTTCTAGTAAACTCCAAATGACTGACCTGCCAGTTGCTTCTAAGAAACTTGGGGGTTAGCTACAGTCATTAAATGTAATATAACAGATGGTTTAAATTTTGTGACAGTTTGTCTTTTCTTAATTTTAGGGTTTAAACTTCAGTGGTGCTGATCTTTCTCGTTTGGACCTTCGATACATTAACTTCAAAATGGCCAATTTAAGCCGCTGCAATCTTGCACATGCTAATCTCTGCTGTGCAAATCTTGAAAGAGCTGATCTCTCCGGATCAGTACTTGACGTAAGAATCATTTTTTTGTTATAAGAGAGAATTAAATGTTTAGTCTCTTGAACAGTGTCAACAAGCAGAAATGATCTCTCTCTCTCTATTTGGGGTTTTACTTGAAAACATAGTTTAAGTTGATAAAACCCAAGGTTCTAAAAGTGAAATATGTTAGTTTTGCAACTTTAATATCCTTCAATAAATGAAGACCTGAAATATTTAGCAACTAATAAGAAATGAAATCTTGAAATTAGATCCTCATCCCTTCAATATACTGTACTTTAAAAGGACTTCTATTTTAAGTGAATTAGGAGGGTAAAGCTGAATAGGACCTTTGAGATCTTTTATTCAGCCCCATTCTTGGAGTGGGGAAATATCGCTCTACAGGTATTTGGCAGAGATATTGTGAAATAAACATGATGTGTGTCAGGTTGTGTAAGTTAGCATCTCTGTGTCTCTCCTTCTCTCTATATATATATACTTATGCGTGTGTGTGTTTACCATGTTTGTGTGTATATATATACATTTGACCCTTGTACAACACTGGGGCCGGGGCATTGGCCTCTGCGCAAAAATCCACATATAACATTTGACTCCCCCAAAAGGTAACTACTAATTGTCCACTGTTGACCAGAAGCCTTACCAATAACATGAACAGTCAATTAGCATTTTTTTTAAGATTTTATGTATTTATTTGACAGAGAGATCACAAGTAGGCAGAGAAGCAGGCAGAGAGAGAGAGAGAGAAGCAGGCTCCCCGCTGAGCAGAGAGCCCAATGCGGGCCTCAGCCCCAGGACTCTGAGATCATGACCTGCACTGAAGGCAGAGGCTTAACCCTCTGAGACACCAAGGTGCCCCAAACCTAATTAGTATATTTTTTATATGTCGTCTGTATTATATACCCTACTCTTACAGTAAGGTAAGATAGAGGAAAGAAAATGTTATTAAGAGAATCATAATGAGAAAATACATTTATAGTACTATACTATACTGATTTTTTTTTTTTTTAAAGATTTTATTTATTTATTTGTCAGAGAGAGAGAGAGCGAGAGCGAGCACAGGCAGACAGAGTGGAAGGCAGAGTCAGAGGGAGAAGCAGGCTCCCTGCGGAGCAAGGAGCCTGATGTGGGACTCGATCCCAGGACGCTGGGATCATGACCTGAGCCTAAGGCAGCTGCTTAACCAACTGAGCCACCCAGGCGATTTTTAAAAATGTACATACAGGGGTCCTGGGTGGCTGTCGGTTGATCTTGATCTTAGGGTCACAAATTTGAGCCCCACATTAGGCTCCACACTCAATCCCAGGACCTGGGATCAAGACTTGAGCCAAAGTCAGATGCTTAACTGACTGAGCCACCTAGGCACCCCTCTATTTTTAGTTTTTTGAGGAACCTCCATACTGTTTTCCACTGTGGCTGTACCAGTTTGCATTCCCACCAACAGTAGATGAGGGTTCTTTTTTCTCCACATGCTTGTCAACACTCGTTATTTCTTGTGTTTTTTATTTTAGCCTTTCTGAGAAGTATGAGGTGATAGCTTATTGTGGTTTTGATTTTTGATTTGCACTTCCCTGATCATGAATGATGTTGAGCATTTTTTCATGTGTCTGTTGGCTGTCTGGTTGTCTTCTTTGGGAAAATGTCTATTCATATCTTTTGCCCATTTCTTAACTGGATTATTTATTGTTTTGTGTTGAGTTGTATAGGTTCTTTGTATATTTTGTGTGTTAACCCCCTATATGGGATATGTTATTTGCAAATATCTTCTCCCATTCAGTAGGTTATCTTTTTGTTTCATTGATGATCTCATTTGCTGTGCAGAAGTATTTTCTTTTGGTGTAGACCCAATAATTTAATTTTGTTTTTGTTTTCTTTGCCAAAGGAGACTTACGTAGAAAAATGTTTCTTTGGCTGATGTCAAAGAAATTACTGCCTGTGTCCTCTTCTAGCATTTTTACAGTTTCAAGTCTCACATTTAGGTCTTTAATCCATTTTTAGTTTATTTTTGTGTATGGTTTAGGAAAGTGGTCCAGTTTCATTCTTTTGCATGAAGCTATCCAGTTGCCCTTACACCATTTGTTGAAGAAACTGTCTTTCCCATTGTGTATTCTTGCCTCCTTTGTCACATTTTTTTTTCTTTTGACGGGGACAGGGCAGAGGAAGAGGGAGAGAGTATCTTGAGCAGGCTTGATTTCACAACCTAAGGTCATGACCTGAGCTGAAATCAAGAGTCAGATGCTTAACTGAGTTGCCTAGGCACTCCTCCTTTGTCATAGATTAATTGACAATAAAAGTGTGGCCTCTTCTACACTCTATGCTGTTCTGTTAACTGTCTTCTGTTTTTGTGTCAATATTATACTATTTTGATTATTATAGCTCTGTTTTTTTTTTTTTTTTTAAGATTATTTATTTATTTATTTCACGGAGAGAGAGATCACAAGCAGACAGAGAGGCAGGCAGAGAGAAGGGGAAGCAGGCTCACTGCTGAGCAGAGAGCCCGATGCGGGGCTCGATCCCAGGACCCTGAGATCATGACCTGAGCCGAAGGCAGAAGCTTAACCCACTGAGCCACCCAGGCGCCCCTATTATAGCTCTGATTTATACCTTGAAATCTGGGATTGTGATACCTTGAGTTTTGTTCTTCTTTTTCAAGATTGCTGTTTAGAGTCTTTTATGTTTCCATATAAATTTTACAATTATTTGTTCTAGTTCTGTGGAAAATGCTATTGGTATTTTGATTGGAATTGCATTAAACCTCTAGATTGCTTTGGGTAGTATGGACATTTTAACAGTATTGGTTCTTCCAATCCATGAGCACAGAATATCTTTCTATTTGTGTCATCTTCAGTTTGTTTCATCAGTGTGTTTTATAGTTTTCAGAATATAGGTCTGTCATCTCCTTGGTTAAGCTTATTCCTAGATATTTTATTCTTTTTGGTGCAATTATAAGTAGAATTGTTTTCTTAATTTTTCTTTCTTCTACTTCATTATTAGTATATAGAAATACAAACAGATATCTGTATATTCATTTTTGTATCCTGAGACTCTACTGAATCCAATTATCAGTTTTAGGATTTTTTAGTGAACTCTTTTGGGTTTTCTCTATAGAGTATCATATTATCTGCAGATAGTGAAAGTTTACATCTTCCTTACCAATTTGAATTCCCTTTATTTCTGTTTTCTTGTTTGATTGCTATGGCTAGAACTTCCAGTACTATTTTAAATGAAAGTGGTTCAAGTGGATATCCTTGTCTTGTTCCTGATCTTAAAGGAAAAGCTCTCAGTTTTTCCCAGTTAAAGATGATGTTAGCTGTGGGTTTTTTAAGTATGTTCTTATTATGTTGAAGTGTGTTCCTCTAAACCTACCTTGTTGAGGGTTTTTATCATAAATGGATATTGTACTTGCTAAATGCTTTTTCTCCATCTATTGAAATGGTCATATGGTTGTTACCTTTTTTGTTGTTGTTTTTAACATGATACGTCATGTTGATTGATTTGCAAATATTATTTGTATTTTTGTATTCTGGAAATAAACCACTTGATCATGGTGAATTCAGTTTTTTTTAATGTGTTGTTGAATTTGGTTTGCTACTGTTGAAGATTTTTGCATCTGTGTTCATCAGAGATCCTGGCTTGTGGTTTTGTTTTGGTTTTTTATAGTCTTTCTAGTTTTGGTATCAGTAATAACACTGGCCTCACAGAAGGAATTTGGAGGCTTTCCTTCGTCTTTTAGTTTTTGGAATAGTTTGAAAAAAGTAGGTATTAACTCTTCTTTAAATGTTTGGTAGAATTCACTTGTGAAGCCATTGGTCCTGGGTTTTTGTTTGATTGGAGTTTTTCAGTTACTTATTCAATTTCATTGCTACTAAGCAGTCTGTTGAAGTTTTTTATTTCTTCTTGATTCAGTTTTGGGAGATAATCTATATTTCTAGGAATTTATCTATTTCTTCTAGGTTGGCCCATTTATTGGCACATAATTTTTCATAGTAATCTCTTAAAATCCTTAGTATTTCTGTGGTGTATCAGTGGTTATTTCTCCTCTTTCTTTTTTTTTTTTTAAATATTATTCGTGTCCTCTTTTTTTTTTTTTCTTTAGAGTCTAGCTAAAGGTTTATCAATTTTGTTAAACCTTTCAAAGAATCAGCTCTTGGTTTCATTGATCTGTTGTTCTTTTAGTCTCTTTTGAATTTATTTCTATTTTAATCTTTACTCTTCGTTCCTTCTACTGGCTTTGGACTTTGTTTATTCTTCTTTTTGTAGTTCTTTTAGGTGTATAGTTAGGTTTGAGATTTTTCTTGCTTCTTGAGGTAGGCCTATAGTGCTATAATCTTCCCCTGAGAACAGCTTTTGCTGCATTCAAAGGTTTTGGACCATTGTATTTTCATTTTTCTCCATGTAAAATGAAAATGTTATTAGAATGCTAATGCTAATTAGCAATTAACATGTTGAACATGTTAATAAACATTAACATGTTTAGTATCTTGTTATTCAATCTCCCATGTATTTGTGTTCTTTCCACTGTTTTCTAGTTTCATGCCATTATGGTCAGAAATTTGCATGGTATGATTTCAGTCTTTTTGATCTATTCCGGAGAATGTTCCCTTTGCAACTGAAAAGAATGTGTATTCCACTGTTTGGGGTGGAATGTTCCAAAATAACTTTTAGATCCATCTGGTCCAGTGTGTTACTCAAAGCCACTGTTTCCTTGTTGATTTTCTGTCTGGTTGATCTATCCATTGATATAAGTGGGGTGTTAAAGTCCTGTACTTATTACTGCATTATATTTTTTTCCCCTTCTATGTCTGTTAATAGTTCCTGTAGGTGCTCCAAATAAATATTTGCCATTTTTATATCCTCTCGTTGCATTGTTCCCTTTATCATTATGTAGTGTCCTTTGTTGCTTGTTACAGTCTTTGTTTTAAATTCTATTTTGTCTAAGCTATAAGTTTTGCTACCCCAACTTTCTTTTCACTTCCATTTGCATGGTAAATGATTTTCGATTCCTTCACTTTCTTTTTTTCTTTTTTAAGATTTATTTATTTGAGAGGGTGAGTGAGCAGGGGGAGGGGCAGAGGAAGAGAGAGAATCCTCAAGCAGAGGCTCCCCACTGAGTTTAGAGTCTGACATGGGGCTCAACCCCAAGATCCTGAGCTCATGACCTAATTGTAAGAGTTGGATGCTTAACTGACTGCACCACCCAGATACCCTTCCACTTTCAAACTGCATGTGTCTTTAGGTCTTAAATGAGTCTCTTGTAGGCAGCTTATAGATGGTTCTTGATTTTTTAGCCAGTCAGTCAGCCTGCATTACATCATTTAGCCTATATTACATCAGCCTACTTTTTTTTTTTTTAAAGATTTATTTATTTATTTATTTATTTGCAAGAGAGAAAATGAGCAGTGGGGGGAGGGCAGAGAGAGTAGGAGAGAAAATCCTCAAGCAGACACCGTGCTAAATGTGGATTGTGAAGCTGCGTTCAGTCCCAGTACCCTGAAATTATGACCTGAACCAAAACCAAGAATTGGACGCTCAACTGCCTGAGCCACCCAGGCACCCCAGCCTATATCTTTTGATTGTAGCATATAGTGTATTTACATTCAAAGTAATTAATGATATGTATGTACTTACTCCCATTTTGTTACTTGTTTTACAATTGTTTTTGGAGTTCTTCATTTCCTTTTTTCTATTGCTCTCTCCCTTGTGGTTTGATGGCTTTCTTTAATGATTTACTTGGATTCCTTTCACTTTATTTTTTGCATATCCATTACAGGTTTTTGATTTGTGGTTACCAGTAGGTTCATAGATAACATCTTATATGTACAGGTATCTGCAACCTTGCTTAAGTTTGAACCAATCTTAAATGCACTAAATTTTTTACTCACCTCCCCACCCCAACACACAAACACACACATTTTATTTAGATGGTGTCATATTTTATCCTTTTGTTTTGTGAATCTCTTGATTTATTTTTATGGGTATAACGGATTTTAATGCGTTGGTGTTTTAACTTCCATAGGTTTTATAAGTGATTCATCTACTACTTTTATTATATTTGCATTCACCTGTGAAATTTTTTCCTTTCCTAATTCTCTTTCTCTTACTTTCCTTTCCTATTTATTCCTTTCCTAATTCTCTTCCTATTCTCTTTTCCTTTCCTAATTCTGATAATGTCCTTTTTTTTTTTTTTTTTTTTTCCATTCGAAGAATTGCCTTTAACATTTCTTGTAAAGCTGGTTTAGTGGAGATGAACTGCCTTCTACTTTTGTTTGTCTGGAAAACTTTCTCTCTCCTTCTATTCCTAATGATAGCCTTGCTGGGAAGAGCATAACTGGTTTCAGGTTTTTTCCTTTTAGCACTTTAAATATGTCATGCCACTCCTTTCTGGCCTCCAGTGTCTGCTGAAAAATCAGCAGATTGCCTTATGGGGTTTCCCTTGTATATAACTTTTTTTTTCTTGGTGCTTTTAAATTCTCCCTTTATCACTACTTTTTGCCATTTTCATTATTACATCCCTTGGTGTGAACCCTCACAGGTTGATTCTTTTGAGGTCTCTGTGCCTCCTGGATATGGATTTCTCTTTTATTCCCCAGATTCAAGTTGTTTGCAGCTATTATTTCTGGAAACAAATTTTCTGCCCCCTTTCTGTCTCTTCTTTTTCTGAGATCTGTGTAATGCATATGTTACTACACTTAATGTCACTGAGTTCCCTTAATGTAGTTTAATTTTTTTTTCTTTTTTCTTTTTGCGGTTCATCTTCGTTGATTTCATTACTCTGTCCTCCATCTCACTGATCCATTCTTCTGCTTTCTCTGGTCTACTGTTTATTCCCTCTAGTGTATTTTTAATTTCAGTTCTTCATCTATGATTGGTTCTTTTATATTTTCTCTCTCTTTGTTAAGGGTCTCACTGAGATCCTTCTCTCTCCTCAGATCCAGTAACTCTCTTTAGGATCATTTCTTTGAATTCTCTATCAGGCATATAGCTTATTTCCATTGCATTTAGCTCTTATTTTCATTGCATTTTGCTGTGATTTTGTCCTATCCTTTCATTTGGGACATATTCCTCTGTTTCCTCATTTTGTCTAACTCTCTGTATCTGTTAACATGTATTACAAGAATCAGCTCTGTCTCCTGCTCTTAAAAGTAGTGGCCTTAGGAAGAAGAGGTCTTGTAGTGGCCTGTAATCCAATGGTCCTTGTTCACCAGAACCAGGCACTTTGGGCAGAGGTGTCTCCCCTATGTGTTGCATGTGCCTTACTGTTGTGGCTGAGCTGCTTTTGCCTTCAGTCTGGTTGGCTGCTTCAGTGCATTTTCCTTGTGGGCAGGGTTTGGTCCCTGTGCTGTTGAGTTCACAGTCTGGGGCCACCTTGGGCTTATAGTTGAGTCAGACCAGATGCCAGCCCCCAGCCTGTTGCTGGTGCTACAGTCACACCTAACTGCAAGGTGCTCTCCCTGTGCTGTCACCTTGGGAACTTTTGATAATAGTTACAGCATATTTTACCTGGGTGCACATCAGAGAACCAGAGACATTTATCTTCATATTATCAGCTTTCAATCTGGTTAATATTTTAATATTTAAAATACAGTCATTGGGGCACCTGGGTGGTTCTGTGGGTTGGCCATCTCTCTTCAGCTCAGGTCATGGGATCCAGTGATCCCATGATGAAGTCCTGCATCGGGCTGCCTGCAGGGACCCTGCTTCTCCCTCTCCCTATGCTGTTCCCTCTTCTTGTGCTCTCTCACTCTGTCAAATGGATAAATAAAATCTTTTTTAAAAAAGTTAAAAAATAAAATAGAGTCATCTCTTAGTTATTTTGTCCTTCCAGGCCCTCATTTATCTTACCACTCAGTCTGAGCTTTTGTACTACCTTGTATAAATGCAAAGGCAGAGATGGGAACGTATGTGTGCATTTCTCAATTTTCTGTGATTTGAAATGATCTGTAGCATGTTTCCCTTTCCATAGAATTGACTGTGGGGTAAATGGAATTGCACTTATAAAATACAATTTTTTTGTTAGGTATGGCAATAACATAACTTGATCAACCTTAGGATTTTAGAAATCTTCACTATTATAGTTTTTTTGTTTGTTTGTTTTAAAGATTTTTATTTATTTATTCAACAGACAGAGATCATAAGTAGGCAGAGAGAGGGGGGAAGCACGCTCCTCACTGTGTGGAGAGCCCGATGTGAGGCTCGATCCCAGGACCCTGAGATCATGACCTGAGCCGAAGGCAGAGGCTTAACCCACTGAGCCACCCAGGTGCCCCGATTCACTGTTGTAGTTTTAATGACAACTACAATTATCATTTATATAGTGCCTTACATTTTTGTATGTATGTGCCTTACAGTTCTTATGACAGCTTTACGTTCATCATCTACTTTGGTCACAATTAGTGAAGTTCTAATGTTAATGTCACCTTTATAGCTTCCTGCCTTATCCAGTTGCTGTTGGAGTTCTGATCTGATGACATTGAATCCTCAGAGATAAATTAACATAATTTAAAATTCTAACATATATTTTATAGTTTTTTACTAGATTTTTTTTTACTAGTTTTTTTTTTTTTTACTAGTTTACTATTTACTTGTTTTGTGTTTTGCATTATAATTTGGGTGTTCAGGGTTGTCAGTGGTGTATAGTAGTGGTTGATACAGAAAGAACCAACAACAGTTTGTAGTCTTTTGTAGCCAGATGATGCCTGGAACTGTTGGCCTTAGTATTCTTACCTTTGAAATGAAGGTAGTAATAGCAGGATTGAACATCAAGTTGATTCCTACAGAAATAAGGAAGAGAAATCCCTACCCCTGACAAGATTATGCCTTCTTTACCCATACATTTCAGCTCTCATGTCACAACTAGGGCTGTTCCTGAAAGTAGAAGTAGGATGTCACAGTTGACTCTCCCAACTCTTATCTAAACTCTTAATGTTTTGTGTAAAATGGACGTATTAATTGGGCTATTCTTTCTTTTAAAATGGTTCTTTTAAAAGAACTATTTCTGGGGCACCTGGGTGGCTCAGTGGATTAAGCCTCTGCCTTCGGCACAGGTCATGATCTCAGGATCCTGGAATTGAGCCCCTCATCAGGCTTTCTACTCAGCAGGGAGCCTGCTTTCCCCCTCTCTCTCTGCCTCCTCTCTGCCTACTTGTGACCTCTCTTTCTGTCAAATAAATAACTAAAATCTTAAAAAAAAAAAAAAAAAAAAAACACTATTTCTTAAAATAGTTCTCAATTCTTTTTGGGTCTAGTGAGAAAAGTCTTCATTGTAAATAGAAAATAATTGATGGTGAATGTATGGAATTGAGTTTCCACCCCTTGTCTATCTTTTCTTTTACTGTTTGAGCCAATTTTTTCTTGCCCAAACAAAATTCTGAATGTTAAAACATTGACTTCTCTCTTCCTTGCCAGTGTGCAAATCTCCAAGGAGTCAAGATGCTCTGTTCCAATGCAGAAGGAGCATCCTTGAAACTGTGTAATTTTGAAGATCCTTCTGGTCTTAAAGCCAATTTAGAAGGTAAGCTTCTATCTGTAATTACACTGTCTAAGGTAAAAACAAACCATGAAGTAAAAAGCCCAGCAAAATAATTGTTACAGGGAAGTCATGACCACTATAGGAAGATACAGATTTCTTCTGTCCTCATACTTGGAGAATGAGCAAAAGAGTAAATTCTTTCTTGGTCTCAGTCATATGTTAGGCAAGAAGTTAGGGAAAATCCAGCCTTCGATCATGAATAAGGCTTTAGTTGGAGCATTAAATACCAGCATCTCAAACTTGGAAACTAAACAGCATACTCTTACACTGATTAAAATGAATTTCAGTTTGCACAAAGTCAGGCAGTTTTTGTCATTGTGATTTAATGCTTTTTCATGAATGCCTGGTGACTGTTGTGTCAGTGAACTGGTCACTTGGTTTCGTTGCAGGTTAGGGACACAGGGTGCTTCCCTTCCTTATAACCTTCCAGAGTCTGCTGTAAAAACGCTACTTGTCTAAGACTGAATTGAATCCTTCCCTCAAAAATATCGACTAAAACATTCTTCATTCATAGTATAAGCAAACAGTTTTTTTAACAGTGAACTCTTTCTGTGTGGAAGTTGGTTGAGAGACTGAGATTTATGGTTCGCAGAGTTCTTTCCAAAAGTTAAAGAAGCCTGTCATCATTCACCTCCATTAAGTCATCCTGTGGTTTTTTGAAGGTAGAGGACTCTAAATATTTTTAAGTTCAACTACTCCCTAAATATATTCACTTTAGGTGCTAATCTGAAAGGTGTGGATATGGAAGGAAGTCAAATGACAGGAATTAACCTAAGAGTTGCCACTTTAAAAAATGCAAAGTTGAAGAACTGTAACCTTAGAGGAGCAACTCTGGCAGGAACGGATTTAGAGGTGAGTCACCAATTTCTTAAGAGTTTTTGTGAATCCACAGTTACCGGGTATCTCACGAAAATTTATTGAAATCATAAAGTACTTGGCTGGTAAAAACCGGCAGGTAGCATGCCAGCACCACTGGAGGGATGTTTTTTTATCGATTGCTTGTTTCAACAAATTTGAACCCCAAAGCAGGGTTCAGTTACACAAGTCCTAGCTGCCAGTCTCAGATTTGGCGATTCATCTGACATTCACTCTAAGTTGATTTCCTTTCTCCTCTTTTCCTTGGGTCTCCTTCAGGTAGAGCAGTTTTGATGGGTGTCTTTATTAATCTAATTTATTGTGGATTATTTTTAAAGATTTTTATTTATTTGACACAGAGATAGCACAAGCAGAGGGAGAAGCGGCTCCCCGCTGAGCAAAGAGCGCAATGTGGGGCATGATCCCAGGATCTTGAGATCATGATCTGAGCTGAAGATAGACGCTTAACTTACTGAGCCACCCAGGAACCCCTCATTGTGTTTTTCTTAAGTTTTAATTCCAAGCAGAATTGAATGGGGTCAAATTATTTTTTTAACTACTTGAGAAATTTAAAAGATATCCAGGTTTGAAATCAGGTTCAAAGCAAGCCTGTTCTAAACTGGAATAATGTTCTTTTTGAATCTCAACTTGAGATTTTAATTTTGTCCATGTATCTCTTTCATCAGAATTCTCTGTGTTGTCTTAATTGCAAATGCAGCTAGCAGACTTAAGGGCTATTGATCAGACTCCAGTGTTGTCCAATAGCACTTTTTGCAATGCTAGACAGGTTCTAAATCTGTTTAGTACAATAGCAACCAGCGCTGTGGCTGTTGAGCACTTGAAATATGGCCAGTGCAACTGAGAAATGGATTTTTAAATTTTATTTCATTTTAATCCATTTAAATATAAGTAGCCATGGGACTGGGTGGCTCAGTGGGTTAAAGCCTCTGCCTTCGGCTCAGGTCATGATCCCAGAGTCCTGGGATCAAGCCCCACTTTGGGCTCTCTGCTCAGCGGGGAGCCTGCTTCCTCCTCTTTCTCTGTCTGCCTGCCTCTCTGCCTACTTGTGATCTCTGTCAAATAAATAAATAAAATCCTTAAAAGTAAATAAATAAATATAAGTAGCCACATGTGGCTGTTGCCATCATATTGAACAGTACAGCCCTATCCCAGAAAATCTGGCCTATATTGGACTGGAGAGAATAGTAGGTCAAAATTTGGCTTGTTTTTTTTTCTTTTAATGTTTTTGCCTGTTCTCTTGATAGATGTTAACAACAGAGTAGCAGGCCCCGTTAAACTTAAAGGCAAAAATAATCAGCCTAAAGCCAAAAGTATAAACCTATTTATTTAATTTCTTATTATTTATTTAATTTTTTAATTAAATTACACACAGTTATTTAATTTTTTATTATTTGGTACTGTCAGACCAAAGATAGATGATCCCCCCTACCCTTGGTTTTAGTTAACCATGTAATCAAAGTCTTCCTGATTGCAACTGATTGCAAAGACTAATCAGGTTGACTGTTGAAGGGCAGCTGGTGACATTCTGTCCTAAATGGTTATGTGCCATCGCCCAGCATCTCCAGGGACTTATCCAAAATCTGTCTCATCTGTCACTGTGATCGCAGGAACAATTTAAAAACTTCCAATTGTGGTGGTAGTTAACTGTTATATACATTTATTAAAACTCATTGAACTGGGCGCCTGGGTGGCTCAGTGGGTTAAGCCGCTGCCTTCGGCTCAGGTCATGATCTCAGGGTCCTGGGATCGAGTCCCGCATTGGGCTCTCTGCTCAGCAGGGAGCCTGCTTCCTCCTCTCTCTCTGCCTGCCTCTCTGCCTACTTGTGTTCTCTGTCAAATAAATAAATAAAATCTTTAAAAAATTTTAAAAAAAAAAACCTCATTGAACTGTGCATATAATTTGGGATTTTTAAAAAAAGGCAGTTCCCTGCTATAAAAAAGTTCAAGTTGAGGAAAGGCAAAATCTCCTACATAATTTAATTTTGTAGTAAAATCTCTTGCTCAGATGTTTTTTAATGATGTTTCCCAGCCCTCCTCAGGTCTTTTGTTATTGTTGTTGTTGGATTATAGTAATTTGCACAGATAAAATTTATTACATTGGAGTCCATTCTGGGTTTTAAATGACTGATTCTTAAATATATGAACAGAAGAGACATGCTTCCTCTTTAACCTTTATTTAACTCTATTTGTGATGGTCAGCCTGAGTATCACCTAGAGAAAAGAAATCCAATAGAAGAAAATCTGACTTTCTTCCTAAAACAGAATTTTTCCAGAAATAACTGATTTTCATGATAACATGAGTTTCATGGGCCCGGGGAATCATTTTGAGAGGGAGCAGAGAAGGCCCTCACCCTGCACCCAAATTTCGTGAATATTGGTTTTGTCTTGCAGAATTGTGATCTGTCTGGCTGTGATCTTCAAGAAGCCAACCTGAGAGGTTCCAACGTGAAGGGAGCTATATTTGAAGAGATGCTGACACCACTGCACATGTCACAAAGTGTCAGATGAGAATTTCAGTGCTGAAGGAAGAAGTCCAAGATGCAAAATATTTTCCTTATCAGTTTTTTTTTTCTCCACCCACTCAGTTGTCTAGAAGAAATAACACTGTAAGAGAATTAAAAAAAAAAAAAAAAACCATTTAAAGGATTATGCTTGTTCTCAGAGGTGCATAAAGGAAAAAAGTGACTTTTTTCCATATTCTGGTTTTAATGGAGAAGCACTCATGTAATAGATGTAGGGAAGCTAGATTAGCTTGCTGCCTTTTGAGTGGAGGTAGAGGGATTTTCCTGGCTTTATGACCAGGAATAGGATCCATTATATTTGCTTTTAAATAGTCATGATGTGGAAATACCATCTTGGTTTGAAATGTACTTGAGGATTTTAATTTATGAAAAGCACAACATATGCAATTATATTTATTGAATCTTTAGATGCAGTATGGATATTTAAATTGTTAAACTTTATGAAAATTTTGCAGAGTTCAGGTTTATTAATAGCTTTAGTGATGCACTCCCCTACTTTAAATACCTGTCACGCTGTGTGAATATGGTGAGATCAGATTCCCCAAGGCTCTCTTTTCAGGTTCATTTTTATCATGTTTATTTTTTAGAACAAAGCAGTAGCTAAATTAAATCCTCAGTTCTTACTGATTGAGACAGAGTGAAAGAAAAGACATCATTATCAGCTCAAGTTAAGGTGGAATTCTCCAGATGGACAGTCTCCAGATGGACAAAGAATTTACCTATTGCTACAGCTTTTAAAGAGCATCATTAGAATTTCATTCAAAGCAGGTTCCACTCAACGCCAGACCAGGCAATTTTATCAATTTACACTACTCGCCTTGTTTCCTCCTGTATAGTCAAAATAAGCATAGGAAGATATGTCAGAACCAAAAAACCAAGGTGCATTATTAATTTACTTCAAATGCCAAATAGTTTAAACAGGGCCAGCTTAGAAATAGGCATAAATCCCAGTCCACTGCAATCCAAGCTATAAATAAAATATGAATGAGTATGGCAGTCATCTTTTGGGCATCACCATAACTGCAGCTAAAACCCTACAGTGGGGAATGAGGGGACTTTAAACTGACAGTTTGATTATAGCCACCAAAAAACTGAAATAAGAGTAAAGGCATTTGGCTGGTCCAAGGTATAATACCAATCAGCACCTGTCTTTGACTTCTATTTTCTGGTTTCATTTAAATCAATTCTAGACTTATTTTCTCGAGTCCTCATCTCTGTGGTAGCAGAGACAGGGCCTCTACTCCTTACCAGTAACCCATGTCCTTTTGTCTGCCCCAAGAACAGGGATATAAGCTGTGTCCAAATAGGTTCTGAATTCTGCAGACTCATCAGTTTGAAGCAATGAATCATTCAAAACTACTTTGTCTCCTCTGGGGGAACGACATGTCTTCAATATTTACGTAGCTTCTTCTATATATACATATGCAAAGCTTTCCTTAACAGTAAAAGGTACAATATGCATAGTGGGAGATCGGACCTTTACCAGTGAGGGAAAGCAACTTCAGAAATGAATTATTTTCTTTGCTTTATTATTTTTACCAAGACAGAGAAGTATTGTATTGAGAGATATCTATTTTCATAATCAATATGTGCCTAAATTATATTTAAATCATTTCACTCTGTACTATATATTTTCAATAATTATAGAACGTGTTGTTCATCCACTTAAGGGTACCTCTGTAGACAACTTAAAACTGCAGAAGAATCCGAAAGAGCTAAACGTGGTATGCTTAGAAACTGCAGATTTTGGATCTAATGTATACTGCATTAATAAATGATGTGAAATGTTGAAAAGGAGTTTCTTGTCATGTTTTTGAAAATCAGCACTTGTAATTTGCTTACATTTCTTCACCGTATGTTGATGACCAGCCCCAAGGGTCGGGTTGGAAATGAAAATGCAACATTATAATTAAAACCGATTAGTCTCTTTGAAAATGCCATTCAGGCAAATTTACTTCTTAAAGTGTGATTATTTTATGACCCTCTTTTTAAAATCCACCATGCTAACAACACAAAGAGATCTCATTAATTCTGAAAAGACAAGAATGCCTTCCAGTAATACTTTGAGTTAATTTGAGTTACTCTTCAGCTGATGAACATTAAAAGTTAGCTTTATTAGGTTAAAATTTTCCCCAAAACATTCTCACCTAACACCTGGGAGAGAGGATTTTGAGGGAGGGGTTTCAAAATAGTAAAACTTCTATTAAACCTAGTGATGGAACATGTCTGTACACGGGTAAAAATACAGGTGCGGGTGGGAGACTAGAAAAAGGTTAAACCTAAATTAACATTACCAACATGGATAAAATTCAGTACTTGTGTAATTACTCAGGTTGTAATATAATCTAGTTCTTCTAATTACAGTTTCAAAAAATTTTTAGGGCGCCTGGGTGGCTCAGTGGGTTAAGCCGCTGCCTTCGGCTCAGGTCATGATCTCAGGGTCCTGGGATCGAGTCCCGCATCGGGCTCTCCGCTCAGCGGGGAGCCTGCTTCCTCCGCTCTCTCTCTCTCTGCCTGCCTCTCTGCCTACTTGTGATCTGTCTGTCAAATAAATAAATAAAATCTTTAAAAAAAAAAAAAATTTTTAGTAGGAAATACTGCAGATTCATTTTCTTACAAAGGTTACTATCTAAAATCAGGACTTGGAATATTTTCTCCAGTTGCTCATTTCATGAATTGGTGACTTACACTGTAGATCTACCCCCATGTCAGCTTCAAATCATGTTTAATGAAAAGCCCTAGAATTTCATTAAATTTCCAAGGAGGTATTATCTTTAAAATTAAAAGGTACACCTCTGTGAAGAAAAGTGGTTACATTTTCTGTACAAAGCACCTTAATGCAAGGATTAATTCTCTGAAAGCCTTTCACAATTTATAATATGCCAGCAGGAGTTCACCATGGATTCCTCCTGCTGAGATTTTACATTAGGCAAAAAAGAGGGTTGTATCCATCACTCATCAAGATTATGGAGTCATTATTGTAACACTTAAATAGTTTTGAGAATGTTGAAAGTGAAACCATTTTCCCTCTAAAGCCATACACTTTAAGATCTGGAATTTTCTAAATTGAGAAAAAAATTATGACAACCATAAAATCCATTCATGATAAATGGTCTATCCTTGGAACTATGGAAAGCTTCAAAGTTTATCACTAAACATCGAAATTCCATTAACTGCATGTTTGATCTCTTACATGATACTGTAGAAAATGAATCTGGCCTTTGCCCTTGAGATCTATGTGCCCTAAGAATATGACACAGATTTGGCATAAAGCATACTGTATGTATTTTTATACTATGTGGCTGTGTTCATCCCAAAATTGCAAAACATGTTTCAAAAGTTTAATACCAACCGATAGAAATAAGCTACAAGATATCCACTGATGCGTAACCAAAGAGAAGTGCTTAACATGAAATAAGGGTCAGATGTCTTACCTCCTTAGTCCTGACCAGTGACCACTTCTGCTTACACAACACTGTTAGAAGCACACCTCTTTCAGCAAATGGGAAATCCGTTGGAGAATTTGAACACTATTCAAACATAATGAACTCCTGTTGAAAAAGAGCCTCTCATTACCTTTGTATTACAGTGAGATGAGATAACTTTCAGGTCAAAATGGCTCTTAAAATTATTCAGTGTCTAAGGAAATAAAATAAATGAAATTAATCACTTTTTTTTTTTTTCTTTAAATTCCCCTCTGTCTGCAATTATACTTGAAAGCTTATCCCCTTCTCTACCCTATCATGAGACTCTGACAGCCTCCACAGAAATGGCTGACGAAAGCACAGAGTCAAGTTGCCCTCCACATTGCTCTTTATGCTGACATCTTGCAAATGTAGTTGATCCAGAAGACACTGGGCAATGACTGATTGGTTTAGATCTTACCTGAGGAGAAACTGCCAATCCTAGCTCTAAAATGAATATTCTAGTCATTTTTAACCATTTTACAACTTAGCTAATGTAACAGGCCTCACACACAATTGTACAGGAAGATTTAATTCTGTGTCTGATAAAACATATCTTTGATGCAGAAATAGAGGAAGCCTAATCTGGTTTAAAGGTCCTTACTTTTTATTCATTCATTCATTCATTCTAACTTAAACTTACTGAATGCTGACTAAATGCTAGGGATTTAACAGGCTTTTAAATAAGATGGGCTCCTTGAGTCTCCTGAGTCACAACCCAGCAGTAAATTAGGGGAAGACAATCATGTGTTCAAATAAATGAAACAAGGAGTATGTTTATACTGTGTAAATGTTATACTGTATAAAATATCCCAAGGGTTCACCACTGGGTTGGCACATCTATCTATGAAATTTGGATAACAATATCCACTTGGCAAGCCTGTTGTAATGAGTGAGGTTGGTCTTATTCAGAAGCCAGTTAACTACTATTTCTCACCTTGGTGTTCCCACCGCCTTTAGCACAGTGATTTGCATATTTTAACTCAGTAAGTATTCTACTGAAATGAGCCAACTGTCCACCCACCAGGTGGTCTTGGGCTTGGTGTACTTGAACTACAATGTTTCTCCCTAACATTGTGATGCTACAGAAGGCTTTCCAGATAAGTCAAGGAAGGAACCTGGTGGGAGGAGATGGGGGAATTTTCAGACTCACAGGATCTACTCTAGGGTCCTAGATGGATGCAGGTATAGTGCCAATAATCACTTCTTAGTATTTATAAATCAGCTCTGCTTACAAATGAAGAATTGAAGAGCTGAGACCAGTTCCCAGGCATCCTGACTCAACTTCTTGCTATAATTATTACATGGCCTCCTTTGTGAAAGCTTTATGGTTTGCATTTAACATCACTTAATTGAACGACAGCCATTTTCCCTCAGCTCAGGATAGGTCTATCAGTTTCCTCAAGAGAATCTAAACTAGCTAGATTTTAATCTCTGA
This sequence comes from Mustela erminea, assembly GCF_009829155.1. Lineage (NCBI taxonomy): Eukaryota > Metazoa > Chordata > Mammalia > Carnivora > Mustelidae > Mustela > Mustela erminea. Next base: position 5,564,500 of record NC_045615.1, on the reverse strand, counting down.
ATTGTGTTCTCAGCTGTAAAAGTCTTAGCTGAGGTTTTAATGGCCAAGATTTAAGTAAATTTTATAGAGACACCAGTAGGTGTTCCAATTACATACACCATTAAAGGGCTTTATGTGAATAAGATTTAAAAAATTACAATTAAAAAAACCCCCCATAGTCCATGTGCAGTATAATTTACCAGCAGGAAAGATTTCAGTACTGAAAAAGTCTCATATATAAAGGAAGCTAAGAAAATGAAAAATCACAGAACTCTACAAACTCAAAAAGCAGCTCGGGATTCTTTTGGCTTTTTGTCCGCAAACAGGTAAAACAGCTTTTCTATTTCTAGCACTGGTTTGAGACCACATGCTTTTGCCTGTCTGTAGGGCATTTTTCACCCGAAGGGCTAAATCCAAGAAACCTTGACCTTCATGGTCCTTGTCATGAGGGGCCACAGAGATCCAGCCTTTGGGGAATAATTACCACAGTTTATCGACTAGTATTTGATTTTAGTCTTTAGCCTCTTTCCCATCAGATGAAATGTAACTTGAAGACTTTGTGAGAATTCCTCCTGTAAGCAACTAATTCAAGGCTACCTTGGCCACAGAGACATCTGGTCTGGGGCTTGGTGCTTTGAGAGGTGTTGAGTTCTCTCTCATGCTCACAGATGGTCCGGCCAGCACTAATGACAGGAAAGACACTCAGCAAAATGTAATTAGTGCCACAGTGTATGCATTTAATGTCCTACAACTTTATATTAGCCAGAGATTCCTAGCAGGATCTACCTTTCCAAGCCAATGGTCCAATTCTCTTTAACTCAGGAATTGGTAAACAGTTGGAAACTAATCTGGGGTGTGGGGGAGTGCCGGGGCGGTGGATGTTAAGGCAAAAAGGTGAACTTGGTAAGTGAAGGAATCAGGGAGTTTGGATAACCAAATAAATACTAAAAATAAAAGCAGACTCACTTGGTACGAAAATGTATTGAGGGTGCAAGTTCCAAGTACTGCCTTTATCTCCTGTGGCTAGGACACCAGAGGCAAGCGCCTGGGGATGTGTGTTTCACGTCTATGTGTGAAAGCAGGCAGCTGCCACTTCCGCCTCCTATAGACTTAACATAGAAACATTAGGCTTATCACCAAAAAGGTCTTGACTTTTTGCTCAACCCAGTCCAGGTCTGTTCTCACTGTTGCACTGATGTTCCTTAGAATGGAACCGATTCCAAAACTTGTCGCTGGTCTTCTCTTGCTGGCGTTATGTGTGGTGGGCTGCTCTGGCCAACACTGGTCCTATGGACTGCGTCCTGGGGGAAAGAGAAATGCTGAAAATTTGATTGATTCTTTCCAAGAGGTAAGGCTCTTTCATCATCAAAGTAAGATGTGGCTTATGTGGTTCAGTCTACAGTAACATTCTGTGTGTGCCCCAAAGCGTGCTTTGCTGGGCTCCATGGACTGTCGGTATTCTGGGGGACATGAGACAAGTGCAAAGGCAAGTCCCATCCCTGCTTTCTATTCAGACAGGAACAGTTCCAAGGGAATATGGCAACAGATGCGAAGGAGCAGGTTGTACTCTGAATATCTAGAATTGCCAAAGGAGTTCAAAACGGTGGGATGGACCCAAGGTCTCCAGAGGAAGAGGATTCCTTAGGATTCAGAAAGAAAATCTTAGAACTTCAGCTTATTTTTTTCTCCTTGTTTTGTCTTTTAAAAGTACCTATGATACTAGGCTGGTATACATTTCATAGCTCATAAATAAGTATTCTTATCAAGGATGCATCATGCCTTATCATTTCTTTTTACTGAAATGGGCATTTAGGCAAAGAACTTGGAGGCTGCTAGTGGGGAGGGGCTAGTAAGCTCGAGGACACAAAATATATACTGGGAAGTATCCTGAATTTGATTTCATATAAATTTACCTCAGTACGTGTACCAGGACTAACATAGGGTACTTGGTTTTTTAATCTATGAGACTTCTTGGGGTCATATAAGGATCACATGAAAGAGGTCTTAGATATTAGCTGGCTAATGTCCAAAATGATAGTGGATTAATAAACATACAGTTGTTATTGTTCTTAAATTAATGGGAAACAAACAGAACCTAAAGGATGAGTGATTTGGGGCTGGGACACTCAACATAGTGCTGACAAAAGGAAACTAGAGAAACTTAAAATCATTTCTCTTTCTTTTTGGAGGCATAAGAAAGATAACTTAGTATGAAATAAAGATGGACTGGAATCTGAAGTCTCCTCTCCACAGATTACATGTGAAGTAACTCTTATTTAACTATGACATATTTAGTGAAAATTGAAAATAAAAGTCATCCTTATTCGTAACTAGAAGATCCTAGACTTTTTGTAGACCATCCCTTCATGAGGTTCAAAGTACTTCATTCTCATCATCTCTAGGGAGAAAATATACTCTCCTTACTACCAGTACCCCCCAGAACACACCACCCCTCTGTATAAATGCCTCAAGGGTGGGTCCATGTTCATAAAGTCCCTGTCCCACAATTCCCTTGACCTCACTCTCCACACATAGTTCTTGGTGGAAGTAGAAAATAACGTTCCATTCCATTTGTCTCCATCAGCAAGAATCATGTTCTTTTTTCTCAGCTAGCGGAAGAGCTTGATCAACCAGCAAAACCTCAGCGCTTGGAATGCACAATCCACCAGCCTCGACCTCCCCTCAGGGACCTGAAAGGAGCTCTGGTGAGTCACAGCTATAATGACATGAAGTTTTAGAGATGGAAAGGTCCTTGGTGCCACCTCCCAGGTTGTCCATGTGGGACAACCACCCTTCAGCTTCTGTGGGGCTTACCTTTCTGACTGCCTGAATTCCTCCCGGGGTAGGGCCTCACTATTCTGTGACACCCTCTCTCAGGGGGTAGACAGTACTAACGGTTAGAACCTTTTTTCCATTAGGTTGAAATCTCTCTGTAACCTTTATCCCCTAATCTTGGTTCTAGCCCTTGGGATGACTGTTACATTTCTTCCCACTGTTACATGTCATTCTTCACATGTTTTCATCTACCATGGTCTCCCCCCCTCCTTACCCCGACTCATCTAATCTAGGCTAATCCTCACCTCTCCACGGGATTCCTTAACTCTTCACTAATGTTCTTGGTATGAAATGGCTTTTGCCTGGAAAATTGTAGAAATAAAAAAATGGTGCTCTAGTTTATTTTTCCCTTTTGGAATAAAAAATTCCAAACTAGTAAATTCATAATTCAGAGCCACATATTTGATTTCCAGTTTTCTGACTGGATTCTAACCATCTCCAAATTCCCACCCAAAATGGGAATCTGCTAACCTCATGTGGGTTTTTGATAATAAGAAAGCAAGTATGCAGAGCACTGAATATAATTTGAATTGAACTCACCGTTGTGTTCTTTGAGCTCCCGTGGTCCATTTGTTTGCAGCAGTTGAGGCCACTATAGTTGATTAGCTGCTCTGCCAGGAGCAGGGAAAGCCTGAATAACTCATATACAAACACAAGATATAGCTTTCATTTTGTCCAATGACCTTGACTTCCACACCTCCAGTTCAACGAAAAAAAGCAGACAGACATCTTTATTGGCTTTCTGTGTCTACTCCTACTTACCACATAATAAAAATAATAGCAAGCAGTGACATTTCCCAAACGTACCTTAGAAAGAAGTGAGGCAAAAGTTGGTTAAAAACAAACTGAGATCGGGGCACCTGGATGGCTCAGTGGGTTAAGCAGCTGCCTTCAGCTCAGGTCATGATCTCAGGGTCCTGGGATCGAGTCCCGCATTGGGCTCTCTGCTCTGCAGGGAGCCTGCTTCCTCCTTTCTCTCTGTCTGCCTGCCTCTCTGCCTACTTGGGATCGCTGTCTGTCAAATGGATGAATAAAAAATCTTAAAAAAAAAAAAAAACTGAGATCAAGGGTGTCTGTGTGGCTCAGTCGGTTGAGGGGGTCCACCTTTCAGTTTCAGCTCAGATCGTGATCTCAGGGTCGTGCGATCAAGCCCCACATTGGGCTCCACGCTCCGCATGGAGTCCGCTTGTCCCTCTCCCTCTGCTCCTCCCCCTCCACCCCACTCACACGCGTGTTCTCTCTCTCCCTCTCAAATAAAATCTTTTTTTTTTTTTAAAGATTTATTTATTTATTTATTTGACAGAGAGAAATCACAAGTAGTCGGAGAGGCAGGCAGAGAGAGAGAGAGAGGGAAGCAGGCTCCCTGCTGAGCAGAGAGCCCGATGCGGGACTCGATCCCAGGACCCTGAGATCATGACCTGAGCCGAAGGCAGCGGCTTAACCCACTGAGCCACCCAGGCGCCCTCAAATAAAATCTTAAAGACAAAACAAACCAAACGGAGATCAGACCTTTTTTCCACCTCCTTCACATCTTATCCTTAAACTATTAATGTGGATCTTATGTTTATTAAACAAGTTAGAAATACATGATCTGTTACATCTTTCTAGCCCTTTCTAGTGCACAAAAATAAACAGATTTATTCTTTCTGTATCAATACAGAAAGGGCTACGCTGGGCCCTTGGTCCAGTGTTCCTGCTGCTGCACATGGTGTCCCTGCATTCACCTGTTCCAATATTTTGGAAACTAAAAGATCAAAAGCATAGTGAAATTCAGCTAGTAAAATCAACCTTGACATATTTTTTGCTCATGTATTTCTTAGGAAAGTCTGATTGAAGAGGAAACTGGGCAGAAGAGGATTTAAATCCGCTGAACCAGAGGGACTGACAACACAAGTGTAATTCTGATATTGAAACTTGTGACTCATTTGACATCTTTAAATTGTGCGAATTCCAGATATGCTTATGCTAAACTCACATATTTATGGCGAAGTACGGTGTTGTGAATAAAGTGGCACAAATGTTAATTTTTTCTCTAAGGCTGAACTCTGGTGAGGAAGGGGCCCTATCCCTGCCCCAAGTACAGTCACCTACTGGGCCGGGCCCCAAAATCTGACGCAGCAACAGTTTTCTATTGGGGTTGTAGCTTGATTTTTGACTATACTCCGTAGAAGTGAGATCACAGCCAAGACTTCCCCTGGCTTGGGGAGCAGTCCCTTCCCAGACTGCTTTGCATCTCTTTGGAAGTCAACTGGAACCTGAGAGGTTCTCTCCTCCGGAGAGAGTAGGCTGAGCTGGGCCCTTGGTCCAGTGTTCCTGCTGCTGCACATAGTGCCCCTGCATTCACCACATCCAGTGGTGCACACAGAGGCTTGGGACCGAGGCCTGAAGGTAACAGCGTTCATCTTGGGAAAGGCTCTGGAGTATAGAATCTGCTGAAGACAGGATTCAGGTATTCCCGTCAAATACTGTGGCCACCATTCAACTCTCCACAGAGACCAGTATCCGGCTTTGTGCGGGGACAGATGCATAAACGTTTTCATTAACCCTCACAGTGACCTTGGAAATTAGCTATTCTGGTCTTCCCTTCAAAAGGAGACCGGGGTTTAAAGGACCTGCTCAGTTCCATCGGGGTACGTGAGCAGGGCTCCCATTTTGCACTAGAAGAGCAGCGGATAGTATTAGACTCGAAAGTCAGTATGTATTTTAACTGGTTCTAGTTTGTTAGCTGGAGCTGAAAAGGGATCCTGGGGGCTCATGTGTCGACTTCATTTACTGGTGACCATTTCGCTCTGGGGTCCCAGACACTATGAGACCAGTTCTCAATTATCCTCCCAACTTCCAAATGACTATGAGACTTTTTGAAAAACACTGATTTCAGGTAAATTGCCTGATGTCCCGGTAACTGAGCCCATGTTCACATGGCAATGATCGAGGCCCTTTCCCTGTTTCACTCACAGACAGAACCTTCCTGCTCCTCTCCCTGCCCCTCCATCTCAAAAAAGGGCCCATGTAAAGGAATTTGAACTGGGGTTGGAAACAGTCCACGGGAGAGAAAACCTTCCTTTTTAAATACAAATCATCATAGTGCAATAGATTCCCTAAATATCTCCATTTGAAGAATCACTAAAGCTCAAAGAACTTTCTTGCTCCCACTTCAATAAAATTAGGGAGATGTAGTTCACAACCTCCTCTGTGGAACAAAAAGCAAAACTGCATATTTTCCTTAATCAACACATACAAGGCGGGATGAGAGGCTTCCATCAGCCAATCGCTCAGTAACTTTTTTTGTTCCAAAAAACAACACCTTTTACAACCTTTACATCAGTTAATGCATTAAAAGAACAGGACAACACACTTATTCTTTTTTGAGATTTCATTTATTTATTTGAGAGACAGAGAAAGAGTGAGAGGGGAGCTCAACACGGGCCTCGATCCCAGGACCCAAAACTCATGACCCGAGCCTAAGGCAGATGCTTAATCGACTGCACCACGCAGGTGCCCCCTCACAGTCACTTATATTTTACGTTCTGTTGGAGTCCCAGTTTTCCAGAAGCTGTGGGCTTCCCCGGATGGTCTACAAAGATGCTCACTCAGCTGCCTGATGCAGACAGCATCCGGTGGTTTGCAACTTACGTGAACATGTTTGGTACCTGATTCACGAATGGCCAACTGCCTAAGGAGGAGAGTGAAAATGACCCCTTTCTTAACATTTTACACATTTTCCTGAACTTGAAGAACTCTCTACCTCATCAAGGCAGCGTCAAAAAAAAGGCCTGTATGTAGCCTTTTGAAAGAAAAGGGTGGAGAAACATAGCAAGAGCTCCCTTTCGTAAGTTCTCAAGTATATGTTCTCAAGTATGTAAGTCTCAAGTATATGTTAAATGATCAAGAGTCAAAAGAGTGGCTTTGAAGACGGACCATTTTAGCAAAGAGTTTAGAAGCTGCATAATCCTGGAGAGGATTGGGAAAAAGCTGAGGATCGCTGTAAGAAATAACAGCACTTACACATTTGGACAGCGAACAGTGCTCTAAAGTAGCATTTCTCACTAGGGACAGTAGATCCAAAAAGACTCCCCAGGCTTACTGATTCAGTCTTGGGGCCCCAAACCATTTGCATCTTTAACATGCCAGGGATTCTTAGGTACACAGTGGGGGCATTATTGCCCTAAAAAGCGATAGATGGCAAATGTTTAAAAGCACTGGGACAGTTTTCTTTAAAGAAAAAAAAAATCTTAGGCATAAGCCCAGGACTTCAAACAGTGTGGCTATTCTAACTGAAATGTGGCCGTCCCCACAGTACGACACACCACCAGCAGGGAGTTTAAGAAATGAACATCCATTTTGAACACCGATTTTCTCAAGGTGTTATTTCCTCTATTTTCAGCTTTGGCCAAAGGTTGCAATAACACTGGGGAGATGTAAAAAGAATATGGTGCCTGGGTCATGATCCCTCTCTTGGAAATTGATTTGATTGGTCTGGGGTGTGGCCTCTTTCCAGGTTATACTAATGTTCAGCCTCATTTGAGAATCACTTTCTATCCTTCCCAGGTAAGTTAGTAGCTACTCCTCTTTCATTTCCCTTTGCAGTGAACGAGTGAAGAAACAGCCCATTGTTTAAATGAATTGTTGTCAGAAGCCATCAGCTCTGATGCCCGATGGATGGATGGAGGCGGACGGAAGTGAGGGAAGAGCACAAGTTCTTCCTGCTCCCACGCAATGATGATCCCATGACCCCACAGCATGAGTCTAAACCGACAGGACCTATAATGACAGGAGGACAGAGGGACTGGGTGTGACGTGTTGCAAAGGAGGTGTCGATAAAGGGAAGTTCAGGAATGATTTTGTTTCGTTCACATAAGGGCAATAACAGACTAAACACGATAAACTTCAAAATACATTTTCATTTTTAATTTAAAAAATAAATAACAGCAAATCTGAACAAAATTTTTCTACCTCGATGCACATCTTCCTAATGGTCCATGTTTGAAACCCAACTAGTTTACAAAATCCTGGCAACAGAGCCTTGACAAAGTCTGGATGAACAACTTACAAAATCTGACAAAAAGACGAGTTTTGGGGCAGCGTTTGTGGGAGATCAGCACTGGCTGGATTCTAAGAATCAGCCTGAAATCATCAACTTAAAAAGGAAAACTACCTTTTTCCTTTTGTAGGTTACAACTGGAGGCTCCATGCTCCACCCACCCGAAGAGGAACTTACCTTCGCCAACTAATTTTAAAATCCCACTCGGCCAACAGCATGTGCACCTAAAATCCACTGTATGGAAACTTCGTTGCCTTCAGACGCCCTTTCTCATTCACTTAGAATCAAAGAAAGCGAACGCGCAAGGATTCTAAAAATCACATAGCCTTGGATATAGATGCTTTACATGAGAAAAATGAGGCCCAGGGACGGACTATAAATCGACTTGCCAAAAGGTCCATGGTTTTGACTGTCCCGTTTTGTGTTGATGGTGGGGTTTCCCCCTTTTCTCATTATACCCCACCAGCAAGGGGAAGGAAATTACAGCTATGAATAACCTTCTACATGCCTGTTGCAGAAGATGAGGGAAACTTCCGGGGCTCTGGAGGCAGTCTAGATTTGGATCTGAGGGTGTGATACGGTGTATGACTCGGTCAAGTTTCATCCATCTATACCCCCAGGATTTGTGCACTTGACCATATGTATGTTAACACATGCCTCAATTTTAAAGGGAGAAATCACCCCCTGATCTGGGGGCCAGTAGAGGGGAAGGCCTCCCACAGCATGGAAAAAGTTAACAAAGGTGATTGTTATCTCAAATTCCTCTTTATTTCTCGTTAGCCTCAGGGATCTGCAGGGTGACTGCATTTTTCATGGGCCTCCCTGACTGCAATTCTGGAATCCAGATGGGAGGTGGAAAAGGGGAGGCCCATGGCCCAGCAGCCTTACTGAGGGTTTCGCTTTCCCCTAACCACACAGCATAATACAGTCTCTGCATACCAGGATGTTCCCACTGGACACACTGAATTGCCATATCCTGCGGGTCTTGTATGGTGTCTGGATTTCAATAAAAGCTTAATAAATGTTGAATAAAGTGATTCTTAGGGGAAAAAAAAATCTCAAAGGAAGACAAGTCACCAGAACAGAGATAGAGAAAATAAGGGACTCAAAAAAAAAAAAAAAAAATTCCATAAACTAATAATAACCACACATTTGTGACAGTTTGAGGACTACTTTCAATGCCTTTCAATATACTCCAGAGTTCTTAACAAGGAAAATAAAGACCAGTTCTTTCCTCATTTATTCCCGGACCCTTATCTCTCCCATATGTAAGGTAATCATAAGGCATTTCTTTGCAGTCCTCCTCTTTGACTTCAGGACATGATTTATCACCTTTCGTCAAACATGCCTCTGACCCAGTGGCTTCCCCCATGATCCCTGTAATCTGGAATCCACACCATTACCTAGAATCCTTTCTATTCGGGCAGGAGAGACCCAGTATTTCCATTAAGGTGGAAGGGGAATCAGATGGAAAAATATGTTCTGTTAAAAAAGGGTAGGTATTCGGGCACTGGCGCATCCGACTTCCCCAGCCCCTGATCAAAGCTCACACCGCAGAACTCACTTGCACTGCTCTGAAGGGACATGCCTGCGGTTTAGCATTTTTGCGACCAGCTTACATCTTTCTATTTTCAAGGCCAGACTGAAAAATAGGGTCAGGGAGGCCTACAGATCCTCACTAGCCAGTGGGCGAGGCAACTTCAGAAGCTGCTCTGGGCTCCACAGAATGCCTGTAGAACCTTTCCATTCCTTCTCATCGTTGCGTTCTCTCCATGAAAATCCTTTTTGGTTCTTATTAACATTTCTCCTTTAGTCATAAATAATTATGTAAGAGACTCCAAAAGATGTCTTCTTTTTAAAACGGACTGTATGTGCTCAGTTAACTTGCACTCACTTTCCAAATGACCTCGGGGTGGGGGAGAAGATCAATAATGCTCTTAAGAGAATTCCAGATCTTACTCAGGCCAAGCAGAGGAAAGGAAAGACCACTTCATACCTACTACTTCACACAGCCAATCTCATTGAAACTTATCTGTGCGGCAGGTCCTCGTCCCCATTTCGGAAGGCAAGGAGTTGAGGGAGTTTGCAAAGTTAACAGGTGACCCAGCTGGGATGGTTGGAGACCAAATGGTTTACTTCAAAACCCGGCTTCTCTCTAGTTTACCCCCTTGAAGGTTGCCCTGAGTGGAAGTGGAGAGCGGCCCTTCCCTCACCACTTCTAAATCCACACTCTAACTGCTTGTGGGACGCTGGCCATGCCTCTGAGGTCTGTATGTCCCTGCCTCTGTGAAGCACGAGTATGTGTCTTCTAAGAGGGGTGGTGTTGAAATACGTATACCAAGAAGCAGGCCAGCATATCCGGGTCTTTGGAGGTGAAATCTCTTTCTTTTCTCTACCTCAGGGCAGGGTGGGTGGGGAAGAGGACCGGGCCCAGTTACGGAAGGGACCACAGTGAGCTTCCCCACATGCTGACCTAGGGGACCCACAAAAAGCTTTCTACTTTGCCATCTATGTCAAAGTAGTATAGAAACATCTGGGACATTTCCACCGTTGTCCCATCCAAAGGTAGGAATTCATCACGGAGTTCGTCAGGGTTGTCTTCTCGATCTAAGTGTTACCTGCGGATAGAGCCTCAATTAGCAAGCTGGGTTGTTAGTAAGAATCTGTAGGCAGATGTTCTGTGTTTAGCTTCAGTTTCCTTGTCTACAGAACGAGGGGGTTGTTTGTATGACCTTTAGTTAGGGCCCTTCTAGCTCAAAATGTCTCTAACTTTGTGGGGTTCGTGTAGGTGTATGTAATATCCCATCATCTGAATCAGCCCATTTCTTCTTCAGAAAGGACTACGGACTTAGTACCATGAACATGTAATCAAATTAATTCCACAATCACGAGGAATAAATAATCAAAGGGAGATATTGCACTATATTCTCCAGGGTAAAATCAGGTGGCAGAGACGGGCCGCTGAGCCAACCAAATGGGATCTGGAAGAGAAGCTGTTGAACCCGGGCTTCAAAGTCCCTTCTGTCCAGTGATGTGAGCTAAGAAGAGGTAAAAGAAAGAGCTTCAAGGGAGTCTGCAGCAGGAAGGAGTGACATGGTGTGGTGAGGGCTGGTTAGTTGAGAGTGTGAGGGACTCCCAGGAGGGTTCCTGTGCCACACGTAGCCGGTCTGGGGTGGGGGAGGGGGGGTGGCAGGAGCTCAGACCCCACAGTCGAGTCCATGATTTTTCACCAATGATAGCTATTCATACGTGAAAGTTACCAATCTTCATTACAAAGATGTTCTTTTCCTTAAAGAAGACATAAGCAGACATCAGAAAGGTAGGATTATTTCAACTACTGAAGTACTTGAGGCGCGTCTTTTCCAATGTTATTCGAGACATGGTGTGTCCACGTGAGAAAATCAAGTCTCAAGCAGAGCTTTTCACAAGCAAAGCAAGAAATCCTTCCAAGGTACAGGTTCCTGGGGTTGCTCTGTGACCTCCTCAGAAGAACGTAGCCAGGAGTCTGTAGGCTGCAGCAGCTCTGGGCTGGAGGCTGAATTTAATAACGGCGAGGGAGATCTCTCCTTTGAGAAAGACAGAGGACACGACCAATTCTGGAATTCATGCGGACTGGAGTGGGGGCAGTGCTTAGGCTTCCTTCACAGTAGCCTTTCAAAGAACCACCAGTTTGGAGGCAGCACAGCTGACCCCAGATCAGGAAGGGGGTCAGCAAGGAGCCCCGGGGAGCGAGGAAAGGGCCTCCTCTTAGGCGTCAGCTGTTCAAGGTGTTCAGAGTTCTGGAGACCTGGCAAGACCCTTAGTGGGATCCGGGCTCAGAAGCAAGGAAACCAGATTTGCGGGCTTTGGGAGGAGGTGGAGGTGGGCATTTGGCTTCTCTGCGGATCGGCAGCGGAGGGGCAATCTGAGGGAAGAGACACAATGAGAGTCAAATGAGTCCCATCTTTCCTCCTGACTTGCTTCTCCTCCACATTTCCGACACAGTGCTTTAGCTTCTAACTGATCTATCTATGCAGCCTTGGCCAGGAGAGAAGGGAAACAACACTCATTTAACTTCCCTTGTTCTCCTTGGGTTAATCAGAGATACCCCAAAATGTTATCTCCCCAACATCTGGGTTCTTGGCGTATCTACAGAAGGCACTCAATATTTGTTGAAGAATGCAGGACGAGGCCATTCCAGAATGACTGTCACTCATCCAGAAGGAGTACAGTCTTCACATGTGAACCAGAACTCACTGATTTCACTCACTTGTACCGAGGGTGAGGTACAAGAAGAGCTCTACCTTTGATCTGACAAAAAGGTCTGCTTGCATTTCATTACTTCCCATTAGAAACTCCCTTATATGGGGCGCCTGGGTGGCTCAGTGGGTTAAAGCCTCTGCATTCGGCTCAGGTCATGATACCAGGGTTCTGGGATCGAGCCCCACATCGGGCTCTCTGCTCAACAGGGAGCCTGCTTCCTCCTCTCTCTCTGTCTGCTTCTCTGCCTGCTTGTGATCTCCGTCTGTCAAATAAATAAATAAAATCTTTAAAAAAAAAAAAAAAAGAAACTCCCTTATATGTTTTATGGTTTCAGGCATGAGTCAAGAAGTGACAAATCTATGGGAAATGTCCCTAGCAAAAAGCTTGGAAAAACAACACTGTGCTCCCGGGAGCGGGGCGCTCTGACCCCAGTGCAGTTGTTCCCTACCTCTGCGGAGTTCCTCTGGCCGCTCTCGTAGGGCTTGCTTTTTGGGGGAGGGGGAGGCGGGACAGTAGTAGTCATCAGCCCATCTGTCTGCAAAGACGGGGAGCCTAGAAACGATACAAAGTAGATGAAGGCAGAGAGAAGAATTCATCAAGGAATCTTAATAGAACCTCTGCTTGCCATTCTAACACCTAAACCAACCTGGCCAATCGAATGGCTAAGGCGATATTCTATAGTTTCTGTGGATAGAATGGAAACAACCTCTCGGCCCTCAGGACAAATGTAGCACTGTTTACTCACCAGAAGGTTTCATGAAAAGTTCTGAAGTAAAAATCCCTTTTTTTTTTTTTTGCTTAGGATTTTTACTATTAAGCTGGAGATGAAGACATTTTCTAGAACTTAAGGTACGACTCTATCTTCTGATCTACCCCAATTACTTTGAAAAAATGTCTGTCACAAAGTAAGCAGTCAATAAAGACTGGTTAAATTTAACTGAGCTGTCTCAGTTTGATCACTTAAAGGATGCAATATCCACTTCCTCCAGGAAAACTTACTGCATTATCTCTAGCTCTTGGTTGACTCCCATGGCCCATGGGCATGATGACTTACCCCTCCATTCTTTGTACCAAGGGTACCTTCGAATTCTTCTCAGGCCTTGTGTATTGCTGATTCCCCAGGCCTGACTGTAAGCAGTATGTGGAACAGGCCTATTTCTTGTCCTTTTTTGGGACCCTTTCCAATACCAAGTACAGGGCTACCTACCCAGTAGTTTTTAAGTTATTTGCTTCCTGTCTGGTCCCCATCTGGCTCTACTTCATTATACCTTCATAAATGGAAAAGGAGTTTGAGACCCTCTGGGTCACTCTATAGAGAAGGGTAATGAGTCCTAGCAACTCAAAGACTCCTGGTCGGACTCTAATTTTGCTATACCCACCACCATGGAATGAGCCAGCTTTATAATAGCCTCATATACTGTGTGGCTGTTCCAGCTAAATATTGCCCAGATCCATATACATACTCTGTTCCCTACTAAAGCGAAGAGAAAGTATATGTCTGTATCTTTCTAAATCTCTCTCTCTCTCTGTGTATGTGTGTGTGTGTGTGTGTTTATATATATATATATATAACTTACTGAGGGTCCTGGTAGCTTTAGGAGTGAGTGGAGGTGGGCTCAGGGGCGTCGACTGAGGAGGTGAAGAACCATGAAATGGCGTCAGCCGATTGTCCGACAACTGGAGACTCTTGGGTCTTTGTGCTTTTCGGGCTGGGCTCTGGTGGGGGGTGGGGCACAGCAAAACAGACTCACATGAGAAAGGCTAAGCTTGTCAATGCTCCCAACACCTTGCCTGCTGAGCACCGACTTGTCAGAGAGACCCACTCCAGGGGCCACTGTTGAGTTTCCCGCCCTGTCAGGTGGTAAGCCCGCGAAGGCCCTGACAGGGCGTCACTGAAGCAGACTTTCTTTCCTGGCTGGCCATAAGCCTGAGTCTGACCACAGTCAGACTGTGTTGTCTGGGTTGGAAAGGAGCCACCCCTGATTCTCAGGGAAGGCTGGTCTGGCCGCACTTAACAACATGATGTGGCTCATGGAAGAAGAAAAAGCACTTTTCTTTTTAAGTTAAAAGAAGAGAAATGACAATGCACTGACTCATGGAACATGGTGGTGAGAACCACAGCTCTGAGCATCAGCCCACAGTTTACATTGTGAGTACAAGATCTTGCACCACTACTGGTTCAGACACTCAAATTTGCCCTTTGTGCTTTTTTTTTTTTTTTTTTTTTTTTAGCACAGTGTAAGATCAAATGCTGTCACAGGCTGCCAGGTCCTGAGGAAGCACGGCCGGACTTCCACCTGGTGACTCACGGCTCTGCGGCGAGTGGCAAGTGGCTGCAAGGACAGCACTAGCGAAACTCTGGCCCTTGTTTGCTTGCCACACCCGCCCCCCTCAACCCTGACCCCCTTTTGCTGTTTTTTTTTTTTTTTTTTTTTTTTTTTTTTTTACCATCAGATCAGGTTCTGACGCTTTCTCTGCAATGACCTGGGACTTGCTGAGGCTCCAGTCTTTTCGCTTGAACTTGCTGATCCGGTTCTCACTGTCCTCTTTGAGGGGCAGATCCTCAACTCTGGCACCTGATGAAGCCCTGCGCTCCAGAAGTGGCTCCAGCATTGACCTACCAGCCAAGAACAAGGACAGGATCACAGAACACTGACCACTGGGCAGTCAGAATGCACTCCCACAAGACAGGGGTTGGGACTTCTCAACCCCATCTTGACCTGTGACTCCCCTCTCAGGTTCTAAATCTGAATTTCTAACTGCCAATTAGACATCCTGAGGTATCCATGAAACAAGACCATCCAAGTACGAAAGGAAAATCTCTGAACGTGTATCTCCTCGCAGGAAGAGAAAGGCTTACTACATCTACAGGCAAAGATAGAATTCATACAGTAAAAGATGAATAAGCAGCTTCAGACACTGGAGAAGAGCACATGACCCAGAGACAGCCTGCGTTCAGATCCTACCTCTACTACTTCATGGGTGATCTTGGGCAGAAAATCTTTTCATACCTCAACTTCCTTATTGTGAAATGGGGACAATAAGTAAAATCTTTCTTTTTAAAAAGATTTTATTTATTTATTTGACAGACAGAGATCACACGCAGGCAGGCAGGCAGGCATAGAGAGAGAGAGGAGGAAGCAGGCTCCCCACAGAGTAGAGAGCCTGACGTGGGACTTGATCCCAGGACCCTGAGATCATGACCTGAGCCGAAGGCTCACCCACTGAGCCAGCCAGGCACCCAATAAAGAAATAAAATCTTAAAAAAAAAAAGAAAAAGACACAACATGACACAAAAGTCTATAACTTGACTCCTAAGCACAAGGACGTGTAAGACAAACCCAAAGGGAAATTCTACAAACCAACTGCCTGTAATCTTCAAAAAGGTCAATGCAATGAAGGACAAACTAAGGAAAGGCCAAACTACTTAAGATTAGTGAAGAATAAAGGGGTGTGGCCCAAGCAGCACGTGACCCCAACGGGGTTCTGTACGAGAAATTGCTCCGTATGAGATACATAGTGGGACAACTGACAAAACTGGAATCCGGGGTAGAGTCTGCAGTGTTGTATCAACACCAAATCTCCGAACAGACAGGCTGCAGGCAGGATGCAGGGATGGAAGACAGGCGTTTGCCCTTACTGCATAAAGCACACAGCCTCCTCTCAAACCGTGGAGCGGGGCTGCTGGAGGACAGGCAGAGAGGGAGTGACTGCAGCAAAATGTAACCGAGGAGGATTAAAAAAGATACGAGACCTTTATGGTGGGTATTGCTTAGAGCTTCTGAATGGGTATTCAGTGAGCCCTGGTTTGATTAAAAATTTAGAGTTTTGCTCCAATAAAAACAGAAAGCTTAGAGAGATGAATAGGCAGAGGACAGAGGATTATCAGGGCAGTGAGATTATTCTGGATGATACTGCAATGGTGAATACCTGTCACCATACACCTGTTCAAACCCACAGAACGTACAACAGCAAGAGGGGACTCGATCGTCAACTACGGGCTCCGGGCAACGGTCATGCACTAACTTGAGTCCATCAGTGGTAATGAAGGCACTGCTCTGCTGTACGTTCTTAATCTTGCTGTGAATTCAAAACTGCTCTAAAAAAGATAAAGTCCACACAGCAAACATATGCACGTACACACACAAAAGCTGTGGCATGAAGTAAGACAACATAAAAACACAGATGGGTTCTTAGTATTTAAAATAAATAAATAAATAAATAAATAAATAAATAAATAAAAGCTTCTGGATGCCTGGGTGGCTCAGTCAGTTAAGCATCTGCCTTCGGTTCAGGTCATGATCCCAGGTCCTGGGACAGAGTACCGCATGGGGCTCCCTGCTTGGCGGGGAGCCTGCTTCTTACCTCTCCCACTCCCCCTGCTTGTGCTCTCTCTCTGATACTCTCTCACACAGTCTCTCCAATAAGTAAGTAAAAGCTTAAAAATAATAATAACAAAGATAAAACAGAAGAGTCTATTTGGCAGAAAGCATCCTTAGTAAGCTAAAACTATCTGCTGGACATATGTTAGATGGCAAATATCTTTGATATATAAGAAACTTTTACAAATAAACAAAAGAATGAGTAGTTCAATTTTTTAAAATTGTCAAAGGATAAATAGGTATTTCATGAAATGGAAATCCAAGTAAGTTTAAAAAGTTAGTGTCAAAAGTTATTAAATATTCAAATATTTAAGATATTTGGAGGGGGCAAAGACGTTTTTACATTTTATTATGGAAAATTTCAAACGTGTAAAAAAGTGAAGAGAATGCCCATGTGTGTACCACTCAGTGTCAATAATGGTAACTCACAGCCAGTCTGCTTCCTTATGTACACCTAAGTCACATTCCTCGCCCCTCACTGGATCACTTGGCAGCGATCAGATGTTATATCATCTCATTCATAAATATTTCAGTGTTTACCTCAGTGAGGCAAGGACTCACTTCAAAACATAACTACACTCCCATCATAAGTCCTACAAAAAGAAATAACTCCTTCATTTCATTGAACATCCAGTGCTTACATTTCCTGATGTCTTATAAATCGTTTGGAAGTGGCTTGAGTCAAGATCTGAACTGGATTCATTCACTGTTTGGTTGATATGCTTCTTAAACCATTTTAAGCTTTTAATGTGCATGGTCCCCCTTTCTGCAAAGCGTGGGTGCCTTGCTCCGTGAAGGTGAGGGGAAAAAGTCCCAGGGAAGTCTGACCGAGGCTGAGCCCATGCAGTCACACTGGGAAATGCCTATAGATAGTGTTTTTTTGTTTTTTCATTTCAAATTATTCTCTCCTTTTCTATTGCTTTTTAAAAGACTGCATGTATGGGCTTTTAATTTTTTTATATTTATCTTTCTTTCTTTTTGTTTAGAGAGAGAGAGCATGTGAAGGGTAGGGAGGGATAGAGGGAGAGCGAGTGAAAGACACTTTTTTCCCTAATATTTTATTTATTTATTTGAGAGAGAGAGAGAGCACGCAAGCGGGGTGGGGGGGGAGAGGGAGGCACAGACTCCCTGCTGAGCAGGAGCCTGATTGGGTACTCAGTCCCAGGATGCGGGGATCATGACCTGAGCTGAAGGAAGATGCTTCACCGACTGAGCTACCCAGGCACCCAAGGGAGAGAGAGAATCTTAAGCAAGATTCCTTGCTTAGCATAGAGCCCAACGCAGGGCTTGATCTCACGACACAGGGATCATGACCTGAGCTGAAATCAAGAAGACTGGACGCTTAACTCACTGAGCCACCCAGACGCCCCTCTAGTATTTTTCAATTATTAATATATTTATGGGGAAGCCACTCGCTATTATTTATCTTAAATCTGTACTGGTTAAAGAAACATCATAGAACCAAATTCTCAGAAAGACTAATTATTCTTAATTTTTTAAAAAGATTTTATTTTTAAAGTAATCTCTACACCCAACATGGGGCTCAAACTCACAGCCCTGAGATCAAGAGTTGCGCATTCCTCTGCCTGAGCCAGCCGAGTACCCCAAGACTCTAATTATTCTTAAAACCAAATAAGCCAAATCAGACAAACAAACAAGATCACCTCAAACACTAATTGGTCAGGGAGAAAGAAAACAACCACCCCAGATTCTATGGAATCAATTATGACTTTGCCTCGGAGACTACAAATGAAGGCTGTGGGTCACCAGGTTGCCTGTCAAAGATGTGAGTTTCACTAGGGCCTAATTAGGAATCAAACTGAACTATAGTGACTACAATGTGGTTCCCCCAGGGTCGTGTCATTTTTTTCTTACAATGATTACTTCAGTGATTTTCCTGAAATACCAAAGATTAGTTTTTTTCTAAACAATTTTGTTCTGGGGCCCCAACTTTGCTGGTGTTCTACTTAGTTGGCCTTCTGGTTTCTCCTAACACAAAGAGCTGTGTTTTAAAAAGTAATTCTCTTTCTGTGCCTTAGTCTACCATTTGCCAGATAGGATGGATATGTTCTGCTTCCCTCTGATAAAGAACTGGCCCTTAACCGATGGCACCCCTAATGATCATCATGAAAGTATTCATGAATATTGTGACATGACACTGGGAATGGGAGGCTCGGGGTCATTAGTTGGTAATCAGTTTCAGATGCCTTAAAGAAACATCTTAAATAACGTTAGGAAATAGTATCAATGGCTTCTTACTCACTGAGGAAATTTGGGCAAGGTCAATAACCCACCTTGCCGGGGTCGCGGTATGAAGAGGGCCCCGCTCACCGGTTCTCTGCTTACTGCCCTGTCAGCAATCATGGTGCCCTAATGCTCAACAGCTGTGTCAAACCTTTTCTTTTTTTGAATGAGACCACTGATTTAAGAAGAGTCTTACTGAACAGAACTTTTATGCTTTCCATAGAGTAGGTAGGATCTCTTAATAAGAAATAAAAAATAAAAAGAGAAAAATAAGTGAACTAAGGACTATCTAATATTTATTATGCTAAGGATTAAAAATAGTGCAAATACCCAGTCCTCCTATTGCACGTGGCACTGCATATTGTGGACTGTTTGACATCAGAACTGTAATGAATTTCGTCCTCTGACTATGGAATGCATGCTTCTAGAAAATGTATCCTATACCTGGTCTTAACCAAAAGAGCTCAAGAAAGGATATGAGAATGTATCCTAAGTAACTGGAAAGCTATCTGTACACATACGCGCAGTACAATTCTTAAAACTGCATTTTATATTGAGAGAAGCTAAATGATTTCATATGAAATTCATAATGAACTTTGATGATTACCTGTCCAGAAATAATGATATGGCTTAAATATTCGATAGTAAGAGAAGGCTTAATTATGGCACATTCGTAGGATGCAATGGTATATAAATAGCCATCACAAATGATAATTAGGGCACCTGGGTGGCTCAGTTGGTTAAGTGTCAACTTGATTTCAGCTCAGGTCATGATCGCAGGGGCGTGAGACAGAGACCTGCACAGGGCTCTGCACTCGGTGGGAAGTCTGCTTGAGGATTCTCTCTCTCCCTCTGTCCCTCCCCTGCTCACACTCGACCTCTCTCTAAAGAAAAACAAATATTCATCGTGTATATTAAATTAAATAGCAGGTCACAAAATGGTACCTATGACGCTTTTCCAATTCTATAAAATGTATATATGCTTTTCTTATTCTATCACTAAACCTTAACAGTGGTTACTTCTGAGTGATGTGATAAGTATCTTTCTTTTAAGTTTCTAGTACTTTGAAAAATTTCTACGTGTATACAGATTAAGTATTTATTAGCAAAATACTGTTTTCAAATAGTATTTTTAAACAGGAAGAACACAACTACAAATTCAGTCCTTTAAAATATCTTAAATTTGAACACATGAGAAGGCAGCCCATGTTTTTGGCAAAAAAGTTTCGACATAAAAAAGCCATCAGTCCTCCCAAAGTTAGTCCAGAAGTTTCACATGATCCCAGTAAAAACAGCAGTAAGATTCCAGACAAGTGAATCCACAAGTGAGCAATGAGTAATAGTAGCCAGATAAATTCTGAAAAGGATAACTAAGAAAGAAAAGCCTTTAAAATCTACAGTAGTTAAAAACCACAGAGCACTAGTGCATGAACACCCAGGGAGATCAAAGAAATGGTGGGGCGCAGGGAGTCTGCAAATAGATTATAGACATACAGGAACTTGATTTTATAATGAGGCTGACATTTCAAATCAGTAGAGAAAAGATGGTTTGCTCACTAAATGTTACAGGGAAAACTGAGTAGTTATGTGGCTAAAAAAAAAAGTTGACTTTATACCTCACATTTTATACTCATAAATTTCAAAGAATCAGATTTAGTGGTGAATAGTGAAACTCTAAAATTAGTTATTTGCAGCCTTAGAGTAGGGAAGGCCTTTAATCATAATATAAAATCCAGAAGTCATGAAATACAGCATTAATTTATTGGACTGCATTAAAAAAAAATCAGCAGAACTAAATGAAAAATGAGAAGCAAAGTCAAAAGACAGAGGAGAAACTGGAGGATGTATTTCAACTAATATTACAGACAGAGCAAACCCAGCAGAAACATGTACCCAAAATACTTCACCATAGTTTGCAGAACATAAAATACAAACAGCTACTAAAGAATGCAAAGAAGCTCAGATTCACACAAAACAAGAGAAATAAAACCAAACCAAAATGAAACCCTATACCACGAAAATACTCTCCACCTATCAGACTGGCGAAAATTAAAAAGGCTGATAATGCACAATTTGGGGTGTGCGGGTGATGAGGAACCCTTCTATGTTGCTGACAGGACTCTAAATTGGTATAATGTCTACAGAAGTCAGTCTAGGAATAATTTTGAACACTGCAACTATAAATGTTCGACAAAGCAATTTCACTTCTGGAATTTTCCTCATATGGATATACTTGTATATTTACAGAACACGTTGTTTTTAAGCTTCTGTCCTGCCACCCTGCTGTGACAGCTAAAGGCTGACGTCAACTAAACATCCACCAATAGGCAACCGTGGAACGTGTCAGGGCGCGGCCATATCACAAGATGTCTGCGGCTCAAAGGAAAGAGGAGGCTCTTGACATTCTGAAGTGGAATGATTTTCAAGACATAGTAAGTAAAAAAAGCAAGCTAAAGTATTATTACGTTTCCATTCATACAAAAAAGAAAGTGTGAGGAAGAATATATATTTAGGTATTGCTTGCGTATGTATGAAGAGCTGTTGGAAAGGCACCAAGAACCTGAAGGCTAACATCGTTTGCCTCCACAGAGGGATGCTGGTAAGGTAGGAGTCAAGGACCAATAATGGGTCATTTTTCATGAGTGATCTCTTTTGTATCTCAGAATTTTGTATCATGTAATTATATTACCTATTTACAGAATAAGTATAAATTTTAAAATTACTTTTGAAAATCAATTCAGATTAAAAAAATCAGACGTGAGAGGGTGGGTGACAGGATGTGACAGGATGATGGGGGATTATGATCCCATCTGTCATAACTATTATTATTATGTAAATCATGATATTCCTCATGAGGAAGACAATGAGAATGATCCAGAGAATAAGCATCACATATTCTGAATCACTGCCCTTATGAGGGTGATGTGTCCACATGAATCAAGGCTCCTTTGGTGACACAAGGCAAAGGGTAGTAAGGAGACAACCTGCCCTCCCCTCTTCCCAGCAATTAAAAATTGAACCCTTACCCATCAGATCCTGGTCTGGAAGGAGCATTATCGGATGAGTTAGAAGAGGTGGAAATGACCGAGGAAGTCACTGAGGTGATGGACAATCTCCGCAGCGTGGATGACATGATGTAGGGTAGTACGATAGACCCCGTGCGGCTCTGCTTCCTCTCAGTCAAGGTGGGCGGCTGAAGGACACACGGTATCTCACGGTGAGCTGGCCTGGGACTTGGCCCATACACTGGCTCACGTCCCCTCCACTTGTGGCCGGTGCTGTTTGTACTGGCGGGTACCCACTGCTGCCTCACTTGTTAAATACTGCAACTCCTACTGTTCTTAATTATGAACACAGCTAGGCTAAGCCTACCTTGTTAAGACTAGAGAAAAATTCCCCCTAATTTGCAGCCAGTCACATAAGAGAGGAAAAGCAAGCTGTTCATCACCCCCAACAGAACTGCAAAACCCTCGGTCTGCTTCTCCACTTTAGCTTCTTTCAGCCACTAAAAAACCCAGAATGCTGCTGAATAGAAAGCTTTAGATTCAAACTATAGACCTGATGCTTAAGAAGTGAATGTTAAATCTTAAGAAGTAAAGGAACAGCGATCTACTTTCATTAGACATGTCTCCACAAGACTGCCCCAGTAGGCCACCGTACCAAATCTACATGGAAACACTGGCCTGGATCTCATAAAAACCAGTCATTAGGTGAACATCACAGTCTTTCCATCAGGAACTGTGTAGAGACAAATGTTCCTTGGAAAAAGCTCTTAATTGGCAGTAGGTCAGGAGGTTAGACATGCCTGAGGACCTGGTTAGAAGCAATGATCACAAAGATACTCTGGAGGCAAAGGGAGTGAAGATGGAGGTGTGGGATGGGGGGCAGGAGGACATGAAAGGAAATTCAGGGCTTTGGTCCAAAGAAAGAATTTGAAAATCAGGGATTCAAGAGTGAGACAGCTAGAAAGCAAGGTGAACTCCTATTAAAAAGAGCAGAAATGGGGCACCTGGAGGGGTGCAGTCAGTTCAGCATCTGACCCTTGGTTTTGGCTCAGGTCACGCCCTTAGGGTCATGGACCCCAGCCCTGTCTCACGCTTTGCACTCAGTGGGGAGTCTGCTTCTCTTGCTCTCTCCCTCTCCCTCTGCCTCTCCCTCTGCCTCTCCCCATGCATGCACACATGTGTGTGCTCTCTCTCAAATAAATAAGTCTTAAAAAAAAAAAAAAAAGAAAAATGAAAAATGAAGCTGGATCCAAACATTCAATCCACTGTTGGAGAGAAAGGGTTACTTTTTATTAACGTGGGCATATTTTATACCCAATGTGGCTCGAACTCAGGACCTCAAAATCAAGAGTTGCATGCTCTTACAACTGAGCCAGCCAGGCGCCCAGAGAGAAAAGGTCACGAAGCGCATGCACCAACCCATCCAACCTCTCAGGAAAGAGACAACCGTCACTGGGAGAAATGTGTTGGAACTGTTAGGAAAAATGATGAAATCAGCTATACATGCATTGTGAAACGCACTTCACCGCCATTCTTTCTCCCCTTCAAAGGTGTCAATGGTGGAAACGTCTTATCAAAATGAAAAATAAAGACTAGGAAAAACACAGAACTGGGCCAGACAGGACAGGAATAACCGGGTCTGGGAGCAGGAACGCCCCAGCTGCTAGCAGAGTAGCACGCACGCACTGAGGGCCCAGAGCAGCGGCCTCAGCACATCCCCGCCCTGGCTCCCCAGAGCATGTAAGAAAGGCCAACCCTCAGGCCACCAGAGTTCCTATCAGCAACTCTGGAGCTGGGGCCCACCAATCCGTGTTTTCACAAACCTTCCAGATGGTTTGGATAGTCACTCAAGTCCAAGAACACCTATGCAGCATGTCAGCGTCAGAAGGTCACCGAAAGCGCGCCATGCCCTCTCCTCCCCGCCCCCAGCATTTCCATGCCCTGCCTCTGTTATTCTGATTCATGAAAAACTCCTCAATATAAAAAAAAGTCAAAGAGACCGGAAAAGCCAGCCGACCACTTAGAGCCTACCAGGGTTATAACACCGTAGAGCTTCTCCACTTTCTCCTTGAGTTCCCGGAAACAAGAAGACAAGCGGTCATGCAGCGGCTTTAGCTGCTCTGTGAGCTTCTCCCCATGGATGCGGATCCCCTCCGTCAACAGAGGCATCTGGAGAAAAGGGTGTGGCAGGAAGGAAATACGGTTTAGGAAGAGGGATCCTTCAGATGTGGAGGCTGGGGAAGGATGGGTGGGGGAGACAGGTAAACTGGCAGACACAGCACATACCACGTGAGAATGTTACTTCTCCGTGAGGGGCGGGCGCACTGGACGCCCTTGGGTCAAGGACGCAGAGAAATACACAGGAGGCAAGCAGGCCCTAAACTGGGGAAGTGCTGCCAGCCAAGACCTGAGCCCGGGGGCTTCTCTGTGACTGAGCAGTTGCTAGTTTTAAAGCTGAGGCTGAATTGGACGGCTGCCTTTTGTCCCACTGTTCACTGAAGTAGCGAGAGAGAGAGAGAGAGACTGAGGCCAACATGTCTTGGCTGGATCTGATTTGGGGACTCAAGTCTCTTCTCTAGGAAGGTCCCTCTTGGCATGCAGAGTCTAACAGGATGCTATTCCCAGGGTCACTCGGCCAAACAATGAGACAGACTGTGATTCCAAAGGTTACAAAACAGAACAAAACAAAACACCCTAAAAGTAGGCTTGTGGATTTAAGCCCAAGAGAATATGCTGGCATTGGGCTGTGGAAGCCTGTCTGGCTGCACCCCTCCCAGGACGCCCACCTGCAGCGCTATCAGTCGCTTCAGCAGCTCAATCTTCTCCTGGTCTTCGGGATGCTCCTGCAAGTACTTTTCTGTAAAAAAAGCCTAAAAGGGGAGCACATGCAAGTGTTAATTAGAACATGTTCCTATCTGTGTACTGACCCTCGAGGGAAGAGAGGGGAGCCTGAAAGGGTGAAAAATGTATTCTGTTCCCTCTGCTAAACCTGGAATGACTAAGTGAATACTCACCCCTTTCCTAGACAGCCCTTATGCCACCGTGAACAATTCTAAAGGTCTGTGCTATTTTGTGGTCTTTCTGGAACCGTGCAATGCCTAATCACAGTACCTTCTCCACAACCACCACTCACACATACATACACACACACACACACCCACACCCACCCTAAACCAATTAACTCATGACATTCAGTGAAGTAACTTTCTCAAAGGACTAAGGCCACTGACAGTATCTAAAGGTTATTTATTAGATTAAGTGTACAGATATTATAATAAGGAAAAAGCAAAAAATCAGCAGGCTGTATATGGACAAGTTTTCCTGCTCTATCATCTGTTATAGGCTGTATCACATTTTTTTCCTGTATTAAGTAAAGATGGCTTTCTTATTACTCATTTATCCAAAAGACTGTTTTGAGGACAACATGAGATATTGATGTGAAAATGTGTTATAAATGTATTTTTAAAAGATTTATCTATTCATTTCAAAGCCAGGGAGTGAGCGTGAGTTGGGGGGAGGGGCAGAGGGAGAGGGAGAAGCAGGCTCAGCAGGGAGCCCAACATAGGGCTCCGGGCTCAGTCCCAGGACCCTGGAATCACAACCTGAGCCAAAGGCAGATGTTTAACCTACTGAGCCACCCAGGTGTCCGATTCAGTATATTTGAAGTCCTTATAGAAAGGGGAAGTTCAGACACAGGGAGAACACACTGTGAAGAGGCACAAGGAGAACACGGTCTAGGAATATGCACCAAAGGTTGCAGCAACCCCTTGGAAATTGGGAGAGAGGCAGGACCAGATCCTTCCTCACAGCCCGCTGAGGAAATCGACCCTGCCGACACCTGGATTTCAGGCCCCTGGGCTCCGGGACTGTGAGGCAATCTATTTCCACTGTTTTCAGCTACCCTGTGTGTGCCTTTGTTCTGGAAGCCCCAGTGAATGAACACGAGGAGGGACACGAATTCATGCGGGCCTGCGGGCCGAATTTCACAAACAGGAAGCAGGACAGCACATCCGGACAGCGCTTCCTCCGGCCAGACTGAGGGTTAGAGAGAAATGAGGGGAAAAGTCCTATGCGTAAACCTCCATCTGCCTTTACCTTCCAAATATAAGCAGTTTAAATCTTCAAAAGTTAAAAAATGTTTTTGATGTAAAGTAAAATGCACTGAAATTCCCAAAACATTGGTTTAGTCAAGAAACAGAGGAGCTAAGTGCTCTGAAATACAATTTTTTTAGGAGGGTCCTGCCTTGTAACGGAAAGAGGCTGATGAATTACAGCAACCAGTTCTTGGGTTCCTGTCACTCGGGCCATGATTTTTAATTTTTTAAAGATTTTACTTATTTATTTGACAGAGATCACAAGTAGGCAGAGAGGCTGGCAGAGAGAGAGAGAGAGCGGGGGAAGCAGGCTCCCTGCTGAGCAGAGAGCCCGAGGCAGGACTCCATTCCAGGACTCTGGGATCATGACTTAAGCCGAAGGCAGAGGTTTTAACCAACTGAGCCACCCGGCTGGGCCATGATTTAAAGACAGGTCACTGATATAGGTAGGTGATGATGAATTCCCCAATTAATTGCACTGGGGAACATTGGTGATCAATGAGTTTACCTTTCTCTTATGTTTAGAAATACACAAACTCATACATGTTAATTAAAAGTAAAAACTACTGGGGTACCTGGGTGGCTCAGTGGGTTAAAGCCTCTGCCTTCGGCTTAGGCATGATCTCCGAGTCCTGGGATTGAGCCCCACATCGCATCCGGCTCTCTGCTCAGCAGGGAGCCTGCTTCCTCCTCTCTCTGCCTGTCTCTCTGCCTACTTGTGATCTCTGTCAAATAAATAAATAAAATCTTAAAAAAAAAAGGTAAAAACTACTATCTTAAGCTAAAGGTCTTGAAATTTATTAGTTTACATACCCTACTTTCCCTTTTCAAAAAATTTCAGTAAGAAGACAATGACATTGGGAAACCTTCATATGAAATTACATACTATTCACAGATATTGACATATCTGAATTTGAGTTAAGGGGTATTCTGTAAAAAAAAAAAAGAAAGAAAGAAAGAAAGAAAGAAAGAAAGAAAGAAAAAGAGAAAGAAAAAATACACTTGGAAAAACACACGAAAACTAGTACGAGATAGCTTAGATCATATGAAAAAACACACACCAAAATTATTACAATGCAAAAAAGTATTATATTCTGGAGCCTAGTTTTGCACTGAATTTTGTGATGACACTGGAGATTATTACTGACACTTGGCATGGGCATATTAGACGTGGCCTCCAGTGGACTCTTTGCCCAGGCGCTGAGGGTCATAAGCCTGAAGAAGGTACAATGGTTGTTGGAAAAATGGTTACAGCAGCAGTCACAGAGCACTGGGTGCCCTGCTCAGTTGTGTTTGGCTCCAAGAGAAGAGGAGGGAGAAGAAAACCCATCCTCAGCAAGGCTCAGCTAAATGGCAAGCTTTCCGTGATGGCCCCTCCACAAATAATGCTTTCCTCAGCTACCAGCCACCCCTGTGTGCTAGGTACTTTCCTCAGTTTTTTCAGGTATGAAGCCTGGCGCTCAGAGAGGTGAAGTATCTCACCCAAGGGCACACAGCGGCCAGTGGGAAGCAGGAATGGGTCGCTGGCATGGCTGATTCTAGTGCCCCTGGTCTTCTTGGGCCTTGGTGTACAAATGGGAATAAGAGAATCGGCCCATTGAATGTCCACTCACCCCTCCTGCCTACCTCCTTCATTTTCACTCTCTCCAGGCTACCCCACAGGGTGCAGCAGCCAAATGTTGATTTAGATTCAGCAAGAAGACTCCAAAATTACTTAGCCACTGAAAACAGCTGAACAATGAAAACTCCCGCCTCAATTAACTGCACTTAACTGAATATTACCTACTGTATACATTACTTCCATTTTATTTTTATTTTTTTAAAGGTTTTATTTTTCTAAAACCTTTAAATAAACCTTATTTATTTGAGAGAGAGAGAAAGAGAAGGAGGGAGACCACAGAGGGAGAGTGAGTGAGAGAGAAAAGCTCACTCCCTGCTCAGCAGGGAACCCGATCGATCCCAGGACGCGGTGATCACGGCCTGAGCTGAAGGCAGACGCTTCACTGGCTGAGCCACCCAGGTGCCCCCCCGCCATTACCTCCATTTTAAATGATGCTACATCCAAACCCTAAGCAATGGATTCGCATCTGGTGAGCACTCTTTTCCTGTTTTTCCAGAAGAAAAGATACGACCCTTTGTTGAACTAATGTCACTGTGCAGCCAGGGCCAGCGTTTGTCCAAACAACCTACAGCGCACCAAGTAGGGGTGGGCGTTTCTAGCAGCTCATTTTAACTAGAATGCAGCTTGGCCTCTCCTAGACGCTTCTTCACCTCCGGAGCACCCTCAGTTCTGGGCCCACCTGTACGCTCTCCACCTCTCAGAGGAGAGAGGAAGTGGGAGAGGGAAGAGCGGGTAAACCAACCAGATGAGGTATATGAGACTGATCTCTCAGTGACTCCTTACCGGGCTGTGACCTGACCCTGTCTGTGACCTGACTCTGTCTGGGCTGCTGAGGGTCTCTAGGAGGTGTGAGGTCAAGGACATGCTTTTCATTAACTTCATTTGCCCATTTGTAAAGGGGGCAGAGTGAAAAAATGTCTCAGAGAAGCTATAAGAAATGAAATCACTGGCGAGGCAATGGAGACACACGGGATTCACCTTTTCATAGTTGGAGTAGCCCCCCATGACAGCCGGGTCTACGATGCCACTGAGCAGCATGGAGAGGGGATGCACAGAGAGGGCTCGGTCCCAGGCATGCTGCTGAACACAGTTGCTGATCTTCTCATTGGTGAGCTCCATGGTTTCTATGGCATTCTCCAGGGGACTGATTTCCTCCTGCGACAGAAGACAAGGAAGAGGAAGGGCATTTTGTGAGCTCACAGGAAAGACGGAAAGAAAATTATAAGCATTCTCTTTTAAAAGGTATAAAATTCTCACCAAGCTATAAAAGAGTGAAGTTTTGCTTGTCAAGGTTATATTTATTTGGATACCATACTTACTGAAAATTGTTTTGCTAAGTTGCAAAATAAGCGACTTAAAATCTCCTTAGGAAGTACAAGGGTGACCCCAAAATTATACCTCTCACAGTGATTCTTTCTTGGTACCAAGGGTCTATAGAAATTTTGAAAAAAAAAAAGAAAAAAAATTGGAGCTGTCGTAATGATGATTTCTAGGCAGAGCTTCCTCGGAGATTTTTTAGAAGCTCAATGACAAGAGAATAACAGGTTATCTGATCCCAGATAGTTCTGCAGCTCCCAGAATGTTTCTTGGCAAGAGGCCTGATGCTTCTTCCATGAGAAAAGGAAAATGGTTTTGGAAGCCATACATTCAGACCATACATAAGTCACCTTAGTATGGGTTGTGTGGTTCAAAGAAGTCAGAAATAAGAGGATATACTCGAATATTCAAGTTGAATTTTGGATGAAAATAAAGAAGATTCAATACAGATTCAGAAAAGAGCGACTCCTGTGGAAACGTCTTCAAAGCCAGGTTTCAAGAAAAATCGCCTTCTTCATTTTACCCATTGCCAGCCAGCATGACTGCCTACTGCAGTCTTGATGCCAAAAGTCTCTGTCCAAGAAAATCATACTTGTACTTGAAAAGTAACAACTTATTACTAGTGGGTATGGAACACATCAGATTTCAGTTCAGATCTGTTCAAGACCTATTTCATTAAAGTGTGTTACCTGCCAAGTACTGTGCTATGCTCCACAGTCACAAAAGTGACTAGGATATAATTCGTGGTTGGGAGGAGCCTACGGTTTTATAGTGGGGTCTCAAGACACATACGCACGGGAGCAACTTGTTAGAAATAAGCCCAGGTTGCAGCGAGGCACGAGGAAAGGTAATCTAACTCTCCTTGGGAGCTTCAGACATGGCTTCCAGGTGAAGCTGTTACTAAAATGAATTTCGATGGGAGGTAGTTAGGTTGAGAAGTAGCATTTCGGGCAAAAAAATGCCCCACTGTCACGGAGGGTTGAAATAACATGGAATGAGTTTAGTTCTAGAAGATTCCATAGGAAATGGGGTGGCGGAGCTGAGTCACAAGGATTTTGTATGAACCTGCTAAGGAACAAGGGCTTTATGCTCTGGGTACTGGGGAGCCACGGCAAGGTTCTAAGCATAAGAAGATGGTCATTTTTCCACTGTGAAACTCTCTGTGGAACTGTGAGGAAAACAGGCCTGTGAAGGCCAAGGCAGGCGGCCAATGAAGGGGCTTTTTCCGTGGCATCCACCGGAGATGAATGAGGTACTAAAATGGGGTATAGTAATAGGAGATCTGGAAATAAAGAAAACAGATTTAATAACTATTAAAAAGGTAAAAGGGGCAGCTTTGGGGAAGGACGGAGAAGGAATTATCTGGGATGACGGGTGATGTGATTAGCCACGAATGAAAGAAGAGGAAACGTTCTGGGAGAGAATGTGACTGACAGCACACTCAAAGGAGACATTCCGAAAATGGTTTGGTGTACTGGCAGGATCATGAGGAGACGAGATTCATTTGCTCATAAAAGAGTCATTGACTGTGAGTAACCTTTAGGGTTGGTGTTGTAACATCAGTTACACAAAGGAGTTCTATTAGACAAGCATGGCTTTTATTTCTCTTTTGGAAAACAAAATTGGCCAGAGGAGGCTGGCCAAGCTAGTGAGAACTGGAGGAGGGCTTAACAAAGGCTCTTATTATATCTAGAGACACAAAGAATTTTCTGAGTTCCCATTTCAAATGACTCACCGTTGAAATTTGTTTGACTTCAAACCACTTGAGAATCCCAGGAAATGTGTACGCAGTTGTATACGTGGTCCTTTCGATCCACATGGTCTGGTGGAAGGAAGGAAAATCGGAAATGTCAGTTCCCAGGCAACTCGGCAATGCTCCCTGGTTGAGGTCAGGGAGATTCTATTTCCAAATGCTTCCTTGGTAAACGGGCTATTAGTTTGAGGATGCTGGAGGTTTAAAACTGCAAGGGATCATCTGCTTGGGCCCTCTCACCCCCTAGAGGGTACATGTGAAGCTCAGCAGCAACCCTGGAGTGAAGAGCAGAGCCCAGTCTTGGGGGGAGGGTCTCCAGTCTCGAGTTCTCCACTGAGACCGGCTGCTCTCTGGTGGGAAGTGCGCAGCACCTCTGTCCTGTGTCCCTACGGCTGCCATTGTTTCTGTGATCTGCACTGGTTAGTTGGAAAGCCTACTTTACCTTGTTTTAGAGGGCAAAGGGGGTGGACTCACAGCAAATTCATTGTCTGGATCCTTCTCTCCTTTCCGGAATGGCCTGGAATATCTGAACTGCTGCACTTCATTGGCTCTGTAGTAGCTGGAGAAAGACATGGCCACCGTGCTGTAGCTGGTCTCTTAGAATGGGCAGTCCTCGGTCAGATTTCAATAAAACCCTGGGCCACCTCTTGAACAGCCTGAGTCTTAGCCACTAAGCGACCTCCGAACTGTCTCCACAGAGAAGGCTGGAGGAGGTGCACAATTTGATTTTATTGCTCATTTTTCTTATTTATAAATCCATTCCACAGCTCACTACCTAAAAAGGTCTATGTATTTATAATCCATGTTTGTGATTTCATTTGTGTTTTTTTAATCCCAATTGTATCAATCCTACTAGCATTTTAGCTGCTCAGGAAAAAAGAAATGAGGCCTTCGATCACTGGGGACCCCAGCCCACCAGGCAAGGTGAAGTCAGCCACTCCTCAGTGAGTGCTTCTGAGCAGAAGGAAGATCGAGGAGCTCTGACGTCTCACAGTGAAATTCCTGATTTCCCTGTCTGCCTAAAAAAGACCCACAAGGCTCCCAAATCCCTTTTGAGTCACAAAGCTCTTACTTTACACTGAAAATACAATAAAGGGCTACTGTGGTCTGAATGCCAAATATGGAAATCCTGTCCCCCAGTGTGATGGGATCAGGGAAGTTGTGTCTGTGGCAGGTGCAGAGGTCACAAGGGTGGGGCCCTCATGAATGGGATGAGTGCCTTTATAAAATAGACCCGAGAGAGCTCTGTCACCCTTTCTGCGTGTGAGGACACAGTGAGAAGTGTCTGTGAATCAGGAGCCAGGTCCTCACCAGACACCAGATCTGCTGCCACCTGACCTTGGACTTCCCTGGCCTCCAGAACTGTGAGAAATAAATGTGTTGTTTCTAAGCCAACTAGTCTGTGGGGTCCTGCTATAGCAACCCCAAAGGGCTGAAGCAACAGAAGGTCTTCCACATGAGTTTAAGGCTTTGGTTTTAAAGATTTTATTCATTCATTCATTCATTTATTTATTCATTTAGAGTGTGGACATGAGCTGGGGGGTGAGGAAGGGGAATCAGGTGAATTCTGCTAGTGGGGCTCGATCTCATGACCCTGAGATCATGATCTGAGCTGAAATCCAGAGTTGGATGCTTCACTGACTAAGCCACCCCAGAGCCCCAAAGCTTGGATTCTGATATACTTCTAGATAAAGTGCGTTAGAGAGAAAATGTTTTTTAAAGATTTTTATTTATTTATTTGTCTCAGAGAGAGAGAGACAGAGCAAGCAGGGTGGCAGGGAGAGGCAGAGAGAGAAGCAGGCTCCCTGCCGAGCAAGGAGCCCAACGCAGGATTCGATCCCAGGACCCCAGGATCACGACCTGAGCCGAAGGCAGCAGCTTGACCCACTAAGCTACCAAGGCACCCCAAGATAATGTTTTTTAAAAGAGGCACCCCCCCCCAAGCCCCACTTACTTTAAGATCTGCTCCGGAACTGGTTTGTCCTTGTAGCTGGGTGGCAGGCTCATCACTGGCTTCACAGTGAAACACTGCATGTCTGAGAAACTCGTTAAGGAAGGACAAGGGGCCAGGCCATGAAGGTGTCCCAGGCAGAAAGCACCACCCATTCCTCCTGCTTTGAGGATGGAAACGATACCTGCCTGAATCACTCCTTTTCCCCGAATGCCAGCACTGTACTGAAAACAGCATTCCCTGATGTATTATGAAAATGCCTGATTAAGTTACAATCCTAGGACATTTTTTGGTCAGACCCCTGGCAAGCAACCCTGCCACAAGGAAACTATCAGGGGAAGAGGCATTCGAAACAATTTTAAGTCATTTCTTTCGGACAAGGACGCCTGGGAAACAGCTCGACTGCGGGGCCCGTGCAATAGGAAGGTCTGGTGTCTGTGGCCATCGCTTGTCCACAGAGGGCCAAGGCTGGGCACGGAATAAGGTTCTTAACGTGCTCCCACCTGTAATGAACACAGCAACCAACAGGTGGATGTTACGACTCTCCTTCTACAGAAGAAGACTCTGAGGTTCTGAGAAAACCCAGAGCATACAACTGTCCGTGGTGAAGTCAGGATTCTAATCCAGCTCAGGGGAAGAACTGTCTTGATAATTTTAATAATGACTTCTTTTTGTCCTTGCCAGTGCATATATACTGTTTCAAAATCTAGAGCATTTAAAGTTGAGGTGAAGGCCCTCGGTGAGGACAAAAGAGTGACTGCCAGCATCTCAGGGTGGTGCGCGACCCCGGGCACCAGAACCACATGGACGCTCGCAGGACGCACGATAAGAACTCCCAATGGCTGAATGAGAACCTCTCCGTGGTGAGTCTCACCTATAACAAAATCTGAGGATCACCGGGCTGCGTGTTACCTGATCTAGCAGACAGAGCGTTTTCACAGAAATGACCTCCTTCCGACTTTGAGCCTCCCAGAAGTGCTACTGGGTATTTGGGGAAAAGAGACTCACATCTCATGGATGAGAAACCAAGGGCCTGGAGGAGGGAAGCCGTTTGGTAAAGGCCACGAGGGCAGGCAGAAAGGACTGAGGGCCCAGCGACAGGAAATCCTAAATCTAGTTCTTGAAGACCTGGTCATTCCCGCACCACGAAAACATCTCCACTGTCTTCTGAACCCACGTAACCCAAACAAGGATTTATCCTGGAAGACCATTCCTTCCCAAGCATCTGCTATGTATTAACAGGCTGCTCTTCTCTTAAAGGTGTGCCTGTCTATAGGTCTGTTATTATTATTGTCAATCTTTCTATAGTTACTTACCAACCTATGCATATAATGACGGCCAATACATATTGAATTTTTATTATGTACCAGGCACTGTTCTAATATTTGACAAATGTTTACTCAATCTTTACAAGAACTCTGTGAGAAGGACGATCATCATCCCCATTTTACAGATGGGAAAACTGAGGCACAGAGAAATTAAGGAACTTGCTCAAAGGGACAAAGTAAGTGACAGAGCTGAGACTCGAACCCAGGCACCTTGGCTCCAGAGCTTGCTCTCTTATCTACCCTGTCACACCAGCTCTGGCTTATCTACATCTCTTTGAATAGTGTTCAGTGTTGGAGTATCTTTATTTTAGCACAAAACCCATGAAAAAAGTTTTAAAGATAATTTTGTTATAGAGCTCTTAGTGTTTGTTCTTTTTTCTAAGAAAGCATGTAATTTTTCAGTTAAGTTATTCAATGTTATTCAGTAAGTCACTGAATGTTACAAAAGAAAAGCTATACATCTTTCTCCAGAATCCAGAATCCTGAACAGTCCTTCTCAAGCTCCCCATACGGCTATAAAACATATCCTTTCATATTCAAGATTTGCTTATCATCTCTCTCCTTTACTTCATAACCATAAGCTAAGGACATCAGCGTCCCAAAGCTTTTACACAGAATGGGAAACTGAGTCAGAAGGTTACGTGAGTGGTCAGAGGGCAGGGCATATCCGTGTGCGGAGACAGAACTGGACCCTGAGCTTCTGTGGCTGGGCTGGGCCACGTCTCTCCAAGGTGAGGATACACTGCTTTGGGGACGACTTGATGTCCTCTCCCGGGGGCGTGGTGCTGGTCATCTTCTCGGCATTGGGGAACTGGGTCAGCAACCTCAGGCTGAAATCTTCTCGCCTCTCATACTCCTTCCCCCGGTAGATGAAGATTTTGTTCTGCAGGTCAGAGACAGCAAGGGGACTGATGACATATTAAGAGTGAAGGGGCGACTGGGGATCCTGTAGCTCAGGAAGCTACAGCCCTCCCTGGCCTAAGGGTATTCTGCCAGAAATTCTCACTGAACACCTACTATGCGCCCAGCAGCAACCACTGTACCAGAGCGTGGTCTGTAATTGGTCTGCACCGACCCACAGGGAGATGAGCTTGTGCCCTAATGTAGACCCATGATGTCACCAGGCACAACGCTGAATTTAGTTGATTTTTTTCGTAGCAAGACAAGCCCTTGTCTTATCATGATCTGGGTTGTGGACCAGCACTCGGACTGGGGCTGACTTGGAGAAGAGCAAAGTTAGGAAGAGACTCCACACAACAACTCTCCATTAACAGGGAGCAGGAATAATTCAGAGCAGTTCCTCGGCAATCCTGAAAATCCCTGTGGACAGCAAAGTCAAAGGCTCACAGAACACAACTGCTCCGAATCCTATTCTCTCCCTTCTAATCTACATTCCTTTTCTGTTTACTAAAATTAATGAAATTGGATTTTTTTTTTTTTTAAGAAAGAAATTTCCTAGGCTCCAGGCATGGGAGTACTTTGACTCAGAGTGCTGCTGCCCCCGCAAATTCAAACGCAGCCATGCTTCACAGGCTCCTGCCATCCGATCATCGCTCAGATGAGTACTCAGCATTGGCAGCCCATACAGGATCTGCTTTTTAACCTTGGGCCCATATTGTCCTGGAAAATGTTTTTTAAAATCAACTGTCCATTTCTCTAGCAAATACGTATTGGACAAACAGGAGATAATGCTAAGACACTAGGGATATAATGATGAACCTACTCTCACAAAACTCACCTTCTGGTGGGCAGAAACAGAAAACAAGAAAGTATGATAGTTGATGTAAGTAACAGGAAGGCAATAGACCTTGTAGGATAAACACCGATGGCAGGAAAAACTGCCAGGTCTTCTGGAATAGATGATGAGATTTTTCCAAGGTGGGAAAGATGAATATCTTTATGCATTTCCATCATTAGGGCAAAGCTGTGGCCGGTAAGGAAGCAGAGGGTAAGGCAGCACTAATCGTAGGATGTGGACAACAATGGGAACGGAAGCAGACAAGCACAAGGTAAGCACAGGCTAGCACAGACTGAAAGAGGGACTTCCAGGAAAACATGGCATTGACTGTGCCCAGGTGAATGGACACGGTAAGGAGAGGGAAAGAGAAGGGGAGGGCAACCAGCAGGAAGATTGAAAGGAAGGACAGGGCCACAGGGCAGAATGTATGGGACTGAAGCAGAAGATCAGCTAAGATGAGCCCGAACACTGAAAGGCAGGCACCAGTTCCCAAAGCCCGGGGAATCCACTGGAGGTTCTGGAAGGAGGGAGTGACATGACAGAACCACGCAAAGCGGGGTGTGTGTCCAACCGTAGGAATCCCAAACAGGACTGAACAGGAGGAGGAGAACCTTCTGGTGTCTGACCCTGGTGTCTGGCGGAGGGCAAAGAAGATGGGGGAGAATCTCCAAGGATTCTGAGCTTGCTGGCCCAGAGCAGGAGGAGCAGCGGTGCCACTGACGAAAATGGGGAGGGAGGGAGGCCTGGCTGGGGCAGGGAGGGAAGAGGACAACTCGAGTCTGGATATTCTGAGTCTGGGGAAATGGCCCATAACACAGAAGGGCACGGAGGCTACACCATGCAGAGGCTTTTATATTTTCCTGCACACAGTGACAATACCTAACAACCACACACCACTTTACAGTTTACAGAGCGCTCCTCCATGCTATTTATTTAATTCCGAAGCAGCTCTGGGATGTGGGCGGTATTTCTCTAACTCACACATCAGACAACTTGGAGGCTACGTAACTCGGTCAAAATCCTATAGCTGGGGGCGCCTGAGTGGCTGAGTAGGTTAAAGCCTCTGCCTTCGGCTCAGGTCATGATCCCAGGGTCCTGGGATTAAGCCCCATGTTGGGCTCTCTGCTAAGCAGGGAGCCTGCTTCACCTCCCCCCCCCACCACCCCCGCCTGCCTCTCTGCCTGCTTGTGATCTCTGTCAAATAAATAAAATCTTAAAAAAAAAAAAATAGCTGATGATGGAGACCCCCCCCGTTTTCAACTTGAAAGTCTAATCTTTGCTCAAACCAGTGCCGTCTCCAGCTCACATCCCCTATTTCGTGGGACACCACAGTCACCCACACATGCACAGCAGCCACCACTGCCCTATGAGGACTAGAGCACCAACACTAACCACCAGTCTCAGTCTAGAAGCTACTGCAAGGCTCCTTCCCAGACCCTCTCCTCCTGGTGCTCCACCCTCTCTCCCTGCGCTCTCTCCTCCACACGCGAACAACCCACCAGTTTTACATCCAGTCTGGAACGTTCCTTTGAGTTCTGGGTCTGTGCGTGAACTTGCCGACTCCCATCTGCTGGATGTCCCACATTACCTCACGTGGAGTGTGGCCCCAACCAGACTTTCACGAAGAACATATAAAGATCTGAAAGGCCACCTGCGATCCGGGACCCCAAGCCGCCTGCCCCCCCTTCTCGACTTGTCCTCTTCTTCACGCTCTTCCGGCCTCACACTTTCGAACCCGCTGTCCTCACTGCCTAGACCCCCGTCTCGTCTCTTGACTGCTACCTCACTTCTTTCAGGTTTTTGCTTAAATGGCATTTTCTCACTGATGTTTTTCCTATTCACTCCACCTAAATGTATAACTCCATCCCCATTACCTGCCTCTCTCTTCACCCGCCCCGACATTTTCTCCATGATACACATGGAGTGTCTACAAGGGGTGAGGCATTGTCCTAGGCCATCGGACACACTAAATGCTTCACTTACTTTTTGTAGGTCTCTAAACTAGAATATAAGCTCCATAATTTCAAGGATTTGGCTTGATTTGGAGTGTGCCCCCATGCCTATAATACAGCAAGGCAGAGAGCAGGAGTTCAATAAATGTTTATTCAATGAATGGATTGAATCTCTCTACCGTGACTCTATTTTCCAGTACTGCTGTCTTACTGGATGGCTCCATGTCCTTCCAGTTAGGCAGCCAGAAATCTAGAAACCATTCTTGCCACTTCCATTCTTCCTCACCCACGTGTCCCAAGAAAAATCATCAAATACTGTTACCTTATTATCCGAAATCTTTCCATTTTTCTCTAAAGCCACTTGCCTAGGATGTCCGGCCCTCCCTTCCCTCAACATCTGTAATAGTCTCTAAGCGGCTTATCCGTACACGTCCAGCCTTGTCCGTACCAGCCAGATGATGACTTTGCTAACACACACAATCTGCAATGGCTCCCTCCTGCTCTTGGGTGCCATCAACACAGCCACAGCAACCTCACAGCCTGTCTTGCATGTTGTCCCCACACTTCATGCCTCAGCTCCCTACTAGCCCCACATGCTCTGCTCCCGCTGGACTGGACTTCCACTCCCAGGCATTGCCATGAGCTTGCCCACCACTTCCTCTGCCTGCAATGCCTTTTTCCTACCACCTTTATCTCTGAGACTCCAAACTCGCCTTTCATACTGCAGCTGAAGCAGAAATTCCCTAGGAAGTCTTTCCCAACTCTTAAAAAAAAAAAAAAAAAAACCAACAAAACGTAATTTACATATAGTAAAATCTATCTTTAAATTTACTATCTTTAGGGTAAATTCTCTGAATTCTGACAAACATCACCATGATCACAGTCAAGATACACAACAGTTTCACCACCAGCCAAAATTTCTCTGTGCCTCTGAAGCCCAACCCTCCCCCGCTGCTATGAGACGACCACTCGTCCACTTTCCACCCCTGCCGTTCAGTGTCGGTCCGGCCAGATCCATATAAATAAAACCAAAGAGGACGTGGACTTCCTGGTCTAAGATCTTTTACTCGGCACAGTGCATCCGAGACTCATCCACGTGCTTGTGTAGATTATGACCGAGTTGTATGCCATCGCACAGCTATCCCACAGGTTATTTATCTCTTCACCAGTGGAGGGACATGTGAGCTGCATCCGGTCTTTGGTGATTATAAATACTAAACAATCATGTGCAATTTTTTTTTTTTCCCGTGAACGTAAGTTTTTATGTTAGTTGGTAACTACTCCCTGGTTGACCAACTTCTTAGAGCACAGACTACCCGTCTTGGTCAGTTTCAATCTCCATTCGTTGGCGTGATTATTTAATTACCGTTACACCGGTGAGGCTGTGAATTCCGAGAGTAAGGACCTTATCTGACTGGAATCTGCCTCATGTGTGCCTGGCACACAGCAGGCACTTGCTACATAGTTACTGAATGGATGAGTTACCTCCTCCTGGGGCACGATGAGGAATGTAAAGTACTTCTTTTCTCACTTTTTCTTAAATCAGGGGAAGGAAAATGGATAAAATGTTTAAACACAGCCAGCTCTACAGAGACTTCCTTTTTTGTGTGTGGGGGAAAAAAATCAGATTTTATTTGTTTTGTAGATTTTAAAATCGGTATCACGTTATAGAAAATTTAGAGAAGGAAGAATAACATGGTCCTTCTCAATATTACAACACCTGTTTTTATTTTTGTGAAACTTTTGTACTCTTTTCCTCGGGATATTTGCTTTCCAACCAGCTCAGGCTGGAAATAAAACAAACAACTAAATACATCAATCCACACTTTTCTCCAGCCTGACCCACAGCAGCAGACCCATGGAGGTGACGGTTCTCTTTCCCTTTTTCATTCCACGTGGGAAAAGCCATTTTACAAAGGAGTTGCCAGAATACCGGAGGCTGGGGTGCGGGGTGAAGAGGCGGGCCACGCAGGAAGTGGCTCCCCTCCCCGGCCTCCCACAGTGAGGACGCGGGCCTCCAGCTGCTAACACATGAGGCCCATCTGGAGAAGAAATGAAGACTGACCCTCCTTCAGACTGCACGGCTTAATGGCTCGGAGGACCACCCTGAGGTTTCTTACCCGGAGGAAAGAAGGAAAGCCCTGTCCGTAGTATCCAACAGCAAAGTATTCAGGCTGAGGCCTCATTGCTTTAATGATGTTCTCATAAAACGAGGCTCTTTTTTTCTGGAAAACAAAACAAGACATTCCACAGGGAAGTTACAAGGGCACCATTGAGGGGTGGGGAAGATCAGACTATTTGCTTTGTTGTTTCCCATGAGCCAACAGGCAAATGAATAGTCTTTGGAAAATATCCTGTGGGCCAAGAAGCTATCCCTTTCTTGGATGGAAGGGTTTGGACCTGGGTCTGTGAATGAGCCTTGGACGGTCTGGCAATCTCCGGAATTGCCTGCGGGAAGACACACGCGGTGTGCATTCCTCTGTAAAGGGAGGCAGTGTTTAGCTCTCACCAGTTTTCTGAAGAGGGTTCAGGACCCCTAAAAGGTTAAAAAGCCCCTTCTGAGATTCGCGGAGATCTGAGATTCTGCACTTAAACAGAGATATAGGAGAAAAGAAGATAAAGAACTTTCGGGTTCACACAGGTGGTTTCGATTAAAGTCCTTGGTTCAGCTACGAGTGCCCAGAAGGTGGTGGTGATGTTCTGCTTTTCAGTGTCTGGTCTCAGCGCTATCATTAATCCTTCCCTTGGGAACAGGTTTCCTGGCCAGAGCTGAGAGTAAGCCTTAAAGAGAGCAAAATAGGTAGCCAGACCCTTCGGGGCACGTCCCTAGGCCCCTCTCACAATGGTCCCGTGACCATTTACTCACTTTAGTATTTACTTAGTTAATTTAGGTGAAGGTTTCTAGCACGCGTTCTTAGCAGGGTTAACGCGGTGTATCACTAATCGCTCCACTTAGTTAAGGAAATGAAGAAGCGATTTTCTGCGTGTGATGATAGCAGGAGCTGTACAACATACGGGCAAGCGTTTTCAAAGGGATCGTGACGACTATCCCCTCAAAGAAGCTACACTTGACCCTTGAACAACACGTGTTTAAAATGGATGAATCCACTTACATGCAGATATTTTTGGTAAATACAGTATAGTATGGGAATTCGCTTCCTTTAAATTTCTTGACATTTTTCTCCAGCTTGCTTTATTGTAAGAACAGTATATAATACATATACAAAATATGTGTTGATCAACAGTTTATGTTATCAGTAAGGCTTCTAGTCAGCAATAGTCAACAATAGGCTATTAGTAGTTAAGTTTTGGAGGAGTCAAAAGTTATATGCAGATTTTCAACTGTGTTGGGGGTTGGTTCCCCTAAACTCCCCTCCTTGCATTGTGCAAAGGTCAACTGTATTATATGTAACAACAGGTAACTTGACCTTTTGTGATTCCACTACTAAAAACTATCAAATGTAATGTGTGTTGGCCTACCACTGGACATTCAGAGTGTTATTTTTGTTTTGCTGTTTTGTTTTTAAATAGTTGGTCTGTGCCGGTGGCCAGGCATGGCACAGAAGTTCATGGAACTGTAATGTGTGTAAGCACCACAGTGACATTTTGGGAGAAGGAGGGAGGCAAAATTTGAGACTCAAGATCCAGCAGAAGCATTTAACAACATACCAAGATGTGTATAACAAAACACACACACACGTACAAAAAACAAAAAACAAAAAGAAGGCTCATAGATTGGCAGTTCATTCATTTGGCAGGACCCTGAGGATGGGGACCACAGAATGAGTGATTCTGACAGAAGATGTCAGAAGATACTTAAACTATGGACAGTGTTCACAGGAGGCAGAGTAACCAAGAGGGTGAAGAGGAGATGGGTCAGGAATACGGAGGGTCTCAAAATGCACAGGGAAGAGAGAGAGGTCTGGAGGCAAGGATCCTGGGCCCTTTATCAGAGATAATTTAGAGGAATAATAATAACACCTTTAGGACCTCGCCTTTTTTTCATTTTTCTTTCAAGCAAGGTTTGCTTTCCCACTATAAAGAACACGGTTTATCTTGACTATCTCAAAAGTAGAAAAACATTTTCATGAACACAAATTTGGCACCACTGTCGGACCCTTGCCCCATGCTGATCCGGACTCACCAGCAGGTTGCCAAGGCCCTCGTAGTCAAATACTTTGCTCTCATAGGTCTCAGCCAGCTCTTTGCTCAGTTTGATGGCCTTCTCCCACATCTTGGAAAAAACAAAAG
Source organism: Mustela erminea (assembly GCF_009829155.1). Taxonomy (NCBI): domain Eukaryota; kingdom Metazoa; phylum Chordata; class Mammalia; order Carnivora; family Mustelidae; genus Mustela; species Mustela erminea. Next base: position 5,522,767 of record NC_045615.1, on the reverse strand, counting down.
GAGGGTTACAAGAGGAGAACAAAGCAGTCACTGATCTGTCTGCAAAAGCCAGGGGAGAGTGGCTGACAATGACCAAGGAGTCAGGTGGTTGAGTTTCTGCAAATATTCCCACCACGCCTCACCTCTTGGACCAACTAAACCTTTTCTTCTAACATGACAATGCTACTCTATCTTGGCTGCTTTGCCAGGAGGCATGTTCTAGAATTCTGTCTGTGAGAACATGAAGAACACCATGTGTCCCAAAGAAAGCGATACTGCACTGAAAGGGCAAAGCACTAAGACCATTGAGAGCTGAGCTGAGAGGGACCCGCTCCAAAGCCTGGGTTTTGAGAGCTTGTGAATCTCGTTGGAGGAGAAAGGAAGTTAGTGTGGGCCTTAGTTCTGGTTCTGGAGTGTGTTTGTGTGTGTGTGCATGTGCGCACGCTTTGAATTAGGTAGTTTGGGAGAAAGACTAACCACGCTGTTGTATGAAATTTGGGAAACTGTTTCTCCAGTTTTGAGCACTGATTCCCTATCTCTGACCAAACCATCTGCTTAGTCAAAGAGTTTTAAGAAAAATGCCTTTTTGCTAGGACACTTGATGCCCTAAGAAACATTGATGTTTCTTGTATTGATGACATTTTAAGTTCACTAATGACCGTGTAAGACACAGCTTACTGGAGATATATGGTATCTGAGGCTAGCATCCCACACTGAGCCCTCTGTTCCTTTTGATATTTCATAAAATGTTTCTTAGGTGGATGCTCGTAATAACACAGCATCTGGTAATTTCCTACTTGATTCTTATTAACAGGTACTATGCCCCACTGTTTCTGGCTGCTGAAGGAATGTGGCGTAGTTCATGTACAGTTGTAAAAAAGATTTAAAAATTAAGTCTTTTGAAATCATCCTTTGCCAAATTTACCCCCTCTGAAATTTCAGGGCTGGGATCCCTGGAAAAGGCTCTGAAATGTGCCACATGGAAACCGTTCCAGATCAGCTGGGACCTGGAGCAGGAAGCCCATCAACAGTATCCAAGAAGTCAAGCTCGCTCCTCATTTACCAAATACTAAGTTATGTCAAAAATAGGGAGACAGGGCGCCTGGGTAGCTCAGTGGGTTAAGCTGCTGCCTTCGGCCCAGGTCATGATCTCGGGGTTCCAGGATCGAGTCCCGCATCGGGCTCTCTGCTCAGCGGGGAGCCTGCTTCCTCCTCTCTCTCTCTGCCTCTCTGCCTACTTGTGATCTCTGTCTGTCAAATAAATAAATAAAAAATCTTTAAAAAAAAAAATAGGGAGACAGCCTGGCACAGAGCTTCTCAAAGTGTGTGGTCCCTGGTCTCTGGGAGTCCCCAAGATCCTCTCACAGAGTCCCTATGGTCACAATTCCCTTCTTAGTAATAATAATACTATTTGTCTTTCTCAGTCCTCATTCTCTCATGCAGGGGGTTTCCCACAACTACCGAATGGGTAATACCACAGGAGACGGAATGCAGAAAGCAGATATGAGGATTCTGCTGCTTCCTACCAAGCCAGATGCTGGGGAGATTGTCAAACATGTCAAACAATGCCACTCATAGCACTAATTTTTTGGAAAATATAGTAATTTTCAATAAATATGATTTATATTCATAGTAAAAAGTTCCTTCAGAGAACAAGTAAATAAATATTTTAAGATTTTCTGTTTTAATTTCTAAGGATACTTGTATCAGTAGATACAATCCATGTGGGAAAAAAAGCTCTTTGGGATCCTCAGTGATTTTTGAGCAGGTCAAGGGGCACAGAGACCAAAGACCTTGAGCAATATATACTTGGTCTCTGGGCCTCAAGATTTTCCATCTGTAAAAAAGATATAATACCTACCCAATAGGGTTTTAGGGAGAATTAAGTTAGAAAAAAAGCCTGGAAATCACTCAAAACGGTAACTAGCACTAAATAGATGGTAGCTACTTTATCATGATGAGTATCTGCCTGATTTTATTTTTTATATATATATATATATATATATATATATATATATATATATATATATAAAAGATTTTATTTATTTGACACGGAGAGAGACCACAAGTAGGCTGAGAGGCAGGCAGAGAGAAAGGAGGAAGCAGACTCCCTGCTGAACAGAAAGCTGGATGTGGGGCCCCATCCCAGGACCCTAAGATCATGACCTGAGCTGAAAGCAGAGGTTTAACCCACTGAGCCACCCAGATGCCCCACTGCCTTATTTTTCTTATATTATTTTTTTTTCTTTCATTTTTAAAAAAAATTCCAGTTAGTTAACATATAGCATAGTATTAGTTTCAGGAGTAGAATTCAGCGATTTGTTACTTACATAAAACACCGAGTGCTCATCAGAACAAGTGCCCTCCATAATGCCCATCACCCTTCTAGCCCATCCTTCCCCCCATCACCCCTCCAGTAACCCTCAGTTTGTTCTCTACAGTTAAGAGTCTGTTTGATGATTTGTCTCTTTCTTTTTTTCTTCTCCCATGTTCCTCTATTTTGTTTCTTAAATTCCACATATTAGTGAAAGTATATAGTATTTGTCTTTCTCTGACTTATTTCACTTGGCATCATACCCTCTAGCTCCACCCATGTCATTGCAAATGGCAAGATTTCATTCTTTTTGAAGGCTAAGTAATATTCCATTGTATACGTGTGTGTATGTGTGTGTGTGTGTGTGTGTGTGTGTGTACACACACAAACCCACCCCATATCTTCTTTATCCATTCAACGTGGTTGGACATTTGGGCTCTTCCCATAACTTGGCTATTGTTGATAATGCTGCTGTAAACATTGGGGTGCATGTGTCCCTTCAAATCAGTACTTTTGTATTCTTTGGGTAAATACCTAGTAGGAAATTGCTGGGTCATAGTGCAGTTCTATTTTTAACATTTTGAGGAACTTCCATACTGTTCTCCAGAGTGGCTACACCAGTTTGCATTCCCACCAACAGGGCATGAGGGTTCCCCTTTCTCTGCATCCTCCCCAACATCTGTTGTTTCCTATTGTTGTTAATCTTAGCCATTCTGACAGGTGTGAGGTGATACCTCACTGTGGTTTTGATTTGTATTTCCCTGATGATGAGTGACATTGAGCATATTTTCATGTGCCTGTTAGCCATCTGGATGTCTTCTTTGGAAAAATGTCTATTCATTTCTTCTGCTCATTTCTTAACTAGATTATTTGTTTTTTGGGTGTTGAGCTTCACAAGTTCTTCACAGATTTTGGATACTAACCCTGCATTGGCTATGTCGTTTGCAAACATCCTTTCCCATTCCAAAGGTTGTTTGGGCTTATTTACTTATTTCACAAACAGGTTCACTGTTAAATCAGGAATAGTGGCTGGAAGTGGCAGTCCATAAGAACTCTCCAGACTTTTGAAATGAGTCAAATTTAGGATCTGTTTTGTTTGGATAGTGCATGTTTTTTTGGATAGTGCATGTTTGTTTTTTTTTCTTCTTCCCCTGACGCTTTCCATATTTTTTTCCTATTTTAAAAGCCTTTCAGTTAGCCATGCTGACCAGCTGACTATAGAGACTCCACAACTTCCTGCCTAGTTCACATGTTTACCTTTTTTCAGAGCCCCTGGGGCAATTAATTAGGCGTCCTGCTACCTATGGTGTTAGGCAAGTGGTGGCCTGGGTGTGGGGTGTGCACCAGGGGCTGGCCCACAATCTCTAGAGAATGCACTGAAAATCGTGGTGCTAGCTCCTGGCACTCAGCAGTATTCAAAAAGTAAAATTATGGTTATGGAGAATCGGGCTCTGGGCTGCCCATTATATCCTCCATTGGGTTAAGTGTCCTGAAAAACTGATCTTTATTGACTTTATTAGCCTAATTTATCTATTCATTTGCTCTCCCACTAAAAATACCAAAATTCAAAGAAACACATGGGAATAATAAAGAGTAAGTCATGAGTCATTGTTTTAAAATAAAGGATTTGTGTGGTCTTTATCCTGAGTCTCTGTGAGGGAGCTTCTAAGTCCCTGGAATTTCTCCAGTGACGGGAGTGTCTTTGTTGTTTCTGGTGGGCCCCTCAGACCACACCTGAATTTATACTAGTGAAAACTCACAGTGGGCCTCGAGATGGTCTCAGAATGGGGCTGGCCTTGCCAGACTGCAGCCCACGGGATCAGAAGATCAGAGCCCTGATCTACATGGAATCAGCCAGACCTCCAGGGAGGAGAGGGCTGTTGGAGACAGAGTTCACTCACATGGCCAAAGGGTCAACAAATGAAGGCTTCAAATGAAACCCCAACAAAAACTACGCATAGAGACCCAGGTGAAATTCTCAACATCTATTTGCTAGGAAGCCAATGTGCTCCAAATCCACTCACAGGAGAAGACACAGGAGCTCTGCATATGCAATGTTCCTAGACCTTGCCCTATGTTCTTCTTCAATTGGCTGGTCCTGATTTGCGTCCTTTAAGACAAAACTGTAATTGTAAGCACAGCACTTTACCAAGTTTTGTTAGCTGTTCCAGCATATTACCAAATCTGAGGGGTTCACAGGATACCCTCCCCAAATTTACTGTTAGTTGCTGATCCATGTGGGTAGCCCAGAAACCCCCGAACTGTGGCTGGTGTCTCAAGTGAGGGCTGTCTGACTGGGGGCTATTTCCTGAACCTGAGGGAACTGGGCTAACTGTGGGTAGTTAGCATCAGAACTGCCCTGCAACACTGTAGCCGATTTCTTCCTTTCCCTAATACAGCCCAATACTCACTTTGCCTTTGTCAAAGTATGATATGATTTCTTGATACAGCTTCTCTTTAAGTTCTTGCTGGGTATAGACATAGTAACTGTCCCTCTGAAGCAAATGGGGTACACAGGGCTTATCGGACCACTGAAAAACAAACAAAAGGAACAAAAGAGATGAACGTAACACGTCAGTTAAGTAAATCAACTAACCAAAGGAGATCCATGTAACAAATATTCAGCCGATAAAAGTCACAGACATATTTGTATAGATTTTTGATTCAGCCGTATGTTTAGATTATTTATTAAACACAAAAATTGCCCCACCCCCAAAATAAGATGCATGTCAGTTTCAAAACAAGTAACGCCAAATGAGCCATATGAGGCACTGCTGTAAACAGTAGCGAAGAGGGCGGAGGGCTGCCCAACACACCTGCTGGGCACTGAAGGTACCACACGGACAACAGGATGAAAGAAAAAAATTAGAAGTATGAAAATGGGAAGGAAGGGGTAAAACTATGACCGTGTGCAAAGACTGTATTCTTCATAATCCATTTCTTCACATAGCATGCCAACTGAACAACTATCACAGATAATGAGAGAATTAAGTAGCGGCATAAAAATTAACAAATTAAGCAATAATTTAGAGGTGGGTTCCCAGGAATAGATAACCGTGTTGAAGAGGTAAGACCAGGACTAGAATAAACCCCAAATGAGAAGATATCCAGGGGGCACCTGGGTGGCTCAGTGGGTTAAGCCGCTGCCTTTGGCTCGGGTCATGATCTCAGGGTCCTGGGATCGAGCCCCGCATCGGGCTCTCTGCTCAACAGGGAGCCTGCTTCCTCCTCTCTCTCTCTCTCTGCCTGCATCTCTGCCTACTTGTGATCTCTGTCTATCAAATAAATAACACTTAAAAAAAAAAAAGAAGATATCCAGGACAAAGGGAATGTACTTAAGGCTACTGAACTGTTCACTTAAAAATGGTTCAAACAGTGAATGTTAAGTTCTGTGTATTTTACCATAATTACATTAAAAAAGAAAAGATACCTACGAATCAACATAACAAGGAATATGCAAGACTTCTACACAAGAAAGCTTAATACATCATTGAAGGGCAGGAAAGCAGACTTGAACAAATGGAAGTCCTAACATGTTTTTGGATAAGAAAATGCTACTCCATAAACATGGAAATTCTTCCTATATCAGTGTTTTAATTTCATGATTCCAAAGTCCACATGGAAAAATAAATACAAAGGAATAGGGCAGAAACCTCTGAAAAAAGAGCAGCAATGAAGAGTAACTACCAGGTAGTGAAACGTACCACAAAACAGTGTGGTCCTGGTGCGTGAACGTACAGAGTTCATTCAGACCATGCAAAAGTGTATGCAACCTGGTAAGAGACTTGCCTTGTGTACATGATAAAGATGGAATATTATCCCAATGAAGAAAATATGGACAATACTTAATAAAAAGCACCCCTAAATTCAGTAGCTAGCTGTGGGGGAAAGCTGCATCCATACCTCAAACTTTATGCCAAGCTAGAGTTTAACTGAGACAAAAGGACCTACAGTTACTGACATACCAGAGTCTCTCTGTGATCAGACCCCCGTCAGCAAGCTCTCCTACCATCCCAAATGCAATAAGCTTATTAGTGCCCTGAACCTGAACATGAATTGTGAATGGCTGCCCTAGGAAGTGGTGAGGCAGGGGCCTCCTGTTTTTAATGACAAAGCTAAGAACAATGCACATGCCTTATTTTAGTAAAAAAAATTAAATTATACCAGAAAATTAATTGCTAGGGGCAAGAATGGCGGCAGGGAGATGTAATAGGGGCTACCGTCATGCTCCAGGGGAGAGACAATGGACCAGGACAACAGCAAGACGATAAAGAGAAGTGGATAGAAAGAAGAGACAATCAGGATCCCTAAAAGATGTCTGCACTCCTGTGTTCACTCAGCATTGTTCACAGCAGTCAAGACACGGACACAGCCTAAGTGTCCAACAATGGATAAAGAAGGTGTAGGATATATATGCAACAGAATTCCATTCAGTTATGAGAATGAAGGAAATCCTGCCATTCTGGGCAACGTGGATGGACTTTGGGGTGTTACAAGTGAAAACAAGCCAGACAGAGAAAGACAAAGATTACCTGGTAGCTCTTCCACGTGGGCTCTAGAAAAAGCCAAACACATGAAAACAGAGGGCACAGTGGTGGTTACCAGGAGCTTCAGGGTGGCAGGGGCATTGGGGACATGTTATTTGAAGGGGGCAAGTACAACCAGAGCATAAATAAATCCCAGACACCTAACACACAGTGATTACAGACAACAATACCGTACCACAAACTTCACATTTTCTGGGAGACTAGATCTTAATTGTTCCCATGCCGAAAAATAAAAAAGGCAAGCATGTGCCTTGCGAGAGGAGTTCACAATCGCTACTGGTCTGTGATTCTAGCTCGGCCTCCATGGGGGAGGGTGAATACAAGATGACAACAGGTATTTACCTGAGCACCCGGGTGAAGGTGCTTTCCCTTTAGGAAAATGGGAAGAAAGAAGAGGGTAGGAAAGGTTCTGAGAGCACCATGGGGAATGGCAGCTTCTGCCACTGCTGGGAGAAGTGTGAGCTATTAGCCGCTCCAAGACTGTGATGTGGAAGAAACAGTTCATACACAAATGCCAAGTTAGTGGACTGGTCAGAGCTAGAAATCATGACTCGGGATCCATGACACGTAGGTCTATTTATACCCCTGGCACACAACTCTGACTCTGTAAGAGTATAAGTAGGGTAGTGCTACTAAATTCATTTACAGCTCATCTCTCGGCAGTTCTACGATGATTTTTTACATACATTAATCAATGTATATTTTGTTTCTTCAATGAGACTGTCAGTTACTGGAGGCCTGTAAGCTGCGCTCTGCTTCCAGAGGATTTTTAAACAAATGACAACTGACATTTCCCCCACCCTAGCAGAAAATAAGCGGTGCCTCTTTAGAAGGCATACGAGTGCTCTGGGATAGAAGGATCTCCCTTGAATACGGCTCCTTCCCATCCAAAGTCATGAAGCTGCAGGATTTGGTCCCAAAGGGCTTGGACAGGGGACTTCCACGCCGTGGAAAAAGACACGCCTGACCCACTTACCTGCAGAAGCTCGGCATGGAGGAGGAGGGTGTAGGCAGCTTCTGTGTAGTTTTCAGAGTCTCGGTGCAAATCTCGCAGCTTGTACAAGTACCTGGGCAGAAGGGGAGGAAGGGGGGGCACTCTGCCGCTCTGGTTCAGCTCATTCCGCAGCTGCACCGCAGCCTGCTTCCGTTCCGTCCTTTTTCACAGACTAAGGACTCCATCACCTCCTGTCTCCTCCTCCCTCCACCCCTCTTTGCTGCTTCTTGTCCGCGTGTCTTTCCCACTCCAATGGCTCTATTTTGTACTCTTCCTTTAATGCAGTGGTGCTCAATTTTTTTTTTTTTTTAAATGTCATGGACTCCTTTGGGAAACCTCTCCCCGAGGAAATGCATTTGGTTAAAGTCCGAGTTTGTTCCACGCTCAGGGCTTTCAGCATCCCAGGCTGACGGTCCCTGACACAAGGCACCTGTCCATCCATGCCTCTGACCTATACAGCCTTTCCTGACTGCTCTGGCCAGTCTTCCATCCTTCCCCGAAATGCCAACACCATCCTTCCCCGAAATGCCAACACCATCCTCCCTATGCGCTCCCTAAGGCTGGACTTACGCATCTGTCTAAAGAGTTTACCTTTTCCGGGGGGAGGGGGCAGCTCTCCTACTTTTTTAGTGTCTCTCAAAGCAGCAAGCATGGGGTTGGGACTTAGCATTTGTTTACTGAAGAAATAAATAATAAAGCCAGGATATAAATGGCAAAAGCAGAAATCTCCTCCAGCTTACCTTATGTATATGTCCTCTCTCTTCTTCTCTTTATAAAAATTCTACCAAAAAAAGGGGGGGGCAGAAATACCAATGTAAGTCAAATGTTATGGACAAGCTGGCCACAGAAATGGCCAAACTACTATGTTTACAGTGTCACCTTTCCAGAGGCTATTGTTTTCCTTTAACTGCCACAAAAAAAGGTAATCATCATTTATAAAGTTAAGTTGAAAAATTTTTTAGGACTCATGCCTCTAAAATACACGAAGGGAAACCTTCTAAGTGAACAGATAGCCAACTGGTACTTCAGTTAATGGGTGGTCTTTTTTTTTTATCTCTCAAAGGGTCAGTGGAGTCAGACTCTTCCTTTCTATTAAGCAGAGGAATGCAAAGCAGCCTAAACTTCTGACATCTGTGGACCCGGCTACACATATCTAGGGAAAGGCAAGACCACAGAGCTCTACCACCATAAGGACTCCACAGACTCTCTCTTCGTGATATAGTGTTTCTGATGCAACATTTCCAACAACAAAGCAACCACATATAAATAAGACAGAGGAAAAGGTGAAGGATGGTCTTCAAGCAAGAGTGGAGCCAAGGGCTTGGGTTTCACTTTCCATCCCCATGTCTGTGGGAGCTGACTTCTGAGTCCAAAGCTGAGTCAGCAGTTCCAGCTGAACTCGGTAGGATACAGACTCCATACAGGTGGCCCCTGGGTAGCTTTGGGCCTGGGAGATCTACTCAGAGCTGAGCTACGTCTGCAGGGGTGGCCCAGTGGTGCCCTCTCGCCAACCCGGGGGCCCAGCACCTACCAGCACGTTCACAGTACAGCTCATGCGGTTCTCCTTGCTCTCGTCATGCATGATAATGGTTCTGTAGTCCAGCAGGTGCTCTAACAGGCTGCTGACCAGGAATGCAAACACTTCTCCAGAGGTGGCGAGGTACTTATGTTTCCGGCAATGTTCTAGGAGGCTGGAAGAGTGGACACAGAAACAAATGCTGCATTTGCATACTATCTGTCGTTCCAGCACCATTAGTGAGCACTGTCCAAGGTTCCGGCAGCAGGTGGCGCCAGACCAGGAAACACACACCTGTGCAAGGCCATCCCATCCAGGGCTCCACTTATGCTGTCCCTCCAGGTGACTCAAGTCCTACATTGTCTTCAGGGCTTTGATTCAAGTCCCACTGTCACTTAAAATCCCAGCCCACAATGCCCATCTTTGAACTTCTATCTGTACTTGCTTTTTGCTTTTGTATTTGTCAATACCACAGAAACAAGAACCTTTGCCCAGAAGGTTTATATATGCTATCTGATCAGTCTACTGAAACTGAAAGGGACCATCTTTTTATGTCTTCATTCTCCCTGAAGCCTAGCACTTCCCCCTAGCATCCTGCGGGCATTCTGGAAAGGCCTGGATCAGTGCCCAATCTAGAGGACACAAGGAATCTAGTATACATCCACACACGTGCCTCTTCAGATGAAAGTGTTATTTAGCAACGGCAACAACAGAAATGCAAAGTTGTAAATAAATAAGCTGAGGATAAATTTTTGATCTAAACCTTCTCATGCTGGACCCAAATATAGCAAATCTACTCTACAGGGGCTTCTTGGATTTGATAACTACAAAAAACTCAGAGAACAAGATAAAAAAAGAGAAAGAAATAGATTCAAAGAATTAGCCCAGACTTTAGAATTATTCTTGAACATTGGAGATTTGTATAGTCATATTTTTATGAGTTAGTGATTCAGGAAGAATGGAGGAAAAAAAAAATTTACAGTGAAAAATCAGCTTGGGACTTAAAAAAAAAAAAAGGTAGTTTATCATTTGTAAATTGTGTGTGTATATATATCTGTACAGGTACGTAATTTCTCCATTTAATTCTTGTATGAGATCCAAATTACATGAGTGATAATGTGGGGTTTGAAACTCAAACAGGTAAACTTAATGGAAACAGGATAAAAAGATCAACGGAACGGGTCTTGTCATCCACGAAAAGCAAACTAAGAAAGAGTTCTCATTCTTGAAAACATAGCTGAGTCATCAATTCAGTTCCATTTCTGAGCACCCAGTGTGCTCTGGCTCCTTAAATCTTAAAAAACAAAAAAGAGGGGCGCCTGGGTGGCTCACTGGGTTAAAGCCTCTGCCTTCGGCTCAGGTCATGATCCCAGGGTCCTGGGATCGAGCCCTGCATCGGGCTCTCTGCTCAGCAGGGAGCCTGCTTCCTCCTCTCTCTCTGCCTGCCTCTCTGCCTCCTTGTGATCTCTGTCTGTCAAATAAATAAATAAAATCTTTAAAAAAAAAAAAGCAAAAAAAAACAAAAAAGAAAACAGAGTTGGGAGTCCCTGTGCCCACGCACAGCCTAGTGTGCATCACTTCCACGAAAGAGATGGACAACAAAATGACAGAGACATATGCCCAATCAACAGGTGACCAGCTGGTCGGTATCCCAGAGGCTACAGAATCCAAGAAATGGGTTGTCACAGGTAGTGAGCACTGGACAATGGTGGACTGAAGATGGTGGCGGTGACCAGCACAAACCCACAGTAGTGACGCCCCGCCAGTTCGGGCTCAGCAACAGACACCATGCTTAGGTGTCACCTCATTGAGTCCTCAATCAATATCAAAGCCTGTGGGCCATCCGTGTGGATGAAAAAACGAAAGCCATCAGAGAGGTCAGAATACTGGTCCAAGGTCACACTCCTGGGTTATGGCGAAAATGAGATTTGAGGGTTTCTCTAATTCCAACCCACAAATGTTTTTAACTGCCTTTTTATGTTGTGATGCCATACATGCAAAGGAGAATTCAGAGGGCAGGAAGGGTGTGCGGGGTATGTGTGTGGGGGTAGGAAGTGGAGGTGACAGTGGGAACACAGGAGGGAATGGAAACGTCAGACGCGAGGGAGGTGAGTAGGGCAGTGCAAAGACCAGCCTGGCTGGAGATATGACAGGTGTTCTTAGAGCCCGTCTACAGGACAGAAGGTACTTTTAAAGGTAAAGCAGACTTTGAAATGTTTTTATTTTCCCTTCCTCCTTTAAAAAGGGGCTTTAGAGCCATAATTAGAGGTACTAGCACTTTTGGTGAAGTTCAGCGATTCAAACACTGGGCAAGGGGCGCCTGGGTGGCTCAGTGGGTTAAGCCTCTGCCTTCGGCTCAGGTCATGATCTCAGGGTCCTGGGATCGAGTCCCACATCGGGCTCTCTGCTCAGCGGGGAGCCTGCTTCCCTCTCTCTCTCTCTCTGCCTGCCTCTCCATCTACTTGTGATTTCTCTCTGTCAAATAAATAAATAAAATCTTAAAAAAAAAAAAAATTAAAAAAAAAAAAAAAAACTGGGCAAAATGCCATCGCTCGGTACATCTCCCCTTCTCCTCCATCTGCTCTGTTCTCGAGGGGCCGGGCTAGCCAGGAAAACACGGACATTTGACTCACTCAGACAAACAAATGTCAGCAGTGGATGGTGGAAACTCCATTAACCCCACTGAGGACCATTTGTGGTGGTGACCCCTGTGCTTCTGGGACTTCTCGACTCATCTGGAAGGGCAGCAGAAGCCTGCTTCTCTCCACCACTAAATGATGTTATCAGTTTGAGACTGTTTCTGAAATACTCACAGTTTCTCCAGAAGGACCTTGTATTGTTCATCTCCTCTGCCCCCTTCCACCTCTTGGTCCAGCTTAGTGATCAACTCGTTCTCAAACTGAAATCAGGGTCAGAATGTCACAGGAGAATACCAGGTATTCTTAGAAGAGGGCACATAAGCCACACAGCCAACATTTCTAGATTCGACCCAACCCTTTTACTGAACTGCGAACACTTGCCAACATATTACAGGGAAAGATCATACTTCATGTCTTCCATTAATCAAGTGCCAGGGCCCTATTGAAACGCTCTATACTAGACTCATGTTACTTTGTCCTTTGCTTTACATATAGGAAATACAACAGCCTTTCTTCCTTTGAAGGAGACGTCAAAACACGAGACCACTTTCTTTGAGGGAGACCTCAGAATAAGAGACCACCGCATGAGTTTCTCAATCCCCAGCACTATTTTCCCAGCTATACTGCAACAGGTAGAACTAAGATGCGTGATGTCAAATTTTAATTACCAAGAGATGCAATGCTGTTTGAGGAAATACATGGAGCAAAAAAGCCGTTTCTAGGCCATGGGATAGAACATCCATTCTGTCTCTAAGTGTTTTACAAAATGTAAAATGTAAACAGTTTTTAGACCAACTTGGATTTGTATTACTCTGGCTACGGCTCCCCTCTAGAGAGAGAAAGTAAGCAAGAGCTGACTATATATCTACGCATTTGGAAGACTCCAGTTCTGCCACTTACCATATGGAAATTACCATTCCCGCTGAAGTTGAACTCACACTGCATCATGTCAAAGAAAATGGGGATGGTGGCTTTCCGGAGCTCAACCTCAGGGGTCAGGGTGACCTCAAGAATGGGACCCACCATGGAAGGGATAAATTTAATTTTGTGGGGACCTGAAATGAAAGTAAGTGAGGATATTAAAAAGTGATTTAACTGGAAGTCAAGCGTCATGATGTTCCTCCAAAGGGCCAGAAGAAAAGAAAAAGGTCATGGGGTAAAATCAGCTCCGTTCAGAGGTGAATGACTAAATGTTACATTCTGATAACACGTGGATGTCACTTGACCTACAAGTCAACTTTCACTTCTAGACACACAGACCAAGAAATCTCAGGGTTACTGGGAATTAGATCAGAAGAACCCATTACAGGGAGCTTATTACACAGGACTTGTGCATGGGCCAGTTCAAGGTCATACACTCACCCAGGTTATACCACATGTCCCGGATTCTGAAGCCAATCTCCTTTCTCATGTCCCCGTACCTAGGAAGATCATCAACAAGAAAAAGATCTGCAGTGGAAATCAGTTCATATATTAAAATGATGAGGTGAGTAGGAATGGCCTGTTGCCCGTCTCGGTCACGTTTATGACAGGTCTGAGGCAAGGTCACTTTACGAGATACAGTCAACACTGAAAAGAACTCCCAAAGAGAACTGGGCTACATGGAGAGGGGGGCTTTACTAGCAGGAGGGGGCCACATGTGAACACTGAAAAATAACTTAGAAATGAAATTGTCATCCTTGGGGGACTACTCTGGCCACTGTTAAGCAAAGAAACAAAACAAAACATACCAAGCGCTAATGAAAAGGCAGAGGAATGAGGTATGATGTAAATACCTCATTTACAAAAGTCAAGTGACTGATGTCAGACAAACATGCTGACTTTATGTATTTTTTATTTGAGTAACCTATCCACACTTCAGTACGTTCTTCAAAGTACTCACACTGAAAGAAGCTCTAGATACACCTTCTCAGCACTCAGGGGTGCTGTCGCCAGAGGGGTGAAAGTTGGTCCTTAGGGCACAGCAGGCTTACTGTTCTTATGTGTGAAGTACAAATCACATAGTACTATATGTGACATGTAGCAGACCTGTGGTATTAGTATTTTGGGGGGGTGTGATTAGGAAACCAATTTCTGAAAAGGTTCTTTATAGGAGTCAATAATGAAAAAAGAGAGAGAAAGAGAAACGGTCATCTAGATAGTCGTTCATGGCTAGAGAGTAATCAAAATCACCTGGATATCTCTTAAAGAACACACAGGCCTGAGGCTACTAGAAACAGCGTGGGTCAAAAGTAGATATGGCCAACGTTCCCTGGGAACTCGAATGAGCACCTATGGCCCATCCTACAACCGCATTTCAACATTTTCTGCTCACTGCACCAAACACCGTTTTCAAATTCCTCTTTTGTAAATGCCTTCAGAAACCAGCATAAAATACTTATTTGAAGACTTCTCATACAAAAACAAAACAAACTTCTCTTACTATTCCTATATAACAAAACATCTAATTTTATTATTTATATTAGGTAAGCATATGTACTCAATGTCAGGCACGTAATAAACAATACATGGTAATTACTTCTATTCATTAATACTGTTGTTGGTGCAACTTCTACTAAAAATAAATCTTGAAAAAAACTGATTTGTGTTTCTGTAACATTAATAAAAATGCTTTCCCAAGGTGCACCTTTGCCCATATGCATATATATTTTATATAGCCTGTCCATAGTTGAACCTATCAAAACCAGAATCATTAAGCCTAAGTAGCCACTCTGTTCACCAGACTTGGGGTCAACTAACTCTTCCTTGTTTAACCAAATTAAATCCATCCTTAAGAGAAGTTATGTCATTTATGATAGTCTAAACAATAAGCTTAAGACGTCCATCTTAAAAATCAGTTTTGTCTCCATACCTACCCCACAGGGAAATCCATAAAACCGGTTTTACTTTTATCTTTGAGATTTAAATCTCAATCTCTAAACCACCAATCTCAGTGTTTTAGGGAGAAACCAGAGGTAAACAAATACCGAATAATTTGCCAAGAATCCCAGACATCCCGGCAAGAGAACAGAGCTCAAATTTCACAGCCTTTAAGTGACACATTTCTCATGTTCTATTTAACTACACAGCCTTGAGTGTCCAGGTTTTCCGTGAACTCTGAAACAGACCGGAAAGGAAAGCGATGAAAAGCTTCCCTAAATCTCTCATCGCTCTTGGTCATACGTCCACACTGAATTCCGAGCCAGGAATCTGGAGGGATTTTTAGGGGATGTGTGAGTCCTGGCTCCTTTGCTGATGCGATGGAGAGGTGAAACAGCATGGCATGAGAGAGAGAGGTGCTGTGCCTGCAATGTGGGCATGATACTGGCAGATAGGCCACTGTTTGGGGAAACGGGAGTACTAGCCAGCCCAGGTGCCTCCCCAAGTACGGATTCCAGTTAAGGAAAATTGTGACAGTTGGGGTGCCTGTGTGACACAGTCGGTTAAGAGTCTGCTTTCAGGGACGCCTGGGTGGCTCAGTTGGTTAAGCAGCTGCCTTCGGCTCAGGTCATGATCCCAGCGTCCTGGGATCGAGTCCCACATCGGGCTCCTTGCTCAGCGGGGAGCCTGCTTCTCCCTCTGCCTCTGCCTGCCATTCTGTCTGCCTGTGCTTGCTCTCTCCCCTTCTCTCTCCCTGATAAATAAATAAAATCTTAAAAGAAAAAAAAAAAAAAAAGAGTCTGCCTTCAGCTCGGGTCATGATCCCAGAGTCCTGGGATCGAGCCCTGCATCAGGCTCCCTGCTTAGCCAGAAGCCTGCTTCTCCTTCTCCCTCTGCCTGTTGCTCCGCTTGCTTATGCTCTCTCTCTCAAATAAATAAAATCTTAAAAAAAAAAAAAAATAGGAATGGAAGAATCACCTTGCCAATCTTAAGCAAATTTAAGAGGACACTTACTTTTTGACAATTTTGTTGCGCTTGGCTTGAGAGAAGGTTTCAAGCTGAAGGGATTCGTGGGTGAGAAATGCTACTGCCAAGTGGAAATAATTGTTCCAGAGCTGCTCAAAATTGATTGTGTGGGAGAAAAGGAATGGAAAATAACATTAATATGGGTCAGAGTAAAACAGTGCCACATGGTAGACATTTACTCACAGGGAGTAAGGAAAAAAACAAAATAAAATCCACCAGCCCCATTTTCTATCTCATGTTTCAATTATTCAGCCCTGAAAGTTTTAACACTTACTATTAAGGCTTTTTTTTTTTTTTTTTTAAATCCAGACTATTCTATTTGTCTTTACTCCTGAGATAAGGGAAAACTGCTGCCAAGAAGAACACCTATTTATAGTAAGTAGTTTGGCAATATGTATCAAAAGCCCCCAAATTCTGCCAAGCTGCTGAAATGGTAAATACTTTAGGACTTTATCCTGGCAAAATAATCATGGGTATTTAAAACTATTTAAAGCAAGGAAGGCCTTCACGGTGTTATTTAAATGACAGAAGATGGAAACCATCTAAACGTTCACAAGAACAACTCGGTTAAATAAATCATGACTGTACTCAGCCACTAAAAGTCCTGTGAAAACATTTAGTGTCATTGAAAAGATGATCGAAAAAATCATATTAATGTTGCCAAAGAACTGCACAGCTTGACTGCATCTTGGCATATATATGTAATGTCTAACCAGCAAATACAGACACCCCACTGTAGCTCACACAGACACACACACGTATGTATATATAAATGCGTATCTAATCTCCTCTTCTGACGACTTTTCTACAGTTCACAGATACAAGCAAAGCCACAGGACAGAGCAAAAGCACATCACCAATGAACTGTGTGCCCCATGGGGGCGGGGACCTTGTCTGTCTTCCCCAGGGCCTAGAATGGTGCCCTGTGCCCAAAAATACTCTAGTATTTGTCGGATGAATGCAGGAGGAGCGAGGGGCCACCTGTTTCACCCAAGTGTGTATATGAGCCTCCCCTGAGAAACGAAACCACGTGCAGGCAGAGAACTAACTGTCTGCAGGCACACGTGTGTATGTGTATTTGTGTTCATGGCAACAGCAGAAGGCAGGACTTTTTGTCTTTCTTCTTTTTTTTTCTTTTTCCTTAGCCATATTTTCTACTAGTCCTTTTTAAAAACAAATATACAAACAAAAACCTGTACTACAGGGTACCTGGGTGGCTCAGTGGGTTAAAGCCTCTGCCTTCGGCTCAGGTCATGATCCCACGGTCCTGGGATCAGGCCCCGCATCGGGCTCTCTGCTCAGCAGGGAGCCTTCCTTCCCCCCTCTCTCTGCCTACTTGTGATCTCTGTCTGTCAAATAAATAAATAAAATCTTTAAAAAAAAACCCTATACTAGTTGGGGCGCCTGGGTGGCTCAGTCAAGCATCTGGCTTCGGCTCAGGTCATGATCCCAAGGTCCTGGGATTGAACCCCACATTAGGCTCCTTGCTCAGCAGGAAGCCTGCTTCTCCCTCTCCCACTCCCCCTGCTTGTGTTCTCTCTCTCTCTCTCTCTCTCTGTCAAATAAATAAATAAGATCTTAACAAAACAAAACAAACTGTATTAGTTATACACACAGAAAAAAAAAAACTCGATTGTGTCTGGAGGATGGAGTGACAGGACTGTGTGCTTTAGGGAAAGGAGAAAAAATAAGAAAACTGTGCTTGAAAATGATAAAATTTGAAGTGACATTTTCCAAAATGCCACAGTTGTTTCGCTGTGGCTGAGAATTCAAGGAGCCTCCTAGGTGAGCAGCACGCTTACCTGAAGTTCGAAGCTTGCCTGATCCATGAAGAACTTCGTGAGAACCTCGGTAAACTGATTTATCGCACGGAGGAAAACTCTGTGGGAGGAAAATACCAGATAAAGAAGGCAACTTTCTGCTCTTCCAAACATCACCCACCTACGGGAAAAACCAAAGCAATCTAAACCTGGACTCAGCAACATGAGACCATCAGCTCCACTGAGGTCATCAAAAACCAACGCCAGCGCAGATGGCCCAGGACACTCAAGTGCAGTTTCTAGAACGGTCTACAAGAGTCACTCAAGGCTGCATCACAATTTAGCCACTTGAGGGTAGAGCTGGGATGACCAACCAGGTCCCCGGAGCCTCAGGGCTCCTCAACCCTATTGCGATGCTTGTCTTTGCAAGTCTAGAGATACTAATGAGAGTTTTTCTTTAACCTGTATGTAGAAGAGAAGGGTTTTTCTAATCAGGTATGTGGAGTTAACAATTGTTAGAATGATTTACTTTATTTACTTCTTCCAAAAAATTCTGAAATCTTAATATTATATATATATAATAACTATGATATAATGATACATTATATATAATATGATATGGTTATATTATATATTATATGTACAATTCTGAAATCTTATATTTATAATTTATATATATTTATAAATGTGTGTGTGTGTATATACACACATACACATAAAATTCTCAAACTCTGAAAAGATTTATGTATTCAGCTCATTTTGCTCCCATTCACTGAGTATTTTTATACTGAGTGAGTATACGGAGTATAACAGTATACTGAGTATAACTGCAAGCACTGGCTTTTAGATTTTGCCTTGAAAGAGAGGGTTCCTGGTCTTAAGATGTTTACAACTTGGTGAGGGTCACTTGCAACCTATAAATCTAACCATGACCCAACAAAGAAGACGGAAAATTCGGCGGAGGGGCTGTCAAAGGGGTACAGGACATCAAAGGAAGAGAACGCCACATCCGGGTCAGAAAGGCTTCCTCTGGAGATGGCATTTGAGAAGGACGCTCAATGGTGGCACGCTGACAGCCAGGGCCTGGTTACGCGGGAAGGCACTGCAAGTGGAAGCAGCAGCCCAAAAGGAAGCACAGAACATGTTCAGGGAGCAGGGGAATGCAGGCTGTCTATCGAGGGAAATAGTGGAAGGTAAGGGTAGAAAAGCAGGGTGGCCCAGGCCACAGACGCCTGTCCTGTCATGATGATGAAGGCCACACGGAGCCACGGAAGGGCACTATGGGAGAGCCAGGGAGGAGGTGGACAGGAGGGCAATGAGGAGATTATACCTGAGCGAAAAGCCTGGGACAGGACAGCTGCAACAGCCCAGGGGAAGGCAAGAACATGATCCCAGTACCAGCATCCCAGGAACAGGAGGCTCCTTACTACTCTACAGAGCATGGTGTCCCACCAAGAGATTTAGCAGCACTCCCTGAAGGTCAGATAACTGGTCACCTGGTCACAAGAACCAAGTACTCAGGGTCAAAGGCCTCACACCTGGCCCAGGGTGTCATACCGGCTCTGAGTCATATTCATGACCATCCAGTCTTTGGCATAGACATTCTTTCCAATCAGATCCTTAAACATGATGAAAGTCTCCATGAGGAAGTCCTGCAGAGAACAACAGAGGAACATCTGGGGGAAAACTAGGTGACAAGAGGGAGTGCAGCTTCAGAACAAGATGTCCCTTGCCCACGATTACAGCCTATCTTTTTAATGAGGGTTTTTAGGGATCCAACAAGAACAGAAAAGTTGTCCACATTTTATAAATGATAAAACTGAGGCTGTGAAAAGGTAAAAGAGTTGCTTAAGGCCATAGAAACTGGGCAGTTGGAGAGCGGGAAAGAGAACTTGGGGTTCTGGACCCCAAATTTAGAGCCATGGTGTTTTTAGGCCTCTGCTGCCGAGTTTGTCCAAACAGATCTACTGCGCTGAAACTGAATTTATCAGCAATTGTGATATTTCTTGTAACTCTGAGCCCAATTCTCCTTTATTATTATTAGAACAGAAGAAACCTGCTATAAATAAAAAGCAAAGTCATGATTCTTCCTATCCCAGGAACGTTCCCATGGTAGCCTGGGGGAAGGGGCCTAAAGGGTCCTTCCAAAGTGTCAGCAGCAGTGGGTCACAACAACAGTAATAACTAATAACAAAGGAACACGCAGCTCAGTATCTGCAGAACAGCTCTTCGACTCAGAAGGGGACTGTGAGCAAAAAGCAACTTAGAACAATTTGGACTGAAATTCAAAGCTAAAAAGTTTTGAAAGCTTTTTATTTATTAGTTAGTTAAATTTAGACATTTTCCACTTGGATTCCTGAGTTGAAAACCCAGGCCAATTGCTCTGGCACTAAATTGTACGGTTCTATCTCATGAGTTACATCATGTAGCAGAAGGAATGCAGGAGTTGGGAAGCAGGCGGCCTGAGTTCTATTTCTAAGGATGTTCCTCTGCGACGGTGGGCAAGATGGCCGACTTCCGGCACTTGGGACATCACACAGCACCGGGAATGGGAACAAACCTCGCTGTGACGTCTGTGTCACCCCTGACTCTTCCCACAGTTCAATGGAGCATCAAACTTTTCTATCCTCAAGATGGCCATATTTCATGAGTTCATGAGAAATTCACCAATTTCTCAACTATTCTATTAACTCTCTCAAGTCAGTAAGAATCTGTGGTTTGTGAAGCAAGGATTAAATTTAGAGGCTGGTTATTCACTCCTGATGCTGATTCTACATTCAACTCTTGGTGAACTAACTTAATCACAAAGAGTGATGGTATAATAAAGGTAATTCAGAGATTGTCCCGGGCCTTACTTGATCTCCCACTTCCCAAAGTCTTCCGAATGATTTACTCAGAAGGCAGCAGGAGGGAGGGAAAGGACAGTGAGTAGCTATACCCCTCAGGCTTGCCCCTGGTGACCATAGTTCCCTCAGGTGGGTACTAATCCTTTTTAAATTAGATAATACAGGGGAAGGAGCTTACCATTGTCCTGGAAGACAGGAGTTAAACCTGTTTATTTTTGCTTACTCAATGGAGCCAAATTGTCAAGAGCTTGAATTTAGTATGGCTTTCCTTCTTCTACGCTTTCCGAAGGAAGTTTTTAAAGAGTCGCTAGACTATTTTGGGGTTAACTTTATTTTACACGACAAGAATAAAATTACTCCTGTAAATAGCTAGCTGCCTAGGCATTAACCTCAGGCCAAGCACAAAGCTTGGTGATTACCAGGTGTTCACCAAATTGATACCCTTTTACATTAACCTTTGAAATAGGTGGCGTCTTCTAGACAAGGAACCTGAGCTTTAGAGAAGTTAAATAGCTGGCCCAAAATTTCACAGAAGGAAGCAGAATGGCCAGAATTCAAACCCAGATCCGGATGTTCGAGCCTGTGTTCTTAAACTGACTCCGCCTCCTGCCTGTGGAGGAGAAATGCTGCTACCTCAGCTTCTACCTCCCCCCTCCCCTTCTCTGTTCCTAATTCTCTTGCCCCTGGTCTCTGCAGGCACAGAGACACATCACCTCACTGCAGGTCCCAGCACCAGGCTGTCTGCCAGAGCGTGGCTTAACTGCAGGCTCATGGAGGTCTCCAGATTAGGCCGCCTGGTTCACTGAGTAGGAGTAGATCACTGGACCCACTACTACCACCATTACATAGTCCTACTATGACTCCCACTACTGTTCAACAGCACTTTCTTCCTTGTGTGTTTTTCCATCATGTGGACCTCACAGAAAGGAAAGTGACTGGCAGAGAAGGAGCTGGATACTCTTGGGTGCACAGGCCACATACTACCAGTACCATATAGCTACAAAGTAGAAAATCTAGAGCATAAAGAAGACTGGAACATGCATGGATTGTGGGAGACTGTCCACAGTAAGGACTAGTGCAACAGGACATTGGACTGCTGATCCAGCTGAGTATGGCCCACTGCTTTATAATGTAAGAGGGTATTTTCAGGGACTTGTTAACAGCCACTAACAATTCCCTAAGGGGAAGGGTCCTGGGGAAGCAACCAGAGGCCGAACTTTGTGTCTTGGGCAACCTTTGGTTGTATGTCGACTACTTATCATGAGAACAATTTTTTTGTTGAAAATCAAAGAGAACAGAATATTGTCAACTGAAGGTGACTGATACTTGCCCTGGCAAATACCACCTTACAGATGTTACAAGGGGCAAGTATGACCTCTTCTTGTTTCCCCTTCCAGGGACAACTGAAAAGGATGACACCAACCGCATCTCCGAAGCAGTACTGTGCACAGAATCCTTGCCATGATGTAACTCCTCTCCCCGAAAATGAGGCACTGCTTTTCTGAGAGCAAAAAAGATCTCCCACATGGTCCCAAAGGAGGGTTTTCTCTAAATCCAAGAGACTCAGAGGATGAGTGAGGGCCTCCTGGTGCATGTTTATAGTCTTCAAATGCTATCGCAGAGAGAAAGCACGCATCACCCCTTTCCTTTTTGTCGTCCCTGTGGATAGCCGCACTGCTCTGGAGGCGGGTGGGAGGGAATTCTGGAGTCAGGACGCTCACTTCTGTTTCTCTTTTGGCCAGATATAAGAGGTCTCAAAGTTACCAGGACCCAGCAGAGACAACTTACAATGATGTCGTGTCTGGTTTTGAAAGTGCTGATATAGTGGCTGTAGTGGCTGTCGTCCATCTGCCGCAGGATGGCAATCATGCACGCAACAAAGCTCCCCTGGAAGGACAGAAGAGACACAAAGCCAACAGCCCTGAGGCCCCCAGATGCCAAAACAAGATCTGTGCACAGGGACTTTGGCTGTCGCCACCCAATTACCAAAACAGGGACCCTGCCAACCTGGAAACATTGTGCGTTCCAAAGGCTAAAAGGTACACACTTTGCTGTTTCTGCTTAAAATAACTTCCTTCCAGGTTTGAGTTAAGGAATGTGGTGAGCTTTGCTCAGCCCTTTAACAGTATGACGTGCAGAATCCTGTAGGTCAGCGGACATGGGCTCTGAGATCTCAGCTAGATCACTGGTTAGAGGACAACGACTTGGGGACGTGGAGTTTCTTGTTGAGAGTTGTAGTCCGTGGAGAAATGTCTGAAATAGCACAGATTTAATTTCGGAGGAATGCAAGGAGATAAAAGAGATCGTAAAACTGAGCACAAAGAGCAGAGAGACAGGGAAATGAGTACTCCCACCTAGAGCACTTCAACGCCATTCTTCCAATTCCAGAATCCTTCAGTCAGTTCCTGCCAGCATGTTATGCGTGTGTGACTACAGACGAGTTTTGAAGAAAGGGACTGAAGGGCTTGATGATTAGCATCGATTCATATTTTTGAAGTCAGGCCTTTCCCCTCGTCCAATCACATTTGAACCACACACTTAATTTTCTGGCCAAAGGGCAAATATCTAGGGGGAACGCCCTCTTTATTTATATAGTATTTAAATGAATTGGCATTGAGAAGATGAATATACAGCTATTTTGGGGATGGAAGGAATGACTTCCTAAACACAAAAACAATGAACGAATACTCTCTGTGGGCGCCTGTATGGCTCAGTCAGCTGAGCATCTGCCTTTGGCTCAGGTCATGATCTCAGGGTCCTGGGATCGAGTCCCACATCAGGCAGATGTGGGACTTCTCCCTCTCTGTACCCCCCACCCTCTGCTTTCCCTCTCTTTCTCTCAAATAAATAAAATATTAAAATCTATGTGGCTATTCATTTATGTGTATCTTGTATTTATTTTTTTTAAGTTTTAACTTATTTATTCATTTAACATGGGGCTGAAACTCAAGATCCCGAGATCAAGAGTCACACACTCTCCTGACTTAGCCAGGCACCCATCTTGTATTTATTTTTACTCTCATATTTTTGTGGCTAAGTTAAATGGGGTTTTTCTTTTACGATCCCTAAACAGCTTCGGTTGTTATATAGACAGGCCACTGAATATTGTTTGTTTATTCTGAAACTGGACAGTTTAACAAACTGTTCATTACTTTTGTTAAAATTTTGTTAGGCCTCGGGTGCCTGGGTGGCTCAGTGGGTTAAGCCGCTGCCTTCGGCTCAGGTCATGGTCTCAGGGTCCTGGGATCGAGGCCCGCATCGGGCTCTCTGCTCAGCAGGGAGCCTGCTTCCCTCCCTCTCTCTCTGCCTGCCTCTCTGTCTACTTGTGATCTCTCTCTGTCAAATAAATAAATAAAATCTTTAAAAAAAAAAAAAATTTTTGTTAGGCCTCTTGGGCTTCCTAGAAATGGTAGTCATTTCACTAAAAACGACAATTATGAAAATAATCTTCTCCTTTCTCAATATATATAAAACATATATGTGTGCATGTGTTATCATATTGGCAGCAATTTATAGAAAAGTGCTCAACAGTGTTGAGACTTAACACCTTGATTCTCCTTTTCATGACCCATCAAGTTGCCTAGTGACTGCATGTGAACATCTCCTTCTATTAATTTGGAAAAGATGTTACATCCATCACATATATTTTGGCATCTGTGGAGACAGACATAAAGTGTTTTTCCTTTTGTTCAAATGATGTATTTTATTCACAGATCCTCTACTGAAAAAAATTCCTTTCTCTCTCCCTCTCTTTTTTTTAAGTAGGCTCCACGCCCAGTGCAGGGCTTAAACTCACACCCTGACTGAGATCCAGACCTGAGTTAAGATCAAGAGTCAGATGCTTGGGGCGCCTGGCTGGCTCAATGGGTTAAGCCTCTGCCTTCGGCTCACGTCATGATCTCAGGGTCCTGGGATCAAACCCTACACTGGGCTCTCTGCTGGGCAGGGAGCCTGCTTCCCCCTCTCCCCGCCTGCTTTTCCGCCTACTTGTGATCTCTGTCAAATAAATAAATAAAATCTTAAAGAAAAAAAAGTCAGATGCTTAACCTACTGGGCCACCCAGAGGCCTCTAACAGATCCTCTAATTCTTAACTATTCTTACGTATAAGGATAAGCTATATTAAGACATATATCTATACTCAATCACTATTTGCATATTTCTCTCTGTGACTGTATCTTTTTTTGTTTTTTAAAGATTTTATTTATTTATTTGACAGACAGAGATCACAAGCAGGCAGACAGGCAGGCAGAGAGAGGGAGAGGAGAAAGCAGGCTCCCTGCAGAGCAGAGAGCCCGATGCGGGACTCGATCCCAGGACCCTGAGATCATGACCTGAGCCGAAGGCAGTGGCTTAACCCACTGAGCCACTCAGGCGCCCTCTGTGACTGTATCTTTGTCTCGTCTGCCTTTCCCTTCTTAGGTTTATCTTACTCCTGAGCTCTCTGCTTCTCCCGGCCTCTCCACCACTCCCTGCTATCTCAGGCATTAACCGCTCCCATCATCTTATTTTAACAGAAACACAACAGGGATCCAACTCCTTTCACATTCAACTGCCCACCCTTCTCTTCAGAAACACAGCCAACATTCTTGAGTTGGCTGAAGCTTGTAAGATAACGAACAATTTCACTACCAGAAGAAGCTGAACAGGTATATTTAAATTAAGATATGTTAAGTACTACCTGAAAACCAATCTATCATTTCCTAAATACAGTTCTCAACCTGCCCTTGCGTTCTTTAAACACAGGGCAGCCATGGGTTGGCAGTAACAACGAAGGGTATATCTAGTGTCTACACCTTTAGTGTGAGATCTGAATCCTTTCATGTTTTGGATCACCTTGAGTCTTAACCCAGGGGGTGATTCTCTACATTCCTGTTTGGATCAGCTCAGTCACCACATGTGAATCTTACAAGGCACATCTTGACATTTCTGCCCTGGCCATTGCCTCTGCCAGAAAGGCCTCTCCCTACACCTCCACACTAATCCCTCTTTCTTCTCCAAGTCTTTGTCCAAATTTTCCCTTCTCATGAAAATCATTCTTAATCCCCTCATTTAAATTTGTAGTTCTCCCACCCTGTCTGCCCTTTTCTGGCATCTTCTTATTTTTCGTTATTGTTATTGCTAGTATATAAACTTTGCTAAGGTAGTGATTTCTGTTTTGTTCACTCATCTACCTCCAGTGTCTGGAATAGTGCCTGGCTTACAGTAGTTTCTTAACAACTCTTTGTTGAATAAATGAATGGCTTTCATTGACTGTCGCCATTTGAGGTGGTTCTTTTCCTTCTGTCCTCTAAGATCACATCATAGCTTTTAACTATCGTAAGTAATGATGCAACATGATTTTCCAACAGTTACCTCTGGTTGCAAACATACTTTTTCATCTAATTTGACATCCAGGAGGCGGAGAGATAGAGGCCAGGGCAAACTGAAAAACGTGCTAATCATAAGTTCTTTCAAACATTTGTGGGTTTTTTGAGCCAAAAGGGCTGGACAGTACCACAGGGCACCCATCTACAAGCACAGAAATGTAAATCCAATGTGGGGGGAGATGGAACTGATCAGAATTCCTCTCTTGACGACTGGAGTGCATAGCTGGAAAGTATTACCTGGTAAGCTGCCTGGGGTGGGGGCGGCTGCCATGCACAGCCTAGGCAGAAAGCCAGCTGCCAGGGACCCCAACCTCAATTCACCCCCTGGTGGTCTTGCAACCTCACACAGGTTTCCTAACCTCTCTCTGCAAGTTTCCTGAGTTAAAAAATGCAGCCAAAGAAAGAACTGCCTCCTGGGATCTGTGTGAGGCTTCCATGATATGTAAAGCCCTGGGGCCGCCTAAGTGGCTCAGCGGGTTAAGTGTCTGCCTTCGGCTCAGGTCATGATCCCAGGGTCCTGGGATCCCTGCTCAGCAGGGATCCTGCTTCTCCCTCTCCCCTACTTGTGCTTCCACATGTGGTCTCTCTCTCTAGCACACACAGGCACTCTTTCTCAAATAAATAAAATCTATTTTTAAAAAAAGGAAGAAATATAAGTGCTTAAAATAATTTCTGGCAGATTAGAAAAAAAAAAACAACAAAACCCAAACCCAAACCAGCTACTGACTACTACTATCATCATCACTACAGCTAGGAGCTCTAATAGTTTTCCCATTATCATTCTAACTGGCGTAGATCCAGACTGAGCGTGCACACCACATAGTGAGTATTAGAACGCAATTACTTGAGACAACAGAGGAAGGACTAAATGCAGCCATCACAACCCATCATCTTCGGCTCACAAAGGCTCATGTTGTTCTTAAATGCAATAGTCAACAAATATTAAAAGAGCATGTGGTCGAATGGGTACCAACTTAGCCTAGCTGGGGGGCCCCACACGTCTCAGGCTCTGCTGGAACATATTACAACAGGCTTGTCTAATCTTCAGTAGGAGAAAGGTTCCTCAAGAATGGATCTGCATATTTTGTGTATACAGGGTCCCCAATAACTCTCCCCCCCTTAACCTCTCCCACCACCCTGTGGGAGCATTTCCCCTCAAGAGAAAAATCAGCGTTAGAATTAAGATCTGCAGGCGATTAGAGCCAAGGTCACTCATTGGGGAGGGCTGGAAAGTTCTAGAGCCCGCTCATGGACCCTGGCAGCTGTGATGCACAGAGCACAGACACCGACAGTGAACTGGGATGAGGGGGCCTGTGGGAATGGTCTAGAGGACTCCCAATGGAGTGGACAGATGGGACACTGAGAAGCCGTGGTGGCCGCAAGGTCCCCTGACGCAATACTCACAATGTGGGGAGACTGTCGGCTCATCCCAATCACGGTGCGGTTGATCCTTCTCAGCAGCCGCTCCATTATCAGCTGGATGTGCATCGCAGTGGGGCCCTATGGGGGAAACATGGGAACTGACGCACTTCTTCTGACTCAGCTTCACTTTACCTCAAAAACCCTTGGACAGGTGAATTTTCTCCTTAAGCCTCATTCAGGCTCTTCCCTGAAAAGCAATCTCTTGTCCAAAAAGGGGAAAGGAAGTTCACAGATGAACACATGCTGTTACTTGGGAATCGGTAAAAATGATTAGGGTTAGCATATAAAAACAGAGCGTGGGCATGTCGGGGAGAATGCCTCCCTAGTAACCCAGACCATCCGTGTTCACTGCAAGTTCACTGTGGCCACCAATTCAGCGGAGTTCTGGGAGGACCCCCCTGGCATGAGAAGTCAGTCCTGACGCTGAGCACATGGGGTGGCCCAGGAGAAACAGGCATGTGCACGAAGGAAAAGGCAAAAATTCAACGTTCCTGCCACCTTCTGTGTAGGACGAAAAAAATACAAGAAATTCAAGTCAAGGAGATTGCTATTGACTGAATGTTTGTGTTCAAAGTCATAGGCTGGGGGCACCTGACTGGCTCAGTCAGCCCCACAGGGCCCCCCACAGCTGATGTGACTCTTGATCTCAGGGTTCTGAGTTTAAGCCCCGCACGGGACACAGATATTAATTTTTCAAAACCCACAAAAGTCATATGCTGGTCCTTAAACTTCTTGTGTGATGATATTTAGAGATGGATTTTGGGGAGCCAATTAGGTCATGAAGGTGGGACCCTGGTCTTATAGAGTTAGTGTCCTTATAATATAAGGACAGACACCAGAGAGCTGGCTTTTTCCTTCTCCACACACAGACTGAGGAAAAGCCATGTGAGGACAGAGAGCCAGCAACCATCTTCGGGCCAGGATGGGGGCCCTCCCCAGGAACCCGACCACATGGGCACCCTGACTTTGGACTTGCAGCTGCCAGAACCATGGGAAGTAAATATCTGTTGTTTAAGCTGCCCAGTCTGGGGTGTTTTGTTTTGGCAGCCCGAGAAGACTAACACAGGATTTAATATTTTGACTCTGTCATGTGTCACTCTGAGCAATTATTTAACTTTGTTGAAGCTCCATTTCCATAGCTGGAAAAAAAAAAAGGTTCCATTACAGGAATTAGCTGGGTTGGTGTACACAGTAAATAGTGCCTCACAAATACGTATTCTTCTTTGTTTTTAGTTTTTTTTTTTTTTAAGATTTTATTTATTTGAGAGAAAGAGAGAGAGAGAGAGCACAGAGGGAGATGGAGAGGCAGAAGCATGCTCCCCGCCAAACAGGGAGCCTGAAGTGGGGCTTGATCCCGGGACCCCGGAAACATGACCTGAGCTGAAGGCAGAGGCTTAACTGACTGAGCCAGCCAGGCACCCCACAAATACATATTCTTTATTTCTCCTTCTCTCCTTCTTGTGATTTGATGTTATACTCATTTGGCCCCAAGCTAGCAATAGTCAACCTTGTCTTTCAAAGCTTCTATCCATTCTGGCTTCATGATAGATATTTTGAAACTCCTGGTTAATGATTCAAATAACTAAATCACTGCTATATATAGTTTCATTATAATATCAATTATTGTTAGCTTCCCTGTCATGCCTCCCTTCTTTCCTTCTTCGTTTTTATTATACATTCACGTGCTTTCCATTTCTTTGAGGGAACGTGGTCCACAGACCTTGCATCTCTGTTGAGGCATTTTACCCTCATTCCATAACGAGACCACACCCCAGACCTGGCTAGGTGAGTGAGTCCCGCTGGCCGGGGTGGAGGGAGGAAACGGAATCCGATGCTCTCAGAGCCCTTCAAAGATTCACCTCAGCTGGAGAGCTGGGGCTTGAAGGTCAATGAGCAGAACCCAGGATCCTCCTAGAAGGGCAGCTCCATGAGGGCAGGTGCTTCCCTCTCTTGGTCAGTGCTGCACTCAGACCTATCTCAGCACCCGGAGCGTGGGCGCTGTTCAAGACGTGTCTGTGAACTGAACCACAACTCAGGATACCGAACGAGAAGGACCTTAAGCGGGATATAAGGAGAGCACAAACGAGAGTGGCAGAGTGGGGGACTCTGGGCAGGACTGGACCAGGAGCGACCTCAGGTAGGGACTTACAGCAGCTGGACTTTGAAGAATGTGGGCAGTGTGGAGACACAGCTTTGGGAAAAGAGGAATCCTGGACTATTGAAAAAAGGCATAGGAATCCCTGTCAGTAATCAGAGCCTGGAATTTTAACAGAGGAAATAGGCGAATAGGGGAAGAAACAAAGGGTTGGTTTATACATTTAAGAATGCTTTGGTGGGGGATAAAGCCATATCATTACCATCACCAAAAATTTATCAAATTTACTAATTTTACAGAAGCTCCAAGATCAATAATCTTGAATGCTTCTGCTCATTACAGGGAACGATATTAGGAAGACAAAAAAAAAGCTTCCTCAAGCCAATTACTTTCAGCATAAAATGTAAATACATTCAAGTCATTTCCAAAGGGTCCTTCTGCATGTATGAAGGCGGGCAAAGATATTATATTAAAATTTTTGTATTAAATATAAATCCTTAAATTTAATTAATTTAATTTTATATTTATAATATAGATTTATTTTTAATATAAACATAAATCTATTACAGTAAATCTATTTATAATAATATATAAATATACTTACACTATAAATGTTATGTTAAATTTATATTAAACAGATTTAAATATATAAATTTATATAAATGTATAATCATATACTTTATATACAATTTACATAAATTGTATATAAATTATATAAATTTATATATTTTACTTATATGTAAATATATATTCAATAACATACAATTATATATTTATAAATATAATAAACTAATGTAATTTTACATTAAATTTCTATAAATATAAATATATTTATAACTTAAATATATTTGTTATACTATATAAATTATATTATTTTAATATCATATATAGCAACATATCATTTAAATATAAATTGAATATAACAAATTTATATTAAAAATTTATATTAAAATACATTATATTAAAAACAAAACATGGGGCACCTGGGTGGCTTGGTCAGGTAAACGACTGCTTTTCCCTTGCCCTCTGTCCCTACACCCCACTCATGCTCTCTCTCTCAGATAAATAAATAAAGTCTTTAAAAAACAAAACAAGGTAGCATCAGAGTGGAAGAGACCTAAGAGGCCATCCAGAATAATCCCTCCATGCTAGGTAAGGGGAACTAAGGCGTATACAGATTTGCCTAAGGATAAAAGCTACACATGCTAATACTGGCACCAGAAAATGGCCCAATTCCCATGTTTTAGATTAACCCTGGATCATATACACACATTGGAGCCTTGACTAAACCAAAGACCCTAGTACACTGTTGCCAACTAGAGCTTGGAGTTTCATTTTAGTACTTTGATTATGGAGTCATAAGAGTTACTTTTTAAAAATATTCTTATCATAATGAGATGATTGGTTACATTTATTTATCTGTTGTAGAATCCTTGGTTAGGAATTAAATCCCCAGTCATAAAGTTCCTTGGGGAAACTTATTATTTTATTTGGTTTCTAGAAACACACTTAAGAAAAAAAAAGAGGAAGGGGAACATGACCTTTAATTAATAAATACCCAATAAATAACACAAATTCTAAGGTGGGCTACAGGGACTCAGGGAAAGGGTGGGGGTAGGTGGAAAAGGCAATGGCATTTTCCCGTACCTCCACAGCTGAGGTGTGAATTGGCAGAAATGCAGACGTGCCTGTGTGAAGAGGAGGCAGGCTGTGGCCAAACTGGGGTGGGCCTTGAAAGGTGAGCTAAGAATTTAGCTATTTTGGGAAAAGGGACAGTGTTCTTCAACTCCTTTAGCAGAACTGAGCCTAA
Source organism: Mustela erminea (assembly GCF_009829155.1). Classification (NCBI taxonomy): domain Eukaryota; kingdom Metazoa; phylum Chordata; class Mammalia; order Carnivora; family Mustelidae; genus Mustela; species Mustela erminea. The sequence continues at coordinate 5,491,593 of NC_045615.1, read as the reverse complement.
ACATATTGGTAAGAGAATGGCTTAGGCAAAGCCAAGAGTGTTCTCCTTGCTCTGTGGGAACACTGTGCCAGGCAGCCATTGTGGGGGGCAGTAGGTATGGTTTGTGCACAACTGAACACATTCTGCCAACTTTTCCAGCCTCCTGAGAGCGGCCCTGCCTAGGCTAAGGGCTGTGAAATCTCTAGAACAAGGTAAATCCAGGCAGATGAAGCCCCAGGGTTTTGGAGGATGGGAGGTAAGGGAGAAGGTGCGAGATGAGAAAACACATCATTTCCACCAGGCTCCAAAAGGAAGGATTGGTGTCAGAAAGAGTATAAAAATGAAAGCATCTCAGAAGCTCAGGCACATCTACAACAGTCCTCTCAGCACCAGTGGTAAAAGAGGGACAAGGTTTCTGCATAAAAAATCTAAACAGTCCTCTGGTTCTTCAAAGCCCCCTCAGGATCTCCACCGTGGATGAGCCAGGAAAAGCAGCCCACCGCAGGTACTAGCAGCCCGCAGACCTCTCCTGGACCTAGATTTGCAGAGCAGGCTCTGGCAAGCAGAAGCCTCTCTGATCAGCTCAAAACCAGCCCCCAGGACCCAGGTTCTAAACCGCTGGGGCCAAGCCCTGAGACAAGGAAGGCCCTGAAGTCGTTCTTGCCTGAGGCAGAGGGACCCGTGTGCACTATGGTCTGCATGGGGTGACAATTCAACTCACCACATCCTTCCTGTCCAGCACTTCCAGGATGTTGCTCAGAAGCTGCGAGCTGGCCTCATGGTCGGGCTTGCTGGAGTTGTCATCTAACTGGCCGCTGAGCTGGTCTATCAGCAGCGGCAGCAGCACATCTCTGCACTCTGGGGGAGAAAGTGCACCCAGCTCACCAGCTGCAGCACCCAGCCCCTCGCCGGCCCCCAGGTGCCCCGCTTCTGCCTGCAACTCTCCCTCTGCCTGATACCACAGCTGACCTCTGAGCTCCACCCAGTGGGAGCACAGCAGCCTAGACAAGGAACTTCAGCCTTGTTACTTGATTTTAAAAGCTCAGAAAATTACACCTATCACAGGCACATAAACAAAAAGGTTTCAAGTATTCAACAATGTCTTTAGCTTAAAAAAAAAAAAAAAAAAAAAAGCCAACTTGACAGCCAGAGGCAAAGTCCTACAAAAGGAATAAATTAAGCAAGTCACACTTGTAAAATGTGTTTGAAAGCTTCCACCAAATGGAGAGAATGGACTCTAAAATTTGTATGAATACTGAGTGAGCCTTCCTAGGACATTGTGAAGTGTTTCAAGGACATTATGATGTTTTGGCAGGCATATGAGCTTCACAAAATAAGGGCTTATCTTTCTATGATGTCCTCCTTCTGGGATCCTCGATATTAGAAGACATTATTACGATGAGGTCAGATGTTCTGGACGCTAACGGAAATGACTGTTAACAGTGAGAATACTTCCTCTAATTGGAACACACAGTGTCTGCTAGCTTTTGTGCTCAAACAGCCCATTTTTATCATCTCCCCTATCCTTTCTGCATGCTTAGAGGTAGATATATCATAGCGTATAAAGATGTCTAGTAATATTAGGTTTCTACTTAAGACCATTCACTAGCTTTGTACATACCTCCAACAATGTCCTTGTAACAATTGGAATTTCTAAGCAAAAATTCACAGGGTCACATTATTTCAGAGCCCAAAGAGGCGACTGATGTGATCCAGTTCAAATTTTCCCTTCCGTGGAAATGGAGGCTAAGACTTAGAAAAGGTTCCTGGTGTGTCCAAAGTTACATAACTAGCCCGGGCAAGGCCAGGAGGCCTGGCACCAACCTGCTCACTTTTCCCTATTTCTGAGGAGTCTTGCTGGTGTCTGATGACCTTCCAGAGGCAATACACGCAACATGGGGTCACCTTCTGGAAGCCCCTCACCCTCTGGTAGAACCAAAACAACTTTCCAGAGCAGCCCCTCTCTGGCAAGTCTTGGGTTTATTGGGGAAAGACCAGTTATCAGACCTCTTTCCCATATCATCTTGGGGACAAGAGCACAGTGATTTAGACGTGGTGGCTGAATGCTTGCCCCTAGTCACAAAACGAAGAGCACTTCATCCATGTTAGAGTTTTCTCTCCTCCACGCCCTCTGGCTCCCCCATAAAGCCCTGAGGCCCCTCCAAAGCCTGTGACTTAGAGCGTTTGCCAATTTCTGTGGTGTAAATACGACCACTGTGGCCCATTTTCAGGGCTTCATGTGATATGACCGAGCATGGAAGTTAAGAAAAGATACACACATCTGCTCTCCTGAGCCGGCGGGGGGCGGAGCGCACAGAGAGTACGGGAGGATAGCACAGCCCTGCACAGCTCTTCCCTGGCTTTTCAGGTTATGCAACAAATACAGGTCGAAGATGACACATTTGTTGAAAAGAACCGTCTTTCCTGTTTGCCTGCTGAGGTGTGCCATTTGGAGGACAAAGTTCTCTAATTACTGAAAGACTGGATTGTCCTCATTTAAAAAAAAAAAAAATGTCTCGGATCCTCTTGGAAATACTAAACTGACTCTGTCTGCTCCTTAAAACCCGTTTCTCGGGAGATCCCTAAGTCCCAACCAGCTACCGGCAAGGTCATTATTGACATTTTTTTAAAAAAGCAAGCAAGTTCTGGCTGGAGAAGCCGCCAAGACTGGAATTTCGGCAAGTGGTAGTTTTTGGTGAGGACGTACCAGACTGCCGGAAAAGATTGCTCTCCACTATCTTGGTCATGCAGTTCAGTTTCTGGCGAACTAACTGGTTGTCAGGGATGCTCTGAATGAACTTGCAGAAGAGCACGCTGCAAGAGATCCCAGAGGTTAGTTATTTTCTTTCTGTCCTACTGAAGGGACCATTACGCAGCTCCCCTTGACTCCGAGATCCGGGCATGGAGGGTTTTCCCTGGAAATCTCCCCCAGGCAGCCTGAGAGTCTGCCCCTCGAGGTGAAGACTGTGCTCCATGCGTGCTGTTAGCTCTCAGCCTCAGAGCTGCCTCTGTTTGAACTCGGGCGAAGCACGGTCACGTCCATCCCGGCTGTGCGGACCCGCCTGGACGCTCCTCCCCTGCAGGACCCTTTCCAGGCTAACTCCACCCGCTGTCGCTCACCGCCTCTTTGCCCGGCCCCGGGGGCTTGGGTAGAGGGCTGGAAGCAGATCGTTACGTATGTTCTTCTGGAGTTAATTTCCTGTCTGTGCCTTGATTCTCCAGCGAAAAGGGCAAACCTCACTCAGGGGCAGGCTTTGTGTCTCCTTTTATATTTTCCACAGAAATGGAGCCCCAGCAGGGGTTCCGTTAATATGGGTTGGAAGACTAACAGAATGTGCAGCAGCCCAGGCTCCAGGCAGGGGCAGCTTCTTTGTAAAAGTCCGCGAACTCGCTTTGCTGTTTACCTGAGCTCCACGGGATCAAACACAAGTTTGACGTCGTTAATGATGCTAGGAAGGTACTTCAGAGCTGCTCCCTGTCAGAACAACACAGAAAGGCAAATTCAGTTGCCAAGCAGGACGAACACAGAATGTGTTACTTAATCCCAGGAAAAGGCTTGCATCCACGTAGGGAACTGGACACAGACGCTCTCGCACTAGAGAGGAGAGTTCGTCAGTGTTGCTAAAGGTGATGCCTAAAATGTTTTCCTGAAAGGTCAGAGGGCACGGCTTTTCTTTTTCTTCTTTACCAACAGGTACTGTTTGTTTGGAATTCATCTATCTAAGGAGGTCGTTAAGATCTTGACATCTCCCTCTCAAGATGGCCATCAAGAACAAAGAATAAGTAATGAAGTACAGATCTGAATCCCCAGAGATGGCATATTTCCCATGAAAAAATCGGTAATGATGAACATGAGGGCGACTTTGGGCTTCTGGGAAGAATGGGGGAACTTAGGATAAAAACCTATTGCCTGTTACACTGGGATCGACTGGCTGAATTCACAGACATCAGAGGATGTCTAAAAGGACAGTTTGTCTGGGGCAAATTGCCATTTGAGAATACAAAAGGACATAAAAGTTAAGACACGGGTTTCTCCCTTTGCTTTCAGTAAGTCATACTAAAATTCAGAGGCCTTCCACGAATCTGATTCACTTTGCTTCTCTCCCACCGCGTCCAGTTCTATGTTGTCACAGAACACGCTCAGAGACAGCAAGAAAAGGGACGCCCACGCTGATACCCTGCTGACCTTTATCTTGACAGCTTCCTCCAAGGGCCTGTCCATGAGCATATTGAAAGCGAGAAAGAGCTGGCGGATTGAATTATTAAACTCATCTCCGTCTTCACTTTGGCCGTAAAATCTTAACAGGAGAAAGAGAAAAAGTGGTCAAATTTTCCACCTTTAAATCCATCACCTGAGCAATGCTGGAGGCCCCTGTCTCCCTGGTCACCACTTGAGACCGCGTGAAGGGAAGGTCAGAGGGTGCGCCCAGGAGACGCCCAGTAGTAGGCTGGGAAGATATTACCACCTGGACAAGAGCACGTAGGAACTTGTGCTACCGTCCCACCACAGGGCTCTCCACTTGGTCCGCCATGGCCAGCCAGTTGGGAAGAACTCCCTGAAAGCTGAACGAGGCTGTCCCTCCTAGCGGTGTATGGGCATTTCTGGCAAAGGGGAGCAGCAGGAAGCTGCTCTGCCTGAAGGATCAGATGTGAGCCCCGTGCACATGCCCAGCCTCCTCAGCTCATTAGCAGAACACCTGATATGCAGGGGACTCCCCCAGCGCATGTTCCCAACCCACACTCTTGCCGCAGCCTATCCTCCAGTGTCACTCCTGCCCTCCTCCCCCGTTCTCCTCTTCTCTTCTTACTGGACCCACAATGTTCTGAACCCAACACGGTCTGCAAGTTCCGGAATGCCATTCTCTCCACTGAAGTGGCCCGCTGGGTGCTGACCTGCTCTACGACAGGGCCTCGCGCGGGGCCTCACAGCACATAAGAACACCTCGCCTTCGCGGATTCCCGCTGGTTTTGATTAAGGTACTCTGTTTGTCTTCGGGATCTGTCCAGCCGCTGAAAGTTGGTTCTTTCTCATAAGTAGAAATCAGAGGTCTTGGGCACATTTCTCAGAAACACGGAAGTCCCAAATTGTAGTCCAAGTGCATTTACACTGGGTGGCAATGGTACCACCAACTGGTCAAGAGTAGGGATCTTCCGGCATCGGGATTTTTACTTGGGTAAAATCCAAACTCCTTAGGATGACCTGCCAGGTCCTACCTCTCCTGTCACTCTGCTGCTGCTCTCCACTCCGCACTCCCTCACTATCATTCCCCATGCTCCCAAAGCACTGGCTTCTCCTAACTCCTCACACAGGGTCTACAGAGCCTCCACACACCCTCACTCCTCCTCCCTGACACCGACACAGGTGGCCTCCTCCTGTCTGGTCTCATTTCAGATGCCAACTCCTGGAGACGCCTCCTTCCTCGCTGACCATTATCCTCTACTCTCCCCGCTCCCCAAGGCCTCCCCAGCCTGCCCTTACTCATCTGAAGTTATCTTCCCTTTCTTCCTTTGCTACTTGCCTTCCTGGCTTCAACACAACCCAGAAGCACCATCAGAGCTGGAGCCTTGTTTCCTCTGCTACTAGGTCCCTAGCACCCAGAACAGTACCAGGCACCCTCTGAGCTGGGCATTTAAAAAGAGGGCACGAGGGGCTCCTGGGTGGCATAGTCAGCGAAGTATCCAACTTTTGATTTGGGTTCAGGTCATGCTTTCAGGATCCTGGGGTTAAGCTGCACTCCTGGGGTGTCTGCTGCTCTCCCTCTGTCCCTCCCCCCACTTATGCAAGCTCTCGCTCTAAAATGAACGAATGAATGAATAAATAAATATTTAAGGGAAAGGGCTGGGGGTCGGGAAGGGGGGGGGGAAGGTGAGGCTAGTTCAAGACTGAACCCGAGTCCTCAATGACCTACCACGGGCAGTTTACAACTTGAATTCTCCCTAGGTGGCTCCAGAATGGGGGTAAATTCCAGCCAGGAGCTCTGAGGAGGGCAAAGTGGTAGGGGTAGGGGGGTTGTGGGGGGGATCTGTGTAGGGTGACATTTCATTTGCAGCTCCTGGACAGGGCCAATAAACTGACGTCCATCTGATCTAAGCAATCAGAGAATGTAGATTTCCAGGCTGGCTTTCTCAGATCAAGCTCTTGTTTAACGAGAAACGATTGGAGGGGTGGCGATAACCAACTCAGGGACTGCGTTTGACACAGCAACTCCCTTAGTTAATTTCAGGGGCTACTTAACCACCCTAATCTTGGCTTTTCTGCTGTTCTCCTCCTATACAATACTGAAGACGATGGTTCAGATACACTGCAACACGGTGAGGGCTGACACGCTAGTGAGTCATCAACAGAATATATTTTTCAATTTCATAAATGAAGATTTCCTTTCTATGGTTTTACAAGGATCTTTATTCCTAGACATCAGGGTTCACTATGCAAACGTCTAGGTAAGGGGATGTTCCCTCAGTGGGACACTACAGGCCCTAAATGAATTTGTGGAAATTCAACATAAGTGCAGAACAAGGAGCTAGCTATTAAAGAAGCCTGTCTGAAAAGAGAACAAGACTACAGAGATCGCATATAAACCCTGGACTTGGGGCGCCTGGATGGCTCAGAAGGTTAAGTGCCTGCCTTTGGCTTGGGTCGCGGTCCTGAGATCAGGTCCCGCTTCGGGCTCCCTGCTCAGCAGGGAGTCTGCCTCTCCCTCTCCCTCTACTGCTCCCCCTTCTTGTGCTCTTTCTCTCTCTCTCTCTCTCATAAATAAATAAAATCTTTTTAAAAATTAAAAATAAAAAAATAAACCCTGCATGGCGAACACTGCTCTTGCTTCGGTAGGCAACGAGGAACAGTCATTCACCCAGCTGAACTTTTAAGTCATTAAACATTTTTAAAAACCATAAAAATGTAAAAAAATCACTGTGGAAACTTCAAAAATGCTGAAAGAATAAAAACCTGCTTAAAGCCCTCTTATCTACAGTTTTATTCCTAACTAAAATTTTAGGTCCCAAGCCAGTATTTTCAAAATGGGATCAGATGGCACTTATGTCTCATGCTTTAGTTTTATTATTTAAGAACCTATCACAGTTGTCTTTCCTCATTAACATACCCTTTTCCCATTCAACTTTGTTCACACCTGCTGGATTATTTTCCAGCAGATAAATTTTTAGATGGGGTATTACCAGACAAAGATGGTATTTTCTTTTGCTTTTGGTGGATTTTGTTTTGTTTTTGCTTTTTATTCAAGGTGCCAAATTTATGCCCTTAAAAAATTTATATTCCTATCAGCATTAAAATGCAGGACCTGGGGCACCTGGGTGGCTCAGTGGGTTAAAGCCTCTGCCTTCGGCTCAGGTCATGATCCCAGGGTCCTGGGATCGAGCCCCGCATTGGGCTCTCTGCTCAGTGGGGAGCCTGCTTCCCCCTCTCTCTCTCTGCCTGCCTCTCTGCCTACTTGTGATTTCTGTTCAAATAAATAAATAAAATCTTTTTTAAAAAAATGCAGGACCTATTTCTGTCCAATTTCATCAAAGGATAAGGATTTTTAATCTTTATCAAATGTATAGAAAAAAGATACTACACGTGTATGGTGTTTTGATAGTATGAATTTTTTTTAAGATTTTCATTCATTCATTCATTCATTCATTCATTCATTCATTTATTTTAAAGAGAGTGGGAGCAGGCACAGACAGAGAGGGAGAAACAGAATCCCAAGCAGGCTCCCTACTGAGCACAGAGCCCCATGCAAGGCTTGATCCCAGGACCCCAAGATTATGACCTGAGCCAAAATCAAGAGTCTGACACTCAACCATCGAGCCACCCAGGCACTCCTGAATATTTCTTAAGAAATTTAATTTACCATTTGAATTTTTCTCTTATACATTATCTGTTTTTGTTTTCTATTATTTAAGGATGTTTATTATTCTTTTGTTGATTGGGAAGAGCCTTTCATTAATAAAGCTAATTAAAGGGACGTCTGGGTGGCTCAGTTGGTTGAGTGACTGTCTTCGGCTCAGGTCATGATCCTGGAGTACGGAGATCGAGTCCCACATCAGGCTCCCTGCTTGGCAGGGAGTCTGCTTCTCCCTCTGACCCTCCCCTTTCTCATGCTCTCTCTCTCTCTCTCTCATTCTCAATCTCTCAAATAAATAAATAAAATCTTAAAAAAAAATAAAGCTAATTAAAGATCTTGATCTATATTGTACATTGCAAGCTTTTTAATGTTAATTGTTTGCCTTTAATTTTGTTTATGATTGTTGAAACATACCAAGTTAAAACCAATACAAATGCTCAGGTCTAGACTTGAAACCCTCTTACCTATGGTTTTACTCCTAGTAACATTTTAGCATGCTCTCTGTCCTATTTCCAAACCTGCCTTAGCAATATATTTTCAGTTTGGAAATCCAACTCTTATTGAAAGGTAGAGATAACACTGTGGTTGTGAGCATTCCCAGGACAGTTACGTCCTCATTCTTTGTCTCTGCTATTTCTTTTTAAAGATTTATTTATTTTAAAGAGAGAGCAGCAAGCGAGGTGGGGGTGCAGGGAGCAGAAGGAGTGGGAGACAGAGAATCTCAAGCAGGCTTCATATTCAGCACAGAGCCCAGTGAGGGCTGATCTCATGACCCTGAGATCACAACCTGAGCCGAAACCAAGAGTCAGGCACTTACCTAACCCAAGTGCCCCATCTCTATTTTTGATGGAGCCTAACCCAAGTACCCCATCTCTATTTTTGATGGAGCTGTTATTTTAGAAATTCAAGCTGGAAATTATATTTGGCTTAGTTTCATCAAGTAGCTGAGCATGACGTCAGCAAAGAAACACGCACTTGAGGAAACATCTCCCCAATGACAACGGCCACCATTCTCCATCCACCACCAAGAGCTCACGATCCTAGAATTGTACACCTGACATCATCATGAAGTCCCTTGCTGCACTAAATGCAGTCTTGCCATAGGAACCTTGACTCCTAGAGCTGTCATCACCAAATAAGGCTTTCATCAAGCTGCGTACAGTAGCCACCTACGTCCCTAAGTCCTCCTGTCATTACTGCCTTAGAAATTCTGCTGCCTTGAAAGGACTCTGGACCAGACTTCTCCAGGGGTTTCAGAATCTACCACCATGTTCAGCCTTGGAGCTCTGAAATTTGGCAATTCCGTGATCCAACCGTGATCGAGCGCTGAACACAGAGCACGCGGATTAAGGGAAAATCCGTGAAAGAGAACAGACAGCATAAATGTCTTACTGCAGCTACCATTACCTCAAGTAGAGTACTCTGGATTGGATGATGAATCGAAACAAGTACTTTAGGGCTTTCAAAGCAGCAAAAAGCAATTCTGTCTTGCTGGAGTCATCTGCATTCGCCACATAAAAGTTCAGTACCTTGGAGAGTTTCCTTAAAAGGGTGAGAAAGAAAAATGTCAGTGGGGCAAAATGGTACTCTGAGGTTTGAGGTATGTTATATGAGAAGGGAACTTGGCATACCGGGGAAGCAGAAATCACAACTATAATGATCTCTTCTAGAATATGCCCTGAGTAGGGAAACTGACTCCTTTGCAGTTCGGTTTCCTCACCGCAGTCCAAGTTTAGAGCATCCCTAAAGCTTAGAAATAATGGGTGGTTTCTTTCCTTAGCAGGATTTTTAAAAAGAATCAAAAATGAAGGTTGAAGGGATTCAATCCATGAAGACATTTTAATCTCCAATATGTTATACACACATTCTCAGACGTTCCTGGAAGGAAGGGACTGTATGCCTAACGTAGTCACCTTAAAAGAGGTCTAATTTCCTTCAGTCTGCCTGAAGTCTCTGGGAGTCACAGAACGGTGAGGATGAGAAGAGAAGCTCCATCTGACTCTGATGACAACCATGGTTTCTGGGCATCCCAACAGATAACACTGGGCTGGGATGTCAGATTGATGTGTCTTTCCAGAGTCTAGGCATTTTCCTAATTGTCTGCTAACTTACACTTTGCGGGACACTCATAAATTGACCTTTCTTTCTGTGAATCTCTGAGTTTTCCTAGTATTAAGAAAAATCCACAGCACAGATGCCGAACTGATAGTCTTGTAAAGAAACCCAGATTGCTACTTCCTGGAGTGCTGTACTCGACGCTGTGGAATGAAGATCCAGGGAAGTGACCCACCTGGATCCACAATGAAGATCGACGTGAAGCTACCGCCTGCTTGGGAAGTGAGGCTACGGCATGCAAAGAAACCTGTCATGAGCGTATCTGCTGCTTCTCCCAGCCCAGTGCGCATCACGTCCACTGTATTCGTGGGTAATTATGCTACGTTACACCTCTTTTCTGTCACTTACACTTGTAACATTGCTGGACCTCTCTTGCAAATCAAACCAAGAACTTCCTTGTTTAGTACAGAAAGAAGATACGGGACTCTACGACCTGACCTGAAAAGTCAGGTCAGCAGCCAACATGATAGATTAGCAACAGCAGCTGACATTGACCCGGCATAAGCCGTTGTCAGAAAGATCTCTGCCGACTCTTAATCTCACAAAACAAACTAAGGGTTGCCGGGCGGGGGGGGGGGGGGGGGGGGCTTATGGACATTAGGGAGGGTATGTGCTATGGTGAGTGCTGTGAAGTGTGTAAACCTAGCGATTCATAGACCTGTACGCCTGGGACTAATAATACATTATACATTTACTTAAAAACTTTTAAAAATTATGTATAAAAAAACCCCAAAGATCTCTGCCGATCTCTGCTATATTCTTGCCACTCTTCATCACCTTGCTCTGCACAGTGGCTGGGACACCAGGGGTGGGGAAAACAGGCCACATACAATGCCATGGTGAGGTGGGCCGCATGCTAGCTGCTTCCGAGTCAGAAGCTCGTAAACCAGACAGAAAGGAGGCTTCCCTGACCTGATCATGGAAAAGGCAGAAACCACTCTCCTTTATATAAAAGAAAGAAAAATGACATCATCTCATATCCTGTAGGTAATAAATGCTACAAAGCACCTGTGATGTACAGCTGAGGACATGACCCTCATTTCTACTTAACTTAGTCTTGCTTAACCCACTGTTAGATCCCTTTGGGGTTTCCTGCGAATCCCCGACACCCAGCTCTCCTAAGATCCCGAGTACGATCTTCTGTCCTTGACTGTGCTCTCGATGCCTTCAACGCTTTGTCTCTCTGTGTTCTGGATTCTTAAAGACAGAGAGCCTTATCTCTTCGGGAGCAACCCAGAAGGCAGGGACTGACTTACTTGAATGCCCTTCCCAGTGGTGGACCACTTAGCTGGTGCTCTTTCTCCCCCAGAAGCTTACAACAAACTTCTGCACTTAGGGGCACCCTTACTCCGCTTATGTCCCTTGCATTTCTTAACAACCCAACCCTGAGAGTATAAACCCAATAGCCCAGCAGCAGGTAGTCCCCTTGAATCAGACTTACACGTAAGCCAGAGTGGCACTGAAGTGCTTGTAGATGTAGGTTTCAAGGACAGGATTAAAATGCTGGAACTTGATGTCTCCTATCAGTGAGATAATAAACACCTGCCAAAGGTGAAAAACATAGATAGCAGCACTGTACGACCCCAGGCTTTGATTCTTTTAATAGGCCGGATGTTGGTATCTTGGTACCTGCTTTTCTTTCTCGACCACTTCTGCAGCATTCCCACTTTACTATTCCAGAGCTGAAGTAAAGTCATGGAGTTTCTTTTTATTTAACATTCAACAGAGAAACTATGATGTGTCAGGCACTGGGCTAAATGCTATGGAGAATCTAAGAGCCGGCCCCTGGCCTCATGGAGTTCACTGTCTCCAAGAGAGGCCAGTGCACAAGCAAGATGAGTCAGGGAAGAAGATGGGGAGAGGCAGAAGAAAGACAAAAGAAAACTCAAACCCAAGGATGCAGCTGATGAATTATTTCGTGACCACACTCTTCCGAGTGCAGGAGGAGTGCCCCCAGTAACTCAACTTTATCAGACTTTTGTCTCTCAATTTCCCCTTTTTCTGGGAATGGGATCCCTATGAGGCACATAATAAAAAACCACCACGTGGCACCTACTGATGACAAAGAATGCTGAAGGAGGACCCCCGGGGTGACTGCATATACCCACTGCCAGCTGCTCCATCCCAGGAGAATCTGCAGACCCCAACCCACAGAAACCGGAACCATTCTTTTCCATGACTCTGGCCAGGTGAATCTCAGCGGGAGCATTTCCTCTCTTTATTTTGTACCCTTAATGCCTAGACCACTTCTTGAATGTATTAATTTCTCTAAACTGGTGAAAGAGCCGACATTCCTCTGCTGCAACATCCAGGTAAATTCTGCACAGAATTTTAACCCCAACAACGAGAAAACGTGCTTGGTTTGGATGTGTCTGCTTTCTCCACTCACTCCACCACGATTGGTGGCCTTCCAAGATTCTTTGTTTTTTAAGAATTTATTTGTTTATTTGACCTAGAGTGAGAGAGCACAAGCAGAGGGAGTGGCAGAGGAGGGGGAGAAACAGCTTCCCCGCTGAGTGAGGAACCTGACATGGGGCTAGACTGCAGGACCCTGGGATCATGACCTGAGCTGAAGGCAGAAACCAACTGAGCCACCCAGGCAACCCGCCTTCCAAGACTCTAACATCATCCCTCCCCGTCTGGATTTCAGTTTTTGGAAGGGGCTATATGTTGTATAGAATGAGACTGACACTCGTTTCCACTGTGTGAATTCAGTGTCCCTTGTATGAACATATAAGCGCACACAACAGAGCCACAATCACCCTCATTAACAGTATCTCCTGGTTTATAACTAGGCAATTTTAAAGTTAAAGTGACTCCTGATTTCTAATGTAATATAATACCTCATTTACCCTAATGAGAAAGAAAGCATATCACGTAACAGAACAATAAAGTCTTTAAACATAAGTCAGTTGTTTCTTTTTTTTTTTTTTTTAAGAATTTTTCTTTACTTATTTGACAGACAGTTCACAAGTAGGCGAGAGGCAGGCAGAGAGGGGGAGGGAAGCAGGTTCCCTGCTTAGCAGAGAGCCCAGTGTGGGGCTCGATCCCAGGACCCTGAGATCATAACCTGAGCCAAAGTCAAAGGCTTATCCCACTGAGCCACCCAGGCGCCCCATAAGTCAGTTGTTTCTTTTAACTTCCAGAAACAGAGAGATGTATCCAAGTATTTGTGCAGAAAGGATAATCACCACAGTCAGTTACAACAGCGAAATACTGAACACTACACAGTTGTGAGAATAAATTAGTTAATGTGTTTAACTGCTTACCAGTGCATCAAACACGAGGAAGTCATAGGTTTCATTATCTGACATCTCCATCATTATGTTAAAAAGTGCATCTAGTGTATCTTGCAAAAACTGAACATAAAAAAGAGAGAGGTTATTTCATGCTTTCAGTTCAGCTCCATACTGCGAAAATTCAGAGAAATTAGGTTGCAATAGAATGAGTTTTAAAATAGCATTTCTTAAAAACTGGCACTTCTGCTTTCCAATGTAGATTACAAATTTTTTATTTCTGACCAAATTTTATATTTCTGATTTAATTTGTAATATAGATCTAATGATACCGTAACCGCCTTTCTAACCACAAATACATAAACATACCTTTACAATCTCGCCTCCATCCACCTCCATTAACTTCTTTAAGTTGTGTTTAATGTTCTGGGAGTTGGAACGCCAATTTAACAAGCCCAACAAGTCAACTAGGAAGAATGACCACAAACCATAAAATCAGACATTGATTAGAAGAAGTAATGCACACTATTTCAGGAAATAACTACAGAACTCTCTAGAAAAGATAACTGTTCTTAATAATGGATAATTCCTTGTGTATTTTTTTTAAATTTATGTCTCCTATCTAGACCAGAAAAAACCTTGCAGTCTTTCAGTCTTTAGAGAAAAAAATTAACCACTAAAACATGAGAACATAAAATTGAATTCCTGAATGGAAGTCATATTTCTGAAATGATTACATCGTAGCCATATAGATGAAAAGTTGGAAACATTTAAAAAAAAAAAAGATTTTATTTATTTATTTGAAAGACAGTTAGTGAGAATGAGCTGAAGCGGGGAGGGGCAGAGGGAGAAGCAGACTCCACACTGAGTCCAGAGCTTGACTTGGAACTCGATCCCCCAACCCGAGATCATGACCTGAGCCAAAATCAAGGATCAGATGCTTAACTGACTGAGCCACACAGGCATCCTAAAAACACTCTTAAGGAAACTTCATATCTTCAGTTTGCTGCACTGCTTAATTCACCCATTGCCACTATGTGTATCTCAGTGGATAAAAAGGGAAAAGGGAACTTCTATACATACACTGATACATTTATTTCTTAAAAGATCTTTTCACTTATTTTAGAGAGAGAAAGGGAGAGAGAGACAGTATGAGCAGGGGGAAAGGAACACAGAATCTCAAGCAGACTCCACACTGAACACAGTCTTCCATGGGGCTCCATCTCGACCCTGAGCCGAAACCAAGAGCTGGATGCTTAACAACTGAGCAACCCAACTGCCCACACTAATCCATTTAAACACTGCATCCACAGTGTAGAGATGGCATTTCTTCCATTTTTCAGTTGATGAAACTGAGGCCTTTATAAAATTAAATAACTTGCCTTAGGTCACATAATGTCCAGAGAGTGCTATGAATGGGATTTAATTATAGATTTATCTGATTCCCAAAAAACCATGTCCTTGCTACTCTATCACACTGCCTTCCGAGAGTTCTTCAAAGAAACAGACAAGCAAATCCGACAGACTGCTATTTCAAAGGAAGGAGGAACAGATTCACGGTCCTTGGGGTAAGACCGTGACAGAAATCTCGAGGTATATTTGGATTTAAAGTGCAGAATTATGGATCTTTAAGCCACTTATAGTTTTAATCAATGTTGAAAGTGTCACAGTGAAATGTAACAGGCATCTGGGCTGTTACCATTTTGCCATTTTGTGTGGTACATTAAGCTACTATTCCAATTTACAGAGCATTATCTAGTATAAGTAGCACACATGCTTCTTAATCAATGGACTTGTATAATATACAGAAGTCATTAAAAACATACACTGTTCATTAACAAATGTATAGAAAATAGCCCATTTGTTTCATGAGTGTTTGCTT
The DNA here is from genome assembly GCF_009829155.1 of Mustela erminea. Classification (NCBI taxonomy): domain Eukaryota; kingdom Metazoa; phylum Chordata; class Mammalia; order Carnivora; family Mustelidae; genus Mustela; species Mustela erminea. Next base: position 5,476,537 of record NC_045615.1, on the reverse strand, counting down.
TATTGGCTTGTTTTATTAGCTTTAGTCCCCAGGAAACCTCCAAAATCCAGTGCCTAGAGACTCCTTTCTGTCAACAGAATAAAGTCACGATACCACTCATAGAAGGGGGTGAGGCCCCACCCATGGCCTTCCTGACAGGCCATCACCCTCCATTGTGTTACTCCTCAGCAACCAGACAGATCAGATCACTACTCCCCAGACTGTGGCACGCTCTGACAGATCCAGGTCTTTCCATATGGTCTTCCCTTTGTCTGAAATGACCAGATATTATTCAACACTATGTATCTGATAAGCTCGTACTTATGTTTAAGACCCACCTCAAAACATTCTGCGGTATTTGTACTCTTTCCTCCATATACATATGCATATACATAGACAAACATAGCGAATAATAAAGACACACTTGGTATTTCTTTGGCTCTTCCCACAGACTTGAGCCACTTGAGGGCAGGAGCCATGCTGCACTCATTGTGATACGCCATCATGGCGCCAGACGCCATGTTTGCTGCGGAATAAATATTTGGGTGGAAAGGGAACCAGTAGCCCTGAGGGAACAGGCAGTGTGCCTGACACAGTTCTTGGATTTACTCATTTGTTCAGTTAGCACTTAGTAATAGACCGTGTGCTGGGCTTGTCCACTTCCCATCCCTACTTCCACCAGAGGCAAGTCAATGGTACGGCTCCATTTGTTATTTCCCTCCACTAGTTGCTGCCTGAGGAAAAGGATTTAGATACTTCACCAGAGTGAAGAGTCGCTTGGCAGCTTTAAGCATCTGCAAACAACCCTTCTATCGGCCCAGAGGTTTACGCCCTAGAAATATTTGCATGCCACATCACCAGCCGTGTCAAGAACAGAGCTGGCATCTGGTGAATCATAAGGTCCTGGGGCTAGAAAAGCGGAGGCCGCATTAGAGCAAAGTCCCCAGACTTCCTGTGCTCCTGAGACCCATGCGGGTCGAGGCAAGTGGCTCTAGTTAATTCCTGTCAGTTTCTACCCAGTATCTCTCCTCTTGGGCGGATGCACCACACTGTGTTTGTCCATTCCCAGGCTGATAAACACTGGAGTTGTTTGCAGTTTTTTCTATTTATCAAAAACAACTCTGCCATGAACATTCCCAGGCATCCCCTGGTTTCCAGGTACAGCAGTTTCTCTGGGCAATAAATCTAGAATGGAATTTCATCCAAATGTTATCCAAAGTCCTCTCAATTGACGTCCTTCCCCAAAGTATTTAAGAATTCGGGATAGTCTGATATGACAATCCCCAAATTTAGGCTAGTGACTACTTTGGGCAAAAGATTAGAGACCGTAACACTTAAAAAAGAAAAATAACGAAATACCATTAAGTTTTGGGGTTACAAATATCTATTTTCAGATCCATGCGCACTACTTATGAACTTAGACAAAATATTCTGGAACTTTAATTCAACTTTCTGATTGAAACAGGAGAATAATGGCAATGCCGGCATCTTCCTGTGTTAGGGTTTGGAGGGTTGAGATAAGATGACTCTGGGAGGGCGCCTGGGTGGCTCAGTGGGTTAAGCCGCTGCCTTCGGCTCAGGTCATGATCTCAGGATCCTGGGATCGAGTCCCGCATCGGGCTCTCTGCTCAGCAGGGAGCCTGCTTCCCTCTCTCTCTCTCTGCCTGCCTCTCTGACTACTTGTGATTTCTCTCTGTCAAATAAATAAATAAAATCTTTAAAAAAAAAAAAAAAAAAAAAAAAAATATGACTCTGGGAATCGTGTGGCACCAGGCCCCACAACTGCAAGGACCTGAACTCCCTTCTCCCTTTGTTGGAGCCACAAATCTATTCTCAATCTCCATACGGGCCCAGTAACAAATGGTCCCATGTAAATGGTCCCATGTAAATCGGGCCTGATCTAGTTTTGAAAAAAATTTATAAATAAAGAGTCGAAAAGCTCTGTTTGCAACAAAGGCCTGTGGCTTTTAACCTTTAGAATCTGAATAGTCCTTTGTAAGGCTAAGGAGAAATGCCCTTGGTCATGGTCTCTGTGAAAGAACCACCAGCCTTCTTATCAGGAAGTGCGCTCTCCGAGTGGAGGGTTTCTTACTGTTCTTCAGCTTCCTCTTTCTCACAACACATTAAAGTGGCTCCTTATAACTTCCATCCAATTAGAAGAAATCAAATACATGAACCACCCACAATCCTTATTATCGTTATTTGTCCCTCAGAATGCCCTGTGCCCTCTGATGCTCAGGATGTCCCGCTGTTCCCTTCACTTTTTGCACATCTGTCCTCCCTTCTACCCCACCCCGGCCCTGAGGATATCACATCTCTCCTCCCTGGTTCCCATGAATTTGCCTCTTTCAACCTTCTTTGGGGTAGGTTATTGTATGACTTTGGTTTGGTTTGGCCTGGTTTTTATGTTGAGTTTTTTTTGAGACCTAACCACTAGGAATGGGGTGGACAACAAAGCAGAGAGCAGTTCCACCTAATGGAACTTTCTGGGATGACGGCAACGCTGTTTATCTAGCCAACATGAAAGCCACCAGCAGCACGAAACCATGGAACCCCCGAAACGAAGACTAGAGCAACCATACTTCTCTCTGACACTAAATTTTACAAGCTCCACATGCCTGGTGACCACCACAGTGGACAACACGGCTTTAGAACATCTAGAAGATGAGCGACGCAGATATTGGTAAATCGAGTGTCTGAGTACTGCCACCTGTCCATACGCTTCCTGTATGTCTGACTGGAGATAAGAAACAATTTAACCATATGGTTATGTTTCATGGACATTCCTTCTGCTTTCCATTTTAAGTTAATTTTAGCTACTTTGGTCACTTGCTTTACTTTAAGTCTAATCTCTGGAAAGGATAATCTATTGGATAAATGCCATCTTTCTTCACTATCCCTTAAAAGTCCCCAAAGCACATTAAGTCTTTGTATTGCCTGCTGCCATATTTACAGAAACACCATTTTAACATTTCAGAGTTAGAGGATTAGAAAGTAACAGAAAGAGCACAGAAAATAAATGCTGTCCCCACTTCCGGCATCTTTCCCTTTAGTGTTTTCCTGTGTAAATATGACAACGTTGATGGTGATGATGATGGTGGTGGTCGTGGAGGCTAATATTCACACAGTCTACAATGGGCGAGACACATGTTTTGCTTTTACTTAATTTCTTCATTCTTTGGGTATACACTAGTATCACTCCCATTTTAAAGATGAGGACACCGAGTCACAAAGAAGACATGTAGCTTGCCTGAGATGCAACACCTAGGGGCAGGGCTGGGATTTGAACCCAGGAAATTGGCTCCAAATTGTCAACATGTACCTAGACAAATTAGGATTATACCCTGCCTAGGGCTCAAGTTTTCACGTCTTTTTTTTTTTTTTTGGACAGATAGAGATCATAAGTAGGCAGAGAGGCAGGCAGAGAGAGAGGAGGAAGCAGGCTCCCTGCTAAGCAGAGAGCCCAATGCAGGACTCGATCCCAGGACCCTGAGATCATGACCTGAGCCGAAGGCAGCGGCTCAACCCACTGAGCCACCCAGGCGCCCAAGTTTTCACGTCTTTGATTACATCTTGACAGATATTTGGCAGCTGCACATGTCATTTAATTACATGATTATTAATTATTAATTATTGGACATTTGGATTATTTCTGCTATTCCCCTATTATGAGTAATATGGAGACATCTTCATACATGAATCTCTGTGCTCGTCTTTCATTGTTTACTTACGTTTCATTTCTAAGGGTGAGGTAAGTGGCTCAAAGGGTCTGAAAATATTCAAAACCTTTGATACACCTTCTAAGTCATCTTCTGTCACTACTGTATCATCTAACCCGGTACCCGCAGTTTCTTACATTGGCTTTTTCCCTAAGAAGGATTAGGTCACTGATAGAGTTCGTCATGTTGTTTATGAAGCTCAGAATGTTTTCTGGCTATATTTTTGTTTTTATCTTAATAGACTTTATTTTTCTGGGAGCAGTTTTAGGTTTACTGAAAAATGAAGCACAAAGTACAGAGAGTTCACACATACGCTCCCCGTGCACCCAACTCCCCTACTATTAACATCGTGTATTAGTGTAGTACATCTTGGAACTGGCGACCTAATATTAATAGCATTCATGAACTTAAGTCCACAGTTTATGTTAGGGTTTATTCTGTGTAGCTCATTCTGTAGCTTTTGACAAATGCGTAATGACGTGTATGCACGGATCCATCGTGGTTCCGGGTAGTGTAGTTTTGCTGCCCTAGAAATCCCCTGTGCTCTGCCTACTCATCGGTCCTCCGCCCTCTCAGGCCTTTGCAACCATGAAACTTTTCACTGTCTCCACAGCTTGGCCTTGTTTCTGGCTTAATTCTTAGTCAGTGTGTTTGTACTTTTCGCATATGTATCAGCTCTGTACTTCACTCTGTTGAGTCTGGCCCCTTGTCCAAGTTGAAATACTATCCGTGTTCTCTAGCCAACCATGATTCATCAAAACAAACAATACTGACCCCTTTTAAAGATCAACCAACATCTGATCCCTGAGTGTACCTCTTCTGTCTAAACTGTTTTGTCTATCCCTTAGCACTTCCGTAAGGCAGAGTCCCAGGCGTGTTCCTCACCCAAATCTCCTAAAAGGCCAAAGTGACTAATCCTCTATCCATCATAGTGGCTATAGGATTTCTAAGGCAAGTGCCCAGAGTTCCTTATTCTTGGCTCACTATGTTCAGCAGGACCGCTTACCCGTAAGTTAACTGAATGAAAAGCCATTATTGGATATCAAATGCCATTAAATATACAGAAGAGAAGTTAAAATTGATACCAGAGATTTTAAGAAGGAACAAAGCAAGGCCCATCTGAACTATTCAGCTGATTTTATGAAACGCCCTCAACTGCTTGGGGAAAAAAGGGGAAAGAGGAGGCTCGGGGTGGAGGGGGCAGATGGAATTCTAACAGGAAACCCTTCCTGCTCTTGGCCACACCTGTTTGGGCAAGAGACAAGTTCTTTTTCTCTATCAGTACCCTCCCTCTAATTACCAACATCTGTTGTTTCATATTTTATTACAGAGCACATTATCAGAGCTCTTTGCTGCCATGAAGGAAGGAAACATAAGACTTAAAAAAATTTTCAGCCTCTGTTCATGAATTACATTTACAGGTTGTATGATCTTAAGCAAGACAAACTACTTTTCATCCTATTTGGAAGATAGGCAAGATAACCTCAGACTGAGCGTGAGCTTTGCGAACAGTGGCACCCAAAATATCACATGAAGGGCAGGGAGTAGAATCCAAAGTGCCCAGCATCCGGCCTCGGAAGACACCTATGTGGCCCAGCCCCACTGGGTCCAACAAAGGAGCCCAGGTGCGCCAAAGAGAAAATCCAGTGTGGGGTCACCTACCATTCTGGGTGAGTTTTGTGGAGCAAATGAGGGTGGCGATCTGAAAGCTGTCTTTTGTGCTGTCCTTGCTCGGGGTGAAGTTGGCCAGGGTTTTGGAGGCTTGGAGCTCTTTTTCTTCCATCTCGACCTTGGTTCCCGGTAGGGTCAGATAGAATTTAGCGTCTTCCATTTTCTTGTTGTCACCCTGAAAAGGAAGTGGGTGAGGGACACCAAATGATGGGCAAATAACAGTAGTTTCTATCATGAATGCATGATCCAGGGAGTGAAATACGGTTTTATCAAATTACACTTATGTTCCTTCCAACTCTAAGACACTGTGATACTTCTCCAGGGCTGGAGCCCAGAATAATTTCAACACCGAATAAAAATGGAAAAAGTTGTGAACTACTAACTGAGAACATCCTAGATCTCTGAAATAAATAAATAAGTAAATACGAAGGACCGAGGTTCGATTTCATTTTCTTGAACCTATAAATAGTCAGAATGATGCATCATTGGGTTGAGGGGATGACTGGATTCATTGGGAGGGAACAGCTTGCTACGCCTTCCAAAACATCAGGAGCTGTTAAACGGAAGACCCACACCAAGTAGATGCAGCTCAAAGCAGCTGCCGGTTCTGTGATATCGTTAGATAAACGAGACCTTCCTGGGTCTTACTCTGCACTCAAAAAATCTCAGAAGATAATTTCATAGCAGTTAAAGAGTGAGGACCGAACAGCTGGGGAAGGAAGCAAGGGCCCCTAAGCAGAGAAATGGTGCCCGGCTCTGGGCGATATGAAAACCACATCCTACCACACCCACCCCACCCCCCACCAGGCCCAACAGTGCAACTGTCTCTGTCCCATGCAGGACGACGCAGAGGAGAGGCAAGGGGGCAGCCCTTGACCACCCACTGCCACAGAACTCCGCTGCAGGCGACGGAGATGTTCTTCAGAGGCCCCGACATTTATACCACTCACTCCTCATACAAAGGGGATGGGATACCCTGCAGCTGGAGCCCTCTGGCTTTCTAGACTTAAGGGGCCAACACTCATGGCTCCAAAGAAGTGTCTGATGTTTATCCACGTAATTCTGACTGGAGCCTCGAGAACCCATTTCGGAAGGAGTAAATATTTCCCAAGTCATTTTCGGAGCCTCGTTCTGTTGAGCAGCACCTTATAAACCACCAGATCATGCCTCCCATCCTGCAGAGTGGTACCGTCCGGGTTCATCAGTTTCACGAAGGCCACGCCAAAGGCCCGCTCCGATTTATCTCTGGCTGAAAAGACAGAAATATGGGTCTCAGCGGTGCGGAAGGGCAGCAGGAAGCTCTGGCTGTAACAGATAATTTCTCATTTTGCTCCAGGCTGTGCGACTGGGTCACCCTCTCATCAGCACCATTCAGCAAGCTACAATAAGCCACGTGCACTGTGCTTGCCACGGGCCCCTCAAAGGAATATTCCCCATGCTGAAATCTTCTAGTACCTTCGTGTTATGTTCTTCTTCCTACATTTGCAAATGAGTGAGACCAGCAACTACTCCCTCACCCAAATCAGAAATGTGGACGTTGACACTGCCTTCCCTCGACCGTGTCAACTCCAGGTACTGAAGACCTTCGAAACCTCTGCCTTTCCTCTCCCTCCATTCTGTTCCTAACCTAGTTCCATTCAAGTCTCCTCTGTGTTTCTAGAGGATCTTTCCAAGCAGTCCTTGTCTCCACACTGCAGAGAGAGATTTCCAAAAGCAGATCTAATCAGTCAACCAAACACCTTCAGGAGATACATTTCTGTTGCTTTAAGGTAGACTCAGTGAAGTATTCATTATATTCCCAGGTTTATTATGCCGCCTCTTCCTTCTAAGAGAGTACCCTAGGTGCCAGGAGGGTCCGGCCTCCCCCAGGAAGCAAAGCACCTTCCTCTGGATCTTTAGGTGTTGGCTTTTGAGCTCACTGCCCCCCAACTGGGTGTCGATGCCGGGGGCAACCTGTGGCCTGCTCTCATCACACGCACAGCTCTGAAGTCAGCTGTGCCTCACGTGCTCCTAGATCAGCTGAGGAGTAAACCACTACAGGATTACATTATAATTTATTTATCCATTGTCCTGTTGGTGGCCATTAGGCTATATTCCATGTGGGGATATTATGACTAAAGCTGTTATAAACATACACCAAACCACAACCACCACCATGAGCACCCATAACATCTTTTAAGGGCTCCTTCATAACCTCATTCAAATTAACCTTCATCATTCGTGATGTGGCTCTAGTCTGCCTGGATTCAAACCGCTGAAGTGTCCATCTGGGCTCTGTCACTCCCCAGCTCCATGACCCCAGGCAAGGAACTCATTTCTCTGGGCTCAGTTTCCTTTTCGTATAAATGTGGATAAAAGCATTATGTATCTTATCAGGTGACTATGGACAGTACACAGTGTATAAGTAGAGATTCATTTAGTGTCTCATACAAACTAAGGGCCTGATAAATGCTATTTCTGTAGAACCAGAGGAAATTGCTGATATTTGCCTATTTGATGCTGACCTCCCCATATGGCACTTTCGTGGGGTTCAACCTAACATTCTGACTGCTCCCACTGCTCTCACTTCAGCCCTACTGCATTCACCTTGTGGGTTTCAAACACATTTCACCACCACCACTCCTCCCTGGGCTGACCTCGGTTCCTTCTACACCAGCAAGTCTCAGTTAGGATGTCGAGATCACGCATGGATGACAGGGTTGGATGCTGTGCTACATGGTCCCTTACAGATCTTTGCTGCCGTGCACCGACCACACTGCTCTGACCTTAGTTGCCTTTTCCCTTGCTCATCTTCTTAACCAGAGCAGCAGAGACTTCAGAGCACTACCCGTGTCCTAGCCTGTGAAACCCTTATAGGGCACTGTTTAATATCATATAGAACCTTAACATTCACGGAACCCATTTTGGGGAAATCCTTGTTAAAAAAGTTTTTTTTTTAAAAATTGAAATTCAAGTTAGTTAACATAAATTTATTATTAGATTCAGGCACAGAGTTTAGTGATTCACTGGTCGCATATAAGCCCCAGTGCTCATCACATCACATGCCTCCTTAATGCCCATCACCCAGGTAGCCCATCCCCCCACACTCCTCCGGCAACCCTCAATTTGTTCCCTAGAGTTAGGATTCTCTTATGGTCTGCCTTCCTCTCTGTTTTTATCTTATTTTATTTATCCTTCCCTTCCCCTATGTTCACCTGTTTTGTTCCTTAAATTCCACATATGAGTGACAGCATATGGTCTTTGTCTTTTTGATTTCCTTAGCACCACATGAATCCTGAAGTAATGATGTGAAGGACCTAGTTTCCAAGTATTTTGCTTTCCAGACCCATGAAAGTACTGACAAGCAAGCGTAAATATATATATATATTTTATTTTTTAATAATTTTTTAAAATTTTTATATATATTTTTTTAACAGAAATACGTTGCCGACCTTCTAGTACTTACATTCCTGAGATGACCTGTGCCGGAAGGTAAATCGTATATGGCAGCGAGTAACCTCCTCAATAGCAATGGAAACCTGCACAGTGATAAGAAACTTACAGTTTATATTTCCACAGCACGTTGCACTTAGCTCATCTGACAGACCTGGTTCATGTTCAGTATCTTATTAAAGCACTTATTTCTACACAGTGAGATTGAGAGTAAAGTTCCTTTCAAAACACACAGAGTTATTTCCAAAACCTAAAGAATCTCAAGAGAAATTATCTTTGCCATTTGTCAGGGATTCTGAGGATGGAGATATTACAAGTTTCTAGTACTTTCTCAAGCATGAAAGAGGAAAGATTTCAGAGGAGAAAGACCAGGACTGTGGGGTCTATCTACGCAGGAGCTTCCAGACTGCAAGGTGTATTGTATGTTTATTGATATGGTAATAACGGCGGTCCATACCCAGAAAGAAAAGACAGAATACTGGGGACAAGGAAGCTTTCTGTTTATGTATATAGAGGGGACAAGAAAAACAGAAGTTCATGGCAATGAAAAGGGCAGAGAATTTGTGGCAAATAGTTAAATAAATTATAGCATGATCATATAATGGAACATTACCCAAGTACCTAGAAACCCATTTCCAAAGAACCCTTAATGCCTTGAGATAAGTAGTTTTAAAAAGCACAATATACATCTGTTAAAAACACCACATTCCAAAACATATGAAGCATACAAAGTTGTGGAAAATAATCACTTCTGCATCGAGATATTAGCGCAATTTTTTTTTTTTTTTTGAGTTTTCTAGGGAGAGCTCATAAGACTCTGACAATCCAATTTGACTATGACAATCTGGGATTCAGAATTGGGCTCCAATTTAGGTTTGGACACTAAGCTGTTACAGGATCTTGGAAAAATCACCTGACATTTTTGAGCCTTCATTACCTAATCAGAAAGGGCATTACGACACTGTTTTAGCCACAGGGTACTGAGCGATTCACAGGGCATGGCTTATCTAAAAAGCACCTGGGAATTTGTGATACACATATTTAAATTGAAAAGAGGCCCAGAAAACTTGGTCAGAGACCAGGAGGGAAAAAACGTTAGGCAACTGCTCGCCGAGTGTGAAAATTTCCATTTGGTTTTGGATGGTCACAGCAGCCTATTACATCATTATGACTATCAGCGTCTCTAGTCAAATTTGTACACATTTATCAATGAGAACATTATTTAAGAACTCTGAGTTAAAGATAAATACTCTCATGCAGAATTGCATCAATTCATTTCTTATAGGACACCACACCAACCCACTGTAACGACAGGATAAAGAAGGAATGATTTGTGGGTAGAAAAGAAGAAAAGAACCCACATGAGGTTTGACGTATGAAGGAGATCACAAATGGCGCAGCTCACCTTGACAGTCTCATACCAACAGGGCTGCTTGACTTGGTAATAGACTACTGATTTGTACTCTGAGATGCCTTCGTATCCAGCACCAGGATGAATTGCTTTCTTTGGACGGAAAGAAAAATTAAGAGATGATTTTTTGACTGCTTTTTATTTTAATTCCAGTAGAGTAGAGTATTAGTTTCCAGTGCATAATACAGAGATCTGACCATTCTATACATTAGTCAGCACTCATCGCGGCTGTGCTCTGCAGCCATCCCCTATCGCACTATCGCACCCATCCCCCCACCCACCTTGTCTGGTGGCCATCTGCTCTCTGTGATTAAGAATCGGTTTCTTGGTTTGTCTCTGTTTTCTTCCCCTTTGTTCGTTTTGTTTCTTAAATTCCACACATGCGTGAACTCATATAATATTTGTCTTTGTCTGAGTAACTTATTTCCCTTAGCATAATACTCTCTAGCTCTGCCCAGATTGTTGCAAATGGCAAGATTTCATTCTTTTGATGGCTGGGTAATAACCCATTGCGTGTATATACCCATCTTCTTTATCCACTCGTCAGGTGATGGACACTGGCTGTTGCAGATAACACTGCTGTAAACATAGGGGTGCATGTATCCCTCGGAGTTAGGGTTTTTGTCTTTTGGGAGTAAATACTAAAAGGGAATAACTTCATCAAGAAAAATAAGAGCACTCCACCCTCCACGCAGCCTGCGTGTGCCCCACACGGGCACACAGCAGCCAGTCGCACTTGGAGGCTAAGAGCAGGGGGAAGAATGAGTTTCTGCTCCTTTGTTTGAGGGTGTAAGTACAGAACTGCGAAGTCACTAAGGGACCCAGCATCACCGTAACACCCCCATGCCGTAAATTTCATCCCCTTTTCCATGTGCAGACAGACATTCTCCTTCCTTCCTCTTCCTTTCTCTCTCAGGGAGCAGCAGGCCGGTGCAGGTGACCGGGAGCCGTGGCACACGCGCAGACGCACCGCTGTAGGAGGTCCTGTCTCTGCTCTGCTTTAAGGACCTGGTGTACAGGTCTAGCGTATTCACTAAAACTCAGGGCTGTGTTTTCTCCTGGTAATGAGCCACTTACTTCAGTAAAACCAGGCCTCAAAGGGAGGCACTTCCAAGCTAGTTAGCAAAGCTGTGATGGGAGCCATCAGGAGAAGACGCACCCCTGAACTCACGGGGCTCAAGGGCTCTATCAGTAGCAGGGAGAAGTCACCCACCTACCAGGGCCCACCACATCATTTGACCCCCCAACACAGACTATGACTTCACTCAGTCCCCTGTTGCCTTCAAAGGTGATCATGCCGATGGGGAAGGAAGGGGGTGCACCCTCTGCCATGCCCTCACAGACTCTGGTGAGCAGGCACTCAGAGAGCTTGGGTCTTCAGTGCCATAGAAGGTATCTAGTGGTAACTACGGCTCATAGGGGGGAGCTAGATCTCAGCTGACACAACAGGAGCCTCCGTGATTTCAGAATCAACAACCACTACTTCTCTGTCTGGACAGAAGGCTGCCACGGGTGGAGGAACTCCTGAGTGAACGCCAGGATACCTGGATTTAGTCTTATCTCCTCCATGACCTTCTGTATTTCTGTGAGAAAAGAGCTTACCCCTTTTGGGTTGCAGTTTCCTGATTACTAAAACAAAACCTAAAGACCAGGGGGAGTTGATGTGACCCAAGAACTCTACCAGTTTAACAGCTCTCTACAGGCAGTGTCTCCTCTGGTTCTCTGGCTCGGTATGCGCAGTGCCTTCTGGGCACCCAGGCCACCCACCCCACCCCAGCCCCACAAGCCCTACCAGGCTTGAAACTGGCCAAAAAACTTGCAAATGATACAGAACTTCTGGATCAGAAGCATACACATGAAATCACTAGTGGCTGGAAATACTTCTTAGAACAGGGAAAATAATGAAAATAAGAGTCTATAGTCGGTTAAGCGGCTGCCTTCGGCTCTGGTCATGATCCTGGGGTCCTGGGATTGAGCCCCACATCAGGCTCCTTGCTAATCAGGAAGCCTGCTTCTCTTTCTCCCTCTGCTACTCTCCCTGCTTGTGCTCTCTCTGTCAAATAAATAAATAAAATCTTTTAAAAAATTTTTAAATTTTGAAAATAAGAGTCTAAATGGGTTCCTTAGTAAACTCAGTAATTGCTGATCACAAGTTTAATAGGTTTCATCCCTTTTCCTTACGAAGAAAGCAAACACACCCTAACATGGAGATCAAGTCACCTCAGACCAAAGTCCCCTGTTGGAAAGAAGTGTGTGATGGCAGCAGGACATCTGGGTGGTCCCACCTACCTCCAAGAGCTTGCCCTCCTCATCGTACACAGACATGGTCACCTCCACGTTCTTCGGCGTCTTCTTTTTCCCTTTGTCAAACTCCCCGTGGATTAGGGTGACGTAAATATCATTCCGCACGTCGCCTGCAAAAGGACAACCCATCCCGTGAGCAGTACTCAGAGAGTCATTTTGAATTTTCAGGATGTAATAAGATATAACCTGTTCACAAAATATGAAATGCTCTGACTTGGGGCGCCTGGGTGGCTAAGTCGGTTAAGCGTCTGCCTTGGGTTCAGGTCATGATCTCGGGGTCCTGGGATCGAGGCCCGCATCAGGCTCCCTGCTCCGTGGGGAGTCTGCTTCTTCCTCTGGCCCTCCCCCTACCAACTGAACTCTCTCTTTCACTCACTCTCTCTCTCTCTCTCAGATAAATAAATAAAATCTTAACAACAACAAAAGGTGACTTTACAGGGAGCTCTTCACAGAGCAGATGTATGTATTGTATGTAATGTCCTCTTCAGCTTCCCTCACCCTATCTTTCCATATACACCAAAGTAGCCCTAAAATGTAGTGTTTAAAACAAACTCTTTTCAACAGTAATACTTTGTTCTATTTATTAATAACTGTTTTCTAATAATAAGTACACAATGTATTTTATTAGGTTACAGCGGCAGATTTTTTTTTTTTTTAGTATGCCTTGGAGGGTGGTATTCTAACACATCTGAAAATAACAGAAGCTAACATTTATTGGGTATTTCCTCTGTGCTAGGCACTGTTCAACATGTCTTATAGGTAAACATTACGTTTATTTAAATCAGCTTAATTGTTTTTACCAGTAACAGAATCATTCCTGCTTGTCATATTCCTAGTTGTCCAGCAAAAAATTTTAATAACTAATTAGTAAATGAATAGACCCCACAGGGAAGAAAAAATTGAATGTTGGTAAGACGCTTAAACAAAACCTAGAACGAATGAAAGGCATCCCAAGTTCCTGGACAGGAAGGCTCGGTATTATAAAAAGGACTCCAAAATCTGTACTGTATTATAAACTGCCCCCCAATGTAAAAAAAAAAATTAAAATGTTCCAGCACAATAAGAAAACAGGGGTGCATATTTAGAGCACTTTTCATTCCCATCACTCATCTACTTAGGAAAAAATTAAGGTCTTGCCCGCAGTTGGCTAAGGTGAAGCAAAAGGGGCTTATTCATACAACATAGTTCAAAATCTTCACGGACATACACTTTGTCAATAGAGAAACTGACAATTTGTGTTAAAAGCCTATCGGACAAAGCAACTTCACTGGTAATATTTGTCCCACAGTGTTAAGAATGCAAGCAAAGATTTATCTATGAGGATATTTACTGTGGTATTGTTTACTAAAGTGAAAACTTGGAAAATCCTCAATTTCCAACAATAGGCAGCAGTCTGAATAAATTGCAGAATAATCAGATGAGATAATTTCATTTATTCATTTAAAAAACTCACTGAGCACCTGCTGTGTACCAAGCACTGTGCCAGTGTTTGGGAAACAATGGTGAGCCATGCACCAGGTTCACTCTCACACAGTGGAGGAGAGAAGCCATTAGCAGAAAATCACAGACAAAATGCGTCATTACCAATGAAGGAAAAGGTCAGGCTCTGTGAAGGCATAACACTAAGTCCCAACTGTGTCTGGAGGCTGTGAGAATCTTCCCTCTGAACTGATATTGGAGACAGGAGAGTAAAAAGGTGCAAATGCAGTACGTGCAAAGGTCCAGAGGCAGTAGACAGGATCGTGGTCTAAACATATGTTTCGTCCAGGGAACTGATGGCAGTAGCTACCACTAATGTAGCTACTGCAATGGAGAAGGGGAGATGGGAATGGACTCGAAGCCTTCCAAAGGTAAAACTGACAAGTCTTAGTCTCTAACTTTATGTAAGGTGTAAAGGAAAGGGAGGTTCAAGAATGACTGTCAGGCTTCTTGTTGGTGCAACTGGATGGACAAGGGTGCCATTTTCTTAGATAAAATACAACAGAAGAGCTAGTCTAGATGCAAAGACCACAAGTTCCAGATGGGGATTCTGAGTAAGAATTAACCAGTAAGAGGAGAAGAGAGATCCAGTCAGATAGAAACAGTAGCTACTGAAGTCCTGAGGCAGGCAGTAGTTGGATCTACAGTACTGGAGTTCAAAGGAGCAGTCTTGGGGCTAAGGAAATGGATTTAGAGACAACTAGTTCACAGAGGCAAAATGAGTGTATGAGATCACACAGTAAGAGGATATAGGTATGAGAAGGGAAAGAGGCCTGCTGTGGACTGAACTGTTCCCCCTAAATTCGTATGTCTAGGCCCTCACCCCTAATACCTCCAAATGCGACTGTATTTGGAGATGGGCCCCTTAAACGGATGACTAAGGTAAAATGAGGTCATAAGGTGGGCGCTAATCCAATATAACTGGTGTCCTTATAACAAAAGATTAGACCAGGGGGCCCCATGTGAGGACGCATTGAGAAGAAGGCCATCTCCAAGCCAAGGAGGGACGTTTAGAAGAACCAACCCCAATGACATCTCAGACTTTTGGCTTCCAGAAGTATGAGAAGATAAATGTCTATTGTTGAAGCTGCCCAGCCCTGTGGGTACTTTAATAGGGCAGCCCAAGCAAACTGACAGAGGACATAAGGACCAGATGCTGAGGAACTCCAACATTTAAAGGCAGGGTAGGTGACATGGTGGCAAAGGGAAATGGAGACAAAGAGACAAACGTGGGTCCCTGATGATGAAGGCACACTGTTTCCCCAAGAGGGTGGTCAACAGTGTCACATGCTGCTGAGGGAACCCGAGATAATCTTTAGGCTAAAAAGTATCCACTGGACCTAGTGACATCCACTCTCGGGTAACTCAAGTGACACCATTCTGGTCAGAACAGAGGGTGACTGGCAGATGCAGAAGAAGAGATAGAGCACGTTATGTGATGGCTTCTGAGATTCTGGTTGTGCAGATGACAAAGACAACAGCAGCGCCTGGGCTGGAGGGGAAAGTCGGGCTGAGGGAATGACTCCGGGCATCTCTGTAGCCTGTTCAAATGGGGGTGAGGAGCAACAAGGTAAAGAGCATTGGTCTGGGGACGCCTGGGTGGCTCAGTTGGTTGGACGACTGCCTTCGGCTCAGGTCATGATCCTGGAGTCCCCGGATCGAGTCCGGCATCGGGCTCCCAGCTCCACGGGGAGTCTGCTTCTCCCTCTGACCTTCTCCTCGTTCATGCTCTCTCTCACTGTCTCTCTCTCAAATAAATAAATAAAATCTTTAAAAAAAAAAAAAAAAAGAGCATTGGTCTGGACTTATTTCTCAACACTGCCTGATCACCAGAATCATCAGGGGGGCCCTGGTTTTACAAACTGAAATCAAGTCTCTCGATCACTGTGGGAACCTGTATTATAATGTTGATCCAAAGACCAGCATTTGGGTATTGAGCCAAAGACCAGCTGATCCAAAGACCAGCATTTGGGCGCCATTGTCCTAGGTGATTACCTGAGCCTATGACGGCCCTGGTGGTCCAGAAACCAAGCCTATTGACTAGAAAGATTAGAAAGAATCTTGCCAGCCAGATTTCAAAGACAAATTCACTTTGTTCCCCAAAATAAACTTCTCCGTGTTATTGTTTCAGATTTTCACTCTTGCTGTTGTAATAACACTGCCTTCGGTTATAGGGGTATCACCAGTGCTTATTTCTTTTTAAATAAGAAGACAAAACACTTTCACAGAATGAAGATGAAGACACACTGGGCTGAGTGAGGCTGGAAGGGATGACACCAGCAGATAAAGAACCATCTTCTTTCACAAGAAAAGAAAAAGACGGTCTACCGTTTTACAGACAGCTTTTTCCTACTCATCCTTTTTAAGGCCAACTACGTGCAGAGGATATGTGTGTGGCAACACATCATCACTGCCCCTTCTTCTCCAGAAGGAGGAGTAAGATGTTGTGTTACTTTAACGGAACCCCAAGTTTTATACAGAAGACAACAGCATGGTTTTCTAAAATTTTCCTAACATGCCAAAGGTTACTTACTTATATATTCTATTTACTTATCTGCAAAAATATATATCATATTTTAATATTTATAACACATATGCTTCATGTAATACACATACATATCTTATAGAAAGTCACTTGAAAGGATTTCTTTTATTACTATAAAGATTAAGAAATCAATGGGTTAAGTCTGCAAACTTAAGAGAACACCTGTGCAGATCACCAACATATGGTGACAGAAAAAACAAAATGAAAGTAAGAAAACTGCGGAATGTTTACATTCTTATGACCACACGTATGGGGACAGCCAAGAGCACAGTCAGAGATTAAGCAAATGGAGCAAAGGGTCTGAAAGACACTGAGCTGAGCAGACCCCTCACTGGAACTTCTCGGCCAGCAGCCCCGATGCTGGTGATGTCATCCCGAGAAAGGGACACGTGACGAGGCACATCACTCTCGGGGCCTAAAACCTGTGCTACGATTAGCGATCCTTAATGGATAATGTAGGGAAGAATTTCAGAGGAGCCTGAGCCGAGCAGAAAGGAAAAGCACGAAGAGGAACTTTTGAGTTAACACGTAAAAGCATCACCCTGGGCTCGTGCACCAGGTACCGTGGCCCTCTTAGAATTTCCCCTGTCTTGATACCACAGATGCAGGTCACTAAAGACCACAGAGGTTCTTATCTTGACTCAACCGTCCCATAGAAGTAACTGTTGCATGGAAGGAGAAACTACAGGTTGCAGAACAGGTGAACCACGCAAAAGCTTTTACCTGGAAGTATTATTTCAGGAAATCCCATTTTTCGGGCAATGGCAGTTGATCTATCCACCAAGTGCGAAAAATTCTTCTGAACCTGTGTGAGGTCACCCGGCAAAAGTTTCAAAGATACCCAAAGTCCTTTAAAGAAATAAAGAATGAACTTTTAGCTCTTTTTATGATCAATACCAAAAATACCCATAGAAAACTGAAAAATAAAATATACAGATATTTTATTATAAAAATGTAAATGCTCCCCCAGTTAGCTTATCATTTTCATGACATTCCTATCAAAATCACAACAAGACTTCCTTGAGAATTTGACAGAGGTATGAATGAACACATGTTTACTTGGGGGAAAAGAAACACGAATAAAGATAGCCCTTATCAGATACCAAAATATTGTAGAGCTATAATGAAGTATTTTACTAGTGGTAGAAAAGATATATATAAATCAATGGAAATAATTAGATTAAGTACTATAATATATAGCAATTTAATATATAGTAAAGATGCATAACAAATCCTGAAAAAAGAAACAACATCACAAATGTGCTGGAATAATTTTCTTGCTACTTAAAAAGAGAATCAACTAATTTCTCACCTCACGTTTTCATTAAAATAAATTCCTAATAAAATAAAAAAAATAAAATGAACCTTTTTTCTAAGTATAGACAAATGAAGAAATCACATACAGAAAGAATTATCTAGGGGCACCTGGGTGGCTCAGTCGGTTAAGCGTCTGACTCTTAACCTGAGGGAAGCTCAGGTCATGATCTCAGGGTCAAGGGACTGAATCCCATATGGGGCTCTACACTCACTGGGGAGTCTGCGTGAGGATTCTCTCCCTCTGCTGCTCCCCACACTTGTGTCCATGTGCACATGTGTACTCTTTCTAAAGTAAATAAATTAATCTCAAAGAAAAAAAAATATCTATACACAAATGGAAAGTTTTGATATTTATAAAGAAGTGAAAGGCATGCTACAAAAGGGTGAAATACCTATTATGAAATTATAAGAAAAACAACAAATAAATAGAACCTGTATAGACAATTCACAAAGAAGTACATGAAGTTGGCAAATATTTAACAAATCAAAAATTGAAAAATACATGTTCTATATAAGACATTGTTATCTTCATGAAAACTGAGAAGGAAAACTTTAGAAAAACTCACGAATGCATAGGAAGTCTAGGTAATTCCCCATCAAGTAGTTTTTTTTTCTAACTACAAGAGAACTATGGAAGTCTACTTTTCACATTTCAAATAGGTAAAGGTTTTTTTTTTAGATTTTTTTTTGAGAGAGAGAGAGAGAGCACATGAATAGTGGGGGAAGGGGAGAAAATCCTAAGTACACTCCACGCTCAGCACAGAGCCTGACACATGGCAGGATCTCACGACCCTGAGATCATGACCTGAGCCAAAATAAAGAGCTGAGCACTTAACCAACAGAGCCATGCAGGCGCCCAACAAATAGATTTTTAACTATCAGGTCACCAAGCAGGCACCATGGTAATTAGCACCACTGGCAGAAGTTGATGGAAAGCAATCTGGTAATATGGGTATCTCTGAGTTGGAGCCTGTTCCCATCATTTGCCCCAGCTGTCCTACTTCTGGGAATTTTCTTGGGGAGATAACCCTAAATATGGAAAAAGCTTCACATATAAAAGTAGTCACAGCAGAGTTATTTAAATTTATAATGGGGACAAAATAGAAAACACTTAAATGCTTCCCTAGGGGAATCCAAGCAATGCAATATCATGCAGCCAGCCACAGAAACAATATTTGTTATGAGCATAAAAACATTTGAAAAGCACTTGCTTTGTTAAGCAGCAAGAGAGCAAATACTTTTTTTCACTTTTCTGACAGGAATTACTCATGCACAGCAATTTACTTAGTATAAGGATTTTCCACTCTAATAAATCATATCCTAGGTTAGGGGTTCTAAAATAACAGATATGTATTTCATTATTTGTTTCCAGATTCTTTTTTATTTTTAAAGATTTTATTTATTTTACAGAGAGAGAGAGACAGATCACAAGTTGGCAGAGAGGCAGGCAGAGGGAGAAGGAGAAGCAGGCTCCCACCAAGTAGAGAGCCCGATGCGGGGCTTGATCCCAGGACCCTGAGACCCCAACCAAGCCTAGAGCAAAGGCCTGAGCCAATGAGCCACCCAGGTGCCCCCAGATTCTTTTTTTTTTTTTTTAAAGATTTTATTTATTTGACAGAGAGAGAGATCATAAATAGGCAGAGGGACAGGCAGAGAGAGGGTGGGAAGCAGGGTCCCCGCTGAGCAGAGAGCTCGATGTGGGGCTCGATCCCAAGACCCTGGGATCATGACCTGAGCTGAAGGCAGAGGCTTAACCCACTGAGCCACCCAGGCGCCCTTATTTTCAGATTCTTTAACGCTTCCTCACATGTCTTTCCTACCCAGATCAACTGTGAACACATGGAAAATGAAATGTGCTGATAATAATGTGTTTCCTGATTGCTTCCGCTTCAGTAGAAGATAGTTCCAGGGTGGTAAAAAAACAAAAAGTGACCCATCTTCAAAATTGTCCCCAAATCATCACCATCGTGGTATTTGAATTATAAAATTTTAACTGGTTTTTTAAAAATACTATTCGAATTTAAAATGCAGTTTCAATGAGTAGAATTTCTTAGTTAAAACTGTGTCAACAGGACGATATATGGAAACACTAAAAACAACTCAAAGTGTTTTGCTAGCTAGCCCATTATTTCATATTATTATCTGTTCAGGGGTGTCTGGGTGGCTCGGGTCATGATCCAGCCACTGGGCTGCGGGCTCTGTGGGGAGTCTGCTTCTCCCTACCCCAACTTTTGTGTGCATTCTCTCTCAAATAAATAAATCAAATCTTTAAAAAAATGACTATCCATTCATTTGTATTACTTTGGTCTCTTTACTCTTGATTTTAGGTAATGTAATGGGACAAGCATTCCGAGGGTGGTACATAATTATCCCCAAACTTGATTCTCCTTGTGCATTTACCTAGAATCAGCATTGGGATTGTAGGGGAGACAAAACTGAGAAAGGGCTCCTGGGATAAAAATTTGTTCCACAGAATTTACAAAACAGAGCTGTGATCCAATTCCGTGCTGAGTGCAGCCTCTAAGCTCTTCAGTGTTAAACGCATTCAGCAGGAAGCTGCAGGGAGCGGTCCCCAGCAGGGTCTGCTTTGCATCAGAGAAAGGCAGAGAAAAGCTTGGGCAGTCCAAGGACCCAGCTCCAGTGCTGCCCCCACAAGTCCCCTCCCAGCGTAGTGTGCAGGGCTGTGTACCTTGTCCTTTGTGATTCACTTCCTTTGCTGCTATCACCTTATTCAAGACTGAAGTGAGTGGCTCGTTCTCCCCAATCACATGGGATGTTATCAGGGGTGACATGATTAGCTGTCTCTGCCGGATATACGTTTCCATTGCAATTCTGGGAAAGTTAGAAATGAGAGGTTAAAAAAAGAAAAAAAAAGAAGAGGAAGTTTCTACTGCACAGCTTCAGATAGGATGGGTCCTATGGAAGTAATTTGGAAATCTAAACACTACACATACCTCACTAGAGGACTCTTCCTTTCCTTTATTTTTCCATTGGGGACCTGTCTTGGTCATTTCCAAGATGAATTTGGTGTCCAAGGTAGGCACCCAATGGAAAAAGGAAAAAAACCACCTCCCAAGAACAAATAAAACTGATGGCAAATGTTAAAATCAGAGGCAAGGCCTGATGCTCTTTGTGAGGTGGGGGAGGCTGAAGTCATGGAACTGTAGCAGCAGCGGGGATGGGACAGGTGACCTGGCCTCCGGTCCTGGTTCTACCTGACATAAGCTCTGGGCCTCAGTTTCCTCATCTGTAAAATGGGCCGAGATCACCTGCCTGCAAAGGCCTCCATCTGGCACCAGCACTCACGCATGCAACAGCTTTCGGAGGGTGCTCTCAGACCCTTGGAGTGAGAGTGAGATGGCACGGCCACCAGCAAACCGGCTTCACTCTCATGATCAACCAGGCTGAGATCCAAGACCTAAACACAGCCCCTCCTGACAGCACAAGCGCTCTCAGGAAGCACAGATCAGCCTGCTGTGGGTCATCGGGCTCCCTCTCTGCTGTGGTCTTGTTCTCTCGCCCACCAACACAGGTCAGCCTTCTCTGCAGGCATCTGATCTGTGCCAGGACAGCAGTGAGGAAACCTACTGCGGTGTCTCACTGAAGAGCGAGGTGGCTGCGGACTGAGTGGCTGCCTTCAAAGAACGCTCCCTTAGACGGACTAGCAGAATCTATCCAGGAGGCACTCCTCATATAATACGCTGTAAAGCTTATTGATGAGGTAAGTTATGAAAGCATCTGCCATAAATCTTGGGAGTTAAAAGCCAGAGACTGTGATCTGCATCATGAATGCTTTACGGTGCCTGTTGGCTGCACAGTGACCGATAATCAAATTAGGGCTGGGCTCCTCGGAAACTCAAAAGTGCATTATCACACAGTGAAGGCGACCTCAGGGCTGTTTCAACACAGCTTCGGGATGGGAGCTAGTTCAGAGATGAGGCAGGGGGGCACACAACCAAAAGAAGAAACCCACCTCAGAAGTGAAACAAGCATACAGAATAACCTCCACATCCATGTGTGCTGCTCCTATCACGTACATACACATCTCATATGCATATCTAGGTAATGATATAGGTAACCTATAATATCTAGGTAATGAGAGGTAACGTATAACAGCGATACACAGTAACATTATACATGTATATGTAACAGGAACATTCATGGACGTGAAGGTTCTTTAAGTCTATATTTATCATAAGTATAATATATACATCTTAATATATCTATATACTCATTTATTCTATATATTATATCATATTTATTAATGTTTAAGTTAAATGTATCAATATATTAAATATGACTATATCTTAATGTATTAATATAA
The DNA here is from genome assembly GCF_009829155.1 of Mustela erminea. Lineage (NCBI taxonomy): Eukaryota > Metazoa > Chordata > Mammalia > Carnivora > Mustelidae > Mustela > Mustela erminea. Next base: position 5,454,356 of record NC_045615.1, on the reverse strand, counting down.
GATTATAGTTAGTAAATTATATTTGTTACACTTAACATATTTAAAATATTTGAATGTATATATATATTTATATTGGGATCAGCATCCATGAATTTGAAAGTCACCTCATTAATTCATATTAGCACTAAGCAACATAAAATATTTACTTCACCACATTCTTAGAGGGTCAGTATATAGGTAGTAGGGTATTAGATAAGCCCTTTTAAAAAATTATTTATAGCAGCCTCTGGATGAAGGAAGGAACTGCTACTTAGCGAGAGCTATCTGTACTATTACATTTAGAAACTGGTCTAAAGCTAGTGGGCTTTAAACTGAATGAGAAGATTTTTATACTTTAAATAAAATTATATATCATGCAATGTTATAAAATGTGTTATATAATGTTATATAACATTATATTATATTATATATTATATTATATTATATTATATAATATATATATTATATTATATTGTTATATTATATTGTTATTATATGTTATATAATGTGTTATATAATGTTAATTGTTTTTGTAGAAAAAATAGAAATACAGAGTAAACAAAATTGGCAAAATTTTGTTAAAAGTTAAAAAAAAGGCAAAATCACCTTTTGCCACATCAACAGAAAGAATCACTGTTAATTATGGAGTATATTCTCTGAAATATCTAAATTTTGAGGCTTTTAATGCATTGTAATAGTTTATATTCCTATAACTACTGTATATTTCCTTCTACCCAGCCAAACTCTGGATATTATATATATATTTTTAAAACTCAGTCAAACCAAATACCAAAACTCCTTGTTTAAACCAAATTGCACTGATTCTCAATGAATTTATGGGCCATTTCTTTCTGTGTATGTGTGCACGTTTGGGTGTATATATACACACATACATTATTTTATGTTCATATCCTTATGAATTTCTATTAATTATATAGTAACAATATTCATTTTCTTTTAATACACATTGCAAACATTTTACTAAACTTTATTCTGTACTTAAGTTATTTAAAATTTTTGTGTGGTTTACCTGCCAATTTTTCTTTTTCAGGCAGATCTTTGAGTCTGACTCAGCAAGGCCTCCCACTCACCACTATTATATAAAACTCCGATTTTCCTGTAGTATTTTAAGATTTTAGTTCTTATACTTACACATTTAAATCATCTGAAATTTCCCGTGGCACACGATGTGAGACGGGTTCTAACCTGGATTTTGTAAATGGGAGGCTAATTGTGTCAAATAGTTCATTTCTGCATAGTTCCTATTTCTCCACTGATTTGTGCTATGATTTTTTAAAAATCGTATGTTAATTTCAGTATCCTTGGGCTGGTTTCCAGAGTTCTCAGCGGTTCTACTGATCTACTGTGGAGGCTGCAGGCTGGCTGAGACAGTCACCTTCCTCACTGATAGGACCGCTCCATTAGGGCTCCATTCCAGCATGGTCTGCCATCTCCTCGAGGCCGCCACCACCCACGCCCAGGATAAGGCGACCGCAACTGCTAGAGCCTTGATGTTCACACATACACTTCTTCAGAGGCCTGTGGGTTCACACCTGCTGGCCCATGACCCACAGGCGCCCGCACAGGGTTCCAGCTCCTGAAGCTCAGCCCGGAGACCTTAGCAGAGCTCTTCAGGCAATCCTTTGGTGTCCTCCCCCAACAGGCACCCAGGCATTACTAGTCAGCCCCTCACTCTCCAACCTCCTAAATACCTTCTACCCCGAGTGTGTTCTCCAGCTGGAAGCTTGTTAGTAGCAGCCTCCTGACCCACCAGACCACATTTTGCACTCTAACAAGATCTCCAGGGAACCCTGAGCTGTCCTACAGGATGCTCTGTCCTCGGTAATACCTGTTTCTGACAACAGAGTGCAAATATACTCTGGCCTTTGTGACACCTACGAGGCACCATTTTCTGGTTTCTGGTGCAGATACAGATTGGCCCCCTCTATTCCATCGGTCCTTTCTATCAAACCAGGAAAGTTAGGCTTATCCTCCTACATGTGATCTCAATATAAAGGACTCTGAATAAAGTCTTCTGTCGGCTTCTATCTCACAATCTTCCAGTTACAAGGCTTTCCATCTGGAACTGAGCAAATGGTCCCTAGCACCTGGTTCTGTGTTAAGAGATCATTCAAAGAACTCATCCAGGTCCGGGGTCAATGCCAAAGTACTTACTGCTGAAAGGGAATAAAATGCTGCTTTTCTTCATCATCCACCTTCCCGTGTACGATGTCAGTGATATCCATCACTAGGAAAGAGATAAAACTTAATTAAAGAACTTAACTGTGTCCGGCTTCAGTAAGTTACTATGGAAAACTACAGTATCTGCAAACACAGGACACTACAGAAGTGAGATACCACGTGGGGACACTTAGGTCTTTGCCAGCGATGACTCCCGGTGCCCAGCTCCTGACTTCATCAGGAGCTCAAACACGGAGCTCAGGGTTTGGATTTTTCTCAGATCAATCCCGCAGACTACCCACTTCTTAAAATTCTATGCAACCAAATGCTAAATTCTTGAGAAATCGGAAACCAGATTGGTTTTGCTTTGTTTTTTAGCAAGCCTGCATTCAAAGACACAGAGCACACATATTTTATATCAGGAGTGCCAACAGAATGAGGACTTGAGAGAGAAACTCAAGACTCGAAGGGGTCAACCAACTCTTGGACTTGACACGGTTGCACCTGGCTTCCACATTCACTAGGGAAGGCAGGACAGGGCACCAGCACCACAGAACAGAAGATCGTGCACTGATTTGCTTCTCTGCACGCAAGAAGAGCAACAAATACAGCACATCCTATGCCCACAGCGCCTGCTATCTTACTTATACCGACACTATTATTTGCCCTACTTTACAAGGCAAGGAAACACCGGTGCCTGGGTGGCTCAGTTGGTTAAGCTCAGGTCATGATCCCGGAGCCCGGGATCGAGTCCCGCACTGGGCTCCCTGCTCGGCGGGGAGTCTGCTTCTCCCTCTGCCCTTCACCCTGCTCGTGGTCTTTCTCTCTCCCAAATAAAATAAAATCGTAAGGAAAAAAAGAGAGAGAGAGATGAGGACACCGAGCAAAGGAAAGGTTGCCCCAGACCAGAAGTTTTAAGTAGTGATGCTGGGGTATGAACCCAACAGCAATTATGGGACCAAATCACTTAAGCCAACAATGCCCGGCTACCCAGAGAACTAATAAGTGGGCCACCCTACAGCTGTTCAGACCAGGCAGGGCCCACAGCCAAGAGGCTAGCCCTGGGTTAATGAATTACAATTGGGCCATAAAACACACACTCACCATGCTCTCCCTAGATAACCTGTTTGGAGATTAGAAGAAGTACTGAGATAGGAGACATTTCTCAGATGAAAAACTAAAGGACAAGAAGGAAATGCCTTCTCGAAGTAACCCAAACCACAGTAAGGCTGGGGAACTAATAATGTTGGTGAAAGGATGCTGCAAAAGCTTGCTGTCAGACAAGACCCCTGCAAACACTGTACCCCCCCCCAAAAAAACCAAAAACCTGAATAATCTGTCTGGCACCACCCCCCTTCCAAGGGGCGGTTCATCTGTTGATGCCGTCATGCAGTTACTCCAGATCTCTGCTGATCGATGCTTGGCATCGAGCCTCAGAGTAAATGACAGTTCTCTGAGTGTACACACACACACACACACACCACTCCACCCCACCCCCCTTAAACAGAAAAGCAACCAAAAGCTGCAAGCCTGATGTTCAAATCTCTTCAGCCCATTTTGAATGACAGTGACTTTAAACATGCCCTAAATTCTTAGCTTTGTGGATTGTCATATAAATGGCTAAGTTCCTTCCCTTTTCTGAGATTTCATTTTAATGCTCTGTCAGGAGGAATGCCGTGCCTCCTCAGAGACTGGTAGGCCTTGAGCAGCCAGTGAGAGGGCAAGGGTGGTCAGGGAATGACCATGCACACGGCCTCATGGAGAGGAAGCCTTGTTACCCACACAACCCACAAGGTCAGTCCTGCCGACATTCTCTGGCCATTTGTTCCAGGAGAATTATGGCCTTTCATCGACAGCTTTCAAAACTTCTCAGTGACTGAAACATCAATGTGCAACCAGGAATGTATTTCCTTAATCGAACAAACTACAGAAGAAAATGCACGGCCTCTTGGGAGGTTGTGGGGCTTGATGTAAGCCAAGGACTCTCTTTGAGAGGGGCTACAAATCCAATGTTGCCTTTGAAGAGTAAATCGTCCAGGCAGGCAAACCACTTTCCAGGGAGAGTTTTACTGGACTGAAATCAGCCCACAGGCGGGGAGAATGCCACCAGTCCCAACAAGGCTTTACTGAGATCCTACCATGCACAAGGCACTGTGTGGGGCACCACCTAGGGAGAAACAAAGGAGGCAGGGTCTAGGTGAGGACTCGGAACCCCCCAGAAAAGATAACTGGAAGCTCCAGGCAGTAAACGCTGTGTGTCCAATACTCACATTGACAACCAAATTCATCTTGCACCGTCTCTGGGTTTTCCCTCCCTCCTCTAGTCAATTGTGTGTGCAGTGGGGTAAAATCTGCTATTTTAACCATTCTTAAATGTACAGTTCAGCAGCATTAGGCACATTCACCACTTGTGCAGCCATCAGCGCCCTCCCTCTCCAGAACTCTTCCATCTTCCCAAAACGAAACTCTGTCCCCCTTAAACACTAACCCTCCCCTTTCCCCCTCCGCACAACCCCCAGCAAGCACCACTCTACCTTCCGTTGCTCATAATGAATCTGACCACTCTGGGCACCTCACACAGGTGGGAGTGGGACCATGCCATGTTTATCTTTTAGTGACTGGCCTATTTCACTTTGCACAGCAGCCCCAAGGTTCAGCCATGTTGTGGAATTTCCTTTTTGTTCTCAGTCTGAATGATAGGTCACTGTCTGGACGGACCACATTTTCCTTATCTACTTATCCACCCATGGAGACTTGGGTTGCTTTTACTTCTTGGTTAGTGTGAATAAGGCTGCTCTAAACCCAGATGTACAAGTATCCTGAGGCCTTCTGCTTCCAGTTCTTCTGGGCGGACACCCAGAAGTGGGATTCCTGGGTCCTAAGTTCAATCGCTGGAGGCCCTGCCATGCTGTCCTTTACAGTGGCTGCGGTGTTTACAGTTGTCTCTGGGTCTTTCTGTACCTGCTACTCCAAAAGGTCTTCGGAGCCCACATGTGTGCTTTTTGCCCTCCTTCAGCTCCATGTGGCCCACCCGGACAATCTGGCACACGAGGCTGATGCGGGGCCGGATGAGGTCTGTGCTACTGAGGTCCTACAGGGACAGAGAGCACGCAAAAAGGAGATTGAGCTGCATCACCCTGTCACCTTTGTTTCTCTTCCCACTCAACAACAGAACACCATTCAGAGAGTTCTTTCTCGTACTGAAATAGCAGAACCACTCCCTCTCTCTCCCGTTCCCATCCAAGAATGACCATGGCATCAGTGGAAAATGACTGTATTCAAAAAAGGAAGGAATGTGTTTGATTTCCCAGTTCCTTCTTCAAATGGAGAAATCCGATCATTTTCAATCTAAAGTCTCTAACTTATCAATCTAATCAATCCCGACTCTAAGAGTCGGGACACCTGTCATTGCTGCTTTCTATTCTGCCAGGATATGGCTGAGCCCCTGAAGCATGCCAGTGTCAAAGGGAATCAAAGCTTGCAAGATGCTGATCTTTACTGGGGGTCTACACAGGTTGGTGATATTTCACTTCATCTTCCAAATAATCCTGTGAGACAACTATAACAGAGAAATTTACATGTGCTGGTTTCTGTAATTATTCATCTGTTTTACGAGAGGTATTCGCTGAGAGCTTCTGGGTGTATGTGGATTAACAAAAGATGTGTAGATGAGATGTCTCTGTTTTTTTGCGGTTCATATTCTACACTTGTTTGTATTCTTACGGATGGGTGAGTAAACCCATGAATGAGCTCACATATCTCATTCTCTTTACCGTGAGGAATAATTTAATTGCATCTCAAATTCCTTTCATGAAACAGCTGTCCAAGGCCTCTTCACTGAATCAAGAATTACTTTCTCAATAGTCATTCCAAATCCATCCTCTATAATTTAGTGAACGCAGGTCTCCAAGATAGGAATACAGAGCAATGATAACATCGGCCCTGAATTTCTGCTCTAGGTTTTGTGAGGCTTCTCTTAATAACAGAAAGATAAAGACTCCGGGTGACTAGTTACATAAATTGTGACACACGGTTACTGTTCATCAAGGTACAATCATTTGTAAAAGAAGTTTTTGTACAATGCTGAGTGATTAAGGAAGTAGTCACCACATTTTATTTAACTGACACGGCTAGACATGAAATCTGCCTCCCAAGAAGATCCCGATCAGCTGGGGGAGGTGGTGGGGGAAAGGGGATGAAATGCAGCTTTTCTAAAAATGCTCTCAGGCAGAAGATGGACCAGAAAGTCAGTAATTCCTTTTTTAGTGTTTTTTTTCAAGGTACACATTGACTGATAAATGCCTTTTGGTTTTAGGGAAAAATCCACATGTCTGTGAACTGAGGAAGGGAGGTTTTAGGAAGGGTTCCAGCTCTTTCTCTCTGTTTACCAGGTGGTAGAGACAGGTGGGTGAATGCATGAGTAGTTACCACACCCCACTTGTCCCGGAAACGGGATGTTAACAGAGGGAATGGATAAGAAGAAGGAGAAATGAATGAAGGAGGGATTTGGTAAGCCTATACTGGGTCCACCACTCTGTATCGTGTTTTTAGGCGTTTTCGCTAAGACTCTATTTTCCTTACATATGAGTGGCAAGAGAATAAGGAGATAAAATATGTGCGTGGGCTTAAGGGAAGAAGGCAGAGAAGGAAGAGAGCGTCTCCTGCAGAGAGAGCTCGTAGAGAGCAGGTGGCAGCACTCTAAGGCATTTTAAGCTCTGATGTCCTAAAAAAGGGAGAGAACCCCAAGAAAATTCCAGCCCCAGAGAAAGAGAGTCATCATGCCCCAGGCTATAACCCAATAAATTTCCTTCCTCCTGACCCATGTAGAGCAGCACCCCGTCTTCCTTGGAGAAGAGGAGGAATACAGGGTAAAGTCCATTAAAATATGAGGAAACCAAAAAGTCAAGACCCCCATCTTTGCCTGAGCTGTACCCTGGGTCTGGAATGCTCTTCTTTATCAGCATTGCTCACTCTCTTGTCAACTTCAGCTCTTGCTCAAATGGCCTCTTCTCATGAAGGTCTGCCTGACCCGTCTACTTAAAACGGCACCCCTTCCCCAGCCCAGAAACTCCCACCACCCACCCAAGTACTTATGACTTCTAACATTCTATATAACGTACTCGTTTTTTGGATCATTGTTTCTTACTGTCTCCCTGTTTTGGAGAAAAGCTCCTTAACCAGGGATTTTTTTCTGATATGTTCACTACTGTGTCTCAAGTGCCTAGGTCAGTGGCTGGCATCTAGTGGGCGCCCAATAAATACTTGCTGAATAAATGAGCGGTTATTCCTGCTAGGGGGATCATGATGATTCTCCTTTTCAGCTTTTCATTTCAGAGGTTTTGCCATATACTCACCATGAGCATCTGCTAATATGATAAGCACAAAGAAATGATTAGATATAAGGTATGACTTACTGTAAAAACCGCTTGGAGGTTATTAAGCTTCTCTATTTCCTTGGGCATCCCGTTACTGCCCCAACGAATTAGGTAATTCTCACTGGTGAAGGAAAAAAAAATTATCCGTAATGAAGGGCTAACTGGCACTGGAGCTATCCGCCGCACAGACTTCACAGGGTCCAAGGAAGACCCCAAAGAGCCTCGCTGAATTTATCAGGCAAGTGTCAACGTAACACCCAAGTGGGCCCCTCCCTGGTCCCCCGGCTTTGGAGAAGTGAGCGTGCCATAGCCAGGCTCCGTGACACACGCCCAGCGTGGATTTGGGACAGGCACACATGCAGCAGCTTCTGCCCAGTTCCGCCTGGCATCTTTCTTCCGCCTCCAGATCTTTGTGTAAGATCTTCAGCTTTGCCGAACCAGGAATATAATTTTAGAATAATCATTCCAAATCCATGCCCTGGAATCCACTCCACCACATCCAGATAAAATTTCGATTATAGAAATAAACAATTTGTCAGTAACTACTTTTAACCATCTGCTCAAAAACCGACTGTTTTCTTAGTTGCTCAGCTAAGTGACAGCGTGACCATAGGGTCGAACGAAACCTACTACCATTCACTACAGTTTAAAAAAAAAATTTGTTTTTTTAACAGACTTTATTTTTTAGAGCAGTTTTAGGTTGACAACAAAGCTGAGTGGAGGGGACAGAGAGTTCCCAGAGCCCCCTGCCTCCTGGCCCCCCACACAGCCTCGCCCACTATCAGCACCCCCCAGCACGGTGGTATATTCGTTACAGGTGAAGAACCCACACGGATACCTCAACACCTCCCCGCGATCCCACCCCCCGGCCCCGAGTCCACAGTTCACCTCAGGGTCCACTCTTGGTGCTTGCATCCTACTGATCTGCACTAATGTAGGATGACACACAACCACCATTATAGAATCACACAAAACAGTTTTACTGCCCTAAAATCCTCCGTGCTCTGCTGACGCATTCCTCCCTTACCCTATCCCCCATGGCCTTTTAAACGCTTCGTCCTCATCTCCTTGTTCTGATAGCTTTATGGGATTCTAAGACCCAGGGAGCACATAATCTGTCACTGTAGTGTTCCCACAGCCACAAAGGAAGGCTTAGTAGCCTGAAGGATTTTATTTTCTACCACTTACGATCCTATCCCTTTTCTATCTCCTGCTCTCAAACGAGCAAAGGGCTCCTCAGGTAGGTGGCAGGTGAAGGCTGGGTGTTTCTGCAAGGTCAACAGATGGCCTGGGACCCCACTACCTGATGAAGGTGGACTGGTCTGGATCATAGAGGGCCATGAACAACTCAGCGTCTTCCCCAATGTTGCAGACAAAGTTCTTGAAGTTCACGTAGAGGCCGTAGGTGTGGACGGCACTGAAGACAGACTGGGCCCGCAAGTCCAGGTTCTGAAGAACTGACTTAACACACAGGAAAAGACAGAAAAGCCTCATGGTTTCAGCAAACAGGGAATAATGGCAAAGACACGGGCCATCAAATGGGGACAAATATAATCGCCAGTTGAGGGGAGAAGCACCGACTGAGAAGAAAGAGTGTGTACGTGGCCAGATGATTAAGTGAGCAAAATACAATCATTATGATTTGGATGATCAAGACTGTCCTACTCATGGGGAGCCTGGATGGCTCAGTCATTTGAGGGTCTGACTCCTGATTTCAGCTCAGGTCATGATCTCGGGGTCGAGAGATCGAGCCTCACATCAGCCTCGGTGCTCGACAGGGAGTCTGCTTGAGGGTCTCTCCCTCTCCCTCTGCCCGTCCCCCACCCTATACATGTCTTCTCTCTCTCTCTCTCTCTCTCTCTCACTTGCTCTCTCAAATAAACAAATAAATCTTAAAAACAAAAACAAAAACAAAACCCACAGAACCCAAACTGTCCTGTTCAGGGCCTCAAGCCCAGCAAATTCAGCTAGTGCTATCTCAAGATGACAACTCATGGCTTAGTAGCTTCAAGAATTTCTCATCTCCCACAAGGCTTCTGAATGAACCTCAGAGGCATAAAAATCATGATCCATTATCTCTCTTTTTGGGGAACAGTTCTCATTGCACAAAAGACATTCCACTAGAAAGGCTTCATTCTCAAGTGTGGTTAGACATTAGATCCAGAAACACAATGAAATATTATCACAATTGTGCTAAAGAAACAAAACTACAAACTAAATAAACAGAAGCCTTTAGTCATTAGAACAGAAAGACTAGAAGAATATTTACCAAAATATCAATATAGCTTGGTCTGTGCCACCATACTCTGGGGTATTTTTCTTGTTCTCTTTCTCTATACTCTTCTCATTTTTATTTAATGTCTAATTGTTGCTTTCAAAACCTTTCAAATGCTTTATATTTAAATATTATTTTGAGTTTGGAAACTGTATTGTGTATATCAAATACAGCAGGTTACACAGAACAAAGGCTCCCTCCCACCCAGTTCTCCTTCCTAAAGGCAAGGATTAATTGTCAATTTCTTGTCTATCTTTTTGTTGTTAGTCTATGCATATGCAAACACAGAGGTCTGTATATGCCTTTTTGAGACACAAAGACTAGTGTTTTGTACACTGTTCTGAATCTTGTTCTTTCTATTAATGCAGGTCTTTGTAATCTTTCCTTATCAGAAGGTATACTGCTGCCTCATTTTTTTGTTGTTTTGCTTTTCAATGAGGCACCAAATGACTTTCTAAACATTTCTGCCTCTTGTTGTCAATGACTCCCTTTCTCTCATTAAAAACCAAAGTAAAGGGACGCCTGGGTGGCTCAGTTGGTTAAGCAGCTGCGTTCGGCTCAGGTCATGATCCCAGCATCCTGGGATCGAGTCCCACATCGGGCTCCTTGCTCAGCAGGGAGCCTGCTTCTCCCTCTGCCTCTAGCCTGCCACTCTGTCTGCCTATGCTTGCGTTCTGTATCTCTCTCTCTCTCTTCCTCTAACAAATAAATTAAAAAAAAAAAAAAAAAAGTAAAAATGGAATCTCAGTGACCCAAATTTGCACATTGGAGGAAGTGTACCTTTTCTTCTTGGATCTTTTCCTCAATCCTTTTTGAGGCCATTTCATGGGCCTTGAAGAGGGCAATGGTGCTGGTTTCATCTGGGTCCAGTATGTTCCCATTGTCATCTCTCACCACCAGATCTAACCCAAGCATTCTAGAAAGAAAGCAGTGACCAGTGAGTCTCCTCATTAAGAACAGACTCTTTCCTGACGATTCCCCAAGAAAGAACCCAGATGATTCATGGTTAGAAAGTTGGGTGCTAGACCAGTCAAGTTAAGAAAGTTCCTTGGCTCCTCTCTTTTTGATGCCTGCCTCCTTTCCCCAAAACTTGTGGTCAATAAGTTATGAAAACTTATGGTAGTGTTAACCAAATTCATATGATATGCAAAATATATTTATTCTACAGAATCTCCACAGGAAAGGCAAAACCATCACTGCTTCTGACCAGATTCCTCTGACCAACACTTCTTCCCAATTTTCTATTGCTTGACATAAGAACCATGATAGACCAAATATCTGGGGGCTTTGCCTGATTTCCTTTAAGTTCAACGTTGGAGGACAGCCCTTAACTCAAGACTGTCTTAAAGGCGATCAGCATGAGCTCTGCTGTCGCTTAGATCAGGATTTCAATCTTGGCTTGAATACATGCTAGCAAGAGGATTCAGGGTGATTTATTTGATTTTGCAAAGCCCTGACTTCCTCATCTGTAAATACTCCCTACCATTCAGGGTTGTTGTGAGAATTTAATGAGATAATATGTAAAGCAAGTAACACAGCATCTAGTATCTAGTTCACTCTCCATACACGGCAGGTCTTACCACAGCAACTGGCACCAGAACACGCCTGACTGTGTGCAGTTGTAGCTCTGAGTGTTACACAGGAAAAGAGCCATATGGTCTATGCAGGGCACAATCCCTACTCAGGCTCTTATGCCCAATGTGCACCAAGAAGTTGAAAAAAAATGTGCTTCATTCCAAGACTTGGGGACATGGTGGAAAGCGGATACTGCTATCTGAATGCCCAACGTTCATTCCAGGAACCAGCAATTTGGGAACAGGGATGTCCAAACAGCAAGAAAGCTGAGGGATAATAGTGAATGTGCCAAGTCTTTGGGAAGAAAGCAAAAATGTCTAATGACTGAGTTTCCCCTCCCAGTTTTATAGTATCTCCATCAACTGATTTAATCTGGCAGGTTCCTTTCCACGGCAGCCAGACCCACAGGCCACCCAGACACAGGAGTTGTGGGGTGGCTCAGAGACTAAGCACTGACACACAGACGAAGCAGCTTTTACAAGCTGGAGTGGGATGGCAGGTGTGTCTGGCTATTTATGGGGCATTAACATCCTCTGCTGAAGATCAGAGTCCTCTAGGCCCATGTCACACTGTGATAAGACCCCAAAATACAAGGACAGCATAGACACCAGGAGGGACCGGACTGAGCCCACCATCGCTGTTTCTGAAGAAATGCCTCAGCACCCAGCTAGAAATATAACCCCTGCGGATATAGTCCTATGAATGGACAAGTGACAAGGGAGGGAACAGTCCATTCTTAACCCTATGAAGGGAGCATTACACATAGAATTTTAAGTTTAGGGTTCAAATTTCAACTTCCCCACTTACAATCTCTGTTACTTAGAAATAAATCTCTTAAGCTCACTTGGTCTGTGCTCTTTAATCACAAAGTGGATTATAATCAAGAAATGCATGTGAAGGGTACACAGGAGATTTCATATAATGATTGAATCTGAATCTTGTATGCTGTAGTCACCCCAGCTTTCTTCTGAATACAGCTGTCAGCGTCTGTAACATTTAATTGAGTAGGATAATGGGCCTTACTTTAACAGGTGTCAGAAGTATATCCAAGGGTCCTGAGGCAAAGGGGCAAGGGGAAAAAATCACCTATGTACAACTTGAGGAAATTTAGAAAACCAAACGAAATGTCAAATAGATCATCAACAAAACTGAGGAACCAACCCAGTCTTTTCAAAGGAACGAGTCAGGAGAGAAGCATCCCAGGCCATTAATCGATGAACTGACTGATTTCTCACTTTCTAAAGGGCAGTAACGTCTAGAACCTATGTATGTACTTGAGCTAATCAGAAGACTAGCGAAGTGATTAACTCCTTAGAGGTGACTGGAGGCATAATCAACAGGCTAAAAATGTGTTTTACTCTTCTTGTAAATTTGGTTTTCATACACTACACACCATGGTCCCAGTTAGGGAACATGGGAGAGAAAGACAGAGAATGTGTCTGATGCTGATTTAAAATTCAACTCTCAGGGGCGCCTGGGTGGCTCAGTGGGTTAAAGCCTCTGCTTTCGGCTCGGGTCATGATCCCAGGGTCCTGGGATCGAGCCCCACATCGGGCTCTCTGCTCAGCAGGGAGCCTGCTTCCTCCTCTCTCTCTGCCTGCCTCTCTGCCTACTTGTGATCTCTCTCTGTCAAATAAATAAATAAAATCTTTAAAAATAAATAAATAAATAAATAAATAAAATAAAATTCAACTCTCAGAATAAAAACCGAGATCGATGCAGGCCTCGGAAAATGCGACTTCAGATGCGCCATTCCTTTCAGTCTTGTTTGGCAGCAAATTCCCATCTTCCTGATCGTCTGTCATCTCCTTGACGCAGAGATCCCACACAAGGTCTGGCCTATGTGAGGCGCTGCCATGTTTTTCCAACAGAATGAAATGTTACCCAACGCAAAAAGAAAACAGTACGCATCATTCTTTGACAATTCCCAGATCAAAAGCTGAGGGCGAGGCATGTCCTTAGCATGAATGTGCCCATCTCTTTCCAAGTTCTTGGTGAAACCACCCGCGGTTTACCTGTTCCCGTGATCGATTTTGGCTGTGACCTTTTTCTTGAGCTCTGCCAGTTCGTCCTTGGGGAGGGTTCCAGACAGGATCTGGGACCGCCACTCGATCAGGCTGTATGTCATCTGCTGCAGTTGGCGGAAGAGTGTGACCTTGTTGTTCTAGGATGGGAAAATGAGGTGGAGGAAAGAACAAGAAATAAAGGTAGGATGGAGGACGGTCGAGGCGTTTGACTTGACCCTGACTTTATAAGGTGTTACTTAAGCAATTAATTTTGCCATAGAGTAAGCTGTGCACTTCAAAGGGATTCTCTTCTTTTTTTTGAAATAGGGATGGCCTTGCTCTAGGCCATTCCCACTCTGTCTCCTATTCCAAGTTTAGAATCAGACAAGCCATTGTAGGGTGGATGGCATCGTCCACGTACCCTAAGTTCAACCATGTCCCTCCTCTGTTCTAAACCCTCCAGGGATTTCCTCTGTCCTCCAGACACAATAAATCACATTGTGAAACCCTTCCCATCCTGGGTTCTGCCTACATTCCCCGCTGCATTTTACACCAATCTCTGCCTCAAAAATCTATGCTCCCTCCATGCAAAAGTTATGTCCCCTGCTCCTGAGTGCTCCAGACCCTCTCAAAATGTACTTCCTCTCCCTGGAACTGCTTTTCTCCTCTTCCCCCAAACTCACCCCCATGTCATGTCTCCTCACAGACTACAACCTCCACCAACTGCTAATCCTTACTTCTTTGTCCTCAACTGAGAAGTCTCTTGCTCAAAACCTTCACTGTGGGCTGGCTATCCCTCCCACTGCTCCTAGAATTTACTCGGATCCCAGCAATCAGATCCCAGACCACCATGGCCCGTCTGACTCTCGTCTGAGACCTAAGCTCCTACAGGACAGGACGAGGAGCTCGTTCATTTTTGTAACCCTAGGACCTGGTGTAGAGTAGATGCTCTATAAAATGCACGCATGCGTGAATTATGGATGGAGAAAGAACTATAATTTCAGAGATAAAGGATAGTGGAAAATGAAATGGAGGATACTGTCTTAAAGGCCTCATAAAACTGTTAGACCATCCTGGAAATCGTTAGACCTACAATGATTAAATCATTATTCTGGGCTTCCTTAAGAACTTCCATACCTGGACCAAACCAACTTATGACCAGCTCGGTATATGGACTTGTATCATTTTAAGAGGCAAATATCTGATGTTCAAGCTATTACGAGCTTGGTTTTCTCTAAATGATTAATATACAGTTATATATATGATAGATCATATCACTAACATATACAATATTGTTTAACAATATTTATCTAATCCTTTTATAAACACAAGATAATTTTAAATTGTGAGAAGTGCCAGAAGGAAAATATATGTGGGTAATATGATCTGGTGTACACGGAAAGGAAGACCCTTGAGATAAAGTCTTCAAGAAAATCTGGTTTGTGTACCACTTCTGAAACATGCTTTTTTTAAAAATTTGTCTGCACCATTTATTAGTCAGTTCTACAAGGAATCATTAATGAAAGCTATGCCTTATATTGACATACTTTTTGGAAATGAGATGGTGAGTTACTTAAAAAAAAAAATAAGTGGTCTTTTCCTGGCTTTTTGGGTTTGGTTTTTTTTTTTTTTTTTTTTTTTTTTTTTGGTTTGTGTATAAGTTTAGGGATAAAAACTGAAATATTTGCATAAATGTAATTGAAAATTACACAACAAAGCTGCCTCAGTTTGGACCTCTGATTCAGTATTTGAAACATGCTTTTTTTTTTTTTTAAATAAAAATCTACACAATTCCACTCACCCCTTAAATACTACAAAATCACTACTTTTTAATTTACAGGTGAAAAGTCATGATATTTTTATATAACTATATGCTTTAAGATTATAGGAAATACTATTACCTGCTATAAAAATAATGCAACCTTACCCCCCAACACACACGTACACACCCAAAGAAACTGTCAATGGCTGGAGAGCAAGTCCTTCTGTGATCTTCTACAACAATCCCTGGGGCAGATTCCTGCGCAAGTTATCAAATACAATCAAGATACTGAAAATACCCAAGATACTCCTGAACAAAGAGTAAACTGGAGCCAAGATCCCTCAGCCCAAAAGTGGGGCCGGGGGAGAAAGAGCAAAGATTAGCCCAGTGTGATCAAAGCTCTAAAAGAAAGTCAATGTTCTGTGAGAACACAAAGGAGAGGGTCGAAGAACTCCCTTACATGCTCCATTAACACTACTGATCTGAAAAATACAGACCGTGAAACCTGCTTAAAATTTTGTAAATACCTATATTCTAAGTGTTTAGCCTTTTCTGAATTGACTCTTTCTCATCAGCCAGTCTTTCAAAAGCATAAAAACACGACTTGAAAAGTTCCATTTTTAATAAGCAAAAGTAAAAACCCTGTTTGTTTTTTTCCCATGGAATTCTGTATAAAATATTGCCATTCCATTTTCTTTTGAACTAAAAGAGGGAGTGAGAAATTAAGTCCATAAAATTTGCTAGGCAGAAAGAGAATCCTTTTTTTCTTTCTTGCAACTAATTTGTCTGCTCTCACTTAGGTGTTTTTTTTTTTTTCCCAAGTGTTTTCTAATTTTAATGAAGATATTAGGCTTTATATTATAGTAAGAAAAGGGGGACCTCAGACTCAGGGGATCCTCTGAGAGACAGGGCTTTGTTTGCGGCACATGTCCACAAGTTCTTGGTCTCAATTATATTAGACACTATCCAAGGCAATTTAATTACTGCCCGTTCATATCAGCCTTGTTTGCCAAGATCCCCCAGCAAAGAGGATGAAGACAGCCATTCTTCTGAGTCACTGTGCCAAATGAATTCTGAATGGACACGCTGGAACACACCAAAGGAAGCAATTTCCCCACTACTTGAAGGAAATGGATTTCATCGCCACATTTCCAAAACTGTTCTATAAGTAGGATGTTCCGTGCACAGCTGGATCCAGATACTTTATGGGTTTCCGGGGAAGCAAATGAGGATAGGTGAGGAGAAAATCGCGCACTCCTCACGAGACCCTGAGCCAAGGACCTGAGTGTCTCCATCTGTTCTCCCAACACGCCCCCCCTTCCTGTCTTCCTTCCTGAATCCTACACTGCCCGAGCCTGCCTGTTGCAGAGAACCTCCTCTGTTACCATTAATCCCAAACTTTTTTTGTACTAGCAGCCACTGTCACGTAATTAAGAGGGCAGGGAATTTATTTAATAATCTCTTTGACTGTCTCTGCAAAAGTCAGCACAATCCAGGGACTCGAAAACAAATTTTGACAGTTCCAATGTAAAACACACTCTCGTTTTAGTTTCAGTTACAGCAGCATGTACGAGAGAAATCTACATGTTCTCCCACCAGAGAGTAACGGCATTTCTGCACTTGCTTAGAATTTCTCCCTCTTTCCACTTGGGAGATCTCAAAGGTCTCACTTTTTACATTTCTATTCTGAATGGCATGCTCTTTCTCTCAGGATTTCTAAAGATCATAACAAACTCACAAGGAAGAAAAAAAAAAAGCTGCTTTACCTCCAGCAATGGCAAAGAGGGATAAAGGGGCCTCCACTGTGTAGTTCAGAAATTCTAGAGACCACTGGGACAACGGCACCACCTCCCTCGTGTCAGAAAACCTGGATTCTATCCCTCACTTTCCCAAAGAATGCAGAAGACAGTCAAAAGACTTTCCTCTGGTCCTCCCCATCTCCTCTGTCTGCCAACCCTTCCTCTTGCCTGCAGATTTTGATGTAGAGGCAAAGGGCTTGACAGCAAGTATGGGACTTGGTCTCTTATCTCTATCATTAACTGGCTAAACGACTTTGTGCAATTCACTCCTCCTGAGATACACCCAGCAGTGAAACAAAGGGACTGAGTCAGGAACCCATTCCCCAGGCTGAGCGTCTGTGAGTCTATGGTGGAGACCTTAAACTTAATTACTCTTTCGAGCACCTTCCTGATTAACTGGCTCTGACTCTAACCATCTCCCTCTGATGCGCTCACCCGCTCAGAGGCTCCCATCCAATTTCACCCGGCAGAGCTCTCTGCAGTGACTCCCATCTCTCTCAAACTCCTGGGGTCTGGAGCAGTGTCCCACTTCCCGTGTGTGACCTCGGGCCACACTGCACTCTGGGAGAAAGGGAATCTGCATGGCCTGACACTCCTCCTCTCTACCCTAGTGCCTATTTTCTTTGCCACAAAAATTCTTCGCCTGACTAGCAAAGGCTTCCTTTTTGAAGCAAAGATTCCACTAAGACCATTTTTGCCTCAGGATGTAGCACAAGAAATCCTGGCAGGCAGGCAAGCAAGATGGGATAGAATAAAACTGGAAAAGGACTCGGAGCACACCCCCTGCCCTATCCTGGGTCACGGCCACCTCTCCTCTTGTCTCTCACGAGACAGCCAGGCCCAAGCACGGTTTGCCACTCACAGACGGAATGCCCGGATAAGACCAAGTTTTCTATGGGAATTTTCTGTCCCTGGTAATAAGCAATCAGATGCTGGTTTCCAACCATGAGACCAGCTTAATTACACTTCAGAGCATATGCTCCAGCAGCCCGTAATAACCACCCCTTCAGAAAGATTAGACTCGAGTAGCTTTACTCGGCGTGGATATGCAATGATGGGAAAAAGGGCAATTCATTGTGTCTGGCAAGTTCCCCACCCCCACCCTCAGGTATGGGCACTTTCTCCCCTCCAGATTTTTACACAACTACAGACTAGCTCAAGTTTTATTTTACTGGTGAATGTTAGATGCTGAGTGGCTCAGTCATTTGAACGTCCCTTGGCTTCAGCTCAGGTCATGATCTCAGGGTCGTGGGACTGAGCCCTGCATGGGGCTTCCTGTTCAGCGGGGTGTCTGCTTGGGATTTGGTCTCTCCCTCTGCCCCTCCCTCCTCACGGGCACGTGCTCTCTAATAAATACATCTTTTTCAAAAAATAAATAAATGAGAGGAGATCAGTCCATTCTATGAACTACATTTTAGCAAGTATGTTCACTTGATTCAACAATACATATAAAACCACCTTCCACACCAGGCTTGTCTCCTATCTCTTTTCTGTCAGGAAAAAGGATTAGATTCAGTCTCCCAAAATTATATGAACAACACAGCCTCACTGGCCAAAACTCACTGAACCGTTTCTCCAACTGGAAGGTAGGGGAACGGCACTGAGTTAAGTCTTGGGGTGAGAAGTTAGAGTATGTTTAACATCACCATGTATCTCAGAATTCCCAGGAGAGTCCCTCTTTCAGAAATGTTCCTCCTTCTGTCCCCACAAACACACTCTAACTTGTCAGTTTTCAAGTCCTGATTACTGTTGAGAAAACATAATGTGGGATGTAGACTCGTGCATATTCAAAAAGTATAGTTGGGTTGTTAGTGAGAAGGGAAGTCTGGGTATTACACTAGTCCAATCATGTCTAAATCAGTGCAGACTCATTCACCCTTCTGGCTGGCAGAACTCGCATGGAACAAGGGAGATGTGCTGCTAGAAGGGAAAGAAGGCCAGAGTTCAGGTCAATGGATCTACTTTCCCAGGCTGGGGAAACGAATGATCCGGAGAGGCCGCAGAGAATAACAGGCAGAGCGCTTACAACCACTGACCTACGGCAGTTACAGTCACACCGGGCTGGAAGCAAACCCACCCATCAGCCCCAAGCTGAAGGGTGTACCATCAAACGACTTCAGGGTAGAACTCCACCGTGCAGTCTTGTTCTTCTAACACCTCCCACCTCAGTGAACTCTTACACGAAGACAGTGCTGGGGACAGCCAGGGGCTGTCACAGTTTGATGACAAAGCGCCAGGCACTGTCCTGGAAGTTTTATCCATATTATCCAACTGAATCCTTACAGCAAGTGTGCAGGGCGTATATATCATTACTGTTCCAGGTGAGGGAAGTGCAAGGTAGGGGTCAAAGGACTCGTCTCAGGCGGCAGACTCAGCTAGTGGCCTACTCTGGACCCAAATCCCTGCCTTCGGGATCTGAGTCCTTCCTGTTTTAGTGTGTTTGTCTGCAGTAGCTATTACTGGGTATGCTATATTCTTCTGAATATATGAGTACGTTCCAAGCAGAGGAGTAAGTCAGACTTTAAGATCCAGCTGCCTGTCTAACCCCAGTGTCCACAGTCTTGTCATTTCAAGAGGCGACCACATTTCATTCATATTTTTTCCCCCTTTCCGGATCAGCCCTGAAAACACACTCACTAAACAGGCTCCACATGAGGACGAACAGTATAGGTGAAGCCAGAAGCTGCTGTGAACTTGCACTCTCAATTGGCAGGCTTCCCCCTTTCCTTGCTGGAATGATCCATGCCTCCCAAACTTGAGCCTAAACGAAGGAGGCTCGCTATCCATTGTGAGAAACACTTAGTCTGCTTACTGAGCGCTCAAGGCCACTCCGCCTAAGATGATAACAAAAGACAAGGGAAGTGGCCTTGGATTGGGGGAGTAGGGGGAGGGCAGGGAGCACACACAAGGGAGCTTTCGAGACTCCAGGCTGGGTCAGAGGGATGGCAAGTCAAGGCTGCCCAGTGGGAGGATGTCCAGAATGGCTACTGTTTCAAGCTAAGAATGCCATTCAGCAAGAATGCCATGTGCAGAGTCCTGGATGCTCCGTCTGCCCAATGACCTCACGACCCGCACCTCTCTTCATGCTCGCACAACCCCATGGAATCAACAAGGCGGATTTTCTATTGCTTTCACACAGGGGGCAGAATCCAGACAATACCTGGAAACATCAAGTGACTTGCCCAAGACCACAGGGCTTGCTGGACAGGGCCTGGATTAGACACCAAGCTTCCGAATTTCTAGTCCAGGGTTTGTCTCCTACAGTCTGGCATAAAGCCAATACCACCAGGAAAGACAATTAAATGGGACAAAACAATACTAATATAACAAAGAGGAAAAGAAGGCACATGGCGGTGGTCAGCATTTCTTTTTCTGCTTTGGAGGAGTGGGTTCTTCTCTCTTTAGCATGAAGAACTCCTACCCCCTTTAAAACATATTTATGGTTATTTCACAAGGTTACGGTGCAGCTGCTAAAATTAAGTCACAGCCATCCAAATGTCTTTCCTGTCTGGAATAATTACCTGTGTCTACACAGCTGGGCTTATCCTGGTTAGTGGATGGTATTTTCCTCTCACATAAGGCTCTGGATCTGCTACAGAGATTTCTCATGAGCACAGACTGAAAAGGAGAGAACTAGGAAATGTGTTGGAGAGAACTGTGGAGGTTCTAAGATTCTACGGGTGTCCTGAAATATCAAACAGGGGGTGCCTGGGTGGCTCAGTCGGTTAAAATCTGACTCTTGATTTCAGCTCAGGTCATGCTCTCAGGGTCCTGAGATTGAGCCCCGCTTGAGACTTGATCTCTGTCTCTCCCTCTGCCCCTACCACGCACCTCCTGCCCTTCCCCACACTATTATGTATGTGTGCGCTCTCTCTCTCACCCTCTCAATAAATAAATGTATAAACAAATAAATAAAACAGAACACCTGGTCTCGTAATCTGAGGGAGAAAAGGCATGAGAGAAACACAAGTACTGATGTGGTTCAGTAAAATCAGTATTTATCTTTATGTGAACTGAACAAACTTACAGAATTAGAAAACAAAAACCTAATGAAATCGTGGGGGGAGGTGAAAACCACAGATTTGGGGTCCTTTTACCTTTTACCCAGTGAAGGATAACATTCTGAGGTTTGCTACTTTGATGCCAAATTTTGAGAAAGTTCAGAAATTCTGCCTGAAGTGAACTGTCAGTATGTTAAGAACGGGAACCCAACAAAGTCATGATTAATAATGATCCCATTTTAAGTGGATGATTTTTTTTTTTTTTAAGATTTTACCTATTTATTTGGGAATGCGAGAGAGAAAAAAAGTGTACACAAGCGGGGGGTGGGGGTGCAGAGGGAGAAGTAGGCTCCCAGCTGAGCAAGGAGCCCGATGCAGGACTCAATCCAGGACCCTGAGATCACGATCTGAGCTGAAGGCAGATGCTTATTGGACTGAGCCACACAGATGCGCCAACATTACCACTTTAAAAATCTCATTGCCCAGTCCTTACTATCAAGTATGTATCCAGAGAGAATGCATTAAGGAAGCTCTCGTGTATATGCATTCCTCATCTATCAGACTTGTTGCATCCGCCGCTAACCAATCAATTAACCAGAGAGTGCTCTCAAAAGAGGTACCAGATGATCGATGCAGGCCAAAGGGCTTAAAACAGCATGTCTGTCCCGGAGATTTAAGAACTTACAGGTAGCTCTCTCCTCAATTACACACAAAGAGATCAAAAGATCACTTGCAGTACGGGGCAGGATGTCCCCAGGGCCAGATGATGGGCCCAGCAGTAAATGCTCCTAAGGTTCAGAAGGAAACATCATGGATTGCTGTTTTAGAAGCTACATTACAAGGAAGACCTTGAAATAGGCCTTGAAAGATGGGCAGGCAGAGAAATATCCTGTGCTGTCCCACCAAAAGGGCTGGTGATTTCTGCTGCTGTGATCCATCATGGGTAACAACAGCCCAGGATGGAAATGAAATCATACATTAACTCTTAGAAGTCATGCTAGACTGAGCGTCTGATGACTGTTTTTGGTACTAAAGGTCAGAAGGTGTTCTTCACAAGTTATTGAGATTGGTTTTTGAGAGTCCAAATGAAGAATTAACACATGACTGAACAAAAACCTAGATAAACAAAGTCACATAAAGGAAAAAAACTGGCTTCCAGGCCATCGGGTCTAGTCTACTCCCTCGCTGCACTCATTCACGCATTGAACGAGAAAATATACCTTCCTCCTGGGAATCCCTGTCGCCCCGGGGAAGATGCTTACAGAGGCAGGACCTAGTGACTTCTAGGTCCCCAGGAAAGAGGGAACTTTAGAAAAAGATGTTTGTGCATCCCACTGTCAAGGAAAGAGCTGCTTCCAGGGGACTCGGAGCATTCTTGGCCTTTTGCAAGACAGCTGCCCACGTATTTTCACTCTGATAACATGAAAAGCCAGATCTACCTTTTCCTAATTGCAAACCTACACGGGACTTGTGATTACGGTTTATCATGGAGAGAATGTGTTGCTTCCTGTGTCATTTCCCACTGAGCTGGTGTATCTTATTTGCATTCTGAGGTCTATAAGACTACGTTACTGTAAGACACGATACCCTGAGTCGGCCTTGAAAAGAAAGACTCCTCAGACCACGGCTTAATACCACTCAAATTGCAGAGTCTGTAAGAAAGCCTGGCTAGAGTAAAGAATGCTGTCCTCCTGGGAGTCCTCGTGCGGCTGAGCAGCAAAACACTGACAAATTCCTATTCCCCAGGATGCACGTTGAGGTTAAGAGCCTGTCCCGCTGTTTCTTCTGCCATCCTATGTCATCAGTGACTCTACTCCAGGACAGTGAGAATCTGCTGGTTATCAGCCACATACGGTCCAGCTAACATGCACCCTGTACCATGCAGAGAGCTCATGTGTTGCTGAGGCCCGGCAGTGGAACAGACAGCTCCACGACCCGCGGGAAAGCTCACCACATAGAGCTTGCGCCAGATGACCGCCCATTCTCGCAGCGTCGACGTGAGCTCCTGGACCAGCGGGAGCTCCCCAGGAATCACGGTCTCGTGCTGCCTACGGAGAACCAGAGAGATGCTCGTGTTACTCTGGGCTGACCATCCCTGCTTTTCTTGACAGGGGTCATATTCCCCACAGGGCAAAGACGGGCATGGGATGGTCCAGCTGGAAAGACAACGAATCTGTTGTGGGGAAATTTGTTGAGCGGACCTTATTACACCTAAGTCTCTGAGAAAAGAAGGGACTTACTGATCCAGCTCTCAAAATAAACCACTTCTGGGAGGGGACAAAGGCATCAGCCCAGCCGGGACCATCCCAGTTGGTATCTCGACAGGAGCAATTGCTGAGCCTGGCTGGCTTCCATGACTCCCGGGATGGAGACCCAAACCCAGTCTTTTCGCTGCTTCTGCCAAGTGGCCCTTACATTAGGGAGGGTGGGTGGAAAAGTGTGCAATGCACGAGGGTCCTGAGGCTGGACATCTCACACAGGACCTGCTGGTGGGGACCGAGGCTCTGCCCTCTGACGGAATGGGGCTCGATTTTCTTCTCACCTGCTGCCTCACTGCACTGAAAACGTGTCTCTACCATACTCCTCATGGGCTCACAGGAGACTCAGAACAAGGCAGGGCCGACATTTATTCCCATCAGTCCTCTGGTATTTTCATGATGAGCAAAAGGAGAGTGAGGGCAAACAAACAAATGGGAAAGAGAGGTAGGACTGCCAGACTTAAATAAGACTACCGCATGCCAAGTTAAGTCTGCATTTCAGATGGCTTGAAACAACTTCTTTGTTTTGAAATAACTTCTCAGTGGAAGTTTGACTCATGAAATACCTGGGACATACTAACCACAAACAATTACTTGTTGTTATCTGGATTTCAAATGTAGCTGAGCACCCTGCCTTCTTCTCTGACAACCCTAGTTAGTGGGCATATGCCTCCCTACATGCCCTTCTGCCAACATGGCTGCCGCTAGTGACGGCGGAGGCTGCCTGGGAAATGGCCCGCTGGAAAGAAGCTTCTCCAGGTAGCCAGGACACCTGGTTTCCGGTCTTGGTTCTGCCACTGAAGAGCTGGGGGAATCTGGGCCTGTCTCCACCCCTCATCTAGAAAATGCAGGTGTAGAACTTACAGCTGAAAATGTTCTTTTGCCGCTTTGAGTCTGCGTGACTCTGATCCATTCCCCTCTCTAGCAACCCTGGCATTCCAGTCCTGCTCTGGGCTCTCCTTCCCTCCTCTGTCTCTGGGGCTCACCAACCTAGCGGCCTCTCTCTCCCACCTCAGGCTGAGTGTCTTACTCCTCCTCAGGCTCCACAGAGGCAGTCACTGTCGGGGACAGCCGGTAAGGTGGATGAGAAATTAGAATATCCAATACATAGTGGATTTCATCTGCAGAGCACGTTCACACACATCATTTCATCATTCCACATTAAGCTCTCGACCAGCGCATGGCCAGATTTATGTCCTCCAGTTTGTATGGGCAAAAAGCCCAAGGGGCAATAAGGATAATGGACTTGTCTAAGCTCCAGAGCTGATCACTGCCGGAGGCAGCTTGCTCCCCTCTCTCCCATGGTTGCCAAACTGGGGGCCCTTGGAAATCCTAGCAGCAAAAGGGTGCCCAAAGTTTGTGTGTGTGCACACTCAGTGAGCACAGGGCAGGAGGGAGGCAGGGGGCCTCCGTTCGTTCACTGCCTGGCTTTACTATCCTGGGGAAGGATGCCAGAGAGGACCCATTATGAAAGAAGGAATCATCTCGGGAATAAAGCTCGTATTCACTCTCTCCTTGTGAGCAGAGCACTGACGAGATGAGAGAAGGAACGCACACGAGAAACTCTTTAATGATCATTTCACACGTCCACCACTTTTAGGGGTATTCCCGGGACGGGAACTTACCCTCGGTCTTCCACAGTTGCCTCCTTCAAATGGATGTACGTTTCAGGGAAGATCCCCTACAGAGAGAAGAATGTCGGTTATATGGCCGTAAAAACCTCAGGGTAAGGAGCACACATGGCACCAGGAACGAGTGAGCAGACAGGATACTTGGGCCATCACCAGAGTGTGCGGTCAGGCTCGAGGGCCCGACCACACTGACTGCGCCTCCCTGAAAGCATGGCTAGAAAGACAGAAATTAAGATCGGGGTTCACAGAGCACGGAAGAAGTGCTTCGGAAGGGGGCGAACATGTCCTGACCAACTCGGGGCTGCAGTAATCCTAAGGGGCTTGACAGCCAGCAACTAGAACCATCCAGATCCTAATGCCATGAACTGCTGCCCTGAAAGGGTTTCTCATAATTAGTGACCCGAAGGGCTGTGTACTTAGTGGCCCATGAAATTATAGTGATTTTCCGAAACAATCCCTTCTCACCGCTTTCACTTGAGCCAAATGCGCCCCAAATCAATTAGTACTAGTTATCTGGTTATTTTTAGCACTTCCCAGTCTCAAATTGCTTCCCAGTCTATGTTCTTAAGTGGCCAATCTACATCACTGTTGCGATGTTGCTTGTGGGGAAACTAAGGCCCATACGGGCCTAAGAGAAAGCCTGGAAACTGGTCAGTAGACACTGAAGAAGTGAAGATCAGATCACAGAAAGCAAGTCATGGATCTGAGTTTTCCTGATGCCAATGGCTTCTGCTGTTTACCTGTGTGATATGCTCATGGATAAATGGAGGCAACGCCATGAGGAAAAGACACTGCTGTTCTTTGTTTTAGGGCACTCTGCAGGCCAGACCAGCAGAGGGAGGAGAAGAGCCTATTTACCGGGTACCACTGGTTTGACTGCTCCTAGCCCTGCACCTGCGGAGGTCAGTGCGACCCTGTGCGCATTCTCTGTTGGGGGACTGACCACAAAGGTGGGAAAGGAAGATCTTCCTACATGGGGGCTGAGTCAAAGATGTGTGTGTACGCAGTGATCCTTAATCCGTCCAGAGACAGAAAACTAGTTCACTTCTACTGGCGTCAGTCTTGTGTCCGGCTTCATGTGCTCTATTTATCTAAAACTCTTCTTTCTCCATCTTAGCCCTTTGCCAATAAAACAGGAAACAGAAAGAAAATCTGAGACTGAGCTGCTCCCAACCTTGGTGATGACAGGGTAGATCTTGTCACTGCCTGAGTTGAAAGCAAAATGACTGTCCTTTCCAGCCAGGCAGAAAGAACCACCACCCCCCCCCCCTAAAAAAGTACATTACCTTCCCCTCTTCACTTTCAGAAAGGGGTATGCATGCGGTGTGTAAGTCAGAAAGTACTATGCTGATCTGTTACTGATAAGACCCAGAACACACAGAGAGACAAGATGACACTGACCTTTTTCATTACAGGGGCAGGATTCAAAGTGATTTTGGAAAACTGATCAAACAGTTAAACAAAAATTCAAATGTAGGTATAATTCCTGTGGGGCCTAATTTCTGATGTTCTGAAGCTCCAGAACTGTGCTTAGGGTGTCTAAGGAACTTTGGGTGTTTCTTCTGTCCATCTGGAGGTAAATGTCTTGTTGACTGCCATCTTGGTAGAGAACCAGACTTGATCGTCCAGAACTCACCTTGAGGATATGATGCTAAGTGAAGTAATCCAGACACAAAAGGACAAATACTGTTATGATTCCACTTGTAGGAGAGATCTAGAGTGGTTAAATCCATAGAGACAGAAAGGAGAATGGGCATGGCCAGGGATGGGCTTGGGAAGGAATGGGGAGTGGACACTTGGTAAATAATGAGCCACTTAAAGCAGTAGCTCTAATTAGAAGCCACACTTGGAGGTTAAAATAAGAGGGGCGCCTGGGTGGCTCAGTGGGTTAAGCCGCTGCCTTCGGCTCAGGTCATGATCTCAGGGTCCTGGGATCGAGTCCCGCATTGGGCTCTCTGCTCAGCAGGGAGCCTGCTTCCTTCTCTCTCTCTCTCTGCCTGCCTCTCAGTATACTTGTAATTTCTCTCTGTCAAATAAATAAATAAAATCTTAAAAAAAAAAAAAAAATAAGAGGTAACACTGCTTATCCCAGGGAATATCCTTGCAGAAAACTTTTCTCATCAAGAAGGTAAAGGACGAATTAAAATTTTTGTGCCTTTGTAATCTGATTACTAGTCTCTCAATAATTGGGAGAAATCCAAGATAGAAGCATTTGAAATATAAAGGTCTTATGTTGTAATACCCAAGCAGATAATTTATACTGGATGTACAGACATGAGGACTTTCATCTTAAGAGAGTATTTATTTTGTTCCAGTACCTCCCTGTTACTTGCAGGCCCTATCCCTCCATGACAACATATGTCCACTTACATCCATTTAACTGCTCTAGTAAATCTGAGCCTTGGAGAAGTTTTCTTTCCTTCTTTCCATCTGACACACAGAAAGGCAGGAAAAACCTGGGGGATAGATTACTAATTTATAGCTTATCTCAATTTTGATTCTCCTTTCTCAATGCAACCTACTCACTTGAGGAAAAAAAAAAATCTAACCACTTTCTAGATATTGCCGTTATCCACACTTCCACAATCCTGCCAGAATCAATAATCAGTTTCTGCAAAGCTCTGGGCTTCTCCAATTCGTAAAACCACTAGTGCGTTTTATCACCACTCTAAATGGCTAGGTCTGCTGATAACTGACACCAAAAATTTCCATTAAAATAACAGGCCTTTCAAATAGCTCCTCCCCCAAAGACCGGCAAATGCAGGAAAAAACAGCATTAGGAGAGGATTTCAAACAGGCTCGATCTCTTAATGAAAGGGTGTCAAAGCTGAACATAATTCATGATGACTGAATCTAAATTCCCTTGATGCTTCCTGCTACTCTCCACCAGGAAGATATTTCAACTTAAAAATCAACAAGTAAAAGCAACATCCTTGTTAGTACTATCATTTCATTGAATTACAAAGTTGAATTATCAAGAACTAAAAGAAGTTCTTCCTGAAATAATTCTTAAGGGTGAGATTTCAAGTTTAAGTAAGGGTTTTAAAGAAGTGAAATGAAAACAAACGAACAAAACTAAAACAAACTCAGGGAGCATGCTATTTCCCTTTCAAAGCCAACAATAAGGGTGTGAGCTAGATAGATTCTGATCTATTAGGACATCACAGGATGCCTTAGAAACCGAGGTCTATGTGCAAAAAGAATCCTTACATACCGTAGCTCTCTGAAATGGAAAAGTGTGGCCAGGGACCTTGTTTCAACATGATTCACAATCACCAGTTAAAAATCAAAGAATTGTGTTTGTTCTTTAAGTTCATGTGATCTTACCTGAGAATGGGGTTTTGTTCATTTTTTTAAGTTGACTTTTTTTTTTTTTTTTTTTTTAGCAGACTGGGAAATGGAATAAGTCTTCTTGCTCTTTAATAAATTCAGAACTTCTGGGGCACCTGGGTGGCTCAGTGGGTTGAGCCTCTGCCTTCAGCTCAGGTCATGATCCCAGGGTCCTGGGATGGAGCCCCTCGTGGGGCTCTCTGCTCAGCGGGGAGCCTGCTTCCACCTCCCTCTATCTGCCTGCCTCTCTGCCTACTTGTGATCTCTGTCTGTCAAATAAATAAATAAAATATTAAAAAAAAATTCAGAACTTCTAAATGGTTAGCTCCAATCATGCTTCGAAATAACTTATCATTTCTATAATTATGAGTAAATAAACAAAGATAGGGCTAACCAGGAGTATCTATAAACCACAGACAAGGATCCTAAAATAAAGAAAGGCTTTTATCTCACTACGTTCTTATTCATGCCAGGATGTCCTTGTCCTCGGTCACTATATGAAGGTCTGGAGAAATTGAAGTTACCAAGAGATTAAATCAAAGTAGTTAAGTTGGAAATGAAAACAGGTGGGAAAATGTAGGAATTGAACCGTGGGTAGAAAAATTCAGCATTAGGATTTGGGGAGGGATAAAAGACCAAACTGTGGGAGTTGATACTCACGTGACAAGCAAACACTCCTTTATTTTGGTAGATTTTCAAATTGTCAATGTTAACAAACTGCATGTGTGGACATGTAAATGTGCAAAATAGTGACTCCAGATCCAAATATATAGAAAACTTGATCCAAACAATGCTGATTTCTAATGACTTCAAGCTTGTAGAAAGGGGCTTCTCTGGGCCCTGAGCTCTTTCAAGAGTTGTGTGCTCAGATTACTTGTATCTCATGCCATGCTTGAAAAACAAGAACTGTGGGTTTTGGGTGTGTGTGTGTGTGTGTGTGTGTGTGTGTTTCTCTCACTTCTTGATAAATTCTAATATGTTTCTCTTACCCCTCTCCTAATTAGCTATTCTGCATGTGAACCAACTGTGAAAAGTGATGGTCCTATCAACCCCATTTCTCTTTCAAAACAAAGTGCTGACAGGCCTTGCTGCCCCAGAATGCAGCGTCAAAGGAAAAGGCCTGACCTGACCTAAAATTAACTGAGGGGGTATTAACGTAACTAACAGATTTTCTTTAACTTGATGATGAGTAGTTTTGGCATGGGGTAGAGGAACCTGCTAGGGTTAGTTAGTTTTCAAACTCTCTGCTCATGACAAGATACATTTTCATGGCAACCGAGTCCTTAACTATGCATAAAATGTAATTTAAAATACATTAAAAAATACCTACCTCACACAAAAGTTTCATGGACAGTATTTTTCACGGCATTCCATTTTCTACTTTCTTTTCTACTTTTCGGAAGATGGTGATTAATAACCCCTGATGGTGATTTCATGATGTATTACTGGGACTGGCTGTGAGGTTCAGTTTCAAAACTACTACTTTGGCTTATCATTTTATAACAAAGGATGGACTCAAGTAGAAATGGGGAGATGCTTTAGTTCTGGGATGTTGGCACTGGGGAGCTAAAGAACCAAGCAGCAGGGGCGCCTGGGTGGCTCAGTGGGTTAAGCCGCTGCCTTCGGCTCAGGTCATGATCTCAGGGTCCTGGGATCGAGTTCCGCATCGGGCTCTCTGCTCAGCAGGGAGCCTGCTTCCTTCTCTCTCTCTCTGCCTGCCTCTCAGTGTACTTGTAATTTCTCTCTGTCAAATAAATAAATAAAAAAAAATCTTTAAAAAAAAAAAAAAAGAAGAACCAAGCAGCAGCATGGGTTCCCCTGAAGGAGAGCCAACAAGAACACCCTTTCGCGTTACAGCCCTGCTGAGCTCCAGGGGCAGGGAGTGGCAAGCCTGCAAGTGCTTCGAGGGCCCTACCTGGGGAGTGAATTCAACTCTGGCCTTCCCCCTTAAGTTGGCTGGTGGGAAAAGGGGTCCACGGGACTTGTGCGATTTTACACACATTGAGGTCAGAGAATTTGTTGTCAGATCTAAACAACAGCCATCCCACAGAACACAAACTAGGTCTAGAGGCAGCAACGAGCAGAAAATGGGCCCAGGTAGCATAACACAAAGCTAGCAGGCAGATTCAAATTCAAAAAGTAAATGAGAAACCATACCTTTTTAGATTTATTCTGGAGGGTATATCCTCTGTACCAACCTGCGGGGGAATAAGAAAACACAATCTTTTATGTTATCTGAGATAATATAAAGATAGGAGCAAAATGCATCCTCTTACTCTACTGGAATGCTGGGATGGAATCCAAGAGGCAATTAGCAGACTAATTAGAATACGTATATTTTGGTTGAGTACACAATTGAAATCTAGATCTATTTTGGGGCTTAATTCTCCTCATAGGTAAAGGATTTAAAATTCACATAGAACCACGTTTCATCTCTGCTCCTCTGGAGAAAGGACAGAACAAACCAACCAACAAACTAGACAGAAGGCAGCTCACTCTCTTAATATTTTAATACCTTAGATATTCAGTAAACGTTTTTGCATGAATGAAGGTCTTTCATCCATATATATATACATTCTACAAATCACCCTATACTATGAAAATAAATACTTTAAAATAATTTATAGTCTCTCTCTTATCTAAATTCTCAAGTAAGGAACCACTCTTCTGGAAGAATTTTAAACTGGAATGGCAAATCTTACATAAATATTTGCACCTAAAAGAGTTGAAATAAACAAATAATAAAAGAATATTTAGGGCTGCCTGGGTGGCTCAGTCAGTTAATCTGCTGCCTTTGGCTCAGGTCATGATCCCAGGGTCTGGGGATCGAGTCCCACATCGGGCTCCTTGTTCAGCAGGGAGCCTGCTTCTCTCTCTGCCTCTGCCTGCCATTCTGCCTGCTTGTGTGCGCTCTCTCTCTCTCTCTCTCTCTCTGATGAATAAATAAATAAATAAAATCTTAAAAAAAAAAAAAAAAAGAATATTTAGAACAATTCTTGGCAATGCTATTCACATCCCTGACAATAAAAAAAATTTTGTTGGCTTGATGAGGCTTTTAAAAAAGCCTTCAACTTCCACAGGCACCTGGGTGGCTCAGACGGTTGAGCAACTGCCTTTGGCCCAGGTCATGGTCCCGGGGTCCTGGGATTGAGTTCCACATCAGGCTCCCTGCTCAAGCAGGGGGCCTGCTTCTACCTCTGCCTCCCTTTCTATCTCTCATGAATAAATGAATAAAATCTTTAAAAAAAAAAAAAGCCTTCAATTTCTTTTTTTTTTTTTTAAAGCCTTCAATTTCTTTATAAAAATTTCAATAAATACACATACACCTATGGATGCTTTTCCACCCTTTATCTGGTAAAGGGAGTATACAATTTAATCAATCCATAAACAGATAACTTATATTAAGCATTTATTGATCACCTACTAGAAACTTAAGGCATCTGCCAATAAGGTTCTAGAACCGTCTTGTAATTTGTTCTACATGAAATCATCCAGAAAAGAGACACATAACCTATTCTGGATATGTTACAAGAAGAAAGTTGAATGTACCCTGAACAGAAATTTAAGAATACTTTCACAGGGTCGCCTGGGTGGCTCAGCGGGTTAAGCTGATGCCTTCAGCTCAGGTCATGAACTAGGAGTCCTGGGATTGAGCTCAGCAGGAAGCCTGCTTCCTCCTCTCTCTGCCTGCCTGTCTGCCTGCCTGCGATCTCTCTCAATAAATCTCTCTCAAATAAATAAATAAAATCTTAAAAAAAAAAAAGAATACTTTCACAAGTTTTTAAACTGTCAGTATTCAAAATTTAAAGAATTTTGCTATTTCCTTTTTCTTTTTTTAAATATCAGGAAAGAATAGGATACTATGCTGTAAAATCATTGCAAGTTTTTATCAAGGCCCACGGTTGAGAAAAAGGTATTTGAACAGGAAACATTACTCCCAATTTCAGATGCCAAAGTGCAGGAGAGAGTCAGGTGTAAGAAGAATACCAAGCCAGACATGGCTGGCAAGTTCAGCTGCCCCAGGAAGTGCCTTTACAGGAATGACTGGCTTCAGGCTCCTCCTGGGGTGGAGGAGGGGCAGGCAAGCTGAGAAACAATGGTCTTTTCCAAGCAGTTTCCAACTCCCTGTGTCCTACAAAACCAAGATGTAACAGTTTGGACTTTGCTCCACTGTCAGAGAAAAATGTCTCTGTACTTGCATAAACAGTATTTTTGCGCAGCCATTCATCACAGAATTATGTTTCCGAAACCTGTCATTTTTGAAAAAAAAAATTTTTTTTTCTTTACCTCCTAAGTCTCCTCTAGAATTGTGGTTTGTGTAAAACCCATATCTAAAGGCATAAAATTACCACACTGAATCTCTAAAACGTTCATCTTGCTTGGCATTAGGTACTAGCAGAAGAGTATCTATCTCTGGAGTTTCAGTCATATACTCTTGGGACCCCATAAATTCGATTGCTAATAACTGCAAGGGATTTGAGAAAGAACACGGTGTTCCAACTGATCCCAATATTTAAAACAGGATCATTATAGTTAAATATGGTATGCTTTTAAGGCTTCCAAATGCATCACGATACAAAGAGACAGCGAAGGCTCTGTATCAAACAAGCAACTACAATCAGTAAGTAGTGTGAGCTGGGGGGAATCTCGGCTGCTTTTTAAAATTAGTACATTACTGAAATAAAGAGATAAGTGGGGGATGGATGGTGAGTGCAGAGGGCCAGTCTTGCCTGGATTTAGGTGAAACGTCAGTCTCAAGGAGTGAGTTTTAAGACCACAGATTCACAGAACAGATTGGTGGTTGCCAGAGGCAGGGGGTGGAGGTGAGGGCAAAATGGGGGAAAGGGAGTCAAAAGGTACAAACTTCTAGTTATAAAATAATGACGTCACGAGGATGTCATGTACACCATGGCAACCACAGATAATAATACTGTTGCATATATTTGAAAGTTGCTAAGAGAGTAATTCTTAAAACTGCTCATTACAAGGAAAAAGAATTTTGTAACTGTGTAAGCTAATGTATGTTAACTAGCCTTATTGTGATGAACATTTTGGAATAAACACAAATATCCAATCACTGGGGCGCCTGGGTGGCCCAATCCATTGGTTAAGCATCTGTTTTCAGCTCAGGTCAAGATCTCAGGACCCTGAGATCCAGCCCTCCCACCCCCACCCCAAATGCAAATATTCAAGGGCATTCAGACCTCGGGTTTAAGCAAATGGATGGCCAGAAATAACTCTTCCAGGATAGGAAGACTGAAAAAAGGAAAGCACTGGGGGATGGAAGACAGAATTGGGGGATGGGAGACAGAATCCAGAGCTGTGTCTTGGCCCATCTCCTCCCCTTCCTGAACAACTGAGCCCTGATCCGTTAGGTGGGACACGGCAACTAAGGCATTTGCAAAGGTGGTGGGGAGGGCATCCACACAGGGAGCCAGACTGGCATGGTGTGTCAGAGCCAGGCAGAACAAGATGGGCATCCATGGGAGATGGGGAGGTCCACAGGAAAAGGGTGATGAGAAGGGCATCCACAACTGGGGGTGGGGGATGGTGGGATGACCGGAGCTGTCAGAGAGAGAACAGGCTGAGGAGGGTGTCCATGTGGGAGGAGGTGTGGTCATGAAGACAGAGACTGGTTACATGCTGAGGACCTGATGAAATAAGTAAATATTATTATCCTGGAAGCCAGGTTTCTTACTGTCACAGGACAGAGTTTTTTTTTTTTTTTTCTTTTAAAGATTTTATTTATTTATTTGACAGAGAGAGATCACAAGTAGGCAGAGAAGCAGGCAGAGAGAGAGAGAGAGGGACGCAGGCTCTCCACCGAGCACAGAGCCCGATGCGGGACTCGATCCCAGGACCCTGAGACCATGACCTGAGCCGAAGGCAGCAGCTTAACCCACTGAGCCACCCAGGCGCCCCACAGGACAGAGTTTTAAGAAAGGGAAAGATGCTGGACTGGACTGGAAGGTCCCCATGTGCACACATGACTCCTTAAACAGGCAGACTGGTCAAAATGAATCATGTGTTAACCCGTACTTATACACACGTGCACATTGTCCTTGGCTCTGCTGATACCTACTGGTTTTTATTGTTTTTGACCCTGAGACAGATGATGATGGAGAGAGCTCAGAAAAGCAGCTATGCAAGTGTCCGGAGAGCGACCAGTCCCAGATGGAACAGGAGGGCAGAGGACTGCACGAAGAAGAAATCCAAGAAAGCAAGTGGAGCTGCGAAATTACCTCCTTTGTCTGAACATATGAGAAGGAGGTAAACACTTCTATCAGAAAATCTGGACATGAAAAAGAAGTCAGTCCACAGAGAATGAAGAAAAGAAGAATTAACACCTCTAGAAAAACATTATTCAAGACAGAAAATAGAATGAAGGTACGTTCCACAGCATCTGCTGCTTCTACTACATAGACTCAGTAATCTAAATAATAACTTCTAAAAAATAATGATGTATTTATAGTGGGAGGTCTCTACCAGATACAGCCAGGTATATCTGTGGCTGGTCAGAATTATAAGAGCACTAAATCCTTACCTTTCCTAAGAAGCAGGTAATAAATGAAAACGGAAATATCAAGTAATAGAAGCACGATTTTTTTTTTTTTAAAGATTTTATTTATTGGAGAGAGAGTGCATGAGAGGGGCGAGGGGCAGAGGGAGAAGCTGACTCCCTGCTGAGCAGAGGGCCCGATGTGGGACTTGATCCTGGGACTCCAGGATCATGACCTGAGCCGAAAGCAGTTGCTTAACCAACTGAGTCACCCAGGTGCCCTAGAAATGAAAAAGCATGTACCACAACCAAGGGCTGAAAGAGTTCAAAGTAGAATCAGAAACCAAGAGGAGGTGGGAAGAGACTGCTATTTATCATTATCAACTTGATAGAAATGACTTGACCTTTAAGGTTATATGCAATGATATGCATATAATGATAACTCTGAAAATTAAGGCAAAAAATATAGCTAATAAATCCTGGTAAGCCAGGACCAGAAAAGCCAAAATTATAGGGAAAGAAAACAGATCAAGGCTGAGGTTGGTGTGAGGTTGACACAGGGGACAGGGGAGAATCTGGGGCTTTTGACAAAATCATTCTCTACCTTGTGGTGGCATTTCATGATTGCGTGCATTAGTCAAAATCTGTATGCTAAATAGGGTGAATTCATCTCAATGTAAGTAATATTTGTTTCTGGATGAGATATACTCTACAACCACTTGAATGGCTAAAGGTAAAAAGACGGACTCTGCCAAGAGGTGGTACGGACACGGGCATTTAGAATTCTCTCACATTGCTGGTAGTTTCACATAAGATCAAATGTACATGCACCATATGTTAACTAGCAAAATTTAAATTAAAAAGCAAAACAAAACCACCACAAGAATATATATATGACCTATGACCTAGCAATACCCCATTTCTAAGTATGCACCCAAGATCTATAAAAACTGGGCACCTCGGTGGACCAGTTGGTTAAGCATCTGCCTTTGGCTCAAGTCATGATCCCAGGATCCTGGGACTGAGCCCCATATCAGGCTCTCTGCTCAGCAGGAAGTTTGCTTCTCCCCCTCTCTCTGATCCTCCACTATGCTCGGTTTTTCTCTCTTGCTCTAATAAAAAAATAAAAAACAAAGATCCGGGGCAACTGGGTGGCTCAGTCGTTAAGCATCTGCCTTCAGCTCAAGTCATAATCCCAGAACCCACGGCTTGAGCCCGCATCATAGGGCTCTCTGCTCAGTGGGGACCCTGCTTCTCCCTCACTTGCTGTTGAACTCTGTTGCTATCTCTGTCTCTCTCTAATAAATAAATAAATAATGGGGGGGGGAGATCAGTAAAAACATACATCCGTAAAAATACGTTACAAGATTGTGTATCGAGGGATGCCTGGGTGGCTCAGTTGGTTGGACGATTGCCTTCGGCTCAGATCATGATCCAGGAGTCCCGGGATTGAGTCCCGCATCGGGCTCCCAGCTCCACGGGGAGTCTGCTTCTCTCTCTGACCTTCTCCTTGCTCATGCTCTCTCTCACTCTCTCTCTCTCTCTCAAATAAATAAATAAATAAAATCTTTAAAAAAAAAACAAAAAACAAGATTGTGTATTGAAGCTTTCTTATTAATAGCCAAAAACGGGAACCCATCAAAATGTCCATCAACAGGAGTATCAACAAATGGTGGTATATTCACATACTAGGGTATTACTCAGTGATGAAAAGGAATGAACTACAGTCATAAGCAACATCACTGATGAGCCTAAAAAACATCACGTGAATGAAACAATCCAAACACAACAGACATGCATAATTTCATTTATATAAAGTTGAAGAGCAGGAAAACCAATGCATGGTGACCTTCCTTGGAGCAGTAGTTGCTTTTTGGGGTGAGAACTGTGTGGAAGAATGCAGTGGGGAGCTTCTTGGGGCAAGGGAAATGTTCTGTATCTCGACTGGAGTATTAGGCACATGGGGGGCATTCATTTGTTAAAATTCAGTGAACTGAATACCTAAGATGAGAGTATTTTTCCACAACTCTGAAAAGCCAAATGAAATTTCACACGATCATATAAACATTACAAAGTAAGCCCTTCAAGGTGATACAGAATTCCATGATCATGACATCGCTCAAATATTACTAAATATTTTTGCCTGAAACTGCCTCTGAAACCAGCGTGAGCCGTGTGTGAAAAATCACAGGACCATTTCTCCTTCATTTTTACTTTTTACTCTGCCTCCTTAAGACATTATCCCTCCTCCTGCCTCACTTTATGTGCCAAAGCTAATCTGAAGGAGTTTGGCTATTTCCAAAAGATCAATCACAGTTTGGAGATTCATTGACTCATTCAACAGAGAGATGCCAAGCGAGCAAGACGTGCAGTGCCTCCATCCTTCCAAGTCTTGCTTTATCGCGGGAAGAAAAAAACCACGTACCTGTAAACACCCAGCAAATAAACAGAGTAACTGCCAGTGGGGCTAAAAGGTATTAAGGAAGGAGAGGACGGCGGGCGAGGGTTGGGTGGGGGTGGCTCCTTCAGAGCGTGTGGTTAGAGGCTGTCTTGGAGGAGCTACTGGAGCCAGGGATTTACATCACTAATGTGGTCATTCATTTATTATAGATAAAAACACTCACCGCACACCAGCGGGCCAGACCCTGTCTTCAAGAAGGAAGGAAACAGAGCCATAAACAAATAATTGAATACAAAGAGCTTCTAAGAGGCAGACTTGAAGACACTGGCGCACAAAGGGAGAATTATGAATGTGCTAAAGACTCCGAAGGCAATTACTGAGGGGGACTCAAGAGTTTCTGAACCATGAAAGCATTATTTAGACGTGTAAGTCACAGAGAGTTTCGTAAAAGCTCTCCTCGTTTCACAGTCCCACAAGAAATCAGTCCCACCCCCAGAACAATAAATCATTCCTGTGTTGAAAAATATACATAAAATATACTATTTTTTAAAGATTGTATTTATTTATTTGACAGACAGAGATCACAAGCAGGCAGAGAGGCAGGCAGAGAGAGAGGAGGAAGCAGGGTCCCTGCTGAGCAGAGAGCCTGATCCGGGGCTTGATCCCAGGACTCTGGGATCATGATCTGAGGCCAAGGCAGAGGCTTTAACCCCCTCAGCCACCCAGGCGCCCCTATTTTAACCATTGTTAAGTGTTCAGTTCAGTGGCACTAAGTACATTCACAACATTGTGATACTGTTGACCTGCCAGGAGTTAAAGGCAAGAAACAGAGAGGGAGCCACTGGCTACGGGCACCATGGGGTGAGGGAGGCGAAGGGCCGAGAAGAGCCATAGAGGAAGAGCAGGTGCTAGATCCTGTTGTTTTCCTGTAAGTGTCACTGGTCTGATAGTAAATTAGGCTAAGGTCAAAGGCCCATCCCCTGTGGGTCAGGTAACCCTGTCAGTTTCCTCTGGCTGGTTCCCATGGCCAAAGCCTACCCTCCCATCCCCAAGTGAATGTCCCTCAAAAAGATGGCTCAGGGCCCACCAGGGAAGCTGGTGAGCAGAAACAGCTGGGTGCAAACTCCTCGGAGGACAGACAAACAGCTCAGGTGTTGGAACCTTGTCCTCCAACTACGGGATGCTCACAGTCCAAATGCACTGGGCAGCTCGCTGGTGTTTTTAATTTTTTAATCTGAATTCAGTTAATTAATATATCAGTCAGTGATTCATCAGTTGTATATAACACCCAGTGCTCATTACAATACATGCCCTCCTGAGTGCCTGGTCACCCAGTTACACGATCCCTCCACCCCCACCCCTCCAGCAACCCTCAGTTTGTTTCCTATGACTAAGAGTCTTATGGTTTTTCTCCCTCTCTGGTTTCATCTTGTTTAATTTTTCCCTCCTTTCCCCTATGCTCCTCTGTTGTTTCTTAAATTTCACATACTAGTGAAATCATATAATTGTCTTTGATCAACTTATTTCGCTGAGTCTAATACCCTCTAGTTCCATCCATGTTGCTGCAAATGGCAAGATTTCTTTTTTGATGGCTGAGTAATATTCCATTATTCCATTATGATTATATGCCCCATCTTCTTCATCCATTCATCTGCTGATGGACATCTGGGCTCTTTCCATAGTTTGGCTATTGTGGACATTGCTGCTATAACACTGGGGTGCAGGTTCCCCTTCAGATCACTACATTTGTACCTTTGGGGTAAACACCTAGTAGTGTAATCGCTGGGTCATAGGTGGCTCTATTTTTAACTTTTTGAGGAGCCTCCCGACTGTTTTCCAGAGTGGCTGTGCCAGCCTGTGTTCCCACCAGCCTCATCAGTGCTTCTGAAAGTAAGTTCAAAGGCAGAAAGGAAAAAGATGCAAAGATAGTAAAAGATGATTCTGTTCTTTCATACCTTTTTGGGACACAAACCAGTCTTCCCAATTAAACATCTGAGCTCAGTTTTGTGCCTTTATGATACAAAGATGGATGTCACAAAGTGTGAGCTCCAAAGGAACTCAGACTCCCCCCCAAATCTAACACCCTTACTTAAGAAAGAGGAAACACAGCCAGGGATTTGGAAAGGTTGTGCAAAGTCAACCAGTGACTTACTATCGACGCTGGGAAGGCAAACACAGGGCTCTAGCGCCAGTTCATCACAATTTGCCTTCCACCACCTGCCTCCACAGCCATGCAGTGAATGAAATATTTGCCCAGTGCAAAGGCCTTGCCTCTCATCGGAAGGAAGCTTGGCCATGGAATCCAACCAATAGGAAACACCCATGCCAAGTACGTGGAAACAAAAGAGATGA
This sequence comes from Mustela erminea, assembly GCF_009829155.1. Classification (NCBI taxonomy): domain Eukaryota; kingdom Metazoa; phylum Chordata; class Mammalia; order Carnivora; family Mustelidae; genus Mustela; species Mustela erminea. The sequence continues at coordinate 5,414,932 of NC_045615.1, read as the reverse complement.
GGTTTCCATCTTTCATTTTATTTCTTGAGGGAATACGAAAGGGGCCTGGAATACAGGAGGCAAGCCATAAAGTTTAAATGAGTTCATCAATGTGAAAGAGAACGTCCAGCCAGCTGGTGGTTACAGGCAGAACAGATCGTGCAAAGGCTGTATGATAAAACCCGCACCTCCAAAGCACGATCTGACAGCAGGGTCCCAGAGACCCCTCTCTCCCTCTGGGCTCCTGTGCCCAGTGGGCAGAGCTGGGTGGGACCTGAGCACCGGCCCAGAGGCCAGAATGTCCAGAGAAGAGGAGGGATCACTCCTTATGAAGAAGATTCATCTGAAAAGCAGGGGTCTGGCTCTGGGCTCTCCCGCTCCGTGGGACTCCCATCTCTTCAACTGTTCAAGTTATTAAGGTGTTTGTGGCTTCAATTTCCTTCCACAAAAACATTCTACTTTTCCCCCACGTCTTGTTACCTCATCACTCCATAGCTAAAAATGCTGAAGCTCTCCTGGTTGCCTACCAGAGATGGTAACATCAGGACACCTCTCCTTTCAAGCAGCAAACACCTCCCGAGAGAGGCAGGAGGACATGGTCCAGGGTGGGGGTAGGGGCAGTACAGTTGGCAGGACAGAGAGAGGACACATCCAAATGGCCACTGCGAAAGGAGGAAACATCTCTTGGCTTCACAGACACCCTGCAGCTCAGTGACACGGGGGAAATAAAATTTCCTCTAGTTTAATCAACATCATCACTCAGGTGTGCCAACTCCCACTGTATTAACTGGATGTGGCTTTTTTCTTCATCTTTTTTAAAGCAAGGTAATCCTGCCAGCAGTCAGGCGTCTTGCTATTGGCTCTAACTGCCCTCCTCTGTGACACATGTCTCTAGCTTATCCAACTAGTTCCAGAGAGCTGAAATGCCAGGACACAGCGTATAGTTTCACTGCAATTCACCATTAAGACTGGTTTTATCATCAGCACCAATTTGCAAGATGGACAAGAGAGGGATGCAGGTTTGTGAGTGAGGAATGAGTTCATCAGGCGAGAAATATTTCAGGGCCCATTTTTATAAAGATCTATGCTAGGCTCTATGGAGCCTCCAGCAATTTGAGAGTTTAAACCCCAACTCCTGATCCCAGAGAATTTCTAATCTGATCCCTGGTGGAACAGAGACACAGGTGAGGGAAGACAAACCTGCACAGCCAGTTACCCAGGATTTCTAGAACTGCAGGGCAGGCTGCTTTTCTCTGGCGACCGTCTAAGCCTCCTGAGGAGGACATGATGGTAAAGGGCATGCACACGGCAGCCTTACTTTCTGAAGGGAGAATGGAGGCCCTAGCAAGATACGAAACAGCCCATGCAGAGGCACTGGAAGCACACATGCCTTAGCCTGGAGCGCGCGTGACACGGATGGCGCTGGCCCCAGACTCCGTCAGTCTGGGCCACTTAGAAACCTGCTTTGTGTTCCTCTGTGGAATGCATCCTCAAAATGAAAGGGCAAAGCTGTACTTATGGACCCTGGTACTGAACCACTGGGTGCCACTCTGAGAACCCAGACAGAGGCAAGGAGATGCTGTCAGGGGTGTGACAACATCAACAGTGGCAGAAACAGAGGTGGGGACCCAGTGGTGGTAACGACAGCACAAGGCCAAGTAGCGAAGGATCCGCAGCAAGAGTAATCCTGCCAGCCATGAATCATGTGGGACCTCCCGAGACTGTGGGAGCCACAGATCGCTGGGTTCAATGCCAATGCGTTCTGGACTAACACAGGCAGGAAGGCACCATCGGGGACACCAGCTGGGCACTCGCTGCCACAAACATATGGGGGAAGGAGACTGCTTCAGGTTGTGGCTATCAGAGACCCCGCCAGAGACCTCTCTGCTCACTTTTCCCTCTCTGACCTGCCTGTCACACCTAAGGGAGCTGGACACACTGTGGATACCGGACACACAGTAGCCCAGCCCCTCAGTAATTTTGATCTGGAGTGTGAGGGCTCAGGGGAGGGGGCCCATATATCCGGGCGGGGGATATTCCTCTCCAGGGTGCTCTGCTCCCCTGGAACAGATGTGCCTACCTGCTCAGAGAACACCAGCCCTTGAAAACAGGCGGGAGTAGGGGGGCAGATGAGGCACATGGACCCTGGGGGTGCAGGGGGCACAAGAACACAGTGGGCTTAGAAAGCAGCAAGGAGACCCCCCGGCCAGAGTAGCCAGCCAGTGTGGATGAGCCAGGGGTCGGGGGGAAGGAAGTTCAGAAAGAGCTCACCCCAACACAGACACATTCGGGGTGGTAGGAAGCTTGTCTGACAGCTACTTCAAAAGCAAAGGAACCTCACCCTCTTTGGAACACTATAGGTTAGGTCCAAAATAGAGAAACGTCATTTCTTCAAAGGCCTTGCAATGTGGAAAGCAGATTCTACTTTGATTCCAAAGGACCATGGTGAGAATCACAGCTCTACCATTTAACGGCTGGGCGAAGTTTTCAGGTTTCTGAACCTGATTTTCATGTTTACTAAAAGAGCATTGGGAACTCCACTCTCCCATGATTGTAAGAGCTAAGATTCGGTACATGAAAGCCCTCAGCTCAATGCCTGGCACACAGAGGAGAGTAAAACGCCAGACAGATTTGGAACTGAGGGAACCAGTGACATAATCCAGGGACTCTCTCCCACTTCGAGGGCCATCATCTGGTTCCTGGACTAATGATGGCAGACGGAAGTTCTCTTTTCTCTGCTTTGTGAGGAATGGGTCTGTGCTTCCTGGAAGAAGGAGAAAAACCTCCCTAAAATTATTCTCAATTACTGATGAACAAAGCCAAAGTGTACACAAGGCGGCTGGGGTACCAGGCAAAGAAGGGGAAGCTTTACTCCAGACCCGTAGCACCTGATAAGACATATTCTATCTTCCGAGGTAAGTTCCCTGCCCCCAAGAAAACCATAGACAAGATGACTTTAAGGGAACCATACCAAGTAAAAGTAGAACAAAAGAGCTTGGGGGACAGAAAAAGTATATGACAATGGCTAGAATAACTGAGAAAATAGTGCTGAGTAACTCAGGTCCTGAGCAGATTTTTGGCTGAATGCAGCAAAAAAAAAAAAAAAAAAAAAAAAGAACTCAAAAGTTATCCAAAGACTTGACATTCAGTGGGCAATGAATATGGCAGGAAGAACTAATTCAAACACCCACCCCCTCCCATTCCTTCAGTTCCAAGTACAGGGACAGACTCTTCTGTCTGCGCTGGCGAGTGCTAAGCAAGCGTTGGAGGTTAGGAATTTAGTGTCGATTACTCCTGGCCATTGAGAAGATGGACTGAAGTGCTCAGTGCCGTCGTTGAAAAGCTCATATAGCTGTTGTCAAAGTTATGTGCACACGAATTTAATACTGCCCAGATGACAAATGCTGGGCACAGACACGGAGAACGTAAGAGTGTGAAGAATAATCCATCTATGACAAGCATCCTTCCCTCTTGTCTCCGCCATAGCTCTGTGTAGCTGGTCACACAGGGAGGTGAGGCCAGAGAAAGAACCAAAGTTCTCTGCACTTCTAAGACGCACTGGCAACATTTAGGTTTTTAGGCAGCATGCTCAGGCTTTCTACGATGCTTTCTATTGAATGATTTGCTTCCGCGGGCTGAATAAAATGCCCAAGTCCCCTTATATGCTTTTTGAGATCATAAATTGCTCTCACATTATGACGAGCAAAGTAGAGGCATACATTAATCTTCTCTCTCCAGATATAAGCAAGAGGAGAAAAACCCTATTCCTGTTTGCCCGCAATCGATCTTGAACTTCTCTCTAGGACTTTCTCCTTACACTAGTCCCTCACTGGGTCGTACCTAGCCCCATGATGGTTTGTTGCACCACGTTTCCCACTGGAGATAAGACACCTAAGGCATTTTTGATCAAAGTTCTACACCAAATAATGTGAATGGCCCCCACATTCAGAGGTCTGAAGGGAGCCCGAGTGGTTACGTATGCATGGGATAGAAGGAGCCAGCTCATAGCTTTGCCACCTCCTTGGCCCCTTGATCCCCCCAGGATCCTTTGGAGACCAAAACTTATGGGACACCAAAAGCTCATGAGAACATTCCTCCAGAGCATCCCCCAAAATGTCTTTACTCTCAGGCTGAGCTTGCCTCCTTAGATGTGTGGGCAGCCGTTCACATGGGCCAACTCCAAGTGCCAGTTCATGGCAAAGTAACTGAACAAAGGCACCAATCAGAAAAAAGGTTCTGACCCCAACCCTCGAAGATCCCATGTCTGCCTCATATACAAAGAACAGACATTTTAAGATGGAATTTTAGAAGCATATCCAAACATATCTCAAAAGGAAGAATAAGAAAAGGCATTCTCCTTTCCGTAAGCTTCAATCTGAGAGAAGACTTCTTACCGGCTCTACTTTTTAATTAGTTTTTCTGTAAACACACTCCTGCTGCCACACTCCTCTTTTGAAAAACACATCTCGGGAACATATGTCCCCAGTAGCAGGGAGCTGACAAGCAGTACTTAAGGTAAAGGTCAAACAGATGTGGGAAGTGACCGGCACACTCAACAAAATGCCACACGGCCTCATTTGCTTTCCAGGCTGGTGCCAGAATGTTCGCACGCAGTCCTTATCATAAAATCCAAGCTGTTGGGCTTGCTGCCATTGATGTTTGCGAAAGGCAGTTGTTTTTATAACTAGAAAATGGTGAGACTATGGATTCTGAATTACAATAAACTATCAACAATCCTGACTAATGGGGTAACAAAAGTAAATGAAAGTTACAAACACATCAAAAGCCGTATCTCAGCTTATACCCAGTAAAACTTTATACATGCTGTTTAGAAATGATTTTTTAAACATTAGTTCTGATTTCTTTGTCGTCTGTGACCACTGGGTACGGCTGACCAAAGAGAGAAGGCAAAGAAAAGCAATACGATCAAGGAATGTCAAGGCTACCGGGTAGGGTAGCTGTTCTACAGGACCATAGGATGTTACAACCTATCTTGTTGACTCAGACATTCTGAAAGAGTTCAGTAAGACCCTACTGTGTCAGATGGTCCAATACAGGTCCAATGAGCACATCTCAGAGAGATGATTAAGCCTCCGCATGAAACAAGTTCAAAAGCACTCTCTTCTTTTCCATGCTTCTGTTAAACAAAGTTTTGTCAACCATGGACAAAATCCAGGGCCAGGTAACTCTACCTATCTGCCATAAGACCGCCCACTATACTTGCTCACCGGGAAAAAAATAAAGGGGGGGTGCTGCTTTATAAAGATTCGAGATAAGTACAGCTCAAGTCATAATCCTTATTAATTTCCTTTATTATCAGGGAATGGATTTCTTGATTAAGGTGCATTTTAAAATCAGACTCGTTCTATATAGAAGAAATCACATGAGTATACTAGGGACCTCCTGTATATACACAAATGCTTCTTTTTATTTCAACTTTTCAAGATTACCTGTTTCATCTGGTTCTAACATAATCATTTGTGCTATCCTTTGGGTCCTTACATATTACACTAAAACTGTACAAAGCTTTATGCTGTGCCTGCTTCTGTAGAGCTTGGAACGCCTTTGAGACATTATCTCATTTTGTTATGGCCAACTGTATTATGCTTACCCCCAGAAATCACTGTTAATACCATCCACCCTCTCTCTTGAGCTTGTGAGTAGTTTATGGAGCTGAAAGCGAGTTAACCAATGGATGGGAATCAAACGCAAGAAACCAGTACCCATTGGTGGAACAGCAGACCCTGGGCATTAAATTACTTATGACTGGAATCTGGTTAATCACAGGAGAGGTGAGCTTAATGAAAGAAGGAATGCTGTAACCTTATTTTTCAGAGCACTTTCATTTAATCACTTTCAGTTCAAAAAGTAACCCAATTTTAGAAGCAATGACCATGACACAAAACAAGTTTAAGTGTCCTGCCCAGGACAGTTACCCTTGACAGGGCCAAAACCATCTGAGCTGAAGTAGTCCTTCTGCCTTATCCCTCCACTCCCTGTGCAATCACTCATGTCTTCTTCTGGGCCTGGTAATACCAACTTTTTGCCTCCTGGCACTTTTAAGCATCTGAATTGTTCTGTTTACTTACTTTGGTCACTTGTTTTTGTCTAGCCCTCACTTGAATAAAAACCTTATAAGAACAGGAACCTTGCTGTTTCATCACTCAGGTGACCTCAGTGCCTAGAACATCTCTTGGGCTCAATAAATGTACCTGGCACATATTAAGAGCATAATACTTGCTCAGCAAGTGTTTTTGAATGAATAAATGACCACAACTGGAATCTCCAGATAGCAGTGATTTTTCAGTCATGCCCATGGATCTGGGGTAGGAAAGAACATTCTAGATGGAGAACACCTGTCTCATGACCAAATCCCTTGTCTGGTTAAAGAAGCAAGGACATGGAAAGAAAAAAAAAAAAAAAAAGAATGAACGAACGAACAAACGAGCTAGTGAGCAGCAAAAACATGGCAATGACCACCGGCTGGCTAGGGCCAAAGATGGAGAAAGGAGAGGACACTTGCTTCAGTCCTTGAGGACTTTTGTTCCCTGAAAAAGTCTCTGAAGGAAAATAATTCTCAAGCGCCTACAAAAGATGAGCAGCATCTAGCTTCTCAGTCAATTCTATTTCCCTACCCCTCTTTTTTTTTTTTTTTTTTTTTTTCCCTACCCCTCTTTTTAGTAACAAATGAAGCTCGGGGGCAAGGGGACAGAAAGACATGTGTGATAAGTGACAGCAGCTCACTCATTTGGCCTATTTTGGAGGCAAAACTGAAGCAATCGGTAGTTCTGCAGTTCCCCAAGAGGTTAACCATAAAAGCTACTATATGACCCAGCAATTCCATTTCTAGGAACATACCCAAGAGAAATGAAAACATATGTCTACACAGAAACTTACACATCAATGTTTATGGCAGCATTACTCAGAATAGGTTAAAAGTGTAAACAATCCAAATATCCATCAACTGATGAATGGAGAAATAAAATGTGATATAAGCATACAACAGATTTTATTCAGCTGCAAAAAGATAGGAAGTACTGAAACATGCTATAAGGATGATGAACCCTGAAAACACTACAGTAAGTAGAAGAAGCTAGTCACAAAGGACCACATATTATATGATCCCATTTACATGAAATGTCTAGACTCGGCAAATCTATAGAGACAGAAATTAGGTTGGTGGTTGCTCCAGGCTGGGGGATAATGACCACCAAATGGGTACAGGGTTCCTTTCTGGGATAATGAAAATGTTCTGAAAGTAGAAAGTGATGATGATTGCCCAACTCTGTGAATGGCGTACTTTGTAAATAACCATTGAATTGTACACTTTAAATGGGTAAATTGCATGGTATTTGAAATAGATCTCAATGAAGCTGTTATTAAAAACAAAAGCAAAAAACCTCATGCAATAACCAAATCCTTCTGTAGTCTGCAAAGGACAAGGAAATGTTGGCGCCTCCTGTACTTCCCTCATGGAAGGAGAGCAGCTCTGCCTATATTATCTGGGGCTTTATGGAGATGACCCCCTACCCCTCTTACTCTTCACACTAGCTTGCCTTGCTACAACGGGCTTGCCTTGGTCTCGTATTTGATCTTCAACCATCTAGCAGACTTCTGCAGAACACCCCCTCTACGCCAGGTGCTACGCTAGACACCGACCCTGAAATGAAAGGGGCGCGTGCTTTGCCTTCAAGGGGCTACCACTTTCGTAATTATTCATTCGACCACAGGGCAGGAAACAGCAAAAGGAAGAGTTCTAAGTGGTATTCTGTGGTGGGTTGTGGGCAGAAGAGAATTTTCCATCTGGGCTCCAGAAAGGTGGGCTCCAGAAAGGTAGACTCCTGTCCACATCGGAAAAAGCACACATGGGTCTGGTATGAGAATATGGCAAAGGTGGGGCGGAGCAGAGCGTGCGGTGGGGAGCCCAGGAGCCAAATCCGACAGGAAGCTGGAAGACCCAAAATCCCTGAGGCCATGAAATAGTGCCAGCATTAGCCTTAAATTCCATCTGGCAGTACTTTGGGTGTTTCCATTCTGTTTATTTTTATTTTTTTTAAAGGAAAGAGGAGATGGGGGAAGAGGGAGAGAACTCAAGTTATTACTCAGCATTTCCACCGCGTTTAATGTTTGCAAAGGACTCCTGCCCTCACTCAGTCCTGCACTGCCTGAAATAATAAAGGAATCTGAGAACCCAGCCAAGAACTCGAAGTACTTAGGAGACAGAAGAACCTATCGCTGCATCTGGCAAGGCAGACACTGTTAAAAAAAATTAACCCCATAAAATAAGCACTAAAAAACTTAATCCAACATAATAATCTCTGTAAAACTGACAGGCCACTTGGTGGTGGCAGATTAACTCTGGAAGCTCATGTTCTAAGTCTGCCCATTCATACCTTGACACATGGCAGTTTTGCTGAATGGGCACGGAAATCCTTTTTTTGACATGAAAGGGTCCTGTGGCACACCCAGTATTTTATGGTAGCAATTAATAGGCACACCAGCTTCCTGCTGTCAGGACTAAGAGCACCAGGATCATCATATTCAAGATACAACATCTATCACCTGGCAGGTTTCTGTGTGACTGTCTATCAGCAGCGCCAGCACCGGCAAGCCTACCGCTGTATGAGCTGCAAAACGCTAGAAGCACTGTGGCTTCTGGACTCAAGCTTGAAATGGATGTGTTTGTGTGTCTCTGATTCCATTTATCTTCAACCAAGCTCTGTGACCCCATCAGCTTGCTCCAGAGGAGTGCCTCCTTTCAGAATGTTCATTGGTCAACTGGGAGACTACTCAGTTAAGTACAGAGAGGATGCAAATATGAAATGGTCATTGATATGAATCCTATGAGGACAAAGTGCTTCAGTTAGCTATTTCAAAAAATATGTTGGGGTCACATAGAGACCAAAAAAAGAATTTTGAGGGGCGCCTGGGTGGCTCAGTGGATTAAGCCTCTGCCTTTGGCTCAGGTCATGATCCCAGGGTCCTGGGATCGAGCCCCGCATCGGGCTCTCTGCTCAGCAGGGAGCCTGCTTCCTCCTCTCTCTCTGCCTGCCTCTCTGCCTACTTGTGATCTCTCTCTGTCAAATAAATAAATAAAATCTTAAAAAAAAAAAAAAAAAGAATTTTGAAAATGTATTCAAAAGACATCACCTACTTTATTTCCAGTCAATTCTCCACTCTTCCCTCCCACACTCCACAGTACACTTAGAAAAATTTAACGACCCAACACACACATACACACACATATACGTACACACGTACTGAAAATCTAACATGGTAAAGTGGGAATTACAAGGTCAAGATCTGAAAAAGACCAAAACCCAGAAAGATGAGACCAGCATGTGAGGCTGGTTTCTTGTTGGGGCACCTGCCAAATTAAAAAAAAAGTGTCCTGAATGGCTGAGCAGCATTTCTGATGGCCTCATGGATCCAGGAGAATCACTGGATTGCCACTGAGTTGGCTGTAATTTCAGAGAAAGTAGACTAAGGAAAAATCATTACTACAGACAAAGATAATGGTGGTAGATTTAGTAAACAGTAATTAAAAGTTCAAACTGCTTAATATAACAATTCTAAAGTTAAACTTGTATGTACCTAAAAACAGGTCTGAGAATATATAAAGCAAAAAACTGACATCAGTGTAAATCACTGCTGATGTAAACTGCAAGCACGGTGGAAGAGTTAATGGTTCTCTCAAGGACGGAAAATGCAGAAAAACGTGTTTTGGGGGGAAAAAAAAAGACGGAGAAATCAGAACCTGATTGTCATCTATAGAACTTTCACCCCAAGATCTTAATACACATTCTTTTCAAGCCCATATAGAAAAGGTACAGAAATCAAACGTACACCTTTCACCTGTACAACGCAAAAATGTGGGCCCACAGATAGGCTAAATAGAATGGAATAATTTTTTTAAGACTTTATTTATTTATTTGACAGAGAGAGAGATGACAAGTAGCAGAGAAGGAGGCTCCCCACTGAGCAGAGAGCCCGATGCGGGGCTCGATCCCAAGACCCTGAGATCATGACTTAAGCCAAAGGCAGAGGCTTAACCCCCTGAGCCACCCAGGTGCCCCTAGAGTGGATTAATTTGGCTCCTGACAAAGAGGTATGACCAGTAAGTTTTGAGGGGACTATGGCTTCAATAAGCAAAGGAGTCCTGAGATGAGACGACAGCGGATTGTCCCTTGTGCCTCAGAGACTTAGGGACTGTATGGAATTGCTGTTGGGCTGGACCTGAGATGGTGAGGATGAAAACAGAAAAGACCGTAGAGTGGGAACAGTCCACACAGCACCCCCTTGCTTCTCTCTTCCCCTGGAGCTGCAGGATTGTACTTTGATTTGTGTGGAAGGGAGAAGCAAAACCCTGCCCTCTGCCTAAAAATAAAGGGAGGCAGCAGGAGTAACAGACTCTTCTGTGCAATTGGGCAGAATGACTTAGCTTTTCTATGGCCAAACGCTGCTTCCTGTGCCCCGCGGCTTCACAACCCTTCTTCCCCATCCTAGGAATCCACATTAGGTTCTTGGTGACCACCTCTGCCATTCCACCATCACCAGCACTTACTGGGATGAAGGGGAGTACAGATCCTGAAAATCTAGAGACCCTGATTCTGACAAGCCTCACTCTATGAAGAAAGTCTGCCTAGCGTCCCACCTCATTCCTGTCTCAATCTTCAGAGAGAATAAATGGGCCCTCAAAATTGGTCTTTGCTTTGACCTTCAACTTTAGTGGCCTGGGTCCGTGTCTGTTGTACTCAGGGATTTGACATGTGGATGTATGGAGGAGTCCAGCTAGGAATCCGAGAGCTTGAGTTGGAGCTAAAACTTGGGGTGGGGTGGGATGTGGCAGGGGGAGCGGGGGACATAACGCATGCCTCTCAGACCATTGGGAATCCTGTGTACTACCCTGCAGTCCACTAATAGGTTAACCAGAACCACCTCCCTGGCCCGAGCTCGTTGCAAGAATACATTTAGTGGGCTTTACTGGATCGGCTGTAGCCCTGACCTAATTCTGTGAAAGAATCTCAGACCTGTAAGTCTCTCCTTCATTTCTCCCCCAATCTGGCAACATTTAGTGCTGAGTAGAAAAAAGCCACTTAATCAGCACTGCTCCTTGGCACGACAGCCAATCTGGTGTCCAACGTGGCTCGTCCCAAGCCAGCCCTGCGGCAGACCCTTCGGCATCCCATGCTTGGGCTTCAACAACTTGTATACTTTGAGTTTCGGGCGTCTGGGCACCTCTGCATTCAACGGGCTGTTCTGAAATCGCCCTCGGTACGAAACTGTATAACCTAAAGTCCCACCTCAGGAAGTAAAGCATGTTGATGTTTGCTCTAAGTGCCTCATTAATAAGTAACTCCCACTGTTTTTCCCCTTCCCCGACTGGCAGAAGGCCATCCAGACTTACCCTCGTACATCTCCAGGATGTGAACCGTGTCTCCAATCTGCAAGGAGAGCTCCACATCTTGAGAGGCGTTGTAGTTATAGATCGCTGGAAAGGAGAATACAGGGGGGAAATGGTGTCAGTGGTGGGTAAAATACGAGACACTGAGCAGCACATGCGGCGGCTCATGAATTACTTATTTAACAGACAACCGTCTGTCTCGTACTTCCGTGTGAATCACCCACTGCAAAGCAGAGAACATCCTCCTCAACCCCCACGACTGGCATGTCCCAGTCACTCTTCCACCCGACAAAAACTGGCTGGTTGCCTACGGCATATTGTGTTAGAGACCAGTGGTGGCGACAAAACACAGATGTGGGTCCTTGTCCCAGGGGTTCTTAATCATCTCAGAGGAGGAGGAGGATAGTCAATGTAAAATATTAGAGACAACTAAATTTAAATCGTGGCAAGAGTTATGAAAGAAAAAAAAAAAAAAAACAGGCAAGGGGCGCCTGGGTGGCTCAGTCCTTAAGTGTCTGCCTTTGGCTCAGCTCATGATCTCAGGGTCCTGGGATCGAGCCCCACATCGGGCTCCACACTCAGTGGGGAGTCTGCTCCAGGGTTCTCTCTCTCACTCTGCCCCTCCCCCTGCTCATGCTCTTGCTCGCACTCACTCTCTCTAACATAAATAAATAAATCTTTAAAAAAGAGAAAGAAAGAAAGAAAGAAAAACAGACTATAATGAGAATATGCTGTGGGGTTCTTTAGGTCGGTCCCCTTATTCATCAGACAACAGCCAGCCTACAACACCACTGAGGTTATGATCTCTAAGACACAGAATAAGCCATCTCCTCGCTTCCCTGACACAGTAACTGGGAGTCAAAAGGCACTGTGGGTCCCATCTACCTGGGAGGAACAGAATGACATGGTGCCCTGCAGACATGGCTGCCTTGTCCCAGTTCCAGGCATCCTGGGGACCTGGATGGCCCCAGCACCTCCTCATCAAGGTCACCTCAATCACCACATTCTTAAGACTGGCAGAGACTGGGACAGATTATGAAAAACAAGTTTAGTCTTATAATTCAAAAAGACAACCTAATTTTATTTATCTATCTATTTATTTATTTTTAAAGATTTTCCTTATTAATTTGACAGAGAGACGAGAGAGAGAGAGAGAACAAAAGCAGGGGTAGTGGGAGAGGGAGAAGCAGGCTTCCTACTGAGCAGGGAGCCCAATACTGGGTTCGATCCCAGGACCCTGGGATCATGACCTGATCGGAAGGCAGACACTTAACGACTTAGCCACCCAGGCGCCCCAACAACGCAATTTTAAGACGGGTAAGAGCTCTGAAGAGACATTTTACCAAGAATCATAAGCTGGCTAAGATACATGAAAAGATACTCATCATCATTAGTCATCAGGGAAATGCAAATTGAAACCACAATAAGGTAACACTTCACACCCGCTAGAAGGGCTATAGTTTCAAAAAGGCAGACAACCAGTAAGAATGTGGAGACTGAAACCCTCAGACATCATGAGCAGAAATGCAAAATGGCCCGGTCTCTTCAGAAAACAGGTGGATGATTACTTAGAAAGCTAAATGTAAGTTCCCTCTGTGGCCCAGCAATGACATTCCCAGTTATCTACGAAGAGAAATGAAAACTCGTCTACACAGCAAGTTTATGTGAATGCTCACAACTGCTGAGGTAGGCAGAAACACAATCCCCCAGAAGACAGCCACAACAAATTTCTAGAACCTGTGTGTGGCCGAACATTTGAGTATGTGAAGGATCTTCAGAGGAAGACCTTTTTCTGGCTTACCAGGGTGGGCCCTGAAGGCAAGCCCATGTATCTTGGTGAGAGAGGGTCAGTGGGAGTTTGGGGAGATGCACAGAAGAGAAGGCAACATGGAGATGGAGGAAAGGGAGCCTCTAGAAGGAATACGGACCAGCAACACCTTCCCCTTAGACTTCTGGTCTTCAGACCGTGAAAGCATACATTTCTATTGTTTTTAAGCCACCAACTTCACAGGAATTTGTCACAACAGTCAAAGGAAACAAATACAGCCGACACTTGTATTTGCAATAGCCAAAAAGTGGAAACAATTCATCAACTGACGAATGAATAGATATGTGAACTAGGGTATATCGGTATGATGGAACACCACTCAACAACAGAAAGGAATGAAATACGGACGCGTGCTACAACACAGGGGAACATCAAAGGCATTATGCTAAATGACGGCCCTATGCGAAATGCCTATTTTAGGCTCCCATTTATTTGCAATGTCAAGAACAGGCAAATCTATCAGACCTGGTCCCACCAATTACTGGTTGCCTGGGCAGGGAAGAGGAGGCAAGAGCGACAGAACACAGCAGGCACGAGTGAGGTTTTCAGGAAGGTGGAAAGATCCTCAAACTGGATTGAGGGGATGGTTACACACCTCTGTGAATTTACTAACATCTATTGAACTATATATTTCAAAGGGTGAATTTTATAGTACATAAATAGTGTTCAATAAAGCTGTTTTTTTAAAAAGTAGGTCTAGTTGTTACCCTCACTTTTAATTAGGGATCTGCATCCTTTCGGGAAGAAAGAACCACCTCAGAGATTCACTTCTGGCCATTCTCCTGAGGATTCAAGGAACCGAGACATTCCCCATCTCTGCAGCTCTAACGAGCACGTGAGGGTCGTCATTCAATCCATCTGCCAGATCCCACAAGGGTCACTAAAAAATGGAGAAAAGGTATGCCCGCACTGTGAACTGTGGGTACTCACTGCTCTTTCTGAAACCTGCAATGCACCCTCTGTCTGCCACCTGACCACAGGCTTTTCCTTACCTCACAGTCTATCTGTGAATGGAAGGAGCACACCTCTAGCACATCTTTTATCAAGCGGCCTCTCTTTCTGGAGAGACTCACCCAAAGAGTGTTCTTCTGTAGTCCTGGCACAGAAGCCTGGACAAATTATGCTGAAATTAATTTACTACTGAGCTTTTAGACTAGACTGAATTCAGAACAAGGTTGGGCTAATGAAGTGGGTTCGCAGAAACTACCTCTTCATGGGCCACGGGCCATTGGCTGCTAGTCCACGGAAGTTCTCCTTCATCTGAGAGTCAGGTCACTCAATGGTTTTGCCCACGGAAGTATATGTCTGGTTTTCCATAGAAAACGTACATCTCATAGCCTTGACTCTCCCTAGGCCCCATTCAGACTCCCACGGAACCTGCCTGTTCCTTCCAGAGGCCCTGCTCACAGATGGAAACAGGAAGTAATGAGGTTGCTGTGTCACAATGTGTTGTGTAATGACCAAGGTCTATCTCTTCCTCATTCTTGTCATCAGGAAGGTAGGCAGACACTCTCACAGGCAGCACCTAGCACAAACACCTACAAAGGACTGTTGTAAACATACACACACACACCATAAACCATAACTCCTAGATTCCTAAATCCTCCTGGCCTTAATTATCCCCCGTAACCTCCATCATTGGCCAAATTCTGCCCTCTGCTCCAGTCAAGACTCTAACAGTGTCCCCTAAATTCCATGCTCAAACCATGGTTTATCCCTACTTGGAACAACAACAGTTCATCTTCTGCTACATAACCACCCGAAGCTCACATTCACAATTCCGTTCGACAAGCAACCACTGACTCCCTATCACCCTGCATGAATCTGTTTCTTCTGACATCTGACGTCTTCTCCTTCCAACACAGTTTGGGTTGTTAATCTCAGATAATCTTGGTTCTTATCTGCCCCAATCAGAAGGCAAACTCCTCACGCATGTGGCTCTGGCCGCACACTATTTATGTGTCTTCCACATTGCCAGGCATTGGATTAGACCCAAAGAACATGCTCAAGACACAACGATGACTTTTACAGAATCGACCAATCGATTCAGTCCTTCAGCGCTTCTTCCCCAAACCTTAAGACGCTTCTGTCTTCCTGAGAAGCAACAGCTGTGGTCCCCTAGCCCTCATGAAAGAGATATCAAAATCACTTCTCCCACCACTTTTTGTTTATTACACAAGAGAGAATCTGCTTTTTCAACCCAAGCTTTCAGAGGGATTTCCATGGGAGGCGCAACCCTTAAATGTCTTTCACTGGTGTAAAGTCACCAGGTAGAGGACATTCACCAGTTTCATGTCTTCAGGCAGAAGTACCAACAAGATTTCCAATCACTCAGAGTTGTCATTTTTTCGTTCCAACGATGCACTTTGAACCTTGCCCTCCCTCTCCCACTCCCGGTACCCCTCATTTCCATTGTATTTTATGTTTTCCCTTCCATATGTAATACAGTAACTCTAAGAAGTGTGTGCCACACACCACAGTATTTATTTATTTATTTTAAAAAGATTATTTATTTATTTATTTGACAGAGAGAGATGACAAGCAGGCAGAGAGGAAGGCAGAGAGAGAGGAGGAAGCAGGCTCCCTGCCCAGCAGAGAGCCCGACGTGGGGCTTAATCCCAGGACCCTGAGACCATGACCTGAGCCTAAGGCAGCGGCTTAACCCACTGAGCCACCCAGGTGCCCCACCACAGTATTTAATAAGGAAACAGATTCAGAAGGGGTAAACACCTTGCCCCAAGTAATTCAGCTTTATAAGCAGCAAGGCTGTTCCTAATGCTGGTGATGATGCCTTCGTCGTATTTTATAAGGCTGCTCCCAAATGGTGAAGGAACAGCCTGGAAACAAAGAGAGGAGCCTCAGAGATTCTCAGGATGATGTCTGCCTTAGATTTCTCCATAAAACGGAAATCCGACTTCCAAACACAAGCTTTATTATACGAAGCAGTGACTGGTAATCACGTTGTCCACTAGTCTGGAGCTATCTGGAGAACAGGCATACAACTAGCTCTCAGTGGACGGTGCTTTCTTCCTGGAATGTGAGTAATTATTGCAAAGACAGACAGATAAAGGGAAAATAAGGGAAACACTGAGGGTTAAACAAAACACTATTGAAGACTCAACTATACCACTTACAAACACATGACCTTGAATGAGTTCTCAGTCTGAGCCTCGGTTCCCCATCTGTAAACTAGGCATCAGATCAGATGACTCTAAGGGTCCCTGTGGCTCCAACAGCCTCTGATTCATGAGGTGATGATAAGAAGCAGGAGAAACAAGTTGTGCTGTGTTGAACTAGCAGGCCCACCACAATCTCTTGTTTTGTCTGAGGAAATTAAACAAGAACAGGGAGTTGCTGAATATAAATTGCCTTGTTGGCTGCTATGTGTAAGGTTGGGAAAGACGAATTGCTGGAATTTTTCCCCAAGCAGCTTACTGTTTATATCATGAAAGTGTAATTTTGCAGAGCTAAGTAGACAAGACAGTATGTCTGCAAATCTAAAACAGTTTGCATTTTACCAAATCTTTGATTTGGCCTTTTCTTTTAAACCAGGCTTCTATGAGAGAGGTAAAAAGAAGGTTAGGGTCTTAAGATCATGCAGTAAGAAAACAAAAGAATACACGAACAGGCCCCAAAACAAGGATCAGTTTCTAGAGTGAAAAGTCTATGCATTACTAGCATTTCATCTTCCTAATAAATTAGGTTCTTTCATGAATCCTCAAATTACACCCCCTGAAGAATAAGTCAGACATGACTTTTCCTATCAGTCATTTGGTAGACTCCACAAAAGAAAAATCCAGCAAACACAGACCAATGTTCCAATTTGAATTGTTTACTATACAGAATATTAAAAAATGGCCAAACTTCATCTTTTTCAGTATTATCTTGATCTACCTACTTTCGACCATTAGAACTACAAAAACAAAAAAGATTCCACCTTTGATCTTTGCCCCAGACTTAATGCAGTACGTCCCCAAGGGCCAAATGGACTTTTCTTTCTTTTGCTCTTTAATTCCAGTCTACTCTAAGGATCAGAGAATAGACTCAACAGCAGGTCTGACCCCAAGAAGTGTAAATCTATGGCTTTACACTAATCATTCTTTTTTTCTTTTTTTTTTTTTTAAGGATTTTATTTTATTTTATTTATTTGACAGATCACAAGTAGGCAGAGAGGCCAGCGGGGATAGAAGAGGAAGCAGGCCGAGCAGAGAGCCTGATGTGGGGCTCAATCCCAGGACCATGAGATCATGACCTGAGCTGAAGGCAGAGGCTTTAACCCACTGAGCTACCTTGGCACCCCTACACTGATCATTCTATTTAGGTTCCAAACTCATCTTTTTAGGATGAGATGACCATGCTGGCACTTCTCTACTCAGAAACATCCCAGCCAGGGACCACCAAGTAAGGACAGCAGCTTACATTTCTCCCCCATAGTACTCCAAGGACAAGGCTCTTACAGGATCCTTAACTTCATTCTCCAGACTACTAAGGAGATGAGTGAATTTATCAACCAATTTTTTGGTGATGCTTTAAGAAATCTCTGTTTTAAGGATTATATCTCTTTGTAGACGAAACTAGTAAATACCCTTAACAGGAGAGATATTTCACAGATATTTCAACTATAGTTTACAGACTGTCTCACTGTTACCACATGATTTCTAGATACCACCTCATTTAAACTCATAGGAAATTAAGTTTACCTGGAATGTCTAAAGAGGAAAAGCTGAAAAAGGCAAGTCACAATTATAGGGGGAAACTTTATATTCTACAAATATGTGGAGCTTTCTCCCACAGCTTCCCCACCTAAAAAGTGGAGGCAACAGTACATTCTTCATAAGGTTTTGTGAAGCCCAAAGAGGAGAAGGTATGCAGAATCCCTAGGACCATGACCAACACTTGGTAGACGCTGAAAAAATGGCAGTCATTTTCCCTTTCTCGCCCAGTCCAGCTCCCCTACTTTGAAAATGGTGGCACCCATGTCCTCGAAGATGGACATTTGCCCCCTTACCAATAAGCCAGTGAAAAGTCATGCAATGAAGTCTGCAAATCAGGAAGGCGTGCAGAGAAGCAGAACAAGCTAGCCCCGCAGTCCTTCCAGGGTAAAGGTTGCCGGGCAATTCAGTACAGGTGTCCCTAAGGGCAGCAAAACCACTATACGACAGGCAGTTGAGAACAGAGCTCCCCTAAGAAGGAGCATGAGAGTGAGGGAATATTTTAATATTTTAACCATTTTCTTGCCATCCCTTCTAGTATTTCTATAGTGGATCAACTGAGGAACCAGCGTTTATATTCAGAATACCAAAGATGCTTCAATCACGTACTCATTGTAGCACTCTCTACCTGGGTACAACATTAAAACACATTCCAATATTACTCATACCTTCAGTTTTTTTTTTTTTGTGGTTTTTTTTTTTTTTAAGATTTATTTATTTATTTATTTAACAGACAGAGATCACAGGTAGATGGAGAGTCAGGCAGAGAGAGAGGAAGGGAAGCAGGCTCCCCACTGAGCAGAGAGCCCGATGCGAGGATCGATCCCAGGACCCCGAGATCATGACCTGAGCCGAAGGCAGAGGCTTTAACCCACTGAGCCACCCAGGTGCCCCCCCCCCCCCCCGCCTTCAGTTCTATTAGCTTCTATTTGTTTCCACTGATCTCTTTATTGTTAAGAAAAAGTAAAAGAGAAAAAAATCTGCGGGCAATTAAGGCAGGGTTTTAATGATGAAGTAAAAACAAAACACAAACCTGGCCTACTACTAAGCCTAGAACACCTTCCCCCAACAAAATAAGGTATGAATCAGGTTCTTCTTGTTATGCTTTCTTACTAAATACAAACTAAACAGAACTGAGATAAAAAATGATCAGATCTAAGACTGCGTCCAGTTTACTGCATCTAATTTATGGACAGAAATCACAGCTGAGAAATAGAGAATCTGAAGATAAAAGCCACGGCTTACTGCAGACTCTAGAACCGCCCTGAAACCATAGGCAAAAATGTGAGTATTTTCTCCACACATACATGGATTAGAGACCAAACACAGTTCACTGAGAAGAAGAAATGGTCCCAACCAGGTTGTGAAACTCATCACTTTGAAAATATCAGTCTGAAAACGAGAATATAAGAGCAGCGGGTTGGGACCTGGGCTTACATCTCAGTAGGGTGTGTCCCAGGACAAGCTTCACTGGTCGCCTTCCCACCACAGATCACATCCAGGAGGGTCTGAGAACGGAACCCCGGCGCCTTCCATCTTATATCCATCACAGTCACATCTTGCTGCCAGCACAGCGAGAAGACAGAATGTGTGTGTATGCGGCCAGGAGGAGAGCGGAATGAGAAGAGCAAACAGCTGGGAAGAAGCTGAAGAAATCTGGGAAACCATTTGGTCCAATCTCCTTGTTTCATACATGAGAAATTGTAAGCCGTGCACGTGGGTGTGTGTGTGTGTGTGTGTGTGTGTGTGTGTGTGTGTAGCTGAAAAGTGACATGAAGGTAAAACCTACTTACAGTCAGGCCACTGAAGATCCTTCCCACAGCTTGGCCAGGAAAACTACCATCCCAGACTCTCTCAGTCATTTAATCATCAGGCTTCAATGTCCTCATCAATAAAATGACATTTGTGAACGGGTATTTTACCTGCCTCTTAGGGTTGTTATAAGAATAAAATGAGGGGCATCTGGGTGGTTTAGCCCAGTTAGCCTCCAATTCTAGATTTCAGCTCAAGTCCTGATCTCAGGGTCGTAAGATCGAGCCCTGCCCTGGGCTCCATGCTTAGCATGGAGTCTGCTTAAGCTTCTCTCTTTCCAGGGTGCCTAGGTGGCATTTGCCTTTGAGAGGCTGGCATTGAGTCCTGCATCTGGCTCCCTGCTCAGCAGGGAGCCTGCTTCTCCCTCTCCTCCTCACTTGTGCTCTCACTATCTCTGTCACTATCTGTCTCTCTCTTTCTCAAATAAATACTTCTTTTAAAAAAAGATTCTTTCCCTCTCTCTATGCCCTGCCATTGCTTGTGCACACACTCTCTAAAATAAATAGAAGAATAAAAAAATAATAAACTGAAAAGAAATATAAAAGTGAGTAATTTTTAGTGATATCTTTAGAACCAAGGTATTTCAGCATAGAAGACACAAATAAAAAAAAAATCTGGGCTCAGGTATGTGAATTGGAAATATTATTATGAATTTGGAATTATTTTCCTAAAAACATATATTTTATGTATGTTTTTCACTTCCACTGTGACTATACTGGACTAGAGAACATATCAGGGATTAAATGAACTCTCTCGTCTTGAAAAATAGGCAAAATGGGACTAATGATGTTCGGGCACCAAACAGCATGCAGTGCAGGAGAGGGATGCCCGAGAGGATGGAATCAGATGAGGTAAGTCTACAACTGCCTCTGGTTACTTCTTGAAAAGTCAGATCTCCAGTCAAAAGTAGAGGGAGGAGAAACCCAAACAGCACCTGGTAGTCACCCTAAGATGAGGAAACAGAGTTGAGAATTCCAGGAGGTCCAGGTGGCCAAGATACGCAGGACAAAGAATCAGAGAGGAGTTTCCCCCCGAGTCTACAGCTGCGTACTGCTCAGTCCATGCACGCAAAGAAAATACCCAAGGTCAAAGAAAAGAACCACTAGAAAGGAACAGAAAGAGCAATTTCCACACCTCACACAGGGCTGGGAACCGTTCATGTTTTCCACAACCAGCATGGAGAAGCCTTGCGCGATGTGGCCACTACTCTGAGTACGGGAAGAGCAGAGCCTCGGTTGTGCAACCCAGCGGGCCCACAGGTACAGGCTGTGCTGGTCCAGCCTGACCAAGATCAAATGCAAACACGGAGAGAATAGGTGTCCTCATAACTTAACTGCATCCCAGAACAAGATCCAAACTCCCAACAAAATAAGATTTACAATGTCCAACCTCCAGTTCAAGACTTAGCAGGCATGCAAAGAAGGATGAAAATATCATCCAAGGTCAGGAAAAAAATGAAACAGTAGAAAAAGACCTAGAAATGACAAAGATCAAGCAATAAAACTCAACTCAGGTAACTAAAGGAGTCAAATCATACAAAGTATATTCTTTGACTACAATGGAATTGAACTAAAAATCAGTAATAGACATTTTAAAAATCCCAAAGTACTTGAAACTGAGCAACATACTGCTTACCAGCCCAAGGACCATTCAAAAATCAATGTAACCGGGGCGCCTGGGTGGCTCAGTGGGTTAAGCCTCTGCCTTCGGCCCAGGTCATAATCTCAGGGTCCTGGGATCGAGCCCCACATCGGGCTCTCGGCTCGGTGGGGAGCCTGCTTCCCCCTCTCCCTCTGCCTCTGCCTATTTGTGATCTCTCTCCCTCTGTCAAATAAATAAATAAAATATTTTTTTTTTAAAAATCAATGTAGCCTACCACATTAAGAAGAAAAAAATATGATCATCTGTATAGATGCAGAAAGGCATTTGATAAAATTTGATATCCCTGCACGGTTTAAAAAGAAAAAACTGTCAGCAAATTAGAAATATCTTCATCTGATAAAAAGCATACATGATACACCAACAGCTAACATCATATCAAACTGTCAAATATTAAGCGTGCTTCCCTAATACCGGAACAAGGTGAAGACATTGGACATCTGCTCTCATCACTTCTATTCCACATTTTAATGGTGATTCTAGCTACTATAATAAGGCAAGAAAAAGAAATAAAAAGTTTTCTAATTGGAAAGGATGACATAGAAAATAACATGATCATCTACACAAAAGAGTTACCAGAACAACAAATGAGTTTAGGTGGTGTCAGGACCCAATTTTTGTCAATATACAGAAATCCTTTGTATTTTTGTATACTATAACCAGGAAACTAAAACTGGGTTATGATGTAATGTGCATTTCTTCCCACAGATTCTCAGGGAAATAGCTTGAAAACCAGTGCTCCAGAGAAACTCTTACACAAATGTACAAAGAAACAGGTACAAGAATGTTCACAGAAGCAGCGTCTGTAGCAGCAAAAACTGGAACCATTCAATGTCCATTGAAAGGAAAATGGAGAAATTAATTATGGTATATTCAAACAGACAGTACAGCAAAGAAAATGAATGCATGCAAATCCGCACACATACCATGAATAAAATGTTGAGCAAATAAAAAAGAATCACTAGAGAAATATACACAAGATGACACTTTTCAGAAAATTCAGAACCTTGCAAAACTAAATGATTTAGGCTTTTGAAATATGCACGTGTATATGGTAAAACATAGGGGCAAAACTGGAAATAAAACACACAAATTTCAGAATATTTTTATATCCAAGCTAGGACTGGAGTGGGGGACTACTGAGGGGGAAGCACGGATATGTGGCTAATATTCAGAGAACCTTTTTTTTGCAACTCATTGGATGGTGAAATACAGGAGAGTTTATTACTGTTTCTCTTTATACTCTTCACAAGTGATGCAACTATTCTTTTATGTATTCAGTATTCAATTCAAACAAAGAACATCAACTAGACAGATCTACACCTACATATATATATATATAGGGGGCGTATTCATAAGGACAAAAAAAGCCCCTCTTTTTTTTTTTTTAAGATTTTATTTATTTATTTGACACAGAGAGAGAGATCACAAGTAGGCAGAGTCAAGCAGAGAGAAAGAGGGGGGAAGAAGGCTCCCCTCTGAGCAGAGAGCCTGAAGCAGAGCTCTATCCTAGGACCCTGGGATCATGACTGAGCCACCCAGGCGCCCCCCCAAAAATAAAAAATACCTCTTTTACATAACTCATTACAAGGTAACATATACCTTCATAAATATCATTCCAGTGGTTCACAAATGTTAGCTTGCAGCAAAGTCACCTGGAGGGATTGTTAAAACACAGACTCCTGGGCCTTACATCTAGAGTTTCTGATTCAGCAGGTCAGGCTTGAGAATTTGCATTTGCACCTGTTCCCTAGGTCGCACTGAGGCTGCTGGTTCAAGTCAACACTTCAGGACCTCCCCCCTCTCTTTTTCTCACTCTCTAAAATAAATTTTAAAAATCCTTTTTTAAAAAGACCCAATTATTTGGAGTCAATTCAATGCAAAGTTACAGAAAATCTTTCCATCTCGTTTCTTCCTGCAGTATGAAAAGAGGTGATTACATTACTTCTCTGATTTAATTTTAGAACAAAAGAAAAATATAAATTTGGGGTTGTATTTCACTATAATCATTTTACATTTTAAAAAATTCACCCAGGGCGCCTGGGTGGCTCAGTGGGTTAAGCCGCTGCCTTCGGCTCAGGTCACGATCTCAGGGTCCTGGGATCGAGGCCCGCATCGGGCTCTCTGCTCAGCAGGGAGCCTGCTTCCCTCTCTCTCTCTCTGCCTGCCTCTCCATCTACTTGTGATTTCTCTCTGTCAAATAAATAAATAAAATCTTAAAAAAAAAAAAAAAAATTCACCCAACTTCCACTTTCTTTTCACATACATTTGAGCATAATCAGAAGTAGAATAGATAAGTTTTACCAACTCAACATGCCTTTCAAGTTATTGCCAGAGCATTAAAATTTTAGGCATGCATATTCATAAAAAAATATTGTTCATAAAATATAACAACCTAAGCTACCTTACAATGCAATCTAAATGTTAATAGCAAAATAACATTTTTCCAACCAGAAAGCTAGGCTTCTTAGGTTTTTGGCATTTAAAAATAGAAATCACTCTAAGGCTAGTTGGAAAAATGTATTTCCTGGTCTTCCACATTAGCAAGTTATAACTTATTTCAAAATAATCAATTAGACTAGTACTTGCATCTGCTCCAACGTATAAAGTGTTACAGTTCTAACTTCTGCTTCTATGCTGTGAACTACAGAGGACAAAAATCACGTAGCATCAAAAGGCAACACATTTTATGAGGAGCTGCACATATGACATAATCACACCCACTTCACTCCCCACTCACAACCCCAACCTACTGCCCTGCCTCATTTGAAATTTTTTATTATATCACAGCATACTATAGGTAAGAAGAAAACACAAAGACCAGTCTATTTCAGTTAGATGATTAGAGACTTCATTCTCTGAGTCATGCAGGCTTGACACCTGCAGAGCATCTTAGACCTGATGCTCCCCATCGCCACTCCTCCTGTGTTTGTCTTTGTTCATCATCTAGAACTCAGGTTACTACCCTCGGGTCTTTACTGACTGCCCAGCTCTCAGTGCTCCTCAGGTATGCAACAGGACAATCAATGACAACTACATCCCAGGCCTGTTGTGGAGATTAAATAGTATTCCTACAATACTTGCATAGGAAGAACTAGCTATTACTGGCCCTACAACATATGCTGCATAATCATGCCACTCTAACACTTTTCTAACAAGACACTCAAAAATCTTCCCACAGTTCTCTATTTTTTACTGATGCATATGATTTAAGAATTTTCAAAGCTCATCCCTTCCTGAGTCTTCTTTGGTAACCCTCTTTGCCTGAACAGCCCTCTCTACTTTCTTCCATTCCACCACATCCTAGCCATAAAGTAAATTTACAAAAGCTCAACTACAAACTCACTGGGATTATCCCCACCTTTGATGGTGTTACCACTTGAGGGACTGCAATGCTCCAACTATTGCACAGTTTAGAGTTTGCTGTGTGGTTTGACCTGCCCAGGTCCCTCCTGGGTCTCTGTAAAAAGAGGAGACTCGCATCAGGCATGGCCCCATGTGCGCATGGGTTTCTTGACACCTGTCTTCTTGAAGAGGTGATAAAAGAGGCCCCAGGAAGCTGTGTCTCTACTTATCTAAATTACAACAGCTTCTTCCCCTCATTGAATCTCCTCAAAAGAGATCTAAGAGTATTCAGGATAGCATCCTTTAGTCAAGCGCTGTCTGTACACCACTGTACAGTCTTCTGTTTTTTTTTTCTCCTTACCCACACTAGGCTGTGATACTGTCAAAAAGTTCCTCTGGGACTGGGGGTTGGGTGGGGAATGTAAGTGTGGAGTGACGTGTGTGTGATTATGTGGTATGTGAAATGTGCCAAGTATAGGGGATATGGATGGCATCGCTCCCTTAACAAATAGGGCTGATTCCAGGTTTTCTCTATCTTGGTAGTTCTTTGGATCTTTCAAGAAATTTCAGAAAGAATAGAGTTGGTCACCTAAGCTTACAGCTATTTTTCCCCTTTCAATTCTCTGTCATTTAATGGAAAGTTTAACAATATTTTTTGTTATAAACATTTGAATCTATTTGTCATCTTGTGCTTTCTATTTCCTGTAAAATATTCTTGTTTGGTTTGTTTTGTTTTATCTCTTGCTCTGTGGATTCTGGTTTCCTTTTTCCCCTTCTGGTTATAAGAGAGGCTTTATTTGTAGTTGTCCAAAACTGGAAACAACCCAAATGTCCTTCAATAAGAGAATAAGTAAACAAGGTGTGGTACATCTATACACTGGAATTCTACTCAGCAATCAAAAGGAACAACCACTGACACAATATGAATGAATCCCAAATGCATTATATGAAGTGAAAGAAACTATACTCAACAGAAGACATTTACACTGTCTGATTCCATTTACACAGTATTCTGGGAAAGACTAAACTATAGAGGAGTCAGACAGGCCAGTCAGTACTGGCTAAAGGGATGGAAGAGAGCTGACCAGAAAGGAGCACAGGAAAAAGCTGGTGGGTAATAGAAGTATTTCACATTTTTATTGGGGTGGTAGTTGCACAAATGAATTAATTTGTCAAACTTCACAGACCTATGTGGTTAAAAAAAAAAAAAAAGTGAGTTTTACTGTATGCAAATTATACCTTGCTTTTTAAAAATTTTACTTGAAAAGCACAGAAAGTTTGATTCTTTTGCCACTTCAAAAAACTCTTGAATTTATCTTACCAGTATCTTTAATTAGACATTAATCAACTGATGTAAGAAAAACACTTCTATATCCTCAGATCTACACTACTTCTTAGTTTTTCTTCTCATAAATTGGCAGCTTCATTATGTAATATTATAGTTAACTGATTATTTTTTATCTGTTTTTAGAAAAAGTACTGTTCCATGCTCTTTTGCACCTATATTTAAACTAATTAGTTGCTTGTGTATAGTCTTGTCTAATTGGTTTCTGGTTCACTACTGATTTCCTACTAACCTTTTTATAGCATTACTTCATGATTTTTGCATTGTTCAGGTTTATCTTTAAGTTGCCTAGAGTAAATCTCTACCATTGTCTGAATGCTTGTATCAATCCCTCACCCCCCAAATTCATATGTTGAAATCCTGACCCTCAAGGGTGATGGTATTAGCAGGCAGTGCCTTTGAAAGTGATTAAGTCTTGAGGGTGAAGCCCTCATGAAGAGGATTACTATCTTGTAAATGAGATCCCACAACGCTCCCTAGCCAGTTCTACTATGGGAGAACAGGAGAAGTCTATGACCAGGAAGAAGGCCCTCATCTGACCATGTTGGTGCCCTATCTTAAACTTCCAGCCTCCAGAACTGTGAGCAGTAAATTTCTGCTATTTATAAGCAGTGTGTGGTATTTCATTACAGCTGCCCAAATGGACTAAGACAATCAGTCCCCTAATAATTCATTTAATCGGAGCATCCATGTACAACTCTTTCTTGGCTCTTCTATCTGTGAATTACTGTAGCCTTCAAGTTCAACTGACTTCAGAATTCTTGAGTCAAACAACCTTTGTTCAAAAACTTAAAGTACACAAAGAAGACCCAAGTAAACAGAAAAATAGCAAGTTCCTGTAAGAAAGATAGTATATTAGGTCTCAACAAAGATCTCAATGCTCTAAATACAAGGTATACTAAATTAAATTCCAATTAAAACTGCAATGGAATCTTAAGGATTCTGATACAGAAATGATAATGAAATGCATCTAGAAGAATGTATGAAAAAAATTAAAGATATTTTGGAAAATGAAAAATTAACAAAAAGGAAACTTGCCCCCAATACTTTTTTTTTAAAAAGCTATAATGATGAAACTAAGGTGGTTACTTAGAATAGACAGAGCAGTCAGCAAAATTTTTGAAATCCAGAAATAGGCACAAATATGGGAAAGTGTTAAATGATAAAATTGGCAATTTAAGCTATAGATAGGGTAGAAATTATTTAATAAATGTTGCCAAAATAAGCACCTTCCTGGGTAGAGAAAAGATAAGTTTGATGTGCACTCATAACATATATGAAAACAAATTTTAAATGGATTAGAGACTTAATAAAATAAAAATCATGAAAGTACTAAAAGAAAAATACAGAGCAATGTATTTGTAACTCTGGAAAAAGGAAAGCCTTTCTTAGTTGATGGCCAGGTCAGATAGCAAAAAAGACCGCAGATTTGGTCAGAAAAAAGGCAAGCTCCCATAGAACAAAAGACCATAATGACATAAAAATGAATCACAAACAGGGAAAAAATTACAATATGCTGGTATGATCATATCAATAAAAGCAGGAAAAGTTTTTGATAAAATCCAGTAACCATTTGATTTATAGTAAGAAATATGTATATTTGGTCTTCATTCTGTTTGTGACAAAGAGCACCTAAAATTTTGGAATTTCTTGGGTGATAAAAGTATTAAAAGCATCTTTCATTCAATTACTGGCCTTTTTAAAAGATTTTATATATTTATTTGACAGAGAGGGAGAGATCACAAGCAGGCAGAGGGGAAACAGGCTCCCTGCTAAGCAGAGAGCCTGATGCAGGGCTTGATCTCAGGACCCTGAGATTGAGATCATGACCTGAGCTGAAGGCAGAGGCTTAACCCACTGAGTCACCCAGACACCCCTCAATTACTGGTTTGACCTTCACTTCTAACAAAGGGCTCCTGAAACCCTCACAATTTCTGGGTGATAGAAGTGCCATTTGTTCCAGTGAGGTAACTCTGGATGGGCCCCTGGATAAGGGCTGGTCACTGGAAAGACACGTCATGATTAGAAGCTTGGCATTTTCAGTCCCAACTCCCCCATTGTCTTGAGAAGCGAGAAGGGCTAAAAGTGGAATTAATCACAGATCAAGGCCGCTGGGTAAGTCCTCCATAAAACTCCCAAAGAACTGAGTTGAGAGAGCTTCCAGGTTGGTGAACATGTGAACACAACCCTCCCTACATACCTTGCTTTATGCATCTCTTCCGCCTGGCTGTACCTGAGTTACATCACTTTATAATAAATAGGTAATGCAATAAGTAACATGTTTCACTGAGTTCCATGAGCCACTCTAACAAGTTAAACCCAAAGAAGAGGTCACAAGAACTTCTGATTTATATCCAGTCAGTCAGAAGGACAGGTAACAGCCCGGACTTGCAACGGGCATTCTAAGTTGGAGGGGGTCACTGGAACCTCAGATTTGTAGCAGGACCATAAGAAACACAAGTAATAGCTTGAAACTGGTGCCTGAAGGTTTGGGGGGGAAGTTTTATAGGACTGAGCCCTTAACCTGTAGAATCTGACTCCATCTCCAGGAAGACAGTATCAGACTGAGTTGAATTGTAGGACACCCAACTGGTACCCAAAGCACTGGTTGTTGGTCCCCTACATACAGACACATACACATTCACATTGGAATTGGCACCAGAATCAACTGATCATTCATGACAATACTCTCAGTCATCTAAGAATAGAGGGGATTTCCTCAATGTGTTAAGAAATAGCTACAAAAACCCTAAGTTAGCATCATACTTAATGGTAGGAAACGAGAAGCTTCCCCAATAAGATCAAGAACAAGTCAAGGATGTTCCTTCTCACCACTTCTTTTCAACATTAGACTGGAAGTCCTACATAATGTAGTAAGATAAGGACATTAAATGGTATATAAATTGGGAAGAAAGAAATAAAACTGTCCTTGTAAATGATATTTGCAGACATGCTCATCTCCACAGAAAATATTAAAGAATCTTTAAAAAAAAAAAAAAAAGAGATTAATATAAAAAATTCAATCACTTTCTTATATACCAGGAACCAACAAATGGAACTTGAAATTTAAAACAATATCATTTATATTAGCACCCCAAAAATGAAATATTAAGTATAAATCTAATAAATTATGGACAAGATTTATATAAGGGAAACCATAAAGCTCTGACAAATGGAATAGAAGAACTAAATAAATGGAAAGATATTCCACGTTCATGGAAACTCAGTATTATCAAGTTGTCAGTTCAACTTGATTCATCTACAGTCAATGCAATCCCAATCAAAATCCCAGCAAGTTATTTTGTGTATATTGACCTACTGATTCTACAGATTATATAGAGAGGCAAAAGGCCCAGAATAGCTAAAATAATACTGAAGGAGAAGAACACAGTTGGAAAACTAATACTAGCCAGCTTCAAGACTTACTATAAAGTACAGTCATCAAGACAGTGCAGTACTAACAAAATAATACATTGATGGAGAGAACAGAATAAAGCCCAGAAATAGACACAAATATATCTTGGTCAAAATACATCTTTATCTCTGACAAAGGTACAAAGGCAATACAATGGAGCAAAGATAGTCTTTTTAACAAACAGTGCTAGAACTAGACAACCACATGCACAAAAAAAAAAAAGAATTAAAAGAAGAATTTAGACACAGACCTCATACTCTTCACAAAATTAACTCAAAATGTATCTTAGACCTCAGTGCAAAATGCAAAACTATATAACACCCAGAGGGTAACACAGGAAGAAATCTAGATGACCATAGGTCTGTTCATAACTTTTTACATACAACACAAAATGCACAATCCGTGGAAGAAAAACTGATAAGCTGTACTTCATTAAAATTAAAACTTCTACTCTGCACAAGAGACTCTCAAGAGAATGAGAAGGTAAGTCACAAACTGGGAGAATCTATGGGCAAAAGACACAATTGACAAAAAGACTTATATCTCAAATATACAAAGAACCCAAAACTCAACAATAAGAAAAATAAACAACTCAATTAAAAAAGGGGTCAAAACTTTTCACAGACATCTCACCAAAAACAGATACTCATATGTAATTGACAAATGAGCATACAAAAAGATACTCATGTCATTCAGGAACTGCAAACTAGAACAACAATGAGATGTCACCATAGACCTATTAGAATAACCAGAATCCAACCATGACAGCACCAAATGTTGATGAGAATGTGGAACAACAGGAACTTTCTTCCATAGGAACCTAATGGGAATGCAAAATGGTACAGCCAGTTTGGAAGAGAGTTTAGCAATCTGTTTAAAAATAAAAAATACTTTTGGGGCGCCTGGGTGGCTCAGTGGGTTAAAGCCTCTGCTTTAGGCTCAGGTCATGGTCTCAGGGTCCTGGGATCGAGCCCCGCATCGGGCTCTCTGCTCAGCGGGGAGCCTGCTTCCTCCTCTCTCTCTCTCTCTGCCTGCCTCTCTGCCTACTTGTGATCTGTCTGTCAAATAAATAAATAAAATCTTTAAAAAATAATAAAAAATAAAAAAAATTAAAAATACTTTTATCCTATGATCTAGCAATCGCGCTCTTTGGTAGTTATTCAAATGAATTGAAAACTTATGTCCACAAAAACATATACAGGGATGTTTACAGAAACTTTACTTGTAATTGCCCAAACTTGGAAACAACCAAAATGTCCCTCAGTAGGTGAATGGATAAATAAACTGGAACATTCACACAACAGAATATTATTCAGTGCTAAACAGAAATGACCTATCAATCTACGGAAAGCCATGGAGGGACCTTAAATGCATATTGCTAAGTGAAAGAAGCCAATCTGAAAAAGCTACTTACTGTATGATTCCAACTACGAGGCTGTGAAAAGAGCAGTCATTGTCAGGTGTTGGAGGGTGGGGGTGGAGGTAGGAGTTGTGGAGAGGTTAATAGGTGGAGCACAGAGTATTTTTAGGTCTTTTTTTTTTTTTCTTAAGATTTTAGAAATGAAACTATTTGGCATGACACCATAATGACAGATACATGTCATACATTTGTCCAAGCCCATAGACTATACAAAAACAAGAATGAACCCTACTCTTAGCTGTGGACTTGGGGCAATTATGATGTGTCAATGTAAGTTCATCAACTGTAACAAATGTACCATCATGCTGGGGGATGTTGATAATCTGGGAGTATATGCACGTGTGGACAAGGGATATATGAAAAATCTCTGTACCTTCCTTTCAATTTTGCTGTGAAGCTAAAAATGTTCTTTTATAAGGGGTCTTTTAAAAAATTACAACATACATGGCAATGACAGAAAGATGTATGCCATAAAATTTTACCAATCATGGTGAAAAATGAAGATTTTTACTCAAGAGAAAAATAAGCAAAGAACATGGGCCAAATATAAAAGAAATACAAATGTCCAATAAATGCATAATATCTCCAACAAAAATAAAAAAATTTTAAAAAGTAGCAATCCATTTTTTTCCCCATCAGATTAGGAAATATTTTAAAATATGGCAATTCTCAAGATTGGAAGAGTGTGGGAGACAGATACTCTCAAACACTGCAAAGTAAGAATACCAAAGAGACATTTTTTGGGATATGTCCCATTTCCATGTAGGAAACATGCAGTACATTTAAACAGACCTTTTTATTGAAGTAAAACAGACACACAATCACAGATATACAGTTTGATTAATTATTAAGAAATAAACCTGTGGGGGCGCTTGGGTGGCTCAGTGGGTTAAGCCTCGGCCTTCAGCTTGGGTCATGATATCAGGGTTCTGGGGTCGAGTCCCATGTCGCGCTCTCTGCTCAGCAGGGAGCCTGTTTCCCCCTCTCCCTCTGCCTGCCTCTCTGCCTACTTGTGATCTCTCTCTCTCCATCAAATAAACAAATAAAATCTTAAAAAAAAGAAAGAAAGAAAGAAAGAAATGAACCTGTGTACATAACACCATCTAGGTGAAGAAATGGAACATTAGGAGTGAGTACTCCAGAAGCTCCCTTCATGACCCTTCCCAATTTCCTTCTCAAATATAACCACTCTCCTGAAACTATAGGTTCCCCTGGTCTGTGGTTAAACAGTACACAGAATCTGAATCATATACTGTATATATGCAATTCATTCATGTACTTGCTTTTACTAGTAGTGTGCTCTATTTAATGCTATTCAATGCTCCATAGTATTCCATTTTGTGAATCTATGATTTATTCATCCATGCTGGATGGACATGTGGGTTGTTGCCAATCTGGGACCCTTCAGCTACATGCTTCCATAAAATAAACACCCTCACATATGTCTTTCAGTATGCATACGTACTCAGTTCTACAGGATATTTACACAGGACTGAAAATGCTGAATCACATGGTATATGTATATTCAATTTTAGTAAATATCACCAAACAGCTTTAATAGTTGTTGTATCAAATTACACACCCAACCGAGCAGTGAGTAAGAATTCCATGTAGCTCCACATCCTAACCAACATTTGGTTTTAGAAAAAATCAATGATCAAATCATCTTCAACATATGGATCAAATCATCCATATGTTGAAGCTTAAAAAAAAATAGCAAATTAAATCCAAAGGAAGAAGGAATAATAGAAAGAAGAGCAGAAATTAAATAAAACCAAAAATATGCATTCAATTCAAAGGACCAACAAAATCAGAAGTTGTTAGATATTAAAAACTAGTGTCAACAAATTTGAAAACCTAGATGAAATGCAGAAATTCTTTTGAAAAATACAACTTAACAAAACTGACAGAAGAGTTAGAAAATCTGAGCAGTGCTATTAAAGAAACTGAATCATTAATACTTTTCCCCAAACAAAACTCAAAGCACACATGGTTTCCCTGGTAAGTTCTGTGTAACCAATAAGGAAAAATATCACCAATTGTAGAGAGAGAAAAAGAATTCACAACTCTTTTTATGCATGAACATTAGAAATGTACATAAATTCTGACACAGCACTTATAGGAGTTTATGATGTATTTAAGTGCACGAAGAAAAATGTACAGGAGTAATCACTATGGGACTGTTTATTGTTAATGACTAAATTCTGTCCCCTCCCCAAATTTATATGTTTAAGTCCTAATTCCCAGAACCTCGGAATTTGACCATATTTGGAGATACGCCTTTACAGAAGTGGTCAAGTTAAAATGAGGTCTTTAGAGTGAGCCCTAACTCATTATGACTAGGATCCTTACAAGAAGAGAAAATATGGACAAACATGCATAGAGGAGAGATAAAGTAAAGACACAGAGAAGCCTGGGTGGCTCAGCCAACTGGGCGGCTGCCTTCGGCTCAGGTCATGATCCCTGGGTCCTGGGATCAGCCCCGCATCATCAGGCTTCCTACTCATCATGGAGCCTGCTTCTCCATCTGCCCGCTGCTCCCCGTGCTTGTGCTTGCTCGCTCTAACAAATGAATAAGTAAATCTCTAAAAAAGAAAAGAAAAGACGAGACACAGGGAGAAGCAGGCCATGTACAAGCTAAGGCCTAAAACACAGCCTTCCCTCACAGTCCTCCAAAGGAACCAATGTTGCCGACACCTTGATCTCAAACTTCTAGGCTCCAGAACTGTGAGACAATACATTTCTGCTGTTTAAACCACCCAGTCTTTGGTACTTTGCTGTGACCACCCTAGTAAATTAATACATTCATAAAAGTGAAAGGGCAAGAAGTAATACATCATTTGAGTTTTTTTAAATTTATTTTTAAGTAATCTCTATATATAACATGGGACTCAAACTCACAACCCTGATCAAGAGTCATACAGTCTACCAACTGAGCCAACCAGGCACCCCAATCAATGTATCTACCAGAAAAAAATTGTTCCAATAAATTAGAGTACATCCATACTGTGCAATACCACAGAGTGTATATGAAAAGTAAAGTATGAATATGCATGGGTATTGAACTAGAGTTTTTTTTTATTAAGGTTTTATTTATTTATTTGAGAGACAGAGAGAGAGAGCGCGTGCGCACATGTGCTTGAGCAGGGAGAGGGACAGAGAGAGAGGGAGAAGCAGATTCCCTGCTGAGCAGGGAGCAGGACTCAGGGCTCGATCCCAGGACCCAGGTGCCCTGTACTGGAGTTGTTAATAAAATGCCCATAATTTTTCCTTACAAGATTATACTGTTATACCTACCTATCTGTGATGTCCCATTTTTGTTAAATAAGTCAGTGTATGTTTCAAAAGCAGAGAAAATGTCTGCAAGTTCATGCAATAAACTGTTAACGTGTTCAAGAGATGAGAGACGGCATTTATCTAGTGCTTTATGGTTTGGTTGAAAATGATGAGCACTGGGGGCGCCTGGGTGGCTCAGTGGGTTAAAGCCTCTGCCTTCGGCTCAGGTCATGATCTCAGGGTCCTGGGATGGAGCCCCACATCAGGCTCTCTGCTCCACAGGAAGCCAGCTTCCTCCTCTCTCTCTGCCTGCCTCTCTGCCTGCTTGTGATCTCTGTCAAATGAATAAAAATAAGAAAGAAAATGATGAACATATATAGTTTTCTTAATCATAAAGAACAACTGGAAGTCTACAAGCACATACAACCTACACCAGATTATATGTAATAAACAGATCAGAATCACAATGGACTTCAAGAAAACTGAATAAAATGGTTTAAAAGTTTATAAGAATGAAAAGATATCTGAGAACTGATAACTTTTGAAAAGGGATTTTTCTTTCGACCCATTAAAACTACCTATAAAGTTTCTATATACTCAAAGCAGTTCAGCACTGACATAAAAATGAAAAATAAATCCATGGTATCAAATAGTCTAGAAAAATATGCAAATACATATGATAACATCATTTTAATTTAGTGAGAAAAAATGATCTAATAAATGGTGCTGGCTATTCACCTGAAGGAAAACAAAATTTGACTCCCTATCCTATCCCATATACAAATAGAGGTAAGGAGCTGGTACACTTAGAAAACATACTCAACTTCACATCTACAAGTCTGAAAAATAATAGCAAACTTATCCAGCAGGAGACTACGGAATCTGGTACTAAGAGAGGGGTCAGCAGGTTCACATCTCATAAAGTACCGGTATGAACATGAACCACTATAAATTTTTTGGAAAATAACCTGACAATATTCTTGACCTAGCAATTAGTTTTGGAAACCAGCAGAAATAAAAGCATCAGCATGTAAGGAAATACAAATAGAGGTGTTTATTGCAGCACTGTTGGTAGTGGTAACCGAACTGGAAATAACCAGAAGGTTTAGAAAAAGGAAACATTAAATAAATCATCAGATACATACCCTATGAATAATGAGTCATTTTTGAAAGACATGTGAATCACATCTATATTCAATGACCTGGACATTTGCCCATCATATGCTGTTAATGGATTTAAAAGGAAGAAAAAAAGCAATCTGTTGAGTAATATTTGCAATATGATCCCCCTATTTTTTTTTTTTAAATAAACAGGAAGCAAAAATTGGCCTATATACACATCTGGCTTATATGAACACTGAGATGGGTGTTGATGACACAGCTAACTTCTTATTTTACTTTTCAAAAAATGTTTTACTATGGTAAAACACACATAACATTAAATTTACCACTTTAATTATTTTCAGTGTACAGTTTAGTAGCATTAAATACCTTCACCCTGCTATGCAACCAACCCCCAGAATTTTTTCATCTTGCAAAACCGAAACTCTTTACTCATTAAACAGTAACTCCCCGTTTCCCCTTACCTGCTAGCACCTGGTAACTACCACTGTACTTTCTGTTTCTATGATTTTTTAAAAAGATTTATTTATTTATTTGAGAGAGAGAGGGAGGAAGGGAGCGATACCGTGAGTGGGAGGGGCAGAATGGAGGGAGAAAGAATCCCAAGCACACTCTGTGCTGAGCGTGAAGCCCCATGCAGGGCTCGATCCCACGAACCGGAGATCACAACCACAGCCAAAACCAAGAGTAAGGTGCTCAAATGACTGCACCACTCAGGTGCCTGTTTCTGTGAATTTAACTACTCTAGGGACCTCATATAGAAAAGGAACCCCACAGCATTTGTCTTTTTGTGACCAGCTTACTTCGTTCAGTATAATGTCCTTAAGTTTATCTATGTTGTAGTGTATGTCAGAATCTCAGTCTTTTTTAAATGCTGAATAATATTCATCGTATGTATATACCACAATTTTATCCACTAATCCGTCGATGGAAACCTGGGTTCCTTTCACCTTTTGGCTACTGTGCACAATGCTGATATGAACACAAACATACCCTTTTCTCCTAGAAACCCTTATTTTTTTAAAGATTTATTTGAGAGAGAGACAGAAAAAGTACTTGGGGGCAGGGGAACAGAGGGCGAGAGAAAATTTCAAGCAGACTTGTGCTGAGCAGGGAGCCCCAAGTAGGGTTTGATCTCATAACCCTGAGATCATGACCAAGCTGACATCAAGAACTGGATGTTTAACTGACTGAACCACCCAGGTGCCCCTGGAGACACTGTTTTTAGTTCTCTGTGGTCTTACCCAAAAGTGGAATTGCTGGATCATATGGGTAATTCTCTTTTTAATTTTAGAGGAATGACGATACTGTTTTTCATACTGGCTGCACCATTTTACATTCCCACAAGATATAAGGGTTCTAATTGTTCCATATGCCTGCCAATATTATTATTTTGTTTTTTTAATAGTAGCAATCTTAATGGGTATAAGGTGATACGTCAGTTTGTTTTGATTTGCATCTCTCTAATGATCAGTGATGTTGAACATCTTTTCATGGGCTTATTGGCCATTTGTATACATTTCTGGAGAAATATCTATTCAAATCCTTTGTGTATTTTTAAATTGAATTATTTGGGTTTTTTTTCACTGTTAAGTTGTAGGACTATCTGAGAAGGGTCCCAGGGGGCCTAGTGTGGGGGTAGAGGCAATGAAGTCAGTAACTTTTTCTTTATTCTTCTCTGTATTATTTAGTTTGTTATGAAACACACAGATGCCTTTCAGATTATTTTTATATTTAATGAATTATAGGAAAGAAAGACGAATCTGTGTCCCATTGCCAAAAGGGGCCTCATGCCAACCCCTGCAAGTTCTTGCCCATCTAACTGTTTTAAACTAGTTTCCCTCTCCTAGTGAAGAAAGATTTATTCTCAGTTCATTTCTACCTTTTCCAACTGCAAGGGAATGAGATTCACAGTGACTCACTTGTTCTTTTACTTATGGATATAAAAAATGCCAATAATATTTATCATGGGGTAAAAAAGATACATTTGTTAATATAGAGATATTATTAAAAAAAAGAACTCGAGAATATGATATAAATGGAGAAAGCTTTAAAATGTTTAAGATAGGGGCGCCTGGGTGGCTCAGTGGGTTAAGCCGCTGCCTTTGGCTCAGGTCATGATCTCAGGGTCATGGGATCGAGTCCCGCATCGGGCTCTCTGCTCAGCAGGGAGCCTGCTTCCTCCTCTCTCTCTCTGCCTGCCTCTCTGCCTACTTGTGATCTCTGTCAAATAAATAAATAAAATCTAAAAAAATAAAAAATAAAAAATAAAAAATAAATAAAATGTTTAAGATAAAATTGCCTCATTCATTCATACAACATATCAAGTACAACTTGGTCTTGTTCTAGTTGCTGCAGACAGAGCAGGAAACAAAACAGAAAAAGTCAGAAAGCGATAAGTGCTATAAAAAGTAATGCTGGGTAAGCAAGGGTGGGGTAATACTCAGATAGGATAATCAGAGAAACTAAACTTTCTCTTATGATGAGCCTCAGCTGTAACAGGCCACAAATGTCCACGCGTCACCCATGAGGTACAGCACTTCCCTACTTAACAGAAATTGGATTCTGTTTAAAGATTATGAAAAATCTAAATAATCACCTACCAAAACAGCCCAAAATCCGTCTTGATATATATGTGTGTATTTATAAGATTTTCTAAAAAGATAACTCTTGTCATGGAAGGAATATTGGTGCCTCTCCCCAAATTCATATACTGAAGCCCTGATCCTCAACGTGATGGTATTCAGAGATGGGGTTCTGAGAGGCAATCGGGTTTAGATGAGGTCATGGTGATGGGGCTGCTATGATGGGATTCTTATCCTTACAAGAAGAGAAGAACCAGACCTCTCCACTCCTCCCTTAACCAGGTAAGGACACAAAAGGCAGCCAACTACAAGCCTGGAAGATGGTCCTCACCGGAACCCAACCATGCTGGTACCCTGACCTCAGACCTTCCAACTTCCAGAACTGTGACAAACAAATGACTATTGTTTCATCAACCCCGTCTAGGGTGTTTTGTTAGAACACACCAAGCAGACCAAGACATTACTTCTGTTGACAACAGCAATCCAGTCTTACCACTCATTCTCATTTCACTTTTTATGTTTCATTAAGTACTTCACGTAGTCACTTTTTTTTTTTTTTTGATCATAAGACCTTTCAGCACATGTACCCTGTTTAGAGGATGACCCAGCTTGCATATTTCCCAAATCTCGACCCATGGGTAAACCACCAGTCCCCCACAAGGATGGAAGAATCAGCTGCTCAGTTCCAGAGCTTTCAACAGAAATGCTCAGAAATGACCACAGCAAAGGGCCCAGAGCAGGAGTCTGGGTGGGCTACACTCTCAGATGGTGAGAGGAAATCAGGGGACGAGGTCACACAGCATATTGTTTGCTAGGCAGGTAGCTGTCACTGACACCAAGGCTGGAAGACATTTTTTGGCAAATTTCCTCAAACACTCCAACCCTCCTGCAGATGGGAAGTCTGCTTATAGTAAAGAAATAATGATGTCCCAAGGCCTTTATGAAAATTCTTTAGCTGACTGTGCTCTGTGCTTTCTAGTAAGAAGTGAGAGCATTCTGGGTTTCACCAGGAGCCTCTGCTGAAAGGTAGGAACAGGTGGAACAACAAGAGATGAGATAGAAAGGCATGAATTCTCATGATCTCTACCTCGGTGTGGTAATGCAACAATAATTAAGATTCCTGGTCTTCATCCTATCTGATTAGTGGGGGGAAGAAAACAAAATTACAGAGATCTTCTTACTTACTCTCAGGCAAGTTCTGTGAAACAGCTAGGGTTTGGGCATATCATTCTTTTAATTGTATTTGAGAAAATAAAGGAGCGTCTGAGTCAGGGGGAGATCCAGGCCCCCTGTCTCCTAAGAGCTATCATATCCATCCATCCAGAGTGAACATGATATGACCCACCGAACTGTATTTCCCTTTGTTTTAAAGATGGTGCTTGGGAACTATTCATAAGTGATAAGGCAGAGGTCCTCAGGGGTATGGTCTGCCTTTCCGATCCCCTTTGAAATAATATCAGGATTATTAAAAGAAAGAAAAATCTACAACCACCCTAGAAACCAAACTAAAGCACTATCCCCATGCCGGGGCTTTTGAGAGTCGTCCTACACTGCAATGTGGACTCGAGTAGCATGAAGAAGACACGAACTGCCACTCATAATTGCTCCCTGAAAGAAAACAGTGGACCCGCAAACAGCAAAGATCTTAACAAAAGCCAGCACTCCTTGCTAACATGGAGGGATGAGGGCATTTCTTCACTCCCAAATGGCCTGGAGATAAGTTCAGAGAAACAGGAGCACAGGGTAGCCCTGGGGATGGCAAGCTGATAGCATCCCCATATCTCTGCAGCCGGTGGGTCTGGACAGGAATCCCAGCTCCACCAACTACTAGTTACCAAACTTCCCTAAACCTCCATTTTGTCCTCTACCGAAATGCCTAGTAATTGCGACTTTTGCACAGGATTTCTGTGAGGATTAAAAGAAATGAGAATGTAAAATGCTTAGAACAGTCCTGGCAAGTGTTCACCTAGAGATGACGATGGTGATGGTGACGGTGATAGGATATGATAATGATGGTGATGGATACTGATGATGATGATAATGGTGGTGATATGATGGTGACGGTGAATGATGGCAATGACGAGGGTGACAGTGATCATGGTGATGATGACAACGATTAGTAGTGGAACTGGGATTTAAGATTTGGCAAAATACAGCTAAAGCTTTTGAAAAGCTTCACTTACTTTATTGTCTTCTTCCCATTTGATCCAGTAATTTCACATATTAGAAATACAGAGAAATAGACAAGAGAATTTAAACACAAAATTTAGTTGTGTTTGGAAAAATAGCAAACTAAATACCTAAATACAGTGTAGATTTTGAAAAATAATGTGTAGAAATAATGCAATATAGATAGATTGACCATGATTATAGAGAGACTGGAGAAGCAGGTTGTCCAGTGGGGAAGTGTGAGAAGCTGGATAAATGAATGACATCCCAGCCCCCATATGCTTCAGGATGGCAACCCTTCTCTACCCAACAGGAGACAGGAAGTTCATCCTCTGTAAAAATTGAATGACAGGGACATCAGGCAAGGGAGAGGGGCTGGAGTGAGGCAGACAGAGGGTTACATATAAAGTTGTGCTGATGACCCCGGACCTCTTCTCCTAATGATGTCCAAAAACAAAATCTTTTCTGGGAAAATATGAACTGCCCTGCCCAAAGAAATATCTGTAGATGAAGGCACGTGAAGGTCGTAAAGGAAAGGAAAGGACAAGAGGAGGGAGGAAGAGAAAGAAAAAAAAAGAGAAAAAGAAAAAGGAAAGGAAAAAGAAGAAGAAAGGAGAGAAAGAAAAGGAAAGAGCCAGTTCAGAGCTTCTCATCTGTATATACAGATAATCGGTCAAGAATCAGCAAACATTTAGGGAAGCATCTCCAAAATGAAAAGTCCTGCTCTGAAAAGAAAAGAGACAAAAATAAGAGAGAGCAGAAGAAAAGAAAAAGAATCTAGCAGAAAGAAACATAGTGCAAGTATCAGAAGTACAGCCTTATGACACAAAGAAATGGAAAGACATTCCATGTTCATGGATAGGAAGAACAAATAATTGTTAAAATGTCTATACTACATGGGGTGCCTGGTGGCTCAGTGGGTTAAGTGTCTGCCTCCGGCTCAGGTCATGACCCTATATACTCCCAGGACTGAGTCCCACTTGGAATTCCCTACTCAGTGCAGAGTCGGCTTCTCTCTCTACTCCTCACTCTACTCTTGTGCTAGTTCTCTAACAAAAAAGTAAAATCTTTTCAAAAAATGTCTATAATACCCAAAGCAATCTACAGATTTAATGCAATCCCTATCAAAATACCAACACCATTTTTTACAAAACTAGAATAAACAATCTTAAAATTTATATGGAACCACAAACATCCTAGCTACCCAAAGCAATTTTAAAAAAGAAAAGCCAAAACTGGAGGGATCACAATTTCTGATTTCAAGCCATATTACAAAACTGTAGCAATCTAAGGCAGCATGGTACTGGGACAAAAACAGACACACAGATCAGTGGAACAGAGTAGAAAACCCGAAAATAAACTCACAATTATTTGGTCAATTAGTTCTTGACAAGGCAGGAAAAAATATCCAATGGGAAAAAGTCTCTTCAACAAATGATACTGGGGAAACTGGACAGCAACACGCAGAAAAATGAAACTGGACCAGTTTCTTACACCATACACAAATAAAAACTCAAAATGAATTAAAGACCTAAATGTGAGACCTGAAACCATAAAAATCATAGAACAGAGGACAATCATAACTCTGACATTGGTCACAACATTTTTCTAGATATGTCTCCTGAGGCAAGAGAAATAAAAGCAAAAATAATTTACTGAGACTAAGTCACAATAAAAAGCTTCTACACAGGGTGCCTGGGTGGCTCAGTGGATTAAAGCCTCTGCCTTTGGCTCAGGTCATCAGGGGTCCCAGGGGTCCTGGGATCGAGTACCGCACCGGGCTTTCTGCTCAGCGGGGAGCCTGCTTCCCCCTCTCTCTCTGCCTGCCTCTCTGCCTACTTGTGCTGTCTGTCTGTCAAATAAAGTAAAATCTTTAAAGAAAAAAAAAAGCTTCTACACAGTGAAGGAAACAATTAACAAAACTAAAAGTCAACCTATAGAAGGGGAGAAGATACTTGCAAACGACACATCCACTTAATAATCAGTATCTAAAATACTTATGTAAAAACTTATGTAACTCAACACCCAAAACTTACATAAAAACCTATATAACTCAACAGCCAAAAAACAAATAATCCAATTATAAATGGGCAGAAGACATGAACAGACATTTCTCTAAAAGAGACAACCAGATGGCCAAGAGACACAAGAAAAGACGCTCAACAGCACTCATCATCAGGGGAATGAATGCAAATTAAAACCACAATGAAATACCACCTCACACCTGTCAGAATGGCTAAAATCAAAAACACAAAAAACAAGTGGTGGTGAGGATGTGGAGAAAGGGGAACCCTCTTGCACACTTGATGGGAATGCAAACTGGTGCAGCCACTCTGGAAAACAGTATGGAGTTTTCTCAAAAAGTTAAGAATAAAACTACAGGGCGCCTGGGTGGCTCAGTGGGTTAAGCCGCTGCCTTCGGCTCAGGTCATGATCTCAGGGTCCTGGGATCGAGTCCCGCATCGGGCTCTCTGCTCAGCAGGGAGCCTGCTTCCTCCTCTCTCTCTCTGCCTACTTGTGATCTCTCTCTGTCAAACAAATAAATAAAATCTTTAAAAAAAAAAAAAAAAAAGAATAAAACTACACTATAATCCAGTAAGCCCGATCTCCTGGGCATTTACCCCCGAAATACAAAAAACACTAATACAAAGGGATACATGCACCCTATGTTTATAGCAGCATTATTTACAACGGCCAAATTATGGAAGCAGTCCATGGTCCATGTGTTCACTGATAGATGAATGGATAAAGAAAATGTGGTATATATATAAATGTGGTGTGTATATATAATTTTTCAGCCATAAAAAAGAATGAAATTCTGCCATTTGCAATGACATGCCTGGAACTAGAGTATAATGCAAAGTAAAATAAGAAAGACAATTACCATGATTTCACTCATAAATTGAATTTTTTTTTTTTTTAAGAGAAAGAGAGTATGAGCAGAGGAAAGTGATAGGCAGGAGAGGCAGAGAGAGAATTCCAAGCAAGCAGAACACCCAGTGTGTAGTCTGATGCGGGGCTTGATCCACAATCCTGAGATCACAACCTGAGCTGAAATCAAGAGCTGGACAACTAATCGAGTGAGCCACCCAGGTGCCCCACTCATTCGTGGAATTTAAGAAACAAACAAACAAAGCAAAAGAAAAAGAGAGAGAGAGAAACAAAGAAACAGACTCTTAACTACAGAAAAAAGACTGACAGTTACCAGAGGGGAGGTGAGTGGGGTGATGGGTGAAATAGGAAATGGGGATTAAGGAGGGCACTTGTGATGGGCACCAGGTATGGTATGGAAGTGTTGAATCACTATACTGTACACCTGAAGCTAATATAACACTGTATGTTAACTATATTGGAATTAAAACAAATTTTAAGTAAAATTTCGTATTTCCAAAAAAAGTAAAGTCTCAGGATCTACAGTGGCCTGTGAGATTGAAATTCCAGTTTGAGAGGTATTACTAATACACTACACCAAAATTTCCTATTTGGTGAAATGAGAGGTATTGAAAGGGATTTCAGAAGAAATCACTTACTCACCATATGATTCAATGTTAAATTAATGTCATGTACTGGACCATCTAAAATTATCTTATTGCTCTTTGAAATCACAGACATGGCTCCCTTCTCACAAGTAATGGCCTGGGCAGTAACATTCCCTCATAGCCAACCTTGAGCCATTGTCGTCCACCAACATGTCCCACCCAAGAGCTCAAGCTTGATTTCTGCATTCAGGGTAACTGGGATAAAAGTACTAGATTGACATGCCTGACATCTAGCATACTCAACGTCCCTATCAGTTGACACTGAAAGAAGAACCCAAAACTCTCAAACAAGCTAATTCCACTGATCAGGACAAGTCCCACAAGTTTTCAGAAAGCAGTTGGTGATTCAAACACCCCATTTCATTTCAATTGCTTCTTTTTAAAAAGATGCCCGTTATTTAGGTGTCCAAAGATAATCAATATAATTACTTATTTAAACACAAAGTAGTTCTTTTTTTAAAAAATATTTTATTTATTTTTTTGACAGAGAGAGATGACAAGCAGGCAGAGAGGCAGGCAGAGAGAGAGGAGGAAGCAGGCTCCCTGCTGAGCAGAGAGCCAGATACGGGGCTCGATCCCAGGACCCTGAGATCATGACCTGAGCCGAAGGCAGCGGCTTAACCCACTGAGCCACCCAGGTGCCCCAAACACAAAATATTTCTTAAATCCCCTCCCAATTATCACATGAATACTGTGTGTGAGTGTGTGTAGTATAGTGTTTCCAGAGTTTGAAAAGATTAATAAATCCTAAGATTTGTTATTTCTAATTATTTAATATAGAGATCACATAAACTTTTACTCTATCCAAGTTGGGGGAAGTGCTACCAAAGTTAATAGTGGTCACTTTCTATTAGTAAATTCTTCAATAATAAAATGACACTGCTTTGATAGATGGTCTTTTTTAAGGTCTTGGGGGCCCAGAAGCACGGAGAAACAATTCCTGCCCTCTGATAAGAAAGTTCCGTACCTCTCTCTCGGATGTCTGTCAATCCAAGACACACACAGAAAAACCTCCCCACCCCCACCTCACACAAATTGACTGTTTTGTTCAAAGGTGCTCTATTCCCACAGAATATGCTGACTGCCATGTCACTCTAGCTGGTGCATGGTTTAAAGCTGAAATCAAACTGGTCACCCAATTCCCCCTATGCTTTTGAAACAGACACAAAGAGCCAGCTGAACCATTGTTAGGGCACTCCCAGGTCTGAAGAACCATATCCCAGAAGTGGAGAGAATGACTCCATCAGAGACACAGAGCCCAGGATGTCCTGCTGAATGGCCTGCACATTTTCCCATAACCCCGCTCGCAGATCATGCCACTTCCTTCCGAAGAGTCGTCTGCTGATGCTTGGCAGAAATAGGTCCAGCC
Organism: Mustela erminea; assembly: GCF_009829155.1. Classification (NCBI taxonomy): domain Eukaryota; kingdom Metazoa; phylum Chordata; class Mammalia; order Carnivora; family Mustelidae; genus Mustela; species Mustela erminea. The sequence continues at coordinate 5,369,953 of NC_045615.1, read as the reverse complement.
AGAGTTATAGTATGCCTCTTACTCTAGTCACCAGCTTGCTGTTGGTAAGAGCAAATTTGAAGCTGGCCAGTGGGGGAGTAAAAACAAGGTGGGGTAGGAACACTGATGTAAGGCGTCCCATTCTGGTCCTCTGTGCCGTGTCCTTACCTCAGCCCACAGGCCTGGGACAGATGGGGCCTCACCCATATGTCATAACCCAATGTCCCATTCATCTCTGTCCCCCTCACATTTACAAAGGGTAGCTTTGGAAGGATAACCCTCACCCAGTGTGCACTGAACCCATCCAACCTACTTCCACACAAGAAAAGAGAAACGAGGGATAGGCATTTGAGGTGGGCTGTCAGACCACAGCAAACCATCTCAGCCAAGAAGCCTTGAGACAGGGCAGGTGAAGTCAGCGGCAGGAGCCAGAGGTGGGGGCGTCAACAGTGGCGGGGGCTGGAGGCGGGGGCATGAGGGCTTTCCTTGGGACCCCTAAAGCCAGAATCACTGTGCGAAATGAGAGGTACCAGCCGTGACTGTCATACCTGAGACTGAAGAGACAAACAGGGGACTGAAGTCCAGAACTACCCGATCTGATGTAACCTACGTTCAGGTGTGAAAGGCCACTTCTCCTTTATCTGAGGTGCTCAGAAACGATCTGTCCCACTCGCACCCCCGCATTACTTAACCCTAAACCACTTCCCACTCACAGGCCAGATATGCTGTCCCAGCTCATTCTGCTACGATCCCCGCTCCCCACCCCCACCGTCCATCAAACTTGCGGGGAGCGTGAGCAGACTAGCCAAGGTTAAAATCAAAAGAGGAACAAGCCATGTGAAGGGAAGAATTAGTTCTCTAAAAGCAGAGAGGCAGGTGGGGGAGCAAAGAGAACCCTGCTGGCAGGTTTGCTATGAATGCATCAAGCCGCCCCCTCCTCCGAATGTCCTAAAAGGGGGCTCCTTCACTGGGCCGCGGTAAGAAGCGGGACACTTCCCAGGCCCACTGCAGTCACCTTCACAAATACATGTGTTTACAATGTCAGGATCAGAATGAATGCAATGCTGGATATGCATCTGATTTGCGTTATTACTTCTCCTTGTGGAGAGCGGGGAGGTATTTGCAAAGAAAGCTGATTCCTCCCAGAAGGCTACTGAGCCTCCAGTTCTCATTAGGCCCTGATGTAGCCTGAGGACAGCCCAGAAGAGGGTAAAAACCGAGCTCTGCCGCCCAGGTCTCCAGCACCTCACATCGTGAAAGCCTTCAGAAGAGAGGCGCTACCCATGGGCCCTACCACAGAAAAGGCTCGGGCAGTTTTCCCAGCCAGAAGCGGGAGAAACCTGGCATCATCAGCTCTGTTTGCCGCCATCGTGCACTTCTCCGGGGGCCCCAGACATGCCTGTGAAACAAACAAGTACAGTAGAGGTGAGCAGAGCTCTCTGAAGGGGCCTGTTGCCCCAGGGAAGTTGCCGTAACACACCCGGGCTTCCCATACTGCCGTTTCATTTCAGGCAGGAAACAGAGAGGCCCCCTCTACCTCTTGGGTCTGGACCCAATCCACAGGAAACCTCTCTCTTGATTAGACTCCCACTGAGCCCAGGGTTCAGCTTTCCATCCCTCATTCCAACCCACACACTCTGCCACTCCACCGAGAACAGAGTCAGGAGGCCTTTTCAAACGGACTCGCCCACCCACAAGCACTGTGGGCAAGCTACAAAGCTCATGCTAAGAATTAACGGTGCCTTTTTCTTGGAACTGAGAAACTGGCCTTTGAACCGCAAGGGAATATTCTCTAAAAAGCAGATTAATCCTCATTGAGTTTTGGCAGTCAAGATTCAGGGGTCAATTAAACAGGGTCAAGAACTAATGCCTTAATCTGTTTCCTGAGCGTTCACATGCAAGGCCTGAAGAAGTAGGATTCTGTCGGCTCCAGAATTCTGGGTACTGCTGGAAATCACACCAGCCTTCTACAGCCTTCCTTTTCCAAAGTTATCCTGCCGTCCAGCAGAAAGGGGGTTCCAACCCTATCACTTACAAGCACCAACATAAGCAAAACCATTCAGACGCTCTCTAACTACTGTGAATGAATTGGTCACAGTCACATGACACATCTGGATGTTTCCTTTTAAAACAGACTCTCCGGCTGAAATGGGATCCAGATGTTGTAACCAGATGTGTATTTAGTTCCCTTCCTAGGGGGTACCTCTGTAACGAAAACTCAACCTACTGTGACTTTTATGTGTACTTCTTACTTCTGCTACACAGAATACATGCTCCTCCAGGCCGTGGCCATGGCATCCTTGCCCACTGCACGGAGCACAATGCTTGGACCACAGATGGTCCTTAACAGATGGTCCAATCAACGAAGCAATACATGTATACGATGAAAGTTTCAATGAATAGGATTAAGCACCAATCAAAGTCAGGAACAAAGTGTTTCCTGTGTCAGGTTATACAGATGGATTTGGATTTGGAAAATCCTGATCCCCTTGTTAACTATGACTATTCATCAAGCTAACAGCCAGATTCTTTATTTTTCATAAGAGCTGGTGATTTCCATTTAAATGGTTCTTTACATGGAAGCTTAACGAGAAAATTTTTCTTAGATGATCAACTGTAGAAAACATTAGCCATTCTTTACGACCCAATTCAAGTGGTCGTATTTCCTGAGTACCTACCATGTGCCAGACCCTGTCTGGAAAGCTCTCAGGCACTTACCCACTTTGTTCTTGGGACCCTCTGTAGTAGGTTCTGCTATCGTCCCCACTGCAGAGGTGAGGAAACTGGTTTAGTTGTTCCCTGGGCCTCCCTGACCTCTCCAATGCAAAGGATGCACTTCTGCTTCTGGAACCCCACTTAGCACATTTTGTGCTTCTCCTACGAGACATACTGCCCATTCCCTTATACAGGCAGTAACTCAAGCATCGTCCCATCCCCTCTGGTCCACTGGCAGCTTCCTGGAGATGCGGCTACCTTATTCCCATGGTACTGCCCAGGCAGACGCAGCAACTGCTTATCAGGGTCCCCTGGGCAGTTTTTCGGACAAAACACAGCAGAGGCCTGGGCCTTACACCCTGGAGGTTCTGGGTGTTGGCTGGTGCTCTAGAACCTTTAGCCTCAGAAGGCTGTCGGGGTGCTGTTGACACACACCAGGTTTGAGGACAACCACTATCTTACTTGACCAGCTCACTGCTTTGCATGTTGTGTATAATGAACAAAACTTAGCAGTGAATGAATGGTCTGATGAGTAACCATTATTCTGAGATGTCAATTAAGATACATACAACTGTTTTTTTTTGTTGTTTTTGTTTTTTTTTAAAGATTTTATTTATTTATTTGAGAGAGAGAGAGACAGTGAGAGAGAACATGAGAGAGGAGAAGGTCAGAGAGAGAAGCAGACTCCCCGTGGAGCTGGGAGCCCTATGCGGGACTCGATCCCGGGACTCCGGGATCATGACCCGAGCCGAAGGCAGTCAGTCGTCCAACCAACTGAGCCACCCAGGTGTCCCCATACAACTGTTTTTCAAGTGGACACAGAACTACCCCCATCCACACTTGGCCAACCCCTCTACCTACCTCCCACTCTTCCCAGCCTGCTGGCCTTCCTTACTGCTCAACTGTGCCAACTTCCCATTCAACTCCCAGCCTTGCTGGCCTTCCTTACTGCTCAACTGTGCCAAGCCTTCTACCCGGAATACTCCTACCTTAGATTTGCATGCCTCGCTCCTTTGCTTCAGATCTCTCCCAAATGTCACCTCCTCGGAGAAGTGATCTCTGATGGCTAAGTCAACCACAGCACCCTCCCCTATCACTCACCATGGTGTTACAATCCTTTACCAACATTCTCAGCGCTTAGCATTAACTGCCATTATATTATATATACTTCAAATTTGCTGTCTGTTTCTTCCCACTTAGAACACACACTCCAGGAGGTAATGGATTCTTGGAATGAAACCGACAGGCCTCCCGGCTGTTTAAGCCTTCTGTTTGCCGAGTTTCAGAGGAGTCTTATCTCTCATTTGACAGAAAGAAGGGCCTAGCTGACTTTCCAAGTTCCTTCCAGGATCCCAAGTCTTGGAAAAATGAAATTTTACAAACAGAAAAGGCTCGAACATCATGTAATGCAGGGGTTCTTCTTAATCTGGGGTCCGTGAGTCCCTGAAGATTTCTAAACTTCCTGAAACTGTATGTGAAATTTCGTCTGTATGCAATATGTACAATTTTCTGTGGCAAGAATCCATGGCTCTCATTAGGGTCTGAAGGAGTTTTATTTCTCAAACAAAAAGTTAAAATTCTCTTGGCAAAATCCTTTATTATGGATGAGGAGCTGGAGGCCCCCAAAGAGGCAGCTTAAGAAGGGCCAAACAGCTGGTTAGTAACGGAGCTGTGAGCAGAGTACGCATCTGTTGATCCCCAAGCAGTCCCTTTAGCCCCTCCCCCCATGTCTCCTAGAAAGAGAGGATCCTCCCCTCAAGACAATGCCAGATTGCCACCCTGGACCCTGGGCTCTGGGATTAGCTACTTCATTGTGTGTATGACTAAGGCCTGGGCAAAAATAGGGCACCATGCTCACCCTCTTGCTCTCAATTGAATTATTCACCAATTTGCGAGTAGAGAGAACATCAGAGGGGTGAAGGCTCAAATTTGCCCTAAGCCTCTTTCAAATGGCATTGCATACCAATGCAGGACAGGGCATCTTCACGTACCCTCGCTCACCAGATGCCCTCCGCAAATAAAGAACTTCTTTTTCTCCCGACTGCCAATGGCTCCGATTTTCTCATGATTTCCTATGGTGCCAAGGGCCAACAAAATATCGCCCCCAACACATGTCCTACTGGCTATTCTTCCAACGTCATGGACTCCAAACCAGCCCTGCTGGAATGAAAACCAATATTCACAAGCCATCGGGAGGCGTGCAGAGAAATCAAGGACGGGGCATACTTGACCTTCAATCAAAAGCACATGATCTGTCCTCTCCTCCGACTGTCTGTGCTCACAGAAAGCTCTGCAAGGAACTCTGAGGTCCCAAATCAGCTTTTTCAGTCAGGCCGTCCAATTGTAAGGAACAGAGACCCACCCAAGCTGCATCAGGAAACGGGATGTTCTGGACCTGGAAATGGAAATTGCTGAGAACAAGAAGGGCTCCGGGACCTGGGTGCACCCCCACTACCCCTGACCCCAGAGGCTGTAGGGCTGCTCTCCACAGCTGCTGCCTTCTGTTAGCTTCCTCTATTTCCATCTGGTTTTCCTGTTTCTCTTTTTTCTTTAAGTGCAGTTGACACACAGTGTTAACATTAGTTTCAGGTGTCCAACATCAAGACGGCACAAATCTCTACACCACGCTCTGTTCGCCCCAGGTGCAGCTACCATCTGTCCCGTTACATCGTTATCATAATATCATTGGCTATATTCCCTATGCTGTGCCTTTTATTCCCATGACTTACTCATTCCATCGCTGGAGGCCTGCATCTCCTACTCCCCTTTACCCATTTTGTCCCGCCCCCGCCCCCTCCCCTCTTGCAACCACCAGTTTGTTCCCTGTATTTATAGGTCTGATTCTGCTGTTTGTTTACTCGTTTGTTTTCTGCAATGCCACGTGACTGAAATCATATCGTATTTGTCCTTCTCTGACTTATTTCACTTAGCGTAACACCCTTTACCTCCATCCTCCATACGGTCTTACCATTTGTATTTGGCCTCCGTGTGACTTCAGTTCGCCAAGGACACAGCTCTCTCAAATCGCATCCTTTCTAGCTTTTGTGTCTTGGGATTCTCTCATTCAAACTCCCAAGATAGGGACTATGACTGACTCTACTTCTCTGAGCCAATCCATGTCACTGTCCAGACTACGGAACAGCTTCCTGCAGTGGGGTGCCCACCCACACACCAATCGGCAACGGCCGAGGGAGTCAGATGCGGTGTAAGACAGGGCTGGTTACCTAGGCCTTCCCCAAGTCTGCTGCAGTGGCCTGGCCAGACAGGCACGGCGACTGTTCCAGGTACTACATGAGGCTGTTGGACCGGTGCAGGAGCAGGCTTCTCCTGGCATGTGAGAGCCAACTGCTAAACTTTCAGGGATTTTCGTGAGCCATTTGTTAATCCACTGTTAGTTTGAAATTGGCCACAGTGGGAGTACTTATACCCTAGACATTGGCAAATGCTACAAATTAGAGGCTTGCTTTCTTTTTTCTGGAGAGTTAGTGTGCCAGCACACCATCGTAGCATTAATGGTTAAAGAAGAAGAAAAGCAGTGAAGGTAAATAGGGCTCCCCGACAATCTGACCTTTGGTAATCTCTGTCATTTCCCCCTTCTCTTCACCCAGCCTTCACTGCAGCCAGAACAGAAGGCTTCCTCATTCTGCACTTCCCACAGATACCTGCTCCGCAGGCCGGAGCCAGGGCTCGTGCTGAGCCATATCCCCAGCCTTCCCAAACCTTGATGCCCAGCTCCATAAAGGTCAACAACTTCTTCCCTGAAAACTACCTAATTCCCTCAATTTAAATAATCTCTGCTTCTCTAAACCCCTAGAATCCAAAGTGTACAGTTCTGTGCCCCCTTTTCATGTTTAGCCTTCCACTTCAGTTATTTCTGACTTCATAACGTAGGGTCCTTTCTTTCATTACAAACTTCCCATGAACAAGATTTATGTCCATTTCTCTTCCGGATCCTTCCAAGCGCTGAGCACATTATGCTCCTCAGACACTTGTTTGCACATGGTGAAAGAATAGAGAACAATGACATAATAACGGCTGGTCAATAACACACCTCTGCCTCATCTTCATGCACCTACCATTGCATACCTGCTAACTCGTGAGCTCCACAATAGAGATGAGCCCTGACAACCAAATCAGAGACAACAAGATCCATGAAGGCATCAACAGATGCCATCTAAAGGCATGTATCTGATCTGCGTGTGTTACTTTCACTAGATCTAAATGCCCATAGGAGAAGGAAAAAAAATCAAGGATATAACATAGGGATTAAGCTTTGACCTAGCAACAGCAGATTCATACTTCAAACCACATACTGAACTTGATCAACCCCTTATTAAAGCTGATCTCTCTTTAAGTCTTTGAGAAAGATGACTCTCAGAATGTTAGGGGAAATCTCAGAACTAGAAACCGGATGAATGAGATCACAAGTTCACTGTCAAGAGAAAATTAGTTCTTTAAGTGATGAATCCCTTAACCAGCCTGAAGAGTCTATAAAAGCCACCAAGTAATTGGAAGGAAAATTATCTGATTACAATCGGCATGTGAAGAGAAGAGTCCTGAAGAAATGGGCTTCTTTGCCCCAAAGTTTTTCCTAGACAACAATTTCTGAGTAAGGCTTCAGGCAGAAAGTTCAATGGCCTATCAACTTTAGATCTTAAAATTCTTGGTCAATGTCTGTGGACTTTCCAGCACTTGCTCAATTCATTGTAGAAATTTTCGAAATTTGAAAATTCTTCACACTCTGAGAATCTGGAATATGGCAGAAAATATTGTCTCTATTTTATGGATGGAAAACAGAACGAAAGAGAGTCAAGCCACTTGACTGTGTCTGTAACAGAGACTGAAATATAAGCCTGCCTTCCTAATCCTGGTTTCAATCCTTCTCTGTGGGTTTCATTCTACTCATCATCCCTCCAAACCCTAAGTGCTCCAGAATATAAAAAACAAGTGACCTTTACGAGCCAGATCACTCCAGAAGCTTAATCCAAACACGTAGTGCTAAAAACTGGTAAACAAACAAACAAACAAACAAAAAACAAGAAAACAAAAAATCTCAGAACTAAGGCAGACAAAAGAACATGGCAGAGTGCCTATTTCAGCAAGAAAACAAGCCCTCTAATCTTCCAAAAGTCTAAAACGCTGTCACCCAAGGCTGCTGCTAAATGCAAGAAGAAAAAGACATATTACAGGGAATGCACACTTCACTGTAGATAACATGGATATTTCCTTCATCTGTCATTTCTTGATAGGAGCAGTTTTAGGAAGTTAGGACCACAGAAAGGCTGTACCTTCCCTAAGGTTTTATAACCATTAGCTAAAGCCTCCTCAACCTGGAACTTAGCCCCCTGGGATCCAAGAGAAATCAAAAGTAAAGAAGGGAAAAAAAGAAAGCAAATAAAAGCAAGATTCCACATGTGCATCGGTCCTCCCTAACACTCTCGGACTCGGATCTGATCCTTACAAATGAAGGTCTTTGGACAACAAATGAGGGGTTGTTTCCCGGATCCAAAATCCATCCTCATGTCACTGCCTTTAATCAGAATCAAAATGCCGTGAAGGACAGTAGATGGGACTACGGTCTGCTTCATGGAATGAGCCGTTTGCTTCTGAAATAATTCCACTGTCAAATCTGAATGGAGCAGGCAGGCTCATATCTAATTCAGGAAAGAAAATATAAGAGATGGATTCAAAATTTCCAAGGCTCTTGGCTTAGGTCAGAGCTCAAACATGAAAGGAATTCTTCCACGAGTCATACTATTTCAGAATCCGTGAGCTTCCAAAAGACCTCCCTGAAGCTACCGAAGATTAGGAAAAAAGCTGGAGCTGCAGTCCTCACGCTGCCCAAGGTGAACTGGGTACTAGCCTCCCCCGAGGTATCTAAGGTTCTTTTGAAATATTCCGCAGTGTTCTATAAGCAGTCAACTCTCTTGGACTCAAGTAGGCATCGGTCTTCTTTAAGAAAGGCCCACAACCCCAAAAGCCCATCATTCAGGATTCTGTCCTCCATGGATTCCTATTTTCAGATTCTATGATAGTCTATGTGATAGGGCCAGAAATGGCCGGCTACTGGTCACAAATGTCTGTGAATCCATGACTGGAGATGAGGCTGGAGAAGATGTACTCTGCGGCATTCTATCAAGCCAAAGGGAAGGAAGCCAGCCTTCGTAAAGCATCTACTCTTCCTATGTATTTTCCACACATTCCATATCTTACATAATCCTCACAGCCCAGGAGCCACTGGAACGTAGCAAGTACGTGGAGAACTTCCTCAGAGCGGTACTTCCTCAGAGCGTGTACTTCCTCAGAGCAGTAAGTCATGGTGAGTAGAGATTTCAATTCCAGTTGGTCTGACTCAAAACACCCATGTTAGTCCACCAGTTATGTGTGAATTTATTATTTATGTATACCTCTTCAGATGCCAGGCTGATCTAGGCCAGTGAGCGGGCACTACTCTAAAAGCACAGAAACAGAACAGAAGTCCCTCCCCCAGAGACCTCTGGGAATTCAAGTCTTTTCTTTTCTTAAGATTGTATTTATGTATTTGAAGAGAGAGATACAGCAAGAGAGGGAACACAAGCAGGGGAGAGTGGAGAGGGAGAAATAGGCTTCCCGCTGAGCAGAGAGCCCGATGCGGGGCTCGATCCCAGGATGCTGGGACCATGACCTGAGCCGAAGGCAGAGGCTCAACCCACTGAGCCACCCAGGCGCCCCGGGAATTCAAGTATTTTCTATGACAATTTTTGCAAAACTGGCTGTTTCTATCCCTAAGAGCTTTGACACTGGAAATATATGAGAGTCTAGTCTGGACCTCTGAAGATGGGTTCAGAGTTAATCAACATTAACTACTTAATACTCAACCCTGCTCTGCAAACAGAAGCACCTGATTGCCAGATCAGTGTACTCTCAGGCCGGTTGGCTCCTGCCTAGTAGAATTTCAGATAATGATTGCCATACTGCCTGCAGTACCAGGAACTTATGCTAACCATAATCCTACCTTCTCACTTGGCTTAGAGCCTTATATGACTTCATAAAGCAAAGATTCATGAAAGTCAGTAGACCGGAACTTCAAAATTCTGAGCCACAAGAAGCTACCCTCCAGAACTTCATTCCGCAGCAAATGGGTCTTGCATCTGCCTGGACAATTCTGATTTCTAACATGGCTTGGCCACTGGCAGTAACTACAGTCTGCAGGACAGGAAGTGGTAACCATGTGAGCTTACCATGTGGCACTGAGCAAGTCAACATCGTCATCTTGCTCTGCTTCACTTACTCAGAACATGACTTTTTATTTTTTTATTTTATTTTTTCATTTTATTTATTTGAGAGAGAGAGAGCGACTGAAGAGCATGAGCAGGAGGGGGCAGAGAGGCAGACTCCCCACTGGGCAGGGAGCCCAATGCAGGGTTCAATCCCAGGACCCTGAGATCGTAACTTGAGCCGAGGGCAGACACTTAACCCACTGAGCCACCCAAGTGCCCCAGAACATGACTTTTTTTTTTTTTTAAAGGCATACCCTATTAGTGAAGTTGTTAGACTACAGAATTAATCTGTACAGAATAAATATTCTCTTCTGTTAGCGAAACATTTTATTTTAAGTAATGCAAGACCAAGTCTTGTGTAGGCCATGGGATTATCCATTACCTTATCAAAAAAAAGACCATGACCTCATACTTTGAACAGAGGAGTCAAAGCCAGAGATTAATGATTTATCAGCCACAAAATAGTCATCCAGTTCCACAGAACAGCCGACAGATTAAAACTAGTGAGATGTGATTCTACAAGTTTTTAGTTTTAAGATTATAAACAGATGAGACTAGTGTAAACATGAAAATTCCATTTTGCCCTTACTGAAGAGCAATCTTGGAACTGGCTTCTGATTGTGAACAAAGAGACAGAGTGTGTCACAAGTAATACACCCAGCCATAGAAAGCAAAGTATGCTAAATTACAGATGGTCCTTGAGAATACAGTGACACATAAAGTTAGATTTATGCTAGAATATGCAAGAGTCAGCATAGTTTGAGAGATGGGGTTGAAGACCTAATTGCCGAACCCAACCAAGACATCCTGTATGATTTGGGGCAAACCACCAAAATACTCTGTTTCATTTGCTAGACCTCCAAAACAGGGGTTACAACAGCTACTGCCTTTAGGTCACACATTACATTAATAATCACAGGATACCTAAGTCCAATTTATTCATTTGTTCATATTGGTAAATCCACACTGGTTCAATGTGGATTGTGTAGTCCACACAGCACAAACTTCAAAAGCTACCAAAACACTCAATAAAAGCTCTCTACTTCTGACATCCAATACACCATCCTCTTCCAAGAAACAACTGATGGACAATTGCTTACGTACAGTTTCAGAAATGGTCTAGCATTTACAAGTACATGCAAACACACGCTTTTCTCTGCCTACTACTGCATTCAGTGCCTTGAACTATGCCTGACATACCGTGGGGATGGCACAAATATTTGTCTAACAAAATTAATATATCTTGGAAACAGCCCATATCAAGGTATAGAGAGCTGCCTCACTCTTTTCCTACCAGGGTAATATACATTCAGGAAATGCACGTCATACACATACAGTGCACTAAGTTTTCATAAACCGAATCACCTAGCTATACAGCACCCTGATCAAGAAAGGACAAATATTACCAATAACCTATACGTTCTGCTCATCCTCACAGCCTGCACACCTTTCATTCACCCTACGGGGACGCTTAGAGTAACCACTACCCTGACTTCTAAAAACCAGCTACAATGGCCTATATTGGTATTTATAGAAATTCAGTAACACGATAGGTACTCTTTCGTGTTCACCTTCTTCCCCACAGCCTTTTGTGAGATTTAGTTGTATTTTTGTGAGGACATATAAATCCTTCATTCTCACTGACTATAGGATTTCATTCGGTGGGAACACCATAATTTATAGATACATTCAATTGCCGACGGGCATGGATGTTTGTCTCCAATTTGGAGCTATTTTAAATAGTGTACTTGAACATTCTGCACAAGGCTTTTGGTAGAAATTTGTCATTCCCCTAACACTGAAACTGCTGAAGCACAGAACAGGTCCACACCTAACTTCCTAAGATCTACTAAACTGCTTTCCAAAATGGTTGTACTGATCTGTGCTTCCACAACATGGGAGTCTTCCTATAGCCACATGTCCTCATCAACAGCTGGAATGATTCCATGTTTTGTTTTTATTTTAAAGATTTTGTTTGTCAGAGAGAGAGAGAAAGTGAGCACAAGTGGGGGGGGGGGGTAAAAGGGAGAGGGAGAAGCAGACTCCCCGCTGAGTGGGAGCCAGATGTGGGACTTGGTCCCATCACGACCTGAGCCACAGGAGACACTTAACCCACTGAGGCGCCCAGGTGCCCTCCATGGTTTTGTGTTTTACTTAGCTCTTCTGGTGGGACTGCCATTGTGTTTACAACTCCATGATGACAAATACAAAGCAGCTACCTTCCAAATGTTTACCGGACATCTGGATTATCATCTTTTATGAAGTGTCTATTCAAATCTTTTGCCCATTTTTCTACTGGGTTATTCTTTTCTCTTACCAATTTCTAGTTCTTTACAACTTTGCAGTATGATCTGTTGGTCAGACATGTGCACTGGGAATGTCTTCTTCCTTCTGTGGGTTGTTCACTTCCTGTGAACAGAACTTCTTAATTTTAATTGCCTCGGTATAATTTTTAAGTTGGTGGGTTTTTGTGTCCCTTTTTAGAATCTTTGTTGACTCCAAGGTCAAAATGTTCTCCTATGCGCTCTGCTTTTTTTTTTTTTTTTTAAGATGCATTTATTTATTCTTAAAGAAAGAGTGGGGGAGGGCAGAGGGAGAGAAAGATCTCAAGCAGACTCCCCTCTTAGCACAGAGCCAGACACAGGGTCTCACAACCCTGAGATGAAGACCTGAGCCAAAACCAAGAGTCAGATGCTTAACTGAGCCACCCAGATGACCCTGCTACACTCTCTTCTGAAAGCCTCTACCTTCCAGACATTTGGATCGCTTTTTTATGGCAGAAAGTAGGGGTCCAGTGATCAATTTTTTTGGCCTTAGGTAGGGGTCCAGTACATTTTTTCATTATACACAGCCAACTGACCCAGCCCCATTTTCTGAAAAGCTCATCCTTAAACTGCCAAATGCCAGTATCATCTTTAGCAGATTCTTTGTCTATCCCCGAGCTCCATTTTTTTAATGGTGTAGCATTCCACTGTATGTGCCATAAATTACTAAACCCATTCATGACTGAGTCACATATATTTTCACATTTTTCTTATGAGTAATGCCCTAATGAATAATCTTGTCCATATATCATTCCCCATATGTATTACTATATTTGCAGGATAAACTCACAGAAATGGAACTCGTATGTGCACTTTTCTATTTTAATCAATATTTGATAGAGATTATACCAATTTTAATTGGATTTGTTCAGACCACAATGATACGGCATACACAGTATTATTATAAGACCCGGCACATTAGAATTTCACTTATACCAAATTTCCCAATATTTTCTGAGCCTTAGGATCCCTTTTTCAAAGACAATAAATGTGTTACTACGCTTCAAGTATCCACTGATTGAGAAAAGATATACAAGCATGTAAGTTCATGGAAACTGTGCCTCACAATCCTGTGAGATGGAGAAACAAAAATGAATCATGCTCGGGCACCTGGGTGACTCAGTTATTAAGCATCTGCCTTCGGTTCAGGTCATGATCCCAGGGTCCTGGGATCGAGCCCCACATTAGGCTCTCTGCTCCATGGGAAGCCTGCTTCTCCCTCTCCCACTCTCCCTGCTTGTGTTCCCTCTCTCCCTGTGTCTCTGTCACATAAATAAATAAAATCTTTAAAAAAAGAATAGAAGGGGCACCTGGGTGGCTCAGTGGGTTAAGCCGCTGCCTTCGGCTCGGGTCACGATCTCAGGGTCCTGGGATCAAGTCCCGCGTTGGGCTCTCTGCTCAGCGGGGAGCCTGCTTCCCTCTCTCCCTCTCTCTGCCTGCCTCTCTGTCTACTGTGATCTCTCTCTGTCAAATAAATAAACAAAATCTTTAAAAAAAAAAAATTAAAAAAAAATAGAAAACGAATCATGCTGCCATGATGTTGGGGCAGGCCTTCTCTTGTTTACTTGCTTCTGTTCACAAGGGAGCTCAAAGCCTGGTTGGAGGGCCTCAAAGCCAGGCAGAAGATGCCAGCCCTGTTCTAGGAGGAGCTGGTTTCCATATGAAGTCCAAAGTGGCTCTCTGCCTGAGATGAGACTGCATTGCCGCCCTCCTATCAAGCTGTCCCTTCCCATGGGAACAGCGTAGGGGGACTTGTACTCACCACAACAGCAAGGAGCCTCACTCAAACTTCTCCAAGCTTAAGTGTTCCAAAGAAAGCATCATCATTTTATTTAAAATACAGGTCTAAAAAAAGACCAATTTTCTCTCATTTCCAGGTCAATACTAAAATCCTTTATGATTTTTTTTTTTTTTTTGGCCATTATAAAAGTTTATTTAACAAAAAAGCTCAATATGAAAATGCACACGATCTGATTTTTATATTGTAGTAAAACAGGTACTATGGAGAGGGGACATGTGGAAGCAGTTGATTCTTCTGATGAACACATCCATTGTTTATACTCGTTCTAAGGCTTCTAACATGATGATACTATTTCCTCGTATTACCACCATTCCAATATTGTTCTGTTGCCCACTAGTTGCCATCTCCACACATTCATCTATCACAAGATTCATAAATGGATCGAACCCCCGCAATATTCCTTGAACATGTCTGCCACCATTTAATTTCAATGATAATTTCTTGTCCATAAATTTTTTCAGCTCGGGAGGGTGAGCTTTGCTCATGGTGTCTACTCGGCGAGCTCAAAGATGCCTCCAAACGGAATTCGTGGCGTCCCTCGCGCTCTAAAATCCTTTATGATTAATACATGACCTCACCTTCACCCATCAACACTCGGTAAACCACAGTAACATTCATTCTCAAACACACCTATAATGTTGTAAGAATGTCATGCTGCTTATTAATTTTGCAACTGACATCATGTCAATACCATGGTGCTGGGGACCAAAGACCATTGGGCCCACAGCAGGACTGAAACATGACCAGCATGGAACCCACAGCTCGACTTCTACTTAGCAGGCTCAAACCTCCAAACACACTTCCTTCCCAAAACTCTTAAAAAGGGGAAGGTGAACAGCAAAGAAAACCATCAACAAAATGAAAAGGCAGTCTACCAAATGGGAGAATATATTTGCAAATCACCTAACTGATTGGATAATAAGGAATTATCCAATATATAAAGAAATCATAAATTCAGAAGCTAAAAAAAAAATCCAAATTAAAAATGGGGAAAAGATCTGAATAGACATTTTTGCAAAGAAGACATACAGATGCCCCAGAGGCACATGAAAAGATGCCCAACATCAGTAGTCATCAGGGAAATGCAAATCAAAACCACAATGAGATCTCCCCTCACATCCTTTAGAACATTTTTATTAAAAAGACAAGAAGCAAGTATTGGTGAGGATGTGAAGAAAAGGGAAGTCTTGTGTCCTGTCAATGGGAATATAAACATTTCCACTGTGGAAAACAGTATGGAGGTTCCTCAAAAATTAAAAACAGAACTACCATATAATCCATCAACCCCACTTCTGGGTATTTATTCAAAAGAACACTAACTTGAAAATATATCTGCACCTCTATGTTTAATGCATCATTATTTATAACAGCCAAGATTTGGAATCAAGCTAAGTGTCCACTGATGGATGAACAGATAGAGAAAATGTGTCACAGACACACCAGGAATATTATTGAGCCATCAAAAAGAAGAAAATCCTGCCATTTGGACTCTGAGGGCATGATGCTAAGTGAAAGAAGTCAGACAGACAAAGACAAAAACTGCATGGTATCACTTACATGTGGAATCTTAAAAAAAAAAAACAAAAAAAAAAACGGAACTCATAAAACAGACTGGTGACTGCCAGAGGTGGGGGATGGGTGGCGATCAAAGGGTACACAGTTCCAACTCTAAAATCAGTAAGTCTTGGGGATGTAATGTACAGCATAATGACTACAGTTTGTAATACTGTACTGTATATTTGAAAGCTGAGGGTACCTTTTAAAAGTCCTCATCACGGGGTGCCAGGGTCGTGCAGCTAATCAGCACCCGTCCAACTCTTAGTTTCAGCTCAGGTCGTGATGTGAGGGTCATGGGATTGAGCCCCAACTGGCTCCATGTTTGGCGTGGAGTCTGCTTGAGATTCTCTCTCTCTATCCCTCCTACTCATGCTCCCCCTCTCTCTAAAGCAAATAAATCAGTCTTTAAAAAAAAAAGAAGTCTTCATCATTAGGAAACCTTTGTAATATTAACTAGACTCACCATGCTGATCATTTCACATGCCAGACACTTTACATTGTACAAGTGAAACGACCATCATGTTATATGTCAGTGGTATTTCAATAAAAGGTGGGGGGGGAGATGATTTTTTTTTTTTAATATATTTGACAAAGATCACAAGTAGGCAGAGAGGCAGGCAGAGAGAGAGAGAGGAGGAAGCAGGCTCCCTGCTGAGCAGAGAGCCCGATGCGGTACTCGATCCCAGGACCCTGAGATCATGACCTGAGCCGAAGGCAGTGGCTTAACCCACTGAGCCACCCAGGCGCCCAGGGGGAGATGATTTAATAGCTGGATCTTATTTATACCAAAACCTCCACCTAGGAAAAAACAGGGAAGATGGGCATTTTCCCTTTAGGACTTCATGGAGGGCAATCACTTGTCAGACCCCCTAAGCAGACATCTAAAGAAACTTGCTCCGCTGGTTGTAAAGGGAGAAGGAGCACCTAGAAGAGGACAGGCTGAAACACAAATGTGTGAGCAGCCCTGTGACTCTGGGTGATTACTTCCTGCCTCTAGGGCATGTTTTCCCAATATATTTCCCAATATGTTAGCTATGAGGGGAAGTGTACAGATGCAACTAGCCCTTAATATTTTATGATTCTATACACAAAAGGGCAAAGCTGTCAGATTTTTATAACAGAGGTTTATGACTTATAACTGGTCTCCAGAAGGACAGGCTGGGGAGGGAGAGCGCTATCATTCCAGGCTCGCAGAAAGTACAAACCAAGTACAGCGCATCCTGTCCAGGTACACGTGTAACGAACAAGTCAGCAGGACGTAGTCTTACTCACCTCAGCTGAGTCAGCAAAGAGCTATTTTCAAGAGAGAATTAATCTCTGCTGTGATTTCTTTTCCCCAAGCTAAGTTATTTGACAAGATAAAGAACGGGTGCCTAGGATTCTGAGCGAGGGCATCCATGGGGTCCACCTACGGCGTCTGACATGGACAGTGCCAGAGTTTAATGGGGTGTGGAAAAGTAGAGAAAATGGCACAATCTGGAAACGTGGATCCACGAATCTAAAGCCACTGGAACAATAGCAGCTTTGCGATGGCACAGAGCTTTGGTGAAAGACAAAGACCACTTTTGTCTCTTGGTTGGGAACTGGTTGCCAGCGATTCAAACAATCCTTTGAGTTCCCGACTGCCAGGCCAGGCTCCCAGAGGACACGGCCTGAGCATCACTTGCAAAAATAAAATTAACACAACCATCCTCCGCTTCCCCTTGCTCACCCAAACCTCTCCCTCAAAGTCATTTCTTAGCCCCATCTCAAAAGCTCTTTCTTAAACTTAAAAATAAAAGCCTGTGATTCCTAAGGAATGCCAGAGGCTACTTACAAACCAATGTCAAAGGTCTCCCAAAGGATTTGTTAACGCCTTTAACACCCACAAACAGTAGACCTCTCCCAGAGGATTTTATCTTTGATGAGGGAGAAAACTATTTTTCCCTCCTTTCAAACATTTTGTGAAGGACAAACTATGTGACCTTAATCAATCTCTGGGGCCAAAGATACAGGTCAAATTCTAGTACAATTCTATTATAATTCTCAATTTAAATGAGTGGTAATATACTGACCCGGGTTCCTTTCTTGATTCTTCTGACAGTATTAAAATATTTCCTACGTATAGAGTTGTAATTGTTGTCACACTGAATATTGCTGGGAAGAAACTAGAAGTTGGAAAGTTTCCATTTATGGAAAAATTCATTACAGTGAGATTTGATTCCTCATCCCCCGAACTCCACTGGTTCGTCTCTTAATACTTAGATGAGGAGAAACTACAAGTTATGTTGAAAGCTAACACATTGAAAGGTAGGACCACCACAAAAAGTCTTCAGAGAATGTGGACACACTGAAGCTTGAATAAGTACTCCCTTTTGCTGCAAAGCCCCTTGCCAATACTCTAAATTACTTTTCTTCTCCACGTGACTTGTAATCTCCTATTTTTTAAATTACCCTGTGCACAGTATATGCTGTGCTTATTCTAAGGGACCTCCACTCTTTTTTTTTGTAATACGAAGGAAGAAATGCACTTAAAAGCCTTGTTTCGGGGCACCCTGGGTGTCTGCTGCAGCTCAGGTCATGATCCCTGAGTCCTGGAATCCAGCCCCAGGTCAGGCTCCCTGCTCAGCAGGGAGTCTGCTTCTCCCTCTGACCCTCCCCTTTTTCCTGCCCACAATCCCTCCCTCTCTTTCTCTCTCAAATAAATAAATAAAATTTTAAAAATAAAATCCTGTTTCTTTCATTAGACTTCATCTTCTTTTCTCTCCAAGTCATGTGCTCAACACAGCACTAATGCAATGACTCAGAACCTCCTAACCCCTATTTACCACTGTGGTCAAGCACCTTCCTCCATGAAGCCTCCACAAATAATGCTGGAGGAGGGGGAGGGAGGAGGGGGAAGGGGAAGAGGAGGACTATTCCCACTTTCCCTTCCTATCTAATAGGGCACCATGTAGGATCTCAGTTCCTCTCCCACCCCAAAATGTTCATACAATCCTCTGCTCAAGCAATGTATTAAATCTATTTTATCTATTATTTAAATGTTCCTTTTCCCACTACTTTTGATTGCCCCACTGGAAGGACACACAGGGCAGTATACTCCATAGCCTAGAGAAAATGGCCTCTTACGATAGCCAAGACAAATTTAGGTAGATGATGGGTTCAGTGTTCATTTATTACTGTCATTTATTTACTGAGTGCTGACCACCTGTTAGGTGCTTTTCGCAGAGCTGGAGTTCCCTAATGAAAAAAACGAAGTTCCTGTCCTCATAACTTTACACTGTAGCACAGGAGACAAGCAGTAAACACAATCAAATAAGCAGGACAGTCCCAGACCACGTAAAGAGAAGAAAGGGGGAAAAGAGAGACACTGAGAGGTGTGGGCGGGCAAGGTATGGGCAAAGACAGTAGTACCCTTAGCTAGGGTTCTGAGGAGAAGCTAAGGAGGGATTATTCTAACGATGATTCCATTTTTAATTCTTTTTATCTCACCAACTACACCTGGTGCTTATCATTTGTAGATTCTGTATTTGTGAATTCTCCTACCTGCTAGAATCTACCGGCAGCCTCAAATGAATATTCCTGGTCCTTCCACAGCCTCTCTCAAATGTGTGTAGAGAGGCAGAATGTGATGTGCAAGTTCCCACCTGAGATCCAACCAGGCCACATGCCCTCTTTTTCTTTCGGTTCTCATACCGCAAACAAGTATCCTCTCTGTGGTTTTAAAGGCAGTGCCATGTTCTTCTCATATTACGCTTTCTGTTAATGATTTCACCTTTGGAAACGGCCCCAAGCATCGCGCTGAAGTGCTGGGTAGTACCCTGGGCCCAAAAAGGCTGGCATTTGTCTCATGGAGAAAATACATGTGTTAGATGAGCTTGGTTCAGGCTTGAGTCATCGTGCTTTGCTCAGGCTGTGAGTTCACTGCTGGTGAATCAATGATATTATATTAACTTATATTTATAAAATATAATGTGTAATATATGTTATACAACACATGTGTTATATAACAGATATTAAATTATATAACACACATAACATGTCTATAAACATATATATAACATATATGTTATGTGTTATATAACATATATTAAAATTATATATCAAAGCAGGTCTTTAAACCTGACACAGAAACACACATAAAGTAAGGCTGACCAGTTGATGAAAACACAACCAGAGGCTCCCAAGAACCTGACCCTGAATTTCCCCTAGGAGCCATGGCTCAGTCAGTATTCCCCAAGTCAGGGTTCCCAGCTACTTCACAGAATATTAACTACCACCAATCACAGGGATCTACATTACAACAAAAAGAATGCCTCAGTCTGGCATCATGTTTGCTCTTTAATAGAGAAATGGCTTGACAGGGACCGGATTCTAGCCAGACTCCAGGACACTGCTGTTTTATTTTTGTTGATGTTATTTTTATAGTTGCTTTTTCCTATGGCATGTGATACTGGCTCTCCTTTAATGGTAGGAACGTAGGATTTTCTTTTGCAATAGTTGTTTTCAGTAAAAATGGAAAGAAAAAAAAAAAAGGTGGCAACACAGAAGATAAAGTGGTTAACAGACCAGGCAACTAGGTATGGACTCAGACATGAAACTGTTTCACAAGGGCACCTGGACACGTCAGAGATCAAGGTGACAACGAACAAGTGAAGTTTGGGAAAACATATGGAGTAGAGTTTTGGCTTGAGCGAGATTATACAGCCACAGATGAAAAATGTATCCTCCATGAGCCTCAGTTTTCTTATCTGGAAAAGGGGGCAATATAGGAGAATTACAGCATTATCTCAGTTTAATGAAATAACAGGTAAAGAAGCAGGTTGAAACTTTTTGGTCTTAGAACCCCTTTTTACTCTTCAAAGTTACTCAAGATCTCAAAGAGCTGGGGCGCCTGGGTGGCTCAGTGGGTTAAGCCGCTGCCTTCGGCTCAGGTCATGATCTCAGGGTCCTGGGATCGAGTCCCGCATCGGGCTCTCTGCTCAGCAGGGAACCTGCTTCCTTCTCTCTCTCTCTCTGCCTGCCTCTCAGTGTACTTGTAATTTCTCTCTGTCAAATAAATAAATAAATAAACCTTAAAAAAAAAAAAAAAAAAAGATCTCAAAGAGCTTTTGTTTATGTGGGTTACGTCTATCACTATTTATCATATTAGAAAGCAAAACCGAGATATTTTACACTTTTTGATTTTAACTAACTTAAAATAATCATAATAGAAGCACCTAGGTGGCTCAGTCAGTTAAGCAGCTGCCTTCGGCTCAGGTTATGATCTTGGGGTCCTGTGATGGAGCCTCATAGTGGGCTCCATGCTCAGCGGGGAATCTGCTTGTCTCTCTCCCTCTGCCCTTTCCCACCCTTCCCCTCCGCTCGTTCTCTAATAAATAAAATCGTAAAAATAAAATAATTATGGGGGACCTGGGAGGCTCAGTGGGTCGAGCAATCGACTCTTGATTTCAGCTCAGGTTATTATCTCAGGGAGCCCGGATCAAGCCCAACCTCGGCCTCCGCACACAATGTGGAGTCTGTCCATTCCTCTCCCTTCTCCTCCCCCTGCATGCACACACTCTCTCAAATAACAAGATCTTTGTGTTTTAATTAAATAAATAATAAAATAATCATAATAAACCCAATGCATTTTTTTTGTGAATATGTATTTCTCCAAATAGAAACACTTTTCCAAACAAAAACACTTAGGAGATGCACGGCTTTGCATCTGTGTAAAGCTCTTTAACCTTTGCCTTCATGAAAGGCAACTGGATTCCTCCGTCGACTTCGGTGTTCAGACTGCTGCAGTATTACACTTCAGGCAGTCTCTGGGAAACTGTACTGTATACTTATGGGAGGGTAAAGTGAAACAGGCCAATAATATCTTAGTATTACTGCCAAGGAAGTTTCTAATTCCCCTGAAAAACATCTCCATACCCCCACATGTACCTGGAACATACTGAATTACAGGGTTTAAAACAGTCACAAAGTAGGGCGCCTGGGTGGCTCAGTGGGTTAAGCTGCTGCCTTCGGCTCAGGTCATGATCTCAGGGTCCTGGGATCGAGTCCCGCATCGGGCTCTCTGCTCGGCAGGGAGCCTGCTTCCTCCTCTCTCTCTCCGCCTGCCTCTCTGCCTACTTGTAATCTCTGTCTGTCAAATAAAATAAATGAAATCTTGAAAAAATAAATAAATAAATAAATAAAACAGTCACAAAGTAAATTCATAGTAAATATTAATTCTCTATTCCCCTTATCCTTAGCCTCCATGTTATTAGAACATGAACACGTTGGGGCAAAGACTTCTCCAGCTGTAGAGTATCTACAGCAGCATCATGCCTCCTGTAGACAGATGACCAACAAGTGTTACTGTTGTTCCTTATTCTGGTTCCATAACTAATTAGCTGTGTGATTTTCAGCTAAGGATTTTTATTCTGTGTTCAAATTCAGAGACCCATGGATGTGAAAAGGGGAAGAAAATGCATCTCTATTTTCTAACACTCAGCATTTACTTTAATTATGACTGGAGGCAATATACCCCACTTGCAGCAAACCCAAATCATAGGTATTTTCGTATCATATCACAGTTACTGCAGATATCTTACGAAAATCACATACGCTCATCACTAATTCAAAAGTCGGGTAGTTATTAGATCTGCCACTAAATCTTGTTTTCTAGCGCCTTAATAAGCACATATATTACCATACCACAAATTCTGAAAAATATCTTGACAGCTGTATTTCAAAACAACTGGGTTTCATTTCCAACCCTTCATAGTTGACTTTGTGCACTTAAAATCATTATTCGAAGGAAATGATCCACAGGCTTAACCAGATGACTAAGGGAGTTCATGCAGTCAAAAGGTTACCTTGCGTTAAGCAATTCACTTTACGACTTTAGTCTCTAAGTTCCCCTCTTTAAAGGGAACCCAGACCAGTTATCCTCTGAGACCCTCCCCTCAAGAGCTGAACGGGAACCCACAGCACACCTGACTGCATTACCAAAAAGCTACAAGGGTCTGCTCTCAATTTTTACACAGCAATTGAGAGTCTACTGAGCTAAGTGCTTTCAGATTAATGCGGTTTAGCAGAACCAAACAGATCAAGAGCTAATGGTGAAAGCAAAGGTCTTCCCACACTACCTTTTATCGCATTATAACAATACAGATCACAAATAAGCAATAATTAATTATTCTGAAAAAAAAAAATCAACCATCCACATAATCTGGGGCTATTATTGATAGGAACTGCTTGTTTGGATGCAGACTTATACACAAATGTTTCAAAGCATCAGAAGAGTAACCTGGAAATATATCACTAACGTTCTTTAAATCTAAATAAAAGTGATTACACCCTCATATTCTCAAACAAAAATTTCAAGAAAGAGAGAGAAAATAAAGAAAAATAAGACAGCTTTCCATGGCAATGGGAAGTGCCCTTGTATCCAAGCACTGGCACGGAGAACTTCACACCGGGATACTAATGAACTAGAACTTTCAAGAAGCGAATCTATTGGTCCTCTCCCTTGATAACACAGATAACACGTGTGGGTCATTCAGGCCCTTCTAAATGCTAGAGACTGAGCCAACAGAGCTATGTTTAAGAACTAAGAAAGCCCAGACAGATTGCATTTCAGTCCCCATAGAAAAATCTAGGCTATGTCAGGAGTAGCCAATAGTGAGTGGCACCAAGATAATATAATAGAGACTGCTAGCTTCCCTTAGCAAAATTCAAATGGAGATCAAAGCGCCACCCTCACACAGAGTAGCTGTGAGTCATTAAAATGCTTCCAAATGGCTATCATATGGTTTCCTTCACCCAGAAACGCAATCCGACCACCAGACGCTCACAAGTGATAACTTTCCCCCCCAAACATCCAACAAGCCAATTTTCCTAATCATATTTAAATGAGTCTGTCTACTCTATGCTTATTTTCTCAACAGCACATCTCTTTTTTTTTTTTTTTTGACTTGCAAAGGTAAAGACAGACTGAAGGGCCTCATTTCACACATTTAACCAAACAAAATAAAACTCATATTGTGGTGAATGGGGGGGGGGGGAACTGCATTAAATCATCATAGAAATTAGGTTAGGGAGTTACAATGTCACCTCAACGCCACGAATAAGCAGTTACTGAATATATGCTCTATACCTAGTATTGTGACAGGGATACAGAACCATAACCTTCTGATTCAGTGAACCCAAGGATAAAAGGATAAGTAACAAAGGATGGCACAATGTAGTGATTGTAGTGTTTGGGAAGGTCTGGTTCATACCCAATCTGGGGAAGCAATGGAAATGGATTTGAGCCCTGAGGAAAAGGCCAGATTCGGGAAGATGCAGGCGTGGGAGGGTACTCCGGGCAGGGGACAGGCACAAGGGAGCAAAGTCCCAAAGGAGAGCCTCTCCATTGAATATTGCACAAGAGCAAAGAAGGGCAGTGTCTGCACTAGTGAGTTCACGAAAGAAAGAAGCCAGGAGAGATAAGGCTGGTGGAGACAGGTTGAACCAGATTATCATAACCTTGAAAGCTGGGCTCAATTTAGACTTTACCCTGTAGGCCAAGGGAGGCTTCCAAGGAGGGAGGTGTTACGAACAACAGTGAGTTTTACGAATAAACAATGGTGATTTATCTCTGAGGCTAATCTGTCCTAACAGTGGGTCCTTTTGTCAAGCCAAGATTAATCAGAATCCATTGTGTCTAGTAAAATAAGTGTGCCAAATTATATCCTCGGGCAATTTTGCTACCACCTATGCCCTGGAAATGCAACTCAAATACTTTCTTGGCTGATGATAAATAACCAGGTAATCTGATCCCAGAAGGGAGGGGGGGAGTGTATTAAAAAGAAAACATGTCATACTTGCTCCTGTGACAATGGCATTAAAACCATGGGGAGGGGGGGCTGCTTGGCTCAGTGGGTTAAAGCCTCTGCCTTCGGCTCAGGTCATGATCCCAGAATCCTGGGATAGAGCCCCGCATCAGGCTCTCTGTCCAGCCAGGAGTCTGCTTCCTCCTCAATCTTTGCCTCTTTGCCTACTTGTGATCTCTGTCAAATAAATAAATAAAATATTTAAAGCAAACAAAAAACCCCATATGGGGGGGCCTACATGAAAGTCATAAATTGTTTTGGATCCTGTTAAAATTAAAATTGACAACTTTGTAAGTAGTAATTAATGATTAGGCATCGCTAAATATGCCTTAATTTAGTAGTACTCTGTAACACTCATATATAAAGAAACTAATTCCCTCTATCTTATGAGACCATTTCACCTCCATAACTACTGGCTACTTACTGGCACCTGCCATGTGAAAGCCTCATGACCAAATTATGACAAGGTAGTCTGGAGCAGAAGAAAGACCTACTCATTTCTGAGTTGGAACCACAGGAAAGTGCAAAGATTCTAAGTAAAATGTAAAAGGAAACAAGTTGTGTGGGTTTTTTTTTTTTAAATAGAGGGAAAACAAGAATTATGTATATACAATATATAGTATTATATACACTTATATACATATATAAAGGGTCACAATTAAGAATACTATAGTAAATATGAAAGGGTTTGGTTGTTGGTTTTTTTAAACTGACTCCTGGTTACAGAGTTGAAAAGCACTAGAGGACGTTTAAGAGTATCTCTGCAAAGGACTTCATGGTCAGAAAACGCAGAAGCACATAAGAGGTCCAGGGACCACTCCCTACTAACTGAAGCAGTGAGGGGGAAATGGGGGCGGGGAAGGGACGAAAGTAAAAGATTAAATTACAAATGGGCCAAATGAATGAACCTGACAGGAAGTGATAAAATTCTCAACACACACAACTGTGTTTATTCTAGGGAACCGCTCGGAAATCTACTTGCCCTGTAATCTACCGACTAATGGCAGTCTTCCCACGAGACCTCAGCAACCTCACTCCTGGATAAAAGGTGCAAGGACCACGGCTTTTCCCCTGGGTCAAAAGCAGGCACAGCCAGTGTTTTGGGTCCAAAACAACACAAAAGCAATCCCTCCGCGGGTGGTGGGGGCTCCTCCAGGACCGCTGTTAGGAATGCCAAGTGCCTGGGCCGGACCTGTCACAGCTTTCTTAACAAAACATCCTCATGTTATCCCACGATGAAACTCGGGGCTCGGAAGGCAGTCTTACACCGTCTGTCTTCATGCACGGTCCGTTAGGGACGAGCGTGTCTGCACAACCAGTACTCCCCCCCGCCCCCGGGGGGCAACCACCCCCCCGCTGCCTGGTCACACTTCCTGTCTCTTCCATCACCCCCACCCCACGATTTCAGTTTCCCATTCAGTTTACAACTGTTAGCAGAGTCCCAGTCCCTGGGAGGAAAGGGGGGCGGGCGGCATTCCACCCCCAAACCCTCACTTTGGGACCTCAGAGAGAACCCAGGAAGAAGGAAGGCAGAAAGCCCTGGGTCCCCGGGCGGCACTCGCATTCGGCCGACGGCGGCCGAATTACAAACTACTCAATGAAACCACAAAGATGCGGAGGAGAAAGGCGAGCACCCGGGCGCGGTGCCCCCAAATGAATAGCAGGCAAGCGCTCGTCTTTTGACGTTTCCATCGTGCAGAGCGCCTGAGCTTTGGGTTCGGGAGCCGGGTGACCAGTCCCGGAGCCCGAGTGCACTTTCAGCCCCTCCGATTCCCCAAATCGGGAGGGACGTCCCCAACCGGGAACTGTCGCCGGGGTAGCTGAGCCCCGACCGCGCCTGCGAGGGCAGCGGGAGCCGAACCCGGTACCGGGCAGCGCGGGTACCCAGTGGCCCGGCGTCCGCCGCCCAACTTTGCGCAAGCCAGGGCCGCTCCCGCGAACTTCGCGGCAGCCGGGCGCGGGCGGGGTGGGGCGAGCACTCACCAACCCCGTACTTCTGCCTCTTGGTCGGGATCCAGCGGGCCATGGCGGCGACCTCGCCCCGCGGCGGCAGCGGCTGCGGCTGCGGCTGCGGCGGCTACAGCTCCTGGGGCCCCGGCCGCCGCCGCGCCGCGCTCCCGCGCGCCCCGGGCTCCTCCGCCATGTTCCGGCAAACTTCGCGGACCCCGAGAGCCGTCTCCCAGTCGCGCCGCCCGCACGGGATTCGCTCCGGCTCGGCCCCGGCCCGCGGTCACCTGCTGGGCCGGGCGGCCGCGCCGCCGTGCGCGCCCCTCCCGGCGCCGCCCCGGCCCCTCCCGCCGGCCGCGCCCTCCGCCCGCCGGGGCCGCCTCCGCGCCCCGACCCGCGGGCGCCCGGCCTCTCCCGCCCGCCCCGGGGCTCTGCGCTCTGCCGGCTCCGCCTCGCGCACTTCCCGGGAGCCGCTTCGGCTCAGGTTTTTTCCATTTAGTGTTTGGCGTTTCCCCCCTCCCCCGCACTGTCTTCCTCACCCGGATTAAACCCTTGAGGTTGGATCCCGGGGGGCGTCGGGAGGGCCGCGCTGGAGGCGCGGGGCACACCCAGGCGGGCTGCGGGCCGCGGGTGGGCAAGGACTGCGGGGTCGCGCCCACTGCGCGCCGCGCCTCTGGGGGAACGAGTATAAATTCATAAGTTGCTTCTCGGCCCCGGACACCCCCAGTGTCTGGCACTCAGCGGCGCTCAATAAATATTTCTTGAATGAATGAGCAGTTGACTACGGCGTTCACCCCCTAGAGCTTTAACTGACACCGAGAGAGCCGGAAGCCGGACTCCCGGGCAGACATGATCTCCCCGGGCCACCGTGTATAGCTTTCAAAGCGGGCTCATCCGTCTCCGGGTAAATAGAGACCCGATGCGAGGGAGACGTGCTCTGCAGAAGCGTCAGTTTCCTAGGGGAGCTCAGTTGGGAAAAATTCTTTAGAGAGCCTTAACTTGGAAATTCTGTACCCCCCTCCTAAACACCGGCACTCCTCCCCAGCTGGAGAAATGCGGACCCTTATGCTCGAGGGAAAAGTTCTCCCCTAGGACCCCCCCATTTCCAAGAGACCTGCAGCCTGAGTGGGGGACGGGGCACACCCGAGTCCTCTCCTTCGCTGCCTGTGTAGTTTTGACCAACAGCCAAACGCAGGGACTCGCTCCTTTGAACTGAAGAAGGCTTCTCCTGGAGCCCTCTGGAAACCCTTCCGGATCTCACTTCCTCCTGGAGAGACCTCGGGAAAGACGGTGGGATTAGAGACACCTGAGTTGGGGGGTAGGGAAAGGGGGAGGGACGTTTTGCTACCTAACGACCCACAGAAGTAAAATCTCAGAGTAAATGACCAGCCCATTTATGTTGAGGGTTTGAGAAAACACCTCTTGAAACAACTTGTTTTGTCCTTGCAGCCTATGACATTTTCCTTGCCTATTTGGAACATGAAAGAAAGATAAAATTTACACGTAGTAGAAGAGAATGAAACTTGATTGGAGAATTAGTGCATTGTAAGTTTGGTAACTTTTTTGCAAAACCAGATCTGAAATTTAAAACAAAACAAAAAAGTCCTGTTCTAGGTGAGTAACTCCTTACTTTCTTCTCCATCAAAAATAGGCATTTATTCACAGAGTGTAGTGATCATTTAAGAATCTGTCACTTTAGACTTAACGTCAGGAAGGCATGAAGGCATTCCACCATCTCCCTGAAAATAATTTTTCTTTCTCTGCCAATGATATCATGATTAACCTAGTTTCCAGGCTAGATAATCTCTTCTTCTTCCCACAAACATTAGGTATGTGCCTGTTGGGTTTCAGGCACTGTCCTAAGAATGGTTCACAGCAATGAATACCGTAAAACCCCTACCCTCATAGAGCCTACAGTCCGGAAGAGGAGAGTAAAACAAAACAAAGATACTGCCACATGAGGCTAAGCATGTAGAGAAAAATCCCAAGCAGGGAGGATAGGATTGGGGGTGAGGGGTAGATTCTGCTGTTTTATATTGAGCGAAGGTGTCATTGAAGTATAGACTAGAAGGAAGTATGGATTCCAGGGGAAAGTATTCTGAACTTCAGGAATGACAAATGCAGAGGCCTGGAGGCATGTTTAACATGTTCTTAAAACAATAAGAAATCCTGGTTGGTAAGAGGTCAGTAAGGACCAAGTTTGGTCCAAGAGGCATAGGGTGGCCGGATAGAGCAGGACCCTGAAGGGAGTAATAAGGACTTATATGTTACAACAAAAGGTTGAAGGGTTTTGAGCCAACCTAGGACACAATCTAATTTGCCTGCCTGTGGGAAGAACAGATTAGAGAGGCCCAAGGGAAGACACAGGAATATTTTAGTAGTTCAAGCAAGAAATGAAAATAGTTGGGTCCAGGATGGTAGGGGAGAGATTGAAAAGAGGTTGGATTCTTAGCATACACTGAAGGCAGAACCAACAGGAGTGCTGTGTGCACTGAGGGGAATTTACTGTGAGGCTTCTGGACATTTTCATTAGCTTATGTTTCTGGAAAATTTGCAAAGAAAAAAAGTTTGTTGTGTTTGTGTGTGTGTTTTCTTAAGATCTTTACCCTATATGCTTCAGGCCCCAGAGAACTTGGATCTTGTCCCTGGGTGTGATAGATGGGTCAAGGATGACTCTAAGGCTGAGGGCTTGAGCAACTGGTAAATACATCCAAATTGTCCCATACTGAAGTTTTGCCCTCTTACTTCTTTATGGCTTACCTTGTCATACCTTCTTCAGTCAGTGATGCCTACAGGTGGACCATTAGGAGCTAAAGCATTTGCATTATAGAATGGGACCTTCACAAAGTTATTTTAATCACCTCTGTTCAAGGAAATTGTTTCATCGATGTTCTCTAACCACTGTTATATTCTGAATTTAATACATCAGAGTGTTCGTGCTCATTAAGTGGATCTGGATTTCTACCAAAATCATTTCGGCTGCCTTTTCTGGAATGTTTTCAGCTGCCACCCCCTACCTCATTTTGCAACACTTGAGGTTTGAATTTGGGCATTGGATATCTCAGGTTTGACAATGGTTGCATTAAGAGGGTTGGAGGCAAACGGAAAATTTTAATTACGGCTTTCAGTATGTTTATTCTTTTTCCTCTGAAGCCTGAAGCCCACCCACTTTGTTATATCAGATGGTTAAATCCAAATTTGAAAGTCCATTTAAATCATAAAAGCAGAGCTATTCAATGTCTTTTATTAAAATTAGTCTTTAAAATTAGAGAGTCAGCCAGATGGGTAGGTGTAATAAGAGTGTGATTCCCAAAAAAAAAAAAAAAAAAAAAGAGTGTGATTCCCAGAAATATCATTTCACTTCCGGCTGATTTCTTTTCAGAAGAAACAGTAAGCATATTCCACAACCAGAGATATTCAGACTTCAAAACCTACACAGATACAAACACATTTATGCACCCGCCGGCATTAGCATACTCTGCTTGAGAGTATGCCTTGGAGAAAGTGTGCTTTGGAGAAAGAAATGAGGATAAGTTAATTTGGAGGCCAGTTTGACATGAGAATTGTGACTATCCTTTACAATGACTAAGAGAAAGACAAATGTGGGGATAACTGGCAAGAGCCTTCACTTCCTCCATTGATTACCAGGTTTATTTTGCCACATCTGGCTGACTAGATTGCTTCTCTGAAAGAAGCTATGGATTCTGCTTTAAAAAGTGTCTCTTTTTTGTCTTCCTAGATAGAAGAGGCTCATTCTTTGAGCCTATGTATGAAGGAGTGTATTTGCTAGAATTCCCACCCCACCAAAAAAAGGGAAAAGCATAATCGGCTCTAACTACCACTTTACGGTCTTCTAAGGGCAAATGCTTTAGGACAAGGTGGTTGTATGTAGGTGGAGCACAGGGTGATGCATTGTCATTTGGGACCCGTGAGCTAAAGGGGACAAAGAAACTGACCTCCACACCCCTAGAAGCACTTTTTTTTAATGTACCCTACAAACTCACATCACTATCCACTCTCTGCCCCACCCCCCAAATGATTTGTCTGGTGAGCATTTTGGGGTCTGTTTGTGCTTCTGCCATGTGATATTGTAGGTTCTGCTTCTCCGATGCGTGGGAGATGATGGTCGGTGCTCTAATGCAAGTCATAGCCTCATCCCCATTGTTGTGTGATTTAAGCTTGGGAAGCACTTTCATCCTATTCACGAACACAGCAGAAAGCTTGTAGTTTTGTTTCTAGAATGCTCGTTGCTGTAAAGACCGAAATGTGCTTCAAGATCACCTTTGGGAGAAGCTGATGACATGAGCAATTCAAAGTCATTAGTTTGATGAAAATTGGATATTCATGTGAGAAACAATGAAAACCATTGGAGTTTTCAAAACTTTACTCATACGTGTATCTTGAAAAGTTCCTATATGTGTTGAAAATTTGTCTTCCTTAAATTCTTTAAAACAAGAGGAGGTAGAAACTAAGAAGCAATGTGGAAAAATTATGGTGTAAGCATAAGTCAAAATAATTAATTTGTATATGTCAAAATAATTAATTTGTACATGCTAATATATAAAATTATATTTTACATGGAAAATGACATCAAACATTGAAAAAGGGAAAGTTTTGGGATACCTGGGTGACTCAGTAGGTTAAGTATATGCCTTTGGCTCAGGTCTTGATCCCAGCCAGGGTCCTGGATAGGAATCCCACACTAGGTGCCTTGCGCCTGCCACTCCCCCTGCTTGTGCTGTCTCTGTGTCTCTCTCTGACAAATTAAAAAAATAAATTTTTTTATTTTTTTTATTTTTTTATTTTTTTTAAAGATTTTTATTTATTTATTTGACAGAGAGAGATCACAAGTAGGCAGAGAGGCAGGCAGAGAGAGAGGAGGAAGCAGGCTCCCTGCTGAGCAGAGAGCCCGATGTGGGACTCGATCCCAGGGCTCTGAGATCATGACCTGAGCTGAAGGCAGCGGCTTAACCCACTGAGCCACCCAGGCGCCCCCAAAAAATAAATTTTTTTAAATGAAAAGTTTTATTCAACCTTCTTCAAAATAAAATAAACAAAAGAAAACTTCTTGGTCGCTGAGATTCCTGGATGATAGAGGTAAACAAGAAGTTAAATGCACAAATTTAACCTTGTGACAAGAGTGAAGCTTCATTCTGCAATCTTTGGTAACAGTGACACTGTGACTATATTGTTTAGGTGACTGTCATAGTCAGCACATTTGTCTTCCCATTACTTCATGGTCAGTTAAGAAACACATATTGGATCCAGAATTTTTATTTAACACCAGATAGATTTTCCGTGGTCGCCAGCTGTAGTGTAGCAATAATAATATTCATGGCCTGTGCCTGGCACTATTCTAAATCAACTTGTTTAATCCCCACACAACCTAATGAGGTAAATCAAACTATTGCCCCCCACCCTTACAAATGTGGAAAGCATGGCCCAGAACAATCTAAGTTATTGCCCACATGATGAGTTAGCGGCAGAACTAAATTCAAACCCTGAGCAGACTGGCTCCAGGGTCCATGTTCTAAACCAGGAGTCAGTGAACTGTTGCTGTAGGGGCCCATACATATATTTTAGATTTTGCAGGCCATCTGGTCTCTGTTGCATCCGCTCCACTCTGTAACTATAGCAGGAAAATAGCTATAGACAATATGTGAACAAATAAGTGTGACTGTGTTCCAATAAAACTTTATTTGTAGATGCAAAATTTGAATCTCATAATTTTCATATGTTATGAAATATTCTATTTTTGACTTTTTCAATCATTTAAAAATGTAGAAAATATTCTCAACGTGAAGCCTGTACAAAAACAGGTTGTGGGTTGTTGTTGGCCCGAGGGCCATAGTTGGCCAATCCCTGCTCAAAACTATGACCACCACCTTTTGAAGTGAGTGGAAAGGCTGGGGGTGCCGCCAGGAGAAGAGTCAGGGTGACAAGGGAGACATCAGTGTAGGACCTTTCCACCAGAAGTCTGCTACATTAAGAGTTTGAGAGAAGCTCCTGGAAAACAAGTTGTTGGAAGAGAATGACTCCAGGTAATAAAAGTTGCTTTAGAGATTTGGGCACTCCTGAAAACAGTATCTGTTTGGGGGAATTGTCTCTTGGCCTAGCTCCTCTGAACTCTATTCTGAATGATAGGAGCTATAAATAAAAAACATAGCTAAGCCTTTGTAAGACAGCAGACGAGCAGTGGAACAAGGAGGCACATTTCTCAGACTGTTATTCGTAACAGCCAAGATGTGGAAACAACAAAGTGTCCATCCAAGATGAATGGATAAAGAAGATGTGGTGTGTCCATACAATAGACCATTGTTCCACCATGAGAAAGACAGACTTTTGTGATAGCATATGGATGACCTTGAGGGCATTATGCTAAGTGAAGTAAGTCCGAGAAAAATACTGTAAAATCTCACTTGAAGGTGGAATCTTAAAAAAGGCCAGATTCATAGAAAGTATCGTGGTTGGCAGGGTCTGGGGGTTGGGAGAAGTGAGGAGATGTTGGTCAAAGGGTGCAAACTCCCCTAGTTAGAAGATGAATAAGTTGTGAGGATCTTTTTTTTTTTTTTAAGATTTTATTTATTTATTTGACAGAGAGAGAAATCACAAGTAGACACAGAAGCAGGCAGAGAGAGAGGGGGAAGCAGACCCCATGCCAAGCAGAGAGCCTGATGTGGGGCTCGATCCCAGGACCCTAAGATCATGACCTGAGCTGAAGGCAGAGGTTCAATCCACTGAGCCACCCAGGTGCCCCAGTTGTGAGGATCTTGCATGGTGATTATAGCTGACAATACTATATTATATCCTTGAAAGCTGCTAAGGGAGTAGATCTTCAATTTTCTCACCTGAACTATATAGGAAAGCATATGGTAATTACGTGATGTGATCAAGGTGTTAGCTATAGCTGTGGGATTAATTATTTTGCAATAGATGAATGTATCAAATCAACATGTTGTACACCTTAGACTTACACAGTGTTATATGTTAATTATATCTCAGTAAAGCTGAGCAGGAAAAGAATGGAGGGAGGCACTCTCATGAGTATCCTAGTGGAAATGACGATGGGTTTTCTCAGTTCATGATGCCAAGAGAGGTGACATCCTCCATGAAAAAGTTTGCACAGCCAGGTAGATACTGATGAGACCATCTGGCAAAGGTCAGAGCAGAAGAAAAGAAAAAGTCGGCAGATTGCTGTGAATTGAGTTACACCCTTTGGGCTTTTCCAGAAATAGTGGAAGGGGGACTTGGCAGGGAAATAAATGAGGGTGTTGAAGCTGTAGAACCAGTGACTGATAGGAACTTTTTAAAAAAAATTTTGCTGAAATATAATGACATATCAAATTGCATGCGTTTTTTTAAAAAGATTTTATTTATTTATTTGACAGACAGAGATCACATGTAGGCAGAGAGGTGGGCGGCGGGGTGGGGGGGGGGTGCGGAAAGCAGGCCCCCCACTGAGCAGAGAGCCTGATGCGGGGCTCAATCCCAGGACCCCGAGATCATGACCTAAGCCAAAGGCAAAGGCTTTGCCCACTGGGCCACCCAGGTGCCCCAAATTGCATGCGTTTAAAGTGTGCAGTGTGATGATGATTTGATACACTTCTATACTGTGAGGTAAGGACCACAATAAGGACCACCTCTGTCACTTATACCACCTTGTGTGTGTGGTAAAAACATTTAAGATTTACTCTTAGGAAGTTTTCAAATACATAATACAGTATTGTTAACTATAATCACATGTGTGTTAGACTTCCAGAACCTATCCACCTTATAACTGGAAGTTTGTGCCCTTTGACCAACATATTCCCCTCCCCTTAGGCCCTGGTAACCACCAACCTCCTCTCTATTTTAATAAGTTTGACTTTTTTTTTAGATTCCACGTATACATGAGACCATACAGTATTGGTCTTTCTCTGACTTATTTCACTTAGCATAATGCCCTCAGGATCCATCCATGTTCTTGCAAATGGCAGGATCCCTTTCTATTTCCATGATGAATAATATTCCATATTCTGTGCATAAATAAATCCAGCACATTTTCTTTTCCCATTCATCCATTGATAGGTTATTTCCGTATCTCGGCTATTGTGAATAATGCTGCAGTGAACATGGGGGTGCGGATACCTTTTCAATATCCTGTTCTCATCACCGTTGGATATATAGATGAGTAATATTCTGAAATGCTTTCACACTCATTAGCGCACTAAGATTGAGACCACCATTTGCTGTCTTTAACTGTTCTTGGCCTCAGAATTCATGTTTTTTAATATCAGTCTTTTTATTCTAGTGTCCCAGGACAAGTAACTCCAAGTTTTAGGGACTGTTCATTGGGATGGCAAGATCTTAAATTGGGATCCTTTGAAAGCGGTTCTTTGAATCAAGCGAATCTGTGATTGCTAAGCCCTTTATTTATTTATTTTTTAAAGATTTTATTTATTTATTTGGCAGACAGAGATCACAAGGAGGCAGAGAGGCTGGCAGAGAGAGGAAGAGAGGAGGAAGCAGGCTCCCCGCTGAGCAGAGAGCCCGACATGGGGCTTGATCCCAGGACCCGGGGATCATGACCTGAGCCGGAGGCAGAGGCTTTAACCCACTGAGCCATCCAGGCGCCCCTATAGACAACATTCTAAAGTCTACAATCTCGGGCATGGCATTCTAAAGTCTACAGGGTCTGGCTTCCCCCCAAGATTATTTAGCCTCCTATTTGGGCAATATTCCCGAGCTCACTTCTTTCAAGATAACAAGGTATGTCTACATACTTTGCCGAGATCACCTGGCTCAACCACTTCAGGGGAGGGCGCCCTGGGGCTTTCTACTTACCTAGTTTCTTAGTCACGTTACAGTGGCATAATGCTCTTATTTAAACAAGCCCTTCCCTTCCATAAAATCATGCCTCAGGCTTCATTTCTCAGAACTACTCATACCACAGAGGCAAAAGGTCTTCTAGGAGAAGTAAACTCACTTATGTTCTTTGTGGAGGCAAACTCCACTTAGAAATGATCAGACTGCTAATGTCCGTCCTTGTTAACCGGGCTTGGCCAACGCTTCAAGTGCTAAGCCGGCCCTGGCTCTGGGACTTCTGTTTTGATTTCTCCTGTAATTTGCCAAAAGGGCCTCTCTTGACTTCAGTCTTCCTATTTGTGAACCTGTTGTTGTAATTCATTGCCTGGGTTCAAATGTTAGAATTCTTCAGATTAAGTAGTTCTTTGAAGACAGGAAACTACTATTCATCTAAAATGTGAACAACAGGAAAATTCCAGCGGCCATGTATTTTACTTAATGTTCTGTGAGCCATTTTAAGTAGAAGTGTACCAATAAAATAAATAGACCTGTAGTGAATCCAGCCAAGTATAAGAGAAAAACAGGAGTGCCTGGGTGGCTCAGTCTGGTTAAGTGTGTGATTCTTGATTTCAGATCAGGTTTTGATCTCAGGGTCCTGAGATCAAGTCCTGTGTTGGGCTCCACGCTTGGCCTGGAGCCTACTTAAAAAATCAAAACAAAACATAAATATGCAAACTAGGAATACAAAAGAACATAGGACTACAGAGTTAGAGGAGCAAATTTATGTAAGATTATGTATATAGTTCTTACTTAGTAAATAGTAAAAAATCACAAACAGAATTCACTGGGAGAATGTAAATGAACAAAACTGAGCCAAGAAACATACAACCTCAGGCAGCCAAACAGCATAGAAGACATAGAAAATGTGGTCAAAATATTATATCTAAAAAATGTGGCAGGCCTAGCCATAAAGACAAATACTTTTGTATATTCCAAGAAAATATCAGTTGAGGATGTAGTATGAACTTTTCCATAGGAAAAGATGGAATGAATGCTTCCTGATTTACCATATGAAACAACATCACCCTGGCAGAAAAACCTGTTAAAATGTGGGAGGGAAAAAAAAATACAGATTGATATTTGTGCAAATATAATACAAATACAGAGATTAATAGAGATTCAGAATGAAATATTAGTGCATCGCATCAAGCATTCAGTGTGGATAGCAATCATGTGGGTAGATATACAAAAGGCATTTGATTATAACTAACATTTGCGGGGCACCTGGGTGGCTCAGCGGGTTAAAGCCTCTGCTTTCAGCTCAAGTCATGATCTCAGGGTCCTGGGATCGAGCCCCACATGGGGCTCTCTGCTTAGCAGGGAGCCTGCTTCCTCCCTCTCTCTCTGCCTGCCTCTCTGCCTACTTGTGATCTCTGTCAAATAAATAAAATATTAAAACAAAACAAAAAAAAACTAACATTTGCTTGCAATCCAAACTCTTAGCAAACTAAGAATAAGACATGCATCCTCAACTTGATGAAGAACGTATGTTGGAAACAAGTACTTAAGAAACAACACTTAAGTGCTGACTGTCATGTATTCCCATTCACCAGAAATTAGAAGTGAGGTCCTGCAACACAGTGGTTAGAGCAGAATTCAGGATTGCTTTCTGTATCCAATGCAAGGAAATGTGAAATATGGAGACCAAATTATTATTTTCTGACAATTATATAACTGGCTAACAGAATCAGCAATGAATATTTTCAAATAAATCAGAATTTTATCATATACTATATTAAACTCTTTTCTCCTGTTTTGCTGTACATGTAAGGGGACTTCAACAGACCAAAAAACAAAAACAAAAACAAAAGCAAAAAACAAATAAACAAAAAACCCCAAAAAACAAAAACCAAAGCAAAAAAAAGACCCAACAAAAACAAAAAAAACCAAACAATGGGATTCTTTCCCCAAATTTACTACTGTATATAATGTGTGATATTTCAGTTTCTACAAAGTTCAGAGTCCCCCTTTAAACTTAACCTATCTTTAAACACAGAAGAGAATTTAGCTTCAAAATTGTTTCACTTGTCACAGAGTTTAACTGGGTCAGCCCGATTGCTATTATTTTGTCAGTAGTGTGCTCTCTTAGGGTAGAATGGGCCTTTCAGTGACTGGTAGGATGTCATTCTGAATTCTGCAAGGCTGGTGCTCCTGTTCCCCTAAGAAGCATTGGCAGGACCCTCAGAGTTCACCTCCCACCCCAGGGTGAACTGACAGCCCTGCCCCTGTTGTCGATCTCTGCTAACACCACCCTTTGTGCTCAGACCACAGAACTACAGCTGCAAACAAGACTTTGGGGTGTGGTTGCACAAATACATTTTGCACTGAGCCTGTGTTTGCCTACAGTTGGCTCAGAGGGAGCCTCCTACCCTTAGGGACTGAGTTAACTCTAAAATCTCTAAACTCTGTGATGCAAAGGAGCCCTGGGCCACACATTACCGTTCAAGCCTGATGCATCCAAATAAGGCCCAATTGTAGCTATAGGCTGGGCTGAACTTAGTTGCAGTGGCAACAGCATAGGAAATAAAATTCATGAAGGTGTTTGTGAGAGCAACACAAACTGAACTGGGAAATATAATTGTAGGGGAGCCTGGGTGGCTCAGTCAGTTAAGTGTCCCACCCTTGGTATGGGCTCAGGTCATGATCCTGTGGGATGCAACCCTGAGTGAGCTCATGCTCAGTGGGGAGTCTGTTTGAGATTCTTTTCCTCTGCACCGCCCCACCACTAAAATAAGTAAATAAATCTTTACAACAATTCAAAAAATTTAAAAATTAAACAGAAAAAAACACGCACAATTATAATCACCGCTGAATTAACCAACAAACAATTGAGGGATGATTTCAGAACCATTGGTAGTTTTCTTGCCATGCTCAAAATCTTTTCTTCAAACACTCCTTCTAAATAAACACATCATATGGTATCCTAGGAAAAGGGGCTTGAAACTTTCTTGGGATTAATGATGTCCACAGAGGTGAAATGTTTGTTTCAATGCCCGTAGTAGAACAATACAGTCAAGTTTAGGGAAGGAATTAGAAAGAGCGGAAGACTTCAAAATAAATTTTAAAATTTCATGAAGTCAGCCCATGGTAATTTTCGTCTGTGTTTTAAAATAGAAATAATTTACTGTGCTACGGCAAATAGCCTATGAAACTCTAAGGGGATAACAAAAATTAAAAGATCACGGTGGGGTGGTGATGGTGGTGATGGGGTGTGTGTGTGTGTGTGTGTGTGTGTGTGTGTGTGTGTGTGTGGTGGGGGAATGCTGCTATTCCTGAAAAAGAAAGCTAAGAAGGAATGCAGTTTAAAAAACAAAAAAAAAAAAAAAAAGAAAGAAAAAAAAAATTAGGGACAATGTCATGCTCCATAGATATGATACTACTGCCACCCACTGTTGTAAATGTAAATTGCAGCTATGCAATAGCTCGTTCTGATTTTTCAAAATTCTTTTAAAACCTGCCCTCTCAAAACAACAACAACAACAACAACAACAACAACAACAACAACAAACCCCTGCCCTTTCAAGGCAGGAGCAGGTGTTTTGTGTTGCTTTCACTATTTCCACTTCCTTAAATCTTATGAAGAATTACTGTGCTAAGAGCTTTACATAGATCGGAGCTTGCGAGTCACTAAACTGCTTAGCCCAGGTCCTATAGGCAGGGACGGATAGAGCCAGGGGTAGAACTTTCTAATCAGAAATCAGCCTCCAGGTTGCTCTTCTGCCTTTGTCTGGTTTCTGGCTATGTCTTGGGATCCCCCTTGGGGGAGATATTCCAGAATATAGGTTTCCTTCCCTTCAGCCTCAGTTATCACCTTCAGAAGAACTTGCACAGGGGAGTGGATTATTATAAAGCACTATTAGGGCAAAAAAAGAGGTTCTGCGGGTTATTTTGGGTGGTCCTTCCTATTTTAATCAAGAAAAAAAAAACCGGGTATCAAGTTTCAAGCCTTCATATGCCTTTGTGCTAATTTGCGTGTCTGACAGTGATAACTTGTTTTTGGATATTTTCAGATTACCGTTAGTGATAGGAAGATGGGCCAGATTTTCCCTGAAAGGCTCCCCCTCTGAGACTAAGGCTTCCACCACCATTGTTTTTCTATCGGAGGGTAAGAATGACTTATTGGTCCTTATTTTGTATAGAAGCCTAGTTATCAAAACTCTTTTTTTTTTTTTGACAGACAGAGATCACACGCAGGCAGAGAGAGAGGAGGAAGCAGACTCCCCGCTGAGCAGAAAGCCCCATGTGGGGCTCAATCCCAGGACCCTGAGATCATGACCTGAGCCTAAGGCAGAAGCTTTAACCCACTGAGCCACCCAGGCGCCCCTAGTCATCCAAACTTTTTACTGGCCATTGTATGGAGATGCTAAAAACTGGTAGTACTATGTTCCCGTGAATCCCTGGATTTGTGCTGAATATAATGGGTTTTTGTGTCCAAGGTTTGAAAACACCAAACAAAGAGGGGATAAAGCAAATGGAAAAGTATAGAACAGGAGTTTAGGAGGGCAGAGGGGAAAGGGAGAGGGAGACACCAGCAGGGTAGCAAATCCAATTGGAGGAGAGAAACAAAATCAGGAATATGTACCCAGGAGGCACTTCCTAGGAAAAGCAAAAGTTGGAGATGCAGTCTCAGCACGCACCCATGGGGAGTGGTGTGGAGTTGAGACCAGCGGGAAGCCCATGGCTGGGAACTCCATGCCAGCGTGTGTTGTTTCTTAAGAGGACACCTTTCAAATAAAGAGAGTCAACACCAGATACTATTAGAGTCCAATCAATGCAACTATATAAATATTTATCCAGTGCCTTTGGTATAAAGAGCACTGTGGTAGTTGTACACTGTGAGTAGTCAAAAATCTGTCTCAACAGACCTCCTTTCCCTGTCCTCGCTGCACATTTGCATTGGCAGTATTTAATGCCATCTAGCTGTAAAGGCTGGAAAAGCTCAGTGGCTGAGTTCCAATCTGATTAAGCATGGTGTTCCCAAAAGATACGGCTTAGTTACCCAGTTACAGACTCGATTGGCATCTCTAAGCAGTGTAATGATTGCCAGGCCAGGATCCTGCTTCTGGCCTGCGCAACCCTACCTCTTACATGCGTGTGTACTAGTTGTAAATTGTTTTCTCTTTTTTAAAAATTGTGGTTAAAAAAAAAAACAAACCCATATAACATTAAATGTATTATCTGAATCATTTTTAAGTGTACAGCTCAGTTGCGTTAAGTATATTTTACCTTGTTGCGCAACAGATCTCTAGAACTTTCTCATCTTGCAAAACTGAAACTCTATACCCATTAAAACTAATTCCTCCTCCCTCCTCTCTCCAGGGCTTGGTCACTGCCTTTCTATTTCCTGTTTCAATGATTTTGATTACTTGAGCTACTTCCTATGAGTTGAATCACACAGTATTATTTCCATTGGTGACTGGCTTAGCATAGGGTTCTTGAGGTTCCGCCATGTCTTAGCATGTGACAGATTTTTTTTTAAAGATTTATTTATTTATTTATTTGACAGACAGAGATCACCAGTAGGCAGAGAGGCAGGCAGAGAGAGAGAGAGAAGAGGAAGCAGGCTCCCTGCTGAGCAGAGAGCCCTATTCAGGGCTCCATCCCAGGGTCCTGAGATCATGACCTAAGCTGTAGGCAGAGGCTTTAATCCACTAAGTCACCCCGACTCCCTTTTTATTTTCTTTTTTAAAGCCTGAATAATATATTATTGTATGTATGTGCCACATTTTCTTTATCTGTTCATACATCAATCACACCTCTTGGCTGTTGTGAATGCTCCAGTAAACATGGGTGTGGTTTTTCTTTTTTTTTTTTTAAATTTGGGTTTTTAAAAAACCCAATCTACCCAACCTACAAGTCTGGCAGTCTTAGGAGTGTATTGGAAACTGAGGCAGAATGATGAGCAGTAGCGGCTAAGTGTTTCAGGAAGCAGAGCATGTGGACAGAATTCTTGGCCGCCATGCTTCACTGCCTGTACATTTCACTTAGAACAAAATGTAGCTTTTGGCATGATCCCCTTGGGTTTACAGAAAGAGAACTTTGCAACAAAGGGCTGGAACTTTTCTTCAGTGACTCATGCAGGTCACATAGCTCAGATCTCTAGTGTCCTTGTATGTCATCCAGAGATTTTATGGGAGTCATCGTCATCTGCTTCCAACATGGAGACGTGTGCTCTGTCAAATTCCACAAAAGGAAGCATGCTGGAGGGACGGAAGAAGACAGATCCTGAACTCTGGACTGGGAGGACATTAATTTTAGTCCATTGTTTTTAAACCCAGGAAAATCATTTAAATTCTTTAAATTTCAACCTTCTCATTTATCAAATGAGGATGATAAAGCAGACTACAAATTTTGGGTGAGGATTTAATGAGAGTAATTGTAAATTCTAAAAAAAAAGTGTGATATAAACATTGACTACATGAGTTTTAGTGAATATCAGTATAATAGCATTTGTAGCAAATTTCTGTTTCAACTTGTCATTTAGCTGCTTTCTTTCTTTTTATAACTCAGAGGATAGCAAGCTTTTTTAATCACATGTCTTTCAGGGTTCTGAAAAGTACGTTCTTTCCTCTCAAATTCAAATGGAAAAATAGCTGTCTTCCCTGGGGTTTATAGCTCCTATGAATACAGAAATACTTACTCAAAATTTACCAATTCATGAAAATGTTTGTGGGGAGTGCCAGAAATTGCTGATTTTTCCTGGATGTCTAGTCCCTCTATTCCTTCTTTAATAACTGAACTCCTGTTTTGTTTTTTGTTTTTAGCTG
The DNA here is from genome assembly GCF_009829155.1 of Mustela erminea. Classification (NCBI taxonomy): domain Eukaryota; kingdom Metazoa; phylum Chordata; class Mammalia; order Carnivora; family Mustelidae; genus Mustela; species Mustela erminea. The sequence continues at coordinate 5,327,932 of NC_045615.1, read as the reverse complement.
GACACATAGCTGCTCAGAATAAAGATTAGTGTTTCTTTGCTTCTTTTGTGGCTAGCTGTGGTTAGGTATGGAGTTTTGGCCAATTGAAATTGGGTCTGTCTATATGTTTTTTAAGCCAAAAAGAAAAAAAAGAAGTTAATATAGGCAATTAGCCCCTTTCAAAATAATTGGAAGATGGGGTGGCAGGAGGCTGCCATCTGAACTACTAAGTTCCAGAACATTCCATCATTGCTGCATTCTATTTTGGAGCATGAAGTAGGATCATCCTGGGTCCCCAATAAATCCAGAGTTACCAAATCAGACCCTTGGGTCTCTTATTTCTAGGCATAGTTTATGTGCAAGAAAAAGTTCTTTCTTGTTTACGCCACTGTCAGCTGGGATTTTCTGTCACTCAGAATGGAACCAAACTATAACCGATATGAGTTTGATCACAATCATGATTATTACTCACATGGTATTTTTAGATATACTACTTAAAAAAAAAAAAAATCCCCACCACACATTGTTTTCTGTGCCCAGGACATCCTCAAATGCAGAAAGCTTTCAAATGTGGATGTGGCAGACACTGTTGGCCTAACTAAGAAGCGGGAAACTTCTTGAATATTTACACAGAGAGGTGCCAGTGGAGGGGATTGGGGACCCAAGGGGTGGAAGAGACCAAGGCAGGACAGTAAGGTAATCTAGGGATTAGCAACAGCTGCTACCACTGCTGGTCCGAAAGGACAGAAGGAAATGGTATCGATTGTATCATCCTTCCCGTTTATTCACTAAGCTTCCAGGTTTATACACCCTGCCTCGTGGATATGTGGCTTGCTTGGCTAAGAAAGAATGAGCAGAAGTGATAGAGGCATACAAACAGCTAGCATCACAAAGTCTTTCTGACAGCCGTGTAGCTTGTTAAGTAGGCAGCCCTGGGCTTGGAGTCAGGACATCTGCTTTCAATTCCTGGCTCGGCCACTTAACCACCTAATAGATCTTGGGCCAATCACCGAGCTTCACCTGAAGGCAATTTCTTCACTGGGGGAATGGGCTCCATGATGGATTTACACTGATCTGTCAGTGTCCTTTTATCCTGCTACCATGTATGTTGGTTCAACCATACAACAGCTGTCCCTGAAAGGAGAAATTCTTATCCCTAGATTGAGTACTTTATTTCCCCTGTTCTTTGACTAAACATTGTCTTTGTCCTGGTACTTATTCACCAAGTGGGTTTTTTTTTTTCCTTTTCTTTCTGCCAAGAATGACTATTTCTTCCATGAACCAAAGCACTGCAAAGTCGACTCATTCCCGTTTTTAACAGATTGATTCCATTGGCTGGGAGAAAGAGTGTAAGTTTCAGGAATGACTTGGCAGGTGCAGGAGAAACATCAACACTCCAGAGCCTCAGATAAATGAAGACCCTTTCAAGTGGCGTTGAGTGCTGTGATAAAGAAATTTTCAAAAAGGAGCTGTAATGCAATCTTTTAGTCCCCCTCCTCCCCCCAACTACACTTCCAAACTCCCAACTGCGCTTGTCACCTGCGCTGTCACCACCTACTTTTCCTTCTTTTCAGTGGGAGAAAGATTGTATTTCGCTTGAGTTATACCAACCAGACTTCTTGGACTGACTACCAAGGACTCTCTGGTGGTTTTAAATCCTGCACACAGTTGTGCTAAAAATGAGGGGATGGGGTGAAGTGTGTCTTCTTAGTTTGTCACCAGTTAGCCTGAGAGTTGTGGTCCGTCATCCTGCTAGGTGCTTCTGAAGTGTAAGGTCCCAGCACTGGGGATAAAAGTCACCCTGAGGAACGGTCGAGGGGAGATGGGATGAAGAAGGGAGGTCTCTTGCCTACCTGGCTGAAACCGAGCTATGCCCATCTCTCGTAGGCACTAGTCGGTGGGATCTCTCACCAATCCTTCTAACTGATGGCCGCACTCATTTCTAAATAAAAGGCCATGAGTGGGGCCATCCCACTCTCATAGGGCCAAGATTCCTCAGAGATATTCCTAGGCATAGACATCAGCTTGGTCCCTGGGCCACCCTCCCTGGGCAGCCATGGTGGGCAGGGTGGCAGAAAGTTCTTTGGATTGGAAGCCATTCAAAACAGAACCGTGTCTGATAATCCAATGTTTGTGTTTTCATGATGTGGATCTTCCTGCAGTTTTTCCAGCCTGACTGAAACTCTTAAAACGAGTACATGAAACATCAGACCATGGCCTTCCCTGCCTTCACCAAGGAAAGAGGGGTGGGGTTTCATCCCATTTCCCACCTTTCCTCCACCAACAGGCTTACATCTGTTTATTTCTTTTAATTTTTTTAACAAGTAGCATAAGTAATACACACAGAGTGTGTTAGTTTCCTGTTACTGCTGTGCAAATGACCATAAACTGAGTGGCTTAAGACAACACAAACTTACTATCTTCCAGTTCTACAGGTCAGAAGTGCAAAATGAATCTTAGGGGCTAAATCAAGGTGTCAGCAAACCTGTATTTCTTTTGGGAGAATCTTTTTTGCTACGTTTTCCAGCTTCTAGAAGCCTCCTTGGCTCCCGGCCCCTTCCGCCACCTTCAGAGTGCGTCACTCTAGTGTCTGCTGCCTCTGTCACATCTCCTCTTTGAGTCTTGCCCTCGGCCTCCTCTTATAAGGACCTTTGAGGTTGCATGGAGCTTACCCAAGTTATCAAGTATGATCTCCCCATCTCAAGATCTGTCGCTTAATCACATCTTCAAAGTCCCTTTTGCCATGTATGGTATCATAGCCCCAGGTTCCAAGGATGAGGAAATAGACATCCTTGGGGATCACTGTTCTGTCTACCACACTTAATAAAAGGATAATAAATAGCATAGAGGGCATAAAATAAAAAATCAAATCACCCCCCAAATAATTTTTAATTGTGTCAATCATATGTTCTGCTAGTTTGCTACCAAACTCTAAATAGCATGCTTATATATTTCTAGTTGTTGATTGATAAACTTTAAAAGTATCTGTTGATATTTTTACTTGTTGATAAGTAATGATTTAACACACACACCCTCCCTTCTCTTGCCCCTCAACATTCCCTTACTCCTCTAATTAACTGACTTGACATTGACTTTTGACACTGTTTATTGATGGCCTATAAGTAGGATGCAAGAGTTGCTATATTTATACTTTTTCCCCAGGTTTCCTCCTACTCCTCTATGTTTGACTTGTCAGTGATATCATTAGCTTCTTATTGTCAAGGATTAATTTTTTATAATTAAGCTTTCCATGTGCTTTGTCTGTATGTCTATAGATTAGTTCTCAAATTAAACATAGTGATTCTGATATGATGATTCTGAAGGTATTAATCACTGAAGGAAAAACAGGATGAGCAGACCTATAGAAAAGAAAATGCAGTTCTACATCTCTAAAACTGTTCCTCTTGGAAGAAAAAAATTCCAAGTATCAAGGTCAATGGAATTTCCCTGCCCAGCAACTACTAAAAATTGGTTCACATTTTAATTTGTCCTGTGCAGACCTGTGATCTTCTTGGACAGCTTTTGTTTTACTGGGGACTGTATTGTTTTTATTATTTTCATGTTCATAGGAAAGAAGAGCAAAATTTTACTTTCATATTCAACATATATATTGAATGAACTCAAAGGTTTTTTTGCTTGTTTCAAAGAGCTTTCTAACTTCCTGATTTAATTTGAACTCCTTTTTTTTTTTTAAAGATTTTATTTATTTATTTATTTATTTGGCAGACAAAGATCAGAAGTAGGCAGAGAGGTGGGCAGAGAAAGAGGAGGAAACAGGCTCCCTGCTGAGCAGAGGGCCTATGCAGGGCCCGGATCCCAGGACTCTGGGATCATGACCTCAGCCAAAGGCAGAGGTTTTAACCCACTGAACCACCCAGGTGCCCCGGAACAGAGAGAATCTTAAGCAGGTTCCAGGCTGAGGCAGGGCTCCATCTCACTACCTGAGATCATGCTCATGATCCTTTTAAACTGGAAGACCCACATCTCTTCACTTTTTCCCAACTCAGGGCATTTTTCTTCTCTTATTTCCTTGATGATGTCCTCCATTCATTTTCTGTTCTCTGTTCTGGAATATCTACCATGTGGTAATAGGACCATCTGGATTCATCTTATATGTCTCTTATCTTTCTTAGAACTTTTACTTTAATTGCTGTAAGTTTTTTTTTTTTAAGATTTTATTTATTTATTTGACAGAGAGAACGAGAGAACACAAGCTGGGGGAGCAGCAGAGGGAGAGGGACAAGCAGCAAAGACAATCTTAAAAACAAAACAAAACAAAACAACGGTTACAAGCATTAAGTAGTGATAACTGCGCCAGCAATGATTATAAATGCTCGATCTATTCACGCATTTAATTCTCACGACAATCCTAGGAGGGAGAAAGTGCTCACTATCAAACAGTATGGCTCGGTAGGGTTGTGGTAGCAAGCAAACCCAAGTTTCAGTAGTTTCAGCAACAAAGTTTCATTTCTTACTTGTATTTCAGGGTGGCTGTGGGTCAGCTGTAGCTCAGCAGCTCTCCCTCACTTTGGTGTCAAGGTCAAGGTCAGCCCCTATTTTGGTCTCATGGCAGAGGGAAAAGAGGTGGCTGAACTTGGTAATAGTTCTGCTCAGACCCGTTGCCCATCACTTCCTCTTTCATTCTATTGGCCAGCTGGCATGGCCACACCTGATGTGAAGTGAGCAGGTGTGCTCACCTATAGGAAGAGGACAAAAAAGGGGATTGGAGGGGATCTTTGCTTTGTAGTTAAGGACACTGAGACACAGAGATGGCAAGCAACTTGCCCAAGGTGACACAGCTTGTGAGTGGCACGACTGAAGCCCAGGGATCTCATAAACAGTACAACAAACATTATTTCTCTCTTGTAGACCCTGTTTTCCCTTCAAAATCCTTTCACACTATTTCCAGAAGTTTTTTAGGGAGTATCTCGTGTGTGTTCACAAACCACGAGATTTGTGGTTGTGACCTCTCAGCCTGACCAGCTGGTGAGGTCTCTGCCATGTAAAGAGCCACATAAACGTACCTCCCAGGGGTCGTCTCTTCTTGATATTGAATCGCTACCTACTTCAGACTCTCTTGTTACAGATTCACTGGTACCAAAGCTGCTGGGGCCCATCAGAACTGGGGGGCTTTCAGTGTGGGGTTCAGGGTATGGCTGCTGGTGTCTATTCTGTGGGCCTGCTTTGGCCCCATGCCTCTGAGGTGTGTGCTTCGGCACGACAGTTGACATCCCTGAAGTCATGCTCTGCCATCCTCTTTGACTCTGGACCCAAAGTACCGTTGGCTTTGGCTCTCAGTATATCATAGTGATTTTTTTTTTTAAAAGATCTATCGGTTTATTTTAGAGAGAGAGGGAGAGAGCATGTCTTCAGGGGGATGTGGATGGCGGGGAGCAGAGGGAGAGAGAATCTCAAGCGGACTCCCTGCTGTGAGCAGAACCCGATTCAGGGCTCGATCTCATGATCCCAAGCTTACAACCAGAACTGAAATCAAGAGCTGGACATTCAACCAACTAAGACACCCAGGCACTCCCACAGTGATTTTTTTGAATTACGTTTTTATTTTTTGGAGAGGTAAAATGTTCATGTTAAAACAAATAACATATAATAACGATATAAGAAAACATACAATCTGGCTTCCATTCTCACCTGCATGTGCACTAGTCTCCCCTTAGAGGATACAGATTTATATTAGTTTCTGATATTATTATTATTATATTATATGTAATTTAAATTCTTCCAGAATTTCTGAATAAATACTAGCAATGTATTTTTATCTCCTTTTCTTATGCAAAAGGCAGCATACTGTGTATTATTCTGGACAATTATTGGTAAAACTAGGTCCCTCCAAAACGTATTTTTAAAATCCTTAGCTCCAGTGCCCATGAATATAGCCTTATTTGGAAATAAAGTGTCTGTGGATGTAATCAAGTTAAGATGAGGTCTTTAGGGTGGACCCTAATCTAATATGATTGGTGACCTTCTATGAAGGGGGAAATTGGGCCAAAGAGAGGGAGAATTTTGCTGGTGACAGAGGCAGAGACTGGGGTAGTGCACCTGCCAGCCAAGGAAGGCCAGGGACGGCCAGCCAAGAATAGAAGCTGAAAGAGGCAAGAAAGGACCCTTTTTTGAGGCTTTAGAGAGAGGGTGACCCTGCCAACCCCTTGATTTTGGACTTCCAGCCTTCAGAAACATAAGGCAATACATTTCTGTTGTTCTAAACCATCTCGTTTGTGGCAACTTGAAAGCATAGACCTACTGAACTAGAACTTGCACTTTGCTTTTCTTTCACTTAACATAGCAGAGATTTTCTGAAAGTACAAAAAAGCTTTCCTGTGCTGAAAAATGCAACGCAATATTCTGTTTGGATTACCATAATTTATTTACCTTGCTCTACTGATGAATTATTTTTGGGTTTTTACTGCTACAAACCATCTTGCAATGAACACTTTTTTTTTTTTTTTTTTTAAGAGAGAGAGAAAGAGAGTGTGTGCTCATGTGTGAGTGGGGTGGGGGTGGCGGGGTGGGGTGAGAGTGTGGATGGGGAAGCGCAGAGGGAGAATAAATGCCCACATATATTTTGATTAATGTCTGGACTTTTTTTAAAAAAAGATTTTATTGGGACGCCTGGGTGGCTCGGTTGGTTGGACGACTGCCTTCGGCTCAGGTCATGATCCTGGAGTCCCGGGATCGAGTCCCGCATCGGACTCCCAGCTCCATGGGGAGTCTGCTTCTCCCTCTGACCTTCTCCTCGTTCATGCTCTCTCACTGTCTCTCTCTCAAGTAAATAAATAAAATCTTTTAAAAAAAAAGATTTTATTTATTTATTTGACAAAGAGGGAGAGAGAGAAATCACAAATAGGCAAAGAGGCAGACAGAGAGAGAGGAGGAAGCAGGCTCCCCGCTGAGCAGAGAGCCTGATGTGGGGTTCAATTGCAGAACCCTGGGATCATGACCTGAGCCAAAGGCAGAGGCTTTAACCCACTGAGTCACTGAGGCGCCCCTAATGTCTGGACTTTTTATTCTGTTCTATTTATCTGTTTATTCATGTCTTAATACCAAAATATTTAAAATTTTGTATTTTAAAACATATAATATTTAGTAGGGCAATTCTTCATTCACCACTTTGTTGGTTTTTTTCCCCCCAAAAGTGTTCTGGCTCTTGCTTTCTTATTTACGTATATAAGCTGTAGAATCAGCTTCTCCCAGTAGTCTACTATATAAACAGAGTTTCCATTTTCACTCACTACATTCTCTTTCTTTAGGCTTTACACAGTTTCATGTGCTCTTTCCCTCCAATGTTTGGGTTTGTATCATCACAAACCCCAACTTTACAGGCTTCTCATTCTTCCCTACAATGAGTACATCCTGACAGCCTCTTGGACTATAATGTGCCCTACTTCTGCCAGGACCCTGCGTCCAACATTCTGAATCCTACCACGGTCAGTGTTTGGGCTGGATCAGGACCTTGATAAAGACACTCATTCATGCTGCCGGTATCTATTAGCACCTTCTTAAATATCCAGGAATAACACAAATCTAATAAGAAATGAATAGCCCTATGAGAAGAAAATTCTGAATTTTTTATTTTTTTTTTTAAGGTTTATTTGAGAGAGAAAGAGAGTGTGAGTAGCCGGAGGGGCCGAGGGAAAGGGAGAGAGTCTTCAAACAGATTTGCTACTGAGTGGGGAGCCCCCAGGTGGGACTGTATCCCAGGACCCCAAGATCATGACCTGAACCAAAACTATAAGTTGGATGCTTAATTGACAGAGCCATCCAGGCGCCCCATGAGCCACCCAGACACTCTGAAAATTATGAAACTTTTCTGAAGGAAATATACAAATATACAAAGACATATAAATAAAAAGACACATTCTGTTCCTAGAAGGGACCATTTAATGATATTTTTCTCTAAATCAATTAATTATTTGATGCATCCTAATAAATATACAAGTGTGATTCTTTTTTTTTTTAAAGATTTTTATTATTTATTTGATAGACAGAGATCACAAGTAGGCAGAGAGAGAGAGAGGGAGAAGCAGGCTCCCCGCTGAGCAGAGAGTCTGATATGAGGCTTGATCCCAGGACCTCTAGACCATGACCTGAACCGAAGGCAGAGGCCTTAACCCACTGAGCCACCCAGGTGCCCCTACAAGTATGATTCTTTTCTAACTTGAAATGGTACTTTAAAGTTCTCTCCATTATTCTTTGAGAGAATAATGGGAGAGAGAGCTTTATAAAAATTTGTAATGAAGAGTACCAAGTAAAATATTTTTTAAAGTTATAGTAATTTTAAAAAAGTGGTAGTAGTGAAGATTGATGGAATAAAATATAGGACCTAGAAAAGGGCTAATTGTATGAGAACTTGGTTTTTGATGAAATGACACTTCAGATTGGATGAGGAAATATAGTGTGTTCCAAAAATGGTAATAATGGGATATAGATAAGCCACTTCAAGAAAACACCAGAAATACAACTCAGGGTATTGCTGCTCCATGTGTGGTCCACATACTATGTGTTTGTGCTCTATGAAGACGTAGGTCCTAAAACTGAGTGTGAGCGTTTAGAAACTCTTATGGCCATTTGACCTTGCCGTGACCTTCAAGGGCATGATTTTCTGTCCGGAAATGGTATATCGCATTCTGGAGGCTGAGAACGCATGGTGGGTGGTGGAGGTCATGGGCGGTAGGACTTTATTATAACATGTGATATTTAAAGTTCAGTATGAGAAAATGTGATGATTTAAAACATTTTTGAAATTTTAGTAATTAATAATTAATACTTATTATACTATTAAGTATTAATAATTGTTTTGTTTCTTAACCAAGCCTTCTTAAATTCATTGTTGAACATGATTAGCTTAATGGAATACATTTTTATTATTTATTTTATAGTTTTAAAACAACAGTAACTTCAGAAAAGGTAGAAGACTAATGCAAAGTACTCCCGTATTCACATAGATTTCCCAGTGGTTAACATTCTACCACATTTGTCTTACCATTCTCTCTTTCCCTCTCTCACTATAGAGACATGGCAGGTAATACTTTCTGAAATAGTTGATTTCCTATTTCAGAAAGTATTATACTGAGTATTACATAGCTCATATACACTGAGCTATGGAACAGTGTATGTCACTGTTCCATACACTCTTCTAGAACCTTGCTACTTCTCAGCAAGAAGTGTGATCTGTGTCCTCTGTTCTTGCCATGCATGGGTATATAACTGCTGTAGAGAATGGAGTTCAGCATAAGTGAGGTTATGTGACTTCTCGGATTACATCATAGAAAAGATACACCTCCGGCCTGGTTATCTCTACCTTTGGCCTGGTTATATCTACCCTAGGACCTACTGTCATTTTTTGAGAAAGCCCAGAACATATGGTTAGACCACATAGAGATTTTCCAGTCAACAGCATCAGCATCAGCTTGGCTGTCAGCCAACATCAACCACCAGACAAGGGAGTGATGATTTAGCCCCCAGGCCTCAAATCTTCCAGCTGAGGTCACAGACATCATGGGGCAGAGACAAGCCTCCTAATGCTCTGTGCTGTCTGAATTCCTGACTCACAGAATCCATGAGCATAATAACTGGTTGTTCTATGCCATTAAGTTTTGGGATAATTACTCAGCTATCATAAGTAGAACAATACATTAACAATCTTTTTTTTCTGAGTCATTAGGGAACAAATTACAGGTATGAAGCCATTACTTGTTAATGTTTCCTAAAAGCAAGGACAGCCTTCTGTATAACCACAGAGCAGCCATCAAAGTCAGGAAATTAATGCTGAGACACTAGTCCCTTCTAACCCTCAGATCCCATTCGCATTTCGCTGGCTGTCCCCAAAATGTCTCATACAGATTTAGGATCTAATCCACAATCACATGTTGCATTTGGTTGTTTTACTTAATCTGGAACTATTCTTCAATCTTCGTTTGGCTTTTCTGACCTTGGCAATTTTGGAAAAGTGCAGGCAACTTACTTTTTTTTTTTTTTAAAGATTTTATTTATTTATTTGACAGAGAGATCACAAGTAGGCAGAGAGGCAGGCGGAGAGAGAGGAAGGGAAGCAGGCTCCCTGCTGAGCAGAGAGCCCAATGCGGGACTCGATCCCAGGACGCTGAGATCATGACCTGAGCCGAAGGCAGCGGCTTAACCCACTGAGCCACCCAGGCACCCCAGGCAACTTACTTTGTAGAATGTTCCTTAGTTTGGGTTTGTCTGATATTTCCTCATGATTATGTTCAGGCTGTATAATATTTTCAAGAACGTCACAGAAGTGATTCTGTGTTCTTAGTGCATTATATTAGGAGACACACAACTTTTTAACTTGGTTAAAATTTTGTCTGCCATATTCCTCTATTGTAGAATAAATAAATACTCAGTATTTTGTGTAAATTTCCTGTTCTTCAGCAAAATTTACTCCCCTAGTTTTGATGTCTGTTGGTGATTCTTTGCTTTAATTAGTTACTACTATCATGGCTGCTAAATGTTGATTTCCTAATTACATTATTTCTTCTACATGTATTAACTGACTTTCTATTAAAATGAGAGTTTTCCTTTCTTGTGGATCTACATACGACACATGATTCTTACTTTATTCAAAGCGCTAATCTGTTAATCATTATTTTATGCTCAGATTATCCCAGGTTGGGTCATCGAGATATGCCTTCTGCATTCTTTAGGCACTCCCTTTCTCTCTGGCACAAGAAGATGTTGTAGACCATAGCAGAAAACCAGAGCCCATGGGCCAATTCCAGCTTACCAGCTGCTTGTTACACAGGTTTTTTTTTTTTTTGTATACACAGGTTTTTTTGTTTGTTTGTTTTGTTTTGTTTTTTTAGGATTTTATGTATTTATTTGACGGACAGAGATCACAAGTAGGCAGAGAGGCAGGCAGAGAGAGAGAGAGGGAAGCAGGCTCCCCGCTGAGCAGAGAGCCCGACTCCAGGCTCGATCCCAGGACCCTGGGATCATGACCTGAGCCGAAGGCAGAGGCTTTAACCCACTGAGCCACCCAGGCTCCCCTGTAAACACAGTATGAGCATTGTCTACAGCTACCTTCACACTTCTGCAACTGAGTTGTATGGGAGGTGTGTATTTGCCAAAGTTGTTGTACCATTTCACATTCTCACCAGCAGTGTGCTAGAGTTCCAGTTGCTACACATCATTGCCATCACTTGGCACTGTTCATTATTCTAAATTTTAACCATTCTAATGAGCCCATAGATGTATTCATTGTGGTTTCAGTTTGCATTTCTCTGATGACTGGTTACGTTGAGTGTGTTTCATGTATTTATTAGTCATTGGGATATCTATTCCAGCCTTTTTTTGAAAAATAAGTTTATTTGTCTTTTTTAAATTAAAGATTGTATTTATTTATTTGAGAGAGAGAGAAAGCACAAGCAGGGGGAGTGGAAGAGGGAGAAGAACACTTCTCACTGAGCAGAGAGCCCGATGCGGGGCTCCATCCCAGGACCCTGAGATCATGACCTGAGCTGAAGGCAGACGCTTAACCCACTGAGCCACCCAGGTGCCCCTCATCTTTCTATTACTGCGTTGTAGGAATTCTTTCTTTTTATTGTACTTGACATTGAATGTTATATTAGTATTAGTTTTAGGTGTACAACAGTGATTCAACAATTCTATATATTGTGCAATGCTCATTAAAATGAGTGTAATTACCATCTATCACCATATAAAATTATTACAATATTATTGACTCTCCTATGCAATATTTTTCATCCCCATGATTTATTTATTTTGTAACTGGAAGTTTGTACATTTAAGAGTCCTTTATATATTCTGATACAAGTTTTTTGTCAGGTATGTATTGTAAATGTTTTCTCCCATTCTGCAGCTCGTTTTCCTATTGTCTTAATGATGCCTGTTGTAAAGAAAACCATTTTTTATTTAATTTTTTTGGTCTATGTTTTTATGTCCTATCTAAGATTTTCACCTCTGCCCCTCTTCTACAAGCATGGTAATTTTTGCTTTTTTATTTATGTTTATGATACACTTCTAATTTTTATAATAGTGTGAAGTGTGATTAATGGTCAGCTTTTAAAAATACAGATATCCAGTAGTTCTAGCAGCATTTATAGAAAAGACTTTCCTTTTACCCATTGAATTGCTTTGACATGTTTGGGGAAAATGAATTTACCAAATATTAGTGGACCTAAATTTGGAGTCACCATACTATTTCAGTGATCTTTACGTCTATTCTTTTACCAAAAGCTTAATTTTTGAATGTTTGTCCTAATTATTATAGCTCTGTTGTAGTAAACCATGAAATCAGATGGCTTTATCCAACTTTCTTCTTTTTAAAAATGGCTTTTGCTCTTCTAGGTCTGTAGAAATTTTCATTATACATTTTAGAATTAACCTGTCAATAGCAACCAAATTGCCTGCAGGAATAGAGATCAGGATTACACTGACTATATAAATCAGTCTGGGGAGAATTAAGAATACTGAGTTTTCCTTTCGATTTTTCCCAAAAAGAAGTCTTGCATGTCTTTTATCAACTTTAATGTGCCAAATTTTTATAATTTTTCTATGTCGTTATTACTATAGTTTTTGAAATAAAATTTTATTATTATGGAATCTAACAATAAAATATTTGAGGCCTGTCGGGGTGCCTGGGTGGCTCAGTGGGTTGAGGCCTCTGCCTTCAGCTTGGGTCATGATCCCGGGGTCCTAAGATTGGGCTCTCTGTTCAGCGGGGAGCCTGCTTCCTTTTCTCTCTCTCTGCCTGCCTCTCTGCCTACTTGTGGTCTCTGTCTAATAAATAAATAAAATCTTTGAAAAAATATATTTGAGGACTGTCTTTTTTTTTATTCATTTCATGTTTCCTAGAGATTTAATTTTAGAAAAATTTTCCAAAGAACCAGTCTATGAAAGATTGTCCTTCACCACAGATAGTGAGAAGAGTACTTGTCTAGAGATAAAAAGCTGAGATTTGGTCAGTGCTTTCACTTTCATCATCTTCTAAGCATTTCTGGAAAGGGGGGCATAAAGAACCAGGGCAGTGCATGCCCAGCTGTTTTGGAAAAATGCTGCAGAAGTGACACGTATCAACCTGCTCCTACCCGATGACCATCCTTGCTGCAAGGGAGGCTGGGCAATGCAGCTTTAGCTGGCTTACATGAGCTAGTTATAGCTACTACTACAGAATAAGGGGAACATGGCTATGGATATAGTGGGGGAACAATTGGCATTCTGTCACTATTGATGCTTCTGGATACCTTAATGCACTCCTGTCTTTCAATGTTGTGGACATTCTCACACCTCCCCAGATGAGACATCTCAAAAGGCTTTTCTGGGTGAATGGCTAGGATCTCAAGCTGCTATGCATTCTCGTCCATCAAGTTTGGATGTGGCTTCTCATGATCTGATGACCTCCTGTGGAGCAGAGTACCATGTACCAGTTACCAGTCCCCAAAGGACTCTGAGTATGTGGAGGATAGCAAAGATCATCACCATGTCAAACCCCAGAAATAGAAGATCCAAACACTTCTGCCCATTGCATCTTGGTATCCAAATGGCCAAAGAAGACAGTACTAGATGAGACAATGTTTTACTTCCATAGAAGGGGACAGAGCAAATTAGCTTCAGTAGTGTACCAGAGGGTCTCTCCCAGCAGGGACACATGCCAGTTGGCCTCTGCTGACCCTCTCATCAGCAGAACTCTGTTCGCTTCTCATGGAGGACGGATATTACAACGGGCTTGGCTAGGTGCCATTTGACACACGTGCTTTAATCTGAGACAAGAAAAGATACTCTCACACAGGGCGATAAGCCTGCACAGATCATGTGGGCTCTTTATCTCTTGGTAGGAAGTGTTCCAGGCCCAAGGCCAATTCCTATGCAACAGAATGGAGGGTAGGGGATGGGAGGTCGGGGATGGTGAAAAGACTGAATGCGTGAGGCGGCCTTCTCCAACACTCACAAAACAAAGAACACAGGTGTGTATCCCTCCTAAAGATGCACATTAAAATGATAGACTAGGTCAAGGACAACTGCAATAAAGTCCTTATTTGGAAAAGGAAAAGAATTGTGAACACTAGCCGACGATGCTCCATAGCACTGATTAATTCTCGCAGAACCAGTTGGAAGTTTCCTTGCTTTAGCAGTAGAGTGACTTTTAGGGCAGACTCCGGTTCTGTTCTTTGGGCAGAACTCTGATCTATTGTTCTCTCTCTCCCCCTCGTTCTGTGATGAAGCAGACACCTAAAGAGTCTGGCCCACTTAAAGTCTGTGTCACTTGGACAACTTGTTTTTGCTGGTGCAGGACTTACTGGGCCCCTCCTCAAGGGAAACAGCCCAAAGTCTAACTGATCTGTTCCAACTGGGTCAAAGCCCAGGGTCTTGGGTGAATACACAGGCTTTCCCATAGTGTGTTGGAGGCTTTATCATCTGGCTAAGACGTAGCGCCCACCATTCCTCTCTCATCTCACAGGTTAGAACTTTTCACGTGGTCACAATTGGCTGCAAGAGAATAGGAAATGTAGACCTGAGCTGAGTAGCTCTGTCCTGATCTGAAACTTAGGAGTCCTGTTATTAAAGATGCAGATGAAGGATACTTGTGAGCAATTAGTCAGTCCTGGCCACACTCAGGCATGATGTCTCTCTTCTACACCACACTGGTCCAGTCATGGAACTTCGTTCTCGTGACTCACAGACACACATAAACACATGCATATTTACCCAAATCTTTTGTAGGTGATAATAGATTAGTTATTCAGTTTGGGAAACACAGATGCTATTTATATCATAAATGATGGAAATTACACTACCACACTTTCTTGTTCTTTAAAGTCCCTCATCCCTTTCACTATGTTTCTCAGCCTTGCTTCTGCTTTTCCCTTTTCTTTCTCTGCTCTGTATTTCAAATTTACTATTCAGTCCTATTGCTGGGTGCTTTAGCTTCCTTTCTGTGTCCTTGACAATTCTAAAGCCCTGACTGTCTCACTTTCCACCCAAGTGGTACTACTAAGGGATTTTGCTAATGGAAGATAGTTTTCCTTTAAAAGGAATTTAAGGGTCCAGTGTTAAAATTATGATTCTCGTATTGCATGGAACACCGGGTGTGGTACATAAACAATGAATTCTGGTACACTGAAAAGAAATAAAAAAAAAAATCTTTAAAAAAATTATGATTTTCTTGTACCCTGCTCAAGTTTTATATGGTAGAGAAGGGAGTAGAATGAAAAAAATATATATGTATATAATATATGTTCAATACCTATAATTGCATAGTGAGATTATGGAAATTTCTTTTTTTCAATTATTTTGCAAATGTATTATTATAGAAATGGATTTCCCTTATAATTTGAAACATAGTTTATGTTAAATAGATTGTATTAAAGAATCAATTATAATTTTCTCCTGAAAATTTTGGCATAAACTATATTCAGCCCAGCTGCCTTGCTGCATTCCTATAGGTAAGAGAAGAGAAAATATCACATAATCATCACTAACATTCATTGAAGATTTACTATGTTGTAGACAATTTACTACATATTGTAGATGAATTAACAAACTGAATACTTTCTACAACCCTAAAATTGAGTGTTATTTTTATTATTTTCATTTTATAGATAAGGAAGAGAGGTCACAAGAGAGGCAAGTTTCTTGTTCAAGCTCACACAGCTAATAATAATAATCAAAGCATTTGGAGTGCTTAGTAAATGCTTTGTTTTATGAGATATATGCATATTTAAAAAATTTTTTTTAAAAATTTCTTTATTTGACAGGGAGAGAGACACAAGCAGGGGGAGTACGAGAGGGAGAAACAGGTTTCCCACTGAGTGGAGAGCCCGATGTGAAGCTCCATTCCAGGACCCCGGGACCACAACCTGAGCTGAAGGCAGACACCTAACGACAGAGCCAACCAGACACCCCAAGAGAGATGCATACTAATACTATTTAATTCTCATCTGAACGCTATGCGACAGATATCATGCTGCACATTCATAAATGAGTAAACAGAGGGCCAGAAAGTTTTAGTAACTTGCCCAAGTTTACGCAGTTAGTATGTGGCAAGGGGTTTGAATCTGGACAATCTGGGTCCAGGTGCACGCTCCTAAACTTCGCACTCTTAAACATTAATATTCACTCCATGAGCTTATACTGTGAAACAAACGAGTTTACTCTCTCAAACAAAGGGGTCCTTGTAGAGATTGCTTTTGAATACCAACATCAGGGACATAAAGCCTGGTGAAGAGTCTGACTGCCGGGTCGTTGTGTGTGTTAGTGAGGTCTATGCAATTGAGTTCCATGATGGAATCTAGTTGGGTGCATCCATTCACAGCAGGGAGGGAAGACTCCTAGGAGGGCAAGGTTTGAATTACAGCAACCTGAAGACGAAGTGAGACCCTTGCCTGGAAAGTAAACATCGGAATGCTTATTCAAAAAGCAAAGCCTGGATTTGTTAGGCTCTCTTGAGAGATGCCATCATTATTAAAGGCCTTATACCAGCTGGCTTCCCGTGCACGGGAAAGCTTAATGATGCTGACAGGTCACATAAGCTTGCACTAATGGGCTCGTGTTTTATTTATTCAGGTGCCGATTTGACATTTCCCAGCCCCGATGAATCTATGGATTTGGAAATAACTGGGTCCTCTCTATATATACCGTGATGTTATCTCCCCAAATGAAGGAAATGGGAAACAGGAAAGGTCTCGATTCCCTGCAGATAGCTCTCATGGTTTACAATAAGAATTCAAATACTACAAAAAGCATTAGGCAAAATTTAAAACACAAATCATTGGTGTTTAACATGATATATTGCAGAGAAATTTCTGGCACTAAAAGTCTCTCTTTAAGCAACACTTCCACACAGCGCCAACTAAATAATGTAACAGCATCTGGACGCCTTCTAAATCGAGTATGAAATTATGTATTTCTCCCATGACACAGATGAGACCAAAAGGCAACATTTCCTAAAATAAAAAATGAAGGGTAAATTAAGTAGTGGCTAAGGAAGACTCTTGTGCTTTCTTCCTTTTATTTTTTAAAATAACTTCTATTATTGAAGTAAAACATACATCTAGAAGAGTGAACAAATCATGGATGTTTATTTTGGCATATTTTTACACTCACCCATGTAACTACTGCTTGGATCCAAAAGAGAGTGCCACCATGTTCTTGGAATCTTCATGCCCTCTCTAAACCCTGCCTTCAAAATTAATCACTGTCCTGACTTGTTTTTTTAAATTTTCATTTTAAAATATGGCACAGGTACATAAGCCTCATAAAATATATATAAAATTAAAAAATAATTATAAAGCAAACACTTGTAACTACCACACAGGTCAAGGGATAAAAGTTGACCAGCCACCCACCACCCTACCACATGCCCAGTCCCTCTGGCAGGAAGACAGAGATTTATTCAAGTGTTATAAAAATGAGGTCCTTGCTTCACTTTACAGTTTTCCCACCCCATGTGTATCCTTAAACAAAAAAAGTTTAGTTCTGTCTGGTTTTTTTTTTTTTTTTTTTTTTTTAATATGTTACTGAGCCTGATGGTAGAGCATATGAATCTTGATCTTGGGGTTGTAAATTCAAGCTTCACATTAGGTGTAGAGATTACTTAAAAGTAAAATCATTAAAAAAAAATGTTATTGAAGCCTCTTTTAATCTAAAGGTCCCCCTCTATCATCATCTTTTACTTGTGCATTGTATTTGTTGAAGAAATTGGATCTTTGTTCTGATAGTGTTCCCCAATATCAGATAATATGACCCAAAATTTCAAACCTGACCATTTCAAATATGACCAAGCTCATAGATCTTAATCTCAATTCATAGGCAACACAAAGGACAGAGTGAATTCTTAAAATTCTTATGTAGATGCACTCGGCAATAACCAGTATATCATCTATTATAGGAAAGTCAGGAGAAATGCTTGATTTTTTTCTTTAAGGAAAAAAAAAACCAGTTTAAAAAATAATGAGTTAATTCCCTACCATCCTTCAAAGGTAACCAAATTCTTAAAGCATTATTAGGAACTCACATATTTAACTTGCACTTTATTTTTTATTTATTTGTTCGTTTTTGTTTTTTTTAAGTAGGGCTTCACACTGGGTGTGAAGTCAGGGCTTGAGTTCACGACCCTGAGATCAAGACCTGAGCTGAGACCAAGAGTCAGACACTTAACTGGCTGAGTCACCCAAGCACCCCTTAACTTTCACTTTAGATTAGGTTAAAGTAATTACTTTAGAATCCCTGAAACCAGGTCAACCTATTTAAGAATATAAAGTATGGTTTTCATCATTCTTCCTAAATTAGTGTATTTTTTCTGGAGAGACAAATTTTCTTACTCTTAGACCATTAAAATATTTTACTCTTTTTATCCTTACTAATGTTCATCCTGTCCACCTGTGTTTGGTGTAAGTTTCTTCAAGTTGCTCTTGTGTCTTTTTGATAATACTCCTATACTCTTTGATAGCTTATTTGCTATGACAAGATACACTAGGCTTGTTTTGTATATTTCTTGCCCAAGTCCTGGAATTAATAATTTCTTCAAGAAGTTTTGACTTCTTTTAAGAGAAAATGGTATTTTAAGATCACATGTTGGGGGCTAAGTGTGCTCATTGCTACTGGGTAGATCACCGGGTAGAAAAAATATAAAATAAAGGAGAAAACATTGCCAATTACACATATTAGATAAGGGATTAAAATCCAAAATATAGAACAAACTCTACAATTAAAATACAACAACAGGGCTGCCTGGGTGGCTCAGTGTGTTAACCTCTGCCTTCAGCTCAGGTCATGATCTCAGGGTCCTGGGATCGAGTTCCGCATGGGGCTCTCTGCTAGGCAGGGAGCCTGCTGCTTCCTCCCTCTCTCTCTCTCTCTGCTTGCCTCTCTGCCTACTTGTGATCTCTGTCAAATAAATAAAATCTTTTTTAAGAAAATTTTTTATTTTTTATAAACATATAATATATTTTTATCCCCAGGGGTACAGGTCTGTGAATCACCAGGTTTACACACTTCACAGCACTCACCATAGCACATACCCTCCCCAATGTCCATAATCCCACCCCCTTCTCCCAACCCCCCTCCCCCCAGCAACCCTCAGTTTGTTTTGTGAGATTAAGAGTCAATTATGGTTTGTCTCCTTCCCAATCCCATCTTGTAACGTGGGGGGTTAAGGGGGTAGGAGAAGAATAAATAAATAAAATCTTAAAAAAAAATACAACAACAACAAAAACAAATAACCACATTAAAAATGGACAAAGAACTTGAATAGACATTTCTCCAAAGAAGACATACAAATGGTCAATAATCACATGAAAATATGCTCAATGTCATTAATCGTTAGAAAAATGCAACTCAAGATCACATTGAGATATCACCTCATATCCGTCAGGTTGGCCACTATTACAATAATGGAAACAAAAAATGTTGGTAAGGATGTGAAGAAATTAGAAACCTGTGCACTGTTGATAGGAATATAATGTTGCCACAGTATGGGAAATCCTCAGAAAATTAAAAATAGAATTACCGTAACATTTAGTCATCCAACTTTTGAATATATAGGCAAAAGAATTTAAAGTAGACTTTCAGCAAGCTATTTGCATACTAATGCTCATTGCAGCATTATTCACAATAGTCAAGAGGTAGAAACAACCATCAGTGGACAAATGGGTAAAGAAAATGTGGCCTAAACAATGGAATATTAGGCAGCTTTAAAAAAGATGGAAATCCTGTCGTATGGTATAATACACATGAACCTTGAGAATATTAAGCTAAGTGAAATGATCCAGTTGCAAAAGGACAGATACTGTGTGATTCCACTCATCTGAAGTATCTAAAATAGTCAAAATCACAGAAATAGAAAGTTTAAAGGTGATTACCAAGGCCTGGGGAATGGTATTTATTAGTGTTTAGTGGGTACATGTTTTTAATACTGCAAGATGTGAAAGTTCCAGAGATCTGTCGCACAACATTTTAAATATACTTAACATTACTGAACTGTAGATTTAAAGATGGTTAAAAGGGTAAGTTTAAGGTGTTTTTTTAATCACAATAAAAATTTTTTTAAAAGATTAATTATTTATTTGAGAGAGAGAGAGAGAATGAGACAGAGTATGAAAGGGGGAAGGGTCAAAGGGAGAAGCAGACTCTCCACTGAGCAAGGATCTTGATGCCAGCTCCATCCCAGAAATCCAGGATCATGACCTGACCTGAAGGCAGTCGCTTAATCAACTGAGCCACCCAGGCACCGCATTTTTTGAAAAAAGATTTATTTATTTATTTGAGAGAGAAAGAAAGAATGAGAGAGAGAGCGAGTTATGGGAGGAGGGTCAAAGGGACCCTCTTAAAAGTTTTTTTTTAAAAGATTTTAAATCAATAAGCTAATGTTCTATTTTAAGAAACATGAAAATAAGAGCAAACTAAATTCAAAGTAGGCACATGGAAGGAAATAATAAAAATGAGTAGAAATAAATGAAATAGAGAATAGAAACACAATGAAGAAAGTCAGTGAAAGAAAAGCTGTTTTTGCTTTTTAAAAGAACGATAAAATTAAAAATCTTTTAGGTACTGAATAAGAAAAAAGAGTAAAGACTCAAATATTAATCTTAGAAATCAAAGAAACATTATTACTATTGATTTTATAGGGATAAAAAGGAGTATAGGGAATTCTATGAACAGTATGACATTAATTAGATCGCCTAAATGAAGGGAGAATTCTTAGAAAGACATATACTACTAAAACTGACCTAAGAGACAATACAAAATCTGAACAGATCAAATAAATCGATTGAATTAGTAAAAGCCAGGTCAAGATGGTTTCACTAGTAAAACCTAACAGACATAGAAAGAATAACTAACACCAATGTTTTCACAAATTTTCTCCCAGAAAAGAAGAGGAGACTCTCAACTCATTCTGTGACTTCTGAATGACTTGATGCTGAAAGACATTATAAGAAAACTCCACACGGTCCTGAGATGGGGCCCAGTGTTGGGCTCCCTGCTCAGCTGGGAGCCTACTTCTCCTTCTCCCTCTGCCCTTCCCGCTCATTCTCGCTCTCTAAATAAATAAATATCATCTTTGAAAAATTTTTAGGATGGCAATACTGCTCAAACTTATCTGCAGATTCAATGCAGTGACTATTCAAATGCCAATTGCTATGCATGCAGAAATTAAAAAATTGATCCTAAAATTCTTATAGAATTACAACAGACCCAGCATAGTCAAAACAATCTTGAAAAAGA
Source organism: Mustela erminea (assembly GCF_009829155.1). Classification (NCBI taxonomy): domain Eukaryota; kingdom Metazoa; phylum Chordata; class Mammalia; order Carnivora; family Mustelidae; genus Mustela; species Mustela erminea. The sequence goes on along the minus strand of NC_045615.1, from coordinate 5,306,734 downwards.
AGAAAAAGTTGGAAGACTTCTATTTCCTGGTTTGAAAACTTATTACAAAGCTACAGTAAACAAGACAGTGGGATCCTGGCATAAGGACAGACTTAGGATAGTTCAGTGGGACGACAGAATTAAGAATCCAGAAATAAACCCTAACATTTATAGTCCATGGATTTTCAATAAGAGTGTCAAGACATGGGGCAGTTGGGTGGCTCAGCTGGTGAAGTGTCTGACTCCGTCTCAGCTCAGGTCTTGATCTCAAGATCATGACTTCAATCCCCTCATTGGGCTCTGCCCTGGGCGTGGAATCTGCATCAAAAAAAAAAAAAAAAAAAAAGTACCAGGGCACTACAATGGGGGAAAGAATAGTCTTTACAACAAATGGCACTGGGGTAGTCAGAAAACCACATGAAAAAGAATGATGTTAGACTCCTACCACATGCCATACATAAAATTAATTCAAAACGGAACATAAACCCAAATGTGAAAGCTAAAATATAAAACTCTTAAGAGAAAACATAGGAGTAAATATTCGTGACTTCATGTTAAACAATGTTTTCTTAGAAATGACTCCAAAACCACAAGTGATAGCATCAAAATTAGATAAATTGGACTTTTTCAAAATTTAAAATTTTGTGCTTCGCAGGACACTACCAACAAGTAAAGTGATTTGAGGTGATCTCCAATGCTTAGAAGCTTAGAAGAACTTAGGGGACAATGCCTGAGAAGCCCCCTTGCTACCCTTTCCTGTTACTCAAATGTAGCCTCAACAGTTTCCATTCTGTGCACTTTCTCTGCAACATGGGACATGACAAACAGGACATGTCCTTCTGGCACCGAGGGACAAAAATCCCTAATGTGAAAAACCCAACTCTTGATCAGTGAAACTTTTAAGAACAGATCTTGGTCAAAAGGGGGAAATGTGAAAATAAGTAAAGGAAATTTCATCTATTATGAAACTGGGAAACCCCAAAGGGGCAGCTCTCACACATACACACTTTCTGCAGCCTACATAACCAGCAGGAAGAAGGAAGATCCCTCCTTGACTCAGCAACAACGCACTAACTCCCCTCACAGTCAATGGGAAGTCGCCAGGACCTCAAACTCAGGTTCTTCTCAATGAACTTTAGTTCAAAACAACTCTCCTCAATTTCCTCCTAAAAGCCCATGTAAGTTGACTTTCCCTTTGTCTCTTCAGACTATGTTTTTTCCATAGTGTGCTGGTCTCAAATGGCAGTTCCTCTTCTATTTCCAAATAAACTCATTTTGCTAATAAAATAACTAGCTAATTTGTTTTTCTAGGTTGACATTTCAATTTCTTGAGTCTGTAGCTTAATTTTTTTCCCCAAATCTGGTAATTTTTGCTTCATTTATCTGAATGCCTTTCTACGTTTGTCTTCTTTCTCCTCTCATTCAGGAGTCTAATGACATAAACGTTCAATTTTTGTTTTATTTCCACAGGTCCCTTAAGCTCTGTTCTTCTTTTCCATTCTGTTTCTCTCTGCTGTTATAGACTGGTTAATTTCTATTGCTCTAAGCTCTAGTGCACTATTTCCTCTGTCTCCTCCATTCTGCTATTGAGTCCTTCCAGTGAATTCTTTGTTTTGGTTGTTCTGAAATTTCCATTTAATTCTTTATTTCTTTACCATGACTTTCCATTTTCTTCAGTTGTTTTGAGTCTGTTCATAATTGCTCATTAAAGTTTTTAATTCAACGTACTTTAAAATCATCACCAGATAATTCTATTACTTTTGTCATCTCAGTATTGGCATCTGTTGATTGTGTTTTTTCATTTAGTTTGAGATCTTTCTGGCCCTAGATATGAAAATGGTTTTTCAGTTAAAACAAAGATATTTTAGGTATTATGTTATGAGACATAGAGACCTTCTGCTCTAACTGGCTTCTTCTGGCACTGGTCTGACTAGAGAAGGAAGGAGAAGTCAACTTGTTACTACCAGATGATAGAAGCCGAGAGATTCCTTACTCAGCCTCTGTAGGCACATAGTGGGAGGCTCCTAATTTCTGCTGGGTGGGAATGGCAGTCTGGCTCTTTCTCTTCCCTTATTGCACAGACTATATCTTTCAGACATTGAATAGTGGACATCCTTGCCTTGTTCCTCATCTTAGCAGGAAAGGATTTAATCTTTATCATTAAGTAAATGTTAGCTATAGGTTTCCATAGATATCTTTTATATGAGTCTTTTCTCAAGGACCAATACATGTTGTTTTAAAATAATTCATTGATTTGGGTTAGTGGTGGTCTTATAGGGTGATTTGGGATGTAGTTGCTCTACTTCAGTTTTTGAGAAATGTTTTTGTAGAATTAATATTATTTATTCTTCAAGTGTTTGGTAGAATTTATCCAGAAAGCCATCTGATTTTGAAGTTTTCCTTGTACTTACATTTTTTAATGTACAAATTCATTTCCTCTAATAAATATATGGTGATTTAGTAATCTATTTCTTCTTTTTTTTAAAAAAAGATTTTATTTATTTATTTGGCAGAGAGAGAAATCACAAGTAAGCAGAGAGGCAGGCAGAGGGAGAGGGAGGCAGACTCCCTGCTGAGCAGAGAGTTGGATGTGGGGCTCAATCCCAGGATCCTGAGATCATGACCTGAGCCGAAGGCGGAGGCCACCCAGGTGCTCAGTAATCTATTTCTACCTGAGTGAGCTTTGGTAATTTATGTTTTTCAATAAATCTATCAAGTTTGCATGAATTTTCTTTTTTTTCTCTTTTTTTTTTTTTGGTAAGATTTTATTTATTTGAAAGAGACACAGAGATAGCAAGAGAGCACATGAATGGGGAGGAGAAGGAGAAGCAGTCTCTTTGCTGAGCAGAGAGCCCTATGTGGGGCCCAATCCCAGGACCCGGAGATCATGACCCAAGTCGAAGGCAGATGCTCAACTAACTGAGCCATCCAGCCGTCCCTGAATTTTCATACTTATTTGCATAAGTAATCTGTAACTTTAGCTTATTGTATTTTTGTTTTATTTTATTTTATTTTATTTTTAGTGGGGGGAGAGGCAGTAGGAGAGGGTAAGAAAGAATCTTGAGCAGGCTCCATGCCCAGGATGAAGCCCAATATGGGGCTCAATCTCATGACCCTGAGATCGTGACTTGAGCCAAAATCAAGAGTAAGAGGCTTAATCCGACTGAGCCACTCAGAAGCCCCTTATTGTACTTTTAATATATGTAAAACTTGTAATGGGGTAATCTCTCTCATATCTGATACTGATCATTTGTTGGTTTTCTCTCTCTCTCTCTTTTTTTCTGCTCTGCCTCAACCTGAGCATTATTGATATTTTGAGCTGGATAATTTTGTTGTGGGGGCTTTCCTATAGGATGTTTAGACGCATTCCTGGCCTTTCTTCACCTGCTAGTTACCAGCAATTCTGAATTGTGGCACTCAGTAATGTCTTCAGACATTACCACATGTCCCTGGCAGGCAAAATTACCTCAAATGAGAATCACCAGGTTAGAGGGGTATCGTTTTTTTTTTTTTTTTTAAGATTTTTTATTTATTTGACAGAGAGAGAGAAATCACAAGTAGGCAGAGAGGCAGGCAGAGAGAGAGAGGGGAGGAAGCAGGCTCCCTGCGGAGTGGAGAGACCGACGTGGGGCTCGATCTCAGGACCCTGAGATCATGACCTGAGCCGAAGGCAGAGGCTTTAACCCACTGAGCCACCCAGGCGCCCCGAGGGTTATCGTTTTTTACTGATCTTTGCAAAATACCAGTTTTTTACTTCATTGATTCATATCACTTTTTATCTTCTGCATCTCTACTTAGGATGCTCATTCTCTTCTCTTCCTGAACATACAGAATATGGTTACAGTAACTGTTCTCGTACCCTTATCTGCTGACTCTAACATCTGTATAGATTCTGTGTTGACTTTTGTTGATTGATTTCCCTCCTCACCATGGGTCGTATTTTCCTGTTTCTTTGCCTACATAGTAAATTTTGATTGAATACCAAACATTGTGAATTTTAGCTTCTTTTATGCTTGAATATATTTTCATTCCCATAAAAACTCTTGAGCTTTATTTTGGTGTATAGTTACGTTCCACGGACACTGTTTGATTCTTCTGGTTCTCGCTCACGAGGTAGGACCAGAGCAGTGTTTAATCTGGATCTAGCTATTTTCCACTGTGGAAGCAAGATTCTTATGAATGTCCTGCCTAAAGCCCCATGAATAATGAGATGTTCCTGACTGGCTGTTAGGACTGGGCACTATTCTGAGCCCTGGGGAACTGTTCTTTTTAATAATTTCAGGACATTTTTTCCTCAGCCTGGGGTAGTTTTCTTCCATGTTTATACTGATTTTCACTCTGCTAGGGGTCCTCAGTGACTGCTCCCTCATCTCTTGTACTCTGTCTGTGAATTGAGCAACTGTGCCCTCCGCTCGATATTCCAACTCTGGGAGTCTTCCATGCCTCAATTCAGATTTCCCACCCTGGGCTCCAGCCTGGAAATTCTTCTAGGGGCATAAACTAGTCCATTGCTGTGTCCATTTTCTTTTCTGTCTCTCAGGGGTACTGTTTTTGTTGCCTGTTGTCCAAAGTGTTCAAAGATTTGTTTATATTTTCCCAACAATTAACAGTTGTTTTGGTTAAGAGGTAAATCTGAAAGCTATGTAGATATGTTTTAAAACTCTGAAAGTGGGGCGCCTGGGTGGCTCAGTCGGTTAAGTGTCTGCATGTGGCTCAGGGCATGATCTCAGGGTCCCGGGATGGAGCCCCGCAGTGGGGTCCCTGCTCAGCAGAGAGTCTGCTTCTCGTTCTGCCCCTCTCCCTGCTTGTGCTTGTGTGCTCTCTCCTTCTCTGTCCAATAAATAAAAACAAAACCTTAAAAAGAAAAACAACTCTGAAAGAAATATGTATTTTCTCAGAAAAATATAACTTACCAAATTCAACTTAGCAACTAGAAAACATGAAAAAATATATAGCTGCTAAATAAATTAAAACATAAATCTGTGCATAAAGTAACATCAGAATCAGATAGCTTTATAGGCAATGTTTATAAATTATTCAAGGAGCAGATAATTCTAGTCTTATACAAAATGTTCTAGAGGATAAAAAATGAAGGAATGTTCTCTACCTCATTAAATTATGCTAATATAACTTACATCAAAACCATTCAAGGACAAAATGAGAAAAGAAAGTTTTAGGCCAATCTTGTTATTGTTATGAACTCAGAGGCACAAATTCTAAATCTAAGAAGGTATATATTTTAAAAATATTAAATCATTTCATTTTCCTGCTTCAGATTCTTAAATGATTTGTCATTACATTTTGAATAAAATCTAAACTTCTTATCTCAGCAGTCTTCCACTCCTGCTGTTCTGTCCCTCTATCCTCTTTTCTGGTTTTATCTTCTTCACGGTACTTACTACTTTGTGATCACTATGATCATCTATCTGTCTATCTATCTCTTACTAGTATATAGATCTAAGAGGAAAGGGACTTTATTTTGTTTATCACTATATTCCTAGCATCTAGAACTATGGCTGATTCATAATAAGGGTTCAATAAACATACATTGAATTAATGGATATCAGACCTTCCAAATATTTGATTTAAGATTAGATCGTTTCCTGCTAAATTTTCCCTTTAATTATATAAATAACTATTTTAGGATATTATTGTAGCATAATTCAGTTAAGTGGAAGATTTAATTGTGACGATTGTGATTCACTATAAACACTCATTCATTTGAATTAAATAAGATAACTCATTCTTTTTATTTTTTATTAAGTTTTCCAAACATATGCAAAATGGAGAGAATAATAAAATAAACCACATACATTCATTATGTATATTCAATCATTATAGTGATTTTGCCCTTTTGGATTAATCTATTTTCCTCTTTTCCTGAAGTCATTTAAATGTAATTAAATATGTGTCATTCTTCCATATTTTAATATGAGTCTAAAAATATGGATATATTCTTACCTAAATACAATTCTATGTTCACATCCAGCAACATTAGTAATAATATCGACATTAATTAATTATTATTGATATTAATAATTAATGTTGATTAATAATGATAATTATTATTCTTTGGTGACTTCTGATAACCAGGCAATAATCAGATTTTTTCAATTGTCTCAAAAATATTTTATTTTAAGATTTACTTATTTATTTGAGAGGGAGAGAGAGAGAGCAGGGGAGAGGCGCAGAGGGACAAAGAGAGAGAGAGAGAGCCTCCAGCAGACTGAGTGGGGAACCCAATGAAGGGCTTGATCCCACGGGCCTGAGATCACCACTGGAGCCAAAATCAAGAGTTGGACACCTATCTGATTGAGCCAGCCAGGTGCCTATCGAAAAGTATTTTTGTATTTGGTTCATCTGAATTAGGATCCCGAAAGTAGTCTACACATTATATTTTGTTGACTAATGTTATTAAGTTAAAAAAAAGCCAGAACAATCTCCCATCATATTTTTGCATGCTATTTACTTGTTTCAGAAGCCAAGTCAGTTGTCTTGTAGAATGTTTCACCTTCTGGGTTTGTCTGATTTTCCTGGTGGTATCATCTTACATGTCCCTGTTTCTCTATTTCTCATCTTCCCTGTAACTGGAAGTTAGCCCTAGAGCTTGATTAGATTCAGGTTCTGCTTTCTTGGCCAGAATACTTCATAGGTGGTGCTGTGTGTTTTGTATTGCATTACAATAGGAAGCACAAAAACGTTTCTTCTACCTTTAGTGAGGCTATGATTGACTAGATGGGTGATAGCATGATGTGTGCTTTAAGGTTCCCATCAATTTCTTCTGTTACTCTCACTGATATTCCTTGATTGAATCAGATATTTCACTATGATGCATTGTATAAATTATTGTGTTTCTTCATTCATTAGCTGAATGTTTTCTGAAAAGGGAGATGTTTCCTTAACAACTAAAGCAACTTGGTTGTCCCCAAATTAGGATAAGTGACAAATCTTTCTATTTTATTTTTTATTTATTTTTTTTTTTTAAAGATTTTATTTATTTATCAGAGAGAGAGAAGAGCAAGCACAGGCAGACAGAATGGCAGACAGAGGCAGAGGGAGAAGCAGGCTCCCTGACAAGCAAGGAGCCCGATGTGGGACTCGATCCCAGGACGCTGGGATCATGACCTGAGCCGAAGGCAGCTGCTTAACCAACTGAGCCACCCAGGTGTCCCAAAATCTTTCTATTTTAATTGCCAATCTCCACAATAAAAAGTTGGTGCCCTGGTTTTCCTGCTTGTGTCCCAAAGGGAACGTTTTTGTTTTTGATGTTACCCTTGTTTGATTTTTTTCTTTTTATCATTAAGAACTGTGGGTATTTTATTTTTTTTAAAGATGTTTATTTATTTATTTGAGAGAGAGAAAGCACAGGTAGGGAGACAGGCAGAGGGAGAAGCAGACTCCCTGCTGAGCACAGAGCCTGATGCAGGGCTCCATCCCAGGACCCCAAGATCATGACTTGAGTTGAAATCAGACACTTAAACGACTGAGCCACCTAGGCATCCCAGAACTGTGAGTATTTTAAAAAGTTAGATGTGTTTAAATTGATTGCTTTCACTAGCCTTTTTGAGGCACAAATCATCTCCTTCTTGACCCAAAGAAGTAACAAAGCTAGTTATAGTGTCCTTTGATGATGACTAGTTAGTCTCATAATTTTTATTTTTGAAAGCTTCCTTGTTTTTTTCTCATGAAAATCATTCTAAATTTGAGAAACGTTTGGATTGTAGATTTGTCATGAGGTTTCTTCCTTCCAAGTACACATGGAAATTTGGACTAACTGTGAATTAAATGTTGCCAAGAAGATGTCCTTCTGTATTTCTTGTAATGACTCATTTGCACATTATCAGTAAATTGATTAATATTTCTCAAACTTTTTTCTTCTTTGTGTTAAATGTTTCATTCAGCAAATATTTATTGAATGCTTAATATTTTCTATGTGTTATTCTACTTGCTGAATAAACAATAATAACTGAGAAAATCAATGTTCCTGCTAAAATAAAATTTACATTATAGTAGGGGAGCCAGGAAATAAATGAGATAAATAAATGAGTATTATAGGTTTTATAGTGACAAGTGCTAAGGAAAAAAAATAAAGTGGAGGAGGGATATAGAAAGTATGTGTATGTGTATGGGGGTTAGTGGAGGGGTGTTAAAATTCTACAGAGGGTGACCAGAGCAGGCTTCAATGGGAAAGTGATATTTGATAATCTGAAGTGAGCGAAGGAAAAAACCATGTGGATATCTGAGAGAAGAGCATTTAGGAATGGTAACATGGGAAAAGGCTCCACAGTGGGAATACGCTTAGTGCTCTCAGGGAATAGCAAGGCCAGTGTGGCTGGGACACATGATGCAAGGGGTCAAGCGGTGAGTCAAGAGGCCATTGTGGGAGCAGATTGAGGTCTTTGAGATGTCAGTGAGAATATGTCTCACTGACCTCCAGTTACAAAGAGTGTCATTGACCAAGCGCCCCAGCTGCTGCATTCTGAAACCCATTGACACTTTCTAGGGCAGCTCCCTGTCATTGAACCTATAGTTCAATGACATTAAACAGACCAATTTCTGGGAGAAAATGGAGACTCCTCTGATGGGTGACTGTGGCTCATGGACTTGCCAGAACTTTCTTAGATTGAATGGAGGTCTAGGATGCTTCCACTCAGTCTTCCTTTCCTGGGAGTCAGACTTGCTTCATGATCTAATAGTTATCTCAATGTCTTCCAGTTCCCTCCTCTTTCCCCTCAAAGACATTTTTCCTAAAAAAACTTTGCATTTTGTTTTTCCAAGATAATTTTTTATTGTGAAAAAGGATACAAATCATAAAATTTACCATTTTAGCCAGTTTTAAGAATACAGTCCAGTGGTACTAAGTATATTCACACAGTTGTGCAACTATCACCACTACCTATCATGAGAACTTTTTTCATCTTCCCAAAATGAAATTTTATACATGTTAAATAATAATGCCTTATTCTTCCCTCACCGCCCCAGCCATGGACAATCACCATTCTATCTGCTGTCTCCATACATTTGACTACTCTAGGTACCTCATATACGTGGAATTATAAAGTATTTGTCCTTTTGTGACTGGCTGATTTCACTTAATGTAATGTCTTCAAGGTTCATCCATGTTGTAGCATGTGTAAGAATTCCATTATTTCTTAAGGGTTGAATAATACTCCATTGTATCTAAAGGCCACATTTCATTTATCCACTTACCCATTGATAGATACCTGGATTGCTTCCATTTTTTGGCTATTGTGAAAACTGTTGCTATGAATGGGTGAACAATCTGTATGAGTGAATCTCTGTGCAGATTTCTGCTGTCAGTTCTTTTGAGTATATACCCATAAATAGAATTGTTGGATCACAAGGTAAATCTATTTTATATTTTGAGAAACAACCAAGCTGTTTTCCACAGGGACTGAACCAATAGCAATTCATAAGAGTTCTAATTTCTCAACATACTCACCAACACGTGCTATTTTCTAATTAATTAATTAAAGATCTTATTTTTAAGTAATCTCAACACTCAATGTGGGGTTTGAACATCAAAAGTCACATACTCTACCAACTGAGCCAGCCAAGCACCCCCTGTTTAATTTTTTGATAATAGTCTTCTTAATTGCTGTAATCAAAGTCATTTTGATTTTGATTTTGATTTCTATTTCCCTAATGATTAGAGGTGTTGAGAAACTCGTTTGGTGCTTTTTGGTAATCTGCATTTTTTTTTTTTTTTTAGAAATGCTTATTTAAGTCCTTTCCCATCTTTCAATATGTTGAACAGAAATGGTGAGAGTGGGCATCCTTGACTTGTTCATGATCTTAGGAGGAAAAACTTTTAGTCTTTCACCATTGCATATGAGTTCTGTGGGTTTTTCCATTTTTAGCCTTTGTTATGTTGAGATAGATTCCTTTTATTTTTAGTTTGGAAAAGTGTTTTTATAATGGAAAGATGTTAAATTTTTGGTATCAATTGAGATAATCAGGTGATTTTCCCCTTCATTCTATTGATGTGGTATGTTATATTGATTTCTGTATGTTGAACCATCCTTGCATTCCAGGAATAGATCTCACTTGATCACATTAAGCCCTTGGGTGATTTTCACTTTTCTTTCTTTTTTCTTTTATTTATTTTCTTTAATTATTTTTTTAAATTTTTTTTTTTTTAGGATTTTATTTCTCCATTTGATAGACAGAGATCACAAGCAGGCAGAGAGGTAGGCAGAGAGAGAGGGGAGGAAGCAGGCTCCCCACTGAGCAGAGAGCCCGATGCGGGGCTCAATCCCAGGACGCTGGGACCATGACCTGAGCCGAAAGCATAGGCTTTAACCCACTGAGCCACCCAGGCACCCCATCTTTAATTATTTTTTAAGATTTTATTTAATTTACAGACAGAGATCACAAGTAGACAGAGAGGCAGGCAGGGTGGGGGGAAGCAGGTTCCCTGTTGAGCAGAGAGCCTGACGCGGGGCTCGATCCCAGGACCCTGGGATCATGTCCTGAGCTGAAGGCAGAGGCTTTAACCCACTGAGCCACCCAGGCACCCCTCTTTCTTTTTTCTTTTAGTTCCTCAGACTCAGTAATTTCAAATGACTTATGTTCAAATTCATGGATTCTTTCTCCTGCCTGTTTGAGTCTGTTATTGAACTCCTCTAGCAAGTTTTTCAATTCAGCTATTGTATTTTTCAGCTACAGAATGTCTGTTTAGTTCTTTTCTCATTCATATTTTGTTTTCTGATTTCCTGTAGGTTTTGTTTGTGCTTTCCTTGAGTCCTTTGAGCATATTTGAGATAGTTTTTTAAAAGTCTTTTCTAAGTAAGTTTATGCCTGTTTCTTCAGTGACAGATTCTGGAGATTTGTTTTGTTCTTTTTCATGGGCAATATTTTCTTGTTTCTTTATATGCCTTGTGATCTATTGTTGAAAATTGGGTTCAGGGGCACCAGGGTAGCTCAGTTGGTTAAGCTTCTGACTGTTGATTTCAGCTCAGAACATGATCTCAGGATTGTGAGATAGAGCCCCACATCAGGCTCTGCGCTGATTCTCTTTTTCTCCCTGCCATCTCTCTCATCTTTTCTCCCATCTCTCCCTGACCACTGGCATGCTCTCTGTTATAAATAAATAAATAAAAAGGAAGAATAAGAAGGAAGGAAGGTTGAGATTTTGAAGAAGGAACAGCTACCTCTCCCAGACTGGCTATTAGGGGAGGACCTTCACTCATTAGCCCAGTGTGAAGGTTTATGGTTGTCAGAAACAGTCATGCGTTTTCCTTGAGGTGGGCCTCCCCTCACTTCCATTCTTCTGTATATACACTTGCACTTAAACATTTGTTTCTTCTCAGGGTCTCAGGGTTTTAGCTGTTCTATTGTATTCCTTAATCAGTGATCTGTGTTCGAGGGTACTTTTAGGTCCTGCTGCACTCTTGTAATTTTCACAAACTATGTCTGCTGTTTCCTGAAGGTTATTCTAGCCTAAGGTCTAAGCCACTTTTTGCTGTGTGGACCCTGAGTTAGACAATACTGAGATCAATCCTACAGGCAGCCCACATACAGGTTAAAATGTTGTAAATTCATTACATGGATAGGGGCTGGGGACTAAGCCACTGCTTCCCCCAAAGCTGCACTACACAAGGAAGAGAAAGGTACATACATCATGAGATTTCCTGACATTTTGAATTTGGCTTTTTCTTGATTTGGCATTTGCTTGGTTCCTGTGAATTGTTTGACTGATTTCTGTTATTCTGATAAAGCTATTTCACTCAGTTTCTAGTTGTTTATTTAATGTTTCCGTGAGGGAATAATGGTCTGGGACTTCCTGATCTGCCATCTTGCTGATATCACTCAGGGTTATCCTTGCACTTTTAATTCCATCTTGAGATCTGCTTCTCAGTGACCACAGACTAATATAGATTTGTAAGTATTGGAAAGAATTTTACTCTTTCCCTGAATGTGATTAAAGGCACTAAGAGTCTGAAGCAGAGGAATGACATGATCTGATTTACATTTAGACAGTATTTTCCTAACTATTCTCTTGAGAGTGGTCTGAACGGTGAAAGGGGAAAAAATAAGTAGACTAGGTAGGAAGCTGTTGCAATAGTCTAAACAAAAGATTACGATAGTTCGGACTAGGGTCACAACTGCAGATGTTCTAAGCTTCTGAATATGTTTTGTGGGTAGAGTTGATGGTGTTTATTTATAGGTAGGATACTAAGGAAAAAGAAGTAACTGGGAGACTGGAATTGCCAGTGACTGAGAAAGTGGAAAGACAGTGTGCAAATAACAGAAGCTCAGTGCTGACTCAATCTTTATAATTTTGAGATGTCCATGAGACTTATAATTGGGAATGGATATGTGCTTAAAGTCCAAGGAAATGTCTGGGTTCATGAAATACATTCTGAAGAGCAAAATCTGGTAATTTATATTGGATATAATCACCCAGGGATTGAGAATAGATAGAAAAAATAAAGAAAAAATAATTGGTCCAAGGACAGAGCATGGGAGACTCTAACATTTAGAATTCAGAGAGATGAAGAAGAACAAGCAAAGGATATGAATAAAGATAATCACATTGAAGACATTCACAAAAATCTTATTTATATAACTCATTTCTTTGAGAAAACTAATCTACAATAGGTCCAATAGTTATAGACAAAATTGTGACTTTTTAGTATATTCGCATAGCTAATTTACAATCATTTTAGCAGTTATAGGGTTAAAACATGTCAAATGAATAAATTATAAAACCACCTCTTTCCTGGAAAGATGCAGAAACCAGTATTTAAATCATCATAATGATTTGAAATTTTATATTGATATAAATTCAACATATACTATCAATTGTAATTGACATTATATATATGTATATACATATATATATATTTTTTACAATATATATATTTAGGCACCTGGGTGGTTCAGTCATTTCAGTGTCCTACTCTTGATTTCTGCTCAGGTCATGATCTCAGGGTCATGACACTGAACCCCATGTCAGGCACTGTGTTCTGTGCAGAGTCTGCTTGCCCCTCTCCCTCTGCTCCTCCCCCAACTTGTGCGCCCCCCCCCAAGAAGTAAATAAATAAAATCTTTAAAAACATATATAATAAATGATCTTGTGGTAGGCTGTGGTAGGCAGGACACTAAAATCTTTAACCACAAAGAAAAAGGATTGGTAAATTGGCCTTATTAAAGTTAAAAACTTCTGTTCATTAGAAAGTATCATTTCACAAAAGGAGATGCCCAAAGAGCCGGTAAACATATGAAAGATGGTCAAGATCTTTACTCTCAGATGCCTTTATTATTATATAGAATCAGATCACGTGATTACGGAGTGCCAAGATCTGTGGTTGGTGTGCTGGAGACCGAAGGGAGATAAAGTTATAGTCCTAATCTGAAGGCCAAAGGCCTAGAACCAGGAGGGTCGATGGTATAGTTCTAGTTCAAAAGCTGGCAGGCTTGAGACCTGGAATAAGCCAATTTTCAGTTTGAGTCTGAAGGCAGAAAAAAAATTCATGTCCTAGTTCAAAGGCGGACACATAGAGGATTACCTGGGTGACTCAGTTAGTTACATTTCCGACTCTTGATCTCAGTCAGGTCTTGATCTCAGTCAGGTTGTGAATTCAAGTCCTGTGAGTTCATACTCCACATTGGGCTCTTTGCTCAATGTGGAAGCCTACGTTAAAAAAAAATAAAAAAAAAAAAATAAAAGCAGTCAAGTAGAAGGAGTTTCCTATTATTGAGGTTTTTATTCTACTTGGGCCTTCAACTGTTTGGATGCGGACCACACACATGAGGGAAAGCAATCTAATTTACTCCATCTACTGATCTAAAGTTAATCTCATCCGGAAACACCATTATAGGCACACCCCGAATAATGTGTGACCAGATATCTGGCCTCCTGTGACCCAGTCAAATTGATACATAAAGTTAAGCATCACAGTGTGTGTGTGTGTGTGTGTGTGTGTGTATTTTACAACTAATGTAAGTGCTATCTGGAATAAATTTATAGAACACAGGATTTTCTCTGAAATAAAGGGTTTGCAATTTGAAGCAGATTCACATAGCTGAATGCTTCTATGTGTTCGGACAAAGAAAAACAATGATGAACACACAGCAAGATCTCACCTCCAGAGTTAACGTCTCACTTACTTGTTCTGAATCGACTGATCAGGTTAATCACAGATTGTGGATTTTTAAATAATCTAAATTCCATACATGTGTTCCCATAATGACTTCTCTGTGGTGTGGCTTGTAAAGGAGTCTAAGCATGAAAGAAGCGATAGTCATTTGGAGCTCTGGGCCCATGCCCCACTGTGGACCTTTTGAAGTAGGAGGAGCACAGTTTAGGTCAGTGATAGCCAAGTGGAAAACTGCAGCAGACCTCTCATCTAGAGATTATTTTCCCCACTTAATAGATGAGAAGTCGAATCATGTGAATTTATCTAAGGATGCTCAGCAAGTTAATGACAGAGGCAAATATGACTTAACAGGCTGGGCAAACATTCCACTATAATTTATATACTTTCCTGGCTCTGATTTAATGACTTTGACCTAACGTTCGATGAAAAATCCTGGCTTGGCAAATAATCCCTGCAGAGACTATTTCATGATGCCAATTAAAAAGTTTTTTCTGGATGACTCTTTGTCCTTCCTCTCTTAATATAACTTCTACATCAACTGCCTTGAAGAGATTCATTCAGGTTCTATGCAACTGCTCCAGGTGTTACACAGCTGTCAAAACTAATAAGCTGCAAATTCTCAAGCTGCGTACTGAGGTTGTCCCTCGGCTGAGAAACAGCTAGAACCAACATGCCTGCACTACGCATTTTGTTAATAACACTTCTTCCTGATTATAAAAGGAATATATGCTCATTGTAGAAAATTATAAAAACACAGAGAAGATAATAAAAATTACTTGTAATCCCCCAAACAGAAACCACTTCTACAATTTTCCAGTCTTTTTTCCTATGTTTATTTTAAACATATATTGACACAAGTGTATACACATACATGGACACACACTTTAATAATATAGTCTATCTATGTAGTCATTTGTTTTGTTTTGTTTGCTTGTAGACTTATTCACTGATTGAGTAAATTTGAATAGATAGTCAGTGAGCATGCCAAATAGTTGAATGATTATTATAACTTACCAAAATGTTTACTATTTCTTGGTAATGTAGCCAATATTTTGCATAACTTTTGGGTTATGATGGAAACATTATTTTGCAGATAATTTTTATTATCTGCAAAAGAATAGACTGTATACAGTGACAATCATGCCTTCACTCACTCCTTCAAAAAATCTTTACTGATGAGGTGTGTGCAAGAGAAGGTCAGGGTGGAGTAGACTGAAATTTTCTTTAGCAATCAAGTAACTTCTCTGATACTCAGTACCAAGGACCTTTTCCCCTCTGGTTTTATTAAATAACACATTTTAACTTAAAGTAATGTGTTATGCAAGCTGGGACTTTTAATTCAGATCAAATTGACATATTAATTTGAGGTGTAAAACATAATGGTAAGATACATGTCTAAATTGCAAAATGATCACCACAGTAAGTCTAGTTAATATCCATCACCACACATAGTTACAATTTTGTGTGTGTGCGATGAGAGCTTTTAAGATCTACTCTTTCAGCATCCTTCAAATATGCAACACAACATCGTTAAGTCTAGTCACCATGCTGTCCCTTGCATCCCCAGATCTTGTTAATCTTATGACTGGAGGTTTGTACCCTTTGACACCTTCACCCACTTCACCCACCCCCACCTTTGGCTACCTCCAATCTGTTCTCTGTATCTATGAGTTCATTTTTTTTTTTTTAAGATTCCACGCATAAGTGAAATCATGTATGTACTCATTGTTTAACAAACTTCACACTAGAATGTAAACTGCTTGGGTATAGAGACATTTTCCGTTTTATTCTCTGTCATTCTCTGTGTCCTAAGACAATGTCTGACATTTAGTAGGTGCCCAATAAATATTTGTTGAATGGACAAATTAATGAATAAAACCTGTTTTTACTTAGTATAATGTTAACATTCCCCCATACTGTTAAATATTCTTTTACAATGGTCTCTTAAAAAGATTTTAAGGTATTGGGCGCCTGGGTGGCTCAGTGGGTTAAGCCTCCGCTTTCAGCTCAGGTCATGATCCCAGGGTCCTGGGATCGAGTCCCATATCGGGCTCTCTGCTTGACAGGGAGCCTGTTTCCTCCTCTCTCTCTCTGCCTGCCTCTCTGCCTACTTGTGATCTCTCTCTCTCTCTCTCTCTGCCAAATAAATAAATAAAATCTTAAAAAAAAAAAGATTTTAAGGTATAGTTTACATACATAAATTGTATGTATTTTAAATGATCATCTCAATAAATGTCTACTTATGTATCATCTGTTAGCCCCACCCCATCAGTATATAGAACATTCCATCAACTCACAGGCATCCCTGAGCTCCTTCCTATTCAAGATCTTTCCATAGGTACCTCTAATACCATAGATTATTTTTGGCTATTCTTGAACTTTGCATAAATGGGATAGGTTTTGGGTGCCTGGGTGGCTCAATCAGTTAAGCACCTGACTCCAGCTTGGGTCATGATCCCCGGGGCCTGGGATCCCAGGGTCACTGGAATCCCTGCTCAGCAGGGAGTCTCCTTCTCCCTCTACCCTTTCTCTGCTCATGCTCTCTATCTCTCTAATAAATAATTCACAAATTTTTAAAAAGTGAAGTAAGTTTTTAAAAAATACTCCTTTGGATCTGCCTTTTCTCATTCAACATAATTTTATCAAAGGTTCATTCATCTTGTTGCATGTATTAATAGCTCCTTCTTTTTCATCATTGTTATATAGTATTCTACTATATAAATATAGTAGAATCTATATATAGTCAATATATAATAAAATACTATTACATATAATATAATATAAATTATATTAATAATTAATATAATAAAATATACTATGTTATATATTTAATTTATTAATATTTATATTATATATAAATAATATAATAATAAATTATTATTATATTAGATTAATTATATATGTGTGTGTATATATATATATATATATATATATATATAAAATTTGTTTATTCATTCTCCTGTTGACAAACATTGGGTTATTTCCATTTTGTAACTATTGTGAATAAAGTTGCCATGAACATTCTTATGTAAGTCTTTTCATGTTCATTTTGTCACATAACTTTTATTTTTTAAGATTTTATGTATTTATTTGACAGATCACAAGTAGGCAGAGAGAAAGGAGGAAGCAAGCTCCCTGCTGAGCAGAGAGCCTGATGCGGGGCTCGATCCCAGGACCCTGAGATCATGACCTGAGCCAAAGGCAGAGACTTCAACCCACTGAGCCACCCAGGCGCCCCCATATAAGTCTTTTTGAAGACTACAGTTTCATTTCTCTTGGATGCCTAGGAACACATCATATGGTAGGTATACGTCTAATTTTAGTAGCCAGATCGACTTTTCAGAGTGGTCAAAGCAATTCATACTCCCTTCAGGGATATGTGAGAGCTCCAGTTCTGCCATATCCTTGCTAACATTTGGCATTTGGGACATTAATTGTAGTCATTATGGTAGGTATTTGCTGCAGTCATTGTGGTTTTAGTGTGCACATATCTGATGAATGGTAATGTTGAGTATCTTTCGTAGTTTACCACGGGTGTGGCATCCTCTTCTGTAAAACATCATTTTTGTGAAGTGATGCTTATTAATGAGCAGAAGTTTTTACATTAATAAAATCCAACTTATCAATTCATTTTCTTTTTTGATTAAATCTTTTAGTCTCCTGCTTACCAGGACAGTGTCTTCTTTTGCCTACCACAATGTCATGAAGCCATTCGTCTATTTTTTCCTAGAAGCTTGCCTTTTTTTTTTTTTTTTACCATTCATATTTATTCTATGATCCACTACAAACTAATTTTTGTCTGCAGTATAAGCTAAAGATTAAAGTTCATTTTTTCATACAAATATTCAATTGTTCTTATACCATTCATTGAAAAGTTCATCCTTTTTCCCACTGAATTTTACTGATACCTTTGCTGTTTTACTCAGGAGGCCGTGTATGTATGAGTCTTTTTATGGACACTATTTTCTCTTCTGTTGAACTGTTTACATCTTTGTGACATTACAGCACCATTTTTAATGGTTGCAAAGCTTTGTTTTTCCCATCGTTGGATATTTAGTTTGCTACCAAACTTTCTATATTATAAGGATGAATACCACCAGGAATAAGGCTTTATGCAAACCCATGACTTTTCTCATAGGGTAATAAATTTCAGGACTAGAATTGCTGACTCTGAGTTATGCACATATTTTAAGTGTTTCCTATATATTTTTGAAGTGCTATTCGGAAATACATCTTACTAAGTTCCTGCCAGCACTAGATGAGAGTGTACCTTTATACCAAGGCTTAGATATGTGTTATATTATCTGTTAACTTATGGTTGTGCTGGGAGCAAAATGTTTCTCAGGTATTTTTGCTGCTTTTGTTCGGGGTTGTTTGGTTACCAGTGAGCCAAGGATGAATTAGAAAAAAAATCCAAGGGCCATTTGTTTTCTACTCCTCTAAATTATATATTCAAATCTTTTCCATTTTCCACTGGGATGTTTACCTATTATCTATTAGAAAGAATTCTTGGAACATTTAATATAGTAACATTTATCTGACATACTTGTCAAAACATTTTCTAGTTTTCTAAAAATTTAAAACATTTTAAAATTATTATTTTAACTGACAGGGTAAGTTTTAGTTTATATTTTTCAGTTTGGTTAATCTCTTTCATTATAAACTTGTTTCTAGTATCATAATGATAAAATCCTTTCTCATATATGTGCACATACTCAGGAGAAGAAAGGATTTTTCTGGCATAACAATTTCATTTTTTTTTTGTATTTTGGAAAAATGTCTATTTTACCTACACTCCTGCCCTTTCATTTCTGATTGTTTATTTTACCATCTCAACTTCTTCTAAGTCAGGCTTTATGATTTTTTTCAACTTAGTCCTTCCAAAGAACCAGGTTTTCTTTTATATATTTTGTAGCCTCTTTATTTTTTGTCTTACCTTTATGATTATATTTCCTTCTATTTCCTTAGGATTTGCACTGATACTCTTTTCAAAATTGGATACTTCACTCGTAATTTCAATGACTTTTCTTTCCTCAAATATGCATTTAAATGTTTTTGCTTCTGATAAGTTTGTAAGTTTCATCCCACAAATTTTATATGTATTGTTATTTTCCAATTTCCATTATTTTTTCAATTGCCCATGGATTATTTAGAAAAGTTTTTTTGACTTGCCAATATAAGCATTTTGGGATCATCTTTTATCTGTTTCTTCTTCATGGTATTGTGGTCAAAGAATGTTGTTGATAGAATATTGGCATCATGCATCATCAAATTTATAAATACTATACATATATTTGGAAAGACTTTTTAGCCTCAAGAATTCATTCATATGACTTAGAGAAAATGTGTCCATTGTATTGTCCAGCCTTCATTTTTAATAATCATTTGTCTGCTTGATACAGCAATTACTGAGAACATTGTACGAAACATCTTACCACAGCAGTGTGTGTATTATTATTTTTTTATAATTCTGAAAAGTTTTATTTCATATACTTGGAACATATATTCTGAAGTACATATATGTTTAAAATTGATAAATCTTCATTGTTCTTTTTATTACTGAGTAGTGATTAACTTTATTACTAGTAATGAATTTTTTTTCCACCAAAGCCTATTTTATTCGTAATTGTAAGAGCGACGTCAATTTTCTTTTGGTTGTACTTGTCTGCTGTGTGCAGTGTTGTGCATGTGTGCATAACATATGTGTGAAAACATAGTGTGTTTTCAGTCTATTTTCTTTTAACTATTACATGCCATTATGTATTAATTATGTCGCTTATAAATAGTGTATATCTGGTGTGGATGGAAACATTTACATTATATTCATTTCACAAACATTTCTTCTTTTTTTTTTAAATATTTTATTTGAAATTTTAAACTTCTTGGGCCTGTTTTATTCTCCCATGCTTACTGATGGAGTCAAGCATTTAGCTTTGAAATTATAAATACTTCAAACATTTGTTAAAGGAAATCCCAGATTCTGACAATCAATTATCTGTTAACCTTATATTTGGGTGATTTTTTGTTTCTGGTATCTTCCAAGTTATTTCAGAATGAATACTGCATTAGGTGATACTAATCAGATGGTGTTTGAAACAGAACTCATTTTCCAGACTCTAAAAGAGTGTGTGTGTAGAGGGGTGCCTGAGTGGTTCAGTCAGTCAGGTGTCTGACTCTTGGTTTCAGCTCAGGTCATGATCTCAGGGTCCTGAGATCAACCCCCCCACTCCATCAGGCTCCATGCTCAGGATGCATCTGCCTGAGATTCTCTTCCTCTCTCTTCTCCTCCCCACACTCATACATACTCTCTCTCTAAAATAAATAAATCTTGGGGAAAAAAAGAGTGTGTGTAGAAAGTTAAGTGACCTCTTCAGCTCCTCAAAATCTGAGATTTTATTATTTTTATTCAAGTATAGTTGACACACAATGTTACATTGGTTTCAGGTGTACAACACAGTAATTCAAGAACTATATAGATTATAACATGCTCATCATAAGTGTAGCTACCACCTGTTATCATACAACACAATTATAATACTGTTGACTATATTCCCTATGCTGTAGATTTCATTCCTATGACATTCATTTCATAACTGGAAGCCTGTACCTTCTATTCCTTTTCCCCCATTTTTCCTATTCTTCCCCACTTTGGCAACCACCGGTTTGTTCCCTGTATTTATGGGTCTGTTTCTGTGTTTGTTCATTTGTTTTGTTTTTTAGATTCTACATATAAGTGAAATGATAGTATTTGTCTTTCTCTGTCTGACTAATTTCACTTAGCATAATTTCCTCTAGGTCTAGCCATGTTGTTGTAAATGACAAGATCTCATGCAACTTAATGTTGCATGAATAATATTCCATTGTATATATATATATCGTTAACACATTTTCTTTATCTGTTCATCTATCAATAGACAGTTGGGTTGCTTCCATACCTTAGCTCTTGTAAATAATGCCATAATAAACAGGGGTTCATATGTCTTTTTGAATTAATGTTTTTGTTTTCTTTGGGTAAATTACCCAGTGCTGGAATTATTGGATCGTATGGGTATTGCTATTTTTAATGTTTTGAGATCCCTCCATGTTGTTTTCCACAGTGGTTACACCAATGTACACTCTCAACAACTGTGCTCCAGAGTTCCTTTTTCTCCACATCCTTGCCAACACTTGTTATTTTCTTTTGATTTTAACCGTTCTGACAGGTGTGAGGTGATATCTCATTGGGGTTTTGATTTACATATCCCTGATGATTAGTGATGTTGAGCCTCTTTTCATTTGTCTGTTGGTCTTCTGTATGTTTTCTTTGGAAAAATGTCTATTCTGATCTTCTGCCCATTTTCTAATTTGATCGTTTGTTTTTCTGGTGTTCAGTTGTTTATGTTCTTTATATATTTTGGAAAATAACCCCTTATCAGATACACCATTTGCAAATATCTTCTTCTCCATTCAGTAGGTTGCCTTTTCATTTAATTGATGTTTTCCTTCACTGTACAAAAGGTTTTTATTTTGGTATAGTCCTAATAGTTTATTTTTGCTTTTGTTTCCTTGCCCAAAGAGACATATCTAGAAAAATGTTGCCACGTTTGATATTACAGATTGCTACCTATAATTTCTTCTAGAATTTTTATTGAGTCAGACATCACATATAGGTCCTTAACTCATTTTGAGTTTATTTTTGTGTATGGTGTAAGAAAGTGATCTAGTTTCATTCTTTTGCATGTAGCTGTCTGGTTTTCTCAGCATCAAAAAAATGTCCTTTTGCCATTGTATGTTCTTGCCTCTTTTGTTGTAGATTAATTGACCATATAAGCATGAGTTTTTTTCCTCAGCTCTGTAATTCTGTTCCATTGATCTATGTGTTACTAAAATTTTGGAATTTGTATACAGTTATAATTCTAAGATAGTTGATCAAGCAATAATATAAGTCAAATATTATTCTACTTAGGCTATTTTGCTGATATTTATCAATAATTATTATCTATTTTTATATTTGTTAAATATTATTATATATTATTAAATATATCTATTTTAGATATTGGATATTTATTAAATATCTAAATCTAATAATGTCTAATATTATTATCTATATCTAATAATAACTAAATATTACATATTGGATATTTGTTAAATATTATTATTAGATATATTAGATATATTATTAAAGGTATCTATTTATTAAAGCATCTTTGCTACATGTGTTAGTTTCCTAGGGCTGCTGTAACAAATTACATGACTAAGTGGCTTCAAATAACACATTTATTCTTTCAGTTTTCAAGAGGTTAGAAGTCTGAAATGGAGGTGTGGAGAGGGCTGTGCTCCCTCTGAAGGCTCTAAAGAAAATCTTTTCCTTTGTTTCTTCTTCAAAGCAGCCTTGGGGTCTAGTGAGGACTCACTTCCTGGTTCATAAGCAATCTTTTTCTTGCTGAGTCTTCACATGGTGGAAGGGGCGAGGGAGCTCCTTGGAGTCTGTTTTATAAGGACACTAATCCCATTCATGGGAGCTCTACCGTCATGACCTAATCATCTACTGGCGGCCCCAACATCCTGAAATTATCACACTGGGAGTTAAGATTTCAACATAAGAATTTGAGGGTGGATACAAATATTCAGTTCAGAGTCGTGTGTATGTCTCAAGACTCCCCCTGCCTCTTTCTTATGAACACACATGTGACTGCATTTAGGGCCCACCCAAAGAACCAGGAAAAGCTTCTTTTCTCAATATTCTTCATTTAACCACATCTTCTGTCCAATACAGTAATATTCACTCTTCTTCCTTCTTTTTTTTTTTTTTTTTTTTTTTTTTTTTTTTTTTAAAGATTTTATTTATTTATTTGACAGAGAGAAATCACAAGTAGTCAGAGAGGCAGGCATAGAGAGAGAGTGGCAGGCTCCCTGCTGAGCAGAGAGCCCGATGCGGGACTCGATCCCAGGACCCTGAGATCATGACCTGAGCCGAAGGCAGCGGCTTAACCCACTGAGCCACCCAGGCGCCCACTCTTCTTCCTTCTAAAGGAATAATCATAGGCTCTTGAGATGAGGATGTGGACATATCTTTTGGGAGCCACCATTTAGCTCACTACACACCTGACATGTTACTAGAATGGTTTGAGTTCTGTACACCAAGATCACTAAAATCAATTTTAAAAAATTTCAAATTAAGGATTAAAATATCAAAGCTACCTACTCTCTTCAGATTATTATTATTCTTCAGAGATGATTTAGTGAGGTATAAATAGTTCCTATTCTACACACTCCCCACCTGAAGCTACTCCTGCTCCTCTCAACTGTTGCTAATGGCAATGAATTATTATCTTTAACATTTGTCCTAATCCTCAACTTAAAATAAAAGCACCTGAGGTGCACAATGAACGCATCTTAATATGTCTCAGCACCATTAATGTAGAAAATGTTTAGCGCTTCTTTATTGTGCAAAATAATTGCATATAATTTGCAGGCACTGCTAGGGGTGATTTATTTGCTTTGTTTTGCTGTATTCTCATTTTTCACAGGCCAGCCATGCATGGCCATCACAGAGAAAAGAGACATTTGCCTATAGAGTGTAGACAGTTTGGGGCAGAATGTTAGTGATTGTAGGGATCTTAGCTTTCCTCATTTCTAATCTTTTCAACTTGGACATGAAGCACTATAGTGAGGAGAAGACAAGTGACCTGGCCCAGGTCTTGGAGCTAGTAGTGGAGATGAACTGTGGGTCCACTCTTCTCATCCACAGCACAGTGATTCCTGCTGCTCTTTCCTTCACTCACGTTATTATCATATCTCAGCAGGAGGCCATATAGGACAATATGATTTCAGGGACCTTAAAACTATTTCAGGGGGAGCAAAGTCAAAATGTTTGCCTTTAAAATTTTGCCTCAAGACAGTGCTTTTGATGAGTCAGTCCTTGTGATATTGTGATTTGTAATAAAAAATATATATGTGGTCTTTTTCCCCTTTAGAAGCACAGAGCTTCTAAAACCCTTGAAATTTCCTAAGTGATGAGGGCAATCAATTCTCTTTTGTTTTGTTAATAAGGTGACTTTTGGAAAGCACCTGAAGATGAGGGCTGGTTGCCAGGAGAACCAACTGTGTGATTAGAGGGTTACAACATTCAGTCTCCCTACTTCCCACCCCTATCTCTGGAGAGGGAGGAAGGGCTGGAGACGAAGTAAAAATACAAAAGGATGGGGTTTGGAGAACTTCCTTGTTGCCAAAAACATGGAGATTTGGGAAGAGTGGCATTCTTGGGGAGGGCATGAAGCTCTGTGCCTCTTCCCCATACCTTGCCCTATTCCTTTCTTCCATCTGGTTGTTCCTGAGGTATAACCTCTTATAATTAACTGGTAATACAGTAAAGAAAATGTTCCTCTGAATCTTGTGAGCTGCTCTAAAAAATTAACCCAAAATGGGGTTTGTGGGAACCTCTGATTTATGGCCAGTCAATCAGAAGTATAGAAAATAACCTAGATTTGTGATTAGCTCTGAAATGGGGGGCACTCTTATAGAACTGTACCCTTACAGTACAGAATCTGATGCTATCTCCAGGTAGATAGTATCAGAATTCAGTTGAATTGTAGGACACCCAGCTGGTGTCTGAGAATTGCTTGGTGTGGAAAAAGAAAACAAACCAACCAACCCATTATACCTTGGAATTGGTGATGTAGGGGTTCAGAATGGCTTCCCTTCAAATATGCCTTTAGTTTATTGGTTATTTTGAATTAAAGGTACTTGAGAAACAGCTGGTACACTAAGGACACTCTGAAAGCAGGAGATAAATTTCCCATGTGAAAGTTAATCTTCCTGCAGTGGTAGTGCTAAAGGCCTCCTTATCACTAGACACAGGGAATTTAAGGCCAAGGAAGGCTTTATAAACAAATCTTATTACTTCTTTGTCACTTTACTATCTCTAGCTCAAACCCCCTTACCCTGTTAATTCTTCAGAAATTCATCATTTATTTGTTCAAAAAGTATGAAAGCTTCCTCCTCTGGTCACTTCTTTGAGACTCATATCTTTGTGGGGCTCCTGTACATACATATATAATTAAATTTGGTTTTCTCTTGTTAATCTGTCTTTTTACAACAGGGTTGTTTCTGTTAGGAACCTAGAAGGGTAGAGGGAAAATAATTTTTCCTCACCCGCAGTGATCAGAATTTGTAGTTTCCAAATGGAAAATGCTCCTGGAATCATCTGGTGGTTACCTTACTGCTTTAGACTGGTAATGACCTGTGTGGCCATGCCTTTGAAGCGTGAGGTGCATGGGGCTCACTGGCATGAGTTGTTTGCGGTACGGAGAAAAAGAAGACTGGAACCGAAGTCTGCTGCTATCTGCTCCTCTCATTGGTGATTTGAAATTCTCTGCTCTTGCCACAAGGGCAACTGTGTCTTTCTGCAAAAAAAGAAGTTAGAGTAGGTCTGGAGAAAACCTGACGATAAAAGTAAATTAATATGCTCTCGCTCTTTCTCTTTTTGGAGTGGGGAGTCGGGATGAGGATCTTTGCATGTGAAGAGATCTTGATGGCTTCACTCACATATCGTGTTCTCAAAGTTCTGAAAGTGACATCAGCCTTGGCTATAAGTAAGAAGTATGACCTGCTTTGTGCCTACATCATCCCTCCTGTTTTCTTCATCTGTTGGCTAATAGCTGAAAGTGAGCCTGCTACTACCCCTAGTAGTTACCTAACTCAGATATAAATGTGTGCTGTAGAATAAATAATAGATATTGTCTCCTTTGCCAGAAGCATGCTGTGATATAAAGGACACCAGGAAGAATCGACAGTCCCAGTGAGGAACTGAGTTTAGAGGAAACAAACATACATTTTCTTGGGTTCTCATTTGGCTTAGCACTAACACTGGGAAAAAGGGGAAGACTTCCAAGAGCAAAGGAAGAGAAACTGGGCCCATGCCAATCTTTTAGGCCAAATGGAATTCAGAGAGCATGATGTGTTTTTGAAAATGCTTGGCAGGGTAGTTATTTAAGATCCCCTGGGCATTCTCAGCTCAGAAGCCTGTTTAGATCTGACTACTCAAGTCAAGGAAGATGTTTAATGACTATTTGCACTTCCACAAGTGACTGTCTGAAAAGTGTTACGATTCCCTGACAGATTTGTGAGGCCTTTTCTGCTGATGCTGTAGGACCTGAATAAACTTAGATTGTTGATGCCAGGCCAAGACTGCACACATAGACAAATCTTAAAAAGTATCTTCCTGCCTATAAGAAAAATGATTTTTGATATGTTTCCCAGAAAATAAAGTTTGTTTGTTTGCTTTTCTAGGACTTAAAATTCAAGTCCCCCCCCCCACCGTGCAGTTAATTAATGGCACTAATGAAGTTGAATCATAGGTTAGCATAGTTCAGCTAAGTCAAGAGAAATATGACTTCCTGTCCTCAGAAAGGTCAGCACGAGGGACTATTGGGGATCTCAGTAGCAGAAAGAATCCAACTCTCCTTTTTGGGTGAATAGTGGAAAAGCCTGTTATCTCAGTTTCCATATGGATGTCACCTATTCAGAATATATTATGTAGGAGGAGTTGTGGAGACCTGAACCTACCTCTTGATCACTGTGATATCAGCACCACCAAAAATAGGGAAGGGGTAATTCCCTAAGGGAAGAAGAGATGCTAAGTGGATTTAAATAGCCCATGGCTCCTCAAAAAAATAAGGAAGGAAAACCCTTTCCTGGACCCCTTGGAGGAGAGAGCATGCTTTACTTGAAACAAAGGAGGCATGCGGGGACCAGCAGCAAAGTAGGACTTAGTGGGTCCAGAGCCCCTATTATAGACTCTCTGAGACAGCCTGTGCCTGTGCTCTCAGCTCCTATCACTTTCTATCTTCTGCTTACCTGCCGAGATGCCCTGAGATTCAGAGGAAAGAATGGATGGGTGAATGTTTTGCACACTGCAAGACACTTTCGGATGTTGTGAACCAGGCGGCTTCTTAAATCCCAGAGTGGCAGTGGCCCCAGAGCAGCAGAGACAGCAACATCTAAAGCCCATCTCACGGGAGGCAGACTCCCAAGTCCAGATTCACAGTGAAGGGTTTCATTGCAGCCAGGGTGGATGAAGAGGACTGCTACATAAAATTCCTTTAGAGATTTTTGTCTGCTAGAGATTTTTGTTGACCTAATTGGTCAACTATCTCCCTATTGGGTTCACTTCATGTTTTTTCCTTTTCAGGAATCTAACCCCCTTGCTCAGCTCGAGGACTCCCAGAATGGAGCACTGCTGCATTTTAGGGTTGACATCCTGTTTGATTTTTGATGGAAAGAACATGATTTGTCCTAATGCAATTCTTCTGCTATCTATCTACCTTCGGATGTTATTGAGCTTTGAGATGACTTCTCAACATTTTATTGGACAAAAAAATGTTTCTCAAACATACTTGAGTGATTTGAACAGTGTTATAAAGTGTGTTATTAGGATTTTTAGAGGACCTCACAGTTGAAGGTATTTAGCCACAGGGCAGCCAAGGCTGTGGCCGCAGACATGTAAATAAGGAGCCGTACCAGGGAAACCAGGGCTTCACTGCAGAGCTGCTGATGCGGCTACTTCCTCTTCCCTACCGCTTCTTGTCAGATTTATGGCAATTATTGTAAAAGAGCACTCAAGAGACAGGTTTTTCAAAGTAATATTTTAACTTACTTATTGAAAATTCAGACACGCTCTAAGGGAATGATTGGTTGGAGAACCTATTATTAAAAGTCAGCAAATATGTCACTTCAGTGGTACAGTACAGCTAGCTTAACACTGTCCATGGCGCTAGAAGGTTTGGCACAAATCACATAGATCATAGCTCCATCCACAGGGATTCAATTATGTAGAGGGTCTTATCATCATGTGACTTTGTAGACCTCTGACCCTCAGATACAGCAGGATGTTTATCACTGAGGACCACATACGTACAGTTCAGAAGGGATTTCAGAATCATTTACCGTGGCAGGACCATCGGAACCACACTAAAGGCCAGACTCGGAGAAGAATAAATATCCTGAACCACCAGGAAAGCAAGCCATGGCCAGGTTTCAGAGGTCAGGGACTGTTGGCAGATGACAACAAGGAGGACATGGACACTGAGAAGCCCCAGGAGGCATTCAGCCCAGAGGGGTGGCCATGAAACCATAGACATGAGGCAGAGTGAGAGGTGAGAGGCACAGCACAGTCACCCATCAACCAGGTCTAGCTCATTCCAGCTTGTTTATGTCTGCTCTGCTTGCTGTAACAGAACAGCTTGGACTGGGTGGTTTAAATGACAGACATTTATTTCCCGCAGTTCTGGACGCCTGGGAAGCCCAAGATCATGTGCTGGCAGTTTCTGTGTCTAGTTAGGGCTCCTCTTCTGACTTATACACAGCTTCCTTCTTGCTGTGTCCTCACATGGCAGAGAGGCAGAGAGGCAGAGAGAGAGAGAGAGAGAGATCAACTCTTGCATCTCTTCTTATAAGGACTCTAAACCCATCACAATGGCACCACCCTCATGATCTAATCACCACCCAAAGGTCTCACCTCCTAATACCCTTACATTATGGGGTTAGGGCTCCCACACATGAATTTGGGGTGGTGTGGGGGACACAAACATTAAGTCCATAGCATACTGTTTTAGAGTACCAGAGGACTGTAATCGCTTCTGTCATTCTCTTTGGTTGCCCGTCTCTTGAGTCCCATGCCAATGTCTTCAGTGTGAAGACTTCTCTGCTGTATGAATCAGCAAAGAATCTGTGGGAGTCAAATCTCACCCACCATTATGGAAGCTAGAACTTGCCTTTCTTGCCGTGAAGCCATGACTGTAAGACCTGGGCTTTGCCAACCTCACACACCACCCTTGGGTTTGAAGGGACCCAGAAGCAAGGACTATAAATTCCCTGCAGTAGGACTGTGTCCCCCCCAAAAAAGATATTTTCAATATACAAGAGCCACTGTTACAAACTGACATGTCTTTTTTCCTGCTGTTCTAAGCTGTAAGGCAACTTTCTCTGTAAGGCTGTCCTATTTCAGATCCTCCTTTCCCTCCCAGAGCAAATGCTGTTGAGACCAGACCATCAGTAAGCCCCATAGGGCGGGGTAACCTAATTGGTGAGTCTTCCCAAGGTCCTGGGCTGTTCTGACTCAAAAGTGGAGTCCTGAGGCACCTGGGTGGCTCAGCCAGTTTAAACATCGGACTCTTAATTTCAGCACAGGTTGTAATCTCAGGGTCCTGAGATCAAGTCCTGTGTTGGGCTCTGCTCTCAGCATGGAGTCTGCTTGAGATCCTCTTCCTCTGCCCCTCCCCCTGCTCGCACTCTCTCTTTCCCTCTAAAATAAAAAAAAAAAAAAAAAAAAAAAAAAAAAAGAATGGAACCCTACCTTGTGCTGCCCAAGGGTAGCAGCTAACACTCTTCTTCGTCTCTTGTAGAGTCACTTCCAGGACTAAGCTTTGTTTCTTTACTCCTGACTTGCAAGAATTCTTACAAGGACCTGCACTCTGCCTGATGTTCTCCCAGTTTCTGCTTTTGACTTCCAAAGCGGAGACCTTCCTCCTGACCCTCCCTACTCCACTGGGGTGGCCAGGAACCAGGGCCTGCTCCTTGGTTTTCTATCCCTTCTGCTTCCACCCCTGTTTCCCTCCCCTCATTAGTGTCCCCTGAGAACTCTCCTCCCTGGAGTCCCTGTGATGCCATACCTACCAGTCGGCCCTAACTTCCAGCAGGGGTGGTGGGGGGTGTGTTTTAACAGGCACCAAGGAGACCTTGCATCTGAGGCATAGTCCTGTCCTGGCCAGAATCCCTTTGTGACATATGCTAACCTCGGAGTCAGAAAAGAGAACAAGGTCAAAACCCAGAGCAGAGGCTGACAACTATAGTTTCCTCAGAATTCCTAGAAGGAGCATGAATGAGAAATTCCATTTCAGGCATTAGAAAAAAAGGATGAGCGAAATAGAGCTTTAAGGCAGAGAGAGAGGGAAAAGAAAAACATCAAATGAAACAAAATCTGATGGCTCCGATATTGAATGTTAGGTACCAAGATCAAATACCCACAAAGTTATTGGCATCCAGAAATCCCTGTGAAAAGCTTGGTAATTTTTAATTATTATACAAAATAAATGAAAAGGAGAACCTTAGCTGGAAACAGAACTCTGATGTAATCACTTATGCTTGTAATCAAAGTAGTCAGCCTCAATGTATCCACTGTGATCAACTCATTACCGGCATTGCAATTCTTTTTATATTTATCTTTGGGTCTAAGTCCTTAATTTAATCAGTGGTCAAATTAGGTAGGAGACACAGATCTTTGCTAGGCCCAGGGAGGCCCATCTAGAAGCTGGAAATCACACTAGCCTCACAGCCTGTATTATTGTAATCCTGTTGGCTGTAGGAGTCTCTGCATGTTTAGCTCCAATGAAATCGGCCTAATGAGGCAAGGCTCAAGTAGTTTTAATTAGTTTGTGTGAGAATATAGACATTTCATGCTGTTTTTGTGTGGGCTCATCTCTGAGAAAAAGGGCAATCCATCTTTTCTCCTCCGTATTTCCAAATCATCCAACTCTCAGTAAAACATCATCTTATACCTACTTACCAGCTCAGTAAGAGAAAGTTGGATGGCTTTACCAGCAGGTGTTGTAAAAACCCTAAAATTAGGATCGCTGAAATTCAATATTGCAGCAAATTAGACCCTGAAGTGCCGGAAAGTTTTGAATGTTCCCTAAAATTGTTCCCCAAATGTCTTTGTATTCTGGAATGCACCGAAGCCCATTTGTTCCTGACACACTGGATGTGAAAGAGGCCCCTGGGCTTCTACGTGATGGAGCACATCAGGTTATGAATAAATTACTCCTGCAAATGTGGCTAAGTTTTGTGCTCCAGAAGCAATCTGTAATAGTTTTACAGTTGCTCGGCCTTCGTGAGACACTGCAGAGAGCTGGCTTCAGGAACTATCCAAGCAAATAAAAAAGGTACACCTTTCCTAACCGCAAATCAGACTCAGGGTGTTTTAAGCCTGCCGCCCCAAAACTGTTGAAAAGTCTGCATGACCTTCACAAAGCCTCAGGGACAAAAGAAAAAAAAATGCTTGAGGATTATTTTGTACTTATATTTTTTTAAATTTTATTTATTTATTTGACAGAGAGAGAGAGATCACAAGTAGGCAGAGAAGCAGGCAGAGAGAGAGGAGGGAAACAGGCACCTTGCTGAGCAGAGAGCCCAATGCGGGACTTGATCCCAGGACCCTGAGATCTTGACCTGAGCTGAAGGCAGAGGCTTAACCCTCTGAGCCACTCAGGCACCCCATACTTATGTTTTAGTTGGTTCCCCCATCAAGTTCACGTCCCGCTTTCTTATCCGATGTTATGTGAGATTTTTAATAATTCTTCTGGCTTAGAAATCCATTTCCATTCCAACGATTAGAACCCGTTTTAGTGCACTATGTAAGCTTCTTAGTTGCAAAGAGAGTCCACCTCTGGTTAGTTTAAGTAGAATTGAAATTTAATAAATGGATATCAGAAAGCTCATAGAAGGGACAGGGAGGCTGGAGAAATGTAGAAACAAGGCGATAGGAAAAGGAGAACAGGGGCGTCGGAGTCCCAGAGCATGCCCCCTGGGGAGGCTGACAGGGCCCCTCTACCACACTGCTATAGCCAGGGGAAGTGGAACGCCCTTTGCAGGCCACTGCTGACACCACCATCAGAGAGACTCCTTTGGGGGTCCCCTGATTCCTTGTGTCACTTCCTCCAGAGTAAAATTCTGGGGGATCATCTAGTCAGCTGAGGTCTCGTCCCATACCCAAGCTACAGCTGCCAGGGTCTGGGGAAAACAATGGTCCACATTTGAATCTGAAGCTTCCACGGTGAGATGGAATTTTACCAATGACTAAGAGTCACATAATGGCAATTCCTGAACCAGAGGATCATGGGAAGGGGGTTCTGATGATGAGAAGCAAAAAAAAAAAAGGAAAAAGGAAAGCAAGAAACAAGCAGAGCAAATGTCTTTATGGCCAGTGGGGAAGGTGGAATGACACAAGGTTTAATCCAGATCTTTCATTCTGACTAAGGATTGGGAGGAGCTGGGTGGTGCAGAATATTTTATTTTAAATTATTTCCGAATAATTAAATTATTTCCAAAATGGGCTTGTGTTTTGAGATATAACAGAAAGAGCACCAGAGAGCCATGAAGTTGGGACTAGTTTGGGGTGAGGAGTCTGGCGGCCAAGGGGACGGCAGCCAAAGGTGGAGGCACGGGACTCTACAGTTGTGGCCAGAACCTGCCGGGCCTTCCAGGGAGCAGTGGTGGTCGGTGGCAGTGGACATTCCAGCGTTAGTCCTCACTGCCAGGGTTTTTTTTCTTTCTCATTATCCGTTTTCAAACAGGTGAGAGGCTTGAACTTCCGTACTCCCTGATTTCTTCGGCCCGACGTCTGTGTGCTTCTTCCAATTGTTTTTTAGATTCTAATTTTTGTTCAGACCTTCCTTTGCTAACTTGGACCTTACTTTTAGAAGATCCTGTCGCTTAACGCTTCGGCCTCACTATTTAACGTATGCCAGAACCTCAGCAAAAATGACTTTAGTGTTCAGAAGGAAAGTGTTTAGGACCCTCCAATTCATATGTTGAAGCCTTAACCCCACCATGACTGTATTTGGAGATGGGGCTTGTGAGGTTAGATGTTAAAGGTTAAATGAGGTCGTAAATATGGAGTTCTAACCTGATGGGGCCGGCGTCCTTGTAAGAGGAGAAAGAGACCCCTGGGCTCACTCTGTCCACATGCACATCAAAGAAAGGCCATGTGAGGACAAAATGGAACTGGGCAAGCCAGGAAGAGAGCTCTCACCAGAAACCAAAGCCTGCCAGAATCTCAATATTAGGACTTCACAGCCTGTAGAACTGTGAAAAAGTGAATTTCTGGTATTTAAGTCACAAAGTCGGTGGCTTTCTATTATGATCACCCAAACAGACTACTCATATAGAAGAAAAGAACATATGTCATCACCACCAAATATTTACTTTTAGGAAGTTACCCTCTGCTGGCTGGTTGGTTTCTTTGTGGTCACTTGATTTGTTGAGAAAGTACTCTACCGCCATCTTTGATTGCTTTCCAGGATTCATTTAATAATATTAAGACACTTTCTAAGTTTGCAAACATTTACTCATTTATGAATCTTCTGGAGTGTAACTGGATGTGATATCATTGAGAAACTCACCTTGGAGTGAAACATCTCATTTAAATGAATTATTAAGTACGTGATAAAAACAAAAAGCTGAGGAACATTGTTGAAATTTTTCCCACCCTTAAAGGCACAGCTAAAGTACATGGTCTATAAAACACTGTGACCAATTCTTTAACAAAATACCAGAATCTGAGCATTCCAGTGACTTTTTTCTTTCAGGATAAGAACATTGGAAACCATCCCTTAGATAATAGCCAAGATGCAAAATACTTTGGGACTTTGGTTTTGGAATTGTTTTAGGAAAAAAGCCAATTTTTAGGAGCATTCTCAATAGATATATAATGCTGTCTCTTAAGATAGTTGTTAAAAATGAGAACCCCAATCTGGTAACACACCGAGCTATGTAAGTGCTCTTTGGTCACAAAAAAACAGGGCCTGGGAAGAAAGTGATTAAATTGACTTCTTATAGGTCTCTTAAAATGGCTCAGAAAGATTCAAAATGGTCATCCAAACACTTGCAAATGACAGTGTCACTGAAAGATGCACATTCTCTCCCATTGTGAGCATTTTGAAGGACAGCATACATTTGCAATGTCATTTTGCTGTCACTCCTTTTGAGCTGTCTCTAGCCATTCTGCAGTTTTCTTCCTTTTATATACTCTTTTCCCTGAGTGAGTAACAGCAGTCAAGAAGGCTTTTAAAATGCATAGTCAGGATGGCTGTTAATACTGGTTTCCAAAAAAAGATGCCATGATTTATATAAAGCCTTTCTGCTGAGCAAAATGTATGAGTGCTTCTTTATACCATGACCTCTCAGTGCGTAGGAACTAACTGCGAATTTTTGAACTACTGCATTTAAACACATCACAGCGCTGTAGAAGTAAAGTACAAAGAACAGCTGGATGAACTTGGGCCCAGAGACATCTCATTTCTCATCAAATTCAAGGAATCCTGGAGCCTTAAGATTTGAAATTTTAAGAATGCATTACTTTTCTTTTCTCATGGAACTGAGGCATGGATAACAGTTTTGAGAGGCACCATTTGGTGAATCAAAACAAAAAGAGCTGGGCTTAGGGCTCTAGGACCCAGGCTCTTTTTTTTTTTTTCCCCCAACTCTGGCAAATATTTACCATCTGCTTTTCATTTTTTAGTCATAGAAATGAGCTCTTCTGGAAGAATCAATGTGGATTTATTATGGGCTTTTATGTGCTTGAAATCTTTGCATCAGAGTGGTCTTTGAAACAAAGAGTTGCTATAGAAAGGGTCACATGTTTACAAAACAAAGGTTGGACCAGAAAGAGCATAATGTCTGATACCATAATGTAATAACTGAAATTACATGTTTTCCCTGAATATATTCAGTGTTGCAAAAGCTGCATATTTATTTTCATAGCCTGAAATAATTTTACATTATCACCATTAATGAGGGCATAAGAAATGTGAGTTCAAACATAGACTTAGATCCAAATTGGCTTCCACTGTAGGCTAGAAAAATCATCATAATAAAACTGAAAACAAAGGCTGGGAGACCTACATGTGGAAATTAACAAGCGTGTTGGCCGTTCTCCATTGCGATGGATTCTCTCCAACAGTAATGACTTGACTCTTCAAATCCATCACCTTGAGTTGAGCCTCCATGTACATGATGGGTATTCCTGTGGCATGAAGCATTTGTGCTGACTATTCACGGATCGTCTTTTGGCTCCAAGACTATGGTGCTTGGCTCTTTGATGTTAGGACTGTGTAAACCAGATGCCTGCCCTCTGGACCGTTCTGGCCTCCTGTTGCAAGGTGACATGTCACCAAGTAGAACACCAGTGGGAGATGGGACAGAGGAAGGAGTAGGGATTTCCCTCCTGTTTCTAGCCCCTGTTAGCACAAGTCAACCCGCCAGCTTCTTTCAGTACTTCCAGAATCTTCTGTGTCACACTAACCTTTCAGAGATCTGCACCAGCTGTGCAGTATCCTGTCCAGAAATCAGAGCACCAGCCAATCTAACAAGAAATCTTGCCAAGTGTTCCCGGAGCTCCTCGGCTTTGGTATCCTTCTTCTTCACTTTTGTGCTAGAGGTGGGAGCTGTTTCCTATCATTATGAATGGCCCAATCTTTTAATGCCCATGTAACCAGTTCCCTGTATTAAATCCCCTCGATGTGAAAAGTCTAGTGTGGTTTCTGGTTTTCTGACTGGACTCTGATGAATATAGTCCTATTATAGCCAAGCGTAGGTTTTCTTAAAATTATTACAATTATGAGGAAATCACATTTATAAACAATAAAGGAGAGAAATTTTTCCTGCACTAATTGATAAGTTAGGAGAGTACAGGGTGAGTAGAGCAAAGTCCACAGACTTTCCACCAATAACTGGAAATTAGGCTTCTGGAATCCTCTGGTTCTATTGGCTGTGAAGCCTAGATTTAAAAACTATCTTAGAACCCTATTCAAAGGAACTTATCAAATTTCTTGGAGTTTAAATGATCACACAAGAATATTATAAAGGTAAGAACACAACATGTTTATATTTCTTCTAAGAACCCATGTGCTCATTATGGAAGATGGAGTCCCAGTCATCATGTCTGTGTTCTAGATAGTGGGTTGGAGAAAGGAGGGAAGAAGGACCATGACTGCTCCCTTTAGGGATGGATGCTAGAACTTGCACATGTCATTTCCTTATATCCCATGTGCCAGAATTTAGCCAAGTGGTCATACTCAACTGCAAGGGAAGCCATATGTAGATTTTAATCCAGACAGTCAGGTGTCTGACTAAAAATCTAGGATTCTATAAGAATAATAAAATAAAAGGTAATGGGGGAGCAATTAGCAATCTGGGCCAGACCATTTTCTGGAGAAGGAAATCATATTATTCAACACTTATTTGCTAAGTCCTGGATACTTTTCTAGGTGCTGGGATACAAGAGTGAATAAGACCAAAGCTCTGCCCTCAGGAGTTTATAGTGGGGGTGGGATGCAGACAACTGATAAATAATAACTAACAAACAAATATGATAATGTCTGCTCAGTGACTGAGCTGAGACCTGGGGGGAGCGAATTCCAGGCAGAACATGCAAAGGTCCCGCGGTGGGGCAAGGTAGGAAGTGCTGGAGGAGTGGCCAAGAGGCCATTGTGGTTGCCCCTGAGCAAGGGGTAGCAGATAAGATTAGAGAGACCATCAACACTGAAGAGGTCAAGGGTTACAAAAGATGTAGGACACCAATTAGTTGTTAGATTCTATCAGCCGTTGATTCAGACAATTAACAAATAAAGTGGAAACTATCTTTCATGAGTTCATTCAAAAGTCTTTAAAAAAAAAATCTGTGTACCAACCACCATGCTGGTATTTTGGATACAAACACAGGGCCATGAAAGAGCTCAGTAGTGTAGTGGGGGTGAGGGGAGGAGACAGAAATGCAAACAAATAATTGCAATATAATATGGTCATACATTTATCCAGGAGGAAAGGAGAGGTGACATTCCAGGTAAAGGAATGTCCATCCTTGCAGGCAGGAGGTAACACTAGGAGTGTGTGTGTGTGCATGGGTGTGATTTAGTTAAATATTTCTGCAGGATTACACTAGAGGGGCAGATGGGAACCAAAAAATGAAGGTCTCTGTCCCAGACTGGTCTGGACTTTATCCTGTAGAAGGGATTTAAGCTGGGAGTGTCATCACACTTGCAGCATTGTATTTAAAGGGATGACAGCAAGGTGGAGATGGGAGCAGTGGCAGGGCATGCTAGGGAAGGTGAGAGTTGGCGAACACTTAGGAGGCGGGGTCAGAGAGCCAAATGCTGGGATCTAAGATTGATGAGGGCAGATTTGCTCCTGCCTGGGTGAAACACAGGGCTTAGAGCTAGCTATAGGTGCACAGATCTGCAGACCTGGGCACATCCACAGGGAATTCTACTGTAACCTGAGACTCAGATGCATAGGCAAGTTCAAAATAAAGGTCAGGAAGTGCCACAGATGTTAGAGATAACAATGATGTGAAAATTCAGAAGAAACAGACAGACATCAATCTTTCTGGAGGTCATGTCATCCGAGGAGGCTCTTTAAGAACGGAGGCGAACCTGAGGTTAGTCTAGGCAAAATCTGGGTTCTTCGGAATGTTAATATGTCAAATGTTATGAGACAAAAGGGACTCATGGTGAAATAATTTGGGTTAACATTATATATCATATCTTTTTGTTTTTTTTTTTAGATTTTATTTATTTATTTTGAGAGCTAGCACATGAGAGGGGGAGGGCCAGAAAGAGAGGGTAAAGCGGACTCCCATTGAGCAAGGAGCCTGATGGGCATGGGGCTCGTTACCAGGGCTCTGGGATCATGACCTGAGCTGAAGGTAGTCGCTTAACCCTCTGAGCCACCCAGGAGCC
Organism: Mustela erminea; assembly: GCF_009829155.1. NCBI lineage: Eukaryota > Metazoa > Chordata > Mammalia > Carnivora > Mustelidae > Mustela > Mustela erminea. The sequence continues at coordinate 5,269,137 of NC_045615.1, read as the reverse complement.
CCTCTTTCTTTATTTTATTACAAAGCTTCATCACGTATTAAAGGCCCTGAGAATTCCTGCACTCAGGGAGTCTATTTGTGTTTAACTTGTCCTCTAAATGTATATCTACAAAAACACACCACATTCCCAACACTCTTTTGTCCCCCACATAACCTGTTATTTCCCCATAGTACCATGTTCCACTGGTTAGCATTCAAGGAAGCACTGGCCTAGCTCTATCCTTCCATCTGAGAAATTAGAAGGAAACTGAGGCCAGAGGAATTAGGTCCGTGAGCTGGAGAGAGGCGCCACCAGGGGCCTGTAGTCTATGGTGTCTGGTTAGTGCTCTGTCCTGAATTATTCTCATCAACCAGAGCTTTTTTTTTTTTTTTTTTAAAGATTTTATTTATTTATTTGACAGACAGAGATCACAAGTAGACAGAGAGGCAGAGGAGGAAGCAAGCTCCCTGCTGAGCCAAGAGCGCAATGCGGGGCTTGATCCCAAGACCCTGAGATCATGACCTGAGCCGAAGGCAGAGGCTTTAACCCACTGAGCCACCCAGGCGCCCCTCAACCAGAGCTTTTAGTTAAAGTCTAGATACTGAGCACGGAGCGAGGCATTATGGAGAATGCAGTCCACAGATAGTTTCTGTCAGCCTCAGACTAAAGGGAAATAAAACAGACCCAAACCCCTCTATGTTGCACAAATCACACAAACATGTAAGGGGTACAGTAAAGGGTCTGTTCCAGTCTTGGGCAGGGGACATTAGTGAGATGTTAGCTGGAACTTGGGGGAAACATGTAGCCCCCAGGAGAGGCCAGCCCTCTCAGTCGAGCCCAGGCAGGGGTGTGGAGAACATGGTTTATTTCCAGAGCCTGGGTGGGAGGAGAAGGGTCTGGTCTAGGGCAACTGGGGAAGACCATGGCCTCAGAAGTACACAGCAAGAACGATCTGGCTTGGATTCTTAAGTCAGAGGCAAACAGCCTGAAGATTAGGAAGGAAAGAGTGGAAATCGTGTCCGCTGTCTGGGATGCAGAGCTGGCATAGAGGAGCCAGTAGATCCTAGTTAATATGCGAGGGCAGGTATAGGATTCCCTCTTATGCCTCAGGGTCCTGGTGTGTGTGTGTGTGTGTGTGTGTGTACATATGCACCCTTGCTGTGGTGTGTACGTGTGTGGGTGTGGGTATGTAGGGAACATATGTGGGTGGGGAGACCCCAGACACGTTCATCCCAGAACAGGCAGAACAGTGAGGTCCTTGCCCTTCCTGAGCTCCTTGAGGAAGTGTACTCTGTGATAGTCTGTGAGTCCTGGCACAGAAGCCCTCACGACAATATATCAAAGTAACATTGCCACTCACCTACATACAGCAAGAGCAATTCCAGTTATAAACATTGACAATTAGAACAAATTAATAAGCTTAGGTCTGATCTAAGTTGTTAGAAATGTTTTCCTTACCTTAATAAGGATAATGACTAATTAGATGTGGCCTCCCTGCCATTCTAATGATGCAGTGTCACTCATTTACAAAGATCATTGTATCTTTGCTTCTAGTTTTTCTCCACATAGTCCCCTAAATTAGCTGCTGTCAGAGAAATCTTCCCAAACGGAGCCCTGATCATATTCCTTGCCCACTCAAAACATCTGAGATGAACACTCTGCTCCCTCTTAGTGAGTAAAATCCTGACTTCATGGTGATGACATTTGAGGACATCCCTGAACTGGCTCTAACCTGCTTCTCCAAAGCCTGCTGTTGGTCCCTCTCATAGTCTCGTGTTCAGACATGATGTTCAAGACGTGTAACAGCCGTTGAAATCGGGGCAGCAGTCAGCGGGAGTTGATGAGAACCCAGAAACAGGGCAGGGTCCCGCAGGAGGCTCGCTGGGTCAGGGAGGTCCCGGAAGCGCAGGCGGCAGCTGGGATGGCAGTGTGCACACTCAGGGGCGGGGACGGGGCATCTTTCAACTAGCTCAGAAGTATTTCATTGTTTCAGCAGCTCGCGCCCCCTTTCCGTCGGGACCAGCTGGATATCAGCTAGGTTACACATGCTCCACCTTCCATTATCATTCTCTGGCCCCTGCATGGAACATATTTTCTACCTTCTTGCTTTTGTGCTCAGATGCTCACCAAACCCTTTTCCTGTTCTTCCTGCCACGTGATGGGTTCTAGGGAATAAAATGTGAGCAGAAATGATGTGTGCCCGTCCAAAGTCTGACTCCGAGAAACCTGCCATGCAGTCCTCCAGTCTACTTGCCAGAATGCGAGCTGGATTCCAAGGATCCCGTGAGGGGCCAGGAGGCCGTAGGAAACAGTGCGACCATGAGAACCTGAGCCCCTAAATCACTCTACTGAAAGCTGTCTCCCGAACGCTTGCTTTGGATTGTGAAGAGGCTGAGAATTAAACTATAGTTGCATACTACCCATTGTTTTCCAATGTATATTATCATTGCTTATTCAGCTCTCTCATTTCATCTCCTTGATTGTAGATTTCATTAGAGTCCATGTTGACTCAAGCTTCTTCAGTGGAATATTTTAGATGAATATGAAAAGTAAAAAGAATAAGAAAGAATACATGCATTCATCAGTCGTACTGAACAAACATACAGAGCAAAACTCACCCGCACTTGCCTTGGATCGTTTTGAAGTCATAAAATTACAGATACAAAGTTTTCTTCCATTTTCAAAAAGCTCATTGCTTTGCCAGCAGTGGGTGTTCAAGAAACGCTTCATGGATGAGTGTATGAGATTGACACCAGTGAATTGTTTTCTCCCTGGTGACAACTGATTTAAACTTGGTGTCCTTTGTAACCAAATCTAGGCCTTTCTGGGATCATCCGTTAACATTTATACCACCGTTTGGCTTCATAGGATGCAGAAAGTTAAGTAACTCAGGCTCAAACGGAAACTAAATCAGTTGTGTCCACTGGTATCATAACTATGTGCCTTACCGGGCCAGAGCTTGATTTTATAGGTGAGGGCACTTGGTTTTCTTCAAAATGAGGGAGTGCCAATCAATCTCTGGAAACAAAACTTACTTTTCACTGTAGTGCCGGGGAGGATGAACTTCTTCTGCCCTCTGGTCCTTTGAGCTAGACTTAGAATCAAATTGGTATGAAACAGATGAACAGGAGAAAATCAGATTTTCCAGGTTTACCTACAGGGAATCCACGCGGACGTGGACTTCCAAGGACAAGCGGCAAGAGGACGCTTCTGTGAGCTAAGGAGAGTGGTAGGGGTCTGAAGACACAAAGGAGAGAAAGCTCATTAGCTGGAAGGTGAAAGGAGACGTTTGGGCAAACACGTTGCCTATTACACAGGCTCCGTTACCCTTCCTCTTGCGGCCTCTCCGATGTAAATTTAGGCATTTATGGGGGAGGCAGAGAGCTTCTCCGGTGTCTGCTGGGTTTTGATTGCTTTTAGCTCGAAATAATCTTTATGCCAAAGTGGCACATTTGGGGACATCTCACCCTGCACCCCTTTCAGTTAGACGGGTATAGTTCTGATTACGTTTATTTGAATGTCAATCTTTATAAACTCTGGGATTACGTGTCCTTCCACATTTCTATGATTATATGACAAGATCACAGTAGTAGATGTATATTATATAAAATGTGACCCGATTCTAATGTATACAATATAATCGAATACCGTTATGTTAATAGACAATGTTATATTATCTATTGTTTTAATATATTCTATTTACATTCTACTGCTATATTTTTATTTCTTCACTTGTCTTTAGACACACAGAGAGATGTAATTACCTCTAGCACAAAGCCCTCATTACTGTGGAATCACAAATAGGTGATAAATAAAGTTCACTTTCGCTCTACTCTTCGGGTGGAAGGATGTGACACCGTCTTGGCTGTACCTTAGAATCACCTGGGGGAACTTTAAGAATCCCAGTTCCAGTCTGCACCTCACACCCATTAAATCAGAATCTCTGGGGATAGAACTCGGCTTTCAGTATATTTTAAAGCTTTCCAGATGATCTCAGCATAGAGCCAAGTTCGAGGAACAGAGTGTTAGAATTTTTAGTTTCCAAATATTCTTTGCATTTTTTCCAGAAAGCTCATGGACTATGAGAATGAAGTTGCTTCCTTTATATCAGATAATCATCGCTTCCATAAATTTCGAATGAGTCAGAACATTATCCCGTTTTGACCAGTCCTTTACCGTGGCAACTCATCGTATCATTTCTACGTAAATGGGATTTTACTATCCTCAGCCCACACTCCAGTAAATTGCTTAGTAAACTTCTCACTGCATAGTAAGATTGCAAATAAAATCTTCATTATTAATATTATCAGAAATTATACATTATAACACTGGTTATTTTTTCCCGATTGGTGTTAAGAAATTAAAGTCATTTAAAATCTAATAACAGGACTACTTGCTATTCATTTAATTTCCCTCTAGAAGAAAAGAGTTCTCATTAATAATTTATTTTCCGGAGCCCCATTTTGCCATTCTCATTAAATGACACTTTAGTGAATGTAAAAATATCACCTTCTAAGCATAGACGCAGGAATGACTAAATTAGGGGAAATGTGACTTTCTCTTTGCCCCTAAATAGTTTCTTAAGCAAAGAGTCCAGAAGAGTAAAGGTTTACTAAATACCCTTGAGTTTGAGGGATGACCTCCAGAACTGAGCAAGAGGAACAGAAGTCAGAATGGTATCTCTCCTATCCAAAATGATGTTATAGCGAAGCATATGTTATTGCTAGTTCTTCTTCAAGCAGTCAAGATGGGTTTTTGCCAGTCTGGGCATATCCCCATCAAAGCTGCATGTTGCACAATTCTAGGAAGTGTCGTTTGCATCAAGGTCTTGTGACAAATGAGGGCTGTGTAATGCACAAGGAAAGTGGTTTTGCACAGGGGACCGTGATCTGTCACTCCTGTGTAGTGTCCCACATCTGTAAAGCAAGTTCAAAAGTCCATGCGGTATGAATGGCTCACATGGTCTTCAGTGTAGCTCTCCAACTATGGAAACCCATTGTGATGGGGTCAGTTCTGATTCTTGTAGAGAAATATTATGATTTTAGTATCAAGAAGGAAGATTTGATGGGGCGCCTGGGTGGCTCAATGGGTTAAAGCCTCTGCCTTTGGCTCAGGTTGTGATCCCAGTGTCCTGGGATCGAGCCCCGCGTCGGGCTCTCTGCTCAGCAGGGAGCCTGCCTCCTCCTCTCTCTCTGCCTGCTTCTCTGTGATCTCTGTCTGTCAAATAAATAAATAAAATCTTAAAAAAAAAAAAAGAAGGAAGATTTGATAGTGAATGAACTTGAAAGGAATTTGCCAACTGTTTTTTTTTTTTCACCGGCCTGGGCTTTTTTGCCCTAAGTATTTACTCCTGACTCAGGCATCATGTTCTAGAAGATTACAAAAGTATACCAGGCTCTAGATTTCCCCTCTTTCCACCCCTTGCCACCCTGTCTCCATTTTCTCCCATTACAAAGAGATGCCCTGGTTGTCATCCCAGCCCCAAATGCTTGGATTTGTAGCACTCTCTATTTTTCTATATGAGGAAAATTGTGTGTGAAAGGAGTAATTGAACCATGTCAATTCATCCATGTCTCCTAATGGGAGAGGAATTTCAATGATAATTAGTAAGAGTGATGTTTAGTATTCCCTTCAAGTGCCTAATGTATCCTCCTAAAAATCTCCCATTTTTTTTATTGTGGTAAAATACACATAATACATAAGATTTATGATTTTAATCATTTTTCAGGGTACAGTTTGGTGGCATTATGAACATCCACATTGTTCTGCAACCGCCACCGACCATCCATCACCAGAAAATGTTCTTCTTCCCAAACTGGGTAACCTGTACCCGTTAAACAGGAACTTCTAATTTCCTCTTCCCTCCAGCTCTCCAGAGGGGGATGACCACTCTGCTTTATGTTCCTATAAGGTACCTCAGGAAAGAGGAATCCTAGAGTATTTATTTTTGTTTTTTTTGAGCCTGGCTTATTTTACTGTCTTCAAGATTCATCCATATGGTAGCATGTGTCAGAATTGCATCCTTTTTTAAGGTTGAATGAATTTCACTGTATGCATATTCCAACCATCTATAGGCAGAAAAACTGAGCCACGGAAATGTTCTAGTAAATGTTCTAGTAAAAGAAAACACTAGAATCTAGTTACTGGGTCCCTTGACTTGCAACTTGTAAGTCTCCTCCCCTAATGCGGAGTAACTAAATAAAGGGCCAGGACTTAATTTTCCTGAGATTTGTATGCATGGTGCCCAGATTTTAAATATTGTTTAAACAGCATTTAGGGGGCACCTGGGTGGCCCAGTCAGTTGGGTGGCTGCCTTCAGGTCAGGTCATGATCTCAGGGTCCTAGGATCGAGCCCCACATTGGGCTCTCTTCTCAGTGGGGAGTCAGCTTCTCCCTCTCCCTCTGCTGCTTCCCCTGCTTATGCCCTCTCACTCACACACACTTCTTCTCTCAAATAAATAAATAAAATCTTTAAAAAACCCAGCATCTAGTTTAAACTGACAGATTGACAACTAACATTTGTGATCCCCCGCCTAAAACTCATCTAAAATGATAGATAAAACCTTACACCTATCAGAATGGCTAAAATCAACAACATAAGAAATAACAGGTGTTGGAACCTTCTTGCACTGTTGGTGGGAACGCAAACTGGTGTCTGTGTTCATGTATGCGTTCATGCGTTCACAGCATGGAAGTTCCTCAAAAAGTTAAAAATAGGGGTGCTTGGATAGCTCAGTTGTTTAAGCATCTGATTCTTGGTACCAGCTCAGGTCTTGATCTCAGGGTCATGAGTTCAGGTCTGAAGTTGGTCTCCATGACCGGTGTAGAGCCTACTTAAAAAAAAAAAAAACCGAAAAATAAAAAATAGAACTACCTTATGATCCAGCAATTGCTCTACTAGGTATTTGCCCCAAGAATACAAAAATATTCAAATGGATACATGCACCCTGATGTTTATAGCAGCATTATCAATGATAACCAAATAATGGAAATAACCCAAGTGTCTATCAATTGATAAATGGATAAAGAAGATGGCATATATATATATATATACACACACACATACACACAAACACACCATATATATCCCCCATATATACATACCCCATATCCATATATATGTATATAAAATGAAATCCCATATATAATATATATTATATAATTCCATATATTATATATATTACATATATAACCCCATATGTATATAATCCCATCTTCTTTATCAATTATATATATAGATATATAGAAATATTAGCCACGTGCTATTATTAGCCTGCATGAATATTATATAATATTACCCATATATATGTATACATATACCCCATATCCATATATATATAAAATGGAATCCCATATATAAAATATATAAAGTGATCCCATATATTATATATATTACATATATAATTATATGCATATAATTATATATATAATCCCATATGTATAATCCCATCTTCTTTACCCATTATATATACATATATGAATAATAGCCATAACAAGCAATGAAATCTTGCCATTTGTAAAGATATGGATGGAACTAAAGACTATTATGCTAAGTGAAGTAAGTCAGTCAGATAAAGACAAATACAATATGATTTCACTCATATGTGTAATTTAAGAAACAAAACAAACAAGCAAAGAAAAAAGAGAAAGAGAGAGGGCAAACCAAGAAACAGACTCTTGACTATGGAGAACAAACTGAGGGTTACCAGAGCGGAGGTGGGTGGGGGGATGGTGACACAGGTGACGGGGATTGAGGACTGCCCATGTGTTGAGCACCGAGTGTTGAATGCAAGTGCTGATCACTGTATTATACACCTGAAATTAATATTACACTGTGTCAACTAACTGGAATTTAAAAAAATATTTAAAAAAAAGCAAAATGAAAACTGAAGAATGAAAAAGTAAATAACCACTAAGAGCAAAGAATGTATTGAGAGGAGATGGCAGGAACAGAGATTGCAATAGGTTTGGGGAAGAAGGAAAGTGGATGAACGGGTGCAACGGATTCAGCTGAGCCGAGCTTAAAGAGCTCATCTGTTCTGGAGAATCCCCAAGAGGTTCACCAAAGAGGGGAGGGAGGGCTGAGCGGAAGGGATGAAAACTTGACCGAAAGTCTGAACAGAGTGGTAGGACAGCCAGGGCTTCTATTCCATGCTCACAGTCATCTGGTTACACCATCAGGAAAGAAAGGGGAGGTTTGGGTTTAAAGAAATTGGCTGTAGATGAGATACTTGGGAATCAGAGACTCGGGGATGGCAGAAAGCGCAGTTAAAAACAGGTGGATTGGGACGCCTGGGTGGCTCAGTTGGTTAAGCAGCTGCCTTCGGCTCAGGTCATGATCCTAGCATTCTGGGATCGAGTCCCACATCGGGCTCCTTGCTCGGCAGGGAGCCTGCTTCTCCCTCTGCCTCTAGCCTGCCACTCTGTCTGCCTGTGCTTGCGCTCTGTATCTCTCTCTCTAACAAATAAATAAAATCTTTAAAAAAAACAAAAAAAAAAAAACAAAAAAAAAACCAGGTGGATTAAGTAAAAGTCTGATAACAAATGACTAGATGTCCTCCCCAGATTCCTTTCCTTGCTTCACTTCAGAAATTCAGGAAGATGGGAACACACGGATTCTTCTCCAGAGAAAGTGAACCGCCCCAGAGAGCAGACATTAACATATGGAGATGAAATGAAATGGCCGGTTCCTCTCACGAGAACAGAACCCGGGAGTCCAGAAGGCCTGCCCAGGCAGGTTCCAATCTGTTTTCAGTGTCTCACTCTGAAGGGATAGCTGAGGACTGCCTCCAAGATGAAAAAGTAGAGATCAAAGTGAACAGAGAACTAGATTCTAAAAGATCAGATACAGATAATGCAGAGAATTAGAAAAAACATCAAAGATTCAAATATCCTCTAAGGAAAAAAAAAATTCTATATGCTATGAAAAAGAGAAAGAAGCACTATCACAATTAAAAATATGCTACTGCAATAAAAAATCAGTACATAGTAAGGAACAATGACAGGGAAATTGAAAGTACTAGAGGGGGGTTGCCTGGCTGGCTCAGTTAGGAGATCATGCAACACTTGATCGTGGGGTTGTGAGTTTGAACCTCATGTTGGGCACTTAAAAAAACAAAAAGTATTAGAGTAATATAACTGAAGAGGATCTATCCAGGAGATCTACTACCTGAGTAATAGAAATTTCAGAAAGAGAAACTGGAGAAAACATTGGGAAGAAATAATACCAGAACAGAAAGATTCATCCATTCATTGAATAAAAATTTATTGAGCGTCGGACATTCTCTTAAGTACAGGGGAAACGGGTGTAAACAAAACAGATGAAAACCTCTGTACTTATGGAATTTACATTCCAATGCAAGAGATAGAAAATAAAATGAATAGGTAAAATACAGAGTATATTAGTGATAAATGCTCATGAAAAATATTTAGGATGTAGGAAGCCAGGAAGTGTCAGGAGAGGTTGCAGTCCTGGGTAAGAAGGCCAGTGAGTGTCTCAATGAGAAGCTACAGTGCTCGTAAAGAAACTCATCCAGATTTCTCAAAGTTTCTGTACTTTTTATTTTGAAAACATTTAGCACAGACTCATTTGGAGTTTATCCTGGCTCAGTGCATAAAGTGTGGTCCAATTCTATCTTTTCTAAATGGTTGTACTATTGCCCTAACATCATTTATTAAAAAGTCCATCTTCTCCCTAGTGATATGAGATGTCACCATCTCATATAAATAATATACGAAATATTACATATTATAATAAACATAGATAATAGATATATAGATATATTATCTATATGAGATATATAAATATATCTCATAGTCCCAAGCACATGTGGAAGTTTAGTTTATTAGTATATTATCTCTATGAGGTATATTTATATATAGTATATATCTATATGAGATTTATATATAGTATATTATCTAAATGAGATATATGTATACCTACATATATATATATAGATATACCTATATATCTCATATAGATAATATACTAAACTTCCACTTGTGCTTGGGACTGTTTCTAGATTTTTCTATCCTATTCCGTTGGATCGTCTATTTGTGCACCAGGATAACATTGTCTTTTTTGTTTTTCTTTAAGATTTTATTTATTTATTTGACAGACAGAGATCACAAGTAGGCAGAGAGGCAGGCAGAGAGAGAGGGAGAAACACGCTCCCCACTGAGCAGAGAGCCCGATGCGGGGCTCGATCCCAGGACCCTGGGATTATGACCTGAGCCGAAAGCAGAGGCTTTAACCCACTGAGCCACCCAGGTGCCCCCAGGATAACATTGTCTTAATTTTGTATTGTGTTTTATATTGTATTTTATTATCTCCCATTACACTACTTTTCTTTTTCAGCCTGTTCCTCATTTTCTTGGTTGTTTATCTTTCCATATGCATTTTAGAATCAATTTGTCTAGCTCTAGGGAAAAAATATTATCTTATTGGGATCTTTGTAAATGTATGCATTAACTGGTACCAAATTGACATCTTTTTGGTATAGTCATCCTAAACAAAAACATGGAATGTCTTTTCATTTCTTCAAGTCTATCTTTGGGTCTTTTAGGAATGTTTTGAAAATTTTCCTCCTACAGCTTTTGCAAATTTTTTGTTCAGTTTATTCCTAAGAATTTTGTTACTATTTTGTTGCTACTAAAATGATGTCTTCTTTTTCATTACACCTTCTGATTTGTTGTAGATTGTATACATGAGAGTCATTGATTTTTTTTTTCTGCTTTTGTCTTTTTTTTTAAAAGATTTTATTTATCTGACACATAGAGAGAGAACACAAGCAGGCAGAGAGGCAGACAGAGAGAGAGGGAGAAACAGGTTCCCTGCCGAGCAGAGAGCCCGACTCGGGCTCCATCCCAGGACCCTAAGACCATGACCTGGCCGAAGGCAGAGGCCCAACCCTCTGAGCCACCCAGGCGCCCTGAAAGTCACTGATTTTTTAAAAAAATATTTTATTTATTTATTTGAGAGAGAGAGAATGATGGGGGTAAGGAGGAGGGAGGGAGGGCAGAGGGAAAAGCAGGGAGCCTGACAGTGGGTCCCATTCCAGGATCCTGAGCCGAAGGCAGACGCTTAACCAACTGAGCCACCCAGGCGCCCCATCATTGATTTTTCTAATGTTTAGTTTATGTCATGCTACCTGAGTTACCTTACTGTTCACTCTACAGTCATTGATTTTCTTGGCTTTCCCCAGTGGACATCAGATCACCTGCATCTCCTCTTCTTCCTGCAGTATCCGTCTCACACTTTTCTTTGGCCCAGTAGTTGTCTCTGTTGGTTTTTTTTTTTTTTTTTTTTTTTTAAAGATTTTATTTATTTATTTGACAGAGAGAGATCACAAGTAGGCAGAGAGGCAGGCAGAGAGAGAGAGGAGGAAGCAGGCTCCCTGCTGAGCAGAGAGCCCGATGTGGGACTCGATCCCAGGACTCTGAGATCATGACCTGAGCCGAAGGCAGCGGCTTAACCCACTGAGCCACCCAGGCGCCCTGGTTTTTTTTTTTTTAAAGATTTTATTTATTTATTTGACAGACAGAGATCACAAGTAGGCAAAGAGGCAGGCAGCGAGAGGAAGGGAAGCAGGCCCCCTGCTGAGCAGAGAGCCCGATGTGGGACTCGATCCCAGGACCCTGAGATCATAACCAGAGCCGAAGGCAGCGGCTTAACCCACTGAGCCACCCAGGCGCCCGTCTCTGTTGGTTTTAAATATTTATTTTCCCACATACATGAGGTTTTAAATATTGTCTCCTAGTTTTGCCAAAGGCATGAATATGGTTTTTTTTAAAGATTTGATTTATTTATTTGACAGAGGCAGAGAGAGATCACAAGTAGGCAGAGAGAGAGGAGAAGCAGGCTCCTTGCTGAGCAGAGAGCCCGATGCGGGGCTCGATCCCAGAACCCTGGGATCATGACCTGAGCCGAAGGCAGAGGCTTAACCCACTGAGCCACCCAGGTGCCGGATATGGGTGGTTTCATCTCCCTTTTTTTTTTTTTTTTGTGGCGCATTCTCATAGGTTTTAGAGAGTATGGGAAGAAATTTTGATTTAGGTGGCCCCTGTTTTCCTATAGGGACCTAGAAGTCCGGATTTCCTTTTAAAACTGTGAATATGGGGTGCCTGGGTGACTCCATGGGTTAAAGCCTCTGTCTTCGGCTCAGGTCATGATGCCAGGGTCCTGGGATCGAGCCCCACATCGGGCTCTCTGCTCAGCAGGGAGCCTCCTTCCCTTCCTCCTCTCTCTCTGCCTGCCTCTCTGCCTACCTGTGATCTCTCTCTGTCAAATAAATAAATAAAATCTTTTTTAAAAAAACTGTGAACAGGTCTGAAAACTTGAGGAAACCAAAGAGAGAATAATATCATGAATACTATCACCTCCAACAAAAGTTTTATCAAATCTTAATCTCCCTTTGCTGTTTGCTCCAGATCATTTTTCTTCTGATAGAAAAAGAACATCACAGATAAACTTGAACTCTGCCCCCTCCCCCTCTGTGCAGCCCTCACCAGCCAGTCTCCTCCCCTCCCAGGACTAACAACCATCCTGACTTGGGCAGTTATAATCTCCATGTATGTTTTTATGCTTTTAACTAGTATTCAATTTTCTTTAAGCAATGTAGGATTGTCTTGAATATTTATAAACTCTCTATAAATAGTATTTTACTCTACCTATCTTTCTGCAACTTGATTTTCCTGTGGGTTTTTTTCATTTTACCTTCGAGGTAATACTCTGTTGTTTATCTACAACTCAGTTTATTTACTCATTCTTCCATTAGTGGACATCGGTTGTTTTCAGGATTTTTTTTTTTTTTCTTTTTTTCTATTCAAGTCTGCTGCAGTCAGGACTCCCAACTGTGTCTTCTTTTTGTCTGAATGAGTGTTCCCAGAGGATACAGATCTCGGGCTGGAAATGCTGAGTCATGTTGTTGGGCTGGAAATGCTGAGTCATGTTGTTGGGCACGTGTTCCCTCATGATGGCTCCTCCTTCCACTGCCAAACCCAGGGTTAAGAAGGTATCCACACCGTGACATGGCCAGCAATACTTGCTTCATCAGATTGGTACTTTTTGGGAACTCTGATGGGTTTTTGAAATGTTCTTTTTACTTCATGAGGACAACACAGATTTATTTTTAAATACTGACTCCAGGAGCACCTGGGTGGCTCAGTTGATTAAGCATCTGCCTTTGGCTCAGGTCATGATCCCAGAGTCCTGGGATTGAGTCCTGTGTCAGGCTCTCTGCTCAGCCAGGAGTCTGCTTCCCCCTCTCCCTCTGTCTGCTGCTCTGCCTACTTGTGATCTCTCTCTCTCTCTGTCAGATAAATAAAATCTTTAAAAAAAATTCATAATAGAGGAAATGTCAGGTGTGAGAGAAGATGAGATTACGCAGTTGTGTTTCTTCCTGCTTTCTACCTCCCGCAGCTCCTGTTCTGATGCATCCCATTTGTCATTTTCATTGTTTTTCTGGTTTGCGAAATGGCCTGTGGTGTCAGAGAACATGCTGGACTGTCAGGAAAGAAAACAACGCAAGTAGCTTTGATGGAGATAAATAAGCCCTTTTTCTAAATAACTTGCTTGAGCCTGTTGGTGGTGCCTTCACGATATACTGAAATGTCTGCCCCAGTGCCAGACCCACACTTTCTAGATGAGGAAAGCTCATTTCGATACAGACTGCATTATCTGGAGGCAGAAACACTCACAGATTCTTCTTCCATAGTCATTTATACTTCTCAGTGTTCTCTAGCCCCCAGGCATTTCGCAGACTTCAGGCAATTTTTCTTTGACCCTCACCATTCACAGGATGGCTACAGAGTGCGGAGTGCCAATAGTCCAACAAGAGCAGAACAGAGGTGATGCAGCAGAATTTTTTTAGGATGAAATTGAGCCTCAGAAACTATGTTTTCTGTATGCAAATGTTACAGATGCCTCAAAAATATGCACTGTGACTCCTCTCTTGGGTGCTACTGAAGTGAAAATTACACTTATTAAAATAGGACATCAGACTTTCCTTAGGACTATCATGATAGCTGTAGGGACCCTTCAATGGGCTGTTGAAGCAGGGGAGAGAGATTGGACCCAATTGTGACTACAGTGAGGTGGAGTGGGCACCTATAGACAAGGAACAGGGCTGGTAAGGGGTGGAGAATCATTACTAAGAGGGTAGGGTAATTCTTTGCTGCAGTGACCTGACGGGACTGTTCCTAAAGGCGGGCCAGGGTGCTCAGATAGCTCTTGTGGGGATGGTGGAGGATGGCGGAAGAAGAGGGGATCAGATACTGAGGGTAGGGGAGTTGGGCTAAATGGACCTAGCAGGATTCTTGCTAAAACTGGGGTCTTTAAAAAAAAAACAAACAAACAAAAAACACACAAAACAACAACAAAAAAACATTTTATTTATTTATTTATTTATTTAATTTTTAAAAGATTATTTATTTATTTATTTATTTGACAGAGAGAAATCACAAGTAGATGGAGAGGCAGGCAGAGAGAGAGAGGGAAGCAGGCTCTCTGCTGAGCAGAGAGCCCGATGCGGGACTCGATCCCAGGACCCTGAGATCATGACCCGAGCCGAAGGCAGTGGCTTAACCCACTGAGCCACCCAGGCGCCCCTCAAAAAAACATTTTAAAGTAATCTCTTGACCCAGGGTGGGGCTCAGACTTACAACCCAGAGATCAAGAGTCCCATGCTCTACCCACTGAGCCATCCAGAGGCCCCTTAAAACTGAGTTATTGAGGATGTGCTCCGTCAGAAAAGGGCTCATAGGAGCCTATGCAGAGTTTTTGGTCAAGAGAGAGGCTTTGTCAGCACCCTCAGTATGATGCTGGGAACCAAGCAGGGGAAAATCAGTGCAGCATGACTGGGAGCAGAAAGAAGTTTTATGAGGAGGAATGTGGACAGAACGTACCCCTTGAGGGGCGCCTGGGTGGCTCAGTGGGTTAAGCCCCGGCCTTCGGCTCAGGTCATGATCCCAGCGTCCTGGGATCGAGCCCCACATGGGGCTCTCTGCTCAGTGGGGAACCTGCTTCCTCCTCTCTCTCTGCCTGCCTCTCTGCCTTCTTGTGATCTCTGCCTGTTAAATAAATAAATAAAATCTTAAAAAGAAAGAAAGGAAGGAAGGAAGGAAGGAAGAACGGACCCCTTGAGCACTTTGTGTTAGGCACCTACTTCCCTTTTTTCCTTACCTCATTTGATCCTGTAGCATCCCAGGGCAGGCGACCCCAAGATGGTCTACTTTGCCATGCAGATTATTTGGAGCTAAAAACAAGGCCTACAAGGTTAAAGAATAAAACGTGGACACTACTCTTCCTTCCCAACTGCCTAAAAGAATTTAGACAGAGGAAGAGAGCTGTTGCCATAGATGATTCCTTTAGGATATGGGTGTGGTGGACAGGCAGGAACCTGTTTGATCACCCCATGTTTCTCAGGGGCCCAGCAAACACTTGCTTACCAAACACTTATTGTTTTTCATTCTGTGAATTGCATTCCTTCCCTTTGAAGCCCCACACACCTACCCCTTCTCCTAGGTTCAGGATGACATATGTACCTCATTTTGTCTGACTATCTTTGGAATTCCATATCTATATGAATTCCCTATATACAAAATCAAATTTGATTTTCTCTTGTTAATCTGTCTTATGTCAGCTTGTTTCTTAGTCTAGCTAGAAGCACCTTGAGGGGCAGATTAAATTTCTCCTCTCTCACAACCCTTACAAGAGGGAGATTTGATTTTTTTTTAAAAGATTTTATTTATTTATTTGAGAGATGAGAGAAAGAGAAAGCAGGAGCAGGAAGAGGGGCTGAGGGAGGAGGAGAAGGAGACTCCCTGCTGAGCAAGAAGCCTGGTGCGGGGCTCAATTCCAGGACCCCAAGATCATAACCCCAGGCAGGATGAAGGCAGACACTTAACCAAATGAGCCACCCAGGTGCCCCTCATTTTTTGCAAAAGGAAATTTGAGCAGATTAAGTAACTTGCCCAACTGACAGAGGTGGGATTCGAATCCTTGTCTGTATCCTGAACCATGAGTGTATCAGAGGTGACCTGTTTGGGCTGAAATAGGGAAGGCATTTTCCTAAATGTCCTGTACTGTTTAAGGTCCTTTGAGACCTTCTCAAATAATGGGTTTGAGAATTGTGCAGAGGGAAACAATACAATGACTGAAATAGAAGTTTTCTGACAACCTAATAGGGTGGTGGATCACATCAAATTATTTTGAATTCGGGGGGAAAATGTGACATTTGCTGCACACTGATGTTGTGGATTGCAATTCACGTACCACACATGTAAAGTGACCCAATTGCAGTTACTATGAATGTTAACACGATGTTGGCGCTATGATCAGGGAATAGCTGGTCTTTACCTTGTCAACTCTAGATGTCACTCTAAGATCGTGAGTTAGAGGCATCCAACTCCACAGTAGAGGCCCTGGCTTCCTTGCATTCTTTTTAGCTGACTCATGGTGCAATTTTCTGTTTCAATCACAGCTGTTTATTTTTGAAGGAGGAACTGACGCAAAGAATAAAATCTTTTAACACCGATGTTCAAGACACCCCTAAGATTAAGATCAGGAAGCTGAGAACTTTTGTGGAGGTGTGTGTAACTAAGCTACTGCCCAAATCCCTCTGTGAAAGGCCTGCAGAACAGACAGCAGCTTTGGAATTTTGCATTTTGTGAGGCAACAAGCTTTAACAGGGTAGGGCTTGTGTTCTGCAGTCAGAAATTCTCTAAGGAAATAATTCCTCTGAGGAAAGAAATTCTTGTAATTATCACAGATGGTGTGATATATTCGCCCCACCTAATGATGGGTGCTCTCTGTTTTTATCCAGGAGCAAATGCAGATACAGGATGATGATGGAGATGAATGAAGAGTCCAGAGATTTCTGGTTTCCGGGAGTGAGTCCTTTGCCGCTCAGGTTCTGTTTTCAGGCAGTTGTGTGGGCGAGGGTGCCAGGGAAAAGGAACTGGTCCTTCCTCATGCTATTCTTCAGAGCCATGTACGTGTTCAGAATATGGAAGGCAAAGGGTTCCTCTTCTTTACTCTGTGTGGTGATTTAAAATCCTCTCTTTCCACTTTTTTGCACTGATTGTTTGGTTTGAGAAGAATTGCAGCAGACTGCAAAGAATTTTGTTCTTTTGATTCACAAATAGGGTGTTTTGAAGTTATCACTGCAAATGTGTTCAAACAGTATGCAAATTGGAACCTCAATGATTGAATAGCTGAAAACAATCTGGTAGCTCCATTCTGTCTGGGATTTAGTTCAGATTATAGAGCACGTTATTGGCAATGGGACTAGACTGGACCTTATCTGGGAGGAACTTGGGGGAAGGGGAGACTGTGAAGGGAGACTACGTATTTGAGTAAATTATTTAGTAACTCAAACTCTAATGCTCCAAAGGCCACCAACAACCTCTTACTAACTAGAATTGCTACTAAGTCATTTGGTTCGAGACTTGAAATCATCTATACCACACAACATGTCTGCAGAACATAACTGTACTATTTGGTTGTCATCATTAACATGACTTTACTCCTCTAATGTCTTCATTAATGACCTTCACTATTCTGGCCCAATAAGAAAAAAGTTGCAGGTCACTTCATTATTTATTTCAGAAACTTCTTGAAAAACCCAACTCAATGAACACCATACTATTGCATTTTTCAATTGACAGCATCAAAGAAGCATTTTCTGTACAAGTTTCTTCAAAACCCTCACCTTTTGGTGTCCACAGTTCTGAAGTTCCGTATCGTGATTCTTGCCTAGGCCTAACGAGACCCAGCATTGAAAAAGCTACCTTAAACCAACCCCAAATCTCATATATATTCTAACTTGGCCCTACGCCCTCTAAGATTGAGTAGTGTTCTTTCTTAACAATGAACTCAGCTTTGTCTCCTCAACAGGTTGTTTTGATGGTGTTTTCTTGAAGCCAGGAACGGCACTGATCTCTCAAATGCATCTACTTATTGATCATTTCTGTCATTTCTGTCATCCCAAATCTCTTGTGGCTCTTGGATCCTACACTTTTCTGGTCTCTCCCTACCCAGAAGGCATCTTGTTTTGCAGACTCCCCATGAAATCCTCTGTACAGATGATTTTAAAATTATACTTATAGTTAGGTTCATTCTACTTTCTCCCCACAATGAAAAGTTCCTCTCAAATATTTCTCTGTCATAACAAATTCTGCAGGTTCCTGACTCCCTCTCCTTCTTTCCCCATTTCTGATAAATAGCACCACAAGACAGCTGATTTTGAATTATCTTTGATTCATTCTTTTCTTTTATTGCTTATAAACAAGAAGTCTCTAAGTCCAGTTAATTTATCCAAAAAAACATTTGTATTGATCTCCTTCTTTTATTTCCCTCACTGTGCACCATTTTAGACTTTTGTCTTGTGGTCCTTAAACTTTATTGTGTGTACAGACTCCTTTGAGATTTCATGGGACTTTATGAGTCATTTCCCACCCAAAATGTAATTGTGTACATACATACAAGTGTATATCTACATACAAGATTTTGAGGATAATATCAGGAAGTTCACAGAACCCATGAAGCCCAAATTCTTGTCCTAACGGTGCTCTGTGTCTCTAATATCATCCTTCCTATTCCGTCTCTGTGCCACACGCATTAATCTTTAATAATGTCATCTTCTATAAATGACTGGTAATGGCTTCTTACACCCTTCAGAATCAAACCTGAGGCTCATTTGGGCATTCCAAAAGTCATTCTCAATCCTGTGAATAGAATTCAAACTACCCTTTCAGTTTTATGCCCTTAAATATGGAAGTAAAATATGACTCCCTAGCCCCTGATTAATGGGCACATACTAACTGAACTCTTACACATACAAGGGAGCTCTATGCTGGCTACAGAGGTGTCAGCAACTCCCTCACTTTAACTCCCCACCCACTCCCATCCACCCTTGCTCTGGCACATGTGTCTCCTTGCTGTCTGCCAGACATACAGGAACGGCGTAGGCTTTGAAGTTTAGGCAGACTTGGTTTTAAATGACAAGGAGTAGAGTATTCCACCCCAAATTATGACTCTTTGGCCTAGGATTACTTTGAGTCAATTATTCTGAGAAATAGTGGACATGGGAGAAGCTCTGAAAATGGAAGAGTAGTTACCTTTTTGTAAGGGAAATTTGCTTTTTTAAGGAAATCTCTATCAACAAGGGATCTCCTTCTCTTTATTAGATATAGGATGATGACTAAATCACAAAAGAATCTTGTCAATGGAAAATGCTCTGGACTTAAATCTGCATAAAAACCCTTACCCTTAATTACCTTGCTTTTTCTGGTAAACTCCCAAACTGGCCTCCCCCAATACCTTTTGTCTTTTGTCTTCAGGTCAAGATGGTATTTAAGTCAGAGATCTAAGCCACTTCTTTGTGTTACTCATATTTCTCTGGGTACTCCTGTATATACCTAATGGATACATATTAATAAACTTCTGTTTGTTTTTCTTTTGTTAATGTCTTTTGTTATGGGGGGGTCTCAGCAAATGGCTCAGAAAGTTAGAGAAAAAATAAATTCCCCCCCTATGGAAACATCAATCTATATTCTACCACTCTGACCTTTGACTCTCACCTTTTTTCCTGGAAATAGGAATAATAGTAACTATTCACAGACTTGAGATCAAGATTACAGAGAACAACACACAATGCCTAGAGCAAAGCTTTTCACCTAGAAGCTAGCTATTTCCAAGATCAATATATGATCTGAATGCCTTCTGAGGTAATGAATAATTGCTAAGTTTACTTACCAGGTGAACCCCTCAGCAGAAGATGCTTCTCTCACAACTGGCCTGCCCAAATCAGCAAATTCTGAATGTCTTTCTTCCAAAGAGCAACATGTCTATACAAGCTTGTCAGAAAACTCTGTACTATGTCATCTGCCATGGTGAGGGGTGAGCAGTGAATACATGAATGAGCCCCCCCACCCTTTCAGCATGTGACCTCTTCCAACTCTGAGCACAAACTTACCTTAGCTTATCTGACAGAAGGGCTCTAGACAAAGTCCATGAGCTCAGAGAGTACTGGCTAAAAAATCCCAATATACAACCAGAAGTAACCTTGTTACTTAATGCAGATCTCTCAATGATAAAACCACACTGATGTTTTTATTCATATTCACTCATGCAATTAAGGGGTGATACTTCATTTTCTCACTGGCAGAGGATGAGTAATGACTACTGAGAATATTAGGTATTTTACATTACATTTTTTAACCTATGAGCTTATAACCCATGAAAGAGGTACTGGCTTTTGATGAACCCCCAAACTGTGCTAAGTGTTATAGTACACACTTGGGGGAGAGTTCTGGAGGAGTTCTGGAAAGAGGAATTTTAGGGAAATAAAAAGGGCGGTTGCTAACCTAAAATGACTTCAAATCTTATGGGGGGAAAAAAAAGTCTTATGGGGAAGGCAGAATTTATTTCTGAAATAATTAGACCACAATTATATTTTAAACTACAGAATCTTTAGTTTCAATATCATTGACTTCCTATTATTTTATGGCACTGAGAATGTTATTATGAGATGGGGTTTTCATACGCTTCACCAGACTCCTGAGAGAAAGAGGGCGGAAGGCGGAGGTAGGGAGGCCGAGAACTGAAACAGGTTAGAACTGGCTTATGACTTAAGTGTGCCCTTCAGTGTGGGTTCAAGGACGGCTGGTCTCTTGGGGAGTGCTTTCCTTCTATCCCTAGGCATGTGTGTGCATGGGTGTGTGGGGTCCCATTCTGCCCTCCTTTAAAATCTAGGACCTCATCGTATTGAAGTCAGAACTTTCCACTTACCAGGCTGAGACCCAAACACAGTGGGGGTTGCTGCAAGAAACAGTAGCATCTAATGGGGATCACTGTCTTCCTTTTCTTCCACTGGAACCTGAACAGCTTGATTCCTTTTAGCCCCTTTTGGGGCTGCTTCTGCATAACTTGAGTGGTGCCCCTCTCCCTAGCTGAGCAAGATGGACAGATCTCCCCTGTCTCAGTTACTCAGAGGCAGCAGCTGAGGCTGGCGATGCTCTTCTTGCAGGAGGAAACAAGGAGAAGAAGGGATGGGAACATGACTCTGGCAATGGCCAAGGATTCCTGAGTTTGAAGGGTGGCCTCCCACTTCTGCCCACCCCCTCTGCCATGCTCAGGGGAAAAATAAGCTCTAGCTGTCTATAATCACTACAGAACTGGTAGCAGCTTTCTCTCCTGTCAGTAGAGTAGTGCGTGTCCCTATCAATCTCAACCTTCGGAGAACCCAGTTTATGCCCTACAACAGTGTCATCCTGTACAGTGACAAAGAGATTTCAATTGTTACTTACCCAAGCTGCATTTTAAAATGAATTTCAAAGGATGGTGGCTGCTGAAGCCTCTCCCATCTCCCCAGACAGGCCACAGTGAATGTCAAGGGCACTGCTTTTATGCTTCCCTTTCTAGGTAATTTTGCCTTCCTGAGTTCAAGTGTGTGCTCCTTCCGTGGGCTGGAGTGTCTATTTCGATCAGATAAAGTAAGCGGTGTTTGGCAATAGGACATCTGAAGGCTGGGGGGAGAGGCAGCAGCTGGGGTGCTCTGGTTGCTGACTACTAACAACACTTAACTCAAAACAAAGTGTTCCCACCTGCTGTGACAGTCCTGGGCATGATCACTGTACCCTCCATAATCTTAATATCTTTGTCCCTTTTCTTGCACATTTCTCTTGGTGTAATAAGCAGCAAATGTACATGCGGAAGCCAATGTGAGCCTGCTAATATATTCTTTCCAACCCAGGTTAGAAACAGAATAGCCATTATCGTGATTTGCTCAATCTTTCTTTCTTCGCTTTTTTAAAAGGATTTTTATTTTATTTATTTGACAGATAGAGATAACAAGCAGGCAGAGAGGCAGGCAGAAAGAGAGGGGGAATTTGATCAATTTTCTATTAAATAAATGAACTGAGACTGTTTAAACTTCCCAAAATCTGGTTCACGGCAAAGACAAAACCTGAATTTAATTTTCCTTATGATCTGAGTGAACACCTTCTTTTTTTTTTTTTTTTTTTAAATCAAGTACAGAAGGGATCAACAGTCTTTCCTCAACAGACTTGGAAAAACATCCTCAAACCTATGTACTCTTATACCACTTTGGCCTGTGAACACAGTGGAGGAAGGTAGAAATATCCTTTGCAATAGTGTCGATCCAAGAGAGAAGTCCATCAGGTTTCACAACAGCCTGCTCCCTGCTTTGGGCTTTGCCATGCTGAGATTTGACCATGAGGTGGCAGGAGCCTCCACATAGTAAATCTAAGTTGGCAAGGAAGCATTGATAATGTTTGTGCAAATATTGTACGTATGTGCAAACATCTTAAGCCCCTTGTTCTTTTGCCTCCTGTTTCAAGGGCGCTCTAACTCGCCCCTCTTGGGATGAATCTTCTGACGACAAATCTCCAATAATTATTAGCGCAAGTTTGTGGGACCCTCCCCTTTTCCCTTTCTGCCTCCTGTTCTGTGTCTGTGCTTCTGTCTCAGAGGGACAGAAAGGAAATAGGAGGGAGTAGTAGGAGGGAAATATATGTCAGAGCATCCCGAAATGGGCTGGAACATTTAGCTCTTCTCTGATGATCGCTCGACCAGCTAACTTATGAGCCAATGGGAACAGGGACATATTAATATCATTGTTTCCTTTTTTGGCCGTTTCTCTCAGGGTGTAACATGCAGTAAAGTAATATATAGCAGCCTACATGGGGCTATCGTAGAGACCTATTTTAAATTGCTTAATTGGGCTTGTCATCCCAGAGCTGGGAGGTGTGGGAAGTTTACAGAGGGGAGGAAAGGCACTTAATTGGTGCTGTGTTCTATATATCTTTATGTAACAGCAGGCTCTTGAAAAAAGGGGGAAATCTTATATAAAAGAACGTGAGCAAGACCAATCAAGTGAGGATACAGGCAAATCCTCCAAGGGCGCACGGGTTCTGCTGAACTATAGCTAGCGTGGCAGTGACATTATGAATAAGAATCTGTTTCTAGAAGGCTCCTGTGTCTTACGATCTTGAAAAGAGTCATATTCTTTAAACGAGTGACGTTTTTGCTATAAAAAGGTTCAGTAAACCCTCACCAGACAACCACATCACAGAAGAAAATCTTTCCAAAGTGTGAAAAAAAAAATCAATAAAGCATCCCATTTGCATTGAGGGCTTAGGTTTAAAAATTCAGTTAAGGGACTGTACTCTGTATATCTGAAAGTAGCTCCGACCTAAGCTTCAGAGATGACTCGTTCCCCATTAGCTTGGTGCCTGTAATTAATGGTTTAACGTCAGGAGCCTTGTTTAAGGAAAGTGGGGTTTGTTCCATTCCTGGTCCATCTGTTCCTCCTTAGACACGAAAATCTTGTGGCATAACTAGAGCTAAGCGGCTGCCTCCTGGTGGCCCCCCTAGTGGCTGGCTGTAAGGTGTGTCCCCCCTAGGCACTGGGCTCAGCCTGGGGTGCCTTCTGTCCCCAGCTCACTGCGGTAGAGACTGCAGCAAGCGTCAGGCACGCCCAGTTAAAGGCACAGCACTGTATTCCCTCCAGCCAAGCTCCATCTTTGGCCACACCCAGAATAGAAGAGTCTGGCATCACCGGACAGACAGCAGGTTTTCAGCAGGGGCTCCAAGGGGGGCTCAGTCTCCAGGGCCACAATCTGTGTAGGGCTGAGAGGTGTTATTTTAAGTTTACATTTCTTCTTAGGCATTTTAGACCTGACCTGACCAATCTAATAAAAACCCAGTTTTGTTTCGAGGGGGAAATGCTTCCCCATGTATTCATTCATTCATTCATATGATATTTTTGAGCATTTATTATATGCCACATATTCTGCTGGACTGGACAGGATCCATGCAAGCATAGCGTTTACCTTCATTTTCCTCTGTGAACTGAGATGTTTAAATGTTCCCTTCCAACGTGAGCATTAATCTGAGTTCTAACCTCCCAGCCTTAATAAGGAGGCCTTCAAGGTGGAGAAAAAGAAAGAAGTTGAATTGAGAAGAAAAAAAGGGAAGGCCAGAAAGCATCCCTGACCCGGCTAAATTAGCTCTTAATTCCCCCCCAGGGAAGATGGGGTGACATCACCTCAGAGGGCTCCCATCACTGAGGGGCTGGGAGAGAAACGCTGATTTTGTTATTTCCTGCAGTTTTCTGGAATGAGTGTATGACTCCGCCTTTATTCGGTGACAAACAGGAAGCCCTCTATGCCTCAGTTACCTTACCTATAAAATGGGGTTGAAGCATGTACCAAGAGCCAACTTCCTACCAGACTGGAGCCAGCAAGTGGCATGGCACTTGCTTCCGGGCAGCTAATCGCCTTGTTGGGGGCATGATTTCCACATAGGAGTTAAACTTCCACATATGAGACAAAGAAAGAGCTGTACATGCCATAAGTTAATTTAATTAATAAATCAATTTTATAAATTTGAATTAATAAATCGAATACATTGATAAATAATTTAATCAATTATTAATAAATCAAATGCATATAAATGTATAAAACATACACTACAGGAAATATATGCACGTTATATGTGTACGTGAGGCTCCTGGAGGTAAATGAGTGAAGAGACAGCTTGGGTAGAACTTGAGTGAAGGCTTCCCAGCGACCTTGAAGAGAACAGTAAGGATTGGAATCCATCCCTGAGGGTGAAGGGGGAGCAGGGGAGGGACAGATGAGGGAGGGGTGGGAAAGCCTGGCTGAGTCTGCGGTAAGACTCTGCCTTGTCACTAGGTCACCCAGGACTGAATGGCAGAAGGAGGAATTTGATTCTTTACTGATATACGCCCTTAAGCCGAGAGGGTGACGTAATAAAAATGATGCTTTTAGACGATTAATCTGGCACCTTAGCGCAGGAGTGATTTAAAGAGGGAAAGAATCCCAATCAGTTAGGAAATTATTGCAGCCGTCTAGACATGAGATACGTGAGTCCTAAAATATGACTGTGCTATGGTCAGTGTCAATCCATTTTCTGAGCACCCCCTGTGTCCCAGAATGCCATTAGGTGCTTTTCCAGAATAAGCTTTTTTAACAGCCTGCCAGGGTGAATTGTTACCCCTCTTTTAAAGGTGAAGAAACCCAGGCTCAGAGAGGTAGTGTTACTTGTGAAAGTTCTCATAGTTTAGGAATGAGAGACGGGAGATGGGATGCTGGGTTTCTAATTTCTGACTCAGTATTTCCTATTATACAGGTGTTGGGTTTTCTTTTCTTTTTTTTCTTTTTTTTTTTTAAGATTTTATTTATATATTTGACAGAGAGAGATCACAAGTAGGCAGAGAGGCAGGCAGAGAGAGAGAGAGGAGGAAGCAAGCTCCCCGCTGAGCAGAGAGCCCGATGTGGGGCTTGATCCCAGGACCCTGAGATCATGACCTGAGCCGAAGGCAGCAGCTTAACCCACTGAGCCACCCAGGCGCCCCGGTGTTGGGTTTTCTAATAGGTGATTAGTTGCGGGTGAGGTCGGGACTCATTTAAAAAGTATATAATTGTTTCGAGGATCAGGAGAGCATCAGGAACCCAATGTCCGTATCAAGCTGCGAGAGGAAAACATGTCCATCGTAGAATCTAGGAAAGTAGGTTCAAAAGATATTTTTAATCAAATGTAAATGACTCGCAAGATGGATGAGCAAAGAACCCTTTGCTGAGGAACATCCATGAAAAGATGACCTGAAAAGAAATATTTGAGAAAGAATTGGAGGAGGCTCTGTTGGGGTGACTCACTGAAAATGGCTATTCAAAAAAAAAAAAAAAAAAAAACAAGGGCAGAGAAGAGATAAATCTAAAATGTGTTTGAATAATAGTATTGTAAGGATGGAAGTTTAAACGTTCTAAAGAAATTTAAAGTGCACCATATGTCACTCTAGAAAGATGTTTCTAATAAGATTTCATAAGAGGAAATGAGATGCTATTAGAAGCTGTGGGCAAGAAAAGTGATATAAAACTTTAGGATATTATGACAGTATCTTGACCGTCCTCACCCCCCACGCCAGGAAAAAATGTAAACACGTATACTTATTTGCCATTTAAAGCCTCCAATTGTGGACCACAATACGGTTTGAATTTACTCCTATGATATGAAATACAAATAACTTTCAAATCTTATTTCTTCTGAATTTAAATGTGCTACCACTAGTTCCTGTTTCTGGCTCTAAACCACTCATACTAGAAAGACTGATGTTAGCAGAGCTATTGAAATGTCCTCTCCCTTCAGAGATAGAGGATTTTGTGTCAAATGAAGCTGATGAATATGGTCAGTTGAATCTGACAGCTGAGATTTCTGAGCTCCCTAATGTCAGTAAAAATTAGAATTGCTAGAGGATTTTCGGACTCACATATAAAGAACCTCTTTATCTCTGAAGTTTAATTGATTGAACCAATAAATATTTATTGAATCGCTCATAAGTATGTTAGTTTTATACGGAATGCATCTGGTTTGCACCAATCTTCCAAGATCGGTAATTAGTGAGAAAGCCCCAAGGGGTGAGTAAATCTCAGGTGACAGGAACACAGGCTCTGGGGTCTAGGCCCCACCTGCACTCCTCCTAGAGCTCCTCTTCATCTCTTATCTTGGGGGATCAGGATTTGACTTTCATTAAGGAAGTTGGAAATTACCAAGGTTGTCTATCTACTATTAACTAATATGATCATTACATTTAAAAAAGCTAACACTGGATACATGTCACTTCCGGTAGTGAGTGAGGCGGCGGTGGCTTCCACCTGGAGCATGGGGTTGCCATGGCAACCGGTGTGGGCCGCCCTAGGGATCCTTGGAAATAGGAAGCTCTGGCGCCAGCTGCGCTCTGCCTTGGGATAACAGTTATTTGTAACTGCTGATAGATTTTGGTGTTCTCGACAGTTCCATACCAGGAGTGAATTAGAGGAGAGAAGCAGTGTGGTGCAGTGATCACTCCTGTTTGTCTCATGAAGAAGTAACTGAAAGGACACAGACATGGGAAGGGTCTTCACAACCTACATATTGGCCAGCCAGCCTTTGAAATAACTAGAACTTACTTTAGTATGGTGAAAATAAAGGTTACAATTTATCTGTGATTAAAAAAAAAAACCTCAAAGCCAACACCGTACCCAACCTCTGACTAGGTTTAGTGTTCTGGTGTTCCCAGGGTCTCTCGCTACATGTTTTCCTCTTTTCTTTGCCTAAAAGGCGCTGGTTGCACTATGCCCCCCTGGGAGGGAAGAATCAAGGCCCAGTTCTTCCGCTCCTGTTTCTTCAGATGTGCTGCAATTCCTGACCTTATATAACTAAGCCATATGGCTTTTCTGGGTTTCCATGGAACTTCCCTATCATGTAAATTATGAGATAACAAGAGTGACTTGAAATCCAAGAGACTAAGTAGACTAGAAAGCTTTATCCTATTCTGTCTATTCTTTCTGAGCCATGATAGGAAGCATATTATGTTCATCTTCCTATCAAAGTGCAGGGGTGAATGGGAGATGAGTTGACCAGAAAGGCCCCCTCACTCAGCAGATGCACTCAGTGGATATTTACCAGACACGGATGATGTGCCAGGTGTTTACCATGTAGCATCTGGATTCACTCGGTCTTTACGATATTCCTAGTAGAAACCCCACTCCATCTTGTCTATATTCCAAATACCTACCACTCCAAAAAACTTGAATAAGTAAGTGTTGAATGAAAAGTGAGTAACAGGTGCTAGAAGTTGTTTTTTTAACCTAGTGTTTACAGACAACAAAACTGGGTTTCAGGGAGGTTTAAGGACCATGCTCATAGTGTAAGTAATTTGCTATGCAGTTACTTGCTAACAGTGGCAGATCTGGGATTCAGTACAGCCGTCTGGCTCCCACTAACACACTTCCATTGCACCATGATGCATTTTCACATTCGCTTACCAGCAAAACTTCTGAGACACAGTTTCCCATTGATTGCTCTTCCAAGAATTAGGGTAGTCCTTCAGAGTATCACAGCAGTATTAGTTCAGGGGAAGTTGCAGGACCAATGTGGCAATGAGAATACAGAGCCCCGAAACCCAGATGGGTTTAAGGAAAAATATTCACCACCATTTATGAAAAGCCTGCCATGCTTTAGACACTTTGAGGGCCCTTTGACGTAGACATTCTTATTTAATCCTAACAACTATCCTATGAGATAGAAATGATCATTCCCATTTTACCGTGGAGGAAACTGAGGTACCTTGGAGTTAAGTAACTTGCCCAAGTTCTCCAAGCAGTGACTGAGTTGGGATTAGAACTCCGGTCTGTCTGGCTCCAAGGATTGGGCTATTTCTAACACAGCCAAGTGTCATTGCAGCTAAAATCACATGTCTGATATTTGGTTTTAACTGAAGGACATCGTTCAACTCAATTCAACAAATAATTACTGAGACCCAATGACAGTGGATTGGGCAGTAGAAAATGTGAAGATGAACCTGCCTGCAGGGAGGTTATAATATGATGATATTATAGGGCCTGGCATATAATTGGTGTCAATAAATCCTTGTTGGATCAAAGAACAAATGATGAATGAATGACATAGCAGACTATAGTAGAAGATACTCTATTAGAAAATTTAAAGATCAGATTTTGTGTGAGGAAATGCACTATAGCTCTAAGCCAGTGTTCTAGAAGGGATATTAGAGATCATACAGTGCCAGGGTCACACAGGTTAGTCTACTAACAGCAGAACGTGGACTGACAAAGTCTGCTGCCTAGTTCAGTGCTCTATGATTGTATTTTTTCCTTTACCACTGTTCACAAGGCTGGAATCCTATTTCTGTCTTCTCTCTGCATATTATCATGAAAGAGCTATTGTTACGTCCTTCTTCAGAGAGAACCTCTTTATCGTCTCAGACCGTGGGGACATATATGCATTAGCTGCCAGAAATTGACTACCTATCACTCATAAAAAGAAGGTTCTATTGGAAGAAATGAGTCATTTCTGAGGATTGAACTTTTCATACATAAAGCTCATTAACTTGCTGTTAGGATTCTCCTGATACCTCCGTATACACACGTGCACACACACACACAGGCCACTTAACAGTGCATGTGTACTGAGCTCAGCTGTATGGAAAATCAGGGGTATTGGAGATATAGGATTATATTGCAAGAGCATCGATGAGAATGTTCAAGCAAACAGCTGACTCATTCAAGGAATCATTAAGACTCATTGTGTCTTCCTTTCCTTCTTCTCTGATCAACCCCTTTGCTTTATGACCCTTTCATAGATGGGCTTTCTCCGCCTCAGTCATTTCCCATCCTCCCTAATTAAGAGTCCCTTATTGGAGGGGATGGGAGTAACATTTCAGTGACCTTACAATCTCCAGTACGTTTTTATTTCCACAACCTGACAGCACTGAGACAGCATAATAATATTACTTTTACTAAGTATCCACACTAAATCTTTTCTTCAAGGAAACTACCGGTGCTTTTAGTGACGCCCCCACTGTTTATCATATGATCTCTGAAATTGCTTCCTGTGATGAAAAGCCTCAGGACCAAGTACAGTCAAACCATTTATTAAAACTGGTTGGACATTTCAGATGAGATAGCTCTAATAAGCCATGTGAAAGAGCCAAAGCTGGCAGGCTCAAAGCTACGAACGAATCACATTTTATACTAATTCTCCAGCAGTCAGCACTTTTCAAAAAAAGTAGTTTCTAGAGTATGCATACATGCCACTCAGCATATATTTATCAATAGGCTGTTTTGTGCCTTTGTCTTTGTGGAACTTATGGTCTGATTAAAAGAAGATAAACAAATAATTTTAATATCACGGGATTACTTCTAGGATACCAGCATACACAGCATGTTTATCCTGTTGCTGGTAGAGGACTTACACCGCGGTGATTCCTTCTGGGGGGAAAATTGTCCTCTTCCAGCCAATATGTAGCTTACAGAGTGTAGGAAGCGGGAGTCTCACTTCTACCCTTTAGGAGGGAACTGTTGTTGCCTATTCATTACACAAGGGGGCAGAAGACGTGGGCCCTGGCTCTGCTGGGTCCCTTTCCTCATTCATAACCCAGGACAAAAGCCTTTGTTCTACCTTCCTAAGAATAAAACGAGAGACCACAATAGCATTCGGGAGAAAAGTAGCAAGAAAAATTGCCTCCATCAGGTAAGATCCTCTATACTTGGTTTTTCCTCTTAGCTTCACACAGGATCAATTCACCCCAGTAAACTTAGATTATTTTAAGCCACCTGGGCAAGAAGACTCTATAACTTTCACAGGGGTGTGGGCAGCACTGTGTGGGGAGCAGTGTGGGTCCCAGAATCAGAAGTCCAGCTTCCAGCTCCGTTCCCCAGGGCACACTTCGTAATCTCTCTGGGCTGGTTTTCGTTTCTGTAAATAAAGGATCTAGAGCAGGTGATCCAAAGTTCTTGTCTAAAAAAATTTATCAAATTGAAGTTATAAAACTGCAAAAATTTGTCAAGTAAGGTATAAAACTGCAAAGGAAAAAACCCTTTTCTTCTAACCCTTGCCATCTATTGATCATAAGGATATCATGGACCCAAAAGGGAGAGAAATAGTAAGTCACAGGATTCCATAGGGAAGTGATATAAAAAAGAAATCTAAGTTGATGAGAAAAGAACTCAGTTGAAAGTCAAAAAACTTGAGTTCTCAAAGAAGTTGAAGGCTTCTGTTCACACAGAGGGTGCACACGAATGTTTATAGCAGCATTATTCATAATTGCCAAAACTCAGAAGCAACCAACACGTCCTTCAGTAGGTGAATGGATAAATGAACTGGTACATCCAGACAACTGAATGTTATTCAGTGCTAAAAAGAAATGAGGTATCAAGTCATGAAAAGATATAGAGGAAGCTTAGTGCATATTACTAAGTGAAAGGTGACCATCTGAAAAGTTTACATACTGTATAATTCCAACTACATGACATTCTGGGAAAGGCAAGACTCTGGAAACAGAAAAAAAATTAGTGATTGCCAGGGAGAGGTGAATAGGCAGAATACACAGGATTTTTAGCACAGTGAAAATATTCTGTGAGATATTACAATGGCCAGTACATGCCATTATACATCTTTTGAAAGCCATAGAATATAAACATGAAGAGTGAACCTTAATGTAGACTATGGACTTTGGGTGATTTTGATGTGTCAGTGTAGGTTCATTAATTGTTACAAATATGCCACTCTGATGAGGGATGCTATGCCCCTGTGGGGCAGAGGGTATTTGGGAAATCTCTATACTGTCTCAATTGTGTTGTGAACCTACAATTCCTCTAAAAAATGGTCTATTAAAAAAAAAATAAAGTGCAGGTTCTAGTCCTTGTTTCTGCCATTAGTCCTTGATTCACTGGTCACAGTCAACTGGGGCTCTAGGCTGCTGGTCCCTTAGCTGTGACCCAGCCGTATGTCCTACCTTACCTCCATTTCTTTGGCTTATTAAGACTCTCCACTCCAACAAAGACCTCTATTACCAAGACATCACCCTTAACTCTTTATACTCAAGGCTTCTAGGCAATGCAGAGTTACCGCCTTATCTGAATACTGCTAGAAATTTCTGCAGCTGCCTCCTGTGTATATGATACAGTGAACATACTTTTCATGGGTCTGGGCGTTCAGCAAGCTTTCATTTGCCACCCAGAAGCAGGCATTCGAGGCACTGCCCACAGACAGCAGAATGGTTGTGAGCTTCTTGCAAGACACTAGGCAGCATGGAAGTCTGATATCTTCTTCATGGACTATCTTCAGGGTCATTGATGAATCGAGGGAACTCAGGCCCCCATGACGCACTTCTGCCTGTAGACAAAGTTTCCAGGTGGAGAACTGTCCCAGCAAGCTGGGGCTGGGGCATGCTACACTTCAACATGATGGAGTTAATTGATTTGTTCAAGTCTGGTAGTCTCATTCTGCCTGGAGATACTGATGGCCTGAGAATGGCACCCCATTTCTTCAGGTGTTTAATTACCCTTACTTAAGATGAAAGAAAAATGATTAATTAGCTCCACAGTAAAGGAACTTATCTCTGGATCAGAGGTGTTGGGTACAGATGGTGACCTGGGTTTAAAATTAAGCTGGCCAAGGGCTCGTGGTGCCTCAGTTGTTATGCGTCTGCCTTTGGCTCAGGTCATGATCCCAGGGTCCTAGGATCGAGTTCCACATTGGGCTCCCTGCTCAGCAGGGAGTCTGCTTCTCCCTCTCCCATCCCCCCTGCTTGTGTTCTCTCTCTGTGTCTCTCTCTGTCAAATAAATAAATAAAATCTTTAAAAATAAATAAAAATAAAATAAAATAAAATGAAACTGGCTAGAGCAAGGCACGCATTGGTTCATCCCATTAGGTGCGGCAGTTTACCATGTTCAGAACAAAAAGACTTGTGACTGGCTGGGTAGGAAGACAACTTGATAGGCTTTTACAGAAAGCCTCCCCAACCTCATGGTCTCAAATGCTTTCAGGCCATAGTGCGTCTTCTCCAGAGAGCCCTACAAATCCATCAGGCGGTCTCCTTCCTTTTCTCCTTTACAAAGAAATAATCTAATAACCGATCTTCCTTTAGGCCCCCAGTTAATCAAATGTGGGATAGTGACCAGTAGACCCAGATTAACATAATTAATCTTCAAGTCATACATATTCAAAAGGATCTTAGAAGCATCTGGGTATCTTCTTAAAAACTGTTAGTGAGATGATCAAATTAATACCAGTATAATAAATTAGATCTACATCTGCTTATTTTAAGAAAGGGCCATACTCTTAAAAAACCATGCTCATAAAAGACAGTAAATCCCACTAGGCATAAGGAAAAAAAAAACAACATCCTTTGGTGGAATTAAGTGTCAAGAATGGCATTATTTGCTGGAAATTAGAACCCCCTGCTGGGGTTTCCAGATTCAGCTGAGTGCAGTGGGAAAGCGGCTGCATTCGTAAGTGGTAAACATTTTAAAGGGCTTTTCTGCAGCATCACCGGAGCAGATGAATAAACCATAGGCAGCCATATCCGAACGTTCAGTTTCCCAAGAAATGCAGTTTTTAAGACTGCATTAAGAAACCCGTGTTTTTTAGACTGATTCACGGATGCTAATAAAGTTACCCATTTTCACTTGACTTCATGCTGTTTAGATCCGGGCTTATTAACATCAAAGTCTCTTTTATCAATTCAGTTTTCTAAGTACTGAAAATAAAAGGGAGTTTATTGATCATAGAGCTTATGCTTACAGGAACCCAAAGCAAAAGACCGAGATTACACTCCCATGTCTTGTGAACTTCGATCCTTTCATCCGTCCTCATACCCACAGAGTTTGATTCAAAGGGCAAACAGGATGTGTCCGTGAACATTCACCCTTGTTTTCATTACTTGCTATCTGCCAAGAGCAAGACATTGGGTGATACATGCTGTTAGCTAATAGCACCCGTGATCCATCACCTTCTTCAAGTCAAAGTCAATTTCTTTTAACAAACTGGAATTTTTAAGTGGCCACCACTGCCTGTGGGACCGGGTGATCTGATGCTGAATGCTAATGGCGTGTAGAAAAACACTGCAGCAGGGCGTTGCCCAGGAGAGGGAGGGAGAGGTTGCTCTGAGCAGTGGCTTTTGTTCACAATGCAATTCAGAGGAGCCTTGCCCTAGAAGTTAACTCATCTGTACATTAAAGAAGTTCATTTCTGCATTAAACGGCACTTTCCCTGAACTGCTATTTGCAGAGGATTCTTAAGCCTGAGAGAAATGGTTTAATAAAGTCGAGTCCCAGTCATCCTTTTATATACAGAATCTGTGTTTTAAATATGTCATGTATGGATATTGAGTTATAAGTCCCACTTTACTTGGAGAATGAGACTTTTACTATTATTTTTTGTTGTTGCTTTTTAAAGTTCTTATTTATCTATTTGACAGAGAGAAAGCGAGACAGCACAAGCAGGGGTAGCTGCAGAGAGAGAGGGAGAAGCAGCGTCTCCAACAAGCAGAGAGCCTGACACAGGGCTTGAGCCCAGGACTCTGGGGATCATGACCTTGAGCCTAAGGCAGATGCTCAACCGACTGAGCCACCCTGACCCCCTGACAATGGGAATTTTAATGGACCAACCTTGAGTATGGGGATCTAAAACCTGTTCTATCCTTTCATCCATCCTCATACCCGCAGAGTTTGATTCAAAGGGCAAACAGGCAGGAACCTTAGAGAGAGTCCAGACACTGGACTCTGGAGAGTCCAGGCCATTTCTCTCTTTTTTTAAAGATTTTATTTTTTTATTTGACAAAGAGAGAGATCTCAAGTAGGTAGAGAGGAGGGAAGTGAGGCCAGCAGGGTTAAATGGTTGACTTCAAGTTCACAGCAGACTGTCCCCAATATCCTAGCCTCCCAGTTCCCAGTGCCGGACTCCGTCTTGTTCCCAATGAAAGAAAGTGTGAATCACTTGGTTTGTCTGGCTTTAAGAGTTCGGGCAGCATGTAGGGTATGATGCATATGCAGACACAGACAGAAATAAAAAGATTTACACCAAATGAGGTATTGTCTCTAGGAGGAAGCGATGTTTAACCTTTTATTGTGCTATTCTGTTCCACGTTTTTGATAATGAAGGTACTTTGAGAACCAGAAAGAAAAGAATACATCACATTACTGTTGTTAAGATTTCTCCAGACTAGACAAACCATAAGTGACTCTTAATCTCACAAAACAAACTGAGGGTTGCTAGGGGGAGGGGGGTTGGGAGAAGGGGGGGTGGGGTTATGGACATTGGGGAGGGTATGTGCTATGGTGAGGGCTGTGAAGTGTGTAAACCTGGCGATTCACAGACCTGTACCCCTGGGGATAAAAATATATGTTTATAAAAAATAATAAAAAATTTAAAAAAATTCATCCAGACTATTATTAAGCCATTAAAAAAAAAGGATAATCTTGACATTTGTGACAACATGGGTGAACCTTGAGGGCATCATGCTAAGTGCAGTAAATCAGACAGAGAAAGACAAACACCTTATGATCTCACTTACCTGTGGTATCTTACCAAAAAAACAGAAGACAAACCCAAGTTCACAGATACAGAGAGCAAACTGGTGGTTGTCAGGGATAGAAGAGTGGAGATGAGCAAAATGAATGAAGGGAATCAAAAAGTACGGACTTCCCGTTATAAAATAAATAAGGGAATGTAATGTACGGCATGGTACAAGTAATAATACTACATTGTATATTTGAAAGTTGCTAAGAGAATACCTCTTAAAAGTTCTCATCACTAGAAAGAAAACTTTTGTAACTATGTGTGGTGACAGATGTTAGAGTTTTTGTGGTGACCATCTCATAATATATGCAAATATCGAATAATTATGTTGTACACCTAAAACTAATGAAATGTTGAATGTCCATTATGCTTTAATTCAAAAAAGGCATCCTAGGCCAACTTTCCACTGGGGGGACCTCCATAGCCTCTCAGTTGGGTCAGCCCCATAGGGCTCAGAGAAAGCAGGGGCCGTATCTTCAGGTCTTTTGCATTCTCACGGGAGTGTCTATCGTATTAAGAGGACAATAAAGGAGGGTTGCTGAATGAGTCAGCGGAAGAACTCTCAAATAATTGTCATCAGACAAATAAGTGAATGTCTTCATTGGCCATTTCTCTCTTTTTTTAAAGATTTTATTTTTTTATTTGACAAAGAGAGAGATCTCAAGTAGGCAGAGAGGCAGGCAGAGAGAGGGGGGAAGCTGGCTCCGTGCTGAGCAGAGAGCCTGATGCGGGATTCTATCCCAGAACACTGAGATCATGATTGAAGCCGAAGGCAGAGGCTTAACCCACTGAGCCCACCCAGGCACCACTTCATTGGCCATTTCTCTGACAGCTTTCAAGTTTCTTGCCTTCTTTCCCAGAGCATCAACAAAAAGGTAGCTTCATGCTCACATGAACCTCTAGAGGGGGTAAGACCAGACTTCTTCTTCTTTTTTTTTTTTTAAATTTAATTTCTTTTCAATGTAACAGAATTCATTGTTTATGCACCACACCCAGTGTGCCATGCAAGGGATCAGACTTCTTGAAGAAGATGCTCTAAATAGCCTAAGAAAAGTCTCTTTTTGAAAGCTATTATCACTCCTTCTCCTTTTCCTGGAAGAGATATATGTCTTTGGACTCCTATTAGGCTAAGGTGGACCCCCTTGCCTTGCTCTGCCTTTAGCTGGAAGTATTCTTCAGGGCACCATGGTCATTCCCAAAAGGACCCTAAATAAATCCAGCTTTGGGATCTTAGCAAACTTCTTTTATTATAGCCTAGAATGAGGGTCTCATATGCAAATAAATCAGTCGCAGTCATCCACAATAAAGACTTCATTTCTCCTACAGCCTGCTGGAAGTTTTTAGTTCTATTGTGTTCATTTACTCTCTTTTGGCCTGTCAGAGAACATATAGATAAGAGGGCTAAATCCTAGAGATGTGAGGATTTGCATATGAGGCAAAGCCACCCTTGAGACACAAGTGGCTGCATTTGGAGAAGGAGCCATACATGGGGATCACCTTGCTCAGCTGCCATTCAGGCACCATTTTGTTTCTTGCAGCAATGGAAGAGTTAAGCTGCTGGCTAATTAGGACACCTATTCCTGGATTGTGGTCTGGTCATCTGAAAAGGAAATACCAAAGTGGGTAGGCCAATTTGTGGTTTTAAATTAAGTACTATAGTAAAGAATACCTACCTTTCTGTCTCACCCCATTTAGGCTGATGCTTTTTATTCTCTGCATGGCTTTACAAAGAAAATTGCTGACTCATTCTATTCTCCTGTCTCCAGGATAAGAGGGTATAAATAATTTACTTAAAGATACCAAGACAAGCAGTGGTTTTGAGTTTGTTACCTTTCTGGCCTGAATTGCTTTTGTGACACTGATTTAAACTAAAAAAGGCCACTGATGGCTGCTGTGAACTTCTAGTTTGGTCAAAACTAGTCCATTTGCGCAAACTCCTATCCTTGAAGGTTAAATAAATATTTCATAGTGCCTCTAGTCAGGTGTATGGAACACAGACATTTTCAAGGGCAAGACTGGAACTGAAGTGGAGATTCTGAATGATTTTGAATAAAGAGCCCCGGTCACCATAAGGTACCACACATATAGTTCAATGGATGGCTTATTTTTTATCCAAGAACATAAAAGTTTTCGACCTGGAAGCTTCAGGCAAATTCTAGTCACTGACCAGAGGAATACTTTGTGCACTTAGCCTGTGACTCTGAAGTCATCTGAAACTCGGGAGTTCTTACGGATCGCTGCTGGCTGGGTGGCGCACCTGACGAACTGGACCCCAGGCTGCCAAATCCAGATGGTGAACAGACAAAGGGAAAATAAGAGAAGACTTGGGAAAGAGAAAAATGGGAAGAGAATAGAGACCCATCCTCCTCTGTTTCCCTCTCTATGCCTGCCCCTCTCTGTTGGTCTGAGTCTGTCTGAGTCTGTCTGTCTGAGGGGTCCTGTATCCTTCCCTCTGCCCCACCCTCATTTACCCCCCATGCATTCCCAGTTGCACTGCCGACCTTTGCTCTCATTCATTTGTGCTTCTCTACCATGAGACTTTTGCATTCGTCACCCCGGTTTCTGCCTCAACTTAACTTAATGTGTAGAAAGACAAAGAGCAGATTTCACAGAGTCACGGATCTTCTACTGTGAGAGGTAACTACTTGGTAGAAGACGGCGGATGGGGAAGCATCAATGCTACCACATTCCCCGGTAACACCCAGGTCCGAAGCTGCTCATCAAAACGTACCCTTTCCTGACAAACTGCCTCTCTCAACCGTGCTCCGTTTAGCCACAACCAACTCATCAGAGGTGACACGTGGGATGAAGCCAATTTGTTAACCTTAATTTAATAATTTCGCTGAAACCGCACGGGTTGATTTCAAGTGTTGGCTTTCAAGCCACTCAGGGGCATCACCTGGTGTTTTAATCAAGGTAGCAGCAGCATATAAAACAAACAATCAGTTGCACTAGACAAGCATGGACTCCGATTGTGATTTGCTAATTGTTCTGACTGCTTGTCCTTCTACTGAACTCATTTCAGAGAGACAGATATACTTATTTCTTGGACTTCTCAAATTATTTTGTAAGCAGCCAAGGCTGTTCTTGCTCGGTTTTTATAGTTTGGGTTACTGGCTTCCCTTGTGTTCTTACACTCTGGAGGAATCCGTCATATTCAGACTCTTGGTTACTAGCAATTTATTTATTTATTTACTTAGAGAGTGGGGGTGGGGAGTGGAGGGCAGAGAGAAAGGAAGAGAGAATCTTAAGATGCCACCCGCTGAGTGGGGAGCCCAATGCAGGGTTCTATCTCACAACCCTGAGATGGAAATCGGGAGGCAAACACTTAAAGGATTGAGCCACCCAGGCGCCCCAGGTTACTAGCAATGTAGATTATTACCACACCTACCAGTCCCAGATGGAAATGTCTCCTGGCAGGGTAATGGCTAGCTCCGTGCTCTGCTGCACCCAAAGCCCCAAATGAGGGGGGCCTCTGAGCTCCCATTCTTAACCTACTTGAAAGTCAACACTTCCATGAAAGGACGTGTATTTCTCTCTCCTGGTCTCACGCTTGGCCTTGGCCTCCGGTTTCCATTTCTCTCACTCTATTAAAAGAGCTCTTTGGGAGGACACCAGTGGTGCTTTATAAGTCAAGTGATCTATTCTTAGTTCTTCATTATACTGGAGTCTCCACTGAACTTGATAGTTCTGATTCCTTCTCCTTTCCCACATCCCAGCCACACCTCTAACCACTCCCTCACTCTGTGAAACTCTATCCTTTGCCTGTCCTTAAAATTTACTCTTCTGATTCTCCTCCTGCTACTCAGACTGCCCCTCGGTCTCCTGAAATGATTCTTTACTCTTCTTTCTGTACCTGAGGGCGCTTATTCCATTCTTATGACTTTAGTTGACATTGATACTCCATTGATTCTAGAATACGTAAGTTGTGTCTCAAAAGGATAACTACATTCTATTCCGTCAAAAAATAATGGGCTTAAAAAAAAAAAAAAAGTAATGGGCTAAATACCTACCTGTAGGAGATCCTGTTTGAAATGTGTGTATCTCCAGGTCAGTTTTCTTACCCAAAGCCCAGTGCTTAACTCCAAGAACCTATGAATTATTCCATTTGGAGTCTTCAGTTGTACCCCAGTCACATCAGACTGCATTCACTGCCTTTTCCACCAAACAGACCCAGTCTCTTTGGCCCCACTCTGTCCATGGTATCATCACTTTCAAGTTACTTAGATTTAATGATTTAAAACTGCCTATGATGTAATCCTCTTTGTCCTTCAAGTATCTCATGTCTCCTCCATTCCTGCCCTAATTCTTCAGGCTTCCTTACCACTTGCCCAGATTGCTGTGACTTCTGTGCTGGACGTGTCTTATCTGGACATGTCTATGTTTCTCTTCGTGTCACTTTCCTGGAAAGGAATTTTCAGGGTATCTGTATATATTATTGGTTCATTGCTTCATGTCCAAGCTTCTCAGTCCAATGTTTAAGGTCATCTGCCAACTTTTCTTTCTTTCTTTTTTTTTTTTTTTAAAGATTTTATTTATTTATTTGACAAAGAGAGCAATCACAAGTAGGCAGAGAGGCAGACAGAGACAGAGGGAGAAGCAGGCTCCCTGCTGAGCAGAGAGCCTGATTTGG
The DNA here is from genome assembly GCF_009829155.1 of Mustela erminea. NCBI lineage: Eukaryota > Metazoa > Chordata > Mammalia > Carnivora > Mustelidae > Mustela > Mustela erminea. The sequence continues at coordinate 5,229,618 of NC_045615.1, read as the reverse complement.
GGCTCTATCCCAGGACCCTGAGATCATGACCTGAGCCGAAGGCAGAGGCTTACCCATTGAGCCACTCAGGCACCCCATCGACCAACTTTTCTAATGATGTTTTCCATTCTCCCTCAACTTGCATCACGCTACTTAATCAAATGGTCTTACTGTCCCACTAACTCCCCACACTCAGTTCTGCTTCCATGAATGTATACCATTATCTTCACCCAGAATGCCCTTTCTCTACCGTCCATCTAGCCAAATTATAGTTGTCATCTAAGATTTTGTTTGTGTGCAGCTTCTTCTATAAAATCTTTCATCCTTATCATCTAGAAAATCTGATTATTCCTACCCAATTTAGCATTGCTGCCACTGCAGTGAATCATGTAGTCATTCTCTGTCTTGTGTTAGGTAATCCTATCTTTCACTTTAGTTGCAGAATTATTATTTTTTTTAAGATTTTATTAATGTATTTGACAGAGAGAGAGAGACAGCAAGAGAGGGAATACAAGCAGATTGAGTGGGAGAGGGAGAAGCAGGCTTCCGGCTGAGCAGGGGACACCTCCCTCCCCCCCCCCCCCCCCCCCCCCCCCGCAATGCGGGCCTCTATCCCAGGACCCTGGGATCATGACCTGAGCTGAGCTGAAGAACGTAGAGGCTTAACGACTGACCTGTCCAGGTGCCCTTTGTTGTAGGACTCTTGTTGGAGGGATCTTTTACCTAGTTTCTACAGTCTCCGGGGAACTCAGCATTGTTTTGACAAATAACAGATATTCAATAAATACTACCTTGATTTACTCCTCCTTAATTTAGCAAATATTTATTTGAATAAATGTTTAGGTAAATAAATTAAAGATGGGCTGATTGATTGATTGTCTATTGATTTGGTTTGGTACTCAGCTCGCTTCTCTGAACTTTAATCTGAGTGATGAGGGACACCTAATATTTTATTCCCATCCACCTCCAATCAAATCCTGGAATAGACTCCATAAATAAACTGTTGGGATCAAGACATACCTTCAGTCACTTTCAGGTGCAATTATGGTGAAGAGAACGTTAGTATCTGAATGTTAATGACAAAATGAATCCCTGCCAAATGATTTTTTGCTTTGAAACATCAAAGAAACAATATAAATCTCATTTAAAAGGTAAATTAAACTGTGGTTCTTTTCCTAGAAGTGACACACTAAAAACAAGATTTTTCTTCCTAAATTAAAAAAAATAGTGTCTCAAAAATCATAACAAGAGGTACCTGAAATCTAGCTTCTATTTAGTACAAAGCATTTTTAGGGATTAAGTGAGACACGTAGTAACACTGTGGTTCTTACTCTGGAAGAATTCTGAGCACTAGCAAGTGTCAGTATCTTCTAGAACTCACTGTCCTTCAGTTAAATTTATACACCACTAATACATTTCAGCTTATCATTTAATTAGTTATATTATAATATAAGCATTGTTCTGGGCTGAATTGTGTCCTCCTCAAGTTCATCCGCTAAAGCCCTAACTCACCAGTAAATTTCAGAATGGGACTGTATTTGGAGGCTGGGTCTTTAAAGAGGTGATTATGAAAATGGGTCTGTTAAGGTGAGTCCTAATCCAATCTGCGTGGTGTCTTTGTAAGAAGAGGAAATTTGGACAAGAGGAGACACAAGGGACGCGTGCGCACAGAGGAACAACCACATGAAGAAACAACAAAGGGGTGAAAGGCAGAAAAGGCCCAGGGGAGGCCTCAGAGAAGACCAACCCTGTCAGCACCTTGATCTTGGACCTCTAGCCTCGAGAGCTGTGAGAAATAAATGTCTGCTGTTTAAGCCAACCAGTGGGTGATTTTTGCTATGGCAGCCGAAGCAAATGAACAGGCTATAAACTCCTTGAAAGCAGGGATCATATTTCATTCACAGTGTGATGCTTCAGACACAACTGATAATAAATGACCTTGCGCAGTGTCATGGAAATGAACTTGTAGTTTGTTTGCCTCATTAGGAAGCTCGTTCTTAGAATACTGGCTGAGTATCTACCGCGTGCTTAGTGCTGTTCTGGATATTCTGGTTGGTACTAAGATGAGTGAAGCAGAGACTATCTCTCCAATGAAAGCATTGGACCATTTGGCTCAAGAGACCATTATGGAAAGTCTGGAATTATCTGGAGACATGCCGCCATGACTATATGTACTGAGATGTGCAAATATTGCAAAATCCGTAAATGTTCAGTGGTTTGCCCCTTGTTCCATGCAACAGGTGTTTGCTTTATTCACTATTGTATCCCTAGGTCTTTTTTACCAGTTGGCATTAACTGATGCTTTTGTGTTTGAAAACCTTGGGCTCTGCTGGTGAAAGAAATGAAAAACATGAATTTTTCCTTCAAGACAATAAAAAAAAAATAGCCAGCCTTTCTTAATTTTCTTACCAGAGATTAGACTTAAATAGGCTATTACAGAATAAGCCTTTTTTTTTTTAAAGATTTTATTTATTTATTTGACAGACAGAGTTCACAAGTAGGCAGAGAGGCGGGCAGAGAGAGAGGAAGGGAAGCAGGCTCCCTGCTGAGCAGAGAGCCCGATGCGATGCAGGCCTCCATCCCAGAACCCTGGGATCATGACTTGAGCCGAAGGCAGAGGCTTTAACCCACTGAGCCACCCAGGTGCCCCCAGAATAAGCCTTTTAAAATTTGGTACAGTGCCATTAAACCATGGCTATTAGCAGTTATTGATATACTTGGTCCTAGGCTGGTCTTAACATATAGAGAATACTTCTAACATAATTTTGATTTTTAGGTGCTATGTGCAAAGAAAGTACTTTTAGAGAGACTTACCCAATGAAGTAAAGATTAAATTAAGGTACTAAGCACGTACCTTGCTCCCAAATCTCATGAAATTATTGAAAAGATGTATTTATCTGTCTACCTGTGCATCTGGCTGTCTTAACCTCTACAGGGAAACATAAATAATATAATCAATTGGCGAGAAATTTTGAAGAATTCTTAAAATATGGGAAGAGACAGAGAATCTGGTTGCAGAAAGTGAATATGTAGAACACAACAACAGCACGAAACACTGAAGGAGGAACTTTGTAGAGCTAAGGACAGTTTGGGGAAACTTAAGCTCAGACTAAGCAAGCAGAAGATCTAATGCCTGTGGAAATAGAATTCACAGAAGAGAAGGAAGAGCATTTTCGTGTATTTTTTAATTTATATTTTTAGAAAAATGTTGTATCTATGCTAACTAGAAACTCAACTAGACATTCACAAAAGAATATTTTAATCCTTTAATTAAAAATGTGAACAATTTTCTGGCTCCAGAGGTGTAGATGTAACTAACACCTTGCACTGCCTCATATAAAAAGCAGTTAAGGGCGCCTGGGTGGCTCAGTGGGTTAAGCCGCTGCCTTCGGCTCAGGTCATGATCTCAGGGTCCTGGGATCGAGTCCCGCATCGGGCTCTCTGCTCAGCAGGGAGCCTGCTTCTCTCTCTCTCTCTCTCTCTCTGCCTGCCTCTCTGCCTACTTGTGATCTCTCTGTGTCAAATGAATAAATAAAATCTTTAAAAAAAAAAAAAGCAGTTAATTTCTCCCTTGCTTATAAAAACCTGCTCTCGCACACTGGACCCACACTAGTTCAGGTTGCACTGGGCCATCATGGGTTGTTAACATTTGAACAATTCATAAACAATATTGGTAACATCACCTCTCCTTCTCTCCCCTCCCCCCAACATACAACCGCCACCATCACCACCACCAACTGTTAATGACTGACTGAATGGACATGTGAAAGACAAGTCGTGGAGTGCTGTTGGTGTGACAGTAATGGGAACATAAAGAAGGCAGAGTCTAAGAAGCAAACATGGGTGGCGTGTCTCTGGACTTGGAAGTGGAGGATAACAAGAGTGTCCAGTCTGTACTGGGGGTCATCTCTCCATCAGGCCATTTCAGCGTCATCACATGGGAGTCTTCCCACTGACACCCCCCTTCCTTCTAAGTATAATTTGACTTGCTGTGCAGCTTTGTTATCAGGGAAAGATACCCCTGTCATTTGCCTGGAATTTGAAAATTATAGGTTTTAGTGCAAATGAATCCATCAACAGTGTAGTTTTTACATACACATTTACATACACGTTTCTTTGATTTGGATTATCATCATCCAGAACTCCAGAGCCCCATCACCTCTGTGTGTACTAACCAGCAAATTTGCAAGCCTGTAGGACTCAGAGCCTCCTTCTGGAATGGGAGACTGAGCCCACTTTCCACGAGGACCTGTAAGAGATGCTCCTGAGGCAGAAACCTTTCCTGACTTAGCAGTTCCCTTCTGTAACCACTAGTTTAAACTAATGCCACTGACGAAAGGGGAAGCTTTGGATTCCATTTCTAGCATCTTCATCATCTAGGAAAAGTTGGTGGATTATCTCCCCTCATCTTATCTCCCTGCAATGAGGAACTGAAAAAGAAATATCATATGGAGTAAATAATCCCTAACCCATCTCTACTCCCACTGGATGGGGTCAGAAAATTGGTCTCTTGTGCCAAGAACTGAGTTAGTGACTAGCATATGAGGTGTACAGTCCAACTTTCAGTACTGAAGAAGGCTGAAGACAAGGTCCTTGATGAGAAATTGGAAGCTACATGGAGAATTAAGCCAAAACTCAGGGGAAAGTGGGGCAAACTTAGCAACTGGGTTGAGAACAAGGGCAGAGCAAGATGGGCATGTGAGTTCACCTAAGGCAGAATGGGCATCACTTTCAGGCTGGTGGATCCACATTGTTTGTAAATGCCTCTCCTGGTCTTGTCCATCTCAGGAATTGGAAGATCTAAGGATGCACAACTCTGCTTAGGGATCCAAGATCCAAAAGCTTAGATAATGGCATTTTAAGTCTAGGAAGTTAGAGAACTCCTAGCTAATTCTGGCACGAAAGAGTGGGAACCTAACATAGGTTGAAGGTTCTAGACCCCCAAAAAGCACAAGATCAGTAAAGTGTCACTGATGAGCAGAGACACCAAATTTTGATGCTAATATCGGCATATTAGCATCACTAATGGTGCTGTACCATTACCTAGCCAGGCTTTCTAGTACTGTTTAAGGATAATATATTTTGGGCTAATTTTGACCGAGATATCACCTGATCAGGGACTAGGGCTAGCCAGAAAGGACAGGATAAAAGACGCCTTAAGTAAAAGATAATAGAAATGATCAAGCAGGGGCGCCTGGGTGGCTCAGTGGGTTAAAGCCTCTGCCTTCTGCTCAGGTCATGATCTCAGGGTCCTGGGATCAAGCCCTGTGTTGGGCTCTCTGCTCAGCAGGTAGCCTGCTTCTTCCTATCTTTGCCTGCCTCTCTGCCTACTTGTGATCTCTGTCTGTCAAATAAATAAATAAAATCTTTAAAACAATTATATTAAAAAAAAGAAATGATCAAGCAATTACAGAAATTGGCATAAGTGGCATCTTTTGGATCTGATTTTATGATAACAATAATGATGGAATGATGATAATCATAACAGTGACAGTTACCACTTATGTTATTTATAATGTGCCAAAGTGTTGTACAGTGTTTTATATATATGATAATCCCTTAGACAAATATGATCAATAGGTATTATCATATCCATTTTACAGATGAAGAAATGAAGGTATAGAGAGATTATCTTGGCCAAAGTCATATAACTAATAAAAGGCAGAGGAAGCATATAAAACATATCTGATACATTACCTTCATTCATTCATTCATTCATTATGTTCAATTAGCCAGTATATAGTACATCATTTGTTTTTGATGTAGTGTTCAGTGCTTTATTAGTTGCATATAACACCCAGTGCTCATCACCATACACGCCCTCCTTAATACCCAACATACAATACCTATATTTTAAAATAAAGTTTTATTGGGACACAGTCACAGCCATTAGTTTTTGTACTGTCCATGGCTGCTCTCATTCTACCATGGCAGAGCTAAGTAGCTTGTGATAGAGACCACATGGTCCATAAAGTCCAAAGTATTTACAGTTGGACTTAAGCAGAAAGTTTGCTGTTCTCTGATTTAGACCATCAAAAGCCCATGCTCTTGACAATGCTGACTATAGGCTTCCAGGATCTCTGCTACCCTAATATAACAGTGCAGCTGTTGGTTATGTTCTACGGCTTTTCTGGCCACCATTTCAGACTATAGGCTTCCCATCTCCAATCTCCCCCCAAGAAAGACTTCTTATGACTCTAAGTCTGGGGCTAGACCAAGGCTCAGACATCACTAGTTACTACTATTGATGCTGACAGAAGGTGGGATGGCAAATAAAGAAGCTGATTTGGGGGATGAGGTGGAATTGGGAGACTGAAGCCAACCGAAAGGAAGGTGCATGGTAATGTGGGAGCTGGTCTCATACGCGGGTGGGGGGGGGGGGCGAACTGAGACTCCCAGAAGTGCTTACCTGAAAAGAGCAGAACACAGGAAAGGGGTTCTGGGATAAAACAGTCAAGGCCTTTCTCCCCCACTTCCTTTCCCAATTTAATTTAATTTCTTTAAAAAAATTTTAAAAAAATTATTGTGTTCAATTAGCCAGCATAGAGTAGATCATCAGTTTTTGATGTACTGTTCAAAGATTCATTAGTTGCATATAACACCCAGTGCTCATCACCCCATGTGCCCTCCTTAATATCCATCTCCAGGTTACTCCATCCCCCAGCCCCCTCCCTTCTGTAGCCAGTTTGGTTCCTGGAGTCCAGAGTTTCTCATGGTTTGTCTCCCTCTCTGATTTCTTCCCATTCAGTGTTCCCTCCCTTCCCCTGTGGTCCTCCAAGCTATTCCTTATGTTCCACCTATGAGGGAAACCATATGATAATTGTCTTTCTCTGCTTGACTCATTTCACTTAGCATAATCCCTTTCAGTTCTGTCCATGTCAATGCCAGTCAAGGCGTTTTGCTGGAGTTCAGTCAGAAGCCAAGAATCCAAAGAACAAGCAGAACAAATGGGCCGTAAATGGGCTTATCCCAGGCTTTGGCTTCCCTAGAAAAGCAATCCCACCACAGCCAGTTTTTTGGTCTATGGTTGGCTGCTGCTCTGATAGGGTGAGAATTCCTAGCTCTTGCTTCACCTCTACTCTCACCCTAAAATGCAGAAAAGCTTGGTTTCAAGATGCAATAGAGAGCCACATCTTCCCTTTGCTCATGGTAGCTTCTAAGAGGACACCCTCCATGCTTGCACACAGAAGAGCAGTTCTCAAACCCCTGATATACTGGGTCTGTAGCCTTAGCTCAGCTCATTAGCACATAGCATCATAATAGAAGTAAACATATCAGAACGTTCCCTGACCATATCATCCATTTTTATACATGGATCAGATCTATTTTCACTCTCTACAAACTGGAATATTGTTCCAGAGTTCTTGGCCTCTGGGGGAAAAAGAAAGAAGATTGTCCTCTTTTCTCTTTCTTTTTTCTTCAAAATTGCTTTGCAAAAACCTATGAATCTAATTTTCATTTCCCTTCCATTGTCTTCTTCAGCAAATAATTCCCAACAGACACAGAAATGTCAAGGTTACCTCATAAAGAAAGCAAAACTCTGGAAACCAAATAAATGAAAGCAAATATTTCTTGCAGCCTACCCAGTCTAGGACCAGGAGCTACGAGACTCGCTTTTGTTTAGGCTACATGCCATGTATGCTAGATCCTTTCCAAATATTTAAAACTCAGGGATGGAGATATTCATAAATAATGTATTTTATATAAGTCGCATCTGAATCAATGATGGAGGACAATGACTCTGTGATCCCCTGGTTGCAGAAAGTGCCCATGACTGGGATACAATCAACAGTCCCACATGGTGTGTGAGATAGCTCTTCTCTAATGTGAGCAGGAGCAGTAGCTCCAATAGGAAAGCATATGCCAAGTCCTCACTAATTTCACTCAAAACAGAAAGAAGTCCCAGGAATACGGCTTAGAGAGTGAGGGTATTTATAATGTGATCACATCTACACTGATTATGAGTCACGGTCAATGTCCAGGACACCATTCCATGTGGCTAAAACATCACTGAGAGTAATGAAACATATTTCCAGGGCTTCCAGGGAAATGCTAAAGCAACTGACATCCAGATCACAGGGTAGGAAACTGGTCCTTTGGAAGGAGGATACTATGAAGTGAGAACCAACTGTATCATGGTTTTGAATGGCATAAACCAAGCTTTTTAACCTCCCTTCCTTTTGGTAGAAACCTTAACTGAATGTCAAGAAGAAATAAAATACCTGAATTTGGGGGCGCCTGGGTGGCTCAGTGGGTTGAGGCCTCTGCCTTCGGCTCAGGTCATGATCCCAGGGTCCTGGGATCAAACCCCACATCGGGCTTTCTGCTCAGTGGGGAGCCTGCTTCCCCCTCTCTCTCTGCCTGCCTCTCTGCCTACTTGTGATCTCTGTAAAATGAATAAATAGAATCTTAAAAAAAAAAAAATAAAAAAATTGAAAAAAAAAAAAAAAACCCAACCCTGAATTTGTTTGTTAAAGGAAATAATCTAATTAACAACATCACAGAGAAACTGTAGGCTTTAGCCTTTTTTCTATAAACATAAATATATTGCCTTTACATAAAATGTTTTTACTGAAAAATTGTTTTAAAAATTAATGATAGAATACTACCAGTCTCAGAGAAATCATTTCAGAAGACAGAGGAAAATGGAATATTTCTCAATGCATTTTATGAGACCAGCACAATCCTGATATCAAAACCTGAGGAAGACATTGCAAGAAAATTAAAGTACCTCCCATGGATTTAGATTAAAAAAAAAAAAAAAAAAGGAGTTATCATCCAGTACTAGCAAATCAAGTCCATCAATAATATAAAGATAATACATGATGGTCAGATGAGGTTTATCTCAGGAATATAAATTGGCTTACCATTTGTAAATCAATCAATGTAATTTGCCATATCAACAGAATAAAGGGAAAGACATATGATCATCTTAATATGTGCAAGAAAATATGATAAAATTCAACAGATGTTCATCATTAAAATTCTTATCAAACAGGAAATAGAAGCTTCCTCAATCTGACAAAAAATGTCTATGAAAAACCTACAGTTAACATCTTAATAGTAAAATATTGAATGTTTTTCTCTAAGATCTAGAAAAAATAAATGATGTCTGCTGACAGTAGTTCTATTCAACATTGTATTAGAAGACCTAGCCAGTGGAAAAGTATAAAAAGAAATTTAAGGATCAATGGTTGAAAAGCAAGATGTAAAAATTATCTTTTACATGTCAGTTCAGATCTGACATGATGGCATGTTAGGAAGTCTCAAGGAATCTGCAAACTACTTTAACTAATACATAATTTAGGAAGGCTGAAGGAGGCACATTAATATCTACAAATCCATTATTTATTTACACTAGTAACAAAAAGTTAAAAAATGAAATTTAAAAAACAAACCATTTTAAAACTCCCCCATTATCTGGGACTACACTTAACAAAAGGAAGGCAAGACCTCTAGCTGAAAAGTACAAAACATTGTTGAGAGATAGTAAGGAAGATATAATAAGTGGAAAGACATAATCACTCACTGGAAACCTCAAATTGTTAAGATGTTAATTCTTATCAAATTGATTTACTGATGCATGCTATTCCAATTAAAATCAGTATTTGTAGAAGTTTATGAGCTGATTCCAAGATACATATGAAATGCAAAGGACATAAAATATTCAGGACAATCTTGAAGAAGAATGCAGTTAGAGGAATGAAAATTAGTGTAGCATGCATCCTAGACCTAGAAGTGGAAGTTAAATTTATATACTTTGTGGAAGAGAGCTTAGAAGAATATCTTCATGATCTATATGTAACAAAGATCACTTTGGACACAAAAAGCAGTAATCATTAAAAAAAAACAAATGATGAACTAGACTTCTCCAGACTTAGAAAACTTCTGCTTCTCAAAAAAAAAAAAAATGTTGGTGGCTGGTTGGCTCAGGTCTTGATCCTAGCTAGGGTCCTTGGATCGAGTCCTACATCGGGCTCCGTGCTCAGCAGAGAGCCTGCTTCTCCTTCTCCCCCTGCCTGCTGCTATGCCTGCTTGTGGTCTCTATCTCTCTGTCAAATAAATACATAAAATCTTAAAAAAAAATGCAACAAAAAACCAGACAGTGTTGGGAAAGTCAGATGGCAAGCCATAGACTGGGAGAAAATACTGAAATGCATATATTTAGCAAAAGATTTGTATTGAGAGTATATAAAGAATTCCTACAAGTCAAAAAACAACAATTCAATATGAAAATGAGCAAAATATTTGAAGAAATCCTCAACAAGTGAAGTCACCTGAAGGTAGACTGAGTATACAAATAGGTGTTTGGCATTCAACATCAGGTAAATCTCAAAGAAAAGCACAATGGATACATTTATTACTTTCAGGACAGCTAAAGAGGAAGACAATAGAAAAGTTGGTGAAGATGATGAGCAGCTGCTATACTTATATTTTCCGGGTGCAAGTATATGTTGGTACCACCAGTTTGGAAAACTCTTTGATGATTTCTAATAAAATTAAATATATACCTATACATACATATCTATGACCCAGCAATTCCACACCAAAATATTTCTGCAAGGGATAAAGGTATATGTCCACAAAATGACTTGCACAAAAATATGCAGCTGAATTTCAGTGACACCCAAATGTCCATCAGTAGGGAAATAAACAAGTTGTAGCATATTTCTACCATGGGATATTACACAAAAAGAACAGACTACTGATACATATAGCAACATGGACGAATCTCAAAAATATTACATTAAGTGAGAGAAGCCAAGCACAAAAGAGTATAGATACTGCATGATTTCATTCCAATAAATGAATCTGTTTCTGTGGGGTTAGGAATAGTCAAAATGGGGCACCTGGCTGGCTCAGGCAGGAGAGTGTATTACTACTCTTGATCTCGGGGTTGTGAGTTTGGGTCCCATGTTGGGTGTAGAGGTTACTTAAAAATAAAATCTTACAAAAAAAAAAGAATAGTCAAAATAATTTTTTTGAAGATTTCATTTATTTATTAGAGAGAGAGACAGCACAAGCAGGGGGAGGTGCAGGCGGAGGGAGAGGGAGAAGCAGTCTCCCCACTGAGCAGAGAGCTAGACGCAGGGCTCCATCCCAGGACCCTGAGATCATGACCTGAGTTGAAGGCAGCTGCTTAACTGACTAAGCCATCAAAGTGCCCCTAGTCAAAATAATTTTATGGTGTTTAGAATCAGAACAGTAGCTGCCAGGAGTGGGGGATGGATTAGACTGGGAAGGGGCAGGAAAGAGTTTATTGGGAAGATAAATGTTCTTTATGTTGATCAAAATATGATTACACATTTGTCAAAATTTATCAAATGATACACTTAAGGTTTATGAATTTTACTGTGTGTAGATGATGCCTCAGTAAAGTGCAAAACACAAAAAGCGGATAGTGAGTGGAACAAGACTGCTACAGACAGTGAGTGCTGCAGGAAATCGGAGGAGAGAAGCATGACTCACCAGGAAGGATGGATGAGTAAGCCCTCAGGGAGTAGGTAGAAAAGGAACTGAGCGCTGTTGGTTGGCCGGTATTCATAGGGAAGGGATGAAAGGGCTGCGGTGGGTGGTTTCACCTAGCCCAACCCCTGCAAAGAGCTTCTAGTAATTCCCTATCCCGGGTGCTCACACCAGCACTGTGGCTCCTGATGAGTCAGAATCACCAGAATGCGCCTTCATTAGAAGATCTCTTTTTGTAACTTACTGACAGATGGAAAGAAGGATAAGGCGTACTAAAAACTCTAGGCCAATCAAATAGCTTTGATGCTTGCAACAGCCCTACTCAATAATTTGTCAAGTTCTGAGCTTATTTTGAAATCATCTTTCTGCTTGGTTAAACAACACACAAAGTAATGAGTTGGGCAAACTGGAAACACCTCCAGAGCTTTTTGGAAGCTGATGAGCTATAAAATATAGATAGATAAGAAGGAAAATAAAACATCCCTCTTGGGTGTTAATTTTCTTATTTTAAAAAGAGACATTTGACATCATTTCCTAGGCCTCTTCTACTTCTAAGAACATTAAGGTAAAGCTATGATTTGCCGGGCGCCTGGGTGGCTCAGTAGGTTAAGCATCTGCCTTCGGCTCAGGACATGATCTCGGGGTCCTGGGATCCAGCCCTGCATCAGGCTCCCTGCTCCGTGGGGAGCCTGCTTCTCCCTCTCCATCTGCCTGATGCTCCCCCTGCTTGTACTCTCTGTCAAATAAATAACATCTTTAAAAATAAAACCCTATGATTTGCTAATTAACCTAATTATATTCTCTGTCAAATAAAATCTTTTAAAAACCGTATGATTTGGTAATTAATCTGATCATATTCTCTCTCTCTTTTTGTTTTAGAGAGAGAATGAGCTGGCGGGGGCGGGGGTGGCAGAGGGAGAGAGAGAATGTTAAGCAGGCTCCACACCAGTGCAGATCCCACCTCAGAGCTTGATCTCATGACCCTGACTCATGACTCAAGCTGAAATCAAAAGTCAGATCCACCCAGGCATTCCAATCTAATCATATTCTGAAATGGAAGGTCTTTTATAATATGACCCCAAGATCCTTTACCGTTGAAATCCTACCCAGACCCCCAATAACCACATCCTTCCTCAGACCTTGGTGCCTCTGAGCCCTCCTACTTCATTATGTCCTTCTGTGAAGAATGTGTTTCCATCCAAAATGCTCTGCCCACTGAATCCTTCCCACCCCTCCAGCCCACTTACTCAATAGCGATTCCTTTACTAGGGTTCCCCCTTCCCTGCATCCCTACAGTTTTTGGAATTACTATGATTTATTTGGCAAGTATCATCTTTTGCCTTGTGTTATCATTCACCCTTCAATGCATGTATGTTTTCTACCATCCCTAAATTTAAGGGGAATTAAGATAAAACTTACAAGGTATCTCTCCTCATCCCAATTTCCCATGGCCTCTAGATGTGTTATTTATAATAGATGTTCAACAAATACTAATGGTTAACCAGCTGGTTCATCCTGGTTAGGAAAGATCCCTCGGACACTACTCACATTTTAGAATTATATGATTTTGAAAAAACAGGAATCAAACATGTGCAAATGCCAGTCCCCCAAAGGGGGGCACATTTGCCTGGAAAGGAATGTTTTCACGAGAAGTCTGGGAAGCAGTGGCAGCTCCAGTCTCAAACCCTGAGACCTTATATTTCCAGTGAGGTTGATGAATTGGGATATGTTATCAACAAAGACAGACCAGCTAAATCACAGACGGAGAAGCATAATACACTTTGGCATCTAATACGCTTTGCTAAATTAAAGTTTAAAAAGGAAGACATGAATAAATAAAATAACTAGTTGAAGGCCAGACTATTAAATGAAAATGAATCCATGAAACCTCCAGAACAAACTATACGCCGCTTTGGATACCACTTAATCATGAGACTAAAAATATCCCTCAAACTCTCAGCTCACTTATAAGTTTGCTGAGGATGAATTAGACCGCAAGATGAGAGAATTGGTTGCAAAGGAAATTTGAAGTTCTTTAAAAATTCTAATCTGCTCATCATTACCAGGTAGGTGGAGACCACATAAATGGGGCGCTCTGGCGACATCAATACCCTCCTTATAACAGTTTAATGACTTTCCATGGCCCTTAATATAAAATTCAAAATCTCTCACACTCCACAAAGCCCTGCAAGTTAGGAGGACTTTCGTCCATATCTGCACTCTCATCCCGGTCAACTTGGGCTGCTAAAACAAAATCCCACAGGCTAGGTAGCTTATAAACAACAGGTACTTACTGCTCACAGTCGTGGAGACTGGGAAGTCCCAGATCAAGACATTAGAGCAGTCAGATGAAATCCCTCCTTCTGGGGCGCCTGGGTGGCTCAGTGCATTAAGCCTCTGCCTCTGGCTCAGGTTATGCTCTCAGGGTTCTGAGCCTGCATCGGGCTCTCTGCTTGGCAGGGCACCTGCTTCCCCTTCTCTCTCTCTGCCTGCCTCTCTGCCTACTGGTGATCTCTCTGTCAATTAAATAATAAATAAAGTCTTAAAAAAAAAAAAGGAAATCCCTCCTTTTGCCTGACAGCTGGTACCTTCTTGCTATGTCCTCATATGGTGGAAGGTTTGGGAACTCTCTGGAGCCTCTTTTACAAGAGCACTAATTCCATTCAGAAGAGCCCCGCCCTCATGATTTAAATGCCTCTCAAAGGCTCCACCCACTAATACTAGCACTTTTGGGGATTAGGATTTCAACATATGCATTCTAGGGAGACCCAAACATTCAGACCACAGCAACTCTCTTCTATTTCCCTCTTTCTCTGTACTCTAGTCCACTGGTTTTTTAGTTCTCCAAACACCGCACATTACTTTCTACCTCAGGGCCTTAGGACATGCATTTCTCTTCCACTTGGAGTACTCTCCCCTTCTTGCCTAGATACTTCCTGCTCATTCACTTCCCTCTGGCCTCATGGTTTTTTGTTGTTCGTTTGTTTTGTAGATTCATTTATTTATTTGAGAGAGAGAACATGAACAGAGGGGGAGAGTGAGTGGGAAAGGGAAAGAGAATCTTAAGCAGACTACCTCCTGAGTGGGAAGCCCGACACAGGGTTCAGTCTCATAACCCTGAGATCATAACCTGAGCCCAAATCGTAAGTTGGACGCTCAACTGACTGAGCCACTCAGGTGTCCCAGGCCTCATGTTTTCACGTAGAAGTGCTTGAACTGGAGTCATCCCCATGCCTGTCTATCTTTCCCTTCTGAGCTAGTTTCTTGGAGAGTTTCGGAGGAAGAACTAGGTATGCGTAGCTTAGCTCTTTGTTTTCCTGGTTTGCTGGCCAGAATGACATCTTGAACTGCTTGTGCCCTGGGTAAGAGACATATCCCTGAAGTAAGAAGGGAGGGCCTGCACTTGCCCAGCAGGGCCAGTGACTAAGTAACAGAAGATCCATGAAGATTAATCAATAATATTGCTGAAATTTTGATCTTTGTTTCTTTGCTTGCTATATTTAACTTGTAAAATACAAAACTCAAAAAGGGAAGAAAAAGATGCTGAAAATCCCTTTGGATTCTAAGCTTGTCTTATTCATCAAATATAACCCCAGCACGCAGCCCAGTTTCTGCAAATAGTGAATGTTCCATAAATATTTATCAAATGTATGAATTATTTAACCTCTCTGAGCCAGTTTTCTCAAATGTAAAATGATGATAAATCCTGCCAATCTGGCAACATTATATGAGTTTTCAAGATACTATGTTACAGCAATCAGTACAGTATCTGGAGCGTGGTTAAATGGGTAAATGAGCTGTGGCTGTTACTTTCTGGCTGCAACAATTGAGAATAATTCCTCTTTAAACTGTGCACTTCAAACAGCGTCAGTATAATATAGCCACAATGTCATTGTGGGGGCGCTGGGGTGACTCAGTGGGTTAAAGTCTCTGCCTTCGGCTCAGGTCATGATCCCAGGCTCCTGGGATTGAGGCCGGCATCGGGCTCCCTGCTCAGCGGGGAGCCTGATCCCCCCCACCCCCTCAACTCTCTCTCTCTGCCTGCCTCTCTGCCTACTTGTGATCTCTGTCTGTCAAATAAATAAATAAAATCTTTAAAAAAATCTTCACAATGTCATTGTGTCTACCTGACTGGTTCTGATATTGTTCATAAAAATAACATAAAGTTGGGGCACCTGGGTAGCTCAGTGGGTTAAGCCTCTGCCTTCGGTTCAAGTCATGGTCCCGGGGTCCTGGAATCAAGCCCCACATCGGGGACTCTCTGCTCAGCAGGGAACCTGCTTCCCCTCCTCTCTCTCGCTGCCTGCCTTTCTGCCGGCTTGTGATCTCTGTCAAATAAGTAAATAAAATCTTTAAAATTAAAAAAAATAACATAAAGTTGATTTTAACTTACATATACCAGAAAGATAATCTACAATATAGAATGGAATACCACTGATCTATTCAATGTGCACAGAGAGACTTAAAAGCAAATTACCCAAAATATGCAATAGTCTCCAATTATACTCTGATTCTGATGTCCCTTACAAATATTCCCAATCTAAGTTACTGAAAAAGCGCTTTTAAAATCATAGGGTAATACACCTTCTGGACCTAGTTTAAATCTGCTTCTTGTGTTATTCTGTGTGAACTGCACTGTCCACAGCATTCTGTCCCGGTCCATACCGCACCAGCCATTCTGGGTAACAAGACTGTTGTGCTAGCTGTGTCTAGCTGTCATTTTCTTGGTGTATGATTTCGCAGACCCAGTGCCTGCACATCGACCTTTTGTATCAGTTAAGCATTTCAGCAATACATGTGGTCAGGTGGTGCCTCCGGATGGAGATCAGAAGACAGGAAATGATGCATTATTACTGAGGGCCAGTGGGGTAAGAGAAAAAGACCTTTTGTATCTGATATCCGTTGGAAGTCACATTCTGATAAATATGGAGTGTCTCCAACTTCTTACATGACTTACTGATAATTTTGTCTCTTTGTATTAAAGATCTAAGTGACGTCTGCTTCCAGTTAGGATAGAGAAGAATGTGAAATACCTTTACTGCTGAGGTAACTACCAAAAAAAAAAAAAAAAAAAGAAACAGACCATAGAAAAATGATAGTTTGTTTAACGGAACTAGTGAAGGGCAGGAGACGCAAGCCAGGTAATTCTGATGAACTGATGTGTAGAGAAAAAACTCTCTTCTCACTGATGAGGGGGTAGAGTTTTCTCTACACATCAGTGAGAAGAGAGTTGTGGATCACCCATTCTTTTTTTTTTTTTTAAAGATTTTATTTATTTATTTGACAGACAGAGATCACAAGTAGGCAGAGAGGCAGGCAGAGAGTGAGAGAGGGAAGCAGGCTCCCCGCTGAGCAGAGAGCCCGATGTGGGACTCGATCCCAGGACTCTGAGATCATGACCTGAGCTGAAGGCAGCGGCTTAACCCACTGAGCCACCCAGGTGCCCTGGATCACCCATTCTTGAGGGTGGATGCCTGGTCCAGGGGAGATGAGAGCAGTCAGCCATGGATGAGAAGAAAGCACCAAAGTCTTGAACAATGGTGAGGGCTCACTGGATGAGCTGGACTTTGAAAGAGTCCCAAAGACGAAGTCAAATCACTTGGTCCAAAAAGCTACCTTGGCCCCCATTCCCCAACTAACACATTTGAACCCTGAATTTTGCAGAGAAAGCAGTAATGGCAAATGGATAGCAGAAAGATCACATTTGCAGAATTTTACTCTTATTCTGGGGCCCTGGGAAGCTGGAATTCAAAGATCAACCAAAATTATCTAAAACTGAAGTGCAACCTATTCCCAGTTCAAAATACTGATAAGAGGGCGCCTGGGTGGCTCAGTGGGTTAAGCCGCTGCCTTCGGCTCAGGTCATGATCTCAGGGTCCTGGGATCGAGTCCCGCATCGGGCTCTCTGCTCAGCAGGGAGCCTGCTTCCTCCTCTCTCTCTCTGCCTGCCTCTCTGCCTACTTGTGATCTCTGTCTGTCAAATAAATAAATAAAATCTTTAAAAAAAAAAAACAAAAAAAAAACAAAACAAAATACTGATAAGATCCAAAAGGATCATCCCTTGGGGGCAGTGGGCGTGGCACTGGAGGTTGGGCTCCTCAGCCTAGTTAAACATTTGGTCCTGCTCCAGCTCAGATGGATTCCAGGTGAAATCTAATGATCGGCAGTACCCTTCTTCCTCAACCTTACCCGCAGACAGAGGAGGATTTCCACTCTCTGGGGAGGAAAACAAAAATATAATACACCAATCTCTACTCTTTTTTATTTGTTTGTTTTTAATATACAACAAGACTGTTGGGTCTGCAGTTCTGGGAGTGCAGGAGAAACAATGGAAATGACTGCTGGCAGCAGACTTCCAGCCCCCTACCCACCCCCCCTTTCCTTAACCCTTGACTCTCCCGCCAAAAGGATGTATGCCCAGGTCACGTCTCCATAGGTAACCTGATACCTATGCAGGAAACAGAAGTATCAGGACCCCCACCCCATACCCTCTGATCACCAAATACCCTACCATATATGGATGTGAGCCCATGCCCTGCCTTGGCCTGATAAAAGATCCCACCCCCCAACTCCCTCCCAGTGCAACTTCCCCCACTTGTCGGAGGCAGGCCCCTGGCCAGGGCAGCCATTAAAAGATGGCGCCTGGCTAGTTGCCAGATGAGGATTGCCTCGTGAGACTAAGCGGAATGCCCAAAGAGGAAGTAAACAGCATTGGTTGCTAGCGAAGTTGTTCGTTTAGGTGCACAGCCTGATTCGCTCCCTCCTGTACCCTGCTCGCTGATTGGTCATGTAAGCGTATTTAAGTGTGTAGACTTGCGGAAATAAAGAGAGAGAAGATGCATCTGAACCAGGCTTCTTGTCATCCTTGCGGGGCGAGGGCGATACCCACTCCCCTTTCCGGAGTCGAGGAACCTCACCCAAGGGTGCCCACCTCCTCTGGGCACGTGATTTTCCTGGCTCCCCTTCTCCTGAGCCCTGAAACTTCGCCACAGAGTGCCTTTAATAAATCTTGCCTTGTGCCCACCTTGCCTGGTGTTGTCTTTACCTCGCCTGCCAAACTTTACAAAGAGTATCATAAAAAAATGTTCTGATACATTTCCTGAAGAAGCCAGAAAATGTGACCATTTATAAAGAGAAGGGCAGTCACAGGAAGCAAATCCAGTTAGAATTAACGATGACTTTAAACAACTTGAATCATTAAAACAACCATCAAACAAACATTAAGGAATTTCTAGGAAGAGATGGATGTAACAGGTAAAGAGATAGAG
The DNA here is from genome assembly GCF_009829155.1 of Mustela erminea. Taxonomy (NCBI): domain Eukaryota; kingdom Metazoa; phylum Chordata; class Mammalia; order Carnivora; family Mustelidae; genus Mustela; species Mustela erminea. Next base: position 5,210,905 of record NC_045615.1, on the reverse strand, counting down.
GCATTTTAGGAAAGAAATTGAAACTTTAAAAAAAGGACCAAAAGGGAATTGTGGAATTGAAAAATATAAAATCCAAAAGTAAAAAAAAAAAAAAAAAAAAACCAAAAAAACCCCATTACGAACAGATTGAAAGAACGTCTGGGTGGCTCAGTTGGTTAAGCATCTTCCTTTGGCTCAGGTCATGATCCGCGGGTTCCAGCCTCTAGGGAGCCCAGCATTATGCTCCCTGCTCAGTGCAGGGTCTGCTTCTCCTTCTGCCCCTCCCCCATCAAGTGCATGCGTTAATGACTTGTGGGGTAAGATAACGTGGTCCACGCGTAACTGGAATCCTGGAAGGAGAAACAAAGGAATGTCACCAGAAAAATCATTTGAAGAAATAAGGCCCAACATTTTCCCAAATTTGATGAAGAATATTAATTCACAGGTTCAAGAAGCTCAGCAAACCCTAATCAAAATCAGTACAAAGAGACCCACACCTGGGCATATTCAAACTATAGTCTAGCCCAGCTCAACTTCGCTCCAGAAGGAATCTGCTGGGTAGCAAGCCCCACCCCAACCTCACTAGCAAACCTTTGCTCTCTCAGAAATAAACAAAATGAAAAGATCATATCTAGTTATATTCCTAGTTTTCAAACTGCTGAAAATCAATAGTAATATCTTGAAATAGCCAGGGAGAAAAATAACTAGGAGAATTGTTATTCTGGACCTTAATCGAACAAATATATAGAGAGAGTAAATAATGGAAAGTTTGAGCAAAATGTTTATACAGTTTTGGAATCCATGAGAAACAGAAAAAATCTGGTGTGATTTTTGTTTCCAGAAGGTAGCAATGAAAATTGCAGGTAAGCATGGAAAAGAAGCTAACACGTGACGCTCTCACATGGGCATTTATGAATGTTCACTTGTGAGAAGTTTCCAGGAGGAAAGGTGTGTTTTTAAGAGAGACCAGAAGCCCACAATAGGTGAAAGAGACCCCCATTATGTTACAGGAGTACAAATCTTTTTGCCAAAAAACATTGTTTCCCAGAGCACTGAGAATACTTGCAAACTTTCCAAATTCCTATCCTGCAAGAATACATGGGCACTGCTGGTGTTTTTTATTAGTCTTGGAATCAGAAGAGCATAAGGATATTAGAGATGGACAAAATCTGTTTTGATTTTCAAAAGGGTAAAGAAGCTGCATTCTTAAAATGTTAGGTAAGTAGTTGGCATGGCCCTCCACAATTCAGAAATGTGGGATTACTTGATGAATCTTTGTTCTCACCTGGAAGTAGGAGCACTTAATTAAAAACATACAAAGCCGAGTTAACATCCCTTCCTTGAGGAGGGTAACAAGATTCATCAAATTGGAGCACAGCTGCTAACATAGTTCATCTGGAATTTAGCAAAGCATTCGGTAGTCTTTCATGAGGTTTTCGTGGAAACATTAGAGAAATATAGAATATATGTAAGAGTGAATAGGTAGGGGGCGCCTGGGTGGCTCAGTGGGTTAAAGCCTCTGCCTTCGGCTCAGGTCATGATCCCAGGGTCATGGGATCGAGCCCCGCATCGGGCTCTCTGCTCAGCAGGGAGCCTGCTTCTACTCCTCTCTCTCTCTGCCTACCTGTCTGCCTACTTGTAATCTCTGTCAAATAAATTAAATAAAAAAAAAAAAGAGTGACTAGGTAGTTTAGTAGCTGGTTGAAGAGTCATTCTCAGAATGGGATGATCCATGACAAATGTTAATCAGCATACAGAAATGTCTATGCCATCCATTCCCCTTCCTCACCTCTCAGTGCCACGTTAGCCCACGGTGACTCCGATCCTTCCCACATCACTCAATGGAACAACCCTTGCCAACTTTCCCAGTGACGGAGTAGTTTCTAAATACGATGAACATTTTATTTCATTTGCTTTCTCTGGGGCATTTGACACTTTGAATACATAATTCTTTTGAAAATCCTCCAAATTTGACTTTGAAGTTGCCACTACCCCTCGGTTTACATCCTATAGTTTTGCCCACCTCAACCTCACAGGGTTCTGACCCCCCACAAACCCTTCAAGGCTGGTGCCCTCCAGGGTTCTGTCCTAGACTCGCTGCTTTATTTTAATCATTTTCCTTGAGTTTTCTGATTCACATGGACTCACCCTATGTGCTCGCTGATAGTGCTCAGGTTTGTGTCTTCAGCCCAGCTCTGTCTGCGGGATGCCAGGCACATTCATCAGCCCTTGGATGTTCCACGGATGGCTCACAGTGTTGTAGACTGAACTTATGGCTGCTCTATCAAAAGCAGTCTTTGCCCCCTTCCTGTATTCTCGGTATCCGTGAATATACCCTGTCTGACTACGAGTGCAGTCTCATTCCTTCTTGCCGTATTCAGTGGGTCACGTTGTGCTCACCACCACACCCCCCTAACCCCTGTGCCCAATTCCTATGTTGAAGTCTCACGCTCCAATGTGACTACATTTGGAGATAGGGCTTATAGGAGGTGATTAAGGTTACGTGAGGTTAAGGGTTGTAAGGGTAGGGTCCTCATCTGATAAGATTGTTGACCTTAGATGAATGAGGAAGAGAAAGAAAGATTGTGTGAACCCGCAATGAGTAGGCAGTTGTCTATGAGCCAGGAAGGGGGCTCTAACCAGAACCCCACCATGCACACATCCCAATCTCAGACTGCCAGTCCCTACAACTGTGAGAAAATAAATTTCTCTTGTTTTTTTTTTTTTATTTTTTATTTTATTTATTTATTTATTTATTTATTTTATTTCCAGCATAACAGTATTCATTATTTTTGCACCACACCCCGTGCTCCATGCAATCCGTGCCCTCTATAATACCCACCACCTGGTACCCCAACCACCCAACCCCCGTCCCTTCAAAACCCTCAGATTGTTTTTCAGAGTCCATAGTCTCTCATGGTTCACCTCCGCTTCCAATTTCCCCCAACTCCCTTCTCCACTCTAAGTCCCCATGTCCTCCATGCTATTTGTTATGCTCCACAAATAAGTGAAACCATATGATAATTGACTCTCTCTGCTTGACTTATTTCACTCAGCATAGTCTCTTCCAGTCCCGTCCATGTTGCTACAAAAGTTGGGTATTCATCCTTTCTGATGGAGGCATAATACACTATCCCCAGGGGTACAGGTCTGTGAATCACCAGGTTTACACACTTCACAGCACTCACCAAAGCACATACCCTCCCCAATGTCCATAATCCCACCCCCTTCTCCCAAAACCCCTCCCCCCAGCAACCCTCAGTTTGTTTTGTGAGATTAAAAGTCACTTATGGTTTGTCTCCCTCCCAATCCCATCTTGTTTCATTGATTCTTCTCCTACCCACTTAAGCCCCCATGTTGCATCACCACTTCCTCATATCAGGGAGATCATATGATAGTTGTCTTTCTCTGCTTGACTTATTTCGCTAAGCATGATACGCTCTAGTTCCATCCATGTTGTCGCAAATGGCAAGATTTCATTTCTTTTGATGGCTGCATAGTATTCCATTGTGTATATATACCACATCTTCTTGATCCATTCATCTGTTGATGGACATCTAGGTTCTTTCCATAGTTTGGCTATTGTGGACATTGCTGCTATAAACATTCGGGTGCATGTGCCCCTTTGGATCACTACGTTTGTATCCTTAGGGTAAATACCCAATAGTGCAATTGCTGGGTCATAGGGCAGTTCTATTTTCAACATTTTGAGGAACCTCCATGCTGTTTTCCAGAGTGGCTGCACCAGCTTGCATTCCCACCAACAGTGTAGGAGGGTTCCCCTTTCTCCGCATCCTCGCCAGCATCTGTCATTTCCTGACTTGTTGATTTTAGCCATTCTGACTGGTGTGAGGTGATATCTCATTGTGGTTTTGATTTGTATTTCCCTGATGCCGAGTGATATGGAGCACTTTTTCATGTGTCTGTTGGCCATCTGGATGTCTTCTTTGCAGAAATGTCTGTTCATGTCCTCTGCCCATTTCTTGATTGGATTATTTGTTCTTTGGGTGTTGAGTTTGCTAAGTTCTTTATAGATTCTGGACACTAGTCCTTTATCTGATATGTCATTTGCAAATATCTTCTCCCATTCTGTCAGTTGTCTTTTGATTTTGTTAACTGTTTCCTTTGCTGTGCAAAAGCTTTTGATCTTGATGAAATCCCAATAGTTCATTTTTGCCCTTGCTTCCCTTGCTTTTTGCGTTGTTCCTAGGAAGATGTTGCTGCGGTTGAGTTCAAAGAGGTTGCTGCCTGTGTTCTCCTCAAGGATTTTGATGGATTCCTTTCGCACATTGAGGTCCTTCATCCATTTTGAGTCTATTTTTGTGTGTGGTGTAAGGAAATGGTCCAATTTCATTTTTCTGCATGTGGCTGTCCAATTTTCCCAGCACCATTTATTGAAGAGGCTGTCTTTTTGCCATTGGACATTCTTTCCTGCTTTGTCGAAGATTAGTTGACCATAGAGTTGAGGGTCTATTTCTGGGCTCTCTATTCTGTTCCATTGATCTATGTGTCTGTTTTTGTGCCAGTACCATGCTGTCTTGATGACGACAGCTTTGTAATAGAGCTTGAAGTCCGGAATTGTGATGCCACCAACGTTGGCTTTCTTTTTCAATATCCCTTTGGCTATTCGAGGTCTTTTCTGGTTCCATATAAATTTTAGCATTATTTGTTCCATTTCTTTGAAAAAGATGGATGGTACTTTGATAGGAATTGCATTAAATGTGTAGATTGCTTTAGGTAGCATAGACATTTTCACAATATTTATTCTTCCAATCCAGGAGCATGGAACATTTTTCCATTTCTTTGTGTCTTCCTCAATTTCTTTCATGAGTACTTTATAGTTTTCTGAGTATAGATTCTGTGTCTCTTTGGTTAGGTTTATTCCTAGGTATCTTATGGTTTTGGGTGCAATTGTAAATGGGATTGACTCCTTAATTTCTTTCTTCTGTCTTGCTGTTGGTGTAGAGAAATGCAACTGATTTCTGTGCATTGATTTTATATCCTGACACTTTACTGAATTCCTGTATAAGTTCTAGCAGTTTTGGAGTGGAGTCTTTTGGGTTTTCCACATATAGTATCATATCATCTGCGAAGAGTGATAATTTGACTTCTTCTTTGCCGATTTGGATGCCTTTAATTTCCTTTTGTTGTCTGATTGCTGAGGCTAGGACCTCTAGTACTATGTTGAATAGCAGTGGTGATAATGGACATCCTTGCCGTGTTCCTGACCTTAGCGGAAAAGCTTTCAGTTTTTCTCCATTGAGAATGATATTTGCGGTGGGTTTTTCATAGATGGCTTTGATGATATTGAGGTATGTGCCCTCTATCCCTACACTTTGAAGAGTTTTGATCAGGAAGGGATGCTGTACTTTGTCAAATGCTTTTTCAGCATCTATTGAGAGTATCATATGGTTCTTGTTCTTTCTTTTATTGATGTGTTGTATCACATTGACTGATTTGCGGATGTTGAACCAACCTTGCAGCCCTGGAATAAATCCCACTTGGTCGTGGTGAATAATCTTTTTAATGTACTGTTGAATCCTATTGGCTAGTATTTTGTTGAGTATTTTCGCATCTGTGTTCATCAAGGATATGGGTCTATAGCTCTCTTTTTTGGTGGGATCCTTGTCTGGTTTTGGGATCAAGGTGATGCTGGCCTCATAAAATGAGTTTGGAAGTTTTCCTTCCATTTCTATTATTTGGAACAGTTTCAGGAGAATAGGAATTAGTTCTTCTTTAAATGTTTGGTAGAATTCCCCCGGGAAGCCGTCTGGCCCTGGGCTTTTGTTTGTTTGGAGATTTTTAATGACTGTTTCAATCTCCTGACTGGTTATGGGTCTCTTCAGGCTTTCTATTTCTTCCTGGTTCAGTTGTGGTAGTTTATATGTTTCTAGGAATGCATCCATTTCTTCCAGATTGTCAAATTTATTGGCGTAGAGTTGCTCATAGTATGTTCTTATAATAGTTTGTATTTCTTTGGTGTTAGTTGTGATCTCTCCTCTTTCATTCATGATTTTATTTATTTGGGTCCTTTCTCTTTTCTTTTTGATAAGTCGGGCCAGGGGTTTATCAATTTTATTAATTCTTTCGAAGAACCAGCTCCTAGTTTCGTTGATTTGTTCTATTGTTTTTTTGGTTTCTATTTCATTGATTTCTGCTCTGATCTTTATGATTTCTCTCCTCCTGCTGGGCTTAGGGTTTCTTTCTTGTTCTTTCTCCAGCTCCTTTAGTTGTAGGGTTAGGTTGTGTACCTGAGACCTTTCTTGTTTCTTGAGAAAGGCTTGTACTGCTATATATTTTCCTCTCAGGACTGCCTTTGTTGTGTCCCACAGATTTTGAACCGTTGTATTTTCATTATCATTTGTTTCCATGATTTTTTTCAATTCTTCTTTAATTTCCCGGTTGACCCATTCATTCTTTAGAAGGATGCTGTTTAGTCTCCATGTATTTGGGTTCTTTCCAAACTTCCTTTTGTGGTTGAGTTCTAGCTTTAGAGCATTGTGGTCTGAAAATATGCAGGGAATGATCCCAATCTTTTGATACCGGTTGAGTCCTGATTTAGGACCGAGGATGTGATCTATTCTGGAGAATGTTCCATGTGCACTAGAGAAGAATGTGTATTCTGTTGCTTTGGGATGAAATATTCTGAAAATATCTGTGATGTCCATCTGGTCCAGTGTGTCGTTTAAGGCCTTTATTTCCTTGCTGATCTTTTGTTTGGATGATCTGTCCATTTCAGTGAGGGGAGTGTTAAAGTCCCCTACTATTATTGTATTATTGTTGATGTGTTTCTTTGATTTTGTTATTAATTGGTTTATATAGTTGGCTGCTCCCATGTTGGGGGCATAGATATTTAAAATTGTTAAATCTTCTTGTTGGACAGACCCTTTGAGTATGATATAGTGTCCTTCCTCATCTCTTATTATAGTCTTTGTCTTAAAATCTAATTGATCTGATATAAGGATTGCCACTCCTGCTTTCTTCTGATGTCCATTAGCATGGTAAATTCTTTTCCACCCCCTCACTTTAAATCTGGAGGTGTCTTCGGGCTTAAAATGAGTTTCTTGGAGGCAACATATAGATGGGTTTTGTTTTTTTATCCATTCTGATACCCTGTGTCTTTTGACAGGGGCATTTAGCCCATTAACATTCAGGGTAACTATTGAGAGATATGAATTTAGTGCCATTGTATTGCCTGTAAGTTGACTGTTACTGTATATGGTCTCTGTTCCTTTCTGATCTACCACTTGTAGGCTCTCTCTTTGCTTAGAGGACCCCTTTCAATATTTCCTGTAGAGCTGGTTTGGTATTTGCAAATTCTTTCAGTTTTTGTTTGTCCTGGAAGCTTTTAATCTCTCCTTCTATTTTCAATGATAGCCTAGCTGGATATAGTATTCTTGGCTGCATGTTTTTCTCGTTTAGTGCTCTGAAAATATCATGCCAGCTCTTTCTGGCCTGCCAGGTCTCTGTGGATAAGTCAGCTGCCAATCTAATATTTTTACCATTGTATGTTACAGACTTCTTTTCCCGGGCTGCTTTCAGGATTTTCTCTTTGTCACTGAGACTTGTAAATTTTACTATTAGGTGACGGGGTGTGGGCCTATTCCTATTGATTTTGAGGGGCGTTCTCTGAACCTCCTGAATTTTGATGCTCGTTCCCTTTGCCATATTGGGGAAATTCTCCCCAATAATTCTCTCCAGTATACCTTCTGCTCCCCTCTCTCTTTCTTCTTCTTCTGGAATCCCAATTATTCTAATGTTGTTTCGTCTTATGGTGTCACTTATCTCTCAAATTCTCCCCTCGTGGTCCAGTAGCTGTTTGTCCCTCTTTTGCTCAGCTTCTTTATTCTCTGTCATTTGGTCTTCTATATCACTAATTCTTTCTTCTGCCTCATTTATCCTAGCAGTGAGAGCCTCCATTTTTGATTGCACTTCATTAATAGCTTTTTTTATTTCAACTTGGTTAGATTTTAGTTCTTTTATTTCTCCAGAAAGGGCTTTTATATCTCTCGAGAGGGTTTCTCTAATATCTTCCATGCCTTTTTCGAGCCCGGCTAGAACCTTGAGAATTGTCATTCTGAACTCTAGATCTGACATATTACCAATGTCTGTATTGATTAGGTCCCTAGCCTTCGGTACTGCCTCTTGTTCTTTTTTTTGTGTTGAATTTTTCCGTCTTGTCATTTTGTCCAGATAAGAGTATATGAAGGGGCAAGTAAAATACTAAAAGGGTGGCAACAACCCCAGGAAAAAATGCTTTAACCAAATTAGAAGAGATCCAAAATCGTGAGGGGGGAGAAAGGGGATAAAAAGAGGTTAAAAAATGAACAAACAAAAAAAACAAAAAAAAAAAAAAGAAAACAAAAGAATTAAAAAAAAAAAGGAAAACACCTAAGAAAAATGTAAAAAAGAAAAAATATATATATTAGATAAACTAGTAAAAAATCGTTAAAAAAGAAAAAGGTAACAGTTAAAAAAAAAAAAGATTTTACCCGAAGGCGAGGAAAAAAAAATAAATGAAAAAGAAAAAAATTAAATTAACTGCAAGACTAAAAAAAAATCACAGGGAAAAAGCCATGAGTTCCGTGCTTGGCTTTCTCCTCCTCTGGAATTCTGCTGCTGTCCTTGGTATTGAAACCGCACTCCTTGGTAGGTGAACTTGGTCTCGGCTGGATTTCTTGTTGATCTTCTGGGGGAGGGGCCTGTTGTAGTGATTCTCAAGGGTCTTTGCCCCAGGCGGAATTACACCGCCCTTACCCGGGGCCGGGGTGAGTAATCCGCTCGGGTTTGCTTTCAGGAGCTTTTGTTCCCTGAGCGCTTTCCGTAGAGTTCCGGAGGACGGGAATACAAATGGCGGCCTCCTGGTCTCCGGCCCGGAGGAGCCGAGAGCCCGGGGCCCCACTCCTCAGCGCGCCCTTAGAGAACAGCGCCCGGTTACTCCTGTCTGCCTGACCTCCGGCCGCGCTCCGAGCTCTCCGAGCCTGCGGCCGGTTCAAGGTAACCCCGAGCTGCGAGCTTACTGTCGGCTCTGTCTCTGTAGCCGGCTTTCCCGTTCCAATACCCGCAAGCTCTGCGACAGTCAGACACCCCTGGTCCTTCTGTGACCCTGCGGGACCTGAGGCCACGCTGAACCCGCGTGGGCTTTGCCCGGGTTTAGCCTCTGGAGCGATGTCCCTCAGCGGAACAGACTTTTAAAAGTCCTGATTTTGTGCGCAGTTGCTCCGCCGCTTGCCGGGAGCCGGCCCCTCCCCCCCGGGGTCTATCTTCCCGTCGCTTTGGATTCACTTCTCCGCCGGTCCTACCTTTCAGAAAGTGGTTGTTTTTCTGTTTCCAGAATTGCTGTTCTTCTTCTCTTCGATCTGCCGATGGATTTTCAGGTGTTTGCAATCTTTAGATAAGCTATCTAGCTGATCTCCGGCTAGCTGAAGCAATCTCAGCCTGCTACTTCTCCGCCATCTTGACTCCTCCAGCCCTTTTTTTAAAGAATTTAATTATTTGACAGAGAAAGATCACAAGTAGGCAGAGAGGCAGGCAGAGAGAGAGAGAGAGAGGAGGAAGCAGGCTTTCTGCAGAGCAGAGAGCCCGATGTGGGACTCGATCCCAGGACCCTGAGATCATGACCTGAGCTAAAGGCAGTGGCTTAACCCACTGAGCCACCCAGGCGCCCCAAATTTCTCTTGTTTTAAGTCCACTAGCCTATGGTATTCTGTTCTGTCAGCCCCATCGGACTAAGATGCCATGAACAGAGTCAATGTCCTACCTACTCCATTTCCTTAACATATGCAGAATACTTTCCTACCTTAAAAATCTCAATCTCACTGACACAGAATCTCATTGTTTTTTGCCTTAATGACCTCCATGAGCTCTCCTGGTCTTCATTTTGTACCCACTTCCCTATTAATTCCTACCCTTAATGTCAGAACCACTCTTCTAAAAATATGAACGTGGCCATGTCATTCTCTGGCTTAAAATGTGTCATTTGATCTCAATTATTTTCAAGATAAAATCCAAATTTCTTAGCAACACAGCTGGGGTCCTTCCTGTTCTGACCCCTGTCTAATTCTCCATCCTTATCATCTCATTATTGACCCCTTCAGAGCTTACGTCCCATTCATACCCCCCAAAAGGTACATTTTCCCTAAACTTTAATATTCAAAATCTGGTATACTTTTCCACACTTTAATATCCCTGGGGACTCTGTTTCTTTGAGGAAATGGTAGGTTCAGACGAAGCATCCACTATAGGAGTTAGACAAGCTTCATACCCCTCTTATGAGGAAGACAAATAAATAGTTACATAATACAATATGATCAATTCATACTAGAGATTTGTTCAAAGGGTCATAGATCACAAAGGAAGAAAATAAGCAAAACAAAATATTGTGCCCAGTCCTCTGCCCAAGGCTGCAAGAGGCATTTTGCAAAGAGGAGCTGTTGCTTTTGCATGATAGAGATTCAACAGAATCTTCAAGGATGAGTAGAATTATCTCCTACCTGTTCTATACGCCTCTGTAAGAATAGCACCGTCATAGACGGGGCTGCACCCTCCCTACTGAATGTTTGATCATCTTAGTAAAAGTCTTGTCCACTTCCACCTAGCAAGGCCCTAGAACATCAGCGGGTACTGAGCATCCTTCCCCTTGACTAATGAACCATTTTATGAAAAAAACTGTAGGTGTGTCCCTGTATAGTAAGTGTCATTACAGTTCCGGCCAATAAAATAGCCATAACAGGAAGGATATTCACACAAGGCACTTTTAAATGACTGATCGTTGCACTTATGCAATGCCCTGAGAGGCCTATGCTGTGATTTCTTGGTAACAGTGTGGGAGACCGCAGACGCCGGGGATCATTTCTGTTGGGGATATTTGGGGGGAAAGGGTCTGATCTTCATCTGTGTGGTGATCTGTTTTTATCCACTGACACTGAAGGTTTTAAGCAATGGTTCTTTATGGTAATGGCTACACTGATGACGTTGGCGGTACTCCTGGGACCAAGACATCCCACAATGCTCTAGAAGGGGTCTTGATAATGGTAAACCGTGATTTTCATGCAGGCATCCTATTGATTTAATGGATGTTGTATAACGGTTGTTATATTTTGGCATAGGAAATCTATCCTAAATGTTAGAACTGGTTTGAGGGAACATAATAGGATATAGGATACATGTTCATGCTATTTTTGCTACCTTACTACAGGAGAAAAAAATACATCACTTACAAGATATCACCCCTTTCTTTCAAAACAGACCAAAAAAAAAAAAAATAGAGTAAGGGAAGTGAGAAAGGAGGAAGGTAACAAATATTCATCATCCGTGTCAGATATTTTTTACAAGTTATTGTGTGTAATCTTTTTTTTCAAAAATTATTTTTACTAACATATAATCTATTATTTGCCCCAGGGGTACATGTTTGTGAATTATCAGGCTTTGTGTAATCCTTTTTTAAAAAAAAGATTTTATTTATTTTAGAGAATGAGAGAGAGAAAGCGTGAGAGACAGAGAGAGTGAGGGCGCGCGGAAGCAGGGGGTGGGGAAGAGGGAGAGAAAGAAACAGGCTCCCCCCTGAGCAGGGAACCTGATGCAGGACTTAATCCCAGGACTCTGGGATCACGACCTGAGTCCAAGGCAGACACTTAACTGACTGAGCCACCCAGGCACCCCATATTTTGTGTAATCTTTTTGATAATTCTGCATGGTGAGGAAATTCTAGACGGAGAAACTGAGACTCAAAAAGGGAACTGGCCAGTGGCCAAACAGAGCTTAACTTGGCTGTGACACCAGGTCTGTGTACTTGCCAAACCCTCTACAAGCGTTGGTCCCTACTGCACCCAGACAGCAACGCACTGATAAGGCACAGGGCACACAGTTGAGGCAGCTTCGCTCTCCTCCGCCCCTCCGTCCTTCGGTGCTCCAGCCCTGCTCCCAAGCCTGTGTGCCTGTGTTCCGCAGGCAGGACAGCACAAAGGCGAAGTCATTAGGAAGGTCAGAATCAGGCCACCACCCCTCTTCCAGGCTCTGCAGCTCGCCAGAGGTAGGATCCGGAACAAGTATCCACACCTTCTTCCCCGGCCTCCTTTTTCCCTACGGCAAGATGAGTAAAGGAGCTTGGTTTCCGAGATTCCCACCAGCTCAGAACAGTCGGTGATTAGCAAGTGCCTGCTGGATTACGGATCCTCTTAGAGTCAATTACCCTAACAATGAGATCATTTACATAATCGGGGAGGTGGCCGGCTCCTGGCGAGCTAATGGCTGGCGCGTTGGCGGATGTACCTACCAACAGCCGCGAGCGGGCTCCTCGCTCCCGGGGACCGCGGAGCACGCTCAGCCGAGAGGACCTCACGCCGGCCGCAAGGACACCTGACTCCCAGCGGTCAGGACTGGGCTTCCCGGCCGAGGGCGGACCAAGCAGCCTCCAGATCAGGCTGCATTGAGCCGCCCGCTCCTTCTGTGCTTCTGATCCCCAAATAAACCACATTCCTGTTTCTCCTATTCATACAAAGTCAGGAAGGGAAATTTCCTTGGTTTTTTTTTTTTTTTTTGTTGTTGTTGTTGTTTTGTTTTTGTTGTTGTTGCTGTTTTGGTGTGGGAAAGAACAACAGTAAGAAAAACACCACTTGCAGCATAAATGGGAGAGAACGTTTGACCTTATAGAATCACCCAGTGCTGGGATGGAAGGTGATTTTTCACTAACTCCCTTGGTTGCAGATGGAGGGGCCAGGGGGCAGTGCCCCAGCCTAGACTAGAAGCCAGCTCCATGCCTCCTTTGCGAAAGATCTGGAAAGAGCATTTAGGAACTCTGTCTCCGCCTTGACACACTCCCCAGCTGTACCACCCCAGGGTCTCCCACCCCCCAAACTACCAGACATCTTTCCGGATGTACTGAGGAGGGGGTGTGGGAAATAAAAACGATAATTAAGACTCTGGAGGGTTTTTATGGTTTTGTTTGTTTGTTTTGGTTTGGTTGGTTTGGAAACTAAAGTTTTGAAAGTTATTTTTTGTGAAACAGTATAGAATGTTTACGATAGGTGAAAAGGAACACAGAAAATGAACAGCACTTTGTGCTTCTTAACAGTAAAAGAAAAACCCCTTGACCTCTTCTCTAAATTTCCCTTTAATCAATTTGCAAACCAAAATAAATGATGGAACTTGGAGGCATCCCATCCTCGGCTCTAAGGACGATTACAGTCCTCCCTGTTTTAGAAACAAGAGACTATTTATTAGTTGTATGTAGAAGGTTTGCCTTTAATGTGATTGCTCTGTCGGAGTACAAGCTATCTGACTGCTAATGTATAATTCTTCTTTTCTCAGAAACATGATTAGGCTTTTTATCTGGAATTTTTGCTCAAATTCCAGTAAATGCATATTCGCTTTTAAATTCTTTCAAAGAAGAAACAGGTATTATTAAAGGACCCTGGTCCCCATCATAAAACACTGAAATAAAGGCACAGTCATTGCCCAAAGGAGCAGTGGAAGAATTTTATATTGTTTTTCTTGCTCACTAGATGGTTTTGAACAGAAAGACCAGGGCTGGTTTTGAACAGAAAAACCATAGGAGTCTGATACACATGCTTATGAGGGTTATTAAATGGGAATCAACTGCAAGAAACAGCCATGTGTTACACGGTAAGAGGACACCCAGCTTCACGAAGTGCCTTTTCATTTTCGTGTTGCCTCTGAAGAGCCTTTTAATAAGCAAAGATCTTCTGTAAGAGCTTGAAAAGTAACTGAGAAGTTTTTTCCCTTACTGAGGAAGAATTTGCCCACCCTAGCCCTCCAGCTCCTGGGACTACGTGAGAACAAGGTTGGCCTCTGAGGTAGTGACCTTGGTTTCAGTCTGGGTGTAGCATTTCCTTTCAGTCAAGCTGGAATCATCCCAGCAGCTCTTTTGGTGGCGTAATAGGCCAGGGCATTTCTTTAGGATTCATGCTTTTGGAAAAATGTTAACCTTCAGGTAGTTGAATATTGACTCCAGGAGGCCATGGAGGGAATGAGAGAATGACCAAGTATTTCCTGCTGCAGCCACAGGTGGCACAGACAGGTGCAACCCACCAGTAAACCTCCCCCACCCCAGGCAGAAGAGGTGGGACTAGCCATCCACCCACAGCACCTCACCCTTCCATGATTTGCTCCACCCCTGTTCATAATGACCCCACCTCTTCTGGATGGATTAGGGAATAGGGTGAGGGTAGAGAGGTTAGGGAGAAGGGGTGTGGTTAACTCTGTGCGGGTACTGACAACAAGACTGTCTTCTCACCTTTTGTTCTTGGCTACATCTAAGTGAAAAGCAAAGAAATTCAACCTCCTCACTGTTGTACCTGCTGTCACAGTGGCTTCTGGGCCCCTTCTTACTCCTACCTTCTCACCATTTACAGGTTCACCCCCACCCTTGGTTTCTGGACGTAATCTGGACCTAACCTATAATCTAGGGTATTTAGGTCACTCTACCTCTGTGTTCTTGGACTCAGTACCAACCTTGGACCTCAAGGAGACAAACGACTTCTGCTGTCACTCCTGCCCCTATATTCCCATCTGTGCCGTCTGCTTGCAGAGCACCACATTCCTTTCTGAGGATGAATCCTACCTTACTTTTGCAGTTCCCTTTCCCAGCTGAACGGCCAGTGTCTGGTACACTGAACACTTCTCACTTTAGCCCAGTGGGTCTCAACAGGAGGCAGCATTTGGAAATCTGTTTCGGTGACGGGAAGAGGGGGGGCATTTTTGGTTGTCACAGGGACTGAAGAGTACTGCTAGCATTTAGAAGGTGGGGGACAGGGGCACTAAATAATTTGTCCTGCCTAAAATGCCAGGGGCACTGATGTTGAGGAACTGCTCCTGCCCCATGCGGATGCATGCCTGTCCTGCTCTGTCAAAGGTGCTTGAAGACCCTTAGTACCACCTGGAAACTTCTTGGTCTGCTTTCCCACTGTGGATCTTCTCTTCTCCCAACTTGGTTTTGTGAATTGGAAGTGCAATCAACTCCTTTATTCCCTCCTGGAAGATCAGCCTTTCCATGAGTTGGGCCTTAGAAAGGCCCAAATTTTCTTATCCTTGCCCACTGAAGCCTATTTCGCCAACTTGATATATATATATATATATATATATATATATATATATATATATATATATGAAATTTATTTGACAGAGACACAGTGAGAGAGGGAACACAAGGAGGAGGAGTGGGAGAGGGAGAAGCAGGCTTCCTACTGAGCAGGGAGCCTGATGTGGGGCTTGATCCCAGGACCCTGGGATCATGACCTGAGCCGAAGGCAGATGCTTAATGACTGAGCCATCCAGGTGCCCCCACAACTTGTTATATTAGCTTAAAGTATGTTTACTTTCCAGTTGCTAATTTTGACTCTACCCTCTTATTGAAATTCTGCTTTCTCTCTCTTGTTCTTGAGCCTGGGCAGGTGTGATCTTACAGGTATATGGTACCAACTCTAGCAACTCATCTGTCTTCTATCCTTATTTCCTTGGGCAGCCTGGCTTCAGGGGTCTTCCATACTAGTCAATGGAGAAAGACAACAAACAAATATTAGTTTGCTTGGGTTGCCATAACAAAGTACCACAAGCTGGATGACTTAAACAAGGAAATACATTGTCTAGCTATTACGGAGGCTAGAAGTCTGAGATCAAGCAGTGAGTGGGGCTGTGAGAGAAGATGTGTTCCATACTCCTCTCTTAACCTCTGGTGGCCTACCACCAATCTTTGGAGTTCCTTGGCCTACAGGACCATCACCCTGATCTCTGTCTTCATCTTGATGTGCATTTTCCTTGCACACAGGTCCCTCTATCCAAGTTTCCTCTTTTTATAAGGACACCAATCATATGGGATTAGGGACCATCCTATCTCAATATGACCTCATCTGAACTAATTTTATCCACAATGACCCTATTTTCAAATAAGGTCATATTCTGAGATAGTGGGGGCTAGGACTTCATATGAATTTGAAGAGGAACCTAAGTCAACTCATAAAAGTATATTAGATTGTGATAAGTACTAAGGAGAAGAGTAAAGCAGGGAAAGGGGTTTGGGGAGCATAGAAGCTGGGGAACATATTGTTTTTAAGGGGGGGTCAGGAAGAATGTCACTGATGAGATGATATTTGATCTGACCTGAAAGCAATGGAAGAGCCAGTTATCTGCATATTCGAGAGAAGAAAATTCTAGGCAGAAGGAAGGGCAAATGCAAAAGCCTTGGGGTGGGAGTGAGTGAACATGTCTGAGGAGCAGCAAGGTGGCCTTTGTGGCTGGATTGGAGAGTGACAGGACAGATGTAAAGAATGGGAGCAGAGCGAGCTAGGGGAACCAGACCATATGGGCCTTTGACGGCTTAGTAAGGCTCTTAAAACTATTTTCTCTTCAACTATCTGGACCTCTTATCCAGATAGTTTAGGCTGAATAAAATACCAATAGCTACCAGTTATTGAACATGTGCAAGTTACTAGCACCATGATGCGCTTATTTTAAATTTTTTAGCATATTTTTCCTCATTTCATCTTATTCTATAGATGAGAACACTAAGACTCAGAGAGATTCAGTGATCTGTCCGGTATCACATGCTCAAGTAAGTGAAGCAGATTGGACCCTTAGACTTCTTGGCTGTTTGACTTTAAAGTCCATGTACTTGACCTCCATGCTGTATGACTGTTATGGGTCAAACTGTATCCCACCCACATTCATAAGCTCAAGTCTTAACCTCCTAGCACCTCAAAATGTGACCTTATTGGAAATAGGGTCATTGCAGGTGTAATTAGCTAAGGTGAGCTCAAACTGGTGTGGGGTGGGCTCTTCATCTGGTACGACTATTGTCTTTATAAAGAAGGGATATTTGGACAAATGCAGACACAGATACACACGCAGGAAGAATGCCATGTGAAGATGAAGGTGGAGATTAGAGTGACGTTTCTATAAGCCAAAGAGTACCAAAGACCTCCAACAACCCACCAGGAGCTAGGTGAGGGGAATGGAACAGATTCTCTGCCACATCCCTCATAGGAACTAGCTTTGCTGACACATTGACCTTGGGCTTCTGGCCTCCAAAACTGTGGGATAATACATTTCTGTTGTTTAAGCCTCTTAGTTGGTGGGTGCTTTATTCTGGCAGCCCTAGCGGATGAAGGTAACGTCCATCCATGGTTATTTGTATTTACTCATTGTGGTGATTTATAGCTAAAGGCCTTTTCCATCTTCCACAAGACGTATGTTTCTAGAATATATCATCAGAGGTTTATGAATCAAAATTCCATAAATGTGGACTTACAAGTTTATAGATGTGGCTGGATCTTGGAGACAATCTTCTTGAAGATACAAAAATTGAGGCCCAGAGAGACGAAAGGACTCGCTCAAGGTCACAAAGGAAATTCCATTTGTTTGTTTCCTTACTCTTGCACTCTGTTCCAGGCCACCCCGACTTTTCTCCTTTTTGGCCTGTTTAGAGAAGCGTCTATCCTCCTCTCTTGCCAGGAGGCAGTATATGTTGGTCTTTGTGTTGGGACAAGCTCCTGCGCCCTTCTTCACCAGAATTTGCCAGAGTTCCTTGAGGTCAATAGACAACGCAGACCTCCTTATTCTAGCACCAGCTACAGTGGAGATTTGAAGATCACCGATCACATTTCCACACACTTTCCTCATCTGCTGTTCTAGGAGAAAACTCTCTGAACCTCTATGCTCTAAACCTTGAGGTCTGAAGGACTTTTGATTCTATGTGGTACCCGGTACACATTGCTTTACTCAGAATGTAGTAATTAGTCTTGGGGGAAGCATATGGAACTTCTTTGTCCAAGCATAACCTGAGAGTGTTTGATGATTTGCCTCCCTTCACCTTCTTGAGAATCTGCGAGCAGAACTAGTAGAGGTCTGGTTGTCTCCATCATGCAGTCCATCTTGCTGTGCTCTATTGAATATATCCAGGGGACTGGAGCAGCAGCTCTGTGGTCCTGGACTGCCAAAGTCAGCGAGCGGAGGTCCTAGAGGGAGAGTCAATCAATCTGGGATTGAGACACCTTGGGGAGCCTTGCTGGCTCCATGCTACCTTACAGGGTTACCTCACATGGTTGCCACATTACCAACAAATCATTTATGTAGGAGGAAGAGGAAATGGCTTCTCACAAGAGCTGATCACGCTTTTCCTCCTTTTCTACATCCCCTAGGGATAGCCTGGAACTCCAAATTTGAAGTCAAATATGTCATCCTGATTCAGCAAGATATGAACTGGGTGTGGGGGTTTAAAACTTCTTAAACATTGGCCTTGGATCAACAACTCATGGATTTCAGTTTATTTTTGAGACTCAGGAAAAACACATGTGCAAAAGCAAGCTTTTAGTCCAGTCTAGTGTAAGGAGGAACAGAGAGTCTTACTCGAAATTGTTGTCTGACTGTTGAAATGTCATCGTCATTGTTTCATCCATGTATTAAAAATGCACACACACTTACTTGGGGGAAAACCTTAATATCAGTTGCTACATCCTAATGTGATTCTGGGATCTGAGGGAGAGAAGGTTCTTTTAGCTGGAGCACAGCTAAGCCAGGCTGCTGCTGGGCCCATGCGTTCTGTTTAGTTCTCACTCCTGCATTCAACATTGATTTGGTGATAAGAGGCAACACGGACGAAGGGGATGTTGGAGGGTGAGAGATAATTATTTGCAATGGCACAACTTTACCACGGCCTGATGCGCAGTGAGAGGGAGGTGAGAAGTCTGGACCATCTCCCATCTCCCTACTGCCTCTCAAGCTTCAGGCCAACGAACCGGTGGGTTCTAGAACACAGGCCTAAGGACTATGTTCCATCAGTCATCAAATGTGCATTAAACATTGACACTGCACAGAACTCTATTACACAGTTTCGGTATAAGAATGAGTGTCTAGGGGCACCTGGGTGGCTCAGTGGGTTAAAGCCTCTGCCTTTGGCTCCGGTCATGATCTCAGGATCCTGGGATCGAGCCCCGCATCAGGCTCTCTGCTCAGCAGGGGGCCTGCTTCCCTTCCCCTCTCTCTGCCTACCTGTGATCTCTGTCAAATAAATAAATAAATAAGCTCTTTAAAAAAAAAAAAAAAGAATGAGCGTCCAATCTATGGTTTCTTCTCGTGAGGCACTTAGGCTCCAGTTAGGGAGATGGGATGTCTGCAGAAGGTCTCTCTCAGGTAACCTTCATGAAGCTGAGTGGTTCCTAGTGGCCCAAGAATGCATACATGTCTGGAAAGCCCTGGAATGGTCTCTACAGTGTCCCAAGTACTTTTCCAAACAAAGAAATCCCTAAGATCTGTCTGGAACTATCATCAGACTTGATCTGATGGATCATTCGATACCAAGGAACTCTAAAAAATTTTTTTCCATGTGGTCCAAACAAAGTTCTTCTCCGGCCCATCTACCCACTTAGAATGACCACATAATTTCTCTCTCCCTCCCCTTTTTTTTCTTTTGAGGGCTTGGTGGCTTGCAAATAAAGCCAGTTTGCTACTGATGTATGTTGGGAATTTTCTGTGCTTCTCTGAGTCCAGACTCTACCCAAAAGGGAAGAGACTCGGCTCCCTCCATGTGGCCTAGACACAGGTAGGAAAATTGAGAGACAGGAGCATGTCCAGAGCCAATGGGACTTCAGGCTGGCAAGGAGAATGCTGGACAGAGGAAGAAAGCTGAGAGATTGCTGCTTCACAGCTGGGCTCAACATCAGACCAAGACACATCCATTTCTACGCAGGCTGTCCATTCCCCATTTCCTTGGTATCATTTTTTCCCTGGTAACAAACTAATTATAACAGACCCATCACTCAGCAATTAAGAATAATTTATGTTCCTTTCTCAAGGGAGAATCAATCCAGTATCCCAGGCAGAATCCCTTAATCATTCTGTTAACTACAGAAGAAGCGGGAGCTCCTTTTATCCAAGCCACCTCCACTATTGTCTGGCCTGCTCTACCGCCGCAGGCAGTAAATACCCTGCATTTTGCACCAGATGCATTTTGAGTTCTCATTCTGTAATCTGAAAACAGAAAGAAAACAGAAAGAAATTTAATAGTAGCAGGAACAGACTGTGCTGCCCTTGCTTCACATTAAATTATTCCTTGCCTCCCGGCATTAAACAATAGCGGGCAATAAAGAAAACCCCAGGAGCCCAATATTCTTGGGATTGTATCAGGATGGAAGATTAAACTCCTAAACCATTCAAGATGTCTCCGCTTTGTCCCTCAACATAGAAGCCCTTATATCCCCACTGTTTCCGAATGAAATATATTTCTGCAGTGTTACACAGAATTTATGAGTAGCTCAAGGCCTCCTGTTTGAAGACACTTTCTTTCAAAAAGAGGCAAAGGAAAGAGAGAGAGAAAAAAATCCAGACCTGAAAATTAGAATACACTTGCTTTGTGTGATTTTATTTAAGAAAATTTGATACCTGAGTAAAACCTAGGTTGCCCATGTCGGTGTCTGAACTAGAGCAAAGAGAAATGTTCAGTAAAACTTCTAGTAAAGCAAAACTTTCATAGAATCAAAATTTAGGCTCTCTCTCTGAAGTGATGAGTCATTAAAATTTGGAAGCTGGGGTTCATTTTTCAGTGTAAGCAGGAAATTAGAACAATATCAAATACTCCAGCCTCATTTTCACTACAAAGTCAATTCCAATCAATCTGTTCTCAGCTCAAAACGACATGTCAGGTTTGGTAAAGGTATTTCCAAATCCGTTTTTCTTTGCTTTCATCTAAACTTAAAGCGAAAAGCTTTCAGGTTTTAAAACATTTTTTTTTTCTTTTGTCAGAGAGAGTGAGCACAGGCAGACAGAGTGGCAGGCAGAGGCAGAAGCAGGCTTCCTGCTGAGCAAGGAGCCCGATGTGGGACTCAATCCCAGGACACTAGGATCATGACCTGAGTCAAAGGCAGCCGCTTAACCAACTGAACCACCCAGGCGTCCCAAGTTTTCAGGCTTTAGATGATAGGTAAAACTCTTTTTTTTTTTTTTTTCAAAGATTTTATTTATTTATTTAACAGAGAGAGATCACAAGTAAGCAGAGAGGCAGGCAGAGAGAGAGAGAGGAGGAAGCAGGCTCCCTGTCGAGCAGAGAGCCCGATGCAGGACTCGATCCCAGGACCCTGAGATCATGACCTTAGCCGAAGGCAGCGGCTTAACCCACTGAGCCACCCAGGTGCCCCAAAAACTCTTGAAAGCTGGAAGGTAGGTGCTCCCGGGAACAGGAGCAGTTTGGAATGGGAGGGGGTGGTGGGGCTGCTGTGGGCAGGGGGAAGGAGGGCAACAGTATTAAATAAGCTTCGCAGGCATTCTAGGAGTCACCAACCACAGTCCTCCAGAAGGCGCCCCAAGTAGAAGGAGGAGGGCAAGGTGAAAATGTTTTAATTTCTACACAAATCCTATTCAGGTACACACACCAGGAAACTACCATAGTGGCTGTTTCCCAAATCAGAACACATGTGTAAGGGCCTATTTAGCCAGAGTGGCCCCACCTTGGTTGAGCAGCCATTTTGTTGTTTATTATGCAGTAAAACTTAAATTGACCCTCCCCCCCCCAACTTACTTAAAAAGAAAGTCGGGGAAACCAGTCCCAGGTAACAAAGTCCAAAGACAAGGGTGGGTCAGGTCAGGTGGAAACATCCAATCAGTGGAGCGTGCATACTATCTCCCCTAGCTACCAAGGAGTGTGGGCCCCACCTTTTGGGCGCAAATTCTGACCAAGAAGATAGACTAGTTCAAATAGCTACTATGGGGTGAATTATAATTCAATTGGCCACCCGTGTGTGACCTAGCATGACTGTGCAGCTTTCTCTCTGTGTTACAATCTCATTGGCCACCTGTGTGTGGCCAGGCCCAACCACATGGCCTTTGCTCTATAAAAGTTAGTCTGTGAGGCAGGGAGGGGTCGCCCTCCCTGTAAGAGGCGGCCCAACCGGTCCCTTTAATTCTCAATGCGTGGCTCGAAATAAAGCTTTGCTTGGCCTTCGCTTTATATCAGTGTCTCTCCTCTGATTACGGACCTAACACGTGGTTCCCTACTGGAGACCCCAGGTGCCATGATTCCATAATTTGTGAGCACAGCTGGCTCACAGAGACAGCCATTTATCCGATGTGCTGAAAGCACCAAGGACCCTTCTGCTCGGTATCCCCCCCAACTGCTGACCTTGGGACCCTCCCCATAGTATTGAAATTATCTGCATCTGAATTACTTCTGGTAACTAAAAAAAGAAAACCCAAGGCAGATGGGGTCTTACCATAAGACCAACAACAAAGTTGTTGACAATTCTCTAGCCCTTACAGAATCCATACTGTATTCTGGTTTGGAGGTTGTTACCTTTTGAAACTATGTCCCCTCTTTCCAGAAAAATGTATAAATACGTGGAAGCTTGTAATTAACCTAAATGGTTCTTAGACCTCCAGAAGACCCCACATGAAGCTCACCCAGCTCTGAATGTCCTCTCCTCCATTCATTCTCCACTCCTGTTCGATCTGTCATTCAGTCTCCTCCATGAAATGAAGTCTTCCATGGTTTTCCCCATCTGAAGCCCTATAACTCACACCCCTGCATTGCTGCTTTGTGTTGTCTTGGAAAGTGTGTTTTCTTCTCAATCACATATGTCTTGCCTTCCTGAATGGTTATCTGTTCCTTGGGAGCTGGTATGTTGAGTTCTTCAATTTTGTATCTCCAGACCACTGTGTGGGAAAGAGGCACTCTGCTATGCCTCTTACCCAATGCACGATTTCCCCCCACTATGATATATTTCGGATAAGTGCACAATTTCCCCTTAACATTAGAAAACAGCAACTGATACAGCGGCTACAAGTCCATCACTTGCCCTCCCTGCACACCCCTCCGCGGCACGTTTTGCTATTGTCCCATAAGTCCTTGGGTTTCTATTCACATTTTCTTCAATCTTTTTTCTCTTATTTCTTCAGACTGAAAAATTTCAGTTAATCCATTTTCAGGTTTACTGGTTCTCTTTCCTCGCCATGTCCAAAAAGCAATTAAGCCCAACAGTGAGGTTTTTTTTTCCCATTAAAATTATCAGTGAGTTTTTCACTTTAGTTCATTTAGTTGTACTTTTCAGTTCTAGAATTTTGATTTAGTTATATTTTTTAAAATTTTCATTTCTCATTGAGATTTTCTATCTCTTCACTCATTAGACCATACTTTTCCTCTCCAATTTTGCACATATTTTTATTTGATTCTTTGAACATATTTATTATAACTGATTTAAAACTGTTGTCTGCTCAGTCTAACATCTGAATTACCTCAGGTTCCATTACTATTGACTGCTTTCTTTTCTTGGCTATAAATCACATTTGTAATTTTTTTTTTTGGTGTGATTGTTTTATTGAATATTGGATATTTTGAATTGTATTTGTAAAGATTCCGAGTTCTGTTATCCTCCTCTAAAGAGTGCTAATTCCTGTTTTAGCAGGTGGTTCAGTTACCAGCTGATCCCCCGAACTTGTGTAAGCTGAGTGTAGTACTTCGTTATAATGTCTGTGGGAAGTCCAAGGTCATTTCCCAAGTTCTTCTACCTTGATGGTAGAAGAACTTCAAATCCTGTCCCCTGTCCCTGAGATTTGTCAGGGCTTAGTTTAGCCTTTGTTAATGCAGGTCTGGAATAGGTCTTATTCTAGAATGTTTGGTGATCCTTAGGCCAATCTTGCCTACCTCCCCAGCCCCCTGCCCCATTTTTGAGAGTAAAGTTTTGCTGAAACACAGCCATGCTATTCATTTACGTATTGTCTTCGGCTGGTTCTATGCTACAGTGGCAGAATTGTGTTGTTGCCATAGAGACTATATGGACTGCACAGACAAAAATATTTGCTACGTAAATAAAATCTTTAAAATAAAGGGGGGGGTGTGGGTGCCTGGGTGGCTCAGTTGGTTAGGCATCTGCTTCTCGGCTCACCTCATGATCCTGGGGTCCTGGGATTGAGCCTTGCATTGAGATCCTTGCTCAGGGGGAAGCTTGCATCTTCCCCTGCACATCTCCCCATGCTCACTTTCGCACTCTCTCTTTGAAATAAATAAATAAGATCTTTTAAAAAGTATTTACTACGTTGCCCTTTGCAGAAAAGTTTGCTGAACCCTATTCTAGACTATAGTCCTTATTCCTAAGGCAAAGCCTTCCTGGTGTCTTGGCTGGTTTCCAAGGAGTGTTTCTAAAATTCTACGGACACCTGTTGATTCTTTGGGGCTTAGTACTCCGAAGTCTTTGGGGACGGCTCTTCCTCCAGCATCGCTAGCATCTGTTCATTTTCAAGGCTAGGAGCCTCTAGCTGGTGAACCCAGGTGGTCCCTTCCTGCTCATTTATAGTCCAGGCCTCAGACTCGGTCTCACAGGGGAGCCCTCTCTGCATAGCTCCCTCCTTGCCCATGCCCTATTCAGCAGATTCCAGCCCTTTCAGCTGTGCTACACTCTGTTCTCTGTGTCAACTTCCACCCTGCCTGGACCTCAGTGCTCTACTTGGAGAACTGTCCCAGGCAGACAGACAGCTGGATACTTGTGGGTTTACCTTTAAGTTTTTCTCTCTCAGGGATAACAGTCTTGGGCTGCCTGTTGTCTGTCGACTGCCGGCAAACAGTCGCCTGAAAAATTTTCATCCAGTTTTATGGCTGTTTGCTGTGGGAGGACTAGCCTGGGGCCAGTTACCCCATCATGGCTGGAAGAATAAATTCTCCCGGTTCTTAAAGCCCCATCTCCCTCTTGGCAGATGATAGCTTTCATAGTCGGTGGCTGTTTCTCGTTTCTCACTTCTCCATTAACTCCCGGCTTCATGTATCTTCTCATTTTCAGAAAGGTACCAAGCTCTCCAAGGGCTCTGCTAGTCATTTTCTGTTTTCTCTCAAGAGGACATCTGCCCTTTACAGCCCATTTGCAAAATGAACCAACTAACATTCCCTCAGTGCAGTGACTAATACAGCCTTTGGGACTCGTAACTAGGCCCCCACAAGATCTTTCTCGACCTTTCTGGTTCCTTAGGATGATTCAGGACAATCTCCATCCCTCTCCCCCATTCATGGTTATGAGGTTTTAGAATTGTACTTTACAACATCAGTTTGTGTTAACATTAATATAAGTGCTCATTTCCAAGCATGGAAGATGAGAAGATGACCACAGTCTCCTCTACAAAATAATCGATAGACAACCCGGTTAATTCTCATCGTGACAAAGGAAAGGAGGAAAGTAAACCTTTATTTATTGGGAGACAATGATGAGTCAGGCACTCTGCTAAGCACTTTCACATATAAAATATCATTTAAGTCTTACAGCAACCTTGAAGAGATGGTGTTATTATCCCCATTTAAACAATTTTTAAATTTATTACTATTTAAATTCACTTAACATATAATGTATCAGAGGTAGTAGTCAGTGATTCTATTATCCCCATTTTGAATAAATGAAAAGTGGGAGGCTTTGAGAGATAAATAATTTGTGCCAGCTCCCAGTAGACCTGGAAGCTGTGTGGGTCTCTATGACTTTGGAACAATTTTCCAGACACCAGACAACTCAGTGAAGAACAAAACTGGCTTTTCCCTCCCTACATGCACAATTCATAAAACTGTAAGCTTTGTGACTTACTCTTCTAAATCTGTCCTTGGTTTAAACTGATTTTACTTGCATATGAATGCTGAGGAAAGGGAAATAGTCCACAGGATGATTTCCTCTCAATTGAAATTAGGCCTTCTGCCTCCAGAAGGACAAGTCGAGAATAGAAATAGTAGAAGTGTAGGTAGTTCAGGAAGCCAAATTTTCACTCCCCTTTCTTTAACCTCAATATTTATAAGATCGATTATCAATGAAGCACCTTCTGTTTGCCCCTGTGCTAAACCCTGCAAACCCCTCTGATTTCATCCCATCAGCAAACCTGTGAGGGTTGCGTTATGGCTAAGCTTTGTCTTCAGATTAAAGCAATAAAGTCTGGGGAAGTGAGTAGTTCCTAGTAGCCCATAATGAGCAGAATCAGAGTCTGACCTAAACGACAAGATTTTCTTCTGTGCTTCCAAACCGCTACACTGCACCCATTTCTAACTCCTTTTATCCTAAAAACTTTGATTCCATAATCTTAGATTTCCTGGAATTATAAACAACTCCTAATAGTCTTGATCGCTTAGCCTCCCTGCCCATAATTCTTTTCCTAGACCATGGAAAGATTTTAAAATAAGTTTGGGTTCAAATTCAGACCTTGGTACCCTCCCTGAAACTGAGGAAAATGATGCCTCTTATGCCAGAGCTCTGAGGGTTAAGAGCATGTGAACACAGAGAAAGGGCTCAAATGCCCATTACTTACTATTATGGTAATAAGCAAGTGCCCTGAAGATACAAGGATGACCCTCTATTTAATTTTATCTGCCTCGACTGGCAGGGCCGTGTGTCGCTGCTCACAAATAAAGCCTTCATGTATTATGGAATAACGCCGCCTAATCTCTCAAGAACAAAGATCAGGCAAGCAACCACACACCGCTAAATGAGTAGCCTTCTCCTCCACGATGCCAAAGTCAATAATACAATCTGCCCGCGGCATGTGCGAGACCCACAGGAAAAACCTAAAGTCAGTTGTGGAAATTTGATAAGAAAAGCGGGAAAAAAAACTGATTCCTGGACCAGGGAGAGGAGCTGTCAACAGTTGAAATGTGGCTCTCATTCCAAAGAGCTGAGAGGACGAGCCATTCATCCCGAGCCCTGTCCAATCGACCAGCAAAAACTGGCGTGAAGGCACGGGAGCCTGGAAGACTGGACCAGTTCAACAGAAATCAGAGTGGAGAACTGAGGTGGGGGTGGGGGGCAGGACTGGCAACGCGGGGACTGCAGGCTCCGTGCGTCCCCGCGCCCCAGCGCCGCCCCCGCCGGGGCAGCTCGCGCGCTCTTTCCTGTGGACAGCGCTCCCTGGTTCAAAGATTCCCGCTAATTTGGAGGGCTGGGCAGTTTGGCACACAGTGAGATCCGCACACACGGCCCGTGGGTACCCAAGGAGAGAGTGCTTACTCACAACCCGCTCAGAAAGCACAGTCGCCCCGATGCTCTGGCCTGGCGCCAGGCGGCGGCGTCCTCCGTAAGGGCGCGCCGTGCTCTGAGGTATAGGAGGTCTTTGGGACCGGCCTCCTCCAACCCCCGCGCAGCCGTCATCTCGCTGTTCTGCCTGGAGAAACCGCCAAGCGGAAGAGCAGAAACTTCACAAAGTTCCTTAAAAGCCTCATTACTAAGAGGTCCAGAAACGTGTGTATCTTTGTGTATCCAAAATTGTGGGCGGATTAGCACACGTTTCCCAGGACGCTGGCGGTGCCCGCGGCGTAACCAGGAGCCTGAGCCCGCCCGGCAAAAGGGTGGGGTGCCCTGAAAAGAAGAGAGGGCCTGGAAACGGGCAAAGGAATTCTCTCTGGGGAACTCGCAGGAATAACTTTAAAAGGGACGGGGAAGATGCTTCCTGCAAACCACGGAGCGTGGTCATTAGATGGGGAGACACAGAAGCCCAGGAATAAGTCAGTGTTAAAGTGCAAAAGCTACAGCAGCAAGGTTAGTGTAAGGCGCACCTGGGACCCCAGCTTGGGGGAAGCGCTTTCCCTCTCCGGGCGCCATTTCCCCAGCTGTAAAGCAAAGGGATTACTGCCCGGCTGAAAGTCTGAGCCCTCCTTCTGAGTCTAGAATGACTTTCAATTGCGATGAAAGGCCGGTAGTCTTTCCCCGAGAAAACCGCGCCTGTGCTCGAATATACATCAGGTGGGGTGCACTCTCAAAGGGTTCCTGCAAACCCCGCCCAAGGTGGCCTACGGGGTAGAGGCCAGACTCCGGCCGCCAACTGGAGCTCCTTTCCTGTGCCAGTCACAAGAGGATCCAGAGCGCTGCGGAGAAGGAATGACTCAGCATCCTTTGGCCGCATGGAACGGGGACGGGGGGTTGGGGGGACCCGCACGGCCCTGAGCCGGAGCTTCTCGAGGCTTGGCGTTTGGGGATGTCACCCCCAATCCTCATGTCTCCTTTGACCGTCTCTTCTTTCTTTGTCCCGGCATGCCACCGGCTCTGGGTGCGGTTCCCTGGCCATGCTCGCCGCGCCCCTGGATTCGTTCAGGTCCAGGGCACCCCCTAGCTGGCTCGCCCCAACCCGCAGCAGCTTGCACCCCCCGGGTCGCTGGCGGGCAGAAAGTCCACCTGCCCCTCCCATCCACGGGATTGCCCTTTAACCTCTCTGCGATGCCTTCTGACCTGCTCTCCCTCACCCGCCGGGTACTAGTGTTTTTTGTTTTTCCCCCCAGGCAAGGTGCAGCGGTACTGAACTTCTGCCCGAGGGACTCGGGGCGCGGCAACCTCCCTGAGCCCGCGCTGGAGAAGCCGGCTTGGGTGCGAGCGCGGGCCTCCCACTCTGGGGGAAGGGGCGGTTATGGAAAACAAAGACCTCCCGCACATACTCTGCATCAAACAGCTCAGTTATGGGGATCCGCTCCACCCCACCCCACTTCTGCTTTTACTGCAGGCGACGCCCTGGGAAGACTGTAGCCGCCCTGCTCCCTCTCACCAGCAGGGGCGCTGTCGGGGCAGGCAAACAGCGCACTCAGCAGTGGGCTGCTGGGGGTTGCCGAGGCGCCTTCTTCCAAAAGGAAGGCATTTGGCCTTTTAGAAAGACGGCCGTGCCCAGCATGGGACGTTCTTTGCACAGCTGCACAGGTTCATGGAAGAGGGGTCCCGGAAAGCTTTTACAAAAGAAAGACGTGAAAACTGTTTTTGTTTGTCTCCCATTGGTTGCAAGGCCAAAGGTCTCATTGGCTGTCAGCCTAATTAATAGAAAATATAAGTAAGGAAGCTGCCTTTCTTCCTTCTAAATTATGCCACTTTCTAGCTCAGCCTGCTTAAATATTTATCCCAGGGCCCACCCTTGATGCAGCCAAGGATCAAGAATTTATGGAAAAAGTCTATATCCCTCCTTTCCTACCCAGATCCATGAGTCCTCTGACTTCATTTCTTTTAGGCGGGGGTCCCAGGCCTCATGTCCCCCTTCCCTCTTCCAGGGCTTTGTATTGTGTCCATCACCTATGCCTAGCCAAGAAAGGGTGATTCATTCTTTCGTTTTTACATACAGCAAGCACTGCCTTTGCAGCCCATCCCCTCAAGCCCCCTTTTAAACAGAGAAATTTGGACCTTTCCTTTTCTGTCACTAACTTGGACATTTTATAGTTCTACCATTCTTTTCATTCTTTTCTGTCTTGAATTGGTTAATCGCAGACTCTTCTTTCCGGCATTGCTCTGAAACGATTGCCTAATGACATAGCAGAACCATAAACCAAATGGGCGTCCATGACAAAGCAGAAACTCTGTGTCTGGGAGACTCTTAATGAGACGCAACTTCGGCTTCTGGCGAGACCTGCGGATGAGATAATGTCTCTGGCAGAAACAGTGAACTAGGGCTGTAACCTGTTAATGGCCAGACCCATTCAGACCTTTGTGGACTCTCCCCAGCACCACTGTGAGGTGCACTGGTGTCTGTCTGCTTTCTTCTGCTGCAGTTCCGATTAAAACATGTGCCTTTTGAGGACAGTACAGTCAGGTTGCAAATTGGACCCACCAAAGTCTATACTGTTCATGAGAGACCGGGTACCTGGGTCTCAGGCAGGCATGTAAGTCATTTTCCAGTACTACACAGTAGAGACGAAGGTGCTGCAGAAAAGACTCTGTGCTTCCAATACTCCTCCCATTAACGGGAAACACGGCCCAGGACCTTGGAGAACGGATTCATCCTGTCCTTTGCCTAATAGGAAATGAAGAAGTTAAAAGGCTTCCTAACTTTAGAAACCAAGGCTCAGTTCTCTGTGCTGCATCTTTACGGCAGTTCAGTTCTTTCTTTTGCAATCAAGGCCCAGGATGATGCTCTTTTATCACACATACACACAAATGCACACCCAAGCACCTGCCTTTAGGAGGATCGATATACTAAGGCATTAATATCGTTTAATACTTTATTTATTTTTATTAAGATTTAATTAATTAATTTATTTGACAGACAGAGATCACAAGCAGGCAGAGAGGCAGGCAGAGAGAGAGGAGGAAGCAGTCTCCCCGCCGAGCACAGAGCCCGCTGAGCTGGGCTCGATCCAAGGACTCTGGGATCATGACCTGAGCCGAAGGCAGAGGCTTTAACCCACTGAGACCCCCAGGCGCCCCCGTTTACTATTTTAATAGTAAAAAAATGTGAATTCTTTCAGTATGACAGGTGAGGAAATTCATGTCTTGGAGGAAGAAAAGAGTTGCATGGAGAAGTGAGTGGGGGAAAAAAATTGCTGCAGTGAGGTCTCTTGGGGATGCAGTTGGCATGGGGATGGAGGAACCGGGGAAGCAGGGACGCTAAGGGGCAGCAAGGCAAGAGGAAATGGAAAAGAGTGTCCTGCCTAATATACAGTCTGGCTGGAAGACGGACGTGGCAGTCTTGGTTCCAGTCTGTGTGCCGCTCAGACAATTGCTTCGGACACCCCAAGATGTATTGTTTATGAGCCTTCAGCCACTTCGTCTTTCTTCCTGCCACTGAGGAGTGGAGCGGGGGAGTGGGGGGCCATTATGCAGCAGGGAGCTGCACACTTAAGTAAACACCCCTAGCTCTCAATTTAAACTGTCCCAGTGTCTGACATTTTGATCCATCTAAAAGCTTTCTTCCTAAGTGAGCCTGGTGCAGGCGGTGACTTGTCAGCTCTGAGGAGTGAGCTAAGCTAAGAGGCATTGCCCCAGTAAAGCAGTTGCATTTAGATTTGCAAAGTGGGAGCTATGCAGGGCAGCTGCGGTGGGGGGGGGGGGGGGGGAGCTGATGAGGAAAACGGCATATGGGCTTCAGATTCTCAATATTCATGCCAACTTTTTCCTCAGCAATTTACTTAGTCCTTTGTGTACTCTTACGGAGTTTCTATGCATCAGAGTTTTATGGGCAATAGTGCTACGCTTCTGTCAGCTCTGCGGCTTTATGGAATCAGAGGGACTGAGAGAGGCATGTATAGGATTTAAGAAATATGGGCGTCCTGACCATCTCTTACTTTTTCTTTTTCTTTTTCTTTAATAAGCATAAAGGCAGTACACCAATAATTCAAGGATATTTATCCCATAGTCATCACTTCCGTAGTTCCCTTGGGTCTTGTAATGTCACCCCTCTGGCTAAAGGAATCCATTTGCTCCTAAACGATGTCTTAAATTTTACCCTAATTCCATGCTTTATGTATAGGGTTTATTATGGGTGGAGGAGAGAAATAGATAAACCAGGTTTAATGTATAATATGGCCATTAAGTTTGTTCAGATTTTGCTTTGTCTAGAAATGTGGTTAAATATGAAGACCATTTGATGATTTTGTGTTTTCATGAAATGAGGGTCTGAGTATACTCAATCACCACAGTTTCCAGAAAGAACTTTTTTTTTTTCTCCCAGAAAGAACATTAAGGAATAGAGATGCGGCATCAGAAATGGCACAAAGTATTCAAATAACAAAATCCTCTTTCTATGTATTTCCATCTTCATAAAAATGGCTCTTTTAAGAAATGAAAGCTTTTAGTTAATGAGTTTAATTAAAGTTTGGATATCCTATTAATTAAGTGGAAAAACAAAAACCATTCAATTAAGGTAGAAATAGATTTTCTCTTCCTTATTAATTCTTAAACAGCAAATTGCCAACTTGGTTCTAATACATTCTAAAAAATGATACGTCCCATTCAGGACAGTTCAGAGCAAAAATGTGGAATCCTCAAAGTTTCTTGTTTTGGGGGTTTTCTGGCTCTGCCAATCTGCCCTTTCCCTGCCCTTTATCCTGTCACACTCCCTTCTCCTCCCCCAGCCAAACCCTTACTCAGGAAAGACTCTCCTATGAGTCACTTACACCTTCATGGGCCAAAACACATCAGAATAGAAGCCAGGAGCTGGCATTTTAAGACCTATCTGCTTTTGAAATGAAAAGGTTCAGATTCCAGGACTTAAAATATTCTGAATCATCAGAGGAGACAGAGAAGGTATTTGGGAGACAAAAATTCCTCACAGAGTACCTTGTAAATAGTTCTGCTGAGGATCAGACTGCTGGGCCAGGTACAGAGGTGTGATCTCATCTGATGACCAGTGATGGCCCACACGTGCCTACCGGTGCACGGCAGTATTCGTGAAGCTCTGAGAGTCTGGGAGACCCACACAGAGCCCCCTTGCGCACTCACTAGTTGCTTGCTTTCGGGCAAGAGTCCATCCTCCCATCTACAGTGCAGTGTTGGCAACAGTAGAGAAAGGATGAGATATAGCCACACGCAGTGTCCACCACGTGATTCCCCTCAATCAATCTGGACAGTATCATTTTTCTGTGAAAAATAAACACAAACCTAGGACACCAGGCTTCCTGTTTATATACTGGTTTTGCCTGGGTTTTCTTTCTTTAAGAATTTTCTCTTCAGGGGTGCCTGGGCGACTCAGTCGTTAAGCGTCTGCCTTTGGCAGGGGTCATGATCCTAGGGTTCTGGGATCGAACCCTGCATCATCAGGCTCCCTGCTCGGTGGGAAGCCTGCTTCTCCCTCTCCCACTCCCCCTGCTTGTGTTCCCTCTCTTGCTGTGTCTGTCTCTGTCAAGTAAATAAATAAAATCTTAAAAAAAAATAATTTTCTCTTCAAAAGTTTTCAAGTCACGTGGCAAACATATCATTCCAGTGTCCCCACATCTTGGGCCAGTTATTGCAGTAAATTACCCTCCAGGGAAGGACCTTCAGATTCCGGAAAGGGCCTTAATCTTGCCAGATTGGAAGTTAAAGCTTTGTAGCTGCCATTCATTTGCCCTCCCTTAAATTCAAATTCAGCCCACATTTATTGGCCTGTGTTTGCTGAGGGCTGTGCTGGGAACATGATCTTGTTAACCGTCACGACACCAGTGTAAAGTAGGGCTTATTGTCTGGATTTTATAAATCAGGAAGCCAAAGCTTCAAGAGGCGAAACCCTTGTCTAAAATCACACATTAGTATTTGGCTAAGACAGAGAACCGGGCACAATTTTTTTGAGATTCAAATCCGGGCCTCTATTTTTTAGGGTTCTTTTGAAGACCAGTTCTGCGTGTAGGACAATTGAGTTTTCTTTAATCTCTCAGTTTTCAAAAGGATGAAAATGGTTTCTCCTTGTATCACATCTCAAACAAGGACAGGAAAGAATGGATGGCAGAATGCGGGTTGGTATTAAGTTGGCTTCATAACATGAAAACACCTGCTGGCTTCACACACACACACACGCATGGGGGTGACTCAGCTAAGCCTCAGATGTGAGGAAAGAAAGGAGTTTATCCCAGCTTTCTTCAGAATGGGGAACAGGTTTCCCTCATTTGAAAGCAACCTCTAGATGTCAGAGAGCAAAGCAGAAATGAATACAAAAGGATTGGATTCACTGAATTCTGCACGCGTGGATTTCTTTTAATGGGTAGCCACAAAGACCTATCTTATCTCAGCACGAGGCAAGACTTCACGCATGTGAAAGCACTAAGAAGAATTTTGAAGGGAAAATCCTTGTCCGTTTATAAGTCAGTTATTTGCCACAAATATAAGAGAAACATTTGATGAGAAATTGATAAGACATAAACGATCCAAAAGAGAAGAAAGGAAAGGACATAAATGACCTATTTCCAGAAAAAGAGATAATGGCCAACAGACTAAAACAAAACACAACACAAAACTTAGCTCCCTAGTAATCATGGAACTACAAGTTCAAGCAGTGAGACTATAGACCTTGTCTACAAAAAACAAGGATTTAAATAATGATTATTTTTGATGTTAGGATTTGAAGAATTGGGCATTTTCATACTCTGCTGGTGGGAGTGTGAGCTTAAAAACTGTCCATATACACCAAATAAAATATAGAGACATATCCTGAGGAAAGAGTACAATATGGGACAGAAATTTATGTAATTTATGTATAAGGATATTTATTGCCATATTATTAATATTCATAAGAAACCTGAAATCTATTTGTATGCCCAACGAGATGGGATAAATTAAGCAACATGATGACTCATACATGTGAAAGAATATTAAGAAGTCTTTTAAATGAGTCATGGAATCTTTAATGACTTGAAAATATTCTTTAAAAATGTGTAATATTAAATTAGGGGTACCTGTGTGGCTCAGGTCATGATCCTGGAGTCTGGGGACGGAGCCTGCGTGGGATCCCTGCTCAGCGGGGAGTCTGCTTTTCCCTTTCCCTCTGCACCCCCCAGCTTGTGTTCTCTCTCTCACTCTCTCTCTCTTAAATAAAAACACAATAAAAATCTTTAAAAAAAAATAAACCATATTAAATTTAAAAAATAGGATATAATGTTAAATAGGGCATGATCTCAAGGCAAAATTTTGGATAAACATATATGTCTGTGTTGAAAAGTTTGGAAGGCGATACGCTGAGATATTAACAGGGAGTTTCTTTAGGCTTGAAGAATTTAACTTCTTTACGTTTTGAATTTTCTACGCTAGGCATGTAGGACTCTTCAGCCCCGCGCCCCCATCCCTCACCCTTTGTGAACTGAAGAGAGTTTCTGGTAGGATCATCACTGATCATTCATTCAGTTTTCATCAGACGTGTGTATGCCTGTGACTCAGAAACCAGAGTCGGACTCCAAGGCCTTATTCTTCAGATAGCGTCAGACAGGCTGCCTCTTTTCTTGTTGGTTTGGTGCTTCACGGAGGGGATTTTTATGGTCCAGATTTTTAATATTGGGCTTTCTAGACAAGAGGCCTGATAAAGACCATTTAGTGGGATTGTCTGGACGGGATGCATTTCGTCTGTCCTGAGTCTCTGGGGACGGAAAGCAAACGGCCGTTCAGCCACAGCTCACCCTGGCCGTCCTCTGCCCCTGAAGCCTTCCTTGGCTGCCGCTGTCTTGTGATCAGATGCACTGTGCTTTTCTTGCTTCTACCCCATTTACTGGGCGTGCGCTTTGCCGCATTGGCTGTGGACTGAAAGAAAGGCTTGTCACATCCTTCTTAGAACGGCCCAAACTGCGGCAAAGTACAAGGGATGAACAAACACAGTCTCTACAAAACACGTCTACAGGAAAGAAATAAAAACCTCCGGTTATACCCTTTTCTAAGGACCACACTCAGCCTAGACAAATACTCTCTTTGATGGAAAAAAAATGGGAATATAGTATTCATCTCTTCCTCCCTCCCTCTCCTCAGTTCGGTATCATTTGGATGGATGGAAACAGCAGGGGCGCCAATATAATTACTTTATGAATAATTAATAAGGTACTATTATTACTACTTAAAAAAAATCCCATTCTGCAATGTGTCTCTTGAGAGTAGCTGAAGTTTAATTTAGCCAAATAACTGTTCTGCATTAGCTGATGTGGCCCATTATTTTTAGGCTCAGAAGATATTTCCAGATGTACTGAGACGTGATGATCTGTTACTCTTTCTGGGGCCACTTTCTTGGTGTGCCAGTGACATATTTGGCTGTATTACTTTCCAACGTAATGGTGCTAAAAACAGTTTAATACTCTATTATCCAAATATCTGTACTAGAACTCATCTCATTCAAATCTGTGCTATCTGGTCTTCACAGAACTCGTGCTCTCAATACACTCCTTTTTCACACTTGCAATATGAAGTCCAGTGAAAAATACCACACACAGGTAGGTTGTACAGATTTAGCCATTTAAATATCTCTAGTTGATTATAAAGTACACGCATTTAAAGGAAACCTACCAAAATTAACCGTGATTGAGTGAAAATTTATTAAAACCATAATATTTGTTTTCTTCTGTATACATCTCTGTAGCTTCTATAA
The DNA here is from genome assembly GCF_009829155.1 of Mustela erminea. Taxonomy (NCBI): domain Eukaryota; kingdom Metazoa; phylum Chordata; class Mammalia; order Carnivora; family Mustelidae; genus Mustela; species Mustela erminea. The sequence goes on along the minus strand of NC_045615.1, from coordinate 5,175,196 downwards.
TAGGCACAGGTAACTTTAATAATCAGAAAAAAAAAAGAGTTGGTTAAAAAAAGTGTGTCTTTTTGAGACCTTTGCCCTGATCTCACAGAACACATTATGAGACATTTCCACTGCATACAGAGGGATTTCAATTTGATGACGGGGCTCCTAGCATATCATCAAAAATAACTGACTGAAAATGCAATCCTGAGAGCTTTATTACCTCTTTCTTGGCATCTGCGGTTTACATCAGGAGTAATGAGAAGGCACCTGAGACCCTGATCCCAGGCACGCTGTCAGACTTGTTATACTGTGAGCAAGAGCCTGTCTAAATAAATCTGGCCAGAAGATCCAAAACCTACTCGAGTCTAAAGAACACAGAGGTTTTCCATTTTTTCTCAGAAGCGTCTTTAGTATTTACTCTGGAGACAGGAAGTCCCTATGGTGAAAATTATCACATCTCTGCTTCCATCTTGCCCACTGATTCAAAAGAAGCTCTTAAGCTAGCCCTCCACCACCCACGAACGTGGCTTGTAGCCACAGAATACTGACTTGCTTTAGATTAAAATGCCGCCCATCTCTTGGCCCAGATTGTTCCCAGACACTCATGGTATGAGCACTTTTGGAAGCCAGAAGCCCTTAGGACCAAGAGCAAGTCCCTCAGGACCTGGTCCAGAGGTTACCTGCAGTTCCTCTGTACCTCTCCTCATTCTACCCCCATAGCTGGGCTCTGGCACCCAGGAGCACTTTGCCCCCAGTTGAAAAAATAGGACCTGTTCTTTCTTGTCCCTTTGTCAAACAGGAATTCCAGTAAGGCGTTGCATTCCCAATGCATTTTTACTCTGACTTTTCAAAGCTACATCCCTAAGCTCCTAGCAAACCTTCTCAGTGTTAGAAAGCCTGTCTGGCACCAGACTCCCGTGTGGCCTTAATCTCTGATGCTCAAGCCCTTGGCTTCTGCTCTTACTTTGACTCCTAGCCCTTTTAGTACCAACCCCCTCAGAGGGATCTCTTCCCTTTTTACCTTAAAAGCTTTCTTTCTGGGACTTCTTTCTAATGATGGCATCTAGCCAGCTGCTCCAGCACAGCTTTTCCCACCTTTTCGCTAAAAATAGTCATTCACTTAAAGGTGCAAATATACCACTTAAGCTAACCTAAGCTAGCACAGATATCCAGCCGAATGCCAGAACGTGGGAGCAGGAGGAGAGAGAAGCTCAGACGGGTCAAGTACTCATGTCTGCCTTGCTCTTTTTTTGCATAGAGCGTATCTTACTGGTGATATTAATATTGAATTATGTTTATTCTACCACGAGTAAACTATAAATGTGGCACAGTACTATCATATGCCAACCCAACTATTTTTAACTTGACAAAATTCTTCGAAGAAGAATACATTTTTCTAGAAGAACAAGCACTTGATAATGACTAAAAATATTCTGGAAAAGGAAAATAATGATGGGTAATTATCATACCAGATTTTGAATCAGATAGATAACAGAGAATAGAAACACAATATAAACTCTAGTGTACACAATATTTTGGTGTAAGATAAAAAAATGGTAGTTCCAATCAGTTCAGGAAAAAATGCATTATTTCATAAATGATGTTGGGATGATTGGCTAACCATATGGTGTTTTTAACTATCTTCTACTTCAGGAAGAAAGCTTGCATTTCTGTGTTGTTTTTTGTTGAGGACATGAAGTACAATGTGGTGACTGTATTTATAATACTATATTGCATACTGAAATTTAAGACAGTAGATCTGAAAAGTTTTCATCACAAGAAAAAAATGTGAGTGTATGAGGTGATAGATGTTAACTAGGCTTACTCTGGTGATCATTTTGCAGTCTATATAAGTGGAATCCTGTTGTACACCTTAAATTTGCACAATTTTAAATGTCAGTTGTATCTGGAAAACAAAGATTTGTGACACATATTACGGACAGAAAGATGCCTAACATATTTTTGAAAACTAAATGCGTAAAGAACTTCAACAAGTGAAAACAAAAGCCTGAATAGAAAGTAACAAGGAACATTGTAATAGTTAGGGATTAAATGTAGCAGAAATCCAAATAACGATGACAAACAAGGTAAGGGTTTATTTTCTCTTGTAATGATAAGTCTGATGTTGTCAGGTGGTTGCTGACACAACTTCAACGCTTATAGATATCAGAGCTGAGTTTTCAGGAATTATCTTGACCTATTCCTCATGGTCACAAGATGGCTGCTACTTCTCCAGCATTGTGACTATTTTCCAAGCTGGAAGAGGAAGAACAACAAAGGGGCATATGCCAGCTGAGTTTCCTCCCTGTCTTTAAGGAGATTTCGCAGAAGCCTCAGCCTACAAATTCCAAGTCTACGTGTTTTGTGAGATTTTGCAATATGAGCATCCCTATTTATAGAGCAGCCTTTGTAATGTCATTTTTAGCCAGGTGCCATCTCCAATAGAATTAAGGTTGTTAGTGAACAAAGAAGGGGAGTACCCTGAGTAGCTAAGTAGCAATATCTACTGTAGTCAAGAACAGACAATTTATTAAAAGATAGATCTTGCTGGTAAATAAATAAGCATATATATTCATTAATAATCAAAATACAGTTTAAAGTGAAACTTGAAGGACAATGTATAGGCTTGGTAAGAACATGAAAAAACCGACATATTACTACTTACAACGCTGAGGAGGGCAGAACAGAGAAATAGAACAATTTTAGTATCTTCATCATTGTTGAGCTGCTAAAATCACAAACAAAAAGAACAAAAATTCTAACTCAACCACTTCTAGAGATTGTACCTAACAAAAATCTAGAGATTTTTGTTATTTGATATAATTTTTAATTGTTTATCAGGCTTGGTTTGGGGATATTTATTTACTTACTTATTTAGATTTTATTTATGTGAGAGAAAGAGAGATTATGACTTGGGGGAAGGAGCAGAGGGAGAGGGAGAAGCAGGCTCCTTCCTGAGCAGGGAGCCTGACGAAGGGATCATGACAGAGTCAAAGGCAGAGTCTCAATCCTCTGAGCCACCCAGGCTTCCCAGGATTTTTTTTTTTTTTTATTTTTTAAATTTTTTATTTTATTTTTAAAAGATTTTATTTATTTATTTGTCAGAGAGAGAGAGGAAAAAAAAGAGAGAGTGAGTACAAGCAGGGAGAACAGCAGGTAGAGGAAGAAGCAGGCTCCCCGCTGAGCAGGGAGCCCGATGTGGGACTCAGTTCCAGGACCCTGGGATCACGACCTGAGCCGAAGGCAGATGCTTAATGACGGAGCCACCCAGGCATCCCAGGGTTTTTCTTTTTAAATAAAAGAATGGGAAAACGATTAAGCCAAGAGCAGTAATATTTAATATTTATGTTGTCTCTTACAAATGGGAAGTCGAGGGCACCTGGGTAGCTCAGTCGGTTAAGTTTCTGACTCTTGGTTTTATGATCTCAGGGTTGTGAGATTGAGGCCCAGGTAGGGCTTGGCACTCAGGGAGGAGTCTGCTTGAGATCCTCTCTCTCTCTCTCCCTTCCCCTCTGACCTCTCCCCGTACGCATGTGTTCTCTCTCTTCTCTCTCAAATAAATGTATAAATAAAATCTTCAAACAGGGGGATTCCAAGTGCACACAATCCATATAGATAAATATGAACATATAGGTAAGGGTGTACAGAACTTGTCCACTGCCCTTCTCAAGTGCTTCCAAGCTTCTGTGGAACCTGTTAATTCTCCTACCTCCTCATCTTGGTCCCTAAATCCTCCTTCCTACCCCACCCTGTGAAGCCACTTGAGGAATATAATTTCTTAGGCTCAGGCTCTGTTGTTGTTGTTTTCTTTTCTTTTCATCCTTACAGATCCACAGCAGAGAAGAAAGCTAAGCAAACACGGCCTGAATATAATGTTTCGGCCAAGTGAAGGAAAGAAAGAAGTCCGTGAATCCTCAAACATTAATACTCATGCATCAAATATTTCCTGAGCACCTACTATAAGCCAGGCATTAAGCCAGGACCTATGTGTCAATGGTGAATAGACAACCATGATCCTTACACTCAGGAAGCATGGAATTATTGGGAAAAGACAACAGCAAGAAAAGGAAGTGGATAAAGCATGGAATTGCCAGTTGTGCAGGAAGCACACAGAGTGCTATGAGGGAAAATAACAGAGAGGAAGGGGAACTGACTCTTGATTGAACGGCCATCGACGTTTTCTGAGTGAAGTATTAATTTAAGCTGAGAATCGCTCAGGTGAACAGTGTGGCGAGTGATACCAAGTGTGATGGGAGCGGTGGCCTCCCAGGTTTCTGATGGGGCTAGAGTAGGTGGCAGGTCACTCACGGAGGTGAGGAGATCAAGGCTTAAACTTCAGAGATGTAAATTTTGGGGAAATCTAATTACAGATGTAAAGTGACCTTGCACTCAGAGAAGAAGTGTGGATGGGGGGGATATACATTTCAGATTTACTGCACAGGGATGATCTGTTAAGCCATGGAGGGGCTGAGATCCAGGGAGCAGGGATGAGAGAGAAGTGAGGCTGCTTGGGAGGTAGGAAGACTAGGGGAGGGGTGGGTCATGAAAGCCGAGAGAAGAGAGAATTTCAGAGTGGGTGAGCTCAGTGATTAGGAAAGAGCAGATGCTGGAACACTGATCTTGGATCTTTAAAGACGAGGGAAGGGTATTCCAGGAAAAGAACCCTGTTTGGGTGGGGAGGCACCTGGGTGGCTCCGTCATTAAGCATCTGCCTTTGGCTCAGGTCATGATCCCAGGTTCCTGGGATCAAGCCCCGCATCAGGTTCCCTGCTCTGCAGGGAGCCTGCTTCTCTCTCTCCCACTCCCCCTGCTTGCATTCCTTCTCTTGCTCTATATCTCTCTGTTAAATAAATAAATAAAATCTTTTAAAAAAAAAAAAGGACCCCTTTATGGGAAGAAACAGAGAAATCGGGAAGCACCACTGGGTGTGTTTGAGGCATAGGGGAAGTTTGGGACATTTTACAAAAGGCATTGAATGCAGGCTGAGAAGCAAGCCATGAAGAGGTGTTGAGTAATTTGAGCGGGGCTTCAAAGAACTTGCTCACTGCATTTAGGTTTCTACCTGACTACGGTATTGCCTGAGCACCTTGTCTAGAGCCCTCTTCTCTTTTTCTCATGGACTCTCTACCCTGCTTTAGCTTTCTTTTCAGTATTTGATGCCACACATCATCATTATATATTATGTGTTTACTTGATACTTTAATTCTAGAAAAGCAACCAGATGAGCACAGGGACTTTATTTAGTTTGCTGCAGTATTTCTAGTGATTGAACAGGACCTGCCTCCTGGCAGGTGCTTAATAAACGGTTGTTCAGGGGCACCTGGGTGACTCAATGGGTTAAAGCCTCTGCTTTCGGCTCAGGTCATGGTCCCAGGGTCCTGGGATCGAGCCCCACATCAGGCTCTCTGTTCAGCAGGGAGCCTGCTTCCCTTGCTCTCTCTGCCTACTTGTGATCTATCTGTCAAATAAATAAATAAAAACTTAAAAAAAATAAATGGTTGTTCATTAATAAATGCATTTATGCAATGCGAGAGAGTATCTGAAAGTGAGGAAAAATGGGTAGAGCATGGGTGGGAATTTTGAAGATTAAAGTAAGATTATGAAATGTTCGTCGGTGGAGAATGTGAGAACAAGTTTACTAAGGAACCATGTTGCAATGTCCGGTCCACGTTGAGTGCTCATTTGAGAAAGTAACAGTCTAGTTGTCTTCTCTTTAGTAACATTCAAGCAAACCAGAACTTGGGATCAAAAAGTCAGATATCTGGGTTTATCCACAGCTGGAATTTTGCTACCTTCACGATCACGCAGCAGAGAGAGAGGAGGACAGAGCTGAATGTGGTAGATTGTGGCAAATATACTAAATAAAGTGGACATCAAGACAGGAAAGTGGGGGTGCTTGTGTGGCTTAGTCAGTTAAATGACTGCCTTCAGCTCAGGTCATGGTCTCAGGGTCCTGGGATCAAGCCTCACATCGGGCTCCTTGTTCAGCGGGGAGCCTGCTTCTCCTTCTGCCTGCTGCTTGTGCTCTCTCTCTCATGCTCTCTCTCTCTCTCTATCTGTCAGCAGGGTATCTGCTTCTCTCTCTCCCTCTGCCTCTCCCTCCTGGCTTGGGTTCTCTATCTAGCTTACTCACTCTCTCTCTCAAGACAAGAGAGTGGGTTGATAGGAGAGGGAAAATTGTGGAGTCAGTGGTGCAGATGATGTTCAAGAATTTTAATAATTACATAGCACAGGAACTGAAGTGAGGGTCTGTTGTGTTTGGGGAGGGTGATGTTTGAGTTTGTGATTTAGTCTTTTTTTTTTTTTTAAGATTTTTACTTATTTATTTGAGAAAGAGAGAGAGACAGAAGATGAGCAGGGTCGGGGGGGTTGTGTAGTGCAGAGAGAAGGAGGGAGAAGCAGGGGAAACCTGATGTGGGGCTCCATCCAAGGACCCTGGGATCATGACCTGAACTAAAGGAAGACACTTAACCAACTGAGCCACCCAGGCACCCCTGAATTTGTGATTTTGTATTAATCTTTTTCCCCCCAATTAAGACATAGATACAATAAATTATGATATATGAATATAAATACATGTAATTATAATGAGATATTATATACACAAAGAACACTTAATAAGATACAAAGGTATTCCTGCTGTAAAAGTGATGAAAAGGAAACTACCAAATAATATAATACCATTTTAGGAGCTTGAGTGGAGTAAAGACTGGAGGAATGCATACTAACATGTTAAAGATTGATTATCTCTCAGATTATACATTATTTCAATTTTTATAGTTCCTAAATACTAAAAAATATATCAACTTGGACTCAGAATAAACCCTAATATTTTCAAGAATTACTGGTCTTCAGAGACTTCTTTTAACATGCAAAATTCCTGGGGCACCAGGCTGGCTCTTTCCATGGAGAGTGCGACTCTTCACCTCAAGGTTGTGAGCACAAGCGCCACAAAAATGCACATTTCATATAAAGTGGAAAAGATATGGTACTTAACAGTAAGTGTTTACACATTCTCAGTCGTAGGGGAGATTCTTACCCATGAGAGAGGCCATCTCTGTGATATTCAGATGTGGGCTCTGCAGGTGAGGAGAGCAGCTGTCTCTCCTCCACAGTTAGGGTTACTGGGCTAGTGGGGGGCACCCTCTGACCTCTCCAGTGCTCTTCCAGGCCCCCCCCCCCATGCTGACTATCCTGAGAACCACATCATGAGACCAAAGAAAGCAGGACCTTTCTCACCCTACAGGACATACTGTAGGAAACCACCTCAAGGTATTTGTAAGTATGTAAGTAAACAATGTCCTAGGAGGCCGCTTGGCAGAGGGAAATGGATTTTATTTTATTTTATTTTTTTAAATTTTATTTATTTATTTGACAGAGAGAGAGAGAGAGAGAGAGAGCTCACAGGTAGGCAGAGAGGCAGACAGAAAGACAGCAGGGGGGAAGCAGGCTCCCTGCTGAGCAGAGACACCCCCCCCCCATGTGGGGCTCGATCCAAGGACCCTGAGATCATGACCTGAGCCAAAGGCAGAGGCTTAACCCACTGAGCCACCCAGGCATCCCAGGAAATGGATTTTAGAAAGCATTTAATGGGCTGGGTCTATTTCCCCTCCTGGGTCACTTCTTGTGAAAGAATAGGTATTTCTGCCCCACTTTAAAATCAAATTTTCACATTTCATCCATTAGGAGATTATTGCAAAAACAAAAAATCAAAGTAACAAGTGTTGGTGAAGACCCAGAAAAATTGGAACCTTCGCGCACGGGTGGTGGGAATGGAAAATGGTGCAGATGATGTGGAAAACGGTAGGGTGGTTCCCCAAAAGAACTAAATATGGGATTACCATATGAGCCAGAACTTCTACTTCTGGGTGTCTATCCAAGAGAGTTGGAGGCAGGGGCTCAGGCAGGTATTTGAACACGAACGATCATAGCAGCATTATTCACAGCAGCCAAAGGGAGAAACAACCCAAATGTCCATGCACAGCTGAAAGGACATGCCCATGCACAGCTGAACGGACAAACACAATGTGGTCTCTCCATACAATGGAACATTCAGTCTTAGAAAGGAAGGGAATTCTGACACAGGCTACCACATGGCTGACCCTTGAGGACATCACACTGTGTGAAATAAGCCAGATACTAAAAGACACATGTTTTGATTCCACTTATGTGACGTACCCAGAACTGGCAAGTTCATAGAGACGGCAAGTAGAATAGTGGTTGACAGGGGCTGGGGGAGGGCTAGTGGGGAGTTATTGTTCGATGAGGACAGAGTTTCAGTTTGGGAAGATGAAAGCATTGTGGAAATAGAACCGTCAGAGTGGTGATAGTTACACAAGGTAGACGTACTGAATGTGCTGTACCCTCAAAAATGGTTAAAACAGGAAATATTGTTATGTATTTTTTACTAAACTTAAAAGAAGATTTAAGAGACATATAAAAAAATCAAGCAAAAATAATTTCCAAGTATTTCCCACATCTTTGTGAATGCAGTGGCTTTTACAGAACCCCATTACTTCCATAGCCAGTGATATGTTTTGAGTCCCCTAAAATGGCGGTGCCAAGGCGTACTAAGGTTGTAGTCTAGCGATGTTTAGGTCTTTAAGACCTACCAATGGGTCAAGCAAACTCATTCTTCAAGATGGAAGTCCAGGACATTTTAAACAAATGGTCCCTTTCACCTTGTTATACGTTAACTCATTGGCTGAGATCTGTTTTCTTCAATCCCCCATGGGAAGAGGGCTATAACCTTGGAGAGTCCTCCTGGTGACTCTCCATTCCTCCTCTCACTGTATTTCATCATTTGGGTGTTGATGTTCTTATGAACACAAGAGTATGCATCACAAGAACCCATGGTAGAAGTCAAGAACCTGATTCCATAAATGAATCCAAATACAAGGTGGAGGCTCCCAGGGTCCTCCAGTCCTTGGGGCAGAGCGCTCTCCCCCTGGTCTCTCTGCCTCGGTTTCTCCTCCCCACCAATTCCTGTCCAGCCCATCCCTTGGTGCCAGTGGACACTTCCTGGAACCCACCTACTCAAAAGTAGTCCTCCGATCTTTATTAAGCTTCTGTGAGCTGCTCCAAACCTGTGTGCTTTAACCAAACTACGCCGCGCTCCCAGATTTTCCAGTTCTGTCCCTCTCGCAGTGTTCCCCTTTCCTGGCCAGCCTTGCCGTCCTTCAAGGCCTAACACAAATGCTGGTTCTTCAAGGTACCTTTTTAGATTCCCTGACCAGAGATAATCTTTCTCAATCCTGGGAGCAACTTTAGCTTGTTGGTTCTCTCAGTCCTACAGTATTCACCGTTTTTCTCTTTTGACTTAAGATAATTTACTTACATGATATAATTCCTCTGCAGGTAAGGTTGCTGGTAGATGATAGGGATACCTGCTGTGTCATCTACAAGCCAGGAAATGGGCTCTGGCTCTCACCGCACACCAAACCTGCTGGCACCTTGATCTTGGACTTCCCAGCCTCCAAAACTGCAAAATGAACTGTGAAATAAATGTTTGTTGTTTAAGCCACTCAGTTTACGGTATTCTGTTATAGCAGCTCAAACCGGCTAGGTCAGTCTCTTATTAATACCCCTATTTTCCGGAAAGCCAGGCACATGGTAGTTGTTGATGGACACTGAGTGAATGTCGAACAGAAAGTGCAGAGATCCAATGACGTATTTCAGGAGTCACTTGCAGGGCATGTGCTCAATTTAAATCCTTGGCTGCAAGAATATTTTTAAAAAACTCAGAATGCTTCATAATTTTACTTTGTTGCCATTCTGCCATGTCCTTCCAGGTGATTCCTGCCTCCCACCCATCCCCGACCATGTCCTTCCGGGTGAGTCCTGCCTCCCACCCATCCCCGACCACTATTGGCTTAAAACGATAGCAGTGAGAGCTGAGCTCGAAGGATAGTGGAGGAACCACGCCCATGACTGTCAAAAAGGGAAAGTCGCTGTGGTGCCGACTGACAGCAGGTTGCCGCTTGACTGGGCTCAGCATGTCACAGACTGATTAGAGCTGGAGTGCAGTGTGGAGGTGATAACGCCCCTCCCTGCCCTTCTTGGCAGAGAAGTCCTTTGCGATGCTGGTTTGGGGGTGGGACCGGTGTTTGGACTCCTTCTCTGTGGAGTAGATGTGTTATGTGGGGTGGAGAGATCCAGATTGTAGCTGAAGCCTCATGGTTCCGTGATCACAATGTTTGCATTTATTGCAGTCTGACAACGTGCTACGTACTGTGACGGGCATTCTAAGTATCCCTGGCTCTCCCGACCACCCTTGCTGGGAGGCATTACAGTTAGCTCCAGTCATGGTCCTGGAAACCGAGGGTTGTGGCAGTTAAGTGACATGTTCTGGGTCAGAGCAAGGATCAGGGGATGAGACCGACTGTGAGCCAGCCTGGCTGCCGCCAAAGCCCAGGCTTCTTTCCCATCAGCAGGTCACACTCTCGGTCATGCAAAGCCCAGATGAGGGTCAAGACTCTGGCGTCTCCCAGCTTGGGCAAGGAATGGAAAAGTGCATTAACACAGAAACCTGTCAAAAATACCATTCTCAAAACGAGTGCTTCGGTGGTTCGATATTTTATTTTATTACTGTACTGCAATTTTGCAAATTGTATGTTTGGCTCTGATTGATCTTTCACACCATAATTAGTTCAAGTGACCGCTTTAATGTTTTCAGGCACACAAGGAGAGAAATACACCAGGAGTCCTGCAAACTCTCTTCTCTCCCAGCGCCCTTTTATGAGCAGGGTTTGCTAACCAGAGACATCTAATTAATCTCATTTCTTCCTCGAGCCTAAATGGGCCACCAGAAAAGCCAAGGTTCATAGCTTTAATGATAATACATGAGCGCTTTCAATCAGGCACCCGCTTAATTGCCACACCCATTCTGGCTTCTTTTCTCGGTACTCTCTCCAACACATCCCAAGCTCCCGCCAGACTGAGCCACACACTCCTCTTGCTGTCATCTCTGTGCTGGGTGCATGCTATCCCTTCTATCCAAAATACCTTTCCTTACTGCCTGACCATTGGATATGCATTCGTCAACACGCAGGTTGTTCCTGGCTTCCGGAGAAAGGCAGATCTGCAGCAGTATGGTGGCCAAGATCGCTGACTTGGATATCAGACAGACCTCACTCAGAATCCTGACCCTGTGACCTTGAGAGAGCACCCTAAATCCAGTAATCATCCATCTTCTCACCTGTTAAGGAGGAACAAGAGGAGAAGCCTCAACGTAGAGCAGCTGTTGGGATTAAATAGTTCATGTGACTCTTTACCATAATGAGTAGCAAGCACATAGTTAAGCACTAGGTGAGTTCTGGATCTGGTTGCTGGGGGTGGGGGGCAGGGCATTCCTGACACTTCCTTTCTCACCCTCAAGTTCAAGAAGCTGCCCCTTCTTTATGCCCTTAGCATAGCAGTTACTATAATAGTTATTATCAGTTTGTCTTTCTCTTCTAGGCAGTAAATACTTCAAGGACGGGGACTGTGAACTCAAATTCTTCAGTTTGAAGACCTGGTATATGCCTCATCTATAGTAAGCACTTAATAAGTAAAGGAATGATTGATCTTTTGTAGTTTATTTATTACCTTTTATTTACCATGATCTCAGTTGAGCGTCACAGGAGGTAGGCACTGCGGAAAAGCACATTTTATAGCTGAGGACAGAATGAAATGAGTTTTCCGAGGTTAACGGCAAATCACAGACACAGTTTAGATTCAAGTGATCCTCTGTTCAGTGCTCCTTCAAAAAAGGCAGGAGCACACAGGTTAAGATCATGGGCTTTGGAGGTCGCCAGACCCAATTTCAAAGTTCACCTCTCCTACTCACCAGCTGTGACCTGAGCCAAGTTACTTTTACATCCAGAACACCCATTTTCTTGTCTTTAAGTGCTAGTAACCAGAGTCCCTTTTTCCCAGGACAGCCCAGTACCAGGTGCACAGGCAGAGCTCAGTACACGATAGCCATTACCGTGAGGCTGAAACAGAGGTCCCGCATTACCATACAGAAGCCAAATCCCACAGGAGGCATCGTAATGCCCAACCAGCCCATCTAATACAGCAACGCAAACCTGGGAGGCGGGGTGGGCTGCATCCCAGGGCACTTTGCCTTGGAGAAAGCGAAGGGACAGTCTGTATCTCTCCCCACTACCTTCCCGCTCTGCCTACCGCTGAGTTCGGGTGCAGGAGCTGCTGGCTGCCTGCACTGCGGCATCGTTCACCGTCTGACCACTTAATTTATGCCAGTCACGGACCATTTCTCCAATATATCTCAAGATCGGCTCTTACGGCTCCATTTTAACTTGGAGAGGGCGTGGAGGGTGGATGGAAATCGTTTGTCAGGGATATGGGAGAATGAGACATCATACATTTTCCACTAAAGAGGGCGAAGCCCTGTTCTCCTCTCCTGCTGCAGCGGAGGATTGAAAGTGAACACAGGCCCTGTGAGAGGCTCCAAAAATTAAAGTCACTGGATCTCTGCCCTTTTTAAAAGATGTTTTACTCACTGATTTGCTCAACTCTTAGTAAATACCAGGCTTGGTGGTGAATTCAGAAGTGAAAGAGAAAAACAGTCAAGCCCTTGAGCAAACCTCTTTAAAAAAGGAAAATGAGACAAGTAAGGAAATTATTCTAAGCCACAATGGAAGGCTGTGGGGGCTGAGTTACTGCTGTTCAGAGGAGAGAAAGGAGCTGGCTTTTGAATTCAGTCTTGAAGGGTGGGGAGAAGGCAAGGCGGGGAACAGTGTTGGTGATGGCTGAGCAGAGAGTCGGACCACAGAGCTTGGTCTCAGTCTGGGGGATGCAAAGGGAGGTTGGGGGCACCTCCTGGGAGGGGGTAAGAGAAAACAATCAAAGGCCAAGGAGAATGCTGTTGAGTAGGGGCTGAGGACAATGCCAGATCTTTGCTTCAGTTTCCTTTGGTGACGGTGGGTGGCCTGAGATTGAGGGTAAATTGAGAAATGGAAATCTTTGGATACTTGTGTTTTGTCTGGTTTTGTTTTTTAGTGAGCTCTATGTCCAGTGTGGGGCTTGAATTCACTACCCCAAGATGAAGAGTCACATGCTATACCCACTGACTGAGCCAGCCAGATGCCCCTGAATAAGTGTATTTTTTGAAGAGTCAAAGGACCGTGGGTGCCTGTTCTCCCACAAGTAATTTGTACTCAGTTATGGAGCCACGTTCATAACTACACCATTGGGTCTTCTATTAAGCTATCCCGATGCTAATTTTAACATCAAAATTCAGATACAGAAAATTATTAGGCAAGCAATGAAATACCATATAAAGGCTGAGTCATGGCTCCTTGTCCTTGACCAACTGAAGCAAGAGATATCAAGCCAGAAAATGACAAAAACCTGATGAAACAGCCATTTGTTTAAATGTCCCCCTCCCCCATTTCTTCTTCTTCTTCTTCTTTTTTTTTTTTTTTTTTTGAGATTTTGTTTATTTATTTGACAGAAATTACAAGTAGGCAGAGAGGCAAGCAGAGAGAGAGGAGGGAAGGCAGGTTCCCTGCTGAGCAGAGAACCCGATGCGGGGCTCGATAACAAGACCCTGGGATCATGACCTGAGCAGAAGGCAGAGGCTTAACCCACTGAGCCACCCAGGTGCGCCACCCCATTTCTTCTTGATGGGTGGGCTGAACAAAGTACATATAATGAAGGCTAATGGGACCAGATGAGTGACAACCCTTGAACAATACCCAGCACTGTTTACTGAGAAGTGTCCCATTCTCCCAGTGTGGGGTGGGGATGGAGGTTGGTTTGAGACAGGGCAACAGAAGCCCACCAGTTCCCCATTAGAGGCAGGTCAGAGGCAACATTAGAAGTACAGCTTAGGAGGCGGCCGCGTAGACTTCATGGACCCTCCTATTCTGTTCCGGGAATGAATGGACAGACACATACATTTGGATGATATTACGCTTTCTTTAGAGGAAACCGGCAAGAGGCGGCCAGCTGGAGGATGAAGTTTGCATTTGGTTTGTAAGCCAGTAAGAGATATTATAACCTCCCACTGCTACTTAAACTGGCTTGGAATCTTATGATTGTCTGGCTCTGGCAGACTTTGTATTTATGACCAGGAGAGAAAAAGGGGCCTCAGGGAGCTGAGCAAAGAGAAGGGCTCTGAAAGAGGAGGAAGGTGGTAGGCAGCGGTCTCTGAGAACACGCTAGCATGACTGGGGCCCTTCAGATAGTCTCAGAGTTCCTATTCTACTCTGAATCTTCCCTTGCCCCAACAATTTTATGCATCAGAATAATAAGGATGCCGAGATGTAAGTGATGAGGAATGCTCCGCGTAAGTGCTCCTAATGAGCTTTATGGATTCAGAAGAAACAGATTTATTTACTAAGGCAGTCTGGTGGCAAAAATAATATATTAAGTAATTAACTACCTGGTTAGAAGCTAACTTTTGCATTAGAAGTTTATTTAAAGCAATAACAGCTCGACTGCATGGCCAAGAACATCAATAACAATTATCAGTGATATTGAAATCGTATCTTTTTCACTGGGTATAAAATTCCTCCAAGGTTTGGTAGAGCAACTTTCACCCTGGAGAGCTCTTAAAAATAAACTGGGAAATCATTTGCTGTTATCGTATAAATTAAATAGTACTAAAAAAGTCACCCTCATTCCCCACCCCCCACTGTATGTCCCTTATATCACAGTCAAATGCCTAGCCTTCTACCACTAATACTTTAGTCTTTGGGGTTACTCTCTAGGAATCCTGGTTTTTGAAAACAAATGCTTCTCTCAGGAAGAGACACAGACATTGGTGACAGTTATAAGCCTCAATTAATCCTGCAGTATATGTACTTCGCCACTAGATGTCGGTCTTGTTGTTTTGATACCTTTCAAAAGTTGTTTTGACCTCAGGAAATAATGTTAAAGATTCTTTTTAAAGATATAGAAAATTTCTGGGGTGCCTGGGTGGCTCAGTGGGTTAAGCCTCTGCCTTCGGCTCAGGTCATGATCCCAGGGTCCTGGGATCGAGCCCTGCATCGGGCTCTCTGCTCAGCGGGGAGGCTGCTTTCTCCTCTCTCTCTGCTTGTCTCTCTGCCTACTTGGGATCTCTCTCTCTGTGTCAAATAAATAAATAAAATCTTTTAAAAAAAGATATAGAAAATTTCTTGAAAAGATCCAACTAACCTAATTCATTCTTAATAGATCACATATAGATAAATGAACAGAAAAGTGTATGAAAATCAATCAAACAGATTGAAGCCAAGGCTTTCCCATCTAGTGCTGTCTAAAGCTGTACTTGAATCTTCATTCAGGGGTCTGTGATGTAATTGGATGATCTACTGTGGGTTTAACAGAATCTGGGCTACCGAGTCTTGTGGTTCTCCCTGGAGGCTAATACCTTCTGACTTGGTGGGATGGGGTTTACAGTAAGCTAACTGGCACTTCAGTTATCTGAATTAAATTGTTCTCAGTTCATTGGAGAAGCCTGCTTTTTGAATTTTTTTCCTGCTTCCTTTTAGCAACCAAGTTGAAGTAAGAAAATAAGTGAACTGTAAAATGGACCCATTCCTGGCTCCCTGTTGGTCTGAATGTTTACTCCATCAAGATCAAGCCTGAGCTATTACATCTGTGTAACGCCAGGAAGACTTAGCAAGCAGAGGGAAAGCAGAGGAAATTTTAACAGTCCAGTTTGAAAGAAGAGAACATAAATTATTCACAAACTTCCATTGCTTGATGTCTATCAGAAGATGACAGACAAGATTATAGCTGGAAACTGGTGCTGATGTCTTGTACCCAACATAAAAATGAATGATAAGTACTATACTAAATAAACAACGATATACCTTTACCCCCAGAGGAATCAAAAGATAAAGTCATTTTTAATTTAATGAGTCTTTTAGGATTCAAGATCAAGACTTTGAAAATAAAACAAGCCAACTGAGAAACTGCCAAAAATTAGTCATCTACTTATTACTATCCAAATACTGCGATGGTTCACATACACTAATTATCTTCCTTCACCTTCTAAACACATGAATAGCCATACTTGACTCTATGTCCAGATAAGAAAATTAAAACTCAGAAGTTTTTTCTTCAGGACCCTCCATTTAGTAAGTTGTGGGTCTGGGATAGGAATAGCAGACTTTGGACTTAAAATCCAGCATCTTTCTCCCAAGGTCTTGAAACTAAGTGGCTATTTTCATTGAGGAAATGATGAACACAAAGCCTGTTATGGCTGCCTGAATGGGCTGATGGAAAGGGGGGAGCTGATCGGCAACACTGGGTCCTTGGCAGTGACTAAATTTAGATTTCAGTGATTCCAACTTTCTGTTAGAGATAACATGTTTAAAATTGTTAAAACGGAAGAGAGAAAAAAGAAATTAAAAAATACCCAACTAATCCAAATGGAGGCAGGACAAGAGAAAAAATACAAGCATAGGAAAAGCAGCGTAAACAGCATAAAATAACATAGTAGAAATAAATCTAAGTATATTAGTAATGATAATAAATGATCGTCAGAGTAGATGAAAAGAACAAAATCTAGCTATCTGCTGTTTACAAAATATTACTTAGGAGTAAAGATTATAAGTACATAATGAAAAAAGCAACTATTTACCAGAAAGATGTAACAATTTTACACCTGTACGCATCCATCCATCCATCATCTATCTATCTGTCTGATTACAAGAATGTAAAGATAAGTTAACATTAGAAAACCTGTTACCAAGTGGTGCCTGGGTGGCTCAGTCAGTTGAGCATCTGCCTTAGACTCAGGTCATGGTCCGAGGGTCTTGGGTTTGAGCCCCACATGAGGCTCTCTGCTCAGCAGGAAGCCTGCTTCTCCTTTTCCGTCTGCTTGCCTCTCTGCCTACTTATGATCTCTCTCTTTGTGTCAAATAAATAAAAAAAAAAAAGAAAGAAAAAAAAGAAAGAGAAGAAAAGAAAAGAAAAGAAAACCTATTACCAAATCAAGGAAAAGAGCATATGCTTGTAGGGGTGCCTGGATGGCTCAGCCAGTTAAGCATCTGCCTCTTGATTTCAGCTCAGGTCCTAATCTCAGGGTCGTGAGTTCAAGCCCCACATTGGGCTCTGTGCTGGGTGTGAAGCCTGCTTCAGATTATCTCTCTCCTTTTCCCTCTGCCCCAACCACCCCCCCCCCCTGCATGTGCATGTGCGAGTGCTCTCTCACTTTCTCTCAAAAAAATAAAAAGAACATATAATTATATTTATTAGTGACCAGTATGTCTATATTATTATAGGTATACCCAGATTGCTTATAGATATGAATTTCAAAAACATACAAAGGAGTGAGTAATGCCAAACTCAGTGTACTGGTTGCCTCTGGGAGAGAAAGATGAGGATTCTGAGCAAAGGGACTGAGGAGAATTGAGCAGGGATCTTTGTGCTCATAGTTTCTTGTTGTAAGATCCTAAGTAAATCTGTCAAAAATATTAATACTTTACAGATAAGCAAGAGATAGATGGCGTTTTAAAAAATATTCTTTATATGTTTCTGTAAGCTATAATAAAAAAAAGATTTTTCCAGAAGCTGGTATGCCTGCTTAGAATTTCTTCAATAAAATTCTGTTATTCTTTTTTTTAAAAAAGATTTTATTTATTTATTTGACAGACAGAGATCACAAGTAGGCAGAGAAGCAGGCAGAGAGAGGAGGAAGCAGGCTCCCTGCTGAGCAGAGAGCCCAATGTGGGGCTTGATGTGGGGCTTGATGTGGGGCTTGATTTGGGGCTTGATCCCAGGACCCTGGGATCATGACCTGAGCCAAAGGCAGAGGCTTTAACCCACTGAGCCCCTAGGCGTCCCTGTTATTCATTTTTTTAAAAAGGCACATTACCATTGTGCAATCCTGAAAGAAACAGAGGGTACACAGGTATGGCTTTAAAATATAAATAGAAAATATGGCCCATGAAATACACACACATCTATACACACACCCACAGAGACACATATTTTTAGGCCCTTGATGCTTACTGCTTTTGATTATCAACTCATCTGACACTGGTCTTTAGATGGGGGCTGGCGGAAATGTGGAGAGACCGGATTTAAACGTTTGGTGGGTAAACTTTTTTCTACACGTGAGATGTAAAAACTGAATATGAAAGCTGCCCGACTCAAGATGTGAGCTGAGCATGTTCATCCTCTCTGCTGAGACACCATTAACATGATGATTGAGAAATTAAAATTTACATAATCTCACAACAGATTACGGGACAAAGAGAGTTCAACACAGCTAGGAAAGTCAGTTGCATGTGAAAGGGTTGTGACCTCTGAAGTGAAGTGAACAAAGCCAAGCCCCAATTCTGCAGGGAGCACCCCCAAACTTCCCACAGGAAGGAGGCTGCTGACCTGCTCAGAAAGGACTGGGGAGGGGCCCCAGTTGCAGAGACTGGAGATCAAACAGGGGGGCAGGCGTGCGGGAGGTCACAGATCCCTGAGACTGATGGGCGGTCTTCTGGAATGTTAGACCTCTTCCCTGAGCCCTAACTCCTGTTACCAGCCTCAAGCAGGACTGTGGCCATTCAGGCATGTGGACCACGTCCCCTCCCCGAGCCTCATCTCATGACATAAAATACTAGGGGGAAAGGAAAGGTTTTCTGGAGAAATTGACCAACCTGTGTAGGGAGAACTACACAAGCGTGGGTATTAGCACCTCAGAATGAAATTGTCTGCATTTTTGGCAGTGGTGGTGCTAAGCAACTTACAGAAGCCAAATCTCATCCTGTCACAAAAATCATTCAAACTCCACCCAGATCTACAGGTCTCCCAGAAAGTGCCTCCATTTTATTAGTCTTAAATATGAATAAACAATCATGGATTGTTGAAAGCAGACTTTTGAAGAAACCCTTGTAAAGAGAAGAAAACCAAGGAAATGGAATCATGGGAAACAGTAATCCAGTAAAACCGAAGTCAGCTTCTTTTTTAACTTTATTACTGTTCATAAAGAAATTAAAGACTAATTACGCCTGTAAGACAAGAATCAGTACTGCCATAAAGGCAGAATAAGAGGCGTCCTGGGTGACTCGGTGGGTTCAGGTGTCAGACTCTTGGTTTCAGCTCCAGTCTCGGGGTTGTGAGATTCAGCTCCAGCTGGGGCTCTGTGCTCAGCAGTGGAGCTTCTGGAGATGATTTCCCCTCTTCCTCCCTCTCTGCTACCGCACCCTTCTCCCCTTCTGCCCCTCCTCCCTGCTCCTCCCCTGTGCCTCTCCCCCTCTACTCCTCCCCTCTGCCTCTCCCCCTGCTCAAGCTCCTGGATACAAGCATTCTCTCTCTCTCTCTCTCTCTCTCTCAAATAAATAAAGTCCTTTTTAAAAAGAAGAGATAATAAGAAAGTACTCTTAGAAATACAAGTGAATGTACAAATACAAATAAATCAGTGAAAATATTTAAATACTCAGGGAAAGTGACATTGCAGTAAGAGGGCAAACACACCTTTTCAGACACACAGGGATTCAGGAAGTTTACCTCCTGATTCTCACTTGTTTCACAGAAACAAATTTTTATTTTATTTTATTTTAAAGATTTTATTTATTTACTTAGGAAAGAGAAGGAGAAAGTGAGCGAGAGAGAGCATGAACAGGGATGGTGGCAGAGGCAGGGGGAAAAGCAGATGCCTCGCTGAGCAGGGAGCCTAGTCCTGAGCTGAAGGCAGATGGGGGTGGTGGTGGGAATTGAGCCATCATGCACTCCAAAAACAAAATTTCAAATAGAGAAAGAAGAAAACAGGTGACCCAGGAATGGATGCAAACCAGGACTGAAAATAAAGAAACCCGGGATGCCTGGGTTCGTGGAAGACCATCAGTCAGACTGCAGCAAGGGAGTAAAGGGGCTCTGAGACTAAAGAAATCTTCTTGTCCCTGTACTGTGATAAGGAAACTGGACGAACGGAGGGCATGAGAAAGGCCACGACTAAAGAAAAACAGAGAAGTGAAATGAGAAACTCCAAAGAGATCGAGAAGATGATCAAGGAAAGAAATATAGCATATCTTTTCTCTGCAGAGAACAATATTTACATAGTTATAAGAATCTAAACATCACAGCTTGGTTTCTGACTTTTGGAATCATCATAGACAAAGCACAGAACACTATTTTCGGGGGTGCCTGGGTGGCTCAGTGGGTTAAAACCTCTGCCTGTGGCTCAGGTCATGATCTCAGGGTCCTGGGATCGAGCCCCGCATCGGGCTCTCTGCTCCGTGGAGAGCCTGCTTCCTCCTCTCTCTCTGCCTGCCTCTCTGCCTACTTGTGATCTCTGTCTGTGAAATAAATAAATAGAATCTTAAAAAAAAAAAAAAAAAGAACACTATTTTCGGTTAATATAGAACGCAGTATAAAGGTTCCCGCCTTAACAATGTTCAAGTAGAAGTACAGATAGCAAAGTTGCGGGGGAGGGGGAGAGACCAAAGTGAAGAGCACAGACTTTAATATTAATATTTTCATATTAAAAGATGGAGCTCTTCATCGTCTCTATCTGATAAACCAGTAGAGGTTTACGTATAGTATTCAAACTTAAAAATGTAGCCAATTGAAGAACTTAAAAGTGTTGTATGTTGTGAGAAGGTAAGATGGTCCTGATAAAGACACACACCGTCACTTACAATAGAGTCTCGAGTTAGCATATCAAGAAATAGGTGTAAAAAAAAATGATTCACAGATACGAAGGTACATACTTTGTCAGGGAGAAGAGACATTCCAGATATGGGTGGCAAGTTTGTTTTGGGGAATGTCCTTAGAACATGTGATAAATCCCAGTATTTTGAAAATTATCGGTAGTGGCCCATTTTATCTTTTGCTTTTTGGAAATGGTCAAAGTCACGCAGGATCCAAACTAAAAATAAAGTCATAGCTGAGACTGGGTAGCACTATAAGAAGAGCTCGATGGAACTGTAAGGTAAAGGTAACTGGTTTCTCTGTTTCTTACCTCCTGCTTCTAAACCAACAATAACCAAAGTCAAGCAATGACTTCTAAAGGGATCCTGGCATGACGGCCCTCCCGTATATAATCTTCTGACTCCTTGTTTTATGAGACACAAATTCAAAAAATGTATGTTCAATGCATCCTAAACTTAAATTGGAATTTATGAATTTACTTCTTTGTATTCAGTTGAGAGGCCGACAAAAACAGCTATCTTTGTAGTGTTTGCAGAAAGACTGAGAATTAATTGCTTGTCTCTTTCCTGTCTCCTACTCCTGGATGCATTATAAACAAATTGTTCTCCTTTCCAGTGCTGATAATCTGTTGGAAAATCCAACCCAGTCTATTGGTGGAGGGCAGCAGAAAGAAATGGTGTAAATCCCTTCATGTAAAAGAGAATGCTGTTGAGCTCCGGTGGCTGCTTTCAGCTCTGACCATAGAAGAGACACCTGGATATGAACGATAAAATCTATAACCTTGACCTTAAAACATGAAGCATTGGGACTAACCGTCTGTAGAAGGCTCTGCCCAGTTCTGCCCTGGGCTGAACTCTATGCTGGGCCAGTTGGCTTTCCTGGACACCTTACCAGTGTGGAGGGACAGGGAAATTGTCTCATTCTTCCCCTCATGCTCTCAAAGAGTTTGATCAATTCCCTTTGTCTCCAAGCAAACGAAGTAAATATAATGAAAGAACATTCATTTACTCTTTTAACCAGTATGTCTATATGTATGTATGTATTGCATTTGTGGTGTTTTAAAAAAGCTTTACTGAGATATAATTTACACGAAATAAAGTTCTGCAGTTTCACATGTCAAACTTAAAAGTTTTGAGTGTATTTATGCAGTTATGCAATGATCACCACAATCTAGGAGTAGATTGAACTGCTGGATCATATGGTAGTTCTGTTGGGCATTTTCTGAGAAACTGCCAAACTGTTTTCCAAGGTGGTTGCACCATTTAGCATTCCTTCCAGTAATATTTGAAGGCTCCAATTTCTCCACATCCTTGCCAACACTTGTTAGTGTCTGTCCTTTTTATTATATTCATTCTAGTGAGAGCTCATGGTGGTTTTGGTTTGCATTTTGCTAATCACCAATGATGTTGAGCGTCTTTTCATGTGTTTATCAGTCATTCATTTATCTTCTTTGGGGAAAATGTCTACTCAAATATTTTGCCCAAGTCAGTGTTTTTCAAACATTTTTATTCACACAGCCCCTAGAAGAATTTTGGAAATCTGTGTAATCCTTTTTTTTTTTTTAATTTTAAATTGATATCTACAACTTTTCATTGTAAGTTCATATCATGGCAACATCTAACTTCCAATGTATTTTAAGTGTAGGCATTTCAAAATAAAATTAAGTTACCCTTTTAAATCTATCAAGTGGAATCTAAATACAATACTAACAAGTTACTCATCATCATTCATTTAAAAAATGCATGAATTGGGCTCCTGGTGGCTCAGTCAGTTAAGCATCTGTCTTCAGCTCAGGTCATGATCCCAGGGTCCTGGGACTGAGTCTCACATAGGGCTCCCTCTCAGTGGGGAGTCTGGTTCTCCCTCTCCCTCTATCCCTCTGTCCGGCTCATGCTCTCTTTCTCATATAAATAAATAAAATCTTTTAAATAAAATTCATGAATAAGCTCTTCTTTACCCTTCACCAATTTTGTAGCTCTTTTTTCTCTTTCAACTCTTATTTCTGTTGCTCTTTTCCACATTATTTTACCCCCAAATAATATATTTTATGCTTGTAAATCTTGTATTAAATCCTATTGTTCTTTTTTCTTACACAGATAGGTATTAGCACGTAAATGAAATATTGTATTTCATGTAACCATAAGCATCTAAATATTATAAAATTTTCTGGATTGAATTAGGAGTGTGAATACTAATAGTACACAATAGTTCAAAACATGGCCATCTTACAAATTTCAGTAAGTAATAATTAAAATAAAGACTAAACTTTTATTTACAATGCATCGCTTAATTAATCCATGTATGCCTGAATGAATATTACTGATTTTGAGAATAAATGATAAAGCAATTCTGTTCTTTCTTTTCATAAAATACAAACATGTGCATATATATACATGTATACAAACTATGAAATTGCTGAGAAATCTTATTTACCTAAATAAGTATAAAAGTATACAATTATACACAAAAGTATGTGAGCATGAGTAAACAGGAATTCAAGTTTTTATGTTGTTTTATATCGTTACAGCAATGTTAATTAATATTTGAAATCTTTCCAGATTTTAAGCCAAAAGCACATATTGACCCATTATAAAAAATATTTTGATGATCTATCAATTAATCAATTAAGTTCTCCCTTAATTTTGTTAAAAGCAAAGACTTTTGTTAAAACCAATCACCTAACTTGCATATGAGTTTATCTCTAGTTGATTAAAGTAATTTCCTCACTTCATTTCTGGGAACTATACCAAAAGACGCTTCACCAAGCCTCTTGGTAATAGTTAACCAAATAACTATGAATTATACTTGTTTATTTTTCACTTAGAGGCAACTTATTTAACTGATTATACTTACAAAGGGTTGGAATAGGAATGCTTTTCGTTTCAACACATTTTTATCAATACGATGTTGAAAATAAAATTATTTTTATCATTCTATGTGACTTAAATGCATATTTGTCAAAAACTTATTGCTGAAGATTTAGCTCATTCATCTTATGGTGATAGTGGGGAGAGAGAATTAGCACATGTTTGCAAGCAAATAGATCTTACAAGAGACTGCACAGGGCCATCAGGGGTCTACAGATAGATTCCCTTAGTACTATCTATGCCTGTGCATCCCCCGGAAAGTCCTCCAACCCCTCCAGGGGAAGATGTGGCCGAGTCTGAAGACAGTTGTGCTCAATTAGTGATAGAGCTAGATCTAGATTAGATACCTCAACCTCAAGTCTAGTGCATTTTCCATTCTTTTATGTTGTTTCCCCAAACTGTGTGGACTTTCAAAATTATCTGTAAAACATCATGTACAAAACATTCAGTTATCTGGAAAAGATGATCCTTGTGGCATTTTGCTGAATTAGATGGTTGCCCCTCTATTTTGAAGTAACAGCAGGCTGTACTCATCATCTAGGAGGGTTGCCATAGTGATACCCAGAGATTTTTTCCATGTCCTCTCTCCAATCCTGGATTGCACACTCTACTATTCCCTGAGGATTGAGTTTAAATTTTGAGGCTCCTTTCTTCAAAAGGAAACTAGCAGTACACAAATTTCCGGAAGATATAAAGAACCAAAGACTTCAGAGAGAGAGAATGAGAGAGACAGAGATGGAGAGACAGAAAGAGATGGGATCTGTTTTTCATGTGAAGGTTTAGGTCCTAGGAGAAAAATGTAGATGGACCTAATACTTGCTCTTTTTCAACATTTAATTCAGAAGTAACAGTAGGAGAAGCATCTGCTTTTTTCTCCTTTTTTTTTTTTTTTAATCGTCAACCCATGAAAGGAAATGATCAGAAGTGAGAAAAAAATGAATTCTATTGTGTTAGGTGAATGGGAACCAATTCAACTGATAAAAATACTCACAGTTGTTCAGCTGTTTATTATTAGCTCTATTCTGTTCTATTCTATTCTCTATTAGCTCTCATCTACTCTGGAAAGATGAATTTAATGCAAATAAAGCAAATAAGTATTCCTCCAAACTTCAATATGTAACCCTATCTTTCTTCCCTCAAAAATCTCATTCTATTGGCATTTGCTCATATTTTGTCTTTGGCTCATATCCGGACTAAGTTATTAGCAGGTCCCAGTTTGGGGAGTAATGCTACGCTTTTAGACTCTTATTCATGATCACAGTGAGATGTGAATGCTCCCCAATCCAAGCTTATCTGGTGCTTTTCACCTTTTCGAGTATTTTAGAATCAGAGAATCTCAGGTTGGCAGAGGAACTGAGAGGCCATCGAGAGCCAAGGTCAGCTCAGAGGTGGAGTGATTCGCTTTTGAACTGCTATTGCTTTGCACCTAGAATAGTTTCTTTCACCTTTGGACAGCTCTGGATTTTATATAGAGCTGACCTTTCCACCCGTCTGCACATTTAAGTGTTAGGACAGACCTGTGTGCCTTACTTAAGTCATTTTTCTAAATTGGGGGATTGATTTAGAAGAAAATTTTAATTTGGATAACTTTTTTTTTTTTTTAGAATTTATTTATTTATTTGACAGACAGAGATCACAAGTAGGCAGAGAGAGAGGGGGAGAGGGGAAAGCAGGCTCCCCGCTGAGCAGAGAGCCTGATGTGGGTCTCCATCCCAGGACCCTGGGATCATGACCTGAGCCGAAGGCAGAGGCTTTAGTCCACTGAGCCACCCAGGTGCACCAATTTGGATAACCTTTAAATGTACTTTTTTTTTTTTAAAAAAAGATTTTATTTATTTATTTATTTGACAGAGAGAGATCACAAGTAGGCAGAGAGTTAGGCAGAGAGAGAAGGGGAAGCAGGCTCCCCACTGAGCAGAGAGCCCGATGCGGGGCTCGATCCCAGGACACTGAGATCATGACCCGAGCTGAAGGCAGCGGCTCAATCCACTGAGCCACCCAGGCACCCCTTGGATAACCTTTAAACTAAGTATTAATGTAATGGGCAAAACTTTTTTTGGCATAAGAAAAAGAAAACACTTTGCAAATTGAAACATCTCAGATCTATTCAAAAGCATGTCTGTTATCTAATGTGATTTGGTAGTGTAGTTTATTAAATTTGTCTGATAAAGTGATATTGAAGGATGAGGGGAATCATTTTTAGTGTGTGTTTTTCTCTCCCAGACAATATAATAATAAAAGGGATTGCTAGTTAGCAATAGGCATTAAGCCTGTATCTGGAAAGAGATGTTCAAGTGCAGTTTGGTTCTTATAAGTTATTGCAGTGATGGATGTCTATTTTTGGAATCTGCTAATAGAGCAGAGCTTTGGCTTATTTGGTTTCTGTCTGTGGTGTTCTGCCTAGATGACCAGTATATGGGTTCCTTCACTTGTATGTGATTCTAGCATCCTTGACCCTGATTATGGCAGTATTTTCTTGCATCACTATGCAAATTTAAACTTCACGGGGGGAAAAAAAAAGGTAAGAGCTCTTCTTTGCATAGCACCTCTCAAGAACAGCCTTACACTTCGGTCATAGCAGGAAGTGAGAGAATTAAGACAGACTTTGACCCTGCTGTGTGACCTTGACCAACATTCTTGAACTGTCTGAACCCCATTCTCCTCCTTATAGATGAAAATAATACTTCCTTCGTTAAAGTTCTGTTAGGGTTAATGACACAAGACTGTTGAGTTCTCTAGGCATAGAGTTTAGGCTCTAGTTTAAACCTTAGTTGTCTGCATGTTTAAAATGAGGGTGCTTTCATACCCAACTCATCTGGACTTTGTGATGATTAATGAAATTATCCAACTAAATGAATTTGCACAGTGTCTGACATAAAGCTATTATTAATATTATTGTACACAATTATACTCACTAAATGCACATTTTCCTTTCCCTTCAGCTCTTATAGAATTATGATTTCATTTTATATCAGTTCTCCTCAGGTTTGGTTACCTGATAGGTGGCATATTCTGCCATTTTGCTGTTTCTCTCTTGGTTCCATTTGGCCCTTTCTGCTTGGCGAGCCCTTTCATCGAGTATGTAGGAGCCAAGAAGCCCGGACTAACTCAAGTGCAGTTTGGTTCTTATAAGTTATTGCAGTGATGGATGTCTATTTTTGGAACCTGCTAATAGAGCAGAGCTTTGGCTTCTTTGGTTTGTGTGTCTGGTGTTCTGCCTAGATGACCAGTATATGGGTTTCTCCTGCACAGAATTTCCTTGGACAAAGTTCAGATGGGAGAAGACAACCCAAAATAAAGCTTTGGGAGTCTTCCCCAATTTAAACACATCTTGGCCATCCCAGGATTAATTTGTTTTAACTAAAATGGGCTATATCCCAGTCAAATCATATCACGGGAGAAGAGGCTCTCCTTAGGCATGGTAAACTTAAAGTCTACGAAAAATGTTTTGTTGCCAGTCCTGCCACCACATTCTCTGACCATCGCCTCATTGTCATAGCGCTTACTGTTCTTTCCCCCACCCCACACTGTGCTCTCTGCTCGAGGCCTTCAAACTTTTGCTCTTTCTGTCCTTCTCTTCTTTCAGAAGCTGTTACCAATCTCAGGTACAATCTTAGGAACAAAAGACTTTAATCAGCTTTCACTCTGACCTCTTCCGTTGATATTAGCATTTTAACCGTGATCACAGCAAATAAGATGGGGCTATAATATTTGTAGTTATGCACAGATACCCAATCTGAAGGTAAGAAGCAGTCAAGCCTTCCCTATCTTTTTGGAATGGCGCCAAGAAGGGATCCGAAAAAGGATAGGCCTGGTATGTAGGAAGCTGTGAGATGGCAGGGAAAATTCCCATTGAATTTGATGACAGGAACCCCGGGGTATAGCCCTGGTTCCACTGTTAAAGCAGGAATGGTTTGGGGTACATCACTCTCCCTCTGCGGACCTCTCAGCATCCTCATCCAGAAAGTGGGGCTGGTAACGCCTGCCAGTCTGCGTCTGCCTCACAGGATTGCTGCAGGGACCCAGTGATATGATACAGAAATGCCTGGGAACCTTTGCTTCCCATGTAAATATCACCCCTATCGACTCTGCTCTGCGAGGATGCCATGAGAGTCACACAGAAAAGAAGTCCGAATGGCCTAAGAAATGGAAAGTGAAAAACCAGAACTCATTCTTGGGGGCCAAAGCCTCAACCTCCCCGGGGAATTTATGCTCTGTTGAGAAGTAATGTCCAGTGGCTGAAGTGCGGAGGGAGGTGATCCACTCTGCAGAAGGGAGGGCCAGAGAGAAGGTGATGAGCTGCTGAGGACAGAGCTAGTGGATTTAAGTGGAAAATTTGAAATCACTTCCCAGTCCCAAAAGCCTATGAAGCATAGCATATAGAACATATTTCTAATGGTGTTGATTTAAGAAAAAATTGGGAAATTCATTCTTACTGAATTTGACATAAAGTTAGGAGGTTTTAAAACCATGACAGCAGATTTGAACAACTGTCCAAAAATGTTTATATTAAAGATTAGATTTTATAATAAAGATATATTAAAGATTAGATTTATATTAAAGATTAGATTAGGGGCGCCTGGGTGTCTCAGTGGGATGAGCGTCTGGCTTGGATCATGATCCCAGGGTCCTAGGATTGAGCCCCACATCCTGATCCCTGCTCAGCGGGAAGCCTGCTTCCCTCTCCCTCTATCTGCTGCTTCTCCTGCTTGTGCTCTCTCCCTCTCTCTCTGGCATATAAATAAATAAAATATTTTTTTAAAAGATTAGATTTAAAGAAAATAAATGAAAGTCACATTTTTATTTTTATACTTTTTAAACAGACACAGTATAAAGTAGTCACCATAGCTTTCTAAGTTTTTTTTTTTTTTATGTCCATACAAATTCAATGTAAGCAATGTGAGATTGCTAACATATTTAGTGCGGTGTTGGAATGAACTAATAGAAATACAATAACTCATCTTTAGAACAATGATAAGAACATCCACTCCACAGAACTGCTGTGTGGATTAAACAGGATACTCATGCAAAACATCTAGCACAGTAACTAGCCACAGAAATGTTGATTCATTCCATTGCTTGACCTCTCCCCCGTCTAAAGTCTAAAATCACAGCAGCTACTGCTTGTACTGTTCTTCTCTTCCTCGTGACACCTCTTAGCTGTTGGGCTTTTATTATTTAACTTTTGCATAGTACTTTGAGTTTCACGGACATGGGTTTTATCCGTTTAGCTATTTTTTTTTTTAAAGTGATTGGTTATATGGATATGCAATTTATAGTTTTTTCTCCTGGTGTAAAATTTGCATTCAGCACAAAATCCTGTTACATTCTGCGTTCAGACAAAGGCACGCACTTGCATAATCCAAACTCTGAGATCTGGAACAATACCTTCACCCCAGAAAGTGCACTGGTGCCGACGCCCAGTCATTCCCCAACTTGCCCCCTCTGAGAAGACCACTGTTCTGATTTTCTGTCCATCACAGATGAGTTTGCCTGCTCTTGAGTTTTATATAAACGGAGTTATACAGTATGTTCCCTCCCCTGGCATCAGTACACCATTTTTGAGATTCATTCACATTGTGTGTAACGGTAGCTGGTCTTTTTATTGTGCTCTGGTGTTTTCCAAGCCCTTTGGAGGCAGGGACCGTGCCGTAACTACTTATACCCCCATCCCCTGGCCCATGGCCCTTGTACAGAACTGTGCACATTGTAAGTGTTCTGCTGACATTTGGTGATTCAATGGATGAATGAACATATGAGTTATTTAATCAATCAACAAGCCATTTAGACACAATCAAGTTTTACTCTTCTATCCCAGACAGTCTCTTATGTGCTCAACTTACCAAACAGCAGTGTTTCGTGTCCCGGGGTGAGCAGCCTCCCTGCTTTACTGTAGGAATCCAGGGATCCGCCCATTTGCAATCGCACTGCAGTGTTTGCTGCATTCATTCGCGCAGCATCGAGATGCTGGCGAGAAAGTGAACTGCTGTCCTGGATGGGCTCCAGCAGGGCTGTGAGACAGAGCCAACCTCAGTGCTTTGTCTCCTGCAGGTAGAAATGCTTATCCTCTATCTTTGCAAACTGTAAACCTCACATTTCTCCACCTGATTTATTAAATCACCGGAAAGGTCAGCAGAGAGAGCCAGGTGCCGCATGGGATGTTTCCGTGGCTGGTTAGTACCCAAACCACAGCAGCGCCGTGCATTCCCCTGTAGCTATGGCTGAACAAACAGGGTTAGTACTGTGGGATTCTGCCGGAGATAGCTATGACCTGCCTGAAATGACTACCAATTAAGCCCTTCAACGTTGCCAGCATATCCTCTTACCTCTGTGTCCGGTGACTGTGATTAAGGGCAAGACACCGTGGAGCAGGCCGCAGGGGAGGAAATACATTACCTTCGCTAGTTCTGTGGAGCAAGCATTTAGGGTTTGATCCTATCACCATCATTTCTGCTTGGACAGCAGCAAGTTCCTGTCATTTTGACTATTGCACGTGTTTTGAATACAAACCTGCTTTTCATCCTTAAGCTATTCAAATGACATTGCTTTCCTGCTGCCATATAAATTTTATATAGCTGCATAGCACACTTTATGATGCATTACTTCACAACGTGATGCTATGAAATGAGGCACATTTTGTCACAATGGGGCAAGTTTTCTTTCAAATATATTGTCCAGAAGATGGGGAGATTCATGAATGGTAATTCCTATGGTGAGCATAACAGATAAAGAAATAAACTGGTGACAAGAAACAGAAGAAATCTATGTGTGGCTTCCCCAAACTAGACATTTTGTTGATTTTATTCATGTTTCTCTTTAAAAAGCTTAAGATCTATAGAAAGCATGATACACTCCAGTAAGAGATTAAGTGCCAGCATTTTTTTCTTATTCTTTATAGCAATATTTGAAGTCACTTTATCAAACAAACCCTATTTATAAGGGCAGAAAATGAAAGGATTTTAAATAGAAAAAAGGCACAAGTCACAACATGGTCATATTAAGGAGCTTAGATCAGTGGAGTGGTATTATATAGCTCATTAATCCCAGGAGAGGTGTTCTGTAAACCGATGTTTACAGCAGTGCCGAAGAGGGGACATCACCAGTTATGGGTCCACTGGTAGCCTCCGGTTTGTTTTACGTGGGAACACTTAAGAAATCTACAATAATCATAGATGATTGCCATCACGAGCTGTCCCAAGGAAACGTTCTCTTTAACAGTCTTCCTGGTGTCAATCAGTTCAGATTGGTGTCCTGAAAACACGAGAGGTTTACGACATGCACACACTGCAGATTGTGGCACGCGATTATCAAATTCCACGGAGACATATGGAAGCAGCAAATGCTGCGGGCTGCAGTGTGTGTTACGAGTAGAGCACTATTCAGGCTGGAAGCTGATCGAGCTTCGGTCTGAAGGAACTGTGTGAGTTGGCAAATTATCTAACCTCTCTGGGCCTCAGCTGTTTGCTGAAGAACGACCACGATCTCAGGGGGATTTGGTAACTATTAAATTGGTATATATCAAAGGCCTGTCCTAGGGTCGGGGTCCTGCATGTTTGCCTGTGTTGATTTCCTTCTTCCCTCCTGGCTTCCAAAGGATGCTGACATTGGTGTGCCTACATGATGGTGAGGTGGCTGGGACCCCACTGCTATTCTGTACCAGGACTATTCCCATAGCTTCTGGTGGCAGGAGAATTTTGCTCACTTGCCCCACCTGCCCCCCAGACTGTTGCTTTTCTGAGACCTGCCTCCTAAGAATTTCAGTCTAAATTTCAGACTGTGCTTTTCAAAACAAATGCCATTACAGAACTTCCTGTTGTCCCAGAGTTTTAGTGTAATGCAATCAAAAGTGACCAGGTCCTGCCCACCCGGAGCTATCTGAGTCTATTGGCCCTGGAGAAGCAACATTTTCTCAGTGGTTCTAAGAGTTATATTTTATGAGCTCTGTGGCAACAGGAATATATTTTACTTTTTAACTAAATTACCTCAAACAGTTTTTGAGGGGATTATGGATAGAATTCTATTAATGAGTTTAGTCCACATACTTCTACATTTGCTTTTAAAATAACTTGTATCTTCTAAGAGTGTGTTTTATTGGCAGCCCTCAACCCATTTCATGTTGTGGAGAATATGCTTAAAGGAAAATAAATGCTCAAGCGTGTATCAAGACCCAAAAGCCTTCTTCTGAAGAAATAACAACACCGTTCCAAACAACACTAATGCAGAAACATTGGTAGGGGAAGGAAAAGTCAAGATCCTTTTTTCTAAATAGATTTTCTAAAGCTGCTGCTTTTACCTTTGCTTTGACACAGAGCAAACACCACATGGGCCCTCAGAGCAAAATGCTGGGAAGAGGATTTTAAAAGGAGGATGACTGGACAGAATATTTAAAAAGAGGCAGGCGCCTCGCTGAGGAAGGCTGAAAGTAGGCTAACCAAAACCCAGACACAGGCTGGGTTCAGGAACCCCCAGAAAGCAGGCTGTAGTGGAGACTGAGGTGGCTATGCCAGGAGCTATTTAAAAAAGGCTTGAGATCTACATTCAGAAATACCACTGTTGTGTCCTTCTCCTGACTCCCTGTTCACCAGGTCTCAGCCAGGGCAAGGGCTGCCCCTCTCCACTCCAGTGCACCTCTCTTGTCAGCCACCCAAAGGATGGCAGCAGGTGCCCCACAGGTTTCTTCCCTACAAGGCATTCCAGGGGCACTGAAGCATCCATCATCCATCGGCTGCCTCCTTGCTCTTGGGGCAGCATTTGTCCTCCGCAGTCAAAGGCTTCAGCCAGGAGCTTTGGCAAAAAAGCTGATGGACTTAAGATCTCAGAGAGTGACCTGAAACTCAGAGGGAAGGGCGCTGGCAGAAAGAAAATGAATTCATGAATACCTAAGAGTGTGGTGTCTGTAGGCAGCCTCACACACAGTGCGTGTGACACAGTGTGGCTTCTGTGGGGCACAGTAAAACAAATCCATTCTGCCACTTTTCAGCCACTCTGGGTAATTAGGACCAGGCAAAACTATGATGTATCTAGGTTCTTTCCCTCACCCCCTCCCTCTCCCCAGAGAAGCTTTTCCCACTGTTGGATCACCTATGAATGTGAAGGCCAAGGACTGTGGGCTATAGAAAGTCATCAGAATAAGGGCCCTAACATATCTGTTAGAGCCAAGCCAAACCCCAGAGACAGTAACGGCTCAGCCTTTAAATCCTAGAATGATTGATGTGGATGGACCTCTTGGTAGATTAAACTACAAACGTTCATGTTTCTAAAGTTGTATTATTTGAGAGTAGGTTGTTTAGAAGCCCCATGCAAGGTCTCTAATGCAGTCTTTCTCTCTACCACCAAGGGCATGGGGTATCAGAAACGCAGGTTTTTTTTTTTTTTTTGAGCTGCAAAGAACCCCAAAGGTTAAGTCTCATCCCACACTCTTGGCAGGCGAGGAGCGCAGTACTTGCGGGAGCAACTGTGTGGTACGGGCTCCAAGCACTTCACCGTCTCAGCCTCACGGGGAAAGTGGCGGCGGCGTTTCTGTTGGAAAACTGTTAGCATGGTTTCCCTTAGTTTGCTATTAAAAAAATTAGTAAGTTGTACGTCAAAGGCTCCCCTCAAACAAATTAAGCAGAAACTAAGTGCTTGTGTAGAAAAATCTTAGTTATCCCGTGGAAATCTCTGCAATCCCCCCTGGAAGCCAGGACTCCCTAGAAATGTTCTGCAAACCTCAGGATGCTATCAATGTGCATCAGGGCGTGCACAGTTTCGGGTATCGGGTGCTTCCTAAACAAAATCCATGGATGTCTGACTGTATCTGTAATCTAATTATTAGAGTGAACCGGGTGGAAGAATCACGCGGCTATTCGCTGTCCGCTCCAGAAAGAGAAGTCTCTCGGATCTGAGTTCTCCTCCCGGGAGACCGCCCTCGGCGCTCTCCGGGCTGGCAGCAGCAGCTTCCCTCAGACAACCGGCCACCTGCCTGGCTTGTGGAAATCATCAGGTTGGACGCTACAAGAGGTCAGAAGATGGAAAGGGGCTTTTACTGTGTCGGAGTTGGTGGAGTCCAAGCAGGGATTTAGTTGGATGAAGACGACACAGGCAGCGTGGATCAGTCTGGAGGACCCGGCTGCAGAGCTCGAGGCTGCCTTTGCAAGGCGGTTCCCACCCCCGACCCTCCCCGGGTTAGTTTCAAACTCATTCTCGGCTCTCCCGCTCACCCCCACCTACATGCCTCAACATGCTAAAAACACCCGCGGCTTCATTCTCCAGAAATAAATGGTAAAATCTAGGAACACTGAAAGGCTTATAATAACTGCTCTAAGGGTTAGAAATGCAAAAACCAACCCCTGCAGTGCCGCAGTTTCGTGTGTGTTTGAGTGCGCAGAAGCAGCTCATTAAAGAAAAAAGAAAAATCACTAGAAAAAAGGTGCCAGGAACACTTAAAGAAAGTGCCAGAAACAGCTACAACGAAATATAAAACTTTGCTCCCATACAGGCCTTATACACGCAAGCTTAAACTTTTCACTTTAATCTCGAAAGCCCTAGAGGCACTGCCTTGGCACCTTAAACCCCCAACGGGGATGCTGGCAGAGGCCCCGGGTGGGGAAGGGGCGAGTTTGGGGGGAGAGTGTCTCCGAGGTACTAGGGATACAGAAATCTAAGGTGCCAGTGGGGAGTGAGAAGAACCTATTATTGGGGACACGGCGTCCGCGTGGTACTGGGTCAAGGGAGTAGCTATGATGTGGGGGGAAGGGCTGGGGAAGGAAATGAGTGAGGGGTAAGGGGTCGCAGGGAAAAATCCGGGCCTCGGGGACAAGCGGAAAGGAGGAGCGCAGCAGCACCGAAGCTGCTCGTCTCTCGCCCCCGCCTTCCCTTTTGCGCAGAATCCTCCCCTTGGCTGCAGCAGCGCGCTGCCCCCACTGGCCCGGCGCGCCGTGATCGATCGCAGGCTGCGTCAGAATGCTCCCCGCGTATAAATAGGGGTGGCAGGACCGCGCCGAGCCGCACACAGCCATCCACCTTCCCCTCTCCCTCTCTCCCTCGTTCTTCTCTCTCTGTAGGCCCCCATCTCCGCCGCGAGCCAGAGGGGCTCGGACCGCCACCATGAGTTCCTTCAGCTACGATCCGTACTACTCGACCTCCTACAAGCGGCGCTACGTGGAGACGCCCCGGGTGCACATCTCCAGCGTGCGCAGCGGCTACAGCACCGCGCGCTCCGCTTACTCCAGCTACTCCGCGCCGGTCTCCTCCTCGCTGTCTGTGCGCCGAAGCTACTCCTCCAGCTCCAGCTCCTTGATGCCCAGTCTCGAGAACCTCGACCTGAGCCAGGTAGCCGCCATCAGCAACGACCTTAAGTCGATCCGCACCCAGGAGAAGGCGCAGCTGCAGGACCTCAACGACCGCTTCGCCAGCTTCATCGAGCGCGTGCACGAGCTGGAGCAGCAGAACAAGGTGCTGGAAGCCGAGCTGCTGGTGCTGCGCCAGAAGCACTCCGAGCCCTCCCGCTTCCGGGCGCTGTACGAGCAGGAGATCCGCGACCTGCGCCTGGCGGCGGAAGACGCCACCAACGAGAAGCAGGCGCTCCAGGGCGAGCGCGAAGGGCTGGAGGAGACTTTGCGCAACCTGCAGGCGCGCTATGAAGAGGAGGTGCTGAGCCGCGAGGACGCCGAGGGCCGCCTGATGGAGGCGCGCAAAGGAGCCGACGAGGCCGCTCTCGCCCGCGCCGAGCTCGAAAAACGCATCGACAGCCTGATGGACGAAATCGCCTTTCTGAAGAAAGTGCACGAAGAGGAGATCGCCGAGCTGCAGGCTCAGATCCAGTACGCTCAGATCTCCGTGGAGATGGACGTGTCCTCCAAGCCCGACCTCTCCGCCGCGCTCAAGGACATCCGTGCTCAGTACGAGAAGCTGGCTGCCAAGAACATGCAGAACGCCGAAGAGTGGTTCAAGAGCCGCTTCACCGTGCTGACCGAGAGCGCCGCCAAGAACACCGACGCGGTGCGCGCAGCCAAGGACGAGGTGTCCGAGAGCCGCCGTCTGCTCAAGGCCAAGACCCTGGAGATAGAAGCATGTCGGGGCATGAACGAAGCGCTGGAGAAGCAGTTGCAGGAGCTGGAGGACAAGCAGAACGCCGATATCAGTGCTATGCAGGTAGGGCACCCCGCAAAACACAGTGGGGGGCAGGGAGGGAGCTGCTGGAGCAAGTTGTGGGGGTGGAGTGGGGGAGGGTGGAGAGCTGAGGGCGCGCCCAGAAAGTGGAGACGGGAGATGGAGCATCCGCATGCAGGCTATTAGGGAGTGGAACTTGGCTCCTCCGAGACGGGGTGGGAGGGGTGGGGCACTTGGAGGGCGGGGGTGGGGGCGCCACTGCAGACTGAGGGGACGTGCTTGGTGCAGCAGAATCTAGATCCGCATTAAAGCTGCCCAGCCCTGCAGTGGTGGGGTGGGGTGGGGTGGGGTGAGGTGGGGTGTGGTGGGTGAAGGGGTGGGAACTGGGCGTTGCCCCTGGCCTGCCTCCCTAATGTCCTTTATTAAGAAGTCCTTTTGCAGTACAGATTGGACCATCTGCTTAATTAATACAGCAGAGAGGTTCTGAAGGATAAAACCTGTGACCCAGCAGACTCAAGACTAGTTTTATCAACCACTCCTTGCCCTTAGGTAGACAGGAATGCAGTCAAAATTGTAGCAGATGATGATGATGTTTGCAAGATGACATTTCTTTTTAAGACTCTCCATTTTCTGGGGAGGAGAAAAAAGAATAACACAATTACATAGAAAATATTTTGGTACAATTACTGCTATATTTTAGTCTAAAAAGTTATATAGGTACATACAAAATATTTTAGATACAATTATTACTATTTTTTTAATCTAGCTACTTCCTATTCTTGTAAATGGAGTAATTTCTTGCCCGTGACTTGGATAAAGTTAACTAATGACTATGAAACAAAGTTTTTTGTAATCAATTAAAAATTTTTGCAGGTATTTTATGATTATTAGACTGTATAAATTCAAAGAAAAAATTTCTTCTATCCATTTTTATTAACTTTTTTTTGTTTAAAGCTGGTTTTTTTTTTTTTTTTTTTTTTTGTAATGCAAAGAAGGAGAGGTTAAAAAAGAGAAGGCTGTTGCTTTAGGGGAGATTTTATCCCAGGGGTGCTCTTTGGTGTTAAGTTGGTTAGGCCTTTGCAGCTGTATTACAGTTATGGTTGGATTTTTTCCCCCTGTCCTCCAATAGGACACAATCAACAAATTAGAAAATGAACTGAGAACCACAAAGAGTGAAATGGCACGATACCTTAAAGAATACCAAGACCTCCTCAACGTGAAGATGGCTTTGGACATTGAGATTGCAGCTTATAGGTAAGGACAGAGTGGGTGGTAGGAGTTATTCAGGCTTAGGAAGAAAATCAGCTTTTATTTATATTGAGTCTGAAACCTTGAAGAATAGTCCTTTGAAATAATTGTTCGCTTTTTGGCTTTTTCTAAGAAGGCAAACATTTTTTAGAATGTTGAGAAGGTATTTAGACAAATGCAGAAGATCTGACTCTGTGTCGCAAAGCGTCATATTCTTAGTTTCTCATTACATTTTAAATCAAATAGGGCTATTTTAAGTTTGTTTTTCTGTCTTTTTGTTTTTGTTTTCCTGGTGCCAGGCACAATATCCCCAGTCATGAAGTTTTGATAATTCCCAGCCCTGTTCTGGCTCTCCTTTTTCCTTTAGGGGTGGCATTAGGGAAGGAGTATGAGTGGTGGGCTCAAAGCAGACAAATTGTTCAACACACTTCCTGTGTTTCTCATTAATCCCATCCTCCCCTGCCTTCCCAGGAAACTCTTGGAAGGTGAGGAGACCCGACTCAGTTTCACCAGCGTTGGAAGCATAACCAGCGGCTACTCCCAGAGCTCTCAGGTCTTTGGCCGATCTGCCTATGGTGGGTTACAGACCAGCTCCTACTTGATGTCTGCCCGCTCCTTCCCGTCTTACTACACCAGCCACGTCCAGGAGGAGCAGATCGAGGTGGAGGAGACCATCGAGGCTGCGAAGGCCGAGGAAGCCAAGGACGAACCCCCCTCTGAAGGAGAAGCCGAGGAGGAGGAGAAGGAGAAGGAAGAGGCTGCTGAAGAGGAAGGAGCTGAAGAGGAAGAAGGTATGGTAAAAAGGAAATTCCTACAAGGTCAAGTGCAGTCAGGGCATGGGTGTTTGTTAGTTAGGAGATGGCTAAGAGAAGCCTTGCTTGTGCCAAGGAACTTTTCTTCATAGATGACTTTAGAATCTTAATTGATACCTTTAGTTACTCCACAAGCCTTTCATAAGTGCCCAGTTTCTCAAATTGGCTGTCCCCTCTGCTTAGCTTGGTAGCTTTTTGAAGATAACATTTCAAAAATATTCTCTTCTTGCTGTCTTTTTATTCTTATTATTAAACTTAAAAAAAATGCATTTGTCCCAGCAGTTGGGTGACCTTAAGAACAAAAATAGTTTATTTTTTGTTTTTTTTTTTTTAAATAATTGTTTGCTTTTTGGCTTTCTTCTGAGAGAGCATTGAATTCAGTGGCCGGCATCATCAGTTGAATGAGTGTTGGGGAATGGAGCCGAGAAGGTTGGGGGGAGCTTTCTGACAGTTGGAGTTCCACACAAACCTTAGCAGAAATGTTTGGAATGACTTGCCCTGGATTTGGAGCTTGCACGTTTTCTTTTTATGTCAAAGCTGCCAAGGAAGAATCCGAAGAGGCCAAGGAGGAGGAGGAAGGAGGTGAAGGAGAAGGAGAAGAAACCAAAGAAGCCGAGGAGGAGGAGAAAAAAGACGAAGGTGCTAGGGAGGAGCAAGCAACTAAGAAGAAAGATTGAGCCCCTCTGTCCTTAAGCCTTCCCGGAAGAATTCTCCCGAAATCAGGTCAACCCCATCACCAACCAACCAGATGAGTTGCAGATACTATATGAATTAAGAAGTCAACATATGTATAATTCAGAGATGACTTAGGTTGGACATTCAGTGTTGTGCTATGACTTTCCTCCTTATGCAGAGCATCTGTCTGCTTGCAGAGTGGCTTCCTGGCTTGCTGCCAGCCTGTGCATGGTCCATGCTTATGAGTTCAGGATCTATGGCAATGTGAATAATTCAGATGTTTACAATAAAAAAAATGAATAAACGAATTCACTAATGTTAATGTTAAACTTCATGGTACACATAGTCCTTTGAACCTTTGGTGGTTAGAAATTAAAGACCTCGAATCATGTGCAATAAATGGTAAATAAAGTTACACTGAATGACATTTCTTGCTGTGGTTGTTGACTTAATTAAAATATCTTAAAGTACCAATAGAAGCCAACTGGACTGTCGACCTCCAAATTTTAAGTCCCCAGTTTTAACAATTACAATGGATTTTTCCCCCCTAATTGGTAATTCTGAGGGATACCTTTAGGTCATGACCAGTCATGAAATCTCTCCCCTCCAAAATTTCGCTGATAATAAACTTGAGTAAATGGGAGACTCTGGGATTCTTCTTTTATTAGCAATATATTCTGTCCCATACAAGGTACTATGTAATGTTGGAAATGGCTTTCTTGGAGGCAGTGGTGTAATATGAAAAATACACCTTTTGTGGTAAATAGGTGACCTAGTAATGCAATGTGGCCAGAATATGAATCCCACCCGTCTGTTACTATAAGCACATTATTTTAATATAGTCCAAATACCATGGGCAGAAGTGGATATCCAAGCAATTGATATAATTAGAAGGAATATCTTTCTTCCATGTGTAATTTCGGATGGAGGGAGTGAGAATATCAAAGATGATTTGCCCTTGCAAACATCATGTTGCCTGCAATCCTGAGCTCATGTCGGTGTGTTAGTAGCTTGATTCTGTTGCCTCAAGTAAATGACATTTAATGCTACCCACTTTAAACTTTTTTAAAAACTACAGATAACAGATAATGAAATTGTTACCAGTCAGTAAAGGGAGGAGATTATATACCTGTATGTTGCATTGTTCTGCATGTCTTTATTGGGAAATATTTGGATTTCAGTGATAGCTCTAACTGGTTGGACATTGCATCAGCTACACACCCCATTCATCCTCTCTGTTCACTGTAAAGTCATGAAAGCTCTTGCACTTGCACTTGATGTGGAATGTAGAAGAAATTACTGATTATCTGCTGTTCTGCCTTTGTTCTTACATAATTGCTTTGTCAGCTAATTTCGTTCAACCTTTGTTCTTTAGACAACTTTCAAAAAAGTCGGCAAATTTAACCTGAAAGTAGAGTGGTCTCCCATTTAAGTTTATCTGATTCTTCGTACTACCTATTTCTAGTTAAATATATGTCACCACACAAATAGGTAAAGTCATTTATTTATCATGATGCTGTGAGTTTGAACTATGAAGATTCTTAGTATATTGGCTTCTGTAAAGATGAGTCTCCTCAGAAACCAAGCTTTTCACGTTTATGTTCATTAAATATGGGATGCTACATCTGAGAAGTCTAAGATACGAATTACATGTAAAAAAAGAAAAAGTAACTTTAGCCAAATGGAAATGGTTGGTTTCAGAATTACTTGAAGTGACAACACTGTACCATATTCTATCCTGTGTGCCATAATAAAATACTAAAAAAAAAAACCCTAAACTAAATGGATTTGAAGTCTTTAAAAACATTTCCTTACATTTGGGACCTAGCTCGGTAGCTCTGTCTCTTCTGCCTCCCCCACATCTCCAGTTCTGTGTTTCAGTATCCCCTCTCCCAGTTGACGACAGCATTCCCTAGTCAGCCAATTCTGCAAACCGGAGACTGGACAGGCATGACCTCATGCTTCCCATTTCCTCTCCTCAGTTCCTCTGGTTTAATCTAACCAAGTTTTACTGATTTTATTGCCTATATATCTTGAATCTATCCATCCACACTTCTCCATTTACCCTGACACCACCCTAGGAACCTTCCAGTGTCTGTCTACGAGTGTCTTCCTTTGATCAGCACACTACAGTAAACCATCCTTTAAAAAAGACATTTTGATTATGTCATCCCTTTGACTAAAACCCTCCGATAGTTTCCCATTTTTAAAAAGATTATTTATTTATTTATTAGAGAGGGCACAAGCAGAAGCAGGGAGAGCAGCAGGCAGAGGGAGACAGAAGCAGGCTCCCCGCTAAGCAAGGAGCCTGATGGACACGGGACTTCGTCCCAGGACCCTGATATCATGACCTGAGCTGAAGGCAGATGCTCAATTGACTGAACCACCCAGGCACCCCAGTTTCCCATTTCTTTTAAGATAAAAATCAGAATCTTTAAACTCATCTTGAAGGACTGCATTGACCTGAGCCCAAGCTCCTTCTCTGATCTCATCTTCTCTGTATCCTTACTCTGTATTCCTTACTTCCCATTATTCAGTCACCCCGGCCCTCTGTTTTTTCACCTGTTACAAGAGTTTTGCTGATTTTTCCATCTGAAGCGCTCTTCTTTCCTTCCCTCATTCTTGCCCAGCTGAAGTTCAGTTGCCATTCCCTTGGGAAGCCTTTCCTTCCTGGGCTAAATTCCTCTACTAAATGCGTTCTTAAGACCATGTAGACTTTGCAGACATTTACACACTTGTAATCAGCATCTGTGTCCAGGATCGTTTGATAAATGTCTGCATTCCCTGCTAGAGTTTGATCTTCCGAAGCATGGTAATCAGACTCCCTGCCACCATTTCATCCCAAGCATCTAGCATTGTTTCTACCATAGTAGAACCCAAAGAAATAGTGAATTGATAACTTCTTGACAGATGAGAATGCCTAGAAAACCAAGAGTATTCCTTTAATCAGTCCCAGTTCCAACACCTTGCAATCCAAGAATTTATTCTGGATTCTAGTGTTCTTATTTTGAAACCGTGGCCATATATCCCCATCCCCACCCCAACCCCAGCCTCAACTGTTTTAGCTGCATATAGGTTCAATGGTTGATGTGTCAGATCCTTTCTAGATTTGTGATTCAAAATTCCTGAAAAACATGTGGAAGTTTAGGCTAAATGGGAAATATACATAGAATTATGATTTCCACACTAAAATCCATCACTTAAAGGGAATTGCCAACTTAGTGTAAAGGTTCATTCCTAGCATGAAGCTGGTAAGTAGTCAATTTGATTACTTCCTTTTCCCCACATGGAGCTTCTGATGCTGTCAGAATAGTCACTGTGTCCCAGGCACTGATCTAAAGGCATTATATGTATTAACTCATCAATTCCTTTCTTATGTCAATATTCTCAGTCCTATGATTATCATGCCCATTATACAGATGAGAAACAACAATTAGGTAAGCTGACCAAGGTCACACAGCTAGTTTGTGGAAGGGCTGGGATTCAGCCTCAGCTCTAAAGTCCATGCTCTTAACCAGTACATCACGCTGCCTTTCCTTGGCAGTCAGGTTGAGATGCATCTTTGTGGAATCAGAGCAGATCTTCACAGGTGTGTGTTGTGACAGTGGTGGCCAGGGAATTTGCACACAATTATTGGAATTCTCACGGTGCAATTCTTGTACCAGTAAAGGGGCAGTGTCCCATTGTTGTTCCTTAGGATGCTCAAGCTTTTCTTTAATTTCTTTGATTATTTATGTCCATATCTTAATTCCTCTGCTTAACTGTAAGCTGTTGGAAGGCAGGAATTGGGTTTTATAAACAGAGATCAGTTTGAAGTTTATTTTTAACAATCATCAACTTTCAGGGATGTTGGTTCTCGGGGTGTTGTTATTCTATTTGGTTATAGCTTTCTAGTTTTGTTCATATTTCATTGGCTCTATTGCTTTTTCTCTTTCTGTTCTTCCTCTTCTTCATCCTCCTTCCTCTTTCTTCTTTCATGTCTTCTTCTTGTAAGCTATTCTAAGTCATTTTGGAAAGTGGATAAATGTTGACTAAATAAATAAATGTCTTGATTTCCTTCTACAACATCCAACAAAGTGCTTTGCATTTAGTGGGCATCTGAATAAATACTTCTAGAATGGCAAAGGTTTAATGTGTATAAGAACTTTCCATAAATATGGCCAGGATGAAGAATTTCTTCTTTCTTTCTTTTTTTTTTTAATATTTTATTTATTTATTTGACAGTGAGAGATCACAAGTAGGCAGAGAGGCGGGCAGAGAGAGAGGAAGGGAAGCAGGCTACCGGCTGAGCAGAAAGCCCGATGTGGGGCTTGATCCCAGGACCCTGAGATCATGACCTGAACTGAAGGCAGCGGCTTAACCCACTGAGCCACCCACGCGCCCCTCTTCTTTCTTTCTTGGAAACAGAGTGTGAGATACCAGAATTGGTTCAGCCTCGGTTCATGTTTGAAAGGGGGTTCCATTGGACAATTCCGAGTATTTTCCTCTTTGGAAAATGTCCAGCAGATTGGAGCACAGTGAATTACACAGACTATGCATGGGGCCCATTTTCAGTTACGGTCTTCTAGAAAATTCCCAGTGAAGGTCTTATATGAGAGCTAGAAAGTCAAAAGGTAAAGCATCATGAGTAAAGAAAATTTCAGCAGCCCAAGACCATAACTATTGGTAGCCTTTTAATCCTACTTCAATGTAGATAATTATTTGTAGGGAGGGTTTAAAAAACATAACAACAGTATTCAAACAAGCTTAAATGGAAAAAATCATATTTCCTCCATTCAAACACCATTGTTTTCATTGATATATTCTTCT
Organism: Mustela erminea; assembly: GCF_009829155.1. NCBI lineage: Eukaryota > Metazoa > Chordata > Mammalia > Carnivora > Mustelidae > Mustela > Mustela erminea. The sequence goes on along the minus strand of NC_045615.1, from coordinate 5,132,130 downwards.
TTAGTCCTTGCTTCTAATTATGCATATTTAGACATAGCATGTCCATTCATTTCACTCATATTAATCATGTGACAGGCAGTGTTCTAAGTACAAGGAGTACGACAGACAATATCCCTGCTTTCAGGGACTGTGGTGGGGTATGTGTGTGCAAAAATGGACAATAAACAAGTAAATTAGTTAATAGGGTGACACTGGATTTGGACCAGGCAGGCAATGATCTGGGGAAAGACTGTTCCAGTTAGGGGGAACAGCAAGTGCAAAATCTTGGCTTGAACCCAGAAAAATGCCTTCAGCTCATTGCTGAGCACTATGAATGGACAAGAGAGTAAAACAGGATGGAAAGTAAAAAAGCAAAGGCCAGATTATATAGGGGCTTATAGACCAAGGAGTCTCAGTTTTATTCCTTGTGCAACAAGAACATTCTGAAGGGGTTAAGCAGGGGAAGGTGGTGTGATCTGATTGCTACTTCATGAGGACCACTTTGACTCCTGCAGAGAGAATGGATTTTAGGAAAGCAAGAATCAAAGTAGAGTGACTAACTAGATGGCCATTTTAGTCCAGATGAGAGAAGGTGGTGTGATGTCCCAGCAGAAGGTGCAGTAGGAGACATAGCATGATGTGGAATGATTTAGGAAGTTCTTACGGTAATATTTTATTGACAGAGTGAATGCATGGAGAGGGAAAGTAGTAAGCGGTATCTTATTTTCGATAAGTATATAATATTCATCAAATTAATATGCAGTAAGTATTAGCTATAATATTCATCAAATTAATATGCAGTAAGTATTAGCTATGGATTTCTGTGTAGCAAATCACTCCAAAACTTAGTGGCTTAAAACAATGCCAACCTCCCATTATTTCTTAGTCTTTGCAGATCAGGAGTTTGGGAGTTTGCTCCGTTGGGGTGTTCTGACTTTGGATCTCCAGTGCGGTTGCAGCCAGATGTTGGCTGAGGTTACTGTTATCTGCAGGTTTAACTAGGCCTGCAGAATCTACTCCAAGGTGGTTCACTGACTTGGCTTGCAATTTCTGTTCCACGTGGGGCTCTCCATAGGAGCTTACAATATGGCAGCTGGCCTCCCCCAAAGCAAGGATTCCTGGAAACCAAGGTAGAAGTTGCACTGTCTTTATGACTTAGTCTTCAAAGTCACACACCATCATTTCCACTGTATTCTTTTGGTCACAGAAACCAGCCTTTCTGATTCAGTGGGAGAAAGAACTACAAAATGGCATACACATACATCAAGAGGTGAAGATCATGGGAGGTCACCACAAGATAGTGGGCATGTGATGATTTCTTTCATGAATAATCATCTATCCAGCTTCAAATATTCTTCTTTTTCTCATCAGAGTTCTTAATCCATCAGTTGTGCCAACTTAAGTTTAAAAATATGTTCATGAAAAGTATAGGCAGCTTGGCAATGAATATCTTTATCAATAGATTTCTTCACAGTTGCCCTTCTATGTAAGTATTTCTTTAGTAATTCCCCTAGGGGGATTATGTGTTAAAAGGGTATTATGCACATCCAAATAGCTCCTCATATGTATCCCCATATTATTTTTCTATAAAGCTTGATCGTTATACTTTAAAGCCTTAGCTTTCCTGTATGAATTCATTTGAAATGAAATATGTATTATTTTAGTTAATTAGGAAAAATATGGTAGCAACTAACAGGTGACCTATGGTATATTGTGACAGGAAAATAAAACTGTTTCTTGCTTTGTGAGGTGGTCAAACCTATCTCAGTTGACCTCAGATTCTTTTTTTTTTTTTTTAATACCTGAGATTCTGATATAGGACACACAGAATTTTAAATGAAACACTTCTAATAAACAAAAGTTATGTTGATCTCAGCTAGTCTTAAATATGAAGTGGCTTTAGAAAAAACCTCAGAGGCTGTGGATGAGACTCAGGTTTCTTGTAGCTATTAAAGACATTTTCATTTGTGTATCGATGGCCATTGATCCCTTAGCTCTTAGCTAAATGCCTCTCTCTTAATCTATAGCTACCCACATCTGTATAATTTCATAGAGACTACAGGCCATTTCCTGATAGGACCACTAAAAAGTAAACAAAGAAACAAAAGAAAAGAAAACAAAACCCTAGCAGGATGCTTCCCTGCAGCAAAACTAACATTCCTTTGTTACTTCGTATCTCCCCTATTACTAAAGACAGAAACCCTATATTAAAACTCTGAGTTTCACCTAATCATCTCTTGTTTGAGAGGGAGGAATGATCTGCTCATTCTGAGCTGTTAATGTATTTCTAATTATTTAGTCCCTGGAAAATCCCACCTTTCTACTGCAGAGGTTAAAACACACAGGCATCCATGCTCACACCCACTGGAGAGAACCTCTGGCTTTCTCCTTCTTCTCCCCCACCTAGGCACACTCCCGGGAGCCTATGTGTGAAAGAGAATCTTAAGTGTAAGCCACCAATCGTTCACACAGTTTAAGACAGAAGAATTGGTGTCAGACATGTGAAATCAGAGGGCGATTTTGAGGCGAGAATAAAATGCGTCACCTTCCCCAGACACAGATTTGTGTTGGTTCCGGGGACTGGCCGGGTTCTGAAGACGCCGAGTCCTGGGGATGCTGGGAGTGCGGGAATGTGTGTGCAGCCGCCAACCGGCCTTAGTGACTTTAGTGACTTAGTCGCAGCACTTGAGAAAGATAAAGGAGCCAGAGACACCTTGTTCTCTATTCCCCCCTGTAACTTCTTGTCTGTCCCCAATGCCTTCCGGTCTCATGGAAGGGTGGAAATTAGAAAATGGCCAGGGTGCCTCGGGAGAGAGCTGTAGCCATCCAGAACTCGGCCGAAGTCTCCAGAAACGAGGAGTGGAGGCTGACTGCGGCTTCTCCAGCACTGCGGCACGTTTCCCGGGGTGACACACAGCTCTTCAACAAAGCCCACCCCTCCCACCCCCTGTCACGCAAAGCAATCCACTCCTGGTATTTCTCGGGGGGAGGGGTGTTATTTGGGCACTCACCCCTGAGTTTGTTATTCTGAGACGGGGTGAGGCAGGCGTCTCTCAGTTCAAGTCGCAGAAGCCAGGAGCCTCTGCGGCCCTGCACCGCCCCCTGCACCTCCTCCCTGCCCGCCTGTGAAACAACACTTTGCTCAAACTCAGGGATCGTTTAAGCAAGATGAGTAGAACCGTCCTTTCGCCCAACGGTAGGGCGTCCTTGCTGAGGACCTGAAGGTCTAATTGTAGATTCAGAATCTTTCCTTCCCGTCTGCCCGGGACCAGCAAGACTCTCTCCCGACACCCCGGCCCCGCGCTGTGGCAGAAGGAAGTCGGCGAGGCGGGATCCGGGAGCCTGCGCCGGGACCTTCTGTGTTTCTAGACAGAACGGAGCGCATTTGATGGTGTTTTAGAATTACACCGAAAACATGTAGCGTTCTCATACTTCTAAAAGTAATTTGAACAATACACCTCCGTGACCTGTTAGAATCTAATGAGCTGAGATGAAAGTCTTTGAAAAATCAAAATGTTCTCTAAAAAGGCCAAATGTCACTTTTTTTTTTTTTTTTTTTTTTAAACCCTCACTCACTGTAAGCCGCCGGGTCCCCTCAGCGCCACCCGACTCTGGTCGCCGCTGGTCACAGCTCTTTTCTTTTTTTTTTCTTTTTTTCCATCTTAGCAGAAGAGACCCAGAGCACCGGGTCCAGCCCAGGGGTGGGCGGGGGGCGGGGGGAGCTTAACTTGCTGCTTCTGTCCGCGCAGCGAATGGGCAGAGCCCAGGAAGTCGGCGTGGCGCGGGGACCCGGTGCAGCCTCTGCCCCCCAGGGAGCGCGATCCCTGCAAAAGTGCAGAATGCGGCCGCGGCAAATTCTCTAACGACTGGGACCCCCGCCCCCACCCCACCCCGCACACGGCGGAGTTCCAACACTTGAATGTTTTAGAGCAGATTGGGTGATACACATTTTCGGCAGGAAGCCCAGTCATTTGGGGGTGGGGCGGAGAAGGGAAGGGGGTGGGGGAGGCGCTCGGAATCCTCCTCTTGCTGGATCTTTCTCCAGGTCGCCGCGCCTGGACGACACCCCGGAAAGGTCCGCAGCGGCACTGCCCTCACTGCGGTCGCCGGGCGGGCGCGACCCGGCGTCTGGCCAGAAATGCAGCCTCTCGGGAAACCTCTCACCAGTCAGTCTCAGCAAGCTCAGAGGTGTCTCAGCCACGGCGGGGGCGGCTCCGGGAGCCCAGGCTGGAACAGGCGAAGGTGGGGGCAACCGCAGTCTTACGAGGCTATGCCTCTTCCCTCAGAGGCCTGGCCTGAAGCTTAAGCCGCTCAGGAATCGGATTTTAATGTAAAGAAACCGGACTCTGAGGCTTCGGCAGTGCTGCGGTGGGGGTAGGAGCTGGAGGGAGGGGGACCAGACCCGGAGAAAGCAGCTCAGCCGCAGGCGGGCTTGGTGCGATTACTTTCCGATTTCGTGGTGGGGGTGCACCAGATGCGTTTGCATCACATGGGTGCTTGTTAGACATGCAGAGCCTTGGCCCCACCCCAAGCCTATTGAATTAGACCCTGCATTTTAACCCGCACTCAGAGGGTTCAGGTGCACATTAAGCTTGAGAAGCCCTAGTAAAGAAAAGAACCAGTTTAGAGCTGCAGCTCACCCCCACTTTTGGCGGGGGGCGGTGCAGAAAGGGGAGGCGGAGAAGGTAGTAGGCCTTTCTGCATATCACAAGGGAGGCAGGTAGAGGCTCAGCTTTCTCCCTTTGCATGTTACAAGCTAAGCACTAGCCAATGGCTAGACATTAATTTCATGTGTTTTCTTCTAAACATTCACTTATTATCCTGGACAGTTTTGGTGAAAGAACCAGCACTCACTTCCATTTGGAGGCCTGCAGAAGTAGGGCCATTCCCTACCTCCCTTTGTGCTGTTCTGAGGCTTTCATCCCCCAGACCCTTTGAGGGTGCCCAGGCCCTTGTGGGAAACTTAAAAAGAACCCAAGTGAAAATTACTATTATATTATTCTCTTGTTCTCTTCCCCCCCACCCCCGGGTGTTTAGTGGTTAGAAAACGTGCACTGGAAATTTCTATGGACCTCATATCTGCCCCAGGGACAGCTTTAGCCTGGCGTGGGACCAGGAAGAGTGAGCACTGGTGTATGGGAGACCCAACAGAAGGGAGAAGGCAAAGTGCAGAAGAGGGTTCAAGGCCTCTGAGCCCATATGTTGGGGGCAGTCTTTGTCCTGGGGGTAGATGCCACGTTCCGGGGCTCACTGTAGGCCACATCTGCTGGTAAGGGTTCCGGGAAGTTTATATCATTCATTCATTCAACAGATAATTTACAAGTACCTGTTATAGGCCAGATACTGTACTTCAGCCCTGGGGGACTCAGCATTTAAAATAAAAATGTCCTATTTTCATAGAGGCAAATGCGTTTTAAAAAACATACATGTTATCTCCAGTGATATGGGTAATAATGAAAAGTGAAGTAAGGTACACGGGATAGAGTCTGATCAGAAGGTGTACTTTTATGTTGGTTGATTAGGGAACGTTTCTCTGTTAAGGTGACATTGCTTGGAGACTTGAAACAAGTGAGAGAGAAAGCAGATAAATGGGGGGCCCTGAGGTGGAAGCCTGCTCAGTGTGTTGGAATAAGAATAAAGAGGTCAAGGCAAGAAGTGGTGCGAGGTGAGGTCAGGAGAAGTAGTGGGTGAGTGAGGTGGGGCTTTGCAACGGAGCCAGGACTTTTGATTTTACAGTGTTGGAGATGTTAAGCCATGGGAAGTCTTTGGAGGGTTTCCAGTCAGAGCAATGTCATGGTGTGACTTGTGCATTAAGAGTCACTCTGGCTGTGTGTTGAGGATGAGTGAAGGGGGCAAGTGTGGAGGTTCCTGACAGTTGGTGAGTAATGATGATGATTTGTTCGTGGATCCTTGTGTTGGGGGTACAATAGAACACTCCTGGGTTGGGGTAGAATTCTGCATAGATTTTGGAAGTAGAGCCTGTGGAATTTGCTGGAAGAAAGGATGTGGGAGAATGAGTGGAGTCAAGGATGACTCCAAATTTTTAATCTGAAGAAGTCGGAGAATGAAGTTTTTCCTGAAAGAAATGGGGGAAGATGCAGCAGGTTTTGGAGCAGGAGCAACATCAAGGGTAGGTTTTGTCCGTGATATATGTGAGGCCGCCATCAGATATGGGTGTTTGAAGTTCAGTGCTTGGGGTACAAATCTTGCTAGTATTTCGAAGCGCTCTTCCTCCATACCATTAGCCCTTCAAAGAAAGAGCTCCACAGAGTGCAAGATTTCATCAAATGACAGAGCTCCAAAGTGAGAAGCTACCTAAGATATTTCCTGTTTTACATACAAGGAAACAGATTCAGAGGAATAAAGTGACTTTCATGATGCAACTGGTTATAACAGAGCTGGAACTGGAGTCTAAGACTCCAGTGTATTTCCCTGCACCATACAGTGCTGTCTCATCAAAAATAATGTCATTTTTTGGGCACTTGGGTGGCTCAGTCATTGAACGTCTGCCTTTCGCTCAGGTCATGATGCCAGATGGAGCCCCACGTTAGGCTCCATGCTTGGTGGGAAGCCTGCTTCTCCTTCTCCCACTCATCCTGCTTGTGTTCCCTCTCTTCCTGTGTCTCTCTCTTCCAAATAAATAAATAAAATCTTAAAAAAATGTTATTGTTATTCTTGTTCTTTAGTTGATTATGTTGTAGTTTCGTTCAGTTACAGCAACACTGGCTGAACAGTGGAGAGATCCATGTTGTTTAACGTGGAATTTTCTCTCCCTCTCCCCTTTTCTCCCCCTCTGGGATTTTTTACTTTGGTACTGATCATTTGCTGTCTAACACATGAAACAGTTCTATCAGGGGTCGCCTCTTGCCTTGGAAATAAGTGTATATATAATTCAGACAAGCTCAAGGTGTTTGACTCATCTGTCTTCTTTGGTTCTTCAGATCGACAGTGAGTTGTTCATGTGAAAAAACATACAGTTTGAGAAACCACTGGAAATTTTCTTTTTAAACAGACACTTTCCTGTGAAATAAGCAAACTGAATTTAAGTGCTTAGTTTTCAGTTCAGTGAACTAGTTGCGTAACTCAGACTTGACACTCTGAGGATTTGCTTTGTGCTCTGTCCCCTGGAAGAGCATTGTGGTAATACCCACACACTGCTGTCGTCTTGGAAGGATGTGACTGTCACCCCAGCAACATGGGGTCTGGGGCTCTGTCTGTTCTAAGAGTTCTTTCTCCCAAGGCACGCACGTGGGACATGAAGTTGAAGCATGAGGCTAAAGGACCGGAAAATAAAGCCAGCCATTTTGTTTTAAAGCAAGCAAATTGCAAATCATAATTCCTGGGGAATAAAAGCAGACCTTTTTGGCCAGGAATGACTTGACTCTGAAATAGCATAATAAGAAAATTGCTCTGAAAGGCTTCAGTGATCCCCTGGCGATTGCAAGCTGCCCATGTATACCATCATGGCCAAGGCCAGAGTACACGGTTAAGCCAACACATTCATTTTACATCTATGTCATCAGGCTCGTTTTCTCCTTTGTCCCCATCCTACTATCCATATGGGGATAAATTTCCCATCTGTGCATTCCTTTCATTCTTCGCTGCTGAGATTTTAATTTCAATGATTATAAAAATGATCCCCATCATCAGGTTTAGGTTTGGTAGTGTGTTTTACTTTTGACAGCACTTCTACTTTTTCTCATAACATTGAGGACTAGGAGGACACGCATCGTACACATTTTACAGGTAAAATAAGGGCACAGAGTTTATGGCACTTGGTTTCCTTTGAGATGCCATCTCCACTTTAATGTCTTATGGGCAGTCCACTTCCCATGACAAGGCCTATGTCCCATTTCCCTTCCTCTTCCTTAAACCCACCCTCTTCTAAAGTCTTCTCCTTTTGTTCCCATATTAACAGGGAAACTCCGTGCTCCCTGTTTCCCAGGCCAAACACTCTGGAGTCACTTTCAATTTCTTTTTTCTTCTACTCTCTCTAATCCTCCATTGACAAATCTTACAGACTTTACTTTCAAAATATGACCCGTGACCTGATACTTCTCACCATCACTAATGCTACCTCTTTGATTCCAAGTTTGATACCAAACTTGCAGTAGTTTTCTGACTGGCCCTTTTGTCATTAGCTCTTCCTGTTTCCCATCTTTACTCAACATGGTAACCAGAGGGATTCTTTAAAAAATGCACCCATGTCATTCCTTTGCTCAAAACCCCCGAAAGCTTTGCACTTTGTCCTGCACTGAATAGTGCAGGCTGAATAGTCAAGAATGAAGTAGGCATCAAAGAGATGTCTACTTCATTCTTGACTATTCTGTTCCCATCACTTGGGCCTTCTCCATCACTCTTCAAACGTGCCAAATAAGGTTTCACTTAGAACCTTTGCATTTGATGTTCTTTTGTCCTGGAATGGATTCTCTCTTTTGTACCTGTACCTTTACCATAGATAGTTGCATCTTATCTCTTTAATATGTCCTAGGTATTAGAAAGACCTTTCTTAACTATCTTCTATACAATAGCAACCCTTTCTCCCCATTCAATGCTTCCTAATCTCCTTACACTACTTCCCTTTTCTCCAAAGCATTTATCTCACTCTGAATCCTTTATATTTGCTTTTTGTTTTTTCCCTTCTTCCTCCTACAGGAATATAAGGTCCACAAGACAAGGATTTAATTTACCCACTGCTATATTCCTTGGGCCTGGAGCTATGCTGGTCCCATAAAATGTTTGTGCTTACAAATATTTGTTGAATGACTGAATGAGTCAATGTGTTTGGAGCTGAGTCAATGTGTTTGGAGCTCTTCAGGATGGAATGGACTGCTTGGTAGACAGTAGGCCTCATCACTGGGGGCTTTCCAATATTGGCAGGCTGTTATAAAGTGGACTTAAGGATCACAGGGGTAGGACTAAACTCAATGTCCTTTCAAGAACAGTGTTTTGGATTAGAGAGCACGTATCTGAGAGAACTGGTCTCAGTCTTTTCTCTGAGACTTACTGGTTCTGTGACACTGGATGGTTTCTCTCGTCCATTATCTTCAACTCCTTATCTATTATGATAAGGTTCTCGTAGGGTGGTTATGACCCTGAAATTAAACAAAGTCATTCATGTAAAGCTTTCATCCTGTTTCTTGACACCTCTAAATGCATAACAAACATAAACATAACTGTGATGATAATGTTGTTTCCATCCTTGGGATTCTGAGAATCTCTGAAGAGACCTGTCCAAGGCCTCCCAAGAGATAAGTGGACTTTTTATTTATTTTTAAAAAAATATTTTATTTATTTACTTATTTGACATAGAGAGAGATCACAAGTAGGCAAAATAGGAAAGGGAGAAGCAGACTCCCTGCTGAGAAGGGAACCCCATAGAGGGCTCTATCCTATGACTCTGGGATCATGACCTGAGCCGAAGGGAGACCATTAACTGACTGAGCCATCAAGGTGCCTCATAAGTGTATTTTTAAACTATTAGTTAGGTCATGCTTTCCCCACCAAACAATATTGTCAGTTCTTTCTCTTCAAGCTTTCTTCAGCTCTGGTAAGATTCCTGCCTCTCCTGATCCTCCCTTCCTTGTTCTTTTGAATTACTGTCTTTTTGAATTCTTTTTCTCACACCTATTCTACCTACATTGTGACCCTGGCTACTGATATTTATTTTGCTTAATGCCATTTTTTTCCCTAAAGATTTTATTTATCTATTTGACACAGAGAGTGATCACAAGTAGGCAGAGAGAGAGGGAGAAGCAGGCTCCCCACTGAGCAGAGAGCCTGATGTAGGGCTTGATCCCAGGACCCTGAGATTATGACCTGAGTCAAAGGCAGAGGCTTAACCCACTGATTCACCCAGGCCCTCTGCTTAATGCCATTTTTTAAGCCAAAAGCAACCTTACCACAAATTTCTTACCCTGCATCATATTCAAGTCAGATGAATCAAATACAATTTCTCACTTCCATTGCTGATATGACACCACCCCCCATGACCTGGAAGCTCAATAAACATCTGTGGATTATAAGTTGGTAGTTTGAGCTTTAAGAAAAGGCCGAGTATAGTAGTAGCAGTAGTAGTAGTAGTAGTAGTAGTAGTAGTAGTAGTAGTAATAGTATTATTATTATTATTTTTATCAACCAAATCTGTTTATTTTCATAATCAATACAGTTTGGGGTTGTAGTATTGTGGCTTTGAATTGTTGAATGAACTAGAATAAATAGATTACAGTGACCACAGACAGGGGAGTTGTTTGGAGAAGGTTGGTGGGATACGACAAATACTGCATCCATGTAATATCTAGTCATGGTGATGAATTTAAAATAAAATGAATAAACGTTTATAATATATTGAAAAGATATTACTGAATTTGTTCTTGAAAATGTGGGTTACTTAATGATATTTTCAGAATAATCACATCCATCCATATCAAATTTGTACATAGGAAGAAGTTGGAAATGTGCTGAAATATAACAGTTATCTAAGATGGCAGGCATATGGAGGAATATTCTACCATGCCAATATTCTGCAATGAAAAAGTCACTACACTGGGATGTGAAAGTTAAATATCCTTTCTTTTAAGACATGTTCTAGGAGTGCATGTGCTAGGGCCCACTGGTGATTCTCCTTATACGTATAGATAAATCACTTCCCTGAGCTTCCATTTCCACAGACTGAGAACAGAGATCACAATATCTGTCCTACATATTGTGAGGCCTTAAACAGGGTGCTCTCTCTGAAGCTACTTTCTAAACTATAGGGAAATAGACAAATTTTAGGTGTTTTAATTATTGGTATTGCTGTAGAGACAGATGTGACCAGCTATCTTTGGTATGACTCTTCTCCAGTTTACTTTCTGACCTTCTGTCTTTTTTGGGGGCACAAACATAGCCAGACCTCATGTGCTTCTTCGGTGACTCTGCTGGACATGCTTATGTCCAGCTCCAAAGGAGGGTAGGCCTGGAAGAAGAAAACACTATTGGTTGCAACAAGATCTTGGTGTTGCTGGCAGCTGACTTGTGAAATGATTCCTGCTTGAGCACTGTTTTCAAGTAGGTAAAAACTAGATTTTGAATCTGTTAACTATAGACCTTCTGTCCCTAAGACCCAGCTGTGTCTGATTATTTTATGCAATGTATCCAAAGCCTACCACTGTTTTAGTTCCAAAGCTGATCAAATGCTCTTACCTTGATTCCTGTGAGAAATACCCCATGCCTTCCTCTGGGCAGCTTTGTAGGTAGCATTTGGGCCTCCTTTGGCCCAAAACGTACAATTTTTCCAGGAAGTGAGATGCAAGGAAGTTGAGATCCAATCAATCTGTTAACTTTACTGCACTGTATCCTCCTAGTTGGGAAGGATGTGACCCCGGCAGAATGATACGGCTTTCCCCTGGACAAGCAGTTCATGCTGAGGGAGTCACCTACTGACTGACACCCAGAGCCATTATTTGTCTCTTAGAGACAAAGGACATCTGGTAACACCCTCGTTCCTGAGTAAGATGAGTCATTCCATAAAGAAAATGATCTATATAAAGAGCCTACACATTCCCTTGGTCTAAAACTAGAAATGAGGAAGAATCTGAATGGATTGATGATTCATTGGTTTTGATCCATTGATCCAATGATTAATGATTTTAATTATTACACACAACCTTGGAACTTTTGGGCAAGGGGGGAAGAGAAAGACAGGGTTTCAAATGGAAGTATCTAAGAAGGAGAAAAGAAGTAGACAGCAGGAAGGAAGCTAGGATGGGCATTCTGCAGTTGTTTTAACCTTCCTAGACGTTTTGCTTTAAAGATAGCTTGGCCTCTGCCTTCGCCTCAGGTCATGATCCCAGTACCCTGGGATCGAGCCCCGCATCAGGCTCTGTGCTCAGCAGGGAGCCTTCTTCCTCCTCTCTCTCTGCCTGCCTCTCTGCCTACTTGTGATCTGTCAAATAAATAATAAATCTTTAAAAAAAAAATAAAGATAGCTTGGTTCAAGACAACATTTGGATTTTCCTGGTTTATTGACTAGTTCTCTTGACCATAGCTTCCTGATTGTTCAAAGTCATTGTTAAGATAAACTAAAATAAACATATGTCCTCTGACTAATGATAAATCACATTTTTTGAGCTCTTATCATGGGGTAGAGAATTTACTCTGACCTAAGTGCTTCATAAGAATTATGTTTCTTAATCCACAAATAACTCTTTTATTGGCCCTGTTTTTCAGATGAAGGAACTGATGTTCAGAAAAGAGATGTGCCCAAGGTCATACAGTGAGTGTGCCAGTCATCTGTCAGTTTGTGCTCAGCTCCATATCTCATCTTGACCTTGCTCTGCTCTGCAGGAGAGGGAACTACATATCCCAGGCTCCCTTGCTAGGTAGCTTTCAAGGAGTATTGGCCAATGGGAGGTACTAGTAAAAGAGTAGAGGACTGGCAGAGAGGAGAATCAGAGGACTTTCCTGGCATTCCTGGCCCTGTGTTAGGCAACCTGTCTAGTGGTGCTTGCACCTCTCTTTTGAGTCTGACTTCCACTGGAGAATACCTTCCTTCATAGTCTCAGTTCTCACCAGGCTGCCTCTGCTGCCATGGGTCTAAGCTTCTGCCAGATGGCCCTGGCTTCTGGATTCTAAGAACAACATCTGCTTGTGTCACTCCAATCCCAGAGATGACAATGGCTCCTTTATCTTACTAATTTCTGGTTGCCTCATTGTCCCCTGCTATGGACTAAATTGTGTCCCCCTCAAAATCATAGACTGGAGCCCTAACCCCTCCATATGGTTATATTTGGAGAGAGGGCCATTATGGAAATGGTTAAGGGTAAACAAAGTCTTAAGGATGGGGCCCAGATCTGATAGAATTTGTGTCTTTATAAGAAGAAAAATGAAAGATCTAGCTCTCTCTCTCTCAGCCACATAAAGACACAGTGAGAATGTAGCTGTCTAGAAGCCAGAAAGAGAACTTTCCAGAACCTGACCATACTGACATTTTCATCTTGAGCTTTCAGCCTTAGAACTATGAGAATACAAATTCTATTGTTTAAGCCACCAGTCTATGAGATTTTGTTGTGGCAGCCAGAGCTGACTAATACACCCCATTTTGCTTCTTAACCTTGCCTTAACTTTGTGGTACCATTTCTCTGCATTAATTTCTATTCTTTTCGAAACCCTTAGAATTTTTTTTTTCTTCTCTTGACTGGCTTCTGACTTAGTAACTCAGCTAAGAAGTTCAGATCTGAGACACCCAACCAAAACCTGTGTTTTTAAAAGCTATGTTATATTTCTTAGATCTATTTTTGTTGTCTGCAGAGATTTTGGGGAAAAGCCAAGTAAATAATTAGAAACCAAGGCTCTGTTTGACCAGTGCCACCAAAAAGGATGGAAATAGGAAAAGAAGTTTCAAGTTTTGAGAAGTTCTCAATATGACATTTCAGACACAGCCTTTGTAGTTAATGGCAGAGGTTGGGAGTATATGCAGAGATAGAATATTCTTGTTAGTGGCCTCACTCCAGTGCTGTAACAAGAGGGGTAGGGATATTGTAGCTGCAAAATGTGGAAATTGATATTCCTTGCCAACATCATGAAATGTATCATATGATGAAATGCCAAGCGTGGAACTGATCAGAGTGTTAGAGTGGCAGTTAATTATATAGTTTTTTCTTTTCTGATAACATATGAAATTATAGAATATTAATGTGGGCAAGGTATAAGTCTCTATGTTATTTTATCATCCTTTGACAAGTCTTTCTCCTCTCTCCAGTAAGAGTTCTTTCTTTCTTTTTTTTTTTTTTTTAAAGATTTCATTTATTTGTTTGTTAGAGAGAGAGGGAGGGAAAGAGAGAGCACAAGCAGGGGGAGCCGCAGGCAGAGGGAGAAGCAGGCTTCCCTGCTAAGCAAGAAACCAGATGCAGAATTCGATGCCAGAAGCCTGAGATAACGACCTGAACCATAGGCAGATGCTTAACTCACTGAGGCACCCAGGTGTCCTAAGTTCACTTCTTTTTACTAAGTTTGAGGAGGAAAGAAATACTTTGAAAGATCTCTTTCACTTTTTCCCCCCAGACCTTATATTTTTCATCTTTTGATGAGACTATTGGGATCCATGTCTCTTCCTCAGAACTGTATGCATAACCCTCACCAAGGATATGAGGCAAAGTAGTTTGCTAATTGCCAATGAGAAAGTGAAAGCTCTAGGAATGTTGGTGGCTATTTCACAGGTAGCTGATGAAGAATGGAGATGGGCATCAGCCCTCCAGATGTCAACACTACATGATTTGTTTCTATTTATAAAGTTCATTCTAATATGTCAAGAGAATGAACCTAGTGGATGGGCACAGTTAACGTCTTTCACAAAGATACGATGATTAGTAAGAAGGGCAATAATGCCTGGCAAAGGAAATTTCATCTTAAGTTATGATAATAAATTATGAGAATGGGTTATGGAAGTGAAATATCAAAATTTGTCCAAATTTCTAACACGTTACATTCAAGATATACTTTATTAGAAGGGTCCAAACCTACTCAATGGTAGATACACAGAAATAATTTCACTTGATACGTAGTCACTTTAATTCAATCAAAATACTTTTCCTTCTTGGTATCTCTAAGGAAAACATTGTTGATCAAAGATGATAGGCAGGTACAGTTGCTGTACCTACAGAATCACTTGTGTTATAGGTGAGTAACTAATAGAAGAAACATTCATTTGTTTGCTCATTGCCTTCTTTAGAGTCTGAGAAATGGAAAAATAAGGACGTGAGGTGTTTCATGTACCGATCAGAACCTTAATATACTTTATTTGGTAAAGAGGATTCCACAAAGTAAATTTACATATTCAGGCAGAGGATAGTGGAGCCTGATAATGGAACCAGAGGATAATGGAATTGATTATGGTTGTGATGTTTTTTTGCCATTTATACATCAATGACTTATAAAAGAACACTCCAGGAGGCCAGTTAATTCCTCCATAAACTAAAAAAAATGATCAATGGATACTGCTTAGGGCAGGCTGGGCCCAGTGGGCAAAGGTTCATTCCAGAGGTAAACAACCATGGAGTATATATTTGTTATCTTTTCTATGAATGTATATAATGGAAAAGGTATGGGTTTTACATGAGAAAAGCCTGAGTTCTAATACTTAGGCCCAAACTTCTGCAAAAAGTGACAATGAAAATAATTCTTGCACATGTATTTCTTATGAGGATTTAATGATTTGTTACAGGTAAGGTGCTTGGCATATAACAAACATCACAGTTATTATTGTGATGAGTTATTTGGATTTGGGCCTGGGCCTTCACCTTCCTGAAGGTCCATTCTAGGAAAAAGGGAATCGAAATTTATATAACTCCTCAGAACTTGCACTGGTGGGTATAAGTTGTAGTGGGTCAGATACTGGAATGTCAGAGACAAGGCTTTGCAAACAGTTAAAACTGCATGATGCACGCCTCAGGACAAAGTAAATTTTCCTGTCACTGTAGGTTCTCCATTATAGGATAGGCAACTACTTTTCAGGCATGAAAAAGGGGAGTTCAGCATCAGAAGTCAATCCAACTTTTAGGATTCTGTGATTCTAAATAACAAATGGTAAATAGAGTTCAAAGATATCCAGCTCTTCTCGAAGGTTTGCTATAGATTGAATTTTTATGTGCATTGCTTGCAAATGTGATGATTTAATACATGCAACTACTTTAATTAATACTTTTTAAACTAATTATAATTATAACAAGGAGAATTTACCATTTACTAGGCACCTACAATTTATCAGAGATGGTTATTCACTGCGATTTTTAAATTTGTAATTTTAATTGCGCCACTCTGAAGTTCAGTTCAGAAACAACTGGGCAGTCTGAATTAGAAAGAAATCTGGAGAAAAGGATAGACAGATTGCCCCCCCCAGATATTCACATATTAAATATGTAAGTGGATATAAATTAATAACTTTAAGCTTTTTATCCTTCTAAATATTAGCACACACTATTTCAAGTATAAAGTTTTCTTTAGCTGAAATATTTTTTCTGGCTATGAGTAAATTTTTGACATCTGAATTGAGAAAAGTTCAAAAACATTATCTCAGTATTCAAACTATCCTTGCGGTTTTCAAGTTGAAATGGGAGGTGTGTAGATACTGTGACTTATGGTGAGTTCCAGGCTTCCAAGTCCAAGGGCATAGAACTATATTATTCTGTGTTTGTGCTCTATTACTCTGTTTTCAACCAATCTGTGTTTTTTGGGAGGAGATTATAAATAGTTAAAATTAAGGGCATTTAGAAGTCCTAATGTGAACAGGCAATTTTACCATTTTCACCAAAATTCCCTTAAGAGATGAGAACCAGGTGGTGCCTGGGTGTCTTAGCTGGTTGAACATCCAGCTCCTGATCTCAGCTCAGGTCTTGATCTCAGTCAGGGTTGTGAGTTTAAGCCTTCATTGGGCTCCAATGAGACAAGGAGGTTAATTTGATTGACATCTCTTTTTTCATGGCATCATCATGGCCTACTCTCTCATGAATGTGAGCAAGCCCAAAGATAGAGCCTATAATATTTGCAGTTAGCCTCCAACTTGTGATCCTATGATTTTAATTCAGAATCGGAAACCTCCTGTGTCTGCCTTCTGAAAACAATATTGTCACTTCAAGTTCTTGGACCCTTGATTCCTTTCTCTTAACCCTCTTCCTCTCCTATCTCCCCATACTTCCAAAGCAAGACCGGAGGCATGGGGGTGGGCCTGTATAAGTGGTCTAACATCCTACTTAGGTCTGTGGAATGATTACCCTTCCCTTAAATATTATGAAGAAGGGCTTTTGATCTAATCAACTGCTCATTTTTTTCAACTATGGTTTCCTCTAAAATAAGAATGCTAACTAGAATTAAGGAATACTACCTAATTAATAACCTGGAAGATGTAATGTGATTATTTTTCAAAATACCTCAGATAAGAAGTAGAAGAGAACTCTGAGAGCCTTGCGTTACAGTGTGGAGTGTCATCAGTATGGATTTGGGGATTTAAAGTTGTCTTCATAGGCCTAGCCCGAAATTATTTCTTTAATTCTCAATACTGTTTTAAATAATTTGCATCAGGAAACCTTTAAGCCCCATGATTATGTAGATGGGTTATTGGGTATTTAAGCCGCTTCTATGGTTTATTGCAGTGAAAAATGCAATTATTTTCTACTTATTTTTCTTTATGGAAAATGAATATATTACAGTGTATTATACACTGTATTATCAGTGTACACTGATGAAAAAATGTATGTGTTTATGTATGCATGTATGTTTATACTGTATACTTATTCTGGTAAACTCATTGTAATTATAATCTGCATTGAAATGATATATAAGGAAATTAATGTTCCAGTCAATTTCTTATGACAACATTAAATAAATTCTATATTTATAGCTTTGATTCACCTTAAAATTCAATATATTCAGCAATGATTTTGATCAGCTACCACGTATCTTTTACGGTGCTAGGTACTTTCACAGATATCATCACATTTAATTACCTCAGCAGCCCTTTGAAGAGTATGTTAGTGCCCTATTTTACCAATAAATAAGTGGAAGCTGTCTTTGTCTGTTCTGGCTGCTATAACAAAATGTCAGACCCGGTGGCTTATGAACAACAGAATTTATTTCTCACAGTTCTGGAAGCTGGGAAGTCCAAGATCAAGGCACCATGATTCAGTGTCTGGTGAGAACCTGCTTCCCGGTTGAAAGATGGCTCTCTTCTCAGCGTCCTCACATGGTGGAAGGGAGAGGGAGTCTCCTTGAGTTTTCTTTTATAAGGACACTAATCCCAGTCATGAGGGCCCCATCCTCAGCACATAAGCACCTCCCAGAAGGCCCGCCTCCAATGCCATCATATTGGATGTTCAGACTTCACATACAAATCTGCAGGACACAAACATCTGGTCTCTAGCAGAAGCTTAGAGGGATAAAATGCAATGGACTCAAGACACACAATATAACTATCCACAGACCCAGGATGTGAACTCTAATCCAGTGTTTTTGCCAAAGCTTTATTCTTCTAAGGCTAGAGGAGCCCTGGAAGTAGACAAATTTTGGGCAGAGCCAATAAAATAATTCACTGAAAAATAGCTCCTGTTTTCCTTTGGGAAAATTACATAAACCAACAGGAAGCACTAACTTGCTCCAAACTGGAACAACCAATGTATTTGTTGTGGGAATGAATATCCCAATGTTTTAATACTGTCTCTGCACTGACTGGCAATAGAAGACAGTGTGCTAGAAGTAACACTTTCCTTTTCCATTGAACATTAAAGTTGTCATAAGAAAAGTGTTTGCCACATTTTTGTACACTGCAAGCTGTTGTGGTAGAAGGAATCACTGCTTAATTTGTATCAGGATGTTTTATTCTTCTCATGATGCAAACAGTGACACCGAGAAGTGATACGGCATCCTTTTTTTTTTTTTTTTTAATGTAAAGAGATCTATAGGTATATTAAATGAAAGACTCTAGGCATAGATCTGTTTTCTTTCTTGCAGTCTGAAGAGAAATAAAGAACTGGAATCACCTTATAAATTGAGATGTGTCGCTCTCGACCCGCAAGAACGACCCGTAGGCGAGGTGAGTGGCAAACTTCTTTATTCACAATCTTCAGCCGGGGACCCCTGACCCGTCTAAGACCCCCAAGTATATCTCCACCAAGTGCGAACTATATCCAATCAGAGTATACCACGACTAACAAAACTACCAATCAGAAGGACTATCTATGTGCACGCATCGTGCTCGTGAGCACGTACGTGACTCCATAGGTTTTCTTTGTTCTACAGATCATGCGCCTTTCCCTTGACTCCTGGTATCTATCAAACGTCACCCGCGAATGCACTCACAGTCCTTGGGTTAATCTCTCACTCCTCCCACTCTTCAGGCCTCGCTTAGTACGTGACTCCCTGCTCCTGCTGCATGGCTCTCCACAGAGATGGCCACAATGGAGGGATTTGAGGGGCAGTGCACTGCAAGGGGTTAAGCATAGACGCTCTGGAGACAGGATATCTGCTGTGTGACCCCGAGAAAGTTAAAATTTTTTTTTCTGTGCCTCAATTTCCGATTTGAAATTTAATTAGCTTTGGTACTTCTTTCAACCTTTAAAATAAAGGACTATATCTCTAAGGCAAACTCCTGAAAAGAAGAAGTTCTATTTATCAATGGTTTAGTGACGTGGTAGCGTTGGACTGATTATAGTTAAGGAAAAACCATTGTAACTTCATAAATCCTTGGAGGTTTATGGTGAGTTTTAAATATAGTCTCTCCCTGTCACTGAGCATATCTGGAAACATGAATTTCACATTGCTTTCTCTTTAAATAGTAGTATAACAATTGGCATTGCCAGTAGAATTAGTGAATTCTAGGAAAGAAGGTCATTGTATTCCCAGGCCCTAGCTCATGATAAATATTTGCTGAATTAATGATAGGACCAAGCAGTCTGATACCTTTAGACATGTTGGTGTGGCTTATCTAAGATATATTCTATTATTATTATTATTATTTTTAAAGGTTTTATTTATTTAAGTCAGAGAGAGAAGTAGGCAGAGGGAGAAGATGCCACCGAGCAGGGAGCCGGATGCTGGACTCGATCTCAGGACCCCAGGATCATGGCCTGAACCAAAGGCAGAAAACTGACTGGGCCACCCAGGCACCCTTCTAGTCCCACTTCGTATAAGAGTTCCGATACTCTTCCCTGGGGAAATGCTGCTGCATCATGGGTGCCTGTCTTGGTTGGACTATTAATCAAGATGCTTCTTGAGTTGCTGGCCAAGGCATGGGACAAAAATATGCTATGTTTCTAACCTTCCAATGGAGTGATACAAGTTTTGAGTTTAGTCAGCACTGTGACTACATGATGATTCCTACCCCTAGTCCTCTGGCTGTCTTAGCTGGTCTTCCCAACGCCCACCTGCTCTGCTCATTCTTCCAACCTAGGAGTTGTCTCGAGTTTTTCCAATGTACTCTTTTTAATTTTTCAATTCTGTGTAACTAGAGTGAGTTTTTTGTTGATTTTACTTAAAAATTCTTTTACCGTGGATGGCATGGATATTATTACTTTAGAAAAATTAGTGTTCTAACATTAAACATGAGTTTTTAAAGGAAAATGTAAATACACGGTGCAAATGATATGCAGTTACAGCAAAAATTACAGCAAAAAATACTGGCAAAAGGCTAATGATTGGGAAACACCATTGCAAATATTGATGTTAGCAATGAGCTTCCTGGGTGCATTTAGGAGTTAAAATTGGGGTATCTTGAAAAACCATTAAAAAGAGCACTGATGGGGCGCCTGGATGGCTCAGTGGGTTAAAGCCTCTGCCTTCAGCTCAGGTCATGATCCCAGGGTTCTGGGATCAAGCCCCGCATCAGGCTCTCTGCTTAGTGGGGAGCCTGCTTCCCCCTCTCTGTCTCTGCCCACTTGTGATCTGTCTGTCAAATAAATAAATTAAAAAAAATCTGATCTGATTGATAAGAAAAATATTGACTTGAAACAAATAATACATTAATTAATAAGTTAATAATGGTCTTAAAAGTCTAGAACAGATATGTATTGAAAAGGGAGTGGTATTTTTTCCTTGTTTAAGATCAGGCTTTTTTTTTTTCCCCCAAATCTAAAAACACTTCTTTGCCTATATCAGAGAAAACTGTTTTTCTTTATTTTTGACATTATTTTTCCCCAATAAATAAAACACCAAAAAGTATAAATCTCGGTCAACCAAGAATCAATGCTGCAGAAAAGGTATGTGTGTGTGTATGTGTGTGTGTGTGTATGTATGTTTGTGTTTGATAGTTCTTGTTAGGACGATTAATGATTTCAGTCCCGCTTTTTCTAGACACATTGCTATAAGCGCCATGATTTTCTTTGTGTCGCAACTCCAAGAAACAAGTTATGGCTCCACTGTCCTCCCTCTCACTTTCATGTTCTCTGAGTTTTGGGTAGGGTCAAAACATTTGGAAAGGAAGACTTTTATCCCATGAATGTTGCTTTTTTTTTAATCTGATGCTTTAATTTTTATTTGAACTGTTGAGGTGAATGTTGGGCTAAATAAAGATTTTGACGCCTAAAAACGTTTTTCGGTGATTATGTTTTCTCAGTGATCAGGAAAATAATGATAAGAAATGCAGGTCACTTGTAACTCCTCCTTTCCCCCCACCAAATAACCTACTGTAGGAAAAGAAAGGGTCAGATAGTGGAGATCACACTTTCAAATGACAGGACACCATGCAATCGACTATGTTTCCAATATGACCTTTATTGAGCAAGTACTGCTGTGACATTGAACATCATACAACGAAAGGTTGCAAACTGTGCATGTCAACGAGGTTCTCCCATGAACAAAAGTCCTTTTTAAATGCACCAGTGAGGTAAACATAATTATTCATATATAGCTTTCTTAAGGCTAAGAGAGTTCTGTGTTTCATTTATTATTTTTGGCTCAGTTGGTTCTTTGCATAATACATCTCAAGACATCCCGCCCACCCCGGAGTGCCCTCCTTCCAACAGCTTAGGAAATCAGCCAATTCCCCAGGTACATACAATATCATGCATTTCAATCACCCAAAGACTGAGGAGGGAGCACCCTGCGCTTGCATGCATTTCCCTCGTATTGCACAAAGCAAAATACAATGTCTGGAGCCCCCATGGGAGAACCCGTTCTGTTTTGAAGCTGTCAATCACATGCATATTAAAATTGTCATATGGCTTAACCTTTTGCAATGGACTCAAATATTAGTCACTCTGGGTGACTTCCTTTACTATGGCGTGTGAAGTGACCTTCTCTACCTTTTTGGTAGATACTAGCTTCTCCTCAAAGGTCTCTTCATGCTCTTCGACCTTTTGAGTGACGGTTACAGATTTAGTGATGTATTTGGTAGCACCATCGCCCCCCTCACTGGTGATTTTTTCTATCTTTTTGGTCACCACCACTTTTTCCTCACTTCTGTCTCCCCCCTTCTTTTCGTCTGCGGGGCTCAAGTCTAGCCCATTGGTGACAACCCCTTTCTCCTCTTCTCCCCCACTGCCTTTCTCCTTTGTTTCCTGCTCTTCCTCCTTTCCTTCTACCTCCCCATTTACCGCTATGTCTTCTTTCCTGGATTCCTTGGAACCCTGATCACCGCCTTCCTCCTCACCTCCCCCCTCCTCTTCTGCCTTCTCCTTCTCCTTCGGCTGTGGCTTCTCCTCTTTGGCATCTTTCTCCAAGCTCACCTTTACGGATTTGGTGACGGTGCTCACCTCCACCACTTCCTCCTTTACCGGGGACTCTGCCTTCTTCTTCTCTGGCACATCTTTCGGCTTCTCCTCCTTTTTCTCCACTTTCTCTTCCTTCGGAGATTCCTTTACTTCTTTCTTTTCTTCCTCCACTTTCTCTTCTTCCTTTTTCTGCTCGGCTTTCTCAGCTCCTTTCTCATCTGCCTTCGGTTTCACCTCTTCCACCGGTGACTTTGGCACGGGAGACTTGGCCTTCTCTGGCTTTTCTGCCTTGGCTTCTGCCACCAGCTCTTCCTTGGGAGCAACCTCTTCACGCTTTTCTTCTGTTTTCTTTTCATCCTCAGCTTCAGCTTCTTCTCCTTCACCTTCGGCCTCCGTTTCCCCTTCTTCTTCCTGTTCCCCCTCCTCTTTTTCACTAGAACCTTCCTTCTCGGATCCTCCTTCTTCGGCTTGGTCTGACTTAGCACCCTCCTCTTCTTCCTCTTCTTCCTCTTGGCCTTCCTCTTCCTCCTTTTCTCCTTCCTCCTCCTCTTTCAGTTCAGGCGCAGCCGCTTTCACTGGAGACTTTTTGGTAGCCACGACTTCTTCTTCTTCAGCTTGCCCCTCTTCCTTTTCTTCTGCCTCTTCTTCCTTCTCCTCTTTCATGGACGCTGCCCTCTCCTCTGCAATGGCTATCAGGGCCTCTTCCATTTCTGATTTCTCATCTTCCACTTTGGTTTCTTCTATGATCTCCTCGACGAATTTGTGTTGGACCTTTAGCTTAGGAGCCTCTACCTTGGTTTTCTGAATCTTACTGGATATTGTGACTGAGGGTTGTCGGTGTGGATACAGTGGCCCAGTGATGCTTCCTGCAAATGTGCTAAATCTGGTCTCTTCACCCTCCAGTAGTTTTCTGAGGACCGAATAAAAAAAGACAAGACATAATTAAAATCTTGGTGGCCTTCTGAGTTTCATTACGTTATGGGTAATGCAGCAGATACCTTTCAACAAACAGAATCAGACAGATAAAAGATTCTGTCAAACCAGTGTGATACCTGCTATCATTTCGCTGGTCTACAGCGTCTTATCTGGAGATTCTCATGGACCACCAGCCAATCACTTGCTGCAGTAGCTGACCACACCCAACAGTCCACTAACACACCCAGACGCCAAATCTCAGCTCTGCGGCAGTCTATTCGTTGCCCTGTGAATATGCTGAAAAGCTCCCTCATGGCAAAAAAACCTTAGTGACCTTCTTGAGCACGTGGACTTTAAGGATGTACACTAAATTTCCTTTTGCAAATATGATGTTCAACAAATCTAGAAAACCATTTAGCATGTATCAGAATTTGGCATATATCAAGTTGTAAATTGGTCTGCAATTTTAATCATAAGGCGTCTACTGAATATAGTTATTCAGCTTTCCTGAAGAGAGAGAGCTCTGAATGCAATTTATTCCTGTAATGTTATGATGATGACCTTTTGGTAGTAGAGAGTGTGTTTAGTCAAGGATTTTCTCCTATGAACTTAGTCATCAGTAAGGTGACATCAGTTAGCAGACCTATAATCTTTTTTCTTTTCTTTCTCTGGTCCTGTATCTAGGTCTGTAGATATAAATCTAAATAAAATAGGATATACATATTTTCTCTCTCCATTCTATCTAATATATCTAATATATTCTGTCTAATATATGTGTATATATCTATCCTATCAATCTATAGCTGTTCTCAGCCAGATGATGGCAATAGTAAGCTGTAACGGAGAAACAGAAATTGAATGTCCTGGAATTTGCCCTTGACATTATAAAATCAAAAAGCTGAAACCACGATATGAAATATTAAAAACTAAAATTCCGTTTTTGCTTCAAACAGTTGGAAAACACTTTTCACTAAAATGAAAAAGTTAAAGCAAAAGCACTGAAATCAATCAGCGCTGTCCCTCAAAACATTTTATTTAAATACTCATTTTAACTAATGTTTACTCTTTTAAAGCTGTGTGGAGAGGTAAAACCACATTTACAATTCTTCCGAATATTTTTTTTTTAAATTAAGAAGAGAAAGCCAGGCACTGATTTAAGATTCCTGCCACCTGCTTGCTTTAACTTAAGTGATGGGGGTTGTGCCACAACAGCCTCCGCAGTGCGGTAAGTATTTCCGACCGGTCCGTAGTGAGCACGGTACCTGTACGCAGCGATCTCAATATCCAGAGCCATCTTGACGTTGAGGAGGTCCTGGTATTCTCGCAAATGACGAGCCATTTCCCACTTTGTGCCCCGGAGCTCATTTTCCAACTGCTGGATCGTGTCCTGAAATAGACACAGGCATAGGCTCGTCCAACAGCAACTTCTTTCACAAACCACTTGCTACCCCTCCCTCTACTTCCCTCCAGTTCTGTAAACGCTGTAGCTTCCAGTCCCTTAAAACTAAAATAAAAACAGAAAAAACGAAGGAACTATTAAATAAACAGGATCAATTAGACAATATGAGATTTCCTGGGCACACCATGCATTGAGACCAGTGGATCTAGAATTTGTCTCAGCAGGAAAAAAAAAAAAAAAAAAGTTCGGGAAAACCCCTCGGGCGACCTGGCCCTTCCCATCTGAGCTTTTTTGGGTGAAGCCAATTTTAAGTGTTCTTCTGATCAGGGCGGTAAAAGTTGAGAATATATGAGTTTCTGCACAAGCTATCCTAAACTTGCTGCTCTGTCAACTACCCGAATATGTATCTCCTACTTTAAAACGACACCTCCCGAGAAAAAAAGCAGGTTTAGTAAAATGTCAGGGATCTTAAGAACTGGAGACGGTGGGTGCGGGAGGAGTGAAGAAGGATGGGGAGGGGCGAGGACGCTTTGCGCATAGAACTCGCTCCGTGCAGCGCGAGCGCACTGGCCAGCGGCCACCAGGGAGCGCGGCGGAGAGCGCGCCGGGTCGCGTGCCTGAGCGTCGGGGGCGCGCGGCGCTGGCGCTGGCGCAGGCTGGCCGCGCAGCCGCGTTTCCTACCTGGTAGCTGCTGAGGTCGTGGTTATGGCGCTCCTCGATGTCGCTGAGCTGCCGCTCCAGGGATTCCTTGGTACCGCGCACTGACTCGAGCTCGATGCTCTTGGACTGCAGCTGGCGCCGATACTCGGCGATCTCTTCCTTGGCGGAGCGGATAGCCTCCTTGTTTTGCTCGGCCGCCTCCGTGAGCTTGGCGTAGCGGCACTTAAACCACTCTTCCGCCTGGTGCATGTTCTGGTCGGAGTGGCATTCGAGCTGGGAGCGGATCTCTTTCAGCGCCGACGAGATGTCTGTCTTCAGGTAGTCTTTGCGCTCCACCGTGATGTGCGACGCCTGGATCTGGGCCAGCAGGTCGGCCACCTCCTCCTCGTGATTGCTCCGCAGGAAGGCCACCTCATCCTGCAGCGACTGCACCTTCTTGTCCAGCTCCACCTTGACCAGCGACGCCTCCTCGATGTCTTTGCGCAGCGCGCGGATAGCCGCCTCGGTGTCGTCGCGCAGCCGTGCCTCCTCCTCGAAGCGCTCCTTGAGCCGGTGGATGTCTTCTTCCAGGTGATCCGAGTCCAGCTGCACCTGAGCCTTCTCGTGATTCACCAGCTCGAGGGTGGCGCGCAGCTCGCGGATCTCCTGGTCGTACGCGTCGCCCAGCTGGGCGTGCGAGGCCTGTTTCTGCCGCAGCGCCTGGATCTCTGCCTCGATCTCCTTGTTCTGCTGCTCTAGGTAGTGCACCTTCTCGATGTATCCCGCGAAGCGGTCGTTCAGCCCCTGCAGCTGCTCCTTCTCGTTGGAGCGGGACAGCTTGTAGTCGCCCCCCGGCCCGGAGCCGCCGTTGAGCAGCGACGAAGACTGGCTGAAATCGAGGCTGCTCTCGGCAGAGCTGAGCATGGCCGAGCTGTAGGTGAGGCGCGGGCCAAGCGCACTGCGCTTGTAGGAGGAGGACACGGTGCTGGGCGAGCCGCGGGACCACGACTGCGAGCGGAAGCCGCTGGACGGGGAGCCACTGACGCGGCTGAAGCTCGAGCGGGTCTCGGTGACCCGCCGGTAGGCGGACGGGTTACCCAGCGAGTCCAAAGTGTAGCTCATCTTGGAGGCCTCGGGGCGTGTGGCTGTCACAGCGTTGTGCCGGTCTCGCCGCAGCCCATTTATAGCCGCGGCGGCTGGTCCCGGGCCAGGGCCCCGCCCCGTGGAGGCGGCGGCCGAGGAGGCGGGGACTGCGGGCACCGGGCCGGGGGAGATGAGGGGGGTAAAGACAGCCTAGCAGTGATTCAGCGCCGGCTCCACGTGGGCCCGCGCCGCATCGGACCCCGGACTTTGCAGCCTGGTCCCGGCCCCTCCCCCAACTCTTCTCTCGGTCCCAGGCCACTTGTAGCCCCCCGAGACCCCTGTCTCCATTTCTCTTCGCCTTCGGATAGCCTTTTAAAGCCTCGGTGCGAGTATTCACCCAACGCCTTTTCTTTGTCTCGTCACTCTTCTACCCGTCGGGCAGCTTTTCTCCCGACCCCCTGACCACCTTGCTCTTTTCTTATACCCGCGGCTTTCTTTTCTTTTGCCTTTTCTCCATTACTTTTTTCTTTACCCATCTTCTGTGATGAATCTCCTCCCCTTCTTTTGGGCATCTCTTTGCTCTCCCACTTTAGCCTTCTTTAGTCCCACTCACTCCGCCCTTCTGAGTCCCTTCCTCCTGGGCCCTCTTCTTCCCACCCTTACCTTCTCTCCTACTCCTTCCTCCCCTCCCCCTTCTTTCCTGCCCTCCCCCTACTCTCCTCCCCTCCCCCATCCTCAATCCCCTCGCCTCCCTCCCCTTCCCCCACACCTCTTTTTAAAGCAGTCCGAGTTGAGCGCAAGCCCAGAGTTGGGTCTAGAAGAAAAAAAACAAAAAGACTTTGAAGAACTGTCGGGCAGAAGGCTTCGGGAAGGGGACAAAGAGGATGGGCCTGGGTAGTTATTTGTATTAAAAGTGGGATGTGGCGCTACATTCTGCTTAACGTTTGGGAAACGTCCGCAGCTTCCGCAGGGGCAGAAGGTAAGGCGCTTGTGATCGCTATGGCGCCGGCAGCACCAAGGACAGCGCCCAGGCGGGCGAGCGGGGAGACTTCGCTGCCCTGGGGGCTTGTCACCCAGCTGGGCTTGTCAGGTCGGCGAGGGTTTCCTTCCTCCTCTTCTCCCGGAGTAAATACAATTAAAGCCTGTTTGTAGTGACTCTGTTTGCAGGAGCCAAGCTGGAATCGAACACTAAGATTTCTCTGCAATGCAGAGTTGGCACAATGAACCGATTGCAGATTTTGAAAACAACTAAAATTCATTAAAGTCAGGTAACAGAAATAATATACTTGTAGCCCCGTTTGAGTTTTCTAACGTATGATAGATGCAAGAAATCAAGAGATAAAGGGACTGAAATTTGAAGGTCAAATATTCCTTGGAAAGGGGAATTTGAAATCTGCTGAGGTGAAAGTCCAGGGGAGTATAGTTTATGAGAAGTTTGAACACAAACAATTGCTTTGTCATCATTCTGTTCAGTACTCCCTGTATGTATCCGCAGTGATTGAAAAGCACCTGAATTAATTTAAAAGTTGCCAAACAGATTCATCACAACCTTGAATTAAACCAGATTTTTTCCCCCTCCATTTAAGATAATTTTCCTCCATTTAAGATAAATTTCCTCATTTAGATATTAATGACTGATTTGGAATAGATTTTCCATATCTTTTAACATGTTTATTTTAACAAGGCATCTACATAGACTTCTGATGTCTGGTGCACTGTTAACTGGTAAAATGCTCCTTTATTTTACATAGTGCTTTGGGGTAATTCAGGGTAAAAAAGTTCAGAATCCTGCAAGACAAAGTGAAGAGTAGAGTGTAAGACTGATGACCAAGTTTTCTGAGGCCATAGGCACAAGTGATTGCCTGTGAAATGCTTGGTATGGCTGAAAAGAACCACTGCTTGTGAAAAGCAGACACCCAGACTTAAATATTTTCCTTTCACAACATGCTTTCTTTATGGCGTGTGGTTTTCTTTTCTTTTCTTTCTTTCTTTCTTTTTTTTTTAAAATGATGTGGTCATGCCAATCAGTAAGTTTCTAGAGGTTTATTATTATTATTTTTATTTTCATGAGATCTCTTGGCCCATTTGTATTTTAAAATAGAAGGGGTTAATGTAGGGAGTTACTTTTAGCTCATTAATGTGAAACTGCAGCATTGCGGGCTGTGTGGGGGAAGGATGTTCTAGTTTGCTGAGTGACAGGTTATCTTTCAGGCAAGGAGAGCCCATGTCTCAAGCTGTTAGGAAAGGCATTTGACGAGTGAGGGGATCAATTTGGGACTATTGGAGAAAAAAGGGGGGGGAAGGAATTTTTGCTTTGATGGATACAAAAAGGAAAAGAGAAAGAAAATTTTCTGCCTTTCTGTAAAGTGCTGCCAATCTCCAGGTTGGAAGGGTGACATCAGATAAGGCCAAATGCTAGTTATGTGGTAATTATACCTTAGTTACTTATTACTTTCTGCTTTTGTTAAAAAATTTAAAAAGCCCTTGGGGGCTTCACGTTGCCTTTGCTGTGGAAGGACTTTCTGCAGTGAGAGCAAATGGTTAACAGGCAGACTGCTGCTGTTAGTTTTCTTCAGGGTTTTTAAAAATGAGATGACTCTGCAGAGAGACATTTACAAGGAAACACATGTCTAACTTCACAATTAGCCCGTTTTGACTTGTATCTAAACTAGCTCAGAAATTGTTAAGCTTCCAACTGGTTGCAGAAGGAGGAAAGCATTGCGTACAAACAAAATACTGGCCAATTATTCAGGCTAAATTCAGTTAGTGACTATAGGTTACAATTGTAACTTTGGTGTCACATGAAGTATTGTTCAGTCTGGTCACAATAGGATAACCCGGAGAATTATATCAGTCACCTCTTTCAGGGAGAAAAGTTCCCATGGCTTAAAAAATGATTGGTCCAATTTCAGACTGACTGAGATGTTTTATTTTATATTAAACTTTTTACTTTATTCACTCTTTCTGAAGGTGACTTGAAGGTTATGCTCATCAATGAATTTAGTATAGAATCTTATTAAAGAAAGCCATAGCATTCATTTTTCCATCTTTGTCTTATTTTAAAAGAACATTTACCATCCTCATATTTTCCACAGAAAAAAATATAGTTTTGTATTTTTACCCTAATGACACTAAGGCTATGACTCTTCTGAAAATATTAACAAGAAAGAAAAAAAACCATGAGGATTCATCTGAATTTGCAACACTGTTCAGTTTGACTATTAATTCTACTTTTAGAATTTATCCTAAATAGGGAAGTTACAGATATGATTTGGATGTAAGACGTTTTTAATTAAATTGTCTCTAGATTGTTGTACCATAAGCTACAGTGTGTTTTTAATCACTTCATAGGGATATACAGAACAGGCTCTGTGTTCCTTCAGTAAGTAAAGTGCAAAGATTAACTTTGTAGTTAAGAGATAGCTATCCTGAGGGCTTATCTAATGATAATGGGAGAAATACCCTTTGTATAAAGCATTTATTCATTGACTCAAAAAATAAGGTTGGAAAAAATGAGGAGTTGAGTATTTTCTTCCTTCTTTCCATATTTCTTTCCATTTAAAAGAATACTTTTTGATGCACAAGAATGAGAGGAGGATGGGCTATGGGAATGAAGGAGCCAGCAAGATGCTCTAGATGGAAGATACCACTGTCAGATTGGTAGGCTGAATCTATCTAAGATTAATAAAATAATCCGTACTTTCTTCCATCCTGCTGCGATGTCTTGAACTTGGTCATTTTGCCTGGGATCTGATTCTAGAAGTAGTGACAAATAATTGTTTAAAAATTGTCCTTTTCTAATTATTTAAGGCATTGTTGGTGTAGGAAGGTCCTGACTGAGTACTCTGGAGTGAGGACAGAAAGAAAATGAGAACTGTAAGAATTCTTTCTATTTTAGCCTTGGGATGTCAAACTTTAGAAGCAGCTTTGACTCTGGTCTTTTTATTTCAGATATTGAAAGCAAAATAAAAATATCCTTGGGAAAAAGCTGTTTCTTGTCAGGAAAATGGGATGTACATGCCCCTATTGTCTTTAATTAAACAAATTCACTGAACCACAGTGTCCTTTTTCTAACATTAGACCCTGAAATGGTGTTTGGTTCCATTGCCAAATATTGTTATTCATTAAATATTGTCTTCTATTTCTGTCAGTGACTGTTTTTATGGAGAGTTAATTGAAGCATTAAAAAAATTAAAAAAATATTTTACATCTTTCTGTTGTTCCAAATATAAGCTTAATCATCTTCAAAATTTTGTATTTAGAAATTTAGTATTTTATGGGGGAAAGGTTTACCTTTGGCTTTAAGGTAGATTGCTGAGTTTTTTGCTGTGTAATGCCTTCACCCCACCACCGAGAATCAGTCCTGTGGAAGCCAGAGGAGGAGGACATAGAATTTTTAAAAAGTATTTAAGTTACCCTTGCTAAAAGTGATTCTAAAAATAAAGTCCAATAGATGCAAAATAAAAATACTGTATTAATTTCCAGCAATTTTTTAAATTCGACATATTGGCTTTACTTGTAAAGTGGATGCCATGCACTTGAATTTTTCAAACCCTGCATTGCACGTAACTTTGCATCAGGACAGCCATGTAATATTTATGACATATTTTATCCCAAGCTTACCCAGGCCTTAGCAAGAGACATAATTCTTTTATTAGAAACTCTTAATTAAAATGAGCTTTGTAAAACTAGAGCAGATCAATGATCTATTATCTTTGGACCAAATTTCTGAGTAGAGCTGAACCTAGGGATATAAAACAAAGTCAGAAAGATGCCCCACCTAAGAATGAAGTCTCATCAGCCCAGGACTGGTTCTTACCTCAGAATCTCTGTGATTCTCCAAAGCAGTCTTCTTTCATAAGCCTCAGAAAATAAGCACACTATCATATCTATTTCTTTTCACCACAGTTGCCAAGAGAACATATATTTTAGAATACTTTCACTCACCTTTTTGGGTTAAAGTTAACAAATACTTAAGTATAGAAATCTACAAACAGCAGAGAAACAATTTAAATATTCTCTGCCATCTTCTTCCCTATAATTTAAACATCAGTGGGATCTTTCTGTTATATAATTCCCTACCCTGCTTTGTAAAACAAATGTATGAATATGTAATTTGGTATCTTAGAGGAAAGAATGCTATATTGTATACCAGGCATCTTGGCTTCTTGTCAACTATATGATTTTTAATTTCCTCTTAAAAAAACCCCCAACACTTTTATGGGCCTTATAGATCAAGAATGATAACATAATAAAGACAATATAATAGTAATGATAACAGATCAGGAATATCTAATTAGGTCTGAGTATTAATTTCTCTCTTTCTTTCTGTCTGCCTTTCTTTCTTCTTGCTGGTTGAGAGGAGTGCCATCATGAAGTTGAAGGTGGTTATTTGACAATCAGAGTGGTGCCCCATAATCTGGCCTAGTCAGACCTGAGTATTATATTCTTTTACACTTAATGGTGCCCTCAATCCCAAAGCCGCCATCATCATCATCATCACCACCATTGGATTTTACGTGTGAATAACGTTTTACATAAAAGAAGCAAAACAAAACTTTGTTATCTCATCTGGAATGAGCAAGGGGTTGGGGCAGGTGTGTGTGTATGTGTGCGTGTGTGTGTATGTAAATAAGGTAGAACCTGAATTACTTTTCCAATTTTATAGTTGGTGGGATCCATTAAGAGATTTGCCCAAGGTCACACATCTGGTAAGTGGTGGGGCCAGGACCAGAATTCAGAATTTTTGATACTAGTGCTAACATTAAAAAACAAAAACAAAACCAAAAGCCTTAAATGCTCTCAGTACGTCCAATCCAGGCTCCATCGGTATGAAAAAATTAAAAATAGGCAGGTATTAGTCATCTCAGTAACTGGTATTTTTGAGTGCTTATTAGGTGCTGAGCACTGTGCCAAGACTTCATTGGATTATCTCATTTAACTATCACAACAACCCTGCGTGGTGACACAATTATTTATTATTTTTTAAAGATTTATGTATTCATTTGAGAGAGAGAGAGTAGGGGGGAGGAGCAGAGGCAGAAAGAGAGAATCCCAAGCAGATTCCCCGCTGAGTGCAGAACCCCACAGGGGCCGAGCGCGATCCCAGGACCCTGAGATCCTAACCTGAGCTGAAATCAAGAGTTGGATGCTCAACCCACTGAGCCACCCCAGTGCCCTAGGTGATGATATTATTATCTCCATTTTGTAGAAAAAGCAACCGAGCATGTAGGCACCCAGAGGCTAAGCACTACACACAGCTAGGCAATCGTGGAACTGAGATACGGATCCAGGAACGTCAGCCTCCGGAGGGAGGATGGCCGTCACCACAAAGTCACATAGACTTGAAGGCCAGGCAGTCCATCTCAAGGATCTCATTTAAAAGCTATGGTGTAACTGTCAGATCATGTTATGAAAATCTAGGACACACACTCTACATTCTTTTGCAGACTTTTTTCCTATTTATACAGAAATAAAATATTTCCGTATTTTCCCAGATGAACACTGTTTCTTGGTTTGTGACTATTAAAGATATTAAAAATGAAAACTTATGAATTACTTGTCTTTTTTATTTTTTTCCCCCTCTTAGTTAATTTTCCACATAATCTGAAGGATATCTATTTCATTCTAGTCCGTGATCCGTGGCTAATATCCCTAATCATTTGATCCATTATTTTACCCGATATCTATCATTCATCTTTACATGCACTTTTGGATTAGTTTCTAGGAGATTTTAATTCATACTATACATTAATTTATCATCATTCTCATTCACTTACTAATATATATTTATATGCATTCAAATTAAAAAGAAAAAAATAATCATTCTGTAGTCACAGTTTTTTTGTAAGTATCACTCTTTAACCTAAATTTACGTTGAGAGATCCAATAATGAACACTTGAGTCTTGGCAGAAGGAAGCACTTGGCCTGCAGTCTTCACCAGCGAAGGTTTACAACGGGATGGCTGGTGAGGAAGCAGCTTTTCAAATCTATTAAAGCGAGAAGAGATAGCCATGAATAATTTTAAGTGAGTCTCTTGATCATCTATTTTATATACAAAAATCAGGGTTATATGACTGTATTGATATAGGTTGCCTAGAGACAAGTCAACCTTAATCCATTTTCGTTATTTATGGGATAAAGTCCTCTGACTCACCCTATTTTCATTTATATAAATCTGCTTGGCTTCTGCTTTATCAGATAGGGTCAAGGAAGAGAATTGTTTCTCATTTTTCCTGAACAAAAGTTGACCTTGAAAAGAAACAGCATGTATTCTGTATTAGTCATTAGCAGTCTGCTTCTGGATTTGGATTACATAAAATTATTAGGAAGTGAATGCCTAATGATGAAAATTCTTCTTCAGCCACTGTGAGTCATTTAATACAATTTGCTGTTTTTTCTTGTCCCCTGTTAGCCTACATGATCCTTTCCTTCAGTCAGATTCAATGTGCCTTGGAAATTTGATGCCTCCTTGGAAACTCCAAAGAGTGACACAGGAATACCTTTTTGAACAAGAGGCATGTTCATGTCATGATGAAGCCATGAGGTGTTTATTGAAGATCCCACATCACATTAATGAGAGCTTTCTGCTTCTGGCTTGCCAGTCTTCTTTGGGCTCCCATGATCTGGT
Source organism: Mustela erminea (assembly GCF_009829155.1). Lineage (NCBI taxonomy): Eukaryota > Metazoa > Chordata > Mammalia > Carnivora > Mustelidae > Mustela > Mustela erminea. The sequence continues at coordinate 5,098,309 of NC_045615.1, read as the reverse complement.
TCTAGTGAAACTCCCAATTCTCCAAATCCTTTCCATTGTTTTCAGGTATGAATGCTTCCTCTCAGGAAGCTCAGGGTTTATGGTCTAGTAAGGTGCTACCACCTGCTGGACATTTAAATAACATCTCAACACTGACAAATTTAATAATTCTAAGTAGCAGATATCAAGTCTTACACATTATTTGTGCATCTCCCAGTGTTTTACAGATAGTGAGTCCCCAGTGAATATCTGTTGCATGATATCAAGTCTTACACATTATTTGTGCACCTCCCAGTGTTTTACAGATAGTGAGTCCCCAATGAATATCTGTTGCATGAATAAGTAAATGAGGTTCTACCTCTTGTCCTAAGACTTTCTTTCAACAAACGCTGGTGTCTTCAGTATCAGGCATTGTACTGGACACGGGGGAATTATATGAAAGATACCATTCCAGCCTGGAATGGTAAGAAGACTTCTTTCTTCTTTCTACATCTTTCTACTGTGGGGGAAGTATGGGGCCACTAGCTCTGCTATGTTAGAGATAAAGAGAGCGTGTTATGGGAGCATGGAGCATGAACAACTAAACCAACTGGTGATAAAGGTGGAAGAGCCTCAGGGAGAGCTTTCTGGAGGAGGTGACACCTGAGGTAAGCTTTGACGTATAAGTAAGAGGTGACCAGGTGAAGAAAGGAGAAAAACAACCAAAGGCATCAACGTGAGGGCAAGCACAGGGTGCTCAGAGAGATGCCAGTGACTAGACTAAGGGGAACCATATAGCTCTGGGCTGAAGACGAGTGTCTGTTGCCAGGAATAGAGAGATGGGACCATGTAGCATGGGCTGGAGAGAGAAGGACATACCGTTCCGCTGGAGAGAGGGGAACACGTAGCCTGGGATAGGAAGATGGCCCGCAGCCAGGGTTGATGAGACAGGAGACATGCAGCCTAGGTTGGATGTGGATGCGGAGAAGAGACCATGGAAAGCTTCCTATGCCATACCGGGACCTTCGCATTTACCTCATAGCTGGTCATAAGGCAGTTAAAACATTAAAGAAAAATTTTAGAAAAATCACATTGAGGGGCGCCTCTGTGGCTCAGTTGGTTAAGGGTCTGCCTTGGGCTCAGGTCATGATCTCAAGGGTCCTGGAATTGAGCCCCACGTCTGGCTCACTGCTTGGTGAGGAGTCTGCTTCTCCCCCGGCCTCTGCCCCTTCGCCCTGACCCCCAACACCCTGCTTGTGTGTGTGTGCACTCTCTCTCAAATAAATAAATAAATAAATAAATATATATATATATATATATATATATATATATATATATATATATATTTTAAGATTTTATTTATTTATTTGTCAGAGAGAGAGCGCGAGCGAGCACAGGCAGAGTGGAAGGCAGAGTCAGAGGGAGAAGCAAGCTCCCTGCGGAGCAAGGAGCCCGATGTGGGACTCGATCCCAGGATGCTGGGATCATGACCTGAGCCGAAGGCAGCCGCTTAACCAACTGAGCCACCCAGGTGTCCCATATAAATATATTTTTTTAAAAAAGGAAAATTACTTTGGCAGAAGGAAGCAGAGTTGTTCAGAGGTTGAAAGGGCAGGGATAAACCTTTTGGAGGCTACGGCAATAATCCAGATGAGACTGTTGGAAGATGTGAATCCAGAAAGGTGGGTAAGGAGAGTCAGGGACTGCAAGAGAAAGGACAGAATTTGGAGGAACAGGTGAATGGTGATGTCATCCACTGTTCCCCATGGCTGCTGTAACAAATTGCTACAAACTTGGTGACTGAAAAGAACACAGATTTATTATCTTACAGTTCTGGAGGTCAGAAGTCTAAAATCAGTCTCAAGTGGGCTAAAATCAAGGGATTGCCCCAGCTGTGCTCCTTCTGGAAGCTCTAGTGGAGAGTCCAATTCCTTGTCTTTCCTAGGTTTTAGAGACTGCCTGCATTCCCTGACACATGGCTCCTTCCTCTGTTTTCAAGACCAGCAGTGATGCATCTTTTCTCTTCTCTGACCTCTGCTCCATCTCACATTTCCTTCTTCTCACACTCTGACCCTTCTGCCTTCTTCTTGTAAGACCTTTGTGATCATAAGCCCTCACCGCCGTGCCCCTCCCAGATCATCTCCCTATTTTAGGAGCTGTTCTAGTTTGTTAGGTCTGCCATAACAGAAACCACAGACTGGTTGGCTTAAACAACAGAAACTTATTTTCTCATAGTTCTGGAGGCCGGAAGTGTGAGACTGAAGTGTTGGCATCGGAGGTCTCTCTCGTCGGCTTGCAGATGGCTGCCTTCTTCCTGCGTCCTCACATGGGCTTCCCTCTGTGTGTGCACATGTCCAGTGTCTGGTGTCTCTTTTATGTGTCCTCATCTTCCCTTCTTACAAGGATACCAGTCAGATTGGATTAGGGCCCCGTCTAACAACCCCATTTATTTTAACTTAATTACCAACTTAAAGGCCCTGTCTTGAAAGATGTCATATTCTGAGGTACTTGGGGTTAGAGCTTCGACATACCAATTTTACGAGGACAGAGTTTAGTACATAATAGGATCCCTAAGTTAATCACATTGGCAAAGTCTCTTTTGCCATGTAAGGTAAAGTAATCACAGGAGCAGGGACCAGGACGTGGACATATATGGTGAGGAGCCATTATTCAGTCTAACACAATCTGCATGATATTAAGTATAGGAGGAAACCAGGTTTAAGGGTAAGGAGAAGTTGGACTGCACAGTACACATTGAATCTGGGGTATCTGTGAGGTAACTAAGTGAAGAATCTTCCAGGTGTTTGAGCTTTCTTGTCTGGTAGCGAAGGCCCTACTCTATATGACCCATAAGACACCTATTAGACCAATAGCCATGTCAGGCTTCTTCATTTGTAAAGCAGTGATAATACTGTTAGCTATTTCATAGAGTGGTTTGAAGACTAAATAAAATAGTGTATTTAGAGTTCTTAATAAATGATAATTTATTTGTCTTCAATAAATGGCATTATTACTACTATTATTATAATGATGACTAACATCACCTCCGAAGTGCTTGGTAGAGCAGCGGACATGGGGTAGGCGCTCCCCATGTGCTAGGAAAGATTAAAGACAAGTAGATCACGTAACCTTCCATCAGAGAGTTTAAAGATTTGTCAGAGAGGCAAGATTTTGCCCCGGGTAAAAGGGAAGTCATTGATGTGCTTTAGCTCACCAGGTTTGGCACTAAAAAAGAATCAAGATGATCATAAATCCATTTAATCAGAATGTTGTTGGGGGTTTGATTTCAGGCACATAGTACAATGTCAAGATAACAGAAAAAATTATTTTCCCAAATGATTATGTGAATGTGTTTAACAAGACATCCCTCCCACTCTCCCACAAAATTTTCTTGCTTATAGACGTGACAGAAAGAGAAAGTTGCCTGATTAGGGTAATACACATAATAAATCATACAGAGCTGATTACTCTCACTTTGCTTTCTTTTTGATTTCCATTTCTCATTACCAGTTTTAAAAGCTATATGTTGATGTGTAATTTTGTGAATATGCATTTAGCCTTTAATATAAGTCGTATCTTTTTAATTAAGTTTTATCTTAATTCCAGTATAGTTAACACAGAGTGTTATATTAAGTTTCTGATTTACAATACGGTGACTCAGTACCTCCTCCCAACACCCTGTGCTCATCACAAGGGCCCTCCTTCATCCGCATACCTAATTCACCCTTCCCCTACATACTTCCCCTCTGGTAACCATCAGTTTTTTCTCTCTAGTTAAGAGTCTGTTTCTGGGTTTGTCCCTCTGTCTCTCTTTATTTTTGTTCATTTGTTTTGTTTCTTAAATTTCAGATATGAATGAAATCATATGGTATTCCTTTCTCTGACTGACTTATTTTGTTTAACATTATACTCTCTAGCCTCAACCATGTTGTTGCAGATAGCAAGATTTCATCTTTTTTTTTTTATGGCTGAGCAATATTGCATTGTGTGTGTATATACATACATGGATGCACACATATATACAACATACACACACACACAAACACATATATGGTATATATATGTGTATATATACCACATTTTCTTTACAAATCAGATCTTTTTACTTAGAGTTTTCATTTATTTAAGTAATCTCTACACCCAGTGTGGGGCTTGAACTCATGACCTTTGGAGATGAAGAGTTGCACGCTCTTCCAACGGAGCCAGCAGGCGCTCCACCAATCAAATCTTTTATCTCAGGGCCACCAATGATGTATCAAGAAAAGCACAGATCAGAAGTTCCATCAGTTTAGGTACATGAGAGGTCATCTTTTCATGGGGAGAGGTACAATAGCCTGGTACCTGCTTCCCAGGAACTGTCTGTCAACAAGAAGGCCCGACCCCCATCTTTGCCTGCCCCCATGACCTTGGACCCGAAGGATCACTTTACCAGTGTTCACCAGTGTTCCCCTGAGCCCCACAAGTGTGTAGTTGTTAGGCTGGGGAAGCAGGCCTGGTCAATAAACTACTACTTCTGGAACCCTTAAACACACACACACACACACACACACACACACACACCCCTAGAGAATCTGGATCCGTGAGTTCAAATCCTACCTTCACCAATTCCCAGCTGTGCTGATTTAGACTGCTGATTTAGACAGAGCCACCAATACCTTTTATTCATTAGTTTCTTTAATGGTGGGGATAATACCAATATACTCTCATAGAGTTGTCTTAGAGCGGTGTTCAATAAATGGTAGCTACTTTAGATTAGACTTTTCTCCATATTTAGGCTTTAACAATTTGATAAGCATTCATTAAGCTCCAATTGTATGCTGGTCATATTTCTGTAAATATCTTACTTAATATTCACATCAGCCAAGTGAGATGATACTATTTTCTTTTTTAATATTATTGTTATTATTAAAGATTTTATTTATTTGAAAGAAAGAGAGAGAGCGTGAGAGGGGGTAGGGTCAGAGGGAGAAGCAGACTCCCCACCGAGCAGGGAGCCTAATGCAGGACTCCATCTGGGGACTCCAGGATCATGACTGGGCTGGAGGCAGACAGACGCTTAATGACTGAGCCACCCAAGCGCCCATTATTTTCTTTTTTAAAACGGGAAACCAAGACAGAGAACAGAATCCCTGACTGAGGTCTTTGAGGTGGTATAGTGAGAAGGACATCCTACAAATCCAGTGTCTTTTCACCACAATACAGGTGTTGCATATAATCAATGAAAAAGTTTTTTCAATAACCCTAAATCCTAATTTCCTTGCTAATGTAATATTTGGATTTTTATCCATTTTGAGTATTTAGGTTTATGCCTTTCAAATCTTTATTTATAGGCAGATCCTATGAATAGGTGAGAATCAGAGGAAGCTTATAAATACATTTGAGCAAAAATAATGTGGGGTGAAAACAGTTATTTATCACAGCATGCTTCTTTATTAAAATATCCGACAGACAGCTTATTATTTTCTTGGCAAACTGCTAAGCTTCCAGAAAAGGATTAGAAAGTCCTTTTTCCCAATGCCATTTGTCTAAAATATTAATTGTCAGAACACTCAAAAACCTTCTGTGCTTGCCAGAGTTTTTATTTTTTATTTTTATAATCAGAAAAAAATACTGTAATGTGCAAATCTGAATGCAAATTGCCTCCTGTTTAATTACATTATGGGTGTAAATTGCCCCCAATGCCAAACGTTTCTGCCCTGGATTCCAGAACTCTGTGTTGCAATTACATTTTCCAGTGCTCCTTGAAATTTTACAGTGGTAACAAATGTATAATAGCAATAATTATGAAAAGTACTTGCAGCGTGCAGCTTAATTTAAAATCGAGTCTCATGATTCTATATTTGAAATGTAATATCCAGTCTTGTCAAATTTCATCAACACCTAAATTAGAACGATTCTTCTGTTCACAACCTCAGGAATGAGAATTGACAAAGTTGTTACATCCAAAGACTGAGGCTCTGGAATCAGTGGCAGGATAGCACTGACAGGTCAGGTGACCTTGGACTTTCCTTGGTTTTAATTTGCTCATCTGCCAAATGGGAATAATATTGGCTCCACCTGAAAGAGCCTATTGTTTCAAAGAATGAGAGAGCTTGCACGAGTTAGGTGGAAAGGCTAAGCTGATGTAATAAGAGACCCATGATGAGAGTGACTAAAATAACAGGAACTTCTTCTTTTCTGTACTCATCCTGGAGGGTAGGTGACCTGCTCTGGTCCATGTAGTCATTTTCAGGGGTTCTAAGCTTTTTGCATCTTATTTCTTTGCTACACTCTAAGGCAATGTCCTCATCTCTGTGGTCAGAGTTGGGTTTTAGGCAAATCCATGTTTTAACTCACAGGAAGAAGACAGAGTGAGAGGCTCTTGTTTCAAGCCTGGGCCTGGAAGAGACACACATCTCTCCTGCTTAGGTACAACTGGTGGGAACAAAGTCACACAGATCAAGCAGCTGCCAGGGCTGCTGGCAAGTGCTGTCTTTGGATTGGCGGCCATAGGCCCAGCTACAATTCTACTACTATAGGATGAAAGAATAGATTTTTGTGCATAAAGAGCAGTCTGCTGTTTAATGTTGATATGAGAGGACTGCTAATGTGCTTCTAAGATGAAAGTAAACAAATGTTATTTGAACTTCTTCTATGAACTAGCCCTGTATACACCTTGTTGTATTATCTCAGTAGACCTACAAAGTAGATAATATTATCCTACGTAAGAAAGTAGAGCTTCAAAGATGTTTTGCAACCTAGCCAAGTTTGGAGGGTTCGTAGTGGCACAGCTGGGATTCAAAGTACACTTATCTGACGCCAAAGCAAGGTATTCTCTACTGTACCAGGGTTCCAATTCATTTTAATGCATTGGTTGGGCCAGAGGGCACAAAGCTTAGAATTTTCTTATTATAGTGTTCTGTTCCTCCTGCATGGTTTATACATGACTCAACTCCTATCCAAATTCTGTCTACTGGGTGACAGCTCAACTTTACCTTCTCATGAAGACTGCTGCCTTTTTTCTCCTCTTCTTTAAGTTTCTTCAGCACCATGGTTGGTATCACAAAATTTAGGGATTATCCTGGCTCCTATTGTTTTCATTGTTTTATACTGCACATGGGAAAAAATCTTGTTCCTACAGTGGAAGTTTCTACTCATTAAAGTCACCTCTCTCAAGACCTGTCCTTAGTTCTGCTTTATTCTCCCCACTCCTCCTCCACCCCTTGCTAGTGCACAGAATAGTAAGTAACAGGAAATGCTTTATAAATAGACATACTGAATTAAACAAAAGCAAAGAGAGCTCCCGAGTTAAAATTTCCCAGACTCCGAGGAAACGGGGTTTTGACTTGTCTTTTTCTTGCCTCCTGATTGGCAACTTCCTTAAAAGTTTGCTTAAATTTAGATTTTGACTTCTTAATCTTTGGTCATTCATTTAAGAACTCCTTTCGAAAGCCAAGTATATAGGTCAAGCAAAATCAAAACCAAATTGGCAAGAGCCAAGAATTATGGCCGTTTCAGATGCCTGCTTTGCACGAATGATAACTGGCAAGCAATGGAACTCCTGACTTCTCCTCATACTTCTGTTTGTCTCCTGTGTTTATCAAGATGGCATAGAGCCACATCATCTTTCTCAAGTAAATTTTAATTGGGAAATGGGGAAAAATGACAGGAATGATTATGCATTTCAGAATTTTATATACATAGTAATTGGCCAAAGAGCGGTTGGTGACCAGGTGGTAAACAGGAAAGTGAGTGAAGAAAAAAAAAATATTTCTTTTTCCATTGATTTCTTTTAATCAATATGCAGAAAGCAGTTGATGTTGATCTTTTGGATCCCAAAGGAAAATCCTTACCTTGAGCTGCTATATATACCACATGCTGGGCACTATGGACACTCATCAACTTCATTGATCGCCCTTTTGATTTTGCTTGTTGCTGATCTTCAGCTATTGTCATGCGTTTATATAAGTGGATCTGCATAGAGGAGGAGAAAAGGGAAGAAGAGCCCTCTGGGGACTGTTGATCCTGTTGGGGACAGTCGCTGGGAGCCAGAACCTCCTATTTTTAGAAGAGGTCTCTTAAGAGGAGAGGCCTTCCAAACCAATCTTGTTGCTGTTATTTTTAAAGGAGTCTACTCTATCCCTGGGCGTCAGGAACCACTGTAATGAGTCCAAGTGTGTATTGCTTCAGAAATCAAAGTTTAGCACTCAATATCTTGGCTTGGGTTGCTTCTTGGCTTCTAACACAGTTATTTAAAACAACAACAACTGTGTGTGGGTTCTTGTTAGAAAGGTAATAAAAACAGCGACTGTAACACATGTCATTTTTAAAAATTAAGCATTTATACCACAGTTTATATTTCCAAAGTGATCTGAAAGCACCCATATTTGTTGTCAGCAAATGCTTTTGTGAGCCATATTTGTGAAAGTACTGAACTCTGCTTTGGGAGAGGGATTAACAGTATTGTACGTATTAGTGAACAAGGGTTGGGAGCCGTTCTTCTGCCTTACTTTTTGTTAGTCCCTGGTTTGTGGTCATCTTACTGATGGAACAAAATGGTAGAGTCTAGGGATTGAGAAGTTTTTGAAAGCTTGAATCTGGCATAATTGCAACAAAATGGTCTGAGGTAGGTCGAAATTAGCTTACTCTAAACAACCCTACCAAGAGGAAAGTCCTCTTTGAGTTACAATAAAGTAGTTTCTTAAGTGGGTGAATAAAGACTAGTAAAAATGTAGGAGCATCTTTTGGGGTCATGCTAAATACCTCATTAAAATTCACAACATAAAAAAGTCATTCCCAGAAATACTGATATCTTTTTCTCTGGAATCTAGTGAAAGGTCCAGAAATACTATACAATTTGTTAGTTATCGCATTATTTTCCACCCAGTTTATAAGATAATTATTACCTCCTAAGAGAATTATTACCTTTAGCTTACTGCTCCTCTGGCTCCCTTTTGGTAACTGTTCACCATAATCTGTGATAATGTGTACTTCTCATAATTAAAAATTTCCTTCATCCTTCAGTGCCCTAGACTCTTTCTTTGCCTGGTACTAATTAGGTCATGAAAATAAAGAAAAATCTCTTCAATCCAGGGTTATTGGCAATTTGAGCCACATTAATTGCTCAACTTCTTTCTTAAATGATTTTGGTCAATTTCATCTTTATAAACTGACCCACAGAACTGTGTTCGTTCATTCATTCATTCATTTACTTATTCATTCATTCATTTGACTAGTCAAGTTATCATACATTTGGATTCTATAATGATTAAAATATTGGGTTAGGAGCCACGAGTTTTCGCCATTGGCCTCAGGCATAGAGCTAGAAATGGGTCCAGCTTAGAGCTGAATATTGTCAGACATTTTTTGATGATAAATGAAGGCTTGCCTCAGAATGTAACAGCGACTAAGAATAGAGCCCTCCTACAGTTCAACTGTTATCCCATTTTCATTTACAATGTGCCAGACACTGTGGTCTTCCTGGAAAATCAGAAACAAATAAGATTAGGCCTATGTTCTGAGGAAACCACAGTGAAGGCAGACACTGAAATTATGGCAAATAGAGTACTCCGTACCTGGGAGCAGTCGTATACAAAGGTCAGTTGTATTCTGCACATTATGTACATTAGCTTTAATTCTCCAAACGACACTATAAGGTCAATATTGTTCTCGCTGTATAGATTAAAAACTGAGGTTCCAAGGAGTGTCATAGCTACTAAAGCGATGTTCTTTCCAGAATATACTTTTTCTCATGCAGATTCCTCAGGTTATACCCATCTGGGTAGTACTATAGAGTTCTTATGACAGTAGATAGAGGTGGGAGTTTCTGGATTATCTGTATATGTCTTGAGCCTCAGTCAACTTCTAAGTCTTTCTATCTGGATCAAATGATGTGATCAAATTGGGAATGTGTGTGATTTTCACAATATTTGTTCTTCCAATCCATGAGCATGGAACGTTTTTCCATTTCCTTGTGTCTTCCTCAATTCCTTTCATGAGTACTTTAAAGTTTTCTGAGTACAGATTCTTTGCTCCTTTAGTTAGGTTTATTCTTAGGTATCTTATGGTTTTGGGTGCAATTGTAAATAGGATCGACTCCTTAATTTCTCTTTCTTCTGTCTTGTCTTCTGTCTTGTTGTTGGTGCGTATGAGGGTGGGCTGGGAAGTGTGTGGGTATTTTACCTTGTTACTGAATTCTACCTTCATCCATTCATTTACTGAAGAATATCCATTGCTTTTTTTTTTTTTAAACTAGGTATTTTATTTATTTTTAAATTAATTATTTTTACTAACATATAATGTATTATTAATCCCAGGAGTACAGGTCTGTGAATTGTCAGACTTACATACTTCATAGCACTCACCATATCATATACCTTCCCCAATGCACATAACCCAACCACCCTCTCCATACCCTCCCTCCCCTCAGCAACCCTCTGTCTGTTTTGTAAGATTAAGAGTCTCTTATGGTTTGTCTCCCTCCTGATCCCATCTTGTTGCATTTTTTTATTCCCGAACCCCTAACCCCCCACTCTGCCTCTCAAAATTCTCACATCAGGGAGATTATATGATAACTGTCTTTCTCTGATTGACTTATTTCACTCAGCATAATAGCCTCAAGTTCTAATCACGTCATTGCAAATGGCAAGATTTCATTTCTTTTGATGGTTGCATAGTATTCCATTATATATATATGTATATATATACACCTCTTCTTCTTTATCTGTTCATCTTTTGATGGACATCTAGGTTCTTTCCATAGTTTGGCTATCATGGACATTGCTGCTCTAAATATTTGACTGCACATGCCCCTCAGATCACTACATTTGTATCTTTAGGGTAAATACCCAGTAGTGCAATTGCTGGATCATAGGGTATCTCTATTTTGAGGAACCTCCATGCTGTTTTCCAGAGTGACTACACTAGCTTGCATTCCCACCAGCAGTGTAGGAGGTTCCCCTTTCTCCACATCCTCTCTAATGTCTGTCATTTCCTAACTTGTTAATTTTAGCCATTCTGACTGGTGTGAGGTGGTATCTCATTGTGGTTTTGATTTGTGTTTCCCTGATGCTGAGTGATGTTCATGTGTCTGTTGGCTATCTGGATGTCTTCTTTGCAGAAATATCTGTTCATGTCCTCTGTCCATTTCTTGATTGGATTATTTGTTCTTTGGGTGTTGAGTTTGATAATTTCTTTATAGATTTTGGATACTAGCTCTTTATCTGATATGTCATTTGTGAATATCTTCTCCCATTCTGTCAGTTGTCTTTTGGTTTTGTTGACTATTTCCTTTGCTATGTAAAAGCTTTTGATCTTGATGAAATCCCAATAGTTCATTTTTGCCCTTGCTTCCCTTGCTTTTGGCGATGTTTCTAGGAAGAAATTGCTGTGGCTGAGTCAAAGAGGTTGCTCCTCCAACATTTTGATGGGTTCCTTTCTCACATTGAGGTCCTTCATCCATTTTGAGTCTATTTTTATGTGTGGTGTAAGGCAATGGTCCAGTTTCATTTTTCTGTATGTGGCCATCCAATTTTTCCAACACTATTTGTTGAAAAGACTGTCATTTTTCCATTGGACACTATTTCCTGCTTTGTCAAAGATTAGTTGACCATCGAGTTGAGGGTCTATTTCTGGGTTCTCTGTTCTGTTCCACTGATCTATTTGTCTGTTTTTGTGCTGGTACCATACTGTCTTGATGATGACAGCTTTGTAATAGAGCTTGAAGTCTGGAGTTGTGATGCCACCAACTTTGGCTTTATTTGTCAACATTCCTTTGGCTATTCAGGATCTTTTTTGGATCCATATAAATTTTAGGATTATTTGTTCCATTTTTTTGAAAAAAAATTGATGGTATTTTGATAGGGATTGCATTAAATATGTATATTGCTTTAGGTAGCATAGACATTTTCACAATATTTGTTCTTCCAATCCATGAGCATGGAACATTTTTCCATTTCCTTGTGTCTTCCTCAATTCCTTCCATGAGTATTTTATAATTTTCTGAGTACAGATTCTTTGCCTCTTTAGTTAGGTTTATTCCTAGGTATCTTATGGTTTTGGGTGTAATTGTAAATAGGATCGACTCCTTAATTTCTCTTTCTTCTGTCTTGTTGTTTGTGTATAGAAATGCAACTGATTTCTGTGCATTGATTTTATATCCTGACACTTTACTGATTCCTGTATGAGTTCTAGCAGTTTTGGAGTGGAGTCTTTTGGGTTTTCCACATAAAGTATCGTATCATCTTCAAAGATTGAGAGTTTAACTTCTTCTTTGCTGATTCAGATGCATTTTATTTCTTTTTGTTGTCTGATTGCTGAGGCTAGGACTTCTAGTACTGTGTTGAATAGAAGTGTTGACAGTGGCCATCCCTGCCATGTTCCTGATTTTGGCAGAAAAGCTCTCAGATTTTCTCCAGTGAGAACAATATTTGCTGTGGGTTTTTCATAGATGACTTTGATGATATTGAGGTATGTACCCTCTATCCCTACACTTTGGAGAGTTTTGATCAAGAAAGTACACTGTACTTTGTCAAATGCTTTTTCAGTGTCTATTGACAGGATCATATGGTTCTTGTTCTTTCTTTGATTAATGTATTGTATCACATTGATTGATTTGCAGATTTTGAACCAAACTTACTGCCCAGGAATAAATACCACTTGGTGGTGGTGAATAATCTGTTTAATGTACTGTTGGATCCTACTGGCTAGTATTTTGGTGAGAATTTTCGCATCTGTGTTCATCAAGGATATTGGTCTGTAATTCTCCTTTTTGGTGGAGTCTTTGCGTGGTTTGGGGATCAAAGTAATGCTGACCTCATAAGATGAGTTTAGAAGTTTTCCTTCCATTTCTATTTTTTGGAACAGTTTCGGGAGAATAGGTATTAATTCTTCTTTAAATGTTTGGAACAATTCCCTTGGGAAGCCTTCTGGCCCTGGACTCTTGTTTTTGGGAGATTTTTGATGACAGCTTCAATCTCCTTAATGGTTATGAGTCTGTTCAGGTTTTCTATTTCTTCCTGGTTCAGTTTTGGTAGTTTATACATTTTTAGGAATGCATCCAGTTCTTCCAGATTGCATAATTTGTTGTCATATAGTTGCTCATAATATGTTCTTATAATTGTTTGTATTTCTTTAGTGTTGGTTGTGATCTCTCCTCTTTCATTCATGATTTTATTGATTTGGGTCCTTTCTCTTTTCTTTTAGAAGTGTCTGGCCAGGTGTTTATCAATTTCAAAGAACCAGCTCCTAGTTTTGTTGATCTGTTCTGCTGTTCATTTGGTTTCTATTTCATTGATTTCTGCTCTGACCTTTATGATTTCTCTTCTCCTGCTGGGTTTAGGCTTTCTTTGTTGTTCTTTCTCCAGCTCCTTTAGGTGTAGGGTTAGGTTGGTACTTGAGACCTTTCTTGTTTCTTGAGAAAGGCTTGTATTGCTATATACATTCCTCTCAGGACAGCCTTTGTGGTGTCCCACAGATTTTGAACAGTTGTGTTTTCATTTTCATTTGTTTCTGTGCATTTTCTTTAATTTCCTAGTTGGCCCATTCATTATTCAGTAGGATGCTTTTTAGCCTCCATGTATTTGAATTCTTTCCAAGTTTCCTCTTGTGATTGAGTTCTAGCTTTAGAGCATTGTGGTCTTAAAATATGCAGGAAGAGGCACCTGTATGGCTCAGTGGGTTAAGTGGCTGCCTTCAGCTGAGGTCATGATCTTGGGGTCCTTGGATCGAGTCCTGCATCGGGCTCTCTGCTCGGCAGGGAGCCTGCTTCCCTCTCTCTCTCTCTCTCTGCCTGCCTCTCTGTCCACTTGTGATCTCTCTCTGTCAAATAAATAAATAAAATCTTTAAAAAAAATATGCAGGGAATGATCCCAATCTTTTGGTGCTGGTTGAGACCAGATTTATGACCCAGGATGTGATCTATTCTGGAGAATGTTCCATGTGCACTAGAGAAGAATGTGTATTCTGTTGCTTTGGAATGGAATGTTCTGAATATATCTGTGATGTCCATCTGGTCCAGTGTGTCATTTAAGGCCTTTATTTCCTTGTTGATCTTTTGCTTGGATTATCTGTCCATTTCAGTAAGGTAGATGTTAAAGTCCCCTACAATTTTTGTATTAATGTCAGTGTGTTTCTTTGATTTTTTTGTTATTAATTGGCTGGAGACTAGAACAAAGCTATGTGCTAGATTAGGGTATATTTTGATCTATTAGAAGAAATTATATCCCAAAATTTTTCAGAAAACAAAACAAAACCTATATGTATACAAAAAATAAGGTTAAATACAATGAAGGGATAAAATATGACTATAACAGTGAAGGTTTAAAAAGATTTTTTTAAAGAAAGGTATTGTTAAGATAAACTAGTTAAAAAATGCTAAAAGAGGAAAGAGGAAGTTAAAAAAATAGAATAAGAAAAAAATAAAATTAAAAAAATTAACTTTGCTAGACTAAAGAATCATGGAGAGAGAGCCATGAATTCCATGCTTTGCTTTCCCCTCCTCTGGAATTCTGCTGTTCTCCTTGATCAGTGAGCTTGCTTGGCTGGATGTTCTTGTGGATCTTCTGGGGGAGGAGCTTGTTGTAAGGATTCTCAAATGTCTTTGCCCGAGGCGAAATTGCACTACCTTGCCAGGGACTGGGTGAAGTAATCTGCTCTGGTTCTCTTTTGGAGCTTTTGTTCCCTGAATGCTTTCAGTAGAGCTTTGGAGGACAGGAATGAAGTTGGCAGCCTCCCAGTCTCTGACCTGGAGGAGCCGGGAGCTTGGGGCCCCACTCTTCAGTGTGTCCTCAGAGAAAAGCATTCAATCACTCCTGTCTCCCTGGTTTCCAGCTGCACTCTGAGCTCACCCACCCTGTGACTGAGCATTTCTATCTCTGGCGAACGGCTCTGTTTGCAGTCTCCAAGCCCAGAAGACTCCTGCCCCCCTGCTCACCCCGGAGCAGGAAGGTGAGTGTCCCCAGATCTGCCACTTGTGGGGTCCCTGCTTGAAGAGCAGTGGTCCCACTGTGCCTTGGATAATGGTTTAAGGTAACCCTGATCTGAAAGCTCACTCTTTGGCTCTGTCTCTGTAGTTGGCTTCCCTGCTCTAACACCTGACAGCTCTGCCACACAGACACCCTTGATCTTTCTGTGACCCCGTGGGTCCTGAGACCACACTGTCCCCATGAGGGCTCCACCCCCACTTGGCCTCTGGAGCGATGTCCCTCAGTGGAGCAGACTTCTAAAAGTTCTGATTTTGTGCTCCACTGCTCTGCAGCTTTCTAGGAGCCAGCCCCTCCCCTGAGGTCTATCTTCCCGTCACTTTGGATTCACTTCTCTGCACGTCCTACCTTTAGAGCTTCAGATTCACTTCTCCTCATGTCCTAGCTTTCAGAAAGTGTTCGATTTTCTGTTCCTGGAATTGCTGCTCTTCTTCTCCTCTATCTCCTGTTGAGTTTGTAAGTGTTCAGTGGTTTGATAACTATCTATTTGATGTTGTTTCAGTCTGCTACTCCTCTGCTATCTTGCTTCTCCCCTCCTTTGCTCTTTTGATGAGGACGTATACTCTTTTCACTTCTACAGCCTCTGAGCTGAAGGGAGACAAATAGAACTACCTTATGCCTGATGGGGTGATAAGCTCAAGTATAATTTGGCTTCCAGCCTACATTGCTTTGAATCATAAGTTTTGTTATGAAAATCTGGTGATAAAAATCGGATGGTCTTTTATCTGCTGCTTGTGTTATTATAGATTTATGCCATTTGCCTAAAGGCCACTAAGTCAGTAGGTCATCTGAGAATTCCCAGAGCACAATAAAAACAACTTGATTTTAATGAGCCTTGAATAATGCAAGATTTGTGCACCTTGACTTTTACTTTTCTAGGTGATCCAGGGGTTAGGCACTTGAGGTATGAGAATGAGCACATTGAAGAAGGAAAAACACGTACATCTATCTGGCTATATCTGGATTTGTAGAGAACACATAGCTTAGCTTACATTCTGGAGCCCACTTTACTAGTTCAAAATCTACTTTCACTGCTTAAAACTGTCAATTAAAGATACTAAGTTGTAAAGAAGCTCTTCCAACTATTTAGACACATGGCTGGACCCTCAGTACTTAATCTTCACATTCAACTGCTTGAGACTCCTCCAGGATGATCTCCTGGCCAGTAATACTCAAACATCTGAAGCCAAATGCATCTTTATTTCTTAATGTCCGCATTATTTCCCTAATCTGAGTGTCATATTTAATGCTTCATTTCCTATTTTTCCTAATACAAAATTTGTGGTCTAGTTCTGTCTTAATTTAGATAAGATTTCTTCTTGGACCTCACTAAAGACATATTTGTTAGTTAATAAAAACTTCCTTAGATTTGGGGCCAGTATACTGTGTCTAAAGTCCACTCCATAGCATCTGTGTCAATAAGGACAGAGAATGGCCTGCCAAGTTCTTGTCTCCTCATGCCAAAGAGCCCGAGTAATTGACTTCTTGACATTCTTTCACCTTTGTTGTATTTCTTTAGTGGACAAAACCCCTTAAATTCTTGAAGTTAGCATGGCTCCTTCCATTTGTGTATTTAATCTCCATAGAACATTAGCTGCTAGACATAAAAATATTGGATAACAAGAAAGCTGTGGTTAGCTTTGTCTTGCTTATTCGTCAAACCATAAGTTCTTGGCACTAGGAAAAAAAGATTCAAGGTCATCTGATCTCAATTTGTACATGAGAAAATGGAAAGGCTAAATGACGTTTCAAGAATAAAACTGTTGGGACACCTGGGTGGCTCGTTGCTAAGTGTCTGCTTTCAGCTCAGGTCATGATCCCAGGGTTCTGGAATCAAGCCCTGGATTGGGCTCTTGGTTGGTGGAAAGCCTGCTTCTCCCTCTCTCACTCCCCCTGCTTGTGTTTCCTCTCTCGCTCTGTCTCTTTCTGTTAAATAAATTAAAAAAAAATAGTTGATTTAGGCATCCAAATACAGGTCTTCTAGATCCAGATGTGGAACATTGTCTTCTTAAAGTGTATTCCACATTCAGACTCATTAAGGAAAGATGAATCTGAATTAAAGCACAATTTGTTGAAAATTAGTGAAAATTGAGAGCTGGAAGTGGTCTTAGTATAAGTGATTTAGATCAACCCTATTAATTCAGAGATAGGGAAATGGGGCATAACAAAGTTCTGGCCTTCCAAAAGTTACTTGCCTTCTTAGTATTTAAGTCCAGCATAGAATTCAGATTTCTGACCCCCAGCCACTACTCTTCCACTGCACTCTGCTTGTCTTCAAATTGGCTGAGAAAATGGCTGAATAATTGTTCTCAGAAATTGAGAATCAGGTGGGAACTTTAAAAAATGTGCATGCCTGGCCCTTGTAGGCAGTGTTAGATATGGGCACAGCCACAGGTTTTATTTTACTTTTAAAATTTACCAGAAGTTCTACTGTGCAGCCTATGTGGAAAGTGATTGTACTTGATGCTGTAAAGGGCATAAAGATGAATAAGACATCTCTTGACTTCTAGTGGTTTCATTCTAATTGGTGAAGGAAGATGCCCTTGACACAGACTTTGTGTATACCATGGCTCTAAATAAAATGTGTCTTATGTAAAATTGAGTTGGATCTTATTTATATGCCTATATCATGTCTTATTACAAATAGTAGACTTCAATTATCTTTCAAGGACGTAGTATATTCTATCTTCCAAATGGATTTACTCTTTTCAATTTAATTGTAACGTTGGAAAGTAAGATGGCTCTGGCTGAATATTTTCTTTCAATTAAACAAAAACCACCCGTATCTCCAAACTGGGGAGACCAAATCCTAAACATCACTGATAAAAAATATCTCTCAACCTTACCCAGTCATCTCACCCAACTTTGATAATTTTTTAACTACTCATTGGTTCTTTATTCCTTGTAGATGTAGTAGGAGTTTGGGTTTTGTGGGTTGAGAAGAGATCTTACTTGCTTCACTGCAGTATTACATCAAATATGTAAGGCATGAGCTCCTCTTGACTATCATCAGCAACTTGACTTGTTCCATTCACACTAAGACTTCTTTTTACTACTCATATTTCAGACTATAACCAGCTGCCTTTGTTCCTTCATTTTACTTCTATCGTTTACATAATTCTGTGATCTACCACAAAAGAAATCAGAGGTCAAAATTTACAAATAACCACAATTTAGAAATAAAAACCTATATGACATATATAAACATATATACATGACATATGAAAACAAAGTCTCAATTTCACGGTCTAATGAGAGGTTATTGTTCCTGTAAAATCATTCAATATGTAAACATTGCAGCACCATTTTCCCCCACTGCTTTATTGGTTGATTGCTTGTCTCAAAATTAAATCTAGTTGACTTGTTTAAGACAAGCCAGCCTGTGGGCTCAGTGGTGAGTCTGTGCTGTTCAGAATTTCTTAGGTTGACAATTCTGCATGTGGTTTGCTGTCCCCAGATGTGATGGTTTGTGAAGCCTAGAGCAGATCCTTACTCAAGAACACTTCTCTGATAGGCTTGTTGGTGATGCCTGAAATTGAACCTTGGGTCTCCAAAAGCCTACTCTTAGAACAGCTAGCTTTGACATCTTATTAATAGAAAATATTATGAAAAAAAAAAGAGGGGTGTTTGTGATTGTGTAAAATGGCTGAATGACATGGTGGTGAGAGACACTCTGTCTTCTTAGTAATCCAATGTCAGTGACTTCTGTAGCAGAGTTGGGAATGCACTGGCTATGTAGGAAAGAGATTAGGAAACACTTTGGGAGCCCAGTGATAGGCTTCAAACACTCAAAAATAGGCATCTTCTGACAGGTGCTATGATAAATATTTAGTCAATTGCAGGACTAAATTAATTTGAAAAATTACTTAAAAACATTTCTGTGGTATTTCCTTATAATAATCACTTCCGTTTGCATAATCATTTATAACTTACAAATAACTCTTATCTTTTTCTTTCCTTTTTTCCCCATTCTTGTGATGTAAATATTCCTGTTTCATAGATTAAAGAGACTGAGCCTCAGACATGTTAAGTGATGCAGCAAATGATAAATCTAGAATATCCTCTCCTGAACTGGGACCAGAGTTTCACTTGGGCCCACTTCAGGTATAGCAATTATGTGCTAATTTCCCTGTGTTCCATATACAGGTGGAAGGTATTGTGGATGGGGCTATGCTGACTCTTGAGCCTGGCTACTGCAAGAGTCAGCAGTGAGTCTCAGTTTGGGTGGTAGCTTAAAATCCCTTAGGCCCATGCTTCATTCTGAAAGATTCTGATTTAATTTGTCCGAGGTTTGGCGTGGGCATCAACATAATTTGTAAAAATCTCTGGAGTGATTCTGATGTGCATCCAAGGTGTAGAACTGGTCTACTGTCATGGCTTTCAGCATGTCAGGGATGGATTATGGTGTGTGCCAGTCCAGTGCACATGTGCGTGCGCGCGCATGCGCGTGCGTGCGTGTGTGTATGTGTGTGTACTTGTGCCTACCAGAGTTATCTGCAGGACTTCTGAATACTTTAAGCAAGTCTCACTTCCATGTGTATATTGGAGAGATCTTTGTTTGTTAGGATACGGTGGAGGGAGTGGAGAAGAGTGTGGAATAGACACTTGCATTAAAAAAATTCCAGATGATTTTATTAACTGTGTGCCTCTGCATTATAAACTTCTCAGATCATTGGAACATGATGTACTTTCAATGACTAATCAACAATCTGACTGACTTCTTGGTTCACATGAACCTAACTAGTGTTCAAAGCACATGGAGTTGTCCATAATAACAGCCAGGAAATGAGGTTGCAGAGAAGGAAGTTGCCCCATGTCAGGAGCAGAATGAGCTGCAGAGTGAATCCTGAATGAAGACTCAATTTCAGGGACAAATGAAAGGTTATTGCTCCTGTAAAATCATCCTGGTTACCATAACCTTTCAGGAGGGTAGTCTGGTCCAGTCATGAATTCAATAATATTTATTACATGTCCAATATGTGCCAGGTATCTGGCTAGAATCTGAAGATGAAATGGTGTACAGAACTCATGAATCTTAACTTGTGGTTCCAGAAAGCTTAAGGGATTTTATGGAGAAAATGCTGCGGAGGGCCTCATGGACTCACAGATGGCTTTGGGCATCTCCGCATCTGTGGATGCAAGATCCAGATTGAAGATGACTGACTAAAGTCAAGAAAGCTAGTGACTAGGTTAGCAGAACAGTGCCAGTTACAGGGAAGCCAGCCGCCTGAATAGTGAGGGAATGGGACTGAACTGCAACGCCTAGCTAAGAATGCATTTTCTGGCTAGCTTGGCGACTCTGCTGTTTAGCTCAGCACCAGAGACTGAGACTTAAATATGCAGAGAGTTCCCTCTACTGGGCAATGCCATTACTGCGTACCAAGAGCCTGCAGCAGCCCTACCAGGTGGGAAGGAAGAGGTGCTGTTCAGCCGTGTTTTCTTAATATTTAATGAAGTGCCTGTGTGTAGCTGGTGCTTAATAAACGTCCCGATAGAAATTTATAGACAAAGATGTTTATTGTTGGAATTACTTAGAATTTATTTAAAAATGAAAATGACCTATTCGAACAGAGAGATGTGGGTAAATAAGGTTATCGCCATGGTACAGCAGGTTAGATAGTCAAGGAAATTATGCTTTCAGGGATTTTCAAATTCACTGTGAAAGATTTATCATGTTATGGCAAATTTTAAAAAAAGAAGCTGTTTAAAATTTGATCTAATCTCTGTAAAATTGGTACAGACAAGAGTATTGGGAGGAAATACTGAAAAAGGTTAACCGGGAATATGTAATTTCCTGGAGGGCTATTTTTTCCCTCTATAATGAGAATATTTTACTTCTACAGTCAGAAAAATGGCTAACTAAATTCCATGATAAAATCATTCTGCTTCTACTCGTCAAGGCCTTTACAATTCCCTGTTGCATATGGAATGGAAAAAAAAAAGGCTTTGTTTGGCAAATTAGAACGGGCTCTGTAGCTACCAATTAGCTTCATTCTTCTTCAGTCTTCTTTTTTGCTACACCCCAAATTCCAGCCATGTTCAATTTCTGCATACAGCTGGTCTTTAAAAAAAATGTTGTGAAAAAGCCCCATAGACTCAATTGTGGGAAATTTGAGAAACTCAGCAAAGCATAAGAAAACAAAAGTGGCCATCAGATAGCCACTCTCAGTATTTGTCAATTTTCCTTTCTTTTCTATATATATTTATATATATATACATATATATACATGAAATTGTTTGCATGTTTATATTCACATATTTTCATATAGAAACACAATTGGCAACCTACAGCATATACAGTTCTGTACATTTCTTCTTTCACTCAGTAAGAGTGTTTTCAGATGCTATTACGGTTTATTGAAAAATTTTTTTGCTGATAATTCTGCATTGTTACAGTCTTCTGTTACTGTCTTCTTGACAGTCTTATTGATTCTCTTGAATTTAAATATTTATTTCTATCCCAGACTTCCTTAATACTTTAAGATCAATTATTGACTTGACATCTGCATTCATTGGCATTCCATATGTAAGATGCCCTAAACTGGATCCAAACCTGCTTCTCCTTCATTCTTCCCAGTTTAGTTAGTCGAGTATCTCCATTGACCCAGCTCCTGATAGAAACTCAGAAGTTATACTTGAATCTTTCTTCCTGTAGTGGGTTGGGTTGGGTCCCCCTGAAGGATATGTCCTAATCCCCAGTACCAATGAATGTGATCTTCTTCAGAAATAGTATCTTCGCCAACATAACCAAGTTAAGGTGAGTTCATAATAGATTAAGGTGGACCTAAATCCAATGACTGGTATCTTTATAAGAAAAAGGAAGGGAGATTTGGATCAGAGACAGAGAGGGAGACACAAAGGGAAGAAAGCCATATGAAGAGAATGAAGTGACTCTTCTACTCCCAAGGAATGTCAAGGATTGCTGGAACTATCAGCTAAGAAGAGGGAGCATCCTTTCCTAGAACCTTTGGAGGGAGAATCAGCATACTGACACCCTGAGTTCGCTCTTCTAGTCTCCAGAACTTCGAAAGAAACAACTGCTCTTGTTTTAAGCCACCAGGTTTTTGTAATTTGTTATGGCGGCCCCAGGAAACTAACATACTTCCTTTCCTTCCACGGAACCAAACAAAGGAAGCTTAGATCTCTTCATTTCCACCATCGCTAGTCCAAGTCCCCACCATGGAGACAGCCTCTTAAGGAGCCCTGACTCTGGTCCCACTCCTTATAGCAGCCCCTGCGGACTTTTAACAATGCACACAGTTCCACTGTCTTGCCTGTATACCAGGACTTTCGCAGGCTTCCTTTTATAGTCAGCAGGAGAACAAGAATCCCGTAAGACCCCGATGATCCTCCTTTGCTCTCCCAGATCACACTGACCGCCACTCTCCTCATTCTCTCATGACGTGCCAGCCTCATGGACCTTCTTTCAGTTATTTGAGTGCCTAAATCCCTTGCCCTCCTCGGGGCCTTCATGCATGCTGTTCCCTTTTGGGTTCATTCCTAACTCCTGCCCACCCTACAGTTCTTAGAGAGACTTCTCCATCCCCCTCGTCTCAATTATGTCTCTGTTGCAGCCTCTCACGGGCCTTCAGTACATGTCCTCCTCAATCCAGTTTGCCCTATTTTCATCACAATTGGTTTATTGCCCATCTCCCCACTCTCTAGTGTCCTTGTTCTTTATTTCCTTTGTCTTATTCCACAGCCCAGTTTCTGACACACAGCAGGTGCTGCATAATTACATACTGAATGAAGGGCACTCCTTCTAGCTGTGTCTCCTGTTTATTGAGAAGATTCACTAACATGCAATGCTTCCACACTCTCCTGCAAGCCTCAAGGCACCAAAAGATGCCTATGCTTAGAAGAACTTGACTGTGAGCAAAAGAAAAGCAGGTTGAGTATGCCCCCTCAGAGGTCAATGGCTCAGAGTGAGGGCTTGGAATCCATTGCACTTGGATTTGCATCCCCATTCTGACATTTTTAAGCCTACCACCAACAGCAGATTATACCCCTCATTGGAGATCGGGAGTAATAGAGCCTACCTCCCTGAGCTGTTTTAAGGAGCAAATCAAGTGCTCACAGCAAGTACTTGCTCAGGAGCACAGCTGCTTTCATCTTCCTCATCTTTGTCATCAGTACCCTCGTTGCTAGCTCTGTGCTGTCACATTTGAAGAGTTGGAAAGGCCCCAGAGGGAATCCCTTGTACTGAGTAAGGGTACTGCTGTGCAGGTCTGAACCATTTCCGGCTATGCCACGCCTTTGTCCCACCCACCTGTCCCACACAGAGACGCGCTCTGCAGTGATGTTTTTCCAACTGTTCCTAGTCTCAGCTCTTGGTCTCACCTGGACAGCTTTCATGCTGCAGGCGGGGCCTACCGTGTGCTGCGCTTTAACCTGCACACCTGAGAACCCTGGTGAAAGGCTGCGGATATGGAAGAATGGGCTGACGGGAGAGGTGGATGGGAGGGTGGGCCTGCAGCCCAGATAACGAAGAATTAAATCCAGCATTCCGCTTTGTAAGAATTTCCTGCAGGAGGGGGAGTCTTTCAGAGTCTCGTTCCCAGAATGACACCCTGGGCTTAATTCTTGCAGAAATGAACGAGAGGGGAGGCAATGAATAAAAATCCAGCCCTCTGGGCAGAAGTCTGCATGTCATACCCTTCCTTTTCACATTTCATGTTTGTAGTGAAAGTTTCCATTCCAAAGACTCATAAAACAACAGTCCCCACTGGTAATGATTTCCTGCGGACCCCCTGGAAAGCATTAGAGAAATGTTTCCCTTTAATAGGCTATTCGGGGAAGGCAAAATCAATATTTTCTAGGCAGACATTTTGCAGATGAGAATTTATATTGTCTAAATACTCCTGGTTACTGCCCTGTCTCTTCTAAAAAATGGCCACATGGTAATGTTGTATTCTGTAAAGAATTGCATGTCTCAATGTGCATACAATGAAAGAAACACTCATGGTAATAGATACCTGGCACAGGCTTTTAATATGGTCTCAGTTGCATCTAGTTGCCTTTGGAAACTACAAATAAATTCCGTTGTGTGATTTACAAATAGAATATCTAATAGAATTATTCTTTTTAAGACCCTGACAAATTTAACCAGTACTTGATATGGATGGCTAGAGTTCTGACTGAGGCTTGACTAATGGGTCTGGGGGAAAAAGAAAAAAAAATATGTGTGTATATATATGTATACACACACAGACACACACACACAGACACACACACACACACACACACATAATCTCTTGTATCTCAAGCATGGAGAGATTGAGATAAAAGCAGAAAATCAGTTTCTAAGAATGCTGCTCCTCCATCAAGTTGTAAGTTGCTTTGAATAATTAAATTCGTTAGTAGCCAGCCATTGTTCCACAACCTCAGACATGGGTTCCTCTCTGCTCGCTCTCTGAATGTATTACTCTAATGGAACTCCATCTGTTCCTTCTCCCAACAAACGGTCTCAGCTTCAGAGGATGCAAACCCGAGATGAATGTAAACAAAGGTGTCTCTCATTTCTTAACCTCCTCTCCCTTTCCCCTTAGTCCTCACCATAGTGTGCATCATTAGCTTTCTTTTCCCTCGGCTTCAAGAAGATCTTGGACGTTAATGAGTGGAAATGTTTTCCATGGGGTGGGGGGAGGGCAGTCTATTGAGGCGATTGGGGGAAGTAATGAGAACATCGCCCCAGGAGTGAAGGGGTCTGACATTTAGTCCTTCCTTTGTTGCTAATCTGCGGGTGACACTGGGCAAGTCACTTATCCTCCACAGACCCTTTGTATTTGTTATCTATGCTGTGTGCCACAGGGTCCCGATTAAGCAATTTAGAACAACAAACATGTTATTCCACATAATTTCTGAGGGCCATGAATCTAGAAGCAGCTTTGCTGCTTGATTCTGGCTCAGAGTCTCTAATTGCCTTTCCCATTGGTCTGCTGGCAATTCATGTCTCTAACCATTATTTTTAATGATGGCATTGAAGGCTGAAAGTAAAAATATCTTTGGAAGATGTGTTTAGAAGAGGAAGAGGTAACACAATGTATCATTATCAGCTTTATTATCCCTTCCAGATATCATTATTATCCCTTCCAGACCAGTTGAACATGTTTTGACTTCATATGTTTGGCAAGCCGTATAGTAAATGGAATATACTATAATATATAGTAAATGGATAGCAACTGAAATTTGGGGTAACACATCCTGACTCTTTCATTCACCTTGAGAGCTTGGCTAAGTTACCTAACATCTCAGAGCCTCAGTTCCTCATCCATTAAATGGGAGAAGCATTATTTAGTCCACAGGCTCGCTGCAAGAATTAAATGAGATCATTCCTCTCAGGCCTTTGGTACTCTCCTTTCTCTAGCAGGTGCTTGGTCTTCATTAGCCTTCTTCTGCCTCCCGTGGAAATAGTCTGGAGAAAATTGTCCAATACTTGTATCAAAGAAGCACGCCAGGAAAGAGATGCTATCAGCAATGGTACTAAGTTGCCATTTTAGTGATTTTGTTCATTACAGCATCATCTGATCTTCACCTCTCAGTGCTGAAAGGCAAGTTTCAACCTTGTCCATTTGACATACATTAGACTGGAATCCAAAATGACCTTTAATGGTGTGTCATCGTCCTCTTCATTTGCTGTGAGGACACAGAATAGATACTACGGCTTTGCCATTAGCAAGGGCTCTCTCCCAGTGTTTCTATATTGCCTCAGGTGCATGGCACCCGGGATCAGATTTTCTTAGTACTGACAGTGTGTATTGTTGGAATGAGCACTGGGTTTGGTGTCAGAAGATCTAGGTCAGTCTTCTTGCCCCTGTCACATAGTCTGATGTTTGTCTTTGAATGAGTCACTGTATCTCTCT
The DNA here is from genome assembly GCF_009829155.1 of Mustela erminea. Taxonomy (NCBI): domain Eukaryota; kingdom Metazoa; phylum Chordata; class Mammalia; order Carnivora; family Mustelidae; genus Mustela; species Mustela erminea. The sequence goes on along the minus strand of NC_045615.1, from coordinate 5,072,529 downwards.
GAACACATTTTTGTCATCTCTAAAATAGATGTCCTAAGAATATTCCCTAAATACTTATGTTGACAAGGTATTGTGAGGACCAAAGGAAATAAGTAAGGAATGAGGAAGGTTGTGAACTAGAGATGTCATACCATTGCTCTTATTTCTACAGATTACTATCCCCAAGGAGAAGGCATCAGTTTTATCAAGGGTGGTGGGATGCCAGGCATTTGATAGTCCACAAGGCATGATCTAGGAAAGTCAGTGTTCTTGGCACCTTTTTTGAATTGACTTTGCTGATCTAATCACATCATGTAAATAGGCACTTACTCAATTAGCAGGCCAATGCTGATACTCAGGACAATGCTCATTCTGTTACAAACTTAACCATACTTAGCAGTTGTAGCTACCATTTATTGGGTTGTTAAAATGTGAGAGACATGGGGCCAAGAATTTGACACACATTGTTTTATAGCCAGGAGTGCCATGTGAACAATTCCAGGTCCAAGTGAATTGGTGTTTTGTGGAGTTATGCAGTGTACAACCTGCTTGGCTGTCCATGGAAGCCCTGATCACAAAGACCTTATAAAGTAGATTTGCACAAGCTTTTTGAATAATCTCAGTTATGCTAATTTACACATAAAAATATGACATTTGGAGGAATTAAGTAACATTTTCAAGGTAATAAAGCTAACAAACAAGTGGTAGAGTCAGAATGCTAACGTCTATAATTTTCTTACTATGCTATATGTTACTCATGAGTTTCATGGAATTGGCGATGTCCTCTGGCAAAAGACCACTAGAAGCACAACTATAGTCGAACATGTTGGGCTGTTTGGTATTTTGTGGCTTGAAAAGTATTCATGTATTGGGTGTATTCAGACATGACTATGGAGGGTTCTTGTCCTTGTCTAGATCTATCACAGTCACAGAATGACCTCGTTTGACGTTGACATATGCAGCAGGAAAATATCGGAGCCTACATGTGAGGGCCAGGCCAGCTCCCAGTGGTTTTCCCTCCCTCAACGTTAAAGGTCTGGAGTGTGCTGGTGTATATACTGTTTGATAAGTGATAAGTCTTCACTGTTTAGCTCAAAACTGAAGCCCAGCATTTTGTGATGAAAGAAATTGAAGAGAATAGTGTAGGCAGAGGCCATGCAGAGCCATCACGTTTCACCTTACTATATGGATGACTGCTGATTGTAGGTATTTCTTTTTTTAAAGATCTTATTTACTATTCATTCATTCATTCATTCATTTGTTTGTTTGCTTATTTATTTATTTATCATACACGAGCAAGGGGAAGGGCAGAGGGAGAGGGAGAATCTCAAGCAGACTCCCCACTGAGCATGGAGCCCAGTGCAGGGCTTGATCCCACGACCCTGTGATCATGATCTGAGCTGAAGTCAAGAGTCAGACACTTAACCAACTGAGCCACGCAGGCACCCCTGGTTGTAGGTATTTTAAAAACAATTTTGAATAGTTTGTTACAGCTAATGTTTTTTTCTCAAAGGACAATTGTCTGGTCCAGCTGGCAGTTCCTGCGATAAGGTGCTATTTAATTTCTCTTGAATGATTCAAGTCAGCCTTGATGAAAAAAGGTAGCATGATGTGGTGGGAAAAGGATGTATGTTAGATCTTGCAGACACGGGGCTGAAGTCCACCCATAACATACAGGGACTTTGTAGGATCAAGGAAAAGTGTGGGAGTGCTGCAGCCAACTTAACTTTAGAAAGTCAAGAATCAATGATACATCCACACAGACAGGTTGATAAAATAAGAACTTTTGAGCAGAGGAGCACACACACTCTCTCTCTCTTTTTAAAAAAGATTTTATTTATTTATTTGACAGAGAGAGAGAGAGAGAGCATAAGCAGGTAGAGTGGCAGGCAGCGGGAGAGGGAGATGCAGGCTTCCTGCTGACCAGGGAGCCCAATGCGGGACTCCATCCCAGAACCCCGGGATCATGACCTGAGCTGAAGGCAGATGCTTAACCAATTGGGCCATGAAGGCATCCAGAAGAGAACATTCTAGTGATACATAAAAGGGGGCACAATTGTTTCCAAAGTATGGTTATCATGAAAGATCAAAGAGATCTTAAAGAAAGGTGAGGATCTGAGCAAGGATCTGTCCTATCATGTTGGGGATTGTGGATGAGACAGTGAGAAAATTTTAAAGATGAAGTGGCCTTAGTTTAAAGGTAGTTTAAAGATAAACTGTGGACTTAATCTGTGGTTTCAAGATAGTTTGTCTCAGGGAAATAGAGGCAGGCCAGCATCAGCCATAAAACAAATGATGTGAACTAAGTGAACTTTCAAAATACTTCTACACTCTAAAATACTTATCTAGTCTGCCAAATGTGGACATCAAGTCCTTACTGCAATTGTCAGGATTCATCTTGCTGTGAAGTATAATTATAATAGTAATTGAAGTGATTTCTTTCTTTCTTTCTTTTTTCTTTTCTTTTCTTTCTTTTTTTTTTTTTTTTAAATTCCGAACTTTAGAAAGATGAGAGGAGTCACCGTGGAGTAAGTTAACAGGCAGGTGACAGAATGGAAGAAGGTACAATGTTTAAAACTGACAAGACATGAATATCTAGAACATAAAGGAACTCTAGACAAATCAGGAAGAAAGGGACAGAAACTCCTAAAAAAATGGGTGGCAATTCCAAGATGAACACTATGAATCTGGCCAACAAGCATAGGATTTATTTCCCTCTTTTGTCTCCCACTCTAATGAACTGGATACATTTTCTTAATCACGTTACACAAAATGTTCTGGCTGTATGTGTATGTTTAATAATAGTCTCTTTTTTGTCAGGTCACTGCAAACTGAAAGGATGAGATAATACCTACCATGCAAAAGTTAGACAAATATGGACACATTAGCACGATACGAGGAGTCGACGAAGATACAGGGAAAGGAAAAGCCTTCCTTGTGGGATGCTTACAATTTGGAAGGATGCATTGAATTAAGTAGGCTTACCCTGGGAGATTCAAAATACCCCAGCTGGGTGTTTGCTCTCCAGGAAAACTCACAGGTTCACAAGGCAGCTGCATACGAATATTTGGGGAAGTGGGGAGTCTAGTTGTTCATCACTAGTGGGATGGGTGAGGAAAAAACAAAAAAGAAAACAAAAACCAAAAAGAAACAATAAATAGGACAAGATATAAAACACAATACCATTTCTAAATTAAACATACATATATAGACAGAACTACATTTTTGTGAGACATTTTGAAAAAGATGGATCAAATTCATTAGAATGGGTGCCTACAGGAGGGAGATGAAAGAGAAAAATAAAATACAGGAAGACAGCATGAACTAGTGGTTAAGTCAAATATCTGGTTTTGAGGTCCCTCACTCCCCAAATAAAAATGGCAGGAGTTGCCCACAGAGAATGAATACTTACAGAGTCTGGGAAAATTGCCATATCCCATTTATTCTGTGGTCGCCGTCTGCGTAAATAAGTATACAATGAACAACACCAGTGCCCATGTAAGAAACAAAGGAGTTATCTTTAATTAGTGAATATGTTTAATCAGGTCTGACTCACAGCCTTCCTGCACCCAGTTTCTCCTCCTTTGTTGTCTGTGTTCTGTTGAATCCTCTTCTGTGTTTCCATTGTGCGACTTCTGTCCTGATCTTGCGATCGTTGCAGAGAATACTGACATGTCTGGGCTGAAACTGCAGAATTCAATATTTATAGTGTGTGTATCCACTCCATTGTAAAGGGCTTACTTATTCCCTTATGTTGCATGGAACTTTTACCACGAGTCATACGACGTGCACAAGAAAGGTATCTGTATATCGTCCCGTGCTGTGCGTCTTCTCCGTTGATGGTGAACCACGGAAGCTGTGGAAATGTTTAGTGCTAATTTTTTCCAGGAAGAGTACTTTCCAGAGGGGGTCTGAATAACTAGCTGCCGGTTTCTGTCAACTTGCTTAGACTCTGTTCTGTTCTGTAGGATTATTCTCGAATACTGTTGCTGGCTATCGCATTATGGGATTATGTTGTCTAACTTGTTCTGCTCATTATCCCATATAGTTTTTTTTTTTTTAAGTTTCTATTTTTATTTATTAACAGAGAGAGAGACACAGAGAGAGAGGGAACACAAGAAGTGGGGGTTAAGAGAGGGAGAAGCAGGCTCCCTGCTGAGTAGCAAACCCGATGTGGGTCTCATCCCAGAACCCTGGGATCATGACCTGAGCCGAAGGCAGAGGCTTAACGACTGAGCCACCCAGGTGCCCGTCATTATTCCTTAAGTTGTTCCTGCATATTTTACCTCTCCCAAAGTGTAATGCATTCCCATTTGCTAGATCTTAGCTACCTGCAAAAAATGAGATTAGTGAGAAAGTCCTCAGCTTCTTTGGGACTGGAGTTTTAGTTTGCCTCATCAACCTTTTACCATAGGTCTCAGGAATGGTGGGCAGGTAGTTTAGAGGGAGGGGCACTGCTCATGTAATCTTAGGGGAATTACTTATTCTCTTAGAGTGCAGGTTACTGGTCAAAAGAGTTGGAAACTGCATAGCATATGAAGGAATTGAGTGAGGATTACGGCTAGTAGGTTTACCACGCCTGTTACATGGTAGACCATTAACAGCCAGCGCTGGTATTGGCCAAAACCATGTTTGGCCTTCCGTAATATGAGTAAGTCAGATCCATCTGCAGCGTGATGCATTTCTTGACAAAATACAGAAAATACAATACCTGAGTCATTGTTTCTCACCCACTCTGCTGATGACTTTCTTCCCATGAGTCTTTCTCAGCTTCTAGGGAAAGGCCTATCATTACCGTGGGAGGTGGTGATTTGTTCCTGTCTCAAGAAGCAGCATCACATTTTTTTCCCCTCTAAAATTGTCAAGTACATCAAACTTTAGTAACTTTCCCTCTGGGGAGAAGATTCTAATTGTGATGGAGGAGTTCCCTGCTACCAATTTCTGTTGTTCAACTCCGGCTTTGTACTTCTTACTTGAAATGTAGGGGAGGTTGATGCTTGCACTCTGGCCTGAATTGTAAGCCTCCCTTGAAGAGTTAACCCCCATGCTCTGGGATGAAGGGGCAGTAAAGATTTCAGTGTCCGTGTAACATAATGACTAAGGAAAAGCAGCCCCTGGTCTCTTAGTGGAGGCATGGTGTTACTTTAATGTCACTTATTTGGTCCTTTTTGGTAGGTTAAAAAGGTCGTAACTTGCAACATGAAAAGAATAATTCTCCATTTCTCTCCTGTTCTTGTATTCTTTGTACACCTCACTTTTCCTTTTTCCTTATTAAATCTGTAGGCTTTGTTGTATGCGACACTTACAGAACGGCAGATGGAAGTGTGAGATTCACCTCCAATATACATGGTGCCCGGAGCCACCTGTTTGTGGAGACAGGCCCCTCTCTCCAGTGTTGACCTCCCTCCCTCTCCCAGTGGACCCCACCAGCTGCCCTCAGAATGTGCTTTCTGCCTGGCATAGGCCCCACTTTCATGATAAAAAAAAAACCACCTCTGAAATAGGAAAAAGCACTTATTTACAGTTACAGGCATGTCATTTTCTCACAGACACACGATATGCAGCTAACGGCCTGCTTCTTCCTTCAGACTTTGTTTACTGCAGCCTGCACTTCCTTAGGGACAGGGAATCATGCAGGCCAGGGGCGGGAGGGAGCAGCTGGGAAGAAATACGGACAGCGGGGAGTTATATCTGTGCCAAGAGCGAGGAAACGGAAGATCCAGAGAGGAGCTAACGAGCAGGCAGGTAATTTCCATCAATTCTGTAAGAAATTCATGGGTGATTGTTCTGAGGCAAGAATTCTTTCGGTTTGTAAGTTCCTTAATAAACCCATCCCCCACCTTCCTGAGAAGAGACGTCCAGCTTCTCGAACTTGCTGACCATGGAAAAATATAGAAATGTATGCGGGTTAGTTGCCTTGCCTTTTTAATGCACCAATTGCAGTCATTAAGTGCTGTTGGACGAAGATGAGCATGCAATTTAGGGAGATGTTTGCCTTTAACTACCAGTTTAATTAATATGAAGGGACTACAGCAGTAAAAGAGATTTATTTCTTCCTCAATTTGCTCATGTGAATTGTTGCTTCCGCTTCTCCAAGCTCAGGGACCCTGGTTTCAAAGGTAAGCAGGTGCTCCTGAGCAGGCAGGGGTAAGGTGGGCTGTGACATGGGAATCACCCCTCTGTGCTCCTCAGAGACCCCAGGCTGTCCCTCTTTCCTGGAGATCTGCCTCAGTTTTTACCCCTTTTGGGCTTATGGGCTGTCACTTCTCATTTGTGGCTTCTCAGCCTAATTCTATCTCCTAGGTTTCTGGGTTCATTTGTCTTATTCCTTGATTTCTGTGTCTTTATGTTACCTACGCATTCATCTTCATATTGACTGTCAGTTCTAGTCCTCAGCCTGAAGAGACGTTCAGAAGACTTGGAGGCACCTCTTTGATAATTTTATGTATTCACATGACTGCCACTGAGAACTTGTAAATGATCTTGGCAGATGAGAACTTGTTTTAGAAGGACTGGTCTCGACTCCAGTTGTAAGTGGATAATGTCACCCCTGTGCTTGACTGTGCTCCCTTTCAGTCCCTTCCAACCTTTGGCTTCCCCATGGTGGTTTCCCACTAAACTTCTGGGCTTTTCTGATTTATCTTTCTTTGTTTCTTTTTTCTTTTTATTTTTTAAATTGACTTTACTTTTTAGTGCAGTTTTAGGTCCACAGCAAAATTGAGCAGGAAGTATAGAGAATTACCATATATCCTTTGCCCCCACACAGGCGAAGGCTCTCCCACTATCAACATCTCCCACCAATTGCACTTTGCTAAAATCAATGAACCTACAATAACACATCATAACACATCATAATAACCCAAAGAATAGTTTGCATTAGTGTTCTCTCTTGGTGTTGTACATTCTATGGGCTTGAACAAATGTATAATGACATATGTCCATCATAATAGTATCATATTAAATGCTTTTGCTGCTTTAAAAATTCTCTGTGCTCCATTTATTCATTCCTTCTTCCCCCCAACCCCTGATCTTTTTACTATATCCATATTTTTGTCTTTTCCAGTATATATAGTTGTCATATAGTCATATAGTTGTAATTGTACGGCATGTGGGCTCCTCTCACTTAATTTTTCACTTGCATTTACGTTTCCTCCATGTCTTTGCATGACTTGCTCACTCTTTACTTCTTAGTGATGAATATTATTCATTGTTTGGTTGTGTCACAGTTATGTATCCATTCACCTGCTAAAGGACATCTTGGTTGCTTCCAAGTTTTGTCAATCATGAATAAAATTGCTATAAACATCTGTGTGCAGGTTTTTGTGTGGATGTTTTCAGCTCTTTTGGGTAAATACCAAACAGTGCAATTGCTGGATCAAATTGCAAGAGTATGTTTAGTTTTGTAAGAAACTGCAACTGCCATCCAAAGTGACGGCACCATTTTGAATTCCCACCAACAATGAATGAGTTCCTGTGGCTCCACATGCATGTCAACATTTCGTGTTGTCAGTGTTTTGCATTTTAGCCATTCTGATAGGTGTGTGGTGGTATCTCACTGTTTCAGTTTGCATTTCCCTGATGACATACGATGTGGAGCATCTTTTCACGTGCTTATTTGATATCTGTGTATTGAATCATCTTTCTCTATTATGCCTTTCATTTGTTTGGGAATCTTAAAAAATTGAATGTCCAAATTTTACCTATTACTCACAACTAAGCTTAGGTTTTAGTACTTCACTGGCAACCATTCAGACCACTGTAGAGCTTAGTTATTTTTTCTTTCTTTGATTGTAAAATCTTTAGCTTCTGCAATTTATTTGATCCATGATTTTATTTAACAAATACGTGTGTGTGTATATATACATATACATTCTCTCAGTCTATTAGCATAAGATAAATATCTCAATTCAATAAGATAAATAAATATAAATATAATCTATGTATCCTAAGTCCCCAGTCTGTGCCAGGCACTGGGAATACAGAGGCATATAAAATGGATGGATTTGCAATCTGGTGATTTTACTGACTGAGGAGAGAGACCCAGTAAGTCAGAAATAATATAATGTCACATAATTACAAATGCTATTAAAAATGACAATGAGGAGGGCTGCCTGGTTGGTTAAACTTCTGACTCTTGATATTAGCTTAAGTCTTGATCTTGGGGGTATGAGTTCAAGCCCTGCATTGGGATTCACATTGGGCAAGGAATTTACTTTAAAAAAAAAAATGACAATGAGGATATGATAAAGAGTGACAGAAGGACTACTTTATAATGGGATTTCTCAGAAGAAGTGATACTTGAGCTGAGACCTGAAAGGACTTAACCTTGACTTGACTCCTGAAAGGAACCAATCATGTGAAGATCTAGGGTCAGAAGAAGCAAGTACAAATGTCTTGAGGTTGGAATGAGCCTATTGCGTTGTGTCCAAAGACAGGAAAGAATTCCAGTGTGGTTATGGCTGGAGCTGCGCCCGGGATGACATAGTGATATGAGGTAAAGTTAGATGTGGGGCAGGGACCAGATTATGTAGCACCTTGTACACAGAAGTAGGAATCTTAGAGGGTTTGAGGCAGAGTACCAATTGGTCCAATGAGTACTTTTAGAAGAGGAGTCTGTTCTCTTCTGTGTGAAGACTAGGCTATAGGAGTACAAAAGTAGAAACAGGAGTGCTAGATGGGAAGCTGTTGTAGTATGTGGTCAAGATGTAGGATGCTAGTAGTTAGGACTAAGGTATTATTGTTGCAGAAAAGGAATACATTTGGGATATATTTTAGAGGTAGAAGTCAGAGAATTGACAACAGATTAGATGTAGAGAATAATGGAAGAATTAAGGTTGACTGTTAGTTGTAGAGCTTGAGGGCTTAGATGCAGAAGGATGAGGAGAATCATGAGTTCTATGGGGCCACTGTGGTGGACATTTGCCATTCTTTCTAGCCATTCAACACCACTGAACATCCTTTCCATGTTTGTGGATTTCCTCTACAAATGAATCCATGCTTCTCTAAGATAGAAGTCATAAAGTTGCTTTACCATTAGTCCTTGTAACTGGGGTGCAGCTTGTAACTCTGATTTAGTTAGACACACTTGTGAAACTCCAGACTGGCATCCATTATGGCTATGGAGTCAGCAATCTCATACAGTTTTTAGAGGCAGCAGTCGTAGAGATGCCAGGTGTAATATCTGAGACCCCTTGGTGCTCTCAGCATATTACTTTATATGATCATCTCTATGCTGGTATGTCTTGGATGTTTAACCACAGCGCTGACCTCACCATTGACCACCAGATTTGTCTGTCCAATTACCAACTTGAAATCTCCCCCTACATGTCTCATAGGTTTCTCAAACTTAACATGGCAGTACCACTCAAGGTTTTTATTAAAAGTAAAATCTTATCCTGATAATTTAGGTAGATGCAATATTTGAAATATATTAAGTAGCTGCAAAATCCCTAGGAGAAAAAGAGAATCAGACTTGAGGGCTAATAGCCCTTGAAGGATAATCCCCAGATCACACTGTGGAACTGCTCAAAGGAGATATTGCTGTGACCATTGCAGGGCATAGACACCAGAGACCATGCCACTGACCCTGGGCTCAGAAACTTTGCCTGGGCAAGCAAAGATACTCCTCTAGAAGTTTCAGAGGGGGCATGACCCTGCCAACATCCTGATTTTGGATTTTGGATTTCTAGCCTCCAGAAGTGTGAGAGAATAAATTTGTGTTCTTTTAAGTCATCCAGTTTGCAACATTAGGCAATCCATGGAAACTAATACAGATGCTTAAGTGACTGAGATACCCAAGCACCCCTAAAGTAGTGTTCCTTAAGTTATTTTTACCCTAGAATACTAATTAAAATCTAGGTAGTAAGAGACATTCACCACAATATTTATTATTCCCAGAAGTTGTAGCCAGTGCAGTAGCCTGGGTAACAGAAATGAGAAGTACAAAATTTTCAGAAGAAGAGAAAAAAGTGTGAGTTGTGGATGATACAGTTTTCTCCCTAGGTCTATGTAATACCATTACAACACAAAAGGAAGTTTACAAAAAGTTTAAAAAAAGCTAACACATAGTTCTCATCTAACAGACTAAACAGATGAGAAAATAGGCGTAACGTGTGGGAGAGTGTACCTTTAGATATTAAACTGTATCATAAAGCCATAATACATTAAAATAAGACAATACTGGTGCAAGGGTAAGTAGACATTGCTTAGCAAAATACGATCAGAAAATAGATCGTAGCACATGTCATGTTAAGTGTATCCTAAAGGTAGAATTACAAAAGGAGAATATAAAGTTTCATTCATTCCAAAGAACATTTTTGATCAACTTTCTTGTGTCTGACATTGTGCTAAGTTTAGGAAATATAATGATGAATAGAGTAAATCGTAAAATGTCAAGATACTTATAGTCCCTAAGGGAGATGGAAAAGATAAACTATGAAAGTAGGAATCATATCAGTGGTATAACAGAGTCATTACAAAGAACAAGAAGGAGGATTCTTAACTCAGTCTGGAGGGTTAAGGAAGATTTCTTTGAGAGAGTGATCTAAGCTGGGGCTGAAGGTAGGGAATTTAGGGTAACTAGGGGAAGAGAGTTCTGAAATGAGCCAGCAGCAGGCACAGAGGCTTAGGTGCTCTGGGAGGACATAAGCAGTTTGGGGAGCTGGAAACAGTCAATCTGGCCCACGTTGGTATTGCAGAAAAGGGTGGAAGGGAGTGAGAAGACAGGCTGGGAGATTTAGGAAAGGCCACAGTTAGGTCTTTTGCTTGCTAAGGAGAGCTGAAGGAGGAGCTGGAAACCTGTTAGAAGTACTAACAGCACTGGGAAATGTGAGGGAAACTTCTAGAATTCTGCCTTATGTCACTAAGTGGATCGTGTTAGGGAGGAGTGTATTTAGAGAGGTAGAAGGAGGTGATGAATTAACTTGGGTACATGTGGAATGTTTAGCTGATATTTGTATGTTTTGTATTCAATAAATGCTGCCAATTAAAAATTTGAAAGAATTTATTGAATAAATACAAAAATGAGTTCCTGATGGACTGGAAAGTTAAATAAAACTGTAAGAGTTAGAAAAGAAGACACAGAACATATATTGAAATGTTAATACTTATTACTTCTGAATGATAGCTTATTAAATGACCTTTGTAATTTTTATTTCATGACCAAATTTTTTACAGGTTTCTTTTTCTTTTTAGAAAAAAGCTAAGTAACAAAAAGCCTTATTTTGCAGTTTCTTGTTATGTTAATAACAACAAATTAACATATAGTGTCACACCTTCCAAGCTGCTCTTGGAACATCTGCAAATACAAAAGGGGCTTAGTTTAATATTGTGAGCTAGAACTCTGGATTCTCAGGAGACAGATTCATTCATGCATTCTATAAATATATACTGTGTGCTGGACACTTTCTAGATACTGGTGATGCAGCACACCAAGGCCTCAGAAGTCCCTGCTATTTTGGTATTACATGCTTGATCAGAGGCACCTTCTAGTAGCACAAGGGAAAAGAGGGTTGAGTCGGTGAACCCAGATAATATACACACATATCCCAAAGCTGACAGGGGACTCAGCGTTTATTTTATTTCATAGATAAGGAAACAGAGACTCAAGTTGAGGGGCTTCTTCCCCACACAGTTGCCTCAGGGATGGGACAAGAATGCAGGTGTTTTGTTTCCTGATTTAACATTCTTTCAACATAAATACATTTCCTCCCCAACTCATATATGTGTCTAAGTCTTTTTGGGTTGTTATAACAAAATGCCACTCCTGGATAGCTCATAAAGAATAGAAATTTATTTCTCAAAGTTCTGGAGGGTGGAAGTCTAAGGTTAGGAAGCTATGGTTGGGTGAGGGCCCTTGTACACACTGCAGATTTCTTGCTGTATCCTCATGGCAGAAGGGGTTAGGTTCCTCTGTTGGTTTTTTTTTTTTTTAAAGATTTTATTTATTTATTTGACAGACAGAGATCACAAGTAGGCAGAGAGAGGGGGGAAGCAGGCTCCCCGCCCAGCAGAGAGCCCGATGCGTGGTTTGATCCCAGAACCCTGGGATCATAACCCGAGCCGGAGGCAGAGGCTTTAACCCACTGAGCCAACTAGGTGCGCCTGTAGGGGGTTTTTATAAGGGCATTATTGTCAGTCATGAAGGATCTACCCTCATGACCCAAGGTCTCCCAAAGTTCCCACATCCTAATACCATTACCTTGGGCATTAGGTTTTCAGCAGTGGAATTTGGGAGGGGGGACACAAACATTCAGACTATAGCAATTTGCATTTGCTAAGAGAGCCAAAAATATTTGTAGAGTGAGGTTTGTATGTTACCAAGAGATCCATGGTCCTGGGTTTAGAGTAAAATGTATTAAGAGAACGTAACTTTACTGCTAGGAGATGCTATTCATTTCCATTCATGCAAATCAATGAATATTTATCAAACATATGTATGTACAAGGCCCTGTATTGGGGATATAACTGTAATTAAGATGGATTGTTCCTGCCCTTTTAGAATTTGCATTCTGTTGAAAGAGAGGTAATAAGAAAACAATTGCTGTAGATTCTTATTTTTCTTGGTGGTTCTGTTGCATGAAGTTGCTGTGCCCACTGAATTAATGAATACTGAATTATAGTTCCTAGGGGAAATAAAGGATTAGGTTTCTGTGAGTCTCTGACAACATTTTTGTCAAGAATCAATATGCCAACTTATTTCATGTGTGTTTCTATTTAGAGATATCTTATTTAATATATATTGTTGATTCATTAGCACTAAACTCATGGCTAACCTGCCAGAGCTGAGGACTAAATGAAACTTATCACAAACATATGGGTTTTCTCTGTAAAGACATCACAGCCTTTCTGCACTTAGGAGTATTAGACGGTGCTTTAGTGCCATACAGGGACCCATTCTAAACTGAAATTTCCAACAAAAAGGCACAAAAATGTGAAAAAACTGGCAGGAAGTAGATCACAAAAAGGACACATTTATAGTATGAGAGCTGAAACAAGAAGGCAGAACATCATCTTTTTGACCTCAGTTGAGAAAGTACATGTAGGGTGACTCAGATTTTTCTCTATCCTGTGCATGTCCAGGAATGACTGTGATAGCTCTGTGAGTATTGATTTTCCAGTTACAAGTAAATTTTAGTGAGTACAGAATCTATAAATAAAGGGGATCAATGATACACTGTTAGCTGTTTAGTTTCCATCATTATAATTGTGTTGATGATTACACTGACAGAATATTGTTTCACAGAGAATCTGGAAGGTCAGAGAAGCTCCTCTGAGAAAATGACATTAAAGCTGTGAACTGAAGGATGGGTGTTAGCTGGGCTGAGTGGGAGAGAGGATAGATCATTTTAGGAAGGAAAAAAAAAACATAAACAAGGGACCTGAGGTGGGAAAAAATATTGCATATTTATAGGACTCTATTGATGTCCTACACAGGCAACATTTGCACTGGTGGAAAGAAGTGACCAGATCATGGAGCTAGGATGGTTGTGGGGAAGGCCAATTAAAAGCTTATTTCAATAGCTGAGGAGAATCAGAACTAGAATTAGAGTAAGGGCAAAGGGTGAGGACAAAGGCAGTGTTAGGATCACTAATGGGTTTCTGAGTTGTACATGAAGGGGGTGCTCTTTCCAGAGAAGAGGTACACTGGAGAAAGAATAGGCTTTTGGGGGACAAGTCTGATTTTTGTCTTGAGGTTAAAAATGTCTCTGTAATGTGGCAGGTGAGGAAATATGCCTTCAAGTTTCCCCTTTAAGCAAGGACATGTTATCCAGTTGGAAGGAAGGTAGTCAGCAGATAACCACCAATTGTCAGTGACTTCAGGGTCTGCTAAAGCTCCAAGAACTGCCTCATTAGAAATCATGTTCTTCTGGAACAGCCCACAACAGGTGAATAAGTGAGGTGGGATAATCTGATGAGCAACACTTATTCCAGAGCCCCTTGCGGAGGTGACCAAGGGGAACCTGAAGGTAGTTTGACTTCTTCCTCAGAGCAGTCTTCTCTTTTCCTCCTTCCCTGCAAGGGGTTTGATCTCTAGAAAACACCTCACACACCAAACTCTTAGTGTGTGATTTGTAGACTCCAATCTGCAGCCCATAGCCAAGTGGAGATGTCAAGTTAGATAGAGGCATGGGATCTAGAGACGTACATTCATTTGTGGTCAATACAGGGATGCTGAGTGAAAACACGTGAGTGGTTGATTCTGTTTAGACAAAAGAATGGAGGAGAGAGGGAGCCCAGGACTGAGTCTTGACAAACTTCCCCTTTGAAGTGTGAGTCAGAGAAGGATAATCTAAAAGACTGTTTAGAAAGGTAGGGGATATCCAAAAGTGGGACATATCACAAAACACAAGAGAACAAGGAACTTAACCCCACAAAGTGCTACTGAAAGGAGGCTAGGTAAGTTGTGGTTCAAAGAATATGTATGTATGTATGTATGTATGTATGTATGAATGTATGTATGTATTTTTAAGATTTTATTTATTTATTTGACAGAGGGATCAAGAGAGCACAGGCAGGGGGAGCAGCAGAGGGAGAGCGAGGAGCAGGCTCCCCACCAAGCAGGGCGCCCAATGTGGAGCTAGATCCCAGTACCCTGGAATCATGACCCAAGGTGAAGGCAGACACTTAACCATCTGAGCCACCCAGGGGTCCCCAAAGAATATTTATTAGAGGTCATTTGCCTCCTTAGCTCAGTGGTTTGGTGGGATGTTGAGAGTAAGAAGCTAGGTTTCAGTGGTATGTGGAATGAGTGAGAAATGAAGAAATAGAGACAGTACTTGTAGACAATTATTTTCAGAAATGTGGCTGGGAATAGGAGAGAAGAGATTGAGCTGTAACCAAAAAGGGAAAATCAAGATGAAGATTTTCTTAAATAGGATAGGGCATATTTGAATGAGCAGAAGGGAGCAAGCGGACATGATGTTAGAAGATGTAGAATAAAGAGGAGATAACTGATAGGATATGATGCTTGAGGAAATGGGCTACAGAACAGAGAGATTTGATCTCAGCCAGGAAGAAGAAAGCTGGCTTTCAGAGAAACTGAGAAAAAGAGAGTGGAACAGATGTGGATGAGTTGTTCATTTGAAACCAGGTGGTGGGAAGCCAAGAGCTCCTCTCTGATGGCTTCCGGTTTCTGTGTGAGTTTGGAGGTGAGGTTGTCTGGTGAGATTGAGGGAGCTTTTGGAGGTTGTGGTTTGGTGAAAAATGATCCAGAAAGTTACCAGGTTACCATGGACAGTGAGGAAATGAGATGATGAAAGAAATGTGGTAGTAGAATTGTAGAGCAGTGTGGAGAGCCCAGTTGAAATTCTGGAAGGAGACTTAGCCCAATGAAGTGGTGTTTGGGCATTTTGTAATTTAGGGGCACATAGTTTAAAAATCACCATTGTTTCCCCTGATTATCTTAGAGGGACACAGAAAACTGGGGTAAAAGTGCTTTGTCATAAAAGTAGTCCCTGTTTCTAAATATATGGACTCTCTCACCCTTTTATCCCCTCCCACTTTCTGGTCTTCAGATATTTCTTTGATAAATTCTTATAATCAATATGTAATCTTATTTGCTGAGTAAGTTACAGGATAAAAATGTTGACATTATTTTCCCTCATTTAATCTTCTAACATCATTTTAGGGTAGATAATGTTCTCACCAAGTGTTTGCAAAGGTATGGGAATGCTCACCACGATCCCACGTTGAAACAGCAACATGGGTTCAGTTCTTTTCCATTCAAAGTACATGATCTTTCATTGGTTCACATCACTGATCTCAGACACGGACTAGATTCAGGCTAATTTTTACTGACGTATTTAGTCAAAGATCATTTCTTTTTGTTGTTGTTGTTTTGTTTTATTTACTTAACATTTTCTTTTGCTTTTGAGTTTGTGATCCATTATGATAAATTCTTTTTCTTTGACATCTTTAGCAATAGCAGGCTTGAAGGAGTAAAGAAGTAATTGCTTTAAGATAGTTAGTGAATGAAAAGCCTTTATTTCCATGAAGTTGTTCTTGTCTGTGCTTTGCTTGAGTTATGGTTATGGTAATGTGGTCTCTGGCACAACTTCAGCAGCAATAATATTTGTTCAATTACAGCTGCCTGAAAGTTACTTAAAATTTCAAATGCTTGATGCAACAAGATAAGGCTGCAGGGAAGAAGGATCAGTCATATGCATGCTGTCCTTGGAGGAAAAAAGAATTTCCCTGTGCCCCTGAAGCTTCAAGAATAGTTGGGATTGCTGTAAAGGCCAGAGAACGATGAATAGGATGACTTGAAATTGATGATTTGGAGCAAGTCGTATATTTCAAAGAGAGTTTTTCAGATCATTAATTTGAAGTCAATCATTTCAAAACACAATAAAGTGGTCTTGATAGAATAGTTCATTCATTTATTCAACACACATCTATTGAACATCTATTATATTCTAGTGACTGTGCTTGACATTGGAAGTAAGAAGGGAATATAAGGCACCAGCTCCATAATCACGGACAATGTCTTCTAGTGGGTTAGATAGACATACACACAGTTAACTATAACATCAGTGCAAAGATAAGATGCAAAAGCCAATAGGAACATTTATTCCATCATATCCCTCTATGCGTAGTATGGAAGGGCATGTTTTAAATAAAAACACATGAAACTTAAAACCAATGTAAAATTGGTTCCCTCTAGGCTATGATTGGGGGAGAGCATCACTTCTGCTCTACTTCACAGAAATATTTATTTAAATCATGATATGTTTTAAACATATCAAGAAATAGAGAGGAAAATTACTGCATGATTCCACTTTTATGACATACCTATGTTAGTTTGATTCATAGACAAGAAATGTAAAATGGTGGTGCCGGGAGGTATTGGAGTGCTGCTTTTTAGTCGGTATGGAGTTTCAGTTTTCAAGATGAAAAGAGTCCTGTGGGTGGGTGCTGGTGGTGGCCAAACATATGAATGTGCTAAATGCCATTGGACTGTACACTTAAAAATGGTTCAGATGGTAAATTTTAGGTTATGTGTATTTCACCATGGTTAAACAGAGACATTGGGAAACTAATAAAAGAGATTACTATGTTCCTACCACTGAATATAAACATGTAGGTCTATTTGTTTTATAATTTTTTGATTTCTCTCTTTTAAAAGAAATAAAACTTTGAAATACAGCTAGAGTGTCCCTTTTCTGTTTCTTAGATGTAAGTACTATCCTAAAGTTTGGGTGTCTCATTCCCATGCATTTAAAAAAATACTTTTGCTATTGTCAATGCCTTCCATCCGAAGACCACCGGGAACACACTTGTGGATGAATGCAGACTATGAGAACTGTAGGTTATAGGAGGATGGTGATAGAAAGAACTTAATGTAGGACTTAGGTCTCTGTTAAGTGATTCTCAGAAAGATTTAGTGAAGCAGGCTTTGCTCTGGGTTGGATGCTATCAGGAAGTGGGGGCAATTCTATCCTAGTGGAAATGGGGGTAATTCTATCTTAGGAAATCTCATCTGGAAGGAGGGAAACCTAGGGCAACACTAAAGTTGTAATGGGTTAAGAAGCCACAGTCTTTTATGTTAGCCAGGATAGGGAATATTTGGTCATTTTTGTGGTTAAGGTTACTGTTCCTGTTTTTGTGAGTGTTCAGATATAATTATAAAGCAGTCTTATGTTTGTTTTGGTCTACCATGGTCACAGAATGGCCTTGTGTGTTGTTGATGCTCTGTAAAATTATTTATGTTCAACAGGACATCGTAACCTATCTCTGAGTGTCAGGATAGTCCTTGATATCAGAGACTGTTTTCAGTTTCTGTCACTTCATGTGTAGGTGTTCATAAATGAAATCTGTTATTATTTTGTGGGTCTTAAATATTTGAATGAATGATAATATATGGTATATATCATCTGCAACTAGCTTTTTTACTCAGTTTTATAGTTGAAGATTAACCTAGGTTGTTAGTGGCAGATTTAGCTCATGTCTTTTACAGATCATTTTGTATTCAACTGGAAGGGTAGTTAAATTGCTTTTGTATTTTCTTGTTAAAAATAGCACTGACACATCTAGCATACAGATCTAAGTTTCTAAATACCATTCTCCAACAACAGCAACTTTGTCTCAAAAAATATTGGGGCATAATAAAAGGCACAGAAGCCAGCTTGGAAGGGTTGTTGCCCCATAATTTGGGGGCAACTTGAATAATAAGTGAAATAATGATAATAACAGACTATATTATATTGAATTAAAAATATCTGTAAACTCATGCTGCTTTAAATAATACTAAATTTTTCACTCAGTTTGTAGCTTGCCTTTTTACTTTGCATATGGTGTTTGCAATTGTGCCTTAAATTCTAGTTTTATTGTGGCCGTTTTTATGAAACTTTTCCTTTATTGTTATGTTTCTGTGACATAGATAAGAAATGATTCCTTATTTAGGGCATATAAAGATTTTTTTAAAGATTTTATTTATTTATTAGAGAGAGAGAGAGAGAGCATGAAAGGAGAGAGGTCAGTGGGAGAAGCAGACTCTCTGCCAAGCAGGGAGCCCAATGAGGGACTCGATCCCGGGACTCCAGGATCATGACCTGAGCCGAAGGCAGTCACTAAACCAGCTGAGCCACCCAGGTGCCCCAAGATTTTTTTTTTTTAATATATAAGCTTTAAGCTTTTGTTTTTCACATTTTGGTGTCTAGTAAATCTATAATTTGTTTATGTGCATGGTGTGAGGAAGGGAATCTCATTGTATCTTTTCTATGTAGATAGTTGCCCATCATAGCATCATATAATTCTACCGTCATATTAAAAATTTCAGTTTCTAGACTCTTACTTATATTTACTGATATATTTACTCTCCATTGATTAATATCACTTTTTAAATTAAGACCTGATCTCTAGTTGGTCAAGCTGCATCAATATAATTTTTTGTACAATTTTATCTTGGTTCATTTTGACCCATTACTACTTCATATGAATTTAAATTTCTTGTTAAGTTCCATGAAAAATGTCATTGGAGTTTTGATTGAAAATGCATTGAATTTATAATTTCAATTGTCATAATATCAAGTCTTTTCCCTATGATCTTGGAATACCTATTTATTTAGCTCTTATTATTTTTATTAAATCTGTAATTTCCATGGAACCTGGGTGGCTCAGTTGGTTGAGCATCTGCCTTGGGCTCAAGTCATATCCTGGGGTCTTGGGATTGAGCCCCGTGTTGGCTCCCTGCTCAGTAGCAAGTATGCTTCTCCTTCTCTCTCTGCTGCTCCCCAACTTGTGCTCTCTCCCCCTCTCTCACATAAAATACATAAAATCTTCAAAAAATCTTTAAAAAATCTACAATTTCCCTGTAAATATTTCATACCTAGGGGCACCTGGGTGGCTCAGTGGGTTAAGCCTCTGCCTTCAGCTCAGGTCATGATCTCAGGGTTCTGGGATCGAGCTCCGCATCGGGCTCTCTGCTCAGCAGGGAGCCTGCTTCCTCCTCTCTCTGACTGCCTCTCTGCCTACTTGTAATCTCTATCTATCAAGTAAATAAATAAAATATTAAAAAAATTCATACCTATTATGTTAGATAGGTATAGTCCTGTATGTAAAATACTTGAACGTTGCCACTCTGTCCTAACAAGTAAAAAGCTGAACAAACTGAAAAATCAATGACCCTTCTTAAATCTGTAAGAGAAGTGAGGTCACAGGGCAAACCACTGCTCTCAAACTGGAGAGATTCATAGGAGACTGCAGAGAATCACGACTTACTTGAGCAGAAGCCTAGAGGCGCCAGCCAGCATGGAACCAGTGCCAGGTTAGGAAAACTAAAATGTACTTAATAAACTGCTGGAGGCTTGGTGTCTACAAGGCTGAGGGCTAAAAACTCCAGAAGGACTCAGTCATTGGAGAACCCCCACACTTTTTGTGAGTTTTACCTCCTGAAGTTCTACCAGCATCTCATAGTAAATATCAGAGAAAAAACATCTGCTCTTGCTTCCAGAAGTGGGGAAAGGAAAAGGGACCATTTTGAAATATAACAAAGCATCCTGTCCTTCTTAATAAACGTTTCCCAGGAGAAATTATTTAACCAGAGCCTAACCTGCTGGGGTTTCATCAAAGCCTACTGATCTGACAGAAGGGAAATACCCCAACCTGACCTCCTTTAGCCTTCCTGTCCCACTTAAGGGAGGGGGGTAGTGAGAAGTGTGTGTAAAGTTCACAGTTCAGAGATATTCAGAGATACAGGGCCACTATTGTTTACATGTATCCCTAGGTGTCTCTATTAATTGGGGATTGCCTTGCTGCTCAAAACATAATCAGACATGTGTGTCTTAGACATATTAGGGTTTAGTCTCTTAAATAATAGAAAGCCAGTGGTACCTAGTTCTTTTTGTCCTCCAGTGATAAGTTTAGGGCCTTTGCAAGTCTTTATTCTTTTTTTTTTTTCATGGTACCCAAACAGTTTTTGGAGCTTTAGCTATACTGTCTGATTCTATGCAACTGGAAGGAAGGAGGAAGTACACAGGGACAAAAAGGGATTTCTGGGAGCTTCTGTCTGACGTTTTTTACTTACATATAGTTGGCAATCTGTAGATTCAAGGGAGACTGGAAAATATAGTTTTTCAGGTGTACATATGATCACCTTGAATATAATCAGAGTTGTCTTACTAAGGAAGATAAGAAGAAAGTCAATATAGAAGCAGGGAGCTACTAGCAGTTGCTATTCTAAGATATTTTAATTTATATTTTAAAAATATCTCTTAAAAATTAAAATTTCATTTGTTTATTAGTATTCATAAGAATGTATTTATTTAAAAAATAAAGTATAACTTACATACAAGAAAATCTGCCCCTTTTAAGTGTACCTTTCTGCAAGTTTTGACAAAGGCACACAGTCATTGTTTTGTTTAATAAACACATCAAACAGAGAGAAGCAGAGAATTTTATGAGGTTTGATCCAAGAAGCAGGCAAGACCATGTTCTTAAGGGGCACTTTAAGTGATTATATGGTCTCTGGATTTAATGCAAGCACAGTAGTAAGTCACCAGAGAGTTTTAAGCAGGGCTGGGATGTGATATAATTTATGTTGCAAACCACACTCTGTATTTTCTCTGGAGAATGGGTTGTGAGGCACATGCCAGGGAGACAGTCCAATTACAAGGCCACTGCAGAGTCCAGGCAAGTTTTTACCATTGCTGGGATGGGTGGTGAAATGCAGGTAGAGGTAGTTAGGACACATTGGTATTAGGTGCTAGAATCCACAGGCTTTGTGCTCTTGGGTTTTCATCTTCAACAACTTCTATTACTTGGATGTGATTCCCTTTGGAATCAGATGTTCAGAATAATCACGGTAATTTGTGAATTTCTTTGCATACATACACTGCTAATTTGGCAAAGCTGTTATTTTTTTTCCCCTCATTTCCCATTCATGTTCACAAGTGTGATTCACAAGCTGCATGATGTAATTACTTTTCTGAATTAGAGAAAAGAATGAAGAAAATATTCTATTTAATAAAAGACTTTGAAACATGCTCATATGATCTGGCTTTTACACAAGTGTTTAGAAGCAAGTTGAGAAAACTACTAGATGGAGATCTTATCTCTGGAGTTTGGTGAAAGTTCTGACTTCTGGAATCTCTTCCATAAATTGCTTAACTTCCATGAACAATGTTCTTAATTGTGTGTGTGTGTGTGTGTGTGCACGTGCACGCGTGTACAGACACATGCCAGGCTTCCTGAGAAAATTGGTGTATTGAATTCCCAGTGTTGTGTATATATTCCTTTGTTAATCTATTCTCCTCTTTAAGAGGAAATTTTAATTTTAATTTTAATTGTTAAGAGATATTTTTAAAATATAAATTAAAATATCTTGGAATAGCAACTGCTAGTAGCTCCCTGCTTCTATATTGACTTTCTTCTTATCTTCCTTAGTAAGACAACTCTGATTATATTCAAGGTGACCATATGTACACCTGAAAAACTATATTTTCCCACTCACATTCTTGATTGAATATAGAAGTTGGAGTTTGTAAATCAGGTTCAATAATTTAAATAAAGTCTTTAACAGTTAAGAAGGGATTGATCTATTTTAGGAATAAATTGATGAATGAAGACATAGATGAAAGACATAGATGAATGACTGAAGGGCCTCAAGCTGGGGACCCCCAGCCACTTGCTGCTCAAACGGCCGTAAGAACACCTGACACAGAAGAGTGGTGAGCTATGCAAAGAAATCAAAAAATAATATCAGGAAAATATAAATAAAATGGAAAACCATGATCACATTTAGAAAAAAGGAACATAACTTTGAACCATGAAGGATAGCATAGGTACTGCATTTGGACTATAAATTTGGGTTTGGGCTTCCTGGAACAACAAGAAAAGAGACACACAATCATTTACCCAATTCCCATGACCAGGATAACAGGATGCCCAGTTTGAGCCCAAGAAGGGTTTAACCTAGATGTGAAGAGGGTCTATAATGTATCTGCTATATTTCTCTTAGTTACAAGCTACCACGTGGTCCTGGAGTGGTTTCTGGAAAAGAGATGCCTAAAAGAAGTGTCATATAGTTGATTCATCTTTAGGGATACCTACCTAAGGGGTAGGGATGGGGCTTATTCATGTGTGTAATCACACAGTAGCCTGGGGAGGTGATCATGCTGGAGCCCTGGAGTGCAAATAGAAGTAATATCAGGTGGGAATGTCGGAGTGAAAATCTAGCACCTTTGCAGTTTTCCATGCTGCTGTACCTTGGAACATTTTCCCACATGATGTTGATAGGTATTTTGAAAAACAAATGTTCTGTGATCAGTTGTCAAAGGATGTATTTAGATTCTATTAACAGAGTATGAACAGGGTATGAACGGGCGTGTAAGACAGATCTCAGTGGCTGTTAACTCCTTCCTCCTTGTGCCTTCAAAAGTTTGCATTCTTTCGAATAATTCTGGATATCCCAAGAGGTCCCCTGAACAGTTCTGGAGGACTTCCCTGTGACTTTTGTTGAGCTGAGCTGTAAGTTCTCTTGGCTGTCATTGCCTCTGGGATATGCCCCTGCCCAATATTCGCCCATGTTCCCCCCTGGCCCACAATCTCTTGATAGGGTCTGTGGCCTCATAGAACCACACATTACTGTTAGCCTTGTCAGACATTTCAGTACATTCCAGTACCTCACTGGACACTGCTTTTGCTTCTGCTGTTTCCTGCTGGACTTGGGTCTTTTGCTAAGACCCAATGACTGCTAGGAGCAGTCATTCCTTCCACTGTCTCCTTTTGGGCACTGCCATTCTTCTGGGCAATGTGCTAGAAAGTTTAGTATGAAAATCAGCTTGCTTAGTGATGAGGTGTACATAAATGCCAGCCAAAATGGTAGTACTTCACAAGTTACAGGACTCTCAGTGCAACAGTCTTGAATTACTGGTGGGGGTGAGGTTATTGGACCTTTCCTGTAGCAAAGAAGTCACAGCACAGAGTGTGGTGGCTTAGGACAGGCTCAAGATTTTTATCCATTGGGCTCGTTGAATAAGTGGACTCTGCTGTTTGGCTGTTTCAGATGAAGAGAAAAAGTAGAAAACCAAGCCACACGCTTTAAAGCAGCTTATCAGAAAAGCTCTGTAACTTGTTGGGCATAATGTAGATTTCTTGCGTGGCTATTGTCTTCCATGTGTCTACTGTGCCTCGTTATAGGAAACCCATGGAACCAGAACCCTACCACAAATTATGAATATTTAGTATTAATACTGAGTATCATTAGCATCTGATGAGTGAGGAAGTGCAAATCAATGGGGAAGGAATGTGTGCTTTAGAACAGGTGAGTGGGAAAACAGACTCTCTGCCACAAACTATAATTAAAATAAACCTCACACTGATACAGATGAAAGACATTAACATAAAAGATGAAATAATAAAAATATAGAGTGCACAGGTGAATATTTTACAGGTGAATATTTTACTTTTATTGGGATGGAGAAGAATGCTCTTTGCTGAAATACAATAAAGGAAATCAGAAAGGAAAAGATCAGTAGATTTAGGTGCATAGAAATATTTAAAGTTTTGTTAACTCAAAGTATACCACATACACAGTCTCAAAGGAAGGTTTAATAGTAATTAAGATCACAGACTCTGGCATACTCTCAGCATCTGCTATTGGAAACAAGCGTTGATGAAATCAATGAATAGTCATGTGGCAATACATACCAAAATTTCTATGCCCCAACCTTTTGACCAAACAGTTCCACTGTTATGAATTTATTGTCCATATATATTTGTAAATGCACAGCAAAAATATTAGTCACTTCATTGTATAACATTGATGAAAACTCAAAATGACCTACTGTCCCATCAGTAGTGGCACTGTTTAATATATCTTATTACATCCATACAGTGGAATGGGTTGCAGCCACTAAAAAGAATGAGGCCACTATGTATATGCAGATGAAAAGGTTTCAAGAGTTACTAGGTGGAAAAATATGAGAGAATGCTTGCCTTTTTGTTAAAAAAAAATCTATGTACTGTTATTTGTGTCAGTTTTTCTTTTTCTAAAAATATGTAAAAAAACCACTAAGAGGGGCTACTCTTGGAGAATAAGATGGGCATTTGATGAAAGAGAGACTTTTGTGATTTTATGTTATTTTTTTTCACATTTCTAGTTATGACCATTATTTTAAAAATAAAGGGAAATGTTTTTGTATATTTTATTAAAAGCCCATAATGTAGTCTGACAGCTCTAGAACTAATCTTGTTATAAATTTGGAAAAATCACTTTATTTGTGAATCTTACTTTACTCATTTGTAACATGAGAAAATTAATAGTGCTGGTTTCATAGGAGTTTTCTGGAGATTAAATGAGATATGGCATAGAGAAAGCACTCAGTAACTGTTTGCTATTTTTTTTTTTAAGATTTTATTTATTTATTTGACACGCAGAGATCACCAGTAGGCAGAGAGGCAGGCAGAGAAAGAGGAAGGGAAGCAGGCTCCCTGCTGAGCAGAGAGCCTGATTTGTTAGTTAGTTTTTTTTTTTTTTTTTAAGATTTTATTTATTTATTTTACAGAGAGAGATCACAAGTAGACAGGCAGGCAGAGAGAGAGAGGGAAGCAGGCTCCCTGTTGAGCAGAGAACCCAATGCGGGACTCGATCCCAGGACCCTGAGATCATGACCTGAGCCGAAGGCAGCGGCTTAACCCACTGAGCCACCCAGGCACCCCTGATTTGGGGTTTGATCCCAGTACCCTGGGATCATGACCTGAGCCGAAGGCAGAGGCTTTAACCTATTGAGCCACCCAGGCACCCCCGTTTGTTATTCTTATTATTAATGATCAAAATGTAATTTGAAATTATCTGTTGGTTCTTAAACTATTTTTCTTTGCACTATTATTATTTTGAGTGGTAGCTCTGGGCATTATTAAAATGCAATTCTTAGTTTTTAGTAGCCTACTTAGAATTACTATTGTACCAAATCATATAAAATACAGAAACTTTATAACTATCAGGCCTATTTATCCCTTTTGTCATGTCCTTTATGCAATTGTTGTCCTATGTATTAAATCTACATGATTTATGATTATGATTTTATGATTTATGACCAGATGATATTAAAGTGATATAAAATGACATAAAGAGGATAAAAAATGTATAAGCGTAACTGTGAAACCTGTAATGTACAGCATGGTGATGAAAAATTCTTTTTTAATTATGTAAAATGATGACCTTCAGATAGCATAAAACCAACAAAGTGATATCTTGTTCTAAAGAATCATGTATATTTTAAAGAGATTAGCAGGAAAATAGTCCTCTCTATTTACCAGATGTTTTTACTTCTTATGTTCTTCATGTTTTGGTTAAGGTCCATATTTCTGTTATCATTAACTTCAGAACAACCCTTTGCATTTCTTTTTTTTTTTTTTAAAGGTTTTATTTATTTATTTGACAGAGATCACAAGTAGGCAGAGAGGCAGGCAGAGACAGGGGGAAGCAGGCTCCCTGCTGAGCAGAGAGCCCGATGCAGGGCTCAATCCCAGAACCCTGAGACCATGACCTGAGCCGAAGGCAGAGGCTTTAACCCACTGAGCCACCCAGGCGTCCCCCTTTGCATTTCTTGTTCCGTAGGTCCACTCTATTGACCTTCATATATCTTGCATATTGTGCATATTTGAGTATTTTCTTGCATAAACATTTATGTGTTTGATCATAGAGCCCTATGGCAGGTCCTGCTCGAGGTATTATATTGTGTTACTTGGGTGTATTCTCCAGGAACTCAGTCCTGAATCAGCAAAACCTGGTGATGGCATCTAGTGGTGGGGCTAGTAAGGGGGAAGAAAGAAGGCAAAGATGATCTCAGTTTTTTCTCTGTTTTGTGTGTGTGTGTGTGTGTTTTGCTTGAGCAGTAGGTATGGTGTCATCTAATTAAAAAAAAGAGGTTAAAAAAAAAAAAGAGGTTAAATAGCCAGTTTGCTGAGAAATTGGGGTGGGGCGAGAGGAGCTGCCGAGTTTAGCTTTGTACATATGGTAGTGGCCTATCCAAGTGGTACATCCATGACCAGGACAGATGGATACACAGATCTGGAGCTTTGAAGGAGGGTCTGCATTAGAGAAGTCAAAACAGACAGCAAAAACAGAAGTAAAACCAGTAAATCATCAATGAATCATTGAAGTAGTAATTAGTAAAAGTTTATTGTGACACATCTAAAAGACAGTTTGCAAACCTA
Organism: Mustela erminea; assembly: GCF_009829155.1. NCBI lineage: Eukaryota > Metazoa > Chordata > Mammalia > Carnivora > Mustelidae > Mustela > Mustela erminea. Next base: position 5,045,892 of record NC_045615.1, on the reverse strand, counting down.
GAGTACTCAAACCAAACCAGGGAATGAGGTTTCCGGTGTATATTTTAAAGCAGCTTAGATACTGAGAAATTGGTGACTGTTCTTCACAGTGACTGGCTACAGTATTAGAATTTTCTTAAGTGATAGGGAACTGGTCAGTGGTTGTTACCTCATGTCAACCTTGGGAAATGGTTTAAGTTTTGCTTATAATTTTTAGAGTCAGAAGCATGAAAATTAGTCTTGCAAAATAAGTTAAATTAGGCTTTTTTTTTTTTTTGGTATGATTAAACTAATTTTATCTGCTCAGGGACTTTTCAAGGCTGGTCTCTGTTTTTGATTTTAGTAATTACCTCTCTACATATATGATAAAGCAGGCCAAGAGTATGACCCATTAGTATAGCATAATTCTCTGCTACTGTCCTTGATGTAGTCAAGCTGAAGAATCACACATTGAAACATTTGTTTCAAATGGTCTTGCTAGTTGAGTTCCTAGGCTGGAGGGTGAGGTGGTCAAGGTCTTCACCATTGATGTAGGTATTGCTGATTTCATTCCGTTGTTGGATCCTGATGGATACCATCTGGCCTGTGAGTGACTGCCAACAGATATTTAAAACCCTTTAGAGTAGATAATACATTAGAGGTTAATATGACGGTCCATAATTGAAAAATTCCCCAGAGCAGAGATTCTCAGGAGCCAAATTTGAACCAAGTATATAACTTAAATGGGTTATAATTTTAAAAAGTTATTTACATACGCACAGCATGATATATTAACAATCACATGTCTTCATGATTACTTTAGGACAAGCTGAATGTGAGGATATTTTATTTTAGGTGGCAATGTTGCAGGTAAGTTTTCACTTAAATTATGTTCTATATCATGTGAGCATCAGCTAATTTAATGAAAGGCATTTCTAAGGGGGAAAAAGCTCAAAGATTAATAAGGAATCTCAGACTGGACTTTCTTCTTTTTTTTCCTTTCTTTTCTTTTTTTTTTTTTTTTTTAAGATTTTATTCATCCATTTGACAGACAGAGATCACAAGTAGGCAGAGAGGCAAGCAGAGGGAGAGGAGGAAGCACATTCTCTGCAGAGCAGAGAGCCCGATGCAGGGCTCTATCCCAGGACCCTGGGATCATGACCTGAGCCAAAGGCAGAGGCTTTAACCCACTGAGCCACCCAGGTGCCCCTCAGACTGGACTTTCAAAAGCCTCTCAAAGACTGGGAAGCCAACCCAAGGGCTAGTCCACTTGTGTCCTTTTACAAAGAGAACAAGTTCTTACTGAACTTATGCAAAAACATATACTGTCATGAAAAATAAAACATTTAATAAGAATTTCTGAATTCGGGAGGGATTAGGTAGGGAGCAAAACATAGATATTTCAACCTTTTGTTGCGACAATACACTTTACAAAATTGCTGTAAATTATAGATACCTTCAAAGAAAAGAAAAAAAAAGGTCTTTAAATCTGGAAAACACATTAAAAAACTAAGAATGTTTTAAATTTAATCATAAAAATTATAAATATCTTCATTGGTTCATTTAGTGTTATGTAATTAATTCTTTTTTTTAGTTTTTATTTATTTATTTGAGAGAGAGAGTGCATATGAATGTAGGGTCAGAGGGACAGAGAGAAACAGACTCCCTGGGAGCAGGGAGCCCCATGTGGGACTTCGTCTGAGATCATGACCTGAACTCACAGACTGAGCCACCCAGGCACCCCTAATTCTTGTTTTGCTTCATCTTGGGTAGGCAATTTTAAAAATTAATCAACTTTCCATTATAGCTATAGAAATTTTTACCCCAGTTCAGTGTTACAATCTTTAAGTTATCAGAGACTTGCATTTTAGAGTACTTGTCAGAGTCTTTTTCATGAATCTCTCTGAGGATGAAGCACTTTCACAGGAACATGTCTGCAAAAGCATCAGAGTAAAATAATAACTGTCTGTAAATGAAAAACTTTTAAAAAATTGCCATGTAAGGTAAAGATCTGGTGAGTGCTTATTGCAATGCAATTGACAAATGAATTTCTGTGACATACGTTTTAAAATAAGAGACTGTGGACTCTGAGAAACAAAGTGAGGGTTCTGGAGGGGAGGGGGGTGGGGGGATGGGTGAGTCCGGTGATTGGAATTAAGGGGGGCACGTATTGCATGGAGCACTGGGTGAGGTGCATAAATAATGAATTTTGGAACACACACACACACACAAATAAATTAAATTAAATTTAAAAAATAAAAAAATAAAATTCTGCCTAAATACCATTATACAAGAACAGAACAGATTTTTAGGAATTTCCTACAATTATTGCCCAAAGAAATTATAGCATCATTTCTTATTTGATAATCCTTCTCTGAAATTTACCATATAAAAAAGGTTAAATAGTTGTAAAAAAAAAAACAACTTTGCTCTCGTATTAGAAAAGACAAATTTTTGTAAGTAATCAAAGACCTAATAAGGACAAAAGATAAACTCTTTGTTATCTAGGTAGGTTACACTAAAAGCAAAGGAAAAAAAAACTTGTTTACAGTTTCTCATTAAGAGCAGATCAATAATCTAAAAAAAACTTTGTCCTTTGAACAGAGAGAAAACCAAATTCCATTACTGCATCAGTATACTTTTGATATAAAAATTCTCTTTTCTTTTAACTTAAATCCATTCCAGTCTTAGCTTGACCACACATAAAATTCGTTTCTCAAAATTCGCTTTTCACAAACCTTCTACAACTTTCTATATCCATTTAGGTTTTGTCCTATCTTTTTTGATTTTTATTCTGAAATGATAATTTTACTTTGGAGCAAAGATATTTTTTCCCTTAACCAAAATCAACCAAACAAACCCATGTCCAACATACATGTCCAAATCCTTATCCAAAAAATCTTCTTAACTACTTTTCATGTATAGTAATTTTCTTTCACTCTTATTATTTCTAATAGCTTTATTTTTACATATTGAGTGCAAATTTTAAAATATTAGTAATCTTTTCTTTTCAGTGAAAACTACAAAGTAAACAATAGTGAACTATCATATATTAACATCCTGTAGTGTATCTGCAAATTTACAAATACATTTCATAATTTCTGGAAGTATATTCTTCCTTGTAGTAAATTTTTCAGTACAGCACAAAACATGTTTATTAATAGACCCAAATAGCTTTTTTTGGTAAGAAATTAAAAAGTCAAAAGTAGAAAAACTGATGTCTAGCATTTAATGTTTATCTTGCTTGGAAATGATTTAGATATTCAATAAATATCCTCTGTGCAGTTTAACTTAGTATAAAAGGTTCTCTTATTTACATATACTAAATTCCTGCTTTTAATAATTCTGCTTGGATTAGACATCAAACAGCAAACCATCATCTTATGTTATTTTCCTTGTTGACAAATCGGGAGGTATGCCCACTTTTATTAAACTAACTTTTGTATACCAAAGATTATCCAGGTCATATGAACTTGAAAACATATGGGTTAGTTTCTATATTTCTGAGAGTATCCTTAATTTATATAAATGCTTAGTTTCCTTTAAGCCAGTTAAATAAGGCTCTTAAAACATTTATTTTGGTAATATTATCTAGACGTAGAAGAACATCACATATTTATAACATACATAAATAACCATACCACCAGACACAGAGATTTAATAGATTTTGTTTAAAAATTTTAGCTGCACCTTAGGTACCAAACTCAAAATAATAGTTGGATCCAAATTGTGTTTCTGGCAGATGGCCTACTTTGATGGCCGAAAATTTTTACTAAAGATTTTTTTTCTTTGCAGGCTCTCAGGATTCTTTGAGAGCTGTTTTAAGCTGTTTTACCTTTCGAAAGCTCTTACATTCCAGTTAAAGAATTTCATTGTCTTTTGAGAGGTTTGGAATTTTCCCTTTTTGATGGTGCTCCTTAAAGGTGGACTTATCTAAGTTAAAGCTTCCCCAAAAGGGTCAAAACCTTACCCTTTTTGCAAAAAAGACACAGGATCCTGGTCCATAGATCAGCTAGAACCCATCTTTGCCTCCAGATTCCTTAAAATGTTTTAATTATGAGGAGTCCTGTTTCCAACAGCTATTCTAAAGCACAAGGAATCACATGCTTTCCCCTTTTTTGAACAGAATAGGGTGACTTACCAAGAAGCTTCACTAAACAAAATGTAGGTATGCAAAATAAAGTTGGAGAGCTCAAAACACAAAGAGCAAATCTGAAGGCCAAGGAGACTTACCCTCAAAATGCAGGGCTGGTGAGAAAACATTGAGTTCAGGGGACTCTGTGGGTACCAGCATCTGTTCACCACCCTGGAGTCATAGGGGATCTTCTTTAGATCCTGCTTCTGGTATCACGAAATGTCAAAAGTTTCAGAATAACAGAGTTAAAAGCAAAGAATCACTGAAGTAGTAATTAGTAAAAGTTTTTGTGCATACACTTGAAAGACAGCTTGCAAACCAGAGCACTCAAGTCAAAGCAGGGAGAGAGAATCAGGGGTATATTGTTATACAGTGAAAAATCACTATATAAGTCTTCACTGTGATTGGTTATAATATTAGAATTTTCTTAGATGATAAGGAATTAACCACTGTTTGTTACCTCATATCAACCTTGGGAAAGAATTTAAGTCTTGCTTATAAGTTTCAGAGGCATAATCGGGAAATGACCCAGGTCAAGTTTGCCTTGCAAAATAAGCAAAATTAAGCTTTGTTTGTGACTAAACTGGTTTTGTCTGCTCAGGGAATTTTCAAGGCTGGTTTCCATTTGTTTTTTATTTTAATAGAGATTAGAGGAGTAGTGTGTCATCAGCAAATAGGTGAAAATTAAGAATAGAAGACTGATTGAGTTTATTTAAAGAAAATGTACACAATGAAAAGAGAGTCAGACTCAGGGCAATACTTAGCATCAGCAATTTCAGTAGGGTACTGGGGAGATGACAGATAGTGAAATAAGGAGCAAATGGAAGGTGAAAATGAGAGAGGATAGACTGCTCTTTTGAGAGGTTGCATTTCAAAGGGTTTTTTATTTTTTTGTTTTTGTGTTTTTTTGTGTCTAATATGCGTGAAAAGTCAGTGGTGTTTTCCCCATGTTGATAGGAAGAAACCAAGAGCAAAAAGAGATGTAGGGATATTTGATGAAATATATTCTCCAAATGAGGGGATAGCATCTGGAGTAAAGGTGGAGAGGTGAGCTCTAGGTAGGGAACAGGGTAACTCTTGCACAAGAAGAGAAGCTTAGGATGGATGCTGGAGGGGGAGGGGGGCTAAGTGCAGGTGAGGCAGCACACTGCTGAGACAGTTCCTGCGGCAAGGCTCCCATTTTCTCAGTAAAGCAGAAGACAGGAATGAGAATGAAGTGGATAGGTGATTTTATGAGTAGATATGTTTTGAAATAGTCATTGTGGAGTCTTCAAGAGAGAGCTCATTAGGGAAATAGACATAGTGGAGGTGGAAAAGAGGGGCTGGTAAAAATGGTCACCTCAGTCAATAGCTCCTTTGCTCATGATGAAAAATTAGGGGCATCATCAGAAGAGAAATCAGCCTGATAGTCATCAATTCTCCATAAATCTATATGTATTTGTGGTACACATTTTTTCACTTTTTATCGTTCTGAGTTCTCAACGTGTGGCAACATTCAGCAATCACTTACGACCACTGAAGTACTGACATTTTCCCAACCATTTTGGCATTAAAGTTTTCCTCTTGAGTCTTCACTCCTCAGTGGTTATATGAATACAGCATTATGCAGATTTAACATTTACCTATCCAAGAGATCTAAATATTAGCTGCACCACACAATTTAAGCAAAGTCTTTGCCTGAAAGAAAAATACCCTCCACTTTGGAAACTGTTCCTATGAGAATCATAGCCAAAGCTCATGTGCTCCCCAAAAGCTTTTTTTCTGAGACTCAGAATGCTTCATTCAGGGATTTCATGTGGGATATTTTTAGTAGCCATTGATTTCCTATAGAAACTGTGCACCATGATCCCTTCTTCCTTTCATTCAGGTGCTCTTGAAAGCACTTTTGCTGTGGCTTAAGAGGAAAACAAGTACTACAGAAGGTTCTGAAAGGACATGAATTTAGGGATCTGTTCGAGTGTCATGGAAATCCCAAAACATTGTCAGAAAAGGCCTGAATTCAGAGCATTGCCTACTCCTGGGGAGCAGGCGCCATCAGCTACAGATCATACTGCAGCAAGCTGTTTTTGCACTGGGGGACAGGAAGGCAGAAGAGCAGAAGTCTATACCCGACAGGATCAAGCTAATAAGGAACACTATAGAGCCGAATTAGCCTATGTGCCAGTGGAGAAGTAGAGGAAAATCATATTCACTTAGAGAGGCAAAGGGCAGTATAGATGAAGTAGTGCTCACTGCAAAAGTCTAATCGAGTTAAAAACGCAGAGCGGGGAGTCACCAGATTCTACTTTATTCATCCATGCATTTACTCGTTCATTCCTGCAGCAGGTGCCTTTGGCAGGCTTTAGAGACCGGCTGGGAGGGTCTGGGGGTCTAAAATGAAAGGTGTGATAAGGACAATGGTGTGGAAGTAGAAAAGTGGAAGCATAGCATGAATAAGAGTAAGAGGTTTCATTTGCTTAGAAATAAATTTAGGAGAGAATTTTGGATCAGATTGGATAGAATGTTAATTCTGGAGTAAAATTTTGTTCATGGGTCTTATAACATGAGTTTTGCAAAGATCAGTTTGGTAGGACTAGGAAAGTTGTGTGGGAGAGTTGTGTTGGAGACATGAAAGCAGCTAGGTAAATTTTGGAGACATCATCTGACAGAGGCTAAGGGTCTCTGTCAAGGGAGTAATCGTGGGGTTAGAGGAGAAGAGAAACGGGGAGGAGTTATTTTTAAGTATAGTGATAGGATATGACATGACAGTAGGTAGGATGTGAGCTGTAAGGGACAGAAGGCTTGAGGTTACAAATCCTGAGGACAGTGAGAATGGCAGCACACTGAACACCCAGACTAAAATGGTGCCCAGTTATTTGTCAACACACCATCCTCGGCAGAACACTTAGTACCATCCAATCCTTTCCTTGTTTTAAATCTACTTTGGTTTTTCTTCCTCTACTAGAAAGTATACTTCTTGAAAGTGGAGAAATTACCTGTTTTTACCAATGTATCTCTGCCTCCTACATCTGGGCCTGTCAAATAATAGGTGCTTAACAAATATTTGTCGAATGAATGCAGAATGGTTCCTTTTGTAGAAATAGAAAAAATAATAAATAATAGGAAGTCTAAAGAAAATAATTTCAGAAGTGATCATAAATGCTCTAGCCTAGCTCTGTAGCCATGTAAACTTAGGGGGTTCTCCTAGTGCCCCCTTGCCTTGTCCTTCTACAGATAATATTCCTTTTGCTCTATTCTATTGTTTGAACATAAAATGATATAATGGGCATGAAAGCACTTTGGAAAATTAAAAGTGATGATCCAAATATATTACAAAGAGAGAAAACAGAGTTATTATTTTTAACATCTTATCTAAAAGAGAATAAAATTATTTTGAACTGAATTTTCTGTAGAAATTATAAAAGGCACTAAATTTTTATCTTCTTTCCTTTTTTTCCCCTTGACATGATATTGTGACTACGAGCATTTGTGGGATGCAGCTGGGATGATCAGTTTCAGGAAGCACACAATGAGCCTTTCACCAGTTGTATTTTCTTGAGATAAACTTGGGATCATTTTTAAATGAGCTATCACAATAATAAAAGGTATAATTTCCTGGAAAATGAATCCAACTTTTGTTAAGTAGTAACACGTTTCAGGATTTTCATGGAAAGAGGCAAGTCTTCCACAGAGTTCAAATTGAATACATTATGATATTTCAGAATTCACTGGGTGATGATGAATTCCCAGCATCACCTAGAAGTCACTGGGTGATGATGAATTCCCAGCTGTTAATCAGTGCTTAAGGATTTTTGATAAAATGAAAACACCCTTTTCTCTCTTGGGGTCTTTGCACCGCTCTTTCACTGAGGACTTTCTTTGGAAACACTGCCAACCTTCCTGACTTTGTGAAAAGCTGCCTCTGTGTCCTGACTATAGGTTGTGAATCAGAGTTCAATAGTCCCAGGGGAAAGGTCAAGAAGAAAAGAATTTGGAGAAAGAACGTCAAGTCGAGGATCTTGACAAGATGGATGTGAAGGGAAAGGGAAGATAATACTCTATATCCTACATGCTGAGATGGCCTCCACCTGGAGGACCAGAGTGAGAGCCACTCTGGACTCCAAGCAGCAGAAGTCAGGGGGAAGAGCAGAGGGTGTCTAAGCTGGCTGTACTACACAACATACAATGGAAAGTCCATGTAACAAAGAAAAGGGAAGCCTGTATAAAATATTTTTTTTAAGTTAACATTAAATTTCTTTTAAAAATCATACTCATCCTTGAAGCTGCTGGTTGTCCTTCTGTGGAACCACCCAGGATGGCGGTTTCTTTGCTCCTGATGTGGTGAAAATCACCCAGGCTTTGGAGTCAGACAGACTCGGGTCCCAATCCTGGCTGTGTGACCTTGGGCATATTATCTAACCCCTACCTGCAGTGTTGTCTTCCTCTGCAAGATCGCAGAACAGCATCCTCCTTAAAAACTGGTGGAAGGGTTAAACGGATCCAGCATAGCATGTAGCTCATGCCTTGTGCTCAACATATAATTGTTATTACTCTCCTCATCTCCTTTACCTCTGTTGCTTCTCTGATAATTTATTATTTCACTGACCATAACAATATTTGCTGATGAATATTTCTTGTAATTCAACCATATTAAGTATTGAAAGGGAGCTAAGGGGTTGGAGAGCTTCCTAGTGGGAAATATCCCAAATCCAGCATCTCTTCTCTCTGAGTGGTGGTTTATTTACTTTTTGAAACTATTAATAAGGAGTCAGCAACAACCCTTGTGCTTGAGAATAAATGAGACAATTCTTATTGTTATTAGTGTGTGGGTTTTCTAACAAAGAAACTAACGGGGCTTTTCTGTGATTTTCTGTAGTATGCCAGCTGTTATTGAAAGACGTCTCAATCACATTATATTCTAGCTGCACGATTTATATTATGTGTACAACTTGACAGTGCCTATTTATGCCATGGGTGATATTACAAAATACCTATTGGCTATCAGAGAGTATTGACATTTTATATACAGGTTCTTTACAAATTAGCTCACTTAATTCCCATAGCAAAAACATGCTGGAGACCTATTACTTTCCTTGTAAATGAGGAAATAAACATTTCGAGAATTCAAGTGCCTTGGCTCATGGCTACAAAATACACAGTGAACAGCTGGTATTTGCATTATACGTGTTAATTCTAAAATGCTCTAAAATTTTAACATAAGTCTAATCTTTGTAGCGTTGCTTACTTTGAGAAGGTTTTTCTTTTTTCCCTTTCTCTCTCTCTCTCTCTCTCTCTCTCTCTCTTTTAGCTCAATGATAACTGGAAGGATCACTTTCACAGAATCATTATTCCGCAGTGATGCAGGATAAATTGAGCCTTTGCTGTGTTCTGCTTCTGCACCATCCTCTTTTTGTTGGGGCTGCACTTACTTTCACCTGTGTATGTTAGATGCTACTGACCTGGCAGACAAACCCAGGGCCTGGTGTCCCAGTTTCAGAGGCAAGAAAGAAAAAGCTGTTTTATTTAAAAAATTCCGCTGTCTGGAGTTTTTCTAGGCAGCATTAAGCACTCATGAAAGACAGTTGCATGGAATTTCAAACTATGCCTTTGACAAAGATATTTACCAAATAAGCACTTAAAGCTCCCATAACCTTGAAGACCATCTTCCCTGTAGCAAAACATAGAACAAAAGGCAAAGGTGACCAAGTCCATGTAAAAGCTTTAGACTTCCCTTTCTCAGTTCATTTAGTCCCATTCTGAACCCAATCTGTCCACACCTCTTTTACTATTGTCTGAGTTTAAACCACAGGGTCTGGGCCCTGCCTCAGTCTCCAGTTCCCCCATAACCAATATCACCTAGCACACTAAGATTTTGAGTCATTTGACCAAGCTAAATTTATCTTTCTTACTTGAAGGTCTGTGCATAAGAGACTCCCTCTGTTCTTCCCTTGACCATTGTATGAATAGCTTCTTAGGTCTTAGCTCAATTGCTATTTTTTCAGAGTGGCTCTCCCTAACCATATTATTTTATTGTTTATTTTCTGGTTTACTATTTCTTGATTTTTTCCATGAGAGGCAACCTTGTAACTTATTTCTTCAGCATCTTCAGCACCATGGATAGTGCCACACACCTAGTGTTTCCTGAGTAAATTACAGAGACGTATCCATTTAAATTAAATAGACAACGTTCCTCTGAAAGACAAGGAGACAAATAATCAGAAGCACCTTTTTTGAAAGAGGTAGCTGTGTGTGTGTACGAAACCATGTTTATCTATCAATCTATCATCTATCTATCACCTATCGTCAGCATCATCAGGATCTATCTGTAGATAATAAATCAATCAGATTAGCTCTTTAAAAACATAATCCAGATCATTTCACTCTTATTTTGAAAATTGTTCAAAACTTGAAAGGCTGTACCTGATTTGTTTTTTTCCACATTCCAGGTGTATTATCTCTATTTTCTCTCCTCTTCACTCTCTTCCAGCCATTCTGAACTCCATGCTGTTTCTCAAACATGCCAGGCACACTTCTGTTTGAGGATATAGCTCTTCATTCTGTATGTAATGCTCTTCCCTTAGACCAATTCTTTACCTTCTTCAAGTTTTTGCTCAAATATCACCATTTCAGGCAATATCCCTGCTTTTCAAAAGTTTGCTTTATGCTGCTTCTCTTTTACAAAAGGCCTACATTAGTACCTGTTTTCATTAACCAAGAGAAATCTGAAGAGGATTTGTCTTTTATGAAAAAAGACACAATGTTCAGCATTTGTGAGTCATTATAGAGGCAGCACACACCCTGAGCAGCAAAGGTAGGCAATGCCAAGCTCCTTTCTTGGGACTCACACTCAGCTGTCTCTAGCATCCATAACTCCAAAATTTGTTTGTGAGAATTTGTCCTTTATCTTGATTTATTTTGGGCACCTGTTAGCAAGATGTATCCTGAGGTATTAGAAAAAGCTAAGGTTATTTTTGGGTTTGGGAATGCTCAAAAACTTTTCCATGTAAATTAATGGTAATTGCTTCCTTGCTTTACACAAGTCCAGCTTATGAAAGATTTCATAGGGACGCTCTACTTTTGGATAGTGGGAGGAAGCCTGTAACAGTAATTTCCCTATTTGCAATTTCAGTCCACCTTAGTGCAGATCTTTCATATTCCCAGTCTCCTATCATCTGCTCATTATTTTCCACAGCATTTATCAACTTCTAATATGCTCTACATTTACTTGTTTTGTGTTTTATGCATTTTGTGTATTTACTTATTTTTATTGTTTTTATTATTTATTGTCTGTCTTACTGTACTAGAATATAAATTTGGGGTTGGGAGGGGTAACTGTGGGATTGTTTCACATCCCTGCCAACATTTAACAAACAGCTGTTAGTCTTTAATTCTAGCCATTCTAGTGAGTTTGGAGTGATGTTTCACCATGGTTTCAACTTGAATTTCCTTTGTGATTAATGAGATTGAGCATTTTTAAAATGTGCTTATTGGCTATTTTCACATCTTTCTTTTGGAAATGTCTGTTCAAGTTTTTTCACCATTTAAAAAAATAGGCTATCTTGGGGTGCCTGGGTGGCTCAGTGGGTTAAGCCTCTGCCTTTGGCTTAGGTCATGATCCCAGGGTCCTGGGATCAAGCCCTGCATTGGGCTCTCTGCTCAGCGGGGTACCGCTTCCTCCTCTCTCTCTCTCTGCCTGCCTCTCTGCCTACTTGTGGTATCTGTCTGTCAAATAAATAAATAAATAAAATCTTAAAAAAATATAGGCAGTCTTTTCACTACTAAGTATAGAAATTCTTAATATATTTTGGAAAAAGTTCTTTATTAGATATATGCAGTTTGAAAATTGACCTTTGAGATTTAAGTATTTATTCTCTTATAGGTTTTGATGAGCTGAAGTATGTAATTTTGATGAAATTAAATTTATCAGTATATTTTCACAATTAATGCTTTCCTGTCCTAAGAAATCTTTGCTTATCCCAGGGTCTTCAATGTATTCTCTGATGTTTTCTTTTCTTTTTAAAATTTTTAAAAATTTAAAATTATTTTTAAATTTTATTTATTTTTATTTAATAATTTTATTATTATTTTGTTTTTACTTGAATTAATTAAGATATAATGTATTATTAGTTTCAGAGGTGGAGGTCAGTGATTCATCTTATATTACATCCAGTGCCCATTACATCATATGCCCTCCTTAATGTCCATCACCCAGTTATCCATCACCCCACCAACCTCCCCTCTAGCAACCCTCAGTTTGTTTCCTATGATGAAGAGTCTCTTATGATTCGTCTCCCTCTCTGATTTTGTATTTTTAATTTTTCTTTCTCTTCTCCTGTGATCCTCTGTTTTGTTTCTTAAATTCCACATATGAGATCATATGATAATTGCCTTTCCTTGATTAATTTTTTAGTTCATCATAATACCTTCTAGTTCCATCCACATTGTTGCAAATGGCAAGATTTCATTTTTTTTTGTTGGCCAAGTAGTATTCCATTGTATATATAACCTCATCTTCTTTTTTAAAAGTTTTTTTATTTTTTTTATTACCATATAATGTATTATTAGCCCCAGGGGTACAGGTCTGTGAATCTCCAGGTTTACACACTTCACAGCACTCACCATAGCACATACTTTCCCCAATGTCCATAACCCAACCACCCTCTCCCTGCCCTCCCCATAGCAACCCTAAGTTTGTTTTGTGAGATTAAGAGTCCCTTATAGTTTGTCTCCCTCCCAATCCCATCTTGTTTCCTTTTTTCCTTTCCTACCACCAACCCCCCCCACGTTGCCTCTCAAATTCCTCATATCAGGGAGATCATATGATAATTGTCTTTCTCTGATTGATTTATTTTGCTCAGCATAATACCCTCTAGTTCCATCCACATAATCGCAAATGGCAAGATTTCCTTTCTTTTTTTTTTTTTTTTTTAAAGATTTTTATTTATTTGACTGAGAGAGAGAAATCACAAGTAGGCAGAGAGACAGACAGAGAGGCAGGCAGAGAGAGAGAGAGGGGAGGAAGCAAGTTCCCTGCAGAGAGCCCAATGCGGGGCTTGATCCCAGGACCCTGAGCTAAAGGCAGAGGCTTTAATCCACTGAGCCACCGGGGCACCCCGAGATTTCATTTATTTTGATGGCTGCATAATATTCCATTACATATATATACCACATCTTCTTTATCCACTCATCTATTGATGATTATCTGTTGATGAATATCTGATGAATAGTTTGGCTATTGTGGACATTCTGTTATAAACACTCAGGTGCAGGTATGCAGGCTCCCCTTTGGATCACCACACTTGTATCTTTGGGGTAAATACCCAGTAGTGCAATTTCTGGTTTGTAGGGTAGCTCTATTTTCAACTTTTTGAGCAAACTCCATACTGTTTTCCAGAGTGGCTGCACAAGCTTGCTTCCCACCAACAGTGTAGGAGGAGGGTTTCCCTTTCTCCTCATCCTTGCCAACATCTTTCTTTTTCTGTTAATTTTAGCTATTCTCACTGGTGTCTCATTGTGGTTTTGATTTGTATTTCCCTGATGCCAAGTGATGTTGAACATTTTTTCCTGTCGGTTGGCCATTTGGATGTTTTCTTTGCAGAAATGTCAGTTCATTTCTTCTGCCCATTTCTTGATTGGATTATTTGTTCTTTGGATGTTCAGTTTGAAAGTTCTTTATACATTCTGGAGACCAGCTATTTATCTGATAAGACATTTGCAAATATCTTCTCCCATTCTGTAGTTTATCTTTTGGTTTTGCCAACTGTTTCCTTTGGTGTGCAAAAGCTTTTTATCTTGATGACGTCCCAACAGTTCATTTTTGGTTTTGTTTTCTTTGTCTTGGGAGACATGTCTACTAAGAAGTTTCTATGGCTAAGGTCACAGAAGTTGCTGCCTGTGTTCTTCTCTAGGATTTTTGATGGATTCCTGTCTCACATTGAGGTCTTTCATCCATTTTGAGTCTATTTTTGTGTGTGGTGTAAGGAAATGGTCCAGTTTCATTCTTCTGCATGTGGCTGGCCAATTTTCCCAACACCATTTGTTGAAGAGACTATCTCTTTTCCATTGGACATTCTTTCTTGCTTTGTCCAAGATTAGTTGATCATACAGTTGAGAGTCCATTTCTGAGTTCTGTATTTTGTTCCACTGATCTATGTGTCTGTTTTTGTGCCAGTTCCATACTGTCTTGATGATGACAGCTTTGTAATAGAGCTTGAGGTCCAGAATTGTGATGCTACCAGCTGTGATTTTCTTTTTCAACATTGGTCTGGCTATTGGAGGTCTTTTCTGGTTCCATACAAATTTTAGGATTTTTGTTCCATCTCTGTGAAAAAAGTTGATGGTATTTTGATAGGGATTGCATTGGATGTGTAGATTGCTGTAGGTAGCATAGACATTTTAACAAATATCTGTTCTTCCAATCCATGAGCATGGAACATTTTTCCATTTCCTTGTGTCTTCCTCAATTTCTTCCAGGACTCTTCTATAGTTTTCTGAGTACAGATCCCTTGCCTCTTTGGTTAGATTTATTCCTAGGTATCTCATGGTTTTGGGTGCAATTTTAAATGGCAGTGACACCTTAATTTCTCTTTTCTTCTGTCTCATTGTTATAGAAATGCAACTAATTTCTGTGCATTGATTTTATATCCTGTTACATTGCTGAACTCCTGTATGAGTACTAGCAATTTTGAGGTGGAGTCTTTGGGTTTTCCACATGGAGAATCATGTCATCTGTAAAGAGTGAGAATCTGATTTCTAAACAATTATTATTACGTCCAAGGATTTATGGGGAAGAAGTCACACAATGAGAGGAGAGATGGAGAATCCCAGTATAAAAAGAACAATTAAAAAACCAAGCAGGGATTTTAGAATTTCAAATAACAATATCTGAAATGGAAATATTGCTGATGGGCTTAGCAGGAATTTAGAAGCTCTCTGAGGAAAATTTTAGTAAAGGCGATAGAATCTGAAGCACAGAGAGAAAAATAAAAGTGAACTGAACCAACATCAAGAGAGACATCAGCTGGCATAACGTTTATAGTTTTATCTCAAAAGGAGAGAAGATAGAAAAAATAATTAAAAAATAATGACTTTAAAATTTCCAAATTTAATGAAAAATATCAAACCTAAGTAGCATATACACAAGAAAAGGCCACAACAAGGTACATCATAGTAAAATATCTAAAAATCAACGATAGAGAGAATCTCAAAAGCCATATTTCTTATAGAGGAACAATGGTCAAAATTACCACCAAGTTCTCACCAGAAACAATGCAATGGAAAGCTATAGAATAATATTTTTAAGTTGTTTGAAAGAAGAAATAAAAAACCCTGTCACCGTTGAGTTCTCTATTCATTGAATTTTTTTTTAAGTGAAATTAGACACTTCCAGATAAACAAAAGCTTAGAGAATCTGTCACCATAGGCTTACACTACAAGAAATATTAAGAGAATTGCTCTTCAGGATGAAGGAAATTGTACCAGAAGGTATTTGGACCTGCTTGAGAGAATGAAGAATAACCAAAATAGTAAATATGTAAGTAAATATGAATGATTTTTAAATTTATTAATTTATTTAAGGGATGCTTGACTGTTTGGAGCAAACAAATATTAACTGTATTGTAGGGTTTCCAACATATGGAAAAGTAAAATGTATGGCATTTCTAATAATAGTGTAATCTAAAATTTGTAATGACCATTTATTGCTTCTTACTTTTTATTTTTTTTTGTTTTTATTTTTTTAAAGATTTTGTTTATTTATTTGACAGAGAGAGAGATCACAAGTAGGCAGAGAGGCAGGCAGAGAGAGAGGGGGAAGAAGGCTCCCTGCTGAGCAGAAAGCCAGATGTGGGCCTTGATCCCAGGACCCTGGGATCATGACCTGAGCCAAAGGCAGAGGCTTAACCCACTGAGCAACCCAGGCCCCTAAACACAGTTTTAAAAAAGATTTTATTTATTTACTTGACAGAGAAAGAGAGAAAGCGCCAGAGAACACAAGTGGGGGGAATAGCAGAAGGAGCAGGAGACGCAGGCTCCCCACTGAGCAGGGAGCCCAAAATGGGGCTTGATCCCAGGACCTGAGCTAAGGCAGATGCTTAACTAACTGAGCCACCCAGGCTACCCTACTCTATTTAACTTTTAGTTAAAGAATTAAATTCTCTTTACTTTTTAAAAAAAAGATTTTACTTATTTGAGAGAGAGAGAGCACAAGTAAGGGGAGCAGCAGGCAGAGGGTGAGAGAGAGGGAGAAGCAGCTCCTCACTGAGTGAGGAGTGTGATGTGGGGCTCAAAGCCAGAACCCTGGGATTATGACCTGAGCTGAAGGCAGACAATTAGCAAACTGAGCCATCCAGGTGCCTCAATTCTCTTTTCTTTTTAATTGAAGAGTTTTTTAGTTCTTTAAAAAAAATTGAATTTCTTCAACTGAAGAAGTGGTTGGATGACATGATTTACAAAAGCTCAATGATGTTTATTTTTTCTACTTTTTAGTCTTTTTCCTCTAATTGAATTATCATTTGAGAAGAATTTCTACCTGTCCTTTCTCCAGTGAGAAGCACGTAATCTGGTGTAACCCATGTTGTCTATATTCAACCAAATTTATGTGGGTCCAAGAAAATAGGGATGCTTGAGTTTTCATGCGCAGCCTCATATTGACGAAAGTCTGCTTTCACCTGACTTAATGGTTTCCCTAATTGAGCCACAGAGTGCAGAAATGATACTTTTCCTCTTCTGAGAGCATCTTATGATCTCAGTGGCATTTGTGGCTTCCTGAATAATTAAGCTGGGACTAGGATTACATTTCTTACTGTAACCTGTAATTCCCCTGTGTTACCATTTTGTGGTCTCAAAATAGGTTATACTTCCTTTTCATATTTCTTTTTCCATCATGAGCCCCCAACAACTTTTGATTAGCCTATACTTGAACCTGGTGATTCCTGCAACTCAGGGTACACCCTGGGTCCATCCTCAGATGTCTTTTTCGGTACCTTTCACTTTGTCAACGCCCTGCTTCAGAAGATTTTAACATGGTTGATCTGGTTCTCTCTCTCTCTTTCTTACTTTCATTCTGTTTCTGTCTGATTCTTGCTCCCTCGCTTTTGCTTTCTCCTGGCCATGAAGGGGGCATAATACTATTCCTAATTCCCTTCAGCATAGGTGAGACAATGACTACGATTTTTAAGAAGACTTTACTGAAGTCTTGGGCAATAGAAATGCAATATGAAGGTGCTTTAAGTGAACAATATGGCACAAGAGAAAATCTGATATGAAGTTCTTATCAGCCTCTTACTTAGCCCTAGGCCTGCTTTCACTTGGAAGGGGCACAGTTACCTCCATACTTGGGAATGCCCCAAACATTTGTATTTCTTGGAGTCCTGCTCTCCTCTTCTCTGGAGTAGTTTATTATTATTATTATTATTGTCATTATTATTATGTTCAGATTATTATTTATGTTTTCATTGTGTGTCAAAACTTATTTAGACTTAACTAGGAGTCATGTGTTTATTTTCTACCATTTTTTCCCCCTCAAGACCAATTATCCTCTTTTCAAATAATTTTTTTTCCTTTCTGCTTTTGATTTTGCTGGAATATTTCCTAAGTCATTCTTTTAAGGATGGTATATGAATGGTCAGTTTCTAAATCTATATAAACCTGAAACCATCATTATTTCTCCCTGATTGTTAATTTGACTGAGTCTAAGATTTTAGCTTCATGTAATGTTCCTTAAGAAATAAGACAGTCACTCCAGTGTCTTCTGGCATTCAGTGTTACCGTATGGATACCACACGATAGCCTGTTTCTTACTGGCACATTTGTTTGCTTTTTTTCTTTGGTTTTTTTTTTTTTCCCTCTGTATCTTTTGGGTTTAGAAATTTTATTTCTATGTATCTAATTATGAGGCATCAGCCCTTTTAAATTAATTGCTTGGCATCCTTTGAAATATGCTTCTCTTTGGCTTTGAGAAATTTTATTCTAGAAGATGTTTAGTTATTTCTTCTCTTCCAACATTTCTATTCTTCTATTTTGAGATTCCTTTTAGGTGAAATCTGGAACTTCATCTCTCTTTTATGTCATTTAACTTTTTGGTCATACTTCACCTATGTTAGCTGTTTTTGCTTTACTCTTGGAATACTCCTCAACTCAGTCATTCAGTTTACTAATTTATTCTTCAGCTGTGTGTCTGTTATGCTATTCAGCCCCTTTGTGCATGTTTTAATCTTTTTTTTTTGCCACCAATACATTTTTTTAAAGTTTGAAAATCATATTTTTTAAAATCATTTTTAAATTTATTTTCAGCAAAACAGTATTCATTGTTTTTGTACCACACCCAGTGCTCCATATAATCCGTGCCCTCTATAATACCCACCACCTGGTACCCCAAACTCCCACCCACCCCCCACCAATTCAAACCCCTCAGATTGTTTTTCAGAGTCCATAATCTCTCATGATTCACCTCCCCTTCCAATTTCCCCCAACTCCCTTCTCCTCTCTAACTCCCCTTGTCCTCCATGCTATTTGTTATGCTCCACAAATAACTGAAACCATATGATAATTGACTCTCTCTGCTTGACTTATTTCACTCAGCATAATCTCTTCCAGTCCCATCCATGTTGCTACAAAAGTTGGGTGTTCATCCTTTCTGATGGAGGCATAGTACTCCATAATGTATATGGATCACATCTTCCTTATCCATTCGTCCGTTGAAGGGCATCTTGGTTCTTTCCATAGTTTGGCTACCGTGGCCATTGCTGCTATAAACATTGGGGTACAGATGGCCCTTCTTTTCACGACATCTGTATCTTTGGGGTAAATACCCAGGAGTGCAATTGCAGGGTCATAGGGAAGTTCTATTTTTAATTTCTTGAGGAATCTCCACACTGTTCTCCAAAGAGGCTGCACCAACTTGCATTCCCACCAACAGTGGAAGAGGGTTCCCCTTTCTCCACATCCCCTCCAACACATGTTGTTTCCTGTCTTGCTAATTTTGGCCATTCTAACTTTCCAAGATCTCTAGTTTCTTTTCTCGGGTTTGTTCTCCCAAATATGAAGTTGTCAATCATACTTACCAAGGATATTTTATCTGCTGAATTAACTTTCCTCTAGTTCTGCAAGTTGTTGAAGCAGGTGACTCTAATTCATAGTGCTGTTTTTGGTGAAAATGGTGGTGAATGCTGGTTGTATGTTTATCTTTTTGTTTGGGAACACCTGTTTGCTCATCCAAGGATGCAATTTGGGTTATAGGATGTTATTTATAGTGATTATTTTAGAAGGGTGTTATTATTATTCTAGTTGAATACATTAGTATCTTGTTTTTCTAATGCAGGGGCTTGTATTTCCTTTATATGTTGTGCAGTAGGGCACTACCCAGATTTTCCAACCACATTTTAGTTGCTGCTTTGGTGAGAGAATCAATACCTTTGCTACCAGGTGTTCAGCACAAGCCCAGGTCAAAATAGGAATCACACTCCTTGCTAACCCTCCTCTAGAACTTCTGTCTCCAATTGCTCCCATCTCCACACTTGCCTCTGGTATATGTTTTTAGCAATAGTTTTCTTTGTCAATATGGTCCTATGTCTGATTTCTTTTATTTTCCCCCAAAGAAATTTACATGATTTCTACTTCACTGATGGCACTCTTTTTTTCCTGGTGTTATAAGTTTCTTATTTTTATAGGTATACATTTTATTCTATGTCTAAGAATTTAAGATTGGGGGGAATTTGGTTTTTGTGTTCAGTGTAGTTCACTATTTTACTCTTTTGCTCAAACCCCTCCAAAGGTTTCTCATCTCAAAATAGTAAGCATTTCAAGTCCTACCCATAGTCTATTTGACCTTTCATGATGGGTCCCTCACCTATATTTCTGACTTCATTTTCTACCAATCTTTCATCAGTTCATTCTGTTCTAGCCTTTTTGTCCTTGTTGCTGGTTTACGAAAAAACCTATCCTCCTTTGTAGAACTTTTACTGAGCATTTGCTGCTTCCTCTCTGCCTAGAATGCTCTCCCCCTGGAGCTGCATGTGTCCTTCAGAATTTTGACAGGTGCCTCCCAAACATCACTTTATCAGAAAGGACAGTCCTTACTACCTCTTAAAATATAGCACTCCTTTCTTCTCACATCCATAATTTTCTTTCCTTCTTATCCTCCTTACTTTTCTTTATAGCACTATCACCTTCGGTCACATTATTCTATTATTATTATTATTATTTTCATCTCCACCACTAGAATGATAGCTCCAAAAGGGCACTCACTTCTGTGGCCCAGCACCCACTACGATTTGTCATACACAAAACTTTCAATAAATATTTGCTGGATAAATAAATAAAAGCTATCTTGACCTAACCTTCCTGACTCACAGGCAAAGAAAGCATCAGTTCCTTTCCTGAGAATATTTCCATCCCATTCAATAGGACACGGCTTGATTATCACAGTAGCTTGTGATATTCTGATCTGAGTATTACTTATCATGGAGATCTAGGTGGCCAGTACAGTTTGTTTTTTGCCCAGCCAGTGACTTTTCATGCTCTTTTTCTGCTCTGAGAGGAGGAAACCAGCCCTGGTTGGCCCTCCTTTGTAGCTCAGCTTTGCTCCAAATCTCCTGTTAGTCATGGCCTGGATAAGGACACACATGGATCTTTTATAAACAAAAATATAATTTTTGTACCAAGTCTAAACCAGGCTTATAGATCAGAAAGTATCTAATCAGTAGGGGAAATCACTAATGTAATCAATTTACTTTACTAAAGAGAAAACTTTGTGTATCGATATGATATTTCTGTTTTGAGACTGTTTTTCTGCATTCAGGAAATCTTCCTTGAAACAATGGTGTAGCACCTTTCTCATACCTTCTCAACTAAATCAGATTCTCATGGCAGTTGTTTCCTGTTCCAAGGGAGTATGTCCCAGGGACAAATCTTAATCCTATAAGGCAGAAACTATTTACAAACCTTCCAAATGGCAGTTGCACCCATTAAAGAAAAAAAAAAAAAAGACATTGGGAATGAAAATTCTTAACATCTCTAGCATATTGGGTACTTTATTAAATTAGGTAATAAATGTTTATTGGTAAATTGTTTTCTAGTTAGCTGCTTCTATAGATCTTTTGAGGTTTTCAACTCAAAATATCTATAAAGACAAGGCTGGAAATGAGAACACACAATGCTCAAAATAAGTGTAATATACTAATTTCATAGACTAGAAGACTGATAAAACTGGATTAAAAAAAAAAAAAAGAACCGCAAACCAAAACAACAACTTGGGATCCTCATCATGAAACAGAGAGTCTGGGCTAATGCAGAGGTACTTCCTACCCTCATCCTCATTGTCCTCTCATTCAGCTTTAATGGCTTGTACCAGGGATAAAACAATTATTATGCTATTCCCACGTTCTGATCCCAGAGTCTCAGACAATGGGGATAGATGACACCGTAGTTTATAAAAGGGGTACCTAAGTAAAAGCCTTTCAGAAACGAGAAACTCGACTTGAAACATATCCATTCGCCCTCCAGTGATGGTTGATGAATGTACTCAACAGTTGGTGAATTGAGGGATAAAGAACGCAAAGACCAATTCAAATAGTGTCTCTGTTGTCAGCAGTAAATAGGAAGATATTTCTTTCTATTTGAGGGAGAACATAAAATAAAAGATCCCAACAACTTTAATGCCTATTAAATATATTTCAAATAAATGATTGTAAATAGCACCAAGAAGAGAAAGAATATAACTTTGAAAATAATTTGCTCTCTGATTTTTAAAAATATTCAAACATTATCACCCCCAATAGAATATAATTTGGAATGGCCTCTATTGGAAAGGAGAAATACACAGTGTTGATCTCATATATGACCTTCATCCCTGCTCCTGTGACATTTATTCATAAGCACTAAAGGCCTAGAACATGGCTAATATCCACAAAACATACTAACTTGTTCAACTGAGTCTTGAGAACCTTTTCAGCATTAGAGGTTCTTTATTAAGCATTCATATATTTTCATATTCTGTGCTCATTCCAAGAAGTACATCCACATACCTCTTCCCCCACCTCCTTGTCACTAGATCTCAATTCTTTTTTTTCTTTTCAAGTGCATTGCCCATGAATTTATATAGATCTACACATGAAGATCTTCCCCATTTTTGCAGGCAAAGGAGACTACAATGTGCTGTGTTTGAATTTCTTTCCTATTTTATGTTTTCCCTTCTTTTCTCTATTTGTAATATCATAGTAGTCTATTTCTGGCTGGTGCTACATATTAAATAGAGTTAAATATAAACTATCTTTGAATCTTCTTTCTTTTCACTCAGTTGGTCATAGGAAACTCCTAATAGGTTTGGATTCAGGTGTGGATTCAGGGAAATAACAAAAGTATGACAAGAGTTAGCACATCCAAAGTATAAGCTTCTTCTCCATACAAAATCAGAACCTACTTAAGATTAATTTCATATAAACTTCCCATGAAATTGTCATGTGCTGCTGGCCATGCTTGATATTATGACTTGGTTGAAACATTTTTAGATGTATTCAATCCAACTATGCACCCAACACATTGAGAAACAAAAATAGGATGGGCCAAGGGTCAAATAATTCTACCATGAAATGGAGTAAGGTCAAAACTCCATTTTGGGGTGTCTGGGTGGTTCAGTTGTTGAGCATCTGCCTTTGGTTGGGTCATGATCCCAGGGTCCTGGGATCAAGCCCCACAATGGGCTTTCTGCTCGTCAGGAAGCCTGCTTCTCCCTCTTCTTCTGCTGGTCCCCTGCTTGTGCTCCCTCTCTTGCTGTGTCTCTCTCTGCCCAATAAATACATAAATAAAAGTCTTTTTAAAAACCCAAACTCCATTTAGCACCCAATTCTTAAAAACCCTCACTAAAACTGATGGATCACAGTGGTGTTTTCAGTTCCTGGGGGATAAATGCTATCTCAGAACCATTATTTATTAATTTCTTCAGGGTCTGTATAATTCCATTTTCTTAAAGCAGTTTCCATAGCAATTGAGTTCATATCTTTGGGGAAGGTTAAGAGGAAAATTTAAAATATATAATTGTTTTAAGATTGCAAATTTCTTCTTCAAGAGTATAAGATATCTTTTTAATTTTGGATACTCTGGTTTATGAACTAACTCAGGTGTCAGAAATGGGTTTTGGCTATGCCTGCCTAATATGGTGATGCAGGATAGGCCTCTGATCAACTGACCTAAGGTTCTTTTGGTCTAATTGATCAAGTAAGAACTTGATGGGTGACTCATCTATTTTAGTTCTAAGAGCCCTAGAATGATTAGTCATTATTAATTACCAATTTAGCCCTTCTGTTATTAACAATGATTCTCACTTTGCCTCCACAATTCAATGTTTCTACTTAGCTTCTGCTTTTCTGTGGTATTATTTCCATCAAAATTAGGGATTCACATTTCAGTGGCAGATCTCCAATCTTAATTCCTGTCCCTGGAACTGCACTTTCGAAGGAAAGTTATTTTTCAGTGTCTTGGTAAAAGAACATTCTCTGAGCCGTCCCAGGAGCAGTTTTAGTGGATGGTGTGCTGATAAGTAAATGGTGTGATGATAAGTCCACTACAACATTCCCTTTTTAATTATTTTTTTATATCCAAGTTCAAGTCTTTCTTTTTTTCTTTCATTACAATATGGTTTTAAATTTTTTGAACATTTTATTTATTTTTTCATATTTTATTATTTATTTCATTTTAAAAATAAATAATATATTATTTGTTTCAAGGTACAGGTTTGTGATTCATCAGTCTTACATAATTCATAGCACTCAACATAGCATATACCCTTCCCAATGTCCATCACCCAGCTATCCCATCTCCCACTTCCCTCCACTCCAGCAACCCACAGTTTGTTTCCTGAGATTAAGAGTCTTTTATGTTTGTCTCCCTCTCTGGTTTCATCTTGTTTCATTTTTCCTCTCTTTCTTTATAATTCTCTGCCTTGGTTCTCAAATTCCACTTATCAGTGAGATTATATGATAATTGTCTTTCTCTGATTGACTTATTTCGCTTAGCATAATAACCTCTAGTTCTACCCATGTCATTGTAAATGGCAAGATTTCATTTTCGATGGTTGCATAATATTCCATTGTATGTATCTTAATCTATACATCTGTTGATGGATACCTAGGTTCTTTCCATAGTTTGGCTATTGTGGACATTGCTGCTATAAACATTCGGGTGCACGTGCCCCTTCGGATCACTATGTTTGTATTTTTAGGGTAAATACCCAGTAGTGCAATTGCTGGATTCTAGGGTAGCTCTATTTTCATCTTTTTGAGGAACCTCCATGCTGTTTTCCAGAGTGGTTGCACCAGCTTGCTTCCCACCAAGAGTGTAGAAGGGTTCCCCTTTCTCCACATCCTCGCCAGCATCTGTCATTTCCTGACTTGTTAATTTTAGCCATTCTGACTGGTGTAAGGTGGTATCTCATTGTGGTTTTGATTTGTAATTCCTTGATGTCAAGTGATGTGGAGCACTTTTTCAGGTGTCTGTTGGCCATTTGGATGTCTTCTTTGCAGAAATGTCTGTTCATGTCCTCTGCCCATTTCTTGATTGTGTTATTTGGATGTTGAGTTTGATAAGTTCTTTATAGATTTTGGATACTAGCCCTTTATCTGTTATGCCATTTGTGAATATCTTCTGCCATTCTGTCAGTTGTTTTTTGGTTTTGTTGACTTTCCTTTGCTGTGCAAAAGCTTTTGATCTTGATGAAGTTCCGGTAGTTCATTTTTGCCCTTGCTTCCCTTGCTTTTGGCGATGTTTCTAGGAAGAAGTTGCTGTGGCTGAGGTCGAAGAGGTTGCTGCCTGTGTTCTTCTCTAAAATTTTGATGGATTCCTGTCTCACACTGAGGTCTTTCATCCATTTTGAGTCTATTTTTGTGTGTGGTGTAAGGAAATGGTCCAGTTTCATTCTTCTGCATGTGGCTGGCCAATTTTCCCAACACCATTTGTTGAAGAGACTTTTTTTTTCCATTGGACACTATTTCCTGCTTTGTCAAAGATTAGATGATCATAGAGTTGAGGGTTAATTTCCGAGTTCTTTTTTTTTTTTTTTAAATGTTTTTTTTTTTTTTTAATTTTATTTATTTATTTGGCAGAGAGATCACAAGTAGTCAGAGAGGCAGGCAGAGAGAGAGGAGGAAGCAGGCTCTCTGCAGAGCAGAGCCCGATGTGGGACTCGATACCAGAACTCCGAGATCATGACCTGAGTCGAAGGCAGAGGCTTAACCCACTCAGCCACCCAGGCACCCCCGAGTTCTGTATTCTGTTCCATTGATCTATGTGTCTGTTTTGTGCCAGTACCATACTGTCTTGATGATGACAACTTTGTAGTAGATCTTGAAGTCCAGAATTGTGATGCCATCAGCTGTGATTTTCCTTTTCAACATTGGTCTGGCTATTGGGAGTCTTTTCTGGTTCCATACAAATTTTAGGATTTTTGTTCCATCTCTGTGAAAAAAGTTGATGGTATTTTGATAGGGATTGCATTGGATGTGTAGATTGCTGTAGGTAGCATAGACATTTTAACAATATCTGTTCTTCCAATATATAAGCATGGAACATTTTTTCCATTTCTTTGTGTCTTCCTCAATTTCTTCCAAGAGAGTTCTATAGTTCTCTGAGTACAGATCCCTTACTTCTTTAGGTAGGTTTATTCCTAGGTATCTTATGGTTTTGGGTGCAATTGTAAGTGGAATCAATCCTCAATTTCTCCTTCTTCTGTCTTGTTGTTAGTGTATAGAAATGCAAGTAATTTCTGTACATTCATTTTATATCTTTCCACATTGCTGAATTCCTATATGAGTTTTAACAATTTTGAGTTGGAGTCTTTTGGGTTTTCCACATAGAGAATCATGTCATCTGCAAAGAGTGAGAATCTGACTTCTTCTTTGCTGATATGGATGCTTTTATTTCCTTTTGTTGTCTGGTGGCTGAGGCTAGAACTACTAGTACTATGTTGAATAGCAGTGGTGACAGGACATCCCTGCTGTGTTCCTGACTTTAGGGGAGAAGCTCTCTGTTTTTCTCATTGAAAATAATATCTGCTGTGGGTTTTCATAGTTGGCTTTTATGGTATTGAGGTATATACCCTCTATCCCTACACTGTGAAGAGTTTTTTTTTTTAATTAAATTTATTTATTTTCAGCATAACAGTATTCATTATTTTTTCACCACATCCAGTGCTCCATACAATCCGTGCCCTCTATAATACCCACCACCTGCTACCCCTCTCCCACCCCCCACCATTTCAAACCCCTCAGATTGTTTTTCAGAGTCCATAATCTCTCATGATTCACCTCCCCTTCCAATTTCCCCCAACTCCCTTCTCCGCTCTAACTCCCCATGTCCTCCATGCTATTTGTTATGCTCCACCAATAAGTGAAACCATATGATAATTGACTCTCTCTGCTTGACTTATTTCACTCAGCATAATCTCTTCCAGTCCCGTCCATGTTGCTACAAAAGTTGGGTATTCATCCTTTCTGATGGAGGTATAATACTCCATAGTGTATATAGACCACATCTTCCTTATCCATTCGTCCATTGAAGGGCATCTTGGTTCTTTCCATAGTTTGGCTACCGTGGCCATTGCTGCTATAAACATTGGGGTACAGATGGCCCTTCTTTTCACGACATCTGTATCTTTGGGGTAAATACCCAGGAGTGCAATTGCAGGGTCATAGGGAAGTTCTATTTTTAATTTCTTGAGGAATCTCCACACTGTTCTCCAAAGAGGCTGCACCAACTTGCATTCCCACCAACAGTGGAAGAGGGTTCCCCTTTCTCCACATCCCCTCCAACACATGTTGTTTCCTGTCTTGTTAATTTTGGCCATTCTAACTGGTGTAAGGTGATATCTCAATGTGGTTTTAATTTGCATCTCCCTGAGGGCTAGTGACGATGAACATTTTTTCATGTGTCTGATAGCCATTTGTATGTCTTCATTGGAGAAGTGTCTGTTCATATCTTCTGCCCATTTTTTGATATGATTGTCTGTTTTGTGTGCGTTGAGTTTGAGGAGTTCATTATAGATCCTGGATATAAACCTTTTGTCTGTACTGTCATTTGCAAATATCTTCTCCCATTCCATGGGTTGCCTCTTTGTTTTTTTGACTGTTTCTTTTGCTGTGCAGAAGCTTTTGATTTTGATGAAGTCCCAGTTTATTTTCGTTTTTGTTTCCTTTGCCTTTGGAGACATATCTTTTTTTTTTTTTTAAGATTTTGTTTATTTATTTGACAGAGATCACAAGTAGGCAGAGAGGAAGACAGAGAGAGGGGGAGAAACAGGCTCCCCACTGAGCAGAGAGCCCGATGCGGGACTTGATCCCAGGACCCGAGATCATGACCCGAGCTGAAGGCAGAGGCTTTAACCCACTGAGCCACCCAGGCGCCCCTGGAGACATATCTTGAAAGAAGTTGCTGTGGCTGATATCGAAGAGATTACTGCCTATGTTCTCCTCTAGGATTCTGATGGATTCCTGTCTCATGTTGAGGTCTTTTATCCATTTTGAGTTTATCTTTGAGAGCTGAGATCAATGAGGTAGAAACCAAAGATACAGTTCAACGTATCAATGAAACTAGAAGTTGGTTTTTTGAAAGAATCAATAAGATCAATAAGCCACTGGCCACACTAATCCAAAAGAAAAGAGAGAAAGCCCAAATTCATAAAATTATGAATGAAAAGGGAGAGATCACAACTAACACCTAGGAAGTAGAAACAATCATCAGAAGTTATTATCAACAATTATATGCCAATAAACTTAGCAACCTTGATAAAATGGATGCATTCCTGGAAAACTATAAACTCCCAAAATTGAACCAGGAAGAAATCGACAACTTGAATAGACCAATATCTAGTAACGAGATTGAAGCAGTGATCAAAAACCTCCCAAAAAACAAGAGCCCAGGACCTGACGGATTCCCTGGGGAATTCTACCAAACTTTCAAAGAAGAAATAACACCTATTCTTCTGAAGCTGTTTCAAAAAATTGAAGCAGAAGGAAAACTTCTAGACACTTTCTATGAAGCCAGCATTACCCTGATCCCCAAACCAGGCAAAGACCCTACCAAAAAGGAGAATTTCAGACCAGTATCACTGATGAATATGGATGCTAAGATTCTCAACAAGATCCTAACAAACAGGATCCAACAGCACATTAAAAAGATTATCCACCATGACCAGGTGGGATTCATCCCTGGGCTCCAAGGATGGTTCAACATTCACGAATCAATCAATGTGATAGAACAAATTAACATGAGAAGAGAGAAGAACCACATGGTCCTCTCAATTGATGCAGAAAAAGCATTTGACAAAATCCAGCATCCGTTTCTGATTAAAACGCTTCAAAGGATAGGGATAGAGGGAGAATTCCTGAACTTCATCAAATCTATCTATGAAAGACCCACAGCAAATATCATCCTCAATAGGAAAAAGCTTGCAGCCTTCCCATTGAGATCAGGAACAAGACAAGGATGCCCACTTTCACCACTCTTATTCAACATAGAATTAGAAGTCCTAGCAACAGCAATCAGACAACAAAGAGAAATAAAAGGTATCCAAATTGGCAATGAAGAAGTCAAACTCTCTCTCTTCGCAGATGACATGATTCTTTATATGGAAAACCAAAAGACTCCACCCCCAAACTACTAGAACTCATACAGCAATTCAGCAACGTGGCAGGATACAAAGTCAATGTGCAGAAATCAGTGGCTTTCTTATACAGTAACAATGAAAATACAGAAAGGGAAACTAGAGAATTGATTCCATTTACTATAGCACCAAGAACCATAAGATACCTGGGAATAAATCTAACCAAAGAGGTAAAGGATCTGTACTTGAGGAACTACAGAACACTTATGAAGGAAATTGAAGAAGACACAAAAAGATGGAAGACCATTCCATGCTCTTGGATCTGAAGAATAAACATTGTTAAAATGTCTCTACTGCCTAGAGCAATCTATACTTTTAATGCCATTCCAATCAAAATTCCTCCAGTATTCTTCAAAGAGCTAGAGCAAATAATCCAGAAATTTGTATGGAATCAGAAGAGACCCCGAATCGCTAAGGAAAGGTTGAAAAACAAAAATAAAACTGGGGGCATCATGTTACCTGATTTCAAGCTTTATTACAAAGCTGTGGTCACCGAGACAGCATGGTACTGGCATAAAAACAGACACTTAGACCAGTGGAACAGAGTAGCGAGCCCAGATATGGACCCTCAACTCTATGGTCAATTAATCTTCGACAAAACAGGAAAAAATAAACAGTGGAAAAAAGACAGTCTCTTCAATAAATGGTGCTGGAAAAACTGGACAGCTATATGTAGAAGAATGAAACTCGACCATTCTCTTACACCGTACATAAAGATAAACTGTGAAGAGTTTTAATCAAGAAAAGATGCTGTACTTTGTCAAGTGGTTTTTCTGTAGCTATTGAGATTATCGTATGGTTCTTGTTCTTTCTTTTACCAATGTATTGTATCATATAGATTGATTTGTGGATGTTGAAACACTCTTGCAGCCCAGGAATAAATCCCACTTGGTCGTGGTGAATAATCCTTTTAGTGTACTGTTGGATCCTATTGGCTAGTATTTTGGTGAGAATTTTCGCATCTGTGTTTGTCAAGGATATTGGTCTGTAATTCTCCTTTTTGGTTTTGGGATCAAAGTAATGCTGGCCTCATAAAATGAGTTTGGAAATTTTCCTTCCATTTCTATTCTTTGGAACAGTTTCAGGGTAGGTATTAATTTTTCTTTAAATGTTTGGTAGACTTCTGCTGGAAGAATTCTGACCCGGGGCTCTTGTTTGTTGGGATATTTTTGATTATTGCTTCAATTTCCTTGCTGGTTATGAGTCTGTTCAGGTTTTCTATTTCTTCCTGGTTCAGTTGTGGTAGTTTATATGTCTTTAAGAATGCATCAATTTCATCCAGATGTCTAATTTGTTGGCATATAGTTGCTCATAATATGTTCATATAATTGTTTGTATTTCTTTGGTATTGATTGTGATCTCTCTTCTTTCATTCACAATTTTACTTATTTGGGTCCTTTCTCTTTTCTTTTTGTTAAGTCTGGCTAGGAGTTTATCAATATTATTAAATTCTTTCAAAGAACGAGCTCCTAGTTTCACTAATCTGTTCTTCTGTTCTTTGGTTTCTATTTCATTGATTTCTGCTCTGATCTTTATTATTTCTCTTCTCCTGTTGGGTTTATACTATATTTGCTGTTTTTTCTCCAGCTCCTGTAGGTGTAGAGTTAAGGTCGTGTATTTGAGACCTCTCTTGTTTCTTGAGAAAGGCTTGTAGTGCTATATAATTCCCTCTTCGGACTGCATTTGCTGCATGCAAAAGATTTGGAATAGTTGTGTTTTCATTTTCATTTGTTTCCATGAATTTTTTTAAAGTCTCCTTTAATTTCCTGGTTGCCCATTCATTCTTTAGTGGGACGCTCTTTAGCCTCCATGTATTTGGGTTCTTTCCAACTTTCCTCTTGTGATTGAGTTCCAGTTTCAAAGCATCCTCATCCAAAAATATGCAGGAAATGATCCCAATCTTTTGGTACCAGTTGAGAGCTGATTTGTGACCCAGGATGTGATGTATTCTGGAGAATATTCCATGTTCACTAAAGAAGAATGTGTATTCTGTTGCTTTGGGATGGAATCTTCAGATATGTCTGTGAAGTGCATCTGTTCCAGTGTGTTATTTAAAGCCCTTATTTCCTTGTTGATCTTGTGCTTAGATGATCTGTCTATTGTAGTGGGGGAGGTGTTAACATCCTGTATTATTGTTGTATTATTATCAACATGTTTCTTTGATTTTATTATTAATTGACTTATATAATTGGCTGCTCCCATGTTAGGGACATAAACATTTACAATTGTTAGATCTTCTTGTTGGATACACCCTTTAAATATGATATAGAGTCCTTCCTCATCTCTTATTATAGTCTTTCATTTAAATCTAATTTGTCTCATATAAGGACTGGCACCCCAGATTTGTTTTGATGTCCTTTAACATGGAAAATGATTTTCCACCCCCTCACTTAAAATTTGGAGGTGTCTTTGGGTCTAAAATGAGTCTCTCTCTCTCTCTCTTTTTTTTTTTAAAAAAAAAGAGAGACTCATTGTTTTTTTTTTTTTAAATCCCATCTGATACCCCGTGTCTTTTGAATGGGACATTTAGCCCATTTACATTCAGGGTAATTATTGAAAGATATGAATTTAGTGCCATTATGTTGTCTTCAAGGTGGCTGTTACTGTATATTGTCTGTTCCTTTCTGGTCTATGCTACTTTTAGGCTCTGTCTTTGTTTAGAGGATGTCTTTCAATATTTTCCATAGGCCTGGTTTGGTAATTGAAAATTCTTTTAGTTTTGTTTGTTTTGGAAGCTTTTTTTTTTTTTTTAACCTCTTCTTCTATATTCAATGACATTCTAGCTCGATATCGTATTCTTGGCTGCATATATTTCCCATTTGCTGCACTGAATATATCATGCCAGTCCTTTCTGGTCTCTGAGGAGAAGTCTGCTGCCAATCTAATGTTTCTGTCATTGTAGATTGCAGACATCTTGTCCCAGTCTTCTTTCAGGAGTTTCTCTTTGTCTTTGACATTTGTAAGTTTTACTATTAGATGTTGGGGTGTTGATCTAGGTTTATTGATTTTTGAGGAGGGTTCTCTGTGCCTCCCAGAATTTGATGACTGTTTCCTTCCCCAAATCATGGAAGTTCTCCAGTATAATTTGCTCCAATATACCTTCTGCCTCTTTCTTTTTCTTCTTGGATCCCAATTATTCTAATATTGTTTTGTCTTATGGTATCACTTATTTCTTGAATTCTCCCCTCATGGTCCAGTAATTGTTTATATCTCTTTATTCTCCATCATTTGGTCTTCTATATCACAAATTTTCTCTTCTACTTCATTTATCTTAGCATTTAGGGCCTCAATTTTTTTTTTTTTTATTTCCAGCATAACAGTATTCATTATTTTTGCACCACACCCCGTGCTCCATGCAATCCATGCCCTCTCTAATACCCACCACCTGGTACCCCAACCTCCCACCCCCCGTCCCTTCAAAACCCTCAGATTGTTCTTCAGAGTCCATAGTCTCTCATGGTTCACCTCCCCTTCCAATTTCCCCCAACTCCCTTCTCCACTCTAAGTCCCCATGTCCTCCATGCTATTTGTTATGCTCCACAAATAAGTGAAACCATATGATAATTGACTCTCTCTGCTTGACTTATTTCACTCAGCATAATCTCTTCCAGTCCCGTCCATGTTGCTACAAAAGTTGGGTATTCATCCTTTCTGATGGAGGCATAATACTCTATCCCCAGGGGTACAGGTCTGTGAATCACCAGGTTTACACACTTCACAGCACTCACCAAAGCACATACCCTCCCCAATGTCCATAATCCCATCCCCTTCTCCCAAACCCCCTCCCCCCAGCAACCCTCAGTTTGTTTTGTGAGATTAAAAGTCACTTATGGTTTGTCTCCCTCCCAATCCCATCTTGTTTCATTTATTCTTCTCCTACCCACTTAAGCCCCCATGTTGCATCACCACTTCCTCATATCAAGGAGATCATATGATAGTTGTCTTTCTCTGTTTGACTTATTTCGCTAAGCATGATACGCTCTAGTTCCATCCATGTTGTCGCAAATGGCAAGATTTCATTTCTTTTGATGGCTGCATAGTATTCCATTGTGTATATATACCACATCTTCTTGATCCATTCATCTGTTGATGGACATCTAGGTTCTTTCCATAGTTTGGCTATTGTGGACATTGCTGCTATAAACATTCGGGTGCATGTGCCCCTTTGGATCACTACGTTTGTATCCTTAGGGTAAATACCCAATAGTGCAATTGCTGGGTCATAGGGCAGTTCTATTTTCAACATTTTGAGGAACCTCCATGCTGTTTTCCAGAGTGGCTGCACCAGCTTGCATTCCCACCAACAGTGTAGGAGGGTTCCCCTTTCTCCGCATCCTCGCCAGCATCTGTCATTTCCTGACTTGTTGATTTTAGCCATTCTGACTGGTGTGAGGTGATATCTCATTGTGGTTTTGATTTGTATTTCCCTGATGCCGAGTGATATGGAGCACTTTTTCATGTGTCTGTTGGCCATCTGGATGTCTTCTTTGCAGAAATGTCTGTTCATGTCCTCTGCCCATTTCTTGATTGGATTATTTGTTCTTTGGGTGTTGAGTTTGCTAAGTTCTTTATAGATTCTGGACACTAGTCCTTTATCTGATATGTCATTTGCAAATATCTTCTCCCATTCTGTCAGTTGTCTTTTGATTTTGTTAACTGTTTCCTTTGCTGTGCAAAAGCTTTTGATCTTGATGAAATCCCAATAGTTCATTTTTGCCCTTGCTTCCCTTGCTTTTTGCGTTGTTCCTAGGAAGATGTTGCTGCGGTTGAGTTCAAAGAGGTTGCTGCCTGTGTTCTCCTCAAGGATTTTGATGGATTCCTTTCGCACATTGAGGTCCTTCATCCATTTTGAGTCTATTTTTGTGTGTGGTGTAAGGAAATGGTCCAATTTCATTTTTCTGCATGTGGCTGTCCAATTTTCCCAGCACCATTTATTGAAGAGGCTGTCTTTTTGCCATTGGACATTCTTTCCTGCTTTGTCGAAGATTAGTTGACCATAGAGTTGAGGGTCTATTTCTGGGCTCTCTATTCTGTTCCATTGATCTATGTGTCTGTTTTTGTGCCAGTACCATGCTGTCTTGATGACGACAGCTTTGTAATAGAGCTTGAAGTCCGGAATTGTGATGCCACCAACGTTGGCTTTCTTTTTCAATATCCCTTTGGCTATTCGAGGTCTTTTCTGGTTCCATATAAATTTTAGCATTATTTGTTCCATTTCTTTGAAAAAGATGGATGGTACTTTGATAGGAATTGCATTAAATGTGTAGATTGCTTTAGGTAGCATAGACATTTTCACAATATTTATTCTTCCAATCCAGGAGCATGGAACATTTTTCCATTTCTTTGTGTCTTCCTCAATTTCTTTCATGAGTACTTTATAGTTTTCTGAGTATAGATTCTGTGTCTCTTTGGTTAGGTTTATTCCTAGGTATCTTATGGTTTTGGGTGCAATTGTAAATGGGATTGACTCCTTAATTTCTCTTTCTTCTGTCTTGCTGTTGGTGTAGAGAAATGCAACTGATTTCTGTGCATTGATTTTATATCCTGACACTTTACTGAATTCCTGTATAAGTTCTAGCAGTTTTGGAGTGGAGTCTTTTGGGTTTTCCACATATAGTATCATATCATCTGCGAAGAGTGATAATTTGACTTCTTCTTTGCTGATTTGGATGCCTTTAATTTCCTTTTGTTGTCTGATTGCTGAGGCTAGGACCTCTAGTACTATGTTGAATAGCAGTGGTGATAATGGACATCCCTGCCGTGTTCCTGACCTTAGCGGAAAAGCTTTCAGTTTTTCTCCATTGAGAATGATATTTGCGGTGGGTTTTTCATAGATGGCTTTGATGATATTGAGGTATGTGCCCTCTATCCCTACCCTTTGAAGAGTTTTGATCAGGAAGGGATGCTGTACTTTGTCAAATGCTTTTTCAGCATCTATTGAGAGTATCATATGGTTCTTGTTCTTTCTTTTATTGATGTGTTGTATCACATTGACTGATTTGCGGATGTTGAACCAACCTTGCAGCCCTGGAATAAATCCCACTTGGTCGTGGTGAATAATCTTTTTAATGTACTGTTGAATCCTATTGGCTAGTATTTTGTTGAGTATTTTCGCATCTGTGTTCATCAAGGATATCGGTCTATAGCTCTCTTTTTTGGTGGGATCCTTGTCTGGTTTTAGGATCAAGGTGATGCTGGCCTCATAAAATGAGTTTGGAAGTTTTCCTTCCATTTCTATTTTTTGGAACAGTTTCAGGAGAATAGGAATTAGTTCTTCTTTAAATGTTTGGTAGAATTCCCCCGGGAAGCCGTCTGGCCCTGGGCTTTTGTTTGTTTGGAGATTTTTAATGACTGTTTCAATCTCCTTACTGGTTATGGGTCTGTCCAGGCTTTCTATTTCTTCCTGGTTCAGTTGTGGTAGTTTATATGTTTCTAGGAATGCATCCATTTCTTCCAGATTGTCAAATTTATTGGCGTAGAGTTGCTCATAGTATGTTCTTATAATAGTTTGTATTTCTTTGGTGTTAGTTGTGATCTCTCCTCTTTCATTCATGATTTTATTTATTTGGGTCCTTTCTCTTTTCTTTTTGATAAGTCGGGCCAGGGGTTTATCAATTTTATTAATTCTTTCAAAGAACCAGCTCCTAGTTTCGTTGATTTGTTCTATTGTTTTTTTGGTTTCTATTTCATTGATTTCTGCTCTGATCTTTATGATTTCTCTTCTCCTGCTGGGCTTAGGGTTTCTTTCTTGTTCTTTCTCCAGCTCCTTTAGGTGTAGGGTTAGGTTGTGTACCTGAGACCTTTCTTGTTTCTTGAGAAAGGCTTGTACCGCTATATATTTTCCTCTCAGGACTGCCTTTGTTGTGTCCCACAGATTTTGAACCGTTGTATTTTCATTATCATTTGTTTCCATGATTTTTTTCAATTCTTCTTTAATTTCCCAGTTGACCCATTCATTCTTTAGAAGGATGCTGTTTAGTCTCCATGTATTTGGGTTCTTTCCAAACTTCCTTTTGTGGTTGAGTTCTAGCTTTAGAGCATTGTGGTCTGAAAATATGCAGGGAATGATCCCAATCTTTTGATACCGGTTGAGTCCTGATTTAGGACCGAGGATGTGATCTATTTTGGAGAATGTTCCATGTGCACTAGAGAAGAATGTGTATTCTGTTGCTTTGGGATGAAATGTTCTGAATATATCTGTGATGTCCATCTGGTCCAGTGTGTCGTTTAAGGCCTTTATTTCCTTTCTGATCTTTTGCTTGGATGACCTGTCCATTTCAGTGAGGGGAGTGTTAAAGTCCCCTACTATTATTGTATTATTGTTGATGTGTTTCTTTGATTTTGTTATTAATTGGTTTATATAGTTGGCTGCTCCCACGTTGGGGGCATAGATATTTAAAATTGTTAAATCTTCTTGTTGGACAGACCCTTTGAGTATGATATAGTGTCCTTCCTCATCTCTTATTATAGTCTTTGGTTTAAAATCTAATTGATCTGATATAAGGATTGCCACTCCTGCTTTCTTCTGATGTCCATTAGCATGGTAAATTCTTTTCCACCCCCTCACTTTAAATCTGGAGGTGTCTTCGGGCTTAAAATGAGTTTCTTGGAGGCAACATATAGATGGGTTTTGTTTTTTTATCCATTCTGATACCCTGTGTCTTTTGACAGGGGCATTTAGCCCATTAACATTCAGGGTAACTATTGAGAGATATGAATTTAGTGCCATTGTATTGCCTGTAAGTTGACTGTTACTGTATATGGTCTCTGTTCCTTTCTGATCTACCACTTGTAGGCTCTCTCTTTGCTTAGAGGACCCCTTTCAATATTTCCTGTAGAGCTGGTTTGGTATTTGCAAATTCTTTCAGTTTTTGTTTGTCCTGGAAGCTTTTAATCTCTCCTTCTATTTTCAATGATAGCCTAGCTGGATATAGTATTCTTGGCTGCATGTTTTTCTCATTTAGTGCTCTGAAAATATCATGCCAGCTCTTTCTGGCCTGCCAGGTCTCTGTGGATAAGTCAGCTGCCAATCTAATATTTTTACCATTGTATGTTACAGACTTCTTTTCCCGCGCTGCTTTCAGGATTTTCTCTTTGTCACTGAGACTTGTAAATTTTACTATTAGGTGACGGGGTGTGGGCCTATTCCTATTGATTTTGAGGGGCGTTCTCTGAACCTCCTGAATTTTTATGCTCGTTCCCTTTGCCATATTGGGGAAATTCTCCCCAATAATTCTCTCCAGTATACCTTCTGCTCCCCTCTCTCTTTCTTCTTCTTCTGGAATCCCAATTATTCTAATGTTGTTTCGTCTTATGGTGTCACTTATCTCTCGAATTCTCCCCTCGTGGTCCAGTAGCTGTTTGTCCCTCTTTTGCTCAGCTTCTTTATTCTCTGTCATTTGGTCTTCTATATCACTAATTCTTTCTTCTGCCTCATTTATCCTAGCAGTGAGAGCCTCCATTTTTGATTGCACTTCATTAATAGCTTTTTTTATTTCAACTTGGTTAGATTTTAGTTCTTTTATTTCTCCAGAAAGGGCTTTTATATCTCTCGAGAGGGTTTCTCTAATATCTTCCATGCCTTTTTCGAGTAGGGCCTCAATTTTTGATTGCGCCTCATTAATAGCCTTTTTGATTTCCACTTGAAGATATTTTATTTTTCCAGAAAAGGATTCTCTAGTATCATCTATGCTTTTTTTTTTTTAATCCCACTTAGTATCTTTATAATCATCATTCTGAACTCTAGTTCTTACATCTTAGAAATGTCCATGTTGATTAGGTACCTGACAGTTCGTACTGTCACTCGTTCTTTTTTTTTTTTTTTTTGAGATGAGTTTTTCTGTTTTGTCATTTTGTCCAGAGAAGAGTAGATGAATGAGTGAATAAAATGCTAAAAGTTTAGCAATGACCCCAGAAAAATATACACTAAACAAATCAGAAGAGACCCAAAACTGGGAGGAAAAGAAAAAAAAATGCATAAGAAGAATATGAAGAATATGATCAGACAGGTGAATAGAGCAGAGCCAAACACTTGAATTTGGGTATATTTTGGTTTGTTAGAAGAAACAGCCTCTTGGGGCACCTGAGTGGCTCAGTTGGTTAAGCTTCTGCCTTTGGCTCAGGTCATGATCCCAGGGTCCTGGAATCAAGCCCCATATTGGGCTCTCTGCTCATCAGAGAGCTTGTTTCTTCCTCTCTGGTCCCTCTG
The DNA here is from genome assembly GCF_009829155.1 of Mustela erminea. Lineage (NCBI taxonomy): Eukaryota > Metazoa > Chordata > Mammalia > Carnivora > Mustelidae > Mustela > Mustela erminea. The sequence continues at coordinate 5,007,963 of NC_045615.1, read as the reverse complement.
CTTGTGTGCATGTGCTTTCTCTCTCTCTGTTAAATAAATAAATAAAATATTAATAAAAAAAGAAGAAGAAGAAACTGCCTTTCAAAATTTTAAAGGAAAAAAAAGTTATATGTATACAAAACTAAGGGTAAATACAGTGAAGGGATGGAATATGGGTGTAAAAATGAAACTTAAAACAGATTTTAAAAGAGGAATTGATTAAACCAACTAAATTGATTAGTTGGTTAAAAAAGGAAAGAAGAAATATTTTTAAAAATAGAAAAAGAAAAAATAAAGAAGATGATTAAAAAATTAACTTTGAAAAATTAAAAAATCATGGGAAATTAATTATGAATTCTATGTGCTATCTTCCCCTAGTGCTGGATTTTTGCAGTTCTCATTGGTCTGTAAACTTGGTCGTGGCTGGATGTTCTTGCAGGTCTTCTGGGGGATGGGCCTGTTGCAGTGATTCTCTAATGTCTGCCTGGTTGGAATTGCACTGCCTTTGCCAGGGGCCAGGGTAAGCGATCTGCTTGGGTTTGCTCTCCGTAGCTTTTGTTCCCTGAATGCTTTCCGAAGAGCTTTGGAGGATGGAAATGAAAATGGCAGCCTCCCTATATCCAGGCTGGAGGAGCTGAGAGCTCAAGGCCCCACTCCTTAGTGCGCCCTCAGAGAAAAAGCAGTCAGATCCTCCCATCTCCCTGATCTCCAGCTGCACTCTGCTCACCCGGCCTGTGACCAAGCATTTCAATCTCTGGCACATGGCCCCATTTGGAGTCCCCAAACCCAGCAGATTTTTAGAGCATGCTCCCACACCACTCTTCTCGGAGGAGGAAGGTGAGTCTTCCTGGATCTGCCACTTATTGGGCCCTTACAGAGCAGTGGCCTGACTGCCACAGATCATAGTTTATGGCAACCCCAAGTTGATAGCCCACTCCTGGGCTCACTCTTGATTGCAGCCGGCTTCCTGGCTCTGGTAGCAGCCGGCTATCAGAGCTGAGAGGAACTCTGATAGCTCTGAAGCAGCCAGCTTCCTGGCTCCTCTGCTCTGATACCTGGGAACTCTGCTACACTCAGACACCCTCAGTCTTTCTGTGACATGAGGGTCCTAGAGAACACACTGTTCCAGCAAGGGTGCCACCTATTGCTTAGTCACTGTAGTGATGCCCCTCACTGGAGCAGACTTCTAAAAGTTTCAATTTTGTGAACTTTCAATTGAACTCTTCAATTTCAATTTTGTGCTCTGCTGTTCTGTCACATGCTGGTAGCTGGCTGAGGGAGCACCTTTCCCCCCATTCTATCTTCCCAAATATTGCCTCAGATTCACTTCTCACAGGTCTTACCTTCCAGAAAGTGTGCTTTTTTGTTCATAGAGTTGCTGCTATTCTTTTCTTCCATCTCCTGTTGAGTTTGTACGTGTTCAGAATGGTTTAATAACTATCTAGCTGAATTCCTGGGACCAGATGGAATTTAGTCCTCCCACTCCTCTGCTGTCTTGCTCCAAGTTTTTAAAATTTTATTTTAATTCAAGTATAGTTAACATAATGTGTTATATTAGTTTCAGGTATACAATATAGTGATTCAACACTTTCATACAACACCTGGTGCTCATCACAAGTGCACTCTTTAATCCCCATCACTTATTTCACCCATCCCCCACCCCTCTCCATGCTGATAACCATCAGTTTGCTCTCTACAGTTAAGAATCTGTTTCTTGGTTTGTTTTCCTCTCTCTTGTTAATTTGTTCATTTATTTTGTTTCATGAATTCCACATATGAGTGAAGTGATACAGTATTTATCTTTCTCTGACTGGCTTATATGCTTAGCATTGTACTCTCTAGTTTCATCCATGCCATTGCAAATGGCAAGATTTCTTTCTTTCACCTATATGTATCTATATCTATATCTATATCTATATCTACATATCTATTATCTATCTCTTTCTATATATATCACTTCTTTATCCATTCATCTATTGATGGACACTTGGGCTGCTTCTATAATTTGGCTATTGTAAATAATGCTGCTATAAACATAGGAGTGCATGTATACCTGTAAATTAATTTTTTTTTGTAGTAATGTGATTACTGGATCATAAGGTAGTTCTATTTTTAACTTTTTGAGGAAACTCCGTACTGTTTTCCACAGTGGCTATACCAGTTTGCATTCCCACCAACGGTGCAAGAGGGTTCCTTTTTCTCCACATCCTCTCCAACACTTGTTGTTTCTTGTATTTTTTATTTTAGCCATTCTAACAGGTGTGATGTGATCACTCATTGTAGTTTTGATTTGCATTTTCCTGCTGATTAGTAAATTTGGGCATCTTTTTATTTGTCTTTTCACCATCTGGATGTCTTCTTTGAAGATATGTTTATTCATGTCTTCTGATCATTTTTTAATTGGATTATTTGTTTGTTGGGTGTTGAGTTGTATAAATTCTTTATATATTCTGCATATTAACCCTTTATCTGATATGTCCTTTGCAAATATTTTCTCCCATTTTGTAGGTTGGCTTTTAGTTCTATTGATCATTTCCTTCATGTGCATAAGTTTTTTATTTTGATGTAGTCCTAATAATTTATTTTTGCTTTTATTTCCCTTGCCTCAGGAGACTTAGCTAGAAAAATGTGGCTATGGCTGATGTCAGAGACATTACTGCCTGTGTTCTTCTCTAGGATATTTATGGTTTCAGGTCTCACATTTAGGTCTTTGATCCATTTAGAGTTTATTTTTGTATATGTTATAAGAAAGTTGTCTAATTTCATTTTTCTTCATGTTGCTGTCTAGTTTTCATATCATCATTTATTGAAGAGACTGTCTTTTTCCCATTGGATATTCTTTCCTATTTTGTCAAAGATTAATCGACCAAATGATTGTGGTTTTACTCCTGGGTTTTCTATTCTACTCCACTGATCTATGTGTCTGTTTTTGTTCCAGTACCTTAATGTTTTGTAAATTTTAGGATTATTTGCTCTACGTCTATGAAAGTTGTTGTTGGTATTTTAATAAGCATTGCTTTAAGTGTGTAGATTACTTTAGATAGTATAGACATTTTAACAATAGTTGTCCTTCCAATCCATGACCAATGGAAACAACATTGCTATTTTCATAAATATTGAGATAGCTTAGGGTATTTCACCTTTATTTAGTGTGGGTCACTCTTGATTTCAAATTACAGTCAGCCAACTGAATATAATGAAACAACTAGAACTACATTTGACCAATGAACAATGTAGGAGTTCGGGGTGCTCATCTCCTGTGTAGTCAGAAATTTGGATATAACTTTTGACTCTCTAAAAACTTAACTGCTAATAGCGTACTGTTAACTGTAAGCCTTACTGCTAATATAAACAGTCAACACATATTTTGTATGTTAAATTTATCAAATACTGTACTCTAACAATAAAGTTAGCTTGAGAAAATAAATGCAATTAAGAAAATCATAAGGAGGGGAGCCTGGGTAGCTCAGTCAGTTAAGAATCTGACTCTTAGTTTTGGCTCAGGTGATCTTGGGGTTGCAAGAGTGAGCCCCCATCAGGCTCCACACTTAGCATGGAGTCTGCTTGAGACTCTTTTTCCCTCTTTCTCTGTCACTCCCACTCATGCTCTCTCTCTCTCTCTAAAATAAATAAATCTTTTAAAAAACGAAAATCATGAGGAAAATATATTTACAGTACTATACTGTGTTTATTTAAAAAAATCTGTATATAAGTGGACTCATGCAGTTCAGACCCATGTTGTTCAAGGGTCAACAGTGTTCTTGGTTCCTCAAGCCCAAACATTGCATACCGAATCTCTGATGAGTGTATCTACGATGATAAATTCTTGAGATGAAATTTTGTTTCTCCACCCCTGAGCTAGAAGAACCCTTAGTCTGTTCTCATAAGAATTCCCTGAGATGTTTTTCAATATAAATTTTCAAAATTTTGTAATTATTTTAGGGCATAGGACTTCTTCTCCTTGGAGAAGAACCACAAAAACCACAAGAAAAAAGCACAAAAGGCCAAAGCAACTTTGAAAAATAAAAGCAATGCTGCAGGCATCACAATTCCAGTTCCAGTTGTTATTAGGTTTCTAAGCAATTCATGAACAGACAGGGGAACCATGGCTTTTTTGTTGTTGTTGTTGTTGTTTTGTTTTCTCTTTGGAAGTTTATTGTTCTTAAAACAAACAAACAAATAAAAAACCCAAACCAACCCTATACTTTCTACATTTTACATTCACCTGTCAGAACATTTAATGATACTAGTTAATGGTGATATATAAAAAGTCCACCAGATGTTTGAAATGACTTCAAATCTTTCACATGTACTGGTACTACATTGGTTTGAACTATTTGGAAAAACTTGGTGTAACATTAAGAACCAAGATTTCAAATTCCCAGATTAGAAACAAGATTTTTTAAGTCAGGAGGAAATTTACTAAAAATTCAAGGCTAAAAGGAAATTTTAGTAGAAAAACAAAAACAAAAATATGGTAAAAAACAGGATTTCCCCCACCCCCAAGTTAGGTTAAAAAAAAATGCAACTAACCCTACCCCGCCCCCAATATTTATTTCTCTTAGAAAAGTCACCCAGTCCTAAACACAAGGTCTCACACATAAATAAAAGTAGCTTGATTTGCAGAGCAACCTCTGGGATCTTACACTGGCCCCAGTTTGAAGTTTAAAAAAAATTAAGTTAGGTCGTTAGATATCCATAAATACTGGTATCTACACAAATGAAAAAACATCCTGGCATTGGTATGGCTGTGGAAATCTGTTCAAGAGGAAATTGTTCAAGAAGACATTGGCTTTGGAAGAGAGGAAGTCAGAGGGTAGGGAAGGCAGCACAATGTCCCAAGCAGAGGTAAAATAAATATTGGGACACATCCATAGCAAACACTGTATATAATACTGAGGCTGGTCCTCAAACAAATCTCACATACAGGTTCTTGATCAGAATAACCCAAGTGCAAATTCTTGATCCGATTAACACACACACAGGTTCTTCATAAGAGTTCTCCAGACAAACACTTTTTCTAAGTATTATCTGCAAGAAACTTTGAATTTGGGGATGCACGTAGTGCCCTACGGTCTGGTGAGAGAGAAATACCTTCTGGAATAAGAATGGCCACCTGGGCAAAAAGCCAGCCCCTTGTTAGTCTAGGAATATCAAGATCTGTTTTTGCCTATCACAAACATACCTATAACCCCTAACAAGGGGGCTCTGCCAACCCTGGTCACCAAAGAGGTCTGCCAGAGGTCTTGAACTGCTGGCTTTTCATCTCTGGGGCGATAAAATTAAAAAAAAAAAAATCAGTCTTTTGGAATTAGGAGTACAATTTACTGTGTGTCTCAAGTCTACTTCCCACTTCCCCCATTCCCACAGTCATGGTTCAGGATTGTGAAGATCCTGAGGGGAAGAAGGCAATGATGTGGTTGAGGCCAGAGCATGGCCTCATCACCCTAAAATTTATAGAAGAGAAGAGGTCAAAGTGCCCATACCGTGGTCTGCAGATGAACAGTTGCTTCACAAAGGCCCAAAGGTGTCCCTAGAGAAGGCAAGAAGGCATAGTTTTTAAGCAGGTCATGACCAGACAGGGGAGCAGTGGCTACTTTCATAGGTAAGTAAGAATTTTTGGGCTTCAGATTGGGGTACCTCTCTCTGTCCCCCTTCTAATTATCAATATTGATCTTCCCCAGTCACAGCCTTAACTGAGGCTGTGAATTCTCCCTATGTTATTACTCAGCAACTGCAGAATGATACTCTGTCAGATACTTCAGCTAGATAAAGCTGCAAGTGTTTATTTTAAGGAAATCATAGAAAGTGCCTGGTTTTCTTACTGTGTCTCAATGAGAATCTTTAAACCACCAAATCTATCATTTTATTTAAACTCTTCGGTGTGGTTAGAAATAGTCAGCCCACCCCTATAATCTTAATATTCTTAACTATTTCACTATGCTATGGTAGCTCACATTTGGTTTAAGTCATGACATGAACGAGCCTGAAATTTAGGTGGCCAATGTGGGTAATAATTTAGGTTACTCTCAGATGCCAGTTTGGAATCCAAACTAAAACCTCCAATTCAAGAAGGATGGTAGATAGTTCTAGATTCCTGTCCTTGTTCTGTTGATGGTCATTTTCTCTGGTAGCAAATTCTTTCTCAGGCTGGGTTCTCTTGCAGATAATAGAAACCACTATTTTAATTATAAATAAGGCACTTAATTTATTAGGTACTTTAAAAACTGTGGGACAGGCTGGAGGAGCAGGCCTTATAGAGAGCTTCCAGGAAAGAATTCTAGAACAACACTAGGAAAGCAGCTAACTAAGAGAGTTATTGCCTCTTCCATGTTCAGAATACAAGCTGGGTCTCAGGGGGTTGTTAACCCAATTGCTGGTTCCAAAAAACAGAAGGAAAGCGTCTCCAGAATGGTTGATTCCTTGATCACACCATCATAACTGTAACCCATTTTAGCAAAGTGGATGGTGTATAGTATGTGCTCTCCACATGCATGAATTTACGGCCTTGACATTCTGAGCTTTGCCACCATTGCCATAGGAAAGCTAAGGACTCTCACAGCTGAGCTTTCCAAAAGAAGCAGCAGAAATAGAAGTGCTGCCTCTGCCTCACTTTTTCTTCCAAATCTCATAAATATGTAACCGTTTAGTGATAGCTAGGTTGTGCATCAAACCCAGACTGTACAGGAGATTGGAAAATGTAATCTCGGCTTTCCTGTCTGCAACGTGACTAAGGGACTCTAAAGAACTGTAATGAAGTTGAGTGAGCTAATCTATAATACCAGTCACACTGGTTCTTTTCTTTGTTACATTTTGTTACCAAACTGGCTTGTTCTTATCCTATTCCACACTGTTTGCCAAATAACCAAACAGTATTTGATGGCAAGCAGGTAATTTATTCAATGGCCAGAGAATGGAGAAGGGGAACTCATGCTCTAAAGGCACCTTTTCTCTGATTAGGTCTCACAGTCAGGGTTTTATGGGGTTAGTGTAATTAAGGGGCTGATAAGCAAGCTGATACAGAGGGCTTTTTTGGGCAGTGGGAGGATGTTTCTCAGAATCAGACAGCTCTTTTCTCCCCTTCAATGGGCACAGTTTGAACTGTCAAGGCGCTGGCAGGTATTTTTTTTGTTATTACAATTACATGATTATAATTAGATTGATCCTGAGGTCATCTGGAGGGTGAGTACATCTGAACTGGATCAAACTGGTTGAAAACTGGGTCTTGGGGGCTTGTTTGGAGCTTGTGGCTTCTGGCATCTGACTTAGTTTCTGGTGACAACCAGGGTTAGAAAACTGGATTCTTGCAGCTTGTTTAGAACTTGTTAGCCAATCCCTAGTGACAAGTTGCTGAAAATTCTTAATGTACGTTTTATGTCTTTTTTATGAAGTTATTTACAATGATATTTGAATTTTGATGTGGGCAAGGTTAGCAACTTTAATCTATAAATTCTGTTTATCTCTTGTTTAGGAAGACATTTCTCTTTTACTAGGAAACAATATATTCTGTATTTTCCTCTAATTCTTTCAGTTTTTTTGTTTTATGTATGACGTGAGTTGGGACCCAACTTTATTTTTTAAAGACGATAATCACTGTACCACTACTACTTATTAATTCTTCCCTGGTAACTGGAAATGTCTCTTTTATAATGTACTAGTGTTCCATATACTTATGAGCTTATTTCTGGACTCTTTATTCTATTTCAAAGATTTATTTGTCTAGTTCTATGCATTAACTACCATAATATTATAATTCATCTTAATATTTGGTAGGGCGAATCATGGCTCCTTGTTCTCCTTCATAATTATCTAGGCTGTTCTTACACATTTACTTTTCCATATTAATTTTAGAATTAGCTTATCAAGTTATATTAAAAAATTCCTTTGAGACTTTTATTGGAATTGAATTAACTTTATAGATTAGTTTGGTAAGTTTGATGTCTTTGCAATGTTTAATCTTCCTACCCAATAGCATATCATATCT